>NC_139513.1:74161715-76636715 GCF_947247035.1 Vipera ursinii
CAGTGTCCCAATATCTCAGGGGTTGCCACAAAGAAGAGGAGGTCAACTTATTCTCCAAAGAACCTGAAGGCAGAACAAGAAGCAATGGATGGAAACTAATCAAGGAGAGAACCACTCTAGAACTAAGGAGAAATTTCTTGACAGAACAATTAATCAGTGGAACAACTTGCCTCCAGGAGTTGTGAATGCTCCAACATTAGAATTTTTTAACAAGAGATTGGACAACCATTTGCCTGAAATGGTATATAGGGCGTTGTCTGAGCAGGGAGTTGGACTAGAAGACCTCCAAGTTTCCTTCCAACTCTGTTATTCTGTTACTCCTACCACTCCCACTTCAGCTGGACTGCAAACCCTGATAGTTAAGTAGCCCAACTCATTCATTCATTTAGCCTGTGCCCTTGAAATGGGTTGAATTACAATTCTGATCATTCTCACGGAAACCAACTAAAGGATTATTATTATGGTTGCCTGCACAGTCAGCCAGGGATGTAGACTGCAGTTGGCATTTTTATCCACCTGTTGAATCCTCCCCAAGAGCTTGGAATAGATAGATGTTGTTGTTGAATGATATTAATGATTTTAATATTGTCACAGGATGTAATCTGTTCCAAGTAAAACTGCCCTTTGCAATTGACTGGTGGTGAATATGTCAATGCCTATGGTGTTCAAGTGGTGCTCCAGATATTTTGGATTGAACTTGAGGCACTAATATTATTGTTGTTGGTTTCTTCAAGTCAGTGTTAATTCCGAACAAATGCCTGGACAAGTCCCTGCAGTTTTCTTGGCAAAATTTCAAAGTGATTGGTCACTGTCTTTTTACTACTGTAAGGTTGAAAAGACAGTGACTGGTCTAAGGTCACCCAGTTGGCTTTCTACTCAAAGCAAAACTAGAACTAATGTTTTCTGGTTTCTAGACTGGTGTCTTAACCACTACACCAAACTGTCATTAAAGGTTAATCTGGGTTTTCCCTCTTTTCAGAGTACCAGTTGTGTGGTGCACCTTGTATAGACTGGGTGGCAAGAAGAAACATGGACATTTTGCAGCAATGTACAGTCTCTACTAAGTATTTAAAATAATTTTATATTTTAAAAGTAAAATTTTATCCCTTCTTGCAAATGCTTCAAACTCAATTCTGGAGCCTCACCTTTTTATTGATTTCAGTGGACAATATGCCACAAGTGTTCCCTTATAGTCTGATGATTCTTTGTAGCTTTATTCATTTCTAGCTCAAATGCAAGGTTATGAATTTGCCCTGCAGTATAGGTCTGAGAAGAATGGATTTCTGTCTATTGATATGTTGGGAATAAGTCAAATGTATTTTTAGAAAAAGTCAAAATATTTCTTTTCTTTTTGGCAGGCTGAGTTACTGGCTATCATAGAACAGATCATGGAGGAATGTATCCCCAAGGAACGTCATGGTCGTGACTATGTCATCAAATTCCCTGAAGACCTTCTAGTGGACAACCTACGGAATCATATGTTGTTTGCTGCTGAGGTGAGTCACGGAGGGAAGATACTAAGATGCCTCCATAGCTCCAGAATATGATCCAATAAAGTCAAATGTCTCCTATTTTTCTATTGCATTTAATATGTAGTGTAAATGGAGCCGTACTCAGATATTAAGCACTTGCCTGACCATGCTCTGAAAATTTGGGTTTGATCCACCTCCTGTGTTTTTTATGCTTTTATGTATGTAAAACATTTACATGGTTGTCCATCTTACACCACAACTCTGAGTGACTCCCAGATTATCTAGTATGGTCCAGATGGTTGCTGAATATTTAGGAAATAAAAGTTCCTTCTTTACTGAGATAGAGTTTGAAATTATTTGAGAAATTAAAACTCACTACCTTGTGGGGACTGCTCATTTGAACTCTGAAACAACTTGTATGCTGTATTGGGGAAAGTTCTTTCTTTCTTTCTTTCTTTCTTTCTTTCTTTCTTTCTTTCTTTCTTTCTTTCTTTCTTTCTTTCTTTCTTTCTTCTTTCCTTCTCCGCTCCCGCCCACTCCTCGCACTTCTTCCAGTATCACACCTAATTCTGTTCAATTTCAGCCAGACAAAGTGAAGCAGGTCAAGACCAGGTGGTTTGGTAGAGGGATCACTAATGGTCAGGGCACAAGAAGGTACCATTCCTCTCTCCAGGCATTTTCAGCAGCCTTGACAATAGCCAAATGAGAGCTTGTTGTCTTCTAACGTGGAAAGGCAGCTAAGGGATAAGGAGTATTCCTGTATTCTTGTTTTTTTTTCCTTTTAGTGTCTTATGGCACGCACCTATATTGATGTGGAAGAGGAAGATGGAGTACGGCTGCGTCCTCTGGCCAAAGATTTGCTGTGCAGCTTAGAGATGGTGCGAATGGTACTCCGAGAGCAAAGCTTAAACCAACCTGGACCTTATTCAGAGACTATCCGGAGAGCGTTAATCCGCTTTGATGTGCTTTTTGCTGAGTTTGAACTGAGGTATGACTAAGTTCGTTTATATATCAATTTATCTCCCACTTGTTAATTCCCCCAAAGAAATCAGGGTTAGAAAAGACTTTGGTCAGAGTTAGAAGTAGGAAACACAGTGTGGGCTGCGAGTCTCTGACCTTGGAGGCAATAAGCAGAACCCGCCTTTTGAGAAGAAAACAGCTGTTCAGAGTGGGGGTGCCCGTGGATAAAAGGTAGCTACAGGGACAAAGCTTGGTAAAGTATATTAGGTAATATACCGAATAAACTGGACTGGAAATATGGAGCAATAAGTGATATGTGACTGAGAGATGAAAAATCCAAATTGCTGTTCTTTGGATTATAAAAAAAATAGTGCCAAAAACCTCTTGGATAAATCTAATTAGTTACACATAATCCTGGACTTAAAATTATAATCCTTGATTTACAATTATCACACTTATGCCCCAAATTTCCATTGCTAAGCAAGATAAGTGAATTTTGCTCCATTTTACAACCTTTCTTGCCATAGTTGTTAAGTGAATCACTGCAGTTGTTAGTAACATGGTTTTTAAGTGAATCTAACTTCTCCAACCTAGCAGTTCGAAAGCACATAAAAATGCAAGTAGAAAAATAGGGACCACTACGGTGGGAAGGTAACAGCGTTCCGTGCGCCTTTGGCGTCTAGTCATGCCAGCCACATGACCACGGAGACATCCTTGGACAAGTGCTAGCTCTTCAGCTTTGAAACAGAGATGAGCACCGGCCCCTAGAGTTGGAAACGACTAGCACGCATGTGCGGGGGAACCTTTACCTTTACCTTTTAACTTCTCCATTGACTTTGCTTGTCAGAAGGTTGCAAAAGGTGATCACATGACCTGAGGACACTGCAACCATCACAAATACATGCCAGTTGCCAAGCATTCAAATTTTGATCATATGACCATGGGGATGCTGCAACAGTCATAAGCGTGAAAAAATAATTACAAGTCACTTTTCTTCAGTGCCTTCGTAACTTTGAACAGTCACTAAATAATAATAATAATAGTAAAGTTGGAAGTGACCTTGGAGGTCATCTAGTCCAATCCCCTGCTCAGGCAGGAATCCTATACCATTTCAGACAAATGGCTGTCCAGTCTCTTCTTAAAAACTGCCAGTGTTGGAGCATTCACCACTTCCGGAGGCAAGTTGTTCCACTGGTTAATTTTTCTAACTGTCAGGAAGTTTCTCCTTAGTTCTAGGTTGCTTCTCTCCTTGACTAGTTTCCATCCGTTGCTTCTTGTCCTGCCTCCCTCTTCTTTGTGGCAGCCCCTGAGATATTGGAACACTGCTATCATGTCACCCCTTGTCCTTCTCTTCATTATTAAACTGGACATACCCAATTCCAGCAGCCGTTCCTTATATGTTTTAGCCTCCAGTCCCCTAATCATCTTTGTTGCTCTTCTCTGTACTCTCAACATCTTTTTTACATCGTGGTGACCAAAACTGGATGTAGTATTCCAAGTGTGGCCTTACCAAGGCATTGTAAAGTGGTATTAATACTTCACGTGATCTTGATTCTATCCCTCTGTCAATGCAGCCTAGCACTGTGTTAGCTTTTTTGGCAGCTTCAGCACACTGCTGGCTCATATTGAAGTGATTGTCCACTAGGACTCCGAGATCTGTCTCACAGTTACTACTATTGAGCAAGTTACCACCTATACTATACCTGTGCATTTGGTTTTTCTTGCCTAAATGTAGAACCTTACTTTTTTCACCATTGAATTTCATTTTGTTAGATAGCGCCCAGTGTTAATATGAATGGTTGTAAGTTGAAGGCTACCTATATTAAGGAGTGATAACAGAATGGTATTTGATAAAGAAACAAAAAGAGGGAAAATATTTTGGGATTTGAATGTAAAGGGGTTGCATTGTGTGTTCCTTTGAATTTCAAAGTGTGTCTCTTTTCCAGCTATGTGTCATCTTTGGTCTCTGTTAAATCCCCTGAAGAGATCTATAGGCAGCAGGAGATTGTGGTGCTCTTCTGTGAAACCGTGGCTAGGTGAGCATTCTGACACAGTTTTTTCAGTCTCTGTAGTCTGGGCCAGCACATATGTAATACAACAATACTAGTCTTTGTAAACAAATCTTTAAGCATTCCTTTGGATAACTATCTTGGCACAATGTACATTCAGAATAATCACTTGGGATTTAGACATGTCTACATATTTATTTCTAATTCTCTGCCTCTTCATTCTCTTGCCTACCTAGAGCTTTGAAACTTGGCTACCTGACTCAGGAGATGATTGATGGATATGAACCCCAGCTGATGTTCACCATTCCCCGCCTAGCTATTATTAGGTAAGTAATCAGCTGGTGTTTGACTACCCAATCAGCCACCTACAAGATGGGAATTATAGAAGCTGACTTCTGTAGGTTGGAATTCCTAAAATGTTGGACATGGTACTTCTAATGATCAAAAGTAGCATCATGCATATATTCCTAGCAGAAGAATTTGGAACAAGTAATTTGACATAACACTTACTCAGTAAATTGAGTTATTACTCTGGGTTCAGATTTGGGTGTTTCCTTGTGCTTTTCTGCATTGTTGACATTAATCACCTGATTTATGTCTAAAAATTGTCATTTCATATAAAACTTTGGGAATCTGTTTCCTGGTTTGAAATTTATATAGTAAAGGGTCCAACTTTTCTTTAAATTCACTTGAAATTGTCTTGTGATATATTATTCCCCTGGCATAGCTTTTCATCTGAAAATCACATTTCGTGTTTTTGTAATCTTCATCATGCATATGAACTTGTTTCTGCTTTTTAAAGCAGAGGAGTCTGCATATCAGATTTGTTCCTGATATAGCAAGGACCCTGCTGATCTCTTAACACTGCCATCAAGTTATTCTTGGTATCTGGTATAGAATATGAACTGAGATTGTTAATTCAAATTTTCTGGATAGCTCTCTTTTCAAACAGCCCTCTTGCCTACCTTTCCTGAGGTGGGGGTAAGGATGGAAGAAATGGCAAATGTTTAATTGGGTTCGTTTTTTCAAAAGCAAATTTTATTTTACTATGGATCCTTACTAAGATAGTATTTGCTAATGGCAAACGTATTCACTTCTGGTCCTGCTGAATTCCAATTACATGGTGTCTCCTATCTTGGCAAAAAGCAGTAATGCTACTTCTATAAGATGCATTATAGTCAACAACAAACTCTGTAAGAAATGGAAGGGCTTAAGAAAGCTAATTCTGAAAGCTGTGGAGAATGAAGCTTATTTATGAAAGGCTTAGACAACTTGATGTACTGTACAGCTTTTCTTATTTTTTTTTAAATACTTACCGGTATATAGCTATGGATTATAACCGCAATCCCGGACAAATCACAAGACAATAAAAATAGCAAAACAACCAAACAATCTAATAAAAACTCTGGTACCCCTGGGGCAACACTCTCCCACACATCCACATATCATCTTGTTGGGTTCCTCCTACACCAATGCTTGAGGGAAGAACCAGCTCTTCAAGGACTTCCAGAAAGCAAGGAGACACTTGTGACCCTATCCTTAACATGCTCAAAAATGATTGCTAAAAAAAGGGGAAAAAAGCAGTCTGGTTTAATTTAGATTTTGCTTTCCATGAGACTCTGTGTGCATATGTCAAGTACTTCTATTCTAATGGACAACGCTGAGTACTCCTAATTGGCATTTTATTTTATTGCCTTCTATGCAGTGGCCTTCTGATCTATCCAGATGGACCCCTGAATTTGGAAAGGAGGCCAGAGGAGATTTCTCGAGTCTTCAGCCCTTTTTATGTCTTACTTAGAAAAATCAGGTATGTGATTATAGCACTGCTGTGTAGAAATACAATTAACATTAAGGATGGGGGTTAGTGGAAGATTTTGCATGCTTCCAAATTATATATGCCACAGAACTCCAGGTGTGCACTTCAGATTACAGCCCAAATTCTTTCACTTAGGATAACATTCTCCATATCTAGTAATTAAATACAAGAGAGAGAGATGTAGTTTCTTGTATATCTGTTTTCACTGATTGAATCGTTTAACATAAACATGCGTTTAAAAAAGAGGGGGCAGTATTTTTTTTTAAACTTCAGTTCTAGTGTTGCTGTCTGATGAAATGATGCAACCCCAAATACATTTTAACAGATAAAAATTTGCCATCAAAGTTATCCACTTTAAGGTAGTCCTTAGAGGTAGGAGGCAATGTTCGTAAAAGTGACTTCCTTCTCTAGATAAGAGTTAGCAGAAGAGGGGGTGAGATGTTCTGAAAATGAAGTGTGATGCATATCGTGGAGAAATGCGGTAGTTTACTGCTTCAGTGGGCTGCAGGATCAATATGTTGTGTATGTTATGAGCAGTGTTAGGATTCAGCCAGTTTGCACCACTTCGGCAGAACCAGTAGCTAATTTTATGTTGCCCAGGCCCAGAATGGACTTCCGGAAGCGGCATCCACACAGAGAACCGGTTGTTCACATATCTGAATCCCACCGCTGGTTATGAGCCCCCACCCCGCTTTTCTTCATGCTTAGCTTTGCATTTCTTTTCACATCATACCATATGGACCATTTGGAGCAGCCATTCCTTCCAATGTACTGTTGGAACACACCTGTCCATCCTGTAGATTAGGATCACTTAAATTTTGTTGCCACTGATGTTTCCTTCATGGACCCTTCCTCTTACAGGGATTTGCTGCATGTGCTATCCAAGGAGGAGTTGTACAAGCTGGAGAAACGTGTGCTGAATGAGTGCACTGCAGATTCACAGCCCTGCAGTAATAGGAACTCTCCAGACCTCCAGAGTTTTGAATCTCAGTGTGCCTGCCCATCTGTCCCAAGGTGTGACTAAGAACTTTCTTCTCCTCTGCAGTCTCCACCCACCCATTTGAATGTGGGTTGCCTAACTTCAGCTTATAAACTGGGAGTCCTATTCCTATACAGCTTGCTGAGAAGGAAGTTGTCTTTTGTGGCCATCAAAAGGCCAGGACCAGGAAATACTTTGTAGTATGCAGTTAAATGGGAAGTTTTTGTCCAGTATTAACTACTTGAGAGGAAGTGGGTGAGTGGATAATAGAAGCTGTCAAATAAAGGGAAGTTACAGGCTGAAGCCCATTTGATCCACAATCTTATACCTTGCAGTCTAATGTAGTAGTGTCTCTCTTTCCTAAACAAATATGTAAAGAGTTATTTTCATCTGCCCCCAAGCTAAAGCAGAGACACAGTGTGTGCAAAACTTTATTCCGGTAGTTCCTTGATTGGCATACAGATTTTTAAGGCAGGGTACGGTTGAAAAGCAATAATAAAAATAATATCTTTACATTTTTTTCTAAAGGCTTGTTCTCCTCTTAACAGGCCTTTGGTGCAGGAATCTGATAGTGCTCAAAGAAGAATGTTCACAGATGTTTCACTGAATTCTCGATGGTTGGAATTACGGGGCCGTTACCGCAATACAGAGGACATGATTCACACATTATTTGTCTGTATTTCTGGTGAGTGCTTCATTGCTTGTATTCTATAATATGATGACTATTAGCTTTTGTGTAGTAGTTTGCAAAATAATGATTAAACAAAGTATTTTGCTTTAAGCCACCCACAGTCATTTAGAGTGGAGCAACATAGAAATGTCAGGACTAATTAAGGATATGGTTCTCTTCAAGCCATCCATCACTACCATGGTCAATTTTTACTTATAAGATCAGTGACTGAGAACTATTTATGCTAGGAACAAGTATAAAACTTATTAAAGTGGTGAGGCATTTCCTTTTGGAAATAAATAGACAGTATAACAAGTTCAGTATATCAGGTAAAGGTAAAGGTTCCCCCACACATGCGTGCTAGTTGTTTCCGACTCTAGGGGCCAGTGCTCATCTCTGTTTCAAAGCCGAAGAGCCAGCTCTTGTCTGAGGATGTCTCCATGGTCATGTGGCCGGCATGACTAGATGCCAAAGGCGCACAGAACGCTGTTACCTTCCCACCGTAGTGGTCCCTATTTTTCTACTTGCATTTGTACATGCTTTCGAACTGCTAGGTTGGCAGAAGCTGGGACGAGTAACAGGCGCTCACTCTGTTACGCGGCACTCAGGATTCGACCCGCCAAACTGCCGACCTTCTGATCGACAAGCTGATGAATTGTTTGTAGCTTTTTTGTAAGAATTATCAGAGAGAAGAAAAGAACTAAATGAAAGTCTTACTAAAATGAAGCAAAGTTCCAAATAACAAGGCTTAGCCCAGCAGTTTCCAGCCAAGACCGGTTCTGGTTTTTTTCAGACCAGAGTGGGCGTGGATTCACATGTTGCCTGCAGACCAGATGGGGCTTTGCACATACCGGTTTTTGGCATGCTGTGGGCCTGTACTGGTCCACAGACCAGGGGTTGGGGACCCCTGGCTTAGCCTACGGTTAGGAAAATAAAATTGGGCAGATCAATATGTGGTATGTTAGAACAATGTGCTCAGTTACTTCCTGCTTATAAAAGGGATTTGTTTCAAAAATATTAATCATTTGTTGTACTAGCACTTATATTTTGCTTTTTTCTTTAGTTTAGAAATCTTTTACAATCATCTTGTAAGAATGGCTAGTACTACCCTTAAATGGCAAAACTGGGATTGAGAATAGATTGCTTAATATGTTTGAATTGGGTACATCTCAGCTCATTTTAGGCATTGTACTGACTTTCTAATTGGTCCCCAAATAATGTTTAAATGTATTTATTTAAACCATTGCATACCATTTGTCTTTTCTAACATGCTGATCTATTTAGATGTTCAAATGTTTGCTTTGTTTTAGATAATTTAATAAAAACGGGGCATTTTGTATTTACATTGAAATAAAAATATTTGCTTATTGTGTATTTTGTTTTATTATGAAAGAAGTCTTTTGTACCAAAGTCTGCCATTATCCCATCCCCATGTGCAAGTGAAATGCTCAAAATGCTGTGCTTTGGCAGGAGTGGCAGACCAGCTCCAAACTAATTTTGCAAGCGACCTGCGCAGCATTCTGAGAACTGTCTTTAAAATTGTGACATCCCAAGTGGAAGAATTGGAGGTGACAGACACTGGACGTGAGTGAATCTTCTTTACTAACCTATAGCTCCATAACCTTCTCACCTTGTGCAAAGCAGCATGGGAAGAAGATGGCATGTTATAATGAGGATATACAGTGCTGTTCCACAAAATTACCAGTTTCTGAGGTAGGTTAGTGATGCATCAGGATTTGGATTCTATAACAGTTAGATCATTTAATTAGCAGGATACCTGTAGTTAATAGGATTCCTTGCTCCAGGCAATTCATGAATCTTCTTCCCTTGTTGCTTTCTTTCAGTTGGGAAACATTACCATGTGCATGAACAAAGTAAAAATATCAGAGATTCTTAAAAAAAAAAAGCCAGAATAAATTCCCCTAAAGCAGGGGTGTCAAACTCAATTTCATTGAGGGCCGCATCAGCGGTTGCCCTCGGGGCCGGGTGGGTGTAGCCTGGGTGGGCGTGGCCTACTGGGTGGGTGTGGCTAGAGTGCATATGGCCTACTGGGTGGGCATGGCCAGCTCTACATCATTGGCATCAAGGGTCCCTATGGGGGCCTGGGCAGGAGTGAGACAGATCTGAAGGGTCTCTGGGCCGGGGCCAAGGCAGTGGGGGCCGTTCCCTCACTGTTTCCAGGATGGCTTCACGGGCCACATGAAACCACTTCGCGGGCCGGATCCCCGGGCCTTGTGTTGGACATGTCTGCCCTAAAGGGTTCAAACAAGAAAACTTATTTCTCACTTAGGTGCCACAACTGACAAGTCTCAACTCTATTAACTGCATGTATTTGTTTACATTTGAATCAAGTTCACATTACTCCAGAGGTATCATGATTCAGTTTCTCCCAAACCAGTTTGAACTCAACCCTAAGACATTCAAAGTATAACCTGTTAGGACAATCCTGTTCCTTTATCAAAATGAATGCATGTATAGTAGCTGCATTTGAGAGGAAAACAGACTGAAAACTTACAAATTGTACATAGATGGTGGAAAGTCAGAGTAAATAGGATTTGTGTACATTGATGAAATGTTTCCTAAGAATGAGAAAACGGATGGAGAACTGCTGTGGAAATACTAGGAAGAAGGCTGTGGCTAATATATGATCCATTGTGAATGGATGTTTGCTGAAAGAAGAAAAAAAACTCTGAAGAAAAACATCCTATCACTTTTCTTATATGGAGGGAGGAGCTAGGAATGTTAAGAAAAAATGAATGCAGTAAAAATGGAGTATAAGTAGTCCTCGTTCAACAGCTCTAATCAGGACCAAAATTTCTATTAGTAAGCAAAGCATTTCAGAGGTGAAACGTCATGTGACTGCACCATGCAGTGACAGCAGTTCCAGGAGTCCCGGTTGTGGTTATTAGATGAGGACCAACAGTCATTTGGCAAAGACTTCATGTTTCTCCTGCCCTGTGTGCTCACCTCAGCTTCAGCTTCCCCTACCCATTTATCTCCCTCCCATCTGTGCCCTTTTGACCCCTTTGCACTCTACCACCACCACCACCTACCACTGCTGGCCACAGCTGATCTTTATGGTCTTCCTCCGCTGCTGACAAGGGGTGCCCAATAGCCCTTCACAAGGCCACATGAGTTGAAGCATACGCTGTTCTTATAAATGCAGGCAGACTGCCAAGCACCCACATTTTGTCTATGTGGCTGTGAGGGTGCTACCATGCCCATAACTTCAAGGACAGTCATACAATAACTACCATTTGTTCAGTGTTGTTGTATCTTCAAATGGTCACTGAATGAGTGCTCAATTAAGTGAGGACTGCCTGAACTTAATTAAGTATGCATAGTAAAACCAGACTAGATAGGGCAAAAAAAACCCCTAAACAAATGGTGAATGAATGTGGAGTATATACAATCATGAACCACCAGTGGAAAGGAAATACATTGAATTGGTTTGGTCACATAGAATGAATGAAGATGAGATTGCAAAAAAAATACATGAAGGAAAAGTGAATAGGTTGAGAGGAAGGGGAAGGCCAAGAGAGTCATAGTTAGATGGGGTTGATGAGAAGAGAGTTGAGAAAAACAAAAAGCAATTATAAAAGAATGTATGAATGTCACAGAACTGAGGGTAGTTTGCAAAGATAAAAGGATATGGAAAAGTATAGTGAATAGTATACATAAAATAGTTTTACTTATGTATCTTTTTCATTTCTTCCCTTTTAATTTATCCAGTTTACTATTTCTTATGTCTTTTCCTCTCTCTACATATTTTACTTTAATTAGTACGTATATACATACATATCTCAGACTTTTTAAAAAGTCAGTGTGAACCAAATTTGATAGTTTTGCCTAATAATGGAGGAAGCTTCCTTTGCTTCCTCCATTATTAGATCATTTCAGTTAGTTTTCCTAAATAGCAGGTTCAGAAAACTATTTTTTAAAAAATGATTTAAAACCTCTTTCTCGATATCAAGGACCAAATTGACTCCTCCAAGACATGTGCAAGGCTGCTTTATGAATCTTTCCTTTTATATGTAGGTTGACCTCCTTCCCTTCTTTAAAAAAAATAATGGGCAAACCTACATGAGAGTATAAGCTCTGGGGATGGCTATTAATGTTTTACTTGCTCATTATTTGGAACAGAAACGTTTCCGTTAAGTGGCAGTATCCCTGTAGGCTAATATCTTTCCCCTTTCAGAGTTGGATGTCTGTGTGGTACCAACAACGCCTTTCTTGACAGATTGTGCTCTCTGCTCCAGCAGCAGAGAAGGTGTGAGGAGAGAAGGTAAGGCCTCCAAGCATGGGATGACTCCTCTGAAAGCCCGTAATAAGCAAGCGTTCTGCCTCTGATGACCTTGTTCACAAAGCGGTTGTAAACAATATTTGCAAGAGAAAACGTTACTATGTTTAGGAATAATCTAGCTATAGTTAGGGTCACTACTGAGACTCAGTTTGGGGTTGTGGTTAAAGTACCAGGCTAGAAATTGGGAGTTCTAGTTCCACCTGAGACCCAAAGCCAGTTGGGTGACCTGGAGCCAATCTTTCTTTCTCTCTCTGCCTCTCTCTCTCTCTCTCTCTCTCTCTAGGGAGCAGGCAATGGCAAACCACTTCTGAAAAATCTTGCCATGAAAATTGCAGGGAGTTGTCCAGGCAGTAACTCGGAGTCAAGACTGACTCAAAGGTGTGCACGTGTACACACACACACACACACACACTAACACACACACACTGAAATCATTATCTGATAAATGAAGCTTCACTTGTCAATAGTTCATAGTCCATTGAAATCTTACAGAGGCATTTCAGTCTGATGTCCTGAGCTGGATTAGTTTTTCCTATTCTGGAACTCTCTGGGTTTCCCTAGGTTTTGCTTCCTTAATCTAGGTTCTTCTCTATTTAGTGAGCTCTGTTCCTGACCATTCTGGGATATTTAGTTAAGATAAGAGGAGAGGAAAGGAAAGGAAAGACAAGGCAAGGCAAGATGATAAGATAACTTTTATTGTCATTTTTTGCTTTGGGCACAATGACACACATCAAAAATGAAATTTAGTTGCCCACTCTCAAAGTGAACACATACATGACACACACCTAAACATACTATATTCAACATATGTATAGACCTACATCCCTACATATACATAACATATGAATATTAAACACTGTCCATTTTGAATATATAACAGAAGGAGGAAGCTTGAGAATTCACAAGGTTTATACTGTATGGAATGAAACTAAGCATTTGGAAAATGGGGAAAGGGAGGTTTATGATACTGACTGGCTTTAGAAGATTGATATACAACTATAGATATACAACTATCTTGCCAACTGGTCTTCTGTTTCTTTACAGATACTTTGGTGCCCCCAGACTGGGTACCAGACAGCACTTGTAGCCATTGTATGGCTTGCCACGTGCCTTTCACTTTTCTTCGGCGACGGCACCATTGCCGGAGTTGTGGGAAGGTAAGAGGCCAGGGCTACTTTGAAGTAGATCCAACCACCATGTGCCAAGAATCAAGAATGCTGGGGCTGTAGTTCAACATCTGGGGGGGCAAAGGTATTCAGTTCTTGAATCATTACTTTACAAAAAGATCCTTCCTGTGTCCGGAAGATCTCCAGGTGAGACAAACTGAAAGAGTCAGTTTATTCAGGGGTTGGTGATTGAGCTGCTAGGCAGTTAAGAGCAGCAAGAGAGAAGTAATGGAGTAGCCTATCATGTAAAAGAAAGGATTAAACTTCAGCTTGTTGGGTAGTCCTGTGTTGGGCCTTAAATTGAATTATGATTGGGTGTTCGACCACGGTTATTTTCCTTTTTTACTTCACTGCTTCATTGGATGCTCTAGTTATACGTACATTTATTACATTCAAGTTCATATAAAGGTTCATTATTACTTTCTTTCATGCAAAGGAAATGAGGTTTGTTACCAAGCTGTTTTTGGTGGACATATTTTTTTTCCAGATCTTCTGCTCTCGTTGCTCATCCCACTTGGCAGCACTGCCCCATTTTAGGCATCTGAAGCCAGTCCGCATCTGTACACACTGCTACACTACCCACTTGCCTTCCACAAATAAGAATGCCAGTTGCCTGTGAGCATCAGTCTCTGGATGAGGGCTTTATCAAATACCATCTGTGCCTGAGGAACCTCCAAGAACTGGATGACAATTGCAGCTTGTCTCACCAGCAAAGGATTATGGGAGCAATCACACCTGTCTTACTAGGATTCTCCAGGGGGTGAAGCAAAGGGCTTTTTGTTGTCAGGCAAGAGTTGGGTTGGAGGAGGAAGCACTATGTTCTTATAAGGGGGAATGAACTCTTGCATTTTTATATTAAAGAACTGTTGGGATTTGTGGGGTTGGAACTGCACTCTATCATTAAAGAAGTCTGAACAAACTCTTCTATGTGCTAATAAAGCTAGCTTTTTCTATAATGGAATGATGGCCCATGTAGAAATTACTTGGTGCAATTTACCTGACTTCTGGTAGAACCTAAGAATAATTTATTGTCCTACGGTTAGTTTTTAACCAAAAAAAGGGGATATTGTGTTACCAGATTTGGATGAATGTGCAATAAGGGCTTTAGGATACTTTTGGTTGGAACTGAAAGGCAGGACCTGGATTTCCAACAATAATTTGTGGAGGACAGCCATGGGTTTTTGCTCTTCAGCTCTTGATGTACCTAAAAGCTGCAACACTGTTCATATGCAATGTATATTTGTAAACTCTTATGCCACATTGTGGAAACCTATCTGGGATTCATACAACTCTTTCTGAAATCATTATGAGCTGGTTATCATCCTGAAAACTTGGCTAGACTGAAGATATCTATCTATCTATCTATCTATCTATCTATCTATCTATCTATCTATCTATCTATCTATCTACATCCATCCATCCATCCCAGAAGAAGGCAATGCAAATCATTTCCATAATGCCGCCAAGAAAACTGCATAAAATCAAGTCTGACTTGAATAAACTAACTTTTTACTTGAAAAATGCTGTCTGTTGCTATTGCCATCTTGTGTACTCTTGAGTTCAAAATAAATGCTTTTACTGGATTTAGCTGTTGGGTTATTGTTGGGCTGTTGACAGACAGAATCTGCTGCTGCAAACACACACTACAAATCTTGTTACTGTTTTCCTTTTCCCACCTCATTTCAACCAGAGGATTTTGTGTCTTTGTCAGCTTGTGTAAATGTGGGTGACTGATTTTGGCTCTAGTGCCTTATGTGCTAGATAATCTCTTTGATGTCAGTTGAATAGCAAGTACCAACATTTAATAACTGCACACAGTTGTATGCATGCCTTCCAGCCCATGAGTCATCCAAGGGAAACTTAAAGGGGAGCTTAAACCACCTGCCTAGCATGGGAAGAGATTTTGACATTTTCATACTTGAATATTATAAGAACGCTATATAATATTGTTGACTGAAGTAGTACATAGATCTCTCTCTCTTAACAGTAATGTGGAAATCAGCGTTTCAATCATCTTTCCCTTGCTCGTTGTCTTTCTTACCTAAAATCTGCACAATTTTTCATAATAGAGAAATTCCCTATTTTCTGATGATTTGCCGCAGGGGTGTCAAACTCAATTTCATTGAGGGCCGCATCAGCATTGCGGCTGCCCTCAAGGGGCCGGGTGGGTATGGCCAGGGTGGGCGTAGCTAGAGTGCGTATGGCCTACTGGGTGGGCGTGGCCAGCTCTACATCGTTCGCATCAAGGGTGCCTATGGGGGCCTGGGCAGGAGTGGGACAGATATGAGGGTCTCTGGCAGAAGGAGGGTCTCTGGGCCAGGGCCAAGGCAGTGGGGGCTGTTCCCTCACTGTTTCCAGGATGGCTTCGCGGGCCACATGAAACCACTTTGCCGGCCAAATCCAGCCCCCAGGCCTTGTGTTTGACATGTCTGATTTACCGCTAACTGCATTGCTGATATGCAACAAAGAAGTAGTGTCACTCTGGTTTTAAAAAATGGAATTTATAACTTGAGGTCCAAATAATTCTTTAAAAATATCCAAGCCATATTCATCTACATATTCATTCGCAATTCAGAAATGTATTGAGATGAGTGCTATGACAGAATGTGCACCTGGAACAGGGGTGGGCAAGGGGCCACATGAGAAGCTGAGACTGTTGTGGAGGGCCGAATCAATAGGTTGAACTTAATTCTGCCGCTGGCGCCCAGTGTTAAGGGAGGAGGGAGTGCAGAGCTTCATCTTGCTTAGCTTTTCTCCCCCCAGCCAATTAAAGGAGTGCAGTCTGCTGCTTCTCCCATCCCCTGCGGCTTTATTTTCTAATTTCCAATTGACCTCATGCAGGCCAGACAGAGACAGCCAAAGGGCCGGATGTGGCCCGGAGCAGTAAAATGCCTAGGTCTGATCTGGAGAATTGGTGAATAGGAGTTTGAGCAACAGAGCTTTCCCAGGAAGAAGGCAATAAATCTTATCATAGAGAGGCCCCGATTCCGCCTTGGATGGGGGAAGTTCAGTTCTAGAATCTCTCAGGATATATCTAGTAGGGTAGAAAGTTACGGCTTTAATCTGACAAGATTCTGTCCATTAGGTGTAAACAATTAAAATATTGGACTGGATTAGATTTTGCTGTGTAACATTTGGGCTTGGGACAGACAATGGCTATGTTTAAACCAATAAGAGAAAAACACCATTGGAACAGAGTATAAACTTTAATATGCACCCAAGTGTACAGACATGCAAATGCATATCCATTAAGGTACGATCTTATTTCAGATTTGCCATTTCTCATACTGCAGCTGCATGAGAACTCTTTTTTTTACTGAAAAATATGACATATTACAAGCAAACTCATCCCATTCAAATTTTTGAAAACAATGTCCAGTGAGAAGAAAGAAGGTACTTGGTTGCACATTTCATTGCACATCCTATGTTTACAATTTTATGTTTCAAAGATGTGTTCGGGAGTGCAACCCTCCCTCTACCATTAATTAAATACAATCAGTTTGGCTTCTGATATATCAAGAATATCCAAATTTTTTGGCTTGCCTGGGCCACATTGAGCAAGGAGGAATTGTCTTAGGCCACATATAAAATATATAATTAATGTATACAAAGAACAAATTTCCTTTATTTTGGAGAGTCTCAAGGGTCTGCCTTACTAGCTGTTCAGTGTGCATATGGCCCATGGGCCAGGACGTACTTGCACTAGATTTAACCATCAGAGTTTTGCCTCTCTGCTGAATAAGGTTGCTTCTGGATTGCTGCTTTGTTTCCCTCATATCTTGCCAGCTATGCCAGGACCAACTTAGTTTTGTTCTGTAACAAATAATATTCCTCCACCCACACATTCCCAAATACAGAACCATGGCAGCTGAGACAGAATATCTTCAGAACATCTCCTTGCAGGCAACAAGGATACATAAATAATAAATAGCTAGCAATAGATGTAGCCTTTCACGATTCCTACCATGACTTGCCTAAGGTGATTTCTCATTCTGCCTGTCATTCTGTTTATGAATATAAATTGGAATGGTGTTTTTTTTCTACAAAAGATAAATACAACTCCATGTCACAATTATTTTTTAAAATAAAAACACTTCTGTACAGGAAGCTGTGTGTTTATGATGATAATAATTTATTAAATGTAAATGCTGTCTGACTTCTTGCAACTCTCATGATCCGTGGAATGCCTGAAATTTAAGGTTGCAATCCTATACATGAGAAAGTTTAAGGGGAATGGGTTACATCTGAAGGTAAGATTATGTTGCGAATTTGTAGCAGGAAGGGTTTTTTCCCCCCAGCACCTATTAATAGTGCAATTTGAGAATTAAAATCAAGAATTGCTGGAGATCACCAAGTAGAATCATATGGCTTCTGAATCTTTTATAGCAGGGGTCTTCAAACTTGGCCCTTTTATTTTTTGTGGAATTCAACTCCCAGAATTCCTCAGCCAGGCACACTGGCTGAGGAATTCTGAGAGTTGAAGTCCACAAAAAATAAAAGGGCCAAGTTTGAAGACCCGTTTTATAGCAACACCCAGCCTTGTTAAGGATAAATGAAGTTTCTTTCTTTTACTGATGTATCACCAGCCCAAAGTTGTCTGAATTATTCCATAGAATAGATTATGAATGTGTATTGCTTAAAGGAGAGCAGGTTGTCTCATGTGTATGATTCTTCCCTGCTAAATATTTTTTCTTCGTAAAAGTAGTAAGGTATACGTTGATCAATTTTTTCTAATTGGGACAGAATAGCGAACACATCCATCCACGGATGAGCATATCAGCGGCCATTGTTAATGTAGAGTAAAATTACTCAAGCCCAAACCGATCAGGGGATATTTTTGTTGTTGTTAGCTGCAAAGTTGTGTCCGACTCTTTGTGACCCTATGGACAACGTTCCTCCAGGCCTTCCTGTCGTCTACCATCTTCTGGAGTCCATTTAAGCTCACACCTACTGCTTCAGTGACTCCATCCAGCCACCTCATTCTCTGTCATCCCCTTCTTCTATTGCCCTCAATCCCAGCATTAGGCTCTTCTCCAGTGAGTCCTTCCTTCTCATTAGGTGGCCAAAATATTTGAGTTTTAGCTTCAGGATCTGGCCTTCTAAAGAGCAGTCAGGGTTGATCTCCTCTAGGACTGACCGGTTTGATCGCCTGGCAGTCCAAGGGACTCGCAGGAGTCTTCTCCAGCACCATAGTTCAAAGGCCTCAATTCTTTGGCGGTCAGCCTTTCTTATGGTCCAACTTTCACTGCCATACATTGCAACTGGGAAGACCATAGCCTTGACTATACGCACTTTTGTTGACAGGGTGATGTCTCTGCTTTTTAGTGTGCTGTCTAGATTTGCCATGGCTTTCCTCCCGAGGAGCAAGCGTCTTTTAATTTCTTGGCTACAGTCCCCATCTGCAGTGATCTTGGAGCCCAGGAAAATAAAATCTGTCGCTACCTCCATTTCTTCCCCATCTATTTGCCAGGAATTGAGAGGGCCGGATGCCATGAGGATATTTTACCATGCTTTTTTTTTTGTTCATTTACTATGTACACACATAAAGTCTGCAACTTACAAGAGCAAAAGTCTCTCATTTATAAAACCGAGCTGTTTTATAAGTAGCATTAAAACGTGTCTTGTTACATTTCCTCCAACCAAATAAGGAGAGCGCAGGCCCCGCCTTCCGTTCAAATATAAGACTTCATCATTACCCGCCCGAATTAGAAGGGCAGCGATGGATAAAGGTCTAGTCCAGGGGTCGGCAACCTCGGCTCTTTTATGACTCGTGGACTTCAACTCCCAGAATTCCTGAGCCAGCATATGCTGGCTCAGGAATTCTGGGAGTTGAAGTCCACGAGTCATAAAAGAGCCGAGGTTGCCGACCCCTGGTCTAGTCACATCTCCCAACCATTGAGAGCTCTGCTTTCCCTAGCCACGCCCAGCACGGCTTAAGATTCAAAAACCAGGCAGCGGGGAACGTCCCGAGCCTAAAAAAAAAAGCGAGGAGGGGGGGGGGCTGAGCGTTTCGGTACCGACGGTTCGGAGACGCAAGTTAAAAAAAAATCCCGCTTAGTTTCCTCCTTCTTGATTTGCGCTCTCTGAATGGAGGCCCACGAAGGAACAGCTGCCGCGCGGATTAAGACGGGGTGGAATCGGAACCTCGGGAGTGTTCGAAGGGGCGGGGTTACGGCCGGCGTCGGTTGCTGAAGGCGGTGGTGGGGCCGGTTGCGTCGTCAGGGGCGACCGAGTCCTTCTTTGGCGCGGGTCCCCTGTTGTCATGGAGCTCCTTACGAGCAACGTTCAGGTTTTGCTTCAAGCGGCCGACTATCTGGAGCGCAGAGAGAGAGAGGTATTCGTTCGTCTCAAGAGGCGGTAAAGGGGCGACGCGTCTACGGCTTTTACTGGAGGGCGGCCGAACTGGGTCTCTTTAGGGAGGAAGAGCGAGTGGGCGGGCGGGCTTAGGGTTAGGGAGAGCGGGGGGGGGGCAGAGTAATAATAATAATAATAATAATAATAATAATAATAATAATAATAATAATAATAATAATAATAATAATAATAATAATAATAATAATAATAATAATAATAATAAGTTGGAAGGGACCTTGGAGGTCATCTAGTCCAACCCCCTGCTAAGGCAGGAAACCCTATACCAGGGGTCTTCAAACTCGGCCCTTTTATGACTCATGGACTTCAACTCCCAGAATTCCTCAGCCAGGCATGCTGGCTGAGGAATTCTGGGAGTTGAAGTCCATGAATCATAAAAGGGCCGAGTTTGAAGACCCCTGCCCTATACCATTTCAGACAAATGGCTGTCCAGTCTCTTCTTAAAAACTTCCAGTGTTGGAGCATTCACCACTTCTGGAGGCAGGTTGTTCCACTGGTTAATTGTTCTAACTGTCAGGAAGTTTCTCCTTAGTTCTAGGTTGCTTCTCTCCTTGACTAGTTTCCATCCGTTGCTTCTTGTCCTGCTTTCAGGGGCTTTGGAGAATAGCTTGACTCCCTCTTCTTTGTGGCAGCCCCTGAGATATTAGAACACTGCTATCATGTCACCCATCACCCTTCTCTTCATTAAACTACACATACCCAATTCCAGCAACCGTTCCCAATTCCAGCAACCATAGAACCTCTCAAACACGTCTCTATCGTTATCTATACCAGAAGCCGAACATGGCTGTGCTTCTCTCTCTCGCCTTGTTGCGGGCAAGATACGTTACCATCGCAGAGGAGGCCGAACACGCGAAAGGCCCTCAAAAACGTCCGGTAAGGCTCCTTCCGTTAGACTTCGGGCAGTTTTGTTTCATCCCTTCTCTTAGGCGAGGAGGAGCCTGCCCTGATCTGGAAAACTTTTAAAAAGTCTTGTGAAAAAGGGTCGCGTTTCCTTTAGGCCAGCGGTTCTTAATGGGGACTCTTTTTAGGGGGAAGTCAAATACTTTTGAAAAGTTTTTAGTTTTAATTTCTAATACGGTAGTAAATATTGATATACAATTACCCACAGAAACCGGAGCTCTTCTGGATCCTCAAATATTTTGAACAATGTAACTGAGTCCTGAGACCAGAATTTGAGAAGCACTAATCTAGACCAAGTTTTTGTCTTTATGTATAAGTTTTTAGTTTCATTTCTTTCATTATAAGAAGAGAAGTACTTGGAAGAGCACTCATATAGAAGGAAGGTACTATTACACAGGAGTGTAATAGTAACCTTTCCAACTGAAAGAAAAAGATATAGTCAAAAGGGAGTACAATTTAAGCAGGATTTAACTGAACGGATAAATATTGGGAAGTATTTTTTTAGTAGCAGTTACATTGACTAATTTAGAAAAACGAGACAAATTCCTTTAGAGCTTCTGAATGACTTAGGTCAGAGGGTAGGCAATCTCGGCTCTTTTACGACTCATGGACTTCAACTCCCAGAATTCCTGAGTCAGGAATTCTGGGAGTTGAAGTCCATGAGTCGTAAAAGAGCCGAGGTTGCCTATCCCTGACTTAGGTGCTTCATAATGCCTTTTCAATTGAAAGAACAAGATACAATCAAAAGGAAGTGGAGGTTGAGTGAAATTTAAGCAGGATTTAACTGAAAGGATGACTGTTGGAATACTAGGAAGTATTTTTTTAGTAGCAATTAGATTGACTAGTTGTTCCTTTAGTATTTCCAAATGATGTGTCATAATACTTTTCCACTTTGTACCGAAGTATATATAGACTTGGGTTTAAATCTTTGACTTGACCTTGAGTTATAGGCTTCATTATATAATACCAAAACATTCAAAGATGTATAGTTCATACTTGTTTATTTCTTTTAAGGTTGTGCAATGAATGATGTTACTCCTTAATATTTAAATTACTGGTATTCATATTTTTTAACTGATTTTGCCACTATTGCATAAGCATGAGATTCTGTCTTCTAGCAAATCCAGCAAGTTTTTGTTTTTCTTTTGAATGGAAAAGATTACTGGCCCATCTTATTTCTTTGCACAAAAGAGGAAGGTTGCAATCGAACATTTTGGTGTGACTGAATGTGTGCTTAGTTTGTTTCATTGAATGATGTGAATAGAAGAATTTCAGTTTTTGGACTTCCGGTTTGTCATGCAGCCGCTATGGACGGCTGGGAGACTTGTTCTTCCCCGTCCAGTTTTGCATCGCTGGGGGCCCCTGAAAAGGGCCGAAAGTCGCCCCAAAGAGGCAGCTAGCAAGAAGAGCGCTCGCAGGAGAGCCACAACTCTCCCGTTAGACTTGGTGATCCCTCCAAACCAGCGGATGAAAGGACCGGCCATTATGGCTTGTCCCTAGGCTGTGAACAGCCGAAGTCACATTTTCCACCAGGCAACTCTTAAAGCATCACGGAAGAGACTGGGTGAAATCTACCTCTTTTACACCCTAATTACTTTCTGTACCTCCTTAAGCTGCTAAGCATTTTCCCCCCTGAGGTGAGGGACTTTTGCCCTCCCTCCAGAAAGAGCGGCGACTAAATACCTAGGGGCATTTTAAACGTTGAAAAAGTAACTGAATCCCAATTGGAACTTTATTTCTCAAAGCATGTGGATTGAAAGATTTTTTTGTTTCCTATTTTTCATTGTCTACTTCTGGTGGAAATCGGGATTCTTTCTTATGAAAAAAAAAGGAAAACTGATTAAGACAACTTTGGGACTCAAAGGGAAACTTTAAAAGGGGCCTGGCTGACTGCCCAGGGAAATAGATAAGATACATAACCTTGAGAACTTTGAAACAACAGCTGTGAAAGGCTTTGTGTTCCCTACCTAGAAAAAAAAATCTCTTTTGGATTTTCCAAGTGTAAAGCCTTTAGCTTAAAATACCAATATGGAAGAAGACCAGGAACAAAATTTATTTATGGAGGAAGATCAACAAACTTGCTATGTTGAAAACACTAATCCAAATTGTTACCACAACCAATGAAATACTAAGAGGCTATGTGAAGGAACAAGAAGACAGCCCAGATATGAAAGCCCAAACTTTGACCACAACTGAAGAATCATTTATACAAAATACAATAGAAAAAATGAAACATTCAAGTACGATGATGGAAGAATCGACTATTAAAAAATATTGATATTTGAAAAGACATTGACAACTTGGAAAAAGGAAAAGGTTTCTTATACAACTCAGAAGGAACTCGAGCAGTGGTGGCGAACCTATGGCACGGGTGCCAGAGGCGGCACTCAGAGCCCTCTTTGTTGGCACACGCGCCATGCCCCGGAGGTGGCAACTGTCCCTCTTCAACCAGCCACCTGCTAATTCGCCGAGGTCCCACATGGCTAAATGCATCCTGGCATGGCTGGTTTCCCTCCCCCCCATCCCGTCCCTCCTGGCTTCTCATGCTCTCCTTTTCCCAGGCACGACCCACTGCATCACCTCAGCTGTTGGCCAACCATCCATCTCGGAGGCAGCTTCTTTGAACTGCTGGTGATGGACTGCGGAGTCCCAGAGTGCGCCTGTCGAGGGGCTGGCAGGCTGTGGTTACTGACGGACACCGTTGGCCCCTATTTACTCGCTGGCCTCTGTGTGCAGGGGCCGATGGTGTCAGGCAACTGCTGCCCTTCTCTTGCCCCATGGCAATGGCACCCCCACCCTGTCTCGCCTCACCCCACAGGATGAGTCTCCTGCCTACTGCCCCACCTGCCAGAGACCTCCTGGAGCTCCCCCAAACCTGCCCACCCCGCACAGGTGTCCCTCCCCACGAGCAACATTGAGGTGACCACACCCACCTTGGCTACACCCACCCAATCTTCCATGACCACCACAGCCACGCCCACCTGGCACCCAGCGATAAATAAGTGGGTTTTGGGTTGCAGTTTGGGCAGTCGGTCTCTAAAAGGTTCGCCACCACTGAACTAGACGATCTAGCAGAAGAACAGTTGGATGAGAAGACAAACAATTCAGAACAACTATGTCGATATGGAAGAATAAAGAGACGACCCACCTACAAGTCCTCTCAAAAAAATGGTGATCGGATGGTTTTGCCAATATCAATCAATATACATGATATTACAAGATTGGTTCGATGACCCAAAAACAAGGACATGGAAGATGATTTGGCAAAGGAAAAAAGCCAGAATAAGACTCAAGAAGAATGGTGTTTCGACATATTGAAATCTGAAACAGAATGTACTTAAATAGATAAGATGTGTATGTTGAACACAAGACATTGTTATCAACTGAGATAAAGAAAAAAAATTGGTCATTAGTTTTAGCAGTATAAATATCAATAGCTAATTTGAATATTGATTGGTGCATAAAGATCATGTAAAGGTGAATAATGTAGACAAACTAAAAACCTATTGTTTTTAACCTATTGAAGATAAGTAAATGGGATGTGTATTTTGAATATTAGATTTTGTGCGGAATGGTGATAGATGAATTGGGAGTGTATTAAAAATCTTGGGAATAATATCAAACTTTAAATCTAAATGTTGGTGGAAATTAAAATGGAAAAATCTATTAGGTCATTGATTTAAAAGATTGTATGTTAAAACAATTAGAATATGTGTAAAGTAAAAACTATGGATACATGTAAGAAAGTTATTTTCTATGTGATTGATAGGATAAAACTAAATCTACAAATAGACAGTATATATGAAGGGAAAAAGAGAGGAAATGTTTATTTATTTATTTGTTTGTTTGTTTGTTTTATATACCGCCCTTCTCCCGGAGGACTCAGGGCGGTGTACAGAGCAATAAAGTAAGAATACAATAAAGCAATAAAGTGAGAAAATTTTAAAACCCAAATCCATCAGGCCAGGCCGGCTTGTTGGAATAGATAAGTTTTTAGATCACGCCGGAAGGAGCGAAGGTCGGGGGCCATCCGGATTTCAGCTGCTAAGCGGTTCCAAAGGATTGGCGCACCCACCGAGAATGCTCTCCCCCTGGGGGTCACCAGCCAACATTCTCTGACCGGTGGTACCCTGAGGAGGCCCTCTCTGTGGGAGCGCACAGGACGGAGGGATGTTGACGCTGGCAGTAGGTGCTCCCGTAGGTAATCCGGACCCACGCCATGTAGGGCTTTGTATGTCATCACTAGCACCTTGAATTTCACCCGGAAGGCAACTGGAAGCCAGTGCAGCTCACGGAGCAGAGGTGTAATATGGGAATATCAGGAGACCCCCAAAAGCACTCGTGCAGCTGCACTCTGCACCAGCTGAAGCTACCAAGTGGTTCTCAAGGGCAGCCCCATGTAAAGAGCGTTGCAGTAGTCAAGACGAGAGGTCACAAGTGCATGGGTGACTGTACGCAAGGCATCCAGGTCCAGATAGGGTTGCAGCTGGCGCACCAGACGAACCTGGGCGAAGGCCCCTCTAGTCACAGCTCCTATATGATCTTCTAAGGAGAGCTGTGAATCTAAGAGGACACCCAGATTGCGAGCCTTATCTACGGGGGGTAATAACTCGCCCCCGATATTAAGAGATGGAATAATCTGAATATCCTGACATGCCGGTATGTACAGCCATTCAGTCTTGTCCGGGTTGAGTTGAAGCCTGTTCCTCCCCATCCATTCCCGGACCGCTTCCAGGCAACGGGACATCACGTCAAGGGTATCACTGATGTGGTTTGGGGTCGAGATGAAAAGCTGGGTGTCGTCAGCATACTGATGATAACCCACTCCAAAACCACGGATGATCTCACCTAGCGGCTTCATATAGATGTTAAACAGGAGAGGTGAGAGGACCGACCCCTGAGGAACTCCATAAATGAGAGGCCTCGGGGTCGATCTCTGGCCACCCGCCAACACCCACTGTGAACGTTCCAGAAGGTAGGAGGAGAACCACTGAAGAACAGTGCCTCCTACTCCCAATCTCCTGAGACGCCGCAGTAAGATACCATGGTCGATGGTATCAAAAGCCGCAGAGAGGTCTAATAGGACCAAGACAGAGGAATGACCCCCTGTTTATGGTAGCAATTTGAAATCTGTACTAATGATATCTGTAATTCAATTACTACTACCCAGCCACCACATTGCTTTTCAAATATGTGAATGTAATATTAGAAAATCAATAAAATTTGTAAAATAAAATTCAGTTTTTGGAATTTTAACTATATCTCATCATTTTTGTTTTGTGTTTCTATTTTCTTTCAGGTCTGTACACAACGAGCTGGAGAAACACAGGTACACTTAAGGAGGAATATTGTTCTAATTGTTTTTTTTTAGGCTCTGCTCTCCCACATATTATTGGCTGGGGAGGAAGGATGGACTAATTTCTGCCCCAATTCCTCCATCAATTTTGAGGGTTAGTTTAGGTCATCATTTTAAAAAATATGTTTTTCTGAACCAGGAAATGACCTTTCGGGGTTCTTTCTTCCATTTATGTGCAAGGACTTCCCTCACCCATTTCTCAACATTTCATACTATTCATATGTACATTTAAGCTGTTTACCAGGTTAACCATTTTCTAGCTTACACAATACGTTATACCATAAATTAAACAGGCTGAATTTGCATAACAAACTGAGCACCAACAAGTATATGAAATTAGTTAGCACTGGCCAAACTTAGTTTTGAGAATATGCATCGTTGGTCTTTATCTTGCCCTGGTAAAGATATTTTAATTAATTCAACACAATGAATTCATGTTCTTTGTAATTTTTCTATTTATTTATTTTTCCTAAATATTTTTAAGTATCTATACATTTCAGGCTTCCTTAAGTGCAGATAGATGGTTCTTTATTTGCCCGTTAGTACTGCTGTTCTCATTTCAGGTAAATGAAACTGAACTGGGAATACAGCTGATGGTAGATAGCATTTTCTATGTATGTATTTTCAAGTTGAAATGCAGTCCAAGATCATTAACTGCTTGTCTCTTTCATACACAACATCTCAATGACCTGAGTTACTTATATTCTTATTAACAAGAGAGCATAAAAGATTCAGATTCCATGGTATACACTATTATGCCTAGTAAGACAGCGATTCTTAGATTTTCAATACTGTAATGCTATAAAATGATAAATTAATGTAGGTAATTATCTACCCAATGAAATTACTGTGCTTAGCAGGTGGCTAAACCCATTGGTTTAGTTTCCTACATGCCAGAGCAAGCCTGCTATGGGCTTGCTCATGCAAAGTGTGAATGAGTCTTGACAATGCCATCACTTTCAGGTCCAATTAGTTTTTTTTTTTAAAAAAAAAAAAACCCTATCTCCTCTGAGTAGATTCTACCCAAAAAGTGGTGAGTCAATATGGAAATCCCTGAATTAAGAAATGATTGAGGCCAGCCATAAATTAATTATTCATTCTTTGGAAAATGTGGTTCTGCCTTGGTCTGGAGTCTAGAATTCAATTAAGGCTTTACCTAAAACGTGATTGTCCACAATCTGTGTTTCTTCCCAGCAGAAGGGCCCAGCTACGGCAGTGTTTAGAACAGCTGAAGCAGCAGATCCCCACAAATACGGAGCATTCTAATTACACAATGCTGAGTCTCCTGCATCGAGCCAGATTGCACATTAAAGTAAGTAATGTATCTCACTTCTTCCAGGAGGCTGTAATATTGGGGATAGCTAAAGACTGCCTTTCTTGACTGGTTTAGTTGTTGGTAATTTGCAAATGGTATTAAGGTTTCAAATTTTAATATTTTATTTATTAGAAACAATTCATGGTCTTTAAAACTGAACATAGAAAAAAAGTTTAAACATCAAGTCAATAAGTGGAAATGAATATAGAAGGAAAAACTAATCTGTCATCACAGAAATTGTCTAGAATGTATAAAGGAACTTTGAATCTTTGTTGGAAATGTGAACAATATGAAGGGGCATTTTAATCATAGGGTAGATGTGTAAAAAAATGGGTACAAATAAATTCAAAAGATTTTAAAGACTAGCATGCAACTGAAATCAAACTTTTTGATTTTGGATTAATGGGTAGGTAGAAAAAAAAACCATAGAATTTGTGCTTTTATGTATGACAACTGCAGCGTGTTCAAAAAAATTCAACAGAGGAAAAACTTGACACTACCCACAGTAGAGGAATGGTTGGTGAAGATGACGGGACTTGCAGAGATGGCTAAATTGACTTCCTTATTTAAAGATATCTATATTTATGGCCGACTGGAAACCCTCCAGACTTTTTCCATGAAATGGAAAAAAATGTACATATGGCATAGTTTTAATGATTTGAAAAAAAATGAATAGAAAAAGTGAGTAAGATAATTATGTTACATTACATTTCTGCTGCAAAGAAAATCAAACTTTTTTTCTGCACCCTTTTGTTTCCTTTATTTTGCGTTGGTTTTTATTATCTCTTTTAAACTTAAAACTTTTAATAAAATTTGTATAAAAAGAGAAAAATTCCTGACAGCCTTCAAGTAAGTTTAAGAACCAATGAAAACAAAGGGAGAAATCTAAATCCAGCCAAGAATAACTTTATAATTTCTTCAGTTTTGTGTTTAGGATGGACTACTTAAGCAAATGCTTCCAGTTGAATTTGAGAAAGTGGTGGTATTATTTTGTTTGCAACAGTGGCCAGTGTGATGTTACTAACAGATATGAAATAAAAGCATCTCAATTGTAACTCCGATTATTATTCTCGATCCTTCTTTCACTCCCAGAAGCTAGAACACCAGGAACAGAAAGGTCAACAAGAGAAAGGGAGGCTATGTTGCGAGCAGCAGAATCTGTACCAGCGCTTAGAAGAATTGCAAGCCCATCTGAATATGGAACTGGCAGAAGCAGATAACCTGGATTCTTCTCGGTTCTCCTCTTGAGCATTCTGACTCAGGTGGGCAATGCCTGGTAATAATTCTAGTGCTACATCTTCATGATGCCAACAAGCTGTGCAGCAAAAAATGCAGGGTCACTGGCTACAGTGTTAAAGATAAAAGTCATGGTAAATTTGGAGATTACGTAGGGCAAGGATGACTGAGCCAAGTCTATGTTTGTTTTCGTTTTATAGGCCACATGGCTCCCAAGCAATTCTGGCCAGCCTGCAATTAATTTTTTTTAATTAAAACAAAAGGGAGGGAGGCTTCCCACAAGGATGGAAGCTTATAAAATCTCAGAGCAGGGGAGATCATTCTAGCGGGCAAGAATTGCAACGGAGTATATATGCTTCCTGGGTCCTGCAAGATGACTATAATTGGCAGGATCCAGAATATACTTTCCTGCTGGACTGAACTGGACAGGGAGAGACAACAGGAAATAAGCAGTTCCTAAGAAAGTTGGTTATGCCTATGCTGAAAAGGAAGCTTGTATAAAAGATACTGCATTCCATTTGAATAAAGCATTATTATGCTAAGTTGTTTTTTTTTCTTTTGCAGAAGTTGAAGTGGACATAGAAGGCGTGGCATCTGCCAGCATTGGAGATGTCATGGCTGCTTTCAGTACTCGGCAGGAGCGCAGCCATTCCACTGTCAGCAACGTCTGGTTCTGGACAGAAGTTCAGTTAAGAGGACAGCATTCATCCAGACAAGCTTCAAGCTTTTCAAAAATTGTTTCGTGGCAGGATAACTGACACATGGTTTATAAGACTGTTTTCTGTAAGTAAAGAGGAACCCCCCTTTCTTATAAAAAAGGGAGTATGCACCTCCTCATGAAACCAAGTTTTGCATCTCCACCTTTTTCACAAAACCAACTAGGGCAGTTGTTAAGAGAGTTACATACTGAATCTGGCTAACTACACGGTAACATGTGGCAAGAGAAAGAAGAGTGAGATTTTAAAACACTTGACATGCACTTGGTATGGGTAGCTGCATCCTAGTTAAGGTTTGCGGAGCGGGCAAGTCCATTCTGCAGAGACTTCAGTTGGTAAGACACACAAACACACACTCCGCTGGCATTTTAAACAAAATATACTTAGCTTTTATCTAAAGGGAGGATTAAAAAAATCCATATCACAACAGGTACATGCTATGCTCAATTCTTTTATATGAAATGGGTCTTGCTCTTGTTGAATGGACTATGGAATAATAGTAAAGCTTTGCTTCAAACGACCTTTTGCCATTGCAAATCTAGCTTTTGCTGACCTATTAAGTGACCCACTTTAAGTATTGAGTGGGTTTTTGATAAGTTGTAACCTAAGCACAGTAATTTGTAACATTTATTCACCAATAGCTACCAATTCTCTAAAGTCTCATATACAAAGGCTTGCTTTTGAGTTGCATAAGAGGCAAATGTAAACAGGAAGATAATTAAATCATTGATGAAAAAGAGATCCTGATACTGAAATAAATTGAAGTCTATGGTTTTAATGATAATTACACCTTTAAGAAAGAAGATGATTGTCAGATTTGTACAGCCTTAATTAAAAAAAAAACATAAAATCTACAGACATTCTGGTCAGGTCCCAAAGGAAGGGAAGCTTAAGTTAAAGTGAACCTTCCAGTATTATTATACCACCCTATGCCAGTGGCATTCTAGTTCCTTCAGTGGGAAAACTGTTTTCTCACACATATTGTTGCTTTTTTGTAGTAGCTGCCTTGCCAGCAAAGTCCTTTGCCTTCTCTGTAACTGCCAAGGCAGTCTCCTTGGCAGTTTCCACTAGTGTTTTAGATGGTGCTTCACCTGTAAAATCAATAAGCCAAAAGTCCAGGAGTAAGTAAATATATCCACTGTACCTAGTTTTTCTGTAAAACTAGTTCCTATTTTGGAAAATATTGTATAAATTTTTAATAGTCATTACCTATGAGGAATGATTTTACATTTTTAATACATGTAGTCCTCAACTTACAACCATTTATTTAATGAACAAAGTTACAATGGCCCTGAAAACTGACTTATGCTTTTTCACACTTTATGATCGTTGCAGCATCCTGATGGTTACATGATCAAAATTCAGATGCTTGTAAGTGATTCATATTTATTACAGTTGCAATATCCTGGGGTCATGTGATCATCCCCCCCTTCTGACAAGCAAACTCAATGGGGGAAACCAGATTCACTTAATTGTGTTAATAAAATAACTGCAGTGAGTCACTTAACAGTGGCAAGGAAAGATGTAAAATGGGATATAACTGTCTCACTTAGCAACAGAAATTCTGGGCTCAATTGTAGTTATAAGTTGAGGACTACCTGTGGTACCTAGAACAAGTGCAAGGAAGCAATTAAGAGTGCTAATTCTACAATCTACATTTTATATACTGCATTTTTATTAGTTCCTATTACAGGTGTACCCACCTTGCATTTTGGCCAGCACATACTCAAAACCTTTGGTAGACATGGTCACATTGCTCTTGAATCTAGCCAAGCCAAATTCCTAAAACAAGAGAACAGCCAGTTGAGCAAGTTGAAACGAAGAGATAAAAATAGTCTCTCTCTTAATTTATTAGGAGAGATTAAACATTGAGCAATCAGCCTGTTTTTTCAGCCACACACCAGTAGTCCCAGATTGTTTCTTACAGGCTGTCTATCATGCATACACAGATCTGCGGCTCCCTTACCTGGATAGCACGAGAAACACCAAAGAGACGGGAGGAGACCCAGGCTTCCCGTTTGACTTCTGTCCAGTTACTGTTTTCTGGGTTCTCTTTGTAAACACACCGCTCCTCCACTACCTGCAGGAGAGACAACATTCCAAAATAAATCACTTCCCCAAGCCTTTTGAATCATTTTATCTTGCAGTAGTGGCTGCAGATAAATATAAGACATTTTACTGTTACCATAAGACGTGCATGATTGATGTTCCAGGTGAATGTGGTCATGGTTCGATTCTGTAGGTCCACAATGGAATCTTCTAGGATATAGACATGGCGGCCGACATTAGGTGGAAAGAAGTGCTCTGCCCAGCGGGGCATCCGGTTGGTTTTGGTTAGGAGCCTTCTGGAAAGCAGTTTCTGGTCATCAGTCACCTCTCGGTGCAAGATATCTTCTGTTAGGACATGCTTGCTGGGCAAAACAGACAAAAAAGCATTTAAGACACTACCCTATATTATGCAACTGTAATTAAATAGCAACATAACACCCTACTTATCTAGTGACACTATTCAGTAGAGTCAGATAATACTGTTTCTATTTTTGCTACCCTATTTCCACATCTAGAATCTATTGTCAAAAGCAATAGACTGGGAAGGAGAGAAATGGAGAAGTATCACTTTCAGGTTTACTTTTGACAGAATTATAATTCTACCAGCATGCATTTATTTTATTTCAGTATCCAATGGGCAAGAGAAGTGATCTCATGTTTAACTATGTAGATCGCCTTTTAATTATTGCAGCCAAATATATGTTTGTGTGTGTGTGTGTGAAAGTAAGTTAAGTAGGACAGTACAATGGCCAAGATTATCCTTATAGTTAATGAGATCAGGATAAAAGAGGCTTTTCCTACTGGCTTGAGAAGATGAGCAGTTCCTAACTTTCCTCAAGAGGAGCATTCCACACTATTGGAGCATTCCCTAAGAAGCGCTCATTTTGACAACAGTTTCTTCTAGCGCCAGTTAATCCAAGTTAAACCATTACTATCGATCATTCTTTTCCCACAGGAATTTTTAGATTTTCTAAACGCAGCAGCTATGAACCCCCCCCCCCCAACTTCCTATTATTTCAAGCTTCCAAGCGCAGTAGTAAGGCTCCCTTTAATCCCCTGGAGATGACGCTCGAGCAGCCACAAACCAGCTCAGCACCGCTCACTCCCTTCCTCCCTCTAGCGGGCGAGAGGGTCGCAGACCGGCCTTCGCCACTAGGCAAAAGGCGGCTTCCGATTTTACACTCCCTCCCTCGGCTTCATCAAGCTGCCCGTGGCTTCGGGTTTAGCCCTGGGCAGGAATTCCAAGGCGGCGGGCGCAGAGCTCCCCCAGATCTAGACCGCAGCCGGAGCCCCGCGTACTTACTCGGGAAGTAATGACAAAGCAGCCGGGCGGTTTTTCAATGGCAAGTGGGGTGAATGCGGCGAGGTTTCCAAACGGCAGCCCTTTTTTTCCATTTTGCCCCGAAAGAAGAACCTGCTCCGTGTTAACTAGAGCTCCCTCCCCCCCCCTCCCTCCCCCCCCTCTCTCTGAGCCTCCCCGGTCAGGAGACGAGGAGCCTAAACCCGGGGTCTTCAAACTTGGCCCTTTTATGACTTGTGGACTTCAACTCCCAGAATTCCTCAGCCAGCTTTGCTGGCTGAGGAATTCTGGGAGTTGAAGTCCACAAGTCATAAAAGGGCCAAGTTTGAAGACCCCTGCGCCTAAACCGACAGGACGGAGCCGCCCCGCCACCGAGGGCTAAGCCGAGCGCGAAGCGGCGAAGCCTCCATCCCCTCGCGCTCCCCTGACCTGTAAGGGTTCGGGTAGCGCTGCCAAAAGGCGGTGAAGACTTGGTCCCAAGGCCCTTTCAGGACGCTCAGGGTCAGGAAGTACTTCCCCATCAGCTCCGCGGTCACCGATCCTGCGGGAGACGGAGAGGAGGAAGGAGCCGGCGGGGGAAGGTTGAAGGGGAGGGAGTGGGGGGGGACGTCGCCCGGCTCGGCTCGCTCCGACCCGGCTCACGGTCTCCCGCCGTCCCGTCCCCGCAACGCGGGCAGCGCTAAAGATGGCGGCAGGAGCAGCAGCTGCAGGCGCGCCGCAGCCGCCATGCAGAAAGAGGAGAGCGGCAACGACTTCCGTGGGGGGGGGGGGACGGGGACGGCAGCGCTTCTTCCGCCGCCGCCGCCGCCTCCCCTCCTGCTTTCAGCCCCAGCCCCGCCCCGCTCCGAGCGCGCTTCCGCTCCCGGCGGGAAGCTCCTCCCCTTTCCCCGGGTATGTCCGGGGAAACCGCTCTGCCGAGGCGGGCCGGGAGGGAGGCCGGTGGGTCGTTTTTCCTCGCTTCGTTCTCCAGGAGAGGGTGGCCGGCCGCTTCCAGCGACATGAGGCCGGGGTGAGTATCGTGCAGCGTCTCCCCTCCCCCGGTACCTGCCGGCCTCGTTCGGCGCCGCTGCCCGCTGCTTGGACTTTGGGGGAAAGTGGTGCGGATCCGGCGCTCCGATGAAACGCTGAAAGCCCCCCCCGGGCAACCAAACCCACGAATCCCAAGGAAGACCGACCTTCCTTCTGGCGCCGCTGCTTCCCCGAGTCGGTTTCTGCCTCTCTAGCACCGTTAGGCGAAGTCTCTGAATTGAAAGGCTAAAAAAAAGAAAAAAGCCTTTTGCTTCTTCTGCTCGGGTGACTTGTCTTCTGGCAGGTGCCGGTAGGAGTCTTTAGCGAAAAGGGGATGATGGGTCTCTTGATCCAAGGCTCCATCACTCTTGGCGGCCAAATGCGGCTTTTAGAAGCAGCAGAAGAGAAGGATGCCCTAGCTCAGGGTTAGGCAACCTCGGCTCTTTTATGACTCGTGGACTTCAACTCCCAGAATTCCTGAGCCAGCATAGCTGGCTCAGGAATTCTGGGAGTTGAAGTCCACGAGTCATAAAAGAGCCGAGGTTGCTTAACCCTGAGCTAGCTTTTGGTCAAATATCTTCTCTTGTTGTTATGGTGGGAGGGGAGGGGAGAAGAGATCTTTATGCTGCTCGCGAATCACTGCACTTCCTCCTCCTCCTCCTTGCTTCAGGTGAACTTGCCCAGCTGAGCTGCACCTCTTTGGCTGCTCCACCTGACTGAGTTGGGGGAGCTTGGGATCCCTCTGGAGGGCAACACTCGGTTTGCCAGGGCAGGAGAATGAGCGGGCAACGTGTGGATGCCAAAGTTGTGATGCTGGGCAAAGAGTATGTAGGCAAGACCAGCTTGGTGGAGCGATATGTTCACAACCGCTTCCTTGTAGGACCTTATCAAAATGTGAGTTTTGTCCTTTTTTTTTCCTGTTGAAAGTTTTTCCATTCAATTGGGCTGAGTCCTTCGCAATTCCAGCCATTTCCCCCCCCACTCCAAATTTCACTCCATTCGGATTCTCAGGTTTGATTTTATTTTAATGTTATAAGCAACATCTAATCAATATTAGCTGATCTAATATTGCTAATATTAGATAATTAATAATCTAATATTAATAGCTAAGCAGCTTTGGTCTTGATTGACATTCAGATAAGAAATTGCCTCGGAATCCCAGGGCCATTGGCTAGATTGGGAAGTCCCCAAACATCCAGGAGGAAAATCATTTTCCTAAATGCTGCCAAGTGCTCCTTTTTTATTTACAGAGTTGAGTTTCCTTGGTGCAGTCACTTAACTGAAATAGTTTATTTCTTAAGATCAGACTAGCCCCTCTGTTGCTGAGTGTTGAGAGCTATAAAACATAGTTTTTAAAGAAAGTCCTGAGAATGGGGATCTGGTACAAGTTGAAAGTTCCACTCTGGGTTGGGCCTGGATATTATTGTTCCTAATGATCTTTTTTATATTCTATTCTATTATAGAATACTATTATAGTTTTATTGGATTTCAGAAGTAGAGAGTGAATAAATAGATAAATGACAACCTGGTGGGTCTAATCATCAGAATTTGAATTTGAGAGGGTTTTTACATTACTAATTGTGAAATGGTTGATAAACTGAAGTGAAACTATTTCAAAAAGGAGCCATTTTAATTGTGGGCGGAGAAATCTACTTTCAGTTTAGGGGAGCTTTACAAATGATTTCTGAGAATTTACTGATTCTCAAAAATATACTGTCTTGTCTGCCAGCGTGTGTTTTACTTAGTAATGCACACTTAATAGAGAAAATGTTAAAACAGTTGTTTTTCTTGTTTATAAATCATTTCTGTCAGTCTCTTGGATATGATTTGCCTCTAAAAGTAGTCTTTGATTTATTGCCAGCAGACAATACCCAGGGGGAGGGCCTTCTCTGTGGGTGCGCCTGCCCTTTGGAACCAGCTGCCCGTAGAGCTTAGGACTGCCCCTGACCTTCGCTCATTCCGCTGGGACCTGAAGACTTGGCTCTTTGAGCTTTCTGGCCTGGACTGAGAGTATTAATTGGGGTTTTATTGGATTTTAATTGGGATTTTTATGTATTTAAGGTTAATGTAATCATTTTAATTGTTTTTAATTTTTGTAATTGTATTGTTTTTTTTGTTTTTTTTAAAAACCTTGTGAACCACCCTGAGTCCTACGGGAGAAGGGCGGTATATAAATTTAATAAATAATAATAATAATAATAGTGATCATTGGCTTAATGAATGTTTGAAGTTAAGATAGACTTCCCCAGAGCTACTTACCAGGTGGCTTTCCCACCCCACCTCTCATCAATATGATCACATTTTGGGTGCTTGGCAACCAGTTCACCTTTATGGCCTTTGCAACATCCCACAGTCACGTGACTGTAATTACAACATTTTTCTGGCTTATGGTGTTTACTTTTGGTTTCAAAGAAAAAAAAAGCCCATTGGGTGAAATAGATTTGCTTGGCAACCACCACCAAAAATGTATTTTAAAAAATGGATCCATTCACATGATGCCTTAACTTATGATCGCAACAATTAAGAGCTATAATTCTGGGGTCAATTACAGTTGTAACTTGAGGACTACCTGTATAGTTGCTTTCCAAAAGCAAATTGGGATACTATAGCTGTGTTCACATCTCCCTTTGTTATTTTAGACAATAGGTGCTGCATTCGTGGCTAAAGTAATGCCAGTGGGCGGCCGCACAGTAACTTTGGGTATCTGGGTAAGTCACAGTTGAAATAAAAGATGTATGAGCTATGCCCAGTAAACAATAAAACAGAAGAGCACTTATGGAACTGATGTTATACAAGGTAATGAAGGACATTTTGTATAAAGAGAAAGTTTATATATTTTACTTCACAACACTTGACAGTAGGTATATTTAATCAATATTTGCATTGCATTATGCATAGTACTATGTAAAGTAGAGCCATACTTTCTCACTAAGTGGAAATCCATCTTCTCCATTACCTTTCTCTAGGATACAGCTGGCTCAGAGAGGTATGAAGCTATGAGTCGAATATACTATCGTGGAGCAAAAGCTGCCATTGTATGTTATGGTAAGCATTCATTTTCATGTTGGTTCGGGCAGATTTCTCAAGCCAAGCCGACCATCTTAGCTTGGAATGGTGGGAAGGTGCAATTAGAAGGTATCAAGTTGGAAAAGGCAGTTTTGTTGTATTGCTCAGACACCAACTGCTACTTTCAACTAGCTCCCACATCCCATGTTGCCACTTGAAGGAAGTCATTTTACCCTGAAATATCTTGTAATCGGCTCTAGCTAAAATCTATTGCTACAAAGGCTATAAAAGAAGGAAGAGCTACATTTATAATACAGCTGGATTTGAGGGCGGTGCTATAGAGACTATTCTTCTGTTCCATCACCCAGCAATCACAATTGAGCTGCTTGACAGCAAATGTTATATAAAAGGTAAAGGTTCCCCCGCACAGGCGTGCTGGTCGTTTCCGACTCTAGGGGCCGGTGCTCATCTCCATTTCAAAGCCGAAGAGCCAGCCCTTGTCCGAGGACGTCTCCGTGGTCATGTGGCCGGCATGACTAGATGCCAAAGGTGCACGGAACGCTGTTACCTTCCCACCGTAGTGGTCCCTATTTTTCTACTTGCATTTTTACGTGCTTTCGAACTGCTAGGTTGGCAGAAGCTGGGATGAGTAACAGGCGCTCACTCTGTTATGCAGCACTCAGGATTCGACTCGCCAAACTGCCGACCTTCTGATCGACAAGCTCAGCGTCCTAACCTACTGAGCCACCGCGTCCCTTAAATGTTATATACTTAAAGCTAATACAGTATTGTGAGACTTGTCCTGGTCAGGAAATGTTTTCAGTGGGGAAAACCTTATTTTTTTCTAATCAAACAATTTCACATACAGTATTGCTTAAACGTTTGTGAAACGTTTCGAATTTTCAATATTTCTGCATAAGTAGGACCTAAAATATCTGTTATCCGCAAAAATCCTCAAACTAGATAAAAAGCCGAATTAAATAAGTTATTCAGGTAGTCTTCAGTTAATGACTTCTTTGTTCAGCAACCAAACTTTTGGCACTGAAAAAGTAAATTTGTGACTGGTTTTCAAACTTATAGCCATCGCAATGTCTGCAGCATCCCCCACAGTCATGCAGTTAAGATTTGGACACTTCACAACTGGTGGGTATTTATGACCATCACATTGCCTCTGTCATGGCCCCATTGGATCCCGATTCGAAGGAGGAGGAGGAGTTGGAATCAGGACCCTCCGACAGGGATGGCACGGCTCCCCTGGAATGTTTGGATAGGTCAGCGGCTGAGGACAGAATAACAGTTGGAAGGGACCTTGGAGGTCTTCTAGTCCAGCCCCCTGCTCAGGCATTAAACCCTATACCATTTCAGACAAATGGTTGTCCAATTTCTTCTTAAAAACTTCTGGAGGCAAGTTTTTTCACTAACTGTCAGGAAATTTCTCCTTAGTTCTAGGTTGCATCTCTCCTTGATTAGTTTCCATCCATCATGCTGTCCAAGGTCCCTCAGGCATTGGGGAGGTGTTCAACCAGATAGGGAGCTGCCTGCCCTCACAGACACAAGGGAGGATCAGCTGCAGACAGGTGGTGTTGAGAGGCAGCAGATCCCCTCTGATGAGGAACAGCTGCGTCCCCCACTCAATCCGAGGGCATGGAGAGTAGAGTGGAGGCAATCTCAGAGGAGGCATGTGAGGCCACTCGGGAGAAGGTCTCCCTGTCCCTCCTTGCCAGGAACAGCTGGCTTGGGTTGACTTAAGCAGAGGCCGGGGGAGGTTGTCTTTGTTGGGAACAATTGTTTTGCTTTGGTATGCACTTCCCTGGCTTTGGAAAAACTCTTGCCTTGTATCATGTTTCTGCCTGTGGAATTCGACCCTTGCTTGTGGACTCTTGCCCTCGCCCTGCGGAGCTGGAATCTTGTGTGCAACTTAGGGACTTTGCTTGGGGGACTTGTACCTCATTTTTGGACTTCCTTTCTGTCTTTGCGATTTGGCTCTGGTGATTATTTGCTTTGTGGAACGGTGGATGGCTGTCTTGAGGGAAGGTTGGGGTGGAGCTTTACTGGCCATTGCAGGGACATGTCTTGTGGAAATAGCAGAGCAATAAAGGTCTCTATGGAAGCCTGCCTCTGCCTAGGCCAGGGGTCTCCAACCTATGGGCCACGGATCTTTACTGAGCTGTGGCCTCTTGGCCACCGGGCCCTGGGAATGGCTGGTGAGTGCGCACATGTGCGTGCACCCCTCATCCATGCTAGTGCCACTGCTTGGATGCTAGCGGCCCATTTGCACATGTGCGCAGGCACCAGTGCAGGCACCGTGGGTGTGCATGGCCCACTTGCGCATCCCTGTGGGCACTGGTGCCCCTGCCATGTGCTTGCCTGTTTGCGCATGGGTACATGTGCGCACATTTTCCTGCTCCTCCTTTCCCTCCGGGCCGCCAACGCGGAAAGGTTGGGGAGCTCTGGCCTAGGCGACCTGGGTCAGAACAGTCTCAGGGTCACATGATCCCTATTTGTGAGCTTCATTGCTGGTTTCCAACAACTCAGTGGGGAAGCTGGTATGAGCCACAAGTGACATCAGTGACTGCAGATGATTTGTTTAATGACTGCAGCAGAATTGACATGAGTCTTGAGTTTGGTCACATGATGTTTCACTTGACTGCATTGCTTAGCACCAAAGTTGCTGGTCCCAATTACAGTTGTGAAGTAAGGACAATATGTACTAGCTGATTGATTTATTAAAGCAAATGATCGAAAGCTACATATTTCTGTATTGTACAACTATTTGAACCTTTAGGATTATCAGTTTAGGGAACTTAAGAGTCAATCAATGGGTTGATAATTAGTTGTGCATGTGGGAGGTCCTAAATTATTTAAAGAACAGAATTCTGGATATTCAGTCTCAAAGTCTGACCTTCACATTATAGGGATGAAGAAGTCTCATGGTTTGACAAATAGAGATTTCTGAAAACTGTTCTATAAAGAAGAAAGCTGTTCTGTAAGGGCTAAAATTCCTTTAAGCTCATGTGCAGGACCAATCAATAGTTATTGGAAATATTTAGTTGCAGTTACTGCTGCTCAAGGGGAACTCACTAGTTGTTGTGATTCCTCGCCAGCCAGTGGATCCGGCAGCTGAGTCTGAGGAATCAGATGAGGAGGGGCCTGGAGTGACATTAGAGTTAGAGGAAGGCTCTGAGGAGCTCCAAGATTTACAGTCAGATTGCACATTTTTTTCTTGCTGGTGGTTTTTGTGCATCCTGAATATTTCCCAGCTATGCTTCATCACTGTCCAACTCCCAGCCCAGCTGTGTCTCAGCCTGAGCGCAAGTAGAGGGGCCAAGCTGCTCGTCAGACTGTAAGTCTTGGAGCTCTTCAGAGCCTTCCTCTGACTCTGATGTCACTCCAGGCCCTTCCTCCTCCTCATCTGATTCCTCAGACTCAGCTGCCAGATCCACTGGCTGGCGAGGAATCACAACATGCACAGGCTGAGACACAGCTGTGCTGGGAGCCTGAGTTGGACAGTGATGAAGAACAGTTGGGACAAATCACAGATGCACGAATGCGCAGAAAAGAAAAGCGAGTAGGACAGAGGAATGCAATGGGGCGGCTCCAAAGGCAAAGGAGAAGGCATTAGGAAGCCACGCCTTGGCTGAATTATAAAAGGGAAGGTGTGGGAGGTGCTGGTTGCTGAAGGCAACTGTTCGTATTGAGGATCGAGTTTCTGTGGACTGTGTTTGTTTGCCTTGGACATTGACTCAGGTCTGTGAGAATGAAAGGGGTTGGTTTTTTCTTGGGGTTCCTGCCTGTTTCTTGGAAGAGGGGTGCCTCCTTGTGAGCATAACAAGGACTCACGTAGGCTGGGACAGAACACTAGTTGACTTAAGTATGTTCCTTTAATTCAGTTTTTCTCGATAAAATATTTAAAATATTTATTTGATTAATTAATTGGGTTCTCTCTATTATGACATGTGGAGAACATACCACATTTTAGGTCATACTTTTGCAGAAATACTGAAAATTCAAAAAGAACCACAAATTTTTAAGCCCCACTGTATAAATAATTCGAATTGTACTTTGGTACCCAGTTTCTGTTGTGATTTAATGAATTGGATCTCTTTGGGAGATTGAACCAATAAAAATGACAGGTATCTGATAACCTTCCTTAACATGCACATAAAGTAGCCCAGGTGACTATAGTGTCAGGACAACATTAGTTTTATTAAGAGCCCTTGAGGAAGATATTTGTACTTTCTCAGCTGAATTGCTCTTTCTAGTTTCTTGACATAGTTTACTTATGTAGGGAACTGCTGTATTTAATTCCAGGGTGTCCTGACACTTCTTCTTTCCACAGATCTTACTGACAGAAGCAGTTTCCAGAGAGCAAAATTCTGGGTGAATGAACTACAGAACTTTGAGGAAGTATGTTGATGTCTATTTATAGGCAGAGAAAATGGTGTACTTGGCTTTTCCAGGACAACATCGAAAAAAATTGTGGGAGGATGTTTATGGGATCCTGTCAGTGGTATCTTTTTATAATATTTGGATTATTGTTGTTTGGATGGTTCAGATTTTCTGTTTATTGTTTTTCTGTTTAAACTATAACTCTTGTAGAGTTCTTCTGGAATTGGATAGCATGTAAAACATAGTTATTTTTTTAAAGAGAATAAACTGCCCCACCCCCATACAAGATGCTTATATAGGCACTGATGTAGGCAATTGAGACACTCGAAGTATATCTTGAGAAGCTTGGCTTGGTCATTATGTTTATCTGATTTACCGTATTTTTTGGACCATAAGACGCACCCAGTTTTTAGAGCAGGAAAACAAGAAAAAAATTTCTTTCTCCTTCTCTTTCTCTCCCTCTCTTTCTCTCTCTCTCTCTCTCTTTCTCTCCCTCCCTCTCCCATTGTCCCTTCCTTCCTTCCTTCCCTCCCTCTTTGTCCTTCCCTCTCTGCATTAGAGCAGTACCCGCGGAGGCGGCCCTGCAGCCCGGCTTTCTCTTGCAGAAAGCAAGCTGAAACGGAGTGAGGGAGATTGCCAGAAATGCGAATCGGCCGATCTCGCGCTCCTGCAAATTCCCTCGCTCGGTTTCAGCTTCCCTTGCTACAAGAGAAAGCAAGCTGAAACGGAGTGAGGGAGATTGCCAGAAATGCGAATCGGCCGATCTCGCGCTCCTGCAAACTCTCTCGCTCGGTTTCAGCTTCCCTTGCTACAAGAGAAAGCAAGCTGAAACGGAGTGAGGGAGATTGCCAGAAATGCGAATCGGCCGATCTCGCGCTCCTGCAAACTCTCTCGCTCGGTTTCAGCTTCCCTTGCTACAAGAGAAAGCAAGCTGAAACGGAGTGAGGGAGATTGCCAGAAATGCGAATCGGCCGATCTCGCGCTCCTGCAAACTCTCTCGCTCGGTTTCAGCTTCCCTTGCTACAAGAGAAAGCAGGCTGAAACGAGGCAGATTGCAGCAGCGCGAGATCAGCCGATTCGCATTCCTGGCAATCTCCGTCACTCCGTTTCAGCCTGCTTTCTCTTGTAGCAAGGGAAGCTGAAACCGAGCGAGGGAGAATGCAGGAGCGTGAGATCGGCGTTTCTCAGCACGTGCCGATTCGTGCTCCACTTGCAGAGGTTGGGGCTGGCCATACGGATCACCTTCAGACCATAAGACGCACCGTCGTTTCCCCCCACTTTTGGGGAAAAAAGTGCGTCTTATGGTCCGAAAAATACGGTATCTCCCGGTGTTTGCTAAGTTCAAAATTGCTTTTGGAGATCGTCTGACATGTTTCTAGTCAAAATATTAAACAGAATGGAGATTAATTAACTTTCACAGTATAAATACGAACTCTCTGTAGTGATTCCTATGAGGAGGAAAGTGTCAATGGACACCTCATATGTTTAAAATATTTGCCTTGTTTTCTTTCTTTGTAGAACTGCAGGATCTATTTGTGTGGCACCAAAAGTGATTTGCTGGAAGAGGATAAGAGAAGACGGGAAATTGACTTCCATGATGTACAGGACTATGCAGACGGTGTGTGTTTGTCTTCTTCTGCCATATATCAGGGTCCTTTTTGTCACTGTAAGTCATTCGTAAGAGGTTCAAATGTTCCATTGGCCGTGTCCTTGGAAAGGCAAACCGGGTTTATTCATTGGTTGAAATTCCTCGTGAAAGTGACGCCTGCTTACAATTTCTCAGTCTTGAGGACAAACAGTTCTACTGTCTTCTTTTCTAAAACAGCAGTTTAAGGTTTGCACTTATGTGAGTTAGGTGTTGTCTGTCAGGGAAAATAATTTGTATCCACCTTTATGAAGCAATGTCATTGATTGTTGAGGGGAAGGAGGGAATATGATCTGATTGCAAAATGGTTGTAAGTTGTATAGAGAAGTTGAGGGTTGGAATAGTTGATATATTATCAGTTACTAACGTTTGAGGAGAGTTCTAGTACTAACCAAAACATTTATTCTTTCCTTCTGACACATCATTCCAGAGATCAAAGCTGAGCTGTTTGAAACCTCAAGCAAGACTGGACAGAATGTCGGTATGTATCTTGTATCTATCTCGGTATGTACGCTAAACATGTCTGGCATAACCTAATTCCAGAATAGGTGGAGTGTTGAATCATATGTTCTTTCCCCTATTTTTCTCTCCTAGTGTTGGAGATACGATAGTGTGAATGGACTTATTTTATCTTTTCTTAATGAAAAAAGTCAAAGCAATTATTTTTACCTTCTCTTTAGCTAGAACAGGGGTGTCAAACTCAATTTCATTGAGGGCCGCATCAGCATTGCGGTTGCCCTCAGGGGGCAGGGTGGGCGTGGCTAGAGTGTGTATGGCCTACTGGGTGGGCGTGGCCAGCTCTACATCGTTCGCATCAAGGGTGCCTATTAATTAATTAATTAATGGGACTTATATCCCGCCCTATTTCCCGAAGGACTCAGGGCGGCTAACAACAATATGGGGGCCTGGGCAGGAGTGGGACAGATCTGAGGGTCTCTGGCAGGAGGGGGGTCTCTGGGCCAGGTCCAAGGCAGTGGGGGCCGATCCCTCACTGTTTCCAGGATGGCTTCGCGGGCCGCATGAAACCACTTCACAGGCTGGATCCGGCCCCCGGGCCTTGTGTTTGACATGTCTGAGCTAGAACCACAATATAATTCTAGGCAGATCAGTTCAGAGACAAGTTGTACTTAGTTAAAGAATTAATTATTCCACTGAGAGTATACAAGTAGACAGACTTAAAGAGTTACATTTTTGGCTGCTTCAGCAGTTTATCAAAGGTATTTTCATTCTTTGCTGTATTTTGAGTGATTCATTGCTCTTTGTGACTTTAATATCTGTACTTTTTAAGATGAGCTTTTCCAGAAGGTGGCTGAAGATTATGTGCAGTTTACTGCCTTTGAGGTAACAGGTGAGTTGCTGAACCAGGTGTGTACTGAGCACCTATATCCACTTCTAAAATCATTTGTTGTATTCCTGAATTAAGACCTATCCAGCATATTATTCCCTGTGAAACTGAGACTTGGAGATACTTAACTGAATTAGAAGAATAGTTATGAATGTGTCTCGAGAAGTATGGAAGGCAGATGAGTATCTTTTCCAAATACACACTCCTGTCTTATCAGTAACAGGGAGAATTGGGAATGATGACCACAGAGGAAAGGTGTTAGCTCTTATTTCCTTACACACATTTAAGTGAATTGTGACTGCCAAATTCCTCCACAGAAATTTTAATGGAGCCTTAACCTTGTTTCAAATCTGTACAACTTGTGTAACCTATATGTGTGCTTTATTTTCAGAGGAAAAAGGAGTTGATCTGAATCAAAAGGGCACTACCACCTATTTTTACAGCTGTTGTCATCACTGAATTTTTTATTTTGCCAAAAGTAACTTTCACCACCAGAGACAGCAATTCATGCTTTTTCTGGTGGGTCACATCTTCTACTTGCTAGTTGGAATGCCTTGCCCTTTGGATATGTAGAACATTATTTGTTGGCTGCTATCCAAGGAAACAGGAGAGAAGTAGATCAAGGATATGAATATGCTGCAAAATGTGCTGCCTTGTTGAGTGGAAGACTTGATTGCCTTGTGCTCCCTTCCCAGCAGAGATCGACTAAATTATTGAACTGTGTCAAGAATTGTTACTTTTCATCACTATGCACAAGAGACCTTATGGTGACAGGTTGTTTCTGCTGTTTTGAAGATGTTGCCTGATTCTTATTTAAATGGCTTTCAATAAGTTATCTACATGTAAATAAAAGGCAGTGTGGTCTTGTGCTGTTGAAGGATATGGTCAGCTTTGTGTTTCTGCTGAAAATTCTTCAGATTGTTTGGAGAAGCACCTGGGGATGAGAATTTATCTGCAATTAGAGTGTCCAGAACTGTAGAAAATTAGAAAAAAAATCTGTGTCCTGCTTTTACCGCACGTCATACAAAGGTGGTCCTCACTTAATAACCACTTGTTCAGTGACCCTACTTATGATGGAGCTGAAGTGGTACTTATAACCTGTCCTGATACTTAGGATGGTCACAGCACACCTGTGGTCACATGATTACCATGTGTGACCTTCTTTGTCAACTTCCTATAAGTAAAGTCAACGGAAATGCTTAGGTGGCAAATAGTGATGGTGATATTGCTTAATGATGGCAACTGGAAATGCAGGAATTTTTTGTCACAAAGTGACATGGTTACATGACCTCATTCTTTACAACTGCATTGCTTAGTGATAGAAATTCTCAGTTCTCAGTTGAGAACTATCTCAGGGCCATATGAGGAAACTTTCTTACCTATAAGCCATTTCTGAGTGGTTCTAGGGATGACTGTCAGTTTCTGCCAATCAGTGGCTGTCAATGTAGCAACAGAAACAACTTTCAGATATGGGTCTCTGTTGAGACAGCTTATTCACAGTTGACCAAACTAATTTAATACAAGAAGACATACAAGATAATAAGGCCCAATACTATGAAAGAACTTTGTTTCTAAATAGTTTCTAAATCTTGGACATTGAGTGGAACTACGTAGATAGCATTATGATACTGGAGTTCCAGTGCAGTTACAGACTGATGTAATATGGGAGCTGGAGAATGCCAGAAGGCTGTGGAGTGAGATCACAGGGACGAGTGGCAATGTTTTCTTTTATAAACATAGCAATAGCAAGGTGTACAATATATTTATGCTGCCGTGTTAATTTGCCACTGCAAAATGGTTTTCCTACCTTTTGACTTTTAAAAATACAACTGGACCTTTTACTAGGGCACTAAAAAGGCTGCACATTGTTCTGGCCAATGATAACTAGAAAGAGCTTCCCATCAATTCAGGATGGTGAATAAGTAGATGGGAGCTTTCCCGTATTCTTAGCTTAGCTGGAACGAGGTCTTGGATCATTCTTTATGCCAATGTACATAACAAGGAGCAACATGACAGAGGAGCCATCACTTTTTAGTGGCTCCCCCAGTTTCTTTTAAAATGAGCTGACAAATGCAACCTATGCATTTTGCTTTCTGGCCTATTTATTCGCCAAGCAAGATTTTTCCAAGGAAACTCACTATCCATTGTTTTTATGAAAGATGCAAGAAAATTAAGTGTGTCACGAAATGGCAAATTACAGTTAAAATGCCCCAAACCATTTTACTACCTAACCACAGAAGCCTGCTATGTTCTGTACGTGAGGCAATCACTCCGTAGCCCTCAGCTTCTCAAAAGTATTGAGGCTATCAACGGCTAAAGCTTGTTCATATGATTGTTTTGCTTTTCATTTGGGAAGGTAGAAAACATTTTTCATATTTCGCTACCAACTGCTCAGCTCACAACAATCCCAAGAAGCCGTTATCTAAGTTTCTAGCTATAGTAAGGTAGAGTTAAAATGCCACATGTTAAGGATCCAATAAAAAGCACATTTTAATTTTGCAGCACACTTTGAACAGTTTAAAATAATTTAGTTTTAGTAAATCACCAGAAATAAGCATGACTTCCACTTGTCTGAATGGCAGAGTGCTTTGTGCTGTCTTGGAAGATAAGCACTGTTGGGCCCATTTACTGTTTGGATGGGGAAACTACCTGTGCTGTAGAGTAGCTTTCCTTTAAGGTAGATCTTAATGCTCTGCCAGGCCTTAATGAGACAATGCACACAGATAAGAGTAAAGTTATACTTTACTTTACAGTAATTACGTTCTTTTATATACAAAGAATTACAGTACATATTTTGGGAATGCCTGGGTAGGGCAACCTTCCCCCCTCCCCCAATGATAAATTTCACATACAGTCAACTGGCTATGGGAAGCAAAATTAAATTAATCCAAAGACACTTCCTCTTCTTCCAATGTAGCTGTTCCAAAGACTTCTTCTGGCAGCCAGCTCTCTGTAGAATTGGGCAGCTCTGCATAGCCATATTGGGCTTTCCCCCCACCCCCCACTAATACAGGTATATGCTTTGTTGACTCCTTTTCATCATCCATGCAGATAAAATTAAGCAATGGAGGGATGTGGCAGCATATACTGTTTAGACCTCCCGCAAACAGCTCTGCTTAGCCATAATTCCCACTGATGCCCTCTCCACAATCAGCAACCAGCATGCCTGAGAATGAAACAATACATATTGCTTGGAGAAACAGATTTTTTTTCCTCTCCATCTTATGTTAGCATTGCTAAGTGCCAATTTCGTTATCTTGAGTCATTTTTATTTTGGTTTCATAAAGACAAGATATGATTTTTTTAAAGTTTAACATCACTTTTATAAATGACCATCAAATGTATAAATAGTTCTGCAGCTGAAACATATGCCCTAAATTTGTTAAGTCTCTAAAATGCTGCAAGGCAGTTGCTTTTGCTGCAACAGACAAACAAGATCCTCTTCCACCATCCCCCCAATCGGCATTACTTTTGTTTTCAGCCCTCAAATGAATGTAAAGTCTCCACATTTTTTTGACTGTATACCAGGATAGGCTCTTAAGCTTTTTACAAAAGTATCTCTCTTAAAATGATCACAGACCCAGCAAATGTAAAATCTTCACACCCATAAAGTACATTATCAAAACATGATCACTAGGATATCCTGCTGCTTGGAGCGGGGGGGGGGGGGGTTTCAACTTTACAACCCAAAGAACATGCTTTCTGTAATTTGGCTTAATGGTGATCAGCAGAATGGGGAGCTTCAGGAACTTATCTATTCAAGAGTGCAGGATGAATTTGAGCTCCACTTTCTACAACTTTTCAAGATGTTGCTCTGCAGAAGCCCAAAGCATGCAACTACCTGAAGACCAAAGGGACTATCGCATTCAAGTGGCTGTCATATATAAACTGATCCCTATCATCTTGAATATACTAACAATTGCAAATCTAGAAAACGAGACACAAATGTGTCCATTATTTAGTGTAACTGTCTTGTCAATATTTGAATACTCTTAATACAGCTTGATCTTGGATGTGAACATCTCACTTTCTATAATGCAATGCTCTTAAATGGCCAACCCTCATTTCTAGTTTCAACATTTTCTTTTTTTACATTCCAGGGAATTCAACCACACTGTAAAATCTCATATTTCAACACATGGGATAATAAACAACACATGGAATAATGAATTCTTTTTATGTAGCTCGTTAGTAATTATGTGTATTTGGACGAAAGACTTTTTAAATTTAACATAAGCATATGAATGCTGCAGAATGTTATATATAAGTCTAAATTCCCATTTTCAATTAAAAATACACCCACATTTTTAAACTACACATCCTAAATTAAAGGACTTGCAGTCAATTTAACATCTGCAGGAAAATGCAGAAAAGTGGTACAGAGAAGCATGAAATATGGCATGGTTAGCAGCACATTACTGAACCATACTGGCCAGAATTCTCCATATATTTCAATATTATCACAACCGTGTATATTGTTCCAACAAGCCTCTGGAGAAAAAAAACATGTTTAACCTGTTATTATTACAAGACTGACCAAGGAGTGCCCTCAATTTAGTTTTACACTGTACACTTCCCACAAGTAGCCTATACGTTAAAAATAAATCTAACAGCTTCATGAATTTTTGAACATATCTTTGCAGCTGCAGTCGTTAAGTTCCACTTCTACCTTCTCAAAAGCTTAAATAAAATCTTTGGGAAAAGGTAATGCACATTATGTATGTGTCTATGTATGTAAATTAAACTCTAGCGTAGATTGTTCCCTATTCCCCAATCTGTTTAATTTTTGAAATGTGCCTTCTTGGCCCATCTTTCAAAGCAAAATATGATCTCAGAGCCCCATCCTCCAAAATTGCACCACCACCTACACCAGACTCTTAATTATAGACCATCTCTTTTTCTGCCTGATAGCAAAGTAAAACATTTGCACATAGGTGCATCACTTTGCTCACAATTACAGCAAGATCCACTACTCAACAGCAGAGTGGAGTTAATATGCCCAAACAACTTTAAATTCAAGACCATTTTAGCCCCTGGAAATTCAACTCTTATCAACTCCAAGGGTTCTCCAACCCTTATTTGCTCTTTTCTTTTGGACTTCATTTCTTTTGGCATTCATTCTTTATTTGACCGATGTTCCTTCTAATGGAGAATTTCCTGCCTCATGTGGTCATCTGATTATAGAGGCCGCAACTCCTTACCCTATGCTAACCAAGGTGGTGGGTGGCGATTCCTCTTTATGTCTCATATTTTCCTGAAGTTATACTTTGTAGCTTCATTACTTTAGCTTAATGAACTGGATGGACATTAACCTCTGACGTGGAGACGTGCTGTTGTGCTTGATAAAATATTCAGACTGCTCCATCTATACTTTTGCAATGCTTTCTATTTCAGTGCTTGGTTCAGTTAATAGCTTTGCATTTTAAACAAATTTAGTTTAAGGAGACTGAAAAGAGGAAAGATGTAATATTAAATGTCACTGGGTGATTGTTTCGAAATACCACTTGAAAAGTTTAAATTGGTTCAGTCATGAATTCCTAGCCAGATTCAGAATGTGCTGCTAAATCCCAGTTCTTACAGTCACCTGCATGATCCCTAGGAATCTGAACAAAAGAATTCAAAATAAAAGTTCTCAGTTTTAAAGATTTAAAATAGCCTCCACCAAAAATATTCACAGTTTATTTTTTCCCCCCCATGAAACAAATACCTAGTTAAAACACATGACATTGCAAGAACCAAGTTGGATAAAGCAGTGCAGATATCTCTCTTCTTACAAGTACAGCTGTGAAGGGAGGGCAGGGGCTGGCACAAAGGGAGCCCTAAACACACAATCTACATGATAAAGTCCAGCTCACGGAGACGTAAAATTTAGAGCCTTATTTTGTTTCCACATGAGAAATGTTTAATATGCTGAGCCTCATGATTGGCTTGCTTGCTTGTTCAAAAAGGTGGGTCTTTTCATTTTAAAAAGTTTTGGTAAAATGCCCTTGGTTTCTTGTATCTGTCTCATTCAGAAGAAATGTCCTGTTTCCTTTTGTGCAGGAGTCACGCAGAAACAAAAGATGTTTGCATTTCGCCATTTTCAGCAATTAGCAGCGCTCGGCCTGCAGGTGTTCAAGGAAAACCAACTTTAAGCACTAAGGTTCCATTTAGTCATAATGCTTTACAAAGTCATTAGTTGTACTTGGAGAGAATGAAATGAATCAGAGAAGAGGATGAGATGCACAACCAGGTAGGGAATATTTCGCAGTGCCGAGTAGATACTGTCATTGTGGAAAGCCAACATTGAAAAAAGTAATGGATCTGAATTTGAGCTGCCACTGCAACATTGATGATTGCCTACAGGCCCTGAATACCCGAGTTATCTATTCCAAGTTGAGAGGCTTTACATTGGGACAGAGTTAGAATTTCTGCTCTGTGCCAAAATGTGAACATCTAGAGAGGACCAAATGGGAGCTATTCAAACAGTTTTTGCTTCAAACTGGAGCTTAACAGTCTGTGAGAGTTCAGATGCCTAGGCAAATAGAGTAAGGTGGCAAGCTAAAAATGGTCAAAGAGTTTGCTGATTTCATAGTACGAAATGGAAGCCATATTAGATATGTGAAGACCCTGCATAGTGAATAATATCACCATATACAGGGTGAAGTAATAATTTATTTGATTCCCCAGCTACAGTTTAAAGAAACCACCATCAGTACCATAGCAAGCTATATTTCTGTAGTGCAGATAATATATCTGCCTGTTTATGTAATTCTAAATCAGAGGTCTTCAAACTTGGCCCTTTTATGACTTGTGGACTTCAACTCCCAGAATTCCTCAGCCAGGCATGTTGGCTGAGGAATTCTGGGAGTTGAAGTCCACAAGTCATAAAAGGGCCAAGTTTGAAGACCCCTGTTCTAAATGCTTCTCCTTAATGGAAAGACAGTACTACCAATCTGGCCACTAGTCAGGTCTAAAATGTTGCATTAACTGGAAAATGAAGAAAAAAAAATGAGAACTTCAGGCAAGTGCTGGAGCATTTCATGTTCCAGTGTGAGAACTGTAATCTTGGCTCTCTCTCTTTTTAAATGACAGCCCCCCCCGAGGGCTGCCCCACTAAATTCAAGTCAATTTTCTGTAGATGGGGTGTGGGAGTGTTGCAGGAGGCAATACAAAAGGCTTACTAAGCTAGACACTAATCAGAATAGTAATATTCACTTTTCATCTTCAACATTTATTCTCATATAGGTCATCAACTGTTTCATTTTCTGAATTAGCTCATAATTTAGAAATACACCCATACATAATGCAAACATTATTTTTAAGCAGATTTGCCATGGAAAAGAGCAAAATTAGTTTCATTTGTCCACGCTGACTATCAGTTTGACTACAAGATAACTTTGGTGAACAAACTGTAAAAACGAAACAAAGCTCAACACAGCAATGCTGCACTGAAAAGCTAGACAAACAACGTACTTATTTTTCTAACCTGCTCTTGATTTTAGTGGTCAAAATTCTGTTGAAAAGGGAGCTGTAGTGCCATTGCACTAAAGATCTAAATCCCAAAGAATCTACCAGATAGTATTTCTGAATACTCCCCCGCTGTAAGACCTAGGTTCACTGAGGCACAAGTTGTTCTGTTTTGCAGAACTGAGGTCCTCAACTAACTTCAAGTATTTTTTAAAAGCACCTGCATTTGAAACGCTCCGCCCTGACAGCAGATAGACTGCAAGAAATGAAAATTAAGGACTAGAAACCTGCTGCATTTCCTTTTGTCCCCTCAGTATCTGGGTTCATTAGTTAAACGTTTTGGAAATATGAGGGGCCAGTGTGGAAGTTTGTTATGGTAATAAACTATTTCTTTGGAGCTACATGGGAATAATCTAGGAATGCAAGTCTGTTATTCAGACTCACACAATTAGTAAACTGATTAATGGAATTAAATATTTTATCCCAAGTGGATTCCTTTATTTCAGCATTATTGTTTGCAAAATGAAGGTAAAGACCACCTATATTCTTGCTCCTTGGTTGGGCATCATAGAGATTTAGTTAAAATATATCTGTATAGCTTGAGCAGGATGTTGCTGGAGGTTAAGAAACTGGAGAAGTGAATTAAAAAGAAAACAACAAAAACAATCCTTTCCCATACAATTAAAAAATCAATCAAAACAAATAGGTGACCCGTCTGGCCTCAAACTGGCTTCACTTAGATTTAGACTCAGGAGGTTCGTGGCCAGGAGAGTCCTGGTCCAGTCCTAGCACCGCATTTTGCTCAGACAAAGGCAAGATGCCCTGTCCCACAGGCGTTTGTGTTTTCCCAGAGAGCCAAGAGATCTGCTCCAATGTCTGAATGTTTCTGGTCAGCCATGAGGTTTGCCCAGAAGGTAGTGGAGCTTCCCTTCCAGGCCAAGGGGGTTGTTCAAATGCAGACAATCTCTCTGTTGACCAAAATGTCTGCTCCGTGGAGGGTGCAGATATTGCTTCTTGGCCTGGACAGAGACTGTGCTCAGGAGACTGCAGTTTCTCAGCTGTCCAAAAAGATTGCTCCATGGATGGCAGCCCTTTTGCACTAAGCCAAGAGGTCTTTTCGTGCATTTCCAAGTTCTCTAGCGGACAGGAGGTTTGCCCTGGGAAGGGTGGACATTTCCCCGTTGGCCGACAAGACTGTTCGCCAGATACAGATGTCCGTTCTTTCGGCTGAGGGTTCTGCTCCACAGTCACAAAGCCTCTTTCTTTGGGTTGAGCATTCTGGTCGACTGGCCGCAGTGCTTTCTCTGAAAGCAAAGGCCTGGGGTTTAGTGGGGCAGGAAGCCTGTCTGAGAGCTGAGGCCTCAGGCCCGCGGCGGTAGAAGGCTTGTCAGATGGTACAGGCCGAGTGTCCACAGGGGTAGGCAGCCTGCTGGGCGTCTGAGGCGGTGAGCCGGTCGGAGCGACTAGCTTCTCTAACGGCTTAGACCTCAGGGCTACTGGGGTGACAGGTCTAACTGGCAGCTGCGGCTTCAGGCTCAGTGAAGGGGCCGCCTTCCCTGAAGGCTGAGGCAGCGGCCCCACAGAAATGGCCCTGCCCTGTGGCTCAGGCCTCAGAGAGTCGGGTTCTGCAGCTCTGTCCACTACCTGCCCATGAGGCGGTGGGGTGGTGGGGGGCTTATCTAGCAGTTGGGGCTGGGGAGCACCCATCAAAGGTGATGGGTCTGAAATCCTGGGCGCCTCTAAAGCCGAGCAGTCGGCTGCTCTCTCAGATCCAGGTGGCTTCTCCTCAGTGGCGACAGAGGACTGTTCCTCTCGAACTATGGTGGGGGACAGCTTCTCGGGGGGTTGCCCCTTCCGGGCCCCAGGGGAAGCTAGCTTTTCTGAGGCCCGCAGCCTGAGGGCCACCGTTGGTGCTGACTTCTCTGAGGGATGTAGCCTAAGAGCCACTGCCGAAAGTGGCTTGTCTGATGACTGCAATCTAAGGGCCAAGGCAGAGGATAGTTTGTCTGAAGGCTTGAACCTCAAGGCCAGGGTGGAGGGCAATTTGTCAGAGGGCTTTAAACTCAGGGCCAGGGTGGAGGGCAGTTTGTCTGCTGGTTGAAGCCGCAGTGCCATTGTAGAGGGTGGTTTATCTGAGGGCTGTAGCTTCAGGGCCACCGAGGAAGGTGGCTTGTCTGAGGACTGTAGCCTCAGAGCCAATGAAGAGGAAGGTGGTTTATCTGAGGATTGCAGCCTCAGAGACACAGTCAGAGGAAGCCTCTCTGAGGACTGAGATTTCGGGCCTGTAGCTGCAGGCTGCTGGTCTGATGGCTGAGTGTTTTGGCAGCCAGCTGCTGATTCTGTGGAAGGCGCATACTCACGAATCTCTCCTGGCTCTAGAGGGTTAGGTCCACAAGGATCGTGTTCTGTGCATGACAGGCGTCCATCCAGTTTGGAGATGAACAGCATGCCTTCCCTATGCTGTTTGCAGAATGACCGGGGACACATCTCGCAGAAGGAGGCTGCATCTTTGTTACACACGTCACACTGATGCCAAGGACATTCCCACTTTCCTGCAGCACAGGAAAAAGCATGACTAACATGAGTGATGGCAGTTTCTGAAAGTCCCTGAAATCAAGATGCAAGGAAACCCTGACCGGTGAAAGCTGTTCAGGGAAAATTGCTAAATTCAGCTCCAAATTCCAAGACATCCAAATGCTGGTATTAAATTGCCCATAGAGGATATATCACACAAAGGCCAATTCATTACATACAATGGTTTCATCCCACTATTTTATTATTGTGTTACAACTTTGCCCTGGCTTCAACTGCAGGAACCTCCAACTATAGAACAAGAAAAAATATCTATGATCAGAAATAAGCATGGCCTTGGTGTTACCTGGAATTTTAGGCTTTATGATTAGCTTTTTAATTAAGGTGATATTAGCATTTTAATATGGCAACTATGCCTCCTTTTGAAGTGTAGGAAAACTTGTTTTACCTTTACCCAAAACCATTTCCTTTGATGTGCAAAATTAGCCTATTTAGAAACTTAACAGTAGGACTGTATTCTGAAATCCTTGAACGGAGCAAGTGCCAAAGAAACAAACCCAGATAGGAAAGGAGAAGATGCCCCGTATTGTAAGGCTGTCTGCCTTTTCTTGCATCCAATCAATGTCTTTGATTGTTTGATTTGTTGCTTTCTGACACCTTATAAATATCAAATGTATTGTTTGTTTCTGTCCCCTGTATCAAGACCCCCTCCCTTAATAAAATGCCATTTGCTTTACCTGAAGTATTTGTGCTTAGTACTGCAGGGAGGGGAGCACTGAATAAAGCCACTTTGCAGAGGTATATTGTTTCTCTCTCAAATACAGGGATGAGGTTCTTTCCAGACCCGTGCTACTAACTAGAGTGCTGGAGTTTCAAGGAAACATTCGCACACAATCAGTCACTACATTCCAATGGAACACATGTGCTTTTTCACTAAAACAGCTTATACCCTACAGGACTAGGGATGGGCTAAAGGGAATTTAAGGAGGACAGAATTTAACTAGAGACATAAAGATATCCGATTCTCCCACCTCAAGAAAAAAATTTATGAGGCAGTATAACCTCATGTGGGTTTCAACTAGTGGTTGTTTAACATCTCGTAAGGACCTTCGCTCCTTCTGCCGCGACCTGAAGACTTGGCTATTTGAACTTGCCGGCCTGGACTGAGGGACTGGGATTTTAGATCTTAAATTTTAAAAATTTAAAATTTTAGAATTTGTTTTATTGTTTAGGGCTATTGGCTTAATTTCATTTTAATTTTTGTATATTATGTGTTGTTTATAGTGTTTAATTGCCCTGCACACCGCCCCGAGTCCCTTGGGAGAGGGGCGGTATATAAATCCAAATAATAAATAAATAATATGTCTGGCTATCCTGGGCTCTTTTCCTCAATTCTTCTGATCTGCCTTTGTTCTTTATTCTAGTTCACTCTAATGATAAATTCAGGTAACATTTAAATTGTTTGCTTCAAACTCTAGGAACCATTTACAAGAGAATCAAACTGGATAGACGGGAGTTGTGACTGCATCATTTAACAGCCTGTATTTAAAAGCTTGTTAAAGTGGAATACTTTAATGAGAAAAAAAGGTATAGGGGAGATAATTGACTCCAATTCATCCAAAAGATTTTTTTAAAATTAGTACTGCACTTAATATATGAAGGAAAGAATTTCATTTTCTAACTTTGTCCTCAATTTCGATTCATTAACACAAGATGTTTCTCTGAAAAAAAAATCACAGAACACCTTAAAGGAAAAGTATGTTAAACCTATTTTAAAGAACAATTTTTTTTGCCAGTATGTAGCAATATGTTCCTTTGTCTGCATGCATGGTATATGAGCTACCATTTTCATCCTGGAAATACTTTCTGCAGTAACCAAATACGAGACTACATTACTGACCTGCAGGCCGCCTAGTCTGATTGAGGCAGTCAGCGTGGTAGACTTTGGGGCATCCTGGTCTCTTACAGGAAACCATCTGCCCACCATCTCCACAACTGAAACATTCATCCTCCCTCTCTTTCATGACTTCTGTCTGTGACTTGCGCTTTCCGTGCCTCCTCTTACATTTCTTAGATTTCTCTTCTGTAGCAGGTGGCTGATTCTGAAGACAGAAAAAAAATCAGGATGGATAAAAAATCCCTGTTCTCGTATAACTTGTTTAACTAAGGTGCATAATGAGATGACTAATTCTGGATAGTCCATTAGTAGGTGTACACCTACAAGGAAAACAGAAAGTGTTGGCTTCATCTGGTGATAATGGAACTAATCATATATTTAAAATAAATGTAAGATCACCATAAATGATTGATTTGACAGCAACTAGATTTGCTTTGCTCTTTTATGAGATACTTCAGAGCTAATATTTGATGGACTTTTGCTTCAAGGAAAGGAATGTGAAAAATCAAATGATTTGGAGCAGAAGTCTCTTGGAGCAGAATTGCTTTTCTTCAGTGGTGGGATTCAAATATGTGAACAACCGGTTCTCTGTGTGGATGATGCTTCCGGAAGTCCATTCTGGGCCTGGGCAACAAAAAATTAGTTACCAGTTCTGCCAAAGTGGTGTGAGCTAGCTGAATCCCACCACTGCTTTTCTTCTTTTTCTTTTTAATTTGTACTCTCAGCTTGTTTTAAAATGCAGAATAGACAACAGGGATACTATTTTATCAGCAGGAGCTAATTACACAAATAGTAGAGGACTACAAAAGTATAAACAATTTCTGCACACACAGTATATCTAAGGTTAATAGAGCTGCATCTAAGGAAAAGTATCCAAAGATAGACTGCTATACCTTTGGCCGTACTCCAAGGAAGCCACTGCAGTTTGGTGCTCCACACTTGCAAACTGTTTTCCCATTCCCCAAACATTCCAGGTTGTAGTTAAAAGTCAGCTCGGTCCCTGGTAATGAAAGAAATCAGTTAAGACCCACCCAGATGATAACATACAAGGTTTTGTGCATGAGATTCAGTATGTAATAAAGGAATGAAAAGATCCAAGTCAACCAGAGTGCTTGTGCAACTTTTAGTTGTGCGTCAGTTGCGGCCTCTCCTGGATCAGAAGTTCTGTGTTCAGTCATTCAAGCCCTAGTCATCTCAAGTTGGACTATTGCAACACACTCTACATGGGGCTACCATTGAGCATTTGGAAGCTACAGTGGTGCACAGTGCCATGGCACAGGCAGTTCTTGGGACTCCAAAGGTGGCACATGTAACACTACTTCTCCGCGGGCTGCCAGTTTGCTTCTGGGTGCAATTTGAGGTGTTGGCAATTGTTGTGATTCAGGGTCAGCCTGTGGGTTCGGCAGTTGGGTCGGATGACTCAGATGAGGGGGAGGAGGGGGGTGTTGAAGACCTTGCTGATGATAGCCCTCAGGCAGGCCCCTCCCACTTGGTCACCATGGAGACCCAGCTGTGTGAGCCTGACAGTGTGGATGAAGATGACCCACAGCTGGCCCTGTTCAAGGATGCCCGACGCAGGAGGCAGTCAAGTAGGAGTAAGCAGAGGAAGGCAATGGGGCTTCTCGGAAGGAGGGAGAGAGAAGCCACACCCTGAACTCTTTATAAAGGACTTGTGTGGGGAGGGCTGGTTTGCTGAAAGCAACCGCTCAGATAGTGTTTCAAAGCTCCGGTATCTTGGTTCGTGTCTTGTTTGTTTTTGTAATAAATTTGGCAGACGTATTCCAGCCTCTTGCCGTCTGTAAAGGGGTTGCCTTTTCTGCAAGGCCGGTAGCAGGCTGGTACAGAACAGCAATCACTTTTAAAGCCCTTCATGACACAGGTCCAGATTACTTGAGGGATCATCTCATCCCACTGGGATTGGCCCGCCCCACCCACGCCGGCAGAGGAGGCATGTTATCGGCCCCACTGGCCACGGTGATCTGGCTGGCAGGGTTCAGGAGAAGAGCCTTCTCTGCCTTGCCCCCAGGAGTGAGATCAGTTCCAACCCTCCTGACCTTCCACACGAGCTTAAAGACCTGGCTCTGACCGTTTGTTTGGGTTCTAAAGGAGTGGCTTCGTGCTGAGGTTGTTTGATAGATTAATATCACATCCCTCTTCCCTCCTGTTCATCCTGCTCCCTCCCTCCCCATCTTTTTTAGCTATTGTGTTTTATATTTGTAGAGTATTTTATTCGTGTAATTTTATCTTTTCATATTGTAAGCCATCCAGAGTTACCCCCGGGTAAGATAGCCGACCAGTAATGTAATAAATAAATAAATAAAATCAGAAGAAAAATTAAAAGTGCTGAGGGGAATCTATTCCTATTGTGTTAGGCAGGATCTACTGACCTACCTCAGTACTGTTTCTGAAGTATAGCTATAATATATATAGCTATTTTATATTTTTAGAGTATTTTATTCATGTAATTTTATCTTTTCCTATTGTAAGCCATCCAGAGTTACCCCCGGGTAAGATAGCCGACCAATAATGTAATAAATAAATAAATAAAATCAGAAGAAAAATTAAAAGTGCGAGGGGAATCTATTTCTATTGTGTTAGGCAGGATCTACTGACCTACCTCAGTACTGTTTCTGAAGTATAGCTGTAATGTGTTTTTTTTCTGACTGCCACACAGAGCAGTATCCATGGGTTAGTAATGCAATTATTAGAGATTAACCCTTTGTAGAACCTACTCCCACTAGATAAAGCAACTGTGTTTCTTCACTGTTCCTTTTATACCATTTTTTTTCTTCCTTTCAGAACTCTTTCAGCAGCTACAAGACCTCTACAGGCTCCTGGAGAAGTACAGTCTTGCTAATGCTGACAAGGCAAGCAGGAATTCTTCAACCAAGCCAAAAAAAACAACAAAACCCACAACCCTGGCATCAAACACTATGCAAGAAAGTAGCAGAGAAGGGGAAAAAGAAGGCATGAGGCAGAAAAAACCCCCTTCACTGTGGGTTATTTAGAGAAAAGAAATGAAGTACCACGCATCTGCAGCAAACAGTCCTCTGCCATCTTTCAGGCAGATGAAGAGAGAAAAAGTAAAGGGGAATCAATGCTAAGCACATTGATTTGTGCTTTAGATTGTAAGCCGCCCTGAGTTTTCGGAGAAGGGCGGGATATAAATGGGATTTAAAAAAAAATTGCAGATGGGAGTCAGGATGAGTCAGTTCTGGCTAGCAGACTGACCATGTACTCAGGGCCAAACTATCCTCCTGGACATCTTATCTCCTAAACACTAATATCTTTCTAATGGGCTTTATAATCATCAATGGACAGCAAAAGCTAAGCATTTAAGACACCCCAAATGTTTCAAAGAAAGCTTTTATGAGAAAATACTGACCTGCTTTAATATTTACAAGGGCAAACAGCCCAACACGAGTATCTCCATTCACTGACCACTTCTGTGTCTCACAATTTGGCTGGCAACAGTGATTCATGAATCGAGCATAATTGCCCTTTGGTCCAGCATCAATTATTCGATCCTAAAATCACCAAATGGAATAACATTTATTAAAAACATAGCTTTAATCTTTTTTTTAGCTGAGACTAGCTTTATAGGTGGACAAATAGAACAGTTCAGAGAGCACAGGGCACCCAAACCTATCAAAGAAGCGTTTGTTTTTTAAAGGATTTCTAACATTCTATTAAATACTCCAAATGCTGAAACAAAATTGTTTTTATATAGCCACTTGTCACTCAATGTACAGCACACAAAAAAGCTTTTACCCACCTTGTCCAAAGTCAGCATATAAAAGTTGGTGATATCATGTTCTTGAGCATAGCGGATTCTGGCCCGACATTCTTCTTCATCTATCAATTCTCCCACATACTCATTCACAAACTCACCCTGAAATTCCCAGGAATGGAAGAACAAGTAAGTGCTCTGATTACAAAACTAGGAAAATAAAAAGTTCTTCATTAATCTCCGCTCCTTCCGGCGCGATCTTAAAACCCACCTTTTTGAACAAGCTGGCCTGGCCTGATGGGATGGGGTCGGGTTTTATAAATTGGTCTTAACTTTTAATCTGTACTAATTTATTACGGGCACTATTGTTTAATCCCTTTTTAATAATTTTTAATTTTTGTATCTTGTCTTTATTATGTATTGCCCTGTTCACCGCCCTGAGTCCTTCGGGAGAAGGGCGGTATACAAATTAAATAAATAAATAAATAAATAAATAAATAAATAAATAAATAAATAAATAAATAAATGTCAATATTCCAAGTTATTTTTTTTTGGAAAATATTCTGAGGCGGCACCGATCTGTTTCATGTTCAATAATGTTCTTACTCTTACTATAAGAATAAGCCTACACATGGTTGCTTTTCAAAATCCAGGAGCTATGAAGCTGCTAGAGCAGACATGTCAAACACAAGGCCCGGGGGCCGGATCTGGCCCGCGAAGTGGTTTCATGTGGCCCGCGAAGCCATCCTGGAAACAGTGAGGGAACAGCCCTCACTGCCTTGGCCCTGGCCCAGAGACCCTCCTCCTACCAGAGACCCTTAGATCTGTCCCACTCCTACCCAAGCCCCCATAGGCACCCTTGATGCGAACGATGTAGAGCTGGCCACGCCCACCCAGTAGGCCATACGCACTCTAGTCACGCCCCGCCGGTAGGCCACGCCCACCCTGGCCATACCCACCCGGCCCCCTGAGGGCAACCGCAATGCTGATGCAGCCCTCAATGAAATTGAGTTTGACACCCCTGTGCTAGAGAGTCCCAAGTAGCTTATATATTTGTCACATAGTTAACCAACATAAGTGAAGTATAACCAACTTACTTATATAATCAATAAAAAACCCTGCTTTTGAACTTTGGAGCTCTTACAATTTGGAATTGGGCTACCTGAAGATTATATATTCATATATTTATATTCCATCCAAACTCTAAGAAGCCCACATGGGGTTAAAGATTACAGCGTCCCACTTCTTTTCAAGGCTACTGTAAACACTTACAAAAACCTGACTATTGAAGCATCTGTAGCAACTGTTACACTAAAACTGGCAAATACTGAACAATATTTTGCTCAGTTATTTCCTAATGCAATAATTTAGGATCATGTTATTTATAGCACTGTTTAAGAATATTATGAATATTCAGTAGTACTTTAATGTAACAACATGGGTATCAAAAGCAGTGAGCTGCCATAGAAAAATTTGTGTCTTTTAAATCAGAATTTGCATGGCAAATAATTGACACTGGAAAAAAGAAATAATTGACACGGAAAGGCAATCAGTATAAGCAATTTCTGGAATTGTTGACATACAGTGATTTTGAGGGATGTAATTTAAGATTCCATTGTTGCATAATCTAATCACTATATAGCTAGAAAAGGTACCATGACAGTTTTTAGATATGTGGTGACTATAATGAAAATTTAAAAAAGCAAAAGTACCTTTTTAATGTCTCTCTTAGCTTGCAAACCCCAGCCACGTGCTAAAGTACGGAAGATTTCTACTTCTGGATACTGTCTCTTGGTGAAACACTGGTTTTGGCAGCGTTCTCCAGCTTGACAAACCGCAGGGTGACATTCATAGAGCAGCATGCGATTAAGACACTGTGAATCCAAGCCACAGGGGTTTTCATCTGCAGGCTTGCAGTTGCAACGTGGCATTTCAGACAAATCTGCTGTGAAGATCTGCACTTTGCCCACAGGCCTGTTTACCTACAAGCAGAAATAGACAATTCCAAGTAAATCCATTGTCTTAGGAAGTGTACATTTTGAAAACAGCACTCAGATGCACTGTCTGGCAGTACGCTGAAATTGACTGAAAGATAATTTTGGGCAGCACAAATGAAACCCCTCACCCTGGGCCAGACAGACAGACACACACACACACACACACACACACACACACACACACACACACACACACACACACACACACACACACATATATATATATATATATATATATATATATATATATATACACACACACACACATAAAATAATGTGTCTGTCTGTGTGTGTGTATATATATATGTGTGTGTGTGTGTGTCTGGCCCAGGGTGAGGGGTTTTAATTTTATTGGGTTTTAGTTTAAATTGGGGACTTGATTTAATTAATTTTAATCTGATTTTAACTTTTGTATGTTTGTTTATAACTCTCCCTGTAAACCGCCCTGAGTCCTACGGGAATAGGGCGGTATATAAATTTAATAAAATAAAATAAATAAATAAATAAATATATAAAAAAAATAAAGAGAACACAAGATAAGACATCCTACTAGTAAATACAGTACATTGTGTTGTTTAAGTGTTCCCTTTATTTTTTTGAGCAGTGTGTGTGTGTATTCCTTAATTAAGTTAAAAATACAAATCCCAGGCATATTGAAATTGAAGCAAGAAATTCAAACACTGGGACAAGATAAAAAAACAACTAAAGCAGTTTTTAATAAAATTGAGCTTTTGTTGACCAACTGCCAACATTGTCAGGATAAAATCATTGGAGCGGTGAAACTACATTTATATCATTGGCGTTTTTGCGCCCCACTCATGGAACTCGTCACCGGTCTGTTCGTTTCTATTGGCCGTATTTTCTCAAGCCGCCTCGCACTCTTTCTTGTAGGCTGCGATTGTCTCTTGAGTGTTTACTGTCCGAGGGGGATCGCTATCGTTCTATCAGTCATAGCTATTGCTCTTGTCATTGCATGTGTCATACCGAAAGATCTTGGTAGTTGCTCTTCCCCTTTCTCACGTTCTGCGGTGTGGGGTCGTTGGTGTAGCTATGCAATCCTGATCCTGGTTTGGCAGAATGCCCTGTAAGTATTCGCGTCATCTGCGTTTACGTTGTCCGCGCCGTTCCTTTTCCCAACTCCTAAGGGCTTGGTATGCAGGGGGGAGATCTATATGACGATTGAGAAGTGGTCCTAATACCAGGCTTCTTTATACAATCGTCCACCCTTGGTGTTGTCACGGGCGATCGCCTCAACCCCCGCCAGATCGAAGGTGTGGTTGTATGTGGCCATGTGGTCCCACACCTGTGAATGTTGTTCCCGTCTTTTGACTGCAAGTTCATGTATCCTAGCCCTCAGCCATTTTGCAGTCTCCCCAATATAATTATAGAGCCAGTTCTCACATGCCATCTTATACATGACTGAGGACTTCTCTTCATTGGGGAGCGGATCTTTTGGGCGCATGACATGAGCACACAAGGTCTGGTCAGGTTTGTGGGCAACACTGACTTTATAGGGGGCCAGTATGCGCGCCGTGGCTTCGGATACACCATGAATGTAAGGCAGTGTTATCCATGCCATCGGGGTGTTTTCATGCTGGTTTTGGACAGGTTCACATGGTTTGCTATATTGCCTGATGAAATTCAGTGGATATCCATTGCTTCTGCAAACATGGTAAAGATGGCACGTTTCCTCCTTTTTCGCCTTATACATGCTGCAGTGCGTATCCACTCGCTTAAAAAGGGTTCTAATACAGCTAACTTTGTGAGTCATAGGGTGATTGCTCTTGTAATGGAGTATCCTGTCCGTATATATATGAGAGAGAGAGAGAGAGGAGAGAGACTCCCTTATACAGATTTATTGCAAATTAGCACCAAGTTCAACTCAGTGTAGCTGAGCTAATTTGCATAGGATGGAATGGGACGAAAAGTTTTGGAATCTACTTGTATGGTTCATTTAACAGTGTTAGGATACAATAGGGTACAATAGCAAAGACTGCAAGGATTTCCTTCCTTCCTTAAATTTATATCCAGTATTGACTTTCCATAGGGCAGTTGGATATTAAGAAACATAGAAATTTAAACAAGAAATATATGTACTAGTTGACAGCAATTCTTGATTAAAACTAAAACTTAATATACAATTAAGGCTTGCAAAAGTCACATACAATCAATCTCATTAACCACTCAATTATGTTTAAGGTATTATCAGATCTCTTATGTTGTGCATTCTCACCTTAATATGTTTGTATGGTGGAGGTTTCTTATCATTCTTTTTGTCTTCTTGTAGCTGACGCAGTTCTTTCGCTGCCTTTAATTCTTCAAATCTTACAGCAGCCTCCTGTAAAGCTAAGTTGAGAATTGCTTTTTTTTAATTACATTTGAACAGACACTTTTATATACCTTTCTGGCAATCTGGATCATTTCTCAAGATTTTTGTATGAAGAACCATATGTGAATAAACGTGCAATAGGCCCTAAAAATAAAAAGGAGGACATACCCTAAACTATGAAAAGCTTCAACTCAAATTCATCTTTCCAGCATCAGCAATGAGATACATAGATCAAATGCTCTGTCTGAACCAAGGAGGAAATTAGGCTGAACGAAGATGTAAAGTTTGTTTTGTATGGTCAGTGGCTAGAGACCGAAGTCAATTACAAGCCCTCAGGAGGGAGATGCATATCTATATACTATTATGGTGGCTTCATTTCAACAAAATAAATTTAAAAAAATAACATGCTGAACTCCTGCATAAAATTGACACATTTTATAGGTAATCTACAGACAGATTCATTAACTGGGATAAAAGTGCAAATATCAGATTGTCAATATTTTAGCTTACCTTTGCTCTGAGACTACAAATAGTAAAATGATATATCATATAACATGGAAGTATAGGCCAAATACTTTTTGATTTTGTGATATTTAAGCACTTTCTTAGATTGAATTAAAGTAAGTTACCCTTCTTATAAATGCCATCTGCTCCCTTTGCCATCTTATCCTTGAAGCTCATGTCTCCTTCCATATAAGGAAACACTCGAGCTTGGTGAATCCAAAGGTAATCGTTTGATCCGAAAAAAAGAACAGGGAATTCACCAATTACATGTTTCATCTTCTGAATGTTGATAGGAATGGTCTTAGGGTGGCAAATCTCAGCCGGCCACCACCTGATGATAAAGAACACAAGGTAAAGTAATGGATAGATGGGTCTACTGCAACTTCTACTCTCAGATACGCTAACTCAGTCCCAATCCAGTAGGACAAGATCAGATGCTTTACACGTTCTCTTCACAGTGTGAAAGCCTCAATTGCAAAAACAGAGGCTAAAACACACAGGTGTGTTAAAATAGCTTAATAGTCATTAATATAAAGATGGTGAGTTCTTCTTCTAGTGCAGGGATCCCCAACAACAGGTCTGGACAAACAAGCAAAGCCCCATTCGTGGGATGCAGGCAGCACAACGAAACCACACCCCCTCCAGTCCGCAGAAAAACCTTTCTCCATGGAACCAGTCCGTTGCCCAAAAGGTTGAGGACCGCTGTTCTAATGGACAGACTCAGATTACATCTGAAACAAGATAAGTAATTTAGGTGTAACATGAATTGCTTCTTTCACTCACCTGTAACGCCCCACTTTCACCCAGACCACTTCCTTATAGTGTGGCTTCTTGCCAGCCTTGCAGTCGTTACAGTACCAGCTCCCCTCTGGCATGTCAATGTTCAGACACTCCCGATGGAATGCAGCAGGGCATGACTCACAGCATAAAAGGCTGCCACCTATAAGGACAAAAGGTGGGTTATCATAGTCATCAGAACCAAGTAACCATTATCAATAGATTTATAATTAGAGTCCTTAAAGCCAATGTAATATGCAGGTATTTAATGCTGTAACAACTATATGTGCAGAAATGCCCTTGCAGGATTGGGATTGCTTTTAGACTGGCCAGCATCTTTCATCTTACTGTAAACCACAAATAGTTCACAAGATGATAAAGGAGTCAGGGAGGAATCATCCCTATATTTTTCAGGAAAAAATGCAGAGTAAAAATTAAGAGATATATAAATGCAGCTTCTGATCAATCAAGCCCCAACTCATCTTAACATCTTCTGTTAAGATTTAGTTTTATTAGACTTTGCATGGGGGATATTTTTGCTTTATTTTTCTGATACACCCACCACAAATTCCCTCTCCTATCTTCAGAGATGTCTTCCAATACAACAACAAATATATATAATTAAAATATTATACAAAAACTTCGCATCCAACAAACAGGGCATTACCTTCTGAGCAAACAAAGCACCAGCTGACGTTTACATGCTCATGGTTTCTACAGCCCCTTCGAGGGGTAAAATGATTGGGGCAGATCATGCTGTTGGAAGCAAGAGTCACTGTCCCAGCAGCAAGGCAGAAATCGTTTGGATGGTATGCGACAGGGCACCGCACACAACGCACCAAGCGACCTAAAAAGAAATATATTCAATTGCAGGTCTAAAAATTAGTATGTCTGGCAAATAATAATACAACTCAAATTTCAATTTTAAAAAAGTCTATTGACTCTTTAAATGTCTGCAAATAAAACCCACATCTTGCTCCAAATTTTGACATTGCTGAATTGACTACATAAAGAAGTCCCCTGTACATAAAACTTGATGTACCTTTAGATGCAGAAATATTAGCTGGGTTAGCAGCATGACATGTCATACAGATATGCAGTGAGCAGCGAAAGCCCTTGTTCTGCATGACTGTAGGAGGGTACTTCTGTATACATTCTTCATGGTAGTATTTGCCACACAGAGGAAGCAAGCAACGCTTTGCATTCTCCCCACTATTCTTGCACACAAAACACGTGTGAACTCCTAAGAGAAATCAAGAACAAGAGATGGGTCATTCAAATACAGAAGCAACAACAACCAAAGGTTTATAATTAAGTAGTTATCCAGAGAGAAGTTCTCAAAAGAGCTCAATTATGTTCTAGTCTAGATCAGCTGACGACCACAAGGCCATCTGTTCCCCATAGGAAAACCACCTGTTTGCAACAAGTTCAAATGGTTACCTAAGAATAGAAGAACCCAAGCAATGCCCTGCTGGATTAGACCCCTGGAGTATCTCGTCCAGCAGTCTATTCTCACAGTGGCCAGCCAACTTTACAAGGAAGCTCACTAGCCTCCAGCAAATGTCCTTCAGAGGCAGTCACACTGTCATCAAGGCTAATAGACATTGTTCCCCATGCTTTCCATTAATTAGTCCAGCCCCTTTTTGAAGGCTGTCAAGCTGACAGACAGCATCACTTGATAGTAAGTTCTTTCCATCCACCCAGTACTGTACCTGTGGAACACTCAGTGCAGATAAACTTGCCCTTCGGCATTTCTGAGAGCCCGAGGCACTGCAGGTGGAAAGCACCACAGCACTGAGCTTCACACAGCAACAATTCACCAGGCTTTTCACAGATCTGTATGTAAATGAACAGTATGTCACCATAAGCTGTTTTTTGTATGTACAATAATACACAAAACACCAGTTGAAACTTCATTTAAAAATATTCAACAATATATTTTCTTAAGTATATAGATTACGTAAGTAATTTAAACTAGTTCAAGTTAAATTTAAGTCCATTGTACAAGATGAAATTTAGCTTAATTCCTATATGTCCTTTTCCTGACAAATGTGTTGACGTGCATTTCTTATCGACCAGTAAAACATTTTATACACTGAAACGTAAGGGAGCCAGTTCCCAGAGAGGTCACTAAGCAAATGAATAGGAAGAGCAGACAGCTATTAGGCAGGGGAATTCAACAGAGAAGAGGAAAAAGGCAGAAAAGAGGGAAAGGAAAATTGGAAGAGCGGAAAAACTGGAGAGACTAGTGACTGATTGCTGCTGCTGCTGCTTCCTGGGTGTTCCTGTGTTTGCTTGCTTAATGTTTCCTGAGTAATGTTGAGGTGTAGCTGGAATTCTGTTAGCTGGTATATAGGTAGAGCATCTTCATAGGACACACACACAGGAAAGCCAGTTAGTCAGAAACAAACTTTTTAAATTGTTTGTTGCTTATTGGAACATAAGAGACAGGGAGGAGCTCTCACGACCTGCTGCGGATATGTCATATTTGGGGTTTCTCCCCCCCCCCTTGAGACAACTACATGCTTTTAAGTGTAAGCTGACTGCTCCTCTGGAAGAGAAGGCCAAATTACCTACCACTTGGGTTATCAGGGAAGATGGAGAATTTTTAAACCAGGCATAGGAAATATTCACAACGGGACTGCAGCATTAAGAAGACTCCCAGAAGAAGCTTACTGAAAGAGCAAAAATAATGGAACAATGCCCCAATTTTTTTTTACAGGTAGTCCTTGACTTATGACAAGTCACTTAGTGACCATTCAAAGTTATGAGGGACCACCCAAGGGATCTTACAACCTAGTTCTGAAGTTGACACATCCCCTCACCCACGGTCACATGACCATATTTTGGGTGCCCAGCAACCAGCTCACATTTACAGCAGTTTGCAGCATCCTGCAGTCACATGACTGCATTTTATAAAATGTGTGAACCACCTTATGACATATGACCGTGATGGACAGTTTCCGTTATGGTTGTATGTTGAGGACCACTGGTACACCTGCTGAAAAACATCCCTTCCTAGCGATTTACATAGGAGCAGGCGACACAACCAGGCACAGCCTTGAAGACACTACAAGGTGCTATGAAATACGGAGAGATTGGGTGAAGGAAATGAAGAAACCGGTGGGGTTTTTTTCACTTCTTCCTGTTGTAGAGCATAGCCCAGTAAGAAAAGAAAATAATACTGGAAGTGAGCAATCTGTCATGGAGATAGTGTAGAATGGAAGCAATTTTGATACTTAGATAATGAGACCTATTTCCAAGGTAAAGGACTCTGGTAAGCTGACCCACAAATGAATGGGGAAGAAAGTGTTTGGAAATCACCTTGCAACTCTCATCTGGAGAGCTTTAAACTGAAACCTACTGAGGTGGGATGAGTGGGGGAAGAAATCCCAGTAAATAGCATGATGCCATGTATTGAGACCAAGAGGAATATGCAGGTACTCAGTAATGAACAACTTAGTAGCAGTAAAATGGATCTCATTGACAGAAATCCTTAGATCAAGGAGAGTGCACACTATTCCATGAGAGAGAAAAAATGGGAGCAAGAAGCTTAAGAAATCATTATGAATATATACAGGGAGCTTTTAACTCAGCTAGGAATTAAAAGGAACAGATATAGGAGAAACAGAAGGGATAAGCAAAGAGATGATCAGCGAAGGAGGAAAGAACACTAGTAACCCTAACATGCAAATGGAACAAGCTTGTAAGGGAAGCTGAAAGCAACAAAGCGAATTTCAGGAACAAAAGATCATGATGACAGTAATGATAATGACGACTTCAAATTTATATCTATCCAGTCCCATAATTCTGGGCAGTTTGCAAGTACAAATAAGTCTTATTTGCAAAAGTGCATTTCAGAGCAAAAGAGCAATGAGAACGAAAGCAGTTACAATACAAACACTCTATAAAGAATTCAGGAATGTGAAATGTTTCTGGTTGTCTAATTCTCTCAAGCCACCTTCGCACTGACTATGTTAGGACAAATATTGGAGGCTCCTACCTGACACACATTCTCCTTGAGAGCAGCTCCTCCACCTCGTTCCCCCTGCATCTTTTTGGATGAAGGCAACCCAGGTTCATTTTCTTCCTCGGTAGTTACCTTTGGGCTTCCAGCTACTCCATGAGATCCATCACCCTTTCAAAAGAAGGAGAAGTAGAGATTTTAAACCAACCAAAACCAGGCCCTTAATGTATCCCTAGCAGGTTTCCAGACGTTCCATCGGCCATTACACACACATGAAAGTTTAACAAATGAGTTTAATTCTTCCACTCATGCGAACACTTTCATTTTTAAAATAAAACCAAGTAAATGACAACACCATTCGTGGCATAAAAGGGGGGGGAACATTTTATAAAGTATATGATTTTATACCAATATAAAATTTAAAAAAAACCTGAGACACTGTAAAGATTCTCGAGAGCCCCTTGGACTGCAAGGAGGTCAAATCAGTCAATCCTAAAGAAAATCAACACTGACTGTTCTTTGAAAGGGACGGGTGTTAAAGCTGAAGATTAAATGTTTTGGCCACCAAATGAGAAGAGAGGACTCATTGAAAAAGACTCTGATGTTGGGAAAGACTGAAGGCAAAAGGAGAAGGGGATGGCAGAGGATGAAATGGTTAGGTAGTGTCATCAACACAACCAACGCGAGTTTGGGAAAACTGCAAAAGACAGTGGAAGATGGGGGCCTGGCATGCTGTGATCCACGGGGTTGCAAAGAGTTGGACGTAACTCAGTGACTGAACAACAACAGATACTATTATTAGACACCGCTCAAATTTCAGAACAAAATTAGCCAATAAACCCGCTAGTTTACCCTGATCATATGACTTGTTTCAATAACATCCTTTAAAATGAACATGGTTAGGATTTTAAAAAACAAGTGCCTAGTTTAGCAGGAAAATATTTGTTGGCAAAACAGTATTTATTAAAATGTCCCTTCTTATACGTCGTTGTTATAAATATAGCAAAAGTTTATTCAACGGAAAAGCAATCAAAACTGCAAAGCCACATCATGCAAAGCTTAGCAGTACCTCTGTGTTTGGAGTTTCCTCCTGGATACTGTCACTCTTTTCTTTTTTACAGGGAGTTGCTGCCAAACTGCGTCGTTGCCGCTTTCTCTTCCTCTGTTTCCCAGGAACCTTTTCAGAAGCTGCAGCAAGGAAGACCACACATTTGGAGCTGTATGGAATTACAAGACAATTCTGGCATCCCCGGTCCCCACAAGACAATTCCGGCATCCCTGGCCCTCAGAACTGAAGACCATAATTCAGTCTAGGGCACCTTCTTTTAACTGAGCAAAAAGGACTTCAGCACATTTTGATTCTTCTTCAGGCTATATGGAAAACGGCAATGACAATGTATATGTATTCCATATTTTGATTCTAACAGTTTGAAAAACATGTCTGTCAATTTACAAACAGCACACCCAGGGCTTTCTTTCTCATAGAACGCTCAGAACGGAGTTCCGGCACCTTTTTTGGATGGAACCTTGTAGGTTAGGCAAGGCAGGTTGTATGACATGTGTGAGTTCCGGCACCTTTTTCTTTTACAAAAAAAGCACTGAGCACACCATACCAATTCTGTAGGACCACTGTGGAATAAATACTTTGTGAATTAGCAGAGTCCAAATAATTACCTAAAAACTGTTATTTGCATTCAAACAGAGAATAGCGGGACTGTGTTTTAAATAAGCATATAGTCAGAAGTTGCAAATGATGTTGCTGAAAAGGTGTCTTTGAAAGACCAACCATTGCTTGGTGCACACTACCTGCTTGGAAAATTTAATAATTTTAACAGGCTTCTCTCCTCTTTCTAGTAACCTCTTTCCCCCATAATCTCCATAGTGTTTTATGTCCCTTTTCTCTGCTTCCATTCTTAATACCACTGCCCTTCCATCATCTTTCTCCTCCTCCTTACTGTTTTTGCTGGAAGGAGAGAGCAGAACATGAGAATACCTGACCATTTCTCTATATGACAACAATCAAGCAAATGTGGAATTATATTTTTCCTACCTATTCTTCCTTTGTAGGGCATTTCATCTTTAATGCAGACAATTTACCTCTAGATAAATGCAGTGGTTTAAGAATCTCTTTGAAAACTACATATCAAAATTAAGGAATCACCTCAATTGGCTGTGAATGTCTCATCCTTTAGAACATAACCCAAAAAAGTCTGCTTGGAGCTGAACGTCTCAAAAGTTAAGTCAAAGAAGACTTCTGATTCTCACACAACCTCCTTCTCTTCATAATGTTCATGTTTTTGAACGTTCCTGAATTATTCCTCAGAATGTTCCTGAGGAATTCCAGGTAGAGTCAAGATTTCATTTTAAATCAGTTCAGTCTAATGAGATAAAAATACAGTTCTTTTTATTGAGCTCAGTTTACACTTGGGTCATACGTACACCATAGCTGATGGATTCTGAGATGCAATTCCAAACCCTGGCTCAGTTTAGCATTATTTACTCATGCATGTACTTCTTACCTTCAACAGCATTTGAAAGCCGAGATGTGGAATAAAACTCAGGTATTTCAGTATCCAAAGGACCAGCCTCAGAACACTGTGGATAAGCACCATTGATAATTTAGAACATGAAAACATATTGTTCTACAAGGATATATATTTTTACTAAGTTTGTCTAAAATATAGTTCCATGTGATATGTTACAAATTATTTTAAATAAGAAAGATGCAGAAGTGGGGCTGGACAGTGGGATGATATGGATATATAATACATAATGTATTATTAATTTCCAAAATATTGAAAGGTCAGACCCTGAAAATCCTAGCTCTATCCCTGCAGCCTGTCAGAGTAATTCAGTCACATGGACATCTAGCTTAATGATCACTATGCTCAGTGACCGAGATTCCAGTCCCAGTTGGTGTCATAAGTAGAGGACTACCTGTACAACATACAACAGTGAAAGAACTGTAACAGTTGACTTCCGGTTTTGTGCCGTACCAATGCAGCCGAGAAATTGTGGTGCTCCACACCCAACAGCTGGTTTTGCTTTGCCAGGGGACCCTAAATGAATCTAAAGTTGCCCCGGAGAGGTGATGAACAAGGAGCCCCCCCCCCGTGGATCACGAAAACATGGCGGTCAATCCATTTGATCCGGGGGAAGCCCTCTAATCTGATAGGAGAAAAGCTAGCTGCACATCAGTGACTAACCCAAGCTACCAGCAGCCAAAGTCCAAAAGCACTAACCAGAACAATGGTAAACAGTGTGCTTGGAACTGGGTGAGAATATCAATCTTCTCTCTTCTATTTAGTAACTGACTTCCTGGAAAAGATCCCCAAGAAGCAAAAAATCCTCAGAAGGTGAGAAGGGACGAGACCACACACCCACCCTTCCATAGACGGAAGTGGCGATTTAATTTTTATGGGGGACAGAAATATATTGAAATGAAGTTAATAAACTACAGTCTGGATAAATCTGAAAATTAAGAAAGCCATTAAGATTTCACATCTGAAAGAATATTGATGAAATTACTAAAAAAATAACTCTTTGTTTTAAAAGTTGGAAAATGAATAGTTACTGACATCTAATGGAGGATTAGAGCATAAAACAACAGCCGCATTGACTCAGAAATTGGCAAGACACCCAGAAATAAAAAACAATTTGTTCCTTTGATTTTTAGCCAAATAGAAAACAGCTGGGAACAAAGGAAAGAAAATATGCTGGGCCACCTATTACAGGTTGAGAACTATATTTGTTTTAAAAACTGCTGACCTTCTGGGATTATAAATACTTACTAAGCTGTGATCTTTAAGCTCAAGAATTGTTTGCAGAAAAAGAAAAATCTTGACTTTGGCTAATCTTCTAGGGGGGAATTTTACTGGATGGTTAAACATTCTGGACTGTAGTTTTGGCTGGCTGATAAACTGTAGGACCCCTGAATAGAAGAACTGTTATAAAATACGGCTTTCAGTGGTGCTTTGACAATTGGAAATGTATTGGATTATAAAAACCATATATAAAAATAAGAATTATATAAGATTTGGTTGTTTGGACTTTAAGATTGGCCGGTTTGAAAGGCTAAATACAGAGACTATGGTACTGGTGAAAGAATAACTAGAGAGGGGAGATAAAATGGATGTTGCATACCTATCTAAAAGTGGCATGAAACCACACCTAACATCTCCTTCTGAAGGCCCCAGCCTGGAACATCAGTGATCTGCAGGAACAATACTTCAAGACAAGGCAAATACTTTCCAGGAGGAAATGTATGCAATACTGTGACAGATTCAAATGACAATGTTTTCAAATCATGATGAGACTAAAAACAACTTTGACGACATAAATGAGCATATTTCTAACCTAAACTTACAAGTAAAAATCTCTCAGAAAATGATGACAAAGAATGAACAAACAAACCAGATAACAGAACACAAACCAGAAGACACTGACTCAAAGAGGGAAGCTACAGATGAAGAGAACTACAGCTTAATACAAACAAAAGAAAACTTGCAAGGTTTTGCCACAATGGAAATGGGAAATATATCTTATTTTTCAGGGCTTCAAAATAAATTTGAAGATTTGAAAGATCTAACAAAATGGACTATAGAGCAGCCAGGAGAATCATTAAAGTGGGGGAGACAAAAACACATGTCCTATCTAACTTGTCTTTCCTATTCCCAACAACATTTACAAAAATACAGGAAGAATCCCCTGGCAAGTTGAACACGCTGACGTGGAAAGCTACCTGGCAAAAGAAGAAGGCTAGAATTAGATTCAAGAGATTTCATTCGACTTACCGGATGCAGTACTATATGATTAAACACTCGTTTGAATATGGTTAAAAGAATAGATAAATTAGATAAATTATGGATATAAAGGGGTCCCACAGTAAGAGGGATAAGATATACAAGTAGTATAGTATTTTTTATAATATATGAAGTGTAAAAATATTGGGATGGTGTATGTGAATGAAAAGTTTGGATATTTAAAGATTATTAACTTCGAGAAAATTATGGCTGATAAGAATGGTTTGAATACAGAGGTGAAATTAAGCTTAAATAAGAATCTTGAAAACAGGAGATATAGTGACTTAATAAGATGACTTTTATAAATACAACTGAAATATAAGCTGATAAGACGCTATATGCTGATGTTACTGTTATTTGTACAAATAGAAGGAAAAAAGTTTATATCCAACTTTATATGTATTGAAAATTTTAAGAATTATATCTGTTTAATGTTGACAAAAGGAGAATACTATTGGAAGAAGAGGAGATCAAAGAAATATATCATTAATATATTGATTATGGAACTATAGGAATTAATTATTATTGTTTTTTAAATATATGAACCCAGACCACGCTGTTTACTAAGCACTAAAGAACGTTATTGCAAAAAAATAAATAAAATATATTAAAAAAGAGAAAGAACTGTAACAGTCACTATGCAGGACCGATAGGCAGAAGACCAGCAGAGTGTATCCATGAATATGAACTAGCGGTAAGAAGACACATGAAGAAGAAAGTTCCTTAATCTCACAACATATAGACAGACTAAACACTGGTTTCAACAGGGAAACCTGTCAGCATTCTAGACCAGATATGTCAAACACAAGGCCCGGGGGCCAGGTCCGGCCCGCAAAGTGGTTTCATGCGGCCCGCAAAGCCATCCTGCAAACAGTGATGGACCGGCCCCCACTGCCTTGGCCCTGGCCCAGAGACCCTTCTCCTGCCAGAGACCCTCAGATCTGTCCCACTCCTGCCCAGGTCCCCATAGGCACCCTTGATGCGAACGATGTAGAGCTGGCCACGCCCACCCAGTAGGCCATATGCACTCTAGCCACGCCCACCCAGTAAGCCACGCCCACCCAGGCCATACCTACCGGGCCCCCTGAGGGCAACTGCTATGCTGATGCAGCCCTCAATGAAATTGAGTTTGACACCCCTGTTCTAGACCAAGCTAAATCCAAAAACATGACAGAATTCTTGGAGGTTTGGTGTTCAGTCAACAGGCACACAGAAATAAACACCATCATTCAAAAGAAACAATTAAAAAACTAAAAGGAAAAGTCATGCGAGAATATCTCCCCACCAGCAATCAATATCCAGATAAACAGGGATTGATATCAGGAGTAACACCAGACAAACAACCAAGCAATAAACAAAGCCCTAATCAAGGGACTAGCAACTTAGACAACAGCCTAATCAAGGAAATACTAAAAAGAAAACAGCACCTCCACCAATACTAACAGGGAAAGCTACTGTCTAGTGCAGGAGTAGGCAACCTCGGCTCTTTTATGACTCGTGGACTTCAACTCCCAGAATTCCTGAGCCAGCATAGGCCCAGTGAAGTTTGCTCTGTTATATGTATACCGCTAGACCAGGGGTAGGCAACCTCGGGTCTTTTATGACTCGTGGACTTCAACTCCCAGAATTCCTGAGCCAGCATAGGCCCAGTGAAGTTTGCTCTGTTATATGTATACCGCTAGACCAGGGGTAGGCAACCTCGGGTCTTTTATGACTCGTGGACTTCAACTCCCAGAATTCCTGAGCCAGCATAGGCCCAGTGAAGTTTGCTCTGTTATATGTATACCGCTAGACCAGGGGTAGGCAACCTCGGGTCTTTTATGACTCGTGGACTTCAACTCCCAGAATTCCTGAGCCAGCATAGGCCCAGTGAAGTTTGCTCTGTTATATGTATACCGCTAGACCAGGGGTAGGCAACCTCGGCTCTTTTATGACTCGTGGACTTCAACTCCCAGAATTCCTGAGTCAGCATAGGAATTCTGGGAGTTGAAGTCCACGAGTCATAAAAGACCCGAGGTTGCCTACCCCTGGTCTAGCGGTATACATATATCAGAGCAAACTTCACTTTCTTCCAGCACTGAAATTTCTGCAAGGAAGCATCCAGGCTCAGAGAGCAGAAACAACTTCATACTCAAAGTATCTCTCCCCTCCCTTACTTTTACTCACCCGAAAAGTAGGAATGGTCTTTTCTAGGATGCTTTTTCTACTCCCACCCCTCCCCTTTGGACTCAGGTTTCATTGAGCATGCCCAATTAGTGATACCTGACTCCTAAGAATGGGCACAATTCACAAAGGCAGTTCAGTTCCAATCCGGGTTTCTTCACCAAATAGTTCACAATTCAAGATCACCATGTAATAGTGAAACCCCTGTCCATGGACGCACGTGTGTTTAAGAGAATATGCAATGGGAATATTATACATCATCTTCTGAATTATACTACATGGATTTTTTCCATCTAATCAAACATATGCTGTCTAAAAATTCATACTTCTGTAATGAATTTAGTTAGTTATTGATTAATGTTTTGAGTAGTGTGGTGGCCTAGTGATGAAGACTCTTGACTCTCACTCAGAAGGTTGAGAGTTCAATCCTAGGTAGCGGCAGATGTTTCTCTCCTAGGGCACGCACAAAGAAAATATATCTGCTGCAAACTCTGTATGGCATCAGGAAGGGCATCCAGCCACTAATGCTCAGCTCCATCCAGTCAACTGTATCCCTAATTAAGGGATTACAGGGTCGTAAAAAGGAGTGTTATTGATTGATCAAATCTATACAGGTGCACAAGGCAACTCTGGGTGGTGCACCACAGCTTATAACACAACATATACAAACAGCAAGTACAGGTATAAAAACAATAATAATAAATATAAAAACCAAAAAGACAAACCATAGGCGAAGGAGAATAAAAAACATCTCCTTAACAATGGAGCCATCTAGAAGTCTCTGGTTCCATGGAAGCCCTAGGCCTGGTTACGTAACCTTAAAAGTAACTGACTTTCAGAGTAAATTTTAAGTATTATTTTTAAACTGAAAGAAAGATCAACTTACCTTCTTTATAGAGGTCCACTCTCTCTTTGGTATAAATGTTGTATCCAAATCATTGGATTCTAAGAGCTTTTTTGTTGGCTTTCGTTGGCGCTTACTCTCAAAGCTTCCTAAAGAAAAATGTATATATAGCAGTAACTTCACTGGATTAAAAAAAACAGCCTCAAACAACTAGAACAATGGTATAATTTATTAAGCATTTTTCATAATAGAAGGGGGGGGGAAACCAAGAATAAATAAAATATCCGAAATTATTCAACTGCAGCTGCAACTTTGGTAATTATGGTCAATGAACTCCTTGAAGCCCAATCACCATACCTTCCTGTTTCTCTATTATAAAATCTAATACAAGTTAAAATGTCAGTATTTCCACTTGTACAATCCACTTGAGAGAAAAGTGCTATTATGAAAGGTCCAGTTCCAGCAATGAATCACTTGGGCTGCAGAGAACTGGATGTAAATGCTCTTCCACCATGTATGACCTTGGAGAGTCACTCCGTCTCAGCCCTAGGGAAAAGCCAACGGCAAACCAATTCTGAAAAACCTTGCCAAGAAAACTGCAGGTTCAGGCAGCCTCTGGGAATTGGACAGGATTGAAGGGGGGGGGAAACAAATAATAAATTCACTTTTGCCAAAGTTTCATTGTTATTGTTTTCAGTGTTAATTTGTGTTCATTTTGGTGTTTGGATTTTCAGGGGTGTTGTGTACATTAAGATTATGCTAAAAGGGATGTGCAATGGCAAAAGGTTTAGGGACCCCTCCTTTACAGTGGTAAACTTCTATACTCTTAATATACTGCAAACTGGGCTCCTAAGCACTGCTTTTATGGACCTAAAGCAGGGATGTCAAACTGCCGGCCCATGGGCCGGTTGTATCGTGCCAAAACTGCGCCCATCCCATTGTTGGCAATGAGGAAAAAGTCACGATATGTCACGACATGTCACGCGATGTTGTGAGTTTGACACCCCTGACCTAAAGGATCTTTACCTGGGGATTGATGGTTCTCGGGAAAAGGGAGATGTAAGAAAAACTAAAGACATGTCAAACATGAAAAATTCTAGATCTGGCTGGATTTATTCCTCTTAACAGGTTGTTTTACCATAATTAGTCTAACTAGCAAATTAGAAAATGTAAGAGTACCACAGTGATTTTCTTATGCTTAGTGGAATAGAAATGCCTGGAAACAATATAGAAGAATATATTCCATATTCACATTAAAATGTGTTTTCAATCTCTACATAGTAATTAACGTAATTCTCAAGACATTACAAAAAAAAACCTGTTATAAACTGACATTTTGTAAGCTAGAAGTCTGAAAATTGTATTTATACATTTTGTCAGTTATAAACATTGAGGCAGACAGAATTATATACATACCGTAAGCAATATTTTTAAACACAATAAAATTGTGAAGTAGAATGCTTCCAAAAGAATAATTTACACAATTTAATAAAGGCTTTCTCTTTCTCAAAACCTTTAGTTGTTAAATGTTTCTGGTACCTATTTTAATCTTAATTTTAGCCTGGGATGGGATTTATTTGTTTTATTTAAATTATATTACTTCAATATTTGCCTGGGTAGAAAGGCAAGGTATAAATGAAACCCACCTAATAAATACTTATAAATAAATAAATACTGCAATATCTTAGGTTTTCAAATGGAGTTACACAGAAAATGTTATCTTGATACCTGGTTTCATTATTGGTTCTTCTCCCTGTGAATGGGAATCAGCAGCAGAGGCAACAGATTCCAACACATTTGGTGAAGATAACGTCAAAACTGGCATTTCTAATCTTGGTTCCCTGGAATGGACATCAGGCTCATCTGACAGAGGACGCTCAGCCTCAAGGACTGGAGGAGATTCTTTTGATGAAGAAGCGGATGAGATGGAGTCCAAGGGCTTCTGCTCCAGATGTTTATTACGTGCTTGTTTCTCAATGCTGCTTTTCTGTTTGGTTTCAGACCTCTCCAGAGAACGTGTCTATTAGCAGTGATCAACAAAGAAATAGTGGTCACAGCAATACCAGGAATCAGTGCTAATCATGAGCAAACTTATATAGGATATGGTCATATTTCAGCATGTTTTAGGTAGCAGTCAATGAAAATAAAAGTTTTCTTTTGGCTCTACTAGGGAAAGCAATTGTGCAGGCATACAATAAACTTCTGTTTTTTAAAAAGGAAGATTAAAATGAGAAATAATGAAGAGACAATGTTTCCACTACATGGTATTTCCATAACTAATATTCCTTCTCTCCCCCAATAAATTACACGCCATGATAAAAGTATCGCTAAGTTAGAGGTTTCTCTGACTTTCTTCTCTGACCAGATAACCATTAAAAGTGGGAATGAGGGAAGCAATAAGTTGATGACTTTGGATCATGGAGAGCCAGTAGACAGTTCTAAGAATGAAGGGGGAAAAATAATCACGGTGATGCTATTTGCAAAAGCAACTCCCATGTTCCATAAGATACGTACTTTAAAAAAAATAAAAGACTTATAATTTTAAAAATACAATTGGTTTATTTTACTGGTTTTAATGATTAAAAAAAGGTTACATATTGAGGAAAAACCAGATAGTAAAAGAACTTTTTAATTCTTTATTTTATTCATAACCAAATGTATTCCTCTCACCCCTAATTATACATTTAAAGAACTGCAGTAATCTGACGGTAGTTTAGAGATTAAACATGATGTACTCAAGGTAGATTGGCAAGTACTATAATACTTCTGTGAACAATTTTCTAACTGGTGATATACTCAAATCTTATTCTTTTGTAGGAAACAAGCATTATCTAAAAGTAGTTTATTATATTAAAAAAAGCTTCCTTTATAGGAGGAATCAGATATTTGCGAGTGCTTGGGTCATTTATTGGTATTTACTAACCATCCCTTCTCATTCCTACTACAGATAGTCCTTGTTTATTGCAATGGGGACCAGCAACTCAGTTGTTAAGCAAAGCCATCACTAAGTGAAACCAAGAGTGTCCTCATAATCTTTCTTCAGGTTTTCTTTGCTTTACAGACCTACAAAAGTTGTTAAATGCAAGGACTGGTTGTAAAGTTATTTTTTCATCATTGTCCCATGAATAGTCACTAAATGAGACAGTCACCAAATGACTACCTGTATATTTACACATTAATCAGAAACTGTAGTCAGAAGAGGAAATTCCCCACTCAAGACACTTGCTCCTATTTTGAATTCTAGTCCTAATTTTTAGGCATGAAAAAATTATGTTTTCCCCATTTTCATAAATTCCTAGTTTAATTCAACACCCACCTTTTGAAATGATTCCTGACTCTTTTTCTTCTTCTTCAATGCGAATATGTGATCATATTCCTCTGCATATTCTAGAAGCCTCTTACTTGGTTTTCTAAGGCGCTTCTTCTCTGCATTTATAACTGAGAGAAAAGAGAAACAGCTTCACAGATTTCAAAAAGGAACAATGGGAGTGGGATAAAATCTTCCATTGTTTCCTAGCTCAACAATATCACCATCGTCTTTACTATCATCATTATCGCAAACTCTTTATTTCTTTTGGGGGGATTTTTATGTATCTTTTCCCTCTAAACATCAATTTCACTTCTTCAGAGAAGATTCCATCTGCATCCCCCTTAGCCCCACAAGTCTGGAAAACCAATAGGATGCAGCCAGCTTTACCATCTTGTCTTCAAAGTTTGCCTGTTAAGAGTTACTCTTACTCCTGGCCAGAATCTCATATGCTATGATATCCATAATTGCCATGCTACTGAACTCTACCTTATACAAGAAAAGCTTTTGATTATGATGTAATGAAAACGAAAACGGTTGAAAATATTTACATCCAACATAAATGTAAGCAGTCACCCATCATATCAAGTATTCACCTTGGAGCAACTGCTGGTAATCTATGCTTGAGGATGAGATTGGTAGTCTTTGCCATTGGAGTGCCTAACATTAATCATCCCCTCAAAATTCTGCAGAGTAGGAGAACCCTAATACTTTATGGATTTGCATGGCTTTCAACTAACCAAGGTGCTTGACAAGATGGCTTTTGAGTGCTCTCTCTCCTGTTCATTCATCCCAAGGTGCCCAGCATTTTACTAAGAAGTTCTGCGAAATGAAACACCAGGAGCATTGGTGAAGGAAGATAGGAGTGGGCTTAAAGAAACCCATACGAGCTCATATATGAGTTTATGCCATAGTGATATGTGTGGTGAAGTATTCTTATCTGTCTTTATTGTGCTGACAGACTGTCCCTGCAGTATGACCCACTTCCTTTTGTGTAGCAAGAGTTGGGAAAAATCTGCCCACAAGCACAAAACATTTTGCCAGTAAAATTACACTTGCTCAAAACTAGATGCCAAAAGGACAGAATCAATGGAAGTAACAGAGGTAAGTGTCTTGCAATGTTATCCATAGTTCATTTCATTCTGAGCACTCTGGTGAAATGGAGAGTATCAGTTCTCCCACATGTCAATGGAAATCCTGCCTGACCTGGTCCCTTGAGGAAGGTGAGGGTTTATCAACTGTGTCAGGGAGGGAAGTCAAAGTTGGTGAAGGATAATAATACTAATAATACTAATAGTAATACTACTACTACTAATAATAATAATAATAATCAGAAGTAGTAGTAGTAGTAGTAGTTGGAAGGGACCTTGGAGGTCATCTAGTCCAACCCCCTGCTCAGGCAGGAAACCCTATACCATTTCAGACAAATGGCTGTCCAGTCTCTTCTTAAAAACTTCCAGTGTTGGAGCATTCACAGCTTCTGGAGGCAGGTTGTTCCACTGGTTAGTTGTTCTAACTGTCAGGAAGTTTCTCCTTAGTTCTAGGTTGCTTCTCTCCTTGATTAGTTTCCATCCATTGCTTCTTGTCCTGCTTTTGGACACTTTGGAGAATAGCTTGACTCCCTCTTCTTTGGGGCAGCCCCTGAGATATTGGATCACTGCTATCATGTCACCCCTCATCCTTCTCTTTGTTAAACTACACATACCCAATTCCAGCAACCGTTCCCTATATGTTTTAGCCTCCAGTCCCCCAATCATCTTTGTTGCTCTTCTCTATACCCTTTCTAGTCTCAACATCTTTTTTACATCATGGTGAACAAAACTGGATGAAGTATTATCCTCCTTGAAAAAAGTGGTGATACCCCTGCTCATGAAGAAGCCCTCCCTTGATTTTGCCGTGTTAGAAAACTATTATCCATTATTAAAACTCCCAGTTCTGGGGAAGGCTGTAATGGTACTTTATGCCCCAAACAAACTGGATTATCTGATTCCTTTCAGTCAGAATTCAGGTCTGAGCAAGTAGCAGAAACTTCATGGGATGAACGGCAACGATCTAGATGAGGGGAATTGTGTCCCTCTTGACTGTTTTAAGACTTCTCAGCAATGGTCAATCCCACTGACTATGGTAAACCTTTCAACCATCTTAGAAGCATTGAATTTCTCCTCTCTCCATTTAGGGTTCCTACCCAGGGTATGCACATTGGATCAACAGGCTCCATATGAAATAATTGATTCCGCAGGTATCCAAGTCCCAAGTTATATGGATTTTATAAGTTAAAATCAACACTTAAGCCACCTAGAAATCTTTTGGTACTGTAACTAGTGCTGAGCCCACAAAACCAATATAATGTATAAGTAGCTACCTTCAAACACTAAAGGTAAAGGTAAAGGTTCCCCTGCACATGCGTGCTAGTCGTTTCCAACTCTAGGGGCCGGTGCTCATCTCCATTTCAAAGCCGAAGTGCCAGCGCTTGTCCGAGGATGACTCCGTGGTCATGTGGCCGGCATGACTAGACGCCAAAGGCGCACGGAACGCTGTTACCTTCCCACCATAGTAGTCCCTATTTTTCTACTTGCATTTTTACGTGCTTTCAAACTGCTAGGTTGGCAGAAGCTGGGACGAGTAACAGGCGCTCACATTAGATTAAAAAGTGCAAAAACCGACTTACTGTTAGGCAGGATCAGCTACTTGCAATATTACCTCTGTTCTACTAAAACATCAGCCTATATGATGAAAGTTTAATCAAGTATCTGTTTTTTATGCATATTGCATATTTTCAATATAAAGTGGATCTATCAGACTAAATCTGAGGTCATATTTGGGAGCAACTTAATTATGAGTGTGGTTAATTTACTTTTTATAAAACAGGAGAAGGAGATGCAGTTTATGATAGCAACCTCCTTAATTCCTAAACTTATTCATATAAGCACATAAGTATGAGCATACATTTTTTACATAAAGAAGTTACAAATTAATATTTTTGCCACTACCAAACTATAATTGATCTTTCAGATCTCAACCTACCTCCACATGACACATTACTGAAATGAGAACATGGGTTATACCATTTTAACCTCTGGTGGAGATTTTGTTTTCAATGTTTCCTCAATTAAAACAAAGCAGGACATAAAATACATACTACTATATGAGAAGAGGATAGTTGTACTTCAGCCCATTGTTTTCTACTCTGATTGTCTATTTGCAGAGGTTCTTCAAGTAAGGATGAGTTATTCATATAAACTATAGTTAATAAATTAATTTCTCATACATTAAACAACACTTCTATTCTGTCAAATTATTATTGTCTGGCAGGACTTGAGCAACTACTTAGGATTTGGGGAACAGCATAACAACAGGTAACCCAAGGTTGGACATGAATAAGGGAACACTTAAAAATACAATTTACAGCCCACAGATTGAAACGATACAGACTTGGCATATTATCCCTGCACTGCAATAATTGAGGCAAACCTAGATAGCAGCGAAGAGATTCAGAATTATTGCCATCTACCTAATTGTCATCTGGGTATGTGTAACCCAGATATGCTAGGCCTAATGCACTCCATTCTACACCTTACACTGCTTGCCACATATAAACCACATTTTTGTTTCTAATAAGATTTATTTATACCATCTAGTTGTGTGTAGGATTAAGCAACACACACACTAAAATTCTCACCATTTTGAATCACTTGTAGTTCAGCTGGGCTTAATTCCACAACAGTTTCATTTGAAAATAATGTCCTTTCGCAAAGTAAAAAAAAACAACCCTAAATGTATTTGCTGGGATAGTTGCTGATTTAACTTTTAAAAATTAGAAGTCTAAATTAAGCTCAGAAGAAGGGAAGTGCTGAAAGAATTCAATACAACGTAATATATGACCTCAATATTCTCCTAAGATTTTCTCTCCTGTCAAAGTAAGCTTAGTTAATTATCCTTGCAAGACCAAGTTCTCACAACCTACAAATGAGATAATGAAGTAATTTAACAGATATACCACTTCAAACTACCTGTATGGGCACACATTTCACTGCACGTTTATTGTATTAACGGAGAATTATCCTGGAAAATTAGATGTCAAAGAACCAAGTTCTAGTCTACCTTTCTAAAAATGATTTTTATCTCCAGGGTTTCACAGTACATCCCACCTGCAGATATAGGAAATCAAACAACCCACTTGAAGTTCTTATTATAAACAAGAAAACATTACTCAGCTAAAAGGTTTTCACAAACTTTGCCTGTTAGGAGTCTTATTTAATCACCCTGAAAAGCAAGGAGAAGTCTCCCACTCCATCAAAATAGTTTCGTTCAAGTACCAGCCAAAGATGGCCAAAATATTTCCCCTCCTGCTTTCCTAGAGCTACTGATGTGCTTACCAGCTTTAGAACTGCTTTGGTTAAAACGCTTCCATCGCTTTTTGGGTGCTACGTGGCTTACATCTTTAGACTCATCCCCCATGGAGCCTTCTCTATTCAGTCCTGTTTCCAACTCTAGGCACACCCCATTCTCAAAGGGCCTGTAGCTCTCTTTCTTTTTACCAGATTCTGACATCATTTTTATATGAACTAAACTGCCATCAGAGGAACTTGAGGAGTCTTCACCAGGGGAGTGTCGCACCAACTCCCAAGGTACTTTCCTTGCAAAATCTTCCTTGGTTCTGTCTAGAGATCTAGCAACTGAGCTTTGGGTAGCTCTGTGCTGGTGGGACACACTCTCTGCTGTATTGAATAAATGTTTTAATGATTTGCTCTTTGATGTTGTGTTAACTATTGGTTTAGATAGGTGCTTAGATTTTGGATAGCTGCGCCTTGCGGTGCAGTGTGTATCAGGAACAGCCGTATTTGTGAGTTCCCTTTTTTTAGCACCAAGATTGATCAACTTGGTTGTGATAGCATGTGAAAAAGAGGACTGACCTTCTTTGGGTTTATGACATTCTGGTTCTTGAACACTGTCTTGATTTTTTTCTATTTTAGGAGTTGCTCCCATTGTAGTCAAAGATGTCAAATCACTCGGAGTATCACTTCCAGCACTTTCACCACTGCTAGAACTTCTGTAGGAGACAATGTTCTGAGTAGTCATGATCTGTTTCTCTTTTGTCTTACTGTCATGCATATCTTTCAACATCATCAATAAGGTGCTGTATTTGTAATCAGGCTTAATTGGCAAGCGATTCTGCCCCGAGACAGATGAAAAGAGAATGGGCACGGCAGTCTTAGGTGACCCACCATCTTTAGCTTTATCATTCATGGACCTATAGGACAGCTCCTTCAGTTCAGAAAGTACGTGTTTCACAACAGCTGTTTCTATTTCAGCAGAATCACAAGATTTCTCGCTAGTGCTGTTTGGCAGTTTAGAGCCATCGAGCTTCCCACTTTCGGCGGGTGTATCTAACTGAAACCCAGGAGCACCTTTGGTAGTAGAAAAGCAGCAGTCAGGTGTACATTCCTCCTTCTTAAGAGATGATTCTGTGGCAGCAGCAGATCCTTTATGTTTGCATTTTACAGTTCTGAACTCAACCTGTCTAATATCCATGTGACTTGTAAACCCTTTGCTTTGGAGTGTAGTGTGCTTATCTACCGTGGTAAGATTGTCCTTCCTGTAAGCAGATGCCTTCCTCTCAGCTTCAAAGGATGGCTGCTGCAATTGCTCACCTCCTGTTTCGACATGGGTATTCCTATCGAAAGAGCCTCCCAGAGGTTTCTGATTCCTGTTGCTACTTTTGGGGAGAGATACAGGACGTTTAATGCTTCCTTGCCCCAAAGACAGTTCCTTTCCCGTTTGGTTCACAGAGTCACAAATTTTTAGATCTCTATATGCTGCTGCCATATTTTGGTCAAGAGGCTCTAGATCGCAGATGCCATCAGAGTCCGTTTCTTTTTTTCTCTCATTTCCACCCTCAGTTCCAGAATATGGCTGCTGTTGTTTTGAACTGGACATGAAGCCGGAGGGGTTTTTCTTTTTCTTCAAATCTATTTTGTGGGATTCAAGTTGGCAGTCTCTTTGAGAGATGTTATAATCTGCTTTCTTAGGTTTATTTTCAAATTGCCTTTCCCCGAAAGAAGAGAGCAAGTAGTTTTCCACGGTACACTTGGAACCTTTAAGGCTTTCTGCTGCTCTGCAAAGTTCATGAGATGCCTGCTTATCTGGCATGTTTTCAAAAATTGTATTTTTAACTTTGCTCATTGGCACTTTCCCTTCACACTCTCTCTTAGTGCTGCCTTTTTTCATTCTACTCCCCTTCCTTGCATCAGAGTTCTTCCTCGTTTGTGATTTAGTGAATATTTTCCCTTTATCATGGGAGAAATGTTTAGAATCAAACGGTAATGGTTTCAAACATCCATTCAGATGCCTGCTCTGCTCGTTTAAGGAATCCTTTTTACACGATCCCATTAAATGGACGCTCTCCAATTTGCTAGAAGTCCGGATACACTTTTTCATGCCATTCTGCTTAAGATATTCAGTTGTAAGGCCGACGCTGATCTCCCATTTAGCCATAAATTTCTTAGGAACCTTAAAGTAAATGAAGACAGGACAAGAGAAAATTAGAAAATAAATATGTATATGCAAATGATAGTATCACATTCAGACATTACCATACTTTCCTTCACAAAGTTTATTTGCAATGTATAACAAAATTTACAATGCAGATTTGAGCAGCATTATTCAGGTAACCTGACTAATACTGATTCTAAGTGAAGCCTAATGGAATTGTTAAGGACTCCATTGGTCAGCCTGGAATACTTCAAATCCCCTGGAGAGTTAATAATAGCACTTCAGAATTGGAAAAAGGAATGCAGAGTTAGGAACCAGAAATAAACAAGTTCTTACTGGAACCATTATTCTAAAATAATAGAATATAGTCCCATCCTGGTCATCTTATTCTATACCTGCACTTCAAATGCAAATGCTTCATCATTAGAAATATTGTGACCTGTTATCTAAATTATCAGTTCTACCGGTTTATTAAAAAAGAAAAGGAAAAAGGTCATTTTCTAATCCATTTTAGGCAGCTCTCTGAATATACTAATACATAAAACATTACTATACTAACAAGTTTCAAGTCTCAAATTATATCAGTCATTACAGCTTGAAACATTACGGCCATAACCAAAATAAAACTGAGATCCTACTAATTTCAATAAGGTATTTTATATAAGTGATTTCATTTCAACTGCAATCTATGCTTCTTTCAACAAAGTTCACTTTGGCTGAATCCTTACTTATATGTGCTATGTTTGAGCAAGAAGTCTAAACACAGGAGGCATGAGAACAAGAGATTTACCTTGTGCCTGTAACCTTTCTCTTTTTGTTTCCCTCTTCTCCGAAGGACAGGTAGTTCTTCAAACTGATGTCTTCCTTCAAAAATCACAATAGCTTTTCCTATCACCCAGGCTCTTTCGGATGGATCACCCAATACTTCCACATAATACTCTCGATATGGCTTGCGGTTAGTAACTATTGAAATAAAATTAGCTGTATTTACATTTTGTACTAAGTTCAGAAAAGAACAGCCTGAAACTGCCAATTTAGGTTTAGCAAATGGAGCCTAAAACAAGTTATTGAAATGCACGTTCATTTCCTTATAGGAGGGTCATTTGCATGATTTCTGCCAGCTTTCCTTTTAGAATCAGGAGCTCAAGGGAAATACATTACTTTCCAAATATACACCCCCAGAACATTTAATGACCAGTAACAATGTTTTTTTTCTGTCTGTGATTATTTTATTTATTTAACAAATTTATATAGCTAACTCTAACTCCTAATTGTTGTAATCAGCCGAGTCACCTTGCAGTAAGATGGGCAGCAAACAAACTTAATAAATATGACTCCAGGTAATTTGCATGATTAAAGTTTCAAAATATAAGAACCCATAAACCCCACCACCACCACCACCCATGTAGTATGTAAGAACCCATTTCACTCTCTGTATATTTAAAAATGTGTTTCATTAAACTTCACCATTCTCAGCACCTTTTGATATCTTTCAACTTTTTCCCTAGTGGCTTCAAAGTTCACTGTTAAAAGAAGTAAACCAAACGAATAAGCCTTTCTCTCTTTAAATATCCTAAGGATTGCTCCAAAGCAATCTCAATGTTGCTAGAGGCTGCTTAATTTTAACTGAAGCTGCTTATCTCTGAAATTAAAAGAGCCAATTTGAGGTAGTGATTAAGGAGCTGGCCTAAAGACAGGAGACTGTGACTTTAGGCATGACAACCAGCTGGTTGAGTTTGGGTCAGCCCAAACCCACATCACATGGCTGTTATTATGGAGAAAATTGTTGGAGGAAGGAATATTGTATGTGTTTGCTACCTTGAATTATTTTTTTAAAAAATAATAAAGGCAGAATAGAAATCTAATAAATAAATACATCTCAATAGCTACTGCTTTATTTCATGAGCAAGATGCAGTCAGTCTACGGTGGTTCACTCAAAGGTCATCTGAGCTTCCTTGTTCCCCATATTAAGCTTCAGCTACTCCTATTATCCAGAAGTGGTGAATCCAGGCAAGGTCAAAAACCACTGAACCACAACTCCTGGCAGTTCAACATGGCCAATGAGGAGGACTACAGAGCAGTATCCAGCAACACTGGAGGATCTCTAATTCCTATGTGCAGTAGAGCAAACCATTTTGGGGACAGGAGGGAGGACAAAGTTAACCTTTTTTTCCTTGTCCATCAAGAGACCTTGAAAACTGCGCTTTCCTTGTGGCCATTAATTTTTTTAAAAAAATGCCTTCCAATGGAAACAGTGAGTCTTCTTTTCCAATTGGTGAATTTGTGTGGGGAGAGGAGGGTTTAGAAAAAACGAGCTGCAATTGGGGGAATGAAACCAGATGATACAACTGTGGTGTGTCTTATTACAGGTGGGGATGAGACAGCATATAGGGCGGAGGTACAAAAACTATCCATATGGTGTAGTAACAACAACTTGCACCTAAAAATTGGCAAGACGAAAGAGATGGCGTTAGACTTCCGGAGAAAAAAGGAGGAACCTGACCCACTTTACATCGGGGAGGACTGTGTAGAGAGAGTTTCCTCCTTTAAATTTCTGGGAGTCTACCTCTGTGAAGATCTGACCTGGAAAGTTAACACAACCCAGGTGGCTAGAAAGGCCCAACAGAGGCTTCACTTTCTTAGGGTCTTGCAAAAGAACAGGGCAGAACAACGGATAATGACCCTCTTTTACCGGTCTACTATAGAGCGTCCTCTCGTATGGTATTGTGGTTTGGTATGCTGGTCTGACAGCCGCGGACAGGAAAGTATTACAGAGGGTAGTGAGCACAGCACAAGACATTGTGGGCTGTTCCCTGACACCACTGGATGACATCGCCAGGGCTCGTTGCCTTGGAAGAGTGAGGAAGATTCTCAGGGATGACTCACACCCTGGATGGTATCTCTTTACTCTCCTACCATCTGGTAGAAGATATAGGAATATAGCCAGCCGTACCAACAGGCTGAAAAATAGCTTTTTATCCCTGGGCTGTTAGGCTTTTAAATGGGACATAATCTCTGTGAACTTATGCAGAATTGACTTGGGAGGCCGGTGTGTGGTGTAGTTGGTTCACACGGTGTGGTAGGATGGAGGGTTTGTTGTCACTGTGTGTTGGGGGGAGAGAGCACGGGGGGAGGCTCAACTAATCTCAATGTACACATGTTGTACTTTGACAATAAAAGTTTATTATCCCAGGAATCTCTATCCTTTCCACTCCCCTTTTCATGATTATTAGATGGCTATATCTGTATGTCCTCCTCCCTCCTCGCCTTATTCTTTAATAACACTTAACTAGGAGTAAAGAGATAGCTTTTTCCCTATCTCCTTTACAGGTAGTCCTCAACTTAAAAGACCAGAACTGGGACTGGAACTTCTGTTACTAAGCAAGGTGTTTATTATGAGGGGTCCTGAGCTTGGCTGTTTTCTTGCAGACATTACCCAAATGAAACCCCAAAGATGCTTTCTCCAAAAGGCAACTGGACCTTCCTGTTCTTTGGGACAACCATGATTTGGATGATTTGAGAATCTCCACATTTACCCAAATGGAGATAATATCATTAATGACATACATCGCTTGCACTGATGACGTTATCTAGTTTGGGTAATGAAACATCTGCCAGAAAACAACCAAGCTCAGACAGCATCAAGAACCCTTCATTTCAACCCTGAGCTACAAATATTCTTCTTTAAAAGGTGGCATGATCATTAAGCAAATCTGGTTTCCCTCACTGACTCTGCTTGTCAGAAGGCAGCTGGGAAGAACACGAATGGCAACCATGTGATCCTGGGATACTGCAACTGTCATAAATACATGCCATCCGCCAAATTTTGATCATGTGACCACAGGGATGCTATGATGGTTGAAAGTGTGAGAACCTGTCATAAGTTGCTTTTTTTAAGTTCCATTGTAACATCAAACAGATGCTAAACGACTAAGGAGGACTGTATATACTCTGTATTGCAATTAGATTTTTTAAAATATCCCCTTAACTACGATTGTTCTGCCGCCCCCTTCTACTGTAAACTTTATTTTTAAAGATATGCACTTTAAAAATGCCTTAGTAGTTGCATTTGAAGAATTCTTAAGAACTGAAAAAACCAAAACTATTGTACTGCATAGGATTATAGTTATAAATATCTTCACATGCATTTTTTTTTTAAAATCCAATGCATAAATAGCTGAAGTCAAAATAGATCAGTTTAAAATTTTGCTGCATGACTGCAATCATATGCATAATACACAGGAAGACAGAAATATTCTGTTCAAGAATATTTTTACCTCAAAACAGCTATTTGAAATACAGAATAACAGAGTTGGAAGGGACCTTGTAGGCCATCTAGTTCAGCCCTCTGCTTAAGCAGGAGACCCTATACCACAGGTCTGCAACCCGCGGCTCCGGAGCCGCATGCGGCTCTTTCAGCCGTCTCCTGCAGCTCCCAGTCCTCTGCCATGTGCAGTCAAAAAAAAAAAAGTGGGACTAAAAAAGTTCAACCAATCAATTCAAATATGCAGGGTAGGTGCATATCTCGCCTTGGCTCCACTCTTCAGTCAAACCCTGTTCTGCGCATGCACGCATGTACGCACATGTGCACACATTTTTTTGCGGCTCCCAGTTTTTCCTTTTGTGAGGGAACCGGTTCCGAGTGGCTCTTTCTCTGTTTCAGGTTGCTGACCCCTGCCCTATACCATTTCTGACAAGTGGCTGTCCAGTCTCTTCTTGAAAGCCTCCAGTGATGAAGCACCCACAACTTCTTTTTTTTTATTGAAAAGTTTTTCAATACATTTTATCTTTAACAATCCCTCCCCCCACCCCCCACCCAACCCTTCCTAGCCCTCCCTAACCCTCCCCCCTCCCCTTCCCCCCTCCCCGACTTCCCAGAGCTAAATACAAGGTATAAAGGTAAAAACAATAATAAACAACCATATGCTAACAACAATAAACTATTAAGTCTATCGCACTCTAGCTCATATGAAATGACTACAAGCAATACTAATATCACATAAAAAAAAGAAAAAAGAAAAAACTTATTCAAATGCTAAGTGAAACTTTTTAGTCCCATATTTGTTCTGGATATAATCAATCCACTTTTTCCACTCCATAATATAACGAAGCACCCACAACTTCTGAAAGCAAAGTTGTTCCATTGGTTAATTGTCCTCCCTGTCAGAAAATTTCTCCTTATTTCTAGCTTGAATCTCTCCTTGATCAGTTTCCATCCGTTGTTCCTTTGTCTGGCGTTCGAGAGCTTTGGAAATCTGGACTGTTCTGAACTTGATCCACTCTCAAAACAAACCCTTTCATTATGTAACAAATATTCTCTACTTCCATTCTCCCCATTAAGAAAATCTTATTCATGACAAGTATGACTAGCTTAGGAATGTTGTTTCTATTTCTTCCCTATCAATTGATCATGCAAATAAATCATTTACAAAATGCCACAAACTGAATGATCTTCATTATACCAAATTGCACAATGCAGGATGAGTAGATTACCTTTCATTTTTGAATGCGTATCTAATACAGGATCATGGCAAACTTTACAGGGCCACCACGGGCGTCTGTTGAACTTGGCCCATACAAGATCTCCAGCTTCATATTTCACTGGAGCAGGTTTCTTCTTGGTTCGGCCCTTTGAAGAAAAACAAGAAATCACACCAAATCAGCTGCTGAATTAGTTCTCATCCCTCCTCATTGTGAAAGTGCACCATACGAGTTGGAAATTAAAATAGTCAAAAGAGTATTTCATTTCAAGGCAGACTTAATTACAAAATTTTGTATAGAGTTAAATGTTTTAGCTGTTTATAACATTTATGTTTATAAGTTATACATATATAACATTAATGTTATAAATTACATATTGCAAGATTTTATTCCAGAAAATCAAAGAAAAGAAGAAAATCAAAGAAGGCACCAATATTGATATTTTGGTAAATAAATCTTATCAACTAAACATTTTAAAATCTGTGAACACACCCTAACTAGTTATTTCTGCTCGCCTCTGAAAGGAAAGAGCTCAGGTCTTAGCCATGATATTGCCAATAAAAATGGGGAAAGGAACTTACTTCTATTACTGACACAAAATATTTGATCACTGAGACCCTTTGTATCTTAATAGAGCTTTATTAATAACATCTTCCTTAAGGAGACTAGAACAGTGTTAGAAAAACAGTTTTTATTAGCATGAAAGGAACAAGGACTTGGATCCAGAATCTGCCTTTTTAGCAGATCACAGCACACACAAATCAAGAAGGCAGCTCAAGTATTAAAGATTCGCCACTACAGTATTGTAAAAGGAGGTAGCAAAATGGCAGACATCAAAAATAATCTACCCAAACAGAAATTCCTTCCACTTAAACATACCATGATCAAAACCAAGCCTCCCCACTTATCCTTTGGGAAACTAAGGGTGTTGCTATGAAGAACTCACAGGCATTCAATGTATCAAATTCAGCATAAGTGCAATGTATGCAAAAAATGCATCTTGGGCTTTCACTTAAACTGATTCACTTAATAAATAAATACATTTATTAGATTTGTTTGTTGCTCATCCTGCAGAAAGGTCTATAGTGCTGATATGGATTTTATTTACCATTTTAGCCTTATATCATATATTCACCCATCTGAAGGGCAACGAATCCAATGTTATTTGATTCTGAGAAGATATGCATACGATTGCACTGTTCAGTAATCATAACAGCTTCCATCTTAACCTACTAAATTATTGGTGTTATTTTTCTGTTAAATTAGATGCTCAATCTAGATATGCAACCTCTTTTATAAAATGATTCCCTCCTTTCCCTGGACTGTCCCTGAATTTTTTAAAAAATATTCTATAATATCCTTTAAACTGGTGTAATTGGTACATTACCTATTATGGCAACAACTGGTGGAAATAATTCTCCGATATAAAAGCCATGCTTGTTTCTATTCAGTCAAATAGATAGAATCTATTTCACATGTGCTATTAAAACTCCCACTGACAACTGAACTTACTTTTCCCAATTGCTATTCATTTAATATTGTCACTGTGACCAGAATACCATTATCCTTCCTTTGGGTGACCACTTTTCAGAAACTTCTAAGAAAGTTGCAACATTTTTATCCAACAGCTATAGCTCTTAGAAACCATCTGGTTCCTCCCAAACACTATTGTTAGCTGTTCATTATTATCTCAGGATTTTCGTTCTTAAAAAAATATTTTACTATATTTATTGTGGGGTTGGGTCTTTTGTGGGGGGATTTGATCTTGGGCTTTAAATAATAAACCCTGAAATTTAATTATCATTTTAAGATATTACAATGTGACCATGATAAATTAATTACTTATATAGATTTCTGAACTGTAATTAATATTTTTAATGGCAATCATCTGCATAATTGCAGGGAAATTATATATGGAAAAAGGAATGTTATGCCAGCTGAAGCAGGAATAATACTGCATTCTCTGAAGAGGTATAACCCAGAGTCAATTGGAGTTGGGTGACCAATAAATGTAAAATAATAGTAGTAATAATAGAAACAACCCCCTTCCACTAGGGGGCACTCTACACATGCCTGAGGACAAGCCTTTTATTTGCTGAGCAGCCACTAGAGGTCGCTGTTTGGGTGCAAGTCTGTTATTGTCTCTAGCTTGAATTTGGACGCAAAGTGAGGCAACTGTTCCTTCTTATGACCACTAGTCATGAGCCGGTCTGGAACTCTCGAGGGACTTCCTGTCCGTATTAAGAGGACCAACCGTAGGCTATAAAACTGTGTCTGACGAAGGTTAATTTGCTCTTTGTTCCTAGTTTATAGCTAGAGTACGATAAATCACTTGCTTATCCAAATAAAATGCTTGCATAGCTTGCTATAAGTGTGAATCAAAGTCTCTCTCTGTATACAAGCTTTCACATGTGTTTCAAATTTGCAGACAGTTTAAGCATTTCCTACTAGGTAAAATTATTTCCAGGATCCAACTTTGTTACCACAAAACTATCCACTAATTCTCCCTCCTTTTGTTTCCTACCACTAAAAAATATTGTCTTTTGCATAAGAATAAAGGGATTTCTATACAATCAACTTCCTATTTTCAGGAATAATTTGTTTACTTCTTTTAATTCCAGAAACCTCAGAAGCTACTTTATATTAATATTATAACAGCATTATGTGCAGCCTCAACCTCTAACTAGACTTCATCTAAAACCTGGTCCTGCAAATGTGGACTTCAAGCATTTTCCCTTGCTCTTCCTTCTTTCTCCATCTCTGAAATCTTGTGTGCTGGGAAAGAGATCAGAATATTTCTAAAGCCTGGTTTTGTGTCTTTGGCTTAATAAAGCAATAGCCATAAAGCAGAGATTGGAATGTAAAAAACAAATTATCCTAAGTCTGAAAAAAATGTGCTTCAAATAAATAAGCAAAATCAGAATTAGAAAATGAGACCATTTTATGTCCTATTTGCAGTAAGCATGGGAACCTATCGGGGCTTCCAGAATGAAGAATTAGTGGTATCAGAATGTCTCACCAACGGTCATGTTGACTCTAGCAACCAGAAGATGCCGTTGATCAATGTCTGGAGAAAGAGATGTCTTCCCTTTTGCCTTACATAATATAATTTCTACGTTTATGACCAGGCTTATATATAATTATTTCAACATAAGGATTTTGTTTTTTTACTGGGGGATCCTAGCAGAATAGTAATTGCTAGTCTGAAGTTGATTTGTTGAAAAGCATTATAAAAACACTTCACCATCTCTGGCATATTATGCAACATCTGTCAACATGTACATATATTGTAATTATTGTTTACAAGTTCACAAGCATTACTGGCAATCTTCTTGTTCCTACTGGCATATCAAAGGAAGATTGTTACTTTCAATTCTAGACATTTCCTTTGTTAAGGATGTTCATTTGACTCCACTGTTAGGATTATGTAAATATATGGTAACAACCCCCCCCCTGCTCCCCCCCAATGCACAGTTCTATAAACTATTTGCTGGACAACAAGAAAAAGCAGTCTCCTCTTGCCTGGTAGGATGGAAAAGAGAGAAATTATAAATGTTGGATATTTCTAGTGGAACACAGGAAAGTTTTGGATAACATCTAACAGGAAATACCAACTAAGGAATGACTATAGCAGGCATAACACATTTGAGCTAATGTTTGCAAAGATTCTCATAACACACTATGTAAAATTTTAAAATCAACTCTATCATGGCTTTGCATAAATTATTCAACCCTGCTATTATAGCTTAGTTTCATGAGCAAATTCAGCTAATACGGTCAATTCAAGAGATCACTGTTAAAAACCTTGATTTCAAGTATTTATGGGATAGCAATGTTTGCATAATTATGTACTTTTATGGGTGTGGGTGTGGGTGTGTATGTATATAAAATAATTTTTCAATATGGTAGAAGCAGACAAAAAAAAGAGAAAATGAAAAAGAAATTAAAAATTAAAAAAAGAAATTATACAATAGTGCCTTCCAGGTTTTCAAAAAAATCTTTGTCATTTTATTCTTTGACCAAATTGGTCAGCTATGCCATTTTTGCAAGTTCGGATAATTTTATAATTCACTGTAGGCATTTCTTTGCTTTTCCAAGTTTTTGAATACAACAATTGCCATAGTTACTATGTAAAATATTAATTTACTTTATTTTTTTAATTCCTTGTCCATAAAATCCTGTAGAAATATAGTAATTCTGATTTCATCATATTAGTCTGCAATAGTTTCTGCATCATTGTATGGATTTACACTTTTTTGCTTTTTCACAAGTCACTATGCATGATAAAAAAGCCCTCTTCCTTTTCACAATTCCAACACTAGTTTCATATTCATTTATATATTTTAGATAGTTAGCCTGCGTCATATACCACTGACGGTACTTGCCTATTTTGGCTTAGTGCAATATGTGATCGTATCGTGTTTTAAAATTCATAATGCATAATTCAATATAAGGTTCTTTAAATGTGCAATGCAATTTCTACAAGTAATGATGTACCTACAAACATATCTCTTGTGATTCAATAGGCTCTACGTTCCATTCATTTTTAAAAGATTCTTTTAATTAAAAAAGTAATTAGGAATCTAGCATAACACAATGCAGAAACAGAAAAATCTAGCTTTATTTTTACAATATTTCCAAGAAAAAGCTGCTTGTAAGCATTCTTAGAAAATAGAACTACGGTGGGCAATGGCTAAAATGCAGGATGAGAATTGGGGAGATCTAGATGCAAGTAATAGAAATAGCCATAGAAATTCACAGTGTGAGTCTGGGTGAACTTAGAGCAACCGCCCTTTCACAGCCCAACTCCATAGGTTTGTTAGAGCTATAAAAATGAGATGGGATATAAACCTACCAAGTAAATAAATAATGCAAGGGAATATAAGAAATGTGTAGTGAATAGTTCAACACTGAATGTGGATTAAGATAAGGATGTGTGACATTCCCTTGAAAAAATATAAGGAACGCTTGTGATGACATTAGGGCAGGGGTCAGCAACCTGAAACAGTGAAAGAGCCACTCGGAACCGGTTCCCTCCCAAAAGGAAAAACTGGGAGCTGCAAAAAATGTGTGCGCACGTGTGTACATGCGTGCATGCGCAGAACAGGGTTTGACTGAAGAGTGGAGCCAAGGCGAGATATGCACCTACCCTGCATATTTGAATTGATTGGTTGAACTTTTTTAGTCCCACTTTTTTTTTTGGACTGCGCATGGCAGAGGACTGGGAGCCGCAGGAGACGGCTGAAAGAGCCGCATGTGGCTCCGTAGCCGCAGGTTGCAGACCTGTGCATTAGAGTGTATATGTAGGTTTAGTTTAGTATAGTATAATATTAGAAAAATGCAATAATATAGATCTACAACATACTACTACATAGATAATCCTTGACCAGTTAAACCCAAAATTTCTGTTGCTAAGTGAGACATTTGTTAAGTGAGTTTTGTCCATTTTATGACCTTTCTTGCCACAGTTGTTAAATGAATCACTGCAATTGTTAAGTTAGTTTCAAGTGAATCTGGCTTCCTCATTGACTTTTACTTGTTAGAAGGTTGCAAAAGAGGACCACATGACCCTGGGACACAGCCACTATCACAAATACGAGTCAGCTGCCAAGCAGCCAAATTTTGATCATGTGACCATGGGGATGCTGCAATGGTCATAAGTGTGAAAAATGGTCATAAGTCATTTTTTTCAGTGCCTTTGTATCTTCAAACAGTCATTCAAGGATTACCTGTAGTGTAGTAGTGTAGAATATAGTTCATAGTGAGTTTAGCAACACAATGTAGGTTTAGCTTAGTATGCAGATGATATCCATTTTAGCCATTACTGTTGGCAAAAAATTTAGATAATTTATAGCAAAGTTTATAGACCATATAATGCAATAAGGATTTAGACTTAAAATTAATATATTAAAGACAAAGGTAGCCACGTTGGGCAAAAAATTAAAATTATTCTGTATTACTTTTGTATGAAAACGCAAAGCAAATTTAAAAAATGAATATGCTTTGGTAGTTTACTAATTATGGGAAAATGGATATGTTGCTATGCAAATACTGGCAGCAAAACAATGAGTAGTACGTGGCCCGTTATGAACTGATGTTTAAGAAGCAAAGCTTTGTATGACAAAGTGTGCTTTATCTACTTCGTTGTGTGAAAGTGTGAGTTAAGAATATTAGGAAAAAATAACAGTAGAATGAAGCAGAAATAGATATTTCTGCAAAGATCAACTATTATTTTATATTGCAATGGAGTTTAGAATGGACAAATGTGCCGCCCTCACCATTATCAGGTGAGAAATAATGAAAACTGAAGGAACCAAAGATAAAATAATATCAAGAGTCTAGATGAAGACAGCCAGTATAAATATTTGTGCATCCTTCAAGCTGACAACAAGCACACTGAAGTCAAGAAGGTGGTTAGTGGTGAAAAAATCATGAGAATGAAGAAGATTGTAAAGTCTAAACACAATGGAGGAAATACCGTCAAGGCAATTGACATATGGGTAAGTCCAGTCATTAGATACACATCTGCAATAGTGGTCTGGGGTCAAACAGAACTAAAAGCCACAATGAGTAAGACCAGAAAAAGAATGACAGTGAATAATGCCCTTCACCCATGCAGCAATATTGAAAGGTGTTACTTACAGGAAAGCATAGGTGGGAGTAGAACATTACAAATACACCAGGCGGTTGAAGAAGAAAAAAGGGCATTAGAATAATATCTGAAGGACAATGAAGAAACACTGAACCTACTAGATCAGGGGTGTCAAACTCAATTTCATTGAGGGCCGCATCAGCATTGCGGTTGCCCTCAGGGGGCCGGGTGGGTATGGCCAGGGTGGGCGGGGCCTACTGGGTAGGCGTGGCTAGAGTGCATATGGCCTACTGGGTGGGCATGGCCAGCTCTACATCGTTCACATCAAGGGTGCCTATGGGGGCCTGGGCAGGAGTGGGACAGATCTGAGGGTCTCTGGCAGAAGGGTCTCTGGGCAAGGGCCAAGGCAGTGGAGGCCATTCCCTCACTGTTTCCAGGATGGCTTCGCGGGCCACATGAAACCACTTTGTGGGCCGGATCCGGCCCCCGGGCCTTGTGTTTGACATGTCTGTACTAGATCATGAAGGCTTAACTGAGAATTAGAGAGACCAAACTGGCATACAAAGAAAGACCAGGTGAAGAACAGAAAGGAGACACAGCAATGCAAAGTATTACATGGCCAGTACATTAAGAAAGTTGCCGCCAAAGTAGATAATAACAAGAGCTAGCAATAGGTAAGAGCAGGAAAACTGAAGAAAACGCAGAGAGGCTCATTCTGACTGCACAAGTCCAAGTCTTAAGAACAAATGCAGGCAGCGCCAGAATTGAGAAGTCAGCTACAGACAGCAAACGCCGTCTCTGCAAAGAAGCTGAAGAAACAATGAACCAGCTAGTTAGATGCTGCAAGATCACACAGACAAATGGAATGACAAAGTAGCAACAATACTGCACTGGAGTATCTGCAAGAATCACCATTTATCAAGAACTGGTAAGACCACAAAATAGAGAAAATAAAAGAAAATGAAGAAGCTAAAATGTTCTGGGACTTTAGAACTCAAACAGATAAGCACACTGCCACGTAACACCCCAGAATTAATTACAGTTAAGAAACACAAAAAAACTCTGCATGGTGGATGTTACAGTACCTGAAAAACAGCAAAGCAAAAGGGAAACAATTGGAAAATTACAAAATACAAAGACCCTCAAGTGGAGGCAAAACAACTGTGAGAAAAGAAAGCAAAGATAGTACCAAATAGGAATGGGCACCTTTTGGGTTCAATCCCAAAACAACTGCAGCCCCACTCATCCACCAAGTAACAAAATCGTCATCAAAAGGCAGCTTTACTTCAAACAGCTTACATCCTGAGATGATACCTTTAACATCATCAAACAACATCTGACTATTGCAGGCCCTTGGGAAGGACTCAATAGGACTCAAAAAAAGAGAGTAAAGATGGCAGAGATAATAAACTCAAATGGGAACGAATAAGAAGGGAGACTTCAGTCACGCCCACTAAACGTCTGGATAAAGAGCCAGGTCTTTGGGATCCTTTGAAATAGCAGTAGGGTGGAGGCCCTTCAAATCTTGGAGTAAACCTCATTCCACAGGTCTGGTGCTATCAGGAAGGCATGCTTCTCGGGTCCTGATAGACTGCATTGTTTAATGAAAGGAACCTGGAGTGTGCCAACCCTGCCGGATCAGATCAGCTGGGTAGATGCCATGGGAGCAAGTGGTCCTTCCAGCCCTCTGTCATGTAGGTTCTTAAAGGTAGCAACAAGCACTTTGTACCTGGAAACAAACTGGCAACCAATGCCGTTCCTGAAGCAGAGGTGTTATATGGGCATACTGAGACATAATGAGCACCTGCCCACACCAGTGCATTCCAGGCCAGTTGAAGAGACCTCAAAGTGAAGTAGTAAGTACAAAAGGCTGTGTAGGATGTGACGATATAAAAATAGAAAGGATAGAAAGTTATGGAGAAGTGTAGTTAGTGGAGCCGGTATAAACAAGATTTAGCTATACTTCCATTTTTAAAATCTAATGTTAATGTTTAATCTAGTGCAGAGGTCCCCAACCTTGGCAACTTTAAGATTTGTGGACTTCAACTCCCAGAATTCCCCAGCCTTCTGGGAGTTGAAGTCCACAGAAGTTGCCAAGGTTGGAGACCCCTGATCTACTGTTTTAATTTCTTTTGTTCATTATTTCTCACTTATTTTTGTGCATGGGTTATCTAACAACATAAATCATGAAAAATAACTTCACCAGTTTATTATCTTATAAACAAATATTTATGACTAACAGAGCCAGTGCAGCAGCCATTCTTGAATAAACAATCTTTTATTACAAAGTCTTTTATGACATAATCCACAGTAGGCTTTCAAAATTCCTAGGGGTCACAAGCCAAAAAGATGGCCATTCCTTCTCTGCATTTTGTGAACTGGGTCACTGTGACTTGCTATTTTATGCTGAGTTGTGGCTTGTTTTAATCATAGCTTGAAAATATAATAGTCATATAATGGCCTAGCAAGATTTCTGTCAAGTAGAAAAATTAGATCTCATATCCCTCATAGAAATTACTCATATTCAGGTAGCTAAATTACAAGTGAAGGAGAGTAAGTTTCTTCTTCTTTAACAGTTGTGTAGAGAAAATTTCAGAAGATTAAATTTGCAAAGGATAACTGAAGCACAAACTTTTTTTGTATCTGCTCATCCTATTCTAATATGAAGAGCATGCGAGTATTCAGCTGCAATTCTATGTTACAAGGCTTACAGTAAACAATGAATTTTAATGGGAGCTAATTCTGAGTCAACTTTGTACTGCACACTCATTTCTTCTCTAATCTTGTAGAAGACATAGCATGTTACCTCCAAACATACAAATTCCTTAAGATTCGGAAATTATGGTTAATCCAAACATTCTACTAGCCTGTACTGGGGTCCTCGCCAACAGCTCTTATCATCTTTGCTTGCTAAATGATTATGCTGGCTGGGGAGTTGTAACCCAGCGTGCCAGGAAAATATACATTGGAAAAAGTTAACAAGTAGCTACAATTTGGAATGTTTAATGGAATTCCTTTACATAATAGTTCTTCCTCAACCAACAGAAATATAGTACTTGAGTTTTAATTAGAAATACAAACAATTCAGAAAAAAATTTTTCCTACTGAAATAGCTAGCCTTAAGTGGGAGATTATACAAAGTATCGGTCTATGATATAGCCTTTCACTGGGGGGAAAACCCTTTATCAATTTTAGTATTTTTTTAAAGACTGCAAGAATCACTAAGTGAGAAATTGCAGTAACCCAAAAGATCACATTACACTGACCATTTCCTCTGGTTTGTCCTATTGAATAGAGTTAATCCTTCTTCAGCAACTGTTTGGAAGTTATGGCTACAATGAAAAAGTAGCTTTACAACCAATTTGTGCGTTTATGACCTTCACAGGTCTGTAAAGCAAAAGAAAGCTGAAGTAAGATCATAGACACAATCGTTGTTTCACTTAGTGACTTCTTTGTTTAATGACCAAGGTGCAGGTCCCAACAGTAGTAGCTAAACAAGGACTATCGGTAACACAGAACAATTGGTTAAAGGTTCTTCTCTTTATCTCTGTATCTTTTGAATCTGATTTAACTCTGTTGTCACTTCTTTTATTCAATAGGGAATGAGAGTCTATTGCTTTAATTAGTGTAGGATTATCCCCTATCTTAATTTTCATCATACTTAAACTAACATGTTATTCATTGCTTCTTGATGACCTTAACTGTCTATAAATACTTCCAGGTCCCATTTCAATTCTTGACAAGAGTACTGTACCACTAAGTTCCAATTAGTCGTCTTCTTAATTGCTTATCTGTTGTTTCCTAGCTGACATTTTTTAGTTCTCGAGTTGGCTAGAAGCATCAAATACCAAGAAAAGCTGAGTGGGAGCAATTAAACAACATGTACCAATAGACTTGCTTCTTCATATGAGACTACGAGTTCTTCTAAATTTTGACTTACCATGGGAGAATGGTTTTATCTTCTATGCCTTCCCAAATCAAAGCTAAATTTTACTTTACTTGGAATTTTACAGCAGCTAGTATGTAGGACATAAATATGACTATAATTGGTAAGCCAAGATTGAAAATGTATTAATTATGGCCTCACCTCAAATTCCAGAGCAAATGAACCACATAAGTAACACAATACTTCCTTGGTTAGCTGCAATTTTTGAACAGAATCTAACCATGCAAATCTCTATAAACAATTTGCTGATCCAAAATGTAATTCCCTATAGTAGTTAAGAATTAGCTATATATTTAATGCACACAGACACATACTACCCTTCAAGTTCCATTATATATCCAACTTAGATTTCTCCCCAACACATTTGAAAATATGTTCACTTAAAAATCACACATAGGTACCATTCTAATGTGTTTGGAATTCTCCTATACTAGATAAAATTATGACATTAATACAAGATTAAAATATGAACTCATGGCAGAAATTAAAAAATCAAGCCTAGCCAAAAACTTTCTTTTGAAATAGCCCACCTATCCATAGCTATAATTATTGCACATGTTCAAAAAGTACTTCATAATGCACGTTAAACTGGTTTTCAGCTCCGCTGAGCTTATTGAAAGCACCAATAATTGATGTTTGCATAAATTAATACTGTGTATTATCTACAGGGAATATTATTCCTATAGCTTTCTCTTTTTCTCATTAACTGATTTTCCTTGCTCATTAGAGAGGAGAGAAAATACCACACTCTGTAGCCCCCTATTGAACTGATATGGCATTCAATGGTCACATTGGTGTCCCCTTCCTGGTTTTATTTATTAATGTGGATTAAAGAATTTTCATTGTTTTTTTTAAAAAAAATGGAAGTATGGCCACAAATCAGTTACAAACAAGTTCCTTCTGCAAGAGTAGGACTTCTATAGTGTTTTAAATTGTTCAAACGTTAATGCTACAGATTGGACTAGGACTGTTTTGTAACTGGCTTTTAATTAATTCGGTGTGCGATTGGAAAAAACTGGGGGGAGGGAATCATGGGCTTGGTAGTATCTTGGACTAATTTAGAGCCTCTGTGAAATCTGAAAAAGTGTTCTACAGAGTAGAGAACTCAGGACAAGGAAAGAGATGGTACTGGGATCAGTCCCCAAAGAGAAGGCTGGCAGGGATGGGTCCTCTTTTTTCTGCTAGGAGGAATACTCCAAGAGGAACACTGCTTCATCCAACCAAGCCTCTGGCTTCTTGTATCTTATCCCCATATCCTATCTCAAACCTACCCATTCGACAGGCAAAGGTGCTGACATTAGCTTGATTTCTGTTCTGAACTTGTATACTACTCTCCTTATCATTATGCTCTAAAAAGCTATGGTAACTTGTAGCCACCTGAATAATTCATAAAGGTTATCTTCCAAACTTAAAATTCTGTGACTTGATATTTTCATGGTTATGAAAATAAAAGGGGTCCCAACAGCAAAGCTATGTTTATCCTAAAGAAATGTGCAATTTTCTTATAATCAAAATGTCACTCACTGGTGGTAAAAATTCCACATACTGCTAACAAACAAACTTTTTTTGAGAAAGCAGTTAATAATACTGGAGAAGATATGACATGAGCAAAGTGCATATGGAGACATTTTTGTGCAGGTACAGAGAAGTTGAGAACTGGACATGGGAATCAAAAACTCCAGATGACCACTAGATTGTAGTAAAGAAAGCTCTAACCCATTCTTGCCATCCGATCGTCATCTAGGTATTTGCAGCCAATCTGATAGCCCGCTGAGAAGAAGCTGCCACTGAGTAAGCATTTAGGATCCAGGCAGTGCATTTAATTAAGTAAGAGCATTAAGTATCAAAGTTATAATTTGGCAAACACATAAGACAATCATAAATATTAATACTATACTATAGCTTTAGCCCAATACACCTCTGAAGCATATCACAGTTCCCAGCTATTGTGGATTCTCCATCGATCATGCTGGAGAACATACTGGTTACTAAGGAGAAGCGCTTTTCAGCAATGATGTTCTTATCATCACAAACAAGTTCTAGAAAACAGACATGTTCAAAAGGCCACCCCCTTAATTTACATGTTCTGATATCAATCCCTTTTATCTATAAACATTGAAACCTATTTAACAATGTTAGGAAATGAGGGACACAATGAAAGTAGATGGAGGGATACAAAGTGACAAATAAATATAACTCTAGTATATACTAGTAGAATGGGGTGATCAAGTATGTAGATTTAGATTCGATTCTCCAAAGCCCCGCTGATAATAATAGGGAATGTGTAAAAAGGATAGGTTCAAATGTAATGCTAAGCTTGAAAGTAATTTTTTTTGTTCTTGATTTATTGTGATTATATAAAGTCAATCTTATGGCCTAGCTGTAATGTATTATGTGTAAATCAGATAGCTATGGTTTATTTCAGTCAGATAATTATGTTTTTTTAAAAAAAATCCTGGGTTAGCTTTATTATATATCTTACAAGTTGCAAAATGCCCTTACATACAGAACAAAATTTTAAATGTCCTACTTGTTTTAAGATATCCCTAGCACCCTTCCCAAAAGGTAAGAATGGAAAACATGGTGCAATTTTTTTTCTGTGACCTTTCACAAGAGTTGACAGCTGTAGTTCTTTATCCCTTTTATAGGAACTCTGGCTTGCATTAAATTCAAGTTAATTTGATTCATATTGTGAGCGGCTCAGTTATTTCAAAAGTTCAAAGAAGTCAAAACAATTTTAATCTAATCTGGACTATTTTCTTCACTGTCTCATTTGCTAGACTTTGGGGATCAACTTTTATCAACATTATAAAAGTAAAGAATGATTAGACAATATCTTGGCAAAGGGTATTTTGACTCACACCCCCAATGGCTTTGCTTCGTTGTTTAAAATTTATGGAATTTTATTTACATAGAAAATGTATTTAATTTTATTTTCTTATAACAACGTGGCTCTAAGACTGATTTAAGGCTAAACTAAGTTACAATAAAATTAAAACACTGCAGTCCTTTATAAAAGAAAAAAATACATGTTACCATATTTGTGCAACACATTGTGACCAAAGAGCAAAGGAACCCTCTCCAGAATTTAAAATTTGGGGCTTACTCATAAACAACACAAATGAGAAAACAGGAAATGGAAAAGTTGTTTCAATCAGTAATAATGTAGTAACATAATAATGATTTGTAGTTCTCCTTTTATAAATTTAGGACCTTTCTTTTCTCAACTGCATTAATTAACATGCCTATTAGTGATTCTAATTCCAAGCTTAACCTAACAATAAATTAAGCAGGCGTTCCCACCCCCATAATGATGTTTAATAAGCTACAGGCACAATAAAAGTTAGTATTCAGTGCTAACAAAATGGAATATAAAATGTACAGCTGTACCCAACTTACTGATGCCGCATATGAAGAATCTTAGCATTGTTGTTATTCCCCTGGTTGCAACAGTGCAGTGCAAGATGCTTCAAAAATTAACTGTGCAGCACCCGGTTTACAATCTACACATCTGCCCAATTAATGCTTTTTAAAAAACCCCAACTTTTCATGGTTGTTCAGCAGAAGCACCAGAAATTATCTACACACATAAGGATAGATCTGTTTATGGGAATCAAACTCAGGAGTCTTTATCACCAAAACAAGAAAGAGAAATTCAGACAGAAGTTGAAGTCTCACTATAAATACTATTTCCATACGACACCACTGCCTTGGAAAAGACTCCATATTTTTCTACAGAAATACTAGAATTTTCTTAAAAGTTAACATTTAGAAGATGAAAAATAAAAGAAAAATGTCTTTAAAACATCAGCACCTTGAAATGGCTATGGAGATTCTCAGTCATCCAGGTCAGAGTCATCCCAAAGATGCTTTTTCACGAGGCAGCTGGATTTCCTTGTTTTTTCTTTGAAGACATTTCGCTTCTCAGCCAAGAAGCTTCTTCAGCTCTGACTGGATGGTGGGGAATGGAAAGTCAAAGCTGAAGAAGTTTCTTGGATGAGAAGCAAAACATCTTCAAAGAAAAAACAAGGAAGTCCAGTTGCCTCGTGAAAAAGCATCTTTGGGACACCTTGGAATGGGGAAAGAAATAAAAAAAAGAGACACCGGACAAATGTATATATTAAATGTATATATTAAACGACTGTACTTTCTCTCAGTATTTTTCTCTTCCAACAGCACATAAAAGAAAGCACAAAAAGTTTCAAGGAGTCAAGCAACAGCCAACAACATGAATTATGCCTTGATTTTAAAAAAAATGCACCCCAAAATAATTAGTGCTGTAATAGACACCACTGGGTCAATCCATAAACAATGCTGCTAGATTAGACATACATCATGATTAATAGCAGAAATAAAAAGAAGCCATGTTCATGTTAAATTTCATTTTCCTGAGTACAAAATGAAATATTCCTGTGAATATTTCCCTTTTCCTGAATACATTCACCCAACCCACCAGAGTGGGAAGAAGGCAGGGCACGTTGTTGGCTCCATCTACTAAGGAAATATACCTGATGGGACCTAGAAGAAGGGTTTTCCATGCAGCGGTTCCCTCTCTTGGAACATCATTCCCTCAGAAATAAGGTTGGCAGCCTTCTTGCTACTTTTCTGGAAGGCCCTAAAGACCGTCAGTGTGCCTGAGGACCCCAGGATGATTCAGAGTCAGTCAAGTGGCTTCTATGATCAGGTTTCTGGGTGTTGGGTGTGTGTGTGTTATTTCTGGGGGGTTTATATTGATTTTTAATGTTGTGTGCCAGCTGGAGTCACTGAGTGTGAGTTGGGTGGCCATATAAATCTATTTAATAAGTAGCAGCATTTATTACTGATACCAGGAACTTTAATCTTAGCTCCTCAGAAGTACTAAAAATGCATTGTACAATGTATAATGGCTATGCATTGTATAACCATTATTTGCACTTTGAAATTTCTTGCTGCGGCATAAGACACAACTAATGTTTAAAACAGAATAAGATTTCTCAAAGTCAGTAGAATCAACTACTATAATTTCTGATTTTAAAAAATCCTTATTACAAAATGGAAAATAATTACTCCATACCGCATATCTGAGTAATTTCTTCCTAATACCACATTGTCCAGCTCTCTTTCTCTTTGACTATAATGCACTAAAATGCTCTTCCCCCCCCCCACACACACATTGTACTTGTTACTATAAATGAAAATGGATGTGGATGTTATCTTTTTTAGCAGCATAGACTGGACTGTTTTCTTACTAAAATAGAGAATAAAAATGAATTTCCATAGCCTAGTTGAATGCAGTATAGTCTCCAATTTATGTGAGCAAATTCCTTTCCATTTGTGAAAGAAATGTCAGGATAACACATTTTCCTACTGATAAATGAGGTATCACTGCTGAAAAAAATGATTCCACTCTTTGTCATGAGGAGTCCCCCCCTCCCTTTTTTCCTATTTTACTTATGTAGAAACTTATGTGTCGTAAGGCAAGAAATGTTATCTATGTATCTGTTTTGCCAAAGCATGGAATGGCCACCTTCCATTCTCTATGACCATATCTGAAAAACATTTGGAAAATGGGGCAGAATAGAAGACATCATCATGATCATCATCAATGTCTACAAGAAAGCAGCTCTGGCTTCTTAAAAAGATAAAATAGGAAGTAAAGATCATAAGGAAAGCTGAAGTAGAACATGGCAATGAGAGTGAAAAAAGCGTCCTGACAACAATTAGAATATATCCCTCACATTTAATTAGTTATGAAGAAAAAGCACTATAATATTCAAAGGAAGTTTAGAAAAGAAAATACGTAACATTTAAACTACTGTTTCTTTAACTACTACCTCATTTACATATAAATTCTTCTTGCAAATTGAGTTTGACTCCTAGCCAATATACATACAGTTTTGTTAGCCACCATGCAGAAGTGAGTGGCTACTGCCTTCTTGCACAGGGAATTTTTTTTTCAATGTCTTCATCTAGCCTAAAGCCCTGAAGTTTCCTTGTGGTCTCCAATTCAAATATTAACCAGGGCTGATGTTACCTGGTTTCCAAAAGCAGCGACAAGCAACCTTTTGTTTTCAAAGTGATCCGTTCATTCTGCCATTAATAACAGAAGAAAAATGCGATTAATTTAGTCATTTAGTGTATATATGCAGTTAGGTAATCTTCTGGGCCAGAATTCTTCTCAGTAGACATTCCGCTAATAGAAAAAAATATTCCAAGTCACTAAGAGATATTGCTAATTTTTGTTCCCCATAGTTTTGGAATACTTGCAACAACTAAAAAGAATGCTGAGGAGTAGAACATTAAATATTTGTTCTTCTTTTGCAAAAAAAAAAAAAACCAAACAGAAATATACATCAAACACATTTTCTATATTAGGAACAAGTATTAGCTTACTACAATCAGCTACCCTTTAGTTCAGTACTATTTGTTATTTTAAATTCTATTTTTTTTCTAACTCTACCCAAGCCAGAAGCAGGAAATCACCCTAGTATACTAGACTTTAAATCTACAGCTAGTCCTCAACTTACAAGTAGTCACTTAAAGGCAAGAGTTATGATGGACCTCCAGCAAGTAATTTCCAACCATTTTCTGAATTATGACCGCTATATACATCCTGCGGTCATGTGATCGCATTTTGGGTGTTTGGCACCCAGGTTGCTTTTGCAGCCATTTGCAGTGTCTCCCAGTCACACGACTGCATTTCGTAATGGTTTTTACCAGTTTCCTGCACTTAATTCCAGGTTCCAGCAAAAAAATATCCATTGGGGAAAATGGATTGGTTTAACCACTGCCACGTTCGCTTACTGATTGTCGGGGAAAAAAGTCATAATTTCGAATCTAGTCACATGATATCTCAACTTAATGACTGCAAAGACTTATGAATGACTGTAATTCCGGTTTCAAATACAGTAATAAGTCAAGGACTACCAATATTCAATCCAACTCACCATCTAATCCATGTGTTAACTTGGCTGCACTAACCCACTCGGCTGAACTAGGTTCTTTGGAGGTTGGCCTATTTAACAATGGACTATTCTTTCTCCAACTGCTCAGTTAAATCTGTCTTACACTGATTACTGAGCCCACTTTAGGCGTGAAGAAAATGGTCATTTGGTACCTCCGAGTCAGTCTTAACTCCTAGTAACTAGCCGGTGACTGCCTATAGAGGGTCCTTGCCATTTTCTTCTCAGGGTTTTCGGAAATGGTTTACCATTGCTTGCTTCCTACCAGCAGGACTGAAAAGGTGACTGGTCCAAGATCACCCAGCAGGTTGAGGCGAGACTAGAAATTATGGTCTCCCGGTTTCTAGGCAGGTGCTTCAATTCTCTGTAGAAAATTATACTTTACTGAATTTTGTGTAGGAGCTAATTTATTGTTAACATGTTGCTTATGTGAATATGAGAAAGGAAGCAATATTTCAGTACAGCTAACTTTGTCCAAGTATAATTTCAGCTTTATAAGAAATAAAGTTTCATCTGAATAGTCACCATAATCCCTGAAGGGGTGTGTGTGTGTGTGTGTGTATTCTCCAATTATTAAATGCCCTATGACCAAAAGTACTGTGCTCCCCCCCAAAAAAAAATCCCCAAGAAATTATCCTGTATTTTTCTCAATAAAAACATTTGCTTGCCTCTAAGCATACATTGTGTGTGTTGTGCATTCATGGCCTTGTCCAAAATTTGTGCATGAACATATATTATCCGTCATTGATGTTTTAGGATACAGTACTTTCACGCTTGTGTGAAGTACAGCAGGTCCTGCTTGCTACCAATATTTTCGCCTAGTTACGCTCACATGAAGGTTTGTAGTAACCCATAACTTAGCCTCCTAATCAACAGCTAACTGGTTGAAATGATCCTCACTCAGTGCAGCTAAAGTGATATTTTGATGCAGATCTTCAACATTCTTAACTGACCCAGCTACCACATTTCTTTTCATCCTCATTTAACACGAGGAAAGCATGCTATTACTTACTTTAGCAAAAATTACTACTGACTGATCATTTATGGAACAAGGTGTAAGAAACAATGTTTAATAATGGATGCCTCACTTCACCTACTTTTATCATTTCCCACATATTGTGATCAGCAAACTAAAAATAGCCACTGAAAATACGAGAATTAGACACTTGTCTTAGGAAGCAAATACTACTGAACTTAAGAAGCCATTTTACTTACTTTTGAACAGAAACACAAAGAACAAAGTTGTTAAGCCATTTGTGTACAACCATAAAACACAGGGCTTCATGGCAACATCCGAGTACCACCAGTCACCTAGCAAGGTGTCAAAAACTTGATGACCAAAAAAAAAAAAAAGGAAAAAAGTGATGAAGTACAGGTAGTCCTCGACTTACAACAGTTCACTTAGTGACTGTCCAAGTTACAATGGCACTGAAAAAAGTGCCCCCCAAGCCACAGCTGAGCAAGATACCTGCCTGCCTGCCCGGTGGCACTCTTCCTCCTGTCTGAGGTTTTCATTGTTGTGAGCATTTCAGTTGAGGATTGGCAGCGGGGGTGGGGGGTATTTGGTGTTTATTCCCTCCGTCTGCTGGGTGGTTGCAGCAGGTTTTGGTCACTTCGCAGGACCCTGGGACACTGTGACCATCATAAATGTGAATCAGTCGCCAAGCATCTGAATGTAAATCACAAGACCCTGGAGATGCTGCAACATTCCAGCTGATCGGCGCTTCTTCTGGGCTCAGAAGCGCCAGGATCAGTGCCAAGCTCCAGCTGGATCCCGGCGCTTCCACTGAGCCCTGACAACCCCAAAGAAGCACTGATCCTGGCGCCTTCCCTGAGTCTTGACAGTCCTGCAGCTCCAGCCATCTCTCACTCAGGCTTGTGCAGTGCTGCCATTCCCCTCCCCCACTACCACTTTTCTAGGATGGTCGCGTACCACCTGCCAGGTGCCAATGTGCCACAGGTGGTACCCGTACCACTGGTTGAAAAGCCTTGATCTAAAATATGTGGGGAGAGATAGAAGAGAAATTATTGCCCATTTTTGCTTCCCCAGAAAACCTCATGCCTCTTAAAACACAGCTATGGAGGACTAGAAATGTTTCAGAATTGAAGTTTTTGTTGCCACTGGAGCCTGGGGGGGGGGAATGTCTCCCACAGTTTTCAGCAGAGGTCTCCCTGAAAGGAACATTCTGGATCAATCCCTAAATTCATTATGTTTTCCAGGCCTAGCGTAGTTCAATCTGTCAAAAGGAATACTGCTATAAAGATACATTGTTTTTCTGTGAAAACAATGAAGATAAATCTCTATGAAGGTTACACGGTATTATACAGTATCAAGCCCCCTAGACACAAGTTAGTTTTCCCAAACTTCCACATGAAGAGCAAATCCTCCCCAAAACCTCTCCAGATGCATAATTCTCAGGCCAATACCATGCGTACCGATAATTATGGGAAATCCAACACATTTATTGGGAAAAGCCATCAGTCTGCCAGAAAGTCAAGTTTAGGAATCACTTCTCTTCTGTGATTCCAACATTTCTTAAGCCATAAAGATGGGGAGAAAGGGGGGGGGCTGTGTTATTGGCAAGAATTTATTATTATTTATAATTTAATTATTTAGGCAAGAAAAACCAAATGCACAGGTATAGCATAGGTGGTACTTGGCTCAATAGAAGCAACTGAACAAGGGATCTCGGAGTCCTAGTGGACAATCACTTAAATATGAGCCAGCAGTGTGCTGCAGCTGCCAAAAAAGTGCTAGGCTGCATTAACAGAGGGATAGAATCAAGATCACGTGAAGTATTAATACCATTTTACAATGCCTTGGTAAGGCCACACTTGGAATACTGCATCCAGTTTTGGTCACCACGATGTAAAAAAGATGTTGAGACTCTAGAAAGATTACAGAGAAGAGCAATAAAGATGGTTAGGGGAATGGAGGCTAAAACATATAAGGAACGGTTGCTGGAATTGGGTATGTGTAGTTTAATGAAGAGAAGGATGAGGGGAGTGACATGATAGCAGTGTTCCAATATCTCAGGGGTTGCCACAAAGAAGAGGGAGTCAAGCTATTCTCCAAAGTACCTGAAGGCAGAACAAGAAGCAATGGATGGAAACTAACCAAAGAGAGAAGCAACTTAGAATTAAGGAGAAACTTCCTGACAGTTAGAACAATTAACCAGTGAAACAACCTGCCTCCAGAGGCTGTGAATGCTCTAACACGGGAAGTTTTAAAGAAGAGACTGGACAGCCATTTGTCTGAAATGATATAGGGTTTCCTGCCTGAGCAGGGGGTTGGACTAGATGACCTCCAAGGTCCCTTCCATCATCATCATTGCACAGATTGCGAGAACAAAAAGAAGCTAACTGCCCAAGGAGAGTCCACCAGTAATGGGTGGGGGAGCTTCACTAGGGTTTACTCTGTTTAATTTGGTCTTGGGGAACACATCCAATTTCTTCTCCCAGCTACTACTTCTTTAAAAAATCATTTTATCCTTAAAAGACTCTCAGGCCACTATTATAATATATCCGAATCTAGGACCGACACCTTTGGACAGCAAAGGAACAGAGGATCCTTTTAATCCAACATATCAGGAAAGGACTCCAGAGTGGCAAAGATCCTATCAAGGGAATTTTTAGCAGGTAGATTTATTTCTCTCTGTGAAAACTCTCACTTTCACAGGTAGACCAGACTACCTGAAACATTCTTTCTATGTATTGATATTATGGGCAAAAATATTTTATTATAAACAATTGATGAAGCAAAACTGTTGTATCAGTGTTTCTTAAATGTTTGTGCTCTTGGGACCCTGTTTCCTTCTAAAATTTATGGATGATTCCCCCAGAGAGCGTTTATTTGTATGGCTTGCTTTTATCTTTATTGTATTAAAAATTAAAACTGACACATTTGCTGTCACAGCCACTTCTTACAATTGATTGATTGATGGGATTTTAATAATGCATTATTAATTTATCAAATTTAGATACTGCCCATCTCGCTACCCAAGTAACTTTGGGTGGTTTACAGATACCAACTGTGCTGCCACCAATACCAACCATAACTCTACATAAAAGAGACTTAATTGAAAAACAGAATGAAAACAAAGTGCAAAATAAAATAAGAACAAAATTTAAAAGCAACTTAAAACGCAGAGGGAATACTTCAAGCCACCAACCAATCTCAGGGTCACATGTGACTTTTCAATCCCCATGCCAGTTGACAAATCCAGGTCTTCATGCTCTTCTAGAAGACCAAAAGAGCTGGGGGCTATCTCACCTCTGGAGGCAACATATTTTATAGGGGGCTGGCAAAGGCAGAGAAGGCTCTTTATCTTGGTCCTGCCAGTCAAAATTCTTTAACCAGTCCGGGTCCATAATATACCTTCCCTGCCTGACCTGATGGGATGGGTTGATGAAATTGGGACAAGATGCTTCCTTGGATATTATTTTTCAACACAGGCTGGCAAATTTGATTTTGCAGACCCTTAAGAGGGCTTAGGGGACACATTTTTAAAAAAAGAGTTTATATTATTATAAATAATATTGGTTTAAATCAGACATGTCAAACTTGCGACATCACGCGACGTCACACAACGTATCTGAGCTTTTTTGCCATTGCCGGCAATGGGGTGGGCGTGGCTTCCTGATGGCGTGTCTGGCCCGTGGGCCGGCACTTTGACACCCCTGGTTTAAATTTGTAAATAATACTGGTTGATTCTGAACTACTAAAACTTACTTGCATTATAATGTGTGCTATTAACTTAATATATTTAGCATGACCCCCAAAATTTAGCTTTACCTGTCCATTATGTTTGTCAGAAGGTCTCATTAGTTATGAGCAGAGTATGTGGGGTAGAATGGAAACAATTTATTTTTAGAAAGCTGTTCATAATTTGAAGGGTAATAAATACAGAAACAGATGCAGAAAAAATGACCCAAGTGAAATTTTTGCCTGGAGAAACCAGAGATGGGATCTCTTGGGGGGCACAGACTACAGATCCCACCTACTATGTGCTAGGTCCCAATTTCTGGTGATAGATAAGATAAATAGGTAGGTAGGTAGATAAATAGACAGACAGACAGATTTTCCTCAGAATAAAAACATTACAAATTTTAAGTTAAATAGGAAAAAATAATAAGAAAATATTTCTTTATAGAAATAAAGAAGATAAAAATGAAGGAAAAAGAAACAATAAAGAAGTGGTTTCTAAATCTACTTAACAGCAGTTATAAGCACACTTGTATTTTACCCTTTCTTACTAAGATTATATCAAAGTTTCTTTCCACAATCTACTCTTTCTAATCATCAAGTCCATAAATCATTAATTATTTTTTCTTTTTTGCAGCAAAAAAATAATATCCACTATTATTCTACAAAGAAAAGCAACAGTTCTGCCTATGAGTTTGCTAGAAGGGATTCAGTTTTGAAATAATAGCGATCTTTAGTATCCCACTGAAACAATGCAGGCCACATGCTTCTGCACTCCCCAAACCTCCGTAAAAGTCCTGTTTCCAATTTGTCACAGGCTACTAGTCCTCAACCTATGACCATCACTGGAACTGGAAAATGCTAAGCAGTGTGGCCATTAAACAAAGCACCATATGACTGCACCCAATTTCATGATCTGTTTGCTATGGTTGTTAAGTGATACATCACGTGATTGTGATCTGTGACCTGCCCTGCCAGCTTCCTCACTGACTTTATTTGTTGGAAGCTGTTGGGGAGGGTCACAAATGGCAATCACAGGACACTATAACTGTTGAAAATGCAAGCCAGTTGCCAAGTATCCAGACCACAATCATGTAATTGCAGGGACATAAGTGTGAGGGCTGCTCATAAGTTCAGATGGTCGCTAAACAAATGGTTGTAAGTCAAGACCTGTAAAGGTATCCACTTTCTTCAAGTATGAGAACTTACACAATTAACTGTGATTTAAGTCTTATTTATTAACTCTTCTTGGACAAATTCTACTTTCAATTGAATGAAAGAGGAAACTAGAGTTTGTTATAAATTACTAATAACTGCCTAGAATTTGCTTGGTTTATTATGATTAATATATAAATTGACAAAAGTGATCAAGTAAGCTAACATACCTTTAGTCTGAGTTCATCTTAAGCAAACATTTTAAAAAGAGAAATTATAATATTGAATTCTAAAAAAGACAAAAGCCTTTTTTTTAAAAAAAATATTTCTTATTTTTCTCTATCTCAGCAGCATCCCACACAAGCAAGCAGTGTTCATCCAATATGCTTCCTATTTTGCAATAACCACCACAGTACCTAATCATGTACACTCAGGCTTAGATTCTAACTCATAACAGTAGAAACAAAGTGATTTGGAAATAAAACTTGTAGTTCTGTTCAGGACAGTGATATTCCTACAACTAACTCTTGCATTGCTTGTCATTTGTATCTCACTTTAACAAAAAGCCAAATATTTTAATGCAAACAGTTACAAATAGTAGCAACATCATAAAATAACTAACTCGTTTGGCCTTGCAAAGAATGCCTCTTATAGGATTGTGCTTGCTTTATTTAAAACAATAAATAAGGTTCTTTAGTCAGATCAATTTCCACAAATATAATAAATTACTCAATTCCTACAATTCAGGTTGCTTCAACTGGATGACTGCTTTAAGATCTTTTCTTGTTTTTGTTGTGCAAAATGTGTATGTGTATATGTACACACATTAGAATACATATACGTTCACATATGTGCACTTAATAGTTGAAATAACCACTTCATACAATGAAGTATAAATTCTGCTGCAAAAAATATTATTAGCTGCTCTTTTAAATGCAACAACTTTTCCCCTGAATTACTAGCCTTCAGTAAAGTAACAATAGATGTGAATACAGTATGTCAATGTTACAATTGATGATAAAACAATTCTTATAGCAACACTTGGTACAAATACATTGTTTGCATCCACACAGAAACTCATAACAGTCTAGTTTGCATAACAAGCAAACCCCAAAAATCCAACATCATCTCCAAACTTAGTGGTGGGCTATGTGCGTGTCTGTGCATGTGTGCACCAGACCACTTTTCTCATTTACCTAAAAATAGGTTCCATTTAATTATGTGGAACATACTTCTGAATGGGCAAATGCAGAATTGCTCTGTTACTCTTGTATCACACTTTTTTCTATTTATTTACTGCCACTGCACAATCATTACAAACCTAACTATTACAAAAAAAAAAAGTTCAGCACAATTCTTAATCCAATCCCTGTGTTTATTCTTCAATACTTCCACTCAGAGCAATGAATACAGGCCACAGCAAAACATAATTATTTGCAAAATTACTCCTGAAAAGCAAACTTTTGATTCCAGGTATTATCAGTACCACGACTCTGTCATGCTCAATCAACTTCAGTCATGAACAGATCAACTTCTTATACCTATAAAAATGTAACCTTCAAACCTACTTTTTCAATTAAATCTTTCTACTTTTACTAAAACAACGTATTTCCCCAGCTTCATGCCTGTAGTTTCATCCTGATACACACACAACGGATACCTAGCACATGACACTTGTTGACATCACACCTATACTACACAATGCCAGTTTGTTATATGTACATGTACTAAAAAGACAAAACTGACACCAAGGGTCTGAAATGTGTTCCTATGCAAAAGAAATGCACAAAATCACTTATTTTCATATTTTTGCTATTAATCTTGCAGTGAGAACTTTACATGAAACAGTTCTACCAACCTTGCAAATCAAGTCAGAAATGCAAGAATAACTTTTTAGTTCATAAAACTGGTTTTATTTTTAATTTATTCAAAGATAATCTACATTCAGAAATTATATAGAACTCTAGAAATTATAGTTCTATAGACAAGTGTTCTATCCGAAGAATATTTTGGCTTTAAAGCAGTTTTAAAATTCCAGATTTGTACTAATAATTGAAACTGTAAGGAGGAAGTGAATATTGTAAATGAAAAAAAGTTTTAAAATAATTAAAGTAATAATTTTTAAAAAAATAATTGGTAAAATATCACATCCTAATTCTGGCAAATGGCTGTCAATAAAGACCAAGAAAAGGTGGGAACTCCTATAGAAGAAAAAGATAACAGATTCAATCCTGCTTCTGTAGTAAGTTAATTTTCAGTATACTAATTTTGATGATTATATGCCAGGCAGAATGGCTACATTCGCACTATTCACTTTACTAAATCATTCCCATTTTACATCTGAAACACAGACATGTGGATAAATCTGCCCCACAACAACTTTGTTCAGCCTAATGCCTTCCAGACGAATTAAGTTTTAGCATCCTAAGTCAAAGTTAATGGTTCTAAGAACAAGCCTATCTGGAGGCACCAGGTTGCAGAAGGCTGCCCCATAACTGACTGACCCTTCCTCCCTCTATTTGTGCTTCTCTACAGCAGCAGATGGCCACAGTAAAATAAATTTCCAGAAAACTTATTTGGTACCCCAAGGCTGCTTACAGATGATAATCCTGGAGTTGGTGGATTTGCAGTAATTGAAGATTCAAGCCTTTCTATCAAGTTTCCTAAGGTAGGAGTCGGATTTGGATCTTGCTTTTCGGATACTTTCATGAGACTGTATTGGTTCTCTTTTCTCAGGTCAGCATCTCCAGGTAAATAAGGCATTGAGGGTAGATCCATTTTCTCAGTTCTGCTCCCTATAGCAGATTCTTGGTAAGAACTATTTTGCACATGCTCTGGAGAAGAAACTGGGGTTGATAAGAGGGCAGGAATGGTTGCATTGGGTCTAATTTCTATACAGTCTCCTAGCTGGAGGTCTGCCCTGTTTTCAGAGTCGGTTTCCTTACTGCAGGTGGCTGTAGCTCTACTTTCCATCCCCAAGTGAAGTTCTTCCTCTGGATTTGCCTCAGCTGTGATGAATGAGGCTTCTGAATCCACCTCCTTGTCTTCCTCGGATGGGGAAAAAGACTCAAAATCCAGAAGCCTCGCAGAATCCTGCAGAGGGTAGTCTTTGGGGCCATCTAACAAGGACGAACTGCAAGGCTCCAGGGAGTCCCGGCTGGAGTCGTTCATTTCCAGCTCCTGCAAGGAATCAGAGCCATCTTTTGAGCCATTCAAATATTCAGCATTGCCCATGGAGGCCAAATCCTGCAGCCTGCGCAGTGGGGTATAACAGGAGGGTGGGTCTTGGAGGAACGCAGCCTTGGACGCTGCCGGAGGGAGCTCCACGGGGCACCCATTAGGGAGCTCGGGGCTACCGCTCCGACCCTCCCCCACGTAGGGGCTGCTGTGCCCGTCCTCCTCCAGCGCATCTAGCCCCAAAGGAGCGGCGAAAGAAAGCAGGCAGCCCCTCCTGCTCACTTCGCAGGCCTGATCCATCCTGTGAGGCGGGCATCAACCTGTGAAGCAAACACAGCAACAATGGGGTCAGCCAAAGCCCTCCATGGCCTTGTTCTCCAAAATGGCAGCCATTCCTCCTGCTGCTCCTCCTCCTTTTTCTCGGCGGCCGCTGCCGCGGCAGAGAGGCCCGACAGCCGCCTTCTGTTCTGGCCCGGAGGCCGCAGAACGTCTAAGAAGCCGGGTGCCGGGCTCCTTCCCCCAACTCTCCACTTCCAGCAACGTTGCCTCCTAATCGCCACAACCTGACGTTGCCTTCAAAACAAGGGCAGCATCCATCCTGCTGTTGCTTGCCGGGAGCACCGCAGAGCAGAGCAGAGCAGGCCTGGCCTGGCCTTGCCGCACTCCCCCCCCCACCTCCCCGAAAGCTCCAGCTGCCACACAGTGAACGGCTTAAGCAAAGGCTTCTGGACTTTTTCATCCCTCCTCCTTTTCCTACCGCCCGGCTTCCCTACTACTAGGCCCGACAGAGGCTAGCGAGGATTTTTCCCCCCTCCCCTTTTGCAAGGCCCATCTGGAGTGGGCTGCAGCGCCCTTGCCATGTCCGGATGGAATTTGGCCGAAGGGGAAAAAACGCTTTTAAGCCTTTTGGAGAACGGGGAAGTCGCTGCTGAAATTTACCTGCCCCCTCCCTCAGTGCGGGGCCAAAACGAAGAGCCGATTTGGCTCCTCCGGCCCCTACCCGCTCCGATTCCAGCCCAGCAGCCTGCCGGCCTCTTTGCGCTCGCTCTTTTCCGCTTAGGCGCGCCGCCGCCGCACGCGCGCCGCCGCCGCCCGCCACTGCTGTCCCCCCCGTGCGCGCTCGCGCGCGCCCCCTGACTGACTCTTGGGGTTCAGCAGCTGCAAACGCGGCGCTGTCCAATCAGAGCGGGCGCGCCCGCTCCTGTCCCCTTTGGGCACCGTACGGCCCTGGGCTTATGGCTGCCCCCTAGTGCTGACCGCTGCATCCCCTCCTGCCCCAACTCTTGCTCCTGCCACTAACTACCTCCTCAGCCTGCTGCTCCCGAGGGCTGGTGAAGGCGAGCAATTCTGCCCGGCCTAACCTCGGCCTCCCTCCCTTTCCTTCCCACGGCACATGGCGCCGCAGCAGCTCTCCTCTACTTGCCCGCGCTGGACAAGCCCTGCCTTTCTCGCGGCCAGCGCCAGCGCCGTCCTTCCACGCAGCCTTAAACAAGTCGTTTCGGACCAAACCACCCGGGCAGGGCGCCGCCTGCGAGGCCAGGCCTCGGTTAGCTCCCCCGCCGAGCGGTGCGGGAGAGAACACGAGCGAGCAAAGATGGTGGCTGTTCAGCTCGTCCACCCACCCGCTGGGCAGCCGCCGCTTTCCTTGCCGGCCTGAAATCAGGGGAGGGGGAGTCCTCCAAGACGCCCCGTGACCGCCAGCCAACCGGGCTCAGTGCCGTCCCGGGGTTCTCTCCGGTGCACGTGGTGCCGCTGAGGCTGGGCTGCCCTTCGCCACATCCTTGGTGTTGACCGGGGCGCCTGGGCGACCTCGCCAACGTGTTTCGCTTCGAGAGGAGGGGGGGAGGGGAGAGGAAAACCGGGTGGGCTTTCTGCCCCTGAGATTAGGAGCAGGACGTAACCGGGCCGCCCCCCGTCTTCTCGCCCGAACAATGAGAGAAGTTGAGCAGGTCAACTCGCTCCCTTTTTGCGGCCAACAATGGGGTGGCGAGTTCAGAAAAGCTCCGTCGCTATTCTTTTTTTTCCCCACCCCCGCGCCCCCCCCTCCTTCGCCGATTAAGGGAGGGGAGCCGTCTCTCCTTAAATCAACGGCTGGGCTGTGGCGAGAGATCTGGCTGCATTTTGGCCCCCACCGACTCCTAAAAAGGGGGCCAGATTCTGTTCTCCCGCGCCAGAGACGGCAGCAGGGCCACTCTGCCCCCCCCCCCCAAGAACCGTGGGGTAGCAGAGGAAGAGGAGGGTAGGATCTCCTCTCCAGAATGAAACCAGGCCGCTCCCCGAGCCCTCAAAGGGGGGGAGGGGAGGGAGGGAGATCCACTCCCCAGCCAATGGCTCGCCCAGCGGTGAGGTTGGGTGCTGTCCTTCTTCCTCCCCACAGATTGGACGAGGCTTCTCCCGCCTGACTTGGGGGGGAGAGAAAAGAAGCCCGCTCTGCCGCTTGCGGGCGCGGAAAGGGCCACCCCCGCTGCCGCAGCTGGTCTCCGGGGCCAGCCGGAACGCCGCGTGCCTGTTGCCTTTCAGCAGCGCCGCTTCGCCTGAGGTGGGGCAGGGCGGCCGGCAGCCTCGCAGGGGAGCGACCGCCAGCGTAGCCACCGCAGCCGAATCCCCCAGCTCCGGCGGGAGGTGGTTGCGGTGTATTAGACCCCCGAACGACGGCCCAGAGTTACCCAGGCTCCAGCTTCTCCGCTCCTTCGCGGCTGCTTCGGCTCCTTGACATCGGTCAAGAGCGGCGGGCCTTGACCGTATGGTTCTCCCTTCTCGTTTCCGCGTGCAGCTCCGGCTTCGCCTGGGAGCAGAATGCAGTCGCCCCCCCCCACGCCTACCCCCCCCCCCACCTGCTTTGTACAGCAGCCTTTGGAGTTGCGAGCCAAACCTTCCCAGGGCACTCGCACTCACGCGTACACACGCACTCTTGGCAGCCCCCGTGCGGCTCCCGAGCCCCTTCCAGACGGGCTGAAGCGGGAGTGGGTGATTGGCTGCTCGTTCGGCTCTACCTGAAATCTTCGCCGGCGAATTTCGTCCTCAGGGGAGCGAGCAGCCTGCCGCGGGAACCGGGACCTCCGGTTTCTTACTCAGCCTTGTTTGTATATATGTGTTTGTTTATATATTGAAGTGGAATCGGCTTCGGCAAAATTCTCCTCCCTCGCTGTGGGTGAGCAGGCAGAAGAAGCGAGCCCTACTCAGGCAAAGAGGGGAGGTGGTTGTGTCCAAGGCCATCTCCCAGCTCTGTGCTTGAAATAGCATTGCTCTCGTGTGCTTGTTTTTCAGAGGAAAAAACTCTGGTGGGGGGCGTGGGGGGGGGAATTTGCCATTCGAGGAAAGGCTAGCATGGGAGGATGGGGTATACAGACAGCGGACTAACCTGCTGCATTCTGACGTTTTGCATCGGGCTTTTTAAAATAATCCACACTAAAAAGCAAAGCACAGTGCAGATTGCACCAGCAGATTTAATTTTTTACCCCTGACAATTTGAACAAGCCTGGGCAAATCACAAAAACTTTTATTCTGAAACTACCATCTCGGATGGAACTTGTGCCTGGAACCTTGGCACAAAAAATGTTGCAAAAGAGGATATTTTCCTACTTTTGTCATTACTGAGCATAGTTTTGTTTAAACTGTAGCTGCTGAGGCCTCAGAATAGACAAATGATGGCTCCGAGTTAGTATGTGCCCTAGTAGTCCAGGCCAGTCTTCTCCAACCTGACTTTCCCCCAGAAACATTGGGGCTGCAGTGCAAAGAATGCCTCACCAACTAGAATTTGGAAAGTTGCAGCCCTAATAAATTTTGGACCAGCAGGAGAAGATATATCCAGTTGCAGGAAGTTAGTCTAAAACTAATGACCTAACCAAGGCAGTTTTGTATTTTTCCAGATATGTACTTTTGGCCAGAATGCAAACTGAATTAAATAAAAATGTAAACCCTTTCTTCCACAAATATTTCTGTATGAAATAGAAATTGACAGTACTGTTTTCTGAAATGGTTACTGATTATAAGCGGTCCCCAACCAGTTTCTGAAGAGTAATAGAAATTGGTATCTGGAGAGCAGGAAGTTGGGAAAGGATGGCCCACAAAGAATAAAAAGAGCTATTACTTTTCCCCCCCAGTCTCTGTAGTAAGTGTGGCATACACAATTTGCTTTTTTATCTGTTTACTGTAACAATAAAGTGTTCACATGCTTAGACTGCTTTACATAGGCCTTATTTGTTAACATGCTTGTCCATGGTTTGTTTATTTTATTTGTATTGAATCTTTAATATTTTTCTAAATAACTCAAAAGTGGTGAACATACACAACACACCTTCCTCCTCCTCCTATTTTCCCCACAATAACAACCCTGTGAGGTGGGTTGACCTGAGAGTGACTGGCCCAAATACACCTAGCTGGCTTTCATGGCTAAGGTGGGATCTGAAATAGCAGTATCTCATTTTATAGCCTGGCGTCTTAACCATTAGACCACAATGGTTCTGATCGTGGTTTAATAATGGTTTATGATTTTTGTAGGTTCAAAGAAGGTGCTTGATTAAAACCTGGCTATCACAGTTGTACCTGATGTGTCATGCGAGCAAAACCATTCCCAAGTTGAAAATAGTCCTTTTAACTAGAGATAGAAGGTAGGAGCATTTGCAGTTCTCCAGTGATCACTGTCTTTAGGGAAACCTGGTTCATCCACGAATATCTCTGCTGCTTATTAGAATAACTGAATCGGATCACTTTGCCGGTTGTAGTTCAGATTCAGTTTGCACATCTGGGGCAGGCGGCCAAAGACAACCCTGATTATTCCCAGTCAAGCTGCAAAATGAAACCGAAAGGAAAAAAAATGGGGGGAGGGAGGACTGGAGGTTCCTTTTAAGACGTTGCCAACCACAAAACCCAGCAAGCTCAGCATTATGACCAGCATTAGTCAGGAATATTAGGACTGAGTTAGCACACCATGCTTATCGACAATTCAACACAGTTCTCTTAACACAACAGAATAATCGCAAAGGCTAACGAAGTTAATAAAACACACAAGCATATCAACACAAGCTGATATTTCTCTTTTCTCTGCCTGGGATTTTCATTGTCTCCTTTCCTTCACCTCTTCTTTCCCCAGCTTTTTTTTCCTACCTATTCTCCCATAGGAATAGCATGCTAGCTGTCATTTTTTTAAGCATGGTTAATCGATCGCCAGCATTCATTGAACCTCAAAGTTGTTGACCTGAACTCCGTTTTCCATACTGTGCAAAGACAGTAAAAACATTGTTTCAGCAAATGTTTCCTTCAGCTAACCTGACTCTTGTAACTTTCTGTTTAGGCCTCAGTCATGGCTACTTCCAGCTTCCTGGGAGCTGGAGCACTTTCATCACTTCAAATTCCCACTCCTAAAATCTTGGCTGCAGTTCCTTTTGTCTCCAGGCCTTGGAGATGCATTCCCTTCCAACTCAAATTGACCTTTTTCTTGCTTTACAGAAATAACAATCATTTTTGGACCCATCTTTCCCAAAAGAACATAAATGTTCGTCAGTTGGTAGCTGAGAAACTGCAACCTGACTTAATATAGTTGATGTGTAATATAAAATACCCTAATTGAAATATAAGAGGGAAATTATTATTTTTTAATTAATAATCACAAGTAAATTATCTGAAACAGTATATTCTGGGGTAGTTCTGATGGTAACCTTACTGACTTTTTCTTAATGTTTCTAAATGTAGACTAAACCAGGGCTTTTCAACTGGTGATACAAGTACCACCTGTGGTACATTAGCACGTGGCAGGTGGTATGTGGCCCTGCCCAGCCAAGTGTAGTGGGGGAGGGAACGAGCCAGTGCAGGGCAGGACTTACTGTGAGAGAGTCCTCCAGAGCTGCAGAGTGACTGGGGCGAGGCAAAGGCCTCAGGCTCACTTCTGGCTCACCCGGATGAGAAAGGAGGAGGAGAGGGGCAGAGACAGGAGAGGCTATAAAAGGAGGCAGTTTGGGCAGAAGAGGGAGAGAGAGAGAAAGAGGCAGCCTTGGGAGGAGGCGGAGTCAGCTGTAGCTGCACCGAAGGGAAAGAATGAGGAGGGTGGGGGGAGAGGAGAGATCAAGCAGGCCAGCCATGAGCTGATCTACAACTTCTGTGGCAGCCATCCGTGCTGGCAGCAACAAACAGGCAAGAAATGCAGCAGGGGAAGGGGCGCCCTCCATGAGGAATGAAGAAAGGCAGCAATGAAGAAAGGCAGCATCGGCTGGAGGTGAGGCACAGAAGGAGGGAGATGGAGAGTGGAAGGATTCTTATGTGATTTTGTGACTGAAGTTCTGGGATTTGTGCAATGTGGGCTTTGTGTTCTTAAGGAGTGTTTGGCAATTTCTATTTGGCTGATGGCTGATGTCTCGTGTTAGTTTCTATTGCTCTGCTATTGTTAGCTGTAAGTTTTGCTGCAAGGGATTTTGAAGTATTTTTCTCCTGAATGGATTTTGCTTGTAGCATTGCTCCGGGGTGGCTGCTGGTGAGGAGAGGGCCATGGGGGGAGGTGGGGCTGGGCCGATGGCACAGGTGCCCACAGAGAGGGCTCTGAGTGCCGCCTCTGGCACGCGTGCCATAAGTTCACCACCACTGCACTAGGCTTTAACATGTTTTTAGTTTTGGAATCTCTTTTTTGTTAATTGGTTAGCAACCTTGAGTATTCTCCTGAATAGGAATATGGAATGTAAATAGAACAAAATAATTTAGAACGTCTCCATGCTAACCAGCTTTGGGACCTTTCTTCATTTTAATTTTTAAACTACCACGAAGCCATGGTGTATCAATTGTATTGCAATTTCAGTTCCCCAACTCTCCCTTGGGGAAAATGTGTTCACGTGACTAGCTCAGTGTTTGATGCTTGAAATGTAGGAATGTGGGTAGACAATAATTTCTGGTTATTCATCAGTCGCAGAGTCATAATGTGGACCATTTTGGTCTTCCTGGATCTCTCTGCAGCTATTGACCCCATCAGCCATGGTGTTCTTCTCACCCAGCTTCAGCGACTGAGAGAAGCAAGCATTATTTTGCTGTGGTTCTCTTTTCTCTTTGTCCAATTTCAGTCAGCATTGGGGTTGGGAATTGATCAAGCCTTGGGCCCCTGCAGTGTGGGGTGCCTCACATGAAACCGCTGGGTGGGGTAATTCCATGGCACAGTTTACAATAGCATCAGGATGTAAAGATACACTGTTATATTTATCCACCTTGACCTGGCAGTTGACATTGTTTTAATGCTGACCTGGTGTCTAGAGGCTGTGAGGGTTTGGATGGGGCGGCTCACAACAATAAAAATTAAAAAACATAGAGTAAAAAATTTAAAAGAGAATTAAACTATAAATGCAAAATTACAAGACAATTTAACCCAGTAAAAAGCCTAATTAAAAATCGTAGTCAGTCCAGGCCTGCTTGTTGGAACAACCACGTCTTCAGGTCACGGCAGAAGGACCGAAGGTCAGGGGCCATCCGCAGCTCCGGAGGCAACTCATTCCAGAGGGTCGGCGCACCCACAGAGAAGGCTCTCCCCCTGGGGTTCGCCAGCTGGCATTGCCTGGCTGACGGAACCCTGAGGAGGCCGACTCTGTGGGAGTGAACCGGGCGATAGGAGGTTGACAATGGCTGCAGGTGGTCTCGCAAGTACCCCGGGCCTAAGCCATGTAGGGCTTTAAAGGTTATTACCAGCACCTTTAATCGCACTAGGAGGGTAACCGGAAGCCAATGTAGCTCACGCAGGAGTGGTGTAACATGGGAGTACCGAGATACTCCCATAAGCACCCGAGTGGCCGCATTTTGTACCAGTTGAAGCCTCCGGGTGCTCTTCAAGGGCAGCCCCATGTAAAGAGCATTGCAGTAATCCAGGCGAGAAGTGACGAGGGCATGAGTAACCGTGCATAGGGCATCTCGGTCCACAAAGGGGCGCAACTGGTGCACTAGGCGAACCTGTGCGAAGGCCCCCCTGGTCACAGCCATTAGATGATCTTCCAAGTTGAGCTGTGAATCCAGGAGGACTGGCTCAGGGTGCTGGTGATGACCTATAAAGCCCTAAATGGCATGGGTCTGGACTACCTACGAGAGCACCTGCTGCCGGCGTCAACTTCCCTCCGTCCAGTGCGCTCCCACAGAGAGAGCCTCCTCAGGGTGGCGTCGGTCAGGGATTGCCGGCTGGCGGCCCCCAGGGGGAGAGCATTCTCTGTGGGTGTGCCAGCCCTTTGGAATCAACTGCCTGTTTTGCTCCGGACAGCTCCTGACCTTCGCTCTTTCCGCCGTGACCTGAAGACTTGGTTGTTTGAACAGGCCGGCCTGGACTAAGGGTTTGAGTTTATTTTAACTATTTATTGTTAGGGCTAGTAAATTTAATTTTCTTTTTAACTTTTGTATGTCGCATTTTATTGCCCTGTACACCGCCCTGAGTCCTTTGGGAGAAGGGCGGTATAAAAATTTAAATAAATAAATAAATAAATAAATAAATAAATAAATAAATAAATAAACTGGGTATCATACGCATATTGGTGATACCTCACCCCATTGCCTTGAACTCTACAAGGGGCTGCCCTTGAAGACTGCCTGGAAGTTACAATTAGTCCAGGACTTGGCAGCGTGCACAGTGCTGGATATCCCTTGGTTTGCCCATGTTACACCATTGCTGTGTGAGCTGCACCTGTTCTCGTTTTTCCCCCAAGCGCTGGTTATTACCTTTAAAGCCCTACATAGCATGGGGCCAGGTTTATTTGAGGGACCACCTCCCTCTGACATTGTCTGCCTTCTTATCTGCACTAGGCTAGATAAGGTGGGTATAGACCAGGTCCCCTCCCTTAAGTGTTACTATCTAATATAAATTAGGAAGCATGTCTTTCCTGTAGCAGCCCCTGCCCTATGCAACACTCTCCCCTAAGATCCAGCAGGACCTCGCCCTTTTAGCCTTCTAGAAAGCTGTAAAAAGCTGCTTTTCCCCCAGGAACTGGATAGAGTAAGGAGCCTGAGGATTGTATGAATTGATGGACTGGGGATGATAGAACAGACTCTTGGGCTTTTTTGGTTTTAGTGTTACTATTGTGAAGTGCCCAGAGTTGTGTTTTATAAGATGGGTTGTAAACTGGCAGGCAGGCAAGAAGGAAGGGAGGGAGGAAGGAAGGGAAGGGAGGGAGGAAGGAAGGGAGGGAGGGTAGTGGATGTCATTCCTGGACATCAAAAACCTAGTCTGATTTCTAGTTAGTAGAAGAATATTACGGAAAGCACCAATTCCTGAGTTCAAAAATGGAAATTAACTTTCTCAAGTCTCTGGAACACATTTTCTGTTGATCTGAGATTGGCTGCTTTGTCTGATTTTTTTAAAAGCTCTAAAACACACTTTATAAAATAAGCTTTTGATTGTTGATTATTTCAATGTACCTGGTTTTAGTTCTGGTTTTATTTTTATTTTTTTTAAAGGACTTAAGATCTGAGGTAGTCTGTTGTATAACAAATAGATGGAAGACAGACTGAGTTTACATAAAACCAACACAAGACAAGACATGAAGCCTAGCACATTAAATGAAGTCAGCTATTTTGGTTTGAAAGCCATGCTTCATGGCTTACCATGTCATACAAATCCCCCCAAGTAGTGCATTTAATTAAACATGATTTAGCAATCATGACTTACAACAATACATGAAACTGGTGATGGCCTCACTAAAGCAGAAATACTGTTCCTCTCCAAAAGCTCCTATCTACCCTTTGCATTTCCCAGGCTGTGGAATTAGATGTATGAGGCTGTGGAATGGAGGAAAAGACAAGTTTTTGTTACTAAAAGTACTCTGAAGTTGCCAATGAACTGGATCTTGTCTTCTGACATGGATCTTCCCAGAGGAAGAAAGAAGCCTGAGAACAGAATATCAACCCAAAACATAGTGCATAAACCCTGGTTAATCCAGCCTAAAGAAGAAAAACAACAACTATCTAGAGAAATTACCCAAAAATGGAATCAAGGGATATATTATATTATATTACTATAAGCCATACTACTTAGAGCCATTCAAAACGATTCTAATAAAGTTCATTGAAATAAAGTATTAGGGGTTGAGTTATAAAGGTAAAAATAAAGCTAGAATTGTCTCTTAAAAATCTGTGTAGCATTGTGCTTTTAGAACCTTACTATGCACGTATGTACATCTATATTTGGCGACTGCCTGGACAAATTTCTGCAATTTTCTGGGCAAAATTTCAGAAGTGGTTTGCCATTGCCTGTTTTTTAGGGCTGAGACATAATGACTGGCCAAGATCACTCAGCTGGCTTCATTCTTAAGGTGGGAATAACTCATGTCTCCCAGTTTCTAGCTTAATATCTTTTTAAAATATTTTTTATCCTGCTTTTATTATTTTATAAATATTTCAAGGCAGCATACATACCTGTTCCTCCTATTTTCTTTACAACATCCGTATAAGGTGAATTGGGTTGAGAAATCACCCAGACAGTTTTCATGCTTAAGACAGGATTAGAACACACAGTCTCCTGATTTCTACCCTATTGCCTTAGCCACTAGCAAAATTGCCTCTCCAGTATGCCCAACTGGCTTACACACAATATTTGCGTGTGTGTTATATAAATGGTATGTATAGATAATATAAAGCAGACATGTCAAACACAAGGCCCGGGGGCCGGATCTGGCCCGCGAAGTGGTTTTCATGTGGCCCACGAAGCCATCCTGGAAACAGTGAGGGAACAGCCCCCACTGCCTTGGCCCTGGCCCAGAGACCCTCCTTCTGCCAGAGACCCTCAGATCTGTCCCACTCCTGCCCAGGCCCCCATAGGCACCCTTGATGCCAACGATGTAGAGCTGGCCATGCCCACCCAGTAGGCCATACACACTCTAGCCACGCCCACCCAGTAGGCCACGCCCACCCTGGCCATACCCACCCGGCCCCTTGAGGGCAACCGCAATGCTGATGCGGCCCTCAATGAAATTGAGTTTGACACCCCTGATATAAAGGGACGCGGTGGCCCAGTGGGTTAGGATGCTGAGTTTGTTGACCAGAAGGTCAGCAGGTTGGCGGGTCGAATCCCGAGTGCCGCATAACAGAGTGAGCGCCTGTTACTGGTCCCAGCTTCTGCCAACCTAGCAGTTCAAAAGCACGTAAAAATGCAAGTAGAAAAATAGGGACCACTACGGTGGGAAGGTAACAGCACTCCGTGCGCCTTTGGCGTCTAGTCATGCCGGCCACATGACCACGGAGACGTCCTCGGACAAGCGCTGGCTCTTCGACTTTGAAACGGAGATGAGCACCGGCCCCTAGAGTCGGAAACGACTAGCACGCATGTGCGGGGGAACCTTTACCTTTACCTTTATAGATAGTATATTCCAAAAAAATCAGATTCATTCTACTGTTTTCCTGATAGTGCTAGTTTTTCTTGCAAAACACTATGCAAAATAGGAATGTAAAAATCCATATAGTGAACCCTCCTGCCCATATCCTTAAAGCCATTCATATATTAAAGTATAAAATGTTTGGAAAAATGTGTATCAAGGTTATAGGCATTTTGGCCCCTACATGTAAAGACAACCTGAAAAAAGGCAGAATGCATATTTCATTTTATCCTTTCCCTTTTTTACCTATACATGCAGACCTTGGCATTTGCCAGGCTTACATTGCAGTGTTAAATCACAGATAATGAAAGTCTGGATAATGAGACCTTGAGTGTAAGAGAAATGGGGTGGGGGTAAGGTCAGTGGAGGCCATTGAATACTTGTCTGCGTGTGCAAAATGGATCAGAGCCATGTGATAAAAACTAGATATTCAAAACTCTTTACCATGTGTAATGTTTTATATTACATGCTACATGCAAGACTACATAGTTGCAAAGCTTTTACAAAGTTTTCTTAAGTTCTGTGGTTGTAGGTTTTGGATAGGAAGATCCAAGCCACCTTCCTTTTTGTTTTTCCTAGGCTGATGGAACTAGCTTTCCTTGGAAGAAGATCTAAGGACACCCGAATTGCAAAAGTTAGGGATGTGTCAGGTGGTTCAACCTGTCTGGTGGCAACCTCTCCTAATCACCTTTACCAGGGCAACACTTGAGAGCAGAGATCAGCCAGTACAGTGTAATCCTTTTTTCTCTGCTGGTTTGCAAGTGACGGGTTCATTTGTGAAAAGATGTCTGAAAATTTTAAAGAGGAAAAACAATATGTAAAAAGAAACAATAGGTAAAACTAACTCCCCAATGTTCAAAATTGGAACTGGGCATTAGTTAGGCCAAAGAGATCGCAATGATGGAAACAAGCAGTTTTATTGTGGTTTAAGTTCCAACAGAATGCAGAATTCTGTTCTAGAATCAAGGACAGTAAAATAAAGAAACAAAGGTAAGAATAACAAGCGACAGAGAGAGAAGATGGCACAAGGAAAGGATGTTTTCTTAAAAGTTCTAAATGAGGGGTCTTTGGTGCTCTGTGAGCTTGGTTGTTTTCTTGCAGGTGTTTCCTTACTCAAACTAGGTAACATCATCACTAGCACTGATGTTGCCTAGTTTGGGTAATGAAGCATCTGCAAGAAACCAACCTAGCTCAGAGAGCACCAAGGACTCCTCATTTCAACCCAGATCTACAAATATTCTTCTTCATTGGTGTTGTTCTAAAACCTCTCAAATGACATCAATGTTGTACTTTGACAATAAAGGTTCATTCATTCACATAATATTTGAGTTGCATAATTTGCAAATAAATCTCACCAAATATTCCTTTCCTTCCATTTATATTCTTTTGAGTTTCTCTTTATTTTTAAAGCTATCATTAACGGTCCAATAACTAATACAAAAGGCAATTGTGAGAGGACAATCCTGTTGAGTTTCTTTCTGTTAAAGATATTTCCTGTGAATAGAAAGAATTTATTGTATGTGATGGTTGATATATTCAGATGATACTTTTTAAAAAAAAATGCAGGCTCAAATTGAAAAGGAGAATTTCAAAATGTTCTTTCAAAAGCTTTAAAAATATGTAAAATCAAATCATATGTAAAATAAGCTGACTTTGTAAAAATGCCGCTTGGGGGCCCCCGAAAGCCCTAATAAGCAGGCATATACATAGAATGAAGGCTATTGCTAAGCACATTTGATTTGTGCTTCTTAGATTGTAAGCCGCCCTGAGTCTTCGGAGAAGGGTGGGATATAAATGGGATTTTAAAAAAACAACGTAGTCTTAAGAATCACTGACTGGCTTCACTATAAAAGACTATAACGAAGATGATAAAGTTCAAATAATAATTTAATATTTGAAATTAAACCAGTCTGATCTAAATGGCTGAATTTAGCCCTTGTTTATTTTCATCTATTTGTAACTAGTAAAATTTTTAAAATCTAAATTCAAAAGAAATCAATTTACGATGTGCAATTTGCTGCAAATTTTTAAAGGATTTGGAATCACAGTTATTGAATTTTTCAAGTATTAAGATATAAAGACTCATACACCAAATATTCACATAACTTTAAGAAACTGTGAAATTAAAATATCCTGAAAAGAATTATAGTCATCATTGGTATGTTTCTTTTTTATATTGAATTTTGTATATTTTTAATTATTTTGAGTTACAATATGTTTTGTGGTGTATTGCGGTGGGTTCCCAGTACAGATTCGAGGACAGCAGGCTTCAACTCAAACAGCTGTTTATTGCCTCACAGGAATGACAAGCAAGTGTGAACCCCCCATATATAGAGACGCTGGTGAGTCTCTGTCCAATCCCCGCCTTAGGATATTTCCCGCCATTTCGGTTTCCTCCAATCCGTGCGGACCGTGTGCACAGCTCTGTCAGATTCAGCTGTCACTTGTAGCCACGTGTGGGGCTGTCAACGGAAACTGCGTGTACGGCTGTCAGCTGTCAAAGGAGATGTCACTAGTATTTCTTACATTGAACAGTGTTTAAACTTACATATATTACATCCCTTCCCCCCCAACAAATAAACAGTTAATTATTTACATAGTGTTGTGTTCGGACGTTCATTTGGCCTGTCCCTTGGGTTTCAGCCAAACGTAGTCCCATAGGTATGCCAGTGGTTTTTTTGCTCTGCTGGAACGATGCAGGGGTTGGTCCATAGTCTTTTCCCCGGGGGGAATGTTCGTTGTGGGCTCGGGGTTGACTGGATGCCTGGGAGCAGTAGTGGGGCTTGCCGGTGTAATAGGAATTTCGTCTGGATCTGGGAGGTTCCTGTTCCCCTCGTGTTGTGGCGATTCTGCTGCATTAGGGGTAATGTGGACAGGTTCCGCTGCCACTGGGGTTACCTCTGGCCCCGAGGGTTGGTTGCTTGGTCCTCTCTTCCTTAGCTGGTCAAGGTGGCGTCTTATCTGCCGGCCCCCTTCCCCCTCAACCAGATAAGAAATGGGTCCTGTGCGTAGAATAATGGTCCCAGGCAGCCATTTGTCTCCCAGACCGAAATTCTTGGCCCAAACAAGATCCCCAGAGTTAAATTGACGTGGTGGGGGTGGTGGTTCAGGTTCTGTAGTTACCCTGTCTGGGTGCAGTCTGTCGAGTCTGGTGGTTAGGCGATGGCCCCAACGTAATTCCGCCGGGCTTTTGCCAGTAGCTGTGCAGGGGGTTGAGTGTTGTGTTAGCAGGAACTGTGCCAGCCGCTGGTGCCAGTTGCCAGAGATGATTCGTCGCAAGGAGTCCTTGGTAGCTCTCACCATAACTTCTGCCAGGCCATTGATGGAAGGATGGAAGGGAGCCGATGTGACATACTTAATTAAGTTGGCCTTGATGAAAATCTGGAAATCAGCAGAAGTGAATTGCGGTCCGTTGTCAGACACGATAATATCTGGGAGACCATGTGTGGCGAATAGCCCCCTAAGCACTTGTACGGTGCTGGCTATGGTCAGACTTCTAACTGGGATGACCTCTAGCCACCTGGAATAGCTGTCCACTACAATAAGGAACAGCTGCCCTTGGAAGGGTTCGGCAAAATCTATGTGTACCCTTGACCAGGGTCTGTGCGTAGGCTCCCACTTGTGTAGTGGTGCATGAGGGGGTCCTGGTCTGGACTGCTGACATGGGTAGCAGCCAGCTACGTATTTTTCTATATCTGTGTCTATGCCTGGCCACCAGAGATAGCTTCTAGCTAAAGCTTTCATTTTAACTATGCCAGGATGATCCTCATGCAGTGTTAGGAGGGTCTTGGTCTTGTGTTTTTCGGGAATTACCACTCTGCCTCCCCATAACACACATCCCTGGTGTGTTGATAACTCATTTTTCCTATTGTAATAGGGCTGGAAGTCTGTTCCAGGGCAATGGTTCTGTTGTGATTCAGGGTCAGCCTGTGGGGTCGGCAGTTGGGTCGGACGACTCAGAGGAGGAGGAGGGGGGTGTTGAACAGCTTGCTGATGATGGCCTTGAGGCTCTGCAGAGCACTCAGCCAGGCCCCTCCCACCTGGCCACGACGGAGACCCAGCTGTGTGAGCCTGACAGCGTGGATGAAGATGACCCACAGCTGGTCCTGTTCAAGGACGCCTGACGCAGGAGGCAGTCAATCAGGAGTAAACAGAGGAAGGCAATGGGGCACCTCGGAAGGAGGCAGAGAGAAGCCACGCCCTGCACTGTATAAAAGGGGAATGCGTGGGAGGGCTGGTTTGCTGAAGGCAACCGCTTGAAAAGCTCCTGTTTCTTGGTTCGTGTCTTGTTTGTTTTTGTATCAATAAATTTGGCAGGCTTAATTCCAGCCTCTTGCCTTCTTGTAAAAGGGGTTGTCCCTGCCTTTTCTGCAGGGCCGGTAGCAGCCTGGTACAGAACAGGTTCTGCCATCCCGATGTTACCCATGCTAGTACCCTACTCAGAAGTTTGTCTGAGGCAGTAGCTGAGGCTATGTCTCTAACCTGGAGAGGGCACTCTGGCAGTTCATTTATGGCCAGGATTTGTCCCGCTGGAGCAGGGTCTGGGTCAATATCTGCAACAGGGAGCCTGCTTAGTCCGTCAGCATGGCAAATCTCCCTTCCTGGTTTGTGGAGCAATTTAAAGGTATAAGCCGACAGAAATGTGGGCCAACGGAGGACTCTAGGGGACAGGATTTGGGGGGTTTGTTTGTTAACTGTGAAGAGCCCTAATAGGGGTTTGTGGTCGGTGAATATCGTGAATTCCCGCCCGAACAAGTAATCGTGAAATTTTTTAACTCCAGCGACAATGGCTAGTGCCTCTTTATTGATCTGGGCGTAATTTCTTTTGGCTTTAGTTAAGGTTCTGGAATAGAATGCTATTGGTTTCTGGGCCCCTCCTTCCTCCAAATGGCTAAGTACTGCGCCCACCCCATACGGAGAGGCATCGCAAGCAATGCAGATGGGTTTGTGCTCATTATAGTGGGTTATAGCTGAATCACTGGATAATAACTCCTTCAATTCCTTGAAACATGCTTCATGGATGGGGGTCCATTCCCATGGAGTGTTTTTATCTAGAAGCCTGTGTAAAGGCTCTGCCTTAGCTGCTTTGTGGGGGAGGAATGTATGATAAAAATTTAAGAGCCCTAAAAAGGCTTGTAGCTCCGCTTTATTTTTTGGTGCTGGTGCTTTTTTAATTGCCCTAATTTTAGATTCTGTGGGGTGAATTCCCTGCGCATCTATTCTAAATCCCAGGAATTCTGTGGATTGAACTCCAATGGAACATTTTTCTTTTTTCAATTTTAACCCCGCGGCTCGAAATCTGCTTAGTACTGTTTCTAGTCTATGCTAGTTCCACTTCATTTTCCCCAGCTATCAGGATGTCGTCGAAATACGGGCACACCCCCGGAATGGCTTTCAAGGTTCGCTCCATGATTTCTTGAAAAATCCCTGGTGCGACTGAAATGCCAAACTGGAGTCTGTGAACTTTGAAAGCCCCGCGGTAGTGACTATAGTCTGCGCATCTGTGGTCTCCCTGGTGACAGGGAGCTGCAAGTAGGCATGTGCGAGATCCAGTTTACAGAAGATGGCGCCGGACTGAATAGCCGAGAGGACATGCTTCACTGCCGGAACAGGGTAAGCATGGGGGTTCAGGGCCCGGTTTAGGGTAGATTTATAGTCTGTACAAATACGCACCTCCCCGTTAGGCTTAAGGGGGTTGACTATTGGGGTCTCCCACGTTCCTCCCTCCACGGGTTCTAGCACCCCTATTTTAATCAGGTGTTCCAGTTCATCCTCAATTTTTTTCTTGAGGGCGAATGGAACCCTTCGGGCTTTTATTCTGACTGGGAGGACTTCGGGTTTGAGTTTTAGGGAGATTGGGGCCCCAGTATATTTTCCTAAGGAGCCATCGAATACGTCTGCAAACTGTTTGCAGACGGATTCGAGGCTTTTGGTCTGGGTGTAGTGGACTCCTCCTACCCAAATTCCCAGGGTCTGGAACCAGTTAAGACCGATCAGGCTAGCCCCCCTACCCTGGGTTACAAGGACTTCAAGTGGTCCTTGGAAGTTTTTATATTTTACGTGTAGCAATGCAATGCCCTTAATTTTAATTGGGGCTTGCTGAAAATCTGCTAGTTTAATAGAGGTAGGTTTAAGTGAAATCTGCTTTCTGCTGAGGCCGCGAATATTTTTAAAAGTGTCCATTGATATTATTGAGATGGAGGACCCCGAGTCCACCTCCATTTCACAAGGTATTCCTTGTAATTGGACCCTGATTCTAATTTTGGGCCTCACTAGTTGGTGGACCTTTAACCGTCTGTCAGGTTTACCCAGCCAATTGGTAGTTTGTACTAAGGGCTTCGGGGGCTCTGTGCCTGGGGAAGGGGTTTGGTCATACCTGGCAGGGAGGAATCCAGGTCGTTTATGTTTCCGCGGTTCTTGCTGCGGCAAACGGTATGGATGTGGCCGGTCTTTCCGCATTCATGGCATCTGGCATTCCTGAATTTGCAGGATGCCTGAGGGTGAGGTGCTCCGCAGCTGGCACATCTTTGTCCAGAGTTTGTGGTGCGGGTAGTTTGCGGTTTGTTAGGGCCTCGTCTGTCATTCCGTTGTGTTTGAAACTTCGTATATTGCTGTTGTTGGAGTGCGTTAATTTCGTTATTGGCCCCCATGGTTTCTTCTTCATTGTCGGCTTGAAGGAATTGATGGACTGACCCATTGGCCCCGGTGGTGGGGAATTCTTGATGTTCGTCGCGTGTGGCCTCATAAGCCCGGATTTCGCTCACTACCTCAGTGAGGCTCAAGGTCGGCTTGGCGACTATTTTTCTCTGTAGTCGCTTGTCCCAGTGTCCGAGGACAATCTGGTCCTAGATCCTATCCTCTAGGTCCGGGAAATGGCACCAGCGTGCAGCGTGTCGGACGGCCGCGATGAAGTCAGATGCTGCCTCGTCGGACCTCTGGGTTCGCCGGGCGAATCGGAGCTGCCAGTAGAGCTCCGATCGGGCAGGCACGAAATGCTTGTTAAGCATTTCCGTCAGGTCTGCGTACGATACGGCACTAACTGGGTCCGGATTGCAGAGGCCGGCTGTGACATCGTATACAGCGGTGCCGCTGAGGCAAAGTAAAGCCGCAGCTTTCATGCGGTCCACGGTTATTTGGTTGAATAAGAGGTAGCCTTCGACTTGACCTAGGTGCGACTCCCATCGTTCTGGGTATTTGATGTCGAACTCCTTGTTTTGTCCAACTACTGTCATGCTGCCTTGGTAATTACTGCTTCACGGTTATTACGGGAATTAGTTTCCCTCAGTGACTTTGCTCAGTGACTAGTCAGCTCGTGACTTCGCTCTTGTTTTTCCTGTGAAGCAGTACCACCTTCGTCGCCAGTTGTGGTGTATTGCGGCGGGTTCCCGGTACAGATTTGAGGACAGCAGGCTTCAACTCAAACAGCTGTTTATTGCCTCACAGGATCGACAAGCAATTGTGAACCCCCCTTATATAGAGACGCTGGTGTGTCTCTGTCCAATCCCTGCCTTAGGATATTTCCCGCCGTTTCGGTTTCCTCCAATCCGTGCGAACCGTGTGCACAGCTGTCAGATTCAGCTGTCACTTGTAGCCGCGTGTGGGGCTGTCAACGGAAACCGCGTGTACGGCTGTCAGCTGTCAAAGGAGCTGTCACTAGTATTTCTTACATTGAACAGTGTTTAAACTTACATATATTACATGTTTCTTGAAGAAAATACAAAGATAGAAGTCTAAGAACATGTCATACATACATTTTAAAAATATAGCACCTTCTTTTGGCAAAAATGTCCTTGTTTATGGTATGCATTTTGCTGTACAGGTTTTCTCAGCAGCAGTCAAGATGAGCTGCCAAAAAACTTTTTTCGTAGTGTTAAATGTGTAAGCATTTGTCTGGTTGTCCAATGTACTTAGGTGATGAGACACAGGACATTTCAAGTTGTTTCAGAGTGCAATAGTTGATTTCCATGCTGAGAGGCCAGAATAGATGGAATCCATCTTTTTCTCTTTTTTCTTTTGCAAAAGGATAACCATTTAACTCTTTAAATAAAACACATAGTTACTGTAGGACCTTTATAATTCATTCATGGGATTATTAGGATGGTCATTTCAGCAATCAGGCAATTTTTCATTTTACTAGTTAGATGCACAGCATCAACACTGAAGCATTTTGTCTGGTTGGGCAAAGCATATATCCACAGGCTGTCTTTCATTTATTCTTTGTATTATATAAAACTATGGAGGGTGGGGTGGGAGGAACAAATAGAAACAAAACAATTCCAGATAATTTAACTCAAACCATCAACTCTCAGTGAACTCCAAACATACTCTTAAAATCAAGGTCTTACTTGAACAGGTAATTTGTAAGTTAACTGGCTTGCATTACGGAGACCTGGTTGGGCCAAGGGGGGGGCGTCCCTCTCTCAGAATTATGCCCACCAGGTTTGCGGGTGTTTCACCAGCCGCGGGCCCAGGGCAGGGGCGGGGTGGTGGTGGTTATTATTAGGGAGAGTCTTTGTCCGCGAGAGGCCACTGTCCCTCAGATAGGAGGGTGTGAGTCTCTCCTCCTGAAGTGGGGTCCTGGAGTTCAATTGGGCCTATTGATCACGTATCTGTCTCCCAGCTGCATATCATCGGCCCTGCCCAAGCTTCTCGACGTCTTGTCCGGGTTGATGATTGAGTTCCCCAGGCTTATAGTTCTGGGGGACTTTAATCTGCCTTCCGTGGGTGAGGCGTTTGAGTTGGCCCGGGAGTTCATGACTTCCATGACAGCCATGGACCTGACTCAAATAATTCAGGACCCAACCCATAGTGGAGGGCACACACTCGACCTGGTTTTTATCTCTGGGCAGTGGATTAATGATCTGGGTAGGGGGGACTTAACCATCCAACCCCAGTCATGGTACGATCATTTCCTTCTTTGATTACACTTTCAGTTCGCCACCCCCTGCCACTGGGAGGCGGAGCCGACCAGGTGGTTCCACCCCAGGCGCCTGATGGACCCTGTAAGGTTCCAGACGGAGCTTGGGATAATTCCTGCCTCCCTTGCCCACGACTCGGCCAAGGCCCTAGTAGAAGCCTGGGAGAGGGCAGCTGCCGGGGCCCTGGATTGAGTTGTGCCTTTGCAGCCTCTGACCCGGTACAGATCCTGGTTGGCCCCCTGGTTTACCGAGGAGCTCCGGGAAATGAAGTGCCAGAAAAGATGCCTAGAGAGCTGTTGGAGATCCAGCGGGTCCCAATCTGATTGAACACAGCTAAGTACTTATCTGAAGTCTTACCTAGTGGTGATGGAAGCGGCAAAGTATGTTTACTTTTTCGCTCTCATTGCGTCCGCAGATAACCGCCCATCCGCCTTCTTCAGAGTGACCCGCTCCCTGTTTAACCAGGGACCGAGGGATGACCCCTTGCAAGGTAGGGCTGAGGAATTCATACAGTATCTGCAGGACAAAATCACTCAGATCCAGACAGGCTTGGACTCCGACTGGGCGGAATCTGGCGAAGTGGAGGGGGCAGGTCTTGAGGATACCATTTGGGGTGAGTTTGACCCTGTGACTCTGGATGATGTGCACAGGATTATGTGTAGACTGAACGCTACCACTTGTTTACTCGACCCATGTCCCTCCTGGTTGGTTTCGGCCACCTGAGAGGTGACAGGGGGCTGGCTCCAGGCAGTTGTCAATGCTTCTTTGATAGAGGGTGTCTTCCCCTCTGCCTTGAAAGAGGCCGTGGTAAGGCCCCTCCTCAAGAAGCCTGCCCTGGACCTGGCCTCATTGAGTAACTACCGTCCTGTCTCCAACCTTTGCTTTGTAGCGAAGGTTGTTGAGAGTGTGGTGGCGTGTCAGTTCCCGCAATTCCTGGAGGAAGTGGACTATCTGGACCCGTACCAGTCCGGTTTCAGGCCCGGCTACAACATGGAAACGACATTGGTCGCAGTGGTGGATGACCTCTGGCGGGCCAGGGACAGGGGTTGTTTCTCTGTCCTGGTCCTACCTGACCTCTCAGCGGCTTTTGATACCATTGACCATGGTATCCTGCTGCGACGGCTCGAGAGGCTGGGAGTGGGAGGCACTGTTTTACAGTGGTTCTCCTCCTACCTTTCGGGCCATTCGCAGTTTGTATTGGAAGGGGGACAGAGATCTACCCCGAGGCCCCTCACTTTTGGGGTGCCCCAGGGGTCGGTTCTCTCCCCCCTCCTGTTTAACATCTATATGAAGCTGCTGGGTGAGATCATCCGCAGCTTTGGGGTGAGGTATCACTAATATGCGGATGATACCCAGTTGTTCATCTCCACCCCGAGCCAACCCAGTGATGCCCTTGACGTGATGTCCCGGTGCCTGGAGGCGGTGTGGGTCTGGATGGGTAGGAACAGGCTCAGGCTCAACCCTCTAAGACCGAGTGGCTGTGTATACCGGCATCTCGTGTTGTCCAACAAGTTCCATCTCTTTTAATGGGGGGGAGGTATTGCCCCCTCAGAAAGGGCTCGCAACTTGGGTGTCCTCCTTGATTTACGGCTCAACTTGGAAGATCATTTAACGGCTGTGACCAGGGGGGGCCTTTGCACAGGTTCGCCTAGTGTGCCAGTTGCGACCCTTTTTGGACCGAGATGCCCTATGTACTCATGCCCTCGTCACCTCTCGCCTGGACTACTGCAATGCTCTTTATATGGGGCTGCCCTTGAAGAGCACCCGAAGGCTTCAGCTGGTGTAAAATGCGGCCACGCGGGTGCTTATGGGAGTATCTCGGTACTCCCATGTTACACCACTCCTGCACGAGCTGCATTGGCTTCCAGTTGCTCTCCAACTGCGTTTCAAGGTGCTGGTAATAACCTTTAAAGCCCTACATGGCTTAGGCCCGGGGTACTTGCGAGACCACCTGCTGCCATTGTCTACCTCCCATCACCCGGTTCGCTCCCACAGAATCGGTCTCCTCAGGGTGCCGTCTGCCAGGCAATGCCGGCTGGTGACCACCAGGGGGAGAGCCTTCTCTTTGGGTGCGCCGACCCTCTGGAACGAACTACCTCCGGAGCTGCGAACGGCCCCTGACCTTCGGTCCTTCTGCCGTGACCTGAAGACTTGGTTGTTTCAACAAGTGGATCTGGACTGACTATGTATTTTAATTAGATTTTACTGGATTTTAAATTGTCTTGTTATCATTGTATTTACTAGTTTAATTCTTTTTAAACTTTTCATTCCATTTTTTTTCTTTTTTAATTTTTATTGTTGTGAGCCGCCCTGAGTCCTTAGGGAGAAGGGCGGCATATAAATTTAAGTAAATAAATAAATAAAGTAAAATAAATAAATAAGTAAACTAATTTAATGCTGTTAATTGGAATTCTGTGGTCTTTTATTTTTCCTGCATTCTTTCTTTCTCAATAAACTTTTCTTTTTAGTTTTTGGAGATCTGGTTCGTTGCTTTAAAAGCATAGCATTGGGGTAGGATGTGACTGGAGTATATGGATGGAAGAAAAGGAAGGAAGGAAGGAAGGAAGGAAGGAAGGAAGGAAGGAAGGAAGGAAGGAAGGAAGGAAGCAAGGAAGGAAAAATCTCCCCATATGTAAAATTGCATCTCCTCTATTTAATAAAGTTCTATTAATGCTATATTTCTGGAGCTTGGAAAGGATTTTTTAAAAGGACCTTCCTTTCTTTTTTCTTAGAAGATGAAGGAAGGAGTTTTTGGAAGAAGATTTAAGGACTTCCAGTTGGACAGACTAAGGTATATCATTCTAGAGCTTCAACCTGAGTATTGGCAGCCTCTCATAGTTAACTTTTACTGAAGTTTTTCAAAGATTTAGATGTGTCAATGATGTTTAAATCACTGTTCCTTTCAGCACGTAAACCCTGACTCTTGGGCAAGTCAGAAACCATCAATCCATTAAAATGATCCTATTTAAAGTTCATCTGTCAGGAACAGGGCATCACCACAAGCCAGGGCCCACAATGAAGCAAAATGTATGTCCAAAATCTTACACAAGTGTGAAAATTCAGCTATAGAAATAGAAAAAAAATGTTTATATTGTTGAATTCTAAGGGTGGGCAAGTTTGTAACATTCAAAATATTTTCAGGATGCTGGGGATGGGGCAAGAGGCACTGACACTGCAAAAGAAACAAAACCACACGTGGGTAACTCTCAGTCCATTCTTTCCTAGGTTTTAAGGTTTTGGTTTTGAGTTTGATTCAATCCTTTTCCTATTTTTTTTTTGCTCCAAGTCCAGCAATAATATTTTAAACACTTGATACTACTCTTACCTCTTGTTCCTTTACTATTCTAGGTTTGGAATTAGAAGAAGGTCATGTTGGTTGCACAGGTAGTCCTCGACGTATGATATACAACCACAATTTATGTTATTAAATGAGACCTTTATTAAATGAGTTTGGTCCCATTTTGCAACCTTTCTTGCCACAGTTGTTAAGTGCAGCTGATAATTTAGTAACAAGGTCGTTGCTTCCTCATTGATTTTGCTTGTCAAAAGTTCGCAAAAGGTGATCACATGACCTTGGGACACAGCAATGGTCATAAGTACGAACCAGTTGCCAAGCATCTGAGTTTTGATCACATGACCATGGGGATGTGGCAAGGGTCATAAGTGTGAAAAATGGTCATACGTCACTTTTTCCAGGGCCGTTGTAACTTTGAAGAGTCACTAAATGAACTGTTGTGAGTTGAGGACCTGTACTTCTGCTCTCTTATGATTTAAACTATCTGATGAATCTGAAAACAATTTAAGTTATGGAACTGATCCTTGTTTTATCATGTAGAGCAGACATGTCAAACACAAGGCCCGGGGGGCGGATCCGGCCCACAAAGTGGTTTCATGTGGCCCGCGAAGCCATCCTGGAAACAGTGAGGGAACAGCCCCCACTGCCTTGGCCCTGGCCCAGAGACCCTCCTTCTGCCAGAGACCCCCAGATCTGTCCCACTCCTGCCCAGGCCCCCATAGGCACCCTTGATGCGAACGATGTAGAGCTGGCCACGCCCACCCAGTAGGCCATACACACTCTAGCCACACCTACCCAGTAGGCCACGCCTACCCAGGCCACACCCACCCAGCCCCCTGAGGGCAACCGCAATGCTGAGGCGGCCCTCAATGAAATTGAGTTTGACACCCCTGACGTAGAGAATACTTTGTCCAGAGTATAACAATCACATAACTTTAAACTTTAAAATGTGAGAGGATTTCCATCTCTCAAAGTATGCACGCCTAAATAAAACCACAAACAGCAGGTAAACAAATGGGACTCATTGCTGGTCAAACATAGGATAATCAGATCTTTTCAGTATTTCAGTCTTTGTTTTGCTGTAGCTAATGTAAACTGGCATTCTAAAATGCTTTTGGAACTTCTAAACATCCTTGTCACACAAAATATATGCAAGTAAGTTAGCCAGAGCTGAATGATCAAAGTGAAATGGTGGCTTTGAGCATGTTAATGACAAAGCAGCAGATTGAAAGAGTAGGAGTGGTAGATAGTTCTGATTTTTTGGGCTGAAAAACAGATAGACATTGTACTATGACTACGAGAAACTAAGATACAGTCATAATGGAGAAAGGACATTGCAAGAACAATCAGAGTAATTAAAAGCAGTAGTTTTCAGTGACAAGATTCAAAGGCAAAAATTGGCCATTGAGAAATGTGCTTTGGAAATGAACTGTGGAGAATAAGAAGAACTAATAATTGGTCTGAACCAAACTGATGGCTCCCTTGAGATGATAATGAGCCAGCATAAACTCACATAATTCAACTACAATCTTTAGGCAGACAATGGATGAAAAAATTATTATGCTTGGCAAGTTTTGGAGAAGGCAATGGATAAAGTGGATGAATGGATGAAGTAAATCACTGGAATGTGCTTGAAAGGGATAAGAGTTATTGCCAAAAATAGGCCAAGATGGTATGCGTTTACCCATCCCCAGGAATAAAAAAATACACTTGATGGCATCTAATTAACCACCCTGACCCGCTATAAAGAAATTCTACTTTGAGCCAAGTAGCATGGGGCACATCCATTCAAGAATTCTGTGACAGGCTGTGGGTCTTTGATTTCCGCCCCCCTCCCCCGATCACCTGCAATTTAGGAATTTACAATACTGCAAACCTGGGTTTGGGTGGAGGTCTAGGTATGTTTCAGATGCTTCTCCATGAGAGGGATTCATCTCTATTACCAACTCCTAAACCTGCAACACAAAAAGTCTTCTTTGACCCAAACTCAACTTCCAGGGAATCTTTTTGGACATGTACTGCAAATGTGAAAGGAAATTGTAGAGAACCAATTGATCACTGCTGTCTTCTTCGGATTTGGTTTTTGAAAAAGCTTTCCCGTTTCCTGAAGTCTTTCATCCAAGTACTAACCAGGCCTGACCCTGCTTAGCTTCTGGGCCTAGGCAAAGTGAACCAAGTGCTGTCACCAGCTGCAATAAGAATTTATAGGATTGTAGGAGAAACGCTATCTTGTCGGTTCTGCTATTTCCCCTCAGAAATCCAGGCAAAGTAAATCCAGGCAGTATATTTTCCCATCTCAAGCAACAACCATATATCTTAGCTCAATACAGTCAATCAGGCCTCAGTCTAATAACAATGGGGAAAGTCTCTTTTGTCATGACTGTTATGTATGCAGGCATCTGCATAGCAACAGCCATCAGGGGGCATTGGCCTGGACAGTTTCGGCGGGAAACCTAGGGCCAACCCCATTGGCTGTTAGCTTACCTGGCCAGGTATATAAGGAGGCCAGGTAGCACTCATTCCTCAGTTCACTTCCCCTTCCAATAAAGAGCTGAACTCACACACCAGCTGGCGTCTCTCTTGCGTCGGACCCACTACACAATAGTGGCGACGAAGGTGGGATTGCTGCCGGCCAAGAGCTGAAGTCACTGGGGAAACGCTCCGCGAGCTGAAGGGAAAGGCATTTTTCCTTCTTCCCCCCACGACCGCCAGCCGAACCGGCAACGCCAAGCGCCACATCCACGACCAACTGCCGCCATGGCTAGAGCCGGACAACCCCATGAATTCGAGACCTGCCGCCCCGAAACCTGGACCCGTTACCTGGCTCACGTTGAACTGTACATGCGGTTCAATCAGATATCGGAGGACGGTGCAAAGGCGGCCGCCCTGCTCTGCCTTGGGGGACCAGCGCTGCTGGAAGTCGCCGTGAACCTGTTCCCCCAGGAGGCCATCAACACCGTCGCATACCGAGACCTCATGGCCAGGCTCAACGCACATTTCAGGCCCCGGCGCTCCAAGGTGGCCGCACGGTCACAAGGGACCAGAGCCCCGACGAGACCGGCGCCGACTTCCTCGCTGCCCTACGGGAAGCTGCCGTCGCTTGCAGGTTCACAAATTTGGAGGAGCGACTACGGGACCAGCTGATTTGCGGCCTACGCGACAGGCGGTTGCAGGAGCGCCTGTTCGAAAGAGAGGAGGTCTCTCTCCAGGAAGCCGAGGACGCCATCCTAGCCCATGAAGCGGCCTGCGGGGCCGTCCAAGCCTGCCAGGGAACCCAGCCCGGCAACCAGGCAACCAGCGTCCACCGGCAAGGGGCCACAGAGGAGGATGACCTGAGCATCGACCTCCTCCAGCGGAAGTCGACCCCCGACCAGCGAGCCAGACGCCCAGACAGGCCCAGGCCTCCCAGCAACACTGCCGTTCCCCTGAGGTGCGCAGGGTGTGGTGGGAACCACATGCGCAGCCTCTGCAAGTTCCGGTCCGCCACGTGCCGGGCCTGCAAGAAAACAGGCCACATAGCCGCCGTCTGCCGTAGCCGCCGCCCCCGAGAGGAGATCCACGAGCTGCAGCCGGAGGAACCGCCGTTCGAAGGTACTGGGGCCCCCACCAAAACAAAAATTGGCTATGTCAAGATCCGGCTGGCCATTAACCACACGGGTAGCCGCCAGCTGCTCAAACCCAAAATTAGATTAACAATCCGTTTGCAAGGTGTCCCTTGCAGCATGGAGCTTGACTCCGGATCAGCGGTCTCGATTATTTCGGACGAGACCCTTAACCACATAATTAGCCGGAGCAAGCAACGGATTAAATTACGGCCTACTAAATTAACCCTGACCGATTTTCAGAATTCGCCAGTCAAGGTGAAGGGGGAGGCCACCATTTCAGTGGGGTTTAAGGGTCGCGAAGGGCACCTGGACGTTGTAGTGGTAGAGGGCCGCAGAGCCAGCCTGGTCGGGCTGGACTGGTTTGAGGCCCTGGGAATCTCAGTATCCAGGATCCATCGGATCCAGGGGGACTCCGTTGAGGCCGTTTGCCGGGAGTTCGCCGACGTCTTCGACGGGTCATTAGGCAAGTACACTGGGGGCCCCATATCGTTCAAGCTTAACTCGAACGTCTCCCCCGTTAGGGTCCGGCCGCGGCGAGTCCCGTTTGTGCTCAAACACAAAATCGAGCGTGAACTAGACAAGTTGGTGGCCCAGGGAATCTTAGAGCCTGTAGATGGAGGGGAGTGGGAAACCCCCATCGTGACCCCCCTCAAATCCAACAGGGAAATAAGGATCTGCGCCGACTATAAGTGCTCGGTGAACCGCGCCCTAAACCCGCACGCTTACCTGGTTCCCGCGGTCAGCCACGTTCTCACTTCCCTCCAAGGCGGTGCCATTTTTGCAAGGCTCGATCTTGCACAGGCGTACCAGCAACTCACGGTCACTAGGGAAACAGCTGACATCCAAACCATAGTAACCCATAGGGGGGCGTTCCGGGTGAACAGGCTGCAGTTTGGAGTCAGCGTTGCTCCCGGCATTTTCCAGGAGGTTATGGAAAAGACACTCAAGGGCATTCCAGGAGTCTGCCCCTATTTTGATGACATCCTGATCGCAGGAGCATCAGCAGAGGAACTGGCAGGGAGGCTTAGGGAAGTGCTGGCAAGGCTGCGCACAGCTGGCCTCAAACTCAAAAAGGAAAAATGCAGCATAGGCATTCCTTCCACAGAATTTTTGGGGTTCAGAGTAGACGCCAGGGGAATCCACCCCACAGAATCCAAGGTGAGGGCCATCAAACTAGCACCCACACCCAAGAACAAAGCAGAGCTTCAGGCATTCCTGGGTCTGCTGAATTTCTACCATACATTCCTCCCACACAAGGCAGCCATCGCTGAACCGCTCCACAGGCTGCTAGACAAACAGGCAACATGGGCCTGGACGGCCACCCACGATCAGAGCTTCAAGGCCCTGAAGGCATTGCTGTCGGACAAGTCCACAGTAACCCATTTCATCGAGTCCAAGCCCATTTGTATCGCCTGCGATGCATCCCCTTATGGTGTGGGCGCTGTCCTAAGCCACCTTGAGCCCAACGGGGCACAAGTCGCCATAGCATACTATTCTAGGACACTGTCTGGAGCAGAAAGAAACTACGCCCAAATAGACAAAGAAGCCCTGGCAATCGTGGCAGGAATCAAGAAATTCCACGATTACTTATATGGCAGGGAGTTCACTGTCTTCACGGACCACAAACCACTCCTGGGCCTGTTCACCACAGACAGGCAAACCCCCCAGATTCTGTCCCCCAGGATGCTCCGGTGGTCCATCTTCCTTGCAGCATACAATTGCAAGCTGGTACACAAGCCAGGGAAGGAGATGGGCCACGCAGACGGTCTAAGTAGGCTCCCCCTAGACACACACGACCCAGACCCAGCACCAGCCACACAGATCCTAGCCCTGCAGGAACTACCCGAGTGCCCAGTTCTTGCCAAGGACATTGCCAGCCACACAGCCACAGACAACATCATGGGCAGGGTGCACTCATGGGTTTGCACAGGGTGGCAGGACAAATCCCCGGGACCAGAGTTTCAGGCCTATTTCATTAGACATGATGAAATCTCCACACACAAAGGGTGCCTCCTTTGGGGTAGCAGGGTCATCATTCCACCCGCACTACGCGCCAGGGTATTGGACTCCTTACACGAAGGGCACCCGGGGGTGGTCAGGATGAAGGCACTGGCTAGGAGCTACCTCTGGTGGCCCGGGTTGGACAAGGAGGTTGAGGATCGGGTCAAGGCCTGTTATACGTGCCAGAGATCCAGGCCAGAAGTGCCACATGCACCAGTACACCGGTGGGAGGCCACACACACGCCATGGTCCCGCATTCACATTGACTATGCGGGGCCATTCCAGGGTCAACTATTTTTAGTAGTGGTGGACAGTCACTCCAAGTGGTTAGAGGTAGTCCCTGTCCCCAACATGACCTCGGGGAGGACAATCCAGGTGCTCAGAGCTCTCTTTGCCACACACGGCCTCCCCAACGTAATTGTGTCTGATAATGGGCCTCAGTTTACTGCTGCTGATTTCCAGGCGTTCTTGAAGGCGAACTGGATTAGGCACGCCACCTCTGCGCCTTTCCATCCATCTACCAACGGGCAGGCCGAACGGATGGTAAGGACGACCAAAGACGCACTCCGGCGCATCATCAGCGGAGACTGGCACCACAGACTGGCCAAATTTTTACTAGCCCAACACACAACACCATGCATGGCTACCGGCAAGAGCCCAGCAGAACTGCGATGGGGACGGCGCCTCATCACCAAGCTGGACCGCCTACACCCAGACCGGGTAGCAGCCGAAACCGGTAGGGCAACATCACCATCATCACCATCATCACCATCACCACCATCATCACTACCATCACCATTGCCATCATCACCCACACACAGGGTCCTCAACCTGGGGGACCTGGTCTGGGCAAGGAACTATGGGGCTGGACATCCTTGGGTTCCAGGGACAGTGGTCGGGAAAACAGGACCCCTTTCGTACATTGTAGGGGTGGAGGGGGACAGACGCATAAGGCGACACATCGATCAGCTCAGAGGAAGAGTCCCTGAGCACGTCACACACGCCCCTGAGCGCGTCACACACGTCCCTGAACTCAACGCACACGATCAACAGGAGGACCACACTCCAGGAGGGGTCAACCCAGCTGAGGACGTCACAGGGCAGGGACCAGAGGAGGAGGACTTCCTGATGCCGGCTCCTTGCAGCCCTGCACAAAGGCCTCAGGAACCCACGGTCCAAGCCCAGGGGCCAAGCACACCCAGACGATCCACCCGTCCACACAGGACACCAGCCTACCTGTCGGACTATGTGTGCAAGTGACCCTCACAGAAGGACACCACTGTTTTTTTATATATATACTCATAGTTATAGTAGTTGCATGTTGTTGTTGTTATGTGGGTCTTCTCTAAGGGGGGAGGGGTGTTATGTATGCAGGCATCTGCATAGCAACAGCCATCAGGGGGCATTGGCCTGGACAGTTTTGGCGGGAAACCTAGGGCCAACCCCATTGGCTGTTAGCTTACCTGGCCAGGTATATAAGGAGGCCAGGTAGCACTCATTCCTCAGTTCACTTCCCCTTCCAATAAAGAGCTGAACTCACACACCGGCTGGCGTCTCTCTTGCGTCGGACCCACTACACAATAATGACACTAACTAGAGAAGGCAGAAGATTTGGGTAGGTCCTTCTGGTATGAGGTACCACAGGGGTGGTAGCTCATCCAAAATGCAGTTGCTGCTCAGTAAAAACATTGCAAATCATAGAGCATAATTTCGGCTGTGTTCACCACACAAGCCATATGTACACATCTTGTAATAGGCAGAGAAACAGGAGGGGCTGGAATGGCGATATGTTTTGCTGGCCAGTAACATTGTACCTGCAGATCTCCTGCTTATTTGTTTTAGTCCAACTTTCTGCTCTGCAACTATGTTCCAGTTTGAAACATTGTCCCTTTGTTCTTCCATGTATCACTTTCCTGGTTTTTTTTTTAAAAAAATCTTTAGTATCAGTCTCTTAAGGAAGTAAAACATTGGGGCCCTTGGTTCTTTGCAAATTCTTTAGTCAGCTTCGTAACCAAATCTTACATATCCTGATCTAGTACTGTGTTAGGCAGGATGGCTTTCTGTATTCTCTTAGCTACAGTTCCCACAGTATATAGTGAATAAGGGAAACACAGAGTGGGGAAACAGTTTATTTCAAAATAATGTAGGACTCCCCTTCCTATGCCATGTCATCCAACTTTTCCAGTTTAAAAGCAATCCTACATGCCCAGAATGGGACAGCCTTGAAGAAGGAATGCAAGTACAGTTACGTGTTTCCCCCAGAATAAGACTGGGTCAATATTTTTTTTTTGCCTCCAAAAGAGGCACCAGGTCTTATTTTCAGGGGATGTCTTTTATACTCACCTCTGGCATTGACAGCCCTGTCTAGCCGGTCCACTTAGGCCAAAGGAGCAACTTCATTCTGCAGCTGCATTCCGGCCTGCATTTTGCAGTCGGGCCTTTCTGGAATGCCTCTGCATGGGTGCGGGGCATGTGGGGCAACTCCACACCCCCACCCCTTCTATAGCTTGATTTTTAGGTGTGTGCCTCACCCCAAAACTAGGGCTTATTTTAGGAGTAGGGTTTATATTAGGCCCACTCCCAAAAATCAAGCTAGGGCTTATTTTTGGGGTAGGTCTTACTTTCAGGGAAATGGTAGTAAGCATCCACTGTCTCCTGAGAAGCAAGACGGGGTAAGAAAGAAACTCAAGATAGCCCCATCTTGATTCTGTTCTATATGAGGAGGTAGAGGGAAATTCTGTCAGGCTTTCAAGATTCTGTCGACAATAACAATATAGAGTTCCAGTAATATTTATGGGGTCTGTTTCCTGATTTGGCTCACCTTGAAGAGCTGACACTGCCCATGTATAATTTTCCATTTGGTTATTAGCTATATTCAGAGGATGTCTACAGCTTACACAAGTGAAAGGAAAATAAAAAACATTTATTTAAATATTTATAGGACTTGACCTGATTTCTATAAGTCAGCTTGCCTTTGTTAGGAAGAGGACACTTACATAGAATGGTTAAAAAAGATAAAATATCCCTTCAATTGAGCTTGATTTCTGGTGACTTCAGGGATACTTCCATGTAATTTTTTTTTTGGCTACATCACAGAAATCATTTTAACATGTTTCTTTCCAGGAACTTTTCTCAGCTTACCAAGCTAGGCCATCATAGTTTGTTTGTTTTTACAGTAGAACGCAATTGCAACAGCATATTGTTGTTCATGACAAAATATTTTTTTAAACACTTGCAGAGTTTTGTGCCTTTAATTAAAAAAGAAATTATGATCAGAAGATTAGCTATGAGTGGGCTTTCTTAATTTTCCTCATGCCAATCCCACACCTCTGCAGAAATTTTGATTACTGATTCCTTCAAATTTTAAAATCATTTACTATCAAAAGTAAAAGGACATTAAAATAAAATAAATCTTCTCTGCTGAGAAAGCAGACTACTATATAACACCTGGGTAAAAGAGAGACCATAAAACAGGGGCATCAAACTGCTGGCCTGTGGGCCGGACACGTCATCCAAAAGCTGTGTCTACCCCATTGTTGGCAATGGCGAAAAGGCTGTGATACATTGTGCGACATCACGTGACGTTGCGAGTTTGACATATCTGCCATAGAATAAACATTTGCCAGGCCACATCTGGTCTGCAGAAATACAAGAGGACCACTAGATGGCAGCAATGAGGTGCTCCTCTATATATTTGATATGATATGGTAATGTTTCACACCATTTTGGCTTCTTCTTGTTGCAAAAGGTTGTACAAAATTCCACAAGTTGCAGAAGGAAAAAAGTGTTTGTGTGTGTGTGTGTGTGTTGTGTGTTTATTGTGTGGTCAATCTATTTTTCTGAGAATTCCTTAAGCATATCAATAATGAGATGGCACATTTTAGGCCACTTTTCTGGTACTCTGACTTCTCCAAGCCTTCAAGGAGGAGTAAGGTGAAATGTTACTATTACAGTACTCTACTATTTCTCAATTACCCCTTTGTTACAATGAAGCATTTTTTTAAATAAAATCCAATTTATTGATGTCACCCAAAGAGAGGGTGGAAGGATAGTTTGTTTTTAAAAGAGGAAATTCAAATTAAGTAAAAAGGAAATGGGGACATTATGATTTGCAAAATCTTAACCCAGCCATTTTACTCAATCATGCTATAAATTAAAAGTTCATGCTATCAAAAACCAGCCATCTAATTTCAATAGCATAATCTTGGGGGACCATTCCTGGAACTATGAGATAAATAAATAGCATATTTTTATCGAGTGGCAGCAAGAAATGGTCTATATAAGAATTTTAAAGCATTTTTTTTTAAAATCAAGGTGTTGTGCTAGGGCTACCCTATTCTGACAACAAAAATCCAGAGAGCTGGATGGCAGCAAAGTGTTAGTTTAACGCACTGTCCCTCAACCTTTGCTGCTTTAAAATGGGTGGACTCCAACTCCCAGAATTCTCCAACCAGTATTGAACTGAAGGCTACTCAACTTAAAGTGGTCAATGTTTTTTTTAAATAAAAATATATTGCTTTAAAAACAATAACAGAAAAAGGAACAAAGGAACAAAATACAAATATATACTGTGTAGAAAAAAATGTAAGTGCTTAAAAGCAAAAACTAGAACAGAAAAATAGAAAAAGATATATGTAACATACTTGTAAATATAATGCATGATAGTCATGTAAGTGTATTAGCGATGCACACACATACACACACATATACATACACACACAAACACACAAATGAATAATGTTTCTACTAGATAATTATACATAGAATTGTAACTCTACTGTTCCAACAACACATCTGTATCCTACTTAATGTGACCAAGGTTGAAAAACACTGATTTAACCTACCCCTTTGCTCCCAACTAGTGTGGATTTTGCACCCCTGGTTTCTGTCCTTTTAGAAAATTGGCTTTCCAATATGGCTTTATTTATGAATCTAGACCACCATTCTAAGCATGTGTTTAGCTGTTACAAGCCTGTGAAATATCCCATTTAGCTATATATTTGTTATTACTTTTATAATTAACTTTGGGTGATTGAAATGGGCCTTTTCTCTTTGATTTTCTACAAAATCACTAGAGTAGTAGTTTGGCTCAGTGAAAGTGAAAGTGAAAGTGAAAATGAGCAAGCATTCTCCCTAGCCAAGTGAGTGGACGTCAAACTTGAAACACACATGCTTATTTCAAATAAGAAAGGTGTTTGAATCAGGGAAATATTTTCCTCTGCTGGCCAGGCATCTGTGCCCTTAAACATCCAGAATGCCAGATCTTGTGGTCTTGTCTTGATTGTTATTAGGCAGGGAAGAACGAAAGGACTTCTCAGGTGTTGGGGAATTTAACTCCCATTATTGCCTACCAGCTGTTCACCATAGCCCGTATCAGTTGGGCTACCAGGCTGGAGTAGCTTAGGCCAGTCAAGATAACCAAGTATGGAAATCCTGCTCAGAAATGCTGCTATTCAGGTAAAACCAAATGATGTTTGGTTTCAGGCAAAAGCAAAGGAAACTGTACATCCTGGATTTTGCAATCAATCAATCAATCAATCAGAAATTGGAACCCGCACACCACACATTTAATATTAGTCTCTCTGGTGGGTGCCCTCTTGTGTCTCAAGGCAGGAAAGTGGTTCTGCTGAAGCCTCCTTGAGTTTTGTTTTTGGCAGGTCTTCAACATGCTGCTGTCTTTACTTCCTATTTTGGCACAATTCTTCTTTTTCTCTCCTGCTAGTAAACAACTGCATCGTCCTTTTGAGGAAGCTTCTTCCCACCGCCTTGAGGAGCAACAGAATTCTTCTTCCTTTGGGTTATGCTTAGATGGTCTATGGTGAATTTGCTGCTACACGATACTGAAAGATTAAGACCAAGATGAGGATTTAGAAAGATTAAGGTTTTATACAGTACATATATAAAACCTCTCTCTTTGGGTGATGCATGCATTCTTCTGATTTTTGCCTGCATTAAAGAGGATTTCCCCCTTAAACCTAATTGATCCCAGGCAACAGGAAGGTAACTTAGTTTTGCATAGACATGAAAGACAAGAATTAAGAGCTATGTATGCCGATTAACTGAGAAAGCCAAACAATATAAAAAAGAAGTATTCATTGATTTTACAAGGGCCTTTGATTGTGCCAGCCATGCCAAGCTGAAGAATGAATGAATGAATGAGCAGTCTTTTGGGTCTGAAGAGGACCTGCTGTTGTGCAGTTCATCTGTGAACACACAGGGTGGCTTTGCAGTCCCAATCTGGAAGTTCAGAGTCTAGCACAATAGGACCAACTAGAAGTCCAATGTTACAATAACTGTGGGTGTATTCTTTAATGCTGCTCACAGTTTTCCATCAGTTTTTGGTGGTGCCTGACTTCAAAGCCAGTGAAGCTTTCATAGCACAGTGCTTACCAGTGAATTCTATCAGCAGCCACATCTTGGTTGGATGTCACAATGGTATATGTCTCCTTCACTGCATCCTTGTAGCACTTGCATGGACAACCCAGAGGTCTCTTTCCAGTCTCCAATTTACCACAGAGCAACTGGCAAGGCATATAACAGTCATCAGTTGTGATGACATTTCCCACTCATTTCATCTGGGATCTGATATATTCAGAGACTCGATGCTGGTGGACTGTGCAGACCTCCAAGTTGGAGATACAGTCTTGCCAATAAATGCTGAGAATGGAGTGGCGTGCACATATGTGAAATTTCTTCAGTTGCTTGTTGCGCCTTTGGCCTTGATGAGCCCAGGACTTACCTTCATAGAGGAAAGAAGGGATAAACACAACTCTGTAGACTTTTAGATTTGTGGAGATACAGATCTTATATTGATTGAGCACTCTAGTATGCAGCAGCCCCAGTGCCTGGCTGTCCTTGTTGATCCTGGAGTCAATTTCTTTGTTCACAGTCTTCTCACTCAAGATGATGCTTCCCATGTATTTGAAGCTGTTTACGTTTGACAGCTGAGTGTTATCCACAGTGATTTTTGGTTCTATGGACTTGGCATTTGGCACGGACTGGTAAAGTATTTCAATTTTGTTCAGGCTGATAATCACAGCATCCTCTGAGAATTTGTTCAGCATAATCTCTAGAGATCTCTGTCTTTGTGTGCCACTTTGTCCTATTAATAAAGAGAGCTTTTTGAATGACTGTAAGGAGACACTTCGTCCATGCATTCAGGCAAAAGTCAAAAAGAGAGTCCATCCAATTAATACCTGATTTAAACTCCTTCTTTCAGACCCTGGACAGCATGTGACCACATGCAAGTAAAGACCAGATTGAATGGACTGGGGCTAATACACAACCTTGTTTTGCTGCACTGGAAATAGCAAATGCCACTGACATATCACTCTTGTAATGAACCTGCCATGTCATTCCATTATGAAATAGTTGAGTCAGTTTCACAAATTTCCTCAAGCATCCATCACATCTCAGGATGATTCAGAGAGCATCCCTGTTGACAGGGTCAGATGCTTCTGTCAGAGTAAAGGAAGACAGAGCAAAGAGGCTTGTTCTGCTTGATGCACGCCTCCTGGACTTGCCTCATAGCAAATATCATGTCTGCTGTTCTGGCCGAAAGCCACACTGCGCCTCTGGGAGGTTCCTTTCTGAGGCAGTGACAATTATGTTAAGGAGAATGCGGGAAAACATCTTGCCTGCAATGGACAGCAGTGAGATACCACTCCAGTTTCCACAGTCTCATGTGTTTCCCTTATTTTTTTTATAGAGCCACTATAAAGGCATGATGGGAATCATCAGGCATCTCTACTGCAGACCAAATGTTTTCCAAGATGTCTTGGAATGCTTGAAAAGTATTTGAGTCTAGTGCTTTGTAGATTTTGACAGAAATGCTACCCTGCCCTGTTGCCTTATTTGAGCTCATCTGCAAGATTGCTTTTTTTGATCTTATCTGTAGAAGGAGGGCATCCAAGACTGGCAGCTGAAGAATCTGCTTTAAGATACCACGAACATTTGTGAATGGCTTATTGAGTAAGTTGGGAAAGGGTTCAACCCAGCCATTTTATCAGTCCTTTCTGATCAGGCTCGACTCATGAGCTGATAGCCAGGGGGAGCATCCTGATTTAGAAGGACCATAAGCTGACTTTATGCCACTGAAGAACTCTTTGGTGGCATGCATGTCAGCATAGGTTCTGCCTGATCAGCCTTCTTCTGCCACCATTCATCCTGCTTTTCTCACAGTTCTGTCTACACTTTGGATTGCAGGTACTTAAACTTGTCTTTCTTTGAGACAGATGATGGATCATTTTGCAAGTCTGCGTAGGCCTTCCTTTTCACCTGGAGGGCTGTTGAAATGGTTTTGTGGTTTTCATCAAACCAGTTCTTGATGCACCTGGCTTTTCAGAGTACAGATGTTGCAATCTGGGTGATGACATCTTTAAACTGTGTCCACTTTTCAGAACAGGTGCCTACAAGCGGTGAACCACCAGAGAGTTTTTTTTTATTGAGTACATCTTGGTCTGGGTCTTGTAGTCTGCAGATATTGAATGACTTTCTGACACTCCTTGGTTGCTTACAAGAACTGACCTGACCAGCCTGTGATCTCCTCTATCACTCAACAGCTTGCATGGTGCGGGTGATAGTGACATCTTTAAGACTGTGCTGGTGTACTATGAAATAGACAAGTAGGTGCCAGTGTTTGGATCTGGGATGCATCTAGGTAGTTTTGCATTTGTTTGCAAATCTGAACACAGTGTTTAGTGATATATTTTCTCAGAAGAGGTAGGCCATCATTATTTTGTTCTCAACCCCATGTCACCCAAGGATTCCATCCCAGTTTTGCTTTCTGTCCCCATCCTCACACTGAAGTTGCCCATAATGATGAGTTGGTCACTGGTGAGAATTTTTCAATGCTGTGGTCCAATCCTTGTGGTAAGCTTCTTTGTCTTCATCTGGACTCATTAGAGTTGGTGTATAAGTGCTGATTGGTGATATACTGAGACTTGCTAAAAGGAAAATGGAACTTCAGGAAACTACAGACAAATTGATTTAACATCAATACCTGGGAAGATCCTAGAAAAGATAATCAAAAAACAGATCTGCAAACAACTAGATGCAAACAAAGTCATAACTAGTAGCCAGCATGGGTTTGTTAAAAACAGATCATGTCAAACCTTTCTCATCTCATTCTTCAATAAAGTGACTAAACTAGTAGACCAGCTAAATGCAGTGGATGTAGTATACTTAGATTTCAGTAAGGCATTTGACAAGGTAGACCACAACCTACTCCTTGGTAAGCTAGGGCAAAATGGAATAGACAACATCACCACCAGATGGATCTATAGCTGGCTAACAAACCGTACTCAACAAGTAGCCCTCAATGGCACTACATCCACATGAAGAGAAGTAAGCAGTGGGGTACCACAAAGTTCCATCTTAGGCCCAGTACTCTTCAATATCTCCATCAATGTCTTAGATGAGGGAATTGATGGGGAGATCATCAAATATACAGATGACACCAAACTGACAGAAGTAGCCAACACCCCAGAAGACAAACTCAAGATCCGAAAAGATCTTGATAAACCTGAACAATGAGCCCTATCCAACAAAATGAGTTTCGATGTGGAGAAAGCAAAATCTTTCATTTAGGCATGCATGCTGTCCCCCTAGTCCTAGGCCTTCAGCTGGGTTTTATAAAACCCTTTCACTTTAGGCCTCCGCTGCCATGTGCAAAAAAAAAGGTTCAATCAATCAATTTCAATTTCTTTCGGGGGGAAAAAAGATCTGGCAAAGTTTGAATTGATTTTTTGAAGTATTTAGTCCCACCCAGTCTGCCGTTACCACTGCAGCCATGACCACCCAATGGGACATGCCCACTGGGCACCCAATGATACATAAATGGGTTTTGGGTTGCAGTTTGGGCATTCAGCCTCTAAAAGGTTCGCCATCACTGGGCTATGGGACTTGGATTTGTCTAGTGTTTAAAGAAAAGAAGAAATAGGGGAGATATGATAGCAGTGTTCCAGTATCTGAGGGGCTGCCTCAAGGCAGAGGGGGCCAGGGTATTCACCAAAGCACCAGAGGAGAGGACGAGAAACAATGGTTGGAAACTGATCAAAGGGAGAAGCAACGTGGAATTAAGGAGAAACTTCCTGACAGTGAGGACAATCAACCAGTGGAACAGCTTGCCTCCAGGAATTGTGGGTGCTCCATCACTGGAGATTTTTAAGAGGAGACTGGACTTTCACCTGTCTGAGATGGTATAGGTTCTCCTGCTTGAGCAGGGGGCTGGACTAAAAGACCTTCAAGGTCCTATTCTATTCTATTCTATTCTATTCTATTCTATTCTATTCTATTCTATTCTATTCTATTCTATTCTATTCTATTCTATTCTGTACAGTAAAAATGTTCTTCAGCATACTCTGTGCATCCTGTTGTCAGTCTGTGGTTTCTCTTTCCAAAGAATTCTATATCTACTCACTATTTCTTGCAAAGAACTCAGCCAGCCTAATCTTACTGAGTACAGCAATGCTAATGCTATAATGACAAAGTTCAGCTACTATGAGTGTTGCTCATCTTTCAGACTTTGCCACCTTGTCTCTTTTCAGCCAGGTATGGATGTTCCAGGTTCCCAAACATGAATTTTCTTTGATTCCTTTTTCTTGATTCTCAACCATTAAGGAGATGATCTGCTAGCCGCAATTAACTAGCCCGATGTTGTTGTGGGATAGGCAATTTTTAGTTTTTTAATTCCCTCATACAAGGGTGGGCGTGCTATCCTAGAAGAGCTGCCCAATCACCCTCAATGTTGCCAGATATCTTTATTGGTCTGATACAGAGACAACCACTGGCCCAAGGGTCACCCACATGCAGGTTTGTGACTACAACTACCAGTGGTCATCCCTACCTTTTGCCTCGCCACTCCCCCATTGCAGCAGGACTCATCAAATTAGATTTGGACAGAGAGGATTTGCAGATCAGTTGTAGATGGACATGAATTGCGCAACAGAAACCTGCTGCCCTTGTGCAATGGCTGTCCCACTTAAAACTCCCTCAGGGAGTTTTAAGTGGGACCGCCATTGCATAAGGGCAGCTTCACTCTCTCGGCAGTCCGGTGGCAGAGAACCATTGTGGTTGGAGACCTCTCCTGGTTCAATGGATGACCAGGAAATCTAAGTGTCTTGTCATGCTTGTAGCACTCCACAACTCCTGCTGGGCCTGCCTTTTTTGAACCCTGGACTATTGACCAGTCTCCTCCACTCAGTTGGCCGGAGCCAGTCTTCACACACTGGATTTACAAATCTGCTACCTCACAGAGAGTTGAAGACTCATCAACTACCCTCAAATGTTTGGGGCCTCTCCCAGATGGTTTACTGGGATGTAGCTTTTGCACGTGTTACAGCTGCGTGGAGAAACACAGGTGAGAACTGAGTGTCAGTAAAGGTGAACAAGCAGCCCTAAAAAGTGTGTGGCAGGTCTGCCCACCAGAGGTGCTACCCTTTTCTGAACACCCCATACACCTGGAAACAACAGACAGAAACAGAAACAATGAAGCAACAAATCCCTATTCTGTCTTTACTTACTCTGTCCCCAGTCCTTTCCAAGCTAAAGGGTGGCAAAGCCCCTAGCAGGTTCTATATATAAAAGCTGTTCTTGGACAGCATTGGAATTTTAAGGGGAAAAAATTAAACTCTTATGCAAGTCAGGATAATAACAATAATTTAAAAAGTTGGAAGGTACCTTAGAGGTCATCTAGTCCAACCCCCTGCTCAGGCAGGAAACCGTATACCATTTCAGACAAATGGCTGTCCAGTCTCTTCTTAAAAGCTTCCAGTGTTGGAGCATTCACCATTTCTGGAGGCAGGTTGTTCTACTGATTAGTTGTTCTAACTGTCAGGAAATTTCTCCTTAGTTCTAAGTTGCTTCTCTCTTTGGTTAGTTTCCATCCGTTGCTTCTTGTCCTGCCTTCAGGTGCTTTGGAGAATAGCTTGACTCCCTCTTAAAACTCTCTCCTCCATAGGCTGAGGAGGCAATGAAGGTAGCATTAGGGAGACCCTGCCCACAGCCCAAAGAGTGGCTTGTGAAATTCAGAGGCAAGGGATCTTTTCATGTATTTTGCCTGCACTACAGAAATGAAGTAAAACAAATCCAGTAGAGGGCACCATTACATCACACTCTTTCCAGGGACAAAAATGAATATGGGTAAATGGTCTTTCCTTTGTGCTAGAATTAGAATTAATTAATTGATTAGAATTAGAATTAATTTCATTTCCTGATTTAGGATAGTTTCTGCATGTCACCTCTTTCCTTTGTAAGCTGTTTGGGAGAGTTTTTTTATTATTCTGAGGCAAACCTTTAGTAGCTTTGATTGCTACAGTACATGTACTTTAAATCCCTTTGTGTTGTTATTTATTTATCCATGGAAAAAAATAATTTTGCAGGAGGTCATTTGTTGAAGTGGGTTTGCTCTTAGTAGCAAACCACTCAGCTTATTGACTGGTTCCTATACTACGCTAAGCCATATTTTTTTAAAAGAAGCATAATAGCAAAGTTCAGAACTCTTAGTAAGTTGTCAAGGCTGCTTAATGGAAGTTGTGCCTTTGAGAGCTGCCTGGGTCCCAGAAAAACAGGCTGAAATGGGATTGAGGATAAGGATTGAGGGTTTTAAAATAAAGAAATGATGATTGTCTGTTTTGGGATTTCTAGTCCCCCAAAATTAGTGCCTCAATTTTAAAAGATTTTTAGGCAGGAAAGTCTGCTGTCTGATAGACAAACGTGAACCACAATGTAGCACAGATATTCACCAGTGTGGAATAAAGGAAGGCAACTGACATTATGTGCCTTATATGTTTTAAGCATGCCACAAATTATGCAAATTATATACTGCAGGCTGTACATGATATTCTGGAGCTCTTCAAAGCAATATTCTATTTCCAAAATGTTTCCTCTGGATACATTGTTAATTTTTACTTCAGGTAAAAATTACGGTAGGTATTCCATTTTGAATACATTATTTTAATATCTTGTAGGAATTCATCAACCATGTTAATCTAGGATTTGGAATGAGTAAGGGGAGGCCTCCAATGTTACATTGCACACTCTGATTCCCTAACCTGACCCTAGGAACTGTTAACGTGGCTTGTTTGGTTTTGACCACATGTATGAATTCAGTCAGTTTTATTTATTTATTTAAGTTATATGTAACCGAAGTGACTCTGAGCATAGTGAGTGGCTGGGCAAATTGCATTAAACAAGCCCTGACTGAGACATAGGAACCCAGTCAGATGTGTATGTTAGATTGCCTTGAAAAAGGTCTCTTTGATGATGGCTAGATTCAAAGAATTAATAAACAGGTGATACACATGCTAAAAAAGTTGCCCCTGCCATTAAGAAGCACAAGGAGGCTATTTTTCATAAAATGTTGCACAGTGGAAAGGGAGCAACTATGGTGATAGATGTTGTGTGCAAGGTGATACAAGGTCTGAAACAGGAACAGCACTTATAGCAGCTGAACTGTATAGCATTGACATTGCTGCACTCAATGAGACCAGGTTGGCAGAGGAGAGTTTATTGCAGGAAATAACAAATGGATATAAATTTTTTTGGAAAGGGAAACCACAGACTGACAAAACGATAAGTCTGTTGGGGGAATGAAGCAGCTTCAGCTCTATGAGGCCCACTACAGCCCCCGACATGTGGAGATGATCTGCCCAAGCAGGAGCTGAATTATGCACCAAGACTCCTCATTATCATGATCCCTTACTTCAGGGGTCCCCAAGCCCTGGGTCATGGCCTGGTACCTAGCCACGGCCCGTTCATAGCCTGGCTGCAGAAGTGGCAGGTGAGCATGTGGCGGGCAGGTGAACAAATCTTCACTTGCACAAGCAGTGGGTGGACATGCCTGCGCACATGCAAATGGAGCATGAGCGCACCTGCCACACAGAACTATCCCCTCTCACACACCCCTGCACGAGTCCATCAAGCCGCAAAGGTTAGGGACTGCTGCCTTACTTTATCTGTTCAAGGGCCTGAGCTGTAAAAAAGAATAGTAATTATTGTTCAAAAAATGGCATCTGTAAAAAGAATGGGTTGCTTATCAGGAACTTGCATCTGTGCTTCATCGTTGCCTACTTATTCATTGAAGATGCTATTTTCTTAGTGGGAAAGGATGATGTGGGAACTCAAGAAATGTCATTTCTGTATAACGTAAGGCCACTTGCAGATAAACAGCTAACATATTTTTCTCTGTCAAATTATTTGGAATCCTAAATCTATACACTTTTGTGAAAACAATGCAGGAAATAATAAATTGAGACAATAAATTCAAACTGAATGAAGATGTAAGGATTACCATTTCTTCTTGTTATTTATTAATTTATGTTCTCTTTTCCTCCAAGAATTCTGGACAGCATGCATAGCATTTCCTACTCCAATGTTATCCTCAACACACACACACCCCAAAAAAACCCACGTACCTGACCACACCTCTCCCAACTACACAGGTTAACCTGACTCCAATTGGTCAACTGGAGATGTCTAACACAGATGCTCTAACATAGGGATGGGATGGGGAGACAATGATGCTTTACATGCAATTCAATCTCTATCCACTCCTGATAGGCTAGGAACAATGTTAGATTTATAATTTGGAGAGCTTCTGTCTGCCAGTCAAGAGGCACCTCTAAACTCAGTCTAAGCCATGATGCGACTAGCTTGTGTTTATAAAACCAAGTATGGCACATTTTATGGCTCAGTGTGTTTTGTAAACCAAGCCCAGTATGTTTTGTGGTTTGATAAATTGCAAAACAAACCCTGGCTTAGTGTGATACATGAATCCAGGTTGTATAAGGCAAATTGTTCTTTTATTTAGGGCTTCCTTCAGTGGAAAAAAGCACGATAGCTTGCAATGTTGGCCAGATAGGCGGCAAGGGTTCCAAGGGAAAATGACAAGCCATCCACCCTGAGCCAATGGTTCGACTGCTTGCTGCTTGTGGAGAACACAAAGGATAGTGTCATTGGCCATCAGTGTGCTGGCCAGCATGCTTCCTGATCCACACAGGGTGCAGGAAGTTATTATTTGTAGCCCTGACCCCAATGACCCCCTGCATCAAGTTCAGTCCTTGTTTTCATTTTCTGTTTTCATTCAGGATGTTGCCAGGTTTTGACTTGCTGACCTTTTAAATCAACAGATGGCAAAGCTATTGCAGGCTATCATCTTTGGGACACAAAATCCTCTCGCTGCCCCCCTCCAGCTACGGAAAGGAGAACTTTCCTGTTTGGACTTTGCTAGTGAAAGAAGATCACTGCATATATCAGGAAGCAGCACTTAGGGAGGGAAATCAGGATGGCCCCTACAGTGGCGTAGCGTGGGGGGTGCAGGGGGGCCCGGCCGTACCGGGCGCAACATCTGGGGGGGGCGCATTAGATGCATTTTACTTTAATTACATCAGTATTTTCATAACAAGCAATACATGTGCTTAGGGGGTAAGGGTTTCTTTAACTAATCTAGTGGAAGAGACTCGAGTGCTAAAATCCACGGGTTAGGGGGCGCAAATTACTTGCCTTGCCCCGGGTGCTGACAACCCACGCTACGCCACTCGGCTCCTACCAGGGACAGGACCACATTTTTTCTGATCAAGTAGGTACTAACTCTCTATTTCTCACAGCAATACTCAAGATCCTACGTTGTTGGGTGAGACAAACTGCAGGTGCTGGAAATTCATGCAGAAAATAATGTTTTCTGAAGGCCTGGCTTCACTTGAAACTAGCTTTTCCAGCCTTCAATCACACCTTATTGTCAGATTCAATTCTCATCATCCCTGGCCATGAAGCAGATGAGATTGTGAGTTTAGCATATACACAGCCAAGCTTGGAAAAGGATGCCAGCAATTTCGGAAACTTTTGGCCAGGGAGATGGATGGTGGGGAGGACCCAGGACACCAAAATTAGAGGAGGTGATGCTGAATGTGCAGTTCTTTAGATGCAAGTTACTTTGTTTTCTATTTCTGTTTTAGCTTTTGGCCAGCAGATGGCAACATTTATTTTATTTTATTTATTTTTTTCATTATTACTGTTATTATAATTTACCCTTGCATTCTTCTAACTTTGTTCAGTTATTGGCTGTTTTATTTGTGTTTATTGTAGATGTACCAAGTGCTATGGATGGTAAACTGCCATAAGTTAGGAGTGATTCAGCAATATACACCAAGTAGTGGCATCACTGAATTCTCTGAACTTTGAGAAATTTCCATTGAGTCATTTCCTATGTACCACCATCATAGAGGGAACATAGAGGTAGAAGCAATTAAATATGATCAGATTATAACCTGTGAAAAAATACAAAATTCCAGAGAAATGGCTGTTAATGCAATCTGTTACAGGTTAGTTCGCTGACACCCTAGCAGCACTCCAGGCTACAAAAGTCAGAGATATGATTCAGGAAAGCTCTAGTTCAGGGGTGTCAAACTGCCGGCCCATGGACTGGATAAATTATAGCGAAACCACACCCACTCCATTGCCGGCAATGGCAAAAAAGTCGTGATACATTGTGACACATCACGTGATGTTGCAAGTTTGACAACCGTGCTCTAGTTCAGGGCTTTTCAACCAGTGGTACGTGTACCACTGGTGGTACTTTAGCACAGGGCAGAATGGTACGAGACCCCCTAGCCAGGTGTAACGGGGGGATGAGCTAAAGTGGTGCTGCAAAGGCCTGGAGGAGATAAGCTGGAGCTGCAGGGTTCAGCAGAAGTGCCAGGATCTGCACACGCGGCTGCATGCTGGTTGGAGCTTCCAGCACACCGGGAAGAGAGGAGGAGGAGGAGGAGGGCAGAGAGAGGAGAAACTATAAACGAAGCAGGTTTTGGTAGGAGAAGGAGAGGAAAACAACAGAGAGAAGAAGTTTTTGTCAGCGAAATAAGTGAGAGAGCGAGAGAGAGGCCTTTGCGAGCAACGTGTCAGTGAGTGAAAGAGCGAGAGAGAGACTTTTGTGAGCGAAGGGTGAGAGAAAAATGGAAAAGTGAAGGGGAGAAGGGAAAAAGAAAAGGCATTGACTTCTGACTTCCTCTGTTACAGTAGAAGGAAGCATTAATATTGAACCTCAATTTTTTATAATATAAACTAGCCATTTCTATAACAACGAATGGATCTAACCAGAAAAGCCCAAAATCCCCCCCCCCTTTTTTTTAATCATCAAGTCTTTGACACCTTGCTAAGCACTGGTGGTACTCGAATATTGTCATGTCCTAAAAGTGGTACAATCTGTGAAAAGGTTGAAAAGCCCTGCTCTAGTTGGTAACATCTTGTCCTGTTAATCCCCATTCTTGGCAGTGACATGCATAGGTTGCACTTACTGCTGGCACCGCAAAAAGTAAATTTTCATACAGTCTGGAACAAAACAGTATGTGTTTTTCTGGTCACTGTAATAAATGGTTTACCACTGACTTTTTCTCGGATGCTTTTTCTTTTTTGACCCCTCTATCTAGCCAACAGCATGGAATTTCCTAGATTCCTATTGTATATTTATAATTATTTTAGCAACCTGATGGACAAGCCCATCTTTTATGGCATTTGAAGCTTTGAAAGACTGGTGGTTGTTTTTATTTTTCTATTTCAGTGATTTGTATTGCTGTTTGGACATGGGTGTTGCTTTGAATAGTCTTTAAACTCTTATTTTGGGATTTTTCATATATTTCTGCAATCTTTCAAATCATTTTATATTTTAAATCATTTTATATGCAGCTGCCAGAACGTGGCCCTCCAAGGCACCCGCTTGTTCGGTCAGGGCTGTTATTAAAAACAACGACAACAACACAATATAAAATCGCTACTTTAACTTTTGAAGGAGCTATTGAGAGTGCGTGCTCCAGTCTAGTGTAAACCCAAGAACTTGCTTGAAGCCTGGGCGCCATTGATGTCATAGGAATTCTGGGGGGGTTGAAGTCCACAGGTCGTAAAGAGGTGGGCCATAGTTGCCCACCCTGCTCTGGATGCTGTCACCTCAGTGATCCTCCTTCTCAGTGCTTTTTTTGTAAAAGAAAAAGGTGCCGGAACTCACACATGTCATACAACCCGCCTTGCCTACCCTACAAGGTTCCATCCAAAAAAGGTGCCGGAACTCCGTTCTGAGCGTTCTATGAGAAAAAAAGCCCTGCTCCTTCTCCTTCTCCTTCCTCCTCTTCCTCTGGCTTTTGTACGCCTGGCCAGCCTGTTTGATCTCCCTTGAAAAACCACACAAGACAGAGTCCAAGAGGAGTTGAAATGAAACAGATTTAGGAGACTATATTTATCCCATGAAACAGAATTATATAAATTGGAATTGTACTTCCTAATTTACTTTGGCCACTTTTCCCCAGTCCTGTTTACTTATTGCAAGTTCAGCCTCCAAGGCTATAGGTCATTTAAAAGATTTATGGCACAACCCTATGTATTTTTCTTCTAAAGTAGTAACTAAATTTTCACTGGGGTTTACTCCCTGGCAGTTATGCATGACATAGCATTTGAAGAGCAATGGTGGATAAACTTGTGGAATTCCCTTTGCTTTGACTTTGTGGAATCCATTCATCAAACTGGTAATACAATGGTTCAAATGCATAAGTACATATTATGAATGTAAGGCAGGAATAGGGCATTTCTCTTGGACCAAAGGCTGAGTTAACTCTGAGCAAGTATGTTGGAGGGATCATAACATATTATTGCAGGGATCCTATCTCCAATGTCCCACCAACCACACACAAACTCTAGCTTGTGTAAATCTGCTCCTGATGTTTTTCTCACCACAATCTATGGTATGCCTCCCCCAATGTCATCGTGTGACTTTAAAATAGCTTCCATTGATAATAATGAGCTAATTTAAAGGCTTTTTGCAGAATGGAAGGTAGTGACACATCTCTGCATAAATACTGTAGACTTAATTAGATAACTTTATATGAAAATCATACAAGGGAGGAGCTAGCTATAATAACTCATGCCCTTATCAGTGGTGGGATTCAAATATGTGAGCAACCAGTTCTCTGTGTGGATGCCGCTTCCAGAAGTCCATTCTGGGCCTGGGCAACAAAAAATTAGCTGCCAGTTCTGCCGAAGTGGTGCAAACTGGCTGAATCCCATCACTGGCCCTTATCATTTGTTAGACTACTGCAATCTGACCTACTTGTGCCCTTGAAGACCTCTTGAAAACTATAGTTGGTCCAAAACATAGTGGCTTATTTGTTGCATGGTGCTAATTGTTATGATCCGGACTGACTGTGCAATTGGAAATGCTAATTTGGATTTATAAAGCCATATTTTATAACTTGGCATGAAAGCATCTGGAAGTTTGTGTTTCCACATCAGAGTTCTCCCCATGAATGTATTTGTGTTTGTGTGAATGACATCAAAATAATGGGTATGACCAAACAATTAAAGATCCACTCATTTTTACTTTCAAATATGCATGTGATGAAGTCAAAAAGGGGCAGGCCCTGATCAGTGAGTTATGTCCACCGTTTTAATATTGCTTATCTCCTTGATTGATCTTGGTCTAACCAGGAAAAAATGATGGTAGATGGTGGTGTCCAAAGTCTAAAGCAGGCATGTTAAACTGCCGGCCTGCGGGCCAGATGTATCACACAGAAACTGTGCCCACCCCACTGCTGGCAATGGGGAAAAAGTCCTGATACGTTGCGTGACGTCACCTGACATTGCGAGTTTGACATGCCTGGTCTACAGAATGAAGAGGCCAAAACCCATTGCTTTTTTATCATAGCGGTAGCACCAACACAATGGAACAGCCTGCCTCTAAAAGCTAGACTGACATTCTCAATGATGGCATTCCAATTGTTACTAAAAACTGAACTTTTGTGGATGTTTTTTGATATTTTTATTTTTATATTAATTTAATATTTGTATTAATTTTATTACCAGATATTTTATTGTAATTTTATGTTGTTGTAATCTGCCATGTGTCTTAATGATTCAGTAGCATAAGCATTTCATTCATTAATAATAAGCATTGATGTACATAAACTAAACAGTTCACTTTTTGAAAATGATATAATTCAGTCTTCAAAAAATAGTATAACCTGGTTCATGTATCACTTTACCCAGCTCAGTTAGGAATCTGTTCACACAATATGCTCATCCAGATCAGATAAAGATCTAGCCAGCTTCAAAAATCAGAAGCCTACATTTGCCTTTCCAAACAGGAGTATTCTAGTGGGTGGTGTATTTAAATTAATCTCCTTCTCCTGTGGGGTGGCTTGTGTATATAATGGAGGTAAGCTAACCCCAGCCCCATCAGTGGTGGCACCAACCCTTGTTAGTGTCACCATGCATGTTTAAAGGAATGTTTTCCTAAAAGCGCCAAGGGAGGAAAGCTGCCATTTACAAACAATACTTCCCCATTTAACTAGGGAAACACAGATATTTTTTAAATTTTTCCTAGTAAGCTAACAGGTAAATCTCTTTCTGTATAGTAGCTTTGGATCCAGCTAGCATTGTTACCCTCCTGTAATCAGTGGCATGGTAAACTCTGATCATGAAGACAGTAAACCTGATCTGTTCTATTTTTCCATTCCATTCCATCTCAGTAACTGTGTTTTGTAAACTATGATATATATCTCATATATCTCACAATATATCTCATTAGATTATATACTTGCAGCCAGTTCTGAGTAGTTCAGTAAAATAGTTTTAAAAACAGCTGCCACTGTTTTTGCCTCAGGCAAAAGGGGGAGCAAACATCTTGCTTCGGGCTGCTATCAGCAACTGCCAAATGCAGACAATCACCAGTAGTCATACAGATGTTGGCACTCCAGACCTGGGAGTCCTTATTTTAGTTCCTGCATTTTTTAAAAATGAAAATTAATCCACAGTGATCTTATAAAATTAAGAGAGGTTTAGCCATCCTGCTGCACCCTTCTTCTGCTCTTATTTCTAGTGTGTGTGTGTGTGTGGGGGGGAGTTTGCAGGGTGTGAAGAGAAACTTTTCAAAAATCCCAGTTTTGGGTAAAGGGGGTGGGGTGCCACTTTAGGTGTTTAATTTTGTGTTGAGAGAGTGTTATTCTTCTCTTCACAGTTGAACAGAGGATGTTTATTTACCTAGGCTGCTTTGGATTAAAACTGACCCTCTCTAACCCAACAGCTGACTGGGTTTAACTGTTCACATGACATGATAACCTTGCCAGTAAGCCAGTTAGGTGTGTCATGAGAACACAACTGGATTTCTATGCCAAGTTAATGGAGACTTTGTACGCTTCCATTTTATCATCCCTCCCCAAAATGCATGCTTTATATTTCATTTAACTCCACAGTTTACCTGATGCTACATATTGTATTCAAACCCACAACACTTATCATTGTTAGATTGGGGGAGGGGGGGAGGAAGAATTTGAAGTCAAAGTTTGTGGAAACCAACAATAATGACTTATGTGGTGTGCACAGTCATGGGGAAGCTTCCATGCTTGCTATGTGGTGATATGGGAGAAAAGAAATGCTGACATACAGAACCCACCAATATTATTTATTTTATTTATTTATTGAATTTATTTATTCTTACCACAGGATAATTCTGGGTGGATTACAATATTACTATACTATCAAGATAGCCAGCATAGGGTTATTAGCTATTTCAGAATTGCTCAATTCCATCCAATCTTTTTTTTTCTATTCTGGGAGCAGTAGGATTGTCAGACGTGACATAAGGTCACATTCAGTTCTTTTTGGCTCGCAACAGCACCACAGTGGCAGATGGGCAACAGTAAGTGCATATTATCCTTAACAAGCAGCCAGCCTCTTGCTCAAGAAATTACCCTGTTTCTCTGAAAGTAAGGCCTACCCCGAAAATAAACCCTAGCTTGATTTTTGGGGTGGGCCTAATATAAACCCTACCCCCAAAATAAGCCCTAGTTTTGGGGTGAAGGGCACACTTAAAAATCAAGCTTGGGTGGGGTGGGGGTGTGGATCTGTCCCACGTGCCCTGCACCCGCTTACCTTGCAACCAGGCCCCTCCTTGCCAGTCCACTTCTTCTGCTAAAGCCTCTTCTGCAGTCAGGCTTGCATTTCTCAGTCAAGCCTGCATTTCTGGGAAGGCCACTGCAGCCGAGAACTGAGCTATGGATTGAATCCATAGCTTGGTACTTGGCTGCAGCGGCCTTCCGGAAAGGCCTGACTGAGAAACGCAGGCCAGAAGGCAGCTGCAGAATGAAGCTGCTCCTTCAACTGCAGAAGAAGTTGACTGGCTCTGCAGGGTTGTCGGTGCAGGAGGTGAGTAAAAAAGACAACTCCCGGAAATAAGACCTGGTGCCTCTTTTGGAGGCAAAAAGGAAATAAGACCCGGTATTATTTTCAGGGAAACATGGGTAGGTGGATCAACTCTGAGTCACTGAATTGTGAAACTGTTCACATCCTATGGTTCTGGAATTGAATGGTTGAACCCAGCCTTGGAAATCATTTTTTTTTCTTGACATGCCAGCTCTCTTCTATCTTGACATTACTAAATGACTAGGCTGTGCCTCCCCTTCCATTACAGAGCAGTTCTGTGGGGGTGTGAGTGGATGGTCTGATCGGTCTGCTGAGTGTGTGCTGAAGACTACATCTCTGGTGACAGCCTGCATTTGATGGGATCTGAATGTTGGAATGACAGGAGCCAGCTGCCTTGGCTTCCTAGGCCACAGCATGTCTCTTGATGACCCTCCCCTCCCTGTCCTGACCTGGAGGTTTCAACAGCTGGTCTGGAGTAAAAGAACTTAAAACACATTGATTCCCAAACCCTTGTCACTCGAAAAGCGCGCGAGGAAGCTGGAAGTGATTGCCAAATGAGTAAGCATGTAAAGAGTCTCTGGAAATACAGTATGTAGCAGGAAAAAATATTGCATAAGGTAGAATCTGAATGCTAAATAGACACAGGACATGCCTTTCAGATGGGATAATTATAAGATTACACCCCAGTCTCATTAATGGAGAACACTCACTCCTGTTTTTATTCTTGTTCCTCTTTAGAATATGTCCAGTTAAGTGATAGCATCTAGTAACTTGGCTAATCTCAGAAAGCTAAGGCTGCTTAGGCTTAAGGAAATGGTTGGGACACCTATCCATAATACCCTAATACCAGGGTATAGGTTGGATGAGAAGTAAAACAGAAATGCCCCTGAGAGAAGGCAATAGCAAACTGAAGGCAGGACAAGAAGCAACGGATGGAAACTAGTCAAGGAGAGAAGGAACCTAGAACTAAGAAGAATTTTTCTGACAGAATAATTAACCAGTGGAACAACCTGCCTCCAGAAGTGGTGAATGCTCCAACACTGGAAGTTTTTAAGAAGAGACTGGACAACCATTTGTCTGAAATGGTATAGGGTTTCCTGCCTGAGCAGGGAGTTAGACTAGATGACCTCCTAGATACCTTTCAACTCTATTATTATTATTATTATTATTATTATTATTATTATTATTATTATTATTATTCCATATAATTGTCAAGTAAATTTCAGGCATGTGTCCCTGAGCTCACCAAAAGTCAATCTCAGCTGTAAAAGAGACTTAACTTTTTTTGGTCTGAAATAATTTGTACCCTTGGTAGGCTACAACACAACATTCTGCAAGGCCTAGTCTTGATTATCGGCCTAGAGCAGGGGTGTCAAACTTGCCGCATCACGTGACATGTTGTGACCTATCGCAACTTTTTTCCCCTTGCTGGAGCTGAGGTGGGCGTGGCTTCCGCGTGACACATCCGGTCCACGGGCCGGCAGTTTGACACCCTTGGCTTAGAGACTGGATACATCGTGTGATGCCTGGTGGTAGTAGGCTGCCTTGCCTTAGGTCCACACCTTTGGAAGTTCCCCAGGAAGATCTGTCTTTCATTTCCTCTTCATGGATGGTTGTGGGTCTGATTGCTGTTTTAAGTCAGAACTTAGATGGTATGTATGACAGCAAGGTACCACCTATACTATGCCTGTGCATTTGATTTTGCATGGTTTAACAGGCACTGGAAGGAATTTTGCAATAAAGGCAAGAGTTTCTTTAGGACCTTTGAATTAGCTTGTTTAAATCAAGGAGAAATATGTGGTTATCCATGCCTAGAACTGGGTCGGTGTTCCCATAATTGAGATAGTGTTAAGTCGTGGGCTCTGGAGAGCAGGAATGATGACACGAGGCTGAGTACAGAATAACTCATACTTTTATTCTTGCTGGAACTGTACTGAAGCTTGGGCCACAACCAGCCACAATATATAGTCTAGCTCTAGCCCAAGGGTCAGCAACCGGAAACACCAAAAGAGCCACTCGGAACCAGTTCCGTCACATAGACAAAAAAGTGGGAGCCGCAAAATGTGTGTGCACCTGTGTGCACGCACGCACATGCTCAGAACAAAGCAAAACGTGCACCAGCCCCGCCCCCGTCCACCTCTAGCCTTTTGTGAAGCTTCGGGATCAGCTCCTATCCTCGACAGCCCTGACACCCGCGCTGCATACTGAGCCGCGCACACCTGTTGCCACCTGGTGCTGCCAGCTTACCAGGGGGGGGAACTTGCAGGCTGAGAGAACTGCGGAGGGCCGTGCGAAGACGAGGAAGGCACCCCCTCGGAGGCAACGGGCCCTTCCCCAGCTGAAGGAAGCCTTGTGAGCGTCTCCCACAGCACGACTCCCCCGAGCCGGGAGGCACCTGCACAGCAGCGGCGGCGGGTCTCCCTGGCAACATGCGCTGGGTTGCGGTGCTGCCTTCAACCCGGGCACCGCCGGAGCCACCGGAGCACCCTGCCCCTCCCCCCGGGGCGTCTAAACCGCCACCGCCTCGTTTGGAGATCTGCCGCCTCCGTCAAACATGGACGAAGGCAGAAGCTCTGCAAATGGGATGGTGGAGCTTTGGAGATCTTCGCGCGCAGCTCTCCAAACGGCCGTTGCCCGTTTGGAGATCTGTCGCCTCTGTCAAACATGGACGAAGGCGGAAGCTCTGCAAACGGGACGGTGGAGGTTTGGAGAGCTGCGTGCGCAGCTCCCCAAACTGCTGCCGCCCGTTTGGAGATCTGCTGCCTCCGTCAAACATGGACGAAGGCGGAAGCTCTGCAAACGGGACGGTGGAGGTTTGGAGAGCTGCGCGCGCAGCTCCCCAAACCGCTGCCGCCTGTTTGGAGATCTGCTGCCTCCGTCAAACATGGACGAAGGCGGAAGCTCTGCAAATGGGACGGTGGAGGTTTGGAGAGTTGTGCGCACAGCTCCCCAAACCGCCACCGCCCGTTTGGAGATCTGCCGCCTCCGTCAAACATGGACGAAGGCGGAAGCTCTGCAAACGGGAGAGTGGAGGTTTGGAGAGCTGCGTGCGCAGCTCTCCAAACCTCCACTGCCCGTTTGGAGAGCTGCTGCCTTCGTTCGTGTTTCTTTCGGCCCCGAAAGGCACCAGTTCTCCAAACCTCCACCGCCCCATTCTCTCAATAGGACTTTTTGACTCCCACTTTTTTTTCCAGAACGGCATGCGGCTCCGGAGCTGTGGGTTGCTGACCCGTGGTCTAGCCCCTAGGCGGCAGCCAATAGGTTTGAACCCACGCTTGCCGCCTGGGGCTGACCAATTGCAGGACCGGAGACGGCCTGTCTGGGTTGCTGGAGACCCATTAGATCCTCCAGCAACGCACGTGGTGTAACACTGCAAGCCCAATACATAACAGATAGCATGTTATATATTTTGGGTTCCTTTTCTACCAGGAGCAAATGAGCTTAGCACAGGGGTGTCAAACTCAATTTCATTGAGGGCCGCATCAGCATTGCGGTTGCCCTCAGGGGGCCGGGTGGGTGTGGCCTGGGTGGGTGTGGCCTACTGGGGGTGCGTGGCTAGAGTGCGTATGGCGTACTGGGTGGGCATGGCCAACTCTGCATTGTTCTCATCAAGGGTGCCTATGGGGGCCTGGGCAGGAGTGGGACAGATCTGAGGGTCTCTGGCAGAAGGAGGGTCTCTGGGCCAGGGCCAAGGCAATGGGGGCCGTTCCCTCACTGTTTCCAGGATGTCTTCGTGGGCCACATGAAACCACTTTGCAGTCCAAATCCAGCCCCCAGGCCTTGTGTTTGACATGTCTGGCGTAGCATGACTGCTGAGAGGAAAGTAAGCTTGGCTGGTCTTGGGAGAATGGCCATGGGCAGGAGAAGTGCCCTAGTAGAGGTGGTGGCAGACAGAGGGAAAGCGGGATGCAACTCACCTACTTCTACTTCTTGATTGTTTATATGTCTGTACTCTCATCTATTCTTTTCCAAGCCTCCCCACAATCTCTCACAAAGTAATGTAAATACAACAATGCACAGCAAAGCAGTGAACCGTTAAATATATGTAAGGTGACTTTTCTAATTGCAGTTAGTCATCGTTTGACATGGATTTTTAATTCTCTCCCTCTCACATGAGCCTGGCTTGTACCTTCAATTATAATATAGTTCATTGGTTTTGGTTTAAGGTATTTTATGCACACGTACAAGACAATGTAGTTGATAAAACATTTATGTTATAATATGTTGTGTGAATCCAGCCACTTCTCATCTATTCAATAAATGATTACACAAATGTTGGCTTAGCATGATAGGTGAAACGGTTTCTTTTTGCTAAAAAGTACTCCCTTGGAAAAAAAAATATATTGGTGTTCTGTATTTTTCCCCCATGGGAGCTGCAGGGAATAATTTTTAGAGGGGGAAAACAGCTTAAGAGGAAAGCCTTAAGAAGACTTTCAATGGCATCATTGTATAAAAAGAAACAAGAAGAAATTAATTAAAGGAAAAGATATGCAATTTATAGTTCTTCTCGAGGTTCATGTTCTTCAATGAATATAGAAATGCCAACAGACATTCCCTGATTTTGAAGTTCTGTGTTCCCAATCTTGACTAAATATAATTCAGTAGTGCAAACAGCGTATGGGCTGGCTGCATGATCAAAGAAGTCCTGAAATGCTTTGCAAGCCGATTTCCATAGTAACTAATGCATGCTGGTTTAGGAAATGCATGAAAATTAGCGTACTTTAGTTCAATCAATTATTTAAATAGATTTTATTTCAGGGTGATTAGTGATGTAAAATTGCTATCATTTAGATGAATCCATTCTGTTTCCTCTGCAGATTGAACTGCTTCATTCGTCATTAAGAGGATGTCTCTGTGGTGGAGCTCCTGAGCATGTAAATGTGCAGTTAGTCAAGGCTTCTAGTTTCTTTGGTTTTCATTTATGAAAAACCTAGTTGTGGTTTATTCAACCAACCATGGCTAAATACATACAAACCTAATAGCCTGATTCACTCATCATGTTAAAATATAATGCTTGATTGTGGTTGTATGTTTGATTGTGGCTTAAGACCAATGCATTTTTACAAGGGCACTATAAAATAAAAATCCTATAAGCAGTAATGTATAACTTTAAAAATATTCATGTGTAGATAAAAACCAGTGTTTAGCATATTACATTGTTTGGAAAACAGCAGAACAAATGTCTTCATTGATGAGATATGGGCAGCTAGTGCTTTGAACAGTTCGACTTTGGGAATCCTTCACAGCACACGAGGTGTCCACTTATGAACAACTATGCTTCCTACACCTATGCACTTGGGAGGGGTTCATTCCACGCAGCCTATGATACTGACCACTGGTCAACTCAGAGATGGGCAGACGTATGGCAAAACATTCAGCAAATGTATGTTAGAAGTCTTAATCAATTATTGCCAACTAAGACTGGGCAAGTATAAAGCAGCTATCAATATAAATAAGGGCATTGTCTATCACAACTTGAAGAAGAACTAGTCACCCACCTAGAAAATGCTACTATTAGGGATCCTTATAAAAACAACAACAGGTGAGAAAAAGGAAACAGTTGGAGGATAAAATTCAAAAGTTAAAACTACACTCTGAAATCTGTGTGAATTTGGTCCATAATTTATCAACCAAACAATTAATCAAGCAGGAATTACATGATGTAATTCATGAACATCAAACAACAAATCAGCGAACACCTTGATGCGAACAAAGTTATCACTAAAAGCCAACATGGGTTTGTCAAAAACAGATCATGCCAGACAAACCTTATTGCATTCTTTGACCAAGTGACAAAACTAGTGGACCAGAGGAATGCTGTAGATATAATTTACTTGGACTTCAGTAAGGCATTTGATAAAGTAGATCACAACCTACTACTTGATAAGATAGAAAGATGTGGGTTAGATAGCATTACCACCAGATGGATTTGTAGCTGGCTGACCGGCCGTACTCAGCATGTGGTCCTCAATGGAACCGCATCTACATGGAAGGAAGTGTGTAGTGGGGTGCCCCAGGGCTCTGTTCTGGGCCCAGTGCTCTTCAACATCTTCATCAATGATTTGGATGAGGGGATAGATGGGGAACTCATCAAATTTGCAGATGACACCAAGCTGGCAGGAGTAGCCAATACTCCAGAAGATAGGCTTAAGATACAGGAGGATCTGGATAGACTCGAACACTGGGCACTATCTAACAAAATGAAATTCAATTGTGAAAAAAGTAAGGTTCTACATTTAGGCAGGAAAAATCAAATGCACAGGCATAGTATAGGTGGTACCTTGCTCGATAGTAGTAACTGTGAGAGAGATCTCGGACGCCTAGTGGACAATCACTTAAATATGAGCCAGCAGTGTGCTGCAACTGCCAAAAAAGCCAACACAGTGCTAGGCTGCATTAACAGAGGGATAGACTCAAGATCACATGAAGTACTAATACCACTTTACAATGCCTTGGTAAGGCCACACCTGGAATACTGCATCCAGTTTTGGTCACCACAATGTAAAAAAGATGTCGAGACTCTAGAAAGAGTACAGAGAAGAGCAACAAAGATGATTGGGGGACTGGAGGCTAAAACATATAGGGAACGGTTGCTGGAACTGGGTATGTGTAGTTTAATGAAGAGAAGGATGAGGGGGGACATGATAGCAGTGTTCCAATATCTCAGAGGTTGCCACAAAGAAGCGGGAGTCAAGCTATTCTCCAAAGCACCTGAAAGCAGGACAAGAAGCAACGGATGGAAACTAGTCAAGGAGAGAAGCAACCTAGAACTAAGGAGAAACTTCCTGACAGTTAGAACAAGTAACCAGTGGAACAACCTGCCTCCAGAAGCTGTGAATGCTCCAACACTGGAAGTTTTAAAGAAGAGACTGGACAGCCATTTGTCTGAAATGGTATAGGGTTTCCTGCCTGAGCAGGGGGTTGGACTAGATGACCTCCAAGGTCCCTTCCAACATTATTATTATTATTATTATTATTATTATTATTATTATTATTATTATTATTATTATTATTATTATTAACATGATAAGAGGTTTAACACACAAGACAGCACACCAAGAGAATTTATAATAGCTTTAGAATCCATACTCGGCAGAGTAGAGATAGAGGAAGCCAGAAAAACATGGTATTAGACAAAAAGTCGAGTCCAAAGGCCCGGAAGAGTAAACCTCTATCTACCTCTATCTATACATTATCTGTCTTCACCTGTGATTATCAGCTAAAATAAGTAAATTAAAAGGTACTAACAGTTCCTTTGAAAGAGAATACAGCTGTTTTATCTTCTAGCACTGTGTTTTATTAATTCCATAAGTCTAGCTCAGTGTTTCTCAACTTGGCAAATTTAAGATGCACGGACTTCAATTCCCAAAATTCCCTGGCCAGCTGATTGAGCAACACTAGTCTAGCTGAGAAAAGGAAATAAGATTGGGAAAAGGAAATTATTGCTGGGAGTAGGGAGGATAGTGGAAAAAAATATTTTTGGTAAATGCCTGGGGGGAAAAGGTGGAGAGGGAAAACTTTTATTAGTTCTAAAATCATTGCACTACGTCACAATACGTCACGTGACACAATCGAATTTGATACCCATGTGTTAGATTCTTAAAATATGTTGTTGTTAGCTGCGAAGTCATGTCCGACCCATCGCGACCCTATGGACAACGTTCCTCCAGGCCTTCCTGTCCTCTACCATCTTCTGGAGTCCATTTAAGCTCACGCCTACTGCTTCAGTGACTCCATCCAGCCACCTCATTCTCTGTCGTCCCATTCTTCTCTTGCCCTCAATCTTTGCCAGCATTAGGCTCTTCTCCAGTGAGTCCTTCCTTCTCATTAGGTGGCCAAAGTATTTGAGTTTCAGCTTCAGGATCTGGCCTTCTAAAGAGCAGTCAGGGTTGATCTCCTCTAGGACTGACCGGTTTGATCGCCTTGCAGTCCAAGGGACTCGCAGGAGTCTTCTCCAGCACCAGAGTTCAAAGGCCTCAATTCTTTGGTGCTCAGCCTTTCTTATGGTCCAGCTTTCACTGCCATACATTGCAACTGGGAAGACCATAGCCTTGACTATACGCACTTCTGTTGACAGGTCTTAAAATATAGTGAAATATAACTAGTCCGTCATCCTTAAATATTTTTCTTTTCCTAAAAAAATTCTTAGATTTCATCGATTAATCTGGTTCTCAGAGTATTATATATTAAATTATATATTGGCATTCATCTCTTCAACCATATAATATCTTCAAATTTCAAATTCATCTTTTCCAATAGCAAAACTTTCATCAATATTATTTTACTACCCTCCCAAAAGCATTCCTTAAGGGTTGGCGGCAGATTTATACACTTTTTTGAAGGAGCAAATATATAAATCATCTATTTCAGAAGTAAAAGTAAATAAAGCCCATAGCTATCCTTTAGATTTTTCAATAATAGTTTTTTAAAAAATATAGAATAAGTAATAGTGATTTTAAAAATGAATTGAAGAATGTTTATTTTCTCAGGGTTTTTTTTTTGCCACTGCTGGGTGAAATAATGTTCAAGAATTTTCATTTTGAAACTAGGTATTATTAGGCTGCACCATGGCTGTTTCTGTCTATTTGTACAATTTCTACCACAAAATCAAACTATTATAGCTTTTTCCATTCCATAAAAATGTTTCCTTATGAGAGCCACAGTATTTCATTCAGGGGATAGACAGAGCCCTCACTTATGTAGATTTATTAGGTGAAATTATATATATATATATGGTAGTGTCCATATCACAAATTTATGCGGCTAAGATTACTAGGGCCTTTAAAATTTAGTCTGTGGGAAAATTAGTTTTTTTTTAAAAAAATAATAATAGGAGACTCTTTAGTAAAGCATTTTATAAGGAAAAAACCCATAAAATTTCGGAACTACATTTCAGAACTACATTTTTGAACTATTCAACAAAGTAATAATGAAAATTTTAGGGGGAAATAAAATCCATATTGTTAATAATTAGTTCACAACTACAGAACTACATCGACACCCAATATTTATTATTATTTGATCCTTGAAGGCTATTCTCCATCCCTCCCCTTTTTTCTCAAACCTTTTTCCAAAAATATTTTCTTTTAAAACATTAACAAAATGCATTCATTTTCTTCCTGATTTTATTATTTTGTTCAGCTAGATATTTCAAGTCAATTTCCCTTTAAGGAAAGAATAACATTTTTGTAGACTGAAGAAAAAAAAACCCCTCCTTTGTTAATGCCAAAAGATGAAACAGCTGCTTTTTCTCCACATCTAATTTTTCTAGTGTCCTTTAACTGAAATATAAAAACCTTTCTTTTTGTGGCTTCATTGTTTCTCCTCTATATTTATTTATTTTTTAATCTGAAACCAGCTTTGTTAATAATAACAAAAAATAGTAAAAATGTAGATATTTTCAAAAATCTATTTGGTATGATGTGTTTTATGAGGGAATGTAAAACATGAAAAATAATTATGGAGGATAAGCACACAGGATAGTTTTAAATTTGTATTTAACCAATGAAATCTTCAAAAATGTTTATGTTTGTTTTATTTGATTTCTATACCGCCCTTCTCCCAAGGGACTCAGGGCGGTTCACAGGGCATATATAAATAACGATACAAAAGTTAAAAGGAAATTAAACCAGTGCCCAATTAAAATACAACAATAATAGAATACTAAAAAAACCAATTAAAAACCCATATTCCCCCATCAGGCCAGACCAGCTAATTCAAATAAGTGGGTCTTCAGCCCGCGGCGGAAGGATCGGAGGTCTGATGCCATCCGGAGCTCAACCGGCAGTTGGTTCCATAATGCCGGAGCACCCACAGAGAAGGCCCTCCCCCTGGGGGCCACCAGTCGACATTCCCTGACCGGAGGCACCCTGAGGAGGCCCTCTCTGTGGGCACGCCCAGGGCGGAGGGGAGTTGACGCCAGCAGCAGGTGGTCCTCGAGGTAACCCGGACCCATGCCATGTAAGGACTTAAAGATCATGACCAGGACCTTGAACCTTGAATGAAGTCTTTCATTTTGTAAATTGCTTGGTCTTGGTATCTCTCAAAAGATGTGATATTGCTTAGTATGTCTTCGCCAACTTGATTTTAGTATTAAATATATGTTTGTTTTTAATTTATCGCTTTAAAAATATTTCTTCAAGTTTTGTAATTCCACACAATATGTTGTGATAAATATTGCTTTTTTTAATCTTACACAATCATTTTTAAATTGTACAAGATGCTTATATGCCTTTTGCTTTGTATTGCTCTTGAAATGCATCTGAGATTCATGCAGTAAATATTTTTCTTACTCACATTTGGACATTCTCTCTCCCGCCCTGCTTCCCTTTTTAGTTTTCAATGCCCGCTTGCCTGTTGTTGGTGTTTTATATGTTTTATCATATTGTGTGAATCCAGCCACTGTAGTTTATTCATTAAAATGTAATTAGGCAAATTAGGAGTGAATATGATGTATGAATCCCATCAGTATCTCATAAACTTTCAAAATATGAGTAATACAACGAAACAGAATCCCGAGGTCAGGAGCCAGTTTCTTAGTAGGGTTACATGCTTTTTCTAGATCAAGGGTGTCAAACTGCCAGCCCACGGGATGGACACCCCATTGCCGGCAATGGCAAAACAGTCCTGATACGTTGCGCGACATCACATGATGTTGCAAGTTTGACATGTCTGTTCTAGATGTTTGCTTATGACATATCTTTGAATCAAATGATGTTAAAATATATGGAGGATCTTCAGTTCCTATGACTAGGCCTGATGCTCTGCCTCAATGAAAATAAGAAATCCATATTAAGTGGCTGGTATGAAGCAACTTGAGAGTCCTCAAAGAGTGTTATTTACCATTCTTTACCACAGTGTGCATTTTTTAAAAACAAGGGACTGGTGATTTCTAATTTTCTCATCCCGTGTGAACATTTCTAAGATGGTGTGTTATTGATGGTTCTGAGCCTCTTTAAATGGATATTCGCCAGATTCAAAATAAGGATAATATGGTAGAAAACAGATATAGTGTTCAAAACAAATTTGATTAGAAAAATCACAGGATGATATTTAATGGAGTAAAAAGTATTTCACTTAAAAATAGCCTATGCCCACTTTGTAATTCTATATTGCCACTATCAGGCTATCTTTACCTGTGGTTCCTTCAACCGTGTTTTCTGGACTTGCACAATGTGCACCGAATACATTGAAAAAACTAGACTTAAGCATTTGTCTAATATGCAGCCACCAATTTGCAGTTCAATGTGTCATGCAAACACAGTTTGGATCAGGCTTTTGTGTATATAATTTTATGGAAAATTTTAAACACAAAAACATTTAAAATACAAACTAAAATAGAGCAAACAAGAAAAGAGAAAGAAATGAAAGGTGGAAAAAGAAGAAGAGAAGCAGAAAAAGAAGGAAAGAAGGAAAGAAAGAAAGAAAGTATAGAGAAATGGCTTTCAATCTTCTTTACCCCAGTTATAAGTACAGTTAATGAATGAATGAACCTTTATTATCAAAGTACAACATGTGTACAGTGAGATTGGGTGAGCCTCCCTTTGTGCCCCCCCACAACTCACAGTGACAACAAAACCACCATCTTGTTACACCATGTGAGCTAATCGCACTACACACCAGCCTCACAAGTCAATCATACATAATGTTACTTCCTGTTCAGGAGCCTGACAGCCCATTGATAGAAGCTGTTCTTCAGCCTGTTGGTATGGCTGGCTATACTTCTGTATCTCCTACCCGAAGGTAGGAGAGTAAAGAGGTACCGACCAGGGTGCGAGTCATCCCTCAGAATTTTTTTCACTTTTCCAAGGCAGCGAGCCCTGGCGATGTCATCCAGTGGTGTCAGGGGACACACGATGTTTTGTGCTGTGCTCACCACCCTCTGTAATATCTTCCTATCCGTGGCTGTCAGGCCAGCACAGTGCGAGAGGACACTCTCTATAGTAGACTGGTAAAAGAAGGTCATTATAAATTGACCTCTTTAAAGTATCCTATCCAATCATCAAAACAATAAATCATAAGTTCATTTTTTCTTTTTTTATGCAAAAAGTCCCTAAGAGGTTTCCAGTCACCAATAAACCCAGATATTCTCTTTTCTCTAATCAAACAAGTCAACGTGGCCATCTCAGCAAGCTCTATCATGTTCACTAACCATTGCTCTGTCATACATGGTAAAATGAGGACCCAGATTGTTGGGGGCAATAAGCTGACTTTGTAATAATGCCACTTGGGGTGTGTGTGAAAGCCCTAATAAGCAGGCATATACATAGAATGAAGGCTACTGCTAAGCTTGTAAGCCGCCCTGAGTCTTCGGAGAAGGGCGGGATATAAATGGAATTAAAATAAAAAATGAAAATACATTTTGCCATATCATTCTACCTTTGTGGTTACAATAATTTGTTGCAGTTATCAATATAAAAATGTTCATGACTTTTTTCCTACTGCTTATCCATCAATACCAAGAGGGAGAGACAATAAGGGAAATTAGGTGTAGAAGCCTATAAATGTATAATACATTTCTACTGTTTTTATTTTTAAAATTAGGATCCCTACTGATCTGTTGGTAGAAGATAAGGTGTGTGTGTGTGTGTGTGTGTGTATACACATAAATATATTTCTCACAAATGTATGTGAACCCTGGAGTCAGGATAATGTTTTATAAATTGTTCATGGTGGAAAATGAGCTGATTCAGTCAACTATTTTGGATACAGGTATTTTGCTCCCATCTATTTGTTATTTTTAAAAGGGATTGGGAACTGTGTGGGGGAGATAAAATATCCTCTGCAATGGCAAGAAAAAAAGACAGAGTAATGGGGTCATTCAATTACATTCAAGGTTCAAGGACAGAATAACTTAGAGTGATATAGAATGACTCTAGATAAACGTTAAGACAGGAGAAGAGAACAAATGATTAAATAAGTATTTCATTATAGAATTTAGGGTAAAGAAAGAAACATAAGAAACCCTGGAGAATGAGTTTGTGCTCATACATTTGTGCTATGTTCATTACAACCAAATGTCCTAGTCTTTATTTGGCCATCTATGAAGCCAACACAGTGTTGATCTGATTCCAGCAAATCTGTTGGATTACAATTCCTAATATCTCCAGCTAGCATAGCTAACATACTTTGTATATCTCTGTAGCCATGAACTCTGGAAAGGCCATTTAGAAGGAACTGAGAGACCCAAGAGAAGTGGGGAAAGACTTCTTCAGGGTGATAGTGGCCCCACTACAGCCCCTCCAGCTATGAAAACAAAAGTGTCAAACTGCAGTGTTTTGACTGAGGGGTAAGTCCTGGGAATTGGGCTGGGGGTTACCTGCCCAAAAGAGGTCAGCAAGCTTTCACTCACGTTTCAGAATTTAATTATTTAATAGTCCATCTCTCTCCTCCCGGTTGAGCACTGAAGTGGGATTAACTAGTTATGGTATTTAAAGCCCTACATGGCAGGGGGCCGGAGTACCTTAGGGAACACCTGCGGCCGGCGTCAACTTCCCTTCGCCCTGTGCGTTCCCACAGAGAGGGACTCCTCAGGGTGCCACCGGTCAGAGAATGTAGATTGGTGGCCCCCAGGGGGAGGTCTTTCTCTGTGGGCGCTCCGGAGCTATGGAACCAGTTACCGGTTGAGCTCCGGACGGCGCCGGATCTTCGCTCCTTTCGCCGCGATCTGAAAACATACCTGTTCGAACAAGCCGGCCTGGCCTGAGGGTGGGATTGCTGGGGTTTTTATTATCATTTTATTGGGGGTTTTATTAATGTATTTATTGTTTTTTATGGGCATGTATTTAATAACTTTTTAATTTTTGTAACTTTATGTTTTATTCTTGCCCTGTACACCGCCCTGAGTCCTTCGGGAGAAGGGCGGTATAGAAATATTAATAAATTAAATTAAATTAAATTAATGCTCTATTGCTGAAGCAAAGGAACAGGAGGGGCGTCAGAAGCAGAACTGAAGCAATCAACAGCCTGTTGTCCCAGGTGCTGCCCGAGTTCAAATTTCTGCACTGGGAAAATAAAGCATTATTTCCTTAGATTAATGGTCCCGTTCCTCCCTTCCTCCCCCTGTTCCCAAAGAGAACAACACAACTGCGCCCCTTCCTCCCTTGCAAGATAGATTCCTTGGGATTCAATTTAATTCCCCCCTGGCAGGCACAGGAACTCTTCAGGGTTGACTGCCTCAGAAGCCAGTGCAAGGCACCTCCTTAAATGGTGCAAGGCAAAAGGCAGAATTCTGAGATACGAAAGGGGAATTGCTTTGGGCACATACTTAGACCAGTTACATGACAGAGCAGGGAGCGCAGGTTGGGAAAAAAGAAGTCCTTGTTTGGATATTGGGTTAATTATAAGCTTAAGTATAAACTTTGCTTAAGTATATTCTGTCACTTGCTTCCCAGCTCTCTTTGTGGTGTGTGTGGGGGGGGGGACAAAAGAAAATGATGTGAAACGTAGAGTTCTTAGAACAATAGACCTATTCGGTGACCAAAAAGATCTATGGAACTGTGTCTATTTAAACTAAACAAGCTCACTGAGGCAACCGTTGCATCATCCTCTACCCCTAAGTTGCACTTTTACATCAGACAATTGAATGATAAATTGGCCTCCACACAGGTTTTACCTGCTTTTACCTGTAATAGTTGTCTTGTTTCCTACCTTAAGCATAAAAGCCGGTTGGGTGACTATGGGACAGTCACTCTGTCTCAGCCCAACTCACCTATTGTGAGGAAAATAGGAGAGGAAGAAGTATTATGTATGTTTGCTGCCTTAAATTACTTATGAGGTAATAAAGGCAGGATAAAAGACGAATGAATGAATGAATGAATGAATGAATGAATGAATGAATGAGGCTAGGCCCTTAATGCTATTCCCTGTATTCTGTTTTCTGAAAAAGTATAATTCTGTGTGGATGGTAAAAGGCTTGGTATGATTCAGCTAGGCTTTGATCAGGGAGCAGAATTGCTCAGACTGCATCCTGAGTCCCATCTTTGTCTACAATTCAGATCAGGAAAAGACCCTTCGTCTCTGCACAGCTGCTCCCTCCAGATGTTGGGACTGAAGGCATTAAACTGAGGAATGTTGCCATTTAGCTCAGTGTCAAATCATGGGTTGTGCTCTATCTGAAATGGGTGGCATTGGCACAATATTTCCTGACTACTTTTTTTAAAAAAAATCTTTTCTTATTTAAAGGAAGAGTGCAGGCAGAACTGGAAAAAGGAGAAAAGGGGGAAGAGACAAAAAATAAGATGGTCACAAATGATAGGTAGATAAATTACCTTTATTCTAAGCCAGGATAAAATTGGGTTCTGGTTCTAGAAGAATAGATAAGTCCTAGCTTTTTACATTTTTTTACATGTTTTTTACAACAAATTTAAATTTGTTGATTGCATGAGGAAGAATGGATGTAAAATTTTTCCCTTCCTTCCATAATTAGGACAACAAATACCCTGTCTACTGGGCATTTGGCTGTTACCCTCTTACATACCACCATGTAATTAATACAAGCATACGTGTTTGTAAATTTAAATTTGTTGATTGCATGAGGAAGAATGGATGTAAAAATTGTAATCCAATCAGTTTTTCTCCTGCCTATGTATTATAAGGTATAAAGTATAAATTATTTTGCAGGTTCTGCTGAAGGGCAGTATAAACAACTTTTAAATAGAATGCAGGGCTCAGAATTGATTAGGAGATCTCTGCAATTTCCTTCCTTCAAAGTAGGGAAGAAGCTATGAGACACTGAGATGACCCAAAATTTTTGTCTAACCCTCGTGACAGGCCCTTCACAAATGATATTTTTCAAAATACAAATGTGGCTTTCCATGTGTGGACATGACATGTTTATTTTGTCCTAATGACTTATGGGGCAAACCAGAGACAACCAACCAGACAAAATGAATATGAATGCATTTTTCTTATACAACGATCAAAATATATTATTTGTTTTTTTCATAGGAAAAGTGCCATTCTATGGGTTCTCAAAGTCTGGAGTGATTTTTCTTGGCGATGGTTTGGAACAGGGTCTGGGCCCAGCAAGCTTCTGCCAAGGAGATTGGTCCTCTGTTTCTGATGACAAGGTACAGAATGATGACAGAGCAGAATGATTTAGACTGTGGCAATAGAAATTAGCCCTTGAGTCCAAAGATTTTCCTCTTCTTCCCACTAAGTGAAACTTTTGTGAGACCTTTGACACTGTCAAATTCAGTCCGTCATATCCAATGATCAGGTCTTCTATGGGTCTAAAATGGCTTCCTGGCCATTTCTCCAAGATAGGGTACTTTAAAAAGAATGGCGGTTGCTTTCAAAGGGAACAGATATGAGAAGGAGCAACTGAAGGAAAAAAAGAGAAAGATTTACATTTTATACATAGGGTCCATGGTCACTGCTCAGTAAGGCAGGAGAAGAGGGCTTCTTCATAACCCAAAGGGTGGGAAGGGTTAGCAGCTGGGAGAGAGAGAGAGTGTGTGGGAACCCCAACTCAGGAAACTAGATGGATTTACAGGGCTACTCTCTAAATCCCCCCTCACAAAAGATGCCTGTTCAGTGGGAACAGGATTCAGCTGCATTTGTTTGGCCAGTAGAGCTGGGTGGATTAGGGACAATTGGTTCAGCCCTGACAGAAAATATCTGGAATGTTAAACAATAAAACGGCCTCCAGTTGTTGTGGGCTTGGAGGACGGGTCCCCCACCCCAGGCTCCACATGTGCCTCTACTTAAAAGTTTTTTCTCTCCGAAAGCAGGGCTGCATTCATTCTTTTTGGTTTACTGATGATTTTGTAGAGTATGAGGCTGCCACACCAACCATTCGAGGGTCAGCCTCCAATAAATCAGTGTATTCTTTTGCAAAGGACAGAACAAGGGCTGTTGCTGCATACCAAAGTTCTTCTTGATGAAAAACGTGATGAAAAAGGAGATTTCCTACTAATTTGTATAAAAGGTTTGATGAGAATAGATCAAAGTTTCTCCATGAATCAGAAGATATATATTTTTTTTGTAACTGGCTGAAAAATATAACAGAATAAAAGATCTGGAAAGGGTCTTGGAGGTCTTCTAGTCCAAACCCCTGCTCAGGCAGGAAACCCTATACCATTTCAGACAAATGATTGTCCAGTCTCTTCCAAGGTTGGAGCATTCACAACTTCTGGAGACAAGATGTTCCACTGATTAATTGTTCTCACTGTCAGGAAAATTATCCTTAGTTCCAGGTTGCTTCTCTCCTTGATTAGTTTGCTCCTTGCTCCTTCTTTTCATTAGACTAGACAAACTCAATTCCTGCAACTGCTCTTCATATGTTTTAGCCTCCAGTCCCCTGATCATCTTTGTTGCTCTTGTCTGCACTCTTTCTAGAGTCTCAACATCTTTTTTATATTGTGGCAATCGAAACTGGATGCAGTATTCCACGTGTAGTCTTACCAAGGCTTTATAAAATGGTATTTAACACTTCAGATCACGGGTGTCAAACTCGCCGCATCACATGACGTGTTGCGACATATCATGGCCTCTGCATGATGCAACCGGTCCGCGGGCAGGCAGTTTGACACCCCTGCTTCAGCTGATCTTGATTCTATCCCTCTGTTAATGCAGCCTAGAACAGTGTTGACTTTTTTGGCAGCTGCAGCACATTGTTGGCTCATATTTAAATGATTGTCCACTAGGACTCCAAGATCCCTCTCACAGTTACTACTATTGAGCCAGGTACCGTACCACCTATACTATACCTGTACATTTGGTTTTTCTTGCCTAAATGCAGAACCTTGCTTTTTTCACCATTGAATTTCATTTTATTAGATAGTGCCTAATATTCAATTCTGTCAAGATCCTTCAGTATTTTAAGCTATCTTCTGGAGTGTTGGCTATTCCTGCCATCTTGGTGTCATCTGCCAATTTGATGAGTTTCCCATCTATCCCCTCATCCAAATCATTGATGAAGATGTTGAAGAGTACTGGGCCTAAAATATGTTTGTTTTCATATTAAAGAAAGAGTTTGAAGTATAAGTAATCAATGCATTATGGGGCACTTTCCAAAATACAATTTTAAAATGTTAATTTTTAGGGTTTTCCCCAATTCAAATAAGAAATACTTGTATGTATGTACATTATGTTATACATAGCTTTTCCACACAGTCAGGAATTTTAAAATGCTCAGAAATGAAAAAAAATCAGTATTGTATGTTTTGTTTAATATCTATTGGCTTTTAAGAGTTGATACAAAATTGTGAAAGTGATGCCAAAGTTACAGGATGTATATTATCTGCCAAAATAATACAATCCCTAGGATAATGCTAATAATGCTACTAGTTCAAGATATAATAGTGTGTTTTGCATTCAGAAGTTCTGCAAATATAAATTATTCAAAAAATACAAACAGTTATTTGGGCTTCCTGTTTTGTGTATATTTTGCACCAATAGGCTCAAAAATCCTGATTTCAGTCTTGTGGGGGGGGGGGAAGCAGCAGAATTCTCCCTTTTCTGCTTTGTAATCATAAACTTTCTTGGTTACTTATAGTTAGGCTGCATCTTTGTTTTAGTGGTGGGATTCAAATACATGAACAACCAGTTCTCTGTGTGGATGCCGCTTCCGGAAGTCCATTCTGAGCCTGGGCAACAAAAAATAGCTATCGGTTCTGCCGAACTGGTGTGAACTGGCTGAATCCCACCACTGCTTTGTTTCCACAACCCCAATCATTAACCCAGCCGGGCCTCCTTACTGGAGCCTGCATAAAGCTGCAATCTTATTAACTAGATCAAAGATCGCCATTTGTGGACGGCAGGGATGCCACCCCACTTCCTTTGGGAAGTGCCTGCTAACCCTTGAGTCTTTCAATCGAGGCATCACTTTTGACTGGTTGATCGATTATATGCCATGAAGTCATTTTTGACTGCTAGCAACCACATAGATGGGTTTTCTGCATGATGATTTATCCCTAACCTGTTGGTTTTTTTCCAAATCTCCCAACAGGGCACTCACAACCACTATAACTGAATCCATCCTCCTTGCATCCCTAGCCCCTTTCTATTAGTCAGGGTGACACAAGTGTGACCTAACTGCTTTGGTCTGTCTCCCAAGAACTGGTTGCTACTTTTGTTCTGCTTTCCCCCAAGAGGCACCATGCTGGGTCCTTGGCATGAGCCTGCATGCCCACTCAAGGCAGCCTGAGCACTGAGTCTCTTCGGCTTCTTACAGGAAGATCCTTTGTGATAGAAGGCCTGGAGCAACTCTGCTTTCATTAGGTTACAAAAGAATTTTCAAATGCTTCCTAGTTAAGTGTGGGACAGGATGGGGTCGAGTGAATAAGCAATGTTGCTTTTCTGTGCTCATAAATGGGGGGTGGGGGGAATGAGGCCCCAGGAGAGTTTATTTGCTTTAAAGAGGCATGGACATGTGCACTTCAGCAAAGTGCTGTGGTTCCCCTTGCAAACAAGAAGGGGGAGGAAAAGAAGAAAAGCGAGAAGCAGTTGTTGGAAATGCTTCTTGCCTAATATAGGTAGCACCCCTGCAGGCTAGCAGCCGAAGGTGCCGTATAGACATCAGTCACTGTTTGGGAAGGTTTTCTCTGCTGCCAGTGAGGTATGCATTGGGAAGTTTCATTTTTTGAACTGCTGCTTCTAATCAATTCCTTTTCTTGGAAGAATAGATAGGCAAAATAAAGTAATGGACTTGGCTTTGGTGTTCTCACGATACAACTTATTAGGAGTTAATTGGACTCTGTGTAAGATTGGGTTTCTTGAACTAAATCTAAACCCCTCAGGGGTTAACATATTGTGTCAGTTGACTCTTTTGGGGATTTCCACAGCACACTGGTCCCACATCCCTTAACACAAGTAAGCCTATCATGGAAATGGGACCATTTAAGGCATCCATAGCTAGCCACCGGAGTGCAGCGTTGAACTGAAGTTACAATAAGGTGGATCATTGAGGTTAGGTTCATGCAGCTTGTCAACCAAAACATAGTTGTAGCTCAGCTGCATGAGCCCATCCAATTTTGGTTTATACAATAAGTAAGTGGTCTTTGAACTTTTCTTCACCACGGACCGCCTTTAAATACCTTTTTGTGGCCACGGACCATGGCCACATGGGCCCCCAATACTTAAGACTTAAATCATAACATTTTTTCAAGCCTTCCCGAACCCCCTGAGATGACATCGCAGACCCCATAGGTTGAGAACCGCAGCAAAGAACCATTATTGAAACACGTTGAGGGAATGCAGAGGCTATAGCGAGTGAGAAATACATCTTAGAATACAGAGTATTTCACTAAGCAACTGTAGCCTTAAACCCTGGGGGTCTAAAAGTGGCGCCCATATTGAAATAATGAGAATGAATGCTGCTATAGTTTTTACATATAACATAGAGTTTGCTTGTAGAAGTTGCTTCCATAAGATGTAATGATGGCAATCGCTATGGATTACCTTCAAAGAAGATTATACAAAATAATAGAGGATAAGGTTGTCAACAGCTGCTAGTCATGATAACTATACCTTCAATATCAAGGGTAACGTGTCTCTTAGCAGCAGGTGCTGAGAAATGGGATTTGGGAGAGCTACTATTCTTCATTCTTGCAGGCTTCCTAGAGAATTTGTTTGACCACAGAGGTAGAGAAAGTTGGACTTTGGTGGCCTGTCTTATGCTTTTCAATGAATACGGAAAGTGTACTGCTGTGGGCACCTGTTTATCTACTAATGAAAATTCACAAACAGGATAGATTAGATCCTGTTCAACATATGGCAGTATTAAGTATTCAAGTAATTTTTAGTTATCTTTATAAATAGTCATATTCTTCTTGATTCCTCAGGGGTCGGTTCTCTCTCCCCTCCTGTTCAACATCTATATGAAGCCGCTGGGTGAGATCATTTGTGGTTTCAGGGTGAGGTATCATCAGTATGCTGATGATACCCAACTTTTTCTTTCCACCCCGAACCAACCCAGCGATGCCCTCGCCATGATGTCCCGTTGCCTGGAGGAGGTCCGGGTCTGGATGGGGAGAAACAGGCTTCGTCTCAATCCTGCCAAGACTGAGTGGCTGTGCGTACTGGCATCTCGGGTTAACCAGTCTATTCCACCTTTAATGATGAGGGGTGAGGTGTTACCCCCCGTTGATAGGGCTCGCAACTTGGGTGTCCTCCTGGATTCGCGGCTCAGTTTTGAAGATCATATAGGAGCCGTGACCAGGGGGGGCCTTTGCCCAGGTTCGCCTGGTGCGCCAGTTGCGGCCCTATCTGGACCGAGATGCCCTACGCACAGTCACTCATGCGCTCGTGACCTCCCGGTTGGACTACTGCAACACTCTCTACATGGGGCTGCCCTTGAGGACCACTCGGAGGCTTCAGCTGGTGCAGAATGCAGCCACGCAAGTTGTGATGGGGGGTTTCCCGATACTCCCATGTAACACCTCTGCTCCGTGAGCTGCATTGGCTTCCGGTTGCCCTCCGGGTGAGATTCAAGGTGCTGGTGATGACCTATAAAGCCCTAAATGGCTTGGGTCCGGGATATTTGAGGGAACACCTGCTGCCGGCATCAAACTCCCTTTGTCCTGTGGGCTCCCACAGGGAGGGCCTTCTCAGGGTGCCGCCGGCAAATGATTGCCAGCGGGTAACACCCAGGGAGAAGGCCTTCTCTGTGGGTGCGCCTGCCCTTTGGAACCAGCTGCCCGTAGAGCTTAGGACTGCCCCTGACCTTCGTTCATTCCGCCGGGACCTTAAGACCTGGCTCTTTGAGCTTTCCGGCCAGGACTGAGAATTTTAATTTTAATTTTATTTTAATTGGGTTTTAATTGGAGTTTAACATGGGTTTTATTTTATTCAAGGACTAAATTTAATTATTTTAATTGTTCTTAACTTTTGTAATTTGTATTGTTATTTTAAATACCTTGTGAACCGCCCTGAGTCCTACGGGAGAAGGGCGGTATATAAGTCCAATAAACATAAACATAAACATAAACTAGCTGTTCAGCTTGGAGCTTTGGGCATATTGTTAAAATGACACAAAACTGTAACACAGCTTTACAAGCACCAATATAGTAAATGAATGAAATTAATGATTTAACAATTCATGTTATATTTTCTCAGTTGAGATGGATACTTACTGTACCATAGAACTTATTCACAGCCGAGGCAGATCAAGAAGATATATTAGCTTCCCAAGTTGTGAGTAACAGATAATATACCTTGGACTGGGAGATAATTGTGCCCTCACTAGTAAATTATTTGCGGACTGCAACAAGTTAGGTCTGTTTGGAGTCAATGGTTTCATGGGAAGAAATTCCAGCTGTTTTGAGGCTGAGTTTTTCTAGCAGTCGTTTATACCAGCTAGTGATTAATCATTTCTAGATTCAGCCTGGTGTCTTCTGGCATTATTTCTGCTCCTTGCTTCTAGGGAGTATTTTGGAGTAGCAGAATTGCAGGCCATGCTATTTCAAGAAGGAACTGAATCACTTGGCAAACTTTTCCAGTCTTAGACTTATATAGCTCTACTTAAAGCCTGTAATTTTCTAAAAACAAAAATAGTGCCGATAGAGGGGAAAATTTATAGTTCAGGGCTGAAATGAGGGGTACTCTCTGAGCTTGGTTATTTTCTTGCATAGGCTTCATTACCCAAACCAGGTAACATCGTCTGTCATCATCATCAGAACACTGATGATGTTACCTAGTTTGGGTAATGAAACCTCTGCAAGAAAACAACCAAGCTTAGAGAGCACCAAGGACCCCTCAATAAGAATAGTGTTGGCTAAGAGTATTAGTGGAACAGGCAGAAATCTTATCGAATGATATTTAGACTACAATCCGTGGAATACCAAGTGTTTCGCAAGTGTTCTGAGGGCAGCTTCCAAGGCGCTGAAGGTCCTCATTCTACAACCAAGACGAAAGAGCAAAATAAGCTGAACGTTACACTAACATCACTGGATGAAAGGTGTGTAACTGCTACCTTTGCTCTTAGTGCCTGGCTTCCAGAAATTGGACATTTTTTTCTGCAGAGGTATCTTCCATGCACACAACTGTAGCCTTCAAAACTGTGTTCTTTCTCACGCTGAATTTACCAAACCCTAAAATGTAAGCAATATGCTGATTATTCGTTAATTAGCTCCTCAGTCCATCCCCTGTCCCCTGCTCCTTATGTGAGTACCGCTTTTATTTATAGAAATTACTTTTCACACCTCATTAACATTCTAAAAGAACTAATTGTTGCCTTGGTGCAGAAACAAAGGCAAAGGTACTTTGAACAAGGAAGCTAATTCGATGCCCAGCTCGGAGCAGCTGAGGCTCCCTCTCCTCTGCTCTAGATGTGGCTCAGGGTCAAGAATTCAAAAGAAGGACCATCTGCTCCATTTCTGTGAGCACCAGTCCTGCCCTGCTCAGATCAGGAAAGAGCCCTTTCCTGTCTCAGAGACTCTTTAACAACTAAAGTAACATGTCCTCTCTAACTGGACCTCTTCCTTAACGGAAAAACAAGCTGATGGAATTTTTACCTAATGCCAGTTGGTATTACTAAAGGTAAAGGTAAAGGTTCCCCCGCACATGCGTGCTAGTCGTTTCCGACTCTAGGGGCCGGTGCTCATCTCCGTTTCAAAGCCGAAGAGCCAGCGCTTGTCCGAGGACGTCTCCGTGGTCATGTGGCCGGCATGACTAGACGCCAAAGGCGCACGGAACGCTGTTACCTTCCCACTGGAGTGGTTCCTAATTTACTACTTGCATTTTGACGTGCTTTCGAACTGCTAGGTTGGCAGAAGCTGGGACGAGTAACAGGTGCTCACTCTGTTACGTGGCACTCGGGATTCGACCCACCAAACTGCCGACCATCTGATCGACAAGCTCAGCGTCCTAACCCACTGAGCCACCACGTCCCTTTGGTATTACTACACTGCTTCAATATTTGGATTAGGCTTACATTCACTTAGGCACTGAATCAGGTCTCTTTGATAATGGTTGGGTGATGCTTCAAAAGCCCTTAGGTTTTTACAGTTAAGAATTTCAGGGATGGAGAGGGATGGGGGTGTGTGAAAATCTGATTTCATAAGAATAACAAGTGAGCATCTGTTTTGTATACTGCGGGGAAACAAATATTCAACATGCCAAGTCATTGGGCTTTCCTTTTTCTTAAGTTTATCTATTTTTCTGGCTCAAATGCTAAAGTTTTATGTCCTGTTTTATCATGCCGAGAGGGCCACACTGGTCTTTCTGTTCCATTTCACTTTTTTGCAAGCACGACAAGGCAAAGGATCTCTGTTGCCAAAGTCAATATTTCACATCTGTGCACAGGGGGCAGGTTTCATGGCGCCGGCAGGAGCTTTGATAGTATTTCTATTCCTGGGCTGGTGACAAACTGCCTTCTATTCTGGGTCCCACCAACAGACAGGTTCCATTTCCGTCTCAGATGGCTGCCTTGGGCCTGGGTGGGCCAAACGGCTCCATCATCTTCAGTGGAGCTCTTTCGTCAATGCAGTTCTTGAAAGGCCTGGCTGTGAGGGCTAAGTGGGTGAATGGAGAAGTGTAAACACACAAGTCCAATTGCTCCATTTAGGTGGCCTACAAGTTTCTCACATACAATCTCCTTCTTGTCTTTCTCTACCTGGCTCAGAACTTGTGTTCAATATTAATGAACTCCTCCTTGCCTCTGTAATTGACTGTGGCGCTGTTTTCAAGGAGTTTTGGCAAGACAGAGAGAAAGGGAATGTGAGGGATGGGGGAGACAGGGAAAAAAAGCAATAACACAAACCAACAGGGTGAGAGGAACAAGCTTCTGAAACCACATCCTTCCCTGAAATAGAGATCATATATTCATCTGGACCCACGCAAGGCTGGACAAGACACCATTACAGCAAAGAGACCAAAGGCATGGGGGTACTGATATTTTGTGGCACCAGGGAAGGAGATGTGGGACTAGGTGAATAGCCCTGGGACTGGGATGGGATTTTCTGCAAAGATGAAGTGATGAGTGAAATGCATACCAAGCTGCCTCCTTCCCCATTGCCTATTTTCTCTTCATACATTAGTTTATTTATGCAGAAATGACTCCCTTCCTGCAGTCCTGAGTGCCTGAGTTTGGAGCAAGCTGTTCGGTGTGGATCAAGAAAGCCCCTACTGACAAACAGGGTCTCTAGTTCTGCTCAATGGGCTCATTCACTAGCTGTGATGAATTCATTGGTTCTGGCACATTAGCAGGCAGCTGGCCTTTTTCAGTGGGCCACTAAGACTTCTGGAGCATGGTAGGATTCACACCTGCTGGTGGTCTATTTGCTTATAACAGGCAGCAGGGGAAGGATTTTTGAGTCCACAGGGAACACTTTTTAATCCACCAAGGACCCATATTATGAGCCCATTCCTAGGCCAGAATGGCCCTACAGGTACAGATGCTCCGAGTGGTTCCTTTCTGCCTTTTCTTTTATATACTAGTCTGTCCGCTGGGTTAGTGTTTTTGTGGGAATCTGAAATCAGGCAGAGTTATATCCTGGTAGCTATTTACAAAGCTTGATAAACATTAACTGTAAAATGCTGATAGTAGTAGTCACCTTCAGTATCATTGGCAATACTCTAGAATCCAGAAATCTGTTGTGTACTTAAGTTTTCCAACACAGGGACTCAATAGGAATTACTAAGTTGCATTGTATTTCCTTTCTGCCACTGAAACTGCAGGGATGCAGGAGGAATTAATGCATGCATGCAGTAGCTTTTTGCAGCAACAATGCAACAAAAGGCTTACACCCAATCAGAATCTTTATTGTGGAGCTTGGGATAAGCAGATTCTGGAAAGGATTTTGCCAAAGAATAACAAAGATTAAATTATTAGTGAAGCTGGAGGTTCTGTCTTTCTCAGCCACAACTTATAACCATCAAATACTGTGTATGAACAAAGCATAGGACTGAAGTGTAAGAACATTTAATACACTTGAAAGATGTAAGCTCTTTACAGCTGGATGCATGGGTCTACAACTAAGTGGGGGAAAAACCTAATGTGGAATGTTTGTGTAGGAGCCTATTAGCCTTTGCTCACCGACAGGGAGATTTTCCAATTGGAAATTTGTATCATGTGACTGACTGACAGCATGATACAAGCACCTAGCCTATTGCTATATCTTACTTTGAGTATTGTAACCTGTTGGCAACACTCGACCTGGATACCACCCAGCCACACAGGTTCAAAATTCCTGGTGGGTGGTATAAATGTGTGGGTTCTATGAATCAGCTTTGTTTATGCCCACATCCTTAATGATTCTGTGCCATTCTATTTTAGGTTCCATTCCATTCCTTCCAATAATAATAATGTCTCCCAATGCCAATGATTCCCAGGCTTTTAGCCAAGGAAATCCATCAATATATTGTGGTCCTGATTTAGCATTCAACTGCCAATTTTAAGTATTGGCCCCAAACCAAAGCCCTTGTGTCATCTGAAACACCCACTGCTTGCTGGCAGGTTGACAACCTACCACAACCTTTGAGTCCCAGCTGGCCTTTGGAATGGCTTTGTGGTTTAAACAGGATTGGCATGGATCAAGCAAAAGATGCTAGGCTTGCTTCTTTACATACGTTTTCAGGCCTCTTGTCCCAAGAAAGCAAGGAAGAAAGCTCATCTTTCAGAAGCTCTGTCAATTATATTATAGATTAATTACAATGCTTTGGCAGAAAAAACCTCTGTAAGAGCTGTTGACATCTGAAGAAAAGGCCTCCAAGTAATGGTAGAAGCTAGTATGATCCATATTGAGAAAAGTCACAGGAACAGCAATACTTGACATTTGGGTCATCCTCTGTTCAAGCCCTATTGCTAACCACAATGATTTAGAAAAAGTGCCAAATCTCTGCAGCACAAGGCAGTTGTGATATTACTTTATTGTGGTCTCATTTTAACTCTCAATAGCTGACTGGAAACCTTAAAGGAGTCCTGAATACCCTCCAGCATTAGCTATTCCAATTCTAATCTTGCTGTTCATTAAACGGCCCCAAACCATGATATTTGTGTTTTTTTTCTCTTGGCTACTCTTGAGGAACCTCAAGTTGAGCAAGCTAATCACTCATTGTAGATCTGTGTGGGCAGAATGGTCTCATAAATTACCAGTTTTACTAAATAATATGATTTTTCGGTCCTATTCAAAGATTGCCTGATCATAGGGGAAATGGGACACTTTTTTTAGGTACCAGCTGTCTTGGTCATATGGAGTTCAATAAATCCATTCTAGTATTCTGGACCACTGGTTATTGATGGGTGCTATGTATTCATGCTGCTGCAAATGGACAAGCAAAGCAAATATTCGGATAATTCAGGAAACTGAATTCTGGTTCTGTCTTAAGCAAAAACAGCTGGCTGATTTTTGCTCAGTCATTCTCTCTCAGCCATAGGAAGAAGGCAATGGTAAACCACTTGCAAAAATCTGCAGGGACTTGTTCAGGCAGTTGCTAGGAGTCAGCATTGACCCAAAAGCAAAACAAAACAAAAACACCACAAACGCTTGAGATTATTATATAAACAGGGATGTTTCTGTGAGAAAATATTATCTATAGGAGTAAATTAAAGGCCAGCGACTGGACCGCTATAACCAGTTCAGCCATCAGAAAAAAATCCCCAATATTTTCCCCAGAATAAAATAAGCAATTCAATTTTATTTGTATGAAACGTTGCAACTGGAATGACAGAAGCACAGTCAATTACAAAAGTACTTCATTTATTCTGATCATAATACTGAGAATTTTTCTGATTTTAAAACTGGGCAAAAGTAAATGATAGGATCATTGCACAGGGAAAATAACTGGGGGCCAGAGGGATGTCATAGAAATCTGGCTGGATATTTCTTACAAAATCCTATAGAAAAAAAACATTACAACAGAACAAGCATTTTCCTAATAAGTGTAAACATTGACAGACGAGTGTATATAATGATATTGCAACCATATATGAAGGACAGTATTTGTTATGCAGACTTCCATGCTGCTATCTGGTCCATTGATAAAAATTGGGTTTGCAGTGTTGCGCTCTTGGAAAATGAAATAGAATAAGCTAAAACATCCATAATATGAATGATGGACTAAAAAATTCTTAGATTAATGTGGCTCTGGAAGCTGCTAATAAGAGAAGCCTAGGCTATATTATCTTACTAGTGCAAGTGGTCTATACTGATTGATGTACGTGCAGAACTGAGTTTTAAGCTGATAACAGAGGGAACCAAAAGGATTAGCAACAACTCATGTCTGTTGCACCTGTTGTAGCATCTCTTCAGTCCTTGGAAAACTCTTGTTCAGCGTAAGATAAAAAAAATTCTCTCCAGCTGCCCACCATACTGACTGCAGTATATAACCACTTGCCCCGTGTCATTGCTATAAATTACTTTTCAGAAGAAGGAAATGCAGAAGCACAAACAACTTGGGCAGGGAGTGGGGGGGGGGGAAATAAGAGGCCTTATTTCTCATCCCTTCACCCAGCTGGATTGGAATGGGCTACAGCTGGGAAGAGAGGAAGCAACACTGGGGGAAATGGCCCGCTGAAACCCTATCCCCAGTGGGATGGCAGGGGCTACAATTCCTTCTCAAGATCTCTTGTGAAACTTTAAACCCAGTAGATGGCTTGGGGGGTGGGTGGGCTAGGGAGGAAGAAGAGAGACAGCTGCAGTTACCTCCTGGGGGTGATCCTGTTTTCTGCCATAGTTGAGTGGTGGAAGGGAAGCATAGAAAGTAGGATATTTAACAGAAGAAAGGGGATACAGCCAGAAGGAATACACGTTTTAATGTTTCCTCAAAATACCTTTGTTCTACTTCTTGGTATGTCAGATCTTCTGGAATTGTAAGCAGGGAAAGGGACGCCTTTTGATATTTGATGGGCTTTGACCAATCGCTAGGAAGACACTAGGGTGGCTGTTTGGCCTGGAAGGCGGGGGGGGGGAAGGCGGAATAGTCCCACTGGGCTTTGCGGTATCCCGAGACAGATTCCCAGGCTCTGAAAGAGTGGCCAGTTGCTAGATCAATTTCGGGGAGATGTTGGTAGTGGAGTTCATGGTGGCTTAAACGGAACAGCAGCTAATGCAGAACAGATGTTATGCATGAGCAAACCCCGTAAGAATGGACACTCCACCATTAGCCTTCCCATACTATTGTGGAATACACAGGTGCACATGCTATGTGTGCAAGCAACTCAGACAGGTGCAGGTGAATGAGTTTAGTCCTTTTGGGGCTCAGATCCATTTCTTTGTAAAACGCAGAAGCAGCTGAATTTCTAAGGGCTGGTATAAATCTCACGGATCTCCTTAACTTTTATCTCCAAACTGAATTCCGCCTAGCAGAGTGTGTCCAGCAAAACAAAGCATGTAAACCCTTTCATGGCAGAGATGGCTCTCACTATAGTACCTCTGCCTCCATCTTCTTGCAACCTGGTATACTCTGGATGAGAAAGCTGAGCACAACTGTGTTGGCAATGGATACTTCAGGGAGTTCCATATATGGAGAGTGCCAGGTAGGGAAAAGCTATTACCGAATAAGTTCAGCATGCTACACCTGAAACTTCCTTGTATTCTCCTTTTATGTTTCCCAACAGATGAACTTTTGGCAAAATTGCAAAATTTAGGAATATTATGCTTAGGGATGACCTGACAAGACATCTGGCCTGGATGTGAAATATGGAACCTGCTGAATACTGTATGATGTCAGGCCAGAAACAAAGGGTCTTGTGGCCTTTAAGAATCACAAAATTGTTGAAGCAAAAGATTTGATGAATTATGCTCTACTTCCTTAGTTAAATAGCTGAAGATAACAACTCCTTCATTGGATCACTTGGGTTATGTTCACAAAAGCTCATGCTATAATAAATATATTGGAATTTGAAGTGCCACTGGATTCTCTCTTGTTTTAGACTAACTGTATTGTGCCTTGAAAAATCGAATCAACTTCTCTTCTACAGATCACGCGGGGGGGGGGGGAGGGAAATCAGATTATGGCTAGTTGTTAAAAAGAGAGTTTAGACACACAGTGCCTTCCTTTCTAAAGCTTCACAGATATTCATTTACACAAGAATCAAATTAAATTGCAACATTTGAACTTCACATAGAGATTTAGACATACCATCTGAGGCCAGACTAGTCTAGCAATCATTTCAACAGGAGATGCAGGGGGGGAAAAAACACCTCCAAGCAGAGGTTCTACTCCAAAAAAATAATTTATGGGTGCGGGTAATTCATGTGCATTAGAAGTGATATGTACATAAATATTTATCTCTAGGGTTATGTACAGAGGACATCAGGAACCAGAAGGAAAGGTCCATGTCCTAGGTAGGACATCCTTGTGATGGTGTGTCCAGAAAAGGATGGGACTGCCTGAGAAAGTTGGCTGGCTGACTCCTGCCAAATCATGAAGTCTTTTTAAAGTATGATTAAATTGGGAATGTATCAGAAAAAGAAGCAGAATACCCTGTGATGCTCCTAAGAGCTCCTGCAGTTAGAGAGTGCCCTTCTCTCCAGGACTAAGTTACTTCCTATTAATCTGGTCTTACTTGTCTTCAGTCAGCTGGCTGCATTGAAGGCTCAGCTAGAGCAACAGCTTTGAGGGGACCTGAGATTACAGGGTATTGAAGCATCGTGCCTGGAGCATCCGTAGACACATGTAAGGAAGCCATCTGGTTCTTGTTGATGAACTTTAGACAGCAGACGTCCAGCAGATTCCAGAAGCTTGATGAGACTTTTAGTTCTTGCTAATATAGCTCCAGGCAGTTTCTTCGACCAGGGACATTCTGAGAACTTAAGTTCTCAAATTATGTAATCCTTTAGGAATGAGGAAAAAAAAACACAAAAATGCCAGTTTCCCTAGTGTCCGTGGCCTGTCCCCCTCCTCATGTCCTTACATTGTGATAAGGAAAAAGGCAAGGAGTGATTGGCAAAGGATCGTGGGTGAAGACTGAATCATCAGAGGAACAGGTGCTAGTTGTGTCTTCACAGGATGGGGAATACTGTTCAAAAGGCATTGACAGGTCCAGATACTGGAAAAAACAAACAAAAAAAACACATAATCAGCATTCATAGGGATAAAGGCAAAATTCCTACTTTTTTGTTGCCAATAGCCAGCTGTTTATATATCCTCAGTGGAACCATCCCCTGGGAGTTCAAACCTACCTCATCAGACACAGCAACCAGGACTTTATCCAGTCCCTCCACTAACTGCTTAAAGGTGGGTCGTTGGGAAGGCACAGCATGCCAGCACTCTCTCATCATCATGTACCTGTTTTGGAAAAAGAGAAACCTCAGGCCTCTATTTTCCCCCAGAGTGTAGTCTATGGGACACGGATGCAATGCATCTGGAAGATGACAGGCTGGGAAATGTGGCTTCAGGAGGCCCAGGGCTACTTACAGTTCATGGGTACAATTGGAGGGCTTGTCCATTCGGTGACCTTCTTTGAGGAGTTTGAATAGTTCTTCCACTGGGATGCCAGGATAAGGGGAGCCACCCAGTGTAAAAATCTCCCACATGAGGATCCCAAAGGACCACCTTAAAGTGAGGAAAAGAGGCAGAGAGAAGGTGAGAAGGCTATAAAGATTTTCAGAACATACATATTTGGAAAGCAATCCATGGGGCAAGCAAACCTCAGAAGAGATCCTTCACAATGAAATGTGGAAAACTATTACAGATATTTACCAAAAATTATTTGGGACCACGAATGACAGAGCGCGGTAAATAGAAAGGTATCCAGCATGCATCCATCCAGGGTGGAAATAAAAGTATATTTCAGGGAAGAAGTGACTTTATACTGAATAGATCGATTACAGGTAGTTTGATGGACACATTGCTCTGGCTTTGTGATGAAAACTTTGATTCATGCACTAGGAACATTAGGGAACTGATATATAATAGACTCCAATTATTCTCCATATTTCTAGAATACTCAGGGGAGAGTTGCCATATGTTGTATTAGAGGCAGAGAAGATGTGCAAAAAGTCCCCTCTTCATTTCTGTGGACAGCTGGAAGGTACCCTTGTCTTAAACTCTAAAATGAGTTACAGCCAGTCAGTGTAGATGTTGTGGATTTAGGTAGACCAATAGGTTTTTTTTCCCCAAATAAGGCAGATTCCTCTGTTTTTTAATAGGTGAAAAAAAATCAAAGAGATGTATCTGAAACAGTTTGCAATATTCATCTGTAGGTGTGCAAACTTTAGATTTGATCCCCACAAGTTGATGGGAACACGAGAATAAAATTTATTTACAACATCCTAAAGAGTTATGCCTCTTTTCCCGGGACTGTACAGCAGAAGTTGCAATATCTTAAGACACCTGTTTTAAAATGTTGCAGAAAAATGCTAGGCTTGCACTCCAAAACACTTTTTGGAAGCAGATCCAAAATATTACACAGCACTAGTCACTATGGTAGTTTTACTAGGCACATTTCTATAGGGTGATTAGATAGTGAGAACCAACTCATCATGCACACTCGTACTTACACATCACTTTGGTGTGTGTACACTCTGTCAAACAGAGCTTCTGGTGCCATCCATTTTACAGGCAAGCGACCCTGCAGATAAACATGAGAAGCTGTCAGTTCATTGCCGCTTTTTTTTTTGAGTGACAGAGCAGCTCTCACAAGTTCTCCCCTTCTCCTGCCAATGAATCGTATTGTCCCACAACTCAATCAAATCTTTTATTTTTTAAATCACTTTCTATACTTCAAAAGTACAGGGAAGTCCTTATTTAGCGACAATTGGGACCGGAAACTCCATTGTTAAGCCAAGTGGTCACTAAGGGCTTATAAACTTAGTTCAGCTTTCTTTTGCTTTATAGACAGGGAAAGTGATAAACGTTGAGAGCTGCTTGTAGAGTTACTTTTTCATCATCGTGGGAACTGCGAATGGTTGCTAAAGGAGGCAGTTGCTAGATGAGGGCTCCCTGTATAATCAAATAAACTTCACCGATAGATACTGCGGTACTTTGCTTCCCTACCATTGTCCCTGTTCCTCTTAAAAATACTGCCAGTTGCCTACACAGCCAGATTTTATTGGTGGTTCTGGCAGTGGAGAGTCACATCAACAGCCATCTTTTTCAGAACAGCCCCCATCCATTGTCTTCCACAAGGCCATCATAAAGGCGTCATAATACACAGTCCTTGCATTGACAGAGCACTGGAAAGGTTCCACTGCACCACTACTCTTGTCTCCATTGGCCAGTCAGCAGCCAATGGGCATGGCACAGTCAGTGTCTGAGCGCATTCTGTGCTTCTGGGGCTTGATGGTGAGTGGTATAATGGAAAAAGCTTGCTTATCCAGCCACACTGCATGTAGACAAAACTGGGCAGTTTGCTGGGTTTAATGTTCTAATGACATGAGTCATTGGATGGAATTGGTTTAATCTTACGCAAGAGTGGCTTGTTTCAAAATAAATAAATCTAGAAAAAATCCCTTGGGTTTAGATGACTAGATCAACTGATCCCTTCTTGCTATTTTTGATGTTTTGGGGACCGAGGTACCTAAATATTCTTAATTTACTCATGTTTTTCCCTATGATGCTTTGCATTTCCAAAGCACCTGAGCATAACTAGACCCTTTTGCAACCCTGCGGCCATAAAATGGTCTTTTCACTCACATTGCTGGTTTTCTTATAGTAGTCTATATCATGAACTCCACGGGCCAAACCAAAATCGGCAATTTTCATCACATTCTCTTCAGTAACAAGAACATTGCGAGCAGCCAGGTCCCGATGAATACACTGGAAGGAAAATGAAAGAGCTGCATCAAACTCCAAGGACTCCACTATAACCTTGACGTCACCGTAGATTAGTTTATTGCACCTTTTAACATAAACAAGCAGGGATTTTTTTTCCAGCTTTCTAATTCTTCTTCTCAGGCCTGATATATACAACACTGTTTTTATTCTTGGATCTCAGGTAATTCAATAGCAAACTTAATATGAAGTGGAATGAAGATGCCAGAGGATATAGTCAAGTATCAATCCATATAATTTTTCTGGACCAAAGAACATATTTGGACTGAGTCTTATGCCAAGAAGTGGTCTCATTTCTCAAAGTGGTTGAGATGATTGAGAATTTAATTGAACTTAAATTAATTAGAACTATATAATATTATTCCTTATGTTTTTAAATTTCTCCTTGTCACAATAAAAATGATAATTTAGTCGCCATTTTGGGAGGAATATTGTGGGCCCAATCTAGAATAGAATAGAATAGAATAGAGCTGGAAGGGACCTTGGAGGTCTTCTAGTCCAGCCCCCTGCTCAAGCAAGAGATCCTATACCATCTCAGACAAGTGACTGTTAAAAATCTCCAGTGATGGGAGTGCCCACGATTTCTGGAGGCAAGCTGTTCCACTGGTTAATTGTCCTGTCAGGAAGTTTCTCCTTAATTTCTGGTTGCTTCTCTCCTCAATTAGTTCCCATTGTTTCTTGTCCTGCCCTCTGGTGTTTTGGTGAATAACATGGCCCCCTCTTCTTGGTGGCAGCCCCTCAAATACTGGAATACTGCTATCATGTCTCCCCTATTCTTTTCTTTAGCCAAACCCAAGTCCTGTAGCCGTTCTTCATATTTTTTAATCTACAGGACTTTAATCATCTTAGTTGCTCTTCTCTGATTCCCCCCCCCCAAACTCTCAGCATCTAAAGCTTTTGTGGCTGTGAACTGAAATTATGTATTTCTGGATCAGAGCTGACCAATACACCCAAAAGGGTTTCTTGGAGCGCTATCGTGATAGATGGCAATGGACACTATCTGGCTAGATCCCTCTTACCCGCTTGGACTCCAGGTACTCCATGCCACGGGCTACTTGGTAAACACAAGAAACCAAGTCTTTGAAGGAAAGCTGCTCCTCTGGCATCTTGGTAATATCAAATGTGTAATCAGGTGTCGGAGGTCGGCGGGCTCGCAGATACTCCCGCAAATTCCCCTTGGCAGCAAATTCCACAATCACATAGAGAGGACCTGTAGTTACATAGTGTGATGGTATTAAAAATGCCTCCAAAATATGCTCCCACTGAGAGCCCATGTTCTCCCACTGAGAGCCCAGCATTCTGTCAGATCCTACAGTTGCAATACCCAATTTTCCCCCAATGAGTTCTGCTTCGTTCCAACTGAGTCATCCTTTCTCGATCTTTTGCCTCCCCAACATCCTCTCCCTTCCTGCAATGCCCACTGTGTTTTCTACCTCCCAGCCAGAAATTAAGTCACTCACCATCTTGGGTACAGACACCCAATAGGTTAATGATATTCTTGTGTTGGTCCATCAGTTTCATCATCTCCATTTCTGAAATGAGGTCAGCCAAGTCTTTATCTGTAGCATTATCTAATAAGGCAAAGAAATAAGCTCATATGATTCCTGAAATGATATGTAGAGCTATGTATTTAAGAATACCGCCAATAATGAAAGGACAGAAGTGAAAAGGATGCGGCTTTGGGCCCTATAAATTACATTTACCTTTCAGCATTTTAACAGCAACAGTGAGAGGACGTTCTGGCCGTTCTGGATCAATCCCATAAGCTTCTGCTCTCACCACCTGCCCGAAACAGCCCTCACCTAAGGGCTTGCCTAGCACCAGCCTAGGAACAAAAAAAAGACAACTTCAGAATCGGGAAGATGTGCCAACATTAACAAGGTGCTGCAGGGCTGCAACCTTGATTAAAAAAACCAAAAAACTAAATAGACTGTAAGTGTTGTGTCTTAGGCTGATCTATGAGTTACTAAAGTCACAATGGATCCTTTTAGCTGTGGAATATTATTCTTCCAGGTGTCAGACTAGTGCGGATATTGACTAGCTTTCAATAACAAGTACGGGTAGTCTTCAACTTACAGCAGTTCATTTAGTGACTGTTCAACATTATGTCACTGAAAAAAAGTGACTTATGACCATTTTTCACACTTACAACCACTGCAGAATCCAGATGGTGATGTGGTCGAAAATCAAGACAGTTGGCAACCAACTCATATTTACGACAGGATCATGTGATCCCCTTTTGCGACCTTCTGACAAGTGAAGCCAATGGGGAAGCCAGATTCACTTAACAACCATGCTACGAACTTAACACCTGCAGTGATTCACTTAACAACTGTGGCAAGAAGGGTCATAAAATGGGGCAAAATTCAGTTAACAAATGTCTCATTTAGCAACATAAATTTTGGGCTCAATTGTGGTCGTAAGTCAAGGACAACTGTAGCAATTCCTTTTCAGTAGCTTTCAATTAACAGATGGTCCTATATGCCAGAAAGGAGTGACTGAAGGGCAACTCTGACATGGACAAATGTGGCATATCTGATTGCCCTGGGATAACTGTGATACTTGAGTTTTTTTGTCTCCTGCACACTTTGTTGAGGAGCAGTGTTTCACAAGTGAACATTCAGCTGTAATCCTACACATCTGGGAGGCCTTAGCTTGTGGAAGTCTGTTGTAAAATGAAGATGGTAGCTTTGGCTCAATTCACATAGACAGGAATAATGTATGCTTACATCATTTAACTGGCAACACAGATGTGTAACAAAGCAAGTGTGACATATTCCTTCTTTATTTGTTCTGAGTGAGGTAGTCATTTTGGAACTATCATGTTACCAATAATTACTAAGTTCTCTCTCTGTACGAACATAGAAAACTTTAGTCTGTGGATATCTTGATATAAAAAACTTGGTAACAGCACAAAATGTAGGAACCAGCTCCTTGTAGTAGAATAAATAGAGACCTTGATAAGGAATTATAAGCAATTTTTTCCCTTTTCCATCTTTTAACAGAGCTTCAGTTTGTTAAGATATTGTAAAAGTAGCTGTGCTTCTCCAGCAGCAAATGCAGTAAAAACCCACTTCCTTATATCCATACCTGTCCCGTGGGAATTCCCACTTGGAATCCAATGGCAGTTCCACTTCCATAACCCCAGCTAGCATGGGAGTACAGCTTGAGGAGAGGCGAGTAACACGCATTAGTGATGTTGTGGACTTCCCTGAGGAGCTTGATTCCAAGGAGAACTATGAGGCAAACCAAGGACACATTAGAATGGTCCCTGAATGTGGTTCTCTTCCAGAGCAGCAAGAGACTGGACGCAAGTTTGATAAAATTCAAGTAACAAAATGCCACAGGTGACATAGCAGAATAGCTACATCTAATACACTGGTCCATCTACTAATATTCTGTCTCTCCACAACTGGTTTGACTCTTAAATGAGGTCTACACATAGGAAATCAGCAGATCTACCTTAGTAGATATTGAGAGATCTTTTGGGAGCCCTTAATGATGTAGGGAACTTGTATATTACAATCATTTGGTGTATCACAGATCCCTATTGTTTATAATCAACATCCATACTTATACAGGTAGTCCTCGACTTACAATAGTTCATTTAGTGACCATTCAAAGTTACAATGGCACTCAAAAATGTGAATTATGACTGTTTTCATAGTTATGACCTTTGCAGCATCCCCAAGATGATGTGATCAAAATTCAGAAGCTTGACAACTGACTCATATTTACGACGATTGCAGTGTCCGGGGGTCATGTGATCACATTTTGTGACCTTCTGACAAGTGAAGTCAATGGAGAAGCCAGATTCATTTAACCACCAGGTTACTAACCTATCAACTGCAGAGATTCACTTAACAACTGTGGCAAGAAAAATCGTAAATTGGGGCAAAACTCACTTAACAAATGTCTCACTTAACAACAGAAATTTTGGGCTCAATTGTGGTTGTAAGTCGAGGACTACCTGTAGATAGCTTCACTCATGATTGGGGAACTTTTAAAATTAATTCAGTGATTAATTGCCCTGTTACTTCAGTAGATCAATGTTTCTGCTACATACCTGTCGGATAAGAGGAAATTTGGAGAGTTTGTGCACAGCCATTGGTTCCAGAGGCTGCTTGCTTGGCTGAATCTGCATGCGGCATAAAACAACAATGACAATAGCCATAGCAATAGCTAATGACCCTGAAGTGTAGATAATTATGTCAGTGTACTTGATTTCAGGGGCATATACTTCTTCAACTTCTTCTTCATCTGCAAAGAGCAAATAAATCTTCAGTTAATTAATTCTGTAATTAAATTAACATTGAACACTGTCAATACCTGAATACGTTTCTGGAGATGTTAAAAGCAGAGGGGAAAAATATTGAATTGTTTAGTGTGGTTGGTCTCCTTCGAAGACAGCTATTTGGAACTGCTATCAAAGCCACATATAATTCTCTTTTTCTGTTTAAGAATGTGATCTTCCATAATAAATCATCTACAAATCTGTATTTTAAGAAAAACTCCAAAATGTGCACATATTCATATGACATTTATTATTGCTGCCAATCATTTCTTAGCAAATGTATTTAAAAGGCCCCAGATTTATGTTCACATTTAGATTTTATTCGTTTCAGTTTCAGTCATGAAACTGACAGAAAAACAAATTCATAACTAGCTATACTGTTTTCCACATTAAAAACATATTCTTTATTCACATAATAACATCGTGTCTTATCACATTTCCTTAGTTGTCATATTATTGTTCAATTTTTTCAAAGTTGTTTCTTATCAGAGAGGTGCCTGGCAATGTATATGTGAATGAAGTCTGTCAATGAATGATTTGGCTCATGCCTCATTTAGAGATGAAATAAGTTTAAAAGTTCCTTCAAAGACAAGTTGGCCTGCCTTTGCCATTCTCTGTATGGAGTCAGATAACTTTTGTGTTGGTTTGCATTTAACATGGTGAATATAAGCAGGTTGTTGTTTCATGTCAGTATACTTTGTTAGAGGGTTGGTTCTGCACTGGGTGGTGATGTCCTTCCTGCCTTGGGGGCTGCCATTGTAATGATTTCCTGAGATTTCTGAAGCAAAGGTTCAGAAGTTTGACCATTATTGGACATGTTAAGCTGCAAATGTCCCTCCCTCCCTCCCTCCCTCCCTCCCTCCCTCCCTCCCTCCCTCCCTTCCTTCCTTCCTTCCTTCTTTCCTCTCTTTCTTTCTTTCTCTTTCTTTCTTTCCCTTTCTTTCTTTCTTTCTTTCTTTCTTTCTTTCTTTCTTTCTTTCTTTCTTTCTTTCTTTCTTTCTTTCCCTTCCTTGCTCCCTCCCTCCCTTCCTATCTTGTTTCCCGCCCAGCTTGCTGTGAGCAATGTTCTTGGTGTGGCCAGTTATCTAAGTCCCGTTATGGTTCCCAGGGTTTTAGGCAGTCAAAACTTTCCTCTTGTCTATCAGCAGCATCCAGCTTTTTATTCTTTGAAGTTTCTGGGTGTTGTGCTATTTTGACAAGGGGTAGGGGGAGGAATTTGGGTCCAGGAGACTCTATGTTGATAATGTGCATACCTAGATTCCATAGGTCAGAGGATGGGGGCTGCCAGACCAACAGGCCTTTCCTTAAAGCAGAGGTGGGGAACGATGGCCCCTTTATGACTTGTGGACTTGGCTGGCTCAAGAATTCTGGGAGTTGAAGTCCACAGGTCATAAAAGGGCCATCATTCCCCACCCACCCCTGCTTAAAGTGATAGCAACTGCCTTGGATAATTGGTAAAATCAAATCAATTAGAGCTTTGGCTGCTTTACATGTTGCCAATAGAGTTCCTCTCAAATTATCCAATCTTTTAATAATATCAGCTTAATCTGACAAGGCACAAAAATAGTTAATCAGATTTCTTTTTTCAGGAGGTCATCTGTGTACTGTCTTGCTGAAGGCTGAGCAAACTGTTTGTCTGAGCCGTAATATCTTGGGGGCAGAACTGGTCAAATGGCCTTGGGGTTATCTAAAGTTGAGTGTGTGTATCTGTGTCTGTGGGTCTGTGTGTTTTGTACTCTGTTCCTATCAAGAGTTTAGTTTTAACAAAGTGACCACAAACAGCTTTCTTACAAGCCTGAAATGTGCTACCCTTTTTTGTTCCTCACCTGGAAGCACAGTAAGCCAGGCGGATTGGTAGGACAAGCCGATAGAATTTCCAGCCAGGCAGGTGTATTCACCAGCGTCCTCCATGGAGACATTCTGCAAGTAGAGGACTTCCACTTCTGAGCTGTTAATATCTGCTGTCTACCAGGGTGAATGCCGAACAGAAGCAAAAGACAGACCAACATTAGTGGTGAGCAACACAAGAGAGTTGTCCAAGAATCTCTTTGGTTGAGGAATAATTTGCTTGCTTCTAATATTAATATGTAATAATGATCTAATATTATTTCAGCTCATCCCACCTGGTCAGGCAGAGAAGGTTTGTGTCACACACCATCAATCAAAGAATTCCAACTGGTAGGATTCAGGAGGAGAGCCTTCTCTGCCATTGCCCCTGCCTTCTGGAACATTCTCTCCCCCAGAGGTGAGGTGGTCCCCCACTCTCCTGGCCTTCCAGAAAAGACATGAAAACATAGCTCTGTGGCCTTGGGTGGATTGGACAGAGGAGCACAGAGCTGTCAGGCCGGTTAGCACCTTGAAACCCCTCCCTTCGCCTTTTAATTAATGTTTAGTATTGAATTTTAATAAACCTTCCTCTTTTAAATCTCATATACTGTTTCTATGTTTCAATAATTTATCTGCACACCACTCAGTCTCTCTGTGAGTTTCAAAATTTGATAGATAAACAAAACTTATCATATGTATGTGAAGGTCCACATTTCCACATCTCTGAGGAAGTTATGCTATACATGCATTATACTTATTGCTAACTTTTATTGTTTATAAGGGAGGTTTTTTTAATAAAAACCCTATGAGAGTCTGGTTTCTAGCTAGAAAAGCGTTAAACTAACAATAGGTGGGGGTTTTTTCCCCATAAGAGATTTTGTTTATATTTTTCAATTCAGTCTACTAACAGTTAATAAAAATGAAAATATCACCATGTTTGGACCCTGCCTTTCTTTTAAGGGAACCAACAAAGATATCATATCTTTCTTTAAAAAGAAGTCACTGGATTGCAGTGGCTGTATAATTACAATGTGCCATCTTCATTGAGCATGCCTTAATTTGCAAGGTTATAGGTCAGCAACAAGAACAACAACAATAATAAAGTTGGGAGGGACACTGGAGGTCATCTAGTCCAACCCCCTGCTCAGGCAGGAAACCCTATTCCATTTCAGACAAATGGCTGTCCAGTCTCTTCTTTAAAACTTCCAGTGTTGGAAGTTTTGGAGGCAAGTTGTTCCACTGATTAATTGTTCTAATTGTCAGGAAATTTCTCCTTAGTTCTAGATTGCTTCTCTCTTTGGTTAGTGTCCATCCCTTGCTTCTTGTCCTGCCTTCAGGTGCTTTGGAGAATAGCTTGACTCCCTTTTCTTTTTGGCAGCCCCTGAGATATTGGAACACTGCTATCATATCACCCCTAGTCCTTCTCTTCATTAAACTAGACATACCCAATTATTCCAGCAACTGTTCCTTATATACTTTAGTCTTCAGTCCCCTAATCATCTTTGTTGCTTTATAGAGTCTCAACATCTTTTTTACATCGTGGTGATCAAAACTGGATGCAGTATTCCAAGTGTGGCCTTACCAAGGCATTGTAAAGTGGTATTAACAATTAAGGTGATTTTGATTCTATCCCTCTGTTAATGGAGCCCAGCACTGTTTTGGCCTTTTTGGCAGCTGCAGCACACTGCTGGCTCATATTTAAGTGATTGTCCACTAGGACTCCAAGATCCCTCTTACAGTTGCTACTACTGAGCAAGGTACCACCTATACTATACCTGTGCATTTGGTATAGTATAGGTGGTACCTTGCTCAATAGTATTTCCAAATTAAAACCACTGGAAGCAAAAACATCCATGTCCAGCCTTGAAATGAAAGGGATCTGGAGAAAGTGACATTTGTGTCAACAGAATTCTTCAGCATGGACAGAGAGTAAGATCCTTGCCTACAACCCCTCATTTCTTCTTCATCTGCTCCTTGAGGAAAACCAATTACTGATTAACATCCAAATGGTGAAGATGTGGCCTCTATAACTCTGCCAGCTCCATCATGTTATAAATATAAATATCACTGAGCAACATGGTTTATTGTTTACCACTCCCATTTCCAAAAAAAGTAAATCTGGTTACCTTAAGGATCTGCACGTAGGGGACTCCATCTGGACCAAAACTGCTGCCATTCACTTTGATGTGTTTAAGCCACTGTATGTGGGGCTGTGCATCGCTATATACCTTGCAAAAGAACTCTACATCACTCCCCATCACTGCTGTGGTATTGGCAGGCAGCCCAGCTTGCAAGATAGGTCTGTGTGGAGACCTCTCTGTCAAGAAACAAACAGGGAAAATGTCCAGTTGTCCAGCACAGCTGAAGGGAACCATATTTCTCAAGACAGGTTACTGTTGGAGTCTCCAATACATCAATCTCTGATCGTGATTCAGAACAGGCCAAAAGTACAAAGCAAAATCAGCTAAGAAACACCCATCCAATAGTAGCAGTTTGCAATCTTCTTAACACAGCACTACTAATGGTCTTGCCCCAAAACCTGGTGGAATCATATTTTTTCCCCACCATAGACCAGCAAAACTTGCTATGCTTCTGATGTTACATAATACCACAGGAAGACCTCCCACCCAGGGCTGGCTCCAGAGACTCTGGGGCGATTAAGGATAACCCCAGAGAAGGCTGATAATAAAGGATGTAGAGATAAGAAAGCAAATGCTTAAAGCTCTGCCTAGTGAATCAGGCAGGGTTAATTAATTTCATCTGACTTTGTGACCCAAGAGCTCTCTGTTTTCCTTTGAAGCTGGCAGAGGATTTGGTTTTTGTTTTTTCAATCTGGGGAGTCTGAGGTCAGGATGGTGCCTCTGCCTTCCTAAGAAAAATGGCAGGATGCCAACACCTGAGTTTTGCTCCCCCACCCTCCCAGCTCAGAAGCATTAATTAAGACAGGAACTAGGAACTTCTGAAAATGGTGATGGGTCCATTTCATTTTCAACTGTGCTCCATTTTATATCTTTGAATTGGTCTCCTTTATACAGAGTCTGAATATTTCTTATGGCCAACATGTTCCCTTTGCTTTGTGTTTGCTTCCCAACTTGCCATTAAAGAATAGAATCCCATTCAAGGTTTGGGAAGGAAGACCTTCTCACCTAGCACATCCAGAAAGTAGCTGTAGCGAATGCTGCCAAATTTATTCTCCACCAAGCATGTATAGTTGCCTCGATCGGAGGGTACCACGCTCTCCATGACCAAACTCCAGTGTTGATGCCTGAGCTGGGAATAGAAAAGATGATGCAAGCTATCGTTATCACTGGTGCGTCCTTTGTTTTGCAGAGCCATAAATTTTTCCTGGGCATGATGCTAATAGAATCTCGTATTTCAGAGGTGGCTATTTCAGCTGGTGGCAAAGTTAGGAAATACAGATAGTCCTCAACTTACGACCACAATTCAGCCCAACACTCCTGTTGTTAAGTGAAACATTTGTTATGTGAATTTTTTGCCCCATTTTACGACCTTTCTTGCTACAGTTGTTAAGTGAATCACTGCAAATGTTAAATTAGTAACCCTGTTGTTAAGTGAATCTGGCTTCCCCATTGACCTTGCTTGTCAGATGGTTGCAAAAGGGGATCATGCAACCGCGGGACATAGAAACCATCATAAATAATCAAGTCAGTTGGGAAGCATCTGAATTTTGATCATGTGACCATGGGAATGTTGCAGCAGTCGTAAGTGTGAAAAATGGTCATAAATCACTTTTTACAGCGCTGTTGTAACGTTGAATGGTCACTAAATGAACCGCTGTAAATCAAGGATTACCTGTACTGTTCTGGGAGATTTAGGACAGGGAGAGTTAAAAAGGGTCTAGTATTTAAGGCTTTGGTAATTCTCTTTGTAGAGATGACATCTATTCCTACACACAAATGCTAATCCCACCCATGCAAAGGCCTCGGAATCTATCACTAGGATATAGTTCTGCAAGGGGCTTTCATCATGAATAGTTTGGCTTCTTCTTCCTCCTCTATATTACATTAACAACCCAACACATTTAAGTCTTACCCGAATTCCTCCAATACGGTGCTCTCCACGGAATTCCCGCCCGTTCTTCAGCCAGCGGATAGATGGGGTGGGATTTCCTGAAGCTGGGCAGCGGAACTTGACTGTATTTCCTGCTGGGACTGCATGCAGCTTCTTGTCCATTCGATGAGGGTGAGTCCAATAGGGTGCTAAAAAAAATATATCACATGACCCTTTCAGGTTTTAGTGAAGGCTTCAAAAGTGTTGTGTTCTTGGGAACCAAAGTGGATTTTGTGCTACGACTGAGGCAGGGAGAGGATGAACGTTGAACTGGCTTCCAAGAAAACAACAAGAGCTTAAAGAACAGAAAATGTTACACAAGCACTCAACAGTGTGGCAAAATGAATGACAGCACTGCATTCATTCCGCCAGGAATACACAACATTCTGAAAGACATCAGTGTAGGCCATGTCGTGTGCCATCCTTGGTAGCAGAGTGATGGTAATAACCCTCCCACCCTTTGGGGTTCCTTGACATTTTTGCAACGGGAGGGAAGATATCTGGCTATAGTCTTCCCTGTCTTTGCTCCTTAAAGGGTCTTTGCTCCACAACACTGAGGATAATGACCCCAATACTAACCTCGATGGGCCTGTGCAGGCTCCTCATTAGAATCAATGTGAGCATTCTCCACATCACTGTCTTCATCATCATCCCCTGAAGCCAATGAATCTAAAATCAGAATGAGCAGAGGTGACACTTTGTAGTAAAACACCCCCAAGTAATTATGGGACAGTGGATAGATGCCACATATTAAGGGTTGGGTTGTTTGTTTTTTTACTGTTGTACCAGCACTTTTTGAGGGGAAGAAGCAAAATGTTAGGTGGATGTAAGGAACAGCAGTTACAAAGGGCAAATAAAGAGAGTTGGCACTGCAGTGCTAGATTTGTACACCATGAGTTACATTGTAGATGTTGTTTTGCATGGGAAGCTCCACCTTATAGCCATCCTTGTGTTTTGGAAGATGTCTTCTAAAGGCTTAGAATTAAAGTGTTTGTGAAGACCCTGTTACATTTTCTTTAGTTATGGTTGTTTTCTAATTTGAGTGGTTATTAATTTCTTGTTGTGTTTTTAATTGTGCAGCTCAATATTGTAAGCTGCCCAGAGTAGGCAGCCACAACAAATTTAATAAATAAACATGTACAATCTGAGACACTAAGATGGTTAAATGGTATAATGTGTGACAGTGCACAACCTCAACCTCTGAGCATCTCGGCTCTGGTCTAAAATCATACCATGTCTCCTGATGATAATATCCTGAGCTCAGTGGATTGTGTGATCTGATTCAGCATACATCGAGCTGCTTCCTGCGTTTCTTTGAAAATATTAAATCTCTTCAGATACTTTGAAACCAGTTAGAGCACTGCAATCCTTCCTAGTCTTATGCTCTTACCTACAACAGAGATAGTAAAATTACGCAGGCTTTCTCCAGTATTCCAAGCATGGCATGAGTATAATCCCGAATCTTCATAGGTGGCTTCAGGGATCTCCAGCAAATTTTGCTGAATGTGGATGCGCTCACTAGGGAGAAGTTGCTTATCTTCCTTATACCATGCGATAGCCAGAGTGTGATTGGTGCTGCAATAGAGCTTCAGCTGGCTCCCTGGATCCAAAACCAGATGCTCCTCTTCTGTCTCAAGCATGTGGCTGTCAAATATCTCTGTCCAATACAAAGAAGGACCAATCAGTGGCGTAGCGTGGGGGGTACAGGGGGGGCCGGCCGCACCGGGCGCAACATCTGGGGGGGGCGCATTAGATGCATTTTACTTTAATTACATCAGTATTTTCATAACAAACAATACATGTGCTTAGGGGGTAAGGGTTTCTTTAACTAATCTAGTGGAAGAGACTCGAGTGCTAAAATCCACGGGTTAGGGGGCGCAAATTACTTGCCTTGCCCCGGGTGCTGACAACCCACGCTACGCCACTGGGACCAATCAGTGCAAATGACAAGTTTTTCCTGCTCTACTGCCATCTTGCAAATACTGTACTATGAGCAATGTAATGACCCATTAACAAACTCTACAAAGCAAAGCTACTTCTATCCCAGCATCCAAATCTTACATCCCTAGTATAATAAGGCACAATGGTAGCATAGCAGGATTTTCCATTATATATGCCAGACTTCTTCAAGCAGGCACCCTTCAGATCTGATTAACCTGACTACTATTCTCATAACAATCCTCAAATAGTGCAACCAAAAGCTCAAGATGGAAATTTGAATTGCTACAGTCTCAATATACTAGGCAAGCTGCAGGCTGCAGAAATTCAGCTTAAGTACTCACTTTTGTTATTTCACCAATTCCAAAACCTTACTTTAGGAGAGCGGGAAGATCTTAAGCATAGCTGCACTTAAAACAGCAGCTTATAAATATGTCTTTGTCCAGATTTAACTTGGTACAGAAAAAAGTTTTCACTGATTGTATTAGTGTGCCATGCTTGCCCAGACATAACTTAACTGGGATTTATTCAACTGCTGTCAGAACATTCTGAACCATGAACTAACAACATGAGCTGTGTACACACAGAATCCTAAGTTAAAATACAGTTAGCTTTATAACTAGGTACGTTACAAAAGCCCCCCCCCCACCCGGTGGGGATCTTGCTAATGCCAGCCCTCTAGGTGAAACTGATCAAGAGAGTAAGATTTTGCTCTGGAGCAGAGAAGTGGCAATTTGATCAGGGAGGATAGTCCCAAACTGGAAAGCTGCCCAATATAACAGTCCTGAACCTGATAACAAAACTGTTTCACAATTTAGCCTCACACACCGCTGCCTTCAGACTCCTGTCTTCTGTGCTGCGGAATAATCTGATGCATGTTTGAAAATAAGCAGAGTGAAAATATTTCAAAAGTAGCAAGTGATGTCAATCTACTATTTTCAATTCATGCAAACCTTTCACCTTCTGAAGTCCATAAAGTTCAGATTAGAAGTACAAGATATATTATGCAACTAGAGACCTGCTCATACCTTCCATTTATTTTTTTTCCTTTTTAAAATGGGTATAAAAGATATATTTGGCACCTTAACAGCTCAAACTTAACACATATTTCTAAGTATTGTTTTAATAAAAGTATTAATCTGACAATGTTGTTTACGTACTAAATGTCATACATATTTTGCATTCTTATATTCCATTTTTCTTCAGAAACTTCTGTTCAAATATGTTCCCACCCAAGTGCTTAAACATTTTTGAGAATCCTGCATTTTTAAAATTAATTAAGAGCATTTCTAACAGATCTGGAAGGTAAAATTTGGGATGTGGGGAGCAGACTCATATGCAAGATATTCAGGAATCTTCTACAGTTACTCTCATTTTAGAGGCAAGCACTCAATTTCTCGCTTGCTCTCCAGGGTAAAACTAGCCAAAATGTTAGGTTACACTGGAAAAAATTGTCTCTTCTGTTTTGACTATGAATTAAGCACACAAGTCTGTGATTGTGCACAGATTCTGCAAATCTGTCATTTGGAAGGAGAAAGCAGTATCAGGTAAGCACATATACAAGCTGAAGGCTTACTGGGTGTTTTACTGTTGTTTTTTATGCATATAGGCTAAATAGGAGTTTAAAGTAATGGAGCTGTGGAAGAGTGTTGCTCAATTCCACTCTTTCCACCTTGGGATTCTCCAAATCCTGTCCATAATCCCTTTTGTTCTGCATTCCCTCCCTTGTCCCCGCAATGATGTCATCAAAGCCTCTTTCCTGCCAGTCCCGGGTTGGAGAAAGGATCCCAGGAACACTGAAGCATGACTTTTGAGCTGAAATCCCCCCTCCCCAATTCTCTCTGTGGGAGCTCTCAATTGAGTGATCAGTCCCTGAGCTCAAGGTGACTGTTTTGACAGATTCCAAAATGAACATGTCAGGAAACCCACGACCACTGCCCCTTCCCCCATTGTTCTGGCCCCACAGCTCCTTTCCCGTGCTCCCTTTGCCCCAGCTCACAATAGGGGCCAGCCCCTTTTCAGCAAAGGACTCTGGCTCTCTTCTTAGCTCTTCCTCTGCTTCTGCAGCCCAGGATGGGGTGGGGTGGGGCGGGGAGAAGAAATGGGACAGAAAGCCTTCACCATTACTCCTAGTTGGGCACATGCATGCCTGTAAGTCACAAGGAGGCAAACTGCTTTGAATCTGCAACTTTGTCCCCAGCTGCACCCATCCCCTCCTGGCCCCTCCCTTCCCCTTTAGCTCCCTCCCACACAGCTTTCCCTCCTCAGCCCAGAGGCTTCCCTCCTTTCCTCCGTGGCATGAGCGGGAGTGAGAGGTTTCACACTCAGTCGACTCCACAGCTTCCCGCCTCCCTGTTTGTCTAACCTGGATTTGAACTATAATTGCTTTGGTGACCCATCCTCCTCCGACGTTAGCTCCAACTGTAGGAGCACTGCCGGCAGCCCCTTCCACCAACTCGCTCCTGAAGCAAGTCTGCTGTCCCTCAGTGAAACCTGGTTAAGGCCAACCCACTTAGCTGATAACGCTCCCCCCTTTTTTCTGAGAGGACTGAGCTCCGGGCCTGACCCCACCCCATTGGGTCCACAGAGCGATGTGTCCCAGCCTGCTCCACCAGCAGCTGCTGCTGAAACCTGCTGCTTCCCATTCTAGGTAGCCCACTGGTTCCCTCCCCTCCGACTAAGTTGCCAAGTAAGAGAAATTCCTGCAAATGGTGTGGCTTGCAGGAATGTCCAGTTCATCCTCTCTCCCACGCGAACTTCAGGATGAGCCCTAAGATTTTTGCTGCCTGAGGCAGAATGGCCACTATATGGTCTATATTAAATGGCCACTATATGGTCTATATTAAATCAGTGCCGGAGATCAAAAGCCTTACAAACTGGGAATAAGAATTAACAACAGAATTCAATCATCAATGATTTGCTTCACGTTCATTAAATAGATACTCCATGTTAAAGTCTACGGCATTTTTATTTAAGTTAAGATGAATGTGAACTGATTCTCAATGAAATAGCATGCCTGTATAGATCAATTGCTGGCCTTCATCCTCAATGTAGGAATCTGGTCTTGTGCAGTGGGGCATATTCCCTTGCAGCTGTTCTTTACTTTAAAAAAATCATTTAAGGTAATTGCTGAGGTAATTAAGTTATCTGCTATAAATATTCCTTCCGGCTGAGGAAACCATTCTGATTGGAAAGCAAGCAGTGACCGTCCAGAGAGAGATTTCAGATGTTGGAAAACACCGTACAAATTATGTAATTTGGACCTTGAACAAATCTAGTAAAGTACAGTTGAAGACTGTTCTCAAGTTGCCCTTCTTTGTAACCTCATTTTCCAATTCCTAACTGACAATCTCAGGTTGGGCTTATTAGTGTTTAAGATCTTTCCAAGTAATTCAAAACCCTTCTACTGAGCAAGAAAATAATTTGTAATTAATATGAAATCTGGTAATGCTGACAACTCTCAATAATGTCAGTTATGGAACCCCAAAAGATGTCCTGTCATTTTGCCACCTAAGCAATGGACTTTGACAAGTGGAATCAGTGCTAAGCAAATATCTGGCACCTTCTACTTGGGAATAAAGTCCACATTCACTGTGAGACGACCCATTGAATTTGTCAGTAGGTTCTCACAAAGATTATTTTTATTCTTATACACAAGCACCATCGATTACAAAACTAGATCCGTTCATTAAACCAGATTATATAGGCGGAAGCTCCAGACTTTACTTTTATTCTCTTGATCATTTTTCCTCATGGTGCTTATCTTGCCAATCTCAGAAGAGATAGCAAAGAACAAACTCTATATCAACCATTACATTGCTTCCTCAGTCCATTAATACTGATTGCTGGATAGCAGCAAAGTTCAATGACCAGCATGATGTGACAGTAGGCTCAGAGGCACCCAGGCAGCTGGTTGGCACAAATAACAATTATCCCATCTGTTCCATGGATGGGCCAGTCAAGGAAGAAGTATCTTTTCTCAAGCATAAGTGAAAGTGCCAAGCACCTGGCAGGGTAATTTACTCTTATTCCACTAGGGAATCCCAGAAATGCAAACTTAAATGAATTAGATTATTCAGTGAGGTCAGTAAGACAATTTGCAAGGATGCTAGCTACTTATTGTAGAAACAACTCCAAAAATGTCAAACTATAACAATATATAAACATACACATATACAGACAGACAGACAGATAAATATAGGTACAGAGAAAGAGCTATAGATATAGAGATACAGATATAGACATATATGAGATGCATGGAACGCATTTTTAAATGTATCTGCATAGGTTTCAGTCCCATACCATTGGTCCACAACCAAACTTACAATGCACATTTCAATAAATATTACTTTGATTAATATGATAGCAGTCCTGTAATGTTGCAATGTGATACTTCTTCAGAGAGATCTACATCTTTCCAAGTGATTCAGGTGTGCTTAGTTCTATCCTACATTACACATAATTAAAAAAATATAGCTCTTTTACAGTCAACAATTAAGATAATTAAGAGGCAAAGTGAGAACTTGATGAAAAGATAACTATCCCTGTTGTAAAATGGGAAAGAAGATTAACAAAATCTTCATGACAAAGAAGCAGAAATGTGACACTATCAAGATCTTGCTTGTGAATAAAATTACTTTAACACAGTACTTAAAGACATACAATTGACTGCAGGAAATCTACCTGTAAATTTTATACTTGGCAGTCAGAATTAGGAATTTCCTATGTGCAGAAAATACCTTTGTAATTCTTAAATTCCAGGGAATAGAAAAACTTTAGGTTTATGGCATCTTATTTTTCCTTTTTTTTTACTAGAAGTTGAGATCTACCAGATGGAACCAGATGGAAAGTAATGTTTTATAGAGAGTCAGTGAAGAACATCTTTTTGAAATATACAGTAGGGATGTTATGCTTCAAAGCAATTTGCTTTTAGTATGATATTAGGGACGCGGTGGCTCAGTGGGTTAGGACACTGAGCTTGTCGATCAGAAGGTCGGCAGTTTGGCGGGTCGAATCCCGAGTGCCGCGTAACAGAGTGAGCGCCTGTTACTCGTCCCAGCTTCTGCCCACCTAGCAGTTCGAAAGCACGTAAAAATGCAAGTAGAAAAATAGGGACCACTACGGTGGGAAGGTAACAGCGTTCCGTGCGCCTTTGGCGTCTAGTCATGCCGGCCACATGACCACGGAGACGTCCTTGGACAAACGCTGGCTCTTCGGCTATGAAACGGAGATGAGCACCGGCCCCTAGAGTCGGAAACGACTAGCACGCATGTGCGGGGGAACCTTTACCTTTACCTATGATATTATACCTTAGTTATGCAGAAATACACTCCATCTTTTTCTTTTGGATTTTCTTTCATTTTAATAGGCTTTTTATATTAGAAGTTAGGAGTCAATGACCTTTGGAAAGTCTAATCACTCAAAGTTTATAAACAGATAGGTTTATATTTTATTTCCTTAAGGGACAAAAGGAGTATACATAGCATTCCCTGTGACAATTTTTCTGAACAACAACCTTGCCAGGTAAGTAGGGCTAAGAGATAGCAACTGGTTTAAGTTGCTCAGTGCTTCCATGCCTTGGGGACCTGTGTTCCAATTTTCATCTCCCTGGTCCTGTAGTCCAACTCTTTACTTAACTGCTACACCACGTTGGTTATTTATATTCCAGATGATTTACACCAAGCTCTTATTGTACAAAATATTCAGAACTAACCTTGGTTAGACAAGAATTGGTCTTGGATCTTAGAGATTTCCATTTCTTGCCACCGACTCCACTACATGTCTTTGACAAACTGTGTTAGTGATAACTTACTGTTTTCCATTAAGTATTTTTCTTCAATAAAGTACGAGTGATTAAAAGTCAGCAGCAATACTCTGCTGCTGTCCACTAATTTGGAGAACAAATCTGAAATGCCTCATAACTTGCCCAGATGATTGGGGCTTGTAAGGCAAACTCCTCAACAGATCAGTATCTTCTTTTAACACAGAAAATATCTTAATACCATTTTTCATATCCAGACACACTTACTTCTCCTAATTCTATCAGTAGCAATAGTTCCCAGTAACACTCACCTGGATCCCTGGTTCCTTCTGTGGAAGCAGATATCCAAGCACATATAGTTGCTACCACCAGAAGCCTAAGAAGATCACACCACAGGGCTGTCATCCTATTGTCTTCTTCACTTTGGCTCCCAGTTGGACACTCAAATGCTTAATTAAAAGAGAAAAAAATGAAAGTCACTCTTTTGTCCTCTAACACACGATCAATATGTATCTGTAACTATCCAGGATTCCTTCAAAAAAAATTTGGAGGTCAGTGTACAGGTACAATTATTAGAGCTTTAGACCCTGCAAGTATTACTTAACACTATCTCAAAAGAAAAGGCAGGGAATGGAATACATTCATATTTGCCAATCCAAATGTTCAAACATTCTCAACACTAGATGCAAACAACCCATTTGTGAAATGCTATAAAAGAAGTGAAATAATTTTTAGTAACAAATGGCCTATAGCTTATTACAATTTTGAAATATAGTACTCACTTTGAAAGTTCCCAGCAATCCTGTCCTCACTGTACAATTATCTATGCTTAACTGAACCTTGGTTAATGCAATCAATCCATTACTTGAGATAATTATCTGACACAACAACCATAAAGTAATCAGGCTGGCTTCACCTACCGAAGTAAACTAACATGGGGGGGAGGGGTGTAGTTTGTTTACAGTTCAGCCTGCCTTGCAAAGACAGTCAACACAAGGTTTAAGGTGTCATTCCAAGCTGTAGTTTTTTGAGCTCAAAGTTCAAGAGACAAACTTAAGAGCTTCTATTTGACAAAGGAATCAGCCCATAAGATCACCACTGGCAATCATCCTGCAACACATTAAATAAATCCATCTATAATTCCCCTCTTTCACACGTCTCCACAGCACATCATTTTCATGGGGCTCTCCGTAACCTGTAACCGAACAAATCTGAGGAAACTGCTTTGGCCCATGCCATTAAAAGAAAAGGTGGGCTCCCGTACATTACATTCAGACAATGTTGGGGGGGGGGGGTAAACGGAAGAAACAAGGGTGAAGTTTCATCCGAGTGCAAGGATTTAAACTACTTGTCCAAAGAAAGCACATGTGTGCATTCGCAGAATAGCCCCCCAACACACACACACACACACACACACCGCCGCGCGCGCTTCAATAACGCAGGTTCGCTTCCATTGCAAGGAACGGATTTTAAGTGCCACGTAAGAACCCCCCCCGCCCAGCCCCTTTCGCTTAAACGCGGTTTGGGATTGTGTCGGTGAGAAAGTCGCGCCTAGCCCAGCGTTTCCCAACCTTTAGGAACTTGAAGATGCGTGGACTTCAACTCCCAGAATTCCCCAGCCAGCTATGCTGGCTGGGGAATTCTGGGAGTTGAAGTCCACGCATCTTCAAGTTCCTAAAGGTTGGGAAACGCTGGCCTAGCCTAGCCGCAGGTGAAGGGGAACGTTTAGAGCGGAACGGTGCGGATCCGCCTCGCCACATCCCCGCGGCGCGGGTGGGCACGATACGTGTTCGCAGCGCACGGCGTGGAAGAAGCTGCGCTTCAGGATGTGTCCTCCCGAGAACGGCTTCATTTTTTCAACCGGGACGAGGGAGAAAAAAAAAAAAAGGTTTCTGCGCAGCCGGACGGTTTTCTGTAACCGATTTACAGAGTCGCCCCGGAAGGTTCTCCGGGTTCCCGTGGGCAAGATCTGGGGATTCCGCGCCTGCCTCTCGCCCCGCTGCCCGCTTTCGGAGAGAAGAGCGCCCAACCTTCTCCTCGGGAGCCATTCCCATCTCCGGGACCCTCCAGGCAAGCGAAGCCACCAAAGCGGCACCCACCTTTCCTCCTCCTCCTCCTCCTCCTCCTCCTCCTCCTCCTGCCGGCTTAGAGCCGTTCCACTACTCCGTCTTCCCGGGCTCCGCTCCTCGGAGGGTAGGAAGAAAAGGATGCGCCAGGGTCCCGCTTGTTGGCCGCGGCGCTCCGTCCCGCGCAAAGCATAAATCCGGCAAGGCGCCGCCGCCTCCGCCAACAACTTTTCAGCGTCTTTCTCTGGATCTTCCCGAGCAGCCAGAAGCGAAAAAACGCGGCCGCCTTCAGAGCCGCATTCCAATTCGCCAGCTTTCTGTCGGCTTCGGCGATAGGCGCTGGGACTTGGTAGCGAAAGCTCTCAAGTTACACCCCCGCCAAGCGCGCAGCCGGCCCGCTCCGAGCCAACAATGGGCCGCCAAAAGAGCCAGGCCGGAGGGGGAGGATCAGAGGGGCCCGCCCCGCCCCCGCCCGGTCCCCTCCTTCTGCCGCTTCCCCCGCCCGCGCCGGGGCCTTTTTTACACTCACATTAGCTAAATTCTCTTTTTTCCACCCCCCGCCCCAAAACCTCGGCAGAGGGGGATTAAGCAGAGTTCAATCTCGCCAGCCTTTTGCTTCCTCTCTGCTTATAATGGTAACTAGAGCAGCGTTTCCCAACCTTAGGAACTTGAAGATGCGTGGACTTCAACTCCCAGAATTCCCCAGCCAGCTATGCTGGCTGGGGAATTCTGGGAGTTGAAGTCCACGCATCTTCAAGTTCCTAAGGTTGGGAAACACTGAACTAGAGATACGACTCATTAAACTTCGGCTCGAGGGAAACTCTTCCTCCGAAAACAAAAAGTGGGCTGGTGCTGGTGGTGGGGAATTAAAAAGCCCGCGGAAAGAGAAAGAGGAGCAATACTTGAATCCGAATTATGCAGACATTTAATTTATTTGGATACATTTGGGGAAAAAAAATGAATATTCATTGAAAAAGGGCGTGATCTTGCACCTGCGGAGCCCACTGCTGCGTGAAGTGCTTCCGATAAAGGGGGGAAAAAAATTAGCTGGCTTCATTATTCTTTAGGGATATCGATTTCTAGGGTCCAATAAGCACACTTTATTTTAATGATAGGTAATTGGGGAAATAACTTGATCCACCAATCTGTGCAATCTAACGGAGACTTCTAAATGTTATTCCAGGAAAAATGACAAAAAAAGTGAGTCTGATTTGCTGCATCACACTCAGAGGACTTGTTACAGAACGTCTATTGTAAATGTGGCCCAAAAATCGTTATGGGAATTTAAGGGTCACTCCAGTGCCTGGGATTAGTAGGATTTTATAAAGTTAGTCTTTCTGCAAGATCTCTTCTACTCCTCCCAGTTTTCATCTTCCTCCAGTTAGCACTGGTGGGAAATATAATCTAACCTAGATTATATTTGTTGTTAGTTGTTTCTCTATTGCAGCAACTTTAAGATGTGTGGACTCCAGAGTTAGAGTCCATATTTCTTAAAGTACCGGTAGCTGAGATTGAGAAACTCTGCTCTAACACATCTGGGGAATATTGTGGAATTGGGGAAGGCAGTCTAGATTGTACAAGATAAGGGCTGGGAGAGAAAAGGGTAGTAAGAAAGTAGGTAGAATGTAAGGCAAATGTGTGAAAGAAGCTTTCTGGGGTTTGTGTGCGCGTGTGCATGCACACACACGCATGTGCGAAAGTCTCAGCATTTTCAAGATGGTGTTCTAGTAAGGTAAATTATAAGATATACAACTGAGATAAAATCTCTCAGAACAGAATGTATTTTAGTTTTCCATCTCCCTCCCAGCTTTTAAAAATTGCATGCAAAATCTAATTAAAATTATCTGTGGAAGATTATCATGCATATACTGTATATTTTTCAGGGGTTTTTTTTATGAACATGCTTTAACCGTATGCACATGACATGCCTAAGTGCTGAGGTTCACACCCTCTCCAACTATCAAAGTAGGACAGAACATTTAGAGAATCCCTGGAACTTTGGATTCTTTTTAATGGGAAACCTCTCTGGAAATCTTTTCTTCTGCCTGTAGGCATCTTCCCTGAATCTCCCCACCCCCCACCCCCGCTGCCATTGTTCCTAATCAGTATGGCCAGTTCTGGCAACTGGGAAAAGGGGGTCTAGGAAAGTGGCTAGGAGAGTCAGATGCAAGCTTGCTGGAGGAGATATTGAGATAATGGCAATGGCCATTCCTCCCAATTCTGCAACCTTAAAAAAACCCAAGAACAATAGCAGAGGTTTTCCCTCAGGCTCTGTCACACCCAACAATCTTTGGTGGAGCCAAACTGTCTGCGCACTTATCAGGATGTGTGGAAGGTTATCCACATTGGCCTCATCTCCCTTCCCATACCATCCAGCAAGAAGCCTTTCATTTTAATGCTCCATGCATTATTTTCCTCCACAAGATGGAACGGATTGATTCAACCTTGGGAGGAAAACATTTAGGCCATGACAATGGCTGATCTTTCCAAGCTAGCTACAAGAGATATCTTCTTGAGTCTCTTTTTAATATGCTCTGAGCTACTTTGGTATATTAGCCATGATCTCATGGCCCTGCGTGAACAGAGGTGGATGCAATCAAGACTGGAACAATCAGGAAGGGATGGTGAATCAGGAAGGGCAAAAACAAAAAAAAATCTACACAGAGGCTCCAAAAAGGGGTAATTAATGGACAGCAACCACCTCCCAAGCCATTTTTTTCCATGCTGAATGGGGCTATTGAAACCCCTGGTTAAAACCTCCTCCTTCAAATGAAAGTGCCTCCAAACAAACTCACATTCCAAAGCAAGCCCAGCCTCACCCTTCCACCAAGCCAGGGTCTCCTCAGTGGAGTGTCTTCCTTTCAGATAAAACTCTCCATATCAATAGACTCCCAGAATGGGGGATTAGCTTTGGCTCTGTCTCCAGGTAACTGTGGTCTTTGGGTTTTCTCTGTTCATATCCTGTTTTTCTCCTCCTGGAGCTGCAGGGCCCTCTTCTCTCTACTAAGGCATATCTCATCTTGTTTTTCTCCTTTGTAGACTTAGAAGTTAAAAGAAGCAGAGCTGGGCCTGGTAAATATTACAGTCAGAGAGCTCCAGCGAATGGAAATTCCCGGATCAGATTGGGAAGATGAAAAGCAAAGATGGGACCCGGTGTGGTAGGGTGGTTAAGATATTGGACTAACACCAGCCACATCCAAGTCCTTCTCCAGCTTTGCCAAAAAAAAAAAAGCTCATTAGGCGATTTTGGACTAGTCACTCTCTCTCTCAGCTCAACCAGCTCACAAAGTGTTGGCTGTGGAGAAGAGGAGGAGGAGGAGGGAGTACAAACTCAACTGAACAAAAGGCGGGAAATAAAAATTAACAAAATGTGTAGACATACATCCTTGGAAGAAGAAGGCAATGGCAAACCTTTAGCCTTGCCAAGAATACAACAGCAAGACCCTTAAATTACCAGGAATCCAGCTTGCCTCAAGGATGAGCTTTCTTATTTTCTAAAACAGAGTGATGCTTTTAACTGAAAAGAGTATGGAAGAAGCAGGGAGAAGGATTTTTTTCCCTCCTTTCTGCTTCTTTATACACTCCTAAACTCTCAGATAATATTTAAAGGTAAAGGTAAAGGTTCCCCTGCACATGCGTGCTAGTCGTTTCTGACTCTAGGGGCCGGTGCTCATCTCCGTTTCAAAGCCAAAGAGCCAGCGCTTGTCCAAGGACATCTCCGTGGTCATGACTAGACGCCAAAGGCGCACGGAACGCTGTTACCTTCCCACCGTAGTGGTCCCTATTTTTCTACTTGCATTTTTACGTGCTTTCGAACTGCTAGGTTGGCAGAAGCTGGGACGAGTAACAGGATGCTAAAGAAAGAGCATATGTATTAATAGTAGGTGCATTCTGAGTGTATATTAGCATGAAACACATAGGTTTCATAAATTCTCAGTTCACCAGCAGGTTGCTGCTGTCATTTTGACATAGCATGTTTGGGGTGGAACAGATGCCCTGGAACAGAAAAGGCCACTGTGTTTTTTATCATATATACCTGCATTGGCAATTTTGCATGTGAGGCTCTTACTACATTACTTGCAACTTCCAGGTTGCCATTCCTCTCACCAGTAAATAAAGAGGAACAAATTAAGGGTGTAGATTAAAGAATGCTAAACTTTGGACAAGTTTGTAGATAAGCACTATACTTTTAATGATAATTTTTTTAGGGATGGGGACAAGTTTGGCCCCTTTGCTTGTATTTCCCTAGTGCATGTATTCCTGCTATTGGCTTGTTCTGTAGTTTTTACTTTATTTTAACTGTCCAGGAATCACCAAGCAAAAGACTCCACACACCTGTCATACGAATTGCTCTTTTAAAATAGGGTTTCAGGGGCCACGTTTGGATTCAACCCTATTTCATTCCCTGACTACCACTTTGGGGAAGGGGAACTGCTTCTAGCAGATTTTAGCGCTCGCTCCCCCCAAAAGAATAAAAGGCTTCTGTTTTCTGGGAGGGAGGAACTTTCTCGATATGAGTCCTCAATACATCAGCTGCCTGACGGACATGGATCCTAGGCCATGGCGATGGTGTAATTAGGCAGAAAAATAACGGAGGCAGAGAATCATATATTGTGCCATATTCGTTGCCAGGACTTGTTTGCTTCAGGAAGTTCCATCAAATCAGGAGAGCAAAATTCTTCCATTTTGCTGCTGGGCTGGCTTCTGAAACCCAGGATGGCTCCAGCTCCTTTGGTGCATTGTCTGCTCTGGCTAGTTACCCCCAAGGCCACCTGAATGTACAATGTAAATCACCTTGAGGGTTAGGGAAATGGTGTTCCTGGAAGCACAAGTCGGCTGGAGTTATTGGAAATGCTACGTGGCCAATCTGGGCCTGGCACTAGGACAGGGGTCAGCAACCTCAAACAGTGAAAGAGCCACTCGGAACCGGTTCCCTCACAAAAGGAAAAACTGGGATCCGCAAAAAATATGTGCGCATGCGCGTACATGCGCACATGCGCAGAACAGGGTTTGACTGAAGAGTAGAGCCAAGGCGAGATATGCACCTATCCTGCATATTTGAATTGATTGGTTGAACTTTTTTAGTCCCACTTTTTTTTTTGGACTGCACATGGCAGAGGACCAGGAGCCGCAGGAGACGGCTGAAAGAGCCGCATGCGGCTCCGGAGCCGCGGGTTGCAGACCTGTGCACTAGGAGATTGCTCCAGTTCAAGGACAGTTTTTATGATGACATGCAAACATAGTGGCAGCTTCGGGGGCTTCTCCTGAGACTGGCACAGCACTGAAGTCTAAAAGCAGAGAACTGCAATATAGTTATCAAATTAAATCAAAATGGAACAGAAAAAAAGGCAAAGGTGGTGGGACTGAACATTAATTCAGTGGAGAGAGTGAATGTATCAAAGTCAGATAACACAGAAAGGGAAGGATGGGCTCCAAAGAGAATTACAATAGCAACCGCTGTATGGAAGGAAGACCAGGCTTCCCACTATTTGGCTAGATAACTAGGGTGGAAAATCTCAAGTGCATAAATTGTTTGACATTGGAAGGAGGCAACACCTCAGCAAATGCCTATTCCTGAGCAAACATTTATATGGAGTGCTATAATTACTTTGAAATTAAGCACCTCTTACTCATATGCAGATTTCAGGCGTGCTCCTTGCAAGCTCTGCTCCCTCCAGAATAGAAGCACTATTTAGGGAAATGTTCCACGCAGGCCCCAGAGTTGGGAGCCTTATCTAGGCAAGCTCTCTGCTGGCAGGCAAGGCTGTGTGATCTTTAAAAGCAGGGTGACCTGCACACAGGAAACCCTGTCAGATACAGTCAGTGCTTTGTTATTGTTATCAGGCATTTAAAGGTGCAGATGCTTAAAGGGACTATCTGAGCTTGATCATCTGCCAGTGCCTCTGGTGGGCCCTCTAAATACAGATAATGGGAGGGCATAAATGTCAGCAGACACATTTTTGGAACCTGGCTTCATTTGATTCCTGCAACGTATGGTCCTCTTTGGTTCACATCCAGGGCAAAACAAAATGAACTTTTCAGTGTAGGTAATATTTGTTTATTTTCATTTATTTATTTTAATCCCATTTATATCCCGCCCTTCTCCGAAGACTCAGGGCGGCTTACAATTTAAGCACAAACCAATGTGCTTAGCTTATATATATATATATATATATATATATATATATATATATATATATATATATATATATATGTGTGTGTGTGTGTGTGTGTGTGTGTGTGTGTGTGTGTGTGTGTGTCTGTGTGTCTGTGTGTCTGTGTGTCTGTGTCTGTGTGTCTGTGTGTGTGTGTCTGTGTGTGTCTGTGTGTGTGTGTGTGTGTGAATGTATGTATATATGTATATATGTATATATGTTATATATGTTATAGGATCTTGCTCAAATCGCCATTTGCCAGTGTTAGCAGTTTGTACCTAAGAATCTGATTTGAAGTGCAGTGAGGCTTCAGAATTTCCAGGAACTTATGTGCATAGTTTTGAGTGCTTGCCAGCGAATGGCCCAAATCACCCAGTGATCCATAAACTAAGTCCTATATGCTTTAACCACTACACAGTCCTGGCTTTTGTTCAGAGCTCCCAAAGGGCACCAGACTGCCGACCCCTACAGTGCAGTTTACTTTAGAGAAATTGTGAGCAACGTGTAGCCCAGCATCCTGAGATCAGGCCACTCACTGAGTGGCAAACAGTCCCATTTCAGCCATGTGATTTTGATAGGGTAAGTTTGGCCTGTTTGTGGAAGTTGGGGAGGGGGATATTTTGCCTTTTGGAGGCCCATGGAGAGATCCACCTTTAAATTCCCCCACATTACCCTTCCGAATTCATTGGAAAAATTCAGTCATACTGTATAGCATTTTTTGCAGCCAAACATCTGGACATTTTTTGCAACCCCTAATTCTTCAGAAGTTGCCCAGCCTTTATTGAGTGAAATAATCTAAAAGTGAGGACATTTTGAGGACTGACAAATTATTTATGAGGATGTGATGCAGTCAAGATGTAGCAAGTGATCTTAGTATGATTCCAAAAAGCCGTTTTAAAAGTTCCAGTTTTGACAGGAAAATCTAAAAGAAAACGCTTGAAGAATAGAATGGAATCTATTATATTGGGACAGGTTAGGTGAAGGAACAGGCTGGCCCAACAAAATTAAAGGCCAGAGAGAGTCATTCTGAATTGAAAGAGCTTCCCTATGCTTAAGGGAACTCCATCTAAATATGTCTGGGCTACAGCCTGGCTTTGAAATCAAGTTGTGGGACAAAGCTATAGTACAATCTAAATTGGTGTTCTAAATTTTACTTCCGAACCGGTATAATTCGTCCCAGTTCTATACAGATAGAGCTGCCCCCAAAGCAGAACAGCAAGAGGAATGTTTTTGGCAGAGCACACTGTGCCCTCAACTCCCCTGCCCGTTTGCTCAGGTTCAAGGTCTCCTGGGCTGGGTACAGCTATCAGCCTGCCTGTCTGTCTTTAGCTGGGTGTCCCTGCCAGGGAGGCAACTTGCTTGCAAATTGCTGTTGTAATTAGCTGAGGGTTATCACTGCCAGCAAGACCATAAAGTGGCTGCAGCGCTCATTAGAGCCCTTTAAAGGCTATCATAAAAAACAACAACAACAGGCAAATGTGGAATCCTGAAGTTAAGAAGCTCTAATTCCCCACCCCCACCCCCACCCCTACCCCTCATTCAACACTTCACTGCTGATTTGCTGTCCCTGCACCTAGTGCTAGCACTCCCTGCTTGGGTTAATTGGGCAAGAGTGTGGTGGACAACCCTTGAAGCCTTTTACTCTTGAAACCATGGGCTTTGAATCCCTGAAGCACATGGTTCAGTCTCTTCCGCAATGTCTTTGCATGCCGCAAAACAGTTTTTCTTCCTCTCTTGCCGAGCAGATGCTTAAGACTACAGCTCCTTCCATCCCCAACCATTTCAGAGAGTGGTTGTACTTGAATGTGTTTGGAGAGGACAAGGCTAGGGAAGGATCCAGTAAGGTAAATCAATGAGACAGGCTCATTCGCTACCTTAGCAAATGCTGGGAGTTGATGTTTCACGTTTTCTGAGTCTAGGTAAGCTGAATTGAAGCATACATTTCCTTCCAGAGAGTCTCCCTTCGGTCAAGAGATCTTACCATAGATGCACAGAATTATAGTCTGAAAAAATTAAGCTATTCACCTCTCAGCCCATTAAATAGAGCAGACCAGGAAATCATCTCCACAGGAAGCCTAAAGCTACTTTTATTGAGATCGGTTATAATAACAAAAAAATTAAGTAAATTGGATTGTGCCTGATTTCTTCACTTTCTTATAGGTAAAGGGAGGCATCTTATAGGTGAATTAGGGAGGCATCTTCCTAAGCTGCTTCCAAATGTTATCTCATTCTGGACCTAAAAATACATCAGCCCCTTTTGCCTAAGTGACAGTTGCTGCATATCTCTGACAAAGTCATCTTCTTTACTTTCTATATTACCTTTTTTTGAGTCTGGCTGGTAAGCTGTTCTTAGTGTTCTGCAGAAACAGTAGACCCATCTGTAGTTTAATAGGAGTAAAGGCACAAGTAGCTAGAGGAGGGGGGAAATCAGTTTGCTGTGCAAAAGCAAGGTTTTGCTACTATATCCCTTGAAATTCTGTAATATATAAGGTCCAGAATATAAAAGCAGAGGTCATGGTTGAGCTTGTCTGGATATGGAAACTCAGTTGGGTCAAGTCTTTGGATGGCAGAAACAGCAGCAAATTCCAGGGTTAAAAGCTCAAAATAAATTTTAAAAAATTGTGAAAGGGAGAAGCATATTATTTTTATATGTCATCAAGAAAACTGTATAGGTCTATAAAACATTATTAAAATTGAATTTGGAAAATGAACATGCAAAACACTGTATGATCCAGCGGGCAATGAATTTTGAGTATAATGTGATGTTTGAACAATGGGAGCATATGTGGATAAAAGGCTTAAAATTCACATTAAATCATAACCTAAAACAAAATTTATACAAAATGATGTATCGCTGGTATTTAACACCAGATAAGTTATCTAGAATCTATAAAGGTATTTCAAATGAATGTTGGAAATGTAAATGTAAAGAAGGGACTTTTTAGCATTTATGGTGGACATGTGATGAGGCAAAGAAATATTGGAGTAGGATTCATATATTAATGGAGAAAATTCTTAAAGTGAACATAAAGATTAAACCAGAAACTTTCCTTCTGGGCCTAACAGAAAGAGAACTGGAAAAAAATTTGGAACTCTGATTTTATATATGGTGGCAGCAGCAAGATTGCTCTATGCACAAAACTGGAAGGATGCCTCGATTCCTACCATGGACGAATGGTTACAAAAGCTGATGCAATTAGCAGAGATGGCCAAATTGACTGTGCTGATAAAAGAAAAGAACATAAACCGCTTCTGGACTTTGTGCTTGAGGTGGGAAAAAATGATATCATGATTTTGGGTTTTACCAATTAGACCGATTTGCCAATACAGAAATGGCTAGTGCATACTACTATAGAAATGTAAAAAGTTGACATTTGATTTTAATGTGTGATTTTACTGCAACAGAGAGAGTTGAAAGTCAATGCGTTTTGTTTCTTCCTCCCCCTTTCTTCACACCTTTTTTTTTGTTTTCCCTTTTTCTACGGTTGTCCCCTACTGTTTGTTTTTGTATTTTCACATTTTATGTTATAAATGAATAAAACTAATAAAAAATAAAACTGTATGGACATTTTGAAGAGAGTAAGGAAAATGATATTCAAAGCAATATGCAATAACCATTTTTAACCTCCAAACAAATGAAGCTGGAACAGGTTTTAGAGAAATTAGGTAATATTTGGAAGCAGTTTGGTAGACACTGCCCTCGTTCACTAGAGTATAAGAAGAGAGAGAAGGTACTTAACTTACAAGATTCTGGAATGGAAACTAGTCAAGGAGAGAAGCAACCTAGAACTAAGGAGAAACTTCTTGACAGTTAGAACAATTAACCAGTGGAACAACCTGCCTCCAGAAGTGGTGAATGCTCCAACACTGGAAGTTTTTAAGAAGAGACTGGACAGCCATTTGCCTGAAATGGTATAGGGTTTCCTGCCTGAGCAGGGGGTTGGACTAGATGACCTCCAAGGTCCCTTCCAACTTTATATTATTATTATTATTATTATTATTATTATTATTATTATTATTATTATTATTGCTAAGCTCAATCCAAGTCATTTTAATCAACTATGGAGTTGCTTTTATGATGTGATATATACAATGGGATTGACACTTTTCTCTGTGGTTATCAGTTGATAAGCTTGATTCAAGGGCATCTTTATCTTTTTATTCTCAATCTTTTTCAAGGAAAACAGCAATGTTCATTTGGAATAAACAGGAAAGTTCATCCAGGTATGAAGCATTCTAATGATTAGTCCTTAGGAAAGGTAGGATTTTCATTTTTTTTTAATCTGGACTATGGATTAACTATCTTCCTCCCCATTCTTTGCAAATAAATTCATTATCTTGGGTTTTGTTAACTTTTTGAAGGGTGTCAATGAATTGAATTTTGTGCTACTGAGAAATTTAATTTTTTTTTTGCTCTTTACTTGGCATTCAAAAAAGAGGATCTGTGAAGATAAGAGAATGTCATATGATGAAGATTAGCTTGAATAGGTAAATGTTTGGTGGAATGTGAGTGTTGAAATAAGGGAATTGTTTTCCCAATCTGGTTAGTCTGAATATAATTTCATGACTAGAGATAGCAGTATCTCTTGTGTGCAGATGGGCTATTTTTCCATTGCCTGAAAAGAAGGAACACATTGTACATACATGAAAGATGAAAGAAGAGACAGAGTCATACGTGCCAATTCATAATTACTGTAACTTAAATAAATATATAATACACTTTACCATAGTGGAGAAGATTGCTGAATGATTGTGAACCTGCTCTGTTTGGCACTTAGGTATTAAATGGCAACTTAGCTGATTAGTAAAGTTGTCTACTGGAAGAACTCTCTGAACAGTGTTAATGTGTAGGTGTGTGATGGAATTGGAATTAATCCTCTTGGGCAGAAAATAGTTGGCTTGAAGCTGATAACCATTGTCTGGGGAATGGACCATAGCTTGGTGAAAGATTATAATATGCTTTGCATGAGCTGAAATCCATACGTTGTAGATTGGAGTTCAGTGACAGTAACATTGAAATCAGTGGTGTGATGTGAAATCAGTCACATTTTTACATTCCACTCTGAATTGTGTATGACAGCTGTTACATTAAGAATACCCAATGTTAAATGAAGAGATAAATACTGGAATGCAACACAGAGTTTGTTTTCCCCTAGTTTTTATTCAGCTGTTCCAAACTGGAGATATTTACTCCTGACATCTTTCAGTGAATAAATATAAAATTGTGGGGTGTTTTTTTTCAAATTTTGCTTTATTATATATGATCTTCATCCAAGCTCTTCAAGCTTTTCCTGGTTTATTCAATTGATATGGGATATGAATTAATAATGGTGTCCTTCCTGATCCCAAAGGACCAAGGCCTGAGTAGGCTCTTGGCTCAGTATCATCTAAACTGCAAGGAAATATCCTGGAATTGTTATTTCTGTGCTGCTCTGCAGGGAAGCTGCTTTGTCTCTACCCTGAAACTTTGGAGGGGCTTAAGAAGAATCAGAAGCCTAGCTAGCTCTGAACAGTCGACTCATTTAATATCCACTCTCTCCAACTGAAGTGTTTTAGTGCAATTTTAATAAAGCTGTTCAGATCAGTTAGAATATTAAAAAAACAAGATCTGATACTTTTGAAACTTTCAAGAAAGCTTAATAGTTTTGAAACTATTCAGAATAAGTTTATGAGAACCCCACTGATGGTTCCAAAATGTATCAAAAATACTCTCATACATGTAAAGGCAGGTATAGTCTTATTGGATGCTACGGCATGGTTTCTAATAAACTCTTAGCTAAAGTTAATTCCTAGAGGCTTGGCCTCTTTAGTACTTATTCATATCATCCTGGCTTGAACTGTGGGTGGTATATACATTTAATAATATTTAGTAAATTTACAAATAAAATAAAAATGGCTTAAGAAACCTCTAGATAAAATTCACTTACTGGACTTCTCTATAGAATGTCTGTGTTCATTTGGTTTTGACAATGCAAGCATTGCCCTCAAACAATGAATTTGGGATCTAGATCTCCAAACAAATTTAGATAAGTTGTCACATCTCCTTATTTACCAGATTCTACTGAAAGGGTTTGCTCCAGCCTCTTGTTTATTATTCATGTAATTCTAAAATTTCATAAAGCCTTCATTTTAGTGAGACTGGATTCATTGCCCTTAGCAGTCCTTTTGGGATGTTTTTAAGAGTAGTCCCATCTCTGTTCAAATATATCCATGTGGTGATAGCTCAATAGGAACTCTGCTGCTCTATATATGCGCTACTCTGTTCTGTGTATAAGGACTCTTCTAGACAGAGCTTCATTTATCCAGTCTTGAAATTTCCAGGCAGAAAGAGTGATTTCTATTTACTATTATTTCTTATGGACAAGGGCTCAAAAATATCCTCTCAAGTCCTCCAGTTTTGTGCTGCCATCTATACCAGGGCTTTTCAACCAGTGGTATGGGTACCACCTGTGGTACATTGGCACCTGGCAGGTGGTACGCGACCATCCTAGAAAAGTGGTAGCAGAGGAAAGGAATGAGCTGAACCGGTGGCAGCACCGCACAAGCCTGAGCGAGAGATGGCTGGAGTTGCAGGGCTGTCAGGGCTCAGCGGAAGCTCCAGGATCAGTTTTTGACACCTTGCTAGGCGACTGGTGGTACTCAGATGTTGCCATATCCTAAAAGTGTTACAATGGGTGAAAAGGTTGAAAAGCCCTGATCTACACAATATGTTGCATCATTAATGATGCTTGAATAACTATTTATTCAACAATTTTTATATTTATTTTATGTTCTTATTTTTAAATCCTATTTATTCATTGATTTCTGTTTCATAGACGTATATATGTCTGAAATAGTTCCACTATTAGATATTTTACTATCTGGTCTTAATTCTATAATAAACTGATATAAAAACAAATCAGATATGAGACAAATGTTGAAAAGTAAGAATTACATAATAACACAGAACATAAATATAGTTTTCTTATTTCAAGGCAGTCATTAGCATCCAGAATTCTGGAAATATTCTATTTTTCCTGAACAAATTCCTACTAGTGTTACTCTTTTGAGATTAATCAGCCAGGATCAAACTACATTTTATGCATAGACCTTTACAGATAGCAGATCTTCCCCCCACCTTGTCCTCCAAAAAATATCTCCCAAATGAAGCATTTTGAGAACAAAGTCTAAGCTTAACTCTTGATTGTTATTGCTTTCTCAAATATTTCCTGCCTTCTCCATTTCTTTGAGTTTCCAAGTTCAAAATTGCTCTGCTAATTTTATCTCTGGAATTCCGCAGGTAAAACAAATGGAATGCAGGTTGAGTTACTCATAGAGAAAGAATGAAATTCACTCATAATCTAGTTCACAGTTTTGCTTTAAGGCACAGTATGATTGATTTTTCACTTATCTTATTGATTGAATCTTATCTTTATGGGTTGTGATTATTTAACATAAATTATGGTTTATTCAACAAACCATAGCTGAGCAAAACCACAGCTAAGCACAGGATGTAAACTTAATATGGCTTTCTCTCCCTCAGTAAGATTAACCCACCATGTGTAGTAGCAGTTATAATGCAGGATTTGGAAGTCAAAAGTTCAAATAACTTTTAAAATTTGAAACAGAGCTGAATGAGTGGCTCCAATTAAATATTTTAAAGGTTGTATGTTCCTGATCCTAAAAATAAACTTTGGATTTCTCTGTATCATATATCTTCATGCATAAAGGTTTGTCCTCTTTAAGATCCACAAATATTCTTTTCAATCTGGACTATTGTTTTTGTGTTCTTAATGGATACTGAGGTTAGAACCCACAAAGAAAAAAAATGTTCTAGGTGACCCGAAAACTTGGGTTACTAAAAATCCTCCAACAGTGGCCCCTTTGAGATATCACTGAAATTCAAGACACTTGCCTGCTTGCCTATAAATGCCACTGCATATCCAAGATACATATATATGACATCAGTGGAAGTGTGAGAGGATGAATTGTTTCTGGCAACTCCTTTAACTACACTTTTCTGCAGACTAGGAAAAAGGCATTATTTTAGCAGGACAGGGCTTGAAGACTCAACAAAGGCTCTTAAATGTGTTGGGTATCAGCACACATCATTCCTAGCCAACAGTGGATGATGGGAATTGAATCTAACTTATCGGGAAGCAATCACTTGGGACAGGCAGTCTCCCGGAAATCTTATGCTGAGCACATTATGCAGTCTATCAACAGGGCAGGTAGTAAGAGCAGGAGTCAGGACAGTAATAAGAATAAATTATGTATTTGTTCTGGGACATATGAAATAGTACCGCAGCAGCCCTGGAGCCTTCATGCCAAGGTGAATAAAATGCCCTGCCAAGATGCTACAGTTCTGTTTATGGGACATGCAAAGCCAAGACTTGCTCAGCCCTGACTTTCAGAATAAGCCCTGATTGATGAGGTTTGCGCAGGCCACTAAGAGACAAACAGGCTAACCTTTTTTGGGGGGGGGGGTGTTAATTGCATTACATGAATCCAACATACAATACAGCAAAAGAATACATTTGGCTATTCTCTTGCCCATTCCTTTCTAGAGGAGAGAGAGGCTGGAACATCTTCCTATTTGTTGAAGGACAGGAAATCACCCGACAGCTGATGAGGCTATTTGCCCATAGGGGCCATTCCTGCAGCTGGCACCAGCTCTGCAGGGACTGAAGGTTAGCATTTAGCATCACTTGGTACCCATTTGCTTTCTTACCTTGAAATGCTGCAGAGTTTTCGACATGAAAACAAATGCTTTGGCACTGGATTATGGTCCCTTCTTTTCCAGAAGAGCACCCCTTGAGAAGGCCCATGGGCTTCTCTTTTCAACTCCTTTCGGTCCTTCCTCCTACAGAGTTGAAGTATCCTTGAGTCAGCAGAAAATTATATGCCAGCATATTGCCGGTCGCCATGCTTCTTCTGCTGCCTCTGTTTCAAACCCCATGCAGTCCCTTCCGTTCCCTGCAAATAATGAGGGACCTATCCTAACAGATTTCACGTACCTTGAAAAATACCCTTGGATGCCCTGGCTTAAGGTGAAAATGCGGCCAGTCTCACAGGGGGGCAGTTCATGATGACATTACCCAGTTTTACTGAGGGGTTGGGCTGTGACAAACACAACACCACATGCATACTGAAGGCAAAACAAAGCAAAACAAGAAAAAAGGCCGGAGCATTTGTGTCACAGTTATGTGCAAGTACTGAAAACATTTGCCCCTTGCCCTTTCCTCAATTGCCACTGAATTCCAATAATTTTTAATGATTATTTAAGTATTTCTGCTTCATGTTACATGTGCACACTCCTCTTTCCACTGTGCATTTGTTTATTTATACCGCATTTCTGTCCCTGAGCATGGGTTTGGGTGATTATTCTACGGGGGGGGGGGAGTACTTCTTGATTAATGTGCCTTAAATATATGTAGCTCTCTCATACTTTCCTTGATTGGTAGATTCTTTATTATTTTACTCATTAATTGGGTCCACAATCTCAAGACATCCCCAGGCTTGGCCTGGAGAGAGCTAGAATTAACAGCCTGATGGTGCTCTAATTTTCTCTGATGTGTCACTTCTGAAACTTGGTGAAGCCAGCCATGAAGACCTAGTCCTTCCCAATGGTTTGTCCTGAAAAGCCAAACCAAGCTGGTTAGAGTTGCTGTAGGTCTCTCTACTAAGCGGGGAACACAAGAGGAATAACCATGCTCTGGTGTTTGCTGAGGGACTGTGGGAGGAGAAGATCTTAAGCAGGGTGGAATTTGTTTGATTTGGATGGCTCAGAGTAAACAGCTAGTGGGGGTGGGAGTGGGGGAACTGGCTTTGGAAGGAGGGGGAGATAGGAAGGGAAGGCAAAGGCCAGAGAGGCTTGCACAGAAGAGCTCTTTTAAGACCTTTCTCATATTATGGATCCTTTTTCTGTTGGGATGGAGATGAGGATGCCGAGCATGTGATGGAATGTGATGGAATGCAGGGCCCAATGGATAATCCAATAGGAATGAGGTTTAATTGATAGTCCTTCAGTAGTTCTATTTAAAAAATGGATTCCCCAATTGGGGAGGCGGGGGTGGGGGGTGGAGTGGAGCCATTCGGCAGGAGGACTGAGCCAATGCAAGCCTCCTGCTGGGAACAGAATCTTCTCTGTGTTTCTGAAGTATGTTGTCCAGTGATTATTATTTTTTTAAATTAAAGCCAGCTGCCTCAGGAAGCTGCGGTTTTGAGTGGAGAAGCAAGACTTCTTAACTTGTTTTGACAACAAACACATACCTGAAATATGTGTATTGACAAGTGTGCATTTACAAGTGTGTATGCTTGACTGTATGTGTGTATGTGGGTGTGGAGGAGGAAGATAATGAATAGGGTTTTGAATAATAAACATCTGGGAAATGGGATAAAAAGTACCTTTCCCAAGTCATTATTATTTTTTCAGCAATCTTGTTGTTTCCTGAGGCTGCTTTGTAATTTTAAAATAATCCCAACTTTAAGTATATTTAAATTTGTTGGTAATATGTCATGTTACCCTTGCTTTTCAGTGGAAGTCCATCAAAATAAGTTAGAATCCATACAACTTGAATAGAAAATTCAATTTTCCTTGTGCCATTTATGTTTCCATCATCACCATTCCAAGAGCAAATTCTAAAATCACAGGTACACTCTCAAACACAACACTGTTAAAGCTAAAAATGTGGTTCTCTTCTCTCATTCCATCACATACCAGCTCCTATGTCTTAACAGAGATACTGGGTGCAGTATTATAAAATTTTGATTAGTATAAGGAAGACATTTGCTCTGCAGTCTAGTAATTATTGCAATATCCTTCCTTCCTTCCTTCCTTCCTTCCTTCCTTCCTTCCTTCCTTCCTTCCTTCCTTCCTTCCTTCCTTCCTTCCTTCCTTCCTTCCTTCCTTCCTTCCTTGGGATATAAACCATGCTGAAGCCATTCTACCATTGTTTTCCTATTAGCAAAAGTTGGGAAACAATAGTAAAATAGTAAAATACAGGGTTCTCCCAAATCTCACTCCAAATTTCCCATATACTGATCCTTGCGGAACGTAAGTGTTTAATGAGCTCTTTGTTCCTATTGCCATGCACTACCCTAGAAGACAAAATTATTTTCATGCATTGTGATGTCATCATTGTGCAATAGTGAGCTTACCAACTTGTGAGTTAGCAGTCTGCATTTTACGTCAATAGCTGCTTCAAACCTGGAGTCAGGACAGTGAAACATCAGAACATGCTACTACCAGGTTCCCAAAGGATTGGGGTAAAACAAAGGAAGTTGTAGATTGATTGCGGCTAACACTTCCCCTGTTCTTTCTGCAGAACAATAACCAAAATTAGTATTAGAGGACCAAAAACAGCATCATTGGTTGACTTGTGTTTCCCCTACTTAAAAAAAAAAATCCCTTTTGGTCTATGCAGAAAGCAGCAGATGTGCCAGTCATTGCCCAAAGTCAGCACTCTGACCTCAGCAGAGCAAAGGGCAGGCAGCTGCTTGGGCAAGTGGATGGGGTCAGAATGGGGGGAGAGTGGGAAGCACCTCAATGCTCAAGGCTGACTGGCTGGCTTCTGAAGTTTATAGGACTTGGAAGGCAGCGGGCAGCTCAAGAGAGCTATGCTAGCCTGCCAACTAAAATAACAGTAGGTTTGGAAAGGACCCACAGAAAGAAGGATGCTTTGGAATTGTTCTCAGTCCTGCAGGATTCCGTACATAACACTGGGCACGGGTCCTTTCTTCTCCGGCTGAGCTGCCTCTTCCCCAAAAGTCTTCTTCCAAATGCCTCTGAGAACAAAGGACCTAGCAGAGAGGACTGTCCACTTCATAAAATGAAATCCCAGAATGCATTGCTTAAGCCACACAGGCCCTGCTTGCAAACAGAGAATAAAATAGATCACATTCGGGTACATGCTTGTTAAAGCTTATCCTCCCGGCCTGGTCAAAGCACAATGCCTTTGGACAGAAAGGAAAGGCTGCACCCATCCTCTACAAAGGAGAATCACACCACTTCGTTAAACATTAATCAAGTCCCACTGATCTCAGCCTACCCTATTCATTGGCTCCAATAGGCTTTCTTTTTCTTTACTCTGGAGTAAGTTTTTCCAAACAGAAGGCCTGATAATCACAGAGTCTTTAGATGTAGTCGGAGAGAAGAAAAGGTGGCATTGTTTTGTCAGGAAAGGAGTGAAAACAATATTTCTATGGGAACATAGCTTTGCTTAGGGGGGAAACTTCGTGAGTAACTTTCTCCAGCAGCAGGGAAAAAAAAGAACCCTCTTTAAATAAAAGTTGTGGGGTGAATTTTCTCAGTCTCTTTTTAAAGAGGAAAGCACTCAGCATTATGGCCTATAATTGGATTGACTCATCATTAAAATATATGTAGGCTTTAGCTACACTATCCTCTAACATCAGAACAAAAATAAAATTAAGTAATATTAGATGCTGGCTGTGGTCACTTGGACCATTCTGTAGTTCTGAATTAGATGACCAACTGGAATATTCCTAACTTCTTTTTCCCTCCCACCAATTATGCCTGCATATTATCGTGGAACGTAGGAAAGCTAACTTTTACAGATGCTGGAAATAAAAGTTTTAAGACAACAACAATTTACATATAAACATAGGAGCAGGGTCCATTGAAATCAGTAGCTAAGCATCATAGTAGGTATATAGGAGCAGAAAAGCAACCTGAAACAGCAAAAGAGCCACTCGGAACCGGTTCCGTCACACACACAAAAAAGTGCGAGCTGCAAAATGTGCGCATGCATGCATGCATGCACACACACGCATGCGCAGAACAAGGCAAAACGTGCACCAGCCCTGCCCCCGTCCACCTCTAGTATGGATGGCTCTGCCGTCCTGGCTTTTCCTCCCTAAGAAAAAACTGCTCTCCCCCCGCCCTGCACTCTCTCTCTGGGACTTTTTTCTTTCCGCCTTTTGTGAAGCTTCGGGATCAGCTCCTGCTCTGGATCGCTTGCACTGTGCTAAACCTCGGCAGCCCCGATGTCCACGCTGCATTCTGAGCCGCGCGCACCTGTCGCCGCCCAGTGCTGCCAGCTTACCGGGGGGGGGGGGGGGACTAACAGGCCAAGCCGTGCAAAGATGAGGAAGGAAATGGCCTTTCAGAGGATCCCGCCCGGCCCCCCCTCGGAGGCAACGGGCCTTTCCCCGGCCGAAGGAAGCCTCATGAGCGTCTCCTGCAGCGCGGCTCCCCCGAGCCGGGAGGCACCTGCGCGGCAGCAGCAGGTCTCCCTGTCGACGGGCGCTGGGTCGCGGCACTGCCTTCAGCCCGGGTGCTGCCGGAGCCACCCAAGCGCCCTGCCCCTCCCCCTGGAGCCTCCAAACCTCTGCCACCCCATTCTCTCAATGGGAATGGGGCGGCGGAGGTTCGGAGAGCTGCTGCCTTTGTCCGTGTTTCTTTCAGCCCCGAAAGAAACACGGACGAAGGAAGCAGCTCTCCAAACCTCCGCCGCCCCGTTTGGAGAGCTGCTGCCTTCGTCAAACATGGACAAAGGCAGCAGCTCTCCAAACGGGGTGGCGGAGGTTTGGAGAGCTGTGCGGAAGGCAGCAGCTCTCCAAACCTCCACCGCCCCATTTGGAGAGCTGCTGCCTTCGTCCGCGTTTTTTTCAGCCCCGAAAGAAACGCGGACGAAGACAGCAGCTCTCCAAACCTCCGCCGCCCCATTCTCTCAATGGGACTTTTTTACTCCCACTTTTTTTTCAGAACTGCACATGGCGAAGGAGGACTGGGAGCCGCAGGAGACGGCTTAAAGAGCCGCATGCGGCTCTGGAGCCGCAGGTTGCTGACCCGTGATCTAGTTCAACTCCATTATCAACTACACAAATCCATTAAAACATTCCTAAGAAATAATCATCTAGGCTCATTTCAAAATCACCAACAAATTGGCATCTAACTTCTTAGCAACTGTACTTATGCTTAGCATCCATAGTACTTGATTTCCAGTCCTTTTATCATTCTGGTAGCTCTCCTCCGAACTCTTCTCCATGTCCAGGAATTCTCCAGAAATGTTCAAAGATCACAGCAATTCAACACTTTGGGATTCATCGTGCTCTGGAGACATGAATTCATTTAGAGTAGCAAGATGGGTTCTTACTTTTATCATTCCTGGATCATTCCTCAATCATATTAAGGAATAGATACATTCCTCTTCTGAGAAAAGAGATGCTCCCAAAAGATAACAAGCAATATTGCTTTCTCTCTTCTTTTGTATTATGGTCCCAGCTGCTATGCACATCAGAGCCACAGCCTCCTTTTCTTTCTTTTCTTGAATTGTACCTTTCTTATTGTTCCTTGCTTTCTTCACCAACCTTACCTCATTCGTGTGCTATCTTTCCCAATTCCAATTTGCATTCTTCCTTATTTACGAGGCCCTGCTTTGGTTTACAGTACACGCATCTCTTTTTTTACTCCAAAGCTTTTCACTGAATTTGCTAGTAAAGGCTTCTTAAAGCTTTCCCCATTTTATTTCCTCATGAAGATTATTTGGGCCTGGGATTCCAGAATTTCCTTTTTTAGTCTATTCCATTCTACTTCAGCTTGTTTTATCTTTCAGAAAGATACACCATGGTGTAAGAATCTAAATCTTTCCTGATTACACCATCTTCTTAGTCACTTGTTCACTTGCAGATTCCTATTTGTCCTTCTTGTCCCTTGATCATCAAGTGGGAGGATAGTTTGATCATCAACTGGAGAGATCTTTGTTATCATGTCTACCGTTCTGTTTTGAGATAATGCAGTTCATACAACTGCCCTCTTTTTTTCTCAATGGAAAAAATTGGTTTTCCCAAAGGAGTTGAGAATGTTATCCATTGTTCTGGAGAGATTGTTATGAACTTCAAATCACTTGGTCAGCTCTGGTGGCATGGACCACCTCCTGCTCCATTGACTCTTTCTTGCCATGTGGTATCAAATACTCACTTCTCTGGATATTTTGTTCCTCTAGGGGCCTTTTCCTGATTCTTCTGCTCTTCGATAACTTCCTATGCCATATCTTCCTCAAAGGTTTCATTCTGCTGGCCTTCATGGAGTCTTTTTTGTATGATAACCTTGTGCTGTTTGCTTTCTCTGATGAATGTTAATGAGGCCTCAGATAAGCTAACAGTCAAACATGATACATAGGCAATTCACCATTGCTCTTCCCTCAGTGTCCACCCATTTGGCAGGGCCTAGTGTCTATTTCCTGCCGAAAACAATCTTATAAAACTCCCTGACCCTACTTGTGAACTTAGGTTAAGACCTCCCAACTGTCTGTTTTATTTCTAAAGACAGCAAGCTTATTTTTGAGTAACTGAAAAAGGAGATAAAACCTAATGAGAGAGAGAGAGAGAGAGAGAGAGAGAGAGAGAGAGAGAGAGCATATGTTATAGATGCAAAAGGTTTCTGACATTTCCCAGTAGGATGGCGAAAGATCCCATGTGAAGAATTCTGATGAAGCACAGACAACCCTGAGCTAGATGAACCCATGTTTTGATCTGATATAGTAGTGTTTCTCAACCTTGGTGACTTGAAGATGGGTGGGCTTCAACTCCCAAAATCTGGGAGTTGAAGTCCACCCATCTTCAAGTCACTGAGAAATGCGGTGGTATAGTATAAGGCAGGTTAATATGCCTCAAATGACATGTCATCAAACTTTCCCCATGCCCATTTCTAAAAGTGATAATGCCTGTCCTACTGTAACAGATACGAATCGGACTCTTCAGATGGTAAAATAAACCGAGGAATCTTTCTTCCTGGCTCCAACAAAATGCAATCCAACATAGTAAGGCTATCTGGGATTGTACAGCAGATGTGAAGGGCAGCTGCATAGTGACAGGAAAAGGCACAATATCAAGGACAAGTGCAAAGTTTGCACCTCAACATCCTCTACCACACCATTTTGCCTTTGAAACTAAAACACTGCACATCTGTGGAGATTCTCAGTCATCCAAGTCCTATTCTTCCACCCACCCACCATCACCAAGAGCCTTGGTGGAGCAGTGGGCTAATGCCTCCTTAAGTAACACCAGCTGCCTGCAATTAGTGCAGGTTCGAGTCCCACCAGGCTCAAGGTTGACTCAGCCTTCCATCCTTCCAAGTTAGGTAAAATGAGGACCCAGATTGTTGGGGGCAATAAGCTGACTTTGTAATAATGCCACTTGGGTGTGTGTGTGAAAGCCCTAATAAGCAGGCATATACATAGAATGAAGGCTACTGCTAAGCTTGTAAGCCACCCTGAGTCTTCGGATATAAATGGAATTAAAATTTAAAAAAAATAATCACAACTGATGAAGCTTCTTGCATGAAAAGCAAAATGTTTTCTTCTTTTTCCTCAAGGAAAAAAAAAACCCAGTCCAGTTGCCTTTTGAAAAAACCTCCTTTGAGATAAAACACTGCACAGCTCCTCTAAACATAACCTCCAACTGTTCTGCTCCAGAAAAAATTCCCAGCTCTTTCCACACTGGTGACCTCACTAGCTGAACCACTGTGGCCCTCCTTGACTGGTTGATATTATGAGGTGGGTTTCAGCCAAATTGAACTTGTTTTAAGGCAAGCCCAATTGCTGTGGATTCTTCATTGTTGTGGACAACTCGACAGCATCAGTGGATATGTTTGGCTTTCCAGTGGACGTCAGTGGTGCTTCCGAATTAAGATTTTCCGCAATCCTTCACGCAATCCATTGAAGAAAGTAAGACGGAATGAATACCTGCACAATCTTTTTGGGCTGAAAGCATCTCTAGATCAAACCAGCTGCCTCTGCGCCCCTGCATGCTACAATTTTGTAAACTACACTGTTAACTGCCCAGCATCAGCAGCCAAGCCCTTCTCTCCCAAAGGATAATTGGGGCCTGTATACTACTGCTGCTCCCAGCACACTGCCAATTCAGGAAGAGAAATGAAGGGAGCACAGATATTTGCTCCAGGAAGCCAAAACACAAGCCAGCATCTTTTCATTACAATTGCCTGTTCTGTCAGCCTGTGGCTGGCGCACTTTCTGCCTGAAGGAGGATCAGAGTCTTCCTGCAGGGAGCTGCCAGCAGCCCTGCTTGTCTCTCTCCCATCCTGGATCCGAGTGGCTCTCAGCAGGCATGCCCCTCCTCACACACACCCCATCCAATTATAACCAGCTTTCTAATCATTTGTTTGGAGTCAGAGCCAGGCGCCTGTGGCTGAGCTCAAGGGTGGGAGAGAAGAGGGCCACCAGGGGAATCGGAGTTGCTTTTCCTTTCTTTTCCTTTCCTTTTCCCTTCCCTTTCCTTTTTCTCTTCTCTTCCCTTCCCTTTTTCTCTTTTCTTGGATTGCTGCTGCTGTGATGATGGTGGCAGGGGCTCCAGCTGCTATGGCAGCAGAGAGAGTGGTCAAAGTCTTTGATGCCCATCCTTGTATCTCTTGCCCTGTCCTTAGATGGACTGTGACTCTGCTGGGTAGAAAGACTTGGCTTGCAAGGAGGGATGTGAAGGGGGTGAACTTTAGGCCAGTCAACTCTGAAACATGCTACTTGTAGGTTGGGTTTCCAGTATATAAAGGGGCCGGTGCTCATCTCCGTTTCAAAGCTGAAGAGCCAGAGTTTGTCCAAGGACGTCTCCATGGTCATGTGTCCAAAGGCGCACGGAATGCTGTTACCTTCCCACTGCAGTGGTCCCTATTTTTCTACTTGCATTTTTACGTGCTTTCGAACTGCTAGGTTGGCAGAAGCTGGGACGAGTAACAGGCACTCACTCTGTTACGCGGCACTCGGGATTCGACCCGCCAAACTGCCAACCTTCTGATCGACAAGCTCAGCGTCCTAACCCACTGAGCTACCACGTCCCTTCTAGTATATACTAAACACTAAACCTGGGTTAGCTAAGTCCCATTTCTATGTTCCCAAGCACTATAATTATCTTTTGACTACTGGTCATGCTCTGGTTTAAACAGCGTGCAGCTAACTAAAGCAATGGCTGGGTTCCCAGATAGCTTCAGTTTAGCTGAGTCTAGCACACTGCAAATCTAGTTTTAGAATCAGCATCTCACCCACTGGGACCTTTGGGTTCTCTGCCTTACTGAGATTTTTTTTTTGTGACTGAGGATTTCTATTAGGTTCCTGCAGACCAGTTTTTAGAGGCATCAGAAATTGAAATGGCCAAGGCACATTGTGTGATTTGAGTCTTCCCTTAGTTAAGGATTTGGTAAGGACAAGTAAGAACTGAATGTCATACTTTGCTAATATGATTATTAGGCTCTTCTTCCCTGCACTTAAGTTGCATAATCCACCAGAGAGGATACCCTTACAATTAAAAGATGAATGAAATAAATGGAATGCCTTCAAAGTTGCCAGCATTTTTTTAGGCCGTTTGCTCTCTGATTTGCAAACAATAACAAGAAGGCTCTTACATGGACATAATGAAAAGCATTTGACCACTGATTTTTGCAAAATTTAGCAGATTTGAGTAAATAGGTTTCATTCTGAAATGTTTCCTTTAAATTTAAGGAAACTAAATATAATTAAAAATGGGATTCTATAAAGTAAAACACATGAGAGTATATGGGATTCTTAGCAACCAGTTCAAATGAACAAGGATAGCAGGGAATAAGGTTCTCTTGATTATTTATGCATAAAAGTATAAGAAATGCTTTGGATGAAGCTAGAAGTATGTATTGATTGGGGATGCAAATGTGTTTGTGCTTTTGTTTGCAATGAATCTTCTTAGGTACAATGTATGATGCAACAAAGGATAGAGATCTGAATATTAGTACATTAAAACCCATGTATTTTTGTTTAATACAATGAATGATAAAAATAGAGAAAATAATTGAATATAATATCCTAATAGATAAATGCCTGTGGAGATTCTCAGTCATCCATGTCAGGATTGTCCCAAAAGTGCTTTTCAAAAGTCTACTGGACTTTGTTCATTTTTTCTTGAAGATGTTTTGTTTCTCATCTAAGAAGCTTCTTCAGAACTGAGAAGTGAAATGTCTTCAAGGAAAAACAAAGAAAGTCTGTTTGTATAAAGAAAGCCTTTAGAAAAAGCACCTTTGGGAGACCCTGATAGATATTTAATAAAGATTTAAAAATAGATGAAGAAATTTTAATATGTGTACTGCTACCAGAACCTTAGTAGGCAATACATCTCCATTGCAAGGAATTACTATTTGCTGAAAAAGCTAAAATGATGGTGTGTAAGAGTGTGTTTCTGCCTGCTTTTTTGTATCTATGTAAGAATTGGGTATATTAGGGGAAAAATAGAAATAAATTGAATGCAGTCAGAACAGGTTACTTAAGGAAGAAGTTATTGTGGTGATAATGGATGAAGAATAGCATGGATTGAATATAAAAAAGAACGATCAGTAGAAAAGAGACATGTAGAGATGATAAAGGGGACGCGGTGGCTCAGTGGGTTAGGACGCTGAGCTTGTTGATCAGAAGCTCAGCAGTTTGGCAGGTCGAATCCTGAGAGCCGTGTAACAGAGTGAGTGCCTGTTACTCGTCCCAGCTTCTGCCAACCTAGCAGTTCGAAAGCATGTAAAAATGCAAGTAGAAAAATAGGGACCACTACGGTGGGAAGGTAACAGCATTCCGTGCGCCTTTGGCATCTAGTCATGCCAGCCACATGACCACGGAGACTTCCTCGGACAAGCGCTGGCTCTTTGGCTTTGAAACAGAGATGAGCACCGGCCCCTAGAGTTGGAAACGACTAGTACGCATGTGCGGGGGAACCTTTACCTTTAGAGATGATATGGTCATGCAAGCGGTCCTTGTCTAATGATTGCTCAATCACTCCTTTAGCAAGCGTTTGAGCTTATATCAGTGCTGAAGGAGTAGTAGTTATGAAAGGTCCTCTTATTGATGGCTGTCACAGTATTCCATGGTCATGTGATTATTGACATTTGCAAACTTCCCTGCTGGCTTCTGACAAGGATAATCAATGGGGAAGCCAGAAGGAGGTCCAAGTCGTGGTCATGTGTGGTCCTCACCTAATAATCAGCACAGTTCTTGCTCAGCGACAGAACTGCCATTGCTAAATGGTGTGGTCATGTGATTTTTTTTTAAAGCTTATCACTGCATGGTCCCAATTAGCATTGCTAAGCAAAGGCTACCTGCATAGAAGGGATGAGTAAGAAATGAATTACAAAACAGATACACAAACAGTGCATGGATGAAGAAGAAGACCGAGAATGATGGCTGGATGGAGTTGATGAGTTCTTGATGAAAGCATGGAGTTTTCTAGGACAGAAATATCTGGAGAGATGTAGTGAATGCTGCTGAAAGCAATAGCAGTAGTAGCAGTTAGACTTATATACCACTTCACAGTGCTTTACAGCCCTCTCTAAGCGGTTTACAGAGTCAGCACATTGCCCCCAACAATCTGGGTCCTCATTTAACCAATCTCAGAAGGATGGAAGGCTGAGTCAACCTAGAGCCGCTCAGGATCGAACTGCCAAACTGCCGGCAATCGGCAGTCAGCAGAAGTAGCCTGCAGTACTGCATTTTAACTACTGCGCCACCACGGCTCTTGATGTAGATGTATTTAATTTTTCTTTTGAATTTCATGGCCATAATTTGTTTCGCTTACTGTTTCCTATCTCCTTTCCTATATACTACAGTTGCCTTGGCAAGATGGGCAGCATAGAAGTTTAATAAATAAATAAATTCCATACCCATGGCGGGTATATAAATATGTACTTCTGTAGACTACTGCCAGGTATCAGAAGTGGTTTGATAAATCCACCTTTAAGTCAGTTGATGCCTTATCACAGAATGTAATCCTCTCCTGGGTGTGGGTGGTGAGGGAAAAACACTCCTGCCCTTAGCATTAAGCATCAAGCTCCCTTCGTCCAGTGCGCTCCCACAGGGAGGGTCTTCTCAGGGTGCCGCCGGTTAAAGATTGCCGGTGGGTAACACCCAGGGGTAGGGCCTTCTCAGTGGGTGAGCCTGCCCTGTGGAACCAGCTGCCTGCGGAGCTTAGGACTGCCCCCGACCTCCGTTCATTCCGCCGGGACCTGAAGACCTGGCTCTTCGAGCTCTCTGGCCCAGGCTGAGAATTTTTTTAATTTTAATTTTAACTGGGTTTTTTTATTTTTCTCGGGGTTTTACTTAATCTTTTTAAATTTGTTTTAACGTTTGTATTGATTTTCTTTTAAATGCCCTATAAACCGCCCTGAGTCCTTCGGGAAAGGGCAGTATATAAATCTAAATAAATAAATAAATTATAGAGTCTTGCTCTTAAAGAAGAGAGAAGGGGGGAAAAAAGACTTTTTCCAGTAATGGTGTCAGAAAGTCTCAGTCTTTATAAGCATAAGCATAGGTGTAGTCATGCTTTATCAAATTAGCCCTCCTCATCCTTGGCAACTTTTAAGACATGTGGACTTCCAGAATTCCTCCACCAGCATGCTACTACTTGATTATTGATTATGTGCCATCAGGTTGTTGTCAGTTTTTAGCAAGCGCATTGATACATTTTCTCCATGCTGACCTGCCCTTAAACTAGTCTTTCAGCATTTCCAGTGGTGCCCCCATCGCCACTGAAACTCAATCTATCCACCTTCCTTCTATCCTCCTCTTCCCTTCTTCCACCTTCCCCAGCATTATATACTTCCCCAGAGAGTGAGCTCTTCACATAATGTGTCTAAAGAAGGATAACTGGAGCTTGGTCATTTGTGTCTCGAATGAAAATTCTGGGCTGGCTTGTTGGATGATCCATGCCCAGCTTTATTTCAATCCTGCAAGTTCAAGTCCACGCATCTTAAAGTTGGCAGGGTTGAGAAACTGTATTAAATAAATCATGATAGTTGCATTTTCGCCAGCACCATCGATCTCTTTACAAGCAAGTCATGTCAGTTTGGAAGACCACGTAGGAGCTGTGACCGGGGGGGCTTTTGCCCAGGTTTGCCTGGTGCATCAGTTGCGACCCTATCTGGACCGGGATGCCCTGCGTACAGTCACTCATGCGCTCGTGACCTCTCCTATAGACTACTGCAATGTTCTGTACATGGGGCTGCCCTTGAGGACCACTCGGAGGCTTCAGCTGGTGCAGAATGCAACCGTGCGAGTTGTGATGGGGGTCTCCCGATACTCCCATGTAACGCCTCTTCTCTGCGAGCTGCATTGGCTTCCAGTTGCCCTCCGGGTGAGATTCAAGGTGCTGGTGATGACCTATAAAGCCCTAAATGGCATGGGTCCGGATTACTTACAGGAGCACCTGCTGCCGGCGTCATCTTCCCTTCGTCCTGTGCGCTCTCACAGAGAGGGCCTCCTCAGGGTGCCGTCGGTCAGAGAGTGTTGGCTTGCGGCCCCCAGGGGGAGAGCATTCTCTCTGGGCGCGGCAGCCCTTTGGAATCAATTACCGGTTGAGCTCCGGATGGCTCCCGACCTTCGCTCTTTCTGCCGTGATCTGAAAACCTATTTATTTCAACAGGCCGGCCTGGTTTAAGGGTTTGGGGTATTTTTAATTATTTATTGTTAGGGCTTAATTAATTTTATTTTATTTTAACTTTTGCATGTAATGCTTTTATTGCCCTGTACACCGACCTGAGTCCTTCGGGAGAAGGGTGGTATAGAAATTCAATAAATAAATAATAAATGATGGAAACCAGTCATCCTGAGCATGTATAGACAGGAAGGCTAAAAAGAAGATTTTAAGAAAGTGAACACCATATTGCAGAGCCTAGCTTCTATAGTATGGGATGAGAAAGGAATAAGAGAGTAATGTCCATTCTTTAGGACAGATTTTATACGATTATTTGACTTCTTTCCTTTTTTTTGCCAATTACCCACGGTTGCCACTTTTTAATTGGTCCCTGCAGCCTGATTTGCAGGAATTAGCAAAAGAATGCATTTATTAACTTCAGCTGCCAAGTTGGGGCAATCTTTCCAGCAGATTTTCTTAGTCCCTCGGTAATGTACCCTACTCCCTCTGAATGCGGCTCCCCAACTTTGCATGGGTGCTCTCTAGCTTTAAACAGAGGCTCCTCTCTCGGGGGGAGAAGCCTGACTCCTGCTAACTTGGTAAGGTCTCAGCTACGCTAGCTTAGTCCTTGCTAACTCCTTTAGTCTCAGACCTTGTAAATGGGTTTTTTTTCCCCATCTCCTCCTCCCTCCCTCCCTTCCAAGGGGCCAGGAAAGAGGCATTGCTCCTGATTTATAGCCCATAACTTCAGTCAAACAGAAAGCCCTTCATTCCGTCCAGCAAGCTTGCTGCCTCCCTGTTTTCAGCACATACCAGTGTCACCACATCCCTCTGCCCACAGCCCCTTTCCATGCCCCAGCCGCAGCTGAGCACAACAAAGAATTGTGCACTGCAGCTCCCTCCTTCTACTCTTGGCTCCCCCCCCCACGTACAAAGGACCAGCCCTGCACCTCAAATGAAATACCTGCTGTCATTGCCTAAGCTCTGCCTCCTGCCCAAATGCCACTCCATCTTTCCAAACACTTTCTAGCTTGGAAGAGGCAGAGAATTTTTTTTTAGGCTTTATATCCTCGTTTCCTCCCTGAAATAAAGACGGTGATTACACAGCATTTCTTTTCTCTCACCGCCCACCCCAGAACAGCAACCCCACCAAATTGTTCACATCTCTGTCGCCAAATTTCTCAAGAGTACCTTTGCACAGATGAGTAATACATGTATTTCTGTTCGTATTCTGCTACTAGGGGGGGAAAAAATCAGATCTAAAAATAGAAAATGAGAAATAATAACTGCTTGCACTGGGGATAAATTTCAGGAAATTACAGAGAAGGTCTTGTTTATTTGGATTTAAGACAAACAAATAACGGGGGGGGGGGAAACAGAGAAAAAAAGAAAACATTATTCCGGGTTACCTCCTTTGTTTAGATTTTTGTAATTGAGATCTTTTGTATTCTTTATGGATCTCAAAGGAATTCAGTATTAGGAAATGGTCAGTATTATGTAACCAGTGTTAAATTTCTAAAATGAAATGTACTTTTTTGCAGTTGTTTTTTTATCCCAGTGTAGTGTGTGCATATGTATATGTGTGTTAAGTGATCTCTATAGTCTCAGAAGCATACTGGAAATTCCTCTGTGTTCAAGTATGATGGTTAATCTTTTTAATTATCTTGTGCTCCAATTAGCCATAGCATACATGGGCTGTCTGGATTGATGAGTAGGAACTGTGTTTTATTTGCCAGATTTGTACATCCCATTTTAGCTTAATCATGGTTTGTCTGAACTCATAAATGAGACTAAGTATCAAAATGGGGCTTGTGTGATTTGGCTTAATGTATTGTTTAAATCCAGCCATCCTATCTCTCCGTATCTCTAAAAGGCCAGTTTCATAAACTGAGCTAAGTGGCTGCTGTTTAACCTTACCACATTGTTATAGGATTCCCACAGAGTTACATTTTGTGCTTTGTATCTACGTGAAAGTGCTGAATGAGTCGTGCCAGAATGAGTCGTGCATTGTTGTGCTCTACAGAAATAGAGCACAACAATAATTAAAACTGTAAACTTGAATGCATTTGGGTCAATATAAAAGTGTGTGTGTGGGGGGGAAATGACATTGCCATAGGTGTATACTATAGGCCACCCAACCAAACAGAGGAAATAGATGAACTTTTTGCTAGTCAGCTAACTAAGGTATGTAGGAAGCACATCACAATAGTAATGGGAGACTTTAACTACCCTGATATCAACAGGGAGACAAACTCTGGACCAAGTGGAAGATCAAACAGATTCCTGACAAACCTAGCAAACAACTTTGTCACCCAAAAAGTAGAGAAGGGAACTAGGGGATTAGCCATTTTGGATCTAATTCTCACTAACAGAGATGAAATGATAGAAGGTGTTGAAGCCATAGGAACCTTGGGAGGAAGTGATCATGCAATATTGGAATTCAACATTATGGAAGCACAAGCAATCGAACACAGTCAAACTAGAGCCTTGGACTTTAAGAGAACTAATTTCAATAAACTTAAGAGAGGACTTGGGAAGGATTCCATGGATGAGAATCCTCAAGGGCAAAACAACTCAGGAAGCTTGGGAAATATTGAAAAGTGAGATAATAAAAGCCCAGTCCAGCACAATACCAATGAAAAGGAAAAATAACAGCTCTCAAAAAAACCCAGCGTGGCTGCATAAAGAACTCTCTGACAAATTGAAAGATAAAAAGGACAAGTATAGAAAGTGGAAAGAGGGGCACATAACTAAGTCAGAATATCAGCAAATAGCCTGAGCCTGCAAAGATGAAGTGAGGAAAGCTAAGGCTCAAAATGAACTAAGGCTTACGACCAAAGTCAACAATAACAAAAAAGCTTCTTTCAATATGTAAAAAACAAGAAAAAAGTGAAGGAAATGATTGGTCCATTAGTGGGTGAAAGTGGCAAGAAGGTGACAAGCAACAGGGAGAAAGCAGAACTATTTAACTCGTTTTTTGCATCTGTCTTTACACAAAGGGAAAAAACAGTCCAACATATCAAAAATAGTGCCATCAAAAACAGAATAGAAACACAAGTTAAGATAGGCAAGAAAATGATAAGTGAGCACCTGTCCAGTCTAGACGAGTTCAAATCACCAGGACCAGATGGATTACACCCCAAGGTTCTCAAGGAACTGGCAGATATGATCTCAGAACCACTGAACTATATTTTTCAAAGATCCTAGAGCACTGGGGAACTACCAGAGGATTGGAAAAGAGCTGATGTAGTTCCCATCTTCAAAAAAGGGGAAAAAATGGATCCAGGAAATTACAGACCTATCAGCTTGACCTCAATACCTGGGAAGATTCTGGAAAAGATAATCAAACAACAAATCAGCGAGCACCTAGAGGCAAACAAAGTCATTACTAAAAGCCAACATGGGTTTGTCAAAAACAGATCATGCCAGACAAATCTTATTGCATTCTTTGACCAAGTGACAAAATTAGTGGATCAGAGGAATGCTGCGGATATAATTTACTTGGACTTCAGTAAGGCATTTGATAAAGTAGATCACAACCTTCTACTTGATAAGATAGAAAAATGTGGGTTAGACAGAATCACCACCAGATGGATTTGTAGCTGGCTGACAGGCCATACTCAGCGTGTGGTCCTCAATGGAACCACATCTACATGGAGGGAAGTATATAGTGGGGTGCCCCAGGGCTCTGTTCTGGGCCCAGTGCTCTTCAACATCTTCATCAACTATTTGGATGAAGGGATAAATGGGGAATTCATCAAATTTGCAGATGACACCAAGCTGGCAGGAATAGCCAACACTCCAGAAGACAGGCTTGAGATACAGGAGGATCTGGACAGACTTGAACAATGGGCACTATCTAACAAAATGAAATTCAATGGTGAAAAAAGTTAGGTTCTACATTTAGGCAAGAAAAACCAAATGTACAGGTATAGTATAGGCCAGGGGTACCTTGCTCAATAGTAGCAACTGTGAGAGGGATCTCGGAGTCCTAGTGGACTCCGAGATCCCTAAATATGAGCCAGCAGTGTGCTGCAGCTGCCAACATAGTGCTAGGCTGCATTAACAGAGGGATAGAATCAAGATCACGTGAAGTATTAATACCACTTTACAATGCCTTGGTAAGGCCACACTTGGAATACTGCATCCAGTTTTGATCACCACGATGTAAAAAAGATGTTGAGACTCTAGAAAGAGTACAGAGAAGAGCAACAAAGATGATTAGGGGACTGGAGACTAAAACATATAAGGAGTGGCTGCTGGAATTGGGTATGTCCAGTTTAATAACGAAGAGAAGGACGAGTGGGGACATGATAGCAGTATTCCAATATCTCAGTGGCTGCCACAAAGAGGAGGGACTCAAGCTGTTCTCCAAAGTGTCCAAAAGCAGGACAAGAAGCAATGGATGGAAACTAATCAAGGAGAGAAGCAACCTAGAACTAAGGAGAAACTTCCTGACAGTTAGAACAATTAACCAGTGGAACAACCTGCCTCCGGAAGCTGTGAATGCTCCAACACTGGAAATTTTTAAGAAGAGACTGGACAGCCATTTGTCCGAAATGGTATAGGGTTTCCTGCCTGAGCAGGGGGTTGGACTAGATGACCTCCAAGGTCCCTTCCAACTTTTTATTATTATTATTATTATTATTATTATTATTATTATTATTATTATTATTATTATTATTATTATTATGATTTAGAATAGGATGTCATGAGTACAGGGGTAAAACCCAGTCCCCAGTGTCAGACCCTGCCAAGACGAAGAGATCTTTGCAGCTTTTGACTTGAATGCAAAAACAAAATGCTGAGTGATAAGATCCAGGAAGGGAGGGTGAAATATTAATGAGGGCGAGTCTGTTCATTTTACACCCCACTTTCAAATAATGCTTCTATACATTCAAAGAAGCAAGGCTTATTTCATTCAAGTAAGACTATGGAAGGGACTAAATAAATTTCTAGCATTACTATGTAGAATCATAGAGTTGGAAGAGACAATTGAGTCCAGTCCCTGCTGGTAACAAACTGGATGAGAATTTGGAAGCAGGCTGGAAGAATCTGCACAAAATAGAAGTAGTGTTTTGGAAGCCAGGGGTGTTTTTCAATCTAAGAGTTGTGATCTTATGTGGGGCTGTATCGATTGTATTTCAAATCTGAGGAAACTCATGTATTTACTTAGCTGCTGAAAGTGTATTTGGTTCCACCCTCTGAGGCTGTGGTCCTTCCTGGATAGAGGTGGTTTGGTCCAGTATTTCTCAACCATAGCAACAGATGTGTGGACTTCAACTCCCAGAATTCTGGGAGTTGAAGTCCACACATCTTTTAAGTTATTACGGTTGAAAAACACTAGTTTGGCCACAGTGATCCATGCTCTGCTCATGTCCAGGTTAGACTACTGTAAAATGCTGTATGTGGGATTGTGAAGACGAAATGGAAAATGCAGTGGCACGAATACCTAGCAATGATGTACAACTACTAGGATGCTAATGAGAACAGCTGAAAACAACCTAGATTGGAAGTGCACAAACTGTTTGGGGGAGCTATGGATCAGCTTCTGATCACAATTAAAAATGTTGTTTTATTTATTTATTTATTTATTTTATTTAGTTATATTTATATACCGCCCTATTCCCTGAGGACTCAGGGCGGTTTACAGGGAATTAAAAATCCAAAATACAAAAATTAAGAACAAATTAAAAAGTATTAAATTAACCCTGTAGTCAGTTAAAAAACCCCAAATTAAAAATTCTTCCTCAGTCTGGGCCCGAGAGCTGAAAAAGCCAGGTCTTCAGGCCCCGGCGGAATGATCGGAGGTCGGGGGCAGTCCTCAGCTCCACCGGCAGCTGGTTCCAGAGGGCAGGCGCTCCCACTGAGAAGGCCCTATCCCTGGGTGTCACCCGCCGGCAATCTCTCACCGGCGGAACCCTGAGCAGACCCTCCCTGTGGGAGCGCACTGGGCGAAGGGCGTTTGATGCCGGCAGCAAGTGTTCCCTCAAATATCCCGGACCCAGGCCATGTAGGGCTTTATAGGTGATAACCAGCACCTTGAATTTCACCCGGAGGGCAACCGGAAGCCAATGCAGCTCGCGGAGTAGAGGTGTTACATGGGAGTATCGGGAAACCCCCATTACAACTCGCGCGGCCGCATTCTGCACCAGTTGAAGCCTCCGAGTGGTCTTCAAGGGCAGCCCCATGTAGAGAGCGTTACAGTAGTCCAAACGGGAGGTCACAAGCGCATGAGTGACTGTGCGTAGGGCGTCCCGGTCCAGATAGGGACGCAACTGGCGCACCAGGCGAACCTGTGCAAAAGCCCCCCTGGTCACGGCTCCTATGTGATCTTCAAAATTGAGCCGTGAATCCAGGAGGACGCCCAAGTTGCGAGCCCTATCAACAGGGGGTAACACCTCACCCCCCATCATTAGAGGTGGAATAACATGGTTAACCCGGGACGCCGATACGCACAGCCACTCGGTCTTGGCGGGATTGAGACGAAGCCTGTTTCTCCCCATCCAGACCCGAACCGCCTCCAGGCACCGGGACATCACGGTGAGGGCATCACTGGGTTGGTTCGGGGTGGAAAGAAAGAGTTGGGTATCATCAGCGTACTGGTGATACCCCACCCCAAAACCACGAATGATCTCGCCCAGCGGCTTCATGTAGATGTTGAACAGGAGAGGTGAGAGAACCGACCCCTGAGGAACTCCACAAATGAGAGACCTCGGGGCGGATCTCTGCCCTCCTGTCAACACCGACTGCGAGCGGCCCCGGAGGTAGGAGGAGAACCACCGTAAAACGGTGCCTCCCACTCCCAACCCCCTGAGACGCCGCAGCAGGATACCATGGCCGATGGTATCAAAAGCCGCTGAGAGATCTAATAGGACCAGGACAGAGGAGCAACCCCTGTCCCTAGCCCTCCAGAGATCATTCACCAGCGCGACCAATGCCGTCTCCGTGCTGTATCCGGGCCTGAAGCCCGATTGGTACGGGTCCAGATAATCAGTCTCCTCCAGGAACAGAGGGAGCTGATGCGCCACCACACTCTCAACAACCTTCGCCAGAAAGCGAAGGTTGGAGACTGGACGATAGTTGTTTAAAACAGCCGGGTCCAAAGCAGGCTTCTTGAGAAGGGGCCTCACCACCGCCTCCTTCAAGGCGGCAGGGAAGACACCCTCCTTCAAAGAAGCAGTTATTACTGCATGGAACCAGCCTCGTGTTCCCTCCCGAGCCGCATAAGCTAGCCAGGAGGGGCACGGATCCAACAAACAGGTGGTGGTGCTCAGTCTCCCCATGATCCTGTCCACATCATCAGGGGAAACAGGGTCGAACTCAGTCCAGATAACATGCTCAAGACCGCCTGATTCCTCCACGTCGGACTCTGCCCAGTCAGAGTCCAAGCCGGTCCGGATCAGAGCGATTTTGTCCGCCAGATGGTGACTAAACTCCTCGGCTCGTCCCTGCAAGGGATCCTCTCTCACCTCCTGGTTAAGGAGGGAGCGAGTCACCCTAAACAGGGCGGCCGGGCGATTATCTGCGGACGCGACAAGGGCGGCAAAGTAGTTAGACTTCGCCGTCCTTATCGCCGCAAGATAAGACCTTATAAAGGTTCTTAACTGCAATCGGTCGGATTCGGACCGGCTGGATCTCCAACCGCTCTCTAGACCTCGTCTCCGACGCTTCATCTCCCGGAGCTCCACAGAGAACCATGGGGCCCAACGGGATCTGCGCCGAGTCAGAGGTCGCATGGGTACAACGCAGTCGAGTATTTAAGCCTCCATGGCCTCGGAAACCTGAAAGGACCTTCTGCTCCTGCGTAAGCCTATCAGTACTGTAAGCTCCTCTTTGCACAGAGTTGTTCTCCAGCATCACCACAGGGATGACTGAACTAAGGACTGGAGAATAACTGCTGAAACAAAGACTGCATTCATACAACACACTGAACCACAAGCTGTTTAATCACATTTCAACCAGTATGTTGTGTGAACTCAAGCTATGTAGTTTTGCAGTTCAGAGTATTGCATGGATCCAGAAAATTGTGGTGATTGGTAAACACATGTGAAACTGCCCTTCTCTACTTGCCTATTTGCCACTTAGCCTATCTGTATGGTTTATTATTGGACACCTAATGAGAAGGAAGGACTCACTGGAGAAGAACCTAATGCTGGGAAAGATTGAAGGCAATACAGTAGAAGAAGGGGACGACAGAGAATGAGGTGGCTGGATGGAGTCACTGAAGCCTAAATGGACTCCAGAAGATGGTAGAGGACTGGAATGCCTGGAGGAACGTTGTCCATAGGGTCACGATGGTTCGGACACGACTTCGCAACTAAGAACAACAACATGGTTTATTAAGAATTATTTTGTGCGACGAGGCAAAGATTTTTGCAAATTTTCCCAGGTTGTTAAATCTTTTAGGAAGATAATATTTCATTATTCCCCTGAATGCATTTTATGCTCCCAGTCTCTTTTATTTCAATTCCCCTTTCTTTCACGCTCCAGGGTGGCACAGCCAGGGTTCTACTACTTCCACCTGACGCCCAGGACAACCTTGCAGGATTGGCTATGCTTGGATTCATCCATCCAGTGGGCTGGAGCGGTTATTTAATGCTGGCCCGTATGAAAAGAGTCATTCTCCGCACGTTTGTTCCAAAGCAGATCCTGCTGCTTGAGAGAGACGTCTCGTCTCCAGGAAATTGGGCAGGCTGGCAGCGGCCACGAACCATCCCGCGCGCGTTTTCTGCAGACACGTACTGCCTAGCCTGCCCCTCCCGCCCCCCCCCCTCAGCCGTCTTTATCTTTTCCAGCTCCTTCCTGCTGCCTGGTCCCGCCGCCGAGCCCGGGGGGGGGGGGCCGGGCGTCTCTGGCGGATGTGCCTAGGCCGCAAGCTGGTGAGAGGGCTTGGCAGCGTCTCTCTCGGGCCTAGCGAAGGATGCTTGAAGCGCTTGTGTCACTAACCGCTAGAGACACGGCGTCTCCGGCACCGGAGGAATCGCAGCCATGGGGTTGGATCGTGCGGGCTGGGGGGTCGGGAGAAAGAGGGGGCTGCCAGCCGCACGTGGGTGGGAGACGGAAGGAGGAAAAGATCCGTGGGGCGGAAGAGGGCGGCGCCCAAAAAAAAGGGGGGGGAGAGCGGGGGATCCGGGATGAAATTTAAGATTCGCTTCTTAAAAGATCGGGAGAGGGAACCTGCCAGGGTTTTCCTCTCCCATGTGGAACCGATCCTCGGTCTCTTGTAATTTGGTGCAGAACGTCGCTTGCATCACAGTTCTGTTTTTGCTGATTGGAAACCATCCGCGCTGTTTCAAGGGGTCTTCAAACTTGGCCCTTTTATGACTTGTGGACTTCAACTCCCAGAATTCCTCAGCCAGGCATGTTGGCTGAGGAATTCTGGGAGTTGAAGTCCACAAGTCATAAAAGGGCCAAGTTTGAAGACCCTTGCAGAAGTTCCTCCGCGGGGTTCTTTTATTACAGCCTTCATCCCTCTGTCCCGAGGGTCGGTATAACCAAAAAAAGGTCATCTGAAACGGAGAAGCATTTGAATTACTCCCGACTGCAATACTTCTGTGGCTCTTAACAAGCGCAGGCAAGGAGAACTGCTATGGTTTCTCCTCTTCCCCCACCTCCCGCAGCGCTCTGCTTTGTCTTGGTATGTAACGTCCTGGGTTCGTGTGTGCACGACATGTTCACACTTTGGTTTTGTTGCTCTTCTCTTTTCAAGAAAAGGGATACCGTCCACTCATTACAGGTAGTCCTCAACGACCACAATTGAGCCCAAACATTCTCTTGGTAACTGAAACATTGTCAAGTGAGTTTTGCCCATTTTACGATCTTGGAGGTCTTCTCATCCAACCTCGAGGTAAAAAAGCCTTATGCTATCCTAGTCAAATGGTTGTCCTGGGATGGCATAAGGCTTCTGCCTTGAGCAAAGGGCCTAAACTAGAAGACTGTTGAGGTCCCTTCCAGCCCTATGATTCCATGTTCTATGTTTTACCTCCAAGAGACCTGGACTTGCCTGGACAGGCAAGGGAGAGAGAGTCTATCAGGGGTAGGCAACCTTGGCTCTTTTATGACTTGTGGACTTCAACTCCCAGAATTCCTGATCCAGCATGGCTCAGCTTGGAAACTTCTCCCTTTCCCCTCAGCATGGCTGGCTCAGGAATTCTGGGAGTTGAAGTCCACCAGTCATAAAAGCCAAGGTTGCCTACCCTTGGTCTATGTAAATAATTCAAGTAAATGGTTATGGTTCTAGATAAAACTCTTCCGACAAACCAGGTCTCTGATCACGTTCCTTGGAGAACTGATGTGAAAGGGAAAACCTGGTTTGAAAGAGCTGGGCTCTGCCATTGCTCAGCTGCAGAGCTTCCGCACAAGAGTGTCCAGGGAAGGCCATACATGCCTAACTTGACTGATTTCACCCCCTCAAACTTGGCTGAGTGCACCCTCAACTGAATAGTTGGTGAAGTAACTCAAATGGTACCCACTGAAAAATACCAAGGATTTCTGCTGTTTAAGAAGGAAAATACAACATTAACCCAGGAACAGTTAAGAATAAATTAAGAAAGCTTCAGGCCTGGGTAGGGGATTTAATAGCCAAAAAGAAAAAAGGGTGGGCTGGGGTAGGAATGTTCATCCATGGTTAGGTGCAAATGGAGGGAATTCATTCATCTTCCTTCTGAAAAAAAACACCAAACGCTTTGCCTTACCTATACTTGCCAGAAAAAAGGGTGGATTTTTATATAAAAGTTTTATTAATTTTCCAGAATTACAATCTTTAGTGCTTAGTAAACAACATGTCTGGGTTCAGATATTTAACATTAACTTCTTCAATATAAAACTGTTCAATACTATATAATCCAGTATTTTTTCCCTGATCCTCTTTTCTTCCGCATATTTTTTTCATTTTCCCCTCATTACACAGTTACAATTTTTGGTACTGTTAATGTATACAGAGTTTTATATATAAACATCTTCATCATATTTTACTAATATACAAATAATAATATCAATTCATAAATCAGTGTCAGTTCATAAATCAATATCCTGCTTTTCGTGCTCTTGTTAAGGTTTGATTTCCCATCAGTATTTGAAATATCTTTGTCAGTCATAATTTTCTCAATATTAATTACATTTATATAGCTAAAAGTTTTATTCATATCAATCCCTCTATTTTCATAGTTCCCATATCAAAGAAAAAAAGTAAAAATGCTATTTTAGTTGTAAATCATATCTTTCATTATAAAAGTCTAATTATATCTAAGGGTCATCCGTTCTTTTAATCTTACTCAAACAAGTATTTAAATAAGACTCTCGCTTTCTTTCTTTGCCAAGTAGCTTTCCAAGCCAGGGCAATTAGATTGCCAAGGAATTTTCTTTCTATTTTTGTGAAAATTGCTTGGCATGAGGAAGACAATTTAGGTATTTTTTTGGGGGGGAATTCCACCCATTTATATTCTTTAAACAACTCCCAGTTTCTTTCTCCCTCAATTTCTGTTTTCATTCCCTGTCTTCCAAGTTGTGACATTTCCCCAAAGAGCTGTATCTTCCATTTTTTAAAAATCTTCCTTGCCATCAGAGGTATTTTGCAGACCTAAGGGGTAAAGGGTCTTTTGCATTTTCATTGTTATAGCTAAGTCTTGCAGTATTTTGTTTGTATATAGTCATTTATATTTCCCTTTTATCTCTTCTGTCTCTAAATCCATTTCCTCTGTTTCGTCTTCTGATTTCTGGTTTATTTGTTCATACTTTGTAGTCATTATCTGGGAACTTTCTAGCTGTAGATTTAATTTGGAGATTTGCTCATTTATATTGTCTAAACTGTTTTTACTCTCATTATGATTTCTTCTTATGTCCTCTTTGTATGCAACAATTGTTTGGTGAATTAGTTGTAGAATGGAATATATTTCCTTCTGAAAAGTATTTCTTTTTCTTTTCCTCTAGTATCACCAGTCTCAGTAAGAGTAGATCAAAGTTTCCTTTAGTTTTCTGGTCTTTATATGTATCCTTTATAATCCAATAGATTCCGGAGTATAGGTTCAGTCTCGAAAGCAATATTTTATAGCGATCCTTTGTTTCAAGTATCCAAAAACTTTCAATCAGGCAAGCTTGTAATCCACAATGTTCAAAGTGTTCAAAATGTTCAACCTCTCTGAAAACAGCTCAAAAGTCTCTCCCAGCCAGGCGTACTCCAAGGTCAAATTTTTCTTTGTCTCCCACTAGCTCTTGAGGTTAAAAGTCCAAGCTCAGAAGGTATTTATAAAGCAAGAAGGTCAGGGTGATAAATATGCCAAAATATTTTCCTTTATTGCCAGCTGTTCTCCCAAGCTAGGAGTCACCAAGCAGCCAGGAAGCAAATTATAGTGCTACACACAAATCCACCACTAGATGTCATTCAAAGTCCATTTTCCACTTTTAAAACAAAGGAATGATTTCTTATATTTTGCCTCATTTTTTTCCAAAGAGGAAATCTTAACAGTTATCTCAGTTCACACATTTATCAAAACTGTAGCTTTATTTTACTTCCACTTCAGTATTGTATGTTTCTGTCCCCCATAAAATTAAAACACCGCTTCCGTTTACATTTAGAGATTTTTAGCTTCTTGGGAACCTTTCTCAGGAAATTCAGTTGTAAAATAGTAAAGAAAGGATCAATATTCTCACCCAGTTTGAAACATGCTGTTTATAATTTATTAATTGGTGCTTTTTCTTCTTTGGTTGTCAGCAGCTAATGGCCGGCCACAGGAATGTAGCAGGTCTTTCCGCTGCCGGTTTGGAGGGCTTTCCTTGGATCGAACTTCCTTGCCATCTCTCCGTGATCAACAAGGCACCCCTCCTTTTCATCGCCTCTTCGAGGTGACTTTAGGCCCTTTTTAGGGCCCTCAGCAGGGCAAAATCGGATGCGGAAGGCACAGCCCTCTCTTCCTGCATCCCGTTCTGCCACGACGCAAGCTGGAAGTCCTAGAAAAAAAGGTGTTTTAAGGTAATCAATCAATGCTAGTACATATGATTGTGTGGTGCTTTGTTGCCCTGCAGTAGTTGGAATGCATTACAGCCCCAGATGAAGCTCCCTTGTTTTTCAGATAAGGACAGTCCAAAGGAGGCAGTTGTACCTGGAGATCTCTGGATTTCACCTATCATCAGTTGCTGATTAGTCCCCTGGATGAACCAAGTTCTTATGAGCCTATAGTTATTGCTACTCAGAATTTCTCCCCCCCCAAAAAAAATCTTTAGCATGATTCAGTTGTTGCATGATCCACCGTAATTTCAGGGATAGTGATATGCTGTCCTGCCTTTCTAAAAATCTATACTAGACCAGGGTTCCCTAACCTTTCCGGCTTTGTGGACTGGGGCAGAGGGAAGAGGGGATGGTTCTGTGTGAGTGGCTGGCAAATGTGCGTGCAGGTCCATTTGTGTGAGTGGTGGGCACTCACACATATTGCTCACGCAAATGGAGCTTGCGCACATGTGCTTGCTCACTGCTTGCACAACTGGGAATGCACGTGCATGCACACTTGCTCATCCACTATTTCCACAGACTGGTTCCAAACACCTCATGCCCTAGCAGTGGGTTGCAGCCTGGGGGTTGAGGATCCCTGTACTAGACAATTCATGACCTATTGGGTCATCATTTCAAGATATTTCCTTACCAGATTCTTCAGTGCCTCCAACAATGGCAGAGCTTCTAATATACTGCCTTCACTGGAAATGTTAAAAATTCAGGGAGGCATTTAGAGATGTATCAGCCTTGGAAGTAGTACATATTGAACTGTACAGTGCAATCAAGCACCAGGAGTTGACCACAGGAAACATATTAAGACATTTTGTTTTGTTGTAAAATGCTTTATAATTTTTATGTCATAAAATTGTGATAAAACTACTTATAAATGTCATGAGATGCTGGGGTAAAGTACAGGTAGGAAAGGGATAGATGCCTTGCTGCTTTTCCTTGCTTGCCCAGCCATAGTTCAAGCATGCCCTAGCACAGGGGCTCCCAACTGGGGTGCTCATACCCCCTGGGGCGCGAGACGCTCTTACAAGGGGTGCGAAAACTTGGATTTTCAAAATTATAGTGTATGTGCATAATTTGTGGCCGTTACTTTGAACTTTTGTAAGGGGCGTGAGAATATATCAGAAGCGTTCTAGGGGTGTGGTGTATAGAAAAGGTTGGGAGCTGCTGCCCTAGCATCTTCTTCCTTCTTTGCCTTCATCATGTCCTCAGCATGTGAGTATTTTGAAATAGGGTAAAGCTGTTTTCACCTTTCTGGTGTTAAAACTACTGTAGCGTGTTTTTTGGTACTCCAAGAACAGGACTAATTTCTTAAGTTTTACCTTTTACCTTGGGGGCACTCGAGCAGTTGAAATGACTGGGAGCAGACACATCCAGACAGAACAAGGATGGGCAGTAGAATCAGCCAGTTTCAAGTCAATGTAGCTTTCTGCCAGTTCAAGGATGTGTAAGAGCACTTCAGTTCAGCATTCGGGAAACGCTCCTAGACACCTCGGTGAAAGGCCTCTTACTGAGGACATTCTTGTCCTAACAAAAGAAGCACAGATTGTTTTTTGTCCTGTCCTGTGGAACCAACGCTAAACAATTTTGCCTCATTTTCTGCAAGGTAGACTTCCCCATAGCCTTTTCCAGGCTAAATGTGCACAATGCTTTCATAGTTTCCCCTACATTTTTCCTTCTAGGTCCCTTGTTCTCTTGGTGATTATACTCTGGACATGCTCCTGTCTGTTTGTGGTGCCCAGAACTGATGTGTGTGATCTGACCAATACAGAACACAAAAAGAAATAATGACTTTTCTTGATCTTGATACCGTATTTCTTTTGATATAACCTAAAATTGCATTAGCTTTTTTTTTTTGCAGCTGCCTCACTCTCCTGGCTTACGTTCACCCATGATTCACTAGAACCTTTTTTGTATGTGCTGCTGTCCAGCATGGCCTTTACCATTGGGGTCATGCTGATGCCTAAGACAGTTTGTACCTAAATGTAGAGCTTGTTATTCTTCCTTGCTGAAATTAATCTTGCTGGTTTCTGTCTGATTTTCTAGTTTGTCAAGATCTTCTGGAATCTTGATACTGTTCTCTGTCATCCCTTCTATCTGTCATCTGGAAATCTGATAATTGTATTTTCTAACTCTTCAATCAAATCATTTATAAGTATGTAGAATGGAGCTTTGTGGCATGATAATTTATATAGTTGTTGAATCAAAATATAGAATGAATAAAACTGAATCTTTATAACTCTAGATCTGTTTCTGCACACATATCTTGTTACATGCTTCTGGGCATATTGGCAAAGGCACAAACAGGACTACATTGTCAGGAATTTCTATCCAAATTAGATTTTCATCAGATTAATATGAACTAAAGCAAACCAGGAGTACATATGGATTGTTTTTCCTTTATGGTAACTTTATTTTTCCAGTTACTCCTTAAGTACTTAAAATGTCCCTCTTTTACATATAACCAGAACAATTAATGAAAAAGTAAAATGATAGATTCTTTTTACTAATCCCCACTTACTGCGGAATTGTGAATTCATTCATTCCTCCCACTCCTCCTAAATCCATGGCAATGTGCTTAACTTGGTTAATGAATTAACCTTTTTGGGGGGAAGGGATCGCAGAACGTAGTGAATCATCCACTGACCAAATGGCTTGCATTCAGACAATATACTAAGCCAGCCAATGCTCGACCCAGTCAGACGTAGCATGTTGCATGAATGCTGCAACTGCTTGGCTTTTAACTGTTAAGCAGTTTGAACAAACCCAGTTAATATAACCTGCTTGTTCAGTTGTAACGTAAATAGCAAGCAGCCATGTGATTCTGTGCAGATACCCTGGATGTTATACCCCAAAATGTGTGTGACAGATTTTCTTTATATGTGTTTATGGCTGTAGAGATACCCCTATGCATGGATGCTGCTGAAATACATGTATCGTGTCCTTTTATATGCACAGAGAAGTGCATGCAGCAGCAGTGTTCCGAGGGCTTGTATCTTCCTTGCTCTGACAGATCAGTATGCGAGGAGAGACAGAATCTGGAAAGCAGCAATGTGTGTAGAATTTGCTGTGCAGTAGGGCCAACCCCCAGCTCTGAAAGCCCTCCTGTCTGACTGCCGGAGGAAGGAGTCTGCCTGGTGCCAACAATATTTCCCTTGGCCAGTGGCCGGGTTGCAGGGAACACAGAGGCCTTGTACCGGGTTCACGTTGGCTGTCCCTCTCCCTGAATTCTCCCCGGGGTTACACCTGTAAGTGGAACAGTGGCTACAAGAGGGCTTTTTCCTTCTGGAAGTTTCTCTTGGCCTCCAATAAGTCCCATTGTTTTAGATACAGGCTCTCATTTGGTACCCAAACCAGCCTCCTTTTATCACTGCAAGCCTGCTCATAAGGTAACACCGAGTGGTTACAGCAGCCTACTAGGCCTTGGTTTTCAAAAGCAGCAATGAAAGTCAGGGGCTGGGTTCACATAACAGGCCAGTCTGTGATAAAATGGAGTGGTGTAATCTGTGCTGAAATCCATTTCCATCTCCACCTTTCCTGGAAAGCAATAATATGTCTATAACCTAACGACATACCAGGAAACCAGTCATAGTAACTGCTGGGAACTATGTCATCAAGGCAAAAATGGTTATTTCTAGAGAGGTTTTTTTTAACACAGTTAACATTTTTTATTTGACTTGCTGGGAAACCCTTGTGTTGTTTTTTAAATAAATATCTGCAATTAATTTGTATTCTAAGTAATAGTATCTGATAGAACTGTGTCAGTGATTGATTGCTTGTACAGGCTTTGAGGGACGCGGTGGCTCAGTGGGTTAGGACGCTGAGCTTGTAGATCAGATGGTTGGCAGTTTGGCGGGTCGAATCCCGAGTGCCGCGTAGCAGAGTGAGCGCCTGTTACTCGTCCCAGCTTCTGCCAACCTAGCAGTTCGAAAGCACGTAAAATTGCAAGTAGAAAAATAGGGACCACTACGGTGGGAAGGTAACAGTGTTCTGTGCGCCTTTGGCGTCTAGTCATGCCGGCCACATGACCACAGAGACGTCCTCGGACAAGCGCTGGCTCTTCGGCTTTGAAACGGAGATGAGCACCGGCCCCTAGAGTTGGACTAGCACGCATGTGCGGGGGAACCTTTACCTTTACCTTTACAGGCTTTGAGAGTTTTGTACATTCCTCTTCTTCCCAGGGAGGTGTGAAAGGATATTGTCCAGATTACTAGTCTGCATACAGATTCCATATACCTTTTTAAAGATTTTTTTATCCCCCTCTTACTATTTTTATAAATAGCTCAAGGTGACAAACACACACAATACTCCTTCTGCCTTCTATTTTCCCCACAACCACCACCTGTGAAGTGGCTTGGGCTAAGAGAGAGTGATTGGCTCAAAGTCACCCAGCTGGCCTTCATACCTAAGACAGGACTAGAACTCACAGTCTCTTGGTTTCTAGCCAGGTGCTTTAAACACCAGATCACACTCACTTCTGATAGTCTCTTCATAGTTAACCTGCCTGCCTGCTTACCAGCCAGCTCAGAAAACTGCAAATCTTATACCAGCAAAATAGGGTTGTTTTTTTTACGCTATTAAAAGAAGTTTGTTAGCTTGGCCAAAGTTTAAAAGTTTGGCCTAGTAATTAGGGAACCAGGCTAGAAACCAGGAACTGAGTTCTATAGGCAGTCCTCGCCTTACGACTACTGTAACTGAGCCCCAGAGTTACAGCTGTATGTCACGATGGTGTGACCCGCTTTACCACCTTTTGTGGGACAGTAGTTAAGCAAACACCGTGGTTGTTAAGCAGTTTGTAAAGCCGCCCTGAGTCTTCGGAGAAGGGCGGGATATAAATGGAATTTAAATAAATAAATAAACAAACAAACAAACAAACAAACAAATAAATAAATAAATAAATAAATAAATGCTGTAGTTGTTAAGCCAAGCAGTTTTGCCAGAAACCAGACGTAAGTGCAGGTTTCTGGCAGAAATTTCATAAATTGTATGTGATCGCAGTCATGTGACCACAGGGTGCTGCCAACAACTGTAAATGCAGGCCAGTTTCTGAGCGCCCAAAGTGCAGTCATGTGACAATGAGGGGGCCCTGATGTTGGAACTTCATGAGATTTTTTTTCCGGGTCTAACCCTAACCCTAACCACCACACACACACACACACACACACACACACACACACACACACACACCCCGTCAGTGATTTTTAGACAGGAACCTTTGGCTTTCTTAAAGGCAGTCGGTTTCTGTGTGAATCGGTATGCTTAGTTTCTAAACAGAGTCCTCTGAGGTAGGCTGGGGAGGAGTGCCTTCTTGCTGGTTGGACCCATCTTGTTATTTGGCTCAGATCGTCTCTGTCTGCTAAGACTGGATTGGTTGGCAGTTCTAGAGTCTGTAGTCCAAGATATCTGGAAAGCATGAACGTAAGAGGTCTACTCCAGAATATTCATTTGGCTGCCCTCTTTTTTTTTAAAAAAAAAACAACTTTATTACCTTTCAAAAAAGACAAAACACAAAGTAACAAAAACAAGATTAAAAAGGGGAAGAGGAGCTCAAAGGACAAAGAAGTGAAAAAGGAAAGTAGAATGCAAAAAAAAAAAATTAATTCCCACTTCTCACTACAGATACAAATGTATCTTTATGGACCATTTCCTCCCTCTCCCACCCAGTTCTGTACTAAAGCTTGGATGTTTCTTGCCCAAATACAGGTCTTTGAATTTATTCCTTCTGTAATTCATCTTGCTGGTTTCTGTCTGTTATTCCAGTTTATCGAGACCCTCCAAACTATTTGCTCTTCTCTTGTGTGTGTTATAAAATTTAAATTCACTTTTCATCCAAGACATTTATAAATACGTTGAACAGCACTGTTCACCCTGTGGTACACCACTCAAATCTTCTTTCCTGCTTGACACAGAGCCATTGGCATGCACTCATGGGGTATGATTGTGTAACTAGTGTATCCATTAAGCAGCCCAGCCCACATATTGCTGTCTTCTCTACTAGAATCCCACTGCAGATTTTGTAAAAGCTTTGCTGAAGTTAACCCTGGGCAAGAATGTTATGAGAATGTCTATGGAGATTCTCATCATCCAGGCCATCTCTCAAAGGTGCTTTTTCAAGAGACAACTGGACTTTCTTTTTCATTGAAGATGTTTCTCTTCTCATCCAAGAAGCTTCATGAGACAGTGTTTGGGACAGTGTTATGAGAAGGTAGTCATTATGTGCTCTGCTTGCAACATTCTCAAAAGCTAGGCGGGAATTCTGCTTTTACTGGCACTGATGATGTTACCCAGTTTGGGTAATGAAACGTCTGCAAGAAAACAGACAAGCTCAGAGAGCATCAACAACACCTCAATTCTGTTTTTGCAGTATCACTTCTAAGCAATGTTATCAGAATGGGGTTTTCCCCCCTTTCTTCCTAGATTTCTCTCTGCAGCCCAAGGAGGGATGACATCTCTCTATAGTAGTTGAGGCTTGTTCCTAGAAGGGAGTGCTCTTGGGGAGTGGATTCTGGGGAATTATGATAATAAAGCAGCACAGAATTATGGGGTGCGGTCACATAGTTTCAGGCAATTGAATCACATTGGAGATAAAATATGGGAACTGTATTTCTCTATATAATTAGGTTTTATGAACAATACAGGCTTTAGGGATTGAATAATCCAAATTGACCTGCCTGTTCCCATTAGTACTTGTGAATGAATCATTTTTTCCTGTGTAAAAGCAACAAAGAGTTGTGTGTTGCATTTCCAGCCAGCACATTTATTATAGCACAAGCTCATTGTGTGATGGCTACTTTATTTCTGGTTTGGCTGCATTCAGCTCAGAGTCATACCAAAGCCAAACTGGATACATGAGCTGATCTGGTTTCATGCAGCTTTGGCAAGTCAGCAATATTATTTTGTTATTTAACACACAAACACCTTGCCAACAGAGAGTACTGCTCTCAGCTGACGTTTTCAGATTCAGAAGAGTGCTGCTGAAGGAGAGCTGTCCTTTCTTCCCTGGAGAAACCGGCTTTGCGTCTTGATCGAGACCTTCACACAGTGGATTAACTTAGGTTACTTTAGATCAGGGGTCTTCAAACCTGGCCCTTTTATGCCTTGTGGACTTCAACTGCCAGAATTCCTCAGCCAGGCATGCTGGCTGAAGAATTCTGGGAGTTGAAGTCCACAAGTCATAAAAGGGCCAAGTTTGAAGACCCCTGCTTTAGATCCTGTAGAAAAAGTCTGGAGCCTGAAAAAAAGGAATAGGGAAAATGGAGGATAAGTACAGGCAACCTAGCACCCCTCCCCCAAACATTTTGGGCTATAAATCACATGCCCCTCAATGGTCAGGAATTTGGGGAGTTGTGCTTGCCAACATCTGAAGTGTGTCAGGTTGCCTACCCCTGGGATAGGACCTCCTGAAGAGACAGATTGCACTTAATCCCTCTTTCTAGAACAAGGATGACAGTAGTGGATCTGTATTCCACTAAAGGGAAAGAGATTATCCTCTTTCCTCTCAAGACTCTGTTCATTCTGAGCTACCCGTATGAGGGTCTCTGTCTCCTCCTGGCTCTGGTTCAGAAGACATGGGCTCCCTCTTTACTTCTGGGATGGCCTGGTCCCCCTGGTGGATCCCACATGGGCCCAGCTTCTCATGATCCAGGCAGGGCCCAGCTTAGGCTACACGGGTGCCTGTAATTAAAGGCCCTAATCACCACCAGGCGCCCTCCCCTGCTCACACATCTGGGCACAATTTAATGCTGGCGACGACGAAGCCACAAGGGACAGGAGTGTTTTTGGCACATGGTCCTGTCTGCAGTCCCCGCCTCTCTCCAGGCCCAGCTTTGTCTGCCAAGAGGGGATGGTGTAGTGGGAGGAGGGCTTGTCGCCATCTCACAGGAACAGCCGTGGCTGTCAGTGAAATGCTGAGCCCCCAGACCGTAGACAAGCTGCCTAAACTCAGGGTGTGGCAATTTTCTTTTAGATCTCAGGGACTGGCGGTTTTCTGCTTCTGAGGATGGGAGTCTTGAATGGGAACAGAGACTAGAGCCATTGCTCTCTGCTGGGAATTTATTGGCAGATGCTGTTCTGTATTTTGTGCGTTAGATTTACAATTCTGAAAGGACAGTGAAGGTTCTGTTACTTTATAAATCTAATCAATATGCAATTTACTCTCTTGATCTTTGATTCATACTTTCCCATGTTCACCAGTATCCCTGTTGTCTGGATGACCAGTGAAATGCTGACCTAAAGGCTTGCCCCCTGGAAGCAATTGAGCTCAGAGCCAGGAGTGCCATTTTGCCATCTAGGGTGACAAAATCTGTAAGAACAATTGGGTGTATTAACCATCTGATTTTGTTCTACTTCACAAACCCATCCAAAAGGCAGGGATAGTGGTGCACATTTGCTGTTCTCCCTTCCAGTAAATCTATGACTGTAGGGATTCTTGCTCACAGGTAAACGCAAAACTGTGAGTAAAGATGGATAGAATTGGGCTGCAGTGAAATTTGGTTTTCTGAACAATCTTGCCTGTTAAGACCACACATTTCCTCTATAGGTTCCCAATCTTGGCACTTTGCCACCCGAAATCATTCTCCCTTTAGCTGATAATACCCAGGGCGATTTCCCCCCCGAAGCCTCTTATTCCAGGACACTTCCTGGAGTATATCAGGATCAACCCTAATACTTTTCTTCCCTCTGCCCCCTTCCTTTTTCTTCTCTCTCTCTTCCTCCCCCCCCCAACCTTCTGACCCATCCCACCCATCTCCAGGTCCAGGCCCCATTAGGCACAAAGGGTCTCTCTCGATCCAGGACTGACAAGTGTGTGAATTCTCTGCCCAGACGACCAGCTGAGGGAGTGGGGAGGGGGTTGCAGGCCATGACGAATGGCTGCCCCTAGATCCTGAAAGGCTACTGGGGCTGGAGGCTGCTGTCTGCTCCCCAAACAAAGCTGGGTGCGGGGAGAACTGAGGGGGGGGAGGGTTTCTCTCTCTCTCTCCATCTCCTGCTCATTGAGATGTCAAGCTGAAAAGCCCCCATTGTTCACCCGTCCGCTCTCACCGGAGATGGGACCAACATGCTTTGCAACTCAATTTAGCACTAAGGTTACCGGGTTGTGGGAGGGGGGGAGAACAGGAGATTTTTTTCCCCTTTTATAGTATAACCAAATAAATGAGTGCTCCCAAAGGTCCCAGGTCCTCTTTGGGTGCTCCTCACCAGATGAGAAGCATTGAGCAGGGTGCAGGGCTGAGGGGACAAGGCTTTCCAAAGCAGTATTTCTGAATGACTAATCTATCATGCTGCAAATTGGGCTGGCCACTTGATGAAAATTGCATGTTACTACAGAGTGAGCCTCTTTTCTTGAGGTAATTCACTCTAAATGGATCCTGCCAGGATTAAAAATACATCCATGACTATCCAGCCCAAATCAAGAGGATAGGTAGTGTTGTCCATTAACATGCAAAAACGGCTTGAATATTAGGTGTTTGGATGAGGTAGGCATAGTTGCGTTACTACATTTTGGGAGCTCCAGCGATTGCCGCATCTCATGCCATGCAACCAAAGACCTTGCTGACATCAATGGCATCATCATTTTTTCTCTGCTGGAGTTGCTCTTCTCCTTAAAGAAACGAGATGCAGCAGGAAACCTGGTACTTTTCAAAAAATTTGGACTGCAATTTCATAATCGTTTACTACTGATTAGGACTGATGGATGTTGAGTTGAGGGTACCAGATGGTCTACCTATGTCATTGGGACATTAATTTTCATATTATTATTCTTTCATTTACTCAGTTGCAGAGTCCATCCTGTCTGTGGAAGTTTTTTGTTAAGGAAACTACCAATTTTTTTCCCAGGCTTTCTAAATATTTTCAGTATTAGTCTACCATGCTAATAAAATAGGGTTTTCATTTATTCTATTAATTGGTTAGATTTTTATTCCACATTTATTCCAGGAGCTTCAAGGCACCATGTCATATTCTCATTCTCCAATTGTGTCCTCATAACAATCTTTGGTTCAGCACTAGGTGCTTGGTCATGATCATCCTATGAGCTTCATGGATGAATGGGTATTTTAAGTTAACTCTCTCCAGGAATACATGAGTAATCTAATCACAAGACATATAATACCAGTTCAAAGTGGTTTCAAGACCTGAGAGCAGATCACAGCAATCTCCCAGAACAGGAACCAGGCACCATCACAGTAGCAGACATTCAATGGTGGGTCAAAAACATGAAGAGCTGGACAGCACCTGGCTCAGAAATGATCCACACCTAGTGGCCAAAGAAACTAACAACAGTGTGCACAAATGCCTAGCAGAACAGAAGACCCATCTACTAGCGGCAGGCCCCCACTCAGACTGGTAACCCAAGGTAGGACAGTGCTGATCATGAAAGATTCCCACAAGGGAACAGCACTGCCCAACTATTGACAACCTACTTCCCACAATATGGAAAGCCTTATTAGGCATCAGAGCAGCCCAGCTAAGGAGCCAGTACATGAGCACAGCTAAAAAATGCATTGGGAACAACACCAGAGCTCAAAACACCAGTTGCTCATAGACAGAGCAATTTCCCAAGACTTCAGATCTAGATAAACCAATCTGAGCACAGCCTGGATTGATTATAGGACTAAATGGAACCGTGGAAGACAACACTGGAAGTCAACTCAAGACCACTCACACAGGTAGCCATCAGGTGTGGCAGATACCAAGATGATGTACTTTCCCCACTGCTGTTATGTATAGGCTTGAAAACCCTCAGATAATCAAAAGGACAGGATATGGATACAAGTTCAAGAGTGGAACTCTAACCCTATCTTCAGCCATCTCTTCTACATGGATAACATTAAGCTGTAATCAAAGAAGAAATGAAACATTAACTTGCTGATCCAACTGACATGGACCTATACTGTGGACATTGGGATACCATTCGGACTGGAGAAATGTGGCCAGATAGTAATCAAGAGACGGAAGTTAATTAACACTGATGTGTGGAACTATCAGTGGGCCACATAGACATACAAACCAGTTACAAATACCTTGGTATCCCATAATCATGATGAGGCAAAAAAGACCACAACATCCAAGTACCATGAAAGGATAAGAGAAGTCCTGTAGAACCAGCTCAATGGGAAGAATAAGATCCATGCCATCCTTGCCAGTTATCAGATATCCTGCCAGTAGAATGAGCTGACTAAAGGAGGACATGGAAGCTTCCAGTGTGAAGATTCAGAAGCTCCTCATGATGTACAGAGGTTTCCACCTCAAGTCCAACACCCAGAGATTGTACACCAGCCGGAAAAAGAATTGGCAGTCTGGAGAATGTCAAAGCCACTGTCCTGGATCAAACCCAGAGCATCTATGGGTACATTAGTAAGATGACATCCAAAGATTAGCTGCTGAAAGAGTTCCTGAAGCAAAAATGGGAGGAAGACCAAGCAGAGGAAGTGCCATGCCAAGACAAGACACTGCGTGGGAGTGTATCCCTTGAGAAATAGCTGAAGTAGCAAACATTGAGATGCATAGGAGAAGGGGATCTACCACACAATACAGGACCCAAGGTCCAGAATATTTTTAAATAACTCAGGGCAGCGAACACACAAAATATTTCTTCCTCTACTTTCCCACAACAACCTGTGAGGTGAACTGGGCTGAGAGAGAGTGACTGGCTAAAGTCACCCAGCCAGTTTTCAGGCCTAAGGCAGTACTAAAACAGTCTTTTGATTTCTAGCCTGGAGCCTTAACCAATAGACCAAACTGGTTGTATGAAACTATTAGACTATGTAGAGAGGGTTCAAAGGCAGTCCAACACATAGTGGCAGGGTGTCAGATCAAGGTAGGAACAGTATACATTGAACCAGTAGCTGGCATTTGTGTACAAGAACATCTGCATAGGGTATGGACTAGAGTTTCCCAAGTCAAGATGGTAGAGTCCACAAAAGGTCGTGGAGAATAACAGGGATATGATCCTGTGGGACTTCAAGATCCAGAGGGACAAGCAGGTACTTGTCATTGTCAATCAACCAGAATTACGGTAGTAGACAAGGAGCAGAAGACAGCAGTGGCGATTGATGTAGCAGTGCCAAGTGACAGCAAAATCAGGGAGAAGGAATCTGAGTAGCTCGAAAGGTAACAGGATCTGAAGGAGGAATTGGAGAGGATGTGGAAAATAAAGGCCAAAGAGTCCCATTGGTGGAAGGAACACTTAGGGCTGTGATTCCTAAACGAACAGATCCCAGGAAAAATGTCAAAGTTCTCTGTCTAGAAGAGTACAATGCTAGGAATAGCTAAGATGCTACACGCACGGATGCATGCACACGCGTGCGTGCGCGCACACGCACACACTCAGGAAGGAATCGGAGATGAAGAGCAAGGGGATTCATTTTAGATTAGATTAGATTCATTTTCTGAGCTCAACCAAGCATAGCAATATTTGGCTGTACTTGAATATAGTGTTTCAGGAACAATGTGGAGAAATGCTAATCTACCTTTAGCTTCTGGTGCAGCAATTTGTCTTTGCAACCCTATTTTCAAGAGTTTCTGTCACTATTTCCTGTGTGGCATTGACATCTTACATGAGATGAACATTGCACCACTTGCCTTACACCAAGAAAAGTACTGGGACTCTGTCTTCTCTTTAGAATAAATTTTCTTTGCTGTCTATATTAAAACCAGGGGTGGCTTCCACATGAGGTGTAGAACATCAGACTTCAACCAGTAGTTGTTTAGATTGCAACAGCTATATTGGGGTTTGCCCGTCCTCCTGTTTCTTTTCAAACTATGGAACTATCAGATAACAACACAATCATCTACAGGGGCAGGTCAAGGGAAGTCTGCTCTTCTAAATTTTTAAATAGTTACAAAAGAATCACTTTTCAGTGCATACCTTATTACCACTTTCTCTCTGTTTAAGTCTATCATTTTATTAATGCTATTTTACAGCTCTACTTTTAACATAAATATTTAACTGGCACTTGAAGAATTGTATACCAGCATTTTCAGAATTCAGTTACAGAAACCACAAAACACCTCTTTCTGGCAAAGTTACTTTAATAATGGTTTCTTTGGACAATCTGCAGTTTTGTCCTCAAAAACATCCTGGCAATTTTTTTTTATACAACATACAAACTGAACATGTAAAGCAGTTGCAAGCGATTAAATATAAATTAAACACTTATGGGGGAAAAATGGCTCCTCTGGGCAATTCCACATTTTTTTTTTACCTGTGCATACCACCTGTAAGGAGAATACAAGGAGAGAAAAAGCAATGAAGCATGGCAAGGGAATTATATATCCATATGTTGCTTTTTAGCAATGTTCGAGTCACATCGGCGATTTTCCACTGAAAGTACCTGGAGGCAAAATGAAGCTCTGTTTGATTCATTGGCAAACCACAGGAGGCATGAAACAGTAAAAGGCAGATGTGTGCATTTGTTTCCTATGCTCAAATGGGCCTAATTTTCTCACAGCTTTGGTCTCTAATCCTGAATGTTGAGGATTGGAAGGGGAGGAGAGAGTTTTATTACCACAGTGTGAAAATGCATCTTGGTACCTCTATTTGTAACGGGCAGGGCATCTCAACCTTTTACTCTTGTGGCTTAAGCCAGCGTTTCCCAACCTTAGGAACTTGAAGATGCGTGGACTTCAATTCCCAGAATTCCCCAGCCAGCTGGCTGGGGAATTCTGGGAGTTGAAGTCCACGCATCTTCAAGTTCCTAAGGTTGGGAAACGCTGGCTTAAGCCACCAATGTCTTTCTCGATATCCAACGTGTTTTCCATTCTTGCAGTTTATTTTCGTTTCAAGTCCCTCCGTGCAAACTTTACAGTGCTGAGTTGGCTTTCCAGTCTGTGCTGGCCGGGGATGAGGTGAAAGCCCGACACGTTTGGGGTGCCCAGTTGGGGCGAAGTAGCCACACTCCTTACCCTCCTGCAAAGCAGCTTTTTGGGACAGATAGCAGCTGGGAAAGTGCCCTGACCTTTCCCACTTCTAATGGACTGAGCCAGCCCCGGGTGACCAGTAGCCAGAGGCTCCTCTTCAGCTCCCTTTTTCCACATGCCTGCGCAATCCGGGCTCTCCAGGGAAACGCTGTAGGTGATTATGCTAATCCCCCTTTCCCTCTCCCACCAGGCAATAGGCCGAAATTAAGCGCTTGCTCTGTTCCTGCCAAGAAAAGCCATCTCTGGCTGGTCAGGCCCCCTCTTCCCAATGCATCGACTCCAGCCCTCCCCCTCCCTGCCCAGCAGAAGGAATGTTTAATCCAGCCAGCCTATTCCAGTCACGGACAGGAGCAGGAACTGTCTGATCTGCCTCTGAGGGGAGGTCAGGCCGCCCTGGCGTGTAGGAGAAGGGGGGGAGGGGCTTGCGCCCCAGGAGGCTCCAGAGTGGAGGGAGAGGAGGGAAGGGTGCAGAGGCTTTCCAAAGCAAGGATAGCAGATTTATGTACAGGAGTGGGGAGGGATGCTGGACCTGGGACAAAATCTAACAAATCAATGGAGGCGAGTGGGAGGAGAGGGGAAGGAGATAGGAGCCATTACCACACTAGCTGTTTCTAGCTAAATGTAAATAAAGGCCAGAGTATTGAGGAAACAGAATGGGGATTGTGGAACATGGGCAAGCAAGGGGGATGGGGAGTCAGGACTAAAGAGTTTGAAGAGTTCATCTCCTGTAGCCTCCTCAGCCTGACCAAGTACTGTATGTCAGCATTTCCCAACTGGGGTGTTGCACTTCCGCCATGTTTAGAGGACACCTTGTAGAAGAAGGCTGAGTTACAGCATATTTATCTGGGCTGCAATTTCCTAGGAAACTGCCCAACGATGTCCCTGGGCTTTGCCCTACACTTAGTTAGGTTTGTCAAGGAAAAGTGCTAGTATGTGTTCAGAAGCATGGAGTTATCAGTAGCTGAAACATTCCCAATGAGTGACAGCACCTTGGAGATCGAGGAGGCCAATTTTACTCTAGACAAGGGAAAGCTGGCATTCAGGGGCCGCTTGGTTACTAAATAGCAGGGGTGTCAAACTGCCGGCCCGCGGGCCGGAGCGTCACAGAGAAACTGCTCCCATCCCATTTTCGGCAATGGGAAAAAGTTCCGAGACGTCGCACGATGTCACGTGACGTTGCGAGTTTGACATGCCTGCTAAATAGGAACCTATTGCAGATTCCACAGAAGTCCCCTCATGAAACACCACTTGCCTCACAATGCTAGATGTAAAATAGTTTCTTACTATTTAGCTAACAAAGCCCAAACTGTATAATCTCACTGAGTTTTCATAGTTAAATTGCCTAGTTGGGCCTCTGGTGGCGTGTTGCTTAAGGACGTATGAGCAGCCCAGACCACAAAGGCAACCTCAGCAAAACCTTGGCATAAACAGGACCTCCAAGGCCTGGTTTTACTTTACTACAGATGCAGCAGCTGCAGTTTGATCAATTCAGGGAGCTCAGCCTGCTCCAATTCCGTTCTGAGGCTAGAATATTAACTCCCTGCCCCTTTCATAGACTGGTGTTTTAGAGGCTGGAATTTTGTCAGGGAAGTTCAGGATGTGGATGCAAGAGCATTAAAATGCAGCTGAAAGTTATCTAGCATGCTTAGCTGAACAGCTTAAACAAAAACAGGTAATGCACGCAAGTGGCATAAAAGCAAGTTCAGAGCAACCACGTGAATTAGATGTCAACTGCCACAGTCTCATGCAAAGCTTCGTACAGGCACCTGTGATCTATTATAAGTGTGTATTGTAAATATTTTGTTAGAACCAAGAAATATGGCAGATACTACTGTGTATCACTTTATTCTTTTTTTTATTCAATTTAATCCATCCATAATCTTCTGACTTTCGTTGGTTACACTATCACAGTAAAAACAGCAACAGAATTAAAACAAGCTGTCCAAATCGCAAAAACCAAAACTGAAGCGGGAGACAAAAAAAAGGGTTCTATAAAAAAAGCCATTTTTAATAACTTCCTAAAACCTATCAAGGAGGGGCCCAATCTGATTTCAGTTGGGAGCCATTCTGTAGCATTGGCATAGCTATGGAGAAGCAAACTTTCTCACTGTGGTTCCCTTGATATCTCAGAAACGTGGGACCAAAAGCAGCTCCTCCCTACTTGATCTCACAGGCTGGGCTCAATCTGCTTGGAGGAGGTGGAGGTCGGGTGGCTTTTATTATTAGCAGAGGTAGAGTAGAACTTGCAGACCTAAGGAAGTAAGACAAGTTTGGAAATGTTGGTTATCTGTTAATAAATTCAGGGAAAGGAGAATCAATCCAACAGCAAGAGCAGATACAATTATCTATGCCTTGTGGAAAAAAACACTCATTTCATTTTGTTTAGAGTGGATGTATTTGACTTAATTGCTCTTTCTAGATTCAAATTCGGCCAGCAGTTTTATTTTCATTCAACTTTTGGAAGATTTCTGATAGAAGAGAATATTTGTAGCTCAGGGTTGAACCGGAGGGTCCTTGGTGCTCTCTGATTTTGGTTGTTTTCTTGCAGATGTTTCATTACCAAATTAATTAACATCATCATTGCAAAAGGGAGTGCTGTTTGCTCCCATTTTATATAACACTACTGGCTTGCCTTGTCAGTGTTGGTGAGAAAGGTTTTAGTGTTTCCTTGATTAGGCTGTTGTTTCCTTGTTAGCTTTTGTTTGTCTGAGTTGTCAATTCCTTGATTGGGGTATTGTTTACTTCTTGATTGTTGGTCTAGTGTTAATCTGGATGTTACTCTCTGCTCAGCCAGGTGTTGATTGCTGGTGAGGAAGTATTTTGGTCTTGGTTTCTATGAACTGAACAGTATCCCTACATTGAGAGTAGGGAACGTTACTTTGGCAGAGATATGCAAGCAGAAGGTTAAAGCTTATTTTAAGTTCATAACAGAGATAATATTTGGCTCCGGCACCTTCCTAATTCACTGAACCAAGTAGTTGGAGGTATTGCAACATTATCTAACTCACACAATTCCCTTATTATAGCCAATCTTGATACAAGTGCTTTTAGCCTTTCCATGGAATTGATTTCTTGGTCTGGTCTACCTAGCAGGATTGACACTGAATGTTCCTTTTTCACTGACTAACATTGGCACTTTCAGTTAACTCCCCATTATTATGATTATGATTTGAAGATTGAGATTCTTTTGGATGCTATTGGCAGCTAATTGGAATTTTCATTGTCCTGACACTTGATGTCACTATAAATTTGGTCTTTCAATTGATCACCATCCTCCTGATAATTCATGAATTATTTAAGGAAGTACTAGTCCAAAAGTAATTCTTGGGATCCTGTTTATTTCTTTATATTAGACTTAAGTCCTAGAAAGCACCTCTCAAGAACAAGTTTGGCATAGTGGTTAATGCACTAAATTAGGAGCAAAAAGACCCAGGTTCTAGTTGTTTTTTTATGGAAAAAAGCCAGCTGGGTGGCAACCCCCCTCCCCACATTCTGGACAAAGGAGCTGGCAAAGCACTTCTGAGAATATTGCCAAGAAACCGCATGGATGGCTTTGTTGCTTTTTGCCTACCCAAATAAACATTGCTTGCAAGAGAGTTTTGCTCACGAATTGATTATGTCAACTTATTGTGACTCTCTAATCAGAGATTTGCCGCATTAACACATGAAAGTGAAATAATAATGGGCAAATTCTGTCTTCCTACAGAATGGAAAAATGTATGCTTTGAAGCTAATTGTTAGTGCTCTAAATTCTTGTGCCCTAAAATAGCCAGTCAGGGAGCTAAAAAAGGATAAATGCAACCCAGGACATAATGTTATGTAGCATCTAGAAGCTTGCTCAAGACCTAAAAGTTATTGAATTAATTGGAAACTAATATTGCTATAAGCAGTGGATGTAAGGGTAGGCCTGCAAAGAAATTCAGGATTGGCACTATTCACTTCAAAAAACAAACCACAAACTTCTAAAAATTAGAGAAGTGGTAAATATGAAGTTGAAGGGAGATTTAAAAAAGGAATTTCTCTCCACAGTCCTTGGAGTTTATTCAAAATGCTAACAATGGAATCTGTTAGTAAATATACTAAGCTAAAATGAGGCATTGCAAAATCCAAGGGGCTAATGAACAGCTTAGCAATGCATTAAAGCAAAGAGTTCTTCCTTCAGCTCCTATTGAAAGTAGGATATACATCCAATAAATAAGGAAGAAAGAGTGCATGGCCAAATGAGAAGAACTAAAAGAAATAAACTGATAAAATAAAAGATGCAGGAAGAATTTGAAGAGCATGAAGAAATATTTGGAATAGGAAACTGAAAAAAGGCTATTGGATAATTAGGGAAGGTGGAAGGGAGATTAAATGTGTATGCTAAAGGATAATAGGAAAACAGCAAGGAAAGAGAATTCAGTCTCTACATCTGTCATCAATGATGAGGGTGTAGGACAAATAGGTATGCCTAAGCTGGCTTGCTAGAAGGAAGGTTGAGCAATTTGAGGTAAATAGAAGTAATAAACTATTTAAATAGATCCCAAATTAACACACTGAAAATAAATAATCCTTGGGTGAAAAAGTGCCTACCAAATAGTTTTCTAAAAGGGGACATGAGGCTGGTTCCACGCAGTAATAACTGCTTCTTTGAAGGAGGGTGTCTTCCCTGCCGCCTTGAATGAGGTGGTGAGACCCCTCCTCAAGAAGCCTGCCCTGGACCCGGCTGTTTTAAATAACTATCGTCCAGTCTTCAACCTTTGCTTTTGGGCGAAGCTTGTTGAGAGTGTGGTGGCGCATCAGCTTCCTCTGTTCCTGGAGGAAACTGATTATCTGGACCCGTACCACTCGGGTTTCAGGCCCGGATACAGCATGGAGACGGCATTGGTCGCGCTGGTGAATGATCTCTGGAGGGCTCGGGACAGGGGTTGCTCCTCTGTCCTGGTCCTATTAGATCTCTTGGCGGCTTTTGATACCATCGACCATGGTATCCTACTGCGGCGTCTCAGGGGGTTGGGAGTGGGAGGCACCGTTTTACGGTGGTTCTCCTATTTCCTGGGCCGTTCACAGTCGGTGTTGACGGGAGGGCAGAGATCCGCCCCGAGGCCTCTCATTTGTGGAGTCCCTCAGGGGTCGGTTCTCTCGCCCCTCCTGTTCAACATCTATATGAAGCCGCTGGGTGAGATCATTCGTGGTTTCGGGGTGGGGTATCATCAGTACGCTGATGATACCCAACTTTTTCTTTCCACCCCGAACCAACCCAGCGATGCCCTCGCCGTGATGTCCCGGTGCCTGGAGGCGGTCCAGGTCTGGATGGGGAGAAACAGGCTTCGTCTCAATCCCGCCAAGACTGAGTGGCTGTGCATATCGGCATCTCAGGTTAACCAGACTATTCCATCTCTAACGATGGGGGGTGAGGTGTTACCCCCCATTGATAGGGCTCGCAACTTGGGTGTCCTCCTGGATTCACGACTCAATTTTGAAGACCATATAGGAGCCGTGACCAGGGGGGCTTTTGCCCAGGTTCGCCTGGTGCGCCAGTTGCGACCCTATCTGGACCGAGATGCCCTACGCACAGTCACTCATGCGCTCGTGACCTCCCGTTTAGACTACTGCAACGCTCTCTACATGGGGCTGCCCTTGAGGACCACTCGGAGGCTTCAGCTGGTGCGGCCGCGTGAGTTGTGATGGGGGTTTCCCGATACTCCCATGTAACACCTCTACTCCGCGAGCTGCATTGGCTTCCGGTTGCCCTCCGGGTGAGATTCAAGGTGCTGGTGATGACCTATAAAGACCTAAATGGCTTGGGTCCGGGATATCTGAGGGAACACCTGCTGCCGGCATCAAGTTCCCTTCGTCCAGTGCGCTCCCACAGGGAGGGTCTTCTCAGGGTGCCGCCGGTAAAAGATTGCCGGCGGACGATACCCAGGGATAGGGCCTTCTCAGTGGGGGCGCCTGCCCTTTGGAACCAGCTGCCAGTGGAGCTGAGGACTGCCCCCGACCTCTGTTCATTCCGCCGGGACCTGAAGACCTGGCTCTTTGAGCTCTCTGGCCCAGGCTGAGGATTAATCTTATTTTAACTGGGGTTTTATTTATGCAGGGACAAATATAATTTTTTAAAATTTGTTTTTAACTTTTGTATCTTGGTTTTTTAATCACCCTGTAAACCGCCCTGAGTCCTTCGGGAAAGGGCGGTATATAAATGTAATAAAATAATAAATAAATAAATAAATACATGAACCCAATTTTTAAAAAGGAATTGAGTAATATAAAAAACTATAAAACAATTTAGTATCTGTTCTCAGAAAAATTGGTGAAGGTATTATTAAAGTAAGAATACTGGAAATAAACAGACAAAATCTTTGTGGTCAGCAGAAATCAACATTAACTTGATGACACATAATCAGCCAATCAAAAGTAAACAGAAGCCTGAGCCTTGATGGAAAGGAACTCCTTTGATTTCTGCAAAGGTAAGACTTGTCTTTGAGATCTTATCGGGGTATCAACAAGTATGTAGACAAGGTTGATGACCCAATAGATGCTATAGTTAGATTTACAAAGTCTCTTAGCAAGGGTCCCTGAACAAATGCACGTGTTCTGGGATAAGAAGGAGAGTTTGTTTATGGATTGGTGATTGGTTAAAAGTAGGAAACAGACAATAGAAATGTGTAAGTAGACAATTTTCACAGTGGCAAGATGTGCATAGCAGGATTTTTGTGTGTGTGGCAACCAATACTTTTTAACTTGTATAGAAACAATCTGTGGAGCAGTGAAGTGGCCAAGTTTGTTTATAATATCAAAATGTTCATTTGACATTATAAAACACATTTGATATTATAATAAAAAAGAGATTTCTAACAAGAACATGGAACTCCGAAATAAAAAAGAGCTCTAAGAAGATATATCCAAACTAGGAAATGGTTTTGGATGCAATCAAGCACTGCTAAGAGCTCAGGCTTGAGACTACACAGTGGCAATCAAAGCAGACAAGTATAAATTCATATTTGCTGCATCTGCAGTTTTGTGCCTAGCAGCCATGTTTAGAGTAACCTAGTCAACTTACCCCTTCATGGATTACTGCCTTGTCGTGGCGAAGGGGCTTGCGTAATTCATTGAAGCTATGAGCTATGCTGTGCAGGGCCACCCAAGACGGACAGGTCATAGCAGAGAGTTCTGACAAAACGTGATCCACTGGAGAAGAAAATGGCAACCCACTCCAGTATCTTTGCCATGAAAACCCTATGGACAGTACCAAAAGGCAAAACAATATGACGCTGGAAGATGAGCCCCTCAGGTCAGAAGGCGTCCAATATGCTACTGGGGAAGAGCAGAGGGCTAGTACTAGTAGCGCCAGAAAGAATGAAGCGACTGGGCCAAAGCCGAAAGGACGCTCAGCTGTGGATGTATCTGGTGGTGAAAGGAAAGTCCGATGCTATAAAGATTTTTTCTCCATAGGAACCTGGAATGTAAGATCCATGAATCAAGGCAAGCTGGACGTGGTCAAACGAGATGACAAGACTGAACATCAACTTCTTAGGAATCAGTGAACTAAAATGGACAGGAATGGGTGAATTTAATTCAGATGACCATCAGGTATACTACTGCGGGCAAGAATCCCTCAGAAGAAATGGAGTAGCCTTCATCGTCAATAAAAGAGTAGGAAAAGCAATACTGGGATACAATCCCAAAATGACAGAATGATCTCAGTTCGAATCCAAGGCAAACCATTCAATATCACAGTAGTCCAAGTCTATGCCCCAACCACCAGTGCTGAAAAGGATGAAATTGACTTGTTCTATGAAGCCCTACAGCACCTTATAGAACTAACACCAAAAAATGATGTCCTTATCATCATGGGGGATTGGAATGCTAAAGTAGGAAGTCAAAAGATAACCGGAATAACAGGCAAGTTTGGCCTTGGAGTACAAAATGAAGCAGGGCACAGGCTGATAGAATTTTGTCAAGAGAATATGATGGTCATAGCAAACACTCTTTTCCAACAACCCAAGAGACGACTCTACACATGGACATCACCAGACGGTCAACACAGAAACCAGATTGACTATGTGCTCTGCAGCCAAAGATGGAGAAGCTCTATACAGTCAGTAAAAACAAGACCAGGAGCTGACTGTGGCTCAGACCATGAGCTTCTCCTTGCAAAGTTTAGGCTTAAACTGAAGAAAGTAGGGAAAAGCACTAGGCCACTCAGGTATGAATTAAATGATATCCCTGTTGAATATACAGTAGAGGTGACAAATAGATTTAAGGAATTGGATCTGATAGAGTGCCTGAAAAACTATGGACAGAGGTTGGCAACATTGTACAAGAGGTAGCAACTAAAACCATCCCAAAGAAAAAGAAATGCAAGAAGGCAAAATGGCTGTCTGAGGAAGCTTTGCAAATAGCTGAGGAAAGGAGGGAAGCGAAAGGCAAGGGAGAAAAAGAAAGATATGCCCAATTGAATACAGAATTCCAGAGAATAGCTAGAAGAGATAAGAATGCCTTCTTAAATGAACAGTGCAAAGAAATAGAAGAAAACAATAGAATACGGAGGAACCAGAGATCTCTTCAAGAAAATTGGAGAGATGAAGGGAACGTTTCATGCAAAAATGAGCATAATAAAGGACCAAAATGGCAGGGACCTAACAGAGGCAGAAGAGATTAAGAAGAGGTGGCAAAATTACACAGAAGAACAAGAACGAGCTTAAAGTCCCTGATAACCACGATGAGGTGGTCACTGACCTCGAGCCAGACATCCTAGAATGAGAAGTGAAGTGGGCCTTAGGAAAGCTGAGCAACAACAAAGCTAGTGGAGGTGACAGTATTCCAGCTGAGCTATTCAAAATCTTAAAAGACGATGCAGTAAAAGTGCTACACTCAATTTGCCAGCAAATTTGGAAAAGTCAACAGTAGCTACAGGATTGGAAAAGGTCAGTTTACATTCCAATTCCAAAGAAAGGCAGTGCCAAAGAATGTTCAAACTATTGCACCATTGCACTCATTTCACATGCTAGTAAAGTTATGCTTAAAATCCTACAAGCTAGACTCCAGCAGTATGTGGATCGAGAACTTCCAGAAGTACAGGCAGGATTTCAAAGAGGCAGAGGAACTAGGGATCAAATTGCCAACATACACTGGACCATGGAGAAAGCTAGGGAGTTCCAGAAAAACATCTACTTCATTGACTATGCTAAAGCATTTGATTGTGTGGATCACAACACACTGTGGCAAGTTCTTAAAGAGATGGGAGTACCAGACCATCTTATTTGTCTCTTGAGAAACCTATATGCGGGTCAAGAAACAACAGTGAGAACTGGACACGGAACCACTGATTGGTTCAAAATTGGGAAAGGAGTCCGGCAAGGCTGTATACTGTCACCCTGCCTGTTTAACTTATATGCAGAACACATCATGAGAAAGGCAGGGCTAGATGAATCAAAAGTTGGAATTAAGATTGCCGGGAGAAATATCAACAACCTAAGATATGCAGATGATACCACTCTAATGGCAGAAAGAGAAGAACTAAAGAGCCTCTTGTTGCGGATGAAGAAGGAGAGTGCAAAAGTTGGCTTGAAACTTAACATTAAGAAAACCAAGACCATGGCATCCGGCCCTCTCAATTCCTGGCAAATAGATGGGGAAGAAATGGAGGTAAGTGACAGATTTTATTTTCCTGGGCTCCAAGATCACTGCAGATGGGGACTGTAGCCAAGAAATTAAAAAACTCCTGCGAGTCCCTTGGACTGCAAGGCGATCAAACTGATCAGTCCTAGAGGAAATGAACCCTGACTGCTCTTTAGAAGGCCAGATCCTAAAGTTGAAGCTCAAATGAGAAGGACTCACTGGAGAAGAGCCTAATGCTGGGAAAGATTGAGGGCAATAGAAGAAGGGGACAAGAGAATGAGGTGGCTGGATGGAGTCACTGAAGCAGTAGGCGAGAGCTTAAATGGACTCCAGAAGATGGTATAGGACAGGAAGGCCTGGAGAAACGTTGTCCATGGGGTCATGATGGGTCAGACATGACTTCGCCCCTAACAACAGTCAACTTTAGGGAGAAAATGCCTTGATTTGTAACCCAGGAGATATTGTAGTGTAGACTCTTGGAGCTTCATGAATAGAGAAGCCTTTGCCTGACATCAGCTGATGTGCCAGTTACTACTCTACCTCTACCAGAATGACATGACAAGTTACTACTAATCTGATAATCCGTTAAGACTACTGCAATGCACTCTGTGGAGGTTGGCTTTGGCGATCACTCAGAAGCTACAACCTAATGCAAAATATAGCTGCAAGACTGCTGATGGATTTACCTTGTCAGTCTAGAATAACACCTATTTCAGATTGGTTACCAGTAGGCTACCAGGCCCATTAAAGATGCTGATCATTACTTATGAAGCCCTTTCAGGCACAGCAGTGACTTATATTAGGCAACGACTTGCCAGAATTGTATCTACTATCTGCCCATCTAGGGAGGATGTTGACGATCTCCCCTTTGTGAGAATAATTGGACATAAAACAGGCAACAGACCTTCTTTATGGGATATCTTATGGGATATCTTACTACTAAAAGTATGGCCACTATCAAATCTTTTAGGAAGCAAGTTTAATCTAGCAAGTTTTTAGCCTTAAGTTCTGTTGAAGTGACCATCATAATGATTTCTAAATTATATTTTTGAAACATTATACTTCGTCCAGGAATTGTATGGATTCAATTAAATATTTCTACGTAAACAAGGAAGCAAATACAGTTCCATGTAAAGAGGAACGAAATGATGCATGTTGGCACAAAGCACAAACAATTCCAATCTTTTTATCTGAGCTGGCAGTGACTGATTAAGAGAGGCATCTGGAGTTATGGTAGTTATCTCAATAAAAATGTCAACTTGGTGTGCAGCTACTGAATAAAAGCAGATTCCGAGCCCAATATCATTAAGAAGGGAATAGAACATAAATCTAACTAATATAATAATGTTTTATATAAATCACTTTTGGGAGTGTTGTATACAGTTCTGGTTACTGCACTTTAAAATAGGGAGTATGCATCAATGTCAAAAATAGCTATTTGAAAAACTATCTGATACAGAATTTAACTCAACTTGGTAACATTCATGGATAATAATTTCACATATGGGTTTCTACTGCATTGGAAGCTTGGATTTCTTGTAATATACGGTTTCGGATCTAAAGTTTCACTTGATTTGGTAAATAAGAATTTAGACAAAAAATCTTTCTAATTCTTTAACTTATGATTTATATTAGACTAGTTATTCTTTATATTGTATATTACCTTGATAAATGGAATATTCTAAAGTTCTGCATTCATATAAGAGTTTAATATGCAGCACTGATCTGAGATTACCGTAATTTTTTAATTTAATCTTATGCCAATGTCATTTTATGACACTGTAAGCCATCCAGGGTTGCTTGATAGTGAAATGGGTGACATAGATAAACAAATAAGTAAAATGCTTGTAAATCTCTATTTTTGCCGTTTTCTTACTTTCCTGCTTTTTTCCTTCATTGTGTTTTTAAATAATTGTCAAAAAGAATGTTATATAGAAAGTTGCAAAAAATGGCAACTAAAATGAGGTGTAACAGCTCCTCTATCAGAAAAGCCAATAGCAACAAGGGCTGTTTTGCTTGGATATTGAGTAAGAGGAGATACTGTTTATTAAATCATATGGGCATAAATACTATGGACATTTTTCTATCACATGCAATGTTAGAATTTGAGATCACCCACTTCAAAATAAAGTGTAGGGAACTTTAAAACTGATGAAAGCACTTCTATGCTTTTACTGCAAAATTTGTGGATAATTTTAAAAGGGTATGGGTTAGATAATCATTGCTCCTAATGTGTATGAGTACTTATTACCTCCTGAATCATAGGTGATACTGTAAAACCATGTTTATTTGGTAAGAAGTAGCACAATTTCATTTAAATACCTCAGGGGGGATAAATATAAATCTCAATGCTACCACCCCAAAATAAATGAGTTCTTTTATTGATATTCTTTTATAAGCTCTTTTCCTGTGGCACATACCTTAGGGCATATATAGTGTGTGTTATGCTCATTTACTCAACCGAAAGAATTAAAACTTTATTAAACAAAAATTGTATGAATTGAAAATATGGGATGCAAGTTGCTGTTTAGAGATACAAAATTCTATGCTTAGTTACTCAGAGCTGAGCTTACTTATTAGGGCCATTTGTCTTCTTGTTTTAATATTGACCGATTGTCTCTTTTTCCTTTCTCTGCCCTTCCCCTCATGCATCTCCCAAGGGATTACTACATTAACCCTCTGCTCACCTTAGTAGAAAGCAAGTCATCTACCATTTCATCAGAGGCAGTAAGCTGTTGTATCTACTGGTTACTGGGAATCAATAATAAAAGAGGGTCAGCGTCCTCTTTTCCAGATTTGTGAGGTTCCCCTAACACATGAAGGATTGGACGGGTCTAAGGCCTGATTTACCAAGACTAATATCCCCACACTATCACCCTTGAAAAATTATACTAAGGTTGAGGCAAATCTTGGTACAGTATTAACTGAGCAGTATCCACAGCAGTAAATTAATTAGCACTTGGGATCAAATGAACTGAGCCACATCAAATCTATGCTGTTTCTTTCATCCTTAATACCCTTTCACCGCTATTTATTGTTCCAAATGAAACACTATCTTACATACCTGCAAAATGAAAAAAAAGTGTCAATCACCTGCAAGCAAACATACAAACGCACACAGTATTGTTGGAAGCCCCCTGGATTCATATTTAGCTATGAGTTTCATTATGGAAAAAAAGAACTGACAGTTACGTGCAAGTTAGTAAAAAAGAAAAATACTCTTGCTCAACCTAGTGCAGCCATGAAGTGTTGGGTTAAATCAGAGATTTAAAGCTGAAAGGTTGGATTCCATGGGAATATACAAATGCTCTGAGATAATTTTCTACCATTGCATTTTCCTTTTGCTATTCACTGTTCAATTTGGCAGTAAGAAAGGCAACTGCAAACTGTACAACTCCTTTTTTTTATTACATTTATATCTCGCCCTTCTCCGAAGACTCAGGGCGGCTTACAAGTTTAGCAGTTGTTTTATTGAGTTGGCAGCATGGCAGTGCTTCAGTCAAGAATAACTGTTCACATCAGATTAGGAAATTAGCACTGTAGCACTAAATTACTGAAATCATTTGAAATAAATGAGGGCGGGCCTTGAGTGGATTTTGTTTTGCAGCTTTAAACAATTCATAACAATGGTTCTCCATCCCCCCCATCTGGTCACACATTGCAAGTTCTCAGCAGATCAATACATCTGCTTAGGCAATTGGAATATCTCCACCTTTCTGCCAAAGCTTCTTGAAATTCTTTTCATTTGCAACCACAAACTGGGGAGGGGCACCATTTCATACAGTTTCTACCTAGAGGGCATTTTACAACAATTTATTGGGGAGAGTGGCAGGGTTTACTTTAACCAGTGATAGTAGCAGGATTTGTTTTCTTCTCGCTTTTTTGCAAAACTTAGAGAAATCAAGCTATTTCATATTGGTAATCCTCAACTCACAACCATTTGTTTAATGACTGCTCAGTTACAATGGTGCTGAAAAAAGTGGCTTACACCTATCCTTGCACGATGACTGCAGTCACATGATTAAAATTTGGGTGCTTTTGCAACCAGTCTACATTTACAACACCGGCCCCTAGAGTTGGAAACGACTAGCACGCATGTGCGGGAGGGGGGGGGGAACCTTTGCCTTTTTATACATTTACAACTTTTCCAGTGTCCCAGGATTACAAGAACACCATTTGTGACCTTCCCTGAGGGTTTCCAAGAAGCAAAGTCAGTGGGGGAAGCAACCTGCGTGATTAATTTAATAACTATGGCGATTTGCTTAATATTGGTGGCAAAAAAAGGCTTTAAAATTGGGCGTGACTCATCTTACGACCACCTTGCTCAACAGTGGAAATTCCACTCTGAATTATGGTTGTAAGTTGAGGACTCCCTGTATTTCCATCTCTCCTGTATTTGCAGCTTTGTTTTCTTTTGAGGAAAAAAAACCCCTCTTCACTGATCAGCAAAGGTTCTAATATGCTGCTTCTACTTATTTTAAATTGTCGAAGTGGATTAACCTTTAGACCATTTTACCAACAAGGAGGAATAGCCTACTGAGGAATCCTGGATTTTTGAAATCCAGTTGAATTTCCAAAATTCAGTAACTATATTTAGGAAATGTTCCTAAGATAAGAGTGATTCACAAAAAAATGGGATGATCTATCGTGTCTGCCACCAATCTTATGAATTGTAGGCAGCCATAACTGAACTAGAACATCTTTTATAAAACTAGTAAAATAAATGATTTGTTCTTCCCTAATATATGGATGTAATAATTACTATGATAAAAAAAGGAATGGCTCAAATTCTAATGATGCTTATAAAGGAGAATTAATTCATCAGATGGAGGGAGGGCCCATTTGCCTAACTGAAAAGAGCAGATTGACTGTATGCATCATTCTTTCACTCACTATAAGCCTGACCAGCTACTTATAAGCTTTCATGATTCTGATTCTGCAACACAATAATTAAGAAAAACCTTTTTTTTCTTTTTATGACCTTGTAATCCCTTGCTTTGGGGTGGAGTCGGGGTGATTGGAGTAAGCGTTTACTGGCTGGATGCCCTTCCTGACACCTACACGGAGCTTGCAGCAGATATTTTTTCTTTGCGCCCTGATAAACATCTGTCACTGCCCACAACTGAAGTCTCAACCTTCTGAGTGGGAGGTGAGTGTCTTCAGGAAAACATTAATTTTAAAAATTAATTATGTATTAACAGGAATATTTCAGTTTCTTAAATTAATTTTACCCACTGCATTTATCATCTAGATTATTATAGGTAAAATGCTATTTGACAGGATGAAATTAATTTTCCATAAGTTTGGCAAGCAATGATATTCTACACTGCTAAGCTTACACAGTAAAATATAATTCTAACAACACATATTTCCAAACGAGTACACATCTATATCTTTCCCAAAGGTGCTTTTTCATGAGGCAACTGGACTTTTTCTTTGAAGATGTTTCACTTCTCATCCAAGAAACTTCTTCAGTTCTGACTGGATGGTGGGGAATGGAAGGATTTATACTCCTTGCAAAGAGCTGGTCTATTGCATTCTTTTAGAGTCGTTGAGGCCACCTGGAAGTTTATCTGTGTCGTCAGGGTCACCTGAGTGGTGCAAATGTGTGTGGAGCCTTCATGGAACTGTTGAAAGGACTGTGCTGTAGAGGGCTGTTCAATTTTGACATAAATGGCCTCTTTGACCCCTCTTTCAAACCAGAGGTCCTCTCTGTCCAAAATGTGGACTTTGCTGTCTTCAAAAGAATGGCCTTTGTCTTTTAAATGTAGATGGACTGCTGAATCTTGTCCTGATGGATTTGTTCTCATATGTTGTGCCATGCGTTTATGAAGTGGTTGTTTTGTTTCTCCAAGGTACAGATTTGCTCATGGCTCAATGCATTGTACAGCATATACCAAGTTGCTCAGTTTGTGTCTGGGTGTTTTATCTTTGGGGTAGACAAGCTTCTGCCTTAGTGAATTCTTGGGTTTTGTGGACATATGTTGTGTTGGCTGAAGACCCTCCTGAGCTTTTCCTCTTTTTTTGTAAAAGTTTTATTAATTTTTAGAATAACAATCTTAATGCCTTGTGTACAGTGTGTTGTCTTGGTTCATGATTTTTTTTACAATCAATAATAATTAACAGAATAATAATTTTTATATTTCCATAATTAGTATATCAATTGAAATATATTTCCTTGATCTTCTCTTCTCCCAATAGTATTTTCCTTCTTCAGCTTTAAACAAATATAATTTTTGATATTTAATATTAACCATATATAAATGATTAAATAAAAACATTTTCTTCTATATTTATACCAACAATATCGTCCATAAATAAAAATTATTTTCTTATCAATTTGTTGTTTGTAAGTCATGTTATTAATTCACCATATATCTTATTTTCATAAATCTTGTTTAAATTCAATTTTTCCATAATATTCAAACAATTATCAATCATAATTTTCTCAATAATTAACATCTAAATATCCAATTTCCACTTAAATATATTATCTCAGTATTTTCATATTTCATATATTATAGAAATACTATACTTACCTATCATAACATCTACCTATAACATCTTTTCTAATCAATTTATATTTCACTATTTGTAAAAATTAATTAAATCACTATATATCTTTTTCAAAATTCTTAAGCCTAATTTCCCAATATTTCAGTCATACCTTAATTCTATCTTTTCAAACTTAATTTGTCTGAAAAGTTCAAACTTTTCCTTCACTTTCATCCTCCCTATATTTTTACATTTTGTGTCTTATCAAAAAATACCATATTACTTATATCTCTTATCCCACTTATTCTAAAGCCCCTTTATAGCCAAAGTTATTTGTTTATTTATCCATATTCAAACCTGTGTTTGCTCATATAATATTCCATCTGGTAGGATGAGTCAAGTGTCTTACGCCTGTCTCTAATCTCTAATCTCTAATCTTCTTCCTTTGCCAAATTGTTTTCCAAATTAATATTTTTCGACTTGTCAAACAGTTCTTGTACTTTTGTAGTAGTTGTTAGGCATAGAGGATACATAATACGTAAGATGTATGCTTTTTGACTCTCAAACAGTGATTCTCTTAGCAGTGTCCAGAAAGTCTTCTTTCTTCTCAGGTTTATTTTGACGTTCTAATGCATAAGGTATCTTTTCCATATTTATTGTTGTATCCAAATCTTGTGAAGTTTTTCTTGTTTGTATTAAGTTATAGTTCCCTTCATTTGACTTCGCCAATTAAGTCGTATTAAATCAATGTTTTATAACAATTCTTTCTTTCGGGAGTCAATTGTCAACCAGTCAGAATTGCAATTCAGTATATTTAGTCACCTTAAATCCTTTCTGTAACTTTCCCTCTCAAAACTTAGTCATAGATCAAAGTTTTTAAACAATGAATAAGTTTAGGCCACAATCAAAATATTTCTTTTCCTTCAAATACTTTGCAACTTTATGGCTGGCCCAGTATACAATCTCTTCTTTATCCCCTGGTAACTATCTTCTTAAAAGTTATTAGAGTTCATGGGAACAGATTTTTCTTTGTTTCTGGGCATTGTCTTTAATGTGCTATATTCTAGGTTGTCCACTAGATATTGGCAAATATTTGTTTTCCAACTCTTTCAGGCAAGAAGTTATTTTTCTTTTTTTATATATATAATTTCATCAAAATCCTTTAGAATACAATCTTAGCAGTTTGTTTTAGTTTCTAAATTTGATCAGATTGTAGTATTTAAAATTTAATTTTAATGTTTCTTTCCTCTTTAAAGGTTAACTCGCCACTTCCATCTATGGGGAATGGGAATGTAATCCCCTCCCCTCACTTTCAGAGGTTTTTTGCTTTGGGGATCTTTCCCAGGGACTTAGTTGCAAAATAAGGAAGAGAAGATCGAACACTCTCACCAATTCCAAGCATGCTGTTCACCGTTGTTCTTGTTAGTGCTCTTGGACTTCTCGGCTGCAGGTAGCTTGGGCTAGATGCTGGCAAGCAGCTAGCCTTTCTCCTGCTGGGTTCGGAAGGCTTTCCCCGGATCAAACGAAGCCATTGCTGTCGCTTGATGATCAATGGGGCGCCCCTCCTTCATGGTCACCTCTTCGGAGTGACTTCGGACCCATTTAGGGTCCCCCTGGCAGAGCAAAACTAGCCATAGGGAGCGGAGGTCTCTCTCGTATGGCCATGCGCTATGGGTGCAAAACCGGAAGTCCCCTCCTGAGCTTTTCCGATATTCCTGCAATGTTTGGAATGACTGTGTTGCTTCGTTTATTGTTTTCTTCTTTGTCTGTTATGGAGGAGCTCCTGCCAGGTCTTTTTTGGGATTTGATGAAGGCCCACTTGGGATAGCCATGCATTCTGAGGGCTTCCTTGATGTGTTTTAGTTCTTTTTCTTTCTCATCTTTGCTGGTAGGCAGGCCTTCAGCTTGGTGGTGTAGGGTTCTGATAAATACCATTTTGTGCTCCAGCAGGTGGTGAGAATCAAAATGCAAATATTGATCCATGTGTGGGGGTTTTCTGTAAACTTCAATGTTATGAATGTCCTTCCCCACCATTCAGTCAGAGCTGAAGAAGATTCTTGGATGAGAAGCAAAACATCTTCAAAGAAGAGCAAAGTCCAGTTGCCTTGTGAAAAAGCACCTTTGAGATAACTACGACCTGGATGACTGAGACATCTATATCTTTATTTCATACTATCCCCAATTTTTCAGAATTATTCATTCAAATGAACAAATAAAACAGGAAACCACTCTTACCATAACACTATATACACATCGTTCAGAGCAGTAAATTGTCTATATATGCTTAGTGCAATGTTAAAAATGGTAGAAGATGGTACTTAGGTCTGTGTGCATGCTTAAGATTTTTGGTCTAAACGTAAGAATTAAGCCTGTCACAAGCCTCTGCCCCAACACTTTTCCTAAACATTCTAAATTTAGGATAAATATGATATAGATTCCCATATTGCAATATTTGATATATGTGCAGAATTGTGATTTTTGAAACCCAGGTCTTGATGTAATTTTCCCAAAATACGAATATTACCCAAGCAACACATATACTTGCTATGAATACAAAAACAATTCTTTAATCTCTAAAATAAGAAAGAGGATGCCTGGCTATTTAAAAAAGAGAAAATAGGCAAAAGGTTAATTGCAAATGTCCCATTTGTACTTAGTCTGGACCAAAATATTAATCACTTTATTGAGGTAACAGACTACTTATTCACCCTTGCATTTGCCAAAATTATCAATACTTAGCAACTGCAAAATAATTCAATATGCATTAGAAATAAAATTCTAAAGTCAGAATTTCATACAGGCAACCATAGTCTCCAAAAGTTTACAATGTAGACTGAAAGCTCACTAAGCATATCACAGACCACGTCTCAAATAGTGCACAAGATGCTGGAGAATGAGAATGCCAAAACAGAAAACTTAAATGCTGAGAAAGAAACAAATTGTTAATGTACACATAACCACCAAAAGTCAGAAGATAATATTTGAAGGATTATTCACAGGAAAACTGTCACGAGAACGCGTCTATGTATATATATTTATCCTAGATCATACACAAAATTATTTAAATCCTGTTACTCCTTTTTTCTTGTAAAGTAACTATATTTTGAGGGAAAGAAGGAAGGCTCACTTCTGAATTTACTGGAAATAATGAGATGCAACCTCAGAATACTTAACCCCATTCAGTCAATAAGAAATCATGCATGTAAACAGAGGTTTAAAAATAATCTTTGCTTGAATTGGGCAAAAATGGTGGAGAATAATTTATGCCCAAAGAAAACAGCAGAAGGGGGTTTGCCAGGAATGATAATCAGTGGAAATAAATCATTATAGAAAAAAAGTTCTTCTGGTATACTTTGAACCTTACTGAACAGTTCAGCTGGAGAAGTAGAGACTCAAAGATAAGATTCTTTTTAATTTTTTTAAAAATCAATGGGCTAAAAGAGAATGTGTGCACGCACACACATTAACACAGATATATGCCAGAGAACATAAATAAGGTAGCAATATTCATGTATTTCAATCGCACAAATAACGCAGATGGAAATAGAGACTATCCAAAAAGACAAAAATGCCAAGCAAAACTCTCACTCAATTAGAAGGGGATGCAAATTCACATGACCTGCCACTACATAAAATAGAAGATACTACACCCCAGTTGTCATACCAAATTCCTGCCAAGTAGATTAATTTAGGAAGATTAAGTGATAATAGGAAAAACTCTTTAGGACCTAGAAATGAGTTGCCTAGAAAGGACATAGTCTTCCTGTTCATTATGAAGACTGCAGATTAAACAAGCCATCGAGCAAAGGACCTCTAAATTGTCAGTAAGTCTTATGAAATGCTGCTTCATTTGAAGCAGGACATTTGTTAGCTGGCTTTAAACGGAAATAGTTTTAAAGATGGGGTACATAAAGTGGCGACTATCTTTTGATACTCTACTTTAACGGATTTGGATATTGACAATTCTCCATTTTTACATGCACAGGGAAAGAATTAATCTAATATTAGCAGAACTGATTATACTTTTTTCTTTTCTAAAGAAAACATGCAACCAAATCAACTTAAGTAGAATTCCCTCCTATGTTTTAGAAATTTATCAGCAAGAAGACAATAGAAATCTTAGAGAACAGATGCCTCTAAAACACATCATCCAATATCTAAGCTTCAGGACGTTACTGAATTTACAAAGGTAAGAAATAAGAGAGCTGACACTGCCAAAAATAAAATATTCCTCAGGGAAGGTTAACCTACAAACACCACTTCCACTAGAGAAGTCAAAATGCAGCTTCTGGATTCTCTTTAATTTATTTCTGTCTGTCAGAATGCCTTAAAGAACAGAAATCAAGAGCCTCCATCACCACATGAAATGATTTCTCATTAACATTTTAACATAAAAAACTTGGGATACAGATAGGTTCAAACACATTACAGTTTCTAGAAGAATGCCAGGAACAGAAAGAGTGCAGCTTTAGGGAGGCACCACTACTTGTACCAAAGTTCTTGTGTTTCTGAAGTTGATTATGCGTACTACTAACAAAACAAAAAAACTTTACCGGACAGACCACCAGTTACTCCAAAGCCAACATCTGCTGAAATACAAAGTAGTTTTGAATGGCAAAATGGGTGACTTAATAAACTGCACACAAACCCTATTAATTTCAGCAGGGGCAAGATGAATACAGCAATGTAACACCTCATTCTAAGCAAGGATAATGAGTCCGTCCATTACACCCATTCCTCGTCTCATAGATAACAAGCCTTATGTTACCCTGAATTAAAGAGCTTTTCTTCCTAAGGTCGATCTCGCTCTGTTCCTGTGTGTAGGACTTCCTTCTGCTTCTTCTAGGCAGAAGGAAAGGATGGGCTCTAGATGGAATCCCAGCAAATGCCAAGCCTTGATGGGACCGGAGAGAACCCCGTATCCCACCCGCCCCCCATCTGCTATTACAGTAAAGAGATTACACAATGAAAACTACTCTAAAGGACTGAGCAAATGCCAAGTAGTAATGATGTCCCTTCTAAATCCTTTAGCCAATAGTTGGTTCTGGATCAGCTAAACCTGTACACTGCAGACCAGGAGGATTTCATTTAGTCAGTGGAACTGTAATATCGTAGCAGGCTGGCAAAAGGGTTCACTTTTGAGCCACGAGCAATCCAGAGACAGCACAGCAATTTGCTCTAGAGGTCCTGGCTGAAATAGCTGTAGCCATCAGGGCCAGTGGTTTCCTCTCGTGTGTACAGTTGTTTCTGGTATCGTGCTGTAACAGGAATGCCTCCTGGTATGCTGGGGAGCGAGACAGGGAAGGAACAACATTAGTTCAATCTAAAAAAAGGTATATATCTACCTACTGGAAGCTTAAATCAAGAACAAAAAGATATTGAAAAATCTCACAAGATTCCAGAAGGAGCCATTTCGAAAGAGCACATGCAATTTTCATGTTAAAAAATGGTTCTATATATTTTAAGCTGGAGTTTGTGATAAAAAGAGCATATTACCCAAGAAGGAATATTGTGAACTTTTGGCAGAAAATCTCTTCTTCAGCACAACTAAAGCGATAACCAGAAACTTTAATTTTGCATTTAACAACTTGATAGAGGACAGGATTTGTCGGCAAAGCTGAACAACTGCCACAGGCTTTTAAATTTGGCAGATTGTTGCATTACCAGCACTCAGCAATCACTTAATTTATGAACTATTTTATATTGTGAAAGATCTTTTTAATCAGTTTAGCTAAAACCAATTGTACTGTGCAATAAATTATGGAATTAAGAGGGTAAATTAATAATTTGGGTAAACCAACAAAAAGAGATAATAAATAATAACAATGTGATCTACAGTATATGTTAGGACAGAACAGAATTTCTTGCTCTCTACAGTCAGAAAACGCAATGGGACACTTTCCTGAGCAGCATTTTCTATGCCAGGGTGAACAATCTTTTTGTACTTATTCTGTCCTGAAACTTTTTTTTGGCATAAGAACTTCAATATGTGAAATAGCTACACCATGCCACTGACCAAAAATAGGACTTCTGTCCTTTGCAGGAAAGTGGTTTCTATATTTAAAACATCTTTTTACTGCTTAATCAGCAAGCCTAAAAACAATGAAAAAGGCATATACAGTTGGTTTCTAGTGGGAAACTGCCAAATTTCAGTGGCACAACAGAAAGAAATTATGGGGGATTCAAAAAGGAGCATGCAGTTTATGGCTCTTTGAAAATGTTTTTTCTCCAGTTAGGTTTCACAAAAAGTTTACACCAACACAGATTTCATAAAATGTGACTTCCTCAATTAAGCAACTTGCCATTAATTAATGTTATTATTTGTTTGGTTCTATGTGAAGTATTCTAAAAACTCTTCTGTCCAAATGAGAGAAGCTCTCCCACTGGTGGATACAGTTAAAAGACCAAAACTATTCAACTGATTTGTTCTGAGACAACTGACTTCAGATGATTAAAAACTGATTCACTCAAGGAAACTGAAGACATTTATTATTTGCAGATTCATGCAGTGTGTCTCCACACAGGCCCGAGTTCTTTAGCAATAGCAGTTTTTCTACTTTACAGGTAGTCCTTGATTTACGATGGCAGTTGGGACCAAAAATTCAATCACTGAGCAATGCAGTTATAATGTGTGACATCATGTGACTGCATTGCTCAGCAACAGCAATACCCGGAAATCGCTGTTACTGTTGTTGTGAGCACCTCTTCAAAACTCTCTACTGGCTTCCAACAACTTATAAGAAAATGGGGAAGCCAGCAGGAAGCTGCAAGTCCCAAGCAGCTCACAAGCAGGCTAGCGGGCAGATAGATGGCTGCTGCCCAGTGGCAGAGGAAGCGAGAGGTTCATGGGTGGCTGGCAAGATGTGGCATGAGTATGAGGCTCAGAGGGGCTGCACAACGTTATAAGAATGGTGGAGGAGGTGCAGTGCAAGTGCAGCAGGGCTTGGGGTGACTGCTGCTGGATGGGAACTGCGCAAATGTCTGGCGAGACAGTGCAAGCGTGAAGCTTGGGAAGGCTGCATAAGCAGGAGAGGAGGTATGACGTGAATGCAATGGGACTTGGGATAGCTGCCGCCACATGGACAGGGTGTGTGAGGGTGCATGATTGGCCAGGTACAGTAAGTACAGTAAGCAACACTCGAGCATTCCAAAGGGCAGAGGAGTGGTTAGGAGGCAAGCAAAGGCCAAAGGCGTGTAGCCTTATCTCCTTCAGTCCAGAAAGCAGTCACAGCCCCCATGACTTCCCATTTAGCGACCTCTTCACTTGGCTGAGTTGCTAGTCTCAGTTAGGGTTAGTGAGTGAGGACTACACTATCTCTACTCTGTCAAATGGCTGGATTATTAGTATCACCATTCCTGTGCTTAAATTTGTTCCAGAGCATTGGAAGCAAATTTGGAGCAGGCGAAAAGGATGGTGTGACAACAGAAATTCAATTCAGGGAATAAAGAAATATCTGTTTAATGCTGAATGTAATGAATTATCAGAATCACAATAGAGCTGAAAGGGACCTTGGAGGTCTTCTAGTCCAGCCCCCAGCTCAAGCAAGAGATCCTATACCATATCAGACAAGTGACTGTCCAGTCTCTTCTAAAAAACCTCCAGTGATGTAGCGTCCACGATTTCTGTAGGCAAGCTGTTCCACTGGTTAATTGTCCTCACCGATAGGAAGTTTCTCCTTAATTCCAGGTTGCTTCTCTCTTTGGTCAGTTTCCAACCATTGATTCTTGTCTTGCCTCTGGTGCTTTGGAGAATAATTTGACACCCTCTTCTTTGCGGCAGTCCCTCAAATACCGGAATACTGCTATCATGTCGCTCTTGTTTCTTCTTTTCTTTAGACTAGATCTACAGCCGTTCTTCATATGTTTTAGGCCTTTGATCATCTTAGTTGCCTTCCTTTGCACTTTTTCCAAAGTCCCAACATCTTTTTTACAATGTGGTAACCAAAACCAAGGATTGTATTAGCTTTTTTTGGCTGCTGCTGCTGCACACTGCTGACTCATATTTAAGTGATTGTCCACTAGGGCTCCAAGATCCCTCTCACAGTTTCTATTTTTGAGCCAGGGTTCACCTAATCTATACTTGTACCTTTGGTTTTTCCTGCTCAGGTGTAAAATCTTGCTTTTCTCCACATTAAATTTCATTTTGTTGGATAGGGCCCATTCTTCAAATTTGTCAAGAGCTTTTTGTATCCTGAGCTTGTCTTCTGAGGTGTTGGCTATTCCTGCCAATTTAGTGTCATCTGCAAGTTTGATGAGTTCTCCTTCTATTCCCTCGTCTATGAAGATATTGAAGAGTACTAGGCCTAAGATGGAACCTTGTGGTACCCACTGCTTACTTCCCTCCATGTACATGTAGTACCATTAAGGACTACTCGTTGAGTACGGTTTGTCAGCCAATTACAAATCCATCTGGTGGTGATGCTGTCTATCCCACATTTTGCTAGCTTACCAAGAAGTAGGTTGTGGTCTGCTTTGTCAAATGCCTTGATGAAGTCTAAATATACTGTGTCCATATCATTTCGCTGGTCTACTAATTCAGTCACTTTGTCAAAGAATGAAATAAAATTGGTTTGGCATGATGTGTTTTTAAGAAACCCGTGCTTGCTACTAGTTATAACTTTATTTGTTTTTAGATGTTCACAGATATGTTTTTTATTCCCCCCCCCACTTTCTTCCCAGGTATTCATTTTAGGCTGACTGGTCTGTAGTTTCCTGGGTCTGTCCCCCCCCCCCCCGTTTTTGAGGACATCATCTCTTTTTAGGAATACTCAGCTGTGTGGCCTTATAAAAGGAAAGCATATTAATTCAATTTAATAAAGGGATGCAAAACCTTTATTACCACCAAGCATTACATATCACTATACGTAACACAATCCAATGGTCACATCTGAAAATTACATCAGTTATTTTAGATAAAATAAATAAATAAAGCACTTACTGGTTCTTGTGTTTGAAGCCACTGATGTGAGCTTGATATTGCTCTATAGAATTCAGTACTATGTTACAGTCATTGCAGGGATATCCCTTTCCAGCTGAAAATGTCATAAAATTTGAGCATCAAATTAACTGAATTAAAGAGCCAGGTCGATATAATTAACCGTAAAGAGGCATTTACAATGACTCTATGTACTGCGATGTTAGGAATTCTAACCAGTGTCACAGTCATTGACAGTTTAATTTACACAGCAGAGCGGATTTCTGGTCATATAGCCAACTATTTTTTAATTATAGCATCTGCATGGAGTTCAAAACTTAATTGGAACATTAATGCTATGCTCTTTTCAGAATTTAAATGTATGTTCTGAAACAAAACAATTGTTACCGGGATATACATGGGTGTGTTCAATCTGGAAAAAGGCATCTGAGAGATTAACATTACTGTTAATTCAAAGAGCTGCTCCCATAAAGCTCTGAGCCCACCATGACTGCAATGGTATTAAAAAAAATTAATAATGGGAGCACTGATTGCTGGTCTCCTAAAGCACGATTCTTTAGGAAAACTGAAGAACTCCTGCTGCAGAGCTATTTTTTTGCATTACTCTCATTCTCAGGTCCTTTAACTATACCAGAAGGAAAGCGAACATTTGTTGTTGTTAAAAATAACTGTTAAATGGAATGTGACACAAACATACTATTCCAAACTGTACTATTATATTTTTTAGTTCATCTGTTTCTGGTTAATTAAGTTATGTTAGAAATATTTTCCTTAATAAGAATTACAAAGCAACATATTCAGATGAATATTTTGCCATGTAGTTTTTACTGAATGTTTAAAAAAGGCCAAAAAAGACACATCTGTCACGATTCCCTGGGAATTATAATAATTTTAAAGGCAAGAAATATGTAAAGGTCCTCTTCCCATTCCAGAGGAAAAGAATGAAGGATGGCAACAGCGCAATGGAGAAAATGTTGGTTCTTAAAACATCTACTAAAATCATTACAATGTGCTACATTTCTGAATGATTCCTTACAATTAACAGGACCAACCATTTTTAAAATCAACAGAAGTTGCAGATTAGACAATCGTAAAATTCTCATTAGGGAAGCCTTTAAATAAGGCTCCTCTTGGTTGCTATTTCCCCTCCTGTGAACTCCAATAACACCCAATTATGAATCTATCTAATACAGGGGTGTCAAACTCGCCATGTCACATGACGTGTTGCGACATATCACGACTTTCCCCCCATTGCCGGAGCTGGGGTAGGCATGGTTTTGGCATGACGCACCCGGTCTGCGGGTTGGCAGTTTGACACTCCTGATCTAATAGGTATGTTCTCAACACTAACAGGTAACAGGCAATGTGCACAGACGTATGCACCCCCACCCCCAAAATGCAATGAATCTCTGCTTAGTTATTCAAAATGAATATTTAAAAATAGCGATGCTCTATTTATTCTGCTATTCATCCCTAGAAAGGATTAGAAATTTTCTAATTTTGGATATCAAATATTCTAGAAAAGTGAGAGACCAGAAAACCTCCAGGAAAGCTAGAAGAAAATAAATCATTTGAAGGCAGAAAAAATAAAATAAAATGATAAATTTTGTGAAAAAATAATTAAAGGAATTCATTATTATTTCAGCAAGTTTCAACAACTGTCTATTCCATCTACTGAGAAAACACATTTTGAATTTTGGGAAAAAAGGAAATAGATTTAAGCTGTCAATTTGTATTTGATTTTTTCCTTGGAGGATTTCAAGATTATAGTAGTGAGATAGATATATTAGTTTATGAAATGAATCTGTGTCTGCCTGGCAAATTGTTATGGAAGCACAAGGTAATGTTTGCTATCTGGTATTTTACATCCATCCATCCATCCATCCATCCATCCATCCATCCACCCACCCACCCATCCAGGATTGCTGTTGCCAAGTAATGCGATCATCTTGCTTTATAACCACATCACTCAATGACAGAAATTCACTGCCATCATAACTTGAGGGCTATCTATACTTTTTTAAAAAAGAGGGATAAATGAAGATAAATATTTGGGAAGATGTTTCTGGTATTACTGTCACTCACAAGATTGAGTAGTCATAAGTCAAGGATTACCTGTAAAAACAAACACTTAATGGGTAGTTAGGATGATAATTCCATCACGGATCTCTGCAAAGCAAGTAGGGAGTTTCAGGAATACAAATAAATGAATCAGAATCTTCAACTTGAAGTAAGATGAACAGCACGTACAGAGGCACAAAACTGGGCAACCTGGGAGGATATATTTGGGTTCTTATCAGATAAGAGGAGCAACAAATGGAAGTTAAGCTCTCTGCCTGGAAATATTTCAGGATGGGATAGATGAGAATCATTCCAGAACCTCTGTAAAGGGAGGAACAGAGGAGCATACAGCTGAAGGGAGTAATGTGTCTTGAGGTACATTCCTTATGAAACTTCAGTATTGTAATCGATGGTTAATAGGAGGCTAGAGAAAATCTTTTGGAAGAATCCTCCAAATTACAGAATTAAATGCTAGGCTTAGATTAGATTGAAGCTCCATTCCACAAATTATTGTTTTATTTGCCATAGTTATTTTTAAACATTTCTTTTAAAAGATACTTTACCAATTTGATATAATTTTGAGAGGTCTATCTTTCTGGCACATGTATGATTTTCCTACTCATTTTGATTTAAGCCGTCACCTGGGCAGACCATCAGGACACTCTGTTTTTATACTGTTAATTTAAAAAATTGTAGTCTCATGTGGCTGCCAACAATTTCCTATCCAAATTACTGACAAGTTCTACAATTTGTTTTTAAAAAGTGTATTTTGCCAACTGTTAATTCTTCACATACTCATTTTATTTTACTTACATCTTCATGAATCATTTTGCTTAATTATGAATTCTAGTTTACCTCTGAACTACCAAATATTATCCTTAGTTTGACATTCTTTTTACTTACAGTAATGGTATGGATCACTTGTATCACTGTCAACACTTAAATTTAAATTTCTCACTTTTTATTTATTCTTTTTGGATACATTACATGTACACTTCTCTTCATTTTCTTTCTAACAAAAACCTTCCACACCAGATTGTAGCTCTATAAACACTGAAGCCATATTTTTGCACCTCATGAAAAATTAAAAATTAGATGTAGAAATCCCCCCACCCAATGTTGTCTCTCTTAGCATTGGCCTCAGCCCTCTTGCTCTCCTTTTAGTGTCCAACTATATTTGGGAGAATTTTAAAGGCATTTGTGAGAAACAGAGAAGCTTCTTTTCCCAAGACCAGAATTTTCAGGATGTCTCATCTAATTCTCTCCTCATCTAGAAGGAACAGTTCCAACTCTGCACGTGAACACATCCACTGTGCAGTATATTTTGTTTCCAATTACATAATACAGGCCCTTCATGGATTACCGCCTTGTCGTGGCGAAGGGGCTTGCATAATTCAATGAAGCTATGAGCTATGCCATGTAGGGCCACCCAAGACGGACAGGTCATAGCAGAGTTCTGACAAAACGTGATCCAAATTTAGGCTTAAACTGAAGAAAGTAGGGAAAAGCACTAGGCCACTCAGGTATGAATTAAATCATATCCCTGTTGAATATACAGTAGAGGTGACAAATAGATTTAAGATCTGATAAGAGTGCCTGAAGAACTATGGACAGAGGTTGGCAACATTGTACAAGAGGTAGCAACTAAAACCATCCCAAAGAAAAAGAAATGCAAGAAGGCAAAATGGCTGTCTGAGGAAGCTTTGCAAATAGCTGAGGAAAGGAGGGAACCGAAAGGCAAGGGAGAAAAAGAAAGATATGCCCAATTGAATACAGAATTCCAGAGAATAGCTAGAAGAGATAAGAATGCCTTCTTAAATGAACAGTGCAAAGAAATAGAAGAAAACAATAGAATAGGGAGGACCAGAGATCTCTTCAAGAAAATTGGAGAGATGAAGGGAACGTTTCATGCAAAAATGGGCATGATAAAGGACCAAAATGGCAGGGACCTAACAGAGGCAGAAGAGATTAAGAAGAGGTGGCAAAATTACACAGAAGAACTATACAAGAACGACTTTAACGTCCCTGATAACCACGATGAGGTGGTCACTGACCTCGAGCCAGACATCCTAGAATGAGAAGTGAAGTGGGCCTTAGGAAAGCTGAGCAACAACAAAACTAGTGGAGGTGAGAGTATTCCAGCTGAGCTATTCAAAATCTTAAAAGACGATGCAGTAAATGTGCTACACTCAATCTGCCAGCAAATTTGGAAAAAACAACAGTGGCCACAGGATTGCAAAAGATCATTTTACATTGCCAATTCCAAAGAAAGGCAGTGCCAAAGAATGTTCAAACTATCTCACCATTGCACTCATTTCACATGCTAATAAAGTTATGCTTAAAATCCTACAAGCTAGACTCCAGTAGTATGTGGATCGAGAACTACTACAAGTACAGGCAGGATTTCAAAGAGGCAGAGGAACTAGAGATCAAATTGCCAACATACGCTGGATCATGGAGAAAGCTAGAGAGTTCCAGAAAAACATCTACTTCTGCTTCATTGACTATGCTAAAGCCTTTGATTGTGTGGCTCACAACACACTGTGGCAAGTTCTTAAACAGATGGGAGTACCAGACCATCTTATTTGTCTCTTGAGAAACCTATATGCGGGTCAAGAAGCAACAGTGAGAACTGGACACGGAACCACTGATTGGTTCAAAATTGGGAAAGGAGTCCGGCAAGGCTGTATACTTTCACCCTGCCTGTTTAACTTATATGCAGAGCACATCATGAGAAAGGCAGGGCTAGATGAATCAAAAGTTGGAATTAAGATTGCCGGGAGATATATCAACAACCTAAGAAATGCAGACGATACCACTCTAATGGCAGAAAGTGAAGAGGAACTAAAGAGCCTCTTGTTGCGGATGAAGAAGGAGAGTGCAAAGTTGGCTTGAAACTTAACATTAAGAAAACCAAGATCATGGCATCCGGCCCTCTCAATTCCTGGCAAATAGATGGGGAAGAAATGGAGGTAAGTGACAGATTTTATTTTCCTGGGCTCCAAGATCACTGCAGATGGGGACTGCAGCCAAGAAATTAAAAGACGCTTGCTTCTGGGGAGGAAAGCCATGGCAAATCTAGACAGCACACTAAAAAGCAGAGACATCATCCTGTCAACAAAAGTGCCTATAGTCAAGGCTATGGTCTTCCCAGTTGTAATGTATGGCAGTGAAAGCTGGACCATAAGAAAGGCTGAGCGCCAAAGAATTGAAGCCTTTGAACTATGGTGCTGGAGAAGACTCCTGCGAGTTCCTTGGACTGCAAGGCGATCAAACCGGTCAGTCCTAGAGGACATCAGCCCTGACTGCTCTTTAGAAGGCAAGATCCTGAAGTTGAAACTCAAATACTTTGGCCACTTAATGAGAAGGAAGGACTCACTGGAGAAGAGCCTAATGCTGGGAAAGATTGAGGGCAAGGGAAGAAAGGGACGACAGAGAATGAGGTGGCTGGATGGAGTCACTGAAGCAGTAGGCGTGAGCTTAAATGGACTCCAGAAGATGGTAGAGGACAGGAAGGCCTGGAGGAATGTTGTCCATGGGGTCGTGATGGGTCAGACACGACTTCACAACTAAGAACAACAATAACATATTACAGGCAGTCCTCGACTTACAACAGTTCGTTTAGTGATCATTTGAAGTTACAACGGCACTGGAAAAAGTGACTTGATGACCGTTTTTCACAAATACGCCATTCTAGCATCTCCATGATCAGGTGATCAAATGTCACTTGGCAACTGCAAGGAAGTTCGTAAAATGGAGCAACATTCACTTAACAAATGTCTCACTTAGTTATAGAAATTTTGGGCTCCTAAGTCGAGGACTACCTGTAACAAAAGTGAAGCAGCCCACTATCATGTAAGACATTAAAAACAAATGGTTAGTTATGGCATTACCAACATGTACAACGGATTCTGTTCTTTATTCTGAAAGCCTTCTATAAAACACTCACCACTGGAAACAGCTGGTTCCTCGGGAGTTCTCCCATAGTGTGCCATTAGCTTAAGCTTGGTTTCCTGCTTTTTGTGTTTCTTGCCGACATAGTGTTGTTTTGCCATCAGTGGATTATTGAATGTAGCATGGCAGAGATTGCAGAATTTGTCTGGGTCAGAAGTGTTTTGATTTTCTTCATTAGAGGAGGTGGCAGTGGGAAGAAGATTAGTAGGCTCCTTCTGAATGGGTAAAGCTGTTGCAAACATAATTCAAAAGATACAAAAAAATTAGAAGAAAAAGAAAAGCATATTTTCACAAAACCAGAACTAACCACAGTATCCACACAAGGCCAGACATTTCCATTCTTATTCTGCATAAAGATTAAATGTTCTTAGTACATGCACACGTATACGGGTTACAAAACAATCTGAAATAGCAAAATGATCAAGGATATATATTTTGTGGGCTTCTCTCAGGTATTTTACCATTGTTATCAGTCATCAGACTTGGGACATCAGAGTGCAAATTCTCAACTTAATATCTATATATGCTCTTGAACCTTATTATGTAGAGGACAGGGACTGCTGGATAGGGTTTGTACTATAATGTATATAAACCCTAGACTTTTCTGATGAGAGGTTTTTTTTCCCCACAATGCCAGGAGAAAACTTCTCTGTACCTTCCTGATCATACCTTCTGTTTTAGGAGACTGCAGCTTCAGTTTCAAATTCTTGGCATGAGTCTTGCCTAAGTAGTGAGAATTAGCCACAACAGGTGAAGAAAAGGTCATGTTACAGATGGGACAGCATTTGTTCCTGTCTTCACCGTTACTGCTCTGTTGCTTGTAAAAAGGAACACAGACATTTATTGGGATTGAAGGGACAAAAGGAAAGCATATCAAAATGTCCCATGTTCAAAAACTGGAACTTAAATGAAACTGTTAGCATGGGTTCACACCACTCTTTACTAAATATTGTCCTCTTTATTTAAAGCAGTGAAATTAGCACAGAATTATTCAACTAAGGGCCTAATAATGTTGTAAAATGGAAATAATTTACTAGTAGGCTCTTACCATCAAACGAATTGATGTAATAAGAGAGCTTTGGTTTAAAATAGGTTTATTATGTTTCTGTAACAATATTAGTTCACAATTGTGTCTGAATTGTAGTCTTCTAATAAGCTTTTTAAATTTATCTTCATTGAAGACTGGATTAAATGTTTTTGCAACAATGCCCAATGTCAAAAATTCTCTCTGGAACATTATATTATTGGCCAAGACTTGCTGCACTGAACACACCTGACAGATTTTCTATAATAATAAATGTACAATGTGCTTATTCTTCTTTGGACTTCTTACATTACCTGCTCCGTATCCAGTTTTATTTTTTTATTCTGACTGAATTCCTCTTCCACATGGATAGCCATGTATCTCCGAACTTTGTTTGCATGCTTCTTACTCTGAAGGAAGATAACAGAGGACAAGAACGCTAAGCCCACCTGGGATCTTTTATACACATATCAGCAATTTCAACAGCTACCTCTAGTTTAAACCACACCTGATAATGAGCAAGCTTCTGGGATTCAGAGATGAGCACCGCGCTACATACTTTGCACTGGGTGTCGGTGAAGATGTGGCTATTTTCTTTGATCAGCCGATCCACTGTAAAAGGCAAGAACACAATTACATATGTATATATACATGAATGTGAACTTGTGTAAATAATTTAAAAACTACAAATTCTTACAATCATGTAGCAATCTTCATGGGCCTTTCCAGAATAAAACAGAACTCAAATATTTTTTGCTTTCTGACAAATATGAGTTAGATGTTCTGACATGACAATTTTAATGCCTTAATCAGAAAAAAGCAAATAGTTTTTGAGAAAAAAATATTTTATTCATTACATTTAACTCAACTGAACAAAAAGTAGTATCCTTGAGGTTGAGCTTGACTCCTGATGATTTCATGTCCACATAAGTTTCTTGGTAACAATCTAGAAATAGCTTGCCATTGCCTTCTCTTCCACTTGGTAAACAAAATAATTTTAAGACAGCACAATTAAAGGCTCAACATTTCTTTCAACTATTGATCCATATTCATTTTAATTATAATGCCAATGCTTTCATTAGTCTTCAGCTAACAAAAAAGACCTGGTCAATGGAAATCTTTCTGTAAGAAACTACATTTCTAGCATTGTTTCTGGCTTATAAATCTTCAACATTTAACATCTTACATTGTGTCAACAACAAAAAGATTCATTTTATTGGCTGTTTTGACAATATTTGTAATGGTCAATGTAAGTATGTAACTATCCTATACCAAATAACTGCTGTGGACTGAGAAGATGAAAAAAAATGTGTGAATAGAGAATCTCATCTATCATTGATCTGACCCATTTTACAAACTCCAGCAAATCACCACATTGATACAACAAATTACAAATACTGCTGTTAACAACATCAGGGGAAAAAATCATCTGAATTATATTTACTTGTGGAACAGGGTAAGAATTACCTGCAGAGAACAAGAATTTGTGGCAATTTTATAAGGTTAACAAATTGTACAATAAGTCTTGTAGATTAATGTCTGCTTTGTCATTTTTGTTTTTATAAAGATTATGGGAGCAACAGAACCCTGGAACACATGATGCTCATTTCTGATGCAAAAATCTATTTAATAGAATAGATTCACACTTAATACTGGTAATAGGGAACAGCCTTTCTAATCCTACTGACAACTGTTACCTGATAAGCATCCCAACTGCTTGTAATAATTAGTGAAAATCCACCAACTGTATCTCTTTCCAGTTTAGATTTGGACATTCCCCTTACCTATTTTTAAACTTTGGAAGAGTCCAAAGTTCAAAATAAGGAAATAGCTATATATTATCAATTCAGACAGAAAATATAACATGTGCAAATAAATCCATGTTACGTATGATAACATACAAATTCTCCACTACTTGTCACAAGAGGTCCAGCTCCTCTCTCACTCAACCCCGCTTTGCTTCCTTATTGTAATCTTCAAAAAATTTCTAATGTCCAGTGCACGTGCAAGAATAACACCCGTGCTTATCCATCTTGATTTGATTTATGCTGAGAAGTAGACTGTGTGTATTCATGGCTGGGATTCAAAGGAACTATTTATAGGGGATCTTATCTTTCCTGAAGATCTCTACTCATTTATTGACAGAGAAGGTAAACTGGACCTACTGAAATGTTCTGATAATTAAGACAAATTCTTAGGCTTAAAATTCATTTTTATTTTGTAACCAGCACACTGAATTTGAATTCTATCAAAAATAAGATCAATCCAATCATTGTGAAATCTGCTCATTACTTTAAATTGTGTTCCAAAGTGGACCAGTATGTCTATCACATGAAAGATTAAAAGCAATGAGACAACTTCTGGTATTTCTGAAATAATTACAATGTCTGCAATTGTTTGTATCTTTTCTTAGTATCAAATCTATGTCAATAGACTTTGATGACTTCATGCAGAGCTTCATAGAAGCTTCAAATCTACTGGACCAGGGGTGTCAAACTCACAATGTCACATGATGTGTTGCGACATATCGCAACTTTTTTTCCCATTGCTGGCAATGGGGTGGGCACTGTTTTAGTGTGATGCATCCGGCCTGTGGGCCAGCAGTTTAACACTCCTGTACTGGACCATAGTTCCTAGATGGAAGAAAGGAAAGTAATTACAATGACCAACATTCCTGCTCATTTATCATGCTGGCTGGATTTCTAAGAGCCAATATTTCAGCTGTAATTGAAAGATCTCATATTTTCAATCTTAATTTAGACAATGATGATTTTACTGATTTTACACTATAACACTTTCCCAGTCCTATGCTTGGAAAAAAACATTTAATCAATACTGAAGACAACCTGCAATCTTTCATTTTCAAGGGCCTAACTCACTATACTGATTAAATAACAAATGGTACTATGTTAATTTAGGTAACAAAAATGCAGAAAACCTATAGGCTTATGTAGATACACATTAGAGGCATAGATATTTAGCATATATTACCACAGGTGAAATTATCCAATTTGATTCTGTGCAAACTACAGAATGTAGCTTAAGATGTGAGATTTAAAAGGCTTATTTAAACAATTATGCCCATATGATTTGATTGAACATTCATTTTATTTGTTTATTAAATTTTTATGCTGTCATCTCCCCTATAAAGGTGACTTTGGGCACCTTTCAGGTTATAAAACAAGTAAAAAAAAGTTAAAGCATTAAAACAACATAGAATTAAATTATTATTAAGAACTATACTGAACTGTACTATAACATGAATTAACAGAAGAATACCAGTACATGCTTGGGAGGGTATTACTCTTTAAGACTGTTATAGAATATGATACAAAACTGCTCTTCATGCTGCTGTTTATATTAAAAATGATAAGAGAATATCAGTGATGAGCTAACTTTAATTCTGAACAAACTAACTGCATAGTCCACTTATGGTCACCTCTCCCCAGCAGCTTTCTATGAGACTGCAAAGGGAACAGTATGCTCTTCCTATCTAATTAGCTAATGAAGAGAAGGATCAGGGTGATATGATAGCAGTTTTCCAGTACTTGAGGGGCTGTCACAGAGAAGAGGGGGTCAATCTATTCTCCAAAGTACTTGAGGGCAGAACAAGAAGTAATGGATTGCAGCTTATAGAAGAAAGATTCAACCTAGAATTTAGGAAAAATTTCCTGTCAGCCAGAAGAATTAATCAGTGGAACTGCTTGCCTCCAGAAATTGTGAGTACTTCATCACTGGAGGTTTTTAAGAAAAGATTGGCAACCATTTGTCTGAAATGGTATAGGGTCTTCTGCTTAAGCAGCGGGTTGGACTAGAAGACCTCCAAGGTCCCTTCCAACTGTTACTCTCTATTTTATGATACCAACAGGACAAAAATAATTGGCTAGGTGGAGCTTAGAATATAAATAACATTTTAATAATTGAATAGGTATACCCATTTTGCCTTTCTTACTGCAAAGAAGCATGCCCATATAAATGTAAGAATATGTATACAACTAAATATCCAACTAGCACAGTAAACAAAATGAATAGACCAGGAAAAAGTACCTTTCTGGTCAGCAAAAGATGAACCCAAAAACCTCTTCCAGGTAGAAGGCAATTTTTAGACTTTTTCCTGTCCTGGAGAAGAAAGCCCTTGCCTTTCAATTGCACATACTGATTTCACCTGAGTATAGTTCCATTTTGCTACCCACAACAAAAATTAGAAAATCAAACTATGTGTAAATAGTTTGCAAATACGCTATTGTTAACTGATGGTTCCATAATTTCTTAAATTGACTCTGACTCTGTCCTCTTTTGTAAGATAGAACTGTCAGGTCTGTCTTTCAGTAACAAGACAGGTAGTTCAGAATAAAGGTCTACTACTTTCTTGATCACTGAAGACGGAGCCAATAAGACATGGATGTACTACACATTCCTATGGAGAGTCAATAGAGTCTAAAGTATCTTCTGGAGCAGCATTTACCTGAAGGCACAAACTTGTCTATTTTATCTTAAATGAATGCACATATGTCTGCTTGGGTTACTGTCCTACAAATGTAGTTCAGCACTGGTAGCTAATGGGGACAGTTCAGGAATACACTATCATACTAATATCCAGTAGGTAATTCATTGCTTTCTTCATCCATAACTCCTTCTCCCTGGTTTTGAAGGTGAGTGAAAGCAACTTCTCCCTCAATTTTCTTGTCAATTAAAGAGCCTGTCCCCACCAAGCAGACTCTAATACCCACTTATATCTGCATGTGGGCTCCATGATGCAACTGCTTTATTATTATTTTTTGCAGTTGTCCACCCACCTGGCAAATGACGGCATTAAGTTGAGGAACATTTTCTTTGCATCTTACCTTCTCTATCTTTGTGGAAGCATGTCTTGTTAGTAGACCTGAGAATTCCGGCAACTGTTTCCCTCTCCTGCTTTTTGCTCAAATAACGCTTAAGGTAAGATCTCTAGGTCAAAAGGATTAAGTTGGTCTTAATACTTTCTCTCCTCCTTCACAAGGACTGAAGGATTTTTTTCTTGTTTTCTATTAGAATGGAATTAACAAATATTCCAAATATTTTTTTAACCAATCAATGCTTAACTGAGTTGTAGGCTCCTAGTTGGTAATTCACCAGCTAATAAGAATCAGCAATGCACACACAAAGCCACAGAAAGTAAGTACTGTTAGTCTCATCAAGGGATGGTTCAGATGCCAGAAGGTCACTAATATTAGTGTAATCCAATGCTCACCTAGATCACCTTGTATCTCACTTGTGGAGAATGAGAGGCTGCCAGAGGGTTGTTATAGTTGAAGAGACCTGGCAGTTGTCCACTGCTCACTTGCTACCTAAAAGCGCCTCTGACTGATGCAGGTGTGAGTGGTCTTGGGTCTGCTCAAATTTAGATCTATGAACCTATAATATCATTTTTGCCCCAGCATTCTCTTACTTTAATTCTTAGTCTCCAAATGGCTTTTCTACTGTAGCTGTTTTGGTGTGCTCATCTACCATACTTGCCAAAGTCCTTCCCATTGCAGTGCTGGTACCAAATATTTATTATTTGTGAAGCTTCAGCTATGACTTAAATTCTTTCCTTTCTTTTTGCAGTCCTCAAAGTAACGCTAAGAGAAAAGTCACTGATTCTTCTATTCAACAAAACTAAAGATTGAAATGAAGGAGTTTCCTCCACGACATAGAAAGAAGTCTTAAGATCTTCTTCCTAGAAGAGGTAAAGTTAAATCTTCACTATCAGCTCTATCTTTGGTAACCAAGAAAGATGCATTTAAAATATATCATTAAGTGCATCATTTAGAGATGAAAAGATTTCTAGGTTGAAAATTGGCAGCTCTAATAAACTGAGAAAACATAGCATCAGGTACAGTAGAATTAACCTTTAAATTTCTGCATTTACTGCATCACCACATAATTACTGTCTTCCTACAAATTGCTTCCATTTCATTTTTCCCACTTAAACTTCCTGATAACTTATGACTTTTACTGTGACCAACGTATTTAATTACCATAGTAATCCATCCATCCATCCTTCTTTGATCTGGTACCTCTACATTTACTTTTTGAGTTTGATTCTAACGTGTGATGAAAGATTAAATGAAAGACTTGGCCCTGAAAAGGTTGCCTATTCCAGATTTACATATTATCTAAATCAAATCAGATCCATGGTGTTCTATAATAGGCAACATACCTATAGAATTGTCAGCCAAGGGACATAATCTACAGTTATTACTACATGTGCTTAACTATTATTAGATGTGTCCTCACTACTGATTCATCTGTGATGTAGAGAGATTTCCCAGTAAGATATTAGCATTCTTCTATGATAAGCCTGAAAAGATATCTGGAACACTGGCAGGAAAAAAAGCCCATCTGGAGCAAAACTATTTCTTTACCAAGTAACAAGTCTCTTAAGTTTCCAGAAATCACCTTTTCAATGTAACTCTTTCAGTTTCTATCATACAATATCTATCATACTTTTCATTCTTTTAGCACAACACAGTAATTTCCAGACATTAGGGACAAGACATATCTTCCCAATATGTGTTGTAATCTGACATATTTAAAGAGCAACAATTTGGGAAAAGCTCTTTTGGGATTTCACTCTGGAAGTTCGGCTTATATGTACAATGAGGTAGGCAATATATCAAGTAGGATGAAACCCAATGCCAGGACTGGCAATAGTCAACAAACCACACAAAATTGACTCACTGCGCTCTATTGATTTAGAAAAGATTATAAATATATAATGTAGCTTTTATCCCTCATGTTTGGATTATAATTCTTATCAGCATCAGCTATCATGGCCATTATTCGCTGGAGATGATGAAGTTTCACAGGTTCACTCTTCTGGTAGATTCCAGGTGGAGGGAGGACGTTATAAACCACAGGGAAAGAACCGTTTCGCTCATCACACCACTAAATTTCCTGAGACACTAGTTCTAAAGTTGCGGGCAAAGAGATTAGCGCCGTTTCCCTACTACAATGGAAAACGGTGCGCTCTTACACCATCTTAACAAGTAACGGATTGAGCGTTAAGTTTTCGACTCAAATAATCAGATTTCCGACTTCTCGTCATGACTAATTTTTGTTTAATTTCAAAAGTGTCCTCGAACTTCGCGTCTGCCGGCTGTCGCCGGGAACGAATGCGAACGAAAAGTCTCCGGAGCTCAGCTTGGCAAAGAGCTGGAAAAGGTTGTGAAGCACCTTCGGAGGAGGCAGAAAGCAATCCACGAGTGGGGAAGCACGTTATGAGCGGCGCTCGTTCTGCACGTTTGATATGCGGGGGAAGGATCAGCAACCGGTCCCCATCCTGAAGCCCCGCCTGAGAGCGCGGGGAAAGGGTAAATGGCCAACATCCATCCCCAAGTCCTACTTTTTTTGACGCAATACTGCACGCTTATGGGAACAGGTAGGAAGATAAGGTACAAGACACCGGTCCTCCGCAACAGCAAGGCAGAAACACCCCAGCCTCACCTGCCTCCTTTCCCACCGGCAAGGCTGAAGCGTCCCCGTTGCTACCCGCTTCGTCCGCCATCTTCTTCCAGCGTCGCCGCCCCCGAAGTGTCCGTCTTCTCCCAGAACTCCGAAATATCGCGAGAGGTCCCGAACCAAAGGGACATACAAGTAACGCGAGAGTCCACTTTCTCACTCGGGAGATCGGGAAAAAAAAATCGAGGTCTCTGTTCTCGCGACGCTTGATTCAAAAACCTGGGCAATTGAGCACGTGACTGACGCCGAGTCTTACTAGTGCCCGGAGATGGGCGGATGTTCTGCGGTTCCGGCGGGAAGGGAAGTCTTGATTGCCTTTCATTCGGAGCAGTCAACTGTTTCAAGTTCTTTAGAAACGTATATATTTCGCGCAGTGCAGGAAAGGACTAATTCATTTTGGTTGTATATCTCAAATGTGCATTCTCACGTCCGTAGGAATCCTCGTGGGAATTCTGCTTAAAACTCTTAATCTGAAACCCTTGCGGGAGTGAAAACGATTATAATCCCCATGCCATATTTAAAACGAGCACGGAAGGAAAGGAATAATGCTGCTAAATGAGGATAAAGAACAATGCCGAATTGTCTTCAAGGGCAACGCTGGTCAGAATCCTAGAAGACTCATTTTCCAGTACTAGGAGGTAAGCGAGGGGAAAAAAAAAAGCTTCGAGAAAAACAAGCCGCTAAGCCATATCGAGTGCACAGCACCGTAACTCGTAACACTTTGCAATAGTGGCGGATATCTGTAGCTCGGGTGTGAGATGAGGGTGAAGGTTCATTCTCTGAGCTTGTGGGTTGGTTTTTGAACGTTTCGTTACCAGGCTTGGTAACATCTTCAGGAAGTTTAAGGGATGACACCGACATCCTAAGCCAGGGGTAGGCAACCTCGGCTCTTTTATGACTCATGGACTTCAACTCCCAGAATTCCTGAGCCAGCATAGCTGGCTCAGGAATTCTGGGAGTTGAAGTCCATGAGTCATAAAAGAGCCGAGGTTGCCTACCTCTGTCCTAAACTATGCTGAAGATGTTACCTAGCCTGTTCACGAAACGTTCAGAAACCAACCCACAAGCTCGGAGAACGAACCTTCACCCTCATCGTAACACTTCGCTGCGGAAAAGAGGAAGGTTCCAATCCCAAACCAAAACGACAACAAATCCAAACTTTCCCTTCGGTTCCAGAAACAACGACCGACCGAGGCTCCAAGGGGACGACGCTCCCTTCCCCAAAGGCGAGTGCGACCCGAGTTCCCGCCTGCTCACAAGGGTACGCAGATCGTCATGTGACCCTTTTCCCGCAACAAGCCCTTCATCTTAACTACGGGAGTTGAAGCTCCCGGAGCCAACATGGATGTGGGCAAAAGGCCCGCTCTTGGCTGCCTTTGAGTCTGCCGGCGAGAAGAAGCCAGAGTCCGGGACTTGTCGTTGCTTCCTGGCAGAGTTGAATGGGGAGGGAAAAGGTGGGGAATGACAAGAGGCCCGGTGCGGGGAGGGACTGGATCGGTGAGTACAGTAATCCCTTCGTACTCATCCCGACCCGCCAAGTTCGCTTGACCTGCGTTTCGGATCTGTCTTTCGGTGAAATCTCCTTCCATCTCGGGATCTTCTCCCAGGACTGGTAGTCCCTGCAGAGTGAATCCTGTGAGCCTGGCTTCTTTTTTCTTTTGGGGTGGGGGGTGGGAAGGGAATTGCTGTCTTTCTAGTTCACTTTTTCCGCCAAAGTAGGGCGAGCAAGTTTGGTGGGGGTCGCTGACGCAGAAATCGTCAGAAAAAGCTTCTCATAGGACCAAGATATGTGTGGTCTGTCTATGGATGTAATGTAAAGACACAGCTGTAAGAGAGTCCTTTCGGAAATGAGCCTCCCGAGTAATAAGATTGTCACACGTTTATTAAATCAATTGGCTCATTCGATTTAAAAGTCACGTCCTTTCGGCCCTAATCCTGTTCATTATTTAATCTCTGTGTGCTTCGATTACTTTTCTCGCACTGGTGTGCTGCTACTTGCTCGTGACGTTCCTGTGGGGAAAAACATGTTCCGTTTTTCTCACTCTGGTAACTTACAGCATCTTCATACTATCCCGCCGCCATGATAAAAAAGCCTGTTCTCAGTAACTTTTTACTTTTGGAACAGTGATGGTTGGATAACTCTCGAAGTTCCTATATTTAAACTATTAGTGAGAAAGATTATCCTGGAGCTGAAGTCACTTTAAAAATGTTCCTACCCTAATGTAGCCAAATAAAGAGGATAGAACTTTCTGCCTGTCTAATATCTTTATATAAAGATAGGAATAAAACCCATTACCTGTGGCCTTTATTTGCACTTGCAGTCCTTCGGGCTATATCATACAAAAATACTAACTGGGAAACTTTTAGATATTTTTCAATATTCTGTTAAGTTTTTGTTTTATTATCACAACAGCAACACTTTCATTAGTATCTCTTTCAAGATGTTTTCCAGTTTGTTTACATGCTGTTGTATGTCATAGTTGAGGTTAATAAATCATATGCGCAACTTAAGAGAACAAGCCAAATAGCAGCCTTCTTATAGCATACCGGTATTCTTTTTCATATACCCTGTCCTTGAGTTTGTAAATAGTAAATAGTACTAAAAGAGAACAATTAGAACAATTATGCAAAGAAGAAAAGTGGCCAATGTTTTTTTTTTAAAATGAAATAAATATTCTCAATCTTTTCTCATAAACACAAATCAATATTTGTTTCAAGGAGAAAAACAACAATTTTGAGCATTTGACAGTTGAACACCATACTTATTTGTACCTAGAACAGTACCTAGATTTGTGGAAGCTAGTTTAAAAATATTTCTTGCAAAATGCATTAGGGAAAGTGGGAAATCATCTTCAGTGAGGGAATTGTTGATTAGCTATAAGTTGTGTAGTGATGTCTATTGCAGAATAACATTTTCAAATATACCTTATTTTCTAGCATCTAGCCATTTCTTAAAATAAGTAAATAGCCACAAGATATGACTTGTTATTTTAACTTTTTTGTTAGTTGATATGAACAGTAGTAGTTTGTGTATGCAGGCAAGTTCAAAATAGAATACGTTGTAATAATTAGAAAATCTGGAGGATGCTAATCAGCTTGAAAAGAAAAATTCAAAGAAAAGATCTTCCAGGGATATACTGATTTATTGTATTTATTCAAACAGTGTTTAAAGTTGAACTCAGAGACACCAATTTTGTTGAATGTATCTTGGTTGCTCTTTGATTTTCAATAATGTTGGGAAATTTTTCATTTGGGCCTTGATTGCATGGAAAAGTGCTTTGTCTTTTCCTTCCTTTTCTGGAATTAGGTAGAATTAGCCAACTTTGGCTGATTTAAAAAAAGTGAACAGCACCAAAGTGTATTAGTAGTTGAATGAATTATATATTTATTTATTTGTCAAATTTAGACACCACCTATTTCACAGAAAAAGGGATGCGGTGGCTCAGTGGGTTAGGACGCTGAGCTTGTCGATCAGAAGGTCGGCAGTTTGGCGGGTCGAATCCCGAGTGCCGCGTAACAGAGTGAGCGCCTGTTACTCGTCCCAGCTTCTGCCAACCTAGCAGTTCAAAAGCATGTAAAATTGCAAGTAGAAAAATAGGGACCACTATGGTGGGAAGGTAACAGCGTTCCGTGTGCCTTTGGCGTCTAGTCATGCCGGCCACATGACCATGGAGACGTCCTCGGACAAGCGCTGGCTCTTCAACTTTGAAACGGAGATGAGCACCAGCCCCTAGAGTCGGAAACGACTAGCACGCATGTGCGGAGGAACCTTTACTTTTACCTTTACCTATTTCACAGAGTGAAATGGGAGACTGAATGGGAGAACTTCAGTAAATTCCAGAACTATGGGCTAGACTGGGAAGTTGAAGCAGGAAATTAGAAGCCATTTGTACAGTTTTGATACTTCCCACTGGATTGCAAAGCTGCTGCATGAATTGTTCTGGAGATAAGATGAGAGAGAACTACATGTACGCCAACCTAGGAAATACAGGATGTAATAATGCATGTATATATAAAATGTATAAAATATTTATAAATATAGTATATATATAGTATGTATATATAGTATATGTATATATATATATACATAGTATGTATATATAGTATATGTACATATATATACATATATATACATACACATACACACACATATACATACATATACAGGTAGTCCTTGACTTACGACCACAATTGAGCCCAACATTTCTGTTGCTAAGTGAAATATTTGTTAAGTGAATTTTGCCTCATTTTACAACCTTTCTTTATTTTTAATTTTAATCCCATTTATATCCCGCCCTTCTCTGAAGACTCAGGGCGGCTTACAATTTAAGCACAAACCAATGTGCTTAGGAATAGCCTTCATTCTATGTATATGCCTGCTTATTAGGGCTTTCGCCCCCCCCAGTGGCATTATTACAAAGTCAGCTTATTGCCCCCAACAATCTGGGTCCTCATTTTACCTACCTCGGAAGGATGGAAGGCTGAGTCAACCTTGAGCTTGGTGGGATGTGAACCTGCACTAATTGCAGGCAGCTGGTGTTACTTAAGGAGCCATTAGCCCACTGCTCCACCAAGACTCCTTGCCACAGTGGTTAAGTGAATCACTGCAGTTGTTAAGTTAATAGCACAAGTGCTAAGTGAGTCTGGTTTCCCCATTGACTTTGCTTGTCAGACGGTCACACAAGGTGATCACATGACTCTGGGGCACTGCAACCGATCCAGCAGTTTGAAAGTGGGTGACCACGAATAGATGGGTACCACTATATAATAAATTTATATAATATTTATAGTATTTATTTATATAATAAATAAATACTTTGGTGGACAGGGTTAGTGGAGGGATGAAAGGGTCCCCAACTGGGTGTCCTCTGGGCAGTGGTGATGTCACCAGCTAATCCTTTCAACCCAGAAGTGCTTTGGCGCTTCCAATATGACTGTAGTACTCCAGTTGCTCAGCGTCTGAATTTTGATCATGTGACCTTGGGGATGCTGCAATAGTCATAAGTGTGAAAAAATTGTCATAAGTCACTTTTTCAGTACCGTTGTAACTTTGAACGGTCACTAAATGAACTGTTGTAAGTTGACGACTACCTGTACACAGAATAAATCTGCCTGCAACTGCAATGTAGAAGGTCCAAGAAGGCAGGAAACTGTTCATTTGCAGGGCATCACATAGGTATACCTGGCAGTACAATTGCACATTGGGAGGCTGAGCATACACCATTTTGATGCTGCCCCGTCCTGTGTGTTTGCTGATCTTGTGTTTAGTTTGTGGTGTTCTTCCTTTGGTCGTGACTAAATTACTGTATTGTGTGAAATTAAGCAAAAGCATGTATGAGCATGTTTTTTATACTTGGTTGGAGTAATGAAAAGCCTCTTGGAATGTAACCTGTCAAGACAGAACCACCATATATAATATACTTAAGAAAAATAGACAATTTAAAATCTGTTGATCATTGAATTATTTCCATTGAGCAAAACAACAATTTTCAAAAATTCATGAGGTACAAAAGTCCAGTTACTAATGGACAAAATGATCCTTAAAAGTTAAAGAAAAACCTTTTTATGGCTCAGATACACTATAGAAAGACATATCCACTTAATAGGATCAGAAAATGCGTAGAAATTTTGTGATTTATAAAAACATTATTTGAAAGTCAATGAATGCATGGAAAACAAATAAAAAAGGGATTAGAAAAGTCAGAATTAGCAATGAATTATTCCCAGGTGACCTATTTGTTTTAGCAATGATATTTACAGATACGTTAAACAGAATTAAATACAAATATCAACTATCAAATGTCCAAAAATAATTAATATGCTATACATGGATAACCTGAAATAATTTGCAAAGTAAAAAGTATAATGTGAACCTCTACTTTATATTACCTATATACTCACTGAGAATGGCGAAATGGAATTCAGTCTAGGTAAGTGTACTTAGTAATTAAAGACAACAAAATTATTGAAAAAGATGGATTACAGCTAATGAATGGTAATACTATAAGACAATTGGTGTCAGCAGGAGGATATAAATATTTGGAATTAATGTAGTCCTCTGCTTACATGACTGTTAAGAAAATACTAGCTCTAATTATATAACATGAATCTGAAAAATTTAAATAGAGGGAACATAAGTAAACCTATAAACCTCCAGGCTACTCCTATTACTCAGTATATCACAGGTATAATTGATTGGACATGGGCTGAATTAGATATCCTTGATAGGAAATTAATAGCATTAATTATCATGAATCATGATTTCCATGTTGACGGATTTGTTGTAAATAAAATAGGGAGGGGATTATTCCAAACAAATGGTAGAATGAAAGAAGTACAACTTGTATATCAGGCATAATAACTGGTAGAAGTTTGCAAAGAGAAAGAAGGCTACAAAATCAAAAGATTACACAAAGAAAGCATCTAAAAGCCAAACTAAAACCTAAACTCCTCATGGGCAAGATATTTATATTTTATGAATTCAATTTATATGGCTGCCTGTCTTAAGGATATTATTATGGACAGCTCTATAGGGAATAAAAAAGGTAAAATATTATAACAATAAATAACAATATATACCACCCAGAATTAAACCAGACAGCATGATCAAAATAATCCTGATACGGGCAACCCCAGGCAGGATTACAGAACCAGGTCTTACAGAAAGCCTTACAGAAAACTAAAAAGGCCAGGTCAAGTCTGATCTCCAGGAGATGGTACCACAACAGAAAAGACTTCTCTTACGGCCTTCCAGATGACCCTCTCTAATAGATGGGACCCGGTTTGTTCCTGTGCTGCTGGATCTCACAACGTAGCTAAATATATTGAAGAAAAATCAAATTAAAATTTGACTCGGCTAAAAAACTGCAATTCTTCAAAAAGAAGCTGTGGTAACAATCACAGCAGCCCAAGTTATACATCATCAAAGTCAAAACTGAGCACGTTTCAAATGACAAATACCAACAATGTAAGATCAAAAATGAAACTGTAGATCACCTCATTCATGCCTGTAGCACCAATCATATCAGAGTTTCAAAAATTATGCCTTAGTAGAACAAAAACCAAAGAACCGGAGAAGATCACAAAGTATCCTGTTGTATCAACGTAATATATGTATAGATCCAAGTAGTCTGACCTTTTGTAATTGACAGATGTCAAGACTTTTTGATATAGCAATGAGTGTGCCGATTACCATCGGAACCACCACAGCCAGTTTATGCCATAATCTTTTTCTTTGATTTTCAGATTTTGATACTTTGTGATCTTCTCCAGTTTTTTGGCTTTTGTTCTACTATCCCTTGGCATTGCCACATCGATTATCCACATTTTCCCCTTTTTAACTATGGTTAAATCTGGTGTGTTATGTGCCAAGACTATCAATTTGTACTCAGAAATCCCACAATATTATAACCTGCTCATTTTATTATTAATAATCTGGTTGTTATTATTACTGTACAGTATGCTACTTTTCTCCCATCTTTTTAATTGTAATAGCTAGAATGTTTGTGTTCAATTCATGAACTAGGGCAGACATTCGCAACTTTTTTTGTAGGAAAAGATATATTTCTGTTTTTGTTTGGATTTTTTACCCTGCAATTTTCTTAGCTTCATATAGGTGCTGTGATGGTGACATTTGATGTCAATCAACAGGGCTGGAATGTTCAGCTCAATGTAACCATTTTGAGTAAGTAGGGTGAGATTAAATAAATTTATTGGAGGATTGGTGTACATACTACATACCTATAAACTCCCAATTTTTGCGTGTTAATTGGCAATTGTTGGCAAATTATGGCAGTGTGCCAAAATATATCAACAGCTGGGAGGGGTTTAGGGAGGCCAAAGGATGCTCATACTACACAAGATACATTGTGTATCTGAATGCTTTTTCCATGCTTTTGTCTTTAGAACGTGTACAGTTTTCTGGACTAATCACTACCAATTGCTCATTTGAACTAATCGATTCCCATTTGTGGATAAGATTCTTACTATAAGAAATTTGAGCTTATAATTATCCAAAATAGGAGCAATTGTTTCTCAAAGTAGATTTCTGACAGTCATTTAATGCTATTCATGTTATGTATCAATAAAACGATTCTTTGTTCAAATACCCGCCTGCTTATAGGTACACATGCATATTTAAGTGAATGTGATAATAAGGTATATTACTTGTACTAGATGGAGGGCTATGAAAATATAGGCATTGTAAGAAAATGTAATACTGATATAGAACACTGGTGTATCTGATATGCTACTCCCAGAGCAAATATTAAACTTTCTCATGTGGAATCTGTTTCTATTCACGTGGTACGAATAGAAATTTACCTTGTATAAATCAAAGCAAGGATGGGTACCCAAACTCCATGAGTGATTGCAGCCCCACACCTGCCCAATATGACTAGATAAGGTGGGTCTTATAAGGTAAAGCCTCGCTTACTGATGCTACCTATCTTCCTTTTGCACAAAGAAAAATATGCCATTCATTTTTGCTTCTACTTTATTCTTCATGAAGTGATTCATCTGGCATGTGCAAACTTTCCTAAAAACAGAAGACATTAGGTGAACCACAAGAGCCTGTTTGTGATTTCCAGGGATTGGGGAACATGCAGGATTGCTTTGGCTAATCTGGTGCTTATATCTGTTGTATCCTTCCCACTTGAAAGGGGGGAAAGGGAAGGGCAGGCCATGGATGAACAGAGTTGCTCTTGCCAGCATTCATGCCTGATGAGGTGCTGTGGACTGTATGGATCAGTTTATGTTCACAGATTCCCTATTCATGGTTTAAAGATTTGTTCAGCAACAGCTATACATAATTAACTACTGAGGCATGAATTTTGAAGGCAAGGGTATGAAGCCGGATTTTTCCCCCCATAAGCAACTCATACATTTTTGAGGAGCAAATGCCTTTGATTTCAGTGGAACCATTAAGATATGAGATTTTCAGTCATTGCAATAAAGGGACTTTGATCCATAAGATGTGAATCTGCATTTCTGTACTTCTAAATTGTTATTTGCGATTTATTGTGATTTGCTCTGTTAGCATATACAGGTAATGCTTGACTTACTACAGTTCATTTAGTGACCAAGTTACAATGGCACTAAAAATGTGACCGTTTTTCACAGTTACGACCTTTGCAGCATCCCCATGATCATGTGATCAAAATTCAGATGCTTGGCAACTGGTTCATATTTATGACCGTTGGTAGGTCCCAAGGTAATGTAATCATCTTTTGCGGCCTTCTGACGAGCAAAGTCAACAGGGAAGCCAGATTCATTTAACAATCACATTACTGACTTACCAACTGCAGTGATTCACTTAACAACTGTGACAAGAAAGGTTGTAAAATGGGACAAAACGTAGTTAACAAATGTCTCACTTAACAACATAAATTTTGGACTCAATTGTGGTCACAGGTTGAGAACTATCTGTACACGCAACTATTATTTAATTTAATTTAATTTAATTTAATAATATTTCTATACCGCCCTTCTCCCTGAGGACTCAGGGCGGTTTACAGGGCAAGAATAAAATACAAAGTTACAAATATTAAAAGAAAATTAAATAATTGCCTGATTTTAAAACAATTGATATATTACAATTATAAAACCCCAAAAAGAGTATTAAGAATACAGAAATAAAAAACCCCACCAATCCCCCATCAGGCTAGGCCGGCTTGTACAAACAAAAACGTCTTGAGATCGCGACGAAAGGAGCGAAGATCGGGCGCCATCCGGAGCTCTACCGGTAACTGATTCCATAGTTCCGGAGCGCCCACAGAGAAGGATCTCCCCCTGGGGGCCACCAATCGCCATTCTCTGATCGGTGGCACCCTGAGGAGACCCTCTCTGTGGGAACGCACAGGGCGCAGGGAGATTGATTATACAAGTATCACAGATGTATTTTTGTTTGGGAAGCTGTTGAATTTATCATTACTTGATATATTCTATTTAATCCCTAGTATGTATAATAATAGTAAGGCTACTTGATCTATTGTGCTGATTATCAATAGTGTATCCAAGCCTATTGCTTGAATTCTCAGGAGTACATTTAAGTATGAGAGTTACTTGTTTTTGGCTTTGTGTTTGAGTGTTTTAAGCTGTCAAGATTGTGCATTATCTTACTGATAATTGTTTTCTGATTCATCAGAGTGATAAATGATGAAAAGGGGAAGTAGCAGTCATAGAAAGGGTATTGTCAAGGATACCTTGAAAAATGCAAGTTTTCAAATGAAGCACTTGTGGTTTTCCTTGTTAATGGATCACCTTGGCTGTCTTCACTGAGAGAGAAAAATGTTCTGAAACGTTTCAAGATGAAAAGAAAAAAACTCCTTAATAACAAGCAGGGGACTAGAAAATCATCCTGGTAGCCAATGCATAGAATTAGTTGCAGTTATTAATTTGATAGATGTTCTTGCAGCTGATGAAATTGGTGTTTCTTAACACGAGATTTTGAAAGAGAGGATGTGGCAGTGGTTGTGGGGAAAAGCATGAAACCATAATACCATTTTCAGTGTTTTTTCAGTTGTCTTGATCTCAATACTGTTAAGGGACAGCAGTCATTTTGAGTTTCAGAGCTTCTCTGAGAGTATTGTGATTAAATCTCTATAGGCCATTTTGAAAATGTAGAATATAAGCATGAGTTATTATATACGCTAGTCACCAGGAGTAAAAAGCTAACTTGAAGGCTTAATGAAGGAATGCATGAGCTGAAGGAACTAAGGAATAGAACAAATCTTGCCTTTCGGAGCGTCTTCCCCAATGTACCTCGGTGAATACCAAGACGTTAATATAAGATAAAAACATATCTGTATGGTATTCTGCACATCATCATTCTATAAGTTGAAAGTAATAATGTTAAAATAGAGTTTTCTCTCTACTCTGATTCTAGACTTTTTATTACATCAAGAAATATGAAGAACAAGCAGTTACAGAAGATCCTAGTTGACCATTTTGAAGAAGGTTGTGTTTATTTATGTCTGCCTCTTATAATATTGGAGGACGAAGTAATTATTGAGAAAAAATTGAATACAGTTAAAATCTTGATTTCTCTAGATTTCATCCAATGGATATTGCATTCAGTGGTCCAAATTCTATTATTTTATATCATTAAACCAAAGATGCAAATGATGCAATGAACAACATTTTCATTGATATATTGATACTCTTTACTTTATTGGACTAGGGCACAAGTCTGCAATCTGTGGCTCTGGAGCCGCATGTGGCTCTTTCAGCCATCTCCTGCGGCTCCCAGCCCTCTGCCATGCGCAGTCCAAAAAAAAAAGTGGGACTAAAAAAGTTCAACCAATCAATTCAAATATGCAGGGTAGGTGCATATCTCGCCTTCACTCTTCAGTCAAACCCTGTTCTGCGCATGCGCGCATGTGCACACATTTTTTGTGGCTCCCAGTTTTTACTTTTGTGAGGGAACCGGTTCCGAGTGGCTCTTTCACTGTTTCAGGTTGCTGACCCCTGGACTAGGGAATAATGGTTGCCCTCCATTCAATTAGTCCATTAAAAAAAGTTTCATTGTATTTATTTATATTTATCTAATATATTTTGACCTGCAACCTTTAATGTACAGATCAGTACACTAAAATGCTTCCCAACCTTTTTTTTTCTGAGGCATAAGTTAAGAAATTTAATATACTGTTTTGTAAAGCAGGTTTTGGGGTATTCTCTTTTTTTTATCTTGGTTGCTTCAGTTAATGTTTAATTAATCTCCATAAACTATATCTCATTTATTTGGTTAATAAATGGCAAAAATTGGTTATAGGTCAGGAATTGTAAGCCACTTCAGAATTGGCATATATTACCAATGTAGCTTGCTAGCCAGAGTGCAAACTGCAGACTTACAATCCACATTCCCTATTAAAAGTCACATATATATCCAGCACATCGCTCTTCTGGATATAGAAGAAGTTTGGTCTTTTTAAAATGAAGGGTAGACATTTGTGGGGGGGAAAAGAATGTTGCTTCCACCTCTTCAAATCCTGTGGTGAATATTTGCAATCCCCCCCAAAGTTGGAGAAGTCCAGAAGTTTGGGATGGTAGAAATAGCTAAAACCTGTAGCCAGAAATCTATGCTGTATTGTGCTAAGTTTTATTTTATTTTTCTGCATAAATCATGGAATTAGATGCTCATCCTTCATTTCTACTTCAGATTATCTCCATTATTATATTTTATATTTTTTCATGTGATCTTCTCCTGATCTATAAAAATAATTTTAAACCTTGGCAATTATTCTCATTCCTATACTTTCTCTCTCTTTAAGAAATTTTGTTCAGAGGGCTCTTTCTTGTGGTGTCTCTGAAAGATAACATTTGCATTTTGGAAGGATTTTTTTTTCCTTAACTCATTTGTAGTCTGCTCGGTAGCTCCGTTATCCCTGGGAAATACATTCAAGGTTTGTGTCTTAATTCTTAAGGTTTAAAAGCTTTATTGCATTGCATTATTGTCTTGAAATGACGTTTTATTTTGTTTATCTTCCTATAGGGAAAGAAAGGGCTAAATGCTCTACCGCATATACTTGTTGATAACCCAAGAATACAAACCAGCCGGGCTAGCAGTGCATGTGCAAACAGGCTGCGGACACCCGCCCTGCGCTAGCATCCCCATTTGCACCCGTGCACATGTGCAAACGGGGCCAGAGGGGCTAGTGTGATGGGGGAAATGCACACCCACACGTGTGCACACCGGCTAGCCATTTTCGCAGCTTGCTGGCCAAGAGCCCAGGACTGGGCCACGGATGATAGGTTGGGGACCCCGGGTTTAAAAGGTTGAACTTCAGGTACCAGTTGTATATGCTGAATTTCCCATTTTTCTTCCTATTCTTAAATCTTTCTTCTTTACTTTTTTCATATTAAATACTAAAGACATCAAATGAAAATTATTGATGTAATTTACAATAAGGTATCCATTTTGTGAACTTCCCAGAAACCTCTGGCTTCTGGGTAGTTAAAAAAAGAAGCAGAATTTTGGGGGAAAAATTACGGAAATTTCAGGGCAATGCTGAATTGTTTTAATTTCAAGGTGAGAATACTGAAATGAATTAATACTTCTGTAAAAGTTTTAAAACTAGATCTCCATTTTAAATGGCAGCTGATATCTTAGAGAATGCAGGCAGTTACAATAATAGACAATAAACAACAATATAAACAATAGGTTTGAAAAAATTCTGGTAATTGGATTTGTAGAGCAATATATATATAGTTGGGAAGAATATAGAAATTACGCATATATTTTCAGACTTATGTTTTATTGCTTTAATAACATACACACATGCACACATACCCACATAACTAATAACTTAGCATATAAACATGTACTGTTTAGCATCTTTGATTTGATTCGTATTTTCTGAGAAACCTAAACAGTAACTTCAAAAGTATGCAAGTGTTATTTTGTAAAATCAAATTTGTTAAATATGGAGAGACAATTACATACTAATGTAATCTTAAGCTTATTGACCTTTTATTTTTATTATGTGAAAAAAAATGATAAATTCACAAATAGCAAATAGTATTTGACGAAAAATAATCCAATGCCACTACAATATTTTAACTGTTCATGAATCAATTTCCTCAACTTTTTTTTGTTATCTGCTTCTATGGGTTGATAGAATACATGCTAGTGGTTAATGCGGGAACTCAGGCAAGACTAACATAACTCTTTCCACCTGTCATTTGGGTAATTGTACCCTGGTGCTTGTTATTTTTCATAACTTTGTCTATTTTCTCTTGCTTTTCATTCAACCTAAAAGTTCTTCCAAGACTAACAACATTAAGTCCCCTGTCTCTCTTTTTTTAAATCCTTCAACTAAAAAAAATCACAGCCATCTGAATTTTATCTTGTATAATCTTTTCTTCTTTTTCTTGCTTCTCTCTTGTTCTCTTTTCTTATCATAGTTAAAACTGTACTGTTGTTCTATATATTATAGCAAGATCCATTTTTCTATTTGATGCCAGTTCATATCAAAACAGTTTCCCACCACTGCCATTATTCTAGCTTCAGGAAATAGGTTATATAGCACAGTATGAAGGAATAGGCTTTATTCTGTGACTTTTGTTGATTAACAAGGCTGCATTTGGAAAACTAAGAGTTTTATGTATCCATGCATCACAGGATTGAGCATATAGAAAAATATAACAGCCCCTCACTACCCCGTCATCTTTTTTGAGGATTGTGCTATATGAATGCATATTGGATTCTAGCTGTTGTTCAAATAGTCTCTTGGCTATCTTAATGCTCAGCTTATAATCTAGTCAGGTGCAGTAGTCCTCAACTTATGAAAACAGTTAGGACCGGAACTTCCATTGCTAAATGAGGCAGTTAAGTGAGTCACCCAAGTTTACTCCGTATTTTTTTCTCTGTGGTTGTTAAGTGAATACATGGTTGTGGATCGTACGGTTGTGTGGGAAGTCAGCCCCCCCAGAGAGGGAAATATTAAAAGGGCAGAAAAATATATTTCCTCAAAGGATCTTAAAGAGACAGAAAAGCATGCCCAGTTTTTCTTAATAGCCCCAAATCTCCCTCCCCCAAGCAGAAACCAGCTGTATAGAGATGCAGATGTAAACCGTTCAGGAAAGTTGAAGCTAGAAACTTAGGAAGACAAAGACACCTAAAATCTACATACCCCACCCAAACTCTAAGACAGGACATAATAGGATTTCTGGGAGTCTACCTCTGTGAAGATCTGACCTGGAAAGTTAACACAACCCAGGTGGCTTGAAAGGCCCAACAGAGGCTTCACTTTCTTAGGATCTTGCGGAAGAACAGGGTAGAACAACAGCTAATGACCCTCTTTTACCGGTCTACCATAGAGAACGTCCTCTCGTATGGTATTGTGGTTTGGTATGCTGGTCTGACAGCCGTGGATAGGAAAGTATTACAGAGGGTAGTGAGCACAGCACAAGACATTGTGGGCTGTTCCCTGACACCACTGGATGACATCGCCAGGGCTCGTTGCCTTGGAAGAGTGAGGAAGATTCTCAGGGATGACTCACACCCTGGACGGTATCTCTTTACTCTCCTACCATCTGGTAGGAGATATAGGAATATAGCCAGCCGTACCAACAGGCTGAAAAATAGCTTTTATCCGTGGGCTGTTAGGCTTTTAAATGGGACATAATCTTATGCAGAATTGACTTGGGAGGCCGGTGTGTGGTGTAGTTGGTTCACATAGTGTGGTGGGATGGAGGGTTTGTTGTCACTGTGTGTTGGGGGGAGAGAGCACGGGGGGGAGGCTCAGCTAATCTCAATGTACACATGTTGTACTTTGACAATAAAGGTTTATTATTATTATTATTAATCCAGAGATGCCAAAGGTCACACCCAGACTCAGGTCAGAATACATGACACAGGAAATAGCCTCAAACAGGAACAGGAAACAACTCCAAACAAAAGGCTCAAGAGGGTATAAAAACCCACTCCCTACATGTGCTCAACTCTTTTCTCTCTTTCTTCTAGAGCCATCTTTCTGTCTGGCTCTCCTCTTCAATAAACTGCAACCTTCTTTCTAAAGCAGTCACCATGTTGTTTATCCCCGGCTTGGTCTGAACCGTGATGAACCCGGAGCCACGGGTTGCAAACCTGTGCCCTAGTCCAATAAAGTAAAGAGTATCAATATATCAATGAAAATGTTGTTCATTACATCATTTGCATCTTTGGTATAATGATATAAAATAATAGAATTTGGACCACTGAATGCAATATCCATTGGATGAAATCTAGAGAAATCAAGATTTTAACTGTATTCAATTTTTTCTCAATAATTACTTCGTCCTCCAATATTATAAGAGGCAGACATAAATAAACACAACCTTCTTCAAAATGGTCAACTAGGATCTTCTGTAACTGCTTGTTCTTCATATTTCTTGATGTAATAAAAAGTCTAGAATCAGAGTAGAGTGAAAACTCTTTTTTAACATTATTACTTTCAACTTATAGAATGATGATGTGCAGAATACCATACAGATATGTTTTTATCTTATATTAACGTCTTGGTATTCACCGAGGTACATTGGGGAAGACGCCCTGAAAGGCAAGATTTGTTCTATTCCTTAGTTCCTTCAGCTCATGCATTCCTTCATAAACTCTCGTAAGAGAGAAATACGTTATCAGAATGCATTATGATCGGTTCACATGATGAACTGATTGCCAGAAAAGGTTTGCATGTGGTAGAAGAAAAGCTTTTGCAATGTTTCCCCCTTCTCTTAGCTGTCCCACAGTTCATACAGCTTTCACCAATAAAGCTTTTTGTCTAACCCTTTTGTTAAGTATAGTTTGGAAAATGTTGTCAAAAACATTAGTTTTAATTACATTTATACTTGCCTTCCCTCTGCTTCTCGTAACTCTTTAGCATGTCCAGGGCTAATTTCGTCGCGATCTCAAGACGTTTCTGTTTGTTCAAGCCGGCCTAGCCTGATGGGGATTGGTGGGGTTTTTTAATTTTGTGCTTTAATTTTAACTAGGTGTTTTAGAATTTTATTCCAACTGTTTTAATATGGGCAATTATTTAATCTTGTTTTAATGTTTGTATTTAGTATTTTATTCTGCCCTGTGAACCGCCCTGAGTCCTCAGGGAGAAGGGCGGTATATAAATATTATTAAATTAAATTAAAATTAAATTAATAGTCACAGGTTTTCTCAATGTTGTACCTGCAAAGTACCTTCTCTGGAATTAATCTGGTTTAGCCCAGTAGAGGGCACAATGAGTACGCTGTTTAGCAAGAAGCTTAATCAAAAAAAAAAAAAGGAAACAAAAGTGTTCTTGACCTTTTCTGTCCTCAAAGTGTCATTTAATCTTTTTACCATTCTTCTCACCTCTGCCTAATTTCTACATTGTACCATCCAGCCCTTGTGAGTGATGGTGTCTTAAAAATGTAACCCCCCATCCTATGCCTAATTGAATATGAAAGCTGCAATTGCTTCTCCTATGGTGGTTTCCCCTTCTACGTTGCTGAATTTAACCTGATTCACTTCCCCTCACTTGGTGGGTTCTGCACCAGCATTGGACAAGGGATGAAGCTAATGTGTTGGGAAGGATGGGTGGTAGTTCCTGATATTAAATGTGTCATTTTTGCACAATGGTTAAGCTTTTCCCATTTTTCCCCATTTTCCTTTTTGTTACACCACCTTAATCTGCTTTATGAGCCTTGGTGGAGCAGTGGGCTAATGCCTCCTTAAGTAACACCAGCTGCCTGCAATCAGTGCAGGTTCGCATCCCACCAGGCTCAAGGTTGACTCAGCCTTCCATCCTTCCGAGGTAGGTAAAATGAGGACCCAGATTGTTGGGGGCAATTAAGCTGACTTTGTAATAATGCCACTTAGGGTGTGTGTGAAAGCCCTAATAAGCAGGCATATGCATAGAATGAAGGCTACTGCTAAGCTTGTAAGCCGCCCTGAGTCTTCGGAGAAGGGCGGGATATAAATGGAATTAAAATAAATAAATAAAATAAATAAATTAAAATAAAAGGTACCCTTAATTGGATGAGCAGGGTTTTATGAATGCGTCTTTTAATACTCTCAATTTACCAGTCAATATGATGAGAATGGAATCTAGGGTATTTCACGTCAAGGTAGTAAGACAACATTCAAAAGAAAAGGAAACCAACTAAAAAGCTTTTAATGCATTTTGTTTCAGTGCAAAAGATGCCAAAGAAGAAGCGTAAAACTGCAAACGAACCTGATTCCAAAGATCAGGGAGAAGAGGAGGCAAGGGACCTGTCAAATGCAAAGTTAACACATTCTGCGGATACATTCATTATCATATCTGACAGCGATGGAGAGGTGAGTAAACAAGAGCGTAAACAAAATAAATATTGACTTTGGGGATCTAGTTATATACCAATATATATGATTGAAATGAGTTCAGGCACTTGAATATCTCCCATATAAAAGCAGAGGTGAACTAGAGTTTATTTATTTCGTGAAGTTAGTTGCTGCTCATCTTATATATATAGTAGGAACCACTCTATTTTTTTTAAAATCAGGGTCCAAAAGCCCCAGAAGGCATGATGGGATGACATCACAGGTATGGTAATTTATCATATAACTGCCCATCTCACATGAAAGTAATTCAGGGTAGTGTATACAAAACAGTTATAAAAAGACATAAAAATCACAGTTAAAAATAAAAAGAGGTACACAAAACAGGAGAGTATGACGTTAACCCCAGTGAAGGGGCCATCACAAAATCTACCCAATCCCAGGCCTGGTAACATAGCCAGGCCTTGAGGAACTTGTGGAATGTTAAGAGGGATGGATCTTCTCTGAGGGGAGAAGATTTGACAAGGCAGGCATTATGGCAGACAAGGCATATCTGCTGGGACCCACCAAATTCAATTCCCTAGCACGGGTCGGCAACCTCGGCTCTTTTATGACTCGTGGACTTCAACTCCCAGAATTCCTGCCCTAGCAGATAGGACCCAGAGCATGCCTCTCTACGAGACCTGATGAGGTGGGAGAAGCGGTCCTTCAGATAACCCAGCTCCATGCATGGAGGGCTTTAAAGGTAAAAAGCAACACCTTGAATTAGATCAGAAGCAAACTGACAACCAGTGTGGCTCACAGAGCAAAGGTGTATATCGCTCTACATGCACATATAACTGCCCATGTCATCAGTACATTTTGCACTGGGTGAAGCTTCTGGATACTCTTCAAAGACAGTCCCATTTAGAGCACATTATTAGAATCCAAATGGGAGGTAACTAGAACAAAGTTAATTCATGGAAAGCAGGGTTCTGTACTAAAAACAGAAAGTAAAACATATTAAATTCACATACTGTACTATTACACATTGGAGAGGAGTGTTGTATGTAATTTGGTAGCGTTATTTCTAGCTGACTAAGGAGAGGTGGTAGAGAGCAGTCAAAAGCCAGCATCTGTCTTCTACCTAGAGTAAAAAAAATCTTGCATCAATTGCAGCTTCTCAGTGGATTAATATGCTCCTGATAAGAAGCTCATTTTTAGAGTCCTACTTGATCTTAGGAAGAGATGACTGAGGGTTGAATAGTTTCAACAAAACAACAAAAATCTGGAGCAGCTAATGTTATACAGTAAGTAAATGATTCTACCTCTTCTAGGTACCAGATGTCCATCAAGGGACTTTAAAAATAATAATAAAAAACCCCCGTAAAAGATTTTTAAATGCTGCCATATTTTAAAATTTGCCTGGAAGTCTGCTTAATGAGAAATGTCTAAAGGTTTTGGGGATAACAATTCATTCCAAAATGCTTCCTTTGATACTCATTTGCTTTTAATGTTAAATTCTCATGATAACATCAACTTGAGAAGTGTTGTTTACTGGTACTGTATGAACAGATGTACAAATGAACTAGACTAAGACAGGAGCCTATATTCTGTCCAATGTAACAAAGTTATATTTAATCACTAATTTAGATTGTTGTCGTTTTGTAGTATTCAGTACAGTATTCATATATTAAATGTAGGAATTCTTAATTTGCTGCTAGTAATATTATTAGTGGTGTTTCATGAATTGACAATTGCATTTTAGATTTTAGAAATGATTTAAGTTTTCCTATAAATTGAATTTAAGCCCTGTAAAATTAGTGATGGATTTTAATTTGCTAATGTATGCTTGCACTTTTTATAGCTTTGTGTTCTGTACCAGCCTGCTACCGGCCTTGCAGAAAAGGCAACCCCTTTATAAACGGCAAGAGGCTGGAATACGTCTGCCAAATTTATTACAAAAACAAACAAAACACATACCAAGATACAGGAGCTTTGAAACACTATCGGAGCGGTTGCTTTCAGCAAACCAGCCCTCCCCAAACATTCCCTTTATAAAGAGTTCAGGGCGTGGCCTCTCTTTGCCTCCTTCCGAGAAGCCCCACAGCCTTCCTCTGCTTGCTCCTACTTGACTGCCTCCTGCGTCTGGCGTCCTTGAACAGGGCCAGCTGTGGGTCACCTTCATCCACACTGTCAGGCTCACACAGCTGGGTCTCCACCAGGTAGGAGGGACCTGGCTGGGGGCTCTGCGGAGCCTCAAAGCCATCATCAGCAAGTTCTTCAACACCCCCCTCCTCCCCCTCATCTGAGTCATCCGACCCAACTGCCGAACCCACAGGCTGACCCTGAATCACAACACTTTGCCCTGATTACAGTATTTACAGTATTTGTACATTTCCTAGAGGATTTCAGCTCTAATTAGTAGATTTGCGCCTAATATATTAATGGCTAATATTGATATAGTTATTATCTGAAAGGACTAAAAATGCTGCAAATGTTAAAAGAGAAAAAAACCTTTACTGTTAATGATATTGAAGTTAATACCTGTATATTTATTAGAAATCCTCTCTCCTAAGGAAACTCTTTCAAAGAACCATATGATATAGCAGTGATTATTTTTTTTTGTGCTGTACTTCCAACCAGACAAATATGTTAAACAAACTTTGGATTCGTTTTGTGTTATTTTTCATGCTGAAATTTGCAAAGAGGAAATAAGTGAGGCTTAGTAGAGTCTGCTGAACTTGAGAGAATAAATCTACTGCTGGCTATAATTATATTATTGTGTGTATATTTGAAAGCAGAAAACCCCCCACAAAAACAAAAACCCCAACTTTTCTTCAAATAGTTCTGTTAACTATTTGCTACTTTGGTTAGATTGTATCTTCGAATATCTAAACCAGTATTTCTCAACCTTTGCAACTTTATTTTTTTTAAGAAAATGTTATTGATTTTCTAGTTTTACATTTAAATATTTGAAAAGCAACGTGGCAGCTCAATTGGTCAATAATTCAGAAACATACAAATATCTTTAGTACAGATCTCAAACTATTACATTAAATGTCTCCTTTCTTTTCCCCTAGGTATTTACTGTCTCATATTTAAATTAATATAATTCTTATTATATCGATTAAATAAAAAATAACTTTCTTACATTTGTCAATAATTTTTATTTTATACATATCCTAGTTGTTTTAACATTCAATCTTTTTAGACAATCAATGTCCTGGTTAATTTTCCCCAATTTTTAGTTTTCCATTAATATTTAAATTTAACATTTAATATTTATAATTTCCAAGTGTTAAATAACCCCATTTCCTTTTATCACAATTCATCACAAGATCTAATGTTCAGGATGCATGTCTCATCTATTTGAATTCTCGCCATCTTACATCAACTAATTAACAATACAATACAATATAATATTCTTATTTTCTGGTAATTTCCAAATATCTTAAATTTAGTAACCAAAATTTCTCTTATTTCAACAATTAATACTTCCTCTCTTTTTCTCCTAATATCTACTATCTCATATAAGCTAATAATTTTTATTATTACCATTAAGCAAAAGCATATTTATTATTTTCATCAATAAATTTTTAGCTTATATATATCTTAATATTTTTTTTTTAATCCCATTTATATCCCGCCTTTCTCCGAAGACTCAGGGCGGCTTACAATCTAAAGCACAAATCAATGTGCTTACCTTTGCCTTTGACTTTTATAAACATATCAATGTTCAAATTTAACTGTTAATATTTATAAGTTTTAAATGACCAAAGTTTTCTTTATCTCAACTCATAACAACTCATGACTTTTGCAACTTTAAGATGCATGGACTTCAACCCTCAGAATTCCCCAGACAGAAAGATGTTGAAGTCTATAGTTACCACAGTTGAGAAGCATTGATCCGAACAATACATTCCGGTGGCATAATTTCTCATATTGTAGAATAATATATACACAAGGAGGCCATGAAAGAGTCAGTTTGGTTCTGTTTAAGTGAAAATTTTTCTCAACACGTTTAGTGAATGGATTTATTCCATTTTCCTTTTTTAGAAATATAATCCTGCCTTTCATTTTGTTTCTTCAAAAAATATTTTCTGGGAATTGTAAAAAATATTTCTGACTTTTAAAACTTCCAGTTGCCTTATAATAAAAGGATGCAAAAGTCTGGCTTAAAGTAGTACACAGTTTTGGAAAGGAGTTCATTCTCATTTCATTGAGCAGCATTTGGATGAGGTTCCTTATGATTCACCAATATAAAGGGAGACTCAGAAATCAGAGATTAATTGAACTGTTGTTGTTTGAGCAGCCTTTCATCAGACATCTTTAGAACTAGTCTCCAGTATTGTTTTTGAATTGGGGTGCTTTGGAGTGGTTGCAGCTGGAAAATCTCCTATGTGCCTATTTGGTGTATCTCTGGCAGACTGCATTTTCTGTCATGCTTTATTGTCAATGCCATTTATGCCGTCTTGCAACTTTTGAAAATCTTTTTTTGCACAGGCTTTGTTTGTTTCAGCATCTGCTAAGGCTAATCAGGAGAAGTGTTTCTGCCCAGTTGTTTGATCATTGTCATTTGCTTCTGAACAGTGCGAGCAGATGACAAAAGTGACTTGAGACAGACTACTGTATGTAATTAGTGTCTTCATCAGTTTTTATTGCCGTTGATCAAAAAAAATGTAGTTTTCTAACAGACCTGTGTATAGTTAATAAGCTGAATTCTTTTATTTGCTGCATTTGTATCCCCCATTTCCCCAATGAAGTAATCCACAATAGAATATAATTGCTAACTAAAATGTTCCCTGTTGAAACACAGTATCTGTCCATTGTGTCGCACTGGTTGTTAATGTAAGATCAGATAATCAGGAAATTATGATAATGTGACAGAAAACCCAAAGAAAAAGAAAATACACAGTACTGTTTGAATTAATGCAATTCAGGCAATGCAAGGGAATTAGTTTCTGTTGTGTATTATGATGGATCGAATTCTTGGTACCGAGGTTAATAACTTCCTCTGTTGAGATTGCATTCAGTGTCCCCTTGTAGTTAATTCATACTGGACTATCAGGTTATCCTATTTCCTTTCCTTTTTTAAAAAAAAATCTCCTAAATTCTCCTATTTTTTCTTTTAAAAAATCGAAACAATAAATGCCACATTATATGTCACACCACACTTCTAACCGAATCTGTGAATTTGCCAAACCATAACTGTTGAAGTTTATATATTTTCTAAGAAAGTACAAAATTTCTTTACACTAATGCAGACGGCTGGTTCATCTTGACAAATATGTTCCTCTTTATTGAATGTATTCATTATTATATTGAAAACACACAAATTGTATCACCGTAGAATGGTTAAAGCAGAAGAAAGGTAATATTTTGAAATGGCCAAGTCAAAGTCCTGACCTCAGCTCTACAGAAATGTTGTGGAAGGACCTGAAGCAGGCAATTCCTCTGAGAAACATCCCTGAGTTGTTCTGTAAGGAGGAATGGGCTAAAATTCCAAATCAATATCCAGGGCTGATCAATGGTTATCGGCAATATTTAGTTACAATTTTTGCTATCCAAGGAAGACTCACCAATTAGTGAAAGCAAAAGTTTACTTACTATTGCCACACACAAATAGGTAGCATTGGCCATTTCCCTCAATACATCAGTGATGAGGAATAATGTTTCTGACTCATTTGATTAATTGTGTTCTCCATCTAGTTTTAGGACTTGTTTTCAAGTCATAGTTATGCAAAAATTTTGAAAATTCAAAAAGGCTCACAAAGCACCACTATAGTTCAAAACTTGGATTTTAGGAAGTTGATTTTTCTTTTTTTGGACATACCTGAGATTGATTCTGGGATTGTCTACATCAGGGGTGTCAAACTCGCCACATTATGTGACGTGTCGTGACGTATTGTAACTTTTTCCCCATTGCCAGAGTTGGGGTGTGTGCGGTTTTGGCATGACGCATCCAGTCTGCGGGCCGGCAGTTTGACACCCCTGGTCTACATGCAAACCATATGCTTTACCATTGAGGAAGTTACAACCTTTCCCCCACTGAGATACTGATAACATCTTCCTTCAATTCCTCACAGTGATTTCATAAGGGCTAAAAAACATGGGCGGATTGGAATAGTAATCCCCCAGCATTAATTACTGCAAGTCCTCTCTGACTTGTCAGTGAAAATGTGGTAGGTCGGTTCATATGAAATCTGTTTTAACTTCTGTAACATTCTATGTTGTTTTAAGCTTCTAAAGCAGATGTTCTGAAAGATGAGGAAGATTTGTATGCACGCATATGTATGTCACTGTAGCTTCTTGCAGTCTCAGGGCTGTTTGAAATGTGTAAAAATAGCAGGCGATACAGTTGTTACTGGATTTTACCACTTCTGATTACCCACAGAGATTACATGTTCATGGTGTGTTGCTGAAAAACAGCTCTAGTTGTGTAAAGTTAGCATATTGAAAGAAAATATGTTTTAGTCTAGGCTTCATTTTACTTCCATTTTATCTTCTTTGCCATTAAGAAAAGAAAAGCTTAGAAAGTCAAATCAAGTACAATACCATCAAAAACAACAAACCAACAAATATAAAAGTAATTTTTTAATAACATTCTGCTCAATATATTTCTACAGTAGAAATATTTTGGTAAAGGGACTGAGCTAGATTCCAAATCCCAGGAAGCAGGTGCTCATCTATATGGTAATATTTAAGGATATGCTGAATGGCACCTATTCTTCAAATCGCAATGTCAAATGTACACTTTCATTACAGGTTAAGAGGCACAAGAAAAGACAGCCCTTGCTTCTGTGTGCTACATATAGCAATCAACAAAATAATTGGAAACGCAACATAGAAATAAAAGCAACATAGAATAAAATATTAAGAAAATAAAAGCAAACATACATATACAGGGCATTTATATAATCACTTTTGCAATATTAAGGAGATTAAAAAATAAACTAATATGGAGAATGGATGTAATAAAAAGCTTTAAGGATTCTTAAAAGGACAGTAATGGAAAAGCAGAAGTGGGATTGAAACAACTGGGAATGTTTGTCTGGGGGAAGAGAAGACAGAGAGGCATATAATGCTTTTCAAATATTTGAAAGGATGTCACCTAGAAGAAGGTCAGAGCTGCTCTTTATCATTCCATAATACAGGGCATGACAAATGAATCTTAACTCAGAGGAAGGACAATTTCAATTAAATATTAGAGAAAGCTAAGGGTATGTTTCAAAGTCAAAACAAATTACTGCAGTTTAGAAGTCCTGCTGAACTGTTTCTGATTAAGCTTGCTTTGGCCAAAACCAAAACCTGGTATGTTTTGGTTGTTTCAGGTTTTGTTTTCATCCCAAACCTGAAACAACCAAAACATGTCAGGTTTTGTTTCTGCCGAACTGTGATCAATCCCAGATGATTTTACTGAGTACATCACCTACCTCTCCCCGGTGCAGGTCTGCTCTTTCATCTTCCATCAACCTCAGTCACCACAAATTGGCACGTGGCCCTTGTTGCAGTAGTGACTCAGCAGTAAGGAACCAGTTCCCCACCTGGCATATCCTACTGGCTGGTCTGCCCACTGGTCTCCCTAGATTTTACCTACAAATGGATTATGAGAGAGAATAAGGAGGTGAGGAGGTGGATGGAAATATAATTATTTATTATGTGTGAACAAGGATTCTGTTAAAGAAGCTATGCAGCCTGAGGTTTCAGCTCAAGGGAAAAATGTATTTTAATGGTAACAAACTATGAAGAGAAAGAAAAGACTTTATTAAAATCAGATATTTGGAATTAGAAAATATTATTCTGGAACTGACAACAAAATTGGAGTTTGATGGTTATTTGAGACCCACACATCAATTACAGTTTACATGGTTGTGTATCACAAAAATTACCATATATAAAGGAAGCATAATACTTCATTGTTTTTTATTGTTCCTCAGTTTTATAGTGTATCTGTCAATAATCAAATTGTTCCTAAATTTAAATTTCAGCCATTTAAATTTAATCTTAACCAAATGTAACCCTAACCCTTAAGAATAAACATTACTTTAGTTCCTAAAAGGTGAAAAATAATCCAGATATTGAATAATTCATATTTTTCTTACAAAGCTCTTAATGTTTCCCAGTTTTGAAGATGATGTTCAAACTTCCATTCCATTATGTGTTTACTTTTACGTTTGAGCATATAAAAAATGTTAATGTATTAGAATGTGGCAATCATTTCCCAACTCAATTGCATTCCTTTACTAATACATTTACTTTTCAAATCTTTTTTTTCATTTCTCTCCCAAGTGTATTCTATGCAATTTTTTTACTAATATAGAACAGGCTTCCTATGTTATGATGGCAGCTTAGAAACATATATTAGTATATTTACCTTTTGACTATATCCACACTACAGAATATTTTTAGATTATAGTTTATTAAAACTTCATTTTTAATGGAGCAATAATCCAGCTACACATTTTCTTCTATATACTTGATTAAATTGATCTCAGATGAGTTTTTCTATTGCTCTTCAGTATTGTTTTATGATTGGGAAATAAAGCTCTTGATTTCTAGTTAGTTGGCATGTTAACATTGAAGGAATTAAATGTTCCAATTAGTTGAAATCCATCTGAAATTGAAGTAAGTGTGGAGAATATAGATGAGAAAAAGAAATACACACACACTTGAATGAAAATTAAATACTGTGAAGGAAAGTGGGGGGGGGCATGAAAACAGTAGAGATATATTTACCTAACACTAATAGTGGGATAGGAAAGCTGAAGATGGGAACCTGAATTTCACATATTAATCTAAAAACCTTTCCTCTGAATATATGCAGTTCTCTATATAAGACCTTGATCCCTTAAGATTTAATAATTCTCTTATTTCCTGCTTAGCTTTTGTCAATAAGTTGCTATCAGGATTACAGTTGTGAGCCTTGTAATTGTAACATACAGCCTATATTACTTTGTTAATTAAGACATGTAGTGAAATACATGAAATGCCATAATATGATAAAGGCTCATTATATATACTCTGCTGCTTGCCTAATCTTATTAATTTTCTTATTAAATGGATGGTTATGTGTTGTCATAGAGTGTGTGTGTGTGTGTGTGTGTGTGTGTGTGGTGACAAATCCATATACAGTAGCCTTTTTTTCTCCAACTTTTATCACAGAGCTCACAAATGAACAGTTTATATTATTAGCTGCAGTAACTTGACAAGTCTCTTCTTTGCCATTTATATATAACTTGCAGTTACTCACTTCACTTTTCCTGTGAAACACAATAACCGTGATCTCTTATTCATTGATTATTTCCAGATCCACACTAAGGCACAAGGTTAAAAACCAGGAGACCGTGAGTTCTAATCCTGGCGGCTGCATGAAGCCAGCTGTGTGGCTTTGGGCCAGTCACTCTCTCGCAGCCCTAGAAAGGAGACAGTTGCAAAATCTTGTCAAGAAAACTGCAGGGAATTGTACAGGCAGTCACCAGGAAACACCATTGACTCAAACGGACAGAAGAAAAGCTTTTGCGTTTTACAATATTTCCATGAGACTTCTCAACCAATAACAAGCATTAGTGTGTGTACATTTACATTCCTAACTAACATTATTTTTACCATCTACTGTATGAGTATTCTTTATACCTTTTCCATAAATAACCAAGGGACTCTCACGGATTTTTATTTTAGTCCAGAATTTACTTCAGTGGTGAATCTTCTGCTAAATATTCCATTTATTCACATGCTTACATCTGTCATATTGCACTTATCATATTCAACAAACTTTAATTCCATATAATGCAAAAATATTCCATAATTTAAGCCTAGTCCCTTTATCGTATGCTTTCCCTAAATCAACAAAATGCAACACATGTTTACATTTACCATCTAAACTATTTTTGTTTACTATAGTAAGATTTGCACACTCCTTGCCTGGTATAAAATCACATTTCACTTCTCAAATTCTGCTCACTGTCTTTTCTTGTTCCCTCTCCCATAGCCATATAATAAAGGTAAAAATAGTTAGTGTAAATACTATGTTTATTAAATTTATATCTCACTGAATTTATTAAGTATGCCTGGGAAGGTGTTTGGCAGAATTCTGATCCTGTGGTTTTTTTTTTTTACCTGCGGTCTTGATACTGCTGCCTTATTTTTTTTAACAGGGAAACAATAATAAGGTCCTTCCAATTGTCAGGCATAGATACGGCCTTCACACAGTCATTGAATGTGTTACACAGCCATTCCATAATAATGGTAAAAAAGATGAGTGCTTACATTAAATGTAGAATTGTTTTAAGAACTAATTTCTTTCTGTGTCCTTGGATAACGTCCTTTTATAGAGAAAGCAATGTAGTTTATATTATGTTTATATTGTGATATTTTAAAATGTTTAACACCTTCCCTCCCCAAACAAGAAGGCTCTATCCAGTATTCTTACTATTGGCTGGCAGAGTTATATAGTGTACAGATCAAATTGAACCTAACTGTTATCTTTTCTTGTAAATAGATGAGGATTATTAAAACTATAGGTCAGATTAGAGCAGCCCTACAACCTTTATCTGTTTATTTCTCTTTGCATTCAGTACAAGTGTCTCAAGATCACTCTTAACAGACTGTAGATGCTTCTGGATTAAGGAGTTTGCTTCCATAGGAGTTTGCTTCCATAGGAAGCAAACACTTCCTGTGAATGTATTGGAGATGTAATTAAGCAGTGTCTTTCATTTTTGAATTCTATTAAATAAAAATATTTTTAAAATCACAATTAATAAAAGCTGCATGAATGTGTTGAGCCCATGAGAATGAATTGAATTTAGTTCTGCACTGATAATTTTCTGGCATACCAAATCATACATAGATTCCATTGAAACCATCACCTTTTTGCAATTAATATTCACTTCTTTTACTGCAGGAGATTTACTTGTTTTGCCTTTTATAATTGCATTTTTTCAGTATTTAAATGCTAGTACGTTTCCAGAGAGAAAATGAATTTCCTCCCGACTTCAGTTAGTCATATTTTACATTTGTGTGTGATATGAGATATATTTATATTATAAAGAAAGTGGGAAGTACTAATAAGACAGAACTTTTTCCTTTGGCAATGAATTATGTCTTGGACTCTGGGATGCCCACCTTTCCTTATAAGTACAAAATAGAAGCCAGTAGCAGAGCTGCTTTTTGTAGAAGTAGACTAAATCCATTTGATTATGGAGAGCAGCTTTTGTGCTGTTGGTTGGATTTACATCAATCCCATACTACAAGTCTCAGCGTATCTGGGTAGGATGGCCAGTGCTGGAAATTCTGAAAGGCTTAATCACAACACATTTAGAAAGCATCAGTTTGAGAAATGCTCATTTATACTAATGGAAGCCTAATGCTAAGGGAAAAGTGTGCATTTCTAGGTCTTGTCTCATCTTGAATAAATCCATAGTCTCAAAAAACTTTGGATTGCTGCAAGATATTTTCTACAACAGTTTGACATTTGAAAATGTTAAAATTTAAGGTTATTGTATGGCAGCATAGTAAAGTAAATATAAGACACTAAAGTAGTTAAAATATTTTTTAAAATTTCTTGCATTTGGAATGGCAAAAATTAGGCAAATGATTGGGGAAATAGTGAGAAACAGTAGTGTAGGAGAAGAAAAATGTTTTGTAGACTTCTCAAAAATCTTGTTAGATAATGGTAAGGTCTTGGCTACTGTATGTTACATGTTTTTTCCTAAATCTGCTCCCTTCTCATCTTCATTGCTGAAGAGCAATTCTGATTCTTCATGAAAAAACAAAAAAAAACATAACTATTTTAAGTTAATCTATTTGTATAGATTTAGTTAATATATTCACAGGTTTGTATAAATCAGTTTCTCAAAGTAGAAGGTTTTTTGTTGTGATGAATATGAGCTGTCAAAGAATTAGTAGAGGTTTGAGCTGAAGTGTCATGGTGTCACCTTTTATTCCCATCACCTTACTCTAAGGATACAGCATACAGCGGAAACTCTGAATGCCTTTGTTCAGGATGAGAATAAGTGCTCTTAATGGTGAATCTTGAAATATGCAATTTTTTTCCCTTTAAAAACTCTGGAATCTCTGGTTCACCAGCCTAATCTGGTTAGTGAAACTGGGTCACTTGGGTTGTGGGACTTCATTATTTTTCTGAAAGTCTTTCCCTCCCCCTGACAATATGACACGAATTTGCTCAGTGCTTTAGTTGCCTTCTGTTGCTTTTTTTTAAGGAAAGATAATACATAGTTAGAATTATTATCTCTGGTCATCAGGTGAATCTGGAGAATTACGTCCAAGCACCTGATAATAAAGGAGGATAATAAAGGAATCTTCTCCATGCATCATACAAAGCCCCAGTCCACTGTAACCACTTAATTTCTCTTCCACCCTGGATCTCAGAAAGAGTAACAGAAAACAGAAGAATAGTGAGGAGGGGACAAGGGTTAGGATTGCCTTTGTTTAACATCTTCACTATTGATCAGCATTTGCATACTAATGAAATCAATGAATGATGGTGAGTGACGTGAAGCTGCAAGAAGATGCCAGGGGTCCCAGGAGCAATTCAAAAACATGAACAGAAAATTACAGGATTAGATTTGGTTGTAGAGGTGGGGAAGATCAACACTGGCATGAGATGAGAACTGCAAATAGGAACAAGAGGGAAAGTTGGAAATGCTGCTGGAACTCTGTTAAATTTCATGTGTGTTCGTTGTACTAAAGCCAACTGGGAGCAGTGCTCTGTATCAGGGGAATGATTTCCCTGCAACAATTATAGAACCAAAATTGATAATGCATATTCTCTTTTTCAAAGATCTCTGCAAGATCACTTGCAGTTGTAGTAAGTCAGAGTGGAAATTCTCTCAAATCCCATACAAACTCGTATTAAAATTAGTGAATAGAATCCATTACAGTTGCAAGAAAAAGTATGTGAACCCTTTGGGATTACGTGGAGTTTTGCATGAATTGGCCATAAAATGCGCTCTAAACATCATGTAAGTCACAACAATAGAAAAACACAGTCTGCTTAAAATAATACTACACAAACATTAGTTGTTGTCATGTTTTAATTGAACATAAGATGGAAACATTCACAGTGCAGGGTGGAAAAAGTATGTGAACCTTTGGACTTAATAACTGGTTGACCCTCCTTTGGCAGCAATAACCTCAACCAAATGTTTCCTGTAGTTGCAGATCAGACCTGCAGAACGATCTGGAGTAATTTTGGACCACTCCTCTTCACAAAACTGTTTCAGTGTAGCAATATTCTTGGGATGTCTGGTGTGAATCGCTCTCTTAAGGTCATGCCACAGCATTTCAATCGGGTTGAGGTCAGGACTCTGATTGGGCCACTCCAGAAGGCGTATTCTGTTCTGTTGAAGCCATTGTTTTGTTAAATTACTTGTATGCTTTGGGTCATTGTCCTGTTGCATCACCCATCCTCTGCGGAGCTTCAGTTGGCGGACAGATGGTCGTATGTTTTCCTGCAAAATGTCCTGATAAACTCTGGAATTCATTTTCCCATCAATGACAACAATCCGTCCAGGCCCTGAGGCAGCAAAGCAGCCCCAAACCATGATGCTCCCTCCGCCATGTTTTACAGTGGGGATGAGGTTTTGATGTTGGTGTGCTGTGCCTTTTTTCTCCACACATAGTGTTGTGTGTTTTTCCCAAACAACTCAATTTTGGTTTCATCTGTCCACAGTATATTTTGCCAGTAGTGCTGTGGAACATCCAGGTGCTCTTTTGCAAACTTCAAATGTGCTGCAATATATTTTTTTTGGACAGCAGTGGCTTCCTCCGTGGTGTCCTCCCATCTACTCCATTCTTGTTTAATGTTTTCCTTATTGTAGATGTGTCAACAAAAATGTTAGCATGTGCCAGAGATTTCTGTAGGTCTTTAGCTGACACTCTAGGATTCTTTACCTCATTAAGCATTATGCGCTGTGCTCTTGCAGTCATTTTTACAGGACGACCACGCCTAGGGAGAGTAGTAACAGTGCTAAACTTTCTCCATTTGTAGACAGTCTGTCTTACCATGGACACATGGAGATACTTTTGTAACCCTTTCCAGCTTCATGCAAGTCAACAATTCTTGATCATAGGTCTTCTGAGAGCTCTTTTCTGTGAGGCATGGTTCACATCAGACAGTGCTTCTTGAGACCAGTAAACCCCAAACAGGTGTGTGTTTTTAAAGGGCAGGACGGCTGTCAGCAACACATCCAATATCATCACACTGATTGGAGTCAAGGTTGGCTCACTCCTGGCTCCAATTAGCTCTTGGAGAAGTCATTAGGCTAGGGGTTCACATACTTTTTCCACCCTGCACTGTGAATGTTTCCATCTTATGTTCAATTAAAACATGACAACAGCTAATGTTTGTGTAGTATTATTTTAAGCAGACTGTGTTTTTCTATTGTTGTGACTTACATGACGTTTAGAGTGCATTTTATGGCCAATTCATGCAAAACTCCACGTAATCCCAAAGGGTTCACATACTTTTTCTTGCAACTGTATTTGTGAGAATGTAGAATAATGCAGTTCAAAAGAATTTCATGAATCATCTAGCCCAGGGGTGTCAAACTCAATTTCATTGAGGGCCGCATTAGCATTGTGGTTGCCCTCAAGGGGCCGTGTGGGTATGGCCAGGGTGGGCATGGCCTACTGGGTGAGCGTGGCTAGAGTGCGTATGGCCTACAGGGTGGGCATGGCCAGCTCTACATTGTTCGCATCAAGGGTGCCTGTGAGGGCCTGGGCAGGAGTGGGACAGATCTGAGGGTCTCTGGCAGAAGGAGGGTCTCTGGGCCAGGGCCAAGGCAATGGGGGCTGTTCCCTCACTGTTTTCAGGATGGCTTCGCAGGCCACATGAAACCACTTTGCGGGCCGGATCCGGCCCCCTGGGCCTTGTGTTTGACATGTCTGATCTAGCCCCACCCCCTACATTGTCAGAGCTCCAAAACAAAAGAGGATTAGTTCTGGAAGACAACACTAGCCTACCAATCTTTTTATTTGCCACCCAGAGTTGTTTGAAATAAGATGGGCAGCAAATATTTTTTTAAATCGATCAATCATTTTCCTGTAAGGAAAAACTGAAAGTTTTCCTTTTTTCTTTTACTTTGTACCTTTAAGTCAGCATTGACTCATGGCGACTACCTGGGCTAGTCCCTGCAGTTTTCTGGGCAAGGTTTTTCAGAAGTAGTTCGCCTTTGCCTTCTTCCTAGGTTGGAGAAAGAATGATTGGCCCAAAGTCAAGGTGGGACTAGAACTCACCGTCTCCTGGTTTCTAGTCTGATGCCTCTACACCAAACTGGCTGTCAACTGACACAAGGATTCAAAATATGTCACTGTCCACCTTTTTCTTTGAACTTATATAGGCCTTGATATCTTCCTAAACTGCTGATGTTAGTTCGGGGAACTCTTCTCATTACTTCAGTGTTTTCAAAGTAAACAATCATAAATTACTTTGGGGCTTAAGAAGAACTCAGAAATACTGTAATGTTATTAAAGAATATATTTTTCACAGCATTGCCACTGTCTAACAAGTACTTGGTTCTGCTTCATTTTATTTTCATAGTACATTTTCTATGCTTGCTCATTATACTTAATCTGGTTCACACAATTCTTTCTTATTTAAGGAACATGATTTGGGATTGGATCAGTAGTCTGGTATCTGAGGGGCAGATGTCCAATTCCAATTGCATTCAGTTCATTGAGAAAAGGTTATATCTTGTGTTAGAAATTCAGCCCAGCCTGATATCATCCACAAATCTGATACCTTCTATGTCAGGTTTTTCATTAAAAATAGGAGGAAAAATAGCCAATTAGTTAATAGCGTAAAATATGTAGCCTTATGATCTAGAACCAAAGCAGACTAGTTTCTGAAAGCTTATGTTTTCTGTTGTTTCAGGTATTGTAAGATTCTTTCATTGTGTTTTTTAAAAACATCTAATATGGCTACCGGCTCTACTAATTCTTCACTGACCTTTTTTTAATTAAGCTAAAGGATTGACTGCAGTGAGCTCCAACTGCTGTCTCTTTTCTCATTTTTATCAATTTGTTGTTATCCTCCAAGTGCAGTTCTTTTTAGCCACCTGTGAATGTTTAATCTGGTTCAAATGACTCATGCTTGCTTAAGGAGCATAATCTGGGTTTGGATCAATGCTTTGATATCTGGAAGGCAATCCCATGTACAGTAATAGGACTTCCTATTCCAGAGTGAAGAAATGGAACACACTATTTGTAGCTTTCTTGGTGTTGCTTTTATTTGAAGCTGAGGCTATTGTAATGAAGGGCAATCTGGGGTCCTCCAGCTGTTTTGCACTTCATCTTCCATCACCTCAATTGACCTCCACCCATGTTAAGATTATGGGATTTGCAAGCGTATCCCTAGCATATGTACCCCAGGCTTTGCAACCAGAGTATATTTTAGCTGTGCATTGAGGATGCTGATTGACTAGAAAAAAGTATTAAATCGGTTGGTTAAGGTATCTTTTAATATTTCACTTCAGTTTTTTCCAAATACTTGCTGCAATATCTGTTTTCATTTTGATTCCTTAGTTTGCCTTCGCATATATAATGAATGCTCCATTTAGATAAACCGAATAGTTTTGACATGCTTTTCAGATAGGTTTCACATTTTAGTCTCTGTCAATATTCATAGCTATTTTAGTTTTTTTTAAATGAAATCAATATTAAACAACTTTGCTTTCTCTACTGATATTTCTTTTTAAGGTGAGCAGCAAACTAAGACATGTTGCTTATGTAAATTTTCTTAAAAGCAGTCTCAATTATTTTGTTGGTGGCAGTTCATTCTATGCTATTATCTCATCTTTTCTACTACCCTCTCCTATTGGTATCTTAGAATTATATTACTTTGCTGTTTGTATGTATGCTGAGAGCTTGTGCACTGGAGACAAATTCCTTGTGTGTCCAATCACACTTTGCCATATCAAGTATTCCTATTCCTATTCCTATTCTAGGCAGGGACATTCTTGTACTGGACCATTTGATTTCATTTTAGCAATCACCCCAGGTTTCCTTCTTTGATCAATTTTTATTTTCATCTCTCCCATTATTAAAAAGAATCCTGCATAACTCTACTTATGTTCACTGTCTTCTGGTCTTCCCTGGGATGGATATGGTCTGCAATTGTACCTCCACTGTTGTGCACTGTAGAATTGAACTGTCCCCGACTACTGCTTATTAGGCTTTTTAAAATATCCTTAGCTGACCGTTTCAAGAGGTTGTAGCATGACTGTCATTTTGAAGGATGTGACCACCTCCACGCCCAGCTCTGAGGGAAGCAAATGGAATTAGTAAAGTAAACTGAGACATAGGGTGTCTTTTTTCACAACTGAAATTGGGGTTGTTTTTCTCCTGATTTTTTTAGTCCTTTTCTTTGAGGAAAATATCTTTACTGGTTTAGATTTTTCCTGCTGTATTAAGGAAGTATCCAGCTCTACTGTGCATGCTCGCTGCATGAGCTAGTACGATTTTTATATTCCCATCAAATTTTGAATTTTCCAGCAAAACAACTTCTCATTAAAATCTCATACTGCGGGTACTTGGCTTGGCAGTGACGGACGTGAAGTATATTGTCTTCTCTGACATGTGTTTGCTTGTTTGTCTGCATGTCTTATTGCTCATTATATTTATCATACGGCTCTTTTAATAGCTACAGAGTGTTCTTCTCTTTTCTGTCTGAAATTTCTCACCAACTGAGTCTGCACTTATGCCAGTTCTTTTCTTTGGTTCTTGTTCTCTTTGCCTGGCCTTGGATATTTGGACAAAGGTTAGGCAGGGGGCTAGGAAGGGCAGCAAATAGGAGCATCTCCTGTAGTTTATATATTTACCATATTTTTTTTTCTTCTGCAGCAAGAGGCCAAAGAAGAACAAGATCTGCAGAAGAAAAGAACAAAGCAGCAGCTGGATAGAGTGAAGTTCAGCGCAAAAAGGAAAATTGCACGTAGGTGTCACGTGTCTGGGGGAAAAAGGGGATATGAGAGAAGGAAGAGTGTACACTTTAAAAAAAAATCCAGCCTTTACGTATGTCAAACATCTATGTTGATGCTTAATGATTTAGCTTATATGCATGTGTAAGTGAGGTTGCCACTGTGTTCTGGTATACTGTTGCTCCTAGTCCCCAATATATCTAAGGTAATCTCCCACTGTTGTGTATTTGAGATCAGAAAGATGAAAGGAGTTATAAAGGTTACTGGTGCTGCACTATATGGTAACCCAGAGGTAAGAATGAAAAGTGGTTATTATCACTTCATATATATTATTTAAGCTACATATTGTGAGATTTGGTGCAACTCCAACGCATTGCATTTTGATTCAAACAATTACCAGCCAACATTTGCCTTTATTGGTAACTGGTTTTTGAGAGTTGAAATCTATCTGGAGTGTAACAATTTGAGGAAGGCTGGCCCAGCCCTATCTAAAGGCTGCCTTGCAGTCATACTTTTCATGCTAGGTAGCTTGCCATTAGGCAAAGAATGCACATCCAGACCTAGTCATTAATCAGTCTGACCCAAAAGCCTCCTTTGAGTTTGTATTAAGGAGCTACAGTTCTGAGCTAACCAGTGTCAGTCAGTGAACAGCAACTGGAAAACTAGGTTCTGTTGCTGCCACCAACTCTTCCTTATAAATAAATCAGCCTTTGGGAAACCAGGAGAGGATTGAAGGGGAAGTCCTGATCCCACTCTGGGTCTGGCTAACTACAGAATAGGAAGCCAAACTAAACTGTAGGAGTTTTTAGCGCAGCTAAACTGATGTGCATGCTGGGAGGAAACTAGTTAGTTCCAGAATTTAAATAAAATTCAGCATTGTTATAGATGCCAGAAGAAGGTAAGGTTGCAGAGACACAACACACAGTTAAAAAGAATTTTTAACTTTTAACTTTAATTTTACCTCCATCTAGCCCTATAATCTTGGTAGACCTAGGTAATTTACTTGAGAAAGAAGCCATGGACTCATGAAGTTGAAAGGGATATAAGAACATGTCTAGGATTTGCTGCACCCGTTCCTGATAGTAGGATGATTTCAGGTGGTGTTTTTTTTTTGTTTTTGTTTTTTAAAGAGTTATTTCTGATGGACCATTAAAAATGTAGCAAAAAATAAAATAATTCACGGAATAAATTTTGGTTTAGTCTCCTCGTGATAGCTTCACAGTTTTATTCCGATTCATAAAATATGTATTCAGGAACACCTATACCCAACACTATTTGCCAACTTGATGCAGTCTGGTAGAAAGGCTCCTTTCGTGTCCCTTTGTTCAGTGGTCCTCCATAGCAGGGGTCCCCTCTATAGCAGGTCCAGTCCATACCGGTCCGTGAACCTGTTAAGAACCGGGCTGTGTAAGCATCAGGTGAGCCAGGTGAGCAAGTGAAGCTTCATCTGTGCATATGCGGGATCTAAGTTGCACATGAAGCCATCCCCCTTGGTCTGGGGAAAAATGGTTTTCCACGAAATTTTCTCCCTGGTGCCAGAAAGGTTGGAGACTGCTGATCTACAGGGGGTCATGGCAACAGGCTGTTACTGTATGCTTTAGAAAGGCCCTTAGAACCGGGCTATTGCAGCTGGCCCTGGGAGTGAGTTATCTTAATGTGTTCGCTCCGGAACTAGATTTTATCTTTTTGTACATGAAATGGTACCCCAACGTTTGTTCATGTTGATATATGGTGATATGTTTATGTTTTAACCTGATGTGTACGTGTTGGAATATGTGTCGCTCGGAATTCTTAGTGAATGGAATAAGCCCAATCAATGAAATAATGCTTGCAACATATATCTAATCTGAAACTATATGAGATGCACTTGGGAAAGCAGTGATTGTACTCTAAGCGGAAATTCAAGTCAGTATTTGAGAAGTCTTCTCTGTAGGTTTTTCTAATAGGGGAAAAAAAAGGTTATATTTGGGAATCCAAAGTAGCGGAAAGCCTAGAGCTCTCAGCCCTTTAAAGTAGGCCAAGTCAAGGGACAAACACCTCAGAGATCCCTGGAATGCCATTTAATTAAAATAAAGGATAATATCAGAACCTTTGGAGCCTGTCCAAGTTTTTCTCTGCTCCCTCTTACGCTCTCAAAGTCAGGGTGGGGTTATTCTGAGTTTCTTGCTGGGGTTGCTTCAACCTCTACACTATGTACCATATTCTTTTCTGTGTATAAGACACGATTTTTTTTCCTGCAAACACCCTGTTCAAAAATCAGGTGCGTCTTATACAAGTGCAGTGTCTTATACATGGAAAAATAATGGTAACCTCCGCAGCCCAGGGCATGCCTGTGTGGGTTGCCATGCCGCCTGGTGCAGGTGTCAAGCCCCTGTGGGCTTCCCACTAATGGGAGGGTGGAGGGGGCAAGATCATCGGCCGGCCGAACTTCGGGATTTACCAGCTCAGCTGATCGGCGCGGAGAAACTCGCATGCCAGAGCGTCTTATACAAGGGTGCGTCTTATAGACAGAAAAATACGGTAAGTGCTTCTCCAGGTCCTTAAGAATTCTTTCATACCAAGGTAATCTCTACATTCCTTTACAAGAGGTGAAAGCGGAAGGGCACAAACAACACCCTTCTCCCCCCCTCCCCCCCGTTTACGCAGAATACCTACGAGACAGGTTCATTTCAGTTGAATGTGAAATTTTCATTGCATTCAGTCTTGGAAATTTTGGATCCCTTGTACCTGTTTGGAACCCACTAATGTCAGACTTATAAGGTAGAGCAAGCTAAGAAACAAATGCTTATGTGCAGTGGTGCGCTAATATATGCGTCACATCTAGCTTGGCAAGTTCCATTACTAACAAGCCACGGCATTGGTGCACTAGGTGACTAGGAATTGGTGTTTGGCTCTCAACCAGGTCATAAAACTCTCGGAAATGTAGCAGTTGGCTCCTGCAAGCCAGCTCCAGCACATCACTGTCCAGCACATCTCTAAAGTAGTTTTATAAATAGCTATAGAATAGCTACAGTAACAGATCCTCTTAAGTCTGAATGTGCTTCCTCCCTCCCTCACTTTATCTTCATGTGAATTTGGGAAGGGCCTATCTGGGTTATTTACTCAAACTAGTTTTTTTAAAAAATAAACCTATGCCTCCCCTCTCTGATTGTTGCCTTGGTAACAGTTCTGTCCACTGTCCATCTAGGCTATTTTTGGTGCCCTCTGTCTAGCGCCTTCTAACTAGCTCCTTAGTCCAACCTTCTGTAAAGTATGGCCTTAGCCACCCCGACCTAGCAGGGCTGGCCTAAGCAAAAGTATTTGCATTTCCCAGTCTCTTCGCTGCTTTGGATGCAGGTCTCATCCACTATATTAGAGCAGTCAATTAGCAATAATTAATTAGGCACATCCATTTACATGTCTGCTCTTTTATTTATTAGAACTATAATTAGCCTTTTAGTGTTTATTTTTAGGCAAATTAAGGTTCATTTCTTTGAAATAAAAATGCTGTCTATGTTTTAAAGGGTTGCTTGAGTTTGATGACAAATTGGTCTCTTAGAGAAGAGGCTGCATGCAGAGGATGGGGGTTGCTTGGCCTTTTCCTTGGGGATTTAGATTGAGCTTACTCAACCAATTAGCAAGTATCTGTGTGGGGTGTGTAGGTGTGGATGTATCCACAATGTGTATATGTGTAATGTATGTGTGCATATGGATGGTGCAAAGGATTATCTCAGTGGGCCTGTTGTACACCGCTTCTTGAGCTGACATCTTATTATTAATTACATGGCATATCGGGTTTGGTTTAGCTGTACGTATGGAGAAGTACTTATTTATTTGTATATTTTAATTGCAATAATTCATATGCTGCCTCCCCGTACGGTTCTAGACAGCTCACAATGAATTCAGGCAAAACCCATCGCAACATCACATTAAAAACAGCCTAATCATCAACAACAAAAGCCTAGGCCGTTCTCCAAGGGTTCAGAAATACTTCTGCACTTCACTGCAATTCCTGATAGATGACACCTTCTGCCTTGAAGGGGTATTGGAAAAGGGCGGTTTCAAATAAACAACAGGGAAGGTCTGTCCTCACCTTGGAATGGGTCAGGCTCTTTCCACATTGTGGCAGCCGCCACAGAGAAGGACAGCTTCTTGGCTCCCTTCCACATGGCATTGCAGCCTGCTTTCTTGGAATTCAGGGTTCCATGACAAAGTAGGGCAAGCATCTGCAGCTAGTAATTCTATTGACTATGTGCCATCAAATTTTTCTTGAGTCTTGGTGACTGCGTGGATAGATACTCTCCAGGATGATCTGTACCCAACCTAGTCCTTCAGGTCTTTCAGGGCACACCTTTTGCCACTGTAACTTGAGTTCATCCACCTTGTTTCTGGCTCTCTTTCCTTCTACCCCTCCCAGCATTAAAGCCTTCTTTAGAGTGCTGGGGTTGTGCACAATGTGTCCAAGGTAGGATAATTTGATCCTGGTCATTTGTGTCTTGAGGGAGAACCCTGGATTGATTTGTTCAATAATCCACTGAACAGCTTTCTTGGCTCTCCACAGCATTCTCAGATGACCTCTCCAGCACCAAAATTCAAAAGCATTAATACTCATTAATATTTTTGAAAATTTTCAAAATGAAGTATTTCTTCCCTGGGGGAAAAAAGCTAGCTTTTTTTTTTTTTTTAGCTGGGAGGAACTCTTTCTCGGCATTAATTTTATGACAATCTGATTGTAAAAGAGCAAATATTTATTTTAGGGCGCGGTGGCACTGAGGAGTCACTTGTTAGTAATAAGACATATTTCCTGAGGAAATAATTCTTATTATGACATGAAATTTAAAAAGCTAAACTTTGATTAATTTTCAGACTTCAGTTCTTTAAAAATACTCCTACCTTTTTTTCTCTCCACCCCATTCTCCATGTTTTCTTGGTGAGATTGATTTGTTGTTCATGTGAGCTGAAGCTTTTTCTCAGTAGATTTAGTAGTATACAGAAAGCCAAACATTGATTCAGCGAAATTATGCTGGTTTTACCAAACGGCATTTCAGATGTTATAATTGCAGAGTGTCTTACCTGTCTAAACATCCCAACAGTGTTTATTTTTCAAAGCTCAGCTTCTATTTTTGTGTCTCAAGTTTTAAAGATGTCTGTTTACCCACATCGCAAAGAAGCTAACAAAATACTTAGAATTTCTAATCATAATTAATTATGACCAATGTAATCAACATCAAGCATACACAGATTGCAGACAGTGTTTAGAAGTGATCTGAATAATGTATGACTCTCAGAGATACATGGTATGGCTTCCATAGAGCAGACACCCTGTCTGATGCTTTTATTCTTCAGCATGTTGTATATTTCATGGGGGACAAACACTTATTCTTTTTCACTACATATATGAATGTGGGGTAGTACAAAGCTTTGAAGTGTCAAAAGTATACTTTTTAGTGCTCGGTGTTTTTTGCTATAAAATGAAAAGAGGTCTTCTAAGCATAGGCAGAATCTTATTAACTATGTTTCAATAGCAAATTTGTGTGAAGCAAATTAGATTTATTTTGGCAAAGCAATTCATGTTATAGGGGTTGACATTATCTGCTTCCAAGTGAAGAGTGGAATCCAGTGAAGAAATTCAGGTAGGCTCAAATCACTTTGGACTGCCCTGTCCAGGTGAAGCATCCTGTTACCCTTCACCTCCAGCACTAGCTGAAGTGCTTCCGGACTATGTGGCTCTATGATTATCCACAGTTTATACTGAAGACAAGGCATTCAGCACACTTAAACCACTTTGTCTTGAAACGCTGGCTTGGGCCAAGGTAGATACTGGTGGTATTCTTTCAATATTTGCCAGAGCCTCCAGCTTGCGAGCACTTTGACCAGCTCGGGAGGATATGGCTGCTCTCAGCCTTCCTGTAGAACAGGCTGTGTAGGAAAAGGTTGAGAGACAACTACAATCATTTTAAATTACTCTTTTCAGCCATGGCAGTTTTTAGTTGCATGGACTTCAAAGGCAAGCAGCATGGCCCTTGAGGAGAATTTGGGGAGTAGATGTCCGTGTACCCGGAAGTTGCTACATCTGGAAGTATTGTTTTAAAGTATTCTGCTGGTGCTTGAGTTGCACCAGGTCCATGGTCAAATCAATTGAACAAAAAGCTTAGCTGTACAATATATTCACAGTTGGGATACACAAGTGCTGAGCAAATGGGAATGAAGGATAAGAACTTTGTGCCTCCCATTAATAAAACTATAGCAATGGAACCAGTTGCTGTACCTTTGCTATAATTACTATAATTTCAGTATCTTTACCCTTCCTTTTACTTGCATTGCTAACAAATTTAAACACCACTGTTTCCATTTAAGACGGAAGTGGGTAACCTTTTTTCAGTCAAAGACTGCATTTCTTTGGAAATGATGGGAGAGTGGAATGGAAGTGAGTGGGGCAGATCCGAAAGTAGGAGAGTCACTAATTCTCTTGGTTTTTGAAGCAACCATTCTCCCTCCCTTCCTCCCTCTCTCTTTTGAAACTTGGCTTACACTATAAATAGTGATTTGATGACAATAGACTGCTCCTATGTGATGTAGCAGTATGCCCTGTCAACACATATGTCAGCCCATGTGGCAGCACGAAAGTGAGTTCAGAATTAAACGCCCTCTTATCTCAGTTGTATCTTCATCAGATTTTGAGAAGTCCATGTTTTGCTTTTAGGTTTCTTTCACAGCCAAACCGGCTTGCTGTCATTCTTTTGCCACCGAGAGAGAAATGGGGTTCAGTAATCTACCTGTCAGCTCTTATTCTCCTCTGGAGTTATTTCTTATGTGAACTGAACATATGTCAGAATGCTCTTGAAGACCCAAAATTGTGTTTTGTTCTGGTGCACAGAGAATTTTCACTAGACTGTTTCCTTATCTTACTGCAAGTTGATGTGTTTGTTCAAGACACTGCTTTCTTTCTTTGTTTTGTACTCCTAAATACGATATTTTGATGCTTTTGTTTGCCTTAGAATTGTTGTGTGGAAAAACTCTCAACAGCCTATAATTATTTGATGGAAAAGTGTTTTACACTTCATTCAGTTCCTCAGAGTTCTGAAACTCAGAGTAGAATCACTGAAGTTATCATTTGGCTTTCTGAGCATCAATATTTTTTTGCCAAGTAAAAATGGTAGATCAGAAATAACAGTGAATAGATGTTTTCTGAAGCTACTTGGGGTTTTTGTTGTTCTTGTCAAAGCAACATATGCTTTCTAATATGTTCTGGAAAATCTTGCTAGAGCTAGGAAGTAGATAATAGCACCTTAGTTCCCTAGGAAATCATGCTAAAAGTTACTTGGCTATTGCAGTTTTTCTAAGTAGAATTTTTTTTTCTGAACAGAAGTAACAGCATTCTCCAAGGTATTATTTTCTCTCTTCCTTCCCTATTACAAATTCTGGAGAACCTGGCACATGAACTGTCCCACTTTATATTTTTGAAGGAAAAAGTATTGTGGTATATTTTAGCTAAACGTTTTTCAATAGGAAGGAAATATCCTGCTTTGCCAATAGTCTAGAACTAATGTATATGTACATAATATATTATATATACTATCATTTATAATATATATAATATACAATAGTATTATATATTATATATATAATAGTCTAGAACTATACTATTATATAGATATAATATGTAATGTATTATATATATTACATAATAGTCCAGAACTATTAGAACAATTAATCAACAGAACGACTTGCCTCCAGAAGTTGTGGATGCTTCAACACTAGAGGTTTTTAAGAAGAGACTGGACAACCATTTGTCTGAAATGGTATAGGGTTTCCTGCCTGAGCAGGGGGTTGGACTAGATGACCTCCAAGGTTTCACTCTGTTATTCTGTAAGATATTCTTAAAGCATTCTTTTGTGTTCACAGTCTGCTATTTTCCTCTGTTCTCTGATTTATATATATATTGGATACGAAAGTACAAAATAGAGCTTCTGCTGTATGATTGTATGATAAAATATTTCATTATGATGAATGTATCAAAAAAGTCAAAGTTATGATTGCTGTGAGAACTTTAACTAACTGCCTGACTTGGGCTCAATTATTCGATATTTTTCAGAATGTATTATGCTATGTTTAGCACTGCTTATTCTAATTTCCTATTTAATGGTTCTTATGTAATTTAGGGTGATTTTTCCCCTTCTGAAGCTGAAAGTCTTCAGGCTCCTACAGGTATAAGAATTAAGGGTCCATGATTTAATCATGATTTATAATTTTATTTTAATCTTCTCAGAGATGTCGGAAGACGAACAATTTGCCTTGGCTTTAAAAATGAGTGAGCAAGAAGCCAGACAGTTGAATTCACAAGAGGAGGAAGAGGAAGAACTTTTGAGAAAAGCCATTGCTGAGAGCCTTAGTGTAAGTAGAAGAGATGTACTCCTTTTACTCTTTTTTCCCCCCTGTAGGTTTCAAAAATGACTTTTCTCCAAGGCTGGCTTACGTAAACCTCACTTGGAATCGTAGTCTTAGACAAAGCATCTGACAAGGGAGCAAATATAACAAATATATTTGTTAAGCTTTACTGTGCTAATGGACCTATTGATGCATAATATCTAATTTCACCGTTGGCTATCACCGAGCAGATTAATGTGGAAGTATCATTTATGGTTTTTTTACTGTGTAGAAGAGCAGTCAATTTGATTTCATAATTAGAAGAATACAGATATATATATATACATACACACACACACACACACACACACACACACACACACACGTGCAAATCATTTTCATTTTCTGTTTGCTCTTGTTCTTCCTGTAGAGCTGCCAGCCTTCTGAGCTTTCTGCTGTGGCACCTTTGCCTCTCCTTTCCCAGGCATCAGTGTGTCCAGGGCAAAACCACCCATCTGGAGCAGAGGATTCTCGGCTCCTGGAAGTTCCGCTACCTTCCTCTGAGTCTCCTTGCTCCCTCTTTCCAAGTGACAAAGCTGATGGGAACAGACAGACAGATGTCACCAAGAGTCCCCTGGTAGTACTGACGAGGTTAAGCCAGGACATAGTTGAAAACTCACTAGTCTCTAGCATAATTGTATCTCCAGGGAACAGCCAGCCTTTGGGAAGGTCGGGCTCTTCCTCGCCGGCTGGGAGCTGCTCCAGTGATTCATCACGTAGTGCAGAAGAGGAGTTACCTATTATCCGAAGTCCCACCTTTCCCCAAAGACCTCGGAGGCCTTGGCAACTGGCACCCCGGAGGCTCTTTTCGGAAAAGAGCAGCCTTCTGACACCATCATATGAAGAAATGGAACAGTCCCCAAATTACTTCGAAGGAAATCTTCACCTTGATTGCCCAGGAGTCCTACAGAAGGAAGTCCAGCAGCAGAGTCCTTTCGATCGGGACGGAAGTCCTTCTGAGTTCAGAGATCAGGCTGAGCGTAGTGAAAATACACGTGTGTCTGCCGAGCTTGCAGAAAGGACTGGCCTCCCGGAAAGCGTCCTGCCAATCTGCACCCTTCCTTGGACTGATGAGAAATGCCAGCGGGAAGAGCCGGATGTGGTGCACTACTATTGGGGTGTCCCATTCTGCCCCAAAGGAATAGATCCTAACAAATATACTCAAGTCATCATGTGCCAGCTTGAGGTTTACCAGAAAAGCCTGAAACGGGCTCAGCGGCAGCTCCTGCTGAAGAAGCCGTTTGGGCAACCAATTGTTCCTAATTCACGCTCCCTGAGACAAAGCGAACTTGCAAACGATGAGGAAACGTCACGGCAAAGAGAAGATACCGATGATCAAGAAGGGGAAGACATGGATGAGAAAAAGGAACCCGACAATGTGTCCTGGCTCCTTTCCCGAGTAAATGGAGAGTTTTACAAGCATCCAGCGCAGGATGTAGCAGAGGGAAGCAACTCTGAGTGTGGAGATGAACCAGCAAGCAGCTCTCTTCAGGTACGTTTGCCCTACCTGGAGAATTATGAATCATCAACAACAACAACAAGAGCAGAGCGGCTAAGCATTTTGCTGCGTGCACATTCTTAGATCAAAATGGCAGGAAATTATGCTATTGATTTTTCAGCAGTAAAGGTAAGGTTAGAGGGAATTCTAGGGGACACAAAGAATTGTTTGGGAGCTGTAAATTGCCAACTGCTGTACTGAATGCTATCCAATGATGCTTCAAGGGTTCTGAAGCCATTAGCGTCCTCTGAAAATCTGCTTTTAAGAGTACAGATAGTCCCTGACTTATGATCACAACTGAGCCAAAAAGAATTTGTTGCTAAGCAAGACAATTTTTTAAATTGAGTTTTGCCCCATGTTATGATCTTTTTTGCTAGCATCGTTAAGCGAATCACTGCAGTTGTTAAGTGACTCATGCGGTCATTCAGTGAATCTGGCTTTCCCCCCCTTTGATTTCGCTTGTTGGAAGCCGGCTAGGAAGGTTACAAATGGTGATCACATGATCACAACTGTATAACTGCCATAATTAACATGCCAGTTGCCAAGCTTCCTAATTTTGTGCATGTGATGGGGGGTGGGGAGGGCGACAGTAGTTGTAAGTGTGAAAATTAGTGATGAGTCATTTTTTTCACTGCTGCTTTTAATTTCAAACAGTCACTAAACGAAGGATTGTAAATCAAGGTCTACCTATATACTAATTTAGTTTACAATGTAAATAAAATTATATTCACAAATGCACAGCACTGTAGAATAAGTGGACGCTCTGGGTTGCTGATCAAGGGGTTTTGCTAAAATCATGGCTAGATTATGTTGCATTTGTTAGAATCAGCAAGATGTGAAATCTGTATGGTATTATATTCGGACAGTTGTGGAACATGGTTTATTTTCAGCTGTGAACTTTTGCTACTCTGAGCTGAAATTTTAATTTATATTATTGAATTTGTTTTATTGCTTTGTCCTTTGGAGTTATTACATTTCCCAAACCTATCAATCTTTCATGCTTCCTCTGTGTTTCTGCTTTGCATTTTTGAGCAGTGCGCTCTCCTTTTCATTCATTGTATTATATGACAAAAAATGAGACATATCCAGGAAAACCTCACAATCTCTCTAGTTGTCAAAGTTTATGCAGTGAGGCCAGAACTAAGCTTAATCTTTGTTTCGTTTGCTGAAAGTATCCTTTAAATATCTACTGAGTGGCCGCTAGGTGTCAGGTTTTCTCTCTTCAGGGGGAAGAGGCAGCTTTCGCTCACCACCGTGTCTGAAACCCATTGCTAGTCAGATGAAGTATTTATTGCTGTTGTATTTTAAATTTGTGTCAGCCTTTTTCAACCCTCATTTTTCATAACGACTTCGCTGCTAGATCATTGTATAACTTCATCTTCTTCCGGCTGAACCTGAACCTTCTTGTTACTATTTTCAAGTATATTTGATTGTTTACCCTGGTGATAGAAAGATACTTAACTTGTTTTGTGATATTTATACTCAACCTTATAATGTTGAACATTCTGAGGAAAATCTGTCACGTCTGCATTTTCTTTTAGAAATGGAGGAGCAGTACAGTTTGTGCTTTAGGTCTCGTAGACTTGGCTCCAAAGCGGTTATATTTAAACAACCTTAAAGATGACCTGCAAAGAGAAACAGTTGGCTTTGTGCCCAATTTCTTTACTCACTTATGATAAGCTGGCAATGACCTGAATGGTTTAAGGTCAAACCTTCTCTGTTCTCTTGTTGGAACCTCTGACCATATTTAATTTGGAATGTATTTTGGCAAGTGAAATGCACAGTAAGCCTCCATGACTGCTGAATTCTTGAGCTTTTCATGCAGCTCAAGTTGGGGAATAATGGTCTTGACATTTAAAATTGCTTTAGGACCACAAGAGACAAATGGCATAATTGGGGGAACTTGAAAATACAATTAAAATGCAAAAAGCTTAAGTCCTCACTTGTAAATAGACACAAAAGCACTTTATAATGGTAGAACAGAGAAGTAAAGGCGGGAAGGCAGCCAAGTCTAACAATATGCTTCCCGACAGGTAATTTTTAACATTGCTTTTCTTTCTTCCACATGAAATAGAACATGGAAGCAGCGGGCAGATAATTCAAAGTCTACTTTCCATGTTTTAAGCTTCATTTGAGCATCGTATTTTTCTTTGTCGTAATTACCTACCGGCATATTTGTCACCGTTTCAGTGCCCTTTGTGTTGACAGTAGTGGAAGCACTAATGTATTTAAAGTGCCAACATGTCTCCTTAGTTGTTCAGTCCAAGCAGATGCTATCAGCCAGCTGCTTGGTTGAGCCACTTGTTACTACTACAGTATAGCTGAATAAGTTGTCAATGTAGAATCTGCAAGGTGCTTTTTCGGGTGGTTTGCATTAGTGGCAAGCCTATTTAACTGTACTGCTTGCCTTTGCTCACTTGCAAAATGGTTAACGAAGGCAACAGCTACAGCTTCTTCCGGTCTTCCCTAATGATTCTTTTGCTCACTGCGATTCCATGAAATTGTGTTAAAATGGTTAAAAGTGCTTGAGTGACTCTTTCAAGCTCCATGTGTTCTTCAGGAAGAAGCATATACTTCTGTTGACATAGCGGGACATTTTTCTTATTTGTTGTCCAGAGTGAAGCAAGTGGTTGCAGCAGTTGTGGACTTCTGCTGAAAATAATATTCCCGTGAAACTGTTGCGAATACTCTAATCGTGCTAATTCTCCATTCTCTCCTCCATTTTATGGGCAGGTGTTTGGGGTTCAATCAATCAGAATCGAGCTGGAAAGGACTTTGGAGGCATTGTAGTCCAGCCCGCTCCTCAAGCAGGAGACCCTATACCAGGGGTAGGCAACCTCGGCTCTTTTATGACTCATGGATTTCAACTCCCAGAATTCCTGAGCATAGCTGGCTCAGGAATTCTGGGAGTTGAAGTCCATGAGTCATAAAAGAGCCGAGGTTGCCTACCCCCTGCCCTATACCATTTCCGACAGTTTCTTCTTAAAAAACCCGAGTGGTGACGGCAAGCTCTTCCACTGGTTAATTGTTCTCACCGTTAGGAAGTTTTTCCTTAATTCCAGGTTGCTTTTCCCCTTGATTAGTTTCCATCAGTTGTTTCTTGCCTCCTGGTGCTTTGGGAGATATGTTGACCCCCCTCCTTTTTGTGGCAGCTTCTCAAATATTGGAACACTGCTATCATGTCCCCCCTGGTCCTTCTTTTCTCTAGACTAGCCAAACTCAAGTCCTGCAACTGTTCTTCTTATCTTTTAGCCTCCAGGACTTTAATCATCTGGATAAAGGACAATTATTTCAAAGAGAGAGGGGGATGCTTTGATATGGGAACAAGAGGCTTCAAATCTATCTAATTTAACATTAAGAAGCAAGTCAGTTTCTTCATTTTTTTTCTAGGACTGATTGAACAAACATTAAGATCTTCTGAATCTGAATAAGCATATTCCCTTAAAAAAGAAAGGAACTGAGAAAGATAAATTTGGGGGTGGTCATTTGTATTGCATTTTAAACATCTGCTCTACCATCTTAAGAATATAAGAGGAGATTCTTTGCAAAGTGCAAAGGAAAAGCCAGTTTGACGTAGAGGCCTCAAGGTAGAAGCCAAAAAGACTGTGATTTCTAGTCCCACCATAGGCCCAAAGTCAACTGGCTGACCTTGCGCCCGTCATTCTCCCAGCCCTAGGAAGGAGGAAAGGCAAAACCATTTTCGAAAAATCTTGCCAAGGGACTAATCTAGGCAGGTGCCAGGATTCAAATATATTACCTGATGGCACACACACCCTGGAAAAGTATACTTGTTGAGTCTACTCATGGTCCTAGGGCTATTTGCCTTTCCCCTTTAAGCCGTGTTTGCAAGCTTTTCCAATAATATTGAGTCTGCTCTTGAAACATAGTAGGAAGGAGATTATGTGTAATAGCATTTGTCCTCACTTGTAGTTAGGACCATATTCTTCACCCAAAATGGATAATTCACAATATGTTTGCTTAGACTGACAAAAAATATGGGGGCATAGGAAGAAGAGAGAAAGGGAAGAGTAAATGCGGGTGGGAGTGGGGAGATTGGGAAAAGAGAATGGAAAAACATACCGTATATACTTGAGTATAAGCCGAATTTTTCAGCCCACTTTTTGGGCTGAAAAATTCCACTTCGGCTTATACTCCAGTCAACAAAAAAAACTTACCGAGGACTTGTGCGCGGCCGAGGCTTTGGTGCTTCCGGGATCGCCCGCACCTCTCCCAAGCCACCGCCGTCCGAGACCTGCCGAAGTTTGGGGAGGTTTGGGGAGGTGCGCGCGCACCTCCCCAAACTCCGCGCCTTGCCTGCCTGCTTCTTTCCGCAGCGGAAAGAAGCAGGCAGGCAGGGCGCGGAGGAACGGAGACTTGCCGACGTTTGGGGAGGTTTGGGCGCCTCCCCAAACCTCGGCAGGTCTCCGTTCCTCCGCGCAGACCTGCCGACGTTTGGGGAGGTTTGGGCGCCTCCCCAAACGTCCCCAAACCTCGGCAGGTCTCCGTTCCTCCGCGCAGACCTGCCGACCTTTGGGGAGGTTTGGGCGCCTCCCCAAACGTCCCCAAACCTCGGCAGGTCTCCGTTCCTGTTTGGGGAGCTTTGGGCGCCTCCCCAAACCTCCCCAAACCTCGGCAGGTCTCCGTTCCTCCGCGCAGACCTGCCGACCTTTGGGGAGGTTTGGGCGCCTCCCCAAACCTCCCCAAACCTCGGCAGGTCTCCGTTCCTGTTTGGGGAGGTTTGGGCGCCTCCCCAAACCTCCCCAAACCTCGGCAGGTCTCCGTTCCTCCGCGCAGACCTGCCGACCTTTGGGGAGGTTTGGGCGCCTCCCCAAACGTCCCCAAACCTCGGCAGGTCTCCGTTCCTCCGCGCAGACCTGCCGACCTTTGGGGAGGTTTGGGCGCCTCCCCAAACCTCCCCAAACCTCGGCAGGTCTCCGTTCCTCCGCGCAGACCTGCCGACCTTTGGGGAGGTTTGGGCGCCTCCCCAAACCTCCCCAAACCTCGGCAGGTCTCCGTTCCTGTTTGGGGAGCTTTGGGCGCCTCCCCAAACCTCCCCAAACCTCGGCAGGTCTCCGTTCCTCCGCGCAGACCTGCCGACCTTTGGGGAGGTTTGGGCGCCTCCCCAAACCTCCCCAAACCTCGGCAGGTCTCCGTTCCTGTTTGGGGAGGTTTGGGCGCCTCCCCAAACCTCCCCAAACCTCGGCAGGTCTCCGTTCCTCCGCGCAGACCTGCCGACCTTTGGGGAGGTTTGGGCGCCTCCCCAAACCTCCCCAAACCTCGGCAGGTCTCCGTTCCTGTTTGGGGAGGTTTGGGCGCCTCCCCAAACCTCCCCAAACCTCGGCAGGTCTCCGTTCCTCCGCGCAGACCTGCCGACCTTTGGGGAGGTTTGGGCGCCTCCCCAAACCTCCCCAAACCTCGGCAGGTCTCCGTTCCTGTTTGGGGAGGTTTGGGCGCCTCCCCAAACCTCCCCAAACCTCGGCAGGTCTCCGTTCCTGTTTGGGGAGGTTTGGGCGCCTCCCCAAACCTCGGCAGGTCTCCGTTCCTCCGCGCAGACCTGCCGACCTTTGGGGAGGTTTGGGCGCCTCCCCAAACGTCCCCAAACCTCGGCAGGTCTCCGTTCCTCCGCGCAGACCTGCCGACCTTTGGGGAGGTTTGGGCGCCTCCCCAAACGTCCCCAAACCTCGGCAGGTCTCCGTTCCTGTTTGGGGAGGTTTGGGCGCCTCCCCAAACCTCCCCAAACCTCGGCAGGTCTCCGTTCCTCCGCGCAGACCTGCCGACCTTTGGGGAGGTTTGGGCGCCTCCCCAAACGTCCCCAAACCTCGGCAGGTCTCCGTTCCTGTTTGGGGAGGTTTGGGCGCCTCCCCAAACGTCCCCAAACCTCGGCAGGTCTCCGTTCCTCCGCGCAGACCTGCCGACCTTTGGGGAGGTTTGGGCGCCTCCCCAAACGTCCCCAAACCTCGGCAGGTCTCCGTTCCTGTTTGGGGAGCTTTGGGCGCCTCCCCAAACCTCCCCAAACCTCGGCAGGTCTCCGTTCCTCCGCGCAGACCTGCCGACCTTTGGGGAGGTTTGGGCGCCTCCCCAAACCTCCCCAAACCTCGGCAGGTCTCCGTTCCTGTTTGGGGAGGTTTGGGCGCCTCCCCAAACCTCCCCAAACCTCGGCAGGTCTCCGTTCCTCCGCGCAGACCTGCCGACCTTTGGGGAGGTTTGGGCGCCTCCCCAAACGTCCCCAAACCTCGGCAGGTCTCCGTTCCTGTTTGGGGAGGTTTGGGCGCCTCCCCAAACGTCCCCAAACCTCGGCAGGTCTCCGTTCCTCCGCGCAGACCTGCCGACCTTTGGGGAGGTTTGGGCGCCTCCCCAAACCTCGGCAGGTCTCCGTTCCTGTTTGGGGAGGTTTGGGCGCCTCCCCAAACCTCCCCAAACCTCGGCAGGTCTCCGTTCCTCCGCGCAGACCTGCCGAGGTTTGGGGAGGTTTGGGGAGGCGCCCAAACCTCCCCAAAGGTCGGCAGGAAGAACGGAGACCTGCCGAGGTTTGGGGAGGTTTGGGGAGGCGCCCAAACCTCCCCAAAGGTCGGCAGGTCTGCGCGGAGGAACGGAGACCTGCCGAGGTTTGGGGAGGTTTGGGGAGGCGCCCAAACCTCCCCAAACAGGAACGGAGACCTGCCGAGGTTTGGGGAGGCGCCCAAACCTCCCCAAACGTCGGCAGGTCTGCGCGGAGGAACGGAGACCTGCCGAGGTTTGGGGAGGTTTGGGGAGGCGCCCAAACCTCCCCAAACAGGAACGGAGACCTGCCGAGGTTTGGGGACGTTTGGTGAGGCGCCCAAAGCTCCCCAAAGGTCGGCAGGTCTGCACGGAGGAACGGAGACCTGCCGAGGTTTGGGGAGGTTTGGGGAGGCGCCCAAACCTCCCCAAACAGGAACGGAGACCTGCCGAGGTTTGGGGACGTTTGGGGAGGCGCCCAAACCTCCCCAAAGGTCGGCAGGTCTGCGCGGAGGAACGGAGACCTGCCGAGGTTTGGGGACGTTTGGGGAGGCGCCCAAACCTCCCCAAACAGGAACGGAGACCTGCCGAGGTTTGGGGACGTTTGGGGAGGCGCCCAAACCTCCCCAAAGGTCGGCAGGTCTGCGCGGAGGAACGGAGACCTGCCGAGGTTTGGGGAGGTTTGGGGAGGCGCCCAAACCTCCCCAAACAGGAACGGAGACCTGCCGAGGTTTGGGGAGGTTTGGGGAGGCGCCCAAACCTCCCCAAACAGGAACGGAGACCTGTCGAGGTTTGGGGACGTTTGGGGAGGCGCCCAAACCTCCCCAAAGGTCGGCAGGTCTGCGCGGAGGAACGGAGACCTGCCGAGGTTTGGGGAGGTTTGGGGAGGCGCCCAAACCTCCCCAAACAGGAACGGAGACCTGCCGAGGTTTGGGGAGGTTTGGGGAGGCGCCCAAACCTCCCCAAAGGTCGGCAGGTCTGCGCGGAGGAACGGAGACCTGCCGAGGTTTGGGGAGGTTTGGGGAGGCGCCCAAAGCTCCCCAAACAGGAACGGAGACCTGCCGAGGTTTGGGGACGTTTGGGGAGGCGCCCAAACCTCCCCAAAGGTCGGCAGGTCTGCGCGGAGGAACGGAGACCTGCCGAGGTTTGGGGACGTTTGGGGAGGCGCCCAAACCTCCCCAAACGTCGGCAGGTCTGCGCGGAGGAACGGAGACCTGCCGAGGTTTGGGGAGGCGCCCAAACCTCCCCAAACAGGAACGGAGACCTGCCGAGGTTTGGGGACGTTTGGGGAGGCGCCCAAACCTCCCCAAAGGTCGGCAGGTCTGCGCGGAGGAACGGAGACCTGCCGAGGTTTGGGGAGGCGCCCAAACCTCCCCAAACAGGAACGGAGACCTGCCGAGGTTTGGGGACGTTTGGGGAGGTGCCCAAACCTCCCCAAACAGGAACGGAGACCTGCCGAGGTTTGGGGACGTTTGGGGAGGCGCCCAAACCTCCCCAAAGGTCGGCAGGTCTGCGCGGAGGAACGGAGACCTGCCGAGGTTTGGGGAGGCGCCCAAACATCCCCAAACAGGAACGGAGACCTGCCGAGGTTTGGGGAGGTTTGGGGAGGCGCCCAAACCTCCCCAAAGGTCGGCAGGTCTGCGCGGAGGAACGGAGACCTGCCGAGGTTTGGGGAGGTTTGGGGAGGCGCCCAAAGCTCCCCAAACAGGAACGGAGACCTGCCGAGGTTTGGGGACGTTTGGGGAGGCGCCCAAACCTCCCCAAAGGTCGGCAGGTCTGCGCGGAGGAACGGAGACCTGCCGAGGTTTGGGGACGTTTGGGGAGGCGCCCAAACCTCCCGAAACGTCGGCAGGTCTGCGCGGAGGAACGGAGACCTGCCGAGGTTTGGGGAGGTTTGGGGAGGCGCCCAAACCTCCCCAAAGGTCGGCAGGAGGAACGGAGACCTGCCGACGAGCCGCGGCCACACAGGGTATTCCTGTGTATTCAGGCTTGCAAAATGGCGGATCGAGCCTCTGCTGGCGGCAGAGGCTTGCAGAACGGCGGATCGGCTTATACTCGAGTCAATAACTTTTTCCAGTTTTTGGGGGTGAAATTGGGGGTCTCGGCTTATACTCGAGTCGGCTTATACTCAAGTATATACGGTAATCACAAATTTAGCAGAATAAGGTTAAAGGTCTGTCAGAATTAAGGAGTATGACAGTTGTCAGACTAGAGCAGGGGTGGGCAACCTTGGCTCTTTTATGACTTGTGGACTTCAACTCCCAGAATTCCTGAGCCAGCATGGCTCAGCTTGGAAACCTCCCCCTTTTCCCTCAGCATGGCTGGCTCAGGATTTCTGGGAGTTGAAGTCCATGAGTCATAAAAGAGCCAAGGTTGCCTGGGCTACAGATTCTAGCTTTCTACTCTCAGAATGTTTTCTTATTCTTTTACACCAAAAAGTTTTGTGTGTAGAAAAACACAGGTAAATATTTAGCACTTGGCCCTGGAAGAATTCTCAAATCCAGAAAGCCACTTCATTTAAAATTTGTATAGTAGAACATATTTACTTTTCAGAATACGCATTTGGTACAATTAGTTTCTCGCTAATGTCTGTAGATATGAAATGATAATCCATTTGTCAACTTTATTTCCAGCTGATTAATTCTGATGTGGACTTCATTTTTTCAGGGTATATATACTCACAAAACATTTTGCAAGATTGCATTTCTCTTTTAGACAATGAAGTGATGCATTCAATATCTGAAGTGTATTAGTTCTCCAGATTGGTTCTTTTTCAGAGTTAGCCTTTATAGCACCCTTGCTTCTGAATTTAACTTTTGAGTTTAGGTTTCATGAAAACAAACTCTTGTTATGATTATTATCCCAACTTGTCCAACAGAAGATGCCTTCTTGGCTGCAATTCTTGGTTTGTATCACTTTCTGTTTTGGTATTGGTTGTTAAGCAGATCTCCTTGATGAGAACTTAATTATGGGAAATTAGTTATGGTGGTTATCTGGTTTCTTCTAGCTTTTATTAGGACTCTGTAGCGATTTGATTTGAAGGAGACCTTCTCAAATACACTTCTAGGGGAATAAGAATGTATATGCCATAACTCCCAGGAAAAGACCCAGCTTCTTTAAGTAGTTGCCAGCAACTATTAGGTGACCTTTTCCTTTTGGAATCTGCTTCTTCTAACTTTTATGATTTTGAAATCAGGTGATCTTTGGGTCTCTTTAGATGTGTAATATAGTTGAGGTAGTCCTCAATATACGACCTCAGTTGAGCCCCAAACGTTTGTTGCTAAGCATGACATTTGTTAAGTGAATCTTGCCATAGTTATTAAGTGAATCACTGCAGTTGTTCACTTCGTCACCCTTCCCCATGGACTTTGCTTGTTAGAAGGTCACAAAAGGGGATCACGTGACCCCGGGACACTGCAGCCATCGTAAATGTGGCTCAGTTGCCAAGCCCCTGAATTTTGACCATGTGACCACCACGGAGATGCCGCAAGGGTGGTAAGTGTGAGAAATGATCATAAGTTACATTTTTGTGAGTCACTTCAAACGGTCACTAAGTGAACAGTTGTAAGTCGAGGACTACTTGTAAATATAGCCAATAATGTAATGTATAGTCAAATAATAATTATGTTTTTTTCTTCTTAGGCTTCCCAGGTGCTGTTTGCAGAAGATATGCTTGAAGAAAGGGAGCCTGTACAGATTACACAAAGGCAAGGAGATAAATTTCATCACTGTTGATTCTGTAATAACCAAAATGGTTACTAAGCAGGACTAGGTAGTGGCATATATGATCCAGCAGAAGAGAATAGCCGTCGGAAATGTGCCCAATTCTTTAAAATATAAAGGAAAAAGTATCCATTGCAGCAAAGATTTTTTTTCATAAGTACAGCTCCTGGCCAAAAAAACGTGATGATTTAATTTGACATTGCTCAAAGCAGTAGGCTTTCGGGAATAGCGACAGCAATAAATTCAGAGTCCATGTGTAGGCATGGTTTTTGTGTGTGTCTGTGTGTTTGTGTGTCTGTGTGTGCACGCACACATGCATGTGTATGAAATGGAAAGAATAGAAGAGGAATCTAAGAAAATCATCCTAATAGTGACAAATATTTGTTTCCTTGAGACAACAATGTTCTTGGAAGCCCAAATAAGGTAGGAGCGAGTGATGCATGTAATTTGGGAGCTTCAGAAAAAGGGAACAGAAGGACGGAGCTGCTGCTTACGTTTTACATTTGGGTCACCGCTATGTACCTTCTTTAGCAGGAACAGCAAGATGGCCATTTCTAGGGATATATTCTTGGAAGTCTGCTTCTTAGAAGCTTCGTAAAGCAAGAATTAAATGTGCAAGCTAGAACAGTTTTCCACCGAGATCAGAAAATGAAGGCTATTTGAGGAGATGGCACAGGTCAGGGAATGTTTCATGAAATAAATTCCCAGGAAAGTTCCAATATTTGTGCTCAGTCAGAGGTTGCTGGGAAAAGCCACTTAATTCTTAGGTTGTTTTCCCAGGTCTTATAATTAAATGGCCTTGGCATGAGGCCACCAGTTTTTCACTGCCTGATATCCTCTTTTCATTGATCTAACAACATTTGGGCTGAATGCTGAATGAGGGAGCAGACTAACTGATGTGATAACTCTTCCCACCCTGCAGCCAGGAAGGAATAACATGTACAGAATTACACAAGGAATTTGTTGGTTTGTTTTTTATGGTAATGCTTTTGGGGGGGGGGGTGTTTGAGATGTTCAAGTGTGGGACGGTTTCTTTCTCTTCCCCATTCAGGAGGGACTGAATGGGGACGAGCAAAGGAGGTGGGGGGGAAAACCCCTCTTGTTTCTTCACTGTGACATTGTTTGGGAAGTATTCATTAGCTAGCATTTAAAAGGGAAAGCCCTAATTCTGGATGGTATTTGTCTAGATTTCAAATGGTCATAATGGAAAACCATCAATCTCTTAAGGCTTGTTCCAATTTCCCAGACCTCATCGGACCTCTGGGATCAAGGCTGACCATTCCGTACTGTGACATCTAATTTCATCAGAAAGTGCATCTGCCTTGAACTAACCATAGCCATGCTGTTCTCAAGTCTTGTGCAGATTAAAAGCTGCCATCTGGCAAGTGGCCCTTTGCCAGCAGAGCCCTGTGCTGGACAGTGCACGGCACCCAAGTTAGTAGGTTTGAGACGCTCTTTGATTCTTTGGCTTCTGGAGTAATTTTGGAAATGGTTTCTTCCAAAGACATTTTCCTCTGCTGGTTTCTGTGGGCCACTCAGCTTTATTGTTTCCTAGCTTATGCAAAGTACAGATTGAGATTTTAATAAGTGGTTTTATGTTTTGTTACCAAGAGGTAGTTGATGTAGTGAGCAATGCACGAGGACTTCAAATTGATTAGCCTGTTTTATAAAGGTCGTGGCAAATTGTTTAGCAGAGGCCTTTTTGATGTAAATCTTGATAGTTTACATTGGAGCTTGGATTCATAACAACTGGTTTAAAGTAGTTTTATTAATAGTTATGTTAAATGATTATTTCGTATTTATGAGTAGTTTTATTTTATTTTATTTATTTTATTTTATTTTATTAGATTTATATACCGCCCCTCTCCATTTTATTTAAAGAGTGAGAGAAGTCACGTGATTTTCCATTAGAATTTTCTTATTTATCATAAATTGGGCAATGACTGTTTCTGTCTACTTAATTTAGTAACTCTTTTCTTTAGTCAGTACTGGGATTTATGTTTTTTTATATATACACTCAAATACTTTGGCCACCTAATGAGAAGGAAGGACTCACTGGAGAAGAGCCTAATGCTGGGAAAGATCGAGGGCAAGAGAAGAAGGGGACGACAGAGAATGAGGTGGCTGGATGGAGTCACTGAAGCAGTAGGCGTGAGCCTAAATGGACTCCAGAAGATGGTAGAGGACAGGAAGGCCTGCAGGAACGTTGTCCATAGGGTCACGATGGGTCGGACACGACTTCGCAACTAACAACAACAACAATATATACACTTGCATATTTGATCTCTCCAGCAAGGGAACTACACAGAACTCACGGGAAGCATGAAAGGATGGTTATGTCGTAGTAGCTTAGCCTCTTTCTCTTATGACATGGAGACAACATGACTTTGCTGGAAAGTGGAAATGAGAGGAATCAGGCAAAGTTGAATGTAGCATAAGGGGAAAAAAATGCTCTTTTCATGTTGGCAAGTCTTTGCTATGCAGAAACTTTGAATTGTGTCAGATTCCTGCCTTCTGAAAAAACAACAACAACTGATCAGTAAAATATGGATAATGAAGCGTTCATTGTCAAAAAGATCACTGCGCTGTTCTGCTTTTAGGAGTTACTAAGCATATGGCTGTTTTGCTACCCGGCATGTTCCTGTGACCAGGACTAAAAACCATCGGGGAAACATTTACCGATCTCAGTAAACAGCCTTCCTTTTGCACATTTCTTTTAGGACGTGTTGGGAGGCAAATTGTTTGCAGGCTTTTTTTTTTTTGAGACACTTTTTTCCCCCCCCCTCTTGTTGCATTCTCTCTCCTCTTTGAATAAGCAGAGCTTACAGAATCCCACCCGCCTTTCACCGAATGCTTTGTGGCTTTGATTTATCATCTGTTTGTGTTTTTGGCAGCATTTCTGCCTTGACTCCCTTGGACAATACGAAGAACCCAGACATTGCCACAGAGGATCATGCTGAGGAGGAAATCACCGTGTGCCCTGGTATGACCTCTGCTTACAGTCGATTTGCAATTTTGAGTCAGAAAGGTTATGTCCTTTCCTTTCAGGCAGGCCCTTATTGTTTATGATTAAGTGGGACTTCAGAGCGTTCCCCCCCCCCATAAGCCCTTTGCTTCCAGGGCATATTGCCTGCAGATGCTTCTCGCCCCATTATTTTCCTTTTTCTATTGTTTGCTTGGCACCAGACTGAGGGTGAAATAAGTGAGACTTGTGTTCAGCTGCTTTGTTTTGAATAAATACTATTTTGGTAAATGTTTATAGTGACCTTTTTTTCTTAGTTAGGTTTAACAGGACAAGGTCTCTTGATCCTGTCCTTCGGAGACTGAATGAAACGCTTGTTCCTCCTAGTTCCGAACGAGCAACTTGATTCAGTGAACGAGGAATGGATCAAGGTGAAACTGTTCTCTTCCGAAGCCGTTCTGATTCTGACCTTGTTTTCTTAAAGCAAGCTTTTTTCCAGTTGTACATTTGACACAGGATTAAGTTTCACTGTGAGGTTTCCCACAGATGATTGGCTAAGGTTTTTTTTATCGAGGGAAGTATAGACCGGATACGAAGGAAACACCAGCTACGTGGGTGCTGAGCTGAGGGGTTTTATTCTTGCATAATATTATTCACCAGCTTGCACCATCAAGTGTACAGTTTACGTGCCCTCCTGTTCCCTGTTTCTCATTTCGCCGTAGAGCGGCATTAGTTTTATCTACACATGGCTGCACTATGGCTTTTAAACTTCTACTTCAGCTGTGTTGTTGCACGTTGTCTGCTAACATTTGTGACAAGTCTAAAAAATGTTTAGAAACTGTGAAGACACTGTAAAGCAAATGGAATACGTTTTATCAGCTTGTGTGGAGTCTGCTGGGGGGGGAGGGGGTTGGAAGGGGCTTACAGAGTCTAGGAAGGCGGGGGTGGGGGTGGGGTGGGGGTGGGGCGGGCTGCCGCCGCCACTGCTAACATGGAGATTTCTGTTTGCAGAAACCCAGCAGAGTCCATCCCAAGCTGTTGAGCCTGAGAGTGGAGAAATCCATTCATCCAGCAAAGATGTCTTTCTGCAGGTAAGCAGGTCCTTAGGGAATAACAGCCAGCAAAGCATCTGGACTGCGGAGTCTCATTGCTTACCCATTTTCCAAAATGAGCTGCTTTGCGAAACGAGAGGCAGCTTGCTAGAAAAATCTTGTCCGGAAATGCCTCCTCTCATCTTGGGCCTCCTGGTGTGTTTTTTTTTTTTCCTTTTTATCATCAATTTCTCCTCCGTGGTTATGGCACTTCTTCTTAGTTAAGGGTTTTCTCGTTGACTTTCTCACATTGGGCATTTTGGGCGCAACACTTATCAGTATGGTGCCTTTGTGAGCAGTGATATGCTAAAATGTGCCAGAGGACACCACTGGATGCTGCTGTGGAAAGGGCAACCAGTTGCTCCCGGCTCATGTTTCTAACTGAACAAAGGGGTTACAAGCATGAGAGCAAAATTGATTTCACAGTGAGATTAAACTCCCCACTGTTGCTTATGGAAACGGAGTGGGCAGAATGTGTGGTGTCAGTGCTGGCTTGAATGGCGCTGTCGAATTTTGGACCGATTGCTATGCTCGTATTAGTGCTTTCATTGAACAAGCTTAGATGTTTCTCTAAATTAACCCGGAGAAAATCTTCTCTTGCTTGTATCATTATCACCAGACGAATGCTGTTGGGTTGAGTTTTCAGTGTACCGGTGCTGCAGTCACCGTGCAGCTGTCATGACAATGACATCTGACTTCAGTTGCTGTTTCTGGTAAAGACACCTAGTTAGGTTGCAATTTAAAGGGGGAGGGGATATCAAAAGAACTCCCAGGTGCTGTTCTGACAGGTTACATGAATGCAGCAAATTGAAGAATGCTTGACAAGATGACTCGTATGTGAAAAGCATAATTCTTAGAGGGCCCCCCCCCAGCCTCCGCAGGGTGTGGTGCCTATATGAAGATGGCTACAGTATAGAGCATAACCTTGTCACAGGCATCTTAATGCATAGCTTAGGCCAGGGGTCTGCAACCTTGACAACCTGGACTTCAGCTCCCAGGATTCCTCAGCCAGCTATGCTGGGAGCTGAAGTCCACAAGTCTTAAAAGTTGTCAAGGTTGCAGACCCCCGGCTTAGGCACTTCTGGCCAAGTGCCCTTAGTCTGCTAGAATTTGGGGCTGTGTGAGAGAGTATATCAATGAATAGCCAAGTGCTCGTGGTCTAAAAGGGCAGTAGGGTGGTCTCAATTAGGAGAAGGTCCTTTATATTTTATGAAGGGGTTCTGGGCTGGAGTTAGGAGGGGTGGGATTTCTGTTGTAGCGCCAATTCATTGGAATGACGTTTCCCTCGGAAAAAAAAGTATAAATAAGGCTTTGCTACAACTTAGACTCTAGGCTGCAAGTCTTTTTTTTTAATTCCTCCTGCCATTTGAAATGTTATGAAGGTGCAGTTGAACTACTCATAGCTGTTGCAATGTTATTTTATGTATTTCATTACTGTATGCTGTGTTATGTATTCCTGGAATTCAACACATTTTTCAAACACCGTGCAATATACGAAGGGGCCTGCCATGATAAGAGGTGGATAAATATTTAAAATAATTAAATAAAAGAACTGTGCAGGCAGGCAGGCAGCAGGTGGTCAGAATGAGAGTCGCTTGGAATAAGAAAGTAGCCCATCTTACGCCTTGCCTTGTGGTGCTGAGCAGAGGGATCCAAATGCTACGGCATGATTTAATCCTCAAGTTAAACAGAGTTAGACGGAGCATAATAGCATCTTGAGTTCCATGGCTGAGCAATTAATGAGACAAACTATTCAACAAGCTTGTTTCTGTATCCATACTGCTGCTGCCTCATTTGCCGGCCCACAGAGGAGGTTTCAGCTGCAAACTGCAGGGGATACTGTGGCTTTCCCCTTGGCTGGGTGGGCTGCCAATCATGCAGTTAAAGCATCTCTCTGCCCTTCTCCCAGGACTTATCAAAAGCCATTCAGAGGGAAGGGACTGACAAGTGTTGCTACACAATGCTGCATTTACATTTACAATGAGTTATTTACTGTGGGAGTGTAAGCAGTTTGTTTGGACACCTGGCATTTGCGCTGCAAGGCTGTATAAAGTGGAAATGGGGTAGAAATAGACCGTTCTTCACATCTGTCTACGTGTCATCTTATTAGGGTAACACTGTTTTGATCAGAATGCCTCATCTTTGGCATGCCTCATCCTATGCCTAGCATATCCATGACACGCCAAAGAAAAATGAGATGTTGCAATGTTAAGATGTGAGATAATCGGAAGATGTGGTGGTGTACTAATAGTTGCCATGTAATTTAACAGCCACAGAATTCCCACCTCAGTTTAATTATCTGCCTTAGGTTTCTTTAGAAAAGGATTTTGTGAGTGTTTGCCTGCAATTTAATTCTGATCACATGCCAGCAGGGTGAGACAGCTGAGATATTTTTTTTAAAGGCCAATCATACAAATCCCCATGCATGTAAGCAGTGTTCAGTGAAATTCCTTATTGGTCTCTTACTTTACAATGTAAATTTTGCAATGAAACTGCTAAGCAACAGGCCTATTTAAAAGAGACTGCTCATAAAACAAAACATGAGGCATGCCAAAACAATCAATCAGACTGCCTCTTCTGATGGTTTCTTTGGAACTGAGCCATTCTAAGGACATAGATGACAGTTTCTCTCCATTTCTCTTCACCTGTATCTGAATAAGAGAGAGTTTCTTAGTTTTAGCCTAATAAAAATAACCTTACCTTAGTTCATAATAGAATATATTCCACCTAGCTCGTTTAAAATTTAAGCAGACCTGTTAGTGGTTCCGGCAAATCTTTCTTTGAAATGCTTAGGAATCTTTAAGTCGAATGACATTAGGAGAATATGATAGTAGCAGAGTCAGTTTGCCTGTTAAAAACTTGAGTATTTTAAGGAATAGGCTGTGTGTTTCAGATGGGTAAACACATGGTGACTCTGAGACTACAAAAAAATCCAAGAAAGAACTCTAAAATACTTTTTTTTCATCTTCTATCCCCGGTATAGAATTAGATATGATTTGCTAAAGCAATATGGTTCTCGTGTGCAAATCAAACTCCAAGATGATTTTTAATCCAAAATTCTGCTCGTAACTCTTGTCAGTGAACAGGAGTCCACACTTTTTTTAGAAGAAGGGTGGGAACAAAAGATGTAAGTACAGATTTTGGTAGGTAAGAATGTCTGGTTATTAGGAGACAGCAACATCTGGAATTTATGTCCTCATTATATCAGAGGATTTTTCCCTGTGTGTTTAGCTGTAATTCGTCACAGTCATAGACACTGAATTGATGCTTTTGGAATATGTCAGATCTTATCTGGGCTCCGAAGCTAAGTACAGTCAGGCCTGGTTCATATTTGAATGGAGATTTCTGAGGAACGTCAAGGCTGGAAGTGACAAATTCCTCTTTACTGCTGCCAAGAAAACTATAGGGATGTGTCCATGAAAGGATACTTTTAAAAGATGGAATAAGGATTTCTCTTGCATCACAGTTTCTTTTTGAAATAGATTCAATGGGCACAGTATGTAAAGAGCCAAGGGGTTAGCTGCTGTCTCCCCATTCTTTCCTCTAATTCTGGAGGGGAAAATTTTATGACTGCAAGAGAGACAGTTACAACACCCTGGAATGAAGACAGAATCTGGATATAATTTTCTGGGATTCCACGTAGGCAGCCTGCTTTCTCCACTCACATCCCTTTAGGGATAATTACAGATAGCTATTCTGAGCAATTAAACTGATAGAAAGAGCAAACTCTCACGGGTATGTCAGAAAACACACACTCTCTTTTTTATATAGTAATTTTATTAAAAGTTACAATTGTTGTTGTTGTTGTTGTTGTTGTTAGCTGCGAAGTCGTGTCCGACCCATCGCGACCCTATGGACAACATTCCTCCAGGCCTTCCTGTCTTCTACCATCTTCTGGAGTCCATTTAAGCTCACACCTACTGCTTCAGTGACTCCATCCAGCCACCTCATTCTCTGTCGTCCCCTTCTTCTATTGCCCTCGATCTTTCCCAGCATTAGGCTCTTCTCTAGTGAGTCCTTCCTTCTCATTAGGTGGCCAAAGTATTTGAGTTTTAGCTTCAGGATCTGGCCTTCTAAAGAGCAGTCAGGATTGATCTCCTCTAGGACTGACCGGTTTGATCGTCTTGCAGTCCAAGGGACTCGCAGGAGTCTCCTCCAGCACCATAGTTCAAAGGCCTCAATTCTTTGGCGCTCAGCCTTTCTTATGGTCCAACTTTCACTGCCATACATTGCAACTGGGAAGACCATAGCCTTGACTATACGTAATTTTGTTGACAGGGTGATGTCTCTGCTTTTTAGTGTGCTGTCTAGATTTGCCATGGCTTTCCTCCCCAGGAACAAGCGTCTTTTAATTTCTTGGCTACAGTCCCCATCTGCAGTGATCTTGGAGCCCAGGAAAATAAAATCTGTCACTACCTCCATTTCTTCCCCATCTATTTGCCAAGAATTGAGAGGGCCAGATGCCATGATCTTGGTTTTCTTAATGTTAAGTTTCAACCCAAGTTTTGCACTCTCCTTCTTCACCCGCAACAAGAGGCTCTTTAGTTCTTCTTCACTTTCTGCCATTAGAGTGGTATCATCTGCGTATCTTAGGTTGTTGATATTTCTTCCGGCAATCTTAATTCCAACTTTTGATTCATCTAGCCCTGCCTTTCTCATGATGTGCTCTGCATATAAGTTAAATAGGCAGGGCGACAGTATACAGCCTTGCCGGACTCCTTTCCCAATTTTGAACCAATCAGTGGTTCCGTGTCCAGTTCTCACTGTTGCTTCTTGACCCGCATATAGGTTTCTCAAGAGACAAATAAGATGGTCTGGTACTCCCATCTCTTTAAGAACTTGCCACAGTTTGTTATGATCCACACAATCAAAGGCTTTAGCATAGTCAATGAAGCAGAAGTAGATGTTTTTCTGGAACTCCCTAGCTTTCTCCATGATCCAGCGTATGTTGGCAATTTGATCTCTAGTTCCTCTGCCTCTTCGAAATCCTGCCTGTACTTCTGGTAGTTCTCGATCCACATACTGCTGAAGTCTAGCTTGTAGGATTTTAAGCATGACTTTACTAGCATGAGAAATGAGTGCAATGGTGCGATAGTTTGAACATTCTTTGGCACTGCCTTTCTTTGGAATTGGAATGTAAACTGATCTTTTCCAATCCTGTGGCCACTGTTGAGTTTTCCAAATTTGCTGGCAAATTGAGTGTAGCACTTTTACTGCACTGTCTTTTAAGATTTTGAATAGCTCAGCTGGAATACTGTCACCTCCACTAGCTTTGTTGTTGCTCAGCTTTTCTAAGGCCCACTTCACCTCACATTCTAGGATGTCTGGCTCGAGGTCAGTGACCACCTCATTGTGATTATCTGGGACATTAAGCTCATTCTTGTATAGTTCTTCTGTGTAATTTTGCCACCTCTTCTTAATCTCTTCTGCCTCTGTTAGGTCCCTGCCATTTTGGTCCTTTATCATGCCCATTTTTGCATGAAACGTTCCCTTCATCTCTCCAATTTTCTTGAAAAGATCTCTGGTCCTCCCTATTCTATTGTTTTCTTCTATTTCTTTGCATTGTTCATTTAAGAAGGCATTCTTATCTCTTCTAGCTATTCTCTGGAATTCTGCATTCAATTGGGCATATCTATGTTTTTCTCCCTTGCCTTTCGCTTCCCTCCTTTCCTCAGCTATTTGCAAAGCTTCCTCAGACAGCCATTTTGCTTTCTTGCATTTCTTTTTCTTTGGGATGGTTTTGGTTGCTACCTGTTGTACAATGTCGCGAACCTCTGTCCATAGTTCTTCAGGCACTCTGTCTATCAGATCTAATTCCTTAAATCTATTTGTCACCTCTACTGTATATTCAACAGGGATATGATTTAATTCATACCTGAGTGGCCAAGTGCTTTTCCCTACTTTCTTCAGTTTAAGCCTAAACTTTGCAAGGAGAAGCTCATGGTCTGAGCCACAGTCAGCTCCTGGTCTTGTTTTTACCGACTGTATAGAGCTTCTCCATCTTTGGCTGCAGAGCATATAGTCAATCTGATTTCTGTGTTGACCGTCTGGTGATGTCCATGTGTAGAGCCGTCTCTTGGGTTGTTGGAAAAGAGTGTTTGCTATGACCATCTTATTCTCTTGACAAAATTCTATCAGCCTGTGCCCTGCTTCATTTTGTACTCCAAGGCCAAACTTGCCTGTTATTCCAGTTATCTTTTGGCTTCCTACTTTAGCATTCCAATCCCCCATGATGATAAGGACATCATTTTTTGGTGTTACTTCTATAAGGTGCTGTAGGGCTTCATAGAACCGGTCAATTTCATCCTCTTCAGCACTGGTGGTTGGGGCATAGACTTGGACTACTGTGATATTGAGTGGTTTGCCTTGGATTCGAATTGAGATCATTCTGTCATTTTGAGGATTGTATCCCAGTATTGATTTTCCTACTCTTTTATTGACTATGAAGGCTACTCCATTTCTTCTGAGGGATTCTTGCCCGCAGTAGTATACCTGATGGTCATCTGAATTAAATTCACCCATTCCTGTCCATTTTAGTTCGCTGATACCTAAGATGTCGATGTTCAGTCTTGTCATCTCTTGTTTGACCACGTCCAGCTTGCCTTGATTCATGGATCTTACATTCCAGGTTCCTATGGAGAAAAAATCTTTACAGCATCGGACTTTCCTTTCACCACCAGACATATCCACAGCTGAGCGTCCTTTCGGCTTTGGCCCAGTCGCTTCATTCTTTCTGGCGCTACTAGTACTAGCCCTCTGCTCTTCCCCAGTAGCATATTGGACGCCTTCCGACCTGAGGGGCTCATCTTCCAGCGTCATATTGTTTTGCCTTTTGGTACTGTCCATAGGGTTTTCATGGCAAAGATACTGGAGTGGGTTGCCATTTCCTTCTCCAGTGGATCACGTTTTGTCAGAACTCTCAGCTATGACCTGTCCGTCTTGGGTGGCCCTGCACGGCATAGCTCATAGCTTCATTGAATTACGCAAGCCCCTTCGCCACGACAAGGCAGTAATCCATGAAGGGGAAAGTTACAATTAGAAAGTTAAAAACTAATACAAGCTGAAAAAGAAGAGAGTAAAAAGAAAAAATAGAAAGTGTAGAAATGAAAAAAGAAAAAGTAAGACTATAGTAAAGAAAAAGAACCGTATACAAATGACTTCCCCCTTTACCACAAGTATAAACAATTGTAGTAATTTTTCATTTTCTCTTAAAACACAGTGAATGATCTCTTGTTCCCATATCTCATCTCTTACCTACAAACAAATCCTTAAAGATCCATTGTTCAGTCCTGATCAGCAAAAGTCTATTAAGAGTTACCAGAGATAACATATCTCTTTTAATCTGGATCAAATAAACCAGCTTTATATTTCTTCCTTTTACTTTTAACAATCTTGATATTTAGTACCTCCAAATAATTTCCTAGAGATTTCTTTCTTTTTTTTCTTTTCTTTGCCCCTTTTCACAAAATTCTTCAAAGCTTTAATAAGCCCCTTTTGTAAATCCAGTATAGGAAAATTATCCAGCTCATTCGATATTTATTCAGTGTTGCTAAAGTTGGAGGACTCAGAGTATGCTGACTGGCCTGTTCAATTTATTAAACAGGATTTGAGCATGTTTATCTTCTGGAGCTGAGAACTAAGTCACAAAATTGTCTTAATATTTTAAATTTTAGAGAAGCAACCTAGAACTAGGGAGAAATTTCCTGAGAGTTTAGATAGAACAATTAATCAGTGGAACAACTTGCCTCCCAAAGTTGTGGATGCTCCAACACTGGAAATTTTTAAGAAGAGACTGGACAGCCATTTGTCTGAAATGGTGTAGGGTTTCCTGCCTGTAGCAGGGGGTTGGACTAGAAGATCTCCAAGGTCCCTTCCAACTCTGTTATTCTGTTACAGTCTCCATCTAGAACAGTAATAATAATAATAATAATAATAATAATAATAATAATAATAATAATAATTAATAATAATAATAATAAAATAATAATAATAATAATAATAATAATAATAATAATAATAATAATAATAATAATAATAATAATAATAATGACGGAGGAGGAGGAGGAGGAGGAAGGGACCTTGGAGGTCATCTAGTCCAACCCCCCGCTGAGGCAGGAAACCCTATACCATTTCAGGCAAATGGCTGGCCAGTCTCTTCTTAAAAACTTCCAGTCTTGGAGCATTCACCACTTCTGGAGGCAGGTTGTTCCACTGGTTAATTGTTCTAACTGTCAGGAAGTTTCTCCTTAGTTCTAGGTTGCTTCTCTCCTTGACTAGTTTCCATCCATTGCGTCTTGTTCTGCCTTCAGGTGCTTTGGAGAATAGCTTGACTCCCTCTTCTTTGTGGCAGCCCCTGAGATATTGGAACACTGCTATCAGGTCACCCCTCACCCTTCTCTTCGTTAAACTACACATACCCAATTCCAGCAACTGTTCCCTATATGTCCCCCAATCACCTTTGTTGCTCTTCTCTGTACTCTTTCTAGAGTCTCAACATCTTTTTACATCGTGGTGACCGAAACTGGATGCAGTATTCCAGGTGCATCAAAGAATTTACTGTATGATGTGTCTGAGTGCCTTTTAGAAACTTAAGTCACAGTATATTTTCTAAGCCATAATAGTTTAGTTTACTGTAGCTTGGACTGTGAGTTTAACCATTGTGGTTTGTTTACCATGCTTTCTGACTTGTATGAATAGTCACTGTGTTTTATTCAGCAACATGTGGTTAAAATAAATAGTAACTAGAAATGATCAGTCCAAAGAACAAGACTCTCAGATTAGCATATTTTTAGGAAAAAAAGATTAAAGTAAGAACTCAAGAATTTTGCCAAGTACTTTACTTTGAGGATGATGATAATATAGCTATAGGCCAATTGAGACTGTCTTTCTTGTACTCGTTTAATGTAAGGGGGGGGGGGCTGTCTTTTCTGAGAAAGTGGGTCAGCCTGCATCTGTAGATTGTAAAAACTGCTAATAATCTTCCTGTGAAAATGACAACCAGCTCAGTCAAGAATGAATAAATACTGTAAATAAATAAATAAATGCTGCTCAGTCACCTTTTATCATGAGATGGGTGGCACATAAATTTGATAGATAGGTAGGTAGGTAGATAGGTAGGTAGGTAGATAGAGGGATGTAAAAGAACTACCTATGCAATACTGTCTCAGCCTGGAAACTAAAGCAAACTTTCTTCTATTCATGTACAAGTAACAGGATCATTTATATTAGGCTTATCACTCGTGCATCTCCATCTGTGCAAGTGGTGGGCACATGGGTCCACTGTTCGCACAATTGGATCTGTGCTCCCGTTCCCACCACTTCTACAGCCCAGTTCCAAATGGGCCGCAGCCCTGAACTGGGCTATACCCCGTGGGGATGGGGACCCTTGTTTTAAGAGGTGGGTATAGGTGCTATGTTCACACTCCTGTGCATTGGGAAGCACCTTTGGGAAACTGAATCTGAAGTACTGCATAGCCTGAGTGCTTAATTGTGTAAATGTTAACTTGGAATTCAGAACTGGGGCTTGCCTCTTTTGTTACTTGAATTCCCACCGTCAGAAAATGAAACGATCCACTTACTCACTGCAGAACTGAATATCAACCAGCTTCTAGTGAAGATACTATTTTCCTAAAAGCTAAACTATATCCTGCTTCCAAGGGGGAAAATGTTAAGTCTTTTTCAATTATTCTATACGTGGATCTGAAACCGGATGGAGTCAGTAAAGAGGAAATATTCATACAGAAGCCTTGAGATTCCCAGGTGTATTTTATCCTGGTAGAAGAGGAGACCGATGGAAGTACAGCCACCTGGGGAAAGGCAAACTCTGGCTTCAGTGCGTGAAAAATCTGTCAGTCACCTTTATTTTGGTTGCCAGTGCTCTCATTTTCTCAATTTAAGGATGTTTTGACATTGGTAAGATTCAGCTGTAGAGGCGGTCAACAGTATTAAGTATCTGGGGGTGCAGATAACTTAACAATCTGAAATGGTCTCTCCACACATCATCCTTGGTGAAGCATTTTCTGTGTGAGATGAGGAGAGCACATCTTGCTCCTTCTGCCCTGGCCACTTTTTACAGAGGCACGATTGAGCGCATTTTAACAAACTGCATCGCTGTCTGGTTTGGTGGCGGCAGTGTCTCAGATAGAAAGTCCATACAGAGAATGGTAAGGACAGCCGAGAAGATCGGTAGGAAGCTCGCTTCCTGGTATTCAGGATGCTGCTTATAAGCGCTATGTGCTTAGAGCTCAAAGCGTTGCTAGAGACCCCACACACCCACTTTACGGTCTGTTTCTGTTGCTCCCCTCTGGGAGGAGGTTTCGAAGTATTTCTAGCAGGACTACCCGATTCTGTAATAGCTTTGTTCCCTATGACATCCTTCTGGTAAACTCTCAAGATTCATTTTTCTCGCCATGCACATGTATACATAACCTGAACTAGACTGTTCTTTCTCTGTCATATAATATATGTGGGTATATGCATAGTTCTGTATTTATTTTTGACATGTTTATGTAGTGTATATTGGAGGTGATGACCCTTTGAAAGCTGTATCAACGATTAGTGTACGTTCAACGTGACAATAATCCTATCCTATCCTATCCTATCCTATCCTATCCTATCCTATCCTATCCTATCCTATCATTTTCCCAAGAGAATGGCATACTTGGGGCACAGGGAATCCTTGCTTTAAATAGGACATATGGCTCTCATGATGATTTGGGAGCACACAGTGTCTATGAAAGGAGCATTGATTATCAGCAGCATGATGCTCACTCATCAGTGTCAGGCTCTCTGACCTGTTGAGTTGCAAAAAAGTTCCTGGGCTGGGAAGATCAAGCCAAGGGAAGATCAGAAATGACAGATGATCAAGGCTGAGCATGGACAACAAACTTTGCAACACCAGCTTAGCTGACTTGTTATCCTCTTTCACAGGCTGACGAAGATGCAAGAGACCATGCACCTGGGCACAGCCCTCAAGCTGATAACCTCATGCCATGTCCGCTGTGCGAACTCAGATTCCCAACTTCAGAAATTGAGCTGCATGCTATGAATTGTAATGGCACTGGAGAGGACGCAGTTGAAGATGGTCCAGGTTCGCTGCTTTCTCTGATTTGCAACCGTGCTTCAGTTCTGGCTGACCCCGTGCATCTGTTTGCAATTATGGCATTAGTTAGGAAAATCCGTTGGGGGACAACTTCCATACAGTTCTGTATAGTTTATCCAGTGCTTAGAACTGTATGTAGCTTCTAGACCAGGGGTGTCAAACTGCCGGCCCGTAGGCCGGATGCGTCGCGACGAAACTGCGCCCACCCCATTGCCGGCAATGGGGAAAAAGCTCCGATACGTCGCGCGACGTCACGTGATGTTGCGCGTTTGACATGTCTGTTCTAGACCTAGCACCTTAGTCCATAATTTAGTCTCCATTATTTGTTAATGCAACCTCTCATTTTCATGTTATGAAGTGAAGTCCAAGCATTTTAATCTTGACTAGTCCCTGTTCTTATCCCTAACATGCTTCTGTTTCCAGGTCTACTAAGTTATTTACCAGTGAGAAATCCTGTCCTTAGTGGCTAACATTGCTGCATAATGCTGCTGGATTAAAAGAGTTAACTTTGCAAACAGCTCTTGCTAGGCATTGATATTTAGTAGGTGAATGTCTGCCTGATATGACAAGTATCCTAAATATTTAACCTGCACAGTTATATATGTATAATACACGGAAAAAATATTTATTGTATTTAGACATCTTATTTAGCATCAGGAATGGTGCCTTAGGCTCTTTCCACATATGGGGATAGTACCAAGTTTAAATGGATATTGCCTTCCTGTGTCCCAACAATGTTGTAGGGCTTACATGAGATTGAGAAGCTGAGTTGATTAGCAATTAACTAAGCTTAATTCCTGTTTCAGAAAAACACTGCAAAGATAGTTTTGTGGTGTTTCGTCTGGAGCTGCAGAACAAGTGACTTCCAATTAGTAGGAATTCTCACATTCCAGAGCCAAAAACGCTGTAGATGCTATCCCCGCCCATTATTCATTAAAAACAACAGAGAGATCTGTTGCTCTCCCTGCCTCCTATCATTATTGCTTTTCTCATTACTCTATAAGCAACAGGAATAAGAAGAAAGAGATGGGTGGCTATAGAAATTGGATGGATGGATGGATGGCAGGCATACTGGTTGGAGCATCAGTATTTGTGCCCTCCCATTGGTCAGGCGATTAGTCTGTCATTCCTTCCCCATCCCCATCTACCTAGTCCCAGGGAACAGCAGTGTTGGACTTGGAATTCAAACTACAGAATTCCAAATGTTGCCTTAATATTTTTGTGGTCTGATTACTATAACATCAATTCAGTTCTGATTATGTAGTCCATAAAGGAGACCAAATTAACTAGAATCACTAATGCAGAGTCTGGCCTCCCCTTTAGTAAGGGAGAGATATGACACCTGATTTCTAGCAAAGACAATATTGTAAATATATCATGATAGGGAGAAGGTATTACCAATTTGCATTTTAATGGTATGATTAATATAATGGCATAGGTCTTTTAATTAACCTTGTCATGCCACTAACCATGTCATGTCAAGCTGCAGTACATTATAGGTAAGCATTATTGCAGTTCTAAAATTACTACTCTCATACTCTCAAATATGAACAAGTTGATTTAGCCCTTCAGAAATCTTTATTGAATTAGAAATTATAAAAATCAAATGTTATGAATTTGAGCAATTAAAAAAAATAGTTTCTTTGTCTCTGACCATTTGTTGTCAATAGTTGCCTAAATCTTTTCATGCTGTAGTGAGGACTAATATTTCTATAATGAAGGTCATTTTTTTTCTAACTTCTAACAAGGACTTGTGTATTTTTAAGAAGTGTTCCTGTGTTTTATGTTCCCCAATATGCCCTGTTATCTCCCTGTTTGCACCATAGTATTGTATACTAAGTATACAATTATTTCAATCATTTTATTTACTTATACCTCTGTGTATAATTAGTCATAACATGCACTCACTGTTGTACGTGTAGTGGCCTGTGCAACATATTATTAGGACTGTAGTACAACCTGAATTATGGACAGAGATTCTACTTCCAATAGGGAGAAAGTCTTTGCTTTCGCTTTAATTGTTTCTGTTGGTTGATAGTTATTTGCATTTATAAATATGATAGTTTCTAAAAACAGTTGCTGTGATAATAATAGGAAGAAATATGAAGAAGAGAATGTAATTATCCAGTCATAAGATAATTTTTTTGTGGTTTAATGTTTTGGAAATGGTAGATGTAAGGCAAAATATAATGCCTTATATTTATTATTTGCCTTTTAAATGCATAATATAAAAACAGAATACAATAAAAGCTATCCTTTACTTTGTATATAAACTCACAAACATCTTCCCTCCACTTAATATTTTACCTTGCTTGGATGTATGGCTCAAATGGCTCTCAAATAAAATTTTCTACACCTTCCCTAAAACTAGCTTTTTATTCTTTTTTCCATAGCCCCCTTAACGCCTTCACATGGCGTCTACAATACTGAAACTGCACTATGGCAAATCAAAATCATAATCGAATCCTCAGGGATTTGGGGCTTCTCATGGTCTCTGGATCAATGATTTGATTTAGATCAGACTTGCATCTGCAAAATTTCTTAAGGCCTTTCAATGTTTTCCTGTTAAAGCAGCCTTCTAAAAGTTGATATAAGTATCTGAAGCTAGCTGAGTCAAGTTGGCCCGATGTTATTTTGAAAATTCTCTATTTCACATCCCCCACACTTGACCAGTTGCTTCTGAATAGTCTTTATATTTGTCTGCTCTGCAATCAGGGCAGCAGCACTGTGAAAGAAAATCAAAACTTTGAACCATCCTTCTCCTTAATCTGTTCCAAGAAGGCTACTGTACTTCCTGAGTGTTGACTTGGGCGGGTCAATGATTCAATTTGGGGAGTTCTTAATTGGTTTTCCCGTGGAGGTCTCTGATACTATAAACTCTACCATCTTTCAGTGTTTTTCATTACAAAATAACCTCTGTGACTTGTCCATTTATTGTTCTGTAACTGCCTCCTGTAAATTCCTTGGCTGTTATTTGAGTTTGTAATTTAAAGAAGCTGCATCAGCTTGGCGGATACAGAAGACCATTTCACCCGAGGTATGGTTACGTGGCTTTCTGTGTTCAGGCAATTACTGTGGTTGAAAATACACACACACTTGCAGCTTTTAGCTAAGCTGGTCTTTCACTTCTTTGGCAAACCTACCTGAAATCTTTTAAGGAAGTGTGCAGAATGCCTTTTACCACTGTTGTAATTGTCAAGACGGGAGGGATGTTGATATGCGAGGGTGTGTCATTGGATAACAAAACTTACATATGGAGAAACTGTGGCTCAGATGGAGTCGCCTGAACAGAAGTCTCCAGTTGGATACCTCTCAGCCATTTCGGACACAGACATGCCACGCAGCAGTGTCAAGTTTAGCCTTTGGAAGAAAAGTTGTAAGGGGAGAGATGATAGCCGTCAACCGAAAGAACTGCATACAGAAGAAGGGCAAGATCTATTTTCTGTCACTTCACCGAGCGGAACACAGAATAATACATTGAAGTTGCAGGAAGGCAGATTCTGGTTGCAGTTCAGGAAAAAAGATCTTAAGAGTAAGAACAGTTTTGACAGTGAAACCAATTACTTAGAGAGGTAGTGGCTTCAATTCTTTGAATATGTTTAGGTAAAGGATGGGCAGCTAGCTATTAGGGATGCTTTCGTTTGGATCCCTGTAGTGAGCAACATATTGGACTGAGTGGTCCTGTCCCATTCCATGATCCTCATAGGAAGAAAAAGGGCTTCGGGCAACAGAAGGCTGTCAGAGCCTCCTGCATACCTGTTTTGGCTGGCACTTTCTTGGTAGGTTACCACTGTAACTCAGATAGGGAGACCCCTAGATTTCTTTTCTAGATACCTGCTAATTACATAATGCAAGTCTATTTTGTGGAGCAGTCTCCTGCTTCTCTTTGTTCCACTCTGTAGGTATTTCCAGAATGTTAACCGAGAATATCATCAAAGATTAACAGTGAATTGTCTTCCCCTCCACAATGAGTCAATTTCCAACTTCGTTGAAGAGAAATAGTGTGTCATAATGTTGCAGAATGCATCTGGGGTTGAGACAGGATGTCATTTTTTACCCGCCTTGCAGCCACACCTCAGGTGCAAGGTGTCAAGTCTTCCTTTCCCTTAGCTCTCCCGCTGACGTTGTTTTTAAAAAAGGCTTCAACGTCAAGAGAAGTGACACTGAGATAGCATTTTAAGGCCAACATGGCAAGAAACAGTACCATTATTAATAAGTATTTTTTAAAAATAGCAAGGCTGATTAAAAATATGTGTGTATTTAATACTGAGGGATGTAATGATTGTGGGATGGGGTCTTGTATCAACACAGTGGGAAGCCTGCTGCAAAGGAAACCAGCTTGAGTCATTGATCTCATTTAGGGATCCCCCCCAGTGTTTATAAAAATGTAAATATCTGCTATTTTCTCTTCTGGTAATATATGGAATATGATGCAAAATTTGAAAATTATCTACTTGCAAAAGGATACTAGTACATCGGAAAAATACTCCAAGATTTACAGGCTGCTTCTTTGAGGAGCTTTATGTCAGTATGAGGGACTTTCAATGGTATTTTATCATAGAAATGGGAATCCAAGACGGTATCTATGAAAAAGTTGAAGTGGAGGTTATTTTCTCCTTGGGGGCTTGTATATACATTGCTGATGCTGCTCCTTCAACTCAATTTCCCTATATTTAACATGCATAAGTTACTAGCATGGTCTGGTAAATATAGCCAAGGTACAGGTGAAACTCAAAAAATTAGAATATCGTGCAAAAGTTCATTTATTTCAATAATGCAACTTAAAAGGGGAAACTAATATACGAGATACTCATTACATGCAAAGCAAGATAGTTCAAGCCGTGATTTGTCATAATTGTGATGATTATGGCTTACAGCTCATGAAAACCCCAAATTCACAATCTCAGAAAATTAGAATATTGTGAAAAGGTGCAATATTCTAGGTTCAAGGTGTCCCACTCTAATCAGCTAATTAAGCCATAACACCTGCAAAGGGTTCCTGAGCCTTTAAATGGTCTCTCAGTCTGGTTCAGTAGGAATCACAATCATGGGGAAGACTGCTGACCTGACAGTTGTGCAGAAAACCATCATTGACACCCTCCATAAGGAGGGAAAGCCTCAAAAGGTAATTGCAAAAGAAGTTGGATGTTCCCAAAGTACTGTGTCAAAGCACATTAATAGAAGGTTATGTGGAAGGGAAAAGTGTGGAAGAAAAAGGTGCACAAGCAGCAGGGATGACCGCAGCCTGGAGAGGATTGTCAGGAAAAGGCCATTCAAAAGTGTTGGGGACTTTCACAAGGAGTGGACTGAGGCTGGAGTCAGTGCATCAAGAGCCACCACACACAGACGGATCCTGGACATGGGCTTCAAATGTCGTATTCCTCTTGTCAAGCCGCTCCTGAACAACAAACAACGTCAGAAGCGTCTTACCTGGGCTAAAGAAAAACAGACCTGGTCTGTTGCTCAGTGGTCCAAAGTCCTCTTTTCTAATGAGAGCAACTTTTGCATCTCATTTGGAAACCAAGGACCCAGAGTCTGGAGGAAGAATGGAGAGGCACACACTGCAAGATGCTTGAAGTCCAGTGTGAAGTTTCCACAGTCTGTGTTGATTTGGGGAGCCATGTCATCTGCTGGTGTTGCTACACTGTGCTTCATTAAGTCCAGGGTCAACGCAGCCGTCTACCAGGAGATTTTGGAGCACTTCATGCTTCCTTCCACAGACGAACTTTATTGACTTCATTTTCCAGCAGGACTTGGCACCTGCCCACACTGCCAAAAGCACCAAAACCTGGTTCAATGACCGTGGGATTACTGTGCTTGATTGGCCAGCAAACTCGCCTGACCTCAACCCCGTAGAGAATCTATGGGGCATTGCCAAGAGAAAGATGAGAGACATGAGACCGAACAATGCAGAAGAGCTGAAGGCTGCTATTGAAGCATCCTGGTCTTCCATAACACCTCAGCAGTGCCACAGGCTGATAGCTTCCATGCCACGCCGCATTGAGGCAGGAATTGCTGCAAAAGGGGCCCAAACCAAGTACTGAGTACATATGCATGCTTATACTTTTCAGAGGTCCGATATTGTTCTATGTACACTCCTTGTTTTATTGATTGCATGTAATATTCTAATTTACTGAGATTGTGGATTTGGGGTTTTCATGAGCTGTACGCCATAATCATCACAATTATGACAAATCACGGCTTGAACTATCTTGCTTTGCATGTAATGAGTCTATCTCATATATTAGTTTCCCCTTTTAAGTTGCATTACTGAAATAAATGAACTTTTGCACGATATTCTAATTTTTCGAGTTTCACCTGTATGCAATTCTAGAATCATTGTGTCAGAAGGGATCTTGGAGGCCTTCTAGTGCAACCCCTTGCTCGAGCAGTAGACCTTACACCATTCTGGCAAATGATTGCCCAATCTTTTCTTGAAAACCTCCAGTGCTGGAAGACCCACAACTTCAGGAGGCAGGCCATTCCACTGATTAATTGTACTCACGGTCAGGAAATTTCTCCTTAGTTCCAGGATGGATCTCTTTAATGAGCTTCCACCCATTACTGCCCTCAGGTGCTTTGGATTATAAGCTGACTCTCTCCTCTCTGTGATAGCCCCTCAAGTACTGGAAGAGTTTTCATGTCACCCCCTAGTCCTCTTCATTGGACTACTAGACCCTCTGTGCTATCTCTAGGGTCTCAGCATCTTTCCTGTATTGTGGTGACCAGAACTGTTCATGGTATTCTATGTGGGGCCTCCCTTAATGTAAATATAAAGTAGTACTATTGCTTCATGTGATTTTGGAAGTATTCCCTCTGTCAATGCAGCCTAGGACAGTATTGGCTTTTTTGGCAGCTGGAGCACAGTGTGGTTCATACTTAAGTGGTCGTCCACTAGGAATCTAAATCTCTCTCACAAATGTTACTTGGGGCTAGGTATCACCTCTTCTATACTGTGCATTTGGTTGTTCTTGCCTAAGTGTAAGACCTTACTTTTCTCACCACTGAATTGCATTTTGTTGGCTAGGGCCCACTGCACAAGTACATCAAGATCTTTCTGAATCTTGAGTCTATCATCTAAAGTGTTAGCAGTTTTCCCCAGCTTGGTGTTATTTGCAAATTTGGTGAGTTCCCCTTCTATGCCCTCATCTAGATCATTTGTGATGCTGAAGAGCATTAGACTCAGGACAAGATCTTAAGGTACCTCACTTCATGCTTCCCGCCATGTAGATAGACTTCCATTGAGGATGACATGCTGAGTTTGGTTGGTCATCCAATTACAAATCCATCTGGTGGTGGTAATGTTTGTCCCACATTGTTCTGTCTTATTAAGAGTAGGCTGTGGTCTACTTTGGCAAATGCCTTATCAGATGCCTAAGTAAACTGTGTCCATAGCATTTCATTTATCAACTAATTTAGTCACTTTGTCAAAGAAGGCAATAAGGTTTGTCTGACATGTTTTAATGAAGCCATGCTGGCTTCTAGTAATTGCCTTGCTCATTTCTAGATGCACACAAATCCACAGCTTGATTATCTTCTCCAAGATTTTCCCAGGTATTGATGTCAAGCTGATTGGTCTGTAGTTTCCCAGGTACACCCCCCTTTTTTTTTTGAAGATTGGAACCACATCAGCTCTTTTCCTCTGGCAATTCCCCTGTGTTTGAGGAGCCCTGAAAGATTTTGTTCAGTGACCACCAAGAGTAAACTGAAACTGAGTCTTTAGTTTATTGGATCTTCTTCCTATTTCTTTCCCCTCAAAGTATATTAGATACATTCTGAGATAATTTTTGCTTTGAACATGTAAATTTACGTTTCTTGAAATAGTAAGGTGATTTCAAGACACTATCTACACAGTATCTTTAAATAGCAAGGAAGTCATTAAGATTATGTCAGAAGTCACATTAGAAAAATAATCCTTCTCGTAGGCTAGGAAATAGTTTGGAAAAGTTTGTTCTAAAATTTTGGAGAATCAGAAGAACTCAAAATGTGGTACTCAGAAAAAAAATTAAAGGAGAAATTGCCAGGAATGTACCAAATTATTCAAAATACTTGCAGGGGCCCATTATGGGTCCTCCATGAGTATTTTAATTACAAAGTGCTGCCATTAGCTTCTAGACCCCTCTCAGCATGAATGGAAAGGGTTAGTCGATATGGAATGCACCGAAGGGAGGTTATTTTATATTCAGAGGAATCAAGAGAGCTTTTCTTCACTGACGAGAAGAAAACCAAAACTGATCAACTTTTAATGTGACTACAGTGAACATTGCAAACATGTTTGAGTTAGCCCAGCATGTCGAGAGAGAAGATGCTGTGCTCATTCTGTATCGAGGGTTGAGAAGTACATTTTTCTCTTTTGCTGTAAGTGGAGAGTTATCTTGTAGCTGTTTTTCCTTTTGGGTTTTTTCCTTGGGAATCTTGCTCTAAGTTGAGCTCGATAGCATCATCTGACCATGGCTTTGTTGACTTTGGTGCTTGGAATGGAGCAGGTCAACTCAACTAGGAAAGGCTAATGCTGCCGGTGATGCCGTCCCCTGCTGCTGCTTCTGTTGGCAGTACAAACGTCGGTCTTTCCTGGCATTTCTGATGTTCTGGTCCCAGAGGTTTCTAGCAGCCTTATTGTGTCAGATGTGCTCTATTCTGCTGGAAAAAAAATAGCACTGATTAACACCTGAGCTGTGCACAAGAGACTGTTATAGGAATATTAACAATTATGCACCGGCTCAGAGAACTGCTTTGCTTTTGCTGCAGACTAGCTTGTTAAAAAGCCTTTGGGAGTGTCAAATAACTTGGGGATTAACAATTAAGTATAGAAACTACTTGTATCCAGAGCCAGGCCAGGTTTGCAGAAATGAGTTTAATAATAATAATAATAATAATAATAATAATAATAATAATAATAATAATAATAATAATAATAATAATAATAATAATAATAAAAAGTTGGAAGGGACCTTGGAGGTCATCTAGTCCAACCCCCTGCTCAGGCAGGAAACCCTATACCATTTCAGGCAAACGGCTGTCCAGTCTCTTCTTAAAAACCTCCAGTGTTGGAGCATTCACCACCTCTGGAGGCAGGTTGTTCCACTGGTTAATTGTTCTAACTGTCAGGAAGTTTCTCCTTTGTTCTAGGTTGCTTCTCTCCTTGACTAGTTTCCATCCGTTGCTTCTTGTCCTGCTTTCAGGTGCTTTGGAGAATAGCTTGACTCCCTCTTCTTTGTGGTAGCCCCTGAGATATTGGAACACTGCTATCATGTCACCCCTCAGTTGTTGTCCCCTCTTAAGAAGTCAGCCTTTTACGAATTTGTGAAGGTTCATCACCAACTTTTTCCTCGCAAGTAAGCAGCCCAGAAGTGTCTGCAAGTATAAACTTTAACCCAGAGAATACATAGTCCTCACACTGGTCATTGCATCATGTAAGGTGGGGAAAGGCACCCATTAAAATTGGTCTGTTATTTGAACTAGTGTGTGATAGTAGTTATCATGAGAGCAAATACAGAGGTGCCGAGGAGCCAAAACGAATGCTTCAAAGCCCAAAATTTTGCTGGCACTGGTAAAACATCTTTCCATTCTGAACTCTGTAGGTGCACCTACTTTAGAACAGATGTTGAGCAAACAGTAACAGTTTTATAGTGCCTATAACACAAATTCAAACCTTTCTCCTAATGAGAGCATTGAGCACAGGAAGATCTGATACGAAGCTGTAAAAATGTTCTGATACGCTGCCCCCTCCACTGGATTGCCCAACAGTGCTTAAAGCAACATCTGTTCTACATTAGCAACTCTAGCCCCCTGGTGGAAATGGCTTAGGATATCCGATATGTTCCCCAAGTAGCATAGCTGGTGGTTTGTCAACAGAAAGAAATGGAAAGGAATTCAATTGTATGAAACGGACATTTTAAAATCATGTTTATAAATGGCTAACAAGTAAAGCTGTGGCCTCTGATTGGGTTTGCCCTGATTTCATTATTATAGTGATTAAATCTAACCAGTATAAAGAATTATTGCTGCGTATATGATTATTCTGATATATGGGAAATTTTGGCTGTTAGCCTTTCTTACCCTTTTCCCTGTTTAAAATGTATTTCGGGTCTTGGTTATGTGATTTTAACCAACCAGATAGGTTTCTCTTCCCTTTTGCCCCTACATCTCTATTCAGACCTATCCCTCACTTCTCAGGCTCTTGTCAAAACCCCTTTTCATAATCTACCCAAATCCAGAACTTCTTAAAAACAAATGTTGTGCCTTATGCCAATATGCAGACATGCATTCCACAATGGAAATGCAGGCTACCACTTGTTCTGGGTTTTACTCTTTTTTCATTCCCCAGTAAACACATACATATGATCCAAGCCTCTGGAATACTTCTCACCTTGATTCACTGAGGTCATTCATTTATCCAACTCTAACGGAGTCAAAGAGGTCTCCTGTGCCTTTGGATTTGAAACAATACTAGAAAGAGCAGATCTTTGAGTGCAGCGTTGTCAGAGTTGGTTTCCAGGTTTTCCATATTTGTCCAACATTTCTACTAGTTATCAAAGCAATAGATAGGTGTCTTTCATTGTTAGGTTGTTTAGAGTTCCCATGTGAATGTAGAAATGAAATAATTTAGATTATTGGTGCAAAAGCCTTCATACAGAGTTTAAGTCAACACTTCTGTCTTCATGCACTGGGTGAATGCTTTAAAACTTCAGCTTACATAATGAGAAATATCACATCATTATAAATTAGACCTCACTACTCTCACGGTGATGCCCCAAGCAAACCGGTCCTACTTGGCAAGAAGCTTTGACGTTCTTTTCTGAAACATATATTGTGTCCTTTGTTGTGATACTTGACACTTCTTGAGATCTCCAAGAAGAGAGATAGAACAACTGTTTTGTTTTTGTTTTCAAGTAATGACCCGCCGACAGAGGGAAGCCAAGAGTAAGCTTGCCAGCTACAAAAAAGCCTCAAAATCTGTAGACATGGACAAGTAAGTAGTATGCTCTATATAGTCCATTTTGACGATTTTTTTAATTGGAGCCCTGGTAGATATTTCTGTTACATAAAACTCTGAAGCTTTGATAGATTCACTCATCATTCTGTGATGCATCTTGTAATAGGAAAGGCCACCTCAGTCTTACCTATTTTTTACCTTTCCTTCTAGTTGGGCTTTCCTAGGTTTTACATTCTTTTTAGAACGCCTAATTCAGCATTGTCTACCCACAGCAGTGCTTCTCAATGTCATCCACTTTAAAATGTATAGACCAATCCATGCTTGCTGGGGAATTCTGGGAATTAAAATCCACACCTCTTAAAGTGGATGAGATTGAGAAACACTCGCCTAGGGCAGGGGTAGGCAACCTTGGCTCTTTTATGACTCATGGACTTCAACTCCCAGAATTCCTGAGCCAGCATGGCTCAGCTTGGAAACTCTCCCTTTTCCCTCAGCATGACTGGCTCAGGAATTCTGGGAGTTGAAGTCCATGAGTCGTAAAAGAGCCAAGGTTGCCTACCCCTGGCCTAGGGAATGCGGATGTGCTGCTAGTTAAACGAATCCTTTGCCCTCTCCCCTTTTATCTGCATTATTATTAAACCCATAATGTGATTGAAACAATACTTATAAAACTCTATTAACAATGGCAAAGGTGGATATCCCCAGCTTTAATAATCTAGCTCTGGAATCTGCCAGGACTGGCATGTAAATGTAACAATATTCCTCATACCGATTGTGTCTGCATAATTCAGACTGTACAGATGTAATAATATAAAGAGAAAGGTAAGAAATAGAGCTAGTATTCAAACACAAATGCCAGTTTGGCCATGACGATACCATATTTCATGTGAGTTTGAGTGTCTTTAAACCTCTGCTTGCCATTCCACATTGTAACAAATGTACCCATTGACATCTCACAGCTGTTTTCAGTGTTGGAGGAAATTATATATTCCTGCAGTGAGGGTGTTTCAGCATGGTGGAAACATGCAAGTCCCCTGAGCATTAAAAATAATAATAAAGGGAGATCTTAAAACTGGTTAGCAAGCCAAACAAAGACCACAAGCAAATTCCTGTAGCACTAGTGTTCTTAAAGGTATTTTTGGTCCTGGCACAAAAATCACACAATTTGTTTTGGTCTCGCACAGGCTGATAGAGGCAATAAATATCAAGGCAATTTGCAAAGGTCTGCAAAGCAGCCAAACCGTCCGCCGTAGGTAGTTACCTTAAACTGTGCTCTAAGAGCAGCATAGGTTGGAAAAGTAGATTAATTGTTGTGCATATCTACATGTTTCTATCAGAACAAAGCTATGATAGAGAAGATTAGCATGTCTGGTGCCTTACCTGTGGTTACACTGTTAATGAAATTAAGGAATTCAAATGAAACCGGTTTTGTTTAATCTTTCTTATTGCTGTCCTCCCCCCACCTGTTCACCCACAAAGAGTTTGTCAGTAAAAATCCTGCCTGAAAATAATGTTGCTGCTACAAACACTGGATGGCAACATAACTAATAGAATTAGGCTAATTATAGAGAGGACAGCTTCTGTTTAGGCACATTATCTTGGTAATCAGCAGGGACTGGAAAGAAAATACGGAAAAGTACTGTGGGATTTAGCATCAAGGGGGGGCTCCTCAGACACATTTCAGATATCATTGTGCAGCAAATTTCACTGGATTTATCTAGTTCCAGATCATCAATTAAGCAGCCACCTCCAGTTCCATTTCTGCCCTCATGTGCCAAAGGGGGGGGGCAGATTGGCTTCTTGGATATATCTAGCAGACATGTCAAACTCACGACGTCATGTGACATTGCGCAATCGATCGGGGATGGTTTTGCCATTGGCAGTGGGGTTGTTCTGTACCAGCCTGCTACCGGCCCTGCAGAAAAGGCAGGGACAACCCCTCCACAAACGGCAAGAGGCTGGAATACGCTTGCCAAATTTATTGCAACAAAAACAAACAAGACACGAACCAAGAAACAGAAGCTTAAAGAAACATGAACCATCCGAGCGGTTGCCTTCAGCAAACCAGCCCTCCCAGACATTCCACTTATATAGAGTTCAGGGCGTGGCTTCTCTCTGCCTCCTTCCGAGAAGCCCCATTGCCTTCCTCTGTTTACTCCTAATTGACTGCCTCCTGCGTCGGGCGTCCTTGAACAGGGCCAGCTGTGGGTCATCTTCATCCACACTGTCAGGCTCACACAGCTGGGTCTCCGTGGTGACCAAGTGGGAGGGGCCTGGCTGAGGGCTCTCATCAGCAAGATCTTCAACCCCCTCAGCAAGGTCTTCAACACCCCCCTCCTCCTCTGAGTCGTCTGACCCAACTGCCGAACACACAGGCTGACCCTGAATCACAACAGGGGTGGGTGCGGCTTCCGGATGACGCGTCCAGCCTCCAGGCCGGCAGTTTGACACCCCTGGGTTAGATTGTTTAGCAGAGGAATTATGGGACACAGTTGAGTTAGTTGGAGTGATCTGAGCATTGGTAGAGGCTGGTGTTTTACCCTATTCTTGAGCTCCAAATGCTCAATGCTTCTTTGTCAGTACCGCATGCTTTAAAAAGGAAATTGTGCCCTGGCAGATTTATTAGTTAGATGACTTTATTTAGACTGAGAAAAACATGTCTCTGACTTAATACACTTGATTTGCTTTTTGGGGCACAACATAACTCCAATTTTGCAAAAGCAGATACTTCATTCAACTGAGTTGACAGGTTCTAAAAGGAAATCAGTATTGTTTGAGATAGCTAGAGGAGCTGATTTCATTACATCCCATTGCTGCAGTAGCAGCACCCAGGAAAGCAGCTGGAAGAAAACTCATTCTGTCCTTTTTGACTAGGCAACAGGCCAGTTTTACAGTACAGTATCGGTCACGTCACTGTGCAGATCCTGCTCCATTGACAAGTCTTACCTACAGAACAGCTAGAAGCAGCAAAAATGAAAAAGAGTGAATTCTAATGCAATTCTTTCCTTCCTTATTTGGCAGGCATGAGAAGTGTTATCTTTGTAAATCTCTAGTGCTAAGGAAAGAGTATCAGAGCCATGTTGATGGTTGTCTTTGTAGCCGGAATGTTGATGGAACCCAGAGTCATAAGAGGCTGCGGCATGCAAAAGTAAGGATCTGTATTCTTGGTTCACACTTGCGTGGAGAGATTAGCAGGCCTACCTACTCTTGTCTTTGTTTATATCCTTTTCTGAAGAGAGATTGGGTCTGCCTGATTTTCCAACCCCATAAATACGCTTGGCTGCATTGGGGAAAAAAATACACTCTGGCTGTTTGACTTGATTTTAAATGATGGGATTACATATCAACTAGAATATCAGTCCACAGCCCTCTGGATGTTGGTTGATTCCAAATCCCATCAGTTCCATTCAGCGTGAACAGTGTTCAGAAGGAAGGCAAGGATAGGGGAAAAAGCCAACCAACAGACTGAATGAGGAAGGAAATCCTCCCAGAATTGTAACCTTTGCCATATCAAGGAATGGCCTTTGATTCACAAACAGTATGTCTTCAGAAACTGCAACATTCACAAGAATACTGATAATGAGCATGTTTACAATGCCTCCCATTCAATGTCGGATGCAGTGTCAAACTCTTAGAATAACAGTCAACTTGTTTGGAATTTACACTTTTCAAAGCTAAATGAAGTATTAAAATAAATTACGAAGTATTCTCTTTCTGGTTACAGGGACTCCCAGATTCCTGAATACTCCTTATAGGTTGTAAAAAAAAAATTGTCAGTCAAAAGTGTATCTACGCTTATCTTGAAAGTCAGTAAACCTATATAAGAACTTGGTTTACCAGTCAGTGGTAGACTCTTAACTGCAAGAGACCAGTGGCTCACTGTAACTTGCTAGCTTTAATAAAATATTTGCTGAATCCTTTCCAGTTGTGACTGGAGTTGTGCTCTTAGATGAAGTCTGCATCCACTGTATTGTATTTATGGGGTTTTTTAAAAAAACAACACTGGGCTATAGAGTGGATCTTTTTCCATTTGAATCCTGCCTTTTTGCCATGAAAGGAAAAATGAAATAGTTGTGTGGTTCCTTTTCTTTAATATTTTTCGGTATTCTTGACCTAGAAGAGCCCTGAACCACTGTTGGCATCAATAACTTAGCCTTTGTTGTTTGCATAGAACAGGGGTCGGCAACCTCGGCTCTTTTATGACTCGTGGACTTCAACTCCCAGAATTCCTGAGCCAGCATAGCTGGCTCAGGAATTCTGGGAGTTGAAGTCCACGAGTCATAAAAGAGCCGAGGTTGCCGACCCCTGGCATAGAATATACATGTATTTATTTATAAATACTTTTTAATGTGGTGTCTTAATCAAAGCCATTTTGAAATGTTTATGAGATTAAAGTGTGTGGGTTTTTGCTGGTCTTCCCATCATTGTAGCTATGTTTAATTTCACAGTCTATGCAAAACATGTACCTGCTTCCCCTTCAATTTTCCATTCTCCTATATCTAAAATGCTGCAGCACAGTATTCTCTCCACCTCTGAGAGATGCACTGCAGCCATGGTGGGGCATTTTGAGTGAGATGAATAACGAGAAATGTCTGTTTTATTTTAATTATTCAAGCTTAATTCTCCAGGTAGGTCATTCTTTCTTTTGAGAAACATTTTTGTGAAATACTTGGCTATTCATATGGCCATCCATTGTTTATCTGTTCACCCATATTGATCCATACCTTATAAATCCCGCATTATGAACGTGCTTTCTATTCTACTTGTACAATGATTCGCTTACTACCTTACAATATTATTTTTGATTATGGTCCTTTATGTCCAACTTTTTGGCAGAGAGAAAAGGACATAATAGGTAAATGCAAATGTTTTTGTAAAGTCTAACAGCATTTCCCTGCTCAGAATTGCTATCCAGAACAAAAATGACCTCTGCCTACAATATTACTGTCATACCAGAGTGCAGAATTGAGCCTTACTGGTGGGCAACAGGTAGTAAGGCAAAGTCTGTGCTAATTCTTTTCCTTCGGTATACTTGGAACTCTTTCCAAACATTATAGTAACTCTTTGTATTTCATCCTATGTCAGGCATACCAGTGCAGTTGATAAGGAAGCAGTAGCAGAGATAATGAATTTGTAGGGAGCCTCATGCATGTACTCTGAGTGAACCACTGGATGCTACAGAAATAAATGTAAAATAAAAGGCATCAGAGGATTTATTGGCAGATAATTCAGACAAAACGATTTGCATCCGTTACGAGCATCCGTAAGCCACCCAAAAATTGTGTGTGTGTGTGTGTGTGTGTGTGTGTGTGTGTGTGTGTGTGTATGGATCCTTGGTTTTTCGGGTTTTTCCCCGCGTAGAACTAAAGGTGTGGGCGCAACGTTTCGACGGAGTCCCATCCGTCATCATCAGGCTTTGGCTTCCTTCTTCTGGGAGAAGCATGTGGCTGTTAGTTCCTCTTTTTTAAACTGCCAGAGGGGGTGTGTTCTGTGGAGGTGTGCTCTGATTGGGTAGGGGACCAAGTGTGTTCTGATTGGGTGGGAGTGTGTTTTGAATGGTGGGTGTGTTCTGATTGGGTGGGGGGGTGTTCTGAGTGGATGGGCTGGTCTCAGCTGCCAGCTCCAGAACTGAGCTGGTGAGTTGTGCTGCTTTTGTTCGGCTTCGTGTTTGTGGTGGTGCCATGTTTTTATAGTGGGTGTCAGTTTGCTTATTGTGTGGTTTGGAGGGGTTTAAAGTGGCTGATGTTGCAGCTGTAGTTAGGTTTCTGTTTTGTGGTTGTGTGTCTTTATCGTTGTGGGTTCGGATTTGCTTTTTGAATGGTTGTGTGGTGGTGATGTCATGTGATGTTATCATGAGTTTGGGTCTGGTATCATTATATATTAAAAGATAGTATAAAAAGGAGGAAGGGAATAGGACTCACTCATGGGAGTGATTGAAGACAGCTGGATTTGGAGACACTGAAAGTCTTAGTGGATAAGTCAGAGCTGGAAATACTGCAGAGGAAGGAAAAAACACATATATCTGATAAAACTACAGTCAGCTTACTTGAAAATAAATTATTTGCAAACCGCCCCCCCCCCCAATATTCATGGAAAGGCGAACCAGAGCTGAGAAAGACATATTGTATTTCAAAAAGTAAGTGTACATTTGCCCTATATCTACTACTTAAAATACGGTGTGTCTGAAGACCTGTCCATATATCGCAGAAGGAGGAATGAAAGAGCATACAGTTGATCACCATTAGGGGAAAAAATGCAAATAGTTATCTGTGAAACATAGACATCACTGCGTACAGCCGCTGATTCTGAATCATTTGCTAAGCCCTTGCTGGCTATAGCCCTTAGGTTTCAGCTGTGTTTCCTTCCTTCAGCTATTGCCAACCTTAATCTACGATGAAGGTGTCAAATTTATCTAGCCGATTAATTCATGCAATTCATCCATTTAATTCCCACATGGTTTAACTCCGGGCGTGACAAGAGGGCATCACGTCCTGGTCCTCCTCGTCCCCTCTCTAAGTTGTGCATGGTTGCTGCCTTACATGCATTACCCATCTTGTGCAGCAAAGGCCTCCATGTAGCCTTTGTGCTGATTTATTTCAGATGGTAAGATTTTAATCCATAGAGCAGTGTGAATGCTAAGGCAATGTGATTTCTCAGCAGGAAGATGCAACATGATGTCTCTGTTTTATGTAATCCCTTAAATCCATCACAGGCCCTGGCCCCTCAGGAATTTATATGCAAATGACAAAAGACTGCCTGTTGATGAGTTTAGCTGGGAGACAGCCAAACATTCTGCATTTTCTTGCGCAATGGGAAGCTTCTGTTCATGTCACTTGCTTTGGTTCAGAATTCCTTTTCTTTTTCTTCTCCACGGAAGAACTTGGCTGACATTTAAAACAGTCGCCGGAAATGTTAACGTGACTTTTTGGCACCTAAGGCTCAGGTCCTCCCTGTTGCTTTTCCAAATCAACGCAGATGATTTCTGCTGCTTCTTAAATGAGCATTGTAGCTTCTGACCCCAGATGCTCTGAATAGCGAGCATCCTTTTCTTCTTTTTGCTTATCTTGGCCCTGGTCCCTGGGGACAGCTGCAGGGATGCCTGCCCAGAACTCTTTGAAGTAGATAATAACAAATGTAAAACAATATTTCCAAAAGGGAACCTTCGGAATGAAGTTTGTTTTAATTCTGTCTTAAAATTTTATAGCAGCATTTGGAAGGTAATTAAATCAACCAAAAGAACATGTAATTAATAATGGATGATACTTGGCTACGCAAAAACGATGACGGAAAAGTTCTGTTCCAAGGCTACGTTGGATTCTGAGGCTAGAACGATATAGTTATAGCTGCTGCCCGAAGCCACACTCCTCCTTCCTCCTTTCCTGCAGAACATCTAACGTGGCGAAATACCTGCGTTGTCATCACGCTTAGCAATTCTTCCCTCATGATTACTGTTACGTTGCTAGGGAGGACAGAAGAAAGCGGGATTGCCTTTTTGTGACGGAACTTTTACCCTCTAGTGCCAGCTCCAACAGAAATGTGGCTGTTGGTTTGTTGTTGCTCATTTACATAAATATATGTAAGCTTGAGAGTATGGTGGTGAAACATTGGTGGCTTTGCATTATTGGGGGGGCAGGGGGCCTGAAGTCAGCTCACTAGGTCAACATCTACTAAAGTGCAGATATGATAAAATGGAAGATAAAATGAAAAAAAAAACTTGGTGTAGTGAGAAGAAAGCTGGTCTTTGTTTCTGGGCAACCACAAGATGTCCAGAGTTCTGCTTCTGTCTGGGTGGGTGGTTCCGATGGGATACTTTGTCAAAAGCCTTCTTCTGCAAGACCTAATGGGGACATTCTCTTACTTTGTTCTAGGAGAAGGGAAGGTGTGAAGGCCGATTACTGAGTATGCTAGAACAATCTGAAAACAAGGCTGCAGGTAGGAAAGTGGATTGATGCAGTCTGGATCGAGTCATAGGAATGGGCTTGTCCTTAAGCAATACAGCATAGCCCCTGGGACAACTACAGATGGAGAGTCTTTGTGTTTCTTCCCATTGCATGTATATCAGTTCAAAGTTAAACATTTGTAGAACAGGATTTCTCTTGACTTTAATGAAGATGAGAATCACTCCTGGGAGTCTCCGCGAGATAATATTAAGTGATTGTGTGTGTTTTACAATAAGACAAGAGAAGCCCTTTGTGCTCCTTTTCCTTGTATCATATAAAGGTAGGTATCAGAGAAACCTGCAAGTCCAAACAACGCATAAATTGCCCCATATCGCCCACCAAGCTGGAAAGGAGGGTGTTGTTTAGCTAGGATGCGTTTACTACCAGGTGGCTGCAGTTTCTCTGCTTGCCCACTAGCATGAGTCTTGCTGATCTCGAAACAGAGGCCATCATCCACCTGCTGAAGTCATTAAGATTCTGTGCTGTATTATATTCCAGATGCAGAGATGGCTGCTTTACCATCCAGAAGAGAAGACTCAAGGTTAGCTAGTGCTCTTTCTGCGTTATAGGCTTTTCCAGGGGTTAAGTGGGCTGCAGCAACCCTCCTTGTCACTTGTTTCCCTTGCTGTTTTTTCAACAAAGTGGAAAAGCCAAATGAAATTAAGAAATCCTGCAGGAAGCTAGTTTTTAGCATTGAAGGCAAAGTCTACTCCTTCTGTTGTAATGCAGTTAAACAATGTTTTTTTTCTCCTTAGAACCAAAACCTGAGTTAATTAGACAGGAGATTTCTTTTCTTAAAACTTATGGAGGGCATATGGTGAGTGGAAAAATAGGTTAATTTGCTGTAAGTTTATTACTCATCAAAAAATTAACAAGTCCTTATCTCGATCTTTTGCAATCTTTATTCAGGCCTCATTTGGGGGGGCTGAAACTGCTTTGGCCGTCAAGATGGGTGGCCTATATTAGGAAGGGTTTCCTTATTAATTCTTCTGAATCTCTCTGTAGTTTTTTTAAATACCGTCCATTTGACTGGAGCAGCGCTTTCGAATGGTGTTTTCCTTTCTCTGGTATAATTCCAGAAAACGATACTTCTCCTTAACTGCTTAACTTTTAATCTGTGGAGCTGCTGTCTGCTTTAAATGCTCCTAAGCTACAGTGGCACATTAGTTTGCATATTATCAATACACCAATAAAGTACAACTTAGTCCAGAAAACTGCTAGATAACTACAAAGTGTTATATGAAACACCTTTCTTTGCTGCCGTTTAACAACAATAATTTTTGTCTCTTTTTTTTTACTGTCATATAATGGTGGTCAGGATTTTTGCAGCCTGGATATGGCATGCTTAGCGACATGTACTATGTGAATTGCCTAGACTGTTCAGATACCATCGTTGGTACAGACTGCATTAATCAGATTTGCCTATTTGGTATGCTGAAAACCGCATATTATTGTTGGTTTGCCTCAGTAACTAGTAGAATATATTTCCCACAAACAAATTGGCATGTGTCTGCATTCACACTGGTAGCCTTGATCTCAATTAGGTCAGTGGAAGTCAGTGGATTGATTAAAGCGCAAAACAAGGCATTCTGTGCCATGGTGCTGGGCTTATGTAAACCTCCCCTGGCAAACCCCATTGACTTTTTATTTATTGGAAGTTAGGTGGGCTCTTTCAATTTTTTGTTCGTTCGTTTGTTTTATTGTGCTTTAGTTAAACTCCATGATTTTGTATCTTTGCTCGGTTTTTGAAGTCGGGTTTCTCTTATTTTGATGTTACTAAATATGTGATTTAGATAGTTTCAGTTACAAATTCCTTTGTGTGCCTGTGTATTTTTTTAAAATTACAATATTGAAAGTGAGAAAGCTACGAAAGAGTTCACTCTGCAGCAGGGAAGCCGGGTTCATTTTTTTAAATATCCTTTCCGCTAGGCCCAGCTCAACAGAAATGGACAAGGAAACAGAGGGCAACCAGAATTCAGAAAGATTCTTCCCCCAAGGACCCTGCAGCGACTCTCCTATTAGATCATTCACTTCCATTTCTGAAGCCAAAGGCTGCCTGGTGGACTTTAAAAAACAGCTGGTGATTAAGCCACACCCTTGGAAACAGACCAAAGCCAGCCATCAGAAGCAAAAGAAGTGCTGATGGTGGCATCATGGAGAAGATGCCAACAAACTATGGACTCTACTGAGCCTGCTTGGCGGAGACCTCTCAGCTCCCTAATCAACTCTGCTCCCTCCTCATTCTTCTGTAATTTTTGTATGAATTCTTCCAGAATTTGTCATGTATTGACTAAGTGTATACTCTATAGGTGCCTATTCAACCTTGCTTTGCAGTTAGAAAATAAAATGAAATATATTTATTATGTTTTTATAAACTTCAGTTTCTGCTCTTTAATGATTTTTTTTAATACAGGTATTTTTTTTTTAGTTTAAAGACTGCATTGCAACCTAAGTAAACATTTACATGCTGGTCACCAACTTGGGACACATCTCCCAGAATACTCCAAAAAGACCAAAATTGGTGCACTTTCATGTTTTATTACTGGGAAGATTTCATTCTCCTATTTAAAAAATGTATTTAACTTTGACTAGAGCCTGCACTAATTCCCACAGAACCGAAGAAGTCTGCAGAGGGATGAATTTTTTTTAAAAAGCCAGGCTTACTTGGCCTTCTGTCCTATGGGAGCAGGGATCACAGCTTTTAAACCGAAACTGGTAAACTGTTCTGTACCAGCCTGCTACCGGCCCTGCAGAAAAGGCAGGGGCAACCCCTTTTACAAGAAGGCAAGAGGCTGGAACTAAGCCTGCCAAATTTATTAACATAAAACAGCAAAACAAGACACGAACCATGAAACAGGAGCTATTCAAGCGGTTGCCTTCAGCAAACCAGCCCTCCCACGCATTCCCCTTTTATACAGTTCAGGGCATGGCTTCTCTCTGCCTCCTTCCGAGGTGCCCCATTGCCTTCCTCTGTTTACTCCTGATTGACTGCCTCCTGCGTTGGGCGTCCTTGAACAGGGCCAGCTGTGGGGTCATCTTCATCCATGCTGTCAGGCTCACACAGCTGGGTCTCCGTCGTGACCAGGTGGGAGGGGCCTGGCTGAGGGCTCTCATCAGCAAGCTCTCCCACCCCCTCAGCAAGCTCTCCCACCCCCTCAGCAAGCTCTTCAACACCCCCCTCCTCCTCTGAGTCGTCCGACCCACCTGCCGAACCCACAGGCTGACCCTGAATCACAACATAAACACGGAAGACAGGTGTCAGAGGAGAAAGGGCATTAGGTTTTTCTGTTTGATCAGGATAACCCATTTCTGGATTATTTCCTGGTCCAAGCTGCTTAAGGACATTAATATATATATATATGTCCCACTCATCCAGCCATGAGGTTATGTTGTGATGTGGTGCATGAAGATGGGGAGAAATCGGCACAGTTCATGAAAAATCAGACCAGGGATCAAATAGGGTCCTGAAGCTGCCTGTGGTAAGCTCCGAGTTATATAACACCCAACACCTACATGAGGCCGTGGTATTAATGCTGCAGTGATCCTCAGTCTCTTACCCTCGCTCCCTGATCCCCTACTGTTTTAATATTAATGGAAGGCCGCATTTGCCGGATACAACACAGAATGTAATTTATTCAGTCCTTGTCCGAAAGTTCTTTGAACTGAAAAATTGGGCCCAAGGGTGCCTAACGCAGCTGAAGCTTGCCCCTGGGTGTTCTGTTGCTACCTAATGGTTTCATATTCCTACCAAGTACAGTGCATTCTTAAGACTATTCTGTTTTGATGTGGAGGTTATGCTCTTGCAAGAGCTCAAGGGCAGGCTACAGGTAACAGTAATTACACATAAAGCAGAGATCTCTGTCTCTAAATCAGGTTAGAGGCCAGAGAGAACAAAAGGCCGGATGTCATGTTATCTTAATGCATTTTCATTTTATCTACTATGAAAACGCTGGCATTGACACCGACTGCAGAAGAAAGGATTTTGGCTGGCCTAGAGGTGTGCAGAAAAAGGCATCTGTGTCATGACAACACCTTGGAAATGCAGCAGAGAAAGGAAAGGTCAGAAGAGCTTCCTTATCAGCAGTCCACACAAATAGAAACAAGTTAGGTTGGTTTTATGTTGGCCTGTTTTATTTTCCTCAGTATTTCCAGTGCGAAAGCCACTAAACTAGGAAAGTAAGGTTTCATTTGGAAATATGCATCTCCTGTTATTATTTGTCCTGGGTACTTGCTAGCATTCAGGATCACAATTTGTAGGCCTTTAAAACAAATTGAATTAAATGAAAAATGTTGCTGGGCTGTACCATTTCAGGTTGTAGATGGGGAGTGGGTTGCATATTAAAATGATGGTGTGTTCAAATACAAAAACCTCTCATAATGTAGATGGAGGTTTAACCAAATCTTAACATAGTTAAGAGATGAATTGAGCAAATAATGCAAAATTCATGCAGGAACCTTTCCCCATAGTCCATGGCAAAGTTTTTCAAACTTTTTCAGGCTGCAAAACTTGTAAAAAAAAATGCTGAACCCCAATCAATAGGAAACCTCTAGTGACAAAAAAATAGCTGTGTTTAAAGGAACTTTCTTGTCTTTAGTCTCTCACAGGACTTCAGTCAAATTCTCCTGGCACCTGGAACATTTTTAAAAATTCTGATCTAAGATAGTGATGGGCAACACTGTAATGCCTGGGGGCGGGGGGGGGGCCTGTTCGGTTTAAGAAGAACTGAAGATCATGTGTGGGGGCAGTGGTGGGGGCATAGGAAAGATAGGAGCTTTGAAATGCTTTTTCCTCTTTTGGCAGGATCAAGGCTTTCCTGTCCTGTTTTAGGACTTGGTCTACAGTTTTAATACATTTATTTGCTCAGAGTGGCAAGAAACCATAGTACTGACCCTCCCTGCTTTCAGGGCTGCGGGCAAGGAAAAACTTCACCTCTCCAATCCGGAGAATGCATTAACAGCTAGTCCTGAGACGGCCATTCCTTTTACAAGGAACATCATCTAGTGCAGTGTTTTTCAACCACTGTTCCGCGGCACACTAGTGTGCCGCGAGATGTTGCCTGGTGTGCCGTGGGAAAAATTGAAAAGTAATTATAAAATACTTTCTTTGTGTTTATTTGATTCCTATTCAAGAGAATTACTTTATATATAGTCAATATAGGCACAGAGTTAAATTTTTTAACATTTTCTAATGGTGGAGTGCCTTGTGATTTTTTTTCATGAAACAAGTGTGCCTTTGCCCAAAAAAGGTTAAAAAACACTGATCTAGTGAGCTCCCTGGAACCTCACTGGCTTGAACTGTGGACCTTGCTACTTTAAGCTGACAAACCTTGGCAACAAAATAAAACATAATTTTAAAAAGAGACTGGATTCTGATACAGGGCACTTAAATTCCAACGCACTTCTTTCCCAGTTAACACGCCAGGTTGAAATGTTGCCAAGATCTTTCCCTGATTTCATCAAATAAACCATGTGTTCTCAGTGCAACAGCATCTACCCACCGTCCTGGTTTCTTCCTTGTTAACTGTCAGTCTGTTGCTGGCATGTCCCTGGAAACAAAGGCTCTTGCTTATCTTTTCAACTGGTGACAAGGCAAGCAAAGAACAAAATAACTTTCTCAAAGCTTGGCCGTCACCAGAGTCCAGGATGAGTTCAAGGAAATGCCAGAGGAATAGGCATGGCAGACTTGGTGAGCCTATCAGCAGCCATTCTCCTTATGCAAGACCAACCCAGTCCCAGGGTCACCTTGGGACAGAGCAACCTGTCTCTTCTCAGAGCATCTATCTCACAAATTACCATTTTGCACTGTGGCTTGACTGGAGTATTTTATTAAGGGTACTTGAGAGCTGTGAGCAAACAAGGAGAAAATCTGCTTGTAGTAACTATCCTTCACGAGCATGATTGTGCCTGTTTTTGCAACCATGCTTGTGAAGATTTTGTGGGGCATGCAGGGTGGACCAGGGAAGAAGTTCTGTATATGCTGTTACTGCATGTCCTAATGTAAGCTTTCTCTGTTTTCCCAGATATTAGAAATATTGAACATGCTTTAGTAAAATGCCATTCAACTTCAAACTTTCCAGGGTAGACACAAACACTAAGCTTCTCAGTGTAGACTTGGTCTCAGAAGAGAAGCTTCAGCAATGCAAGCTACCTTTTCAAGGCCAGCAAAGGCCGATTGCCTTTTGCTAAGCAGCTGTTGAACTACATTTGGCTGACAATAGGTTTTTGTGAGTAAATCTTGATAATATAGAAATTCCATTTCCCTTTTGTCCATTTCCCCTATGACAGGGCTTTTCAACCTTTTCACCCATTGTACCACTTTTAGGATATGGCAACATCCGAATACCACGGGTCGCCTAGCAAGGTGTCAAAAACTTGATGACCAAAAAAAAAAAAGAGGAAAAAAATGATGAAGCACAGGTAATCCTTGACTTACAACAGTTCACTTAGTGACTGTTCGAAGTTACAATGGCACTGAAAAAAGTGCCCCCAAGCCACAGCGGAGCAAGACACCTGCCTGCCCGCCTGGCGGCGCTCTTCCTCCTGTCTGAGGTTTTCATTGTGAGCATTTCTGTTGAGGATTGGCAGTGGGGGTGGGGTGGGGGTGTTTGGTTTTTATTCCCCCCCTCTGCTGGATGATTGCAGCAGGTTTTGGTCACTTCACATGACCCTGGGACACTGTGACCGTCATAATCAGGAGGTGAGAGAGGATCCCTTGCAGGGCCGTGCTGAGGAGTTTAGCCAACATCTGTCGGACAAAATCGCTCGGATTCGGACCGGTTTGGACTCCGACTGGGCAGAGTCTGACGATCAGGACACGGGTGGTCTTGTCGATGTTATCTGGGAGGAGTTCGATCCTGTGACTCCAGAGGAAGTGGACAGGATTATGGGGAAGCTGAGCTCCACCACGTGTTTATTGGACCCGTGCCCTTCCTGGCTGGTCTGTGCGGCTCGGGAAGGGACATGAGGCTGGCTCCAGGTGGTGATATCTGCATCTTTGAGTGAGGGTAGTTTCCCCGCCGCCTTGAAGGAGGCGGTGGTGAGACCTCTCCTCAAGAAGGCTGCCTTGGACCCAGCTGTATTAAACAACTTTCGTCCGGTCTCCAACCTTCGCTTTCTTGCGAAGGTTGTTGAGAGCGTGGTGGCGCATCAGCTCCCTTTGGTCCTGGATGAAGCTGATTATCTAGACCCGTACCAATCAGGTTTCAGGCCTGGGTACAGCACGGAGACGGCATTGGTCGCTCTGGTGAATGATCTCTGGAGGGCTCGGGACAGGGGATGTTCCTCTGTCCTAGTCCTATTAGACCTCTCAGCGGCTTTTGATACTATCGACCATGGTATCCTGCTGCGACGTCTCAGGGGATTGGGAGTGGGAGGCACGGTTCTTCAGTGGTTCTCCTCCTACCTCCTGGGATGTTCGCAGTCGGTGTTGGCAGGGGGACAGAGGTCGACCTCGAGGCCTCTCATTTGTGGAGTTCCTCAGGGGACGGTCCTCTCGCCTCTCCTGTTCAACATCTACATGAAGCCTCTGGGTGAGATCATTCGTGGTTTTGGAGTTGGGTATCATCAGTATGCTGATGATACCCAGCTTTTTATTTCAACCCCAAACTACTCCAGTGATGCCCTCGATGTGATGTCCCGTTGCCTGGAGGTGGTTCGGGTCTGGATGGGGAGGAACAGGCTTCGGCTCAACCCTGACAAGACTGAGTGGCTGTATGTGCCGGCATCTCGGGAAACTCAGATTATCCCATCTCTTACTATGGGGGGTGAGTTATTACCCCCCGTAGATAGGGGTCGCAACTTGGGAGTCCTCCTAGACTCACAGCTTTCTTTAGAAGATCATATAGTAACTGTGACTAGGGGGGCCTTCGCCCAGGTTCACCTGGTGCGCCAGTTGCGGCCCTATCTAGACCAGGATGCCTTGCATACAGTCACTCATGCGCTCGTGACCTCTCGGTTAGACTACTGCAACGCTCTCTACATGGGGCTGCCCTTGAGGACCACTCGGAGGCTCCAACTGGTGCAGAATGCAGCCGCGAGAGTCGTATTGGGGGTCTCCCGATACTCCCATGTTACACCTCTGCTCCGTGAGCTGCATTGGCTTCCAGTTGCCTTCCGGGTTAGATTCAAGGTGCTGGTAATGACCTTTAAAGCCCTACATGGCATGGGTCCGGAGTACCTTAGGGAGCACCTGCTGCCGGCATCAACTTCCCTCCGCCCAGTGCGCTCCCACAGAGAGGGCCTCCTCAGGGTGCCACCAGTCAGAGAGTGCTGACTGGTGACCCCCAGGGGGAGGGCGTTCTCTGTGGGTGCGCCGGATCTGTGGAACCGTTTACCGGTTGAGCTCCGGATGGCCCCCGACCTTCGCTCCTTCCAACGTGATCTAAAGACCTATTTGTTTGAACAAGCGGGCCTGGTCTGATGGGTTTTGGGATTTTATCACTGTTTTTATGTAAATTTATCTGTTTTATTGGGCATCATGGTTTAATCTCTTCTTAATTTTTGTATTTCTGTATTTTAGTATTTATTGCCCTGTTCACCACCCTGAGTCCTTCGGGAGAAGGGCGGTATACAAATTAAATTGGATTGGGAGTGAGAGGCACAGTTCTTCAGTGGTTCTCCTCCTATGTCCTGGGACGCTCGCAGTCGGTGTTGGCAGGGGGGCAGAGATCGGCCCCTAGGTCTCTCGTTTGTGGAGTTCCTCAGGGGTCGGTTCTCTCGCCTCTCCTGTTCAACATCTACATGAAACCACTGGGTGAGATCATTCATGGTTTTGGAGTTGGGTATCATCAATACGCCGATGATACCCAACTTTTCATTTCGACCCCAAACCACCCCAGTGATGCCCTCGCTGTGATGTCCCGTTGCCTGGAGGCGGTTTGGGTCTGGATGGGGAGGAACAGACTTCAACTCAACCCTGACAAGACCGAGTGGCTGTGCATTCCGGCATCCCGGGACATTCAAAATGTTCCATCACTGTCTATGGGGGGGTGAGCTCTTACCCCCCGTGGATAGGGCTCGCAACTTGGGAGTCCTCCTAGATTCACGGCTTACCTTGGAAGATCATATAGTGGCCGTGACTAGGGGGGCTTTCGCCCAGGTTCGCCTGGTGCGCCAGTTGCGGCCCTATCTGGACCGGGATGCCCTGTGCACGGTCACTCATGCACTCGTGACCTCTCGCCTTGACTACTGTAATGCTCTCTACATGGGGCTTCCCTTGAAGACCACTCGGAGGCTCCAACTGGTACAGAATGCGGCTGCGAGAGTTGTCTTTGGAGTTTCCCGGTACTCCCATGTTACACCTTTGCTCCGCGAGCTGCATTGGCTACCAGTTGTCTTCCGGGTGAGGTTCAAGGTCCTGGTCATGATCTTTAAGTCCTCACATGGCATGGGTCCGGGTTACCTCGAGGACCACCTGCTGCCGGCGTCAACTTCCCTCCGCCCAGTGCGTGCCCACAGAGAGGGCCTCCTCAGGGTGCCTCGGGTCAGGGAATGTCGACTGGTGGCCCCCAGGGGGAGGGCCTTCTCTGTGGGTGCTCCGGCATTATGGAACCAACTGCCGGTTGAGCTCCAGATGGCATCAGACCTCCGATCCTTCCGTCGCGGGCTGAAGACCCACTTATTTGAATTAGCTGGTCTGGCCTGATGGGGGAATATGGGTTTTTAATTGGTTTTTTAGTATTTTATTATTGTTGTATTTTAATTGGGCACTGGTTTAATTTCCTTTTAACTTTTGTATCGTTATTTATATATGCCCTGTGAACCACTCTGAGTCCCTTGGGAGAAGGGCGGTATAGAAATCAAATAAAACTAAACTAAACTAAACTAAATTAAATAAATAAAATAAATAAATAAATAAATATGAATCAGTTGCCAAGCATCTGAATGTAAATCACAAGACCCTGGGGATGGTGGAACATTCCAGCTGATCAGCGCTTCTTCTGAGCTCAGCAGAAGCACCGGGATCAGTGCCGAGCTCCAGCTGGAGCCTGGTGCTGATCCTGGCACTTCCACTGAGCCCTGACAGCCCTGCAGCTCCAGCCGTCTCTCGCTCAGGCTTGTGCAGTGCTGCCACCAGTTCAGCTCATTCCCCTCCCCTGCTACTTTTCTAGAATGGTCGCGTACCACCTGCCAGGTACCAATGTACCACAGGTGGTACCTGCACCACTGGTTGAAAAGCCCTGCCCTATGAAATGCATTTTGGATACATCTGAAGCCAGGGGCCATAAAACCTCCAGTTTTTATAAAGTATAGTAACAAAATAATGTGTGATTTGTGTGCCACTTCATGATTTTGACAAGTATGTATTAAAATACATAACAATTATTTTCCCCAACTCGAAGCGGTACATATAAAGACTTTTATCTTTTTCTTTGGCTGACCTCAAAATGCTGGGATCAAACAAACATGTTTGAAGTAGATTAATATTTGGATGAGAGACCATGAGGAAATCACTGGGGTGTAGGCAAGGCTAAGGAGTGGAAATATTTCAGAAGTAGGCAGTGCTAACCAACTTCCATATGACTGCCAAGAAAATATCATATATTCATGTAGTCGCCAGAAGTCGAGCTTGATTCAGTGAGGCTCTTAAAAAATGACAATAAAGGTTATCTAACTGTCTGTCTGTCTGTCTGTCTCTCTCTCTATCTATCTATCTAATCTCTTAGCAATTTTTTGCAGTTAAACTGAAAAAAATATTGAACTATCTATGTAGTAAATTAGATAACAATGTTACTAATGCCATATCTTTTAATGAAACATGACAGTTGAAACACTAAGCGATCAGCAGCCAAGCAGAAGAAGAGGGTATTTCAAGCCAATTAAGGACTTAAAGGAAGCTTGGTAGGAATTGGTACTCCGTGTGAGAGAGGCCTAACTGGCCAGGCTTTGGCAGAACAACACCGTCAGGACCTTGGATAGCGCAATGCACGAATCCACATTCTGGGTTTATTTTCAATACAATTGTGCTGAGTGATTGTTTCAGCAGTGCCTGGGAAGGATGGAGAATTTAGCAAGGTATGGAACACATGTGGAATACAGCTGCTGAAATTATTTACAACCTGCTTACCAGCAGTTGCCACAGGAATGATCTCCACAATCTTCTAGGTAACGAAGTAACACAGTATGTGCATATGCGTGTGTTTCTGCTTTCTCCCTATGTTTGCCCACATATACTGGGATCATGGAGCAGGCTGCATGAGTTCTGTTCTGCGTTGGACGTCCTGAAGAACTTAGGCAGCATTCTAAGCCATTGCCCAAATGCTTCTGTAACAAGGATACACTGGAGAATTGGAGGCGGGGGTCCTTTGCAGCTCCCACCCAGTCCCACCCCATTTCTTGAACTCAGTCTTCCTTCTGCTATAAACTTGGTTTTATCCCGTTTAGTTTTCAGCAACTTCTCTTACTGATGAGCGGACCGAGTTCTGAGCACATAATTTCCATGCACCATTCCACTGGGTGTGAAAGAATAAAAGGGTTGGCAGGTCCAAGTTTCACCCTCATCTAAAAAAGGGTGCAGTCTTCTGATTCTGGGTTTTAACTGTAAATTTTGGGAGAGCTACATTTTAAGGCTAACAGGGTATGAAATGCTGAGTGTTTCATTTTAATGTGGGGGGACTGGACCTTATCATGACCAGAATCTTGTTTGGAGCCTTGCTGAGCTCCTGGCTCTGGAATCAGGAAAAAAGGCCATTTTGTAACTGTGAAACGATACCCTTTTTTGGATAAGAATGCCATAGATTGTGCTTTTTGGCTGACATAACCATATTACATAAGCAGAACTGTTGCAAGTCTGAAGGGGGAGTAGAAAGAATCATCTGAGTATAGCTTATTATTGCTTGTCACATCTAGGATCTGAGTCCCATTCCAGCTATAGTTCTAACCCAGATCTGATGAAAGGTTAGGTCACAAGAAGATGGCTTATAAAACAGTTATGGCTAAATGTTTCCTATCAAAGAAATGTAGATGTGGACATAGTAGCCAAAATTACTGATTTCTAAATTTAAAGTTTCATTTTTAAAATGAAAATTGGTCACATGTTGAGATTTGAAGAGTTGCATTCTGATTTTTCAAACCTGTAAAAAAAAATAGAATTGCATTTTATCTCAATCCTTCCTTCTTGACTCACCAGTCTTTTCTCTGGGCTAGTGCCCTTCAGATGTGTTTGCATTGACTCCCAGAATTCAAAGCCAGTAGCCAAGTTCCCATTACCTGGGAAAATAATCTGAAGGACATTTGACTGGGCAAGTCTATATGGCACATCCTCCCCAAAGTTCATTCTAATTCATGAGGGCAGGAGTGGGGTACCTGTGGGCCTTCTGATTTTTCTGACCTATTTCCAATATTGCCAAGCCACCTCTGCATTAACTAAGAACATTCTGTTAATATAGCTTTTGTAGGACAGTAACTGCAAAGGTGTAGAACCATTTTCAGAGTGGCTACAGAACCCTCTTCGGCCAGAGTGTCAACTCTACAATGAACCTGGCTGCAGCCATTTTGCTCATTCTAGGTTGCCACATGAACAGGAGGGGGTGCGGAGGAATTTTTCCTAGTCTAAACAATTCTCTGTCCTGTGGGAACCAAGGTCATTCTATTGGTAGGGGGTTGGGCGTTTTGTTAGAAAGCCTGCCAACCTATTCTGTTGGGGAACATGGATGATTGCATAGTACTGGGGTGGAAGTTTGACTTTCTAATTGTGTTAATCTTTGGAGGGAATTTTAGACTTGGTTTCACTTTTGACCGTGCCAATATTTTGTATCTAATAAATATGTTCTTTAAGGAAGCCTCTAGCCTCGGAGTTCTGATTTATTTGGCTCTCCACGGCACAGAGTCTTACAGAAGTCCAAACCTTTCAAGAGTGCTATTACGGATTAGGATTTATTAAATTTATATGCCGCCCTTCTCCCTAAGGACTCAGGGTGGCTCACAACAATAAAAATTAAGAGACATAAAATACAAAAATTAAAAAAGAATTAAACAATGAATATAAGAAATACTGGACAATTTACACAATAAAAACCAAATTAAAAACCATGGTCAGTCCAGGCCCGCTTGTTGGAACAACCATGTCTTCAGGTCACGGCGGAAGGACCGAAGGTCAGGGGCCATCCGCAGCTCCAGAGGCAGTTCATTCCAGAGGGTCGGCGTACCCACAGAGAAGGCTCTCCCCCTGGGGGTCGCCGGCTGGCATAAGCACCTGCGCGGCCGCATTTTGCACCAAACTGTGAACGGCCCGAGAGGTAGAAGGAGAACCACTGTAAAACAGTGCCTCCCACTCCCAACCCCTCGAGCCGTTGCAGCAGGATACCATGGTCGATGGTATCAAAAGCCGCTGAGAGGTCAAGTAGGACCACGACAGAGGAGCGACCCCAGTCCCGGGCCCGCCAGAGATCATCTACCAGTGCGACCAATGCTGTTTCTGTGCTGTAACCGGGTGTGAAACCTGACTGGTACAGGTCCAGATAGTCCGCTTCATCCAGGAAATGCGGACGCTGACGCACCACAACACTCTCAACAACCTTCTCTACAAAGCGAAGGTTGGAGACAGGACGATAGTTATTTAACGAGGCCGGGTCCAGAGCAGGCTTCTTGAGGAGGGGTCTCACCACCGCCTCTTTTAAGGCGGAGGGGAAGACACCCTCTGTCAATGAAGCATTGACAACTGCTTGGAGCCAGCCTCTGTCACCTCCCCAGCAGCCAAAACTAGCCAGGAGGGACATGGGTCCAATAAACAGGTTGTAGCACTCAGTCTACGCATGATCCTGTCCACATCATCCAAAGACACAGGGTCAAACTCACCCCAAATGGTAAAACCAAGACCTGCCCTCTCCACCCGGCCGGATTCCGCCCTGTCGGAGTCCAAACCAGTCTGGATCTGAGCGATTTTGTCCTGCAGATACTGTACAAATTCCTCAGCCCTACCTTGCAAGGGGTCATCCCTCGGTCGCTGATTAAGCAGTGAGCGGGTCACTCTAAACAAGGTGGCTGGGCGGTTATCTGCTGACGCAATGACAGCGGAAAAGTAAACACGCTTTGCCGCTTCCATCGCCACTAGGTAAGACTTAAGATAAGTTCTTAGCTGTGTTCAGATCAGATTTGGATCTGCTGGACCTCCAAGAGCTGTCTAGGCGTCTTTTCCGGCGCTTCATCTCTCAGAGTCCCTCGGTAAACCAGGGGGACACCCGGGATCTGTGACGGGTCAGAGGCCGCAAAGGCACAACTCAATCCAAGGCGCAAGCAGCCGCCCTCTCCCAGGCCGCCACTAGGGCCTCGGCAGAGTCGTGGGCAAGGGAAACAGGAAATGTCCCAAGCTCTGTCTGGAACCTCTCAGGGTCCATCAGGTGCCTGGGGCAGAACCACCTAGTCGGTTCCGCCTCCCAACGGCGGGGAGTGGCGTACTGAAAGTCTAGCCAGAGAAGGAAATGATCGGACCATGAAAGGGGTTGGATGGTTAAATCTCCCCTACCCAGACCATTAATCCACTGCCCAGAGATAAAAACCAGGTCAAGTGTGTGCCCTCCGTTATGAGTCTGGTCCTGAATTATTTGAGTCAGGTCCATGGCCGTCATGGAGGACATGAACTCCTGAGCCAACTCAGATGCCTCACCCATGGAAGGCAGATTGAAGTCCCCGAGAACTATGAGCCTGGGGAACTCAATCACCAACCTGGACAAGACATTGAGAAGTTTGGGCAGGGCCACTGACATGCAGCTGGGAGACAGGTACGTAATCAATAGGCCCAACTGAACTCCAGGACCCCACTTCAAAAGGAGAGACTCACACCCGCCTATCTGAGGGATAGTGGCCACTCGTGGACAAAGACTCTCCCTAATAATAACCGCCACCACCCCCCCGCCCCTGCCCTGGGCCTGTGGTTGGTGAAGCACCCGGAAGCCTGGTGGGCATAATTCCGAGTGGGGGACACCCCCCTCTTGGCCCAACCTGGTCTCCATGATGCAGGCCAGGTCTGCGTTCTCCTCCTCAATGAGATCTCTGCTCCCACACTCTCTGCCCCTCTCAATCACTGTCAAAATAGGAAGACCCTCCTCACTCGGAGCTGAGTCCACCCCCAAATCCCTACTCCCCCCCCCCGCGACCATCCGATGGTCTGGACTGCTGTCCGGATCGAACTCCTATTACAAAGACATCTTTCCAGCTCCCTGTCATTGTTCTTCTCAAAGCCAAATCCTTCGCTGAAACTCTACTCCAAACATGATTTTTCTTACCTCTATTCCCATTCATATCACACAAAGCTACGCTTTGCTCCTTCTTATTGTCTTTTTGCCTTGCCTTGTTTCACTTGTAACGTTCTTTCAACAGGGTGCCTCTACTCCTTTGTTGCTCAAAGTACATTGGTGGTGCGGTATAAAAGATAAATGGTAGTTGTTTTATAAGAGCACAATTTCAAGAGGAATGAATCTGCAGTGGCTCAGACAACAATTGCACTGGGCTCTGAAAAGACAACATACCCACTTCAAATTTGCCATGGCACATCCAGTGAGGAAAAAGTCCATTCATAATCTCCAGAATGAGAACAAGACAGTGTTGGCTTAGGTATTTTCTCATAAACTCTGCTAGGTTTTTTTAATAGTCTTAAAGAGAACTGTTTTCAGAAAGGTTGTAGCAAAAGGAGGTGAGTTGACTTTCATTAAAAAGATACTGGGATGACCACCTGTTCGATTAAATATAGAAGAGCAGTAGGCGTAAAACTGGTTTCTCACCTTGCTCTATTCTTTCTAAGAACAAGCACCACGGAAGGAAAACAGAGAAAGCAATTCCTTCTTCTGACAGCAGAGAGAGATAAATTTTATTGCTTGACTATGAGATACTCCTATTGTTAGTACCTGTCAGAAGGTGGACCTTAAAAAGCAGTAGAACAAACCTGATCCAGCAGCTTCATCTTAGCTGTTACTGTCATTCCTAAGTGGCATTTCTCCAGATCTACAAGCTTCCAGGCTGCCAACTATGCCAGGGACATGGAGATGCTGCCAATATATTGCTTACCTATGAATACTCAGCCTAGGCTTTGGCACTGCCATTTTTTGGGGAGAGCAAAATATGTGATCTTTGGTAATCATAAAGTAACAATCACCACTAGAATGGCTCACTTGGGCAATATTGAAAGAGTATGTTCCACAAGTCCTTGGCCCTCTGAGTTGAGGAGAAAACACTGATTTTAGATCAAAGAAGGGCAAAACGAGGCAAAGAAGGAGAAAGCCACATGGCAGAACAGTGTTCGCTCATATCTCATCCTGATATGGAGTGCTTCTGACTTTTCTCAAGGGAGAAGGGGGAGGGAACCTCATAGGCTATGAGTTCATGGAAAGTGTAGTATCTGATGGAAGAGCACAGAAAAAAGTAAAGTGGGCCAAAGAGATTAGACTAGGATAAAATGAGCCTTGATAACATTTGGAACTGTTGGCATGATGACTGATGGAAATATAAATATCAAGGAAGGATTCACTTAAGCTAAGCTTTACTCTTGGTGACCACGCAGTGACATTTGTATAGTTTTCCCGGCAACAGTATTGAAGTGGTTTGACATTGCTATCTTCTGGGATTTGTTCATTCAATTTCTCAGTCTAGCCTGAAGCCTGGAAATAGACAGTAGAACACACATATTTTTATCTGTTTCTCGCTCTCATGTTCATCTGCTAAAACACCATTATAAAATCCCACATTCTCAACTTGGAGGTAATCCACATGCCCTCTTCACTCTAAGCAACCAATTATGAACTGTAATTCAAAGAGGAGAGAATCCCTTAAGGTGCAGTTTTTTTAAAAAAAAATGGATTAGTTTATCTTAATGTTATTGCTCACTAGTCAGAAACAGGCTATGGAATGGCTAGGGGTGGGGAAGATCTTGTTTGCAGAAAGGACCCTGGTGAGATCAGAATCCTGGTAAGAAATTGTGATCTGTTTAGGCCAGGGGTCGGCAACCTCAGCTCTTTTATGACTCGTGGACTTCAACTCCCAGAATTCCTGAGCCAGCTATGCTGGCTCAGGAATTCTGGGAGTTGAAGTCCACAAGTCATAAAAGAGCCGAGGTTGCCGACCCCTGGTTTAGGCAAACCCCCTTTATTCATAACTTAGGTTTGATATATTCCTGAAAGAAAAATCAGCAATATATCATCCCCAGGAATATCTTCCTGTAAGGTGGTTACAATGACTTTGGAACATTTTTCACAAAAATAAATACACACCAACACATTCAAGAACTGCTGGGCTTTGGCGTATCTGACATCAGAGAAAGCAGCATAAATCCAGCGGCGTCAGGGCACATTCCAACGGATTTCCCATGTGGGCAATTGCATTGCATTGATTCATTTGCCAAGGAAGTCTCTGCACCTTTATGATGTCCATTACACAACTGGTGAGTATCAGTCACCAGAGAGAGCTTGCTGTCAACTATAAAAACAGAATGAGAGCATGACCCAGAACTTGATGCAACAGGAAATGTGCTGGTGAGTTTCTGGATCCCCAGACAATCCCATTTTATTTGCCAGTGTAAACAGAATGATCCCATTGTGTGTCATGGGAAGAATCAAGATGGTGGTAGGAAAGAGAATGAATTCTGAGCATTGGGCAGATAATTGTGTGGTACCTACAGATTGACCAACAGCTTTAACATACCTCTTCCATGTAGTTGAGTTTTTGTTGAATACTTTTAATACTTTTAAAAGTTATAATTATTGTTATAATTATTTATTATTGTTAGTAGTAGTAATAGTGGTGGCAATAACTACTGTGATTAAACCACATTTTCTCTCAAAAACAGACTTTTGAATTTGCTCCCAACATAAGTGATTGGACGCAGTCCCTAAAAAATGATGAATGTGACTTTAAATCTATCTGTGTCACACTTGGCATAGCTGAGTAATAAAGCAGGTGCTTCACATGCAGGAGATCAGGTTTCCTGGAAGCACAAGACAAACTTCCTGCATAGTAAGCTGCTGACAACTGGTGCTGACAAAGGACTAGATGTCTGCCTTCGTAGTTCTCTTTATTTCCACACATAGAACAATGTATGACATGATCTTAATTAAGCCCAGACTTTTGATACAAATAAAAATCTTCATAGCTCTTTGATGCCTTAAGAGGCCCAAATCCTTGCCACCGTTGTTGCTCCCTCCCTGTCTCCTTCCCCGCTGCATTCAATTCTATACCACTGCCTAGAAGGAAAAAGAGTCAAAGCAAAATGAAAATTGTTATTCCTTCCCTATTCGTATCCTAAGAACACACAGGTAAGTAAGCAGCAGCAGCAACAACAAAGAACTAGAAGCTTCTGGCAAGCTGGGGTGGGTTTGGTTCTGGGGTGGTCTTGGTAAATAACATACAGGACTAATATCAACTCTGGATGGTGGAGACTTATGGGTGACGAAAATGGTGAATTAGTTGTCTCTGAAAGAGTGGAGACAATAACACAGCAATGGCTGATGGATCAAGGGCAAGCTTGATCTAATGGAATCTGTGCAGACAAGGTGTTATGTTGTGGGTCCGACGCAAGGAAGAGACGCCAGCCGGAGTACGAGTTCAGCTCTTTATTGTGGGGGGGGGGTTTGTACTGAAGAACAAGGGCTACCTGGCCTCCTTATATACCTGGCCAGGTAGGTGGCTAGCCAATGGGGTTGGCCCTAGGTTTCCCGCCGAAACTGGGTTTCCTGCCAAAACCGTCCAGGCCAACGCCCCCTGGTGGCTGCTGCTATGCAGATGCTTGTACCTGGATACATAACACAAGGAGAGGATGAGAGAAAAGACTGCTGAATAGTGGTCCCTTCATGAGTGTTTAGTACCAGGAGATGAGGGAAATCATAGGGCTCTCAACCATGGTGGAGACCTTAAAAACACTGGTTCATCTACTTCACTTTCTAATCACTTTCAAATTTACAATTATTTTACAGTTAAAAGATATCTTCCAAAGAATGTTTAAAAAACTACCAGTGAGTAAAACTTCATCACAAAGTAGAAAAAAGTTAACGATTTTAAATTGTTTAAAGAAAATAAAACAAATGGCAAAAAGCTAAATAAGAATTTAAGAAAGTTTTAAACAGATTAAGGAATCTGGCAAATTTAGAATATTAGGACATGCTTAGACCTTTGTTTCAAATATTTTTTTTAGAATTATAAATGAAGAGAATACAGGTTAATACAAATTACAAAATATATAAAGAAAAAAAGAAAAAGAGGGGTGTGAAAAAGAAAAAAAGGACAAAAAGTTAAAAACAGCACCTAAAAATAATTTCAGTAACTTATCATCTCTAAATAAAGCATATCTCTCTTATTCCCATAGCTCATCTCTTTTTTAAAGAAAACTAAGTCTAAATAATATGGCAATCACTCTTAGTCAACAAAAGTCCAGTAAGTGCAACCAGACCGAATTATTTTGTTCTTTTAACCCTGGTCAAGCAAGCTAATCTTATAAATCTTCCCTGAGTTTTTAAAATTATTTTAGCCCCTTAAAAAAAAATGCCAGAAGTAGTTTGTTGATCATCTGTGTTTCAAGGTGAAAATCCAATTTAGCAGCAGATTCAAACCTCGAGTGGTGTCACACTGCTATGCACATCCCTAGGATACAGAAATGTGATATAGCCGGGCAGAATTACCCACTCCCTCAGAACAAGGTAATCAGGCTCATTAAAAGCTATTTATTTAGGTGGCATTTTTCCCATATCTGGTCAATTATTAAAGAAGAGCTACACATACAAGTTCCATGTCTGTTTCTACCACCTGTTACTTTGTTTCTCCTTCAATGTCTTGAAATGATGCCAATTTGATTCTCTCCTAATTAAGATTTTATATATATATAGTAATGGAGACATAAGACAGTATAACTTGCTTCATGCAACATACTATACAATAATTCATTTGATTTTGGTTCAACATTAGGTTCTTGGGCTCAGATATTTTGGTTTTTTCCAAATAATTTTATTAATAATTATAAATAGAACAAAACTCAATACAAACTATAAAAAATAAAAACAGTAAAGTGGCAAAAAATGAAAGGAGTATGTGAAATGGAGGAGGAAGAGGAAAAAGGGAAGGAGGAAAAGATGAGAGAAGGTAAAGATGAGAGCCAATTTGGTTTAGTGCAGGGGTGTCAAACTGCCGGCCCACGGGCTGGTTTCATCATATCGAAACTGCGCCCACCCCATTGCTGGCAATGCAAAAAGAGTCATGATATGTCATGACACGTCATGTGATGTGGTGAGTTTGACACCCATGGTCTAGTGGTCAAGGCACCAGGCTACGGCACAGGAGATTGTGATTTCAAGTCCTGCCTTACTGTAAGAGCCAGCTGAGAGACTCTGGGCCAGTCACTCTCTCTCAGCCCAAACAAAGGGTAGTGGTTGTGAGGAAAATCAAAAGGGGAAGGTGTGTTGGATATGGGTCACTGCCTTGAGTTATTTATAAAAATAGTAAAAAAGGAATATAAATAAATAAAACACAATTTTAATAGCTTATCACTGTATCCAAATAAAAGATAATCTCTATTTTTACCATAGCTCATTTATTACATTAGGAAAATGAGGTTCAAATGCTATGTCAGAACCTTAACAGAACTTCAACAAATCTCAGTTTGCTGATCATCTGGGTTTCAAAGAGAAAATCCTTCAGAACTTTAACAGATTTGTTTTGTATCAATAAATGAAATTTACCCTTTTGTTTGTTACTCCTAAAAAAACTACTTCCAAATATTCGCAGAGCTGTTTTGTCTATCGTGAAGGAAAAAATAATAATCCACATAGTTTCCTAGTTTAATATCTGTTCATTTCCTTTAAGGAGTAAATCATCCATTGGATCCATTTGTATTTCACATAATTCCCCCTTCAAATTAATTTCATAGGCATTCATTACATCTTGTTCTTCTTTTACAACTTCATTAGAATCGGCTTTGTCAATTTTACCAATCATCTGATCCATTCTGTCCAAAAGCTTGGCTGAGAGGTATTCAAAAGTTTGCACTAAGGATTTCTGCTCCTTTTTCTGTATCCTCCAGCTCTAGTGTTCTGCCTTCAAGATCTCCTTATTATTAAAAAAAGACCCAAATAATCTTTCCTGTGAGGATGTATCTTCTAAATAATTCAAAGCTATACTTTCAAATCCCTCTGGCCCCTTAATCAACTATTAGCTTTCCAAAATCCATATACTAAGTTCTGTTTTGCTGCATGGTAGAAAAATAAATGTATTTTTAAAATATTTTAAATCAAATTTACACCACTGTCTTATAAGGAGGTGGAAACTCTCCCAATGAATTAAGTAAAAGCTTGCCAATCCAAAGGATCTCAATCTCTCCGATATACAAGAAATAAAAATAATCCCAAAAAATGATTAAGGTAAAAGACTTGGTTGAGTTTAATATCCATAAAGATTGCTTTGCAAGAGTGAGCTTGATGTAATCCCGACTCACAGCCACTCTACCCATTAGTAGACTGTAAAAATGGCAGTTTCTACAATCTACTAATGAGGACGGTGACTGTCTGGAGTCCCATGGATGAGCTCAATGATCAGTTCTGGAGAAATTACGCCAGCTCAGATCCAGCATCCAGCAGTGATTCCCCTCACAAATTTCCCCAGCAAAACATCCACTTGCCATGGCACTTACAGAAAGTGACTTGTGCTATTTTTGAAAAGGATTATAAAGAATCGAAAGATGTGACAAACAACAACATGAAGGAATTTATGGATAGAAATAATAATAATAATAACAACAACAACAATATTTAACGGCTGGATGACAGATTAAATAGATGGAAAACCAAAGCTTTGCATGGACAGCATTTGAAAAACATTAAAGGAAAATGTGATAACAACTTGACATGGGCATGGCTTAAGATGGGAACCATCAAAAAAGAAACAGAAGGCTTAATACTGGCTGCTCAAGAACAAGCACTACAAACTAATGCCATGAAAGCGAAGATACAAAAATCTACTGACAATCCAAATTGCTGTAATTTAATATGTGAGTGCAGCAAAATCGCGCAAACTGATTACAAAGCTAGACATGACCGAGTTGCTAAACTAATCCACTGGGCATTGTGTAAAAAATACGACTTGCCTGTGTCCGAAAAGTTGTGGGACCATAGGGTGGAAAAAGTTGTCAAGAATGAGAGGGTGAAGATCTTGTGGGACTTCCGAATACAGACAGATCGCCATTTGGAACACAACACGCCAGATATTGCAGTCATAGAGAACTGAAAGGTACAGTTGATTGATATCGTTGTACCAGGAGATTCCAGAGTCGAAGAAAAAGAACTGAAAAAAATTATGAAATACCGCGACCTGGCCATCGAAACTGTGTGATTATGGATGAAACGTGTAACAGTGATACCCATTGTAATCAGGGCACTGGGAACTATGTCCAAAAACTTTGCAAAATACATCAAGAAATTGCAACTCCCTGCAATAACTCCAGCAAAGCTACAAAAAACTGCGCTACTCAGAACATCTTACATTTTAAGGAGATTCCTGGTTGATACCTAGGACGCTGGCAGCAACCCGTGTCAACCATTAGTGCCAGTCAGTTTGAGTGTTCAGTTGACTGAGTTTCATGTTTTATGAATAAAAGCTTAATAGTAATAATGATGATGATGATGATGATGATGATGATGATGATGATGATGATGATGATGATGATGTTGGCAGGGACCTTGGAGGTCATCTGCTCAGGTAGGAAACCCTATACCATTTCAGACAAATGGCTGGCCAGTCTCTTAAAAACTTCCAGTGTTGGAGCATTCACCGCTTCTGGAGGCAGGTTGTTCCACTGGTTAATTGTTCTAACTGTCAGGAAGTTTCTCCTTAGTTCTAGGTTGCTTCTCTCCTTGACTAGTTTCCATCTGTTGCTTTTTGTCCTGCCTTCAGGTGCTTTGGAGAATAGCTTGATTCCCTCTTCTTTGTGGCAACCCCTGAGATATTGGAACACTGCTATCATGTCACCCCTCACCCTTGACAAACCCATGTTGGCTTTTAGTAATGACTTTGTTTGCCTCTAGGTGCTCACTGATTTGTTGTTTGAGTATCTTTTCCAGAATCTACCCAGGTATTGAGGTCAGGCTGATAGGTCTGTAGTTTACTGGATCCATTTTTTCCCTTTTTTAAAGATGGGAACTACATCAGCTCTTTTCCAGTCCTCTGGTAGTTCCCCAGTGCTCCAGGATCTTTGAAAAATATAGTTCAGTGGTTCTGAGATCACGTCTGCCAGTTCCTTGAGAACCTTGGGGTGTAATCCATCTGGTCCTGGTGATTTGAACTCATCTAGGCTGGACAGGTGCTCACTTACCATTTACTTGCCTATCTTAACTTGTGTTTCTATTCTGTTTTTATGGAACTGTTTTTGATAGGTTGGACTGTTTTTTTCCCTTTGTGTAAAGACAGATGCAAAAACCGAGTTAAATAGTTCTGCTTTCTCCCTGTTGCTTGTCACCTTCTTGCCATTTTCCCCCACTAATGGACCTGCACACCGCCCTGAGTCCTTCGGGAGAAGGGCGGTATAAAAAATAAATAAATAAATAAATAAATAAATCATTTCCTTAACTTTTTTCTTGTTTTTTACATGTTGAAAGAAGATTTTTTTGAAAGACAAGGGGAGACAAATCCAAGCTGATGTAAACATATTGGAAAATAAATAAATTGTGAAATATAAAATACAAATTACAGTCAGAGTGGAAATAGAAATGACAAACCAAAGGATGAAAAGGAACCTGGGCAAGGATTTATCTTTGATTTGCAAAAGAAGGTTTTTCAAGAATTCTCCATGGAGTTCTCAGTCATCCACATCATGGCTGTCCCAAATGAAGTCATCCAGCTCATGGTTCTCCCAGATAAAACCCCCCAAGGGGCCCCAATGACTCCCAGAGAGCTGATGACTGACCTTCAAAATGCTAACAACCAGATGACTATAAGGCAGACATGTCAAACTCATGATGTCACGTGACGTTGCGTAATGTATCAGGATAGTTTTGCCTTTGCTGGGAATCGGGTGGGCATGGCTTCCAGATGATGCATCCGGTCTGTGGGCTGGCAGTCTGACACCCCTGCTGTAAGGAATATAAATTCTTCCATTCCCCACCATTCAATCATAACTGAAGATGCTTCTTGGATGCTAAGCGAAGCATCTTCAAGAGAAAAAACAGACGAGTTGCCTTTTGAAAAAGCACCTCTGGGTAAAATCTTGAAGATATCTTTGAGATGAAAAAAAGAAAATTTGAATGGAAATTTATCTCCACAACAATGATGAATGGGGGAAAAAGATTATCAAAAGCAAAAAAAAAAATTCAAAGTTGGCTTGTTTGATGAAAGTTAAAATAAACATTTTTATAAAATTCTGGAAACCCTTAGGGACTTTTTGAGACTCTTGAACAGAAATGGCAATGAGTTTGGGGTCTGTAAATGGATGAGAGGGATTTAAGGGAAGACGTGAAGTATTTAATGTCGTGAGGATTGAGGAAATATTAATGTCTGTACCTGTTGCAAGGAAGATTGGAAGTTGCTTCTTTAAATATTTTTTCTATTTTTTTTTTGCAGTTTATATTTCTTTTCTTTCTATTTTCTTTTTTCAGATTGAATTTTTTCAGATTGAATTTTGATAGTATTTTTGAATATGTTTTAGTGTTGTAAAGATCTTTAATAAAAAGCATTTTTTAAAAACCCTCTGGGTGGTGAGCCTTTAAGAGACTTTACATTCAATCAATCAATCAAATTAGAGATGGAAGGGACCTTCGAAATCTTCTAGTCCAGACATGTTAAACACAAGGCCCAGGGGGCCGGTTCCAGCCCGCGAAGTGGTTTCATGCGGCCCGCAAAGCCATCCTGGAAACAGTGAGGGAACGGCCCCCACTGCCTTGGCCCTGGCCCAGAGACCCTCCTTCTGCCAGAGACCCTCAGATCTGTCCCACTCCTGCCCAGGCCCCCATAGGCACCCTTGATGCGAACGATGTAGAGCTGGCCATGCCCACCCAGTAGGCCACGCCCACCCTGGCCATACCCACCCAGCCCCCTGAGGGCAACTGCAATGCTGATGCGGCCCTCAATGAAATTGAGTTTGACACCCCTGTTCTAGTCCAACCCCCCTGCTCAAGCAGGAGACCCTATACCATTTCAGACAAGTGACTATGCTGTCGCTTCTTAAAAACCTCCAGCTTTGAAGCACCTATAACTTTTGAAGGCAAGCTGTTCCACTGGTTCCATTCCCTCAGAGTAATAGTAATAGTAATAATAATTCACAGTAACAATTTGCTAGAGCAAAAAGAGAATTGGAGCTTTGCTTCTTAATGTTCGGTGATGCTTTCTTTGGTCACAGTCACTCTCGCCCTGATAATTTCCTTGTTGGGTTACTGTAATGCACTATATATGGAGCTGCCCTTGAAGACTATTCGGAAACTACAATTGGTCCAGAAGATGGCAACACACAGAGTTCTGGGCACCCCGTGGTTTTCAGGAGTACTTCTCCCTGAGGGTATCTGCTTCTCCCACCAGGTTAGAGAGAGTGGGTGTGTTCCAAGTCTCTTCTCTTAAATGATGTCATCAAATGGGTCTTTAAAAAGTATGCTTTCTTTGTAGCTGCCCCTGCCCTCTGGAACCCCCCTGTTCCAGAGACCTGACAAACCCCAACCTTCCTTACCTCCCTAAAGGCCTTGAAGCTTCCTAAAGGCCTTGCAACTTTCAACTCCAATGTTGGGGAGGATAAGGCTGCAGCCCAACAAGATGGCATGTGGCCATACGGATAGTAGTATACCAGGATGGCGGGTGTTTTTATGCACCTTTATAGATTTTTTATTCAGTCTGGGTTTTGGGTTTGTTTTCATGATTTTATGTACCACTCAAGGTTGCTATAATACAGGTGGCTATATAAGTCTTTTGAATAGATAGATAGATAGATAGATAGATAGATAGATAGATAGATAGATAGATAGATACATACATACATACATACATACATACATACATACATACATACATACATACTCACTCCACTAGGGACCCAGTTAAGCAGGTTGCCTCTATTGATTGATTACAACCATTTAAAAGTGTTGCCATTTAAGTGCAGATTGCTTATTTTACCAAGAACCAATCCATCAAAAGGTGTTTTAGGTTCAGAGCTGCTGTGTTATCTGACTGCTCTCAATCCACTATAATATGTGATTTTTACAAGGCACCATCACTAGTTAATCTGGAATATTTTCTAAACTGGGCAACAATTAGTCCCAAAGCAGGTGGGGGTGGATCAAACCAAACATCTGGAGAGGGTAGGTAGACACTATGCACACATTTCTCTTTGCCACTTTGCTCTTTTAACCATCAAAGGCCAGAGGCACCTGGTCCTTGGCACACAGTCATAAACTGGGGTAATCCACTTCCACTTGTAGCGAGAAAAATGTTACAAACTGATTTGCACAAGCTGGACTGAACTTGTTACATAACACCCCTGCCACTAAGTTATCATGTTCTGAAGAAACAAAGCTCTCTTTTAGCAATTTTGCTGATTTATAAGATAATTTTACATTGGGATATTGAAAGACTATGAGATCTGAAACTATTAGGCTTTAATGGAATAGCGCCTCATTACAGAAGCCAGTCTGGCAAGAATACATCTGTTCCTGATTCCCAGCTTTAAATCTATCACAAGAATACAGTCTTTTTTCTCAGCACAACATCAGACCTGTTCTCAGCTTGATTATTTTTTAGCATCTTGATCATGGAAGAAAAAAAGGCTTTGAAGAATTTTTTGTATAAATAGACACTCGACAAATTTAATGGTTGCTTGAGATGCTTTAAAGGCACATATTTGTAGTCGTATTATTGCTTAGGCTTCATAGAAGAAGGGGAATAAAATTTTAAACAGGAAAACTTGGAAAACTTTTGAATATCTATGAACTACATAACTGTATTTGAACTATATAATCAGAACTACATAAAGCTTTTACATTTGCTAAACTTAATCCCCTTTAATGCGCTGAATAAATCATACAGAGCAATGATATTGAGTGTGAAGGGAAAAACCTGGTAAATTATTTGTCTCCTGATTGAAACAGCAACAACAAGAAATATTATTTACACTATTAAGCATGCTCAGGAGAAAATATATGTTGACTCTGATCTTATAAATCAGTGCTTTTATATCTAATTTTATAATAGTGAGTCAATGGTTACCGAAACAGAAATTAATCAATTTTAAAATAATGTAGTTCTTCTGAAGATTACCTATTACCAAGCTGCTTATCCAGTTGTACCTTTATCAATTCAGGAAATAATATATTCAGGAAACAATAATACAGTATATTACTTCTATGAAAACTGGAAAAGCATCTAACCCTGATAGCTTTCCTATCAAATGGAAGAAGACACATATCTTTTTGTTTTGCTCCTATATTGTTGATTTTGAAGGCTAATAAAGATTCTGCTTATTAAATGTGGTTGCCAGCATCTCTGGCAAATTGATCATACATCCTGGGCAACTGGATGCTATAAAAATGATGACAAGCCTTGATTAATATTAGTGTATATATTTGTATATATTTTTGCTTCACAGATCATTATCTTGCAATGGTGAAGATCCCCATGGCACTATAAGCTCAACCTCTGGGAATGCATATTTTCAGAAGAGTCACCTGTGATGTGCAAGTGAGAAATAAGGAGTCAGGCTATATACAACTTGCTGGAGAAATAAATGGCATGCCATTCAAGTATACTGCCAAGAAAACCAAATGAATTCTCACAACCAGGACAGTGTCAATACATGACACCGGAAGGTGAATTCTACCCCAAATTGGAAGGGATTGTTAGCCTTTTGAGATATCCCAGGTCAGGAAACAGACACTATAAGAAATACTGGAACTTGACTTTCTTGATACAGTATAGATTATACTTGACTGCTTAATAATGTACCCTCTCTCTTATACCAAAGAAATTCAAGCCAGGGCAATCTTAAATTTCTTTCTCACATTTTCTTGCATTCCTAGACTAAGCTCGTGTTTGCTATTGATTTTGCTCAAGATCATCTCTGTGGTCCTCTGTAGGTATTCAATGTGCTATTGGATATTGGTACTGGTGTTAATGATGTGGCTGGATTAAAGCATATGATACTGTTTCTGAACTCATTGAGACTTATGCTAATGGGAAGAGAACAAAAATGCAAATTAATCAAAATAGATTTGAGATATATCCACCTTGATAAGCTGTCTTTCTTCTCCAGCTCAAGGATGTGCTATCCATTTTGAATAGACCTGATTTTCACGGTATTTATATGCCTACTCTGCAAAACACACACATGTACACAACATAGGCTAACTTCATACTAAGCCTGGCTCTTTAGCCTCCATCCATCCATAGCTTTGCTGGCTGGTATGAGTAAAGGCCACAACCTTCTGGCATGATAACATGCATGTATAAGAAAGGCAACCCAGTTTAAGTAAGGCTCAGAATTTGGAACACTATTTTCATATACTATGTGATTTTTATTTTTAAAATAAAAATTTGAAAAAAATAAACTTACAAATATAGAAAAATATATAATCATAAACGACAGAATAAGAATTGAAGAGTACTTTGTTATGCACTTTTTAATCTGTTTGATTACAATAATTAAATGCATGGTCATCTTTTTAGCTGTGGGCATCTTATTTTACCAATAAGCAGTAACAGTATTCTAGTTTCAAACATAGTTGCTGAATTCTCTCTCTTCATTAAATGTAGTTTATAGTTTGTAAGCTTTTAGAATTGGCATATTTGTTAAAATAAACTATCTGGCACTCTGACAACTCTTCTGTGCCAATAGAATGTGGATAACCACATTTACCTTCTTCACAAATGTTCTAAGTACCATGAATGAAAATAGATATTTGCTCCTCAGACTTCCAGCTAAAAATACCAGTTACATTATATGTTGCTATATTCTCTGTCACTGATTTAAAATAGACTTGTCTCATTTTGGCATGCAACAAGACATAATTTCCAACTATAATGCTAGACAGACAGATGAAAGTAGGCAGGTAGCTAAGTAAGTAGATATCAGATTGATAATTATGTATGTATGCATGTATGCATGTATGCATGTATGCATGCATGCATGTATCTATCTATCTATCTATCTATCTATCTATCTATCTATCTATCTATCTATCTATCATTATCTATCTATCCTGCTCAACCAGCAGCCTATTAATGACCCTGAGTTCATTCCAGCATGTTTATCTGGAAATCCAATTATGTAACAAGTTCCAAAGCCCATCAAGGCCTCCTAAAGGGGGGTTCCAGTTTTGACATTGCAGCGATGCAGATGCAGAAATATGGGGCTCTTTCACATTTGATTTTGCCCCACTAGGAGACCCTGGAAAGGGTCGAAAGTCGCCCTGTAGAGGCGATAAGCAAGGAGGGGACCCTCGTTGATCATAGGGGGCGGCAGTCCTCCTGTTTGATCTGAGGAAGCCCTCCAAACCAGTGGGGGAAAGACTGGCTACATTTGCATAGCCAGTCCTAAGCTGCTGACAATGGAAGACAATAAGCACCAACAAGCAACATTATAGCAATGTGGGTGAAACTGGGTGAGACCTGATCCTCTCTTTATGATTTTAAGACCTCTTCTTGAAAAACTACTGAAAACATTTCCCCCGATGAAAGAGGAAAGGGGAAAAGCGGTGATTTAACATATGTATATGTATATGGCTTGGAAATTGGGTTCTCAATGTGCTTTTAAGACCTTTTTTTTTAAAAAAAAGAGACTTGAAAAGTCTGCAATATACTTTTTGGATTAAAAACAAAACAAAACTGGAAAACGGTGTCAATGACATCTAGTGGTGAATATATGCCACTACAACTTATTATGCCTAAAAGAAACCTGGCTCAAAGCCCAGATTTAGATATGACTTTGGCTGGCCTTGGAAGCTTTTTTAATTTTGAAGACTGCAGCTGAGAAAGAAAAGGCTTGGAGGCTGCTTATCTGTGTGGCAGAGACAATAAAATATTCTAAGATTGGCCTGTCTGAACTAAGAATATAAATACTGACTTTCAGAACTGTATTGTGGAACTAATTTCCTGTAGAAGAAATATACACTATTGTCTGATATGATGGAACATTTTGGATTATAAATATTGACTGATAAATAACTTTTAATGGTTCTTTTTTCTCCCTGGACAGAAAGGATATATTTCTCATTGGACAGAAAAATTTGAATTTTATTTATATTTGCTTAGGGAAGGTTTAAGAAAGGATTGATATGTTGGTTGGATAATCTGGAGCTCCAATAATAATTAACTGAAACTTCCTAAGTTTTCAAACAGATTTCTATAAAGGCAATTTACAAAAAATAAAATGGATGTTCCATATTTACTCTAAATGGTAAAAAACCATCCTTAGCCTTAGCTCTTGATCAGATTAAAAATAACACAAAGGAGATAAAAGAACATTTTTCTAATTTAAATCTACAAATCTAGAAAATAACCACAGAGAAGGAACTAACAACCCAGAAAACAGAAGGAAAACTAGAGAAAGCTAACCCAAATATGGAGGACCCAAAGGAAAAAACTAATGGACAGACTCAGACAAATGAAGAATTAGAAGACATAACGATAATATTGGAAATGGACAAGACAGTTTATCAACCAAGTTTTCAGAGCATACTGGAGGATAAAGAAGGAAAGCCGATGGAATGGAAGATAGAGCTGTTACCAGAACTGTGGGGAATTGGAGAAGGAGGGAGGCTGTTTAATGAATATCAATGGGCTAGTTCTTCCAAAAATATTTTAACTAAATTGTTTTTTTTTTGTTCCAAACAATATATACAAAAATAGAGGAAGAATTATTTGATGATCCAAATGCACTGACTTGGAAAGTTAGTTGGCAAAGGAAGAAAGCTAGAGTAAGACTGAAGAAAACAGACGCTTTGTATCTGTGATAATTACTCAAACAGGGGGTCATGGTCCAAGATGAAAAACTTGTTTTTGACAGGGAGAGATGCGAATCTGGTATTACACACCAGTCATGCAAGAACAGAAAGGCATCCAAAAAGAGAAGCCACCTTCTGGTTGGTGATTCAATTATAAGGGATGTAAATTTAGGAAAGGACATAGAGGTTTTGAAAGAGGTCAGGTGTCTTCCAGGTGCTACTGCCAGTAGGGACAAGAAGCGTATTTCTAAAATAATCAAGAATGCCAGCAAGGACTATGATGTGGAGGCTACTGTACATCTTGGCACTAATGATCTGTCCCAAAAAGATGTACTCTCTGTGCAGAATGATTTCCAGAGCTTGGGGCAGGAACTTAGCAGAATAGGCTGTAGGCTTACTTTTTCAGAGGTTTTACCAGTGTATAAGGAGCAAAATAGAAAAGGCCAGTGTATAGCAGAATTTAATATGTGGCTAAAGGAGTGGTGTAAAGGAGAAGGCTTTGGTTATATTAGTCACGATGTCTATAGCTGGTCCAATGAAAAAATGTATAAAAGAGATGGTCTGCATCCATCCAAGAAAGGGACTGAGTTACTTTGCAATAAATTCACAGCTTTACTGGAGGAACATTTAAACTAAACAATGGGGACAGTGAGTTAACTGATACAGAACATCACTGTCCCCGGCAATCTAAGAAAATAGGGGAAGTCAGGCACCACACAAGTTATGTAGCAAGTAAACACAGGGTCAGTCATAAAGAACTCAAATGTCTATACACCAATGCACAGATTATGAACAGTAAGCAGGGTGAACTAGAAATTCAGGTAAATGAGGGCGGATATGATATTGTTGCCATTACGGAAACATGGTGGGATGAAACCCACAAATGGAACACACAGCTAGAGGGATTTAAACTATTTAAAAGAAACAGACTAAAGAAAAGAGGAGGTGGAGTTGCTTTATATATAAGAAATAACTTTATCTCTACAGACGTAGAGCATAACAATGACAAAAACTGTAAACTTGAATGCATTTGGGTCAATATAAAAGGGGGGGAAATGACATTGCCATAGGTGCATACTATAGGCCGCCCAACCAAGCAGAGGAAATAGATGAACTTTTTGCTAGTCAGCTAACTCAGGTATGTAAGAAGCACATCGCAATAGTAATGGGGGACTTTAATTACCCTGATATCAACTGGGAGACAAACTCTGCACCAAGTGGAAGATCAAACAGATTCCTGACAAACCTAGCAGAAAACTTTCTCTCCCAAAAAGTAAAGAAGGGAACTAGGGGATTAGCCACATTGGATTTAATTCTCACAAACAGAGATGAAATGATAGAAAATGTCAAAGCCACAGGAACCTTGGGAGGAAGTGATCATGTAGTATTGGAATTCAACATTCTGGAAGCACAAGCAATAGAACACAGCCAAACTAGAGTCTTGGACTTTAAAAGAGCTAATTTCAATAAAATTAGAGAGACCTTGGGAAGAATTCCACGGATGAGAATCCTAAAGGGGAAAACAACTCAAGAAGCTTGGGAAATTTTGAAAAGTGAGATAATAAAGGCCCAGTCTAGCACAATACCAACAAAGAAGAAAAATAACAGCTTTCAAAAGAAACCAGCATGGCTGCATAAAGAACTCTCTGATAAATTGAAAGATAAAAAGGACAAGTATAAGAATTGGAAAGAGGGGCACATAACTAAGTCAGAATATCAGCAAATAGCCCGTGCCTGCAAAGATGAAGTGAGGAAAGCTAAGGCTCAAAATGAACTGAGGCTTGTGACCAAAGTCAAAAATAACAAAAAAAGCTTCTTTCAACATATAAAAAACAAGAAAAAAGTTAAGGAAATGATTGGTCCATTAGTGGGGGAAAGTGGCAAGAAGGTGACAAGCAATAGGGAGAAAGCAGAACTATTTAACTTGTTTTTTGCATCTGTCTTTACACAAAGGGAAAAAACAGTCCAACCTACCAAAACCAGTGCCATAAAAACAGAATAGAAACGCAAGTTAAGATAGGCAAGAAAATGGTAAATGAACACCTGTCCAGCCTAGACAAGTTCAAATCACCAGGACCAGATGGATTACACCCCAAGGTTCTCAAGGAACTGGCAGATGTGATCTCAGAGCCACTGAACTATATTTTTCAAAGATCCTGGAGCACTGGGGAACTGCTAGAGGACTGGAAGAGAGCTGATGCAGTTCCCATCTTCAAAAAAGGGGGGAAAGATGGATCCAGGAAACTACAGACCTATCAGCCTGACCTCAATACCTGGGAAGATTCTGGAAAAGATAATCAAACCACAAATCAGCGAACAGCTTGATGCAAACAAAGTCATCACTAAAAGCCAACATGGATTTGTCAAAAACAGATCATGCCAGACAAATCTTATTGCATTCTTTGACCAAGTGACAAAATTAGTGGACCAGAGGAATGCTGTAGATATAATTTACTTAGACTTCAGTAAGGCATTTGATAAAGTAGATCACAACCTACTACTTGATAAGATAGAAAAATGTGGGTTCGATAGCATCACCACCAGATGGATTCGTAGCTGGCTGACAGGCTGTACTCAACGTGTGGTCCTCAATGGAACTGAATCTACATGGAAGGAAGTGTGTAGTGGGGTGCCCCAGGGCTCTGTTCTGGGCCCAGTGCTCTTCAACATCTTTAACAACGATTTGGATGAGGGGATAGCCAATACTCCAGAAGATAGGCTTAAAATACAGGAGGATCTGGACAGACTCGAACACTGGGCGCTATCTAACAAAATGAAATTCAATGGTGAAAAAGTAAGGTTCTACATTTAGGCAAGAAAAGCCAACTGCACAAGTATAGTATAGGTGGTACCTTGCTCAATAGTAGTAACTGTGAGAGGGATCTCGGAGTCCTAGTAGACAATCACTTCAATATGAGCCAGCAGTGTGCCGCAGCTGCCAAAAAAGCCAACACAGTGCTAGGCTGCATTAACAGAGGGATAGTATCAAGATCAAGTGAAGTACTAATACCACTTTACAATGCTTTGGTAAGGCCACACCTGGAATACTGCATCCAGTTTTGGTCACCACGATGTAAAAAAGAAGTTGAGACTCTAGAAAGGGTACAGAGAAGAGCAACAAAGATGATTGGGGGACTGGAGGCTAAAACATATAGGGAACTGTTGCTGGAATTGGGTATGTGTAGTTTAATGAAGAGAAGGGTGAGGGGTGACCTGATAGCAGTGTTCCAATATCTCAGGGGCTGCCACAAAGAAGAGGGAGTCAAGCTGTTCTCCAAAGCACCTGAAAGCAGGACAAGAAGCAATGGATGGAAACTAGTCAAGGAGAGAAGCAACCTAGAACTAAGGAGAAACTTCCTGACAGTTAGAACAATTAACCAGTGGAACAACCTGCCTCCAGAAGCGGTGAATGCTCCAACACTGGAAGTTTTTAAGAAGAGACTGGACAGCCATTTCTCCAAAATGGTATAGGGTTTCCTGCCTGAGCAGGGGGTTGGACTAGATGACCTCCAAGGTCCCTTCCAACTTCTTCTTCTTCTTCTTCTTCTTCTTCTTCTTCTTCTTCTTCTTCTTCTTCTTCTTCTTCTTCTTCTTCTTCTTCTTCTTCTTCTTCTTCTTCTTCTTCTTCTTCATTATAGGGTATATTATCAATTAGATGTTTGAATGTGGTTAAGAATAGATTGCTAGAAATAGAAATATTATTATAACTAGATAGATTGGTAATCAGAATATCACATTTTGACATGAAAAGTGAAATTAGAAAATGCTAAGAAGTTTGAATAAGGGAAACCTTTGGTTACCCAAATATAACTTGTTCTGAAACTATAAATGATTGGGATATTTTGATATGGATAGGAAATTAAAACCAAAAAAAATTGCAAAAAATAGGATACTGACTGAATAAATGGATATTGAGTGCAAATGCAATTAAGATGTTTTGGTTAGAAAAGATATTTTAAACTGATATCATTGATATTATTAGAAAACCATAACGCTGATATTCAACTGTATATCTATTAATAATATTAATAATAATAAGAATTGTGTTTGCTTAATGTGGAAAAATGTTTATTACCGGAAGAAGAGAGGAGGTATTGGATGGTGTAATATTGGATTTAGTTTGAAGCAGCTTATGTGTACCACGGAATTATTAATGGACCCAGTCAACACGTTGTCTATTAAGCCCTTGTTTGTAAAAATAGAAAATAAAATATTTATATATGTTTAAAAAAGGCCTCCTAAAGGAAAGGAGTGGGATGCCTCCCAATTTTTTTTCCTTTCGCTCAAAGCTTTCAGTGTTACTTCTCCTAGTTATGCTTCAGTGTTTTCAGCTGTCCAGAGAAAACCTCCAGGGAGATAAGCATCACTTATTTTGCAAAGGTAGCCTGCAGTTGAAAGGAGATGAACCCGTGTTCCATTCCGACTTGCCAAAGATGCAGGAGATGTCCTCGGGCAGGACAGATTTCTAGCAGGGCGATGGATGTAGGTAAGCTTCTAAAATGAACCTCTGGTGGACTCTGTTGCCTTCTCTTAATACATCTACTACCCTTCTCTTTCAATACTGTGAAACTGCAGAAACTGCCTCAAGGCAAGTCGTCTCCAAGTAATATCTATGCTGATTTTAACCTTCTTATTTAAGCCAGAGGGGAATATATGTGTAACAACATATATTATTTTTCTAATGACGAACTTGAAACAAATAGACTAAATCTTGAGACCCTAGAATACTGTAGAATTCTTAACACTGGCTTGCTTTTTTCCTCTTATTTATATATTGCCAGAATCCTAGGTCTATAGTCCTTTACAACAATAACATGTAAAACAATATAGATTTAAAAAAATACAATCGGCATCCTGACTGTCATCAACTGAAATAGACTGCATTTTTTAAAAAAAGTTAAAAGCTAGCTATAATTCTGGGAATTAAGACCAGGGAAGCAGAGGGGAAGAGGGTAAAAAAAATATCAAGATGGGGGTTACCACCAGATAATCAAAGCCCTGCCCCTTTTAAAATGCGTTGTGGCTACCATCTTGATTCCCCTCTCCAACATCTAAGAAATCATCTAGGACCGTGGTGCCGAACCTATGGCGTTCGTGCCACAGATGGCACGAAGAGCCCTCTCTGTGGGCACGGACGCCATCGCCCCAGTCCTAGGCCTTCAGATGGGTTTTTTAAAACCTTTTCGCTTTAGGCCTCCGCTGCCTTGTGCAAAAAAAAAAAAAGGTTCAATCAATCAGTTTTAACTTCTTGCGGGAAAAAAAAGATCTCGCAAAGTTGGAATTGATTGATTGAACTTTTAAATTCCCACCCAGTCAGCCGTTACCACCACAGCCACGCCCACCCAATAGGCCACACCCACACAATTGGCCATGCCCACCCAATAGGCCACGTCCACCCAGAATGGGACAATACATAAATGGGTTTTGGGTTGCAGTTTGGGCACTCGGTCTCTAAAAGGTTCGCCATCACTGATCTAGGACATCTAGGAGAGGGGGGGAAATCCTATCCAGGAGGGAACTTCATTTTTGCTGCTCAGTTGAGAAATTCTTTTTCTTTTTTTCTATGCTCTTCTTTCTTCAAAAGAAGCTGTTCAATTTCCACCAATAGAAGTATTCTTATCCAAACCAGCAGATATGAATACGCATACTTTCTAATTCCTATTTTTTCTGGGTGGCCCTCAGTCAATTAACTTTATTGCACCTTCACAAAACTGTATTTGCAAACTCTTTTGCTATTTACCTCTAACATTTCCGCTCAACCTACTCCCAGGAATTATTCCATAGTTATGTTTTCAGATTGCTCCTCAATTTTCTTTTATTCTGCTTTTCTGAAAAATTGACAGTTCCTGGCTTTCCTGCTCTCTTTTTATAATTCTCTCATTCCCAACTGTGGTCATATACCGTATGTGTCCTTACTAGAAATAATGTGAATGTAATTTCTAACTGAACTTTTTCTCAGATACAAACATTATTGTCACTGGATCTTGTTGCATTATTTTTTATGTTTATTGCATTTTGTATATGATTTTACTTTCCTTGTTCTAGTTCAATGTCTGAATTTATTTCCCTTGATGTGTATTTTGAAGTTGCTTTAGTTTTTTAAATACATTTCAGAGGTGCTACATTTCAGAGTTTTGTCAATGGTTATTTAGTGTAGACGTCAGATTTTCCTTTAGTATCCATAATTAAAGGTCAACCATCCAGCATGTGTATGTTCAGTTAATATGCTGTATATGCAAGGCACATTCATGCATATAGTTGAGTGTACTTTGTACTAGGGGATGATTACCTTAGAACTTTCTCTGTCATTGTCAACCTGACCCTACTTTGCAACAGAATTGGAAACTAATTTTGCACATTTGGGAAATAATGTCTTAGTTTCAGATATCACATTCACATTGATGTACATTTACCACATGACAGTCTTTTTCCTTAATCTTTTAATATACTGTATTTCTGAGCTGTAAATAGGAAATCATGGAGGACTTTGATTATTCATGTGATATTTAATGTCATCCTTCCTTGACAATTGAATATGAATTGAATATGAATAGGGAGACCAGGCCATGAAACTCAACTGAACCAAACCAGGAAGTCTAAAACTACTTTTATTGAGACTGGTTAGGTCAACAGAATCTTGCAGATTGGATTGTGCCAAATTTCCTCCCTTTTCTTTACTTTTGCTATAAGAGAGGCTTCTGTCTGAGCTGCTTCTGAGTGTTATCTAGTTGCTCTGGATTAACAGAATATCAGAGTTGGAAGCCCCTGCTCAAGCAGGAGACCCTGTACCATTCTGGCCAACTGGATGTCCAATTTCTTCTTTAAAACCTCCAGTGATGTTCTGGAGGCAAGACATTCTACCAATTAATTGTCCTCTCCTTAATTCTAGGTTGGATCGCTCTTTGTTAAGCTTCCATCCGTTTGTCTTGTCTTGCCCTCAAGTTCTTTGGAGAATGGGTTTGACCCCCTTCTGTCTCTGATAGCCCCTCAAAATATTGGAATACTGCTATTATATCACCCCAGTTGTTCTCTTCATTAGACTAGACATTCCAAATCCCTAGCAATGTTTTTTGTGTGTTTTAGCCTCCAGTCCCCTAATCATCTTTGTTGCTCTTCTCTGTACACTTTCTAGAGTCTTAACATCTTTTTTTGTATCTAAAACTGGATGCAACATTCCAAGTATGGACTTAGCAATTAGGTATAAAGTGGTCCTAACAGTTCATGTGATCTTAACACTATCCCTCTGCTGATGCAGCCTAGGACTGCATTGGCCTTTTTGGCAGCTGCAGCACATAGCTGGGTCATACTGTAAGTGTCTGTCTACTAGGACAGGGCTTTTCACCCTTTTCACCCATTGTACCACTTTTAGGATATGGCAACATCCGAGTACCACCAGTCGCCTAGCAAGGTGTCAAAAACTTGATGACCAAAAAAACAAAAAGAAAAAAGAAAAAACTGATGAAATACAGGTAGTCCTCGACTTACAATAGTTTGCTTAGTGACTGTTTGAAGCTACAATGGCACTGAAAAAAGTGCCCCCCAAGCCACAGCCGAGCAAGACACCTGCCTGCCCGCCCGGCGGCGCTCTTCCTCCTGTCCAAGGTTTTCATTGTTGTGAGCATTTCTGTTGAGGATTGGCAGCAGGGGTGGGGGGGTGTTTGGTTTTTATTCCCCTCGTCTGCTGGGTGGTTGCAGCAGGTTTTGGTCACTTCACATGACCCTGGGACACTGTGACCGTCATAAATATGAATCAGTTGCCAAGCATCTGAATGTAAATCACAAGACCCTGGAGATGCTGCAACATTCCAGCTGATGGGCACTTCTTCTGGGCTCAGAAGCGCCAGGATCAGTGCTGAGCTACAGCTTGTTCCTGGCACTTCTGCTGAGCCCTGACAGCCCTGCAGCTCCAGCCATCTCTCACTCAGGGTTGTGTGGTGCTGCCACCGGTTCAGCTCATTCCCCTCCCCCGCTACCACTTCTCTAGGATGGTCACGTACCACCTGCCAGGTGCCAATGTACCACAGGTGGTACGTACCACTGGTTGAAAAGCCCTATACTAGGACTCCACTAGGACTCTTTAAAATGACACTTTAGAAATATTTCAGCCCTTTTTGGGGCTGAATGGCAATGGATCCTGCATTTTTTTCTATCAAAGTCATCTTCCTTATTCTGAACAATGGATGAATAAATTCTCATTTATAAGTCATTCGTGGTTTTGGGGTGGGGTATCATCAGTACGCTGATGATACCCAACTTTTTTTCTCCACCCCAAACCAACCCAGCGATGCCCTCGCCGTGATGTCCCGTTGCCTGGAAGCGGTCCAGGTCTGGATAGGGAGAAACAGGCTTCGTCTCAATCCTGCCAAGACTGAGTGGCTGTGCATACCGGCATCTCGGGTCAACCAGACTATTCCATCTCTAATGATGGGGGGGTGAGGTGTTACCCCCCGTTGATAGGGCTCGCAACTTGGGCGTCCTCCTGGATTCGCAGCTCACTTTTGAAGACCATATAGGAGCTGTGACCAGGGGGGCTTTTGCCCAGGTTCGCCTGGTGCGCCAGTTGCGACCCTACCTGGACCGAGATGCCCTACACATAGTCACTCATGTGCTCGTGACCTCCCGTTTAGACTACTGCAATGCTCTCTACATGGGGCTGCCCTTGAGGACCACCCGGAGGCTTCAACTGGTGCAGAATGCAGCCGTGCGAGTCGTGATGGGGGTCTCCCGATACTCACATGTAACACCTCTACTCCGTGAGCTGCATTGGCTTCCAGTTGCCCTTCGGGTGAGATTCAAGGTGCTGGTGATGACCTATAAAGCCCTAAATGGCGAGGGTCCAGGATATTTGAGGGAACACCTGCTGCCAGCATCAAGTTCCCTTCGTCCAGTGCGCTCCCACAGGGAGGGTCTCCTCAGGGTGCCGCCGGTTAAAGACTGCCGGCGGGTAACACCCAGGGGTAGGGCCTTCTCAGTGGGTGCACCTGCCCTGTGGAACAGGGCTGCCTGCGTAGCTTAGGACTGCCCCCAACCTCCGTTCATTCCGCTGGGACCTGAAGACCTGGCTCTTCGAGCTCTCTGGCCCAGGCTGAGAATATTTTAAATTTTAATTTTAACTGGGTTTTAATTTTCTCAGGGTTCTATTTAATCTCTTTTAATTTGTTTTAATGTTTGTATTGACTGTTTTTTAAATGCCCTGTAAACCGCCCTGAGTCCTTCGGGAAAGGGCGGTATATAAATCTAAATAAATAAATAAAATAAATAAATAAGTTTCACACAAAATAAAGAGCCTGTTCATGGTTTAAGTTTAAGTTTAAGTTTATTATATTTGTATACCGCCCTTCTCCCAAAGGACTCAGGGCGGTGAACAGGGCACATATAAAATACAAAGTACAAAAATTAAAAGAGAATTAAATACAGGGCCCAAGCTAAAACAATAAATAATAATGTAAAACCACAATAAAAAACCCCAACACATCCCCCATCAGGCCAGGCCGGCTTGTTCAAATAAAAAGGTCTTCAGATCGCGTTGGAAGGAGCGAAGGTCAGGCACCGTCTGGAGCTCAACCGGCAACTGATTCCATAAGTCCGGGGCACCCACAGAGAAGGCCCTCTCCCTGGGGGCCACCAGACGACATTCTGTGACCGGTGGCACCCTGAGGAGGCCCTCTCTGTGGGAACGCACAGGGCAGAGGGAAGTTGACGCCGGCGGCAGGTGATCCCCGAGGTACTCCGGACCCATGCCATGTAGGGCATTGAAAACCATTACGAAAACCTTGAATGGTGTTGAAATCATAATAATACACAGTGGTAGAACTACCCTAGTTGCATTTGTTGGAGATTAAAGGACTTCTGTGTGCAACTAAAAGCGTTCCTAAGAGTGAGAATCAGAGCAATGATAAATGAAGCAAGTTATTTAATCATTATAATATAAAGAATATTTATTTACAGAAAATCTGTTATAACTTGGGTTGTGGTTATCTTCAAGTGGCCTTGGCCCGTCTCATGAGATCTAGTAGGGAGAAGATACTTTGGGTACCAACCTAAAAGAACTGAGATCCAAAGAATGACTGTTAAGGTGGTTCAAATGAGAACAGGTTTATTGTATGCTAACACTCTATAAGAATCCGAACTATTAAGAGTCAAAGCAAATTGGCAATAGATAAGAGTCAATGGAATTAAAAAGTGGGCTGGATTTAGATCACTTGTGGGCGCGAAGGGACTCGAGATTGATGATGCACATGACCCCTCCCTCGGGCTCAGCCTGGCCAACTTCTGCAGTGGGACATTCTCACCAGCAAGCTCTCTACCCCTGGAATAGTCTGCTTCCCAGGATCAGATGTACCTCCTATCAGGAGAATCAAAGTACTCTGTGGATGCATGACAGGAAAAAAAAAGGAAATACATGATGAAATCATCTGAGATCAGCAACTTCTGAAAACAGAAAACAGGCAGAATGAGACAAAGGAGAAAGGGAGTAAATCCTTCACTCTCTATCTATCTTCACATTGTGTCCTTATAGGTAGTTATCTTGGGATGCTAAAGATTCAGTGCCATTAGATTCACACTTCCAACAGTATCTCCAGGATTATTTTCTGACTCAATATATTCCAATCCTCATTCTTAGGACAATATTCTTAGTTCACTACTTGAATTTATTTCATACTATCCTATAGAAAAACTATCTGAGGATGACTGACTGAAGAAACAATGCTAAAAAATTTACTCAAGAATAGTAACAGTAAATTAAAATAGGTAAAGGTAAAGGTTCCCCCGCACATGCATGCTAGTTGTTTCCGACTCTAGGGGCCGGTGTTCATCTCCGTTTCAAAGCCGAAGAGCCAGTGCTTGTCCGAGGACGTCTCCATGGTCATGTGGCCGGCATGACTACACACCAAAGGCGCACAGAACGCTATTGCCTTCCCACCGTAGTGGTCCCTATTTTTCTACTTGCATTTTTACGTGCTTTCGAACTGCTAGGTTGGCAGAAGCTGGGACGAGTAACAGGTGCTCACTCTGTTATGCGGCACTCAGGATTTGACCTGCCAAACTGCCAACCTTCTGATCAACAAACTCAGCATCCTAACCCACTGAGCAACCGCGTCCCTCTTTAAATTAAAATAAGAACATGATAAAAAATATTGAAGCAATGCAGCTTGTTGTGTTTTCTAAGCAGTGAGAGTGTGGAGTCCCCTTGCAACTCTGTAGGGAATATAGCTATGATTAGACCACAATAATTGCAAATTGTTAGAGTGGTATGTTTGTCCCAATGCAATTCTAACATTTCTATGATTCATGCGACCTTTCCAAATTACACTGTAAACAATACGCACAACTGTAATTCAGTATTAGATTTTCACACTTTTTAAAACTATCCTGCAGTGTGGTTTTATTTCTTATTTTTTGGCCTATTGCAAAAATATTAACAACTGTCATATTTTTGGCAACTTCAAGGAACTTGGCTTGTGACAACAATATAATTTTAACTATTGAAGGCATGTGCTGCTCAAAACTCAAAGGTTTAATTTTTGCTGTTTTTACATATGGAAATTCATTTTATTGTGATTTATCACATCTCATTTAATATAATTACATTTATTATAACAGAACAGAACAGAACAGAACAGAACAGAATTCTTTATTGGCCAAGAGAGATTGGTAATTATGTAAGCTTTCAGTGTACATAAAAAGTATAAGTGATAAATCATGATCATGGTCATCGTAAAAATAAATTCATTTAGAAGTTTAATAGTCCCACATATTTTAGTATTTTATTAGGGGCAATACAACTTCTTTTCAAATACAGTATGTGCTTAAGCGAAAACAATTACCTGTTTAGACCTGCTTTTGACCTTATAGTGATAATGCTAACTGAACTAATGTCAAAAGTATCACCTACATAACAGCTAGGTTAAAAGCATGTGTTTTATCTTTATGATTTCTGTTTTTCTCATGGCTAGTTAGAGGAATATGGGGAACTTGTCCATTTCAGGTGCTTTGGAGAATAGCTTGACTCCCTCTTCTTTGTGGCAGCCCCTGAGATATTGGAACACTGCTATCATGTCACCCCTCAACCTTCTCTTCGTTAAACTACACATACCCAATTCCAGCAACCGTTCCCTATATGTTTTAGCCTCCAGTCCCCCAATCATCTTTGTTGAGACTCTAGAAAGGGTACAGAGAAGAGCAACAAAGGTGATTGGGGGACATATAGGGAACAGTTGCTGGAATTGGGTATGTGTAGTTTAATGAAGAGAAGGAAGAGGGGTGACATGATAGCAGTGTTCCAATATCTCAGGGGCTGCCACAAAGAGGGAGTCAAGCTATTCTCCAAAGCACCTGAAAGCAGGACAAGAAGCAACGGATGGAAACTAGTCAAGGAGAGAAGCAACCTAGAACTAAGAAGAATTTTTCTGACAGTTAGAACAATTAACCAGTGGAACAACCTGCCTCCAGAGGTGGTGAATGCTCCAACACTGGAGGTTTTTAAGAAGAGACTGGACAGCCATTTGCCTGAAATGGTATAGGGTTTCCTGCCTGAGCAGGGGGTTGGACTAGATGACCTCCAAGGTCCCTTCCAACTTATTATTATTATTATTAATTATTAATTATTATTATTATTATTATTATTATTATTATTATTATTATTATTATTATTATTATTATTATTATAATTATTATTATTATTATAGCAACTGAAATTTAAGTATAATCTTGCCCACTTACTTAAGAAGTTCCCTGCAGGTTTTCTATAAATAACCCAAATGTATGATGGAAACTTAAAATCCATTTTGTTTCCAGAAAAAAAAACTCTATTCCCTCATTATCCTTTTATCTGGAGTACAACCCCTTGCTCACATTCTGATGGAATTTAGCAGTGTTGACACAAAATCAACAAATCTGAGCAGAAATTCTTATTTTGTTTTCCAATACAATCCAAAACTAATGTGTTTTACATGGCTTGCCTAGTCTTTTATAAATGATGTGTGGGATAGTCATGAAGATGTATTCAGGTACCATGAAAGTTGTTATGCTGGATTCCTGTAAACTATAAGGCCCAATTTAAAGTGTTTGACATTAGTTTCTAAGATGTACATGACTTACAACTTCATCACATAAAATGCCACTTCACCCCATTGCTGACATAAGATCAGCAAGGGATGCCATGCCTGTGGTCTCTTCTGTGGCAATGCAGTGGCTAGGAGAGGGGCTTCCAATGGCAGTGACAATGGGAGAACAATCTTTCAATGATTTAGAATAGCTCTGGTCTCTGTCCTATCTTGTTTGGAAAGATACTTGAAGACAGATGTGTATTTATTACTGACACTTACATGGAAACTAGTGATTAGCATTGAATTCCATGACCTGACTTGCCTTTTTAAATTAGCATTAAATGGTGTTCATTTTTTAATTGTTGTGTGTTGTGTTGTCTACTTACTTTGACTAAATCTTTAAGATTCTTTTTGGTACAGGTTCCTCTGGCAGGAAGAGTGGTATCAGTACAGTCAAGCACACAAAAATGTACATGGCTAGACACCTGGCATTAGCTATGTATGGTAGCTAATTATTGGACAACAGTTAAGAGTCCTTTAAGAGGCTGGCTTTCACTTGATTCAGGTTACTATAAATATTAAAAATTCTCAGCTGGAGTCATACTAACCCAGTTTAATCAGGAAACCCAAATGTTTTGTTTCTCAGAACATCTCAGCAACGAACTGTGTATATAATTCTAAGATCTTATTTAAACAGATAACATTTAACTATTTAAATTAAATCAACCCAACTCTACTGAATATTTTGAAGTTCTGGGTGCATGCTTGTTATCTTCTTTTTCTCCTTTCATTAAATTAAGTTCTTTCTAATATCCAGATGTTTGACTGTGTTGTTCTAAAACAGAATTTCTCCATAAAACCTTCCTCACGGGCAGAAAACCCTCGCAGTCTTGCATTCCTGAAGTTGTTCACAATGTTTTGTTTTGCATTTGACAAGAGAATTGAAAGTGCGGGTTTTTTGTGTGTTTTTTTCTCTCCTACCTGCAGACCAGGACAAAAGAAACTTCTGAAGCAGTTGGGACATGCTGGCTGAGGAATTCTGGGAGTTGAAATCCACAAGTCATAAAAGGGCCAAGTTTGAAGACCCCTGGATTAGGGCATGCCCAAAAATTCAACTTGATTGGAGGTAGCCTATTATAGTTTAGTGGAGCATTTTTAGGTTATAGTTACAAGTGTTCACCCTTCCCAAATCGTAGGTATAGACAGGAACAGTGTTAATATTGTCATGGGAAGTATCCATTCCATAAAGCCAAATGCTTCCTCTTTGCATTTTTGGTAATTATTTTAGATCCTAATTGGAGAATAAATATATAACCAATGATGTAACTGGTTCCAAGGGAGGAATCCCAACACCTGCCTGCCTCCAAGACTGGACCATATTCCAGAATGTTTCCAAAAAGGATACACACACACACACACACACACACACACACACACACTTATGATACTTGTTTTCATATACATCATCAATCACACATCTAATTCACATATTCCCACATACAGAACAAATCCTCAAGAAGCCAACTTTGTACTCATCCTCATTTATCAGTAAAGTCTCCAACCCAATTAAGTGCCCTTCAGAGAGTGTGGATGATACTCTTCATTCTCCTTGACCATGCCAGCTTGAGGTAGGATACCACATTTGAAGGGCAGTAGTTTGAGCAAATCTAATGCAGATTCTGAGGTCTTTTTTCCCCAGAAGATGATTTATATTTCAGTTTAAGAAGATAACTAGCTTTCCTGTATTCAGCATCACTGAAAGTTCCATCTGCATCACTGAAAACTCCATCGGACTGATTCTCTCCATATATTAAGAATTCATTTATTCTTGGTGTGACTTTCAATAATCATTGAGTAGAATTCTGTGATTTTTGTTATTGTCTTGATTAAATAGATTCACTAAAAGGGAGAAATTTCACTGGCAACACTGCAGTAGTGATGTACCATTTACCTATTATCTGAACTGTTTCAGTACCCCCTAATGGGATTCAGGGAAATGTTTTCACATATTTCCAATACGGAGGTTGTAGGTGAAAAATATACAGGATAAAGTGAGCTACAGGAATCATCATTAGATGAGCAAAATCCACTTTACTGTAAGCCTACATTAACAGAATCTTGCAAGGTACAAACTTCCAGTTACCAATTTTAGCTGCTTATCAATTAGGGTGGATCCTTCCTAAGTTTCTTTCTCTGACTGTAAAGCAACTGTGGGCTCCTCCTCTCTTGTCCAATCATTCCCTAGACAGCATTTCTTTCTCTCATCCCCCAAAGTCATCCATACATTCCATTATGCAAACACTGCATCACTGCCCTTTGTTCACTGTTATACCGTACTTGCCTCGAGCCTAACCTATCACTTTTCAAAGGGAAGAAAGGATGGCAACAAGCCCCAGAGCTTGTGGGAGAGGGAAGGACTACTGTATAACAAGCGACACAGGGAACAACAGTGTCCTGGCCAAGGCCTTCCTCTTCAACGCTGTGCCTATACTATCAAAACTAGCAGGTAGGATTTGAGAAATAGAGAGATTTGTACTACTGCACGTAACTTGCTCTTTTCAAAACTGCTGATTCCAAAGCTTCTTGTACACAGGAAGAAAGTTCAGCAGCAGGAGCATCAAAACCATATAACCAAGGTCACAGATGCCTCTGGGGGAAAGATTTGTCTTTTTTTGGGGGAGGGGGTTGATATAAACTACCTCTGGTTATTTAAATGATTTTCTTAGAAACTAACTCAACTACCTTTCAAGGGACTCTTACATGCTGCCAGTGACAGTATCAAAAAACCTCAAAAGAAGTTTCCACTAAGCTAAAATGAAGCAAGTTTTCCGTTTCATCAATTGAATGTGAGCTTGCAAGAGATGACTTTGGGGAAATCATTCATGGCTTTGCAAGAAGCAAGTGTCGGCACAATAAAGCTTTAAAATGAATTGGTCTGTTTATGAAACGTTATCAGTTGAGCTCTTCCATTAGGAAAACAAAATCAAAAGATGGGTTGGATAATATTTTATTGTGACTAAGGAACAACTGAGAACTTAAAAAAAATTGTCAGTAAGCTTTAGAGGATTCTTTTTCACTCTGGGAATTATGTTAAGAAAAACTGGTAAAGGCAGGTGTTTGAAGACTTGATGGAAAAGCCCCAGGAAGGCAATGATGTAATTTCAGAAATATATAGTAAGAAAATGTAATTTCAGAATTAAATGAAAATGTTTTCCTTCACAGGACTGTATATATGGATGTGGCTGGAGCTGTAGGAAAGTGTGTTGAAGGGAAATCATATTATGCATATATGAAAGCATAGATGTCTGCAAGGCCTAGAAACTGAACGTAAGTCATCTTAGCGAGCTGACGCTGATCCTGTGATTGGGGCTCAGAGCCTTTTGGTTCATAATCCCAAGATAATTTGGTAGCTAGAATGCCTCTTTCAAGATAAAATGCTGCCATTCATCTTCTCAAATGAGAAATCACATGGACCCAATAAATTATATTTTCTCATACTTGGGAGTACTGAACTAGAATAACTTTTTAGACTATCTGGTTAGGTTCACACAAAATGCTAAACCATTCTATTTGTTAGTGGGCTTTTAGTTTACTATCTCTTTGAGTCTGTAGGTATGGACACATTTAAAAGTATGTTGTGGGAGCTGTCATACAAGCCATAATCAGTCATAACACACAAATCCAGGCAATAAACTAGATAAAATTGCTTTCTGTTGATCCTGGAAAAAATGACTGCACTCTTGGTGAAAACAACAATTAACTATTGTTTTGTAGTACAGTAGTTGCTAGATTCCCATTTCACTATTGCAATGTTAAATTCTCTCTTTTTTTTACATTAAAAATTCTGCCACTTCCAAATCCATGCTGGTTTACACATACTGGCCAAAGTAGAGGTTCTTTTGGATTATTTATTTAGGTCATAATGTATTTTCATGGGAGGTGGAAATGCAATTAAAATCATGAGGAGAAATTAGTTCTTTCATCTTCAGGCTAGAATGACTAAGAGGCTTATGTAAGTGGGAGGACATAGCCTGGAGTCAATCTCAAACCTGAATGTTACCTTCAGAATCTAGCACTGCTTAAACCACCACTGATGGTAGATTTGTGTGTAATTGTGACTGCCTGCAGATATAACTGCGGCCTCCTGGGCAGATGTGATGTTGATGCTGAACTGGCTTGTCTGCTAATTCTTTCCAGAAGCATTATCAGGCTGCTAGAGATGAGGGTGCTGGATTAAGTAGGATTTTGATCTAATCTGGCAGAATTTTCCACACGTTATAACAGAGTAAGCCAACTCTAAATAATTTTCTTATCCAAGAACACAGCTGAAAATATTGCATTCTGAAAGTTGATTTAGTCATCTGTTCAACTGCTAACTTAGCTTTTTCTACCTGTATGACTTTAACACATACTTTTTCCTCAGGTAATTGACCCCTTTCCATGAAGAATGGTACTGGCCTACCTTATAGATATAAATACAAAGATACTCACAGATAAGTAAAATGGTGATGATGGGTAATATAATACTTTTCTATTGTAATATAAGGCATATCTTAACAATGTATCCAAGCACACACATATACCGTAGTAGAATAATTATGTAAGAGCTCTGTTAAGTGCTTCTCTCCTTTGAGAGAGACTTTGCCTGAAGACACCACTTCCAAGAGCAGTTGCCAAGTTATTTTTAGTCAGAAAATAAACTCAGATAGGAGAATTATTTGGGTTTCATATACTAAAACAGCCTCTTAACTAATTTCTTTTCTCCTCTTTTTTTTTCATATAACTGCGCCTCGATTAGACTTGGTAACCCAGAGGGAAGCCACTCTCAGGGACTTTGGCTTGGCTACAAGCAATGAAACATAATTAACAAATAATCAAGCAATGAAGGTCACTCCTAATTGTCTGGCTAAAGAGCTAAAGAATGTCTCCCAGCATCTACCTGAAAAATGAGAAAGAGATTGATTGGAACTGTGGGAAGCTTAGCTTTTGGATTGGCTGATAAATGCTACTTCACAGAATAAAGAGTAACTGACTGTATCCATCATGACTACATAATACGGTATGGCATACTGGCTCATATAGCTTTTTAAAGGAATATACAGTATGATAAGTGTGTGTGTGTGTGTGTGTGTGTGTGTGTGTGTGTGTAAAATCATTTATCATCTAGTACAGTATTTCTCAAAGTTGGCAATTTTAATATGTGGATTTCGAAATCTACAAGGAATTGAAGTTCACATAACTTAAAGTTGCTAAATTTAAGAAACACTGATCTAATAGAAAGACATGAGAAACATATTTGGTTGGGCGATGATTCCAGGAATGGCATCCGCTAGAATCAACAGCAATGGTTCGTACCCCCAAGTGGTTCTTCTGAAACTTTGACTTGGCTTTTTGCAAAGCCTAGCAGGTTATCTTCACATAGGGAGTTAAATCCTGTTACCGAAACACAACCTGCAACTTCCATCTACAATGCTACAATTTAAACATCACTGTAGTTCCCTTAAACGCCTACCAGCATTTGCTAGTGGGTTGCATGAGGCATAGAGCTTAAAATTGAAATCAGACTTTGAGAAGGGAACACAATTTCACAACTGTGATAGATCACCTTATTTTAAATGGTTTGGCTATTGAAAAAAAAACAGCAAGGTTACAGTGATATTGGAGAGACAATGTATCCCTTGGGTATTCTATTAGTTAATGATTTATAGCAAATTGGGGAAAGAACATGGTAAAATTTTCCACATATTACTCTGTCATACTCAAGAACAAAAGGGGTTTATTTCTGAGTACAAAGCTATAAGATTGTGTTTTAAGGAGATATATGAAAGGCAGAAGGCTTCTTCAAATCAAAGACATTTTACTATAGAAGAAGAAGATGGAAATTTGTGGACTGCACAATCTGTATTTTCATTGCAAGAGATCAGAATGAAAGAGAGAATGAGATAAAACCAAGGAGATGTAAACGAAGGCAAGAATTGACATTTAATTAGGATAAGATTCTGTAAAACAGTATCAGGAGCCGAAGATCTTGCTAAGAAAGTGTTGTGAGAGAATCTCTTAATGTATCTTTTAAAGATTACTATATAGGTTATAGCTTACTTATGCATGATAGATACACATGTATCATTATGGAGAAAATATATGTGGTCACTAAGAGTCAACTTGAAGCTACATAAGCAACCAATTAATCAATTTTCCCCAAAATTTTCAATTTCCCATTTAGGTGCAACTAGGAGCTCCCTCAGTTTGAACAGAACCTCTCATTATTAAGATACATAGTCTGCAATCCAGAATCACATGGGGCCTCCTTCAAAGCTTTGGGTACATCCAGAAGATATCAAACTGTAATTCTTAAAATAACAGAAGAGAAACATTATTTCACACATGGGGAAGTAATTGTATTTACTCTATTTAATCTAGTTTTATCTGGCTCTGTCTGGATTTTTTTGTCTGTCCTCTGCTGTTTTTAGAGCCATTCCAATCAAAGAGTAAGTCTAGTCCTTAACTTAAAAGAAAAAGATGGCTCACCTCGCTTTTCTTGGATCTATGCTCATTCAATCTTACCTTAAAGTTTATTGGTCAAATAATAGTCCCCATGGTAACGCGAAAACATCAATCACATTGCATTAATGCTGAATTGTTCCCATTACTGGTGGTGTCCAAAGAAATTACTCCTCATAATCAGGGTGTGAGAAAAAAAACCTCAATGCCACCCTCCCATCTATGTTATTCACTAATCCTGACCATCTTTGATAGTGTTGAAAGAAAAATCTTCAGGTCCGGTCCAAGCTAGGAATAAATAAAATGGAGGCTGTTTGGAAAGAAGGTTCTTGTTTATTTAGTTGCCAGCAACTTCAGTGACACAGCATGTTTCTGACAAAATGGAGCTGGGAGAGGGTGGGTTTTTATACCTTCTTTGGGATTTTTATCAGAGGTTGTTCCTGTTCCTGTGCAATTTTCTTTGACCTGAGCTTGAGTGTGCCCTTTTGGTATTCTAAAGGGGAGCTTTCAACCCATGAAGGTCTAGAAGCCAGGGCAAAAGTTCTGTTAGGTGGAAAAGAAATTTAGTGTGTAAAATATTCTGTGCCAATTCTTGTAGATGTTTGATGTCACTTCCTGTGAGCTTTCAGTCAGATTTGCACATGCCCCAAAATTCTTCACAGCCATGTTTTGCCTTAGTACTTAATTACTGGCTGCCCATTTTCAAGGGCTGCTTCCTGAATCTGCCTTAGCTCTTAGTTTAGTGTATCCAGGTTTGTGATGTCAAATTGAGGTTAGCCAGTGTGCAAGCCAGGCTATTAATTTTCTTAAATTGCACAGAGTGACACATGGGACTCCTACTATGAATCCACCAGTGCAACATATTCAGGGCTTGGGTTTGGAGATCTCTTTCCTGCTACCTCCTCAGTGAGGGCATATGAATTGTAAATCGCCTGAGAGGCATGGTTCCCTCTCCCATGGAATTTGCAGGAAGGTATGCATGCAAAGGCCTAAGTGCCACAGAGCAAGAACCAGCCTGGGGAACTTTACATGAAGGTAGGTGAAGAGGATAGCCTCAGTGTGATTCTGAATGGTGTGTGCGTGTGTGTAGTTACTAATAAAAAACAGGCAATACAAACATCCTGGACAAATTTCCCTCCCACCAGACAAAAGTCCAAGGTGTTCAGGACTTGCTGTGCCAACCATTCCAATGCCATCCCTCCATGAATCCATTTGACTACTTAATTACAAGGTAAATGAGGCAAGAAAGAAAACCTGACAATGAGTTTCTGCCCTCCCCCCATAGGCTGTGCAGTTGTCTTCTGAGGCTTCATGTGGGGGCCAACGGGTCCAGGAGTCCTTCCTTTTTCTGCAGCTTTCACAGGCATCTAGGTGATGTAGGACTTGGGAAGATCTGTTCCACTCTGGTTGCATGGTGACTTTCTAGTGGATGGCTAGATCCAAACCCAATTCCCTAGCTTGAATGAATGGAAGCAACATCTGGGTCAGTGTGCTCTAATTCTAAAGGTCTGTGCAGGGCTGAAAGACAGGAGAACAGGGTTCCTTCCCCCCTTTGTAGGTGACTCTCCCAGAAGAGCATTATTGGTCTGACACAGGAATGGAGAACAGAGGGTAAGAAATAGAGAAGTGGAATGATGGGTGGGGGTGGATAGCTTTCAGGCAAAGTTTTTGAGAAGGTATTAAAGAAACAGATAAACAGACAAAATGGGGACACCACAGATGAGGAGAGACACTGGACAGCTTGAGAATGCTGAAAGCTCCAAATAATTTTAAAAGCCTAATATTTTAATGGGTACAATTTGCCTGGGGTAAGAAAATCTACTTTTAATATTTGTTTTTTTTAAAATTTAAACATCCTGACAGCATTTTGCCCAGTATTACCAATGTACAATTTAGATAAAAAGACCATATTAGAGAGTGAACAAAATGCTTATATGTTCCAGGTTTAGTTCCATAGTAAAAAAAATTCTCTCATCACTGATAGGATAAGAAAAGTAACTTAAGAAAAAGGTGTTCTTAAAGGTACAGAGACAGAGACAGAGAGAGAGAAAAAATGAACACAGTTCTCTTCACTCTGTTTTGCTGGCCAGGCAAACTAGGGTGAGGTTATTTTCCTTTTGGTGGCTTATTTTAACATTTTTTCCTTTTTTCTCTTCCTAGCAGAATTTAAAATTCTTTTCTCTAGGGATTAGGGACATTTAACAGTTACATTTACTTAAGACACTGACTATCACACACACACACACACACACACAGAGAGAGAGAGAGAGAGAGAGAGAGAGAGAGAGAGAGAGAGAGAGAGAGAGAGAGAAGGGAAACAGAACTCTTAGTTTTACACATCCTGGTCATTCTCAATCTAAATCACCGTTAACTTAAATTAGAAAGGCAAGAAAATCTTAACAAACATTAACTGGTTGCATCGAAAAGGGGAAAGAAATCAACAATCCTATATTTTACTTTTCTTTTAAGTACCTTTATTTAGCCCAATTGGTTTTTCCTGCTTCATCCCTGAGTAGAGTCCATGTCCTACATAACTTGCGCACACACCATTCATTCCCACCTGAATGGGCAATTTGTCCCTGCCCCAGGCATCCATTAGCCTCCCTAAAGGAGACCTCGGTGGGATCCTAAATCCTGACCTTCCCATGCTCTTTCCCATCATCCATGATGAGACTTCAAGGCTTTCTCCTGGGTCCTCTGCAACCTGTGGAATAGGCCGCCTGCAGAATACACGGCCCCCAGCAGGCAGAGGTACCTTCCAACCTGTGGTAACCCCTTGGTTTCTCAGGCAAATGGCTTGGGAGGACTCTGTCCACCGAGATTAATTCAGAGTATGTGTACCTCCTTTCCAGAATAAAGCTCTGCTCAGTGATTCTTAGCTAGTTGCCCCGGGAGTGAAATCCTTTCTTTTCTTTGCACTCTCTCCTCTTTCTCAAAAGGTCCTGTGCTGTGGCCAAACCCCCTTGCTTTCCAGGGTCTGTTGATTGAACAGATCCCTTTTGTGATTAGAAAAGAAGAGAGGGGGCAGGATCCAGCTGTGGCAGAGATTCTACCTACACACACACACACACACACACACACACACACACACACACACACACTGGTCTCCTGGGCTGTTAAAGTTAAAGTTAAAATTTACTCACCTTCTTTTCAAACAGCCATTGAGCTCAAAAAGTCAAATCTCCCTTTACTACCCTTACTCCAAATGGGCAGGGTCTGGGAAACCCACCCTCAGACACAAGGGGTCTGCTGCCGGCAAGATGGAGGCTTACCCAGTCCCAGTCCATTGGTCAGGTTAGCTTGGAGTCCCATCCTGGGTGCCAAATAGTTGAAAGAAAAATCTTCAGATCCAGTCCAAGCTGGGAATAAATAAAATGAAGACTGTTTGGAAAGAAGGTTCTTGTTTATTTAGTTGCCAGAAACTTCAGTGACAAAGCATGTTTCTGGGGTGACTACCTTTTTTTAATATCCCCCAAATGTTTCCTTCTTTAGAAGGTGGGTGGGTGCTGATTTCCAACAATAGCAATAGCACTTATATACCACTTCATAGTGTGTTATACCCCTCTTTAAGCAGTTTACAGAGCCAGCATGTTGCCAACAACCTGGGTCCTCCTTTTACTGACTCAGAAGATGGAAGGCTGAGTCAACCTGGAGCTGGTTAGAATTGAACTCCTGGCTGTGGGCAGAGTCAACCTGCAATACTGCATTCGAACGACTGCGCCACCATTGATCCCTCAGTGAACCCCAGACAATGACTGCCTACATGGTTACGCTGATTTGGACACCTAAACTGAATCTGACTAAGTGTATCTTTTAAAAAAGAATTTGCAAATACTGGCAATCTAATCAAAATCAAAATCAAATCTCTTCAAGACATAAAAATCTTGCACATTCACAATAGGCTTCCCCCACTCCAACTCATTTTCTTAAGAACATCATCTTAGAAGGTGAAAATTGATGGATTTCTATAAACATTATCAATTCATCCTTTTGTGGCCACCTTTGATTGCTAAATTGTTTTTCTGTTGAATATATTCTACCTCCACTTCAAGCAGTTCTTGTGTGTTCTTTGAAACCCAGCTCAGAATTTCTTCTAACAAGGGACCTGGGATAAGGCAGACTGTAACAACTTGGGACCTTCCTCAGATTCCTTAGGTGGCTAAAATGGCCTTGGAACAGCTATGATGCTATAATGTTGTGCCACAGATTTGCACAAGTATATTTGGGAGTTGAGATAAGTCTGAATAGGAGTGAGAGAATCCTGCAAAATCTTCTACATGTTGGTTTCTTAAGTTAACTGGATAGCCTCAATGAAATCAATGTGTTGGACTAGATCAGGGGTGTCAAACTGCCGGCCCACAGGCCGGATGCATTATGCAAAAGCTGCATCCACCCCAGCTCTGGCACGGGGAAAAAAGTTGTGATATGTTGCAATACGTCATGTGATGTGGCGAGTTTGACACCCCTGGACTAGATGAATTTTTGGACTGATCCACCCATGTTTCTTTATGATCAATGCTAGGTAGGTTTGCTTTTTTGATTTGATGAAAGTTTTGTACATTTTATTCTCCAACAGCTGTAACTGCAACAGCACTCCTGTAATGAAAGCAGAACACTGACATTTTGAGTCATAGAAGAACTTTAATCTGGCCCTGTCCTGCACAATAAAAAATAAATAAATCCCAAATTCACTTTTTCCCACATGTGGCAAAATATTGTGCTATTTATGGGTGATCTAAAGCAAGAGTTATCAACACTTGCCCTCTCCCAGTTTACACTAATGCACTGTGAAGTTTAGTTTGGACTAGGTTTTTGTGAATTCATCCACTTTGTGTGTTGCAATGAATTATGGGTAAAATAAACTATGGCCGTGTATGTGAATCCAGCCTTTGAGTTATCTCTGTTGTAGTTTGGGTTGTATTCTTCTCTGTGATATTCTATTATATTAGCAGACTAGAAATCTGGTCATTAAAAGTAAAAAGGTAAAGGTGTCCCTGTGGGTTTTACTCTACTAGCTTTAGCCGACTTTAGAGGTGAGTACTCATCTCCGTTTCTTTAAGCCATTGAGCCAGCACTGTCCATTTCTGCAATCATGTAGCCAGCATGACATCATGCCGCATTGCAAAGCGGATACCAAAACATGAGACGTTCTTACCTTCCCACCAAAGTGGTATCTACTCGCACTTACACGCTTTTGAACTGCTAGGTTGGACGGAGCTCACTCTGTCATGCGGCGACAGGACTCAAATCGCTGGATTTGAGACCAGCGTCATTTAAGCCAGGGATCTGCAACCTTGACAACTTTAAGACTAGTGGACTTCAGCTCCCAGCTATGCTGGCTGAGGAATTCTGGGAGCTGAAGTCCACAAGTCTTAAAGTTGTCAAAGTTGCAGACTCCTGTTTTAAGCTACTGAGCTATCATGCCTCAGTTATTAAATGGAAGCTTCAAAAACACTTCTATTTCAATATTCTCACTCTGACCACTTCCCCAAATTAAGTAGACAGGATGCATTTGCCTGGACCAGTAGATCCCATCAGAGGGATGACTACCAAAGTACAGTACATGACATGCTTCAACCCAACCTCTTCAAGGTATTTCTTCACTGAAATTTGAAGAAATATGTTTTTAGGATGATTCCTTTAGTTAATTGTGGCTTCTGCATGCTGTCAAACACAATGTATTTCAACGTTGTGCTGCAACTACAACTTTTATTTGTGAGAATCTCCTAAGGGAAAATGCAGGCCTTTTATATGAATAGGGAAAAACCAAGCCTTGAAATTTGGACTAAAAAGTGAGCATTTTGCAAAATGGGGATGCAAAGTGGGAAGGAGAGGATGACCTAAACTTTGCTTCCCTCTTGAGATCTGTGAGTGAGAAAGGCGTGATATTTTTTTTAAAAAAAGTATCAAATGTGTGAAGGAATGAAAAAATAATGAATTGAATCTTGCATTTTCACACATAAAAATGAGCTAGAACAAATAATAATGGCAGTTACTGAACCTTGAAAAGAAGAGTTATTGGTTATGAAAAGGGGTTTCTCCAGCACCTCCAATTTCTTCACTGTCAGAAGCGGAGCATTTCATGCTCATGTTGTAAAGTCAGCATATATTGCATTATTCAGTTTTACCATATGCCTCCTGAGCAGTAAATTGTATTCTGTAAAACTACTGGCCTATTGTGCTCTCTTATACTCACTGCATTTTCATGCCACCATCATTTCCATTCTTAAATCCCACAAAAGCAACTCAGAGCTGACCAGCAATTGTCTTCATTGCTTCTAACCTCAAAATAGTTGATGCTTTCTCCAGCTGCTCAATTGTTTTCCTATACAAAATGCCAGTATACATACGGTACTGAATCTGCTAGGCCTGTATTGTTATATATTATGGAATCTCTCATGCAACTATTTACTAAGATTACGTCAATAGTGCTATCCACCTAGGCAAAACAAGGAAGAATATAGTACACACACATATACATATAAAACAAGGAAGAACTTGATTAAGAAAGAATAGTTTTAAATAGAAATGCCGTAATAATGGAATCAAAACAGGAATATGAAGGACAATATACTCGCAATAAAACTGCAGTCCAAGTGGATTTTGAAGGAATGATTCTTACAACCCATATTAAGGTAAGTAATTTCTGAACTATTTTATATATGACAGAATGACTTCGGTGATATCCCACATGCCTCTAGGGAACATTGTAATGGGTGGAGCATATACATGTATCTTAAAATAAGTACTGAATACTGGCTATTGGAGGGACGCGGTGGCTCAGTGGGTTAGGACGCTGAGCTTGTCGATCAGAAGGTTGGCAGTTTGGCGGGTCGAATCCCGAGTGCCGCGTAGCAGAGTGAGCGCCTGTTACTCGTCCCAGCTTCTGCCAACCTAGCAGTTCGAAAGCACGTAAAAATGCAAGTAGAAAAATAGGGACCACTCCGGTGGGAAGGTAACAGCGTTCCATGCGCCTTTGGTGTCTAGTCATGCCGGCCACATGACCACGGAGACGTCCTCGGACAAGCGCTGGCTCTTCGGCTTTGAAACGGAGATGAGCACTGGCCCCTAGAGTTGGAAACGACTAGCACGCATGTGCGGGGGAACCTTTACCTTTACCTTTACTGGCTATTGGGCAGAGCTCTCAGATAAAGTTACTACCTGTTTATAAGCACATCATTTTCCCTACAGAGGATAAGAACACTCATCTTTTTCAGGAAGGCAAGGAGGACAGTTGCTTTGCCTCTGCTTCATAATGGAACACTATGAAAAGGAATCACAAACAGTGTTCTCCTCTAAATTGTTTTCCTTGAAATATAACAATGAATGCCTCCTAGAAAAAGTTTCAAGCCTTACTATGAATATGGCCCTCGAATGAAATTGCTTTGTCTCATCTTGAACTTTGAAATGGCATCATCCTGGGAGTCGAAAATCAGATTTTTCATTTCCTATTACTTGGGAGATGATTTTAACTCTTTCACCTTCTACCTGCTGAGCCACAGATAGACCCCTTTACATGAAAATTATTTATTATATAGCAGAAATATATTTTGCTGCTTCTCAGCTCCTGTTGATAGTAGTAGGATGGCATTCATAGGCATGGGGAACATCAGTATTATTCCTTTGCTGGGGTGGAAGAGGGAAATTCTCAAAGAAAGGCTGGTTAAACAGGAGAAGCCACCTACTCTCCTGAAGGTTGACCAGGCCACACCTAAAAGTCAAACATATGGCAAAAAGCTGAACAGCAAGTTTGCTAGAGGAAGCTAATCTCAATAATAGGGCCTCAAATTTCACTTTGCTAATTTCCCCGCAAAGTCCTTGAAAAGAGGTTGTCTATATTTGATCCTGATGTGCAATCATCCAATTCTGAAAGGCCAAACTTACCCAAAATTGAATAATTTAGGCAAGTTTGGATTTCCAGAATTGGGTGATTGCTTTTTATGTGATTGTTAAAAAAAGAACACCTGATAAATTAAAATAACACTGTAATTGTACATTATTTTATTGCCTATGGCTCTTCCTTCCAATAAAAATATATTTTTCTCCACATATCAAAGCTTTTTGTTTCTTTGAATAAAATGTTCAATCTTCATAAAAAAATTACATCAAACATTTTAGCCCAAATAAACATACCAATTATACATTTTGAAATGCTTATGTTAATTCACATTATAACTTGTTTACAAAGGTCAGAAAATTCACATAACTTTAGGCATGCATAAATTTGTCGTTCCACTGAATCAGTAGCAGTCAAACTGGGATGAGAACATTATCCATACGTAACAATGGATTCCTATCTAATTCCATCTGTTCTCTCCAAAGTATCACTGTTGATTTGGGAAAGAGCAGAGTGTGAAGTTTCCTTGACAATTTCATCACTGAGTAAAGAAAAGGAGCTGGACATTGTTAATGGAAATATAGAAGTTAAAGTTTCTTCAGTAAGAGATTCTTATTATTGGCATTCAGCACTCCTGCAGTCAACTTAGCTTGTCACGGTCAAACCACAGCTGATACTGAAACTGTGTGCTTCCCTTAAAATTCAATTAAAAGCTCCTACCCAATGTATTTATAAAGTAAGCTTTAAAATTATGAGATGGAGCTCATATACATGCAGTCTCCTGCCTCACCATCTACCATTTTCAGTGGGAGATGGAATGACGTGTCCTTACCTCCCTCGTGATTGACATGTTATCACATGTTATTACCTGTAGAACAGTTGCTCCTAGGAGGGGGAATGGAATGAATGAATGTTTGGAATATTTTAACTGATTGCCTTTTTAAAAACTTACCTCATAGTAGCAGGATAGTACTAAGTTTCATGAAAACTGGATCATTCTACAGTATCATCTCAGTTTTTTTTTGCCAGGCTTGTTACTATTTTTGCTTCGGGGGTGAAATTTATATAATTTTATTAATTTATTAGTAACTCTAATTGAATAGCTGTTATCATGTTTAAATTTATTTGTTAATTATTCCTGGATGGATTATATTATATTATATTATATTATATTATTATATTATATTATATTATATTATATTATATTATATTATATTATATTATATTATATTATATTATATTATATTATATTATATTATATTATATTATATTATTATATTATATTATATTATATTATATTATATTATATTATAATATTATTTCTCTTGGTTACTGAAATATAATTGAATTAGGTACATCTTTTAAAGTTTGTCTTAATTACATTGGTTATTTTATTAATTCTACATTGTTCATGGTTCTAATTATATTGGTAATTTCATTAACGTTGCACTGTTGTGGCTGGGGCAGTTCTAGCGTATTCATTTTATGGTTATTAGTGTCTTTCCTCATAATACCTTGATATCTTGCCGCTTTACTATTCCCAGATGAGTAGGTTGAGTCAGTAATTTTAGGAAATAAGTTATGTGGTCTGCTATTTCACAGAGTGCTTTAATACCAATTAGAATTTAATCTAATTGATAAACTTATTTTTAATTGCTTGCTATAGATTGTCTGCTGTTTTTAAAAAGGGTTAGCTTTTTTCTGATTATCTACCTGAGTAATCTATTTGCTGTTATCATTGAAAGTTAATTAACCCCTGAAGATACTCAGTCTGTGTAATCCTTTTTCAAGGTGAATTCCAACTAGTCCAGGCTCCCAGACATTTAGGTAGGATAATGGTATGGCTTTATTACTTAACAGTGCATATACATTTGTCTCCATATCTTCAGCAATTATTGATAATTCCTTTGTATCTGTAGATGTTGAAATGCAATTCCCATTTCATTGCTTAAATACAATTATATACTACCCACCTTCCAATAGCTCCAGGGGTCAATTTTCTCCTCTTTACTAGAGTTAGGCAGTCCATTATTCCTACTTAAGAATTTCAGGTTTACTGATACCCCTCTAACTTTCTTAACAATGTTTATTCATTATTGATTTATTTTTATGTAAAAGTATTAGGTCAACCCATTCTCAGAAACAACCTCTATTTGATCTATTTGCACCCTGCATTTCAAGATGTATGAAAAAAAAACAATTCGGAGAATGCCGCTTGGTGGCTCCCAGGGGGAGAGCGTTCTCTGTAGGCGCGCCTGACCTATGGAACCATTTACCGGTTGAGCTCCGGATGGCTCCCGACCTTCGCTCCTTCCGACGCGAACTAAAAACATATCTATTTAAGCAATCCGGTCTGGTCTGATGGGTTTAATTTTAATTGTGGTTTTAACTTATCTCCTAAATTTGGGCAGTAGGGCTTAATTTATTTTCAATTTTCTGTATTTGTGCATTTTGACATTTATGTCACTGTTCACCACCCTGAGTCCTTAGGGAGAAGGGCGGTATACAAATCAAATAAATAAATAAATAAATTTCATTACTTTATCATATTTTTTTCTTCAGTGTACAGACCCTTCCGTTTTATCTTACTCTTTTTAAACTAGAACACTCTGTTTGCTCTTTCTCTGATATTGCATTGGCTACTTCTTTATTGACTTCATCTGAATCTAAATCTCCTGAGAAATTGGCCAATTTCTCTTTGAGCTCCACTTGATCTTTCGGCTCCAGCCTTTGAAAAGTTAGTCCTGAAATAGAGTCTTCATCAATGGCTGCCTCTGGATCTAGGGAGCATATAAACTCATCGTTCATAAAGCAGAATGAAAGTACAGAAAGGATTTGTTCAGCAGCAGTAAGGATTCCTTTCATACAGCAATTACCAATTTCTTTGCATTGCTGGAACAAGTCAAGTGTTCCTGAAATTTAATTTCCCGGATAGCTTTTTGCTGTGTTTGAATCTCTGTTATCTTAATCTTTGCCCACGGTTGCTATCAAAAGTTTTTCTTTACTTATACAGTATCTGAGGACTTTTGAAAATAGTTTTTGTCTAAATTGAAACACTCCGGGCTTCAGTCTCTAGGCAAGACATGATTCTGTTCCTCTTAAGTTGTTTATTTAGTTTTTCATTTTCTTCACTTACTGAATTAATTTCAGCACTCCCCAATAGTAAATGTCCTTCATTCCAATTATTTTTTATTTCCATATTTCCTTTTATTGGATTATTATAAAACATAAGTAATACAAAAGAAAATAAATATTATTTGGGAGCAATGGTATTTGTATAATGATTAGAAATTAACATTCTAATATTTAGATGAATCTTCAAACAAGTTTTTATCAATATTAACTATGATTGTAAATATGTCAGTGTTGATAAGCATAGATATTTAAATTTTGCATGTAACGGTAAATGCCGCATTAATAAACAATTGCAAAACACATCAACATAAATCAATGTTTCTGTCTTAAACTTAGTACTTACCACTAAAATCTCCATTGTAATCTTACTTATTGTTTGCACATTAAACAAAACAAAATAAAACAATTGCAAAAGGGAAAAGTAAACAAAAGTGAATTGCTTTCCCCTTTTGTGGCTCTAACAACTTGTTTTTAGGCCTCATGTCTCAGAGTCTTTTCCTGTTGAATTCTATATTATTGAACCAACCCGTTCTTAGGGGTTCCAAAGAAGTAAAGCTTCTTTTTTTCAGATGCAACAGTAATTATTCCTAGTTGCAGTATCCAACAGTTTAAATTATGTTTGTTAAATGTATTGTTTTACACACACACACACACACACACACACACACACACACACAGAGAGAGAGAGAGAGAGAGAGAGAGAGAGAGAGAGAGAGAGAGAGAGAGAGAGAAATTTTATTATTGTTTGCTTACACAATGTTTGGAAATAAAATATACTAAAAAATACTAAATAATAATAATTGAGGAAAACAATTGTCTCTGGCCAAAATATTTCTTAAAAAATAAATCTTTAGTAGTTTGGCAACTTTTATAAGCCACATGAAACTGTGATTGTTTGAACCATGATTTAGTGAATAAACCAGCATAGTGATTATTTTTGGCCAGTTGCTAGTTAGTTTTCTCTCCTTTCAATTCTAAAATATTCAGAGGTTAGGAGAAAGATATAAAGACAGACGTATCCAAGGAAAAAGACAAGAAACTATGAATGTGTCATGTGTGTGCAACTCACACATGGGTGCACATTTCATTACCACAAGACAAGCTCTAGTTTACTCATGAATCCCATTCACATATGATTCTAACTCAAGAACAAATAAACCACTGAATGGCTTAATTAGACATCCTACATCTGAGCTGCACCATTCAGGAAGACCTTTAAATTGTAACCAAGAAATATACAAAACTATCTCTTTGTTTCCATGTAGCAGCTGTCCTGATTTTTGGAACCCACAAACTGAAGACTTTGGTACAGTGCGAGCTGTAAATCTAGCCTCTGTGTCTTTTTGTTGCATAGAGCACAAGCAAATTACTCTCTCTGCTGTGAAACAAACTTTGGTCCCCTCCTATATTTTCTTCTTATAGCTAGGTTAGGTTATACCTGCCAAGATTTGTGTCTGGAATGTGTGCAATATGTTAAGGCTTGCTTATGAGACTCATAGTAATATTAATTATCATTAATATACATATTTAGGAACATGTGACATATTTGGTAGGATGACCTGTGCTTTGCTTATATAAACAAATACCAATTCCCCTTTTTTCTTAATGAGACAGCTCTGTTACTACTCTACTTTCTGTAACAGTAATGGCATGAAACAATGTTTCTTTTTGCTTTAAACTTCTTCTAATTACATTGGATCTTCAGAATGCAAATATCTTCCCAAATCACTTACTGTTAAATTGCTTTATATGTGTCCAATATTTCTCTTTGACCATCTCTAAACTAAACTACCACTTTTTATTAATTTGTCATCTCAATTTATTGTCCCTGGTCGAGATGTAGGTTACATGTATACACCCCAATTTTAAATAATAGATGTTTCTGCTATGTTATTCATTTTGCTAAATCTCTGGGATAGCCTTTTCATCTTTGGCCTTTCCTAGGTATTTAGACAAACTCCCACAATTCTCAGCAATAGCCAGGCAGGTTGGAAATGCTGAGGCTGCATTCACACAACTTACTTAACTAGAATTAACCCAATCATAAACTGAGCAAGCAGATTGAAATCTTGGAACACATTAAGGCCAGACAAGCAAACAAACAAGGTTATAATTAACCAAGTTTAACACTTTGTGTGAATGCTCTTACCTACTAGTGAAGTAAGCTATGCAAAAGGAGCCTATGAATTGGGTTGCACATCTGGTGGACACCTAGATTGAGAAAAGATGTTCACTCACAGTGTTCTACTGACATTAAGATCATTCCTCTAATTCTAGTATAAGCTCAGACTGATTGCCCAAAACAAGGCAAATTAGCCCTCCTATCCTTGCCTTAGTATGGCAGAAGGACCACTGAATTATCTCTACATAACTGTTCTTTTGAGATCCTTTCCTTCTTTCAGGTTGGTTTATTTTCTCTACTGCATTCTTCAATATTTCAGAAAAGATATGCTCAGTACTTGTATACGTTGGATTTTTTCTTTCCTATCCATGGAAAGTGGAAAAGTGATTTTCAGGTTCCTCTTCTGCGTTGAATATTGACCCTGAAAGGTGGAAACCCCATAGAAGTGTGTCACAACTTTTGTGGGGATGGAGCGTTGCACATGGCCTTAGTGCTACTTGCTTGATCTTATTAATGTTTCTTCCTACAATACAATTTATCTTTCTGACAATTATATAAGGTGAAAATATTATATTAAGTACTCACAATGATTATCAAAAGTTTGTTCCTGCATGGCATTGGATAATTTGGAAGCAGATGAGATGTTCAAGAAAGTGGGATGATTTTAATGAACGGATATTATATCTGCATGTATCAACCAACAATGTCAACTCATTGCTTTTTCTCACAGCAACTTGAGAGTCTGTTTGGAGTTCCACTGGTTTTGCAGCTTAATCAGTCTGTTTTGACAAGATCCTTAATGTGGAAGGATCAAGTGGAATGTGAAATGACCAGGGCTCAGTGCAGATCACTAGAATACCCAGCTATTTCTCCATCCCCAAGCAATATCATCAGCATCTTATTCCTACCGCATATTGGGCGTATATTCCTACTTATATGTTGCCCCTGATGTGATATCTTTAAATAGTATGTTTTTCTTGAGGAAGGACGAGTTATTAAATGTTCTAATTCCAGGATAGGTCCTTGTTCTTTTATTTTTCAGTAGCATGTGTGGGTGGCAGTGGTGGTGGGGATTTCTCACCAGGATGGGGAATCTGACATGTTATGATTATTATTTCCTAGCAGTTCTGCTATTTATATTTATTGATTCCATCTCTTAGGTTTACATAGAATTAATACTCTTTGCCTGAATCCAAGAATTCAGAGGTCTTATTATTCTAAGAAGTTTTTTTTCTTCTATTCAGCATTTTCTGCTCAATCAATATAAGGAAAAAATGTATTCCTATATAACAGTGGTGGCGAACCTATGGCACGCGTGCCAGAAGCGGCCCTCAGAGCCCTCTCTGTGGGCACACACACACGCCATTGCCCCATCCCCACCTCCCCCCATGGGCCCCTCCTCACCAGCAGCCTCCCCGGAGCAGTTGTCCCCAAGAGTGGCCTGCACGCAGCCAAGGACATGGCAGCTGGGCAGCGGGGACAAGACTGCCCTTGCACCCCGTCGCGCAGTTGATGCTGCGGGGTGTGGGTGGAGGGCGTGGCCATGATGCTGCTGGGCTGCCTGGGCAATCTGTGGTGGCCCGTGGAGGCGGTGAGTGGCCCTGCAGGTGGGGGGAGGGGCGGAGCAGGAGCAGGTGGGAAGGCGGGACAGGAGTGGGGCCGGTTTGGGGGCAGTCGGTCTCTAAAAGGTTCGCCATCACTGCTACATAATAACAAAATATAATATTTAAAGAAATAGAGAAGGCTTCAATGCAGAGTTCAGCAAGAAAGAATATCTAGAGCTATGAGGCTGGAGCTGCAGAAATCTGGATGACATCTGGTAATAGTCCAGATGTCTGCAGCTTAGAAAAAAGAGTTATGTTGGTACTGTAAAAAAACAAAGTTTCTTTGACTAGGATTATATCAAGAGTTAAGATTTAGGTAGATTGAATTACTCGGATTCTAAAAGTGTCCTTACATATTGCACTAAACCAAAGACAACCCCACCCCCCAAAAAAATTTTTTGGGAGACTAATGGACTCAGATGTAGAGTGCTTTCACAGAATGGTTTTCATAGGAAGTCTGGTGAATAAAATAAAATATCAGTTTATTAGAAAACACTGGTAAGGTTGCTCCTAAGAAGCACTGGGCCGTTCTTTACTACATCTTCCTTTTGGGCTCTTTTTTTCTAGGCAAGTGGTAAGTAACACTTTCAAATAAATTACTGGATGGCTGCCCACCCCCATTCATATTTTTCATATTTTATTTTAGGAGACTACACATGAGTGGGTGCATTGCTTGGCAAATTATGCACTTCCCATTTTTTTTAAAAAAATGTATTTATTTAATTTATTTGGCTGCCCATCTCAAACATATGATTCTGGGTATAATAAAAATAAGATTAAACAAACACAGGAGCCAAGATAGAACAAACAACCAAGCAATGTAACTACGATAACATCCACCTTACTCAACTCTTTTTTTAAACAAAAATATTTTTTAAAAGAATTTAGAATTCTTTTTAATTTAATTAGAAGTTAAGCAAAATCAGATATGACACAAAGTGTGATAATTTGATTAATCACAGTTTGTTAAGTAAGCCATAATTCACTGGGCTCACATGACAGCTATAACCAAGCCTTAAACCAAGCAAAATAATGCTTTCTAGTGATTTCAAAACATATATAAGCCAGAATCATCCAGTAAAGATGTTTGGAAAGTAATAGAAAGATTAAGAGACTATTTTTCTTGTTCTCAATCTATCCTCGTATAATTGAAACAAAATACAAAATGGGGAGAGATAAAATCCACAATACTTGACCAACATGTTATGCCATGTCTTTTATTTTTTTCTTCTGTTTTCCTTACACAGTTCATCAATCATAGCAAGCAAAATTATTTTCCATCTGGTGGATGCTCTTATTAGCTATTTGGATTTTCAATGCCAGCAGGATACATGATTTATATTCTTGAATATCTGTGTATAATTTTTCCATGGCTTGGAGAACACTTTTTAGACTTAAAAAAAGAAGTAAATAATCATGTTCTTAGACAGTTACAAGAAGACAGGGTTTTGCCAACCTGTGTGCTGGCAGTGACCACAAACCATTGCTACAGAAAAAAAGCATCCCTGACAGAAGTTATCTTAATATGGGAAAAAAAACCTGTACATTTTAAAGCTACCATGGTACAATAGAACACAGGAAATGGTTTATTCCAAATCAGACAGGGATGTCTACAGTGAAAGTGGGGAAGAGGTGGGGAGGAGAATGTCAAAAATATCAAGATGGCCGCTATAATCACATGACCAAAAACTAGTCCCTTTTGACATGTACAGCATCCATAAAAAGGAGTGGGGATTTCATTGTGCACTTGTGGCCATCTTGACCAGTGTATCTCTAAGTCTTTCTAGCCCAACATAGAAGGCCTGGGAACTCAACCAGAGACTGTTTGCATGCGGCAACAATGCAATCAAATCCCTGAACTTTCATTAGATTCGCTATCACAAGCAGACATTCCAGCTATAAACATACTTGGCATCAACCTTCCAACCTTTTTTTTTAAATACATGGTCCGCAATCTTAATATACAGGTAGTCCTCTTTAGTGACATCCTCTGATAGCAACCATTTGCAGTTACAACATTGACAAAAAAATAACTTTGCAACCAATAACTTTGTATTTATAACTTTTGCATTCTCTCTCTCTCCATCTCTCTCTCTCTTGTTCTCCTTTCAATTAGTACAAATAATTGTCCTAATTCCTTTCCCCCACCCCCCTTTGCAGAGCAGGAAGATGGTTAAACATGCTATCTCTTCCTAAGCTACTTTTCTCTCCAGTACAGCACATACCTAAAAACTGCTAATGACAAATTGATAAGCTCACCTCTGTGGCCTTAATTAGTTCATTACAACCAGCTGGCAGCTACTACCTGAAATTGACAAGACCCTAATCAGTTTCACACTAAAGGTTTTTGTTTGCCTCCTAAGCATGATGGCAAGGACACTAGGCAAACAGCTGGCACTAGCACTTCATTTCAATGTGTATTTCTCCTAGTGCAGGGGTAGGCAACCTCGGCTCTTTTATGGCTCATGGACTTCAACTCCCAGAATTCCTGAGTCAGCTGACTCAGGAATTCTGGGAGTTGAAGTCCATGAGTCATAAAAGAGCCAAGGTTGCCTACCCCTGTTGTGCCTACTTACTCTCTTGTAATCCTTTCCTCTCCGAGGTATTGTAAAGACAAATATCAATTCTTTTCTTGCCAATTATCTCAGTGCTAGGATGAGCATTCCAAAGGGTAGGGAGTGGAGAAAAAGAGCTATAAGAATTGCCCTTTTATCTGGCTTCCTCATGACTTGAGTTCTCAAAAGCTTCCCTGCTAGTGGGCTCACCTGGCTTTTTGGGGTCATAGTCTTTGGAAGTTGTACAGCAAAGATTAAATCATAACCACAGTCACACTCACAGTCACATTGGGCCTGTCCCAATTGTGGCTGATAAATGAGAACTACAATAGCAAAAAAAGGGGGGGGAGAAAAAGAAGAAAAGTGTTTAATTCAATTTTGGCACTGCTTGACTCCAAAATGACTCTGGGTAGCTTACAATGTAAAACAGAACGCAGATATAGTAACATAAATTAAAAAACAATAAAAAACAATCCAATGGCAGTGCAGACAGCAATATACACACAAATACACACACAAATAAATCAGTCACCTCTAAGAAAGTGGGGTTTATATACACCCTACCTCAAGGCCTGGAAGAACATCCAGATCTTTAAGGCCTTCCTGAAGACCACCAGAGTGGGAAATGTCCTGATCATAGGAAATATCATTCCAGATGTAACACTGTGACAGAGAAGGTGTGTTTCCAGAGAAGGTATATAGCACTTTTTTCTATCTGTACTGTTTCCTGCATTTGGTTTTTTTTCTATTTCTTATTTTTTCTACATATGCTTAACTTTTACCTATGTTAAAATCTCTAATAAAAAATTATATATAAAAAAGCAAGCCTAGTATCCAGACTGAGATCTCATGCTATGCCACAATGCAGCTTGCTTAGTTTGGGCTTGACATGTCAGAAATCTGGTAACTCTGGTTTGCAAAACACTGTTCATTTTTAAAGAAGAATTTATTAAATATTTTATGCTGCTGACAACCAAATCCCGACAGTGGTTCATAATAAAATCATAGTTCCATATAATATGCAATTCATTCAATCAACTATAGCTTTAGCATCATGTGTGAACTATTCCCCAACTTTGAGTGGGGAAGTGTTCATCTAAACTTACTGTTAGATTTTTGCCTCTGAGCTTCTGGGTGCTTTCAGGACAGATCTAAGATGCTTTGCTATATGAACAAAATCAACATATTCTCCACTCCCTTCCATCAAAGTGTTTCATATCTAAAGCAGATGTATTCTGGCAGTTGACACCAAACCCCAAACCTTTCTCCTGATTTCCTGATAGAATATGTCTGGCAGTAAAGTGTAATAATAATAAAACATATTGCTTACAGTTTGCCCTTCTTCCATGACACCTCAAATACATTGCCAAACTCTGCTGCCCAGGGCAACAATCTTAAAGATAAAGCTTGTCCTGAATTATTCAAAATATAAAGAGTCTTTTTTAATCAGCCAAGGGTCTGGTGCTACCTTAAGGATTAACTATTAATAATGGCATCTACTTTATGAAAAAGGGCTCGCTTCGTCAGATACACCAACATAAAAACAGTGAGGAGAAAAACAATAAAGTCAGAGGAGCAATAAGATAGTGAATTCATAGAAATTTCTAAAAATTTTGATTTATTGGAATGGTGTACATAGTCTATCTTTATTTAAGTCTCAGGGGAAGAGACCCAAATATTACATTATGTTATGCCCTTAGGTGTAGAGTTTTACATAACCCTTCTTGGACCCCTCCCTTTTGGAGAGGGGGAAAATTTCTCTATTTCTACAGTGTATATCCTAAGAGATATTTTATGATTATCACTAGGAGACAGTTTGTTTCGTCTTTGGGGGCAATCATCGGGCATATGTAGCTACATCTTATTCTATGAGGTTCAAGCCCTCTCCTGGGAATTTCATTCATGGAGTAACCACAGTTATAAAGGTAAAGGTAAAGGTTCCCCTGCACATGCGTGCTAGTCGTTTCTGACTCTAGGGGCCGGTGTTCATCTCCGTTTCAAAGCCGAAGAGACAGCGCTTGTCCGAGGACGTCTCCGTGGTCATGTGGCTGGCATGACTAGATGCCAAAGGCGCACGGAACACTGTTACCTTCCCACCGTAGTGGTCCCTATTTTTCTATTTGCATTTTTACGTGCTTACAAACTGCTAGGTTGCCAGAAGCTGGGACGAGTAACAGGCGCTCACTCTATTACGTGGCACTCGGGATTCGACCCGCCAAACTGCTGACCTTCTGATCGACAAGCTCAGCGTCCTAACCCACTGAGCCACCGCGTCCCTAACCACAGTTATAGATGACTCATATAGCACATTTGAAGGTATGGAGGTCCTGGCACTTTGGCTTTCCAGTTTAGCCCGTTACATCTAACACCAGCAATAGCAATAGCACTTATATATCGCTGCATAGTGCTTTAAAGCCTCTCTAAGTGGTTTACAGAGACAGCATATTTCCCACAACAATCTGGGCCCTCATTTTACCAATCTCAAAAGGATGGAAGGCTGAATCAACCTTGAGCCTGTCAGTATCGAACTGCTGGCAGTCAGCAGAATTAGCCTGAAAAACTGCATTCTAACCACTACGTCACCAAAGCTCTCTCATATATTATATTATTTTTATTCTATATTACACTACTTAATTACTACCCTGAGTGAAGTTTTCCTTTATTAAAGTGAATTAGGAACAACATTTTACCTCTGACCATCCCTAATATGTTTAACAACAAACGTCTTTATTATATGTTGGATTCATTCATTATTCTAAGGCTAGCCATGCTTTGTTGGCTGTTGGCTTATATTAACTATTTTTATTGAATAAACCAAAATAGCTGAGCCTGGCTCACTTCCTATAGGTGCCATGGCAAGCTGATAACTTGATGGCTTTAACTAGCTAAGAAGAGATCTTTTGCGAGGAGAACTGTGACTGGATACCAGATCCAAACCAATGTAATTATCCTGGAACAAAGGAAAAATTATTGAAATCATCCACATGACTCCAGACAGCTGCTCCTTCCAGACCAGACATGTCAAACACAAGGCCCGGGGGCCAGATCCGGCCCGCAAAGTGGTTTCATGCGGCCCGCGAAGCCATCCAGGAAACAGTGAGGGAATGGCCCCCAATGCCTTGGCCCTGGCCCAGAGACCCTCCTTCTGCCAGAGACCCTCAGATCTGTCCCACTCCTGCCCAGGCCCCCATAGGCACCCTTGATGCGAACGATGTAGAGCTGGCCATGCCCACATAGTAGGCCATATGCACTCTAGCCACACCCACCCAGTAGGTCACACCCACCCGGCCCCCTGAGGGCAACCGCAATGCTGATGCGGCCCTCAATGAAATTGAGTTTGACACCCCTGTTCCAGACCATAGACCAGAGGTATCAAACTGCCAGCCTGTGGGCCAGGTGGATCACAGTGAAACCGTGCCCACCCCATTGCCAGCAATGGCAAAAAAGTCACACTATGTCACGACACGTCACGTGACCTTATGAGTTTGACACCCCTTGCCATAGACCCTGGAAACTGCCATTTTTATGGTTGGCTAATGAGTGGACTGGCTGAGAATCAGGACAATATCAAGTTACTTTTTACAAAGCAGTATTTGTGGAATTAAGCTTGACATTAAGATTATATCACTTTTTTAGATTTAAAAACTTGTGTTTGCATATTGGAGAAATTAAGACCTTTTTATATTGGCAAAGTATTACTGTATTCATTGAGTGAGTTTCTGTCTCCTTAAAAGACAATGGTGTAATTTGATTTTAAAAGTCATAAAAATATATGATTTTTGGAGTACGCAGCATAAGAGCACTTAGTATATGGATTTTGGGAAGTTAATAAAGGATTAAAGGGCCAGAGGGATTTACAATTATAGTTTTGAATTATTTAGAAGATACTTTCTCATGGGAAAATGGAGATTGCTTTGGGTTTTTTTTTATGATACAGAAACCTTAAAGGCTGGATACTAGAGTAAGAGGATAAAGAAAAAGGAACAGAAATCATTAGTGTGAATGTCTGAATACTTTCAGCCAGCTTTTGAACAAAATGAGTCAAATGCTTGATAAAATTGACAGACCAGGTTCTAATGAATTTGCAAAACAAAAACAAGCTATATTGGATATCTATGAAATTAATTTGAAGGGGAATTTATATAATAGAAATGAATCTGATGGATAGCTCATTCCCTAACAAAGATGAACAGATATTAAACTAGAAGAGTGGTCCGGTTCATTTTTTCTTCTGCATAGATAATAGAGCTCTGTTAATATCTGGAAGTACTCTTTGAGAAGTGACAAACAAAAGGATAAATTTTACTTACTGATACAATATAAAAGAAATCTCTTAAAGTTCTGAAGGATTTTTGCTTTAAAACAGATGATCAAGAAAATGACCTCTAGGACTTTAAAGTTCTATTAAAGTTCTGAAGTAGCATTTGGACCTCCTTTTCCTTATGTAAGAGGTGAGCTACAGGGAGAAGAGAGATTTATTTAGATTCTATGATAAGCTATCAAAATTGTATTACCTGCTGGGGTGAAAAGGGAAATTACTTTTTTTTTCTTTTTCCTCGCCTTTTTTCCTTTTCCTCCCTCTGGTCCACATTTTTGGTATTTTTCTGTTTGTATTTTTTTAGTTTCTATTGCCTTTTATTCTTTTCATTTGTAGTTGTTAATAAAATTATTGGAAAAAAATAACTGGGGCGAAACATAATGTTTAATCAAAATCAAATGAGTTATGGTATAACATAATGCATGAAACATGTCATAATGTCCTAAGACAGCCTGACCTCAATACCTGGGAAAATTCTGGAAAAGATAAACAACGAATCAGCGAACACCTAGAGGCAAACAAAGTCATTACTAAAAGCCAACATGGGTTTGTCAAAAACAGATCATGCCAGACAAATCTTATTGCATTCTTTGACCAAGTGACAAAATTAGTGGACCAGAGGAATGCTGTAGATATAATTTACTTGGACTTCAGTAAGGCATTTGATAAAGTAGATCACAACCTACTACTTGATAAGATAAAAAAAATGTGGGTTAGACAGCATCACCACCAGATGGATTCGTAGCTGGCTGACCGGCCATACTCAGCATGTGGTCCTCAATGGAACTGCATCTACATGGAGGGAAGTGTGTAGTGGAGTGCCCCAGAGCTCTGTTCTAGGCCCAGTGCTCTTCAACATCTTCATCAATGATTTGGACAAGGGAATAGATTGGTAACTCATCCAATTTGCAGATGATGCCAAGCTGGCAGGAACAGCCAACACTCCAGAAGACAGGCTTAAAATACAGGAGGATCTGGACAGACTCGAACACTGGGCGCTATATAACAAGATGAAATTCAATGGTGAAAAAAGTAAGGTTCTACATTTAGGCAAGAAAAACCAAATATACAGTTATAGTATAGGTGGTACCTTGCTCAATAGTAGGAACTGTGAGAGGGATCTCGGAGGCGGTGGTGAGACCTCTCCTCAAGAAGCCTGCCCTGGACCCAGCCGTTTTGAACAACTTTCGTCCAGTCTCCAACCTTCGCTTCCTTGCGAAGGTTGTTGAGAGTGTGGTGGCGCATCAGCTCCCTCTAGTCCTGGATGAAGCGGATTATCTGGACCCCTACCAATCGGGTTTCAGGCCCGGGTACAGCACGGAGACGGCATTGGTCGCTCTGGTGAATGATCTCTGGAGGGCGCGGGATAGGGGATATTCCTCTGTCCTAGTCCTATTAGACCTCTCAGCGGCTTTCGATACCATCGACCATGGTATCTTGCTGCGGCGTCTCAGGGGATTGGGAGTGGGAAGCACAGTTCTTCAGTGGTTCTCCTCCTATCTCCTGGGACGCTCGCAGTCGGTGTTGGCAGGGGGGCAGAGATCGGCCCCTAGGTCTCTCGTTTGTGGAGTTCCTCAGGGGTCGGTTCTCTCGCCTCTCCTGTTCAACATCTATATGAAACCGCTGGGTGAGATCATTCGTGGTTTTGGAGTTGGGTATCATCAGTATGCCGATGATACCCAACTTTTCTTTTCGACCCCAAACCACCCCAGTGATGCCCTCGCCGTGATGTCCCGTTGCCTGGAGGCGGTTCGGGTCTGGATGGGGAGGAACAGACTTCAACTCAACCCTGACAAGACTGAGTGGCTGTGCATTCCGGCATCCCGGGACATTCAAAATGTTCCATCTCTTTCTATGGGGGGTGAGCTCTTACCCCCCGTGGATAGGGCTTGCAACTTGGGAGTCCTCCTAGATTCACGGCTTACCCTGGAAGATCATATAGTGGCCGTGACTAGGGGGGCTTTCGCCCAGGTTCGCCTGGTGCGCCAGTTGCGGCCCTATCTGAACCGGGATGCCCTGTGTACGGTCACCCATGCGCTCGTGACCTCTCGCCTTGACTACTGTAATGCTCTCTACATGGGGCTTCCCTTGAAGACCACTCGGAGGCTCCAACTGGTACAGAATGCGGCCGCGAGAGTTGTCTTGGGAGTTTCCCGGTACTCCCATGTTACACCTTTGCTCCGCGAGCTGCATTGGTTACCAGTTGTCTTTCGGGTGAGGTTCAAGGGGCTGCCACAAAGAAGAGAGGGTCAAGCTATTCCCCAAAGTGCCTGAAGGCACGACAAGAAGAAACAGATGGAAACTAATCAAGGAGAGAAGCAACCTAGAACTAAGGAGAAACTTCCTTACAGTTAAAACAATTAACCAGTGGAACAACCTGCCTCCAAAAGCAGTGAATGCTCCAACATTGGAAGTTTTTAAGAAGAGACTGGACAGCCATTTGTCTGAAATGGTATAGGGTTTCCTGCCTGAGCAAGGGATTGGACCACTAGATGACCTCCAAGGTCCCTTCCAACTTTTTTTATTAGTATTAGTATTATTATTATTGTTTTTGTTATTAAAGTCTCCTTCTCTGTATGTAAAACATGTTAATTAAAAAGGAATCAAACTGGGCATCATTTCAAGACACCAAAGGAGAAGCAAAATAACAGGTGGTAGCAGCAGACATGGAACTTGTACCTGTAGCTCCTCTTTAATAGTTGGCCGGCTATGGAATACCACCTGAATAAATAGCTTTTAATAAGCCAGATCACCTTGTCCTAGGAGGAGTGGATAATTCTGTGACTGGCTATGTCACACTTCTATATCCTATGGCGTGCATAGCAGTGTGACACTATCTAGCTGTGTTTTGCATTTACTGCTAATTGCAGCATGTTGGTGGGAGGGATATTTGCAACCATCCTGTGCTTCAATCAGGTGTGAAGCTTTACACTCCAGCTAAGTGCAAGTCATAGGCATAAGGGGGAAAAATGACACAATGTTCCCCCCCCCACCCTTTGAGCCAGTTCAGGGATATCATTAAGCATCTAAGATATATCACTTAGTGTATCAGAATTGGTTCTGATTTTTTATGTTTTCATTTTGGACCTGGCCTTATATAACCAGACGGTTATCAGAATCCAAGAAGCAAGATATTAATTCAGTTCATGCAGTTATTCCCAAGCAACTGATCTAGGAGCTCTGAGCTTTTCCAGCATTCTCATCTCATCTGTGTGCCACCAGAAAACTAAACCAGCATATATTTTTCTATCCTCACTAACAATGCCTCTGTTCTAGCTTCTGTCCTCATTTCCTATACAGAGAAGGCTTCCCTGCTTTCCATTCTTAACATCAGTGCTGTGATTGTCAATGGTTTGACAGGTGGCTATACTCTTAGAACTTTTTCTTCACCTTACTCACCATTTCTCCTAGCTGGGAGATCAGCTGTTTTGCTTTGGAGTGGTGGCAAGCAAAGGACGAGAGGAGACTCTAAATCAAAATCTAGAGACCTGCATCAGCCTGCATACCTTACAACCCAAGGAATGGTTGACAGAGTGAGGAGGAAGAAGTTTGTGTCCATTGATCCAGAACCAATAAAAGAATCCATGGTAGCAGTAGTACACAACACCCCTGATATAGCCAAATACACTAAGATAGAAATATCCAAATCATTGAACCTCATCAACCTCTACCAATTTTCAGTTTGATGGACAAATATACCAACAAATTACAGGAACATCCATGAGACCACCGCTCTCAGAACTCATAGTAGAAACTACTATGCAGCATCTGGAAACTATAGCACTCCCACAAATACATGAAAATATGGATCTAGTATATAGACAATACCTTCACCAAAATAAAGAAGAAAAAAAACTAGAGAAGATACATGAAACAATCACAACATCTTCAAAGGATTAAAATCAACAAGGAAAGAAGAAAACAACACATTATCCTAATGAAAGAACTACCAAGGAGAAAACCACACCTCTAGCAACATTGGCCAGGCAAGCTACTGTATATAAACATGAAGCAAAGCCCACGCTTACTTCACTTTGGAATGGTACACTGATGATGTTACCTTGTCAAGTAATAAAATGTCTAAAAGCAAACAAAAAAAATCTCAGAGAGCACTAAGAACTCCACAGTTGAACCATAAGCTATATATATTCTCTTCTATTGGAATTTGCAATTTCTACAGCTGGTGTAAACCAAATTGACATTTTCATGGAACAATTCATTATAATCTCAAATTCTCTTTTCTAATCTGTCACTTGTCTTTTCAGACCCTCCAAAGATTGATATTTTCATTGCTGGTTTCAGCTCATTGACTATTGATATTAAGAACTGGGGTAATTGTAATTAACAATTGTGTTTAATTGTACACAGCCCAGAGCGGCTTTGCCAATGGGATGGGCAGTCTCCATATTTGATATGTAAATAAATAAAATAAATACATTCTCAAAGAGGTAAGCATGTTTGTTGTAGCAACATAAAAAATGAATTTTGGTGTATCTTAAATGCAGTTGTTTAGCCATAGGCCATTGCAAAAACAGTCAATACTGCATAAACTGTGAGTAATAACTACCATTAATAGGCAAACCAATGAATGGAAATCAAATATACCTCTTTAAGAAGTTAATAAATCCTGGGCAGAATATTCTCTTACTTGCAAGAGCTGCACAGAGATGTTTAATAGCATGCACTATGCATTGTGATTCGTCACCAGCCAGTGGATTCGGCAGCTGAGTATGAGGAATCAGATGAGGAGGAGGGGCCTGGAGTGACATTAGAGTCAGAGGAAGGCTCTGAGAAGCTCCAAGACATACAGTCAGACCAGGAGCCTGGCCCCTCTACTTGCGCTCAGGCTGAGACACAGCTGTGCTGGGAGCCTGAGATGGACAGTGATGAAGAACAGTTGAGACAAATCACAGATGCATGAATGTGCAGGAAAGAAAAGCGAGTAGGAGAGAGGAATGCAATGGGGCGGCTCCAAAGGCAAAGGAGAAGGCATTAGGAAGCCACGCCTTGGCTGAATTATAAAAGGGAAGGTGTGGGAGGTGCTGGTTGCTGAAGGCAACTGTTCGTATTGAGGATTTGAGTTTCTGTGGACTGTGTTTGTTTGCCTTGGACATTGACTCAGGTCTGTGAGAATAAAAGGGGTTGGTTTTTTCTTGCGGTTCCTGCCTGTTTCTTGGAAGAGGGGTTTCTCCTTGTGAGCATAACAAGGACTCACGTAGGCTGGGACAGAACACTATGCTAAAAATATCTTAATTTAAAAAAAGATCTGTGGACTTATTCTTAAATATTTTGTGAAGAGCAATACAGTACTAAACACTATAATGGCACTCATACTTTTACAAAAATCCCAATAGAAAGATATGAATGGACATAATTTTCCATTCTAGTCCCTCCCCCAAACAATACATGAATCCCTACTGACAGTTCCTCTCAAACTGGTCACCTGTATGTAGAACTACTGATGTAACAGGGAAATCATAAGAAGTTTCTTTTATAACAAATCAGACAAGTTTTTTAGTCAGATTGCTAAATGATGGTGGTCATGCATGGCATATACTATGTTTAGTTCAGTCTCTTATCCATATTCACCAAAAATGAATGGAATTCTCCAGAGGTTAAGACTAGATTAGAAATATCAAGGATTGACCTCGGGTGGTCATGCAAGGCATATGCTAAGTAGTTCAGTCTCTTGTTTTTTTTTCATATACTATACCTAGATATTCAATTCCGGTTTCATTCCCAATGAAATCCCAGTAGAATACCCTTAAGAAAGTTTTCCTGAATACAATAATCGGTGCAAAATGGTTGCCATCAGCCAAATCACCCATTGACCAAAATGTAACTGGAAATATTGTTCACCAACATCCCAGTAGTATTTCTGTGTCATTCCAGGTTATATTTGTCTTACTTCTGGACAAATGGGCATACTACCAAGCAAATTTTGACTGAAGTAATGAGCCATGTGTTCCCTCTATAGATGCTACACTATGCTTTGTTATTTCCAACTCACATTTTACATCACAGGATTTTAAAAAAAGGTTTTGAAGTTTTAAATTCACAATCCATCTAAATGCAAATCAATGGAGCACATATTCCCAATTCGCAGCAGATACTAGTTCTGGGCCAGGTATTAGATTTACTGCTTTTTTAATGTGAAGGATGATTTCAATGGTACATTCTGGTCATGGCAAATTCTGTTCTAGCTCTGGCATGCAATATTAAAAGTAGCTTACCTTAGAATAGAAGAGAGCTGGAAGGGACCTTGGAGATCTTCTAGTCCAGCCCCCCACTCAAGCAGGAGAACCTATACCAGGGGTAGGCAACCTCGGCTCTTTTATGACTCATGGACTTCAACTCCCAGAATTCCTGAGTCAGCTGACTCAGGAATTCTGGGAGTTGGAGTCCATGAGTCATAAAAGAGCCAAGGTTGCCTACCCCTGACCTATACCATCTCAGACACATGACTGTCTAGCCTCTTCTTAAAAGTCTCCAATGATGGAGCCCCACAATTTCTGAAGGAAAACTGTTCCACTGGTTAATTGTCCTTACTGCCAGGAAGTTTCTCCTTAATTCCAGGCTGCTTCTCTCTTTGTTCAGTTTCCAACCATTGTTTCTTGTCCTGCCTCTGGTGCTTTGGTGAATTCATGCAACCTCTTAGATAGTGAGGTGTAATGGTGATGGTTTAGAACTGGCTTAGGGTCAAGACCACCTCAGTCATAAAAGCTTACTGAGTGACTTCTGACCATGGCTCTCAAGCCAACCTCCTCACAGGCTTGTTAGTAGTGGTGAAAAACTAGGAGCAGGGAGAATTTCTTTATCTGGGGAGAAAACAGCATACTGTATACCTAGTAAACATTAAAAAAATAACCCACAATAAGAGGTTCCTGCAATGTATTTTCTAAGCAACAGTGCTAGTCAACACCACAAGGTTGTTGCATGCTGCTTCAGCTTCACTCCTTAGCCCTCCCCTCTCCCAAATGTGCAGCAGGGATTATAAGCATTAGTTTACATCGCAGGGATGGTTGTAAATCCCTTTTTCCTAGCTCTACAGTACTATTCTGAATGAACTAATGTAGTTCTCCTGGGAAAGATTTTCAAAGCAGCAACTCCCTTTTTTTCTTGCAAACTGAGTTCGTGGACTGCATTCATTCCAGAATTTGTCTTACCAAAGCTAATCTTTTTTTCCCCCCAACAAACAAAACCATTTTAATTTTACACACAGTAAATCCTCCATTAGCATTTGTTCTGGTTATGCATTTTTAGCTTAGAGAAAGTTGGTAATTTCTATGGCGTTATCCTGGTCTCAGATGCCCATTTTAAAAATAACTCGCCTTAACCTCCTTCAAGGAAGTCTGAAACGTTGTTCTCCCCCCCCCCAGGTCTTCGGATAAACTGGCTGTCAGGCTCGTCTTGCATGGGGGGGGGTAATATGAAAGGAATTTTTTTTAAAAAAAATTCTTCCCATGGAGCGAGTGCGTGCGTGTGTTTTAATCTATTATACGGGTGGTGGTGTTTCCCCCTGCTTTTCAATTATGAAGCCAAGCTGAATCATTTGAGGGACTAGAAACGAGATTAAATAAAAGTGCAAACCGACACACTTCCCAACTGAAAATAGGGAGGGGCGATCTGGATCACCGTTGAGGTCAAGCAAGTCAGTTCGAGAGAGAGAGAGAGAGAGAGAGAGAGAGAGCGCGATGACCCCTCTAACCTGCGCGTAACTCTGTAGTCCCTGACCTGCGCTCCCCCCTCCCTCCGGCTCTTCTCTCCCGGCAACCCGTTTCCAACCGCCTTCCAGGGAATTTCTTCCCTGCCCTTCCCCCACCCGCTTCCTTCGCACTCGACCTGGGCTCCTTCCTTCTTTCCTCCCTCCCTCCTACTCTCTCTCTCTCTCTCTCTCTCTCTCTCTCTCTCTCTCCTCCTCTTCCCCCCCTCTACCTCAGCTCCTGCTTGTCCCTGTCCCCTTTTCACGCCCAATAGCTGATGCCCCTCTTGCCACCCCTGCCTCCTCTTGCACCGGATGCCTTCTTCAGCGCCCAACCCTCAGCTTGGCCTGCCAGCCTTCATCTTCTCTTCCTGCCCTGCCTGTACTTCTCTCCACTCCCCTTGCACATCTGGCTGACTCAGCTGGCCAGGCGACTCTAGGCATGGCTGAGCAGGACTTAGATCCCAAGTCTGAGCATGGCAGTGGTGGCTCCGCTAAGCCAGAAAGGGCTCCCTCTGTCAAAGGCTCTTCTAAAGTTTCCTTTTTCCTGAAAAACACCTCAGGTTCACGGCCGGTTTCCGAGACCTCTCACAGGTTCTCCATGGTGTTAAATGCCTCCCCACACTCTAGCACGTTCTTTGCTTTTAGCAAGTCAGGGTCTGATGCCTCTGAGATTGACCAGACCGAGAGAGACTCTTTCCCTTTTCCCCAACAGGATTCTAGTGCCACCTCATCCCTTTTTTCTTTTTCATTAGTGCATTCAGGCTTGCCCCACTCCTCTAGAGATGAGCAAATGTTTCCTAAGGAAAGAGGAAGTTCAACTAGCTCCTTTGTGTCCATTACCAAAGCAGGCTTACAAACTGGCTCAGAAGCCAGACCTGCTCATAGGTTAATACCTCATCGACCTTCTCCTAAAATTTCCTCTATCCCTGAACACATCCAGAAACGTATTATGCCCTTTTACGTAACCCTGGAACAGCTTCAATCTGTGAAGAACCTAATGGTGGCGGCCTTGGAAAAGGGCCTCAAACAGAAGGACAAAGCAACCAGTTACTTACCTATGTTGCCAACTTATGTTTCTGCTTTGCCCGATGGTAGTGGTAAGCATGCTGTGAAATTTCATAGATTATGGATTTCCGTCTTAACCCAAGATCATCAGTACAGAGTCTGTTGACAGACTTCTTTTTTTAAAAAAAAAATTACATTTTTGAAAATTAAAAATGATATAGATGTAAAGTGTCCTCACATGAGATCTCACAAGGAATGAATTTGAATGTTCTATTACTATTTATTATTTTGCACAGATAACGTGTATATATAACACAGTATAAGAAAGTACAGTGGTACAACCTTCTCAAAATTTGCTCCCTACATCATACCAGGTAGTATTCGTCACTACTAGGGGGGCTACTATTGAATAGGTATGGTTAAAGCCCTGGAAAGTAAGTCAGATACCATGAGTTTTTATTCTGCCTTAACCATGGAAGCCAGCCAACCAATTCCTCTCTCAGATCAATCCACCTTACAGGACTGTTGTAGGGAAATAGGAGGAGTACTGGACACATTGCCTTGAGATGCACAGAAAAGAGTGTGATACCAGTCTAATGAATAAATAAGCCTGATGTATAGGTAAGAGATAATGTTTGGTTCCATGTCCTTGCTGAAATTATAACATCTAAAGCTGTATGCACATAAGTGGGAGCATGCACATAATGCCTTTCCCCAAACAGTATTTTTCCCTGCTTGGAGTTGTGGAGAGAATATAAATTATGTCCACTAGATTATTATTTTTTAATCTAGTGTTTGTTTGTTGAGTCTGCATACCCCTTATTCTCTAAGGCTGTAGGCAGATTACAAAGTAAACATATAAAATAATGCCCCCACTCTAAATTCACGTAAAAATAAAAAGATCAAGAATGATGGTCCTGGAATGCCCAGATCTGCTAACCTGCATTTTAACTGCAGTTAGTGATGTTTACTCAAGGGCAGCTGGGTTGAGGCAACAACTCCTAGGGTAAGGATAAAGGTCTTGATCTGTGCTCTTGAGTTCTTGGGCTTGTCCATAATAGACAGAGGATTCATTAATGTAGTATTCATTAATGTAGTATAGTTATGTGTAGAATACAGTTTGGAAAATTTATGCCACGTCCACATGATTCTTGTTGAAAATAGCTCTCCAATACTATAGAGAAGCAGTTTCTTAATGACTTCACACTGAAAATGCATAAGATCATTACATAAGCAGAATCTGCACTCAAACCTCTTCAATGTGTGAAGTGCTGTGGTAAAATTAGATTCCAAGGCTTTATTTATTTATATGTCATTTGTCTAAATTGTACCCAGAAACAAATGGGCGAGCAACAAAATTCCTGCAGTATTGGCATTATATAATAATGCCGGGTTGTCTTAGCTAAATGTGAGTTTATTTATTTATTTATTTATTTGTATTTTCATAAGTTGCAATTTATGGTTGTCAAAGATGGTCCATGTAGTACATAATACAGTAGTCTACCCACAAGGTGACAAGGAGGTGGGAGACTATAGCCAGTGGCGTAGCGTGGGGGGTGCAGGGGGGGCCGGCCGCACCGGGCTCAACATCTGGGGGGGCGCACTCGCAGCTCTCTGCCCGTGCCTGGCTCACTCACTCTCACTGCAGTGCTGGCTGTGCGAATCCGAGCCGAGACGCCGGGTCGCCGCCCACTGTGGGGGTGTGTGCCAGGCGTGCGGTGCGGTGCGGAGAGAGAGCGAGGGACTATCTGGGGGAGGGACAGTGCAGCGGCCGGGTGCTTGCCCCAGGTGCTGACAACCCACGCTATGCCACTGACTATAGCCAATACCTTCTACTTCAGGAACACTTGCAATTGGTATATGGTAGTCCTCAACTTATAACAGTTCATTTAGTGACCATTTAAAGTTATAATGGCACTGAAAAAACTGACTTATGACCATTTTTCAGAGTTACAACCTTTGCAGCATCCCCATGATCATGTGATCAAAATTCAGATGCTTGGCAACTGGTTTATATTTGTGACTGTTGCTATGTCCCAAGGTCATGTGATCACCTTTTGTGACCTTCTCACAAGCAAAGTCAATAGAGAAGCCAGATTCATTTAACAACTGGGTTACTAACATTGACCACGCAAGCGGGGGTGAGTGCACGCACACATGTGTGCGCACTGGACAGCCTATCTCGCCGGTGGCCAGTAGGCCACGGCCTGGTAGTAGGCTGCGGCCCATAGGTTGGGGACCCCTGATGTAGGTCATGCAAAGCTATAGTAACACAATCTTGCAAGTCTGAATGTGCTTCCTCCCTCCCTCCCTTTATGAGAATTAGGGAGGGGATTGTCTCAGACAATTTATTCAATTTACATTCCTGCCCAGGGCTCAGGCCTCTTTCATCTGACTGTTGTCTTGGTAGTGGCTCTTCCATCAAGGCCATGCCCTCTGTCCTTTACATCACCTCCCCCATTGGCCCAGTCACACACACCACCTCTTGTCCTTGGAGAAATCCAAGTCTGGCTACGAGTACAAAATACAGACGTGCTGCTCCCCTTCTCTGCTGGCACTTTGCCAAGATCCCTCAACAAAACTTATAATTCATTTGTACTCTTGAGAGTTCCTTTCTGCTGGGCTGCCTACTCTTTATCTTCCTGTTCTGGAAGAAGATGCCTCTGCCTTGCGCTCAGTGCTGCATCCCTGATGTATATGGAGAAGGAGCTTCTTCCCTGCTCTCTAGTTGTGTACTTTTTAAAAAAAATTCCATTTATATCCCGCCCTTCTCCGAAGACTCAGGGCGGCTTACAAGCTTAGCAGTAGCCTTCATTCTATGTATATGCCTGCTTATTAGGGCTTTCACACACACACACCCAAGCGGCATTATTACAAAGTCAGCTTAATTGCCCCCAACAATCTGGGTCCTCATTTTACCTACCTCGGAAGGATGGAAGGCTGAGTCAACCTTGAGCCTGGTGGGACTCAAACCTGCACTAATTGCAGGCAGCTGGTGTTACTTAAGGAGGCATTAGCCCACTGCTCCACCAAGGCTCTTGACAGCTCTGTGACCCCTGCCAACCCATAGAAGTCAAACACTTGCTCATTTTGGGTTGCCCCAGTCTCTTGCAACAGTAGCAGTTCTTGTGGGTGGGGTTTTTCTTTTTATGTCAACCAATGAATTGTGCACCAGTTGTGGACCATACACGTCTAAGGCTGTCTTTCGTGACCTCTCTGAATCTGGATAGCCTTTCTGCTGGACCAGGTATTCTAAACATTTTCCTTTATATACTGTATAGTGTCCAGTTCATATTCTTTTACCCCATCTACGAGCCTAAGGGAAGGTGGACCTTCTCCTTGTGTGCAGGGAGAAGGGTGCCTCTCTTAGAAGCAGATACCTATATCTATAGAATGCAGGATGAACCTTCATTGACGTTGGCAATTGCAAATGGAAGGCTGGGTTTATTTGTTTAATCACTGGGAAGGGACCAATGAGCTTTAAGGCAAGTCTCTTTGAAAACCAGGCAGATGGCAAAAGTTTTGTAGAAAACCACATCAAATCCCCTTCAGCAATTCTGACCCCTTCCTGCTTATGTACAACCTATTTGTATGATGTGTTTACCAGCTCTAGCTGCCCCTTTAAGGGCACTGAGCCACTTGCCTCTCTTGTAAGAAATCTGAGCACAGGGAACTAATGTTTCATTAGGTATGGAGGGAAACACATGAACGTAGCAGCTGAAAGTTGCCTGAAAAAAGAAGCATTTTGATGGAGGGATATATTGAACTGCTGTTGGCAAATTCTGCAAGAGGCATCATTTCAGCATATTGTCTTGTTGTTAGGAGAATTAGCTTTTTAAATATTGCTACAATAATTGGGTAACTTTCTTAAAGTCACCATTAGAACCTGGAGGATGAGAGAATGACAGATTAATTTTAATCTTTAAAAAGTGTGAAAACATCTTCCAAACTATGGATGTAAATGTGTGCCGTGGCCCAAAATATCATGATTGGCTAATACTGTGTATCTAAAAACATTTTAGATCCAAAAACAAGAGCTGTGTTGTTTCCTGGGCTTTTGGGAGGCTCTTGCAAGGCATTAAATGGGCCAGTTTTGTGAATAAATCCAGTACCACCAGATGCTGGTATCCCTGTATTGGGGGTAGATCATAATAAAATAATAAAAACAGCTGCTGGAATTGGGTATGTCTAGTTTAACAAAGAGAAGGGTGAGGGGTGACATGATAGCAATATCTCAGGGGCTGCCACAAAGAAGAGGGAGTCAGGCTATTCTCCAGAGTGCCCAAAGGCAGGACAAGAAGCAACGGATGGAAACTAATCAAGGAGAGAAATAACCTAGAACTAAGGAGAAACTTCCTGACAGTTAGAACAATTAACCAGTGGAACAACCTGCCTCCAGAAGCGGTGAATGCTCCAACACTGGAGGTTTTTAAGAAGAGACTTGCCAGGCATTTGTCCAAAATGGTATAGGGTTTCCTGCCTGAGCAGGGGGTTGGACTGGATGACCTCCAAGGTCCCTTCCAACATTATTGTTGTTGTTGTTGTTGTTGTTGTTATTATTATTATTATTATATAAAACTTTTATTCATAAAACATGAAACTCAGTCAACTGAACACTCAAATTGACTGGCACTAATGGTTGACATGGGTTGCTGCCAGCATCCTAGGTATCAACCAGGTATCTCCTTAAAATGTAAGATGTTCCAAGTGCACAGTTTTTTGTAGCTTTGCTTCTTCTTCTTCTTCTTCTTCTTCTTCTTCTTCTTCTTCTTCTTCTTCTTCTTCTTCTTCTTATTATTATTATTATTATTATTATTATTATTATTATTATTATGTTCTAGGGTAATGAAGGGGTCTCTAGAAATTATAGCAAGCCAGGTGGCTTTCCAGGAATAGATTTTGTTTTATAATAGATGTGACAAGATGAAATGTAATCCCTTACCCTTGATCACCAGAAGTCCCTAACATTCCCCTCAACACCCCCCCACCCCACCACACCCCGGTGCCCTGCCATTCTATTGTCATGGCAGAGTTATAGTTCTTCTCTTAAAGAAGGGGAATGTATAAACAACCATTATACAACAGCTGCCCTCTCCTCTATTGTGAAAGGTGAAAAATTGCCTTGTTGGGGTCCCTGAATGTAATCCATGTGAACCCTGATATAAACTTCATGCTGCTGCTGTGCTCTAATCTGTTCTGAAATAATCAGCCTGTCTCCTGGCTCCTCAGTCTTTCCTAGGATCTGTCTTTGGGTGGGACTCCAAATTGCTTGGTTGCTGTATGTTATTTGGAGTTGGGTACATAGGGCAGATTGTACTCAGGCTTACATGACATGGGATCTGGAACCTTGTTCTGTTGGAAATACAAAAATCAAAACAGAAGATAAAGTGTTCCTACCTGATTTGTTAAGTAATGAGGGATTGTATCTCCCACAGACCTAAATTCTTATGGTTTGTACAATGATATTGGCAGCCTCTTCCAGGAGATGCCTTCATTATTGGAAAGCAGTTTTCATTACAAATAACTCCAAATGGAAATGTCATAGTTGCTTTCTACTGGGAGAAGCAACCTTGAGTGAAATGCACCTAGCAGTCGATTTGTCTTTTTCTTCTTTCTTTATCTGGAGGAAAATTGATCTTACTGGCAAATTTGAAGCTTTGGTCTGTATTAAAGTGGGTGGAGTTTGGGTGTCTGAGTAGTGGCTGAGAATCAAAGATTTCTTTTAACTTTTGAAGTGCCTTTTGTTCTGGTGTAGACCATAAGAATCAATTAACTTTGGGAGGGGCGGGGGGGCTGAGACAGTGGTTTTATATGTTCAGCAAAATTGGGTATGAACTTTCAGTAGAAAATAGCAAAGCTCAGAAAATGTTACACATCTTTCACTTTAGTGGAGCAAGGTGTGCAAGTGTGCCAATGATAAAAAAAGATTGTACATTTGCAGGATCCATTTGTACGCCTTCAATAGAGGTCCTGTACCCCAAATAATTAAGGAAGGTCAAAGGGACTCTACTCCAGTTTGGCAAAACATTTATTTCCACATTGGTTTTTAAAGACGTTTCTGACATGTATTTCATGCAAGGAAGGATTCTCAGAGTAACCAACTTGCCATCTAAATACACCATTCTGTACTTACGGTATCTAAAATGTCCAAAAATATTTCATTCCTGAATCTAGAGAAGACAGTCCTACAATTAATCAAGCCAAACAACATCCCTGTGTATTCAAACTTGTCGTATCTTGTATCAAATGTGGTCAAGTATTCATTTCCTTCCTTCATTCCAATTAAGCTGTAAGTACTTTTTAAATCCAACTGTGTAAAAATGTGTGTCCTTTGGTGGCGGTCCAGGGGATCCCAAATAAGAAGTAGAGGAGGATAATGGTCTTTAAAAATCACCTTGTTCAGATTGTTTGTTGTCATGCACACTCCTCAAGCTTCCCTCCAGTTCCTTTCTGAGTTCCTGTATGTCCCCCCCCCCATTATGGGTAAAATATATTGGTGCATATCCTGGGGAAATGGGCATGTTTTTTCACATTGACATCCAAATATTCTTTCAAGATAGATAATTGACAAATAGACTTGGAATACGTCACCTTGCTTGAATTTGGGCTCCTGGCTTCAAATTGATGGTGCAATCACACAGTCAATGAGGAGGGAACACAATTGCTTCTTCTACAAATACATCTGTAATGTCTGAGTATTTCTCTTGCATGGTGGTTGTCTCCATCTGCTATATCGGGCTGGGTTGTGAAACATTCAGTGCTTACAATCAGTGTTGCTGACTTTTAAGGGAATGGGAATGTAAACATCCCTTGTGTCAAAATACATCTGGATCAGGTAACCACAGTCATTGGCAAGCACTTGCAAGGAAGAAGGGTGACTTGAGCTCTCTGTTATTTTGGATTGTGATCTGCAATGAGTCTGCACAGTCCTGTTGTCACTAAGTGTCTATCGTCTCTACCCCCATTGACCTTTCAAGAGTCTGGTTTGAGAATCGTAATCTCTATACTGTGGCCACATCCAGAAAATTAATGGTTGCCCTGAATCCACAGGAGCAGAAAGTTCAAGTTTCCGGCCTGAATCTAAACAAAAGTAACAGGAACAATACAGTATGCTTGCCCGATCCTGGAAGAGGGTCCTGTGAAGTTCCCTAATATCATTGCATTAAGAATTGCTCCATGTATTTACAAATTCTATGTCTTGATGCTGTGTCAGAGACTTGAAATTTTGTTGTGCATGATCTGGCTAAATGTTTGAGACTCTGCACTAAAAGCGCAGACCCAGACACCTTCTTTATTTCTCTCCTGGTGACAGGGATCTCTTGCCTGCTCCGGTTTGCATGGATTCCAAGAGTGCCATCAGGAGGGGCGTGATGGGAAAAGATGTTGTTAAACCTTTTCCTTTGCCATGTCTTTTCTGCTTCAAGTCTTCCAGCTCCCACTCTCACATAACATTAGAACAGTTCTTCAAAATGATTTGGGATGCCTTGCCTCATTATCTCATCTCTCAGTTCTTCAGCAAACCCTTCTCTGAACTGGTCAGTTAGGACAGGTCGTTGGCAAGTAATTTCAAGTCCAATATATATAATCTCACTCTCCTCTGCTTTTGCCTGAATTTTCATATCTTCCAACTTTCAGTGAGAACAAAAATCATTGGATACAATCATTTTGAATCTTCCATGAATTCTTGGTAATTGTTTGCTGTAAGCCACCCGGGGCTATTTCAATATGAGATGGCGGAAAATAAAATAAAACAATGAAATCAATAGTACTGACAACCTGATAACTGGATCATTGCCGTCAGTGATAGATATGGTCATTTAGCTGCTCCTTGTTTTAGTAAACTTCACAAAATTCACTGGTATGATCTGTGGGAAACTCTGCCCTCCATAAACAATTCACATTGTGGTGTAAAAGTCAGGAATTGATTGTGATGTCCCAAATTTTCCTTAGAAGCCCCAACTGGTTGTGCTGCAGGCTGTGGATTGAGGCAAATTCTGTCCCAACTGTTATGTTAGCTGCATCACAGTATTTTGTAAATTGTTTACTTGTACATTCACTTGCTGCTGGTTTTGTAGCAAAGCTGCAATGAGTTGTTTGGCAGATAGGAGTATGTCCTGCTATCTCTAGTAGCCAAAGTGAGTTCTTCTACCTCTTTAGAAAGTGGAAGACGTGCAAGATTAATGTTAGTCCTTCAGAATAGATCAGTTTATGCATCCAATATCATGTAGGTCAGTACTATCTTTACTGCAAAACTATAGCAACACAATCCTGCAAGTCTGAATGTGCTTCTCCTACTTATCTTCATGAGAATCAGGGAGTGCTTGTCTGAAACATTTATTCATGTTACATTCCTGGATAGGAGCCAGGATTCTTTTATCTGATTGTTAGTAAAGCAGTTCTTCCTATCCCTCTAGGCCATTCCCTCTTCTCTCTACAATGGCCAACCACATAACTTCCATAAAAAGGCAAATTAAGACCGAACAACAGTTATCTAATATAGCTTGATTCAGGTTAGCTTCTTAGATTAGGTTACCCAATGCCCTCTTCAGGGACACTGATGTTTTGTCTTCCCACAAGGCATTCAAACCCAGTTTTCATCCTCTCCTTGGCACAACCAAGTCAGGTCAGACGGGGTTCAAGAAACCCCCTAAAGGACTGTGGATTACCTCATGATGTACAGGTCATATTGTTTCTAGATGTTTCTGCTAGACTTAATCATTGACATCTCTTCAAATTCTGACTGAATGAAGGCAATCTGCTTTGTTAGTAACTCTCGGTACTTTCAAATCATCTGTCCCTAAAAGCCTATAGGTTACCGTAAAAGAGCTGCTGGAGTCTTGGGGGTGGTGGTGGTGGGTGGAGGAGGTTGTTGAATAAGGACAGAGAAATAGTTCTGTTTTGCTGAGCTCCTCACCATAGCATAGGCTGAAATGCTCAATCAGATTTTTTTCATCCACTAGTGATGCTCTAAGTATCTCTTCTGATGCTTTGTTTAGGAGTACTTCTAAAAATTAAGAAGCTCATCAGGACTGGTAGATAGGAAGAAGTCACTTGGGATAAATCTTGTTGAGACGTTTTGTTATCTCCATATTCCAAAGATCAACTAGATTCCCCACATAACCACATTCTAGGTCTGTGGTGGCAAACCTATGCACAGGTGCCACAGGTGGCATGCAGAGCCCTCTCTGTGGGCACGTGCGCTGTCACCCCAGTCCTAGGCCTTCAGCTGGGTTTTATAAAACCTTTTTGCTTTAGGCCTCCGCTGCCGTGTGAAAAAAAAAGGTTCAATCAATCAATCAATTTCAACTTCTTAGGGGGAAAAAAAGATCTCGCAAATTTGAAATTGACTAATGGAACTTTTTAGTCCCACCCAGTCTGCTGTTACCACTGCAGCCACGCCTACCCAATGGGCCACACCCAGCCAATGGGCCACGTCCACCCGGCACCCAACGATACATAAGTGGGTTTTGGGTTGCAGTTTGGGCACTCGGTCTCTAAAAGGTTCGCCATTACTGTTCTAGGCTATTGGGAAACTCCCTAAATGCTATCTAGAAACAAGCTGGACCTATCAGGTGTCTGGGGCAGAGCATTCGAATAGCTCCCATCTCCCTACAGAGGTTGTGGCATTAATCAACCTCATAGTTGTCAGAAAGTGAGCCAAAAGAGATGATTGGCCTCAAATTTGCAATCTTGCATCCTGTTTCACACCAGATTTCCCTCAGCCTGTAATTATCTTTATCTTCCCTTCTTTCTCTCCTTCGACCTCTCTTTGCTTTTCAGGAACCACATGATAAACAATTTTCTATCTGCTGAACATGCACAGATCTGAATAATTGTTTCTTTGCTTCCGTGCTTTTGTCGTATTTTTTTTTTAGAAAGAAGAGAAAATAAATCCTTACCTATCCTCCAGATCTCTGTGGAAGCAGAGATTAGGGTAGCCTTGTTTCCTGTTCTTTTCACAATTTGTCCCTTCTCTAATCAATCTTAGAAGTAGGTATTATCAGAAAACATTGTTTTATTTTACTCTCTTTACATTCACATTGTTTGCAAGAAAGTTACAGGCCTGACTTTCCCTTTTTTTATAACCATCATCCATTTTTGTTAATATTTCATAAGAAAAATATGTATTACACAACTTTGCACCACATTCTACTTGACAGCAGATTGAAACTTTGTTGAAAAAAGTACCATGAAATAATATGGGGGACATTTCAAGGCGGTAGTAGCATCTAAAATGACCCTGTCAGTATAAGACATAATGTCTATGTACATCCACTCTTAGATGCTCCATACACTTTAATTACTTCTAGAAACATAATCTAAAATCTTAGTGTGTATGCAGTGCTGTCTTATGCCTCTGAATTAGCAGAGACAGAGATGGCATAATTTGTTTCCAAACACTTTTTAACTATCACAGAAGGTAAAATGTTGGGTATAAACACATTTATACTGTATACCTTCATTTTAAGAGGAAATCCATGTAAGCCTATGGTGGCAAGAAAAACTAGAAATGGGGTAGCATATTTTTTTTGACTAACACACTTTATTAAAGGGCACAAGTTTTCATGAGCCGAAGTGCAGCTCATGAAAGTTTATGCCTTTTAATAAAACGTGGTAGTCACAAAAGGTCCTACCAGATTCCGGATTCTGTGTTTCCTCTTAACTATATCCAATTTTATCATGTTTTTATGCGATAAATTAGTGGAACTGGCATGTGAGTCTTCACTATTGTGTAAGACCCTGCTGTTCTAATTTTATGGCAAATGTTGATAAAGTGGTGATGAGCCTCTGTTATTTTCGATAGGTTGGCATTTGTGATAGAGATTCTGGACAATTGAGTAACGTTTCCTTTCCCGGTGGGAAATAATCTATCATTGTTTACTCTTTACGGTCTTTGGGTTTAAAATTGTGCATTGATCTGTAAATAAACAAAACACCAAGAAGCATCATCTTTCATCTGGAAATTAAAAGCTGTTGTATGGCAACCATAGGACGACTGAAACACAGTCGATAACTAAACACCTGGATACTTACATGTCTTTTTCAGAGAGAGGGGATTTTCTGGGACTAGAGTTGACGTCTGATCAGGTGAAAATCTTGCTGTTACAACTGACGGATAATGTTGATGAACCAATGGTGGTGAAAAAAAAGATTTTCTCATTTCCTGAGAAGATCTTGAGTGGCAATGGACAACAGGTATGAATTTGTCAGTTTGTCTAATCCATAAAATCCAGTTCAGCTCATCTAATCCATAATTACTTGTTATTATGATCTTATTGCTGCTCTGCAGTCTTCACCTTTTCCTCTTTTGTACCATATTTAAAAGTTGTTTTACTGATTTTCTAACTTTTTTTCCACTTTTCCCCATTTTTCTTAGCTACTTTCACTCTGCTTTTCTTTGCTTTCTTGGAACTTCTGCTGTATCCCTCTTGGAATACTTTGATTTGGGGAAGGAGAAGGGAACTCAGAGGAATTGAAGGTGAATAGTGGGAATTCCTACAAATATGATCCACCTGTTCTCACAGTGCAAGAGGACATGCTGCAAAATATGTTACCCCATTTCTTCTGGCGCAGCAGCTGAAGTTATTTAGCTCAGTTGAAAAAAATTCTGCAAGAACCCGTGGCATAAAGGGAACCTAAGGAGAAAACACTATGTCAGCACAGCCCTGCATATGGGAAGCGGCTGTGCCTTTTATTTTTGGGATAATCTGTCTCCTACTAGATCAGGGGTGTCAAACTCTATTTCATTGAGGGCCGCATCAGCATTGCAGTTGCCTTCAGGGGGCCGGGTGGGTATGGCCAGGGTGGGCGTGGCCTACTGGGTGGGCGTGGCTAGAGTGTGTGTGGCCTGCTGGGTGGGCGTGGCCAGCTCTACATTGTTCGCATCAAGGGTGCCTATGGGGGCCTGGGCAGGAGTGGGACAGATTGGAGGGTCTCTGGCAGAAGGAGGGTCTCTGGGCCAGGGCCAAGGCAGTGGGGGCCGTTCCCTCACTGTTTCCAGGATGGCTTCGCGGGCCACATGAAACCACTTCACGGGCCGGATCCGGCCCCCGGGCCTTGTGTTTGACATGTCTGTACTAGATCTTTAGCCACTTGAAAAATGTCTTCTTCATTTGAGCACATTTTGATTGCAATTTTTATATATACTATAAACATATAATCCTTACATTCCCAGAGATAATCAAAAATATAATAAAATAATATCTCTTGAATGTTTTTCTGTCGTTTTAAGTGGCTTTCCCTCCAAATGTTCCCTCCTTTTTCCTGTATATTTTATTTACATTTGCTCAATTTCTCCTATATATTAAAGGAGGTTATCCATAGGTTACAAAATTGGACAGTAAAAAGATTAATTCCTTCCTTCTTGATTTAATTTCCTACCAAACGTAGACATCGGTTTTTCCTCTTGCAAAGCATACATGTGCACACATGTTACATAGATTGAAGAATGAATTAATATCCTGTAGTATATCTTTTTTAAAAAATTGATTCTTTTCATTCATTCACAGATTTTCTAAAATCTTATCCAACTTGGAAGTATATTTATTTTCTCTTACATTTTAGAATGCTTGTCTTTTTCAGAGAAATTAGAACCAGAGAACTGAGCAAAGATAAGGGTATTGTAGCAATACAATTTCAATAGGGAGATAGCTTCAAATGCCCATTCAATCTATGAAGCTCATAGAGAGACTTGAGCTAGTCCCTATATCTTATGTTTAGACTAATTCCCTACCTTGTAAAATTGTGAGAATAAAAGGACGAGGAAACATGTATAACTTGAATGGTACACAGATGATGAACTAATAAATTGAAGATGATGATTCAAGGACTTTTTTTTTAAGTCATGTTACCTAATTCTGTGAGGTTCTGATCTGAAAATTTTATTTTGTCTTTAAGTTCTGAATTGTACCATTTTGGAGGATGGGGCATAGTTTGCTTACAATGTTCTCCTTGTTCTTTCAGGTTTTTGAATTCATGGCTCAATGCCTGAGCACATTTTTGGGTGGACTTAACTTAAACAAGAAATATTTCCCACTGGGTTTCTCCTTCCCCTTCGCTTGTGATCATGTTGCACTGAATCAGGTGAATTAATTGGTTGACAATAGCAAACTATCTGGAAGACTGGAAAGTGTGTTTTTTAGATTGGCATTTTCTAATGGGAAGGACAAAGAAGTAGAGATAGGATTTGACCACAACTGCTGCCATACAACACTTGCCTGGCAAGGAATAGCTGTAAAGAGATTTCTACATTAATGTTTTATGGTGTCATGTAGCATCACCCCATCATTGTTGTGGTGATATAAAATCTGTCTTCATTAGTGATATATCGCCATAGCAATGGTTGCATGCTCTAAAAGATGATATAAATCATTGGAATGAAAAAAGCGTTGCTTAAAAGGACTGGGAACAGAGCTAGCCTAGTTTGAGGCAAAGTGAGGAAGCAGCTTCGGGTAGCACATAATAAGAAAAAAATGAGGTGTCTAAAGATAGAGCTATGAACTACCCAACTTCCCCATGGACTTTGATGTACCTTGCTATCCTTGAGTGTGCTGGGGGAAACCTATTGCAAGTTTGAAATAAGATTCAAATGTCATTCCAGTTTTTTTAGAAACAGAATTGATAGGAGCCTCAGAGGCCATTTAATCCAGTTGCCTCCTTAGTGTAACTGGATTAGTGCTAAAATATTTTGGACAGATACTGTAGCAGTTCAGCCTTCAATGAAGGCTTTTAACAAAAGGGAACATAGCACTTCATGAGGCAATCTATTGCACCAGGAGGCTTCAGCTGGTGCAGAATGCGGCCGCGCGGGTTGTGATGGGAGCATCCCGATACTCCCATATTACACCCCTCCTGCGTGGGCTGCATTGGTTGCCGGTTGTCCTCCAGGTGAGGTTCAAGGTGCTGGTTCTTACCTATAAAGCCCTACATGGCTTAGGTCTGGGATACTTATAGGACCGTCTGCTGCCAGGAACGACTTCCCTCTGCCCTGTGCGCTCACACAGAGGGTCTCCTCAGGGTGCCGTCGGCTAGACAGTGTCGGCTGGCGACCCCCAGGGGGAGAGCCTTCTCTGTTGGGGCGCCTGCCCTTTGGAATCAGCTCCCCCGAGAACTTCGGATGGCCCCAGATCTCCGGTCCTTTCGTCGCGACCTAAAGACGTATCTTTTCCAACTGGCCGACCTGGACTGAAGATGGGGGATTTTAATATTGTTTTAATTTTTATTGGTTTTAGTAATTAATTATGGGGCTTTGTAATTTAATTCTTTTTTAATATTTGTATTACTGTTTTTATAGCTGTTTTATTGTTGTGAGCCGCCCTGAGTCCCATAAATAAATAAATAAATAAATTTTTTATTTTTATTTTATTTTAATTCCATTTATATCCTGCCCTTCTCCGAAGACTCAGGGCGGCTTACAAGCTTAGCAGTAGCCTTCATTCTATGTATATGCCTGCTTATTAGGGCTTTCGCCCCCCCCCAAGCGGCATTATTACAAAGTCAGCTTAATTGCCCCCAACAATCTGGGTCCTCATTTTACCTACCTTGGAAGGATGGGAGGCTGAGTCAACCTTGAGCCTGGTGGGACGCGAACCTGCACTAATTGCAGGCAGCTGGTGTTACTTAAGGAGGCATTAGCCCACTGCTCCACCAAGGCTCTTATAAATAAATAAATAAATAAATAAATACTTCTCTGTATTTTTAAATAAAATTGCTATCATATCTCCCCTTAGTCTTCTTATCTCAGAACTACTAACTGTTCCTCATGGACTTGATTTCCAGTCCTGTTACCATATTGGTAGCAATTATCTGAATTCACTCAGGATTATCAATATTTTATTTGGACTTTAGTGCCCAGAACTAGAACGATATTCCAAATAAAACTGAAAAGGTAGATGATGTTTGGACAATGACTTTCTGTGATATGGATTCTCTGCTCCTGCTAATGCATCCGAAAATGATATTTACCTTTTTAGTAGTTTCATTACATTTTTGATTCATGTTCTTATAATCTATTAGAATATCTGGAGCTTTTTTACATGTATTATTAACAAACTAGTTGTCCCTTGTTCTCCTATGCTTGCAGATTTTGTGTTTTTCCTCATTAGATGTAAGACCTACATTTCTCCCTGTTAAATTTCAGGGAGTTCAACTTTATTTATTCAGCCTATGTTGAAGCCTGTTTAGAGCTTTTTGAATCTTCCATTTCTCTCCCATAATATTAGTTTTTGCACCATCTGCAAGTCTCATCATCATCCTGTCACCTTTTACACTTTATTAAGGTCATACTTAAAAGTGTGACAAACCTAAGCGGAGGTCTTTTACTTGTTGCAATCGTATGTAAGTGCTCACAGTCATGTTGTTTAGTAGCCTGCTCCAGGATCCCCTCCTGTGCAAATGTCAAGCTGATAGATCTGTAATTTCCCAGATTCTTCTCCTTCCTATTATCAAAAAAGAAGGGACAGACTATGGTCTCTCGTTCAGGATTCTGGGGACCCTAGCAGGTCTCCATTTCCCAAAGGTTAGCTAGTAGTCTTGCGATAACCTCCACTAGTTCCTTCAGTACCCTTGATTTTAATTTGATACTTTAGTTCATTTAATTTAGCTGGGTTTTTAAATCTTCTTGTCTGTCCTATGATGCATCTCCTCCTCCTACTAGTGGCACAGTTATGGCCAATTAAGGTTTGTTTCTTTTCTGAGAAAAGATATATTTTTCACAGAAGTTAAAACATTATTTCCTTGCCATCATCCATTACCAATTCTCCCTGCAAGAGATCTATATCATCTTTGCTTTTTCTTCCCCCTCCGCCCCCGATACACCAGAAAAGTATATTTTGCTGTTTTGAGAACTTCCTGCAAACTTCAGATCAGTTTTACTTGTTAGACAGAAATGAAATATCTACAGGTTCTGGCAACTGCCTTATATCTTTGGTTATATACCATTTCTTTAAAAAAAGATCCCTTAATTTTTTTTTTCTTAAAAAAAATCCCTTAGATACACACAGAGCTTTCTAAAATGTGGAGAGGAAAACAGATTCCTTAATCTTTTTTCTTCTCCACATTTTAGAAAGCTCTGTGTGTATCTATAATGATAATTTTAAATGTTTCCTGTTTTTCCTTCACGTAAGAATTATTTGAGTTTTTACTTGCAGAATCACCCACTTTTGATGTTCTGTTTGTTCTCCTGAATAAATTGTAATTTTTTCAGGCTATGTTCCAATTGAGAGTCACCTCAATGAATTTTGATATCTATGGCTGCATATTGTCTGCTTGTATTAGGCTTCTCTGTTCACTTTTCACATTCTGTATTTTAGTGTAGGAACATGAGATTGTAAGTGATAGTCTCACTGGCTTCACCGTTCTTTCCTGCCTATTTTTAAATTACCCTTCTCTCTCATGCTCCTCCCTTTATTTTTTGTCTTGTTGGCCCCAATTTTTGCTGGTATATTTCATTTTCAGCTTTTGTTACCCTCTCTCTTTTGCTCTAGATTAAAACCCTCTGATAACATAGTGCGATACCCACCAAACGTGACTTCCCCATCTTTGTAAGATGTAGCCCTTCTCTTTTCAAAAAACATCAGATCAGGAAGGAAATCATCCTAGATCAGCCTTAAGTGAGATACTTTTATTACAGTTTACTATTTTACATATTCTGTTCTGAAAAAGAGTGCTTGTAGGTACTATCTTAGTTTCATAGTGGCTACTGAATATGTTAAAGAAAATCTCCCTCTCTCTGTTTTTTTCCCTTAGAGTAAACTGATCAGATGGACAAAGGATTTCCGATGGCCAGGTGTGGAGGGGAAAGATGTGACCAAATTGCTCCAAACAGCTATCAACGAGGTTTGCAAGGTTAGAGTAGTAACTGGGTCAATGGCGCTAAAAACAGAGGTTTCTGTAAGACAGAGCAAGAAGCCACCTTGATCTTTCTCTTACTTTTAACTACTCTAGAATTACCAAATAGAGGTCCTTGCTGTTGTGAATGATACTGTGGGAGATTTGATGAGCTGTTCTTCTAATGTCAGGCCATGTCAAATAGGAGTAACGATAGGTAAGCAAATGCTGGACACAAGATAATATTGCTGATCAACTACAAGCAGGGCTTTTTTTCTCATAGAACGCTCAGAACGGAGTTCCGGCACCTTTTTTGGATGGAACCTTATAGGGTAGGCAAGGCAGGTTGTATAACATGTGTGAGTTCCGGCACCTTTTTCTTTTACAAAAAAAAGCACAGACTACAAGGGTTGTACATGCCACACTTTGGGGGAGGGGATTGCCCAGGTGTTAGATATATATCAGTTAAGCTTCTTAACTGAATACTGGACTATGTCCATAAAGATAGTAAGGAAAACCAGAAAGGTTTTGCATTTCCTCAAAACAATGAGCACTAGCCATTGTTCAAGATAAAGAAGTATCATCGATGAGTTCAATATCTTAAATAGTTTAGCAATTTCAAACATCAATAAAGGTAGTAGATAGTTTCATTTAACTTTCACTTCTTGTGCTTAGTGCTTTATTGTGATTATTTCCTTTGCATTGTACTTTTCCCCTGTTGTTTCTTTTCCTGGTAGATGCTGGCACTAACTGTTGTTATATGGAAGATACACAGCGCATAACAGGAAATCAGCAGGAAACTAGGGGACACATGTGCATAAATACAGAATGGGGGAATTTTGGGACTAATGGAGAATTGAATGAGATGCTAACAGAGTTTGACTTGTTGTTAGATAAAGAATCCATGGATCAAGGAAAATGCAGGTGGGCCCTAGTAAAAGAAATGAAGGCAACATAATGATTATGAAGCATTAACCTGTAGAATCCGTGAATTAATGGGTTATGTGATTTCTGTATTCCAGTAAAAGTCAGAACTGTTGCTTCAAATTCCATTCCTGAAGCCCCCAAAGCCTTACAGTTTGCATTTATAACTATTAAATTTCATGCAATACCAAACAAAGAAGTAAAAAAAATCATGGCTCAGTAATATTTTTATTAGAATCAATTAAAACACAAAAACTCTTCATCAGGTAAAATAGTGCAAAAAGAGGGGGGGAGTGAAAAAAAATGCTGATATGTAATCCATGAATTCAGTGGCTCAAAGCTTGAATCAAGGGCAAATCACTTCAATGTGCACCTGTTTCCACGAAGTCAAAATATTATTATATTTGCCTTGCTTTACCCCATCTTATCTGTACTTCCATTCGATTTTTTTTACTGGATTTCCAATTTGACATATCTACAGAAAACTGCCCTAGAACTAGGATCCTAAAATTACAGAACTATAGTTGATTCCAGGATTGTAAGTAAATCCAATAATTCTGATTCCATCTATTACACTCATTTGTTAGTGTGGGATGAAACTTGTTTGGTCTTTCATAGCAGCAGGTATTAAATAAGACATAGCCAAGCTGTTTTGTGAATTGTGTATAGGTTACCTACTAGCTACCCAAGATGGATGTTTCACTGCTTCCACTCAAATTTCTTTTTTGGGCAATGATTTTCCTCTCTTATTGCTGCCAGGTTTGAGAAGATGATCAGTTCATATTATGTTCGGGAGATTGTCCGAATTATTTTGGCTACTCTGTCTGAGAATGCTGAATTATTCAGTGGTGTTCTGACTCCCACATTATTAATCAAGGGGAAACTGGCACTGCAAGACATTGTGGAGGTCACAGAGTAAGCTAATCTTGTGATATCATTTTTTTTCCTTATACTAAAAATAGTAGTAGAATGAGATTTGGGATGACTTATTAGTTTAATCTTAGTCCTACACATGGCAATCAGGAGGAGTGAGCCTTTTAAATTTAACTTGTGACTCATATGTTGTTAACTTCTTCATTTGAGTATCTGCAGAATGCACAGATATATTGTTTATGGCATCTCAGGTAGGATAACAGCTAGAATAAAATATCCTTATAAAAGGTAGCAAAGAAATGAGATTTTAGAGGTCATATAAAATATGTAATTTTTTCCTCTCTTATCCACCTGAGAATACTACTTTATGAGGATATAACAGTCTAAAAAACATATACACACAAAAACCTCCACAGCATTATTGTGTTGAGTATCACATTATGTAGGAAATATTTGTTGTCTTTACTAGAGTAACACATCATGATACATGTCAAGATATAAAAGTATTTTAGAGGAGTGATAAACTTGATAAATCTGCATAATCACTGTTGCAAGTCATTGAAGATAATAAATTGTAATTAATAAAAAGTAAAATAAAAAAAATTGTTTTCAATGACAGGGGCCAGCATTATGCTACTCCAAAGATTATATACATTAGGTAATTTTCTTTAAAACACACATCATTTGAAATACTGTATTTCAACTGATATTAAATTTATTTGATATAGTATTAAAAATGCATGTGAATTTTGGCACATAGCTTAATGACATTTTTCTTACCCAGAAAGTGGTTTTATGTAGGACAAGTGTACTAACTGAAAGAAAGAAGACACATGTTATGAGAGTTAGCAATTCCAAATTTGTTATTACTGAGCAGACTCCTTCAGCCATTTGTTTTTTCCATCTTTTGCAGAAATTCCTCTTGCTTTTCCCTTAATGATGCTTTAGGACAGCATGTATGCTAAAATTGACCACTGTTAATGTTAACTAGGTTTTTTTTATCAAGATGTGCATTTCCTCCTTCAAGGCCACTTAAGAGGTTAGCTGGTTAGTTTATCACAGTTAATGGCAATGTAGACTAAACATTAAACCATGATTAAGGAAAGAAAGTTAAATTGAATTTGCATTGGTAATATGTCATCTTAAAAAGTAGAGCACCTCTTCGAAACTATTATAGCTAGTTTTATTCATTTAAAGGCAATAATAACCTTTGCTGAGATCAGAACTAGTTGTGTCTTCTGCATGCATCCCGTTTAACTCATATATATTTTTAATTACAGTGATAAAGTGGGTCTTGCCAAAACCAAAAATTTCCTTTGTCGTCTTGGACTAGTAGCAAGCAATCAAGATTGTTTCCATGTGCAAGAAATATGCCAAGCTGTATACACCCGTTCTGCCAAGCTCTGTGCTGCCGGACTGGCTGGCATTCTCACACATATATGTGAACAGCAGCAGCTCCTAGAGATGAAGACCTGTGTAGTTATGAGTGGGGACATGTACAAGAGCCATTCAGTGTAAGGAACTGCATTGGACATAGGAACATTTATTTTCATCCAATCAATGCTAGTCAGTCTGTCTGTCCGTCCCTCCCTCCTGGATTAGGGTGTTAGTTCTAGAAAATCTTTCTATGGATGATTTCTCTCTTCTTCAGCCTAGCAGCCAATATTTATTTATTTTTTATTATCAGCTAAGTAAGTCTCCCTAATCCTTTGTTTTGCTGCAGTTTCTTGTATAAGCCATGTGTGTGTTTGTGTGTGTGTGTGTGTGTGTGTTTGTGTGTGTGTGTGTGTGTGTGTGTGTGTGTGAGAGAGAGAGAGAGAGAGAGAGAGAGAGAGAGAGAGAGAGAGAGAGGAGAGAATGAGAGAATGTCTCTATCCAGTTAAATATTTCTAAGCTTTAATTGTTTCCTTCAGATATTTGGTTCTCCTAAATTTGGATAATGTAAGGAAGCCTACATATATGCATATAAGAAGCAAATTTTCTCCTTTTTGAGAATGATAATCCTAAAAAGAGGCATAGTTCAAGAAAGAGTGATTGGACCAATGCAACAGATTACTTCTTATTCTTATCCTTCAAAAAGCCTTGACATTTCTTCTCCCTCCAGGTACAATGAGATACTACAGCAAACCCTGAAAGAGCTGGTTCCCGAGTATTCTGTCACATTCATCCCATCAGATGATGGCAGTATCTTAGGGGCTGCCATAGTGACAGCTGTAGAAGTGAGGCTTAGAAGCCATCGAGAGGGACTGGCTCAAGTTCTGGGTCCTTTAAAGCTTTCAATTGTAGATCTTGAACGATTACGGAATGGGATCAGACAAGAGATGGAGAACGGCCTGTCGAAGGCAGCCAACAAGAAAAGCTGCCTACGCATGTTGCCCACTTTCGTCTGCTATTTGCCGGATGGCTCTGGTGAGAGAAGGAAGCTGGGTAGAACCCTATATCCAGAGAGGGAAGTGTTTTGAACTGTATTTATAGACTTTGCCTCAGGAAGTCAGGAGAAAACTTTCCATGTGACCGGATCTTACCTGAGCCTGGTCATTTATCTGACCTGAGACCCCTGCTCTTTATATTGCTGCAAAGGGCACTATGTTTGTTTGTATTTATTATTCAATCTTGATTATTTTTATAAATAAATCAAGGCGGCGAACATATGTAATATTCCTTCCTCTTCTGATTTTCCCTAAATAACAACCTTGTGAGATGAGTTGTCTTGAAAGACAGTGACTGACCAGAGATTAACCAATTCATATAAGACAATAGATTTGAACAATTTCACCTGCAGGCATGCACTTTTACCCCAGACCTATACTTGAGACCCAGTTATCATTTCCTACTGCACACCTGTTGCTGTGGCAGCTGTGCTGTTCTAATCTGCCAGTTGTTCAGCAGCAAACTACTATTAGGTCTTAAGCCATCAGATAAAAAACTTCTGTGCTAGAGGGCACGTAAGGTTTGCTAAAGGAAAATAGCATGTTTCCTTTCACTCCATTTGTTAAGGTTGGCAAGAGATTTGCCTCACAGGAGAAAAAAAGCAGGGTGTTCTTGAAGCATCCTGATGAAGGTTGTGTGTTGTAAAAATCTGTCACACTGAGGCTGTTTTTGTCCATGTACTTTTTACAGAGAGAGGAGATTTCCTGGCACTGGATCTCGGTGGAACCAATTTCCGAGTATTGATGGTACAGGTGAAAAGCCAAGAGGAGGGTGGTGTGCACATCATCAATGAGACTTATACCATTCCACCAGAAATAACCCAAAGTACTGGGGTTCAGGTAACCACAGGAGAGGGATGATATGGCTTTGGCTGATTGAGCATGAATGATTTGTGGATTTCCTGAATCCTTGTGACATATGGATATGGGTACTCATTTGAGTATTATAATAATAATAAGTTGGAAGGGACCTTGGAGGTCATCTAATCCAACTCCCTGCTCAGGCAGGAAACCCTATACCATTTCAGACAAATGGCTGTCCAGTCTCTTCTTGAAAACGTCCAGTGTTGGAGCATTCACCACTTCTGGAGGCAGGTTGTTCCACTGGTTAATTGTTCTAACTGTCAGGAAGTTTCTCCTAAGTTCTAGGTTGCTTCTCTCCTTGACTAGTTTCCATCCGTTGCTTCTTGTCCTGCTTTCAGGTGCTTTGGAGAATAGCTTGACTCCCTCTTCTTTGTGGCAACCCCTGAGATATTGGAACACTGCTATCATGTCACCCCTCATCCTTCTCTTCGTTAAACTACACATACCCAATTCCAGCAACTGTTCCCTATATGTTTTAGCCTCCAGTCCCCCAATCATCTTTGTTGCTCTTCTCTGTACCCTTTCTAGAGTCTCAACTTCTTTTTTACATCGTGGTGACCAAAACTGGATGCAGTATTCCAGGTGTGGCCTTACCAAAGCATTGTAAAGTGGTATTAGTACTTCACTTGATCTTGATTCTATCCCTCTGTTAATGCAGCCTAGCACTGTGTTGGCTTTTTTGGCAGCTGCAGCACACTGCTGGCTCATATTGAAGTGATTGTCCACTAGGACTCCGAGATCCCTCTCACAGTTGCTACTATTGAGTAAGGTACCCCCGGCCTATACTATACCTGTACATTTGGTTTTTCCTGCCTAAATGTAGAACCTTAGTTTTTTCAACATTGAATTTCATTTTGTTAGATAGCGCCCAGTGTTCGAGTCTGTCCAGACCCTACTGTATCTTAAGTCTATCTTCTGGAGTATTGGCTATTCCTGCTAGCTTGGTGTCGTGTCCAAATTTGATGAGTACCAAATCTATCTCCTCATCCAAATCGTTGATAAAGATGTTGAAGAGCACTGGGCCCAGAACAGAGCCCTGGGGCATCCCACTACACACTTCCTTCCATGTAGATGCAGTTCCATTGAGGACCACATGCTGAGTACGGCCTGTCAGACAGCTACGAATCCATCTGGTGGTGATGCTATCTAACCCACACTTTTCTATCTTATCAAGTAGGTTGTTATTTACTTTATCAAACGCCTTACTGAAGTCCAAGTAAATTATATCTACAGCATTCCTCTGGTCCACTAATTTTGTCACTTGGTCAAAGAATGCAATCAGATTTGTCTGGCATGATCTGTTTTTGACAAACCAATGTTGGCTTTTAGTAATGACTTTGTTTGCCTCTAGGTATTCGCTGATTTGTGGTTTGATTATCTTTTCCAGAATCTTCCCAGGCTGATAGGTCTGTAGTTTCCTGGATCCATCTTTCCCCCCTTTTTTGAAGATGGGAACTGCATCAGCTCTCTTCCAGTCCTCTAGCAGTTCCCCAGTGCTCCAGGATCTTTGAAAAATATAGTTCAGTGATTTTGAGATCACATCTGCCAGTTCCTTGAGAACCTTGGGGTGTAATCCATCTGGTCCTGGTGATTTGAACTCATCTAGGCTGGACAGGTGCTCACTTACCATTTTCTTAACTATCTTAACTTGCGTTTCTATTCTGTTTTTTATGGCACTGGTTTTGGTAGGTTGGACTGTTTTTCCCTTTGTGTAAAGACAGATGCAAAAAATAAGTTAAATAGTTCTGCTTTCTTCCTGTTACTTGTCACCTTCTTGCCACTTTCCCCCACTAATGGACCAATCATTTCCTTCACTTTTTTCTTGTTTTTTATATGTTGAAAGAAGCTTTTTTTGTTATTTTTGATTTTAGTTGCAAGCCTTAGTTCATTTTGAGCCTTGGCTTCCCTCACTTTATCTTTGCAGGCACGGGCTATTTGCTGATATTCTGACTTAGTTATGTGCCCCTCTTTCCACTTCTTATATTTGTCCTTTTTATCTTTCAATTCATCAGAGAGTTCTTTATGCAGTCATGCTGGTTTCTTTTGAGAGCTGTTATTTTTCTTCTTTGTTGGTATTGTGCTAGACTGGGCCTTTATTATCTCACTTTTCAAAATTTCCCAGGCTTCTTGAGTTGTTTTCCCCTTTAGGATATTCATCCAAGGAATTCTTCCCAAGGTCTCTCTAAGTTTATTGAAATTAGCTCTTTTAAAGTCCAAGGCTCTAGTTTGACTGTGTTCTATTGCTTGTGCTTCCAGAATGTTGAATTCCAATATTGCATGATCACTTCCCCCCAAGGTTTCTGTGGCTTCAACACCTTCTATCATTTCATCTCTGTTAATGAGAATTAAATCCAATAGTTAATGGCTAATCCCCTAGTTCCCTTCTCTACTTTTTGGGAGAGAAAGTTGTCTGCTAGGTTTGTCAGGAATCTGTTTGATCTTCCACTTGGTGCAGAGTTTGTCTCCCAGTTGATATCAGGGTAATTAAAGTCCCCCATTACTATTGTGATGTGCTTCCTACATACCTTAGTTAGCTGACTAGCAAAAAGTTCATCTATTTCCTCTGCTTGGTTGGGTGGCCTATAGTATACACCTACGGCAATGTCATTTTTTTCCCCTTGACCCAAATGTATTAGGACTAGCAATTTTGCCTGTCAAGTAACTTCAACTCCAAATTTATTTTTGCATCGTATCCCATTTTCCTCTTTTGTATTCCTACAGCTTTTTGACCACATTGTGAAATGTATGGTGGATTTTCATATTAAGCACGGGATGTCTGAACATATTCTACCACTTGGTTTCACTTTTTCCTTTCCATGCAATCAAATAACCCTGGATAAGGTATGAAACTGAATGGATGTGATTCTATTATACAGGTAGTAGAATGTATATAACAAGAGATGGAAAAGGAAAGAAACAAGAATGAACACATGGAATATTAAAAAATGAAGTGTTTTCTCCTTATTGTTTTTCATGTTATTCAATTGAAAGCCACCTAGAAATGTTCTAGAGTCAATCAATATCAAACTCAATCAATTGAAATGATAGCAAAGAATTTAAAAAAACAAAGACAATCATGATGTGGTTTTTAAACTAGGAAATCCAGCTATCTGTTGGGAATGCTGCCAGTAATGACTTCCAGGGAACATTTTTTCTGATAGTTCCATTCTTTTCATCTGATAAGTCATGACTTGCTATAAGTCTGTAAAAATGCAGAAAAGCTCTCCAGTTTTGTATTGGAATGTTTCTGGTCCTTACAGTTGCAAGACAGGAAGGCAAATGCTGTTCAGAATGTTTATTTCCTAAATCAGTCTTGCTTTATTACCTAGCTGTTTGCTACTTACTTGCTGCCATTTCTCCCTGACAAAATAGTTAGGGAATAGCCTAATGCTGTCATAGACAATCTTTTAGGGCATATTTGAAATTTTAAGATGATTTCATGGGCATTCTTTTTACAAAATGGCTGCCAAGATGCCATGGGCAGTCACAGCATGTCAATTTATCAGAAGTTACCTGACTAGGTACCCTTTTCTCATTCAGCATAGTGTGCTCTGCCCCAATTTATTTTTGTCCTTTTTTTCTGGTTAGATCTACATACTTCCAATAAATCCCTGAGTAATTGCCACCTACTGTTTTTCTGGAATGCCAGTGTGGTCTGTATGGCAAAATATCCTTTAAAAAAAACAACTTAATGATCCTTACACTTCCTTCAAGCTCAAGAAAGGCATTCTGATAGGCATCATACTTGTAATGTACATACAAAAAATACATTTTTTAACAACGGACACTATATTGCCTACCCCAGTTTAAGGTTTCATTGAATAGTATGTTATGTACAAACAGTTTGGAGATAGCAGCTCTATACTGAACCATTTCAAATGGGCAATTTCCCTTTTTTTTTTCCTGGGCATCGACAGGGCATCTTGCTGAGATGGACTAAAGGCTTCAGTGCCACTGACTGTGTAGGAGAAGATGTTGTGAATTTGTTGCGGGATGCAGTACAGCGTCAGAAGGTATATATGACATGCAAAAGCAATGTCTAAATAAAGCTAATGTATTTGACGTGGGTTGTTCAAGCTTATTGACCAAAATGATGCTATAGATGGCAGGAGTACATGCCATATTCCTATACAAACTATGTACTTACTCACTGATTTTCTAAAAGAAAGGCAACTTCAACAGGAATAGCTGTATAGATAAATTTCTTATTAACTATTATTCTTTGCCAAACCTCTTCTATACATCTGAGCCTAGTTTTCTTTTCCATGAAGTAGGGGCTTATGTCATGTGAAATGGTCCAGAAGCTAAACATTTTTTTTAGCAAATCCAAACACAAAGGAGCAGGAGCAGACAAATAATGGGTTAAAAGTATGTCTCTCCGGATTTGGGTTTCCACTCCTAATTCTTTGTCCCAGTTATTTTACCCTACAAAAAGTAGTCTTTTCCTATTCATTGCTTTATGTATACATGTGGTTCCACACAGAGGATTTTTCTCAACATAATGAAGTTTGATAATGGACTGGATGAGAAAAAACAATCTAAATTTAAATCCAACAGCAAGACAGAGGTGCTTTTAGTAATCTGGAAACTTGATTTGGGGATTCAAGGGCATCCTGTTTTGCACAGGAATGCAATCCTCTGAAGGAAGAAATTTTTTTTAATCCTATTTATATCCTGCCCTTCTCCGAAGACTCAGGGCGGCTTACAATTTTAAGCACAAACCAATGTGCTTAGCAGTAGCCTTCATTCTATGTATATGCCTGCTTATTAGGGCTTTCACACACACACCCCCAAGCGGCATTATTACAAAGTCAGCTTATTGCCCCCAACAATCTGGGTCCTCATTTTACCTACCTCGGAAGGATGGAAGGCTGAGTCAACCTTGAGCCTGGTGGGACGCGAACCTGCACTAATTGCAGGCAGCTGGTGTTACTTAAGGAGGCGTCAGCCCACTGCTCCACCAAGGCTCCACCAAGATTTGCAGTCTGGGAATGTTTTTTGATTTCAGACCCTTTGGATTCTTGGTAAATTGTTGTGGCAAGGATGGCTTTTGCATTGTCTTGTATGTTTAGTTAGCTGGGTTCCTCTCTAAATCAGTTATTTTGGCAGCGGCTAGCCATGCCTTAGTTATACCCCATCTTGACTACTGCAGCATTTATCACGGGACTATTTTTTTAAACATTTCTCAAAGCTGTATTTCAAGTGGTTAACTGGTGCAAGATTTTTGGGTCATATGATCCCTATATTGCAAGATCCAACTTGGCAATCATCTGTGGGTACCACTGAAGGTTTCGATAGTGACCTTTAAAACTGCAAACTGTGGAGACCCTATCTGAATCTTTATGAACTTGTCTGATTTTAACTTTGGGAGGAAAAAAAACTGCTTGAAGAAACTCTGGCTATTAAAGGACTATCTTTCTGGCATACAGAAGACACTGCTCTCCCAGTTGTTCTGTGGAATACACTTTTTTGGGGGGGTAGCAGCTGGTATCTTCCCCCCCATCCCTTGTGTAGGACAAGGATGCAACTTTTTTGCTAAGGTTTTAATTGTTAGACTTCTTGATATTTATTGATATTTATTTTAATTTGTATTTGTAGCTTTTTATGTACTATTTTTTATTTTTAGATTCTGTCAGTTACCATGATCACTTGCCAGAGCAGAAAAGTTAGTTATAAATAAATACCTAAGTGGGAAGTTTGAACTGACTTAGTGATTGCTGTTATACACTCAGCTTACAAGGTCCATTCAAGACCTGGTAGCTGCATTCCCCTTACAGTGGTATCCACAGAAGGGTCCGCAATATAGCATTGGGATAAAGCCCCAATCTTTTGTACATGTGTGTGATGTAACACACATAAAAAGGGACAAAATTGGAGTGTGTTGTTACAGCCACTATAGTATCTTGCCTGTTGTGACACCACCACTAATTCACAGATGCTGGTGTTCATACAGAATGTTATGCTTATAGAATGTTGATTAAAAATCTTGATTAGATTTTTTTGGGTGGCTTATTGTATTGTATTGTATTAACCCAAACCATCTGGTTGATTTTTAGTTCATTGCATTATAGCAACTCAAAAATAGATCAATTCAGTAACCAGTTAAACTATGTTGTGCAAATGCACTCAGTATATATAATGTGCCATAATTGAAATATATTTCCCATAATCAGATCAGAAAGGTTACTGGCTCTATTCTTACAAAATGCTTAAAACAATTGGCTGCTAATCTGATCAGTTCTTACTGGTACCAGCACATAATTATGCAGTTACATAATCACACAATTACTGGTTCGAATACTGGTTACTATTTGGAGAACAAAAACATCACATATTCTCTATGAAGTACTTTCTCTGGTAAATTCTTATACCCGAGGGGAAAAAAGTGAGAAAATTTCATTGTATCACTAACTCCATTGGTCAGGCAGAGGTGGATTTGGCTTGGATGCTGGCAACCACCACTCTGCTCTAAGATGGATGAAAAGGACTGCTAATGAATATTTATAAAGGTGAGAGAAGTTTACATCCACTTCTTTTAATGGAGAACTAACTAACTAGGTAGGATTTTAGAACTCTCACACCCTTTACTGGGTTATGGTTGAACAAAATGGGTTTACTGAAGAAAGGTGGCTTAACTTCCCTCTAAATCCTGGGCCATTTTGTATTGAAACTAACCCTCTCCTCATCCATTACTAATTGGGCTACGGCATTCACAGAGTGTATCTATTCTGCTATTGATTTCTGCTATTTATCTTGTTTCATAAACAAAAAACATTGATATCCCTTCACCAAATCAGCTAGAGACAAGAGAGACAGCTGAAGAGCTCCATTTAGGCTGATAGGGCAGCACTTCCGATATTAAAAGAGAAGGAAAAGAGGACCAATTTTCAGTGTGACAAACCCAATGGATCCGTGCTGGTTACTTGGTGACAGGAAATCATGTTGCCTGGTAACACTTCTTGCTGTTTTTTCTCTCTCTCCCTCCTACCCTTTCTTTTCCCAGACTATTGATGTAGATGTGGTTGCCCTAGTGAATGACACAGTGGGAACAATGATGTCATGTGCCTACCTAGACCATAATTGTGAAGTTGGTCTTATTGTTGGTAAGTTTCGGAAATAGCATCATTTAATTATGATTTCAAAATTTATATTCTTTCAGTAAACTAGGCAATAGCATGAGAAATCAGTAGGGATGTATCTTTATACATAGTAAAAAGTAAGGTAAAGGAGTCTGTGGGTTTTACTCCACTAGTCGTTGCCGACTATAAGGGGTGATGCTCATCTTTGTTTCAAGACCATTGAGCCGGTGGTGTCCAAACACATTTCTGCATTCATGTGGCCAGTATGACATCACAGAGCGCTCTTACTTTCCCACCGAAGTGGTACCTATTTATCTACTCGCATTAGCCTGCTTTCAAATTGTTAGGTTGACAGAAGCTGGGATGAGGACAGGAGCTCATCCTGTCACGTGGCACTTGGGTCTTGAACCCGGACTGCCGGCTTTCCAGCTGACAAGCCAAGGATCTTAACCGCTAAGCCACTGAGCTACCCCTCTTTATAAATAGCAAGACTGTGTAAATGAGTCCATCTTTTAAGTTCAGGAGGATATCTTTCTAAGTTCCTAAGATTCTTCCTTTATCTGTGTCCTTTGGCACTGTTGGCTACATGTCCAGTTGTTCCAGGTCAGTAATCCTTAATATATAAGATTATATTCCTAATGCATTTAAAATGCAAAAATAATTGGGCAGACTTTTTTTTAAAAAAATATCCTTGGCCCACAGTATTTTCTTGGTTAGAATGGAGGAAAGTTAAGATAAGTCAGTTCTGAGCAATGATTCATTTTCTCTTATTTTATCTCAAGGAACTGGATGCAATGCTTGTTACATGGAAGAAATGAGGAATGTGGGCTCTTTGGAGAGTAATGATGGCAGAATGTGCATCAATATGGAATGGGGTGCATTTGGAGATGATGGCTGTCTTGACCACTACATAACACCTTATGATGACATAGTGGATAAAGAATCTCTCAATCCTAACCAACAAAGGTGAGTCTGTGTAGCTTTTATTGGGGATTGACTGGTGGGGTCTGTGGTGGTGGCTGCCTGGAAGCTCATCTCCTAGTATGATACTGATTTCCCTTTCCCACAGATTTGAGAAGATGATTAGTGGCATGTATTTGGGTGAGATAGTGCGTTATGTTCTCTTGGAGTTGGCATCTTGCAAGATCCTCTTTAGGGATCACGAGTTAAAAGGACTTCAGAACAAAGGCATCTTTCCTACTAAATTGTTATCTGACATTGAGAAGTAAGTATTTCTCTATTCTATTGGCTATAATTATTCTGCTTGATACCAGGAATCTTGACAGATGTAGAATTTAAGTTCCAATGCAAATCAAATTCCTAAAGTTGTCAGCTTTAAGTTTTACTATTCTATCTATTCATCTTTCCATCTGGAGTGAACTTACTTGGCCTTCTCATGTCTACCTTGAACTTTCCTTTTAATTAAGACTACATCTGCCCGAGAGTCTAAATTCTGTAAAAAGTCAATCAAAGCAAGATTTAGAAAAGAGGCAAGTTGGTATATGACTATAGAGTGATCACGGATGCATTATACATTGTTTATTTGGAATTGTGCATGCTTCTGTTTAGAATGTGCCAAATATTACTGATCACAGTTGATCATACAATTTCTTCAGAATGAATATGCCTAAAAAGAGGGCCCGTTGAGATTGCCGGAATCCTCGTATTTCCATTTATTGTAAGGCCAGTAAAGAACAAATTTCTGTCTCTACTTCTCATATTATTAAGTGACAGCGAAAGCCGCCAACATGTTTATCGCATCCTGGAAGAGCTGGGGCTGCCTGTTTCTCCTGAGGACGCCAAAGTGGTGAAGGAAGTGTGTCATACTGTGACTTCACGAGCTGCTATGATGTGTGCAGCTGGAGTGGCAGCTGTAGTAGAAAAGATTCGAGAAAATAAGCGCATGACAAAGCTGGAGGTGACAGTTGGCGTGGATGGGACAGTGTATAAGATGAACCCTTAGTGAGTTGATTTTTCTGCATCACTTGGGGGGGGTGGGTGGGCAAAATTATAAATATAATCTTTGGGATATTTGGAGTTTGCAATGTCATTTAGTTTTATTTTGTGGAAAAGGAAAAAAAAAGACAGTAAACAACCAGAGCCGACATTTCCAGGCAGGGTGTTTACTCAAGTGCTCTGGGGTTTGGTATGGGGTTTGCTTGATTCTGGGCTGAAGGTTGGTTCCTTTTCCCATGATAGTATTTCTTTCCATCTACAGCTTTGCAAAAAAACTTCAGGATACAGTAGCTCTGCTGGCTCCAAGCTGCAACGTCAAATTCTTACTGTCAGAGGATGGCTCAGGAAAGGGAGCCGCGCTGATTGCTGCTGTGGCCTGCCGTACAAAGATCTCTCAATAAGCAGGAGGCTGGATTCTTCTCCACCTAAGGCAGGCCTTGATCTGCAGCCTGGGCTTTATTCTTCTTTAAGGCAGCTCTGACAAAATTGCAGAAAGCCAGACTTGGATAGCTGTGGTACTCCATCTTTGCAGTTTTGTTTAACATTTCTGATTCATGCTCAGAGCAAGGAGAGAAATAAACCGTTACCCCACTGCCTCTTGAATTCTCAGGCTATCATTTTTCCCAAAGAGCTTAATCCAGTTAGCTATGGTAGAGGAGGCTCATATGAAAGTAATTTCATAACCTCATCATTTCCATCTCCTTAAGGTGCTTGGGAGAGCAAGCGAATACTTCAAGCTACAAACTCTGGGTGGCTGTTTTAGAATTCATGCTTCTATCGATCAAGTATGAGCACAGATACAAGAAGCCTCATGTAGCAATATATATATATATAATTTATTTACATTCATGCCCGCCAAAACCCTGTGCGAGACGCTGATATGTACATAAGGCCAAGTGTAAATACTTGAATGCACTTGAATACAGAATAAAAAACGATCTTTACACAATACGGCATAGACCTGCCTGGTCCAGCACACGTTCACTGCACAGATCAGACTTCCACGCACACGCACAAATCCCCTGCATTTACACTGGGCAAAGGACTAAGGAGGCACAGATACAGTCACCAGGAGAGCAAGGCCCTCCTCCTTTGGTTGACCTTCTGTTTCTTCCTTGTCCCATGGGTCTCCAGGTGTCTGCAAGCCACCAACTCTTCGGCTGCCTTCTCTGACTGTGTGTCAGATACCTGGGCTGGAGCAAACATTTACAAAAATGGCTCTGGAACTATCCTGAGCTGCCCTCTTCTTTCAACTTTTATTATGGCAAAGGGCTTTCTGGGGGGATGCAGTGGACCGGATACAGATGACTCTGCTTCACAGCAAAGCTTACCTTTTATCCTGGTCACTCACATGGACTTCTGTGCTAACCATTTCCTTTCCTTTTGCTTTCCATGCTAGAGTAGAAGAAAGCTCTAGAATAATTATCCAAGCCAGATGTCAGCATTATCAGACTTGCTTGCCAGCCAACTTGGTAGAAAAATAGACCTACCACCCCAACCAGTTCCAGAACTGCTTTGGTAGCAGCAGAGTAGGGATTTGGTAGCCTTTTCCATGGCTTCTGGAGACTCAGCCCAGTGTGTTTGCCTTCTGGCTGAATTTGGCACAAGGATCAGATAGGGCACACAGGCATATTCAAAACAGGACAAGTACAGGTGCTGTGTCCCTTGAAACGGAGGTGCCCCGTATCGTCTCCAGACTTGAGGCCTGCTTTGTCCCTGCCTAGGGCTTTAGCACTCGGCTTCTGAAACCATGAAAAGGGAGCTGTCCTGCTTGCCCACTTCAGCCACAGCAGCAGCCAGCTGGTTGAGGTTTCCGTTGGGGAAGTGGCGTGCCTCCCATAAGTTCAAGATCATGGCTGTTGGGCTTGGTTTTGAAGCAAAGTAGCTGAGATGGCTGTGGAAAAAGAGGGAAAGAATACAAATAAAAACCGCCAGCGTTTCTGTGATTGCAAACCTCCCCGACACTCTTGTCAGAATTGCATGGCCCACATGACCACCCAGATCACATATTTCTCTACCAGCAAGTTCCATCTTCTGTACTGGTACGCTTTTATAGAAAGAATCCTTATACCTGTCAAGGTGCAGCTTTTGGGCTAATGCTCTCCAGTCAGCCCCACGGGCCACCGGGGCATCCAGACTACTTATGATTTTCTGGCGGATAAGGAAAGGAATCTTGAAGGCACTGGGGCCCACCAGGGCAGGAGAGCCAGCCTCATTGTCTGGGGGTAGCCAGTCCGAAAACCGTGCATCCTGAGAGAAAGAGAGAGTTATGAGGTCCTCCATTTACTCTCTTTGTGGTGAGAATTCTGGGCTGAGAAAAAGAGTTAAAAGTCTATAACAACAAGGCTATTTATTTGGTCAGATGCAGGTTTGAAAGAGAATGAAGATGCCTAACTATAATGTTATTTCTTTCCAAATATCTTCTCATTTGGCAACTCAAATTTGCTTTCTCAGACAAAATATGGAGTCTAATTATTCGACCACTCCTGTAGCTATTGAAATTTCACCAAGCACTAGTCTACACGCTTTCAAACATTTCTCCATATACTCTAAGGTTATTAGAAGCCTCTTTATGTGAAAGATATGAGTTCCCCAGCTTTATAGGCAAGGGTTTATGAAGCTAGGAAGGAGCAAAAAAAGCTATATGGCTCTTCCTTGCATTTCTGCTTCTTTGTTGACTATTAGTCCAGAGATCTGATCTGACCAAATCCATTATTGTATCTGGCATGGGACTTACTGATTTTAAGGTTAATTGGCAACACGGGCTATTAAGACAAAAATCAGAATATGGCTAAAATTCTGCATTATAAATCAACACTAAACTGATGTTCCTCATTTCTGACAATACAACAGTGGATATGGGTTTTGGGCTCCTCTTATCCAGGAACTGAAAATTTGCAATAGTGGTGAATATCTGTAGCTTGGGGGTAGGATGAGGGTGAAAGTTCATTCTCTGAGCTTGTGGGTTGGTTTCTGACCGTTTCATTACCAGACTAAAATAACATCTTCAGGGAGTTCAGGGGATGTCAGTGTCGGCGTTCTGTTTATAAGGGTTTCGTGTATGCAATCCCATCTTGTGATGGGTCAGATGTGGGTATGTCAAAAAAGGGTCTTGTAATGGGTCAGCTGATTGGGCCAGGTGTGAGTCATCCATGTGAGTCTTGTGGTGAGTCAGGTGATGGGGAAGTTACATCAGATGAGGGTCATCCAAAAATAAAATAAAATTTGGAGGTGCTGATTGGAGCGGATTGCATGGGTGGGTTGAGGGTCGGTGCTGTCCCTGATTGGCTGTGTGACTGACCCATCACAAGACCCTCACTCGACACACCCACACCTGAGCCATCATAAGACCTACTGACCACACAAAGCCCTTATAAACAGAAGATGTTACCTAGCCTGGTAATGGAACACTCGGAAATCAAACCACAAGCTCAGAGAACAAACCTTCACCCTCAAGTGAAAATTTTCTGTCTTTGGTTTTAGATGGGGGTAGCACTTTCCCCCTCAGACCTGGTATGCAATTTGGAGTCCTCTTAAACTCATAGCTCCTGCTTAAAGAAAAAGTGGCAGCCATGGTCAGATCCTTTGAGCATCTAATGTGTTAACTGCACCTGTTCCGAAATCAAAAGGTATTGCATGTGGTCACTTATGCCTTAATCACCTCTTGGCTGAGCTCAACATGGGGCTGCCCTTGAAGACCATGTGGGAGCTACTGCTAGTTCCCAGTAGGCTTCTAGATGCAATTCAAGATGCTGGTTATCGCCTACAAAGCCCTGTATGATACAGGGTAGCCTGCTTTTGGATATTTCATTTCACTCCCTACGTTCCAACAAAGTGGGCATGACACACGGGGAGAAAAGGGACATAATATAGTTGAGAATGCAGGCCAGTCACCTTGGCTCATGAACTGTAACTTAGGAAGTCAGGAATATTTGCCAGAAAAGATCTGTAATTACTTTCTGAGCACATAGATGACTGCAGCCAACTTACAACCCTGGCACTGGCTTTTACAATTAAAAAAAAGCAGGTGGAAGGATTTTATACAAGACAAAATACTGTGGCACAAATCTGCTCTGATGTCTACTGTTAAGTATGTTCAGTAGGATCTCTATGAGATCATACCCAATATTCTAGCTACAAAGCCACACAAGGAACATGAAAGCTATTCAAAGTTATTGAAAGGTATTCAAGATGATGATGGTGATGATGACAATATAATAATAATAATAATAATAATAATAATAATAATAATAATAATAATAATAATAATAATAATAATAATAATAAAACAACAACTGGAGCACCACTTGAACACCATTGGCATTGACAAATTCGCCATTAGTCAATTTCAAAATACGGCCTTCCTAGGAAATGCTTCCATCCTGCAATGATATCTGTAATACCATCAAACATCCACATCTGCCTATCCCAGGTCCTTGGTAAGGACTCGATAGGTAGTCAAAAATGCCAAATCCAGTCTGAACATCTGGCTGACTGTGTGATTAATATAATAATAATAATAATAATAATAATAATAATAATAATAATAATAATAATAATAATAATAATAATAATAATATGATGATGATGAGTCTTCGGAGAAGGGCGGGATATAAATGGAATTAAAATAAATAAAATAAAATAATAATAATAATAATAATAATAATAATAATAATAATAATAATAATAATAATAATAATAATAATAAAAAGTTGGAAGGGACCTTGGAAGTCATCTAGTCCAACCCCCTGCTCAGGCAGGAAACCTTATACCATCTCAGACAAATGGCTGTCCAGTCTCTTCTTAAAAACTTCCAGTGTTGGAGCATTCACCACTTCTGGAGGCAGGTTGTTCCACTGGTTAATTGTTCTAACTGTCAGGAAGTTTCTCCTTAGTTCTAGGTTGCTTCTCTCTTTGATTATTTATTTATTTTATTTATTTTTATTAGATTTATATACCGCCCTTCTCCCGAAGGACTCGGGGCGGTGTACAGGGCAATTAAAACACAATATACAATACACAAAGTTAAAAATAAATTAAATTAAATAGCCCTAACAAGAAAACACATTCTAAAAATTTAAAATTTAAAATTTAAAATCCCAATGCCTCAGTACAGGCCAGCAAGCTCAAATAACCAAGTTTTCAGGTCGTGGCGAAAGGAGCGAAGGTCAGGAGCCATCCAGAGCTCAACAGGGAGCTGGTTCCAGAGGGCAGGCGTGCCCACAGAGAATGCTCTCCCCCTGGGGGCCGCCAGTCGGCATTCCCTGGCCAACGGCACCCTGAGGAGGCCCTCTCTGTGGGAGCGCACAGGATGATGGGAAGTTGACGCCGGCAGAATCCGGACCCATGCTATTTAGGGCTTTATAGGCCATCACCAGCACCTTGAATCTCACCCAGAAGACAACTGGAAGCCAATGCAGCTCGCGGAACAGAGGTGTTACATGGGAGTATCGGGAGACCCCCATCACAACTTGCGCAGCCGCATTCTGCGCCAGTTGGAGCCTCCGAGTTGAAGAAGCTGAAGAAGCTTCTTGGATGAAAAACATCTTTGAAGAGAAAAAAGTCAAACAAAACATCTTTGAAGAGAAAAAAGTCCAATTGCCTCATGAAAAAGCACCTTTGGGACATTCAAAAGATAGGTAATAGGTACTTGGTAAAATACCTGCTGAGCTCCACTGTGTGATTAACAGGGCTCATCCAGTCTAATCCCTCCTCTGCCAGCATGGGAGACCCAGCCAAAAAGTTAACAGAAGTTCTCACAGTCTCCCTTGTATTCTTGCCCTTACCTTGGCAATGTTGAAGTCAATATTGAAGCTTTGCCCATCACCCTCCACCTGCCAGATCCAAATTTTGCACGCCAATTGGCATGTGTTGGTGCTGAGTCGCTCCAGTGTGAAGGTACAGTGTAGGTAGGGCTGCAGCCCACTCCAAAGATGGTAGAAGGGAATTTCCTGCAAGGGAAAAGGCCAGATACAAATTACAGGATGATGTTTGTCTAAAGGATTTTGAAAAGGCTTCTTGGCGGAAGCTACAAGCAAGTGCCAACAGCTTCAGACTGAACCAAGTACAGGTTGGTACCACGCAGCAGAATACATAACTGCTGTCAGTTCCCAAACTGACTAATAACTGGATTTTTCAGCAACGTGGATTCAAAGAGGAAAGGTGATTTGGAACAGGGGTACGCGTTCACGTTGCATTTCTAAACAATTGTTTGGAGAAGCCGTATCGAATCCAGGAAACAACAGGGTTGACTTAAGGAGGCAGTAACAAGTGTGGTGTGTGTGTGGCTCATATATTCCAAATCGCTTTTTAAACTGCTGAAAAAGAACAGACTTCCTTGGTGTGAGAAGGTGGTACTCCTGTGCTATAGATAGGTTGCTAGCTACAGCTCTGTTCACATTCGGTAAAGAATGTGGACCTAAAAGGGCAAGAGTGACTCTTGCAATTTCAGACAAAAGAATCCGTATTGTCTTGCCTTGGATAAAAATAACCCCAGGATCAGTAGAAAGCTTGCCTGATAGCTGACTAGAAGCTTGCTTTTCCACAGTGAGCTGGGCACGTCATGGATGGAAAGACGGAGATTGTGATAACTGTCCTTGAAGTGCAAGATTCGCGGTGCACCGATCAGCTGTCCACCCATTTGCTTCTCTATTTGCACCACTTCCTGTAATGGTACGAACACACGGGACATACTTAAGTGATGGGGATTAAAGAAGCAAATACTGTCCTAGGATTATTAAGCTACAGTTCAGGTCTCGAGAGTATAAAATTAGTGGTGGTGGTGAAAAAAGTGTGTACACTTGGGTTTGTGGGTGTGTGATGGCATTCCACACATGTCTAAATGAACAGGAATTAAACTAGTTGTAGATATTATGTGAGACTCTCTAAGCCAGGGGTCAGCAACCTGAAAAAGTGAGAGCCACTTGGAACCGGTTCCCTCACAAAAGGGGTTTTTTCTGGACTCCACATGGCAGAGGACTGGGAGCTGCAGGAGATGGCTGAAAGAGCCGCATGCGGCTCCGGAGCCGCAGGTTGCAGACCTGTGCTCTAAGCTGAAAGTTTTGCCCACTGACTGAAGAGATGCTAAACCTGACTCTTCAAAGAAGTATCATGATCGTAGAATCTTTGCATTTTGGCGTTTATTTATGCATAAAATTTATAGACTGACCAATCACTCAAGTGACTTACAATTAAAATATTACCCACAAAGCACTAAGAGAGTCAAGTTAGTCCCAGAAACATTACATAACCCAAGAAAAACCTTTGTTCTGCCTCGGTTAAACAGCCAAGTTGTTTTTGCATCTTTTTTTCTAGATTTCTTAAAATGTACATTCTTAATGGGGCAGCAAGTGGAAATTACTAAATATGGGGAGCAACTTTATCAATACAATCAATTTTCATTAAATATAAATTTAAAACACATTACATGCTTTCCTAAGCCTATCTCTCCTTTCTGGAGTCTGCTCTCTCTTCATTGGATATTGACGTGGTGGCTAGCCATCCATCCATTAGGGATGTTTTAGTCTGGATTCTTGCACTGATCCTAGGGTTGGACTGGTTGAGCTAGAAGGTCACTTCCAGCTCCGTTATGTTGTGGAGTTCAGTAGCTTGAATCTAAACCATGGGGATTCTGCACTGTGGAAACAAAATTCCTGAATTGAAAATATTAGCATATTAGAAGAAGATATTAGGGTTATTATGGGAAGGCTGAACAGTTGCATAGGGAGAAAGAAATTAGGTTTCTTGTGTAGAATAATGAACAATTCCCCTTTGTAAGAGGCTTCACCACGTACTCTGCCTCTACCATCAAGGTCAGCCAGTTGCCTGGATTAGCCACTCTTCTCACTGAAAAAAGCTTTGGGGTGTGTGTGCTACATGTACACCAAAACAACCGCTACTTAGGGAAGCAAAAGGCGCAGGCAGTCATTCAACTACTTAAAAAGTGTGTCACCTTTACGCTTCGCTGCATTGTTGCAAAGGGGCTCTCTGTCCCACTGATGAAATGGAGTACTCCACTGAAGATCTGCAGAGCCGTAATCCTGCAGTTAGGCTAGGGATTGTTTTATTAATGTTGTGCTCTGGCTGCGTGATCAAAAGTAGTGAAACTACTCAAGTACAAATGAACAGATAACGAGTCCTTGAAAGTAGTAAAAAAAAAATATGTACTCCAACATATGTGAGATTTACGGAAGAAGGCTCCAAGGGACTACACACGGAAGAGTTTCCTGATGGAGTACCTTAAGTGCATCACGAGTATCACTGAGGCAATATACACGGACATCATATTCCAGCCCAGTACAAGTTGTAGGGGCAAAGAGAACCAGTTTCAGGCGCTTCGAAGCAGCCATGCTGAGTGATTCTCCCACCAACGCAAAGCGGCCCAATTGCTCTGTGAAGATGTAGCAAGCTTGGGGTTCCAACTGGCAATGGTAAAGTTCAGAAGGTCCTGGCTCTCCCAACTGCAGTACGTCCTAAAAAGGTGGAAAAGGAAGAAAATCGCCACATCAGGAAAAAGAGAAATGGCAAAAGAGCAGAACTTTCACATGGATATCAGAGAGGAGAGAGAGGGGGGGAGGGAGGGAGGGAGGGAGGGAGAGAGAGAGAGAGAATTAGGGCAAATCCAGAAATAGTAGAAGAGGGTGCCTAATGAACGTGTGACAAAGGACGGCAGGTTGACATATGACTTGGCACAGGTGGGGGTCACAACAGTGCTTCACTGGTCTATCTAGTAAGAACTGCCGCTTAAGCCTGAGTGAAACAGGTTTTTTTAGCAGCATCCACACTGTTTGCATTGCATTCAGTTGCTCTAACAACCCAGGTTGCATCCAAACACTCACTGCAGGACACAAACTAGAACGGCCTCCTCTCAGAAGCCTGTGAGATTCACTTTTGGGATCACACAAACCCGTTAGATTCAATCAGAAGTGCAACAGGGCTAGGTATACTCTGCAAAAAAGCAATACCAAACAGTGGAGTGCATGAGGCAAAATTTAGGTTTCATTATTTTTTTAAAAAAACAAGGCAAAGACCTAGCTTTAGGAATGCAAAAATAGTCTTTAAACGATATCCAAGGAAACCAGATAAATGATTGATTCATGACATTTTTGGGGGGGAGGGGGGGTGTCAGTGCTATTCTTGGTTGTTTACTTATATTTATTTGGATTAGTTCTGAGTATCTCATCACTGGTGTTATCTGAGAAAAGAATAATCATACATGCAATGCAAAATGAGAAATCAATGCATAAATAATAACATAGCACCGAAGACATAATCCACTTAGACAAAAATATAACAAAACCCTTTTGCAGCAAAACAGACCAATTATATAAAAGCAATGATTAAATAATTAATATCCATTTGAGGATATTTTGACATTAAATTAAGAAAAAAAGGACTTCACCTGGTGCGAAAATATATTAATATAGACACCAAGCAGGTTTTCCAGGGAGAATTCTGAGCGACTATTATCAAGAAGACCCTTACTGTTGTGGCTGCTTTCCAGAGTAAGGGGACCCTTGGATCTTAACATTAGATGATCTTAGGCCCCAAGTGCTAGGAACTAAGTAGAAACAATACGTGTTTTGCAAAACAAAACAAGACGGGCTACTTGATTTTCACATGATTTTATAGGTTGCTAAATGTAGTGTATTTGGCATGACGGTCATCTGTTTTGCATAAAATAGTCCTGGTGTTGCAACAACCCTTGTGTTGCTCAACATGCACTCCAGGCTAGGCCTCACCTCCCATGTGCCCTCACAGGACTGCTTCTTGAGGCGCAGGTTCCAGGTCTCAGGGTTTGGCTCCACACAGTGATCTATGGCTAGGATAACAGGTCTGGTGAGCAGCACCCCCGGAGGGCCACAACTAACAATGGGGCTCAGTAAAGTCTGGCAGCCTGCCAGCGGAAGCCTTGGCAAGAGAGAGAAGCATCAGTAATACAGAGAAGGGGCTTAAGAACTCCCCCACTTCCATGCTCCAGTCAGCACCATCAGCTAATTTCTCTTGACCATAATCCCAGTTGAAACGGAAAAGAAACAGGATCTGCCACCCCATTAATTCAGGAGGGGATATATAGCAGGAAGAAGTAGAATGGGGTTAATATCAGCAAGTATTATGACAATAATATACCCAGAGATGATTCTTTGGTTTTAGAGATTAGGAGTTATCAAGAAGTGCACCAAAGATAAGCATTAATACAATAATCCTGGCAACAGCAGAACTGTGCCCATTATGGCAAGGGATTATCACTGGGGAATTTCTGCCAAGAAGAAACCCCAAAAGAGTTTTGACAATACAGCAACAAATGGCATTGTTGAGCATCTTTCTTCCAGCCGAAACTTGAAAAAAAAAAGGATCGGGACATGACTGGTAGTTAAGCTCTGGTAGCCAGTTATTCCACTTTGGGCAGCCTGCAGGGAGCTTTCTGCTGGCAGCTCCACTATATTTTTTTTTAACAAGGCCATTATCCTGAATGCTTGAGGGCAGGCCCAATTTAGACATCCCCATCAAATCTATTGTCTCTGCCCTTAGACAGCACCAAGGGGATTCTGGCAACTAAATATGCCCACATGGCAGCTAGCTTACCTATGCTTGACACAGCCCTGAGCAATGGGAACAAGGAAGAATGAGTTGCAAAGAACCAGGAGACAAACATTAAAGAGAAGAATATTTTTTTAAATGTCATGGACACCGCAACATAAATACCTCTACAAATGGCTCGGTGATCCTAATAAAGGTTGTATCATCTTTTATCATATTATCTTCCCCTATGAGCTTGATGTGGGAAACGTTTCCACTCCTTTCAATGAAAACTATTTTCATGCCTATCTTCAAGACTGCCTCTGGCCCTATGAACTCGTAAGTGAATTTACTGTTTATTTTACATCAGTGTTTATTTCAGGCCATATCACGGTATGCTTGAGAACGTCAACAATACAAAGGGTTGCGATTACCGTTAAAGGAGACAGTGTTGTCTATGTATACAGCGGCACCCACTACATCAGCTGACAAATCCTGTCCATCTGCAAGACTATGGCATATATCAGTTGGCACACAGGTACCCACAATATCCTTTGAATGTCATAGGGGTATATACCTTGTTTCAAATTAGAGGACATAAAGTGCATAGGCTTGTCAGGGTTTCCAATGAAGTTTTATGAAAATGGAGACACGTTGTGGGTATGATAAATTACAGGTAATTATAGCTGAGTCGGAAACGACTAGCACGCATGTGCGGGGGAACCTTTACCTTTACTTTTATAGCTAAGTTAGTGTCCCAGGATTTCTAGGTTTTTTTCAGGAAATGAGATATGTACCTCACATCCTCTTGCTTGTGCAGTGTTAGGTAGATTTCATAGATTTTCCCCCGTGGGATGGCATCAGGTGGGATGAGCAAGCTGACACCTAAAAGACAGAGACGAGATGGCTCAATGGGTACAGCCCACTGCTTGCAGGCAAGCTGATACTGAAGAATGGGTTTTGGTCAAAGGCTGCTTAGCTAAAAGAGGCAGAGGACATCTTAGGGGCTGCCACAAAGAAGAGGGAGTCAAGCTATTCTCCAAAGCACCTGAAAGCAGGACAAGAAGCAACGGATGGAAACTAGTCAAGGAGAGAAGCAACCTAGAACTAAGGAGAAACTTCCTGACAGTTAGAACAATTAACTAGTGGAACAACCTGCCTCCAGAGGTGGTGAATGCTCCAACACTGGAGGTTTTTAAGAAGAGACTGGACAGCCATTTGCCTGAAATGGTATAGGGTTTCCTGCCTGAGCAGGGGGTTGGACTAGATGACCTCCAAGGTCCCTTCCAACTTCTTCTTCTTCTTCTTCTTCTTCTTCTTCTTCTTCTTCTTCTTCTTCTTCTTCTTCTTCTTCTTCTTCTTCTTCTTCTTCTTCTTCTTCTTCTTCTTATTCTTATTATTATTATTATTATTATACCCCTCTTTATAAGAAATCCTAGGGGGAAACAACGTATCTTCCTCTGTTGAGCTTATCTATGGAAGTATTTCTTTCCCCATGTAGGAATCCAGCCTAGAAAGAAAAACCCTTTCCCTTGGTTGCATGTGCTTAAGTAATGATCCAGAAGAGAATTAGAGAATCAGAAAGCTTTGTTGCTCCACGGTAGCCACCCTCCATATAGTCAGCCCTATATTTTCCCTACTTGTCAACCTTACCTGTGTTGGGTATCATTAAACGTCCACCCAAGAAGTTGAATGTTCCATACGCCATGTTGGCAGCACCCCTGGGTAAAGAGCGGAAGAAACTCTGGGTAGAGAATCGTGAGACAAAGTCTACTGGATCAGCACTGGAAGAGCTGTGGTGAAGAGTGTGGCGTCCGCTGCCCAGGGGGCTGAGCAGGTGCCCATTGCCAATCTGGAACTTGCCAGGCCCATCCTGGCGTGGACACAGTGAGCCTTGGTAGGTCATGGTAGTGGTGCTCAGATCAGGCTGGATTGTCAATAGGTGGGAATTATCTGTGTGAGAGAAAAATGGAGATGATAATGGGATCAGTTGGGGTGGTAAAGACACACATCTTGTTTCAAAACATTAAAAAAAATCTTCCTTGGCAGCAAGGAAAACCTAGCTCAATCTTAATATTGCAGAAAGCTAGATTACTTTATAGATGCAAATGCAGATATTTTGAGTCACCTCAGGTATGTAGCAGCCTAATCACAAAACATTATCTCATCAGACAGTATTGCATAAAATACATTAACCAGCAGGGGTAACAGACTGTTGCAATGACCCGAGAAACAAAGATCTCTGTTCAGACCATCATTTTCTGCATTAATAAGGTTATGCATTTTATTTCCCAAAGACAGCTTTTTAAAGATGCAATGTAATCTCCTTTTTTAGACTCACGAGTTTTGGGTTAATAGAGCTTACAGAAACCATCTGTGCAGTCCAAATGTAGATCAACAGAATACACGTGTCATTTTAATATCTTGTCACTTATCAGACTGTAAAAAGGAATGTTTCCAAGATCATGAGTCACAGTAAGGGATGATGGTGTAATAAAGGGATGCTTTTTTGACCTGCAACTAAACTGTCCATATGTGTGAATGTATGTGCATTCTATGGCTTGATTCCAAAAGGTCAAATATTTGTCTTGATGGATATGTGTGTGTGGCATTTTGTATAGAGGACTCTTTGAATAAATCTCAAGAGCAAAATAAACATTTGATTACATTTATGAGATTCCTTCCCTATGGTTTAGTCTGGCTTCACAAAGGAGGGTATTTGACTAATCAGCATAACTGAGATATACCAGAAAGAGACTTACATATATTATTTCTGCAGCGGCTTCACACCAGAAGTAAATGTTTCTTATCTAATGGAAAATCTGCTCTCCTAACCTTGTTCTGTAAGACTGGAGTATCACCTAGCATGAGTTTTGGGTAGTGAGCAACCAGAAGAATGTTCTTGTAGTTTTGCACAGTCCCCTCTTTAGAGAAGCTCTTAGAGACAACAGGAAACTACTACATCAGTCTTCCCCAGAGTAGCACTCCTTAGCAACAAGATAATGGCATCTGCAAAAGCTACACCTAGCACTTTGGAAGACTGTAGACAAGGCATGGCTGCCCAGCCATGATAAAGGCTTCTGACAGGTCAGTTTCTGAAGTCTTGGTAGTGTCTCTCCTTGGTAGTTGTGGCTTCCAGCTGGCAAGAATTAGGATAACAAACATTCAAGAGTAGAATAAAATGGTTTTTTTGTTTCACCTGAAAGCCGCACTTCCATCTGGGTTGTACAAGGAGCCAGGCCAAAAAAGTTGGAAAATTTGGTGGGGAAAAAAAAGTTAAAATGGGTAGGCCAAATCAAACTCATCCCCTTTCCCTTTCTCCTTTCCCTCTCACATGTTAGGAATGCAGTTTGGATTTATTAAAAACTATTTGTATCATGAATGTTCAAAAGCCACCTAAACTCACTTTGGTGAGATTAGTGGCATGCAAGTTTAGTAAACAAATAAATGAAAAGGTGTCGAAACCGAGAACCCACATCCCAGCCTTGAAGCTTCTTAAACCATGCTGTTTTAGGCTTATCTTTTGTTTTAGTTGGCTGCAATAGGATACACATGAATTTTGAAGGATGCGGTACACCATGCTGAAATTTAACTTATGTAAAGCTTTTCACTTAAGCTATTGGAAGACTTTTTTCAAATCTAATTGCTATAGTTATGAAGAAGAGAAAGGTCAGGTGAGCAAAGTCCACTTGTAGGCCAGCAAACCTTTACCTTCTACAATTTATATCTCGTCCGCAAAGCAGCTGTTGCTGTATTTATCCTGCATGTTTCCACTGCTCATGTTCCTCTTTTACTGATATAATAAAAGTTTAAAATTTTCAGAGGCATGTTCAGAGGCATTGCTGTTACATCCTTCCTTACTCCCACGGAAAGATGAATGAAAGAAAAACCACCTCTCTAAGAAAACCAGGCCAATTTACAGAAGATTTGAATGTGGTTCCAAAATGACTGCTTGCCCAAGTGGTACCACTTATCCACATTCCTGAACCCCAAAGGATTAGTATCTACCATGTAACACTTAAAGAATGTGCCAAGAGCAGAGAGATACTCACCTGCTTTGGTAGGCTTGATGCCAACTGGCTGGAAGCCAGCAGTGAGAATAGAAGAGTCAGCTACATCTGAATCCAACCCTTCCTTCTTCCGGCAATAGACAAGGGTCACCACTAGAAGCAGCAATACCAAGCAGACGGCTACAGCAATCAAGCCAACATACAGAGCCACATCCTCAGAACCACCAGTTTCTAGAAAGGAGAACATAGAAGGGATGCACAGTGAATCCAATGCCAAGCTCCAGTATGCAGAAGGAAATAATCTTGTTTGCTCTAGAACAGTGATGGTGAAAATTTTGGAGACCGAGTGCCCAAACTGCAACCCAAAAACCACTTATGTATCGTCGGGTGCCGGGTGGGTGTGGCCCATTGGGTGGTTTGGCCAATTGGGTGGGCATGGCCCATTGGTTGGGCATGGTAGCAGCAGACTGGGTGGGACTAAAAAGTTCAATCAATCAATTCCAACTTTGCAAGATCTTTTTTTTTCCTGCGAGAAGTTGAAATTGATTGATTGATTGAACCTTTTTTTTTGCACATGGCGGCGGAGGCCTAAAGCGAAAAGGTTTTTATAAAACCCAGCTGAAGGCCTAGGACTGGGGTGACAGCGCGCATGCCCACAGAGGGCTCTGCGTGCCGCCTGTGGCACCTGTGCCATAGGTTTGCCACCACGGCTCTAGAAGAAAGAACCTAAGACTCATTGACATAATGTGCAAGGTCTGTTATCCATGTAGTCTGTGAGGGAATGGAATTTTTAGGAAAGAGATCTGGATTGGGGTGCATTGCTTCTCATTGGGCTGATCATATACGGCCCATCAAGGCTTTTGCGCCTGCACTCTGTTTTTCAGAAGAAATTTCTGGTTGACCACTTCCTTGCAGCCATAGGTCTATCCTCATACAGAGAGCATTTTGGAGAGAAAAGGTAAAAGAATAAGAGAACTCCAGGACCCAGAAACTTAATTTCAGTTTTCAACTTAGAAACATAGGACAAAATTTTCAGGAAGGCTCTTAAGAGAAATTCAGACGGAAGCTTCAAAACCAGCAGTATATTTTAGGAATGTTTGTAATGGTCAGCTTTCATAATAGCTAAAATAATGCTATCAACACAGAAGGTGGGGGAAGAGATTCCCCTAAGACAGGGGTAGGTAACCTTGGCTCTTTTATGACTCGTGGACTTCAACTCCCAGAATTCTGGGAGTTGAAGTCCACGAGTCATAAAAGAGCCAAGGTTGCCTACCCCTGTCCTAAAAATGTATTATCAACATATTTAACACATAACCCCATTTAATTAAATAGCCTTCCCTAACATGATTCTTTTCAGATGTGCTGCATTTCAAACTTACCTTGTTTGGGGAAATGTTGACAGTGAAACCTACCCTATCTGAAGGACACTAGTGGCTGATTTACAATAGTAACCAATGTTAGCCAGGGATCTGTTTGTCTCTCAAACAGAATGCTGGACTGGGATGTGAAGGAGGGAAGGCTCCTGTTTCCCTGCTCTCCCCACCCTGTCCTGATGAAAAGCTGTTGCGTTATTTTTTAAATAATGTATATGCAGGTTCTTATTCTCATAGAAACACATTATATATTAAGGAAAGAACAGAACCGCCACACACCAATACCTTCTACCAGCCTCCTTAGGTTGTGTAGGATATCAATATGGGTTACTGAAAGTTCCAATGGGACTAGGAGGGATGCATAACCTCCATTTAGATCCTGCTAAAGATCTGACAGCTTTTCAAGGTAGTCTAGACCAGGTGTCCCCAAAACCTGGTCCGTGGACCAGTACCGAGCCGCGGCACACCAGCAAACAAGCAAAGCCCCATCCATGGGATGCAGACAGCACACGCTCCGGTCCGTGGAAAAACCTTTCTCCACGGAACTGGTGCCTGGTGCCCAAAAGGTTGGAGACCTCTTCTCTAGAAAGGAAACCAAAATCATGAGTATAATGCTACCTTTATTGTAAGGCTACAATAAGAGAATCTTGCAAGTCTGAAAACACTTCCCCCTTCCCTGCCTTAACTTTCCATAGAAATAGAGAAGATCCCTTCAAAGATGTTTTTTTCCCCATCCCATTTGGGACTCAGACTTAGTTTATCAGATCACATCCGGGATACCTCAGGGACCACCTGCTGCCGGCATCAACTCCCCTCCGCCCTGTGCGTTCCCACAGAGAGGGCCTCCTCAGGGTGCCGCCAGTCAAGGAATGCCGACTGGTGGCCCCCAGGGGGAGGGCCTTCTCTGTGGGCGCTCCGGCATTATGGAACCAACTGCCGGTGGAGCTCCGGACGGCATCAGACCTCCGAACTTTCCGTCGTGGCCTGAAGACCCACCTATTTGAAATGGCTGGTCTGGCTTGACGGGGGATTATGGGTTTTAATTTGTCGTTTTAGATTTGTATTACGGTTTTTAACTGGGCATGGGTTTAATCTTTTTTAATTTTTGTATTGTCTTTTTTATATATGCCCTGTGAACCGCCCTGAGTCCCTACCAAGGAGAAGGGCGGTATACAAATTAAATAAAACTTGAAACTTGAAACTTGAACTGTCTAGTCTGTGACTCCTCGTCTAATTTCTCAAAGTTACTCTTGCAGATCATTACAAGATCATCCACATAAGCAATTAATGCCATCTCCATTCCTGCCCAGAGTTGAAACCTGACTGAAAAGGGTACAGGTAATCATTTCCTCTAAAATGCTCTGTACTTGTACACAGAAGTTAAAAACAGGAAGGTAGTTGTCAAGTACAGACGGACCCAGAGAGAACCTCTTAAGGAGAGGGCACACCACGGTCTTTTTCAGGTCTGTTGGCATCCTCCTCACCCAAAAGGAAGCACATTTTGGAACCAACGTGACATGCTCTCCCATATGCCATAGGAGGCCACAGATAAGCTGAAGTCACCTGAGACTTAATTAAATATGGTGAGCTATTGTCCCAATCAGTCCAACAGATTTTGCCCATGAAAAGTCAAGACTTCAGCAAATCTGAAGGACTTTTATTGGAAAAGTGCTGTGCTATGTAAACTGGTCACAATGGCCAGTACCATACCCTCCAAAAAGAGGTTGTTCACCCTAGATCAGGGGTGTCAAACTCAATTTCATTGAGGGCTGAATCAGCATTAGGGTTGCCCGCAAAGGGCCGGTTGCTGTCCCCCTTTTTCCCCCTCAGGCTTGCCCCACAGAAGCCTTTCTTATTCTATCCCCTTCTCACCCTTAGGCTTGCCCTACCAACATCTCTCCTCTCCTCCCTATCGCCTTCTCTCTCCCCTCTTTCCTCCTCCTTCCCAACCCCCCCCTTTTATATCCTCTCCCCCATGCGTTCACTCACTGCCCGGCTGGCCTTTTCACACAGCGCTCAGTAGCTGGAGCTATGTGCCCCGATTCTGGGGTCCCCACCAAGCCCTGGCAGCCCCACAGCTCTGGCTGACTCTTCCCCCAAAGACTGCATGTGGCTGCCGGCCACCCCGAAGGCCACCAGAAGCCCCGATCAGCTGGAACAGCTGGCACTGATCCCGGGGCCTCAGAAGAGCCCCAACAACACTGCAGCTCCAGCTGACTTTCCCCAAGGCCTTTCTGACGCCGCCTGCGGTTCACACACACCCGCTCCTGCCCGTTACATACTCAATCATCTACTACTACTAGTCTGCTTGCAGGCTAGATCTAAACACGTCATGGGCCAGATTTGGCCTGCGGGCCTTGAGTTTGACATGTTTGCCCAGGATGAAGCCACTGATTAACAGCCTATCAATGAAATGAAGCAGGAGAAATTGTAACAATTCACCTCCCTTTTTGCCACAGTAAGGCTGTAACTTGAGCTTCTACCTGTGCTCAGTAAAAATCACTTTTCATCTTCTTCCACTGGGTGCTTTATGTGTACATCTGGCACTTCGTCTCCCAGAGGTCCCTGCTATTCAGGGCCAGCAAACAAAGAAAGCCTGCTCAGAAGCAATCCCAACAAGTGTCTAGTTTTCCTCATGATTCTGGAGGCTAACTGCAAACTCAGTGGAACTGCCTGCAAGGTCACAGGGAAAACTCCTGTGTCTGGAACTATTCCAGATCTAAGACACGTTGGGCTAATCAGTCCATTCACCCAGCATGGACCCAGATGATGGTGTCTGACATGGCAAAAGGCTCAGAGAGGCAAGCTCTGTATTCAGATCACTACACCACTGCTTCAAGGCAAAAGCAAGATTCAGCATGTTAAGCTTGAGATTTCCTTGGACAAACACAAGGTCTTCACGTACACTTAAGCTTCACCTGACACAGACCCAAGAGTCTGGAAATTAAAATCACACAAAAGTTAGAGAGACTCCAACACTAGTCCCATGAGAAGGTCGAGCAACTTAGGCAGGGATTCTATCAGGCAGCAGGGTGACCTTTACATAAGCAAGATCGGGACTTGTCCCTTTGCCCCAATTTATAAATATTCACACATGGCCATCTCTAAAGTAGAATCCTTGGTCATAAACAAGATATTTTTAAGGATCAGCACCGGCTTGGAGTCTAGATTGGTGGTACCCCTGAACGGTGGGAAAGTTTGTCCACGAGGTTCATAATTCTCACTTCATTGAACCAGGTCTGTGGATGTGGATGAACAAGGTCTTATTGCAAGTAGACTTGATGTTTACCACCAATCTTAACCAGCAATCCTAAGCCTGAGGTCCAGCTAGGAGGTCACAGGCTCGTAGTGGGAATGAGCAGCAAGTTGTCAATCTCCCTTCTCCTGTAACCATAAACCTGGCAATTCTCATCATATTACCAGTGATCCATCATATATCTATTCATTGAAAACTAAGTCTGCCAATACCTGAAAGAAAATCCCCAGTCATTTCAGCAATAATCTTCACAGAATCACATAGTCCTAGTTTGCCACAAAATGCAATTTAATCTGCCTATCAATTATTAATAATTACGATGCTAAAAATACTATTACTTGAAATCACCAAGTATAGCTAGTCATACTGATTATCAAACATCCTCCAGGCAAGCAAATTATCTTCAGTTGTTGGTGGAGACATGCCACACCATATGTTAAGCTGGGGATTATTGCTTATAACAGGCATCACAGCAGAGAATGCCATTAAGGATAGGCAAGTGAAATTGGGTTTAGAGACACCACATCCACTTCTATGTAATTTCTGAGTAAAAGCAGTAAGTCTGTATTTGGGAGAATGGATTATTTGCTCCTTGCCCTTCCCCATGCCCCCTATGAAGATGAACCAAATGTTAACTGCACAAGAAAATATGAGCACAGACTGTCCTTTGAAGCGTCCACCAAGAGGCAGACAAACAAAAGACTAGAACAGGGCTCTTCAAACTTGGCCCTTTTATGACTTGTGGACTTCAACTCCCAGAATTCCTCAGCCAGCTTTGCTGGAGTTGAAGTCCACAAGTCATAAAAGGGCCAAGTTTGAAGACCCCTGGACTAGAAGATAGGAACAAAGGGCAACATTTTTGTGTTACAAACACAAGCAGTTATGGAAATAACAGTTTATAGTAGTTTAAGAAACAATGTATGGGAAGGGAGGGAGGGAGGGAGGGAGGGAGGGAGGAAGGAAGGAAGGAAGGAAGGAAGGAAGGAAGTGGAGAGCAGGAAGGAAGGAAGGAAAGAAGGAAGGAAGGAAGGAAGGAAGGAAGGAAGGAAGGAAGGAAGGAATTTATGTGATTTAGATTTTTGCCCTGCTGTCCTTCTGAATTCCACTCCCATCCCTACCACCAGCTAGGTCAAACATTCAGGATGAGCGGCCCCAGGAGGGAAGATGAACACCGCTTTCACTTCAACTGTAAAAACATTAATTTGATATAAAAGGAAGAGAAAGGCCCTAGGAGACCTAGCAAGCTAGTTAGTTAATGAGCCAGGATGGGATCTGTCACTCACTCTTCCTCTCTCTTGTGCACGCACAGAGCTCTCCCTCCTGCAAGTCCCACGGGCTGTTCTCTGGGGCGACACATCAGGCTTCAGGTAAGGAGCTCACCTTTTGGGAGGCAATTCTGCACTGTCCTCTTGGGAATGAGGGAAGAGGGAGATAGGCTGGGGTGGCAGGGGTGGGCACAATTAAGGTGGATTCTTACTTTATTGCCCACGGCCACAAGGTCAGGCTAAACTAGGCGGGAGAGAATCGGTCTGCGCCAGGCAATGAGCTCTTTCTTCCTGGGTGAGTGGGTAGGCGGACTAGAGTTGACAGGCTTGGCTGCCCCGATATCTCAATCTGAATGTCCAGCCACTCAGAACAAACCTCCGTGGGAGGCCCCGGTCACCTTTCTGCCTCCCGGAGGGATTTTTCAAAACACAGAACGCTCCTTGCCTCTATCCCAGAGGGCAGTGTTCTGTTGGGAGGCGTCCACTAGTCTTGACTGTGAGGTTGTGCTGCCTGTTTTTAGAGAAGAGGAAATTGGGGCTGTTAAATTTCCCACGAACAATCTGATGATCTATTAATTTCCCATTAGTAATAAGCCTTTGGAAAGTCGGCGTACAAATAATCCGTTCACAGTCTTCCCAGGTATGACAAGCTGCATTTTATGAGTTTAAACTGTAATAATTACTAAATATGTAAGCATACGTATTAATGAGTACATGCAAGTGTTATGTGGTCCTACGTCCCCTCTCTGATTATGCGTTTCTTTTTCTTGGCAATATGCAAACTGCTACCCTGCTCACCACATCCTTTACATCTCTAAGGACAGCAGTCTTGTCATTCCCAAAGATGAAGAAAGAGGCAGGAACTCACCATGTGTACACAGTTCACTGGTGCAGTTGCGGGTTTCCAGTTCAGGGCCCTGGCACTCATCCCCACCATTACGGGGCACCGGATCAGAGCATTCACGGCTGCGCCAATGTGTACAGTCAGCACCACATACCGACCACAAACTCCAGGCTGACCAACCACCAGGTACTGCCAGTTAGAAGGAAGCAGTATAAATACTTACTAATCAAATTCTAACTCAATGATTTTTTCTTACCCCCCCAGTAAACTCTACATCTTCCCCTTGTTCCAACCTATCCCACCACATCCCAGCAGGCATCACTTTAACAACCTCATAATCCATGAGAATGCTCTTGAGCTATATCTCCTTGGCAGAGAAAGGGCCAGGATTGTAAATCTTGGGGGTGGGGGAAATTGTGACATGCCTCAGAAGAATTACAAGATAGGAGAGGACAAACGCAGACACACGTATGGGTTGAAGGAGACAGGCAGAGCAAATGGGAGGGAAGGGAAAGCAAAGCAAGGCAAGAGCCAAGTGCTTTTGAGCTGTTGCTTCAAAGAGTTGAACGCAGGCACACTCAACATCATTCCATATTCACAATCAAAACACCTGGATTTTGAAACAGGGCAATGGGAGAGAGAAAGTATGGTTGAAGTAGCATAGCGTAGGCAGAACTGTGTGAACAGGGAGCACCCCACGTCAGGGGATGGTGGTGAAACAGAGAAGAAGTCTAGAACTGTGAGTGAGGAAGATTAGCAGAAGTGGGTGGATCAGCTCAAATGATTACAGGCTTCACATATGTTGGCTTCTGAAGCATTTCTCCACTGTTCTGGGCAGGGGTTTGGGCGAGGTCTTTGGAATCTAAGGAGCACAGCAAACTGAACCACGGGAGCAGGCCCGTGGTGTGGCAGGGGCAGTACCTGGGCACAGGGTGGCGCAGGAACTTTTCTGCACATTCTGGCCCTCACAGAAGGCCCCCCCGTTGAGTGGCGCTGGGTTGGTGCAGCTCCGGCTCCGCTTCTGCCAGCCCCGTCCACAGCTGGTGCTGCAGGCTGACCAGTCCGTCCACGTCGACCAGCCTCCATTCACTGGGGGGAAGGGACAGCATCAGCTAGAGCTTGCAACGACTGCCCTAGGAGAGCTGGTAGGGAGAGTGAGCTGCCACCCCCATTGGGAGCAGAGTGCTTTTCAGGCCTAGAGGGGTAGCCAAGCCTTTTCATTGTCTTGGGGACAAAATTGCTGGCTCCAGAATTCAGGATTCCTTGGTGTATTTGTGTGTATGAACAGTTTGGGGAGAATACACAGGAAAACATGGGGATATGCAAGGAGGCGTCACAAGCAGAGGGGCAAACACTTAAGAGGAACAGGGAAAGGGTCGTATTGCTTTCCTCTGTTGTCTTCTGCAACAGCATAACTTGCTCCTTAGTCATATTTACAATTCAACCTTCCTTCCCCTTGTCTGAGAAGGTACAATCTATGACCCTCATCAGCAGTAGAATTCTTTCCTTCCAAAGCTCGTCTTCACATCCCCAAAACAATTGGGTACAGTGTAACCCAGGGAGAAGCGAGGTCTCAATATTTTGGGCACCATTACCCCCAGCCAACAGAAAAATATACATCTGAAAGCGTTCCATCCTATTATCATCCATCTTCCCCCTTCATCTGCAAACTGAACAAAATTTGGAGCAGGGTGGGATTCATGCACAGGAGGGATTATATAAACAACACGTGCCCCTTTTTCTCCGGGTCACCCTCCCTATTCCCTGAAGAGGTCCTACCATAGACAATCACAGCGGCAGGTGAGCTACGACGGCGAGCCACTATGTTCTTGGCCACGCAGGTATAGTTGCCTGTGTCAGCTAAACGAGCTTGTTTCAACACCAAGCTATGTTCCAGTGTAATGTAGTAATTGGGGTCCAGCGTTGGGTCCACAAGTTCTTCATTGCGCAGCCACTCCACCTTGAGAAAACCCAAGAGTCACAGATGGTTCTGATTTGATTTGGGTCAGAAGCCTTAAAATATGGTGGCTGAAATGTGTTCCAAAAGAAAACATTTACAAACATCGACCAAGGGGAGGTCAGAGTCAATGGAAGAAAGCTTAAAAAGAGAGAGAAGCAGCAGTATATCAAGCAGCAGGTAGGGAATATGCAAAGGGGACGTACATCAAGAGCCCAGCCTAGATCACTGGCAGGAGTTGCAGATGCCAAGGGCAAAAGGAAAGATGTGGCATCCAGTCTGGTGGTCCCATCCAGCTGCTTGGGATTTATTGCATCAACTGGATTTTCAATAATCTCCTCCCATGGGCCCAAAATAAGAATGTATGTGCAGTACTCACTTCAGCAGGTGGGATCCCCTCTGGAGGGCGGCAAGGCAGCACAATTCCCTGCTCAATGGAGACTTCTTTGGCCACTGGCTCCTGCTCAAAGTTCTTCCTCAAGTCTAGAAAGAAAAGGAACTCAGAGTGGTGTAATGACAATAATACAGACTCCCCATCATGCCAGCCTGCTTTCTTAAAAGGCACGGACTCATCTGGTCCCTGACAATGCCACTGTTACACCCGTGATCCTTAGCACACACACAGCACTTGTGCCATGACTATTCCCCACTGGAGCCGGAGCCCACTGGCCAACGGATGGAAAGCACCCGGAGAACTGAGGCGAAAGACTGTGGGTAGGGAAATCACTCACACGCAATGCGCACAAAGGCCTTCTGGCTTTTGGTGGTGCCAGAAGAACTCCAGGCCACACACTGACACCAGTACTCTTCCAAGCCAAAGATCTTCTCCACCTGCTGCCTTGAAATATCTATCCGTACCTCCATGAGGGGCAGGCCTGCCAAAATACCAAACAGCAAAGGAATTAGGAAGGAAATATAATGGGTACAGGGGTTCCAAACAAGAGTTAGAGACACATCGCAACTCTGCGGAAGTGCAATACACGTGCAGAAAACAAGAGAAGCTGCTAAATTTAACATATGCTGATACCCAACAGATTTCCTTATGTTACTCAGCTCATCGCTTATGTCCCAGCTAACTCCTTCTCCTTCTCCTCGATAGACTGTCCCAATGCTGTCCCTTTCCGCACTCACCAGTGCTCTTATCCTTGCTGCGCTGTATGATGTGGTCACCTTGGTGCACCCATTCACCATTGCACTTGAAGTAAATCTGGGTGGCAGGCAGGGCCTTGCATGCCAATGTCACGGGTTTGTTTTTGACAATATAAACATCCTCAGGTTCTAGCAGGAAGTGGGGGAGCAGGTCAGAGCCAGAGCCAGGCACAGGAATGGGCACCGTGGCACTTTGTTGAGCATCTGTGTTGGGTGACAGAAACAAAAATAATTAGAAACTGGTTTAGTAGCAAGGATATTACAGCAGGTGCTGAAGAATCAGAGCTGCATCCTGCACGGAGGGAGTTTGTGGTCTTTGTGGAATGTATTCGGAAGCACCGATGGGCTAGATTAGAATATTGCTTGGTATTCCTCAGTACAGGACACTAGAGAAGGCTTTGAATACAAAAAAAAAGTGGATCAGACATAGAGCTCCTTATGTGCTATAGCAGTGGTGGCGAACCTACGGCACACATGCCAGATGCGGCACTCAGAGCCCTCTCTGTTGGCACGCGCACTGCCACCAGCAGCAGCTCTATCAGGCCGCCACCACCGCCCGGATCAGGAGCCCTGCCCAGCACAAAGGAGGCGAAGCGGCCGACTAGCAAGCTCGAGTAGAGCAGAGGTCACCAACCATTGTCGATTGGCGGAATGGAAGAAAAGGGCGGGGGGAGCTATTTTACATGTGTGCGTGCGTGCACGAGGCCGTGAGCACGCAGGTGCTGCAAATGGGGCAGGGCTAGTGCCTGCATGATACTCACTAGCCCTGCCTCATTCTTGCGTGGTGCAGCGCCTTATATCTGCACCCCGCTGCGCCACAGCAGCCGTATTTGCGCCTTGCAGCACAGTGGCCCATTTTTGTGCCCCTGGTTTTTGCGTGCCAGAGGCGGCACTCAGAGGTGCCTCCCTGCCCCCCCCCGAGGGCACCACAATGCTGATTGCACCCCTGGCACTTTGCAATAAATAAGTGGGTTTTGGGTTGGGGTTTGGGCACTCGGTCTCTAAAACATTCGCCATCACTGTGCTATAATCCCTCTATGAAGGTGAAAAAAGGACAGGTATAGGGTGATGCTGAAATTTAGTAGTGTGAGTTTCCAAAATTTATTTCAATACTTGAGTTTAGTTTGCATAGTGCCCTCCTTCTACCAGACCCACCAGCATTGAAAATGAAAGCTCTGTGAAACAAGGTTTCACCTTTTTCAACATCATCAAAATGACAGCAGCTCTTTAGTGACCTTTGATCAACTACACCACAGGTCTGCAACCCGCGGCTCCGGAGCCACATGCGGCTCTTTCAGCCGTCTCCTGCGGCTCCCAGTCCTCTGCCATGTGCAGTCCAAAAAAAAAAAAAGTGGGACTAAAAAAGTTCAACCAATCAATTCAAATCTCGCCTTGGCTCCACTCTTCAGTCAAACCCTGTTCTGTGCATGTACGCACATGCGCACACATTTTTTGCGGCTCCCAGATTTTCCTTTTGTGAGGGAACCGGTTCCAAGTGGCTCTTTCACTGTTTCAGGTTGCTGAGCCCTGAACTACACGTTGAACTTCTCTGTAAGAAAAATAAAAGCCACTGCAGCAATCGCATGTAGTTATCCCGTTGCTGCTAATACAAGTGATCACACTTTTAAAACAGCCCCCCCCGCCCACCATATATGCATCCAAGTCGAGACTGCAAGGCTCAGTAGAAAGACGGTATCATTTTTCATCACACAGTCAGCCAGATGTTCAGAATGGGTTTGGCATTTTTGTCCACCTATCGTGGCCTTCCCAAGGATCTGGGATAGGCAGGTGTTGATGTTTGATGGCGTTACAGATACCTTATTCCTTTCATCACGTATCAATGCTTCTCATTCATTGATATTTACCAGTAATTCTTAATGGAAAAAAGTAAAAAAAACAAAAAAAACCCAACCTAAACTGAAAAGAGGTACAAAGTATTTTGAGATACATTAACAAGGTAAACCGTGTACGATCACTGAACATTACCTGCTTATTATGCATGCTAGAGATGGTGTCACAGCTATAATAATTTGTTTATATTTATGGTTCTATTTACTCTCTTAGCATAGAAATGATGGGATATGCTGTCTGGTAGATTTCAGTGATTATAACTACTGATATGGATACTTGACAGCAATACTTTCCTAGCAGGAAAGATACCGATGGTATGCTGCTGGTTCAGTTCTGTAAAAATAGATTATGGATACAAGGCTTAGAACAGAAGGCTTCTGAATATGAGTCACCTTTTAGCCATCCCATCTCATAGTTTCACTGATGTTCTTATGCGATTATTAGGGTTTTCTTCAAGGTGTCAATACTGTTGTGATGTGGGGGAGGGGGAGGGAAGGGAAATTCTGCCTTAGATTCAACTCTTTACTTGTAGAGAATTTAAAGTTCCCCGTTAATAGGCTGAAACCAAGCCATAATGTCATTCACACTGATTTGGGCATGATGAGTTACAACCACTGCTCCGGTTATGAGATTCAGCCATCTCACTAAAGATGATCACATTCCTTCCAAATGATATAAATATTTATTAGATAAAAATAGTTATGCTGATTCTGTACTTGCCATAGGCTTTTCTTGGTCTGGAATACTGGAAACCTATCAAAACAATCTGCATTTTGTAGTCACTGCTGGGCTCTTCAAATCACATAAGAGTCGCTGTGAGCTGAGCAGCCTATAAATTTGATTTATAAAAACTACAAAAACTAATGCAAAATTTCTCATGCACAACTAATAAGCAAGTTCACTCAGGTTTGGTGGTTAATCTTCTTATCACTAATAGAGTTAGCTGCTATGATTCAGACTTGTTGATTGCCACTTAAACTAAAATATTAATTTAGTTTATGTTCCTATATTTACTTAGTTTATTTACCAAAATTTACAGCCACTGATTCTTCCAATTCTACCTGGTTTACAGCACAGAAAATTAAACATCAGTAAAATAATAAAATCCATTCATATGTCCAATAATGAAAAGTACTAATAATTATAAACAAAACAAAACAAGTCTAAATGCTCTATAAAAGTGTTTTCATCATCTTCCAAACATCATCAAAGTAGGTAACCTCTAATCTTGGAGGGGGGAGGAGAGCTGTTCCAGAGACAGGGAACTATACTACAGATTCAATCCATATGACCCAGCCTCCTACCCTTCTTCATCCCCATTTCTTTCAGGCTGAACTTGAACTTCCTCTCCCTATTGGATCAAGTCAGGAAGACATGAAGAAGAAAGCCCACTCCGGAAGGCAAAAGGACAGGGGTCTTCAAACTTGGCCCTTTTATGACTTGTGGACTTCAACTCCCAGAATTCTTCAGCCAAGCATGCTGGCTGAGGAATTCTGGGAGTTGAAGTCCACAAGTCATAAAAGGGCCAAGTTTGAAGAACCCTGCAAAAGGGCCATAGTGGGAAAGAGCATTATAAGTAAGTAATCACTGACGAACCAGGGCAGATCTTGAAGAACAGGATGTAGTTGTCTAAATAGGGTAATACAGTACAGATCAACAAACAAGCCCTGGCCATTTGAACAGCCCCGTATCAAGCAAATTGCAAGTCATTTGTTTATCCAGTGAATTCTAGTAGGAGCTACTGTTTAGTAGACATATGAGGTTAAACAATTAAATTCTTGGGCCACGGTTCTACATTTTCCTCCCCATGTTTCTGACATTCAGAATACTAATTAGGAGAGTACAAAGCCACCAATGGCTCTCCTTTCCCGGCAGCCCCAACCAGCAGGGCCAATAGTGAGGCAAGCCAGAAACTGTGGTTCAGTAGTACTGGGAGGTTTGTAGTTCTATCCCGGGGCCTAGAGAATATAATTCCAGATATATATATATATTTTAAAAAAGTGCAGCATCTACTGACAATGTTTTTAGAGTCAACCCTGAATTAATGAAAGCGCCAAAATGATAACCTGCCACTTGTATTTCAAAACTGCGGCAACAACTAGCTGAGAAGAAAATGGATAACAATAACGCCATTCCGGAGATACAACGTGTATGATAAAACAGTCGTCTCCTTCCCGCCGCCCCCTTCCATCAATTACAACTGTGGCCCCATACTTCAATTTAACCCAGGGGTAGGCAACCTGGGCTCTTTTATGACTCGTGGACTTAGCCATGGCTGGCTCAGGAATTCTGGGAGTTGAAGTCCACGAGTCATAAAAGAGCCCAGGTTGCCTACCCCTGATTTAACCAGCGCTCCAAAATGTCGGGCTAAGTTCAGTTTCCCCGGCTCTCGTTGCTGCCATCTGCTGGCCGTCAGAATTTTACAATCCACTTAATCCAGCGGGAGGTTTCTCGCCGCTTTCTCTTCCCGTCTCCCTTTAGCGAGGCGGTTCCCTTTCGGCGCCAGGCTTGCATGGGCCGGACCGGTGACAAGCGCCCCCGCCCGCCCGCCGCCGGGCCTCCGCTGGGGCTAATCCATCACAGCAGCAGGAAATGCTGCACGGCGCGCGCCCAGTGAACCTGCGCCGATCCCTCATGTCTGCATTTAACTGCTAATGAAAAAGAAATGTAGTGTGACCGATAAGGGACATAGCTCACTTCTCCGGGGGGTGGGGGGGGCTCGTCTCGTCATGCCACGCTGCACCGATCCCTCTCGCTCTCTGCCCCCGCTTTCCCGCCTCCTGCTGGGCCCGGCGTCTCTGCGGGATGCGGTGAGCTAAGCTCCGTCCCGTCCGGATTGCCTGGGACGGTGGGGGGGGCGGTCCCGAAAGCCAGAGAAAACGCAACAACTCTCGGAACGTACCGCCGAAGACCCTCGGGAAGAGGTCGCTTCGACGCCCAGAGAAGGGGAGTCCCAAAAAATAAATAAATAAATAAATAAATAAATAAATAAATAAATAAATAAATAAATAAATAAATTTCGACGGCTAAAGCAACACGCAAAATGAGGACCCAGATTGTTGGGGGCAATTAAGCTGACTTTGTAATAATGCCGCTTGGGGTGTGTGTGTGTGTGTGTGTGAAAGCCCTAACAAGCAGGCATATACATAGAATGAAGGCTACTGCTAAGCTTGTAAGCCGCCCTGAGTCTTCGGAGAAGGGCGGGATATAAATGGAATTAAAATAAATAAATAAATAAAACCGCTACCCTTGCAGGGGGGGGGGGGTGAGTGCCAACGGCCCTGCGGCTTCTCGGGTCACATCCCTTCTCTTGTCAAAAGCCCGCAGCTGGTGCCTCTTTGTCGACTTCGGCAGCGGTTGCTACAGAGAGCTTCTATCTGCTTTATACTATTTAAATAACTAACACACACACCCCTCTCCCCTCTTTTGCCGGCATTGCTTCTCCCGTCCGCAGCAGTCGGGAAAACTTGAACCTAGCAGAGCGCCAGACTCCTGTGTCATCCAATAAATTTAAATAAATAAATAAAAACTTCTTCAGTGGTAATGATGTACTGCTGTAGCACGGACGATGCAGTGCAAAACTGCACCAGTACTTCAAAAGGGCCTCTCAGAAGCTCAGCCTTCCTGGCCTCTTGTTCCATCGCTCAAGAGCGAATCGGTTAACTTCTAGGTGTGGCTGTGGCTAATTCAGATTTTATTCCAGAGTAAATTAAAGCAGAGCAATCAGAATTCTTTGTTTAGCTGTCTTTCAGAGAAGCCCAAAGTAGAGGTTTTTTTTTTAAAAAAAGAATAAATAACAAAAGCGATTCATATAACAATCAACAATAACACAATTTAGCAGCAAAGACAACAATTTAGAAATATTCAAAACGCAACAATTAAAACATAATTCATTTTTAAAAGGCAGTCTTGTCCTGAAATTGCTTGGATGAACAAGCATGTCCTCTAAACTGGGATAGAGGGTGGTTCATAATTCGGGCATCGACATAATGCCTTAATCCAGCTACAGCAGTATCAGCCATACACATTCATTGGCCATAAATGGCGTCTTAGTAGGGTAGTATTTAGAACCTTCTATCTAGAAACACTCAGTTGCTCCCCTTCTATGGGACTGCAGCAATTTTCCACACTGCTATAGAATATTTCTCTAACCATATTTACAAGAGTGATAGCGAAGATCTTTCTTCCTGATGCTCATATGACATGTACATTTTTCTCCCTTTGTGGTGATCAGCACTTTTATATATGGGGAAAGAAATAGAAAGCAGCTAATCTTTTTTTTGCAATGCTATAGCCTTAGTCCCAATCGGGTGAGGGGTGACATGATAGCAGTGTTCCAATACCTCAGGGGCTGCCACAAAGAAGAGGGAGTCAAGCTATTCTCCAAAGCACCTGAAAGCAGGACAAGAAGCAACGGATGGAAACTAGTCAAGGAGAGAAGCAACCTAGAACTAAGGAGAAATTTCCTGACAGTTAGAACAACTAACCAGTGGAACAACCTGCCTCCAGAAGCTGTGAATGCTCCAACACTGGAAGTTTTTAAGAGACTGGACAGCCATTTGTCTGAAATGGTATAGGGTTTCCTGCCTGAGCAGGGGGTTGGACTGGATGACCTCCAAGGTCCCTTCCAACAACAACTTCTTCTTCTTCTTCTTCTTCTTCTTCTTCTTCTTCTTCTTATTATTATTATTATTATTATTATTATTATTATTATTATTATTATCATCATCATTATCATCATCATCATCATCATCATCATCTCATAGCAAGATTTGGCCTTTAAAAATGCTCAGAAGTGATCACAAATGTCCTACCATCATATCTACTTTGGAAAAAAAACAGGACTACATTCACACTCAGATTCTAAGCACATTGTGTGACCCTGGGCCAGGGGCCTCTCCATCAGTCTATCTTATCTTACAGAATTACACTAATTAAAGATTAAAATGAACTGGTCACTCACCATGAATTTTGGAGAAAAGGGTAAAATAAAAATGTAATAGGCAAAACAAGCACTAATGCTTATGTCATCCATATTTGTAAATGCCTTACGAAGTTATCATTTTTTATCTCAAGTGTGCAAAATAGAAGATTAGGTTTAGAAACAAAGACTTCTTTCAAGAACATGCAGACAATCCACATGCAGACAATCCACAGTGGAAAGGGATCCTAAAGCTTCTTTGGGCCTCTCCAATATTGTTCTAGATCTGCAAGCTTAAATGTAAGTAAACAATAGCTCATTCGGTAGTTATAATTGTTGGTTAAAACTTCGCTAAAGTTGCTGGCTGATTGGTCTGCAGTTAAAGAAAGCAAAATTTCTAGCCCAGGAGAATAGGAAATGCAGGAGGAATTAAGTAGCAAGGATGAAGGTTCAGAGGCCATTCCACCTTTTGAGGTGACAAAGATTTAAAGACTAGTCAGCTTCTAGTAGTCCTGTACTTGCAACCATTCGTTTAGCACCTGTTTGAAGTTACAATGGCACTGAAAAAAGTTACTATCTGTCCTTGCACTTAGGATTGTTGCAGTATTCCCACAATTGTGTGATTAAAATTTGGGTGCTTACCAACTGGCATGTATTTATGAAGATTGCAATGCCCTGGGATCATTCGATCACCATTTACAGCCTTCCCAGTGACTTCCAATAAGCAAAATCAACGGGAGGCCAGATTCATTAATGGTTGCGTGATTCACTTAACAGGTGTGACCCAAAAAAAGGTGGTAAAATAGGGTGTGACTCACTTAACAAAAGCATTGCTTAGCAATAGAAATTCTGGTCCCAACTGTGTTCATAAACTGGGGATGTACAATCTAACCTGCATCAAATGTACTATAATAATCATCATCTCTGTGGCCAATATAATGAAAAAGAACTTGGAAGATTAGCTTCCTTTTCCTCATTCTGCCTAGTAAACAAAGTGAGTGTAAGAGCTGCATTCATGGTGAAACCTTTCTGGCCCCAACTTTCTCTTTAGCAGTAGTGAGTCCACAGTAGCAGTAGCACGAAGCGGATATCAGAGCCAATGTATCTTTTAGATTTGTATCTTTGGCACTGATTGGATTTGAACTTATTCATTTCTGAAGCCATATTTTAGCTCTAGCGTGTTGCTGTCATACAGAGTACTATTTGCTGGGCTGTCAGACTGAAGAGAAAGAAACATTAAAGACGGCTTTTTCTTCTAGTGATGAATGGCGGTCGGTTTGTTTATTAAAATGTAAGCAGCTATGCGTTTAAAAGAAGGGACACGATTTTTTCATTATCCCCAAAGGCTCCAAAGAGATGCTTTGATCCCGCTTGAGACTATTTAATCACTCTGCTTCTAACTCACAGACATGTTGCCCCCCCACCCTGAAAACTGGATGCTGTCAGAGCAATCCTAGGGCAAGCATATTACACTTTTGCTAATAAACAAATAAATAAATATGTAAATGCTACTTAGAATTGTTTTTGTAGTTTTATACACCGTTTTAATGTTGCATACAGGTGGTAAATCAGCCAAAGACATTATTTAATTTGGAACAGGGAAGCTATGACCAAGCCAATTATGAAAATAAAATAAATAATACAAGGGCACTCTTCCACTGGAACATCCCAGTTCTACTTTCCTCTCATGTGTGCTCTCCACAATTCTCTGATGAGTTTCCATGTCGAGATGCACAAAAAACATGTAAAGCCACTGCATACATTATCATAAAAGAGAAGTGGAAGGATCAATTTCCTGCTGATACCATAGTTCCATTATTATCTCTTTCCGGTCCCTCATCGGCTTTGGCTATTGAAATTTGATTGAAGAGTGCAGTCACAAGGCAATGCTTGGTTGGGAGCAAGAGATGCAACTCTCCACTCAAAGCTCAGAGGCCCCCTACGCCCTGATACTTAAACCTCTTTTACAAAGCCACCCTGCAGAGAACCAGATTGATATCAAATCAGATTGTCTGCCAACATGGTTCTCTCCTGCTAATTTTGTCTGCAATGGTGCAAGGACTGGTCCCTGTCATTGTCCTTCACAGGACTGGTCCAAGATATTTGGCTCCTTGACACAGAGCTCCTCTTCTCTCCACAAAAGCCAATATTTGAAAAAGTCCTGCAGTGCTATTCTCATGTAGCAATTCCAGCTTCCCCATCTCTCCCTCTCTGATTTATTTCTTTCTCCGCTATCCCCAGAGCTGTTGCCTAAAGTAGCCCACTTCACCTGCAAACTCTACTCTCTGGAGATTGAAGCCTGAAGGCTCTGTCTGCAGAGCAGGTTGCCACAGGCCCAAGTGATGGGTGAAGACTTCATCTCCCACAAAGCCCTAAAGGGTTGCCATTACAACCAGAGAGCTGATGGATGCTGTTGCTTAGTTTTTCATAGGTGCGTAATGATTAATCTTCCTAAGGGAATTCTCCCGAGGTGACAGAGATTGAAAGTCCCAAAGGAGATAACCGCCTAGGGCAAGATAGAAGGCTGAAGTTTTCCCCCCACCCAGTCTGAGGGATTGGGCTCTCCCTCTAGAAACAGCTAATAAAGCAGAGTACTAAATAAGCATTTGATTAACAAATGCTAAAGCGGCAATTGTGTCACTGCACGGAGCTGTAATTGCTGCTGATAATTGTCTGCTTAGAATTTAATAAGCAATTAAACAGAATGGAATGCAGGGGAATTAATGCTGAGCATGCTCCCTGCCAGCTCCCCGCCCACCTGCACACTCTCTACCTGCTCCCCACATATTCTGTTCCCCACATGCTCCACACCCACCAGCATGCCTCCCGACAGCTCCTCACACATACTGCCCCTCACGTACAGCCTTCCCACGTTCATTCCTTGTGCCAGAATTCTTACATGCTCCAGAAGTTATTGGAAAGCTAGCAGCAGAGTGATTTCCTCACGTTGTCAAGCTTCCGGGTTTTTTTTTCCTAGCCACCCACATGCTTCCTCCAGGTTTCACATGCCAGACTTCTCACATGCCCAAGGCAAATATCCCTGATTCACCAGTCTGTTTCTCCATGCTTTTCTTCCACCAGTCTGCCCATATGTTCCAAAAGCCTCTTTATGTATAATCATCCTTAAGCTTTCTCAGGTGAAGATATTCTGGTTCTTCTTCCTTTTTCGGTTGGCAAAAAAAGGTTTGTTCACCAGTGAGCTTTTGCCCATCTCACACTTTTTTCCCCTGCCTTGGTTTGAGGATTATTGATCACTGGTTGGCAGTTACCTCTACAAATTTATATACCCCCGCTGTAATCACAACAAGGATTTCACACCTATCGATTATGTCTGTGACAAGCAAAAACTTTTTGGGATGTCAGATTTCAACACCAGTGGTAGGCAAAAAAAGAAAAGAAAAGAAAAGAGCTGGCATTCTTTCCAAGTCCAACTTTTAAGAATGCCTGCATTTCTTAGGCATTCTGATCTCGCAACATGGGGAGGAAAATGTAGAACTGTGGCCCAAGAATTTAATTGTTTAAATTAAAATAGATTAAATTATCCTTGATTAAAAATCTAAAAACCCAATTACAACAAGTTAAAAATTAAAAATTAAAAATTCTCAGTCCTGGCCGGAAAGCTCAAAGAGCCAGGTCTTCAGGTCCCGGCGGAACGAACGAAAATCAGGGGCAGTCTTGAGCTCTACAGGTAACTGGTTCCAAAGGGCAGGCGTGCCCACAGAGAAGGCCCTTCCCCTGGGTGTTGCCGAACCTTCTCAGCCATGGGAGGAAATGGCTATGGACTTTATAGTAGACCTACCCGACAGTAGAGGAAATACTGTCAATTGGACTGTGATAGACCTATTTTCAAAACAGGCTCACTTTATCGCCTACAAAGGACTTCCATCGGTTCAACGCCTGACTAAGTTGTTCCTAAACATATCTGTCGACTACATGGTGCCCCTAAGCGAATAATTTCGGACAGGGGGTGCAGTTCACAGTGAAATTTTGGAGAAACTTTCTTAAATTAATTGGATCATCTCAAGGCCTATCAACTGCTTTTCACCCGGCTACTAACGGAGCCGCAGAATCTGCCAACAAAATGGTGGAACAATACCTTAGATGCTACGTCTCTTACCAACAAACAAACTGGACCGACCTCCTCCCTTTTGCAGAGGTGGCTTACAATAATTCAGTACATAGCAGCACTGGCTACACTCCTTTCCGGGTAGCCACAGGGAAAGAATTCAACCCCATACTGGAATACCCTCATTGGGTGAGGGTTTGGGAAGAAGTTTGGAAAAATACAAAGGTAGCCTTTAAAAAGACTTTTGAGACCTACAAAAAGCAAGCTGACAAAAAGAGAGCTCCCCAAAGAACATTCCAAGTTGGGGAAAAGGTCTATTTGTCGACCAAATACTTACGCCTTAAACTACCCAATAAGAAATTGGGACCGAAATTCTTGGGGCCTTTCCCCATTGTGAAAATCATCAACCCAGTCAGAGTAAAATTGAAACTACCCAGACTTTTGGGAAAAATTCACCCGGTGTTCCATTGTAGCATGCTGAAACCTTTTTGAACCTCCATTTTAAGACTTCCCCCTAAGAAAGCACCTGGACCCCTGGTGGTAGCAGGTCAGACCCATTATGAAGTGAAATGTATTCTTGACTCTAGAATCTTTAAGGGAAAATTGCAATACCTAGTACAATGGAAGGGATACCCATTGTCTGAAGCCATTTGGGTGAAATCTACTGATGTGAAAGCTGACAGACTTCTCAAAAGGTTTTATTAAAAACACCCCAACAAACCAAATGCCAGTTCCTAACTTGTGTTTTGTTTACATTACAGGATCTGTCCTTTTTGTAAGCGGGGGCAGATGTCAACGCTACTAACATGGAATGTTATTGCTTGACAAGAAATGAAGAAGTAGCCATTTCATATGTTAAACTTGAGTATTGCTTTAAGAGATATAGTTTAAGGTTGGGAGGGGGACGAGTAGGATTGCACCTTCAAGGCCATCTCTAACTAGAGAAGATAAAACCTTGGTGGGCTTTCTAACGAAAGGGAAACTGATTCTTTAAATTAATTGGAGAATATGATTAATGACAAAATTAGAAAGGTGGAGAATTGTGTTTTAATATATTGTGCCGGGGCAGAGATTTCAGATTCCAGCTTCTTTCGAGCAAGCATTTACCAGTGTATTAGGCTAATAAAGGACTTTTAAGGTAAACAATGCCTCAGAGTCACTTGAAAAGCCCATACACCGGAAACTTGACAATATCAATGGTAGACTTCTTGTGGAGTTTGTGGAAACACTGACTTGGCCAACCTTGAAGAGCTAACATTAGTTATGAAAGCCTGATCATATTTCCCTACCTTGCCTCTTATATCAAAGAGTGTCAAGGTGGAGTCACTTAAATTTCTTGCTAATTCAGTCTTCCCTTTCTAGTATTCATTCATATTTTGCTCACAGTCTCTGCATACTTTCCCAAGGCAAACCTTATGGTGCTGTACATCAGTGATTCTCAACATGTGGTCCACGGACCTCTGGGTGGGCTCGCGGTATCGTTACAGGGGGTCCACGAAGGCTTGAAGAAATGTTATTATTTAAATCTTGAATTAAGTCTTGGGGGGGGGTCTGTGGCCAAGGTCCGTGGCCAAAAAAGATATTTAAAGGGGGTCCGTGGTGAAGAAAAGATTGAGAACCACTGCTCTACATTAATCTGCAGACAAGCACAGAGTTAGCAGTGATGAAGTCAGGGAAGAGCTATCTTGTATTACCAGGTTTGGATACAACAGTGAATTTACATGTATGAGCATCACCAAAATACATTCAAAAATATGTTAATTAGAGCAAGATACTCTTTTTCCAGGCCATGCATCACGTTACGTGTCTTAACACACCATTTTCTGATTGGTTATTGTGCTGGAGGCTGAATCATTCTAAGCACATACAAGCTATGGTCATTTTTATTATTTTCAATGAGAATGAAGTAATAATAAGAACATTTTGGATGTTCTGCATAGATTGTCTAAGCACCACTACTTACACTAACCCAGGCACAGAAAAGAGAGATATATTCATAACAATTCTCCAGTGACAAAAAAAGTACAATTTTGTTGAATCAATGCCAGGATGTGAAATACAAATAGGAATTACCAAATGTAGTAGATTGTGTGTATATATATTATATACTAACATTTTTATATCATTGAGTTAATCTAGTTTATTATCATGAGCCAAAAATCAGCATATAAGACCAACAGAGCAACACATATATATTCAATGTTTATAATTTTAGAACAACCTTATAGCCCTAGAACTTAAAAAAAGTTTAAAAACAGGATAGAGATCTTTTACAGATCTTAGATGATTTAAATCTTGCTTTTCTGCAAATGAAGCATGAAGCAGTGCCAAATTGCTGGAGGTAGTCAGCCTTCGGTCTGGTGGAAGATAGGAAACATAAGATGCAGTCTCCAGCTAGAAAATATCTTAAGAGAGACAAAACCAGTATATCATAAATGTGTTTATAAAATGTGGACAATAGAAGAACATTGTTCACTTTTTCCATTTCATGAGTTCTACAATTATGCTTAAATGCTATTTTTAATATTTCCCATAATTATCACTCAAGAAAGAGCACTAAATCGAGCTAGCATAAAAACCCTGTGACATTTCAGCACTGTGATATAAGAAGGGTAGATGGTAAAGCCAAAGCTGTTCTTAGCCAACCTTGCCACTAATTCCTATCCCTTTGCACACTAAATCCCAGGTACTTTATCTGATTGTTCTCATGGCCTTTTCAAACCAGCCCTGTAATAAATTCTGGAGTTCATATGCAATAGATTTGGACTTCTTCTTCAAAGTTCTCTTCCAGGTAGATTTAAATTTGTCTTCTGGAATTAAATGGGTAAGGCAGCCAGTCTGACGTTAACCAGAACTGTACTTCCATCAAAATCAGGCATGTTTTCAATTATAGTACTGCGTTTGACACACATCTGAAACTCCAGGAATCAAACAGAAGATTATTTGGACCTTGTATAGCATCAGCTAGAAGTATATTAACTTTAATAAATCCCTAAGGGTCCGATCCCTAACCCTGATCATAATCTACTTCATAGATTGTTGTAAAAATAATAAATACTGTACTGTAAAACGGGAAACTTAAACTCCTTTATGCTCCTTGGTGGAAAGTGTGTGTGTGTGTGTGTAAAGACAGAACATTCCTAGAATGACAAGTTACTGTAAGTATAATAAAATGACAATTATCTTTTTTAAATCAGAGGTAATCATCACAAAAATATGAACATGCATACTGTCCTTAAATTCCTAATCCCATACGAATCCCATACAGTTTGTATTCATCTAGTCCTGTGGTTTTCCCTTAGCAGTGAAAAGCCGAGGACAGATTTCATAAAATCTGTTTCTTTTAAAGGCGAATGAACAATTATTTTCAGCCCAAGGTTAGTAGCTCCCTTGGAAGGGATGCTGAAGAGATGTGGGGCAGTTAAAAAATGAATATGATACCATTTGAGGACATTTATTTCCACATAAATTAAATTAGTTATTTTAAATACAAATTAACGATAGCTAACATGATTACTCTCCAATAATATATTTAACTATTTTTTTTCTTTCTTTCTATCAGAATAGAAATCATGATTTTGTTACAGCCTCTGGAGATTTCTAAGGATTTCAGCCAAGGCCTGGGGAGAGGCCATATCTGTCTATGGGGGGGGTCTCTGGCTGAGCATCTCTTTGCTGAGCTGCATTCACCTCCTGGTGACTTTATGGACATGTCCATGATGCTTTCTTGGCATCATATAAAGGTTGCCTTCTTCCAGAGTGTTTCCCCCACCACCACCCATTTCCCAGTCTAATCGACACCCCTGAGCAGTAGGCAGGTCCCACCCACTATATTTTTTCAGGGTGAGCCAAGGTACTAAAGCTTAACAAAAAAAAAACTGAAGCAAACAGCCATTTCTCATTACACAAAAACTTGGTTCACGGGAACAGAATGTAATGATTCACTAGCCTTCTTCTCTTCAGCAAACTGATTTCCAATTATCTCTCTTTGTCTCACCGCATTCTGTTCCAAGCAGAACACAACTGGCTTCTGGCACCTGGTGGCAGAAACAACACCTAGATGAGCCAATATGTATAAATATGCTAACATTTGTTTTAGTTGTGCTTCCTTGGGCCGGAATTTGGAAGCAGAAAGGGTGAAGAAGGGGTTGCTGGCAATCATAAACTCTCTGAGAATGAGCTGAGTCCATTGTCAGAATGATGCTACACTACACAGCTGAGCCCCACAGATCCAACTGAGCAGCCACCTCACAGGCATTCAGTCTTGCACCAGCTTTGCAAAAAAAGAAAGAAGAAGAAGCTTTTTAAAATTTCTTTGATTTCCACAGTTAACAGGAAATGAGCATCCTGCATCTCCTCCAAGTGAGGGGATTAATTAGAAAGGAATGCAATGAAAAGGGCTAGGTTTTCAGCATTAGGGTCTGAATTTCTTGAGGACACTAACACTTGAAAATATCACCCAGACTTCCCACTGAAATTACAAAACCTGAGGTTATTTGAGTAATGTAAGCCAAAAAAAAAAAAGGTTGGGAGTTGTTTATTAAACCTTTTGACAGCAGCAAAAATCACCCCAGTGAAGGCAAGGAAATCTATTTGCCACTGAAAGCGGACGGTAGGAAATTATGGAGATGCAGAAATGAGCATTGGAAAGGGAAAGAAAGAGACAGATTAAATATAGAGTCATCTGTGAGTAAATGGAAATTATTTTTGAACTGCTGGAATAATATAACAAAGGGCAAAACCACACATTCATTTTGTTCTCGTCATGAAGAGTAGCCCTGCAGTTCAATCCCAACTGTAGCTCTCCTGTTCTTAATGCTTCATTAGACCTTCTGTTCCAGAGAGAATAACATTTCTAGCTTAGCTCACACAGCTTAGCCACGGTGACCCATTCTCTGATAACCACTTATCAGGATGAATGCAATGTCCTTTTTTTGGGGGGGGGTGTCCTTGAAAACAACACAGACATTACAACTGTTGTAAAATACAGCTAATAGGATGCTGCTCACAATAGCTGAGAATGTGCCGCTAGTTGCCTATTTTATTATTATTATTATTTGTTTTTCAGCCAGATTCAAGGTGTTGAGGGCTATCCCACAATAGAGATGTACAAACTTTGGTGTGTGTCTGTGAAAATACCACCCTATGGCTGCAGTCCAAAAAAAGAGTGAGATTGTGGGTAGGGCTATTTTAGTTTATTGATACTTAAAATTAAAATTAATACAATTGATATCCTTACCATCCAATCACATATAAAATATTTTTTAAATTAAGTTTGAACATTCTGAGGACCACCTGAAGCTTAAAGGATCAAATGTACCCCCTATGTCAGGGCTTTTCAACCTTTTCACCCATTGTACCACTTTTAGGATATGGCAACATCCGAGTACCACCAGTCGCCTAGCAAGGTGTCAAAAATTGATGACCAAAAAAAAAAAAGGATAAAAGTGATGAAGTATAGCTAGTCCTTGACTTACAACAGTTCGCTTAGTAACTGTTCGAAGTTACAATGGCACTGGAAAAAGTGCCCCCCAAGCCACAGCCGAGCAAGACACCTGACTGCCTGGCTGGCAGCGCTCTTCCTCCTATCCGAGGTTTTCATTGTTGTGAGCATTTCTGTTGAGGATTGGCAGCGGGGGTGGGGTGGGAGGTGTTTGGTTTTTATCCCCCCCCCCATCTGCTGGGTGGTTGCAGCAGATTTTGGTCACTTCACATGACCCTGGGACACTGTGACCATCATAAGTATGAATCAGTTGCCAAGCATCTGAATGTAAATCACAAGACCCTGGAGATGCTGCAACATTCCAGCTGATCAGCTTCTGGGCTCAGCAGAAGCACCAGGATCAGTGCAAGCTCCAGCTGGAGCCTGGTGCTGATCCTGGTGCTTCCGCTGAGCCCTGACAGCCTTGAAGAGGCGCTGATCCTGGCACTTTCGCTGAGCCCTGACTCCAGCCATCTCTCGCTCAGGCTTGTGTGGTGCTGCCACTGGTTCAGCTCATTCCCCTCCCCCGCTACCACTTTTCTAGGATGGTCACGTACCATCTGCCAGGTGCCAATGTACCAAAGGTGGTACCCATACCACTGGTTGAAAAGCCCTGCCCTATGTGGCTTGAGACCCAGATGGTTGAACAAATCTCTTTCCATGCCAGCCTGTTCGTTAAGAATTAGGGACCTTCTTCATGATGTTGCCCCCACTTTTCAGAAGTAGGCTAGATGTAATCAGTGTTAAGGTTTTGGTCCTGGGTTAGGACTAGGAGTTTTTGATTTATCTGAAACATTATGAATGAGTGCTAATACCCACTGTCATAAATGTGGTTAGATTTACTGTTGAGAGTTTGTTTCTTTGCTGACTATAGTGGAGTTTGTGATATTTATTATAGGATGTTAATACTGGCTCTTTTACACTATTGTAAATTATCCTAGATCAGACATGTCAACCACAAGGCCCGGGGGCCAGATCCGGCCCGTGAAATGGTTTCATGTGGCCCGCGAAGCCATCCTGGAAACAGTGAGGCCCCCACTGCCTTGGCCCTGGCCCAGAGAACCTCCTTCTGCCAGAGACCCTCAGATCTGTCCCACTCCTGCCCAGGCCCCCATAGGCACCCTTGAGGCGAACGATGTAGAGTTGGCCATGCTCACCCAGTAGGCCATATGCACTCTAGCCACGCCCACCCAGTAGGCCACACCCACCTGGCCCCCTGAGGGCAACCGCAATGCTGATGCGGCCCTCAATGAAATTGAGTTTGACACCCCTGTCCTAGATTTTTTAAAAATAAAAGTTGGCATATAGAATGTATTCAAATGAAATAAAAAATCATAAATGTATGCCATAAAAAGGACATTATTGATTATTTAGCCTGACCTTCACAACTCTGTGCAAAAATCCACTAAACAACAGGTTCTCAAACATTCCCAATTCACAGTGCCCTTAGTATCTCAGTATTTTTTACAGAGCACTCTGCTGTCCCAAACTATGCACTGTGCACATCAGCAAGCTCACTGCAGCAAGTTCACTAACACTTCAGTTTATTAAGTAGTAAAATATTCTGGAACATCATAGCAGCAGAGACAAGAGAATCGGAATTCACGCAGAGCACCACAGCACACAACGTGGAAACCACAACATCAAATTATTCCTAGTAAGTGACCATCAAGATCAGATTTGAAACCTCCAGAGTATTCATTGGGGTATCTACCACTGCTCTAGGCAAACTTCTCCTCTGTTTAAAAGCTATTATCATCAGAAAATTCCTTTTAAAATTCATCTGACTCTTTTTTAAAAAAATCAACCTGTTGGTCCCTATCCTGTTCTTAGCCTAAGCAGAAAGAAGTTCTGATCACTGTTTCATATGTTGGCCTCATAATTGCCTCTCAGTGTTTTTGTAACCTAAAAAATCTCTTTCAAGCATTCCATGCAGGACTTGTATTCTAGAATCCTTATCATTCTGGTCATGCTCCCCTGGATTTGCTTGAGCTTCTCCATGTCCCTTTAAAAGGCAGTACTAAGAAATAGCCACAGAGGTCCCTGGGGATGTGATCAGCCTGTTGTCCATCATAGAACATAGAACAATAGGATTGGAAGGGACCTTGGAAATCTTCTAGTCCAATCCCCTGCCCATGGCAGGAGATCCTACACCATTCTGGACAAATGGCTATCCAGTCTCTTCTTGAAAACCTCCAGTGATGGACTACAGTGGGGGATAATATTCTTAATCTCTGTAGAACAGGGCTTTTCAACCAGTGGTACGGGTACCATCTGTGGTACATTGGCACCTGGCAGGTGGTACGCGACCATCCTAGAAAAATAGCGGGGGAAGGGAATGAGCTGAACCGGTGGCAGCATCACACAAGCCTGAGGGAGAGATGGCTGGAGCTGCAGGGCTGTCAGGGCTCAGCAGAAGAGCCAGGATCAGTGCCAGGCTCCAGCTGGAGCTCGGCGCTGATCCTGGCACTTCTGCTGAGCCCAGAAACACCAATCAGCTGGAATGTACGGTCAGAGTGTCCCAGGGTCATGTGAAGTGACCAAAACCTGCTGACCAAAACTAAGCGAACTATTGTAAGTCGAGGACTACCTGTACTTTATCACTTTTTCCCCTTTTGGGGGGGGGTATCAAGTTTTTGACACCTTGCTAGGCGACTGGTGGTACTCGGATGTTGCCATATCCTAAAAGTGGTACAATGAGTGAAAAGGTTGAAAAGCCCTGCTGTAGAACATTTAATAGCTGAAATCTCATAAGTGAAATTATTGGGCATTGATTATTACATTGTCTGTGAAATTCTCATTTATATTTGGTTCCAAACGCCACCATACATTTGTTTCATTTAAAAGTCCCTCTTGTTTCAGTGATAGAGCTTTGCTTGCTTGTTTATCACACTGGAAAACAAGCAATGGCTTCTTGGAACAAAAAAAAAAAAACAATTCCCCCAAGCTTTGTTGAACCAGGTTTCCTTGGAATCACAAGTGGATTGCCTAGAAAATCATGAGTACTAGTCTAAAGGCGACTGTTTCCAATTGTGATGATCTCAAAAGGATAAACCATGCATCATGATATAAGCTGGGTTTTTTTTGTATTTGTATCACAATAATGCAAGCAAATAGAGAAGGGGCAGAGCTTGCATCCAACTGTTACAAGATGGTTTATCACTTGAAGGATGTTAACATCATGGGCCTCATTATAATTATGGCTGCAAACATAGGACATTCAAGATCCTATTAGAAATTATTTTCTTCGTATTTCACAGCAACCTGGGGGACAATAATAATTTTAATTTAATCTGATTTATTTAATGTGTAAGGTTGCCCAGTTGAAAACAACTGGGTGGCGTACAACATTCAAAACAAAAAACAACTATTATCAAAAATATAAAATGATTCAGCAGAATTGGCACATCTTTGCAATAACAAGAGTATTCTTGTTGACCCTACCATTCAGGTTAATACATGGCCCAGGAGAAAAACAAAAATTTGAGAACTGCTTTGAGTAAAATCCTAGTATGGGCTAGACCAGGGGTAGGCAACCTTGGCTGGCTCAGGAATTCTGGGACTTGAAGTCCACAAGTCATAACAGAGCCAAGGTTACCTACCCCTGGGCTAGACAAATCTCAGGTGATATGCTTTTCAGAAGGCTGCAGCAATGAGCAACTCATTGGCTCTTCAAATATTTATGTGTCCATACAAATACATAAGCAAAAGAGTTTGTACTTGTTTTGATGATAGATAAGGAGTTCAGAGTAGCGATTACTTTAAATTCTCATAGGTAAAGGTAAAGTTTCTCCCGCACATGTGTGCTAGTCGTTTCCAACTCTAGGGGCTGGTGCTCATCTCCATTTCAAAGCTGAAGAGCCAGCGCTTGTCTGAGGACGTCTCCGTGGTCATGTGGCCAGCATGACTAGATGCCAAAGGCGCACAAAACGCTGTTACCTTCCCATGGTAGTGGTCCCTATTTTTCTACTTGCATTTTTACGTGCTTTCGAACTGCTAGGTTGGCAGAAGCTGGGACGAGTAACAGGCGCTCACTCTGTTACGCAGCACTCGGGATTCGACCCGCCAAACTGCCGACCTTCTGATCGACAAGTTCAGTGTCCTAACCCACTGAGCCACCGCGTCCCTTAAATTCTCATAGGAAAGTTCAAATAGTAGACAGAAGGATTGTGAATAAGTTAGTTCCAGTTTCTGATACCACACTGGCATTAGAGGTGGAATTTAAACCCTCAGAGAGGATTTGGGGAGGGAGACGTATTGAGAGGAGATTAGATATGGAGCTGATGGCAGTAGCTAAAAGGCTTAAATGGTTTGAGACAGCAACTAGTCTTGGAGCTGAGTAGTTAGTTTTAGTAAACCCAATATGGATTGGTTAACCTACATTAAATTTGTTTGTGGATAGTGTGAAGATTGCCAATTGTGTGTGCACTTCCTGAAGATGAAAATACCATGGCACATTTTTATACAATGCAGAAAGTGGAAATGAAGATAATAGGAAATATAAAGTGTGGAAGGCACATAGGAAGATCAAATCATTCCCAGTGTGGTTGATAAAGGAATGTCAGCCAATACAAGCTCAACCTCTTTCATCATTCTGAATAGAAATTGTTGTGTAGTGGGTTCTTTGGAAGCAAGAAGAGAGACGGGGTGGTGGTGGTTCAAACAGGAACATTGCTTTATTGTACGAACAGGAACAGGACTGAGAACAGAGGCTTCTATGCAGCTACTTATACGGTTGGCCACTAGGCGGCGGCCAATGCAACCTATTCCCGCCCCAGAGCCAACCAATGATCGTCCTGGAGACTGCATGTCTGGGCAGCCAGCAACCGTTACACAGACACCTTAATTAAGCAATCTCAAGCAGCATTCAAAGACATGTGAAAACAGTTCAAGTAAAAGACCCAATACATTACAGAAATAATGCTAGTATTTAGAAACCCTGGAAGGTGCCTGTCCTACTATATATTAACTTGCTTTGAGTTTTCTCCAAGTTAAAGAACAGAGAAAATAGTCTACTTTTGCATCAGGGTTTGTTAGTTAGGACAGCAGGGGGAAAGATTTGCAAAATAATACAAACCAATTAGCTGGAGAAGTGGAACTGTTCTAATAAAGCTTGGCTAAACTCATAGAACTGTCTCTGTTAATGAATAAAATCAGGAAAAATAATGCTTGGAAAGCTATGTGGCTCCAATGCCTCTTCAATCAGATTCCTCAAATCCTTAAACACACTCAGTGTCATGGTCTAATCAGTGCAGAATACAGTGGAATTATTTCCTCCTGTGAGCTAGATGGAGTACTTCTGTTAATGCAGGGTTAATGTAGCTCAAGGTTACATTTGTCTTTTTAGCCTATACATCACCCGCTTTTTCATGTTCAGCTGGTGTTTCACCAGGACTCCAGCTTCTTCTCACATGCTATTGCCAAGCCAGATCATTTCAATCCTATATTTACTCATTTGCTTTTTCAAAGGAACAACATTTCTCAACGCAGAACAACTTTCTTTTGCATTTGGCCTAATGTTTAAGTATATTGATGTATTTTTAAATCATGATTATATCCTGTAAGATTTTACCTAATCCCTTAATCTGATGTCATCTGAACTTTTAATAAACATCTACCATAAACAGCCTCTACCGTATTTCATTTTCTAGACCCTGTGTAAAAATGTTAAATCATGCAGGGCTGAATACAGAACTATGGGAGACTCCACATGATGCTTCTTTTTCTTAAACTCCACATGTCACAGTCGCTTTCTCTGAAAGGGCTTGATACTTTCAGTCCACTGACAAAGTCCTCTCATAGCCAGGATTAGGACATGCACAGCACACTCCTCCTCTCATTTCATCTTCTACCTTCTGAAAAATTAAATTGTCAGCAAGAGAGATCAGAAGTTTGTTGGGCCTCCTACTTTGCATCTGGCAGCTCCCTCACAGTCCATCCTTCTGCCAATATTGCCCTCTTATGGCTTATTCACCAGTTACTGATTGGAAACCAGCTACTCCCAACCGTTAGTCCTCTTTCTAAAGGAGGAATGGACCTGGAACCTGCCTGAAAAATGTGATTCTGTTTATCAAATGGTCACCTGAAGCTGTAAACCACTTCCCCTTGATCCCATATTCACCATGTGCTCAGCAAACAAGCAAACACCTCCCCACCTCCAGATAACCACATACCTGCAGAATCAGCCAAGCAATCCTTCCAAAAAACAAAAGCCCTCAGCAGATCAGCTCTACAGTCACCAGCAGCCTTGCAAAACTCCCTAGTTTAGATATGCTAACTCTGAATGCGACTTTCTGAACTTCTTTGTAAAAAGTGCTGGAAGGGAGGTACTAGAGCAGGGCTTTTCAACCAGTGGTACGGATACCACCTGTGGTACATTGGCACCTGGCAGGTGGTACGCGACCATCCTAGAAAATTGGTAGTGGCGGAGGGGAATGAGCTGAATCGGTGGCAGGACCGCACAACCCTGAGTGAGAGATGGCTGGAGCTGCAGGGCTGTCAGGGCTCAGCGGAAGCGCCAGGATCAGTGCTTCTTCGGGACTGTCAGGGCTCAGCGGAAGCGCCAGGTTCCAGCTGGAGCTCAGCACCGATTCTGGCGCTTCTGCTGAGCCCAAAAGATGCGCCGATCAGCTGGAATGTTGCAGCATCTCCAGGGTCTTGTGATTTACATTCAGATGCTTGGCAACTGATTCATATTTATGATGGTCACAGTGTCCCAGGGTCATGTGAAGTGACCAAAACCTGCTGCAACCACCCAGCATGGGGGGGGGAATAAAAACCAAACACCCACCCCCCACCCCCACCCCCACCAATCCTCAACAGAAATGCTCACAACAATGAAAACCTCGGACAGGAGGAAGAGCACCGCCGGGCGGGCAGGCAGGTGTCTTGCTCGGCTGTGGCTTGGGGGGCACTTTTTTCAGTGCCATTGTAACTTCGAACAGTCACCAAGCGAACTGTTGTAAGTCAAGGACTACCTGTACTTCATCACTTTTTTCCTTTTTTTTGGTCATCAAGTTTTTGACACCTTGCTAGGCGACTGGTGGTACTCGGATGTTGCCATATCCTAAAAGTGGTACAATGGGTGAAAAGGTTGAAAAGCCCTGTAGTAGAGCACAGAATTTGGACTTCCTCCTTTTAACTTGCTTTAAAACTTTTCTTGTTTTAATTCAGATATTTTCAGAATTGCCAGACTCACCTCCGTGGGAGGAACGACCTGGAAGTCAGCCCACCATCACCAAACACATTTGGAGCAACACTTCTTCCTGCTTCCTAGTGATCTTGCCTATAACATTGGAGCTTGGCAATAACTCAGAGGACAGGTGGGAATACTTCCTCTATTGAAATTTTTGTCCTGAAGATTTCCGTCACCATCTTCCCAAACTGAGAGATTTCATCAGCATTATTTTTAAGAGGAGAGAACTGGATTGTTTCTGGATTGTTTCCTCTGTGTCCTGTCCATTTGGAAGACCAACCTCAAACTATTTAAAGCCTTGTTCATACAGTTTCAGATTAATTCCCTTTGAGACACTGAGCTTTACCTATCTTCTGCTGCCTGTGACCCGATAACACCAGGTCTCCTTTCCCCCCCCCCCCTGCTTCTGGTATCATCAAGTGCAACTAATTCTCAGAGCTGACTGAACCTTGGAACTAAAGTATCCTGGGAGGGATAGGCCAGTGGTGAGATTCAGCCGGTTCGCACCACTTTGGCAGAACCGGTAGCTATTTTTTTGTTGCCCAGGCCCAGAATAGACTTCCGGAAGTGGGATCCACACAGAGAACTGGTTGTTCACATATTTGAATGCCATCACTGGGAAAGACCCTCAGAGTTCTCCCTGCCACCTGTCCTGTGATGCTACCAAATTGCATGTTTTGGGACAATATTAATTAATTTTAATTTTAATTTTATTTTATTAAATTTATATACCGCCCTTTCCCGAAGGACTCAGGGCGGTTTACAGGGTATTTAAAATCAAACAGTACAATATTAAATATATTTTAAAGTTAATTCCTAAACGTTCTACTATAGAACTTGGGGGAAAATAAAGGATTCAAGGTACCCCCTTCCTCTCCCTTTTTTGCCCAATTAGCTGTCCTAAAGTCCAGCATCATAGCAGCTGTTTCCAACCTCATGGCTTCCACATGTTTTGGATTCCAGCTCCCAGTATTCCCAGCCAGCTGTGCTGAAAAATTGAATGCTCTGAAGGACAGCAGCCTAGGAATGGTCACTCCAGAGTCTTTTGATGGGCTTTGGGGAAACCACCTGTCTTTTGCTACCTTCAGTATTCAGGCTGGAGGTGAGAATACTGAAGAATGATCCTGCCCTGCAGCTTCCCATCAAACCAGAAGAGGGCACTGGATTACCTGCTCTGCTCCTTGCTGGAGAACAGGACGACTCGCCGTGGCCAATTCACCATGGCCAAGACACCACGGCCAATTTGCCACAGGACATCTCACTATGGTCAACTCACAGGGGATATTGGTGTAACACTTGTTCCACAGCCAATTGTCCCACAGCGAATTGGCCATGGCAAGTTGACTGCAGCGATTTGTCCCCCTGCTGTGTCTGCCTTCCTATCTGGGCCCTGAGTCTGCTGGGTGAGAAGGGTCAGAGAGACATTTGATTGGGAGCCAACCTGCCAAGCACTGCACCCTGCTCGTGTCTGGTTGCTTCGTGTAGTAAGGCGCTGCAGCTAATTTACGTGGGAAAGATAAATGGCGCCATAACACTCCGGTTATTACCCCTCAGCACTTTTACGGTGTTGCTGGCAATTAATTTAATTAAAACCCCTGTCCTGGATATAAAGACATTTCATAACTCACTGATTTAACAACTTTCCACCCCCAGCCAACTGCCTGGTCCTGCTGTCTGCAGTTCAGATGTGTGTGTGGGGTGGGAGGGGTTCGGGGTTCCTGAAACACTAGTGCCTAAGTCACTGACGCACAGAGCGTTGTGCTTCCCAGCCTTCCAGGAAAAATGTGTAGCAAGCATGCTGTTTTATGTATACACAGTAACCCCAACACAACATGTGCAGGTACATAGAGTGCTCTTTCAATACACATGTTCCCTTCTAACAACCCAAATATGCAAATAAAAAACTCCCACTGAGAATCTGTGCTTCTGCAAATAGAGTATACCTAACACTGGAAAGATTATGATGTGCCATGCAATTATTTGGCAAAGTAATATGTCAAATCTTAAAGTACGCTTTAAAATAAACCTACAGCCCCTTCGCTATGTATCAGATACTCCTGAAATTACACAATCTCCCTACATAAACACACTCTGTACATCTTCTTGATCCATGTAGTGCTAGGCAATTTACCTCAAGGCAAAAACATCATCTTATAGGAAACCACTTTATTTGTTCCATTTACCTTTCTACTCCCTCCCCTGATACTACATTATGGCAATAACGTACAATATGTCCTTTTCCTCCAGCAACAGGCTTCTTGCATTTGGAGCACAGAAACCACGCTTGGCAATGCAAGGCTGCCTTTGCAGAGGCCCATGCTTTTAATCCTTACATGTGAAGTGAATTTAGCAGCTTTTAAAATGGGGCATTCAGCTTTGTCACAAAGGCTAATGCACACAATCTACCAGGCTGGCACAAGTAATCATCCCTGTTAAGAAAGACCTCTAAAGAGGAGAATAAAGGCAGTGAGGCTACAGAGTAGATGGGGAGATGTCAGACAGGAGGAGGAGGAGGGTGAGAAAGCATGAGGGAAATTCACACATGAACAACTAAAAAGCAGTTGTAGGCAGGCAGGGAAGCATATTGGCAGCATTGCATGTTCCGTGTATCCTTGAATACAAGAGACATGCAAATGAGAACCTGGAGCAGGGGGCATGGAAATATGCCAAAAATGGTCAGGGCTGACCATCACTGGCCAAGACACAGAATAGCAGGGAGGGCCTAGCTCAAATAACAAATTGCTGCACAAGTTAGCCATGATGGTGCTACAGGAAACTGCACTGCTGGGACGAAGCAGCAGAATATATATTTTAGCAGAAGAAAAACATGTATTTTCCCTTCAGTTAGTAGATTATTGAACTCCTGCAGAAGTGTGTGACATTTATTGGTTGGACAAGAGAAGTGGCTTGCTCTATCTAGTGAGTTAGGTGGAAAAATGAAGATGTCCATTTAGTTGGGAATAAAACTTCACGTCAGGCAGGCTGGGGACTAAAATGTAAGAAAATGAAGGCATGGAAAGTCGGTAAGCAAAGATCCAAAACTAAGAGTCAAGACAGGTAGTTAGTTGAAAAGAAGAAATACAAATGAAGGGTAACTAGAGAGTGAGAAGATGGAAAATGAAGGCAGAAAAGGGCTAATAAGAAATGGTGGTCCAAAGAAATTTCATAGTGTTCAATGTCAAGGAAGACAACCAGTCTCCAGCTCTGTATACCCAACATACTTGCCCAGAGCTTCTTTAGTTCATCCAATTTTCTGAGGTTGCCCAATACCTTGAACCACAAATTGACTATACAGAAGGGCTTTTCAACCAGTGGTACGGATACCACCTGTGGTACATTGGCACCTGGCAGGTGGTACGCGACCATCCTAGAAAAGTGGTAGTGGGGGAGGGGAATGAGCTGAACCGGTGGCAGCACCGCACAAGCCTGAGCGAGAGATGGCTGGAGCTGCAGGGCTGTCAGGGGTCAGTGAAAGCACCAGGATCAGTGGTTCTTTGGGGCTGTCAGGGCTCAGTGGAAGCGCCGGGATCCAGCTGGAGCTTGGCACTGATCCTGGTGTTCCTGCTGAGCCCAGAAGAAGCGCCGATCAGCTGGAATGTTGCAGCATCTCCAGGGTCTTGTGATTTACATTCAGATGCTTGGCAACTGATTCATATTTATGATGGTCACAGTGTCCCAGGGTCATGTGAAGTGACCAAACCCTGCTGCCACCACTCAGCAGATGGGGGAAATAAAAACCAAACACCCCCACCTCATCCCCACTACCAATCCTCAACAGAAATGCTCACAACAATGAAAGCCTCGGACAGGAGGAAGAGCGCCGCCAGGCAGGGAGACAGGTATCTTGCTTGGCTGTGGCTTGGGGGGCACTTTTTTCAGTGCCATTGTAACTTCGAACAGTCACTAAGCAAACTGTTGTAAGTCAAGGACTACCTGTACTTCATCACTTTTTTCCCTTTTGTTTTTTTTTTTGGTCATCAAGTTTTTGGCACCTTGCTAGGTGACTGGTGGTATTTGCACGTTGCCATATCCTAAAAGTGGTACAGTGGGTGAAAAGGTTGAAAAGGCCTGGTATACAGACTATGTTTGCAAAACATTATTAGGCCAAAACTAATGATGACTATGGATGCGGTGGCTCAGTGGGTTAGGACGCTGAGCTTGTCGATCAGATGGTCGGCAGTTTGGCGGGTTGAATCCCGAGTGCCGTGTAACAGAGTGAGTGCCTGTTACTCGTCCCAGCCTCTGCCAACCTAGCAGTTCGAAAGCACGTAAAAATGCAAGTAGAAAAATAGGGACCACTAAGGTGGGAAGGTAACAGCATTCCGTGCGCCTTTGGCATCTAGTCATGCCGGCCAGATGACCACAGAGACGTCCTCGGACAAGCGCTGGCTCTTTGGCTTTGAAACGGAGATGAGCACCGGCCCCTAGAGTTGGAAACGACTAGCACGCATGTGCGGGGGAACCTTTACCTTTACCTTAATGATGACTAGTTCATGGTTCAGTGTTCTGTGCAAACAAAGTTAGAATCTCTAAAGCAGACAATGGGTGCTGCAACAGAAATGTGAGTTAACTACCAAGCTGTACTCTTCATGGGGTATCCTCTACTACTTCTACATAAGCACAGAAGACAAGAAAACTGAGAATGTAAGCTAGTCACTGTCTGCAAATAGCCATGAAAGGCTGATTTAAAGATTGAGGAATCCAGGCCTGGGAACTCAGTGGCGTAAAGGTCTTAGGTGTGGATTCTCAATGTTGCTAGCCATCTTGACTACTTGCCAGAAAGAAAGATGGAGGTTTGACAGTTACCATAATAACGGGATTTAGCATAAATCCCTAAAGGAGTGCAAGTGCCCAAAAGTGGGAAGAAGAAAGCAGGGGCTGAATCCATATTTATTTGCTAGTCAAATGAACACATTAATAACCTACAATAAAGAAGTCAAGAACCCATATATAACAGCTTCTTCAATAGGTTGTTACTCTTAACATATCCTAACAAATATGACAATCAGAAATTTCATCATTAGTTTATTTTAAAGTATGGAACTGCTAAAGGAGAGAAAACATTTGCTGCAAGCAGGAAAAAAAATGATCCCAATGTTTCCCTTTCTCCAGAGCTGCCATTTATTTTAGGAATAACTAATCACAAAATTACTAATTGTGCAATGATTTTCACCTCTGTTTTGACCCTTGCCACACAGGTGACTGGTCCAATGGCTATTTGTAAATGTGCCACCTTGCACAGAGCACCTGATTGCACTAATCCTGCCGAGTAACAAGCCCTCTGCCATTCTTCCTATTTGTAGGAATAATTTTGCTCTGTATTAACTGTCTTTTTTTTTTAAGAAAACCACCTTTAATGGCTGCATTTCCCTAGTGTGCTCTTGAAGCACTAGTGTGCGCATCTAGTCACTTATGTGTGTGGTTGCGCACACATGCATTGCCCTCCCTTTTTACTGTACTGTCATTTCAGGAACGTTTTTGTGAAGGTATATTTTTCCCTTGGCTTCCTTGTTGCCTGTAAGCTCCCCTACTGTGCTCACTCAGCCACCTGAAGAAAAACAAGTAGCAAATTGCAGCAAGGGTTTTGTCCTCCTTGATTACGTGGGGATGAATTATGCCAGTGCTAGAAAAGGACAAAGGCAAATATTGCATTACTGGTTTTGATGATGTTGTCCAAAGGGTTTACATTTCTTCAATTGTGATAGAAGTATTCCTTCCCACTAGCCACCAGTCCTTTTCATTAACAGGAGGGATTTTTGAGGGGGTGGGAAATCCACCGTCTGAATTTTTCAGAAACAGAACAGCAAAATGTTTCCAAACTTATTAGTCAGTTGAAGTAATAATCAATGGCTGCCAATTATTCCCACAGATTTTTGGTTACCACAGCTAAGAGGTTCAGATACAATATAGACAGTTACAGATAAAAATAACTAGCATCACATCTGTCAAAGGTAGGCAAAATCTGAACTTGTATCCCTATTCATGTATGAAACACAATGTAGATTTTGCACATGTGTGCTTTTTCCATAGTCATACTGCATCAGCAGCTGCATAACTAACAAGTATTGCATACATAATCTAGTTTTTTCGTGGATTTATTTCACATTTGTATAAGTTGCATGTGTGAAAACATCGGAACTACTCTAATGTTTAATAAAAGGATCTGGCAGTGCAAAGGATGCAGACGGAACACGGCCTGCAGATTTTCTACCTAATTCTGTGCCCAGATCAATAGATTCAGTAGCATAATTCTACTGCATAGTGGTGACAGCAGAACATCTGGCAGTCCGTCTCTAGTTGTTTTCTTTTTTTAGAATAGCTCTGTAAGCTACACATATGCAAATTCCTGAAAGCAATTAAATTATATATGCATAGTATTATCAAGATTTATATGTTATTTCTATTACAGAATGTAGGTTTTTAATCAATGGTAAAGGCCACCCACTCTCCAAGTTGATAGCACTGTAACAAATGGGCTGGTAACAGCCCGTCCTTTTACAGGGCTGACTTTTACCCACTACAAGAGCCCTCCCTCATCTGATGCCAGCGAAATATGCAGTGCTGGCTGGGGGTGGATGTTATTCTTTAACGTATTCTGAGGTCACCAGGTTGAATAAAACTGCACTGGAATATTTGCATCAGATACTGCCACTGATGTGCCCCCCCAAGTTATGGGTGAACTGAATTCCAGGAATTTGCAGCACTCCAACCCCTTCTTCGAGATCTCCCTTAGTCAATGGCAGTGCAATATCTTGGTCTGTTCCTTGTTCTATGAATGCTAAATTCATAGCAGTAAGAATTATTTCAGTATGAAACAAATGGGACTGAGACCAAATCCTCTCTATGACTTTGGAATTATATATAGTGCCTATCTGTTGCTATTGGCACTTTGGCCACCATCTGACCTCTGTGTGATCTAGCAGGCACTATTATTGGTCTTGAGAATTATGTCCTCAGAATGTCAATATTATTTGTTCACTATAGGATGGAGTGGAGCATCATTTTGACTCTCACACTAAATATCATGGTCCAATAGAGATGTCTGGGAGAAGGAATGGTACAGTGAGTGACTGGCAACCGGAACAGGGCAACTTGCCATAACCAACTCAGCCAATTTGCTGTGGCCAACTCACCACAGGACAATTCTGCAGGACAATTCAACAATTCAATTTAATTATTTAAAATAATTTTAAAAAATATTTTTTTTTCCATTCACATTTCATTTGGTCCTTTCTTTAATGATTCTATTCCAGTATTTCTTTGATATTAGTGGAGTTGGCCACAGTGAGTTGGCTGTGGCAAGTTGGCCGAGGCAAGTGGGCCAACTCTGATGACGGGTTAGCAAAACTCTTCTGAGTCCCTAAGATTTGGAGCAAATGCCGGAAAATATCAAGCCAACACCATCCTTCTGGAAGTTCATGCACAATCTAGTCATTAGTGTATCAGAACAACTATACAGAGACATGATTTCAAATCACTGGATGCCAAAGTGATGGAGAAGTTAGGGTATGGAAATCAGAGGGCCACAAACCACAATGGATCCCATAGCTCCCACTGACCATTATTGCTGAATCAGTACCATTGTTCTTTTCATTTTGAAACAAGAAGAAAACATGCAAATGCTGGGTATGAGGATTAAAACAGACCTTTTTTAAAAGAAAAGAAAAGAAAAGCATAAAAGCCCTCAAACTATAAAAACAGCTTTTATAAACAGAAGTTTTTTCTCTATAAAACAGATGAGTACATAATTTCCTATCCATTTTGCATTATTTCCTTACCCACTGTTAACCCCTCCTCATCCCAATGTCCCAATGTTTGAAAGGTGGCTTGCATCAAGGAGCCAGATTAGGATCTGAAGGAGCCAGATTCAAATGCTGTTCTAGCCAAAGAGCTAAGTAGGAACATTGTGCATCTGTGTTGAGACACTTGCCAGCTACGATGAGTAATTTGAAAAGAGTGTGGAATTTAAAAGGTAATAAATACATTGCTTCTCATTCTTCACCAGACATTTAATTTCCTTAGCAGCCTCCCCTCCCCCTGCCCCACAGAAATAAATGAATGGTCCCGAACTTGATTGAAACTAGGGGATTTTTATCCAATCTTAACCACACATCAGGACTAGAGAATAACATAGCTGATTTCATTCTGGGGAAAAACTAGGCAGCTTCCCTGGGGCTAAATGGCTCAGAGGAATACATAGCCAGACCTAAAGCCCCTTTTGTGGCAGGCCCCACGTTTCTCTGCTTTATCATTCCCAGTAGAGCTGATGGGGGAAATCCCTTGTGACAGCCCCCACCTGTTGGAACTAATTAGCCCTCAACCCATTTAATTGCCCGCTGTCCTGGTAATTACACTCTTGTTTCTCTCTATGAGCACAACAGGAGCTTGGGGGCTGCCTTGATTTTTGTCTTTCCTTGTCAGCTCATTATCTTTCCAGCCCCTTTAATAGTTGGGGATGTGGCTGGGAGGAGTGTGTGTATGTGTGTACTGGAGGGAGAGAGGGAAGGGCTGGCAGGAAAGCAAATATCTCTGTTTTAGAGTTTATAGCAACCTGATTAGAATGCTGTTTTTGTTTTTTTCTTATGTTAATACTGTGCTTCCCCAAAAGTAAGACCCTGTCTTATATTATTTTTGCCTCCAAAAGAGGCATTAGGTCTTACTATTGGATGGTGTCTTATATTTTCCATGACACCTGCCTCACCTCGCAGTAGCGGCACCAACAGCCCTGTCCAGCAGCCCGCGTGGCTGCCGGCCCGCTTCTGCTGTGGTCACTCGCGGCACATTGCACTGCTGCTGCCACAATGAGGTGAGGCAAGTGTGGGAGGGGGTGGAGCTGCCCCACACGCCCTATATCTGCTTCCTTCAGCCCCCTCCCCCAGCCAGGCTTTTCCTTTCACTTCCCTCCAGTTCAGTCAGACCACCCAACTTCTTGCAGAAAAAAAAGATATTGGGAAGTTGGAAGGTCTGACCGAACTTTTTTTAGTTTCACAAACTCTGTTTCCCCGCAGCAGAAGAGAAACGTGCCAGAGCTGGAAAGCAGGTTACTGAAGGTTTTCTTTGCTTTCATGAAGAGAGAGGAGCTGGGTGATGGTGTGCCAAGCTCTATAGCGGCGCTGGGAGGAGAAGTGGCAAGAAACGAGGCTGCCATTTTGTGAACGGAGTTCTCTGTTCTCTCCAGTGGCAGCAAGAGAGGACTGGCAGAGGGAGGCAGCAGTCACAGCGCAAGCCACAGGAGAGTTGTGTGGAGAAGAAGGATGCGGTTGCCACCAGGCAGGAGATCTGTGGGGCGGAGTGTGAAGAAAGCCCCTCCAGAGATGCACAGTGGCAGCGCAGCCTTTCACCATCACTCCCCCCATGACTCCGAAATGGCGGAGGGGAACCAGGTCTACCCCGCCCATCCTCCTTGTGGTAGCATGGCAGTCCAGCATGGGAGGGGAGTGAAAGGGAGCAAGAAATGGCCTGGCTGGGGGGGGGGGGGCTGAAGGAAGAGGGTGTGGGGCGCATGGGGCAGCTCCATCCCCCCCCTTGCTTCACCTCATTGTGGCGGTAGCGGCACAATGTGCTGCCCGGCCTCCTGGTCCATTGCGGCAGCCAGGTGAAACAGAGTGGGCGAGGTCCTAATTATGGCTTATTTTTGGAGTAGGGTTTATATTAGGCCCACCCCCACAAATCAGGGTAGGTCTTTTTTCGGGGTAGAGTTCATTTTCGGGGAAACACGGTAGGTGCAAGAGGCAGGAGTTTATTTTCTGCCTCTCAGAACTCACAGTGGATACAGGTGAAAAATCTAAGCCAATGTCAGCCCTTCAAAGTAGTCCAGACAGAAAACCAAATAAGTAGTACTGTTATTGTAAGATTATAATAACAGAATAACAGAGTTGGAAGGGAGCTTGGAGGTCTTCTAGTCCAACCCTCTGCTCAAGCTGGAGACCCTATAGCACTTCAGACAAATGGTTGTCCAACATCTTCTTAGAAACCTCTGGTGATGGTTCACCCACCACTAACGGAGGCAAGCTGTTCCACTGATTAATTGCTCTAATTGTCAGGAAATTTCTCCTTAGTTCTAGATTGGTTCTCTCCTTGATTAGTTTCTATCTGTTGCTTCTTGTTCTACCTTCCGATGCTTTGGAGAATAGGTTGAACCCTCATCTTTGTGGCAGCCCCTGAGATATTGGAATACTATCATTTTATCCTTCTCTTCATTAAACTAGACATATACAATTTCTGAAACCCTTCTTCATGTGTTTTAGCCTCCAGTTCCCTAGTCATCTTTGTTGCTCTTCTCTGCACTCTTCCTAGAGTCTCAACATCTTTTTATATTGTGGTGACCAAAACTGGATGCAATATTTGAAGTGTGATCTTACCAAGGCATTATAAAATGGTATTAACACTTCAGATGATCTTGATTCTATCCCTCTGTTAATGCATCCTAGAAGAGTGTTGACTTTTTTGGCAGCTGCAGTAGACTACTGGCTCATATTGAAGTGATTATCCACTAGGACTCCAAATTCTCTCTACTATTAAGCCAAGTACCACCCATTCTATACCTGTACATTTGGTTTTTCTTGCCTAAATGTGGAACCTTATTTTTCTCATCATTTAATTTCATTTTGTTAAATAGGGCCCAGTGTTCAAGTCTGTCAAGATCTTTCTGTATCTTGAGCCTATCTTTTAGAGTGTTGGTTATTCCTGCCAGCTTGACATTGTCTGCAAATTTGTGGATCTCCCCTTCTATCTCCTCAACAGAATCATGCCAAGCTGGAAGCACTTCCTCTTCCCTTTTCTTCTTTCTCCCTTCCCTTTCTTTCTTGAGAACTAAGAAGAGTCCCTTCTGGGATGCTTTCTTCACCTCCATCCCTCTTTTGGATTCAGATTTCATTTGTCTAGACAGCTGCTCTTCCATCTCCCAGGTTATTCACACAGACCATTACAGCCAACCATCTGCATCAGAACCACCTGTGATAGATAAGCAGCTGCTGAGTTAAGAGGAAAGATGGCCTGTATGGGAAAAACACATGGATAAAGGAACAACAGATAGCATGATCTTGAGAAGCAGGCGGATCTAACATATGCCTTATGTTGCACTTAATTCAAAGTGTTTCATGGGGAACAGATAACTTACTTAGATTTTTCACAAAGAGGAGACCTTTTGCATCTCTGGTATGATTTACTGTTCCGATTATATCTCTTTTCAGTCAGTGTCTACTGAGGAATAGGCACTTTAGCTTTGAGTCTGGATCATTCAGTCACTCTAGCTGGGTAGATGCAGCATAGCCCTCTCTTAAAAGAAGCTGAGGCACTTTTTTTTTGTTCAACCTTCTTCCAGTCAGGAATGAGAACAGAGACTCAAGCAGAGACACAAAGGAAGATGGGACAGAGCTCCATTTAAAAACAACACAGGAGCGAATGATGGCAAAAAACTTAAGATCCTGAAGTATCACCAGAAGCCAGAGAGAATAGCCTCTTAAAGTATATAGGCAAGTATTCTGAGGTGATGGAAAGCAGTAGGATCTGGGCAGTAGTGAAAAATTCAGATTCTAAAAATGCATATTTGGAGGTTTAAACATAAAATTTAAAACTTCTAATTTAAAATCAAGAAATTCTTGGCAGCAATGAGAAATTTAGGAAATATTTCCTCTACTTTTCAATGTATGTCACGCCTAATATAATCCTTTGGCATATTACCCCAGCATCTTGACAACCAGCTCAAATAAGATGGTCAAATATAATTATCCTCTATTACAGGCAGACAGGAAGGGAGGGAATGATGGAGACAATAAAGCCTGGACATTTGAACAATTTATTTTACTTTTTATGGACTTGATTTATATCTCACTTTCCCTCTCAACATTTTTTTTTCCTTCCTAGCATTGTCCCACATTTTCCACTCCCCACCCCTTCGGATCAACCAAATGTTGATCCATTGGTTGTGACAGGAATTGACTGACCAGCTAATCACCCAAGCTTGATGTCGTGGGCTGAGAGAGAATGACTGGCCAAGGTCACCCCAGCCGGCTTTCCTGCCTAAGGCAGGAATAGATCTCCCAGTCTCCGGGTTTCTAGCCTGATGCTTTCACCACTACACCAAACTGGCGCTCTCACTTTCCCTCTCAGTATGATATTATTAAAACGATGGATATGAAAAGTTCCAAGTGGAGGAAAACGCCTCTAGAATATAAAGAAAATAGGAGCCTGCTTGCCCCGATAAGTCAACTGGAGCTAATACAGAACAAGCCTCCAGCTTCCCAGTATGAGCGTGTATCTGTCCCTGAAGGAACCCCACATTCTTGGAAGGAGCAGGGACTTGAAAGCGGCTGTCAAAGAGACAGAAAATGCATCACCTAAACCAAGAGTAGGGAAAAACACAGGCGTGTTGGTTCACAAGTAAACACTGAAATGTTATTATGTACTTATTACATGCTAAATATAAAACCTCTCATCGCAAGGAGAGGGAAGCTGCATATGAGGCGTGTGTTGTCTCTGTCAGGGCCTGTTAATGATGACTGGGCATCTTTGGGGCCATTTTGATTATTCCTTACCTCTAAACCGTGCTTGGGCTGGATGGTTTTTCACAACGCAAGTCCTGCCCGTGGAGGACCATAAAGGAGGAAGCCCAGATTGCCATGCTGCTGCCCTCTTGCTTTGGCTGCCCCATTCACCTGCTTCAGGATTGTCATGGAAACAGGCTTGGTGTTTTTCAAGTCACCTAGGTGACGAATCTGAGCTCAATTTCCCAGGCGAGAGGGAGACGCAGAGGGGCTTGGAGGGAGGGCAAAGTGAAGGGAGGAGGGAGGAGCCAGGTAGGAGCTCCAGCATGGCTTTTCTGAATGGACGTCCACGTCTCCTACCACCCGAGCCCAGCAAGGATATGCCTGCCCGCAGCTGTGCCCAGATGGTATATTTATGAGCACTGAGCTGCAGTATATAACCATGGGGATGGGGCTGATTGAGCAGCCTGTTATCTCGGCAGCTAAATGGGTAATTGGGAGCAGGAGACGCTATCGGCGGCAGCGATAAATCCCCCAGCAAAGCCAGTGCATTAACCAGGGCTTTAATATCAATTATCCCTCCCAGCAGTGCAGAATGGAGGAAATGATGTATTTAAGCACAGCAGGGGTTTTCTTGGGCTGCCCCAACCCAAACAGTAAGGAAAGAAAGAAAAAGGCCAAATGTAAGATTGGGGAGTGGCTGGAGTGGCAGATCTAAACTACAGTAATCCAGTTTGCAAAGACTGGGGGAAGCTGAGAACATGGTGTCTGTGTGTGTGTGTGTGTGTGTGTGTGTGTGTTCATTTAGCTCAATGCTCTGCTCACTTGTAAAGTGGGCATATGGAAACAGGAGAAGAGGAAGTCAAAGCACCTTGACAGCAAGTGCCCATAATCAAAACACACACATTTGGTATTATGGACAGATAGTACGCTCAGGTATAACTTCCAAGTAGGCTTTCACTTACTGAAAGATCAAATGGTCTGCTTGAAGCTTCCCATCCAACTGGCACCTGGAGAGGCAACCTGACTAGATATTCACGGCATTTTTACCACCTCCACCACTGAGGTGACATGTATTTGGTTTCTACTTCCTAGAAACTGTTCCTAAATCTACATCTTTAGGTATATGTTAGCAGGCACAAGCTACATAAATTAATGTGCCCCCCTAACCTATGAATGTGCTGCTGAGATTTATGATTAAGACTTAGTTTAGTATCTCTTCATGGGCAAATGGTTCATTTCATAGTGTCCTGAACTTCGACTTTATTCTAATAATTGCTCTAGAATATTATGATTAATATATTCATGATTCTATGTTCAACATAAAACTTCCAAAACTTTTGTCATATCTCCTGTGAAATAGATTAGACTGGCTTGTTATAAGGTGATAACTCCTGATATAGCTTGTTGGTTTATTATTTACATTCTGCCTACATGACTTATGGTGACTTATGGTGTATTCAAACTATGGTTAAACCATGGTTATGTTACAGGAACTATGGTGAAAAGCTTGTAAAGCACAACTGAAAAATAGGTACTTTATGAGAACTTTAACCTCCCCCCCCCCCCGCTTCAGAGTTTCAGCAAGTACTTTGTGCTTTCTGTCTGTCTTACAGATTACTCATTGCTGGAATCAATGAGCAGTTAAGTGAAACTTCAGAAAACAAGTACAGAATGCTGGATTTCCCAGTGAATGCAATATGTAGCAGTTCTTACACAACCAGAATGGCTTGTGAGAAACAAAACAATAAACAGAAATGCTGTCCAAAAATATTCTACTTAGATGTTGGCTGCTATGGCAAGCCAAGGAGACTTGCTTGGCAGCGTCATAAATAATATTAGATAAAAGATAAACAGAGTAGGCGATCAAAATTCTTTGAAAAACAGACCTCAAGAGTATGAAAGCAAACTTTTCTCAGGGCAATTTATGCACATTTTTGACTGATAATATATCATAACTCATCTTGTTCACTGGGAGAACAATGTTTTCTTCCGGATTCAATTTCTGGCATTTCTAGGTAGGTCTGAAATCTAAGGCCTTTTCTCCAGATGCATTTTCCAAATAGTGATTATGAGAGTTGAGGTCCAATACCCACCCCCCAAAAGAGTCAGTTTCACACAGAAGTGAGATGGATGGACTTACAGTTTGACTTACTATATAGGGCAGCATCCCCTGTTCCAATATTTCTTTGGCACTGGGTGAGGTAGAATTAGTGAAACTAATTATCTCAAGAATGAAAATTCAAATTAATATGCAAATTTCAGGTAAGCACATCTGCTAGAACTCGACTTCTTTTGTATAAGTGGATATCTGAGGGGGTTGGTTACAGATGAGATAGAAAATGGGAGTTGGGCTAACTTTCCCATTAAGGATCTACTTTGACAATTCATCTGAGTATAAAAATACCTTATTAGGCTTAGAACAGTTGATAGCTCCTTCTGCAATAATTGATGCCACTGGTTGTTACAGATTCCACTGAAGTAAATCTCAATTAATATGGAAATTTGGGGTAAGCACATCTTCTAAAATCCATTTCCTTGGTATAAGTTCATCACCTCTTGACTTTTTTCTGGTTATTAAATGACAAAATGGCTTTGGACCACAAATTCAGACAAAAATTTTTTTTCAACAATAGAAGGATGACAAATTATATAAACATCTAGGCTAAACCACATTAAGGCAATATTATTTTCATAAAGGCCTTCTGCAAGATAGGGACTTAATCTCATTCCCACTGCAGTCTACATCATAGTGATACTATAAGTATATTTTGCAAATTCTCCAAATAGCAAGGTTCAGTACATTTAACTGCAATTTAACCACATCTGCTGGATAAAATTCCCATTTCCAGCAACTATTCATCTTTCTTTTATGTAGCTGCTTCTTTCTTTACCTCATATTGGGTTCTCATAGGTCGTACAGTTCTTTACTTACCACAATCAGCCATTTTAAAAAATCTTACATTCTGGAAGTAATTATAGAGGTTTATCAAAATTTAATTTACCCCCAGAGCAGTCATAACACTACATAGTGCAAATGAGCCCTAACAACTAAGGACTTCCATCCAGAAGACAGAATAAGTAAGTAACTAAAGTCAGTTTCAAACAGTTATTAAAATCTAAAAAAGAAGCACATCGGATTTTTGACTTAAAAAAAAATAGGGGCTATCATTGATATGTGTGTGTGCGTGTATCTATGCAGGTGCATACATGCACACACAGAAACTTCTATGTATGTTTGATATTTTCAGATAGCTGTTTTATATGAAATATTAGGTAAGTAGAGACCTTCAATTCTGCCTTAGGTGTGGCTCAAGACAACATTTTGCCTCGTCCTATACATGTTTATTTTCTTTCATTGCTATCTCAGACAACATGGCATTGTTCTGAGGAAGCCTGACTTTCCACACAATGAGAGGAAAGACATTATTTCTTGCTTTATCTCTTCTAAAGAGAAAATCTACTGGAAAGTAGGACAGATGATTGGGGGAGGAAGCATCTTGCTCTGTGATGCAATTTGACCCATCTAAATAGATGGTGGACAGTCCAATCATTGGACCAAATTCCGTGCCTTTTCTCTCCTCTAAAATAAAGACTTATTTGCAAAATCCACTCTGCCTGAATCCACAGGAATGCAAGGCTTTTTTTCAAGAACACAACTCACCAAATCACCTGATCCTTGGAATAATCAGGGCTTTTTTTCTCATAGAACGCTCAGAACGGAGTTCCGGCGCCTTTTTTGGATGGAACCTTGTAGGGTAGGCAAGGTGGTTTGTATGACATGTGTGAGTTCCGGCACCTTTTTCTTTTACAAAAAAAGCACTGGGAATAATTAATTCATTTCTATGAGCCAGCAGGAAATAATCACCAATGATCTGATCAATTGTGTAACAGCCATTTTCTGGGTACTTTCAGTCACTTTGGAAGAGGCTGGAAGAATGTGGCTTTGTGATTTTCCCTTTCTCTGCCTACAAACTAAAAGGAGACAAAAATAAAAGCTCCTAGAGAACCACATTTTCATAAGATGATTCTGTCTCTTGGCATTGAAGATGTAGCTGATTGCATAATATAGACAGAGAGGTCATTTATCCCCCAAAAGGCCCAGGACAGTTTCAGTCAACTCCTTCTTGACTTAGTCTGGGATTCGTATGACATTCCCCCATCCCTTGATCCAGTTAAGTGTGCCATGAGAAACAGGTCTAGAATGCTCCCCATCCAGTGCTGAAATAAAGGTTCATCCTTAATTTAGAACAGCCTGAATGAACCTGTCTATGTGTGTCTTGTGTGAATGTTGCTGATAATTCCATGGTTATAAACCTAGTCAAGTGGGTGGATTTCTCATGTCTGGAAGTCTCACAGCTGTCTCGGCTGGCAACTTCACTGAGTCACTAGAATTCTTTGAGGTTATTTGAAGGATGTCAGCTCCTGGCATCTCCTAAATGTGCTCATCACTCAAACAAAAAAGAGGTTTTCTGGCTCCTCACCATTTGGGACAAATATCTGCCTGAGTATATCTCCTAGAGGATGGGCAACCCAAAGAAGCCAACCAATCATAGAGTATGCATTAATTTGTGCATTTAATTTACAGAGATGATGTTGGATTCAAGCTTGTACACTAAATCAGGCCTTTTCTGTTTCTATTGCCCTAATATATTATTCTTCTTTTACTTTATAATCTGCCTGAGTCCCTTCAGTTCACCAGTATATCTCACAAGAAGGACCATTATAGGATAATGGTTAGAGTGCTGGAGTCCAGGTGACATCCTATTCAGTTATAGGTAAAGGTAAAGGTTTCCCTGCACATGCGTGCTAGTCGTTTCCGACTCTAGGGGCCGGTGCTCATCTCCGTTTCAAAGCCGAAGAGCCAGCGCTTGTCCGAGGACTTCTCTGTGGTCATGTGGCCGGCATGACTAGACGCCAAAAGCACATGGAATGCTGTTACCTTCCCACCGTAGTGGTCCCTATTTTTCTACTTGCATTTTTATGTGCTTTCGAACTGCTAGGTTGGCAGAAGCTGGGACGAGTAACAGGTGCTCACTCTGTTATGTGGCACTCAGGATTCGACCCACCAAACTGCCGACCTTCTGATCAACAAGCTCAGCGTCCCAACCCACTGAGCCACCGCGTCCCTGATCCATTCAGCTATGATCAGATGCAATAAGGTCTGGGACTGACAAATGCCTTCTACAGATACAGCTGATTGCGCAGTGTGGGCTGAGAGGTCATTCATTCCCCAAAAGGCCCAGGTCTGTTTCAGTCAACTCCTTCTTGCCTTAGTTGTCTGGCTTAGAGATTCACATGACACAGCACCCCATTACTATTAGTCCAAATAAACTAGTTTTCCCTGATAAGATAGTCTTCAAAGTTATTGGGATGGTAACTCCCCCAAATCCTTGACAGTTAAATAGATGATAGGGTAGTTTTGTATTGAGATTTTTTTTTAAAATCCCATTTATATCCCGCCCTTCTCCGAAGACTCAGGGCGGCTTACAATTTAAAGCACAAATCAATGTGCTTAACAATAGCCTTCATTCTATGTATATGCCTGCTTATTAGGGTTTCCCCCCCAAGCGGCATTATTACAAAGTCAGCTTATTGCCCCCAACAATCTGGGTCCTCATTTTACCTACCTCGGAAGGATGGAAGGCTGAGTCAACCTTGAGCCTGGTGGTGAGATCATGACTTCACATTATTTGGAGAAGCCAACGGCACTTTTTCCTTGCAATCTATTCAGCCCTGCAAGCCCCTGCAAGCTTACCCCTTCCTCATATGCAGCATATGAGGAATATGAATGATCTGCAGTGACAATCAAGCCTGCTGCCTGTTCTTGAGACAGACAGCTTATTGGTAGGTCCAGCCCAGAGTCAAGATTGATGGCAGAAGATCTAAGCAGGCCTGCAGTTTCCTCTGCCCACCATAATGGCAAGCTATCAGGGACCTGCCATCTAATAGGGTATTTTTGCATCATCTCTTCCCCCCCTCACTCCACCTTACTATGAAGTAGGACAGCAAAGGCAAAGCTTTTGTGCTGGGCTATCTGGGTGGCTTCGGAAGGTGGTTGGCTGCATTGAGGGGGTGGGACCATGTTGGCCCTCCTGCCAGAAGCAGTTCAGCTCTGCCTACAGGGCTCTAAAACAGCTCAGGTTTAGCTTGACATTCTAACAACATGGTGCTAAGTAGGTTCCATTCCAATATACACAGATAGGAGGTGGTGGGGGAAGGGAAAATAAACAGAGTATGTTTTTTGTAGCTATTATACTGAGTGCACTGGAGCTCTGCTCCGGGAATTGGGATGGGGTGTCCAGGAAGTTGGCAAGTAAGCGTGACCTACCTATTTTTGCCCTCAGGATTCCTCAGGCACAAAACCCCCAGGGACTGCTAGCTCTCCTGCCGTTTGGGCACTACTTTGCATGCTATTTTGGGCAATGGTAATGTAAGTATATGTATATGCAAGGCAGATTCTGAGAAGATCCAAAAATTCACCTCTTCTCAGACTGGTTAGTTATTATTAACGACCTGACAAGGGGAGAGAACTGCCAAACAGAGTGTGAGCTCATTTAGGGAAATGGATGCATTGTGAGAGGCATAAATATTATGTGCGGTTACACACTGTAGGGGGGCACTGCCAGGCACGCACATTCACACACAATCCCTCTGACAGAAATAGAAAAGAAAGGAATTGTGGTTGTCGTGGTTAGGGAGGGATTTAGGCCCTACTAGAAATAGCACCTCTTCTCCTCATAAGGGCTGCTGCTCTGAGACCTGTGCATGTCGCCCCCTGCAGGGGGGCAGGTGAGTGACAGAAGAGTAGCATTTGCTGAAAGTCACAGGGATTAAATGGAATTGGGGGGGCCATTTACTGTAATGAAAGTCAGAGGCCCAAGGCCTACAGCACTGCTACTGTTCCTCAGACAATCCCCCCTCTTAATCAGGGTTACTGCTAACTCTACAATGTTAAGGTTTTTAAAAAAGCTTCTGCTGGAGAAAAATAGGGATGAGAGATATGAATGTCTGTGACCCAGTCTCTGCATCACTCTGTTCCTCTCCCTGACTAAATTCCACCAAACTACGCCAATAGGATTTTACAAATGCAACATAATAATATTGGCAGACCTGAACAATGGAAATCAAGATCCATAGGCCTTTGGTCCTTGGTTTCAGCACTCTCATCAGTACAGCCTAAGAGCATATCTGCTCTTCAGATATCTAGTTGTGATGCAGCGGTCACTTATTAGATAGTTAACCGTGACTCAATGTTCTGAGAATAGTAGTCTAAACCCTTTGGGGACATAGGAAAAGATTTTTCAATCAGCAGTACTACAGAGTCTCTTTGTCTCAGTTTACTATAAAGATAGTGATCCCAGGTATAGACCTTGTATATAAATAGATCTAAAACTGCGCTAACTTTAGCAACAAGGGCAAGCATACTGCACAAATAATGTTTCTCCAAAGACACTGGTACTCGAGAATGGTGATCTTTCTTTTCTTTTTCTTTTTCCATCCTAAAGTGACCTCTGAATTATCCACTTAAAACCTGGGCAGAAAATATGTTCTTCAATCTTTGTACAAAATTATTAATTTGTCCAAAAACTCTCTCCTTCAAAATGGCCCCAAATGGAAACACTGCCAGAGCTAAGTCTTCCTGTCTAGCTAGAGAATTCAGTGTCCATGAAAAGTCAATATAGGAACTTTCTCACTGATTTGATAAGAGCAGAAGGGCTCCCCAACACATCTCTTCATCTACGGGGAGTAGAAAGAAAGTAACAGGAATGAATTCTCCAATGTATCAGGAGAAACTGATATAACAAGCAATATATATATTCCTTGAGCATGGATTCCAAGTCCTGCTCAGGTAGGTAGAAACTCTTCCCCATTTTTTTTAAGAACCATAAACAAATTTCAATTAAGTGGTTCCACTCCTCTTGGTGCTGTATATAGAAAGAGCTGTTTGTATGTGTAGCTTGAAGTCACCTGGAAAAAGACTTCTGGGGCTTTTTCTAAGCAAACTCTAACAAGACTCAGGTTTCTTCAACAGAGGAAGATTGTGAGGCTTCTGAGAGAAGACAGATCGTGGCATCGTGTTGGACTTTGCACTGAACGGTGAGATCAGGATCCCAGGGTAGCATGTCTACTTTAGTGACAACATTGGCACACATAGCTAAGTGAGTCTGACACAGGCCATTTATCAGATGTTTTCTGCTAGAAGCAACATTCAGTGATAATGTTTTGCATGGAACTCTGAGCTGGCCAAGAGAGCAGAGACGTTGTTTCTCCTGCCAACGTTCTGTTCTGCTATGGTGATATTGGCACATGTGTACAACAAAGAGTATTTGCCCTGAGACCTGAGCAAATTGTATTGTTTTATGGAAATGTGTCATTGTTTTGATTAAGACATCATATGACTGATCACTCATTCTAAAAATCAAAGTGCAGATTTCCTGGTTTGCTAAAGACTGTCCATCTGTCTAAACATCTCCATCTCTGTCTAAGAAGAGGATCAGAAAACTCTGGTGCTATTATTTATTTGAAAGCAAAAATACCCCTCTCACTTCCCCAAAGCCTGCCCATAATATAAAAGGCAGTAGGACTACCTCTAGATTTTTCAGACCATGACACATGGCCATCAGTCACTCCAGTTATTGTCCTTTTAGACTTCTAACAAAAGATCAGGGCTGGAACACACTGATGTCTTCCACTGCTGAGCCTAATTAAGCACTGTGGGAATGTCCCATTTATGAACAGAAGGCAATTCTTGTTCACTACCTTTAATATATAGGATGGAAGGAGATGCTAGGATCAGCCATTTCTCATGATCCAGCTTAAAGAAGGAACTGAGTAGAAGGGACAAAGAGGAGTTTTGGTTCCTAAACATACCCCTCCCATGACACATGCTATTACTCAACTTAGAAAATATCACCCAGGTTGCAAGGCCATCTAAGCAAAGTAGCAGTTATTCTTAATTTCCCAAGAGAGACTTTCTGGGCAGTAAGGCATATTGTAAATTGCATAAAGACAAACAACAAGTTAATCAGTCTACTCTAGAGTTAAACTATAAGCCTATGCATACAGCCTATATAGAGGGGGAAAATGGATGTGAGGACACAAACATTCCATGCCACATAAATTCTAACTCTATATCACAAACAGCTGAATTTGGCAGCAGGTATTAGTTAGGCAAACTAGATAAATTTCCATTGTTACTCTGCATAATTCATTTGCCTCTATTTGTCTTGAGTTGTTATGGAAGGACATTGAAATCCTATAAGCCAGGGGTGTCAAACTGCCGGCCTGCAGGCCAGACGCGTCATCTGGAAGCCACGCCCACCCCATTGCCGGCAATGGCAAAACCGTCCCAATACGTTATGCAACGTCACATGACATCATGAGTTTGACAGTTCAACAGTGTTTTCCCATAGTTTAACAGATTAGAAATTTGCTCCCCCCCCAGTTTATATGCAGTCTGTTGACCTTTTCCTTTTACAAATGAAAACTGTGGCTCTCAGGATGCTATTTTCTATGCTCAGCCTCAATCTCTGTCCTACCAGATTAGGACCACACACATGCAGAATTCAAATAATGTAGGCATGCAGCTGCTTTTCTAAAATTCTTTGTTACTAGAATTCTTCCCTGAAACATCTTTTTCTCACTGTAATTCTAACATGATGTAACACTTGGTTCTCTCTCTTAAAATCACCCTTGACTGCTTAAGATGATGATTTCCTCAGTCAGGGAAAAAGGACCTTGGTACTCTCCTGCCATGGGCAACAGAGTGTGAAAGTGTTTACAGAGTATAGTTTCTTCTGAAGAGGTCAGTAAGACTTTTGGGTGCTTTTTTCTTGCCTTCTGATTTCCAATGAATTGCAACACACAATAATTTAAAAAACCAATAGCATTTTATTATGTAGTACACCTAGCACTATCTATCCTGAACATTGTTCTACAGCTGGCTACCCAATTCTTGTACCCTCCAGATGTGTGGAACAATTAACTCTATCTTTCCCAGCCAACATGAGACTGCTGATAATAACAGAAGTTATAAACCAGTACAACTGGAGACATTAAATTGGAAAAGGCTGTCCAAGAGACAGTGAAATAAGTTAAAGACATGGCAGCCTTCTTCATCATAAATGCTTTGGAAGTTTCCAAAATTCTCATATGTAGATTGAAGAATTTTGGAAGCTTGAAGGCACATGTGTGGGCACATTTTAGTTGGGAAAGATTAGGATAGGGCAAGTTCACATTTGTATTTGTTTCTTTGCATCCTTAGCGTATACACAGTGATCTGTCCATGGTGCTGATGTAGCCCTGCTCTGCCCACATACGACTTGTCTGCGACTCTCAGAAAACCTCTGTCCATATAACTGAACTTAACTTGGCAAAGGATCTGCTTCTACAGTATGTATTCCTTTTGATGCATCCTTTCTTCAGACTCCATCCCTTTCAGTTATACTCTGAATTTATTGACAAAAGAAGATAAAACACATTTGCTCTAAAAGAAGACCTATATGGCAGAAATATTAACTGGAGGGCAATTGCCCCCAACAGACTCATCGGGTCTAGCAGCATATAGCTGCACACTGTATTCCTGTGATTGGACCATTGTCCACTAAGCGGCTGGCTAAAGTCTCTAGATCCCCAGCACACAACTCAACTCCAGTGACAACAGAAGCATCCAACTGAACATGTAGTAAGCCTAGCCAAGAACACACAGAGGGAATGTCCTGCTAGGTTATAGCTTTGGCCTGCTGGCTGAACACCAGGTAAAGCATCCAAGTCATCTCTCTATGGGCTTGATGCAAGCTGTTAGCATCTGAATGTTAAAGCACAAGTGAGAATGCTAAGAAGTAAACAAAAGAAAACTCTCTACAATAAGGCCCATAATTAGGTATTCATCTTCCTGGGGGGGAAAAAATCCCCATATGGATTGCACATGAACTGCCAAAGCTGAAAGTGGGTGAGACAGAAGCAAGTTCCTGAACATAAAACATCTAAAATTCAAGAAAAATTGGGAGGAGGGGACAAAAGTGTGATGACACAAACTGCCTATTCAAAAGAAATGAACAGCTAATGACTCAAAGTTTAAAAGGTTTCATTTCTGTAATGACGCAGGAAACAAATGAAAAGATTGATCAATATAATGAAGAGATCTCAATTAGACCACCCTCCCACTCCTTTAATCATACACATACAGGAAAGGGGTGTAATGTAGTGGGTCTGACGCAAGGAAGAGACGCCAGCCGGAGTACGTGTTCAGCTCTTTATTGCGGGGGGGGGGGGTAGCGTACTAAGGAACGAGGGTTACCTGGCCTCCTTAAATACCTAGCCAGGTAGGTGACCAGCCAATGGGGTTGGCCCTAGGTTTCCCACCGAAACTAAGGTTCCCGCCAAAACCGTCCAGGTCAACGCCCCCTAGTGGCTGTTGCTATGCAGATGCCTGTACTGGATACATAACGGGAATCTATAAGAATGAGGGGGGAAAGAAAGTAGCATTGCATGAAAGATTACTACACTCCCCCAAATGGTGAGGGAGCAGGAATATAGGGAACACACACAGAAAACTGAAAATTGGAGACTATATTGTCGTAAGGATTTAAAACATCTCTAAGAAGCAGGAATGTGGTCCCACAGAATATTTGGTAAGTATGTAAGATCTGAGATTGGTGCCAGCCATAAATATTTTATTGTTGGGCTGAAATCTCTTCCCAGGTCCAACTCAGGGAAGTGCTGGCTTTGGGCTACCTCTCTTTCTCTATGACTGAGATTTCATGGACTTCCACTTTTATCAGTCTGCTTTTACAATTGTTCTTTTCTAGAAACCTCCCCCTCCCCGACTCTCCTGTCCTTAAGAAGATAGTGAACTCCCCTCCCCCTCATATTTTAGAAGAACAGCTATGGCAAAAAATCAGGAATCTGGTAGCACTTTTTCCTACTAACTCTACATACTACAACTAATGAAATGAACTGCAGCTCACGAACAGTTTATGCCTTTTAATGAATTCTGTTAGTTAGAAAAGATTCTAGCAGATTCCTGATTTTTTTTTACATCTGCCCCCAGTAAACTCCTATCTTCTCATGTTATCAGCAGCTTGCCTTATATATTGCAGAACTCTCTCTTTGCCATGGGGTATGTGCATATGTGTGTGAGTGTGGGTAAATGTAGTTGGGAAGGAATACATCAAGCCTTTTCTGGATGCACTCTTATGCACACATCGTGGTGTTCCCTAGCCCCATGAGAAGTGTATGGTGCCCTAATATTTAGGAAGATGCAGAACTTTTGGCCTTAAGAGAGTGCTGCCTGGATACATTGCTGAATATGGATACTTTCCCAAGTTGAAAGACAGGCCAATCAAGTTATTTTGGCACTCGTGGCAGAACATTCATTTCTCTTCCAGACTGGCGGTATAATGTGATGATTTAAATAGCCAACAATCTGCTCTCTTTTGATGACCCCCTTCACAACAAGAAGCCAAGGCTTGAACAGGCCCTAAGTCCATCTGCTCTGGCCCCACTTCTTGATGTGCGCCTTCCGCCATGCCAAACTCTCTTTCATAAAAGGGAGTCTTTGGTGCAACTGGAAGATGAGCAGAGATTATGGCTTCCACCAGCACTGCACACATCCAGCTCACTTTCTCTTCTCTTTCTCCCCCTCCCCCCCTCCCCTGAGAACAAATGGCTCTCAGTCTAGACGGGCACGTGGCTGCCCTGTGCCCTGTTGGCACGTGGCTTTCTGCTTGAAAGCGCACAAAGGGAGAAGAGAGCTGAGTATATGGCATTTAGGCCTCCTGCTGCTCCAAGTCTTTAAAGTGGCGTGGATCACACGCAGAGAGCGCCTGGGGGTGGGCCGAGGGGGTGGCGGCAGAGATCAGAAACGGAGGCTCACAGCCCTGCCATTTATCCCCTAACCTCCTCTTCTCTTCTCCCCTGGCAAATGCACGCGTCTGAACCAGGGCCATCCTAATAGATACTCTTTTGCTTCCCTTCCCACCCCCCACCCCCCCCCCCCCGCCCCGCCGCCGCTGCTGGTATTCCACACCGTGAGATGAGGATGGAAAATGACGACCCTATAAACGGAGCAACGGGTCTCCGCTTCCAAAATGTACTTCACTTCACTTTCTCCTTTTCCTCTCCCGGGCTGCCCCACTCCTCCCTCTTCCCACGCGCCTCGTGCACATTTTTGCCGAACTGCCGCTCCCCTCTCTCTTGGCCGGGTCGATTTCCAAAAATGTTTAAAGTCAACCAGAGGGTCTAGCACAGGGGTCGGCAACCTCGGCTCTTTTATGACTCGTGGACTTCAACTCCCAGAATTCCTGAGCCAGCATAGCTGGCTCAGGAATTCTGGGAGTTGAAGTCCACGAGTCATAAAAGAGCCGAGGTTGCCGACCCCTGGTCTAGCAGGTTGCTGGTAACATGAGACTCGGCAAGATTCGGACGCCACCTGCGAGGAGGGAGGAAGAGGGGAAGGGCATCCAAACAGCTCCTTTCCCTTGCGGAACTAACACGACCCTGATCGCTCAGCCACACAACCTCCCAGCGCGACCCAGGGCTATTTCTTCTCTCCTTCCCTGGACGCGGCTCCCTCGGGGACACTTTCCTCGTCACCCATCGCGTTCTTTCTTCCCTGCTAGAGAAATGCTCTAATTAATTGCCTCCTAAGAAGCATGGGAGAATCTATTAGCCATCTACAGTGGCAGGTGGCAGAAGAGTAATGGGGAAGGAAGGAAGGAAGGAAGGAAGGAAGGAAGGAAGGAAGGAAGGAAGGAAGGGAGGGAGGGAGGGAGGGAGGGAGGGAGGGAGGGAGGGAGGGAGGGAGGGAGGGAGGGAGGGAGGAGCAACAAGGGAGGGAGGGAGGAAAGGAAGGAAAGAACAAGGGAAGAATAAGGGAGGGAGGGAGGAAGAAAGGAACAAGGAAGGAACAAGGAAGGAAGGAAGGAAGGAAGGAAGGAAGGAAGGAAGGAAGGAAGGAAGGAAGGAAGGAAGGAAGGAAGGAAGGAAAGGAAAGGATTTTATGTGATTTAGAAAGGACATCTATCTCCAGGTGAAGAGGTGGGTTTGACTGACCTGTCTTGTTGCTTCTGAACTGAGACTGCTTTTGATTTTGAAAGTTGGGCCATGTGTACTGCCCTATATTTCAGGAACTAGAAGAAAATTTGGGGTGGGGTCATAGTCCCTAAACTGAGCTGCCCATCTACACCCCACCCCCCAAGCTTTTTCTGGACTTCAGATCCTTAGGAATCCTGAGCAGCATTAACAGAAGGCTGGAACACTTGCACAGAGACAATCTGCTTCACATAATTTCTGATCTTTGGATGAAAAGGAATTCCAAGGACAAGTTGCAGCAAAATTTAACATCCATGTTTGACCAATTATTACATCTAATTCTGGAAAAAGTCCATATGGAAAATATCAGCGTAAAATTTAAATAGACAACAGCTTATTGGCATGGACTCAAAAAGTGTGTTTTATGTGCACATATGTGTTTGCCAAAGTAAAAGCAGAGAACCTGGAAGTTTCATAGCCAGATGCTTGTCAGTTGTTTTAAAATGATTAAACTGTATCTGTAATTGTATTTCTATTGTTTCAACTTATTAGGACTAATAGCTTTAAGGAAAGACTTCAATTCTAATAATTAAAGATGATGGTGGGTTTTTTGGAGATTAATTTGTTGATTTAATTATAATCTCTATTTGAAGCAAATGAACTATTTTACCCATCCCATTTAGCAGTTGTAATTTGCATAAGCACATAATATCTTTATTTGCCTTGACAACAACATTGTAAGGTAGGTCCTCAATTCTGGCCTCCATCTTCAGATTTCAGATAAATATTTTAGCCATTTGATATTTAGGGAGATGCTAAAGCTACCTTCTGGGCTTTGAAAATCAGGACTGCCACTAGATGCTAGTAAAAAGTTTTCTGAATATTGTTGCTGCCATCTTGTGGCCACCCTGACGTTTACAGCCCTTATCCAGTAGTAAGGCTTAGAACAGGGGTGTCAAACTCAATTTCATTGAGGGCTGCATAAGCATTGTGGTTGCTCTCAGGGGGCCGGGTGGGTGTGACCTGGGTGGGCGTGGCCTACTGGGTGGGCGTGGCTAGAGTGCATATGGCCTACTGGGTGGGCATGGCCAGCTCTACATCGTTTGCATCAAGGGTGCCTATGGGGGCCTGGGCAGGAGTGGGACAGATCTGAGGGTCTCTGGCAGAAGGAGGGTCTCTGGGCCAGGGCCAAGGCAGTGGGGGCCGTTCCCTCACTGTTTCCAGGATGGCTTCGCGGGCCGCATGAAACCACTTCGCGGGCCGGATCTGCCCCCCCCCCCCCCCGGGCCTTGTGTTTGACATGTCTGGCTTAGAATATACAGATGATCAATGTCCTCAACCATTTCCTCTCTCCTTTTCTGTTTCAGTTTCCATAAAGACAACGCTGAGCTGAGAAACCTTTATTTGTTATTAACTGAAAACTGAAGGTATGAAAAATAACAAAGTAATAATTTGAAATACTGTGAATTCTCAGCAACTGTAGCTTAATTCTAAAATGCACTGTACTTGTTTATAAAGTTAAATTATATACAGAAGATGCCACTGTTTTTTCAAACTAGTGATTTACGATTAATGCATTAATTAATATAAGAATTTAAGTATTCAAAACTTTAAGAATAGAGATACATAGAGAACAAACACAGCCAGTCTCCAAAAATACCAATGCAGCTAGAAGTCTAAAGACACATAGCATCACAGATGGTATTATTGCTTCTTTATTCATTGACCCCAATAACTGGTTGCAAAATAGTCAGAGCAGTTCATTGTTCATAGTCACTTTCTCTTGCTATGATAATATGCAAGTTTTAGAGCTGCACAGAACTTCTAATAAATGGACTGTACTATAAATTATTTCACTGTGAGGCTATCCCTGTAATTATAGAATCAAAATAGAGGGGGGGGCACAGCAGAATCTGTCGGAGGAAGAACTAGTCTGTACTTCTTTACACTAATAGATGTCTACAAAAATATATCTTTGTGTTGTGCTGCTGTATCTCCAGATAGCATATATGTATTGACCAAGTACAGGGATGTCTCAAATTGCAATGCATTGCTTTGACAAAGTATTTTGTCAGTTCTGATTTTCAGCTTTGCAAAACTTTCTAAATTTAGCCCTATTTCTCTTGCATTGTTAATATAAAGTGAGCACAACCCACATAAATAACAAAATACTGTCATTATCATGCAACTCAGGAAGCATGGGAGATCTTCCCCTATGTCTAGCTTGGCTTTTAAGAGGAATACCCACAACTTGGGATATTGGTTCTGACAACCAATCTTAGTTTGGTTGTCAGAACCATGTCTTACTTCTGATGAAGAACAGTGGTCTTTATCTACCTAGCTACCTATCTGATGGGGATTAATCCTTTAGATTTATTGCCACAGAATTTGATCCTGTCCTTCCTACATCGCTCTACCACATTAAAGGAATCTCTCCCAAGGTCTACAGTCTACCCTTTTCTGATTCCAGGTAGGACCTGGCACAGCAGTTATCCTGACCCAGTTTGAGCAGCATGAAAGGGCAATACATTAATTTATTTTTTTTCCCCTTTATTCTCTTGCTATGAAGGAGGTGAGGTTTTTTCTGGGAGCAGAATGCCTTGAGGCAGTTCTGCTTCATAGGGAAGACTCATATTGATTAAAGCCCGATTGCAAGGACTCAACCCAGGAGGTAAAACGTTTAAAAAAAAAACAACCTACGGTAGTTGCAGCTCTTCTTAAAGATGAAGCAAAATGGCTTTTATAGAGGCCCGTTTGAGAATGGAAGGGTGCTGCTTCCCTGACCTTCTCTAATCGTTTCGGTGGGGCAGCCTCCACCCCCCCCACCTGGAGACTCCTTCACTTCCCGTTAAGCCAAGCCAACTATTCACCCGGCCTCTCCACTCCTTCTTCTTCAGAACTGATCTGCTTTCTCCCGGGGGCCCTTTTAGGAACTCAGGAATTTCACGATGGAGTTTAAAGATGCCATCTGGAGCCTTATAAATCGAGTCCGCGCCGCGGGACCAGCACTCCATATTACAATGAAAGATTTTAGCGCATTTTACAACCTTCCTGGTCCCCGCCGACAGCAGGTAATTAAAGCAATAATCGCCTCTGATGGCGCTTCCTAAACGAGGAAACTTTGGCGTCAACGCCGCCGAGAGGAAAATCAGAGGAGACGACGGTGGGGGCTATTGTGGTGGTGGTGGTGGTGAGGGGCGGATTTAGGAATAGAAGGGTCTGATCCTGCCCAGCCTTCCTAGGACCCCTGCCGGGAGCAGAAAGTGATTGACAGACAGTCCAGACCAGGGCTCCACAAACTTAGCCGCTTTAAAGACGTGTGGACTTCAACTCCCAGAATCCCCCAGCCAGCGGAATTCTGGAAGTTGAAGTCCACACGTCTTAAAGCGGCCAAGTTTGAGGAACCCTGGTCCAGACTAACAAGTTTCAACCGACCGGGGCTGCAGTAGCGCCGTCGTCTGTTGCTCTACGTCAGCGTTTTCCAACCTTAGGAACTTGAAGATGCGTGGACTTCAACTCCCAGAATTCCCCAGCCAGCATAGCTGGCTGGGGAATTCTGGGAGTTGAAGTCCACGCATCTTCAAGTTCCTAAGGTTGGAAAACGCTGCTCTACGTTTCCGCGTTTGAGCAGTTTGGTCTGAAGGTGGCTGTCGGCGCCCGGTCAGTGAATTGCACGCGTGAGAGAGAGAGAGAGATCACGATCCGCGCACATCCCAGGAAGCTATAGGAAAAGATACGACTCGCTTTCCAGCCGTCCTCGTAGCGGGAAAGGACCGTGCTTAAAAGGAATGCATGAAATGCGCGTCACTGATCCCTCAGATTTCTAAAGCGGAATGACTATGCGAGGCTGTTGGCTTGGGCTGAGTAATTTGATTTTAGAAATAAGATCTTTTTAATTCTACTTTTCCACCAAAGGGTTCTGGTGGGGGACATGACTCCTCCCTTCCCTCTCACAACAGTTCTGTGGGGTAGGCAACCCTGGCTCTTTCATGACTCGTGGACTTCAACTCCCAGAATTCCTGAGCCAGCTTGGCTGGCTCAGGAATTCTGGGAGTTGAAGTCCACGAGTCATACAAGAGCCAAGGTTGCCTACCCCAGGACTAGCCCAAGGTCACCCAGGGTCCTGCGCGTTGACCCTGAAGCCTAAACTAAAAGATGTTTCTAGGGGTTCTCTGCCCTGTAGCTTAATTGCTAAAGTACAAATCTCGAGGCAGTCTCGAGTGCAAGGGCTTCAGGGGGTGTTGCAACCCCCATCATGGACTCTCTTAAGTGTGCCGGACTGAAGTTGAATACATTATTTATACAGGTAATGGGTTATTTCCTGCAATAATGCAGTCCTGGATTTTACGGTCTTGGTCAAATCCCAATTATCCAGTTAAAAGTGTGATTAAAATGCTATACTGAAACAATACATCTGAACAAATTCATGCGCAGATTTGTTTACTGCAGGGAGCATTTAAAAATGTCAGTGTGGAAAAACAGTTTTGCCTAAGATCTGACAGATGGAGCTGGCACAGGGAATGGTGAGATAATAGGTTACCAATTCCCCTCTCCCCCCCCAATCCTATTGCCTATGACACAGCTTCATTTAGAGACATCAGAAAAGCTGGGGGCTTATCTGTATGTCGTAAAAAAAGTTCTTCTGATGATATGTAGACCAAAAGGCACAAGAACAGCCCTTTTTCTGCTCACTTGGCAACCCCAGGACAATAGCAATAGGGCAGCAGGATTCCGCTCTGTGTCTTTTATCTGTTTTAAGTTGGGTTCAGCCATATGGGGGTTTTTTCCTGAAACATTCCTCCTTCAAAGCCTTGAATCATGAACTTGAACAAATACAAATCCCAGATATTTTCAGCAAGTGGGTTTGGTGAACCTTTTCCGTTAGCAACTGTTAACATCATTCAGCCGTTGCTGTTTTATCATAAAGCAACTTGTTTTCTTGGCCAGCTAATGAAATATATTATCTTGATGAATGGGGAATGGGGAATATTTTGAAGAGGCTGGTTGGCTGATGAACACATTGGATGATTAATACCTTCTAAGATAGAATCACTTCCTCTCGAATCTGCCACAGACCAATCAAGACTGAGTTGGTCTCATGAACACATCTTCCCAAATCTCTAGAAAAGAGGAAGTTGAATAAATTTTACACATTTTGCTGGATGGCTGATTAAACAGAAACAACTGGCTATTTGCTAGAGCTCAACAGGTTAGCCCTAGAGGGCCTAGACCGGGGGTGTCAAACTGCCGGCCCGCGGGCCAGACAGGTTATGCGGAAGCCGCGCCCACCCTATTGCCGGCAATGGCAAAACCGTCCCAATACGTTGCGCGATGTCATGTGACGTCGCGAGTTTGACATGTCTGACCTAGACTATTAAAAATTTGAATTGAAAAGAAGTCCAGCATTCTGTAATCGTGGGGAAACCATTCAGCCTGGCAGAGAATTTTTGTGCCAAGCTAAACAGTGCATTAAAGAATGTGCATGTGTATCAATTTAAGGTTCCATCAAACTAAATAGCAGGTAAATTCAGTGTGCAAGGGCATCTTAAACACTAATTTAACACTTGCTGCAAAGTTCGCTTGTAGTTTAGAACATAGTACAGCATGAAATCACAAACTCTGCTACCTGGCAAAAGACATACTAGTGGTGGCTCGTACATGTCTGGCAATGGAAGGAGCTAAGAATTGGGAGCATGAAGATTCACAACTAAGCAGTAGGTATTTGGCTAATGGGAAGATGAACTGACAGCAGTTAGAATAATCAGGCTCCCCAGCAAAGGCAATTCTAGTCTTCCGTGTGTCATCCAGATATCCGGGACTATAATCCTATAATCCTTATCCAGCAATAACTAACCTAGAGGACAGCAGGTTGAGGAAGTCTGTTACGTTTCCTCAGGCTGCTGTTTTACTGAGAGGGAGAGTTAGTCTTTCTCAGTTCTATTTTAATCCCAAATGACTACACCATTGCCTTCTCCTGGGATCTTCTTTCAATATCCTAATCTAGTCTCCAGAGCTGGGATCACCCAGGATTTTCGTATCCTAGTACTAACCATACAAGCCACAACTAACTTTTTTGGCAATATCCAAAGTTGGCAAGATGCTGTCATCAGTTGTCCTGTCTAGGCCATAGCACAGGTCCCCTATCTCTTTAAAACTTAAAAAAATGTGTGCCACAGTAGACTATGTTTACAAGCATCCTACATCAAAACCAGGATGCAAATTACATTTTTGGCTTAGGTCAATGCATGAACCCAGCAATGAATTAGCCTCAAAAGGTGATGATGAGAAAATGTAGATGTTTAATCAGCTGTTATTGAAGAGTCTAAATCATACTCATCAGTATACAAATATTTAGAACAGTCTGTTTTGTTCACATTGTTTTTTGGACTTCTGGATTTAAGGAAAGTTATGATTAGAGGAATCTGCTTTCTACTGAGACAAAACTTGGACTAGTCCAGGGGTAGGAACCGAATTTTCAGTCTAGGACCACTTTCCTTCTGGAGAAATTGTCCAAAGCTACATGCAGAATTAAAGCCCTACCTGGCAAACCTTTTGTAATAGTTTTCCTATCTCCATCCTTCTCTGGTTTGGCTGCCTAGAGAGAAAGATTAGTCTAACCAGAATGCAAACTTATTATTTCCAGAAAGCTTTTGAAATTAGGATAAGGGCAGCAAGTGCCCAGGCCCTGCTTAATTCTAACATATACCAGCTTTTCTGAATTCTGTTTTTGGTGGGATGAGCAGTTATATAAATTAGATAGACAGAAAGACAGACAGACAGACAGATAAGACAGCAAGCAAACAAACACTCAGCAGTTGCTCTCATACATACATTAACTTCCAGTGGCCTCCCTTTGATGCAAACTGAGGGGGAAAGTATGGCACAGTGTCTGTTAAACTGCAGATCTCCTGACCTAATAAATAAATAACACTTTCTCCTTCTCTTCCTCTAAAATTGCTCGTAGCTCAGGCAGGGCAGATCTAGGAAATTCCCCCCCCCCATCCCAAATCTTCTTCCAAACAGCTTGACAGAATCAATTACCTGAAAGGAACTTCAAGGATCAACCCACTTCTTGCTTTGATGCTTCAGGTGTAAGAGAATAATATACTTCATGGTAACCATGAAATCTTCTGGCATATTTAATATGTTTGTTATAGATAAGCTTTTGACAATTATAGTCCACTTTATCAAATGCAAAATTGCTGTGATCTTTTGGCCCACAGTGTTTGTTGTTTTACTAGCTAGATATACTCAATCTTAATGCTATTTGATTGGCATTTATTTACCTCAGTTGTAAAAGTTATAAATTAAGACAATTCTGTGATTTTTTTATACACTGCCTAAAAGTTCCACTATTTCCCTAGGCATACAATTCAATTGTCCAATACCCATTGCATTTCCCCTAACAGTTGACTTTATCTACCTTCCTACTGCTTAAACCTATTTCCCCATTCTTTTCTATGTAGTCTTTCAAATAATTAAAGATAGTTATAATTTGGCTGGTATTCTTTCTCTAATTTTCTTCAATGTTTCCTTATTCATCCTGCATTCCAAATCACCTATCATCTCAATTACCTAGCTTTTAATTCCTCTAGTCCATCTTGTCTCCTATTTTCTGCTACCGGTAATTTTGTTGTACTAATTGTGAATGGACATAGAAGGCTGCAGCTGCAATTAATCCAGTACCAAATCAGTTATTTGTGGAAAATAGCAATGCAGGTGATATTTTCTTTGTCTCTTCAGATTGAGATCTAGTATTATGTGCATTTGTGTCCTTTCCCCAGTGTTATCTTCCAATGACCATATTCCTTGATGAACTTCTGGACATCTGAGGGTTCAGATACATTCAGATTTTGCTATTGGTTCAACATCTGACATTAGTCCTCAAAGGACAGAGAAACTTTTAAACAAGGCAGGCAAACAGCTAGCTTTACCTGAGCTACTTCTTACACACTTTGGTTCTCTTCCAGCCCAGCAATCTCTGTTGAAAATACTTGAACAGTCTCCCCATCCTCAAACATTTGAATAAATAAAATATATCCCATATGTGTTATGTTAATTAAAGTTACTTATGGACGTATCATTGGTTTGCCTAATGGAGTCAAGAGTTGGAGGAAATAAGAACCCCACCTTTAAGAGGGGATCCTCCACATCTGCTTCTCTAGCTTCCAAGTACTCAGCCACATAATCCCACAAGCAAAGAATAGCACAAAAAGGAGAACACCAGCACTTGTAAGAATTTGCTTTCATTCATAAAGGATTGTGTGTGTGGGGTGTTCTAAGACAGACATGTCAAACACAAGGCCCGGGGGCCGGATCCGGCCCGCGAAGTGGTTTCATGCGGCCCGCGAAGCCATCCTGGAAACAGTGAGGGAACGGCCCCCACTGCCTTGGCCCTGGCCCAGAGACCCTCCTTCTGCTAGAGACCCTCAGATCTGTCCCACTCCGGCCCAGGCCCCCATAGGCACCCTTGATGCGAACGATGTAGAGCTGGCCACGCCCACCCAGTAGGCCATACGCACTCTAGCCACGCCCACCCAGTAGGCCACGCCCACCCTGGCCATATCCACCCGGCCCCCTGAGGGCAACCGCAATGCTGATGCGGCCCTCAATGAAATTGAGTTTGACACCCCTGTTCTAAGATAATCAGCTAGGTTTGCCATTTGAGAAAACTAAATTACTGCTTCAGACTACTGCTGTTAAAAATGGTGAGTGTTTCATCCCTCTAGCAAGTGTGTAAAAATTCTTTCAAATTGCACAAGACGGGGAGAAAGCAATGTTACTATCTCATTTTTATGTCATCTTTTCTCAGAGTACTAAAGGCAACATACAAGGAGATCAATCCTTGTTTTATTCCCATAACAACTACCTTTGAGATAGATTGGGTTGAGAGAGAATGCCTGGCTACTTAAATTTATTTACAGATTTGATATTGCTTTGCATAGTGTATAGTGAACCCAAAATTTTAAGCTTGGAAGAAGCAAGAAATCTCTTATGAGGAGCCTAAGAGAATATGTAGGCATCAGATGAGCCCATTTTTTTCGTCTAGTGATTAAGAGATGAGGCTAGAAACTAGGAGACTGTGAGTTCTAGTCCCACCTTAGGTATGAAAGCCAGCTGGGTCAGTCACGCTCTCTCAACCCAACTTATTTCACAGGTTTGTTGTGGGGAAAATAGGAGGAGGAAGGAGTATTGAGTGTGTTCATTGCCTTTAGTTATAGATGATGGTGATGATGATGATGATGATGATACAATGTAAATAAATAAATTTTAATCTGAATTTTCCACTTTAAGCAGTTAACAATATCACCGTAATTACTCAATACAATGATGCTTTTAATATTCATATAGCTACATTCCATATTGCACCCATAATAATACAGAGTCTCTGTCAAGTATTTGAACGAACCCTACATGACAGCCAAGAAATATATACTTGATATATCATAGTGACAGTAAATAAGTCTTACTCATTATTGCTAATGACACTGGAATGCAGTACTGATGGGCATCCAGCTAGGCAAATACAAGAACCCTGGGATATGCCAGCTGGAATTGTCAAGCACCAATTCTACCTGGGCAGAGCTCCAGTGACTTAGCAGCCAAAGACCGACTGGGCTTGGCAAGCTGTGACTGGTGTCTCTCAGCCACTGGGAACTGAGGTTAGCTAAGGCAGGATGAATTGGCTAACTTTTCGCAGGATGTTAGCCCAATACTCCCCAACCTAGCCTCTTCCTAGCTGCATTAGGATGACAAAGTGTTGGTGGAAAATGTGAGGGATGAACTCCTAATAGTGAACAGGGTTGATGAAACTATTTTAGTAATGCTCCCTGGTAAAAACAAAGTGTGACCAAATAGGACAAGGCAGAGGACTGAAGGAAAACGAACAAACTTTCCTAACCAATGCAGTGCTAGGCTGCATTAACAGAGGAATAGAATCAAGATCGTGTAAAATGTTGATACCACTTTATAATGCCTTGGTAAAACCACACTTGGAATACTGCATCCAGTTTTGGTCGCCAGGATGTAAAAAAGATGTTAAGACTTTAGAACAAATACAGAGAAGACCAACAAAGATGATTAAGGGGCTGGAGGCTAAAATATAAAGAACAGTTGCTGGAATTGAGTATGTCTAGTTTAATGAAAAGAAAGACCAAGAGTGACATGATAGCAGTGTTTCAATATTTAAGGGGTTACCATAAAGAAGAGGCAGTCAACCTATTTTCTAAAGCACCAGAAGGCAAGACAAGAAACAATGAAGGGAAACTAATTAAGAAGAGAAGCAACCTAGAACTAAGGAGAAATTTCTTGACAGTTAGAACAATTAATCAGTGCAACAACTTGCCTCTATAAGTTGTGGATGCTCCAACACTGGAAGTTTTTAAGAAGAGTTTTTAAGACCATTTGTCTGAAATGGTCTACGGTTTCCTGCCTGAGTAGGGGGGTTGGACTAGAAGACCACCAAGGTCCCTTCCAACTCTATTATTCTGTTATTCCCAGAAATGGTAGTGAGGAAGTGGAATTATTATTCACAATTTGGTTGCAAGGCTGCCAACAACCATAGAAATGTACAGTCTCACACTCACTTTATTACTTAAGTACTCAACCTCTCTCTAGGCTGTTCAGACTATTGAGGGATGCTCGACTGAATGCTCTATCCCTCACTTAAAAATATATGAAGATTCTAGATTAGTCTTCTTCCTCTCACATTCTTCTTTGTAAAGAGATTCAGTCATGGAGTAGCACTGACATATAACCCATGCCTGAAGCGGTATAGACCGGAGACAGATAGATCACCTCTGTGAAAGGAGGCTGATGTTGATAATGGGGCCCCATAGAAAGTGGCATTTGAACAGTTACAGCACCGAAGTGGGGTTTTCTCCATTCAAGATCTTTGAAGTATCTTAATAAAAGCCCTCCTATGGCTTAAGTATTAGGTGGAAGATAAAAATACTGGAGAGGTTTTCTATAAAAACCCTAGCATTTCTGTGGGAGAGACAGGCTGACTCAGCCAAGAGGTAGAGCAAGGACTGATTACAGCCTTCCACAAAATTAGAATGCATTTCCCATTATCCATGTTGGCAATGCTAGCTGAGATGGTGGGAGTTATAATCTACTTCATTGGGAGGAACCAAATTGGGTAGGACTGTGCTACGTTTTCCCTCTTAAACTAGAGTGAGGCAGGCAATAGAGTTTAGAATGTTTCTGCCAGCATACACAGCATGAAGAAATAAGACAAACTCACAGGAGATAAAGGAAGGGAAAAACAAGATTGAAATTTTCTCTCCGTCTGCTAATTTTAATCAGTCTCTACCCAGGAAAAGAAACCAGGTGTTCTAACACCCACTCCCCATTGCACTAACCTCTGGAAAGATTTTGTATTTACGCAATTTTTTTTTAAAAAAGGTGTTTGGTATACATAGCAAATAAAAAAAAAACAAACTACTGAACTCTGCAGAAAAAAAAAACATTTTTGGAAGTGAGAGAAACCCCAGGAAAGGTCCTGACTTAGCTCTGGTTCAGCGGACCACTCTCATGAAATGCCTTCCGATGCCAGTCTGAAGTCCTTCCTTCGTTATGCAGTGATGTTAGAAGTTTACACCAGATGAGGCTGGGGTGTTAAAAGGGGAGCACTGAACCAATCCCCAATATTCCAGACTCATTGAAACGCAGTGGGATGGACTTGCCTTAATTGCCAGGTAGTAAACTACTATGACCTTGTTTTACTTTGAACTGTACTGCCAAATCAAGAGTTGGAGCACTAGAAAGAAAGGACAGATATAATAATTGCTTTCTTGGCCTGTGATCATTTCTGCCACATTTTGGTGGCACTAGGGAACACAGAGGGAACTGGACAGGGAATTTACATCCATATTTATTTATTTATTTATTTATTTATATTTAAATTTATATACCGCCCTATTCTCGTAGGACTCAGGGCAGTTTACAGGGAAAATTAAAAGTTAAAATACATCATATACAATTAAAAACGATTAAAACTAAGATTAAATTAATCCCTGAACTTAACTAAAACCCCATTAAAAATTAAAACCCCTCAGTCTGGGCCAGACAACTCAAAAAACCAAGTTTCAAGTCCCTACGAAATGAGCGAAGGTCGGGGGCGGTCCTAAGCTCCGTGGGAAGTTGGTTCCAAAGGGCCGGCGCGCCCACAGAGAATGCCCTTCCCCTGGGGATTGCCCGTCGGCATTCCTTAACCAGCGGTACCCTAAGAAGGCCCTCCCTGTGGGAGCGCACAGGACGATGGGAAGTTGATGCCGGCAGCAGGTGTTCCCTTAGATCAGGGGTATCAAACTCCATTTCATGGAGGGCCGCATCAGCATTACGGTTGCTCTCAGGGGGCCGGGTGGGTATGGCCTGGGTGGGTGTGGCCTACTGAGTGGGCGTGGCTAGAGTGCGTATGGCCTGCTGGGTGGGCGTGGCCAGCTCTACATCGTTCGCATCAAGGGTGCCTATGGGGGCCTGGGCAGGAGTGGGACAGATCTGAGGGTCTCTGGCATGAGGGGGGGTCTCTGGGCAAGGACCAAGGCAGTGGGGGCCGTTCCCTCACTGTTTCCAGGATGGCTTCGCGGGCCACATGAAACCACTTCGCGGGCCGGATCTGGGCCCCGGGCCTTGTGTTTGACATGTCTGCCTTAGATAATCCGGACCCAAGCCATTTAGAGCTTTATAGGTCATTACCAGCACCTTGAATCTCACCCGGAGGGCAACCAGAAGCCAATGCAGCTCACGGAGGTGTTACATGGGAGTATCGGGAAACTCCCATAACAACTCGCGCAGCTGCATTCTGCACCAGCTGAAGCCTCCGAGTGGTCCTCAAGGGCAGCCCCATGTAGAGAGCGTTGCAGTAGTCTAGCCGGGAGGTCACAAGCGTAGGGCATCTTGGTCCAGATAGGGCCGCAACTGGCGCACCAGACGAAGCTGGGCAAAAGCCCCCCTGGTCACTTCTCCTATATGATCTTCAAAATTGAGCCATGAATCCAAGAGGACGCCCAAGTTGCGAGCCCAATCGATGGGGGGTAACACCTCACCCCCCATCATTAGTGGTGGAACAACCTGGTTTATCTGAGATGCCGATATGCACAGCCACTCAGTCTTGGCAGGATTGAGTCGAAGCCTGTTTCTCCCCATCCAAACCCGGACCGCTTCCAGGCAATGGGACATCTCGTCGAGTGCATCACTGGTTTGGTTCAGGGTGGAAAGAAAAAGTTGGGTATCATCAGCGTACTGATGATACCCCACCACGAAACCATGAATGAGCTCGCCCAGCGGTTTCATGTAGATGTTGAACAGGATGGGAGAGAGGACCGACCCCTGAGGGACTCCACAAACGAGAGACCTCGGGGCGGACCTCTGCCCTCCCGTCAACGCCAACTGTGAGCGGCCCAGGAGGTAGGAGGAGAACCACCATAAAACGGTGCCTCCCACTCCCAACCCACTGAGACGCCGCAGTAGGATACCATGGTCGATGGTATCGAAAGCCGCTGAGAGATCTAAAAGGACTAGGACAGAGGAACATCCCCTGTCCCGAGCCCGCCAGAGATCATTCACCAGTGCAATCAATGCCGTCTCCGTGCTGTACCTTGGCCTGAAACCTGATTGGTACGGGTCCAGATAATCAGTTTCCTCCAGGAACAGAGGAAGCTGATGCGCCACCACACTCTCAACAACCTTCGCCAAAAAACGAAGGTTGGAGACCGGACAATAGTTATTTAAAACAGCCGGGTCCAGGGCAGGCTTCTTGAGGAGGGGCCTCACCGCCGCCTCCTTCAAGGCAGCGGGGAAGATACCCTCCTTCAAGGAAGCAGTTATTACTGCCTGGAACCAGCCTCGTGTCTCCTCCCGAGCCGCATAAACCAGCCAGGAGGGGCACGGGTCCAGTAAACAAGTGGTGGAGCTCAGTCTCCTCATAATCCTGTCCACGTCATCGGGAGAAACAGGGGTTAAGAGTAAACATATTGTCTGAATGAATTAGGAATTCGGGAATCTGGGTAGCGCACGCACACACACACACATCTCAATGCTTTTCCAAAAGGCCTTAAAGATCTGGCTGCTGTCAGCCCTGGATTAGGGTGGTTGGATTCACCATCTTGTTATCTGCTTTATATTTTCTTTCTTTCTTTCTTTTTCTTTTTTCTTTCTTGTCTGTCTGTCTGTCTGTCTGTCTGTCTGTCTGTCTGTCTGTCTGTCACATTTATGTAGCTGCCCATCTTATACCATTGTCTGGGCAGCTCTCCATCATCTTCTATTTGGATGGTGTCCAAAGAAATAGAGAAAAACACCTTGAGATATTTTTAATGCTCATTGTTGGGAAGAAAGGTGTCTTTGGGCTGAAAGAGTGTTTGCTGGCACCTGGCAGATATGGTGTAGAGTTTAGGACTAGATGCTTATATGCCTGAATCTGAAAAGAGAGAAAGACCAACAGAAATACAAACACTGGACAGAAGTAGTATAGCTGCCTAAGGAAGGTTATTCAGTGTTATCCCACCAGTGCAGAATTGACGCTAAAAGGCTAAGAATGAGCTGGAATTGGCAAATAATGCTAACCATCAACGAAAAAGAGCTTCTTTAGATATGTCCAAAAGAAAACAAGCAATGCATTGGTTACTGCAGCAAGATGGCAAAATGCTAATGGGTAACAAAGGAACCTACTATTTTGGCTCAGTCTTCTCAGTGTAGAGGATACAACTGCCAGATGATTAAGCTAAAGAGGAGGGATTGAAGAAGTATGATCAAGGGATAACTATTGACTTTGAATTAATTTAAATCTCTGGCAGCAGGTAAATTGCATCCTAGTATACTGAAAAACAACTTGCTCAGAGTCTTGCCAAACCTTTACATATAATCCTGGAGAACGAGCAACGCCAACCTTATCAAGCCATCGCTGTTTAACAAAAGGAGGAACCAGGGAGTGATAGACCAGCCGACCTGATGTGGATACCTGGGAACGGGACAGTAAGAGCCCTTCAACAAGGGATTTAATCTCCGAGAAAGGTAGTGAGGCTGGGCAGCCATCTGCTTGGATGCTTTCACTTGGATTCCTAGCCAGAGCAATATTAGAATAAATGGCCCTTTCCATCACTATACTTTTGTGTAAATGCCTTTGTGTAAAAATAAAAAAATTTATTTTTTTTTAAAAAAAACCACCCTGAACTGTTACTTTAAATTTTTATCAGCATCTTCCTACCCATGAGGGTTCTCCCTAGTCCTTTTACAAGGCAAATTTTGCTCTAGAGTTTCTATGCACTATGTATGATCCAGCCACATGGTCACCCATCTATCATACCTGGACTAAACTGATCTGGCAGGGGATCCTGGCTGGCAGCGCTGGAGATGAGCCCACTAGTCTGACTGAAGCCAAAAGCAGCAAAGGGGTGGGATGATAAATCAACCATGAAGAGTTTTATGTGAAGCTGCTCATTTTTACACACATTAATCATTTTGCAGCTTGAAGCAATCTTCTGGAATTCTACACCAAACAACTTATGAAATACCTAAGGAATATTATTTTTCCCCCTTCACTAGGAAGCACAATTCACATTAACTTTCTTCTACTTGGTGCTCTCCTGGTGTACTGGACTGCAACATTCAGTTACAGGAATTAAAGTCCAAGGAATGTGTGAGTCACCAGGTTGGGGAACACTGATTTACATGCTGCTGTGTTATGGTTTCTATCACAAAACTGCTTCCTTCTCACTGACATCTGTAATGTGTTAAAACTGTTTTTACAAAGAACAAAGTCTTACACCAAGATCATCAACATTGGAAAATGTGAACAACTATATGTGAAAGCCTCATGCGATTTGGTGAGACCAGCGGTTGATTGGAACAAGTGAACAGCAATGTTCATGCAAGAAGGCTATATCAAACGAGATATAAAATTCTTGTCAAGCGATTCAAAAGCTGGATGAGCTGAGAGGAGAAACGGTACAATTTCTATGTTATCTGTCCCAGGAGAACTTATCAAGAAGGTGTACAATCTACTGAGGTTAAAAACAGGGGCCTCGGTTTCATAATGAGATATGTCAGGGCTGAAGCCCCTTTACTGAGAGTGTAGGATAAATTAGGATATCTGCAGTGAGAGAAAGGTGCTTTCTTCATGTTCAAGAGATGTTCATTATTAATTTTCAGGATTTACCATCTTCCTGGGGGCTGAGCCTTGGCAGAAATATAGAACATTTTTCTGATTCATTTCTGACCATTTCTCCACTGACATATATTTATTATTGAATAGTATTTTTATTTACTATACATACAACTCAGTGCAGAACAAGACTTTTACTGTATGTGCGTAGGGATCCATGCACATATAAACTTACACACACATGCTGTATACACATGCATATAAACATACACAGGGCTTTTTTTGTCATAGAACACCCAGAATGGAGTTCCGGCACCTTGTTTGGATGGAACCTTGTAGGGTAGGCAAGGCAGGTTGTAGGACATGTGTGAGTTCTGGCACCTTTTTTTTAGAAGAAAAGCACTGAACATGCATAACTTTCATTACTTGGGATATTGGCAACTTTGTCAAAGAAGGCACCTTTTCTCAATGCTCCACTGCTTCACACCAGCAGGAATGCCTTGGAGCGCTCTGGTTCAACAATAATAAAGAAACTGCTTGCTCTTTTCTCTCACTCTTACTCCTCATACTCACATACACACACCCATTCCCTGCTGCCAAAGAGTAGGCTGAGGAAGCCAAGCACAGTTGTCCTCAGGAGGCTGAAGTGGGTTCCCAGTTTCCAGCCTCATGCTGTACTCTCAATAAATGATAGGGCCAAGTGCTGATTAAGTCTGCGATTGTTATAAATGAATTTGTCAGTGGCAGTTTTGCATCACAATGGAATTTAGCTAATTAAGTATTTCAGCTGATAACACGTCTGCCATTACATGCAATTAACAAAGCACTAGAGGCTGGAAAGATGTTTTACCACCCCTTCCTGCCAAATGTAGATTTCCAGAGGTGAAGTGGGGCCATAGAAGACCACCCAAGACCCCAACCTGGAGCTGTGTTCAGCATGGTACCTCAACCTAATCTGAAACACCCCATTTCCAGGGAAAGAACATGTATCCTTATGAAGAAATGTACCACTGGGCATACAGGAGGGAACATTGTTCCAATGAGGAAGGGTTGACTGATCTTCTGACTTGAAGAACAACTTAAGAGTCTAAGGTACATGCAAGCAAGTTAAGCTGTTCCCAAACTTAGGCCAGGGAAGAGTTGTTAAATGTAGAGTCTGTGCCACTTAAGTTGGAGAAGCAGTGGATTCATTTTGCCCAAAAACCTTGATGTAGAGTTCTTGTTTTTTATCTGAGCTTGGTTGTTTGCTTGCAGACATTTCATTAACCAACAAGGTAACATCAGTGCACTGACGATGTTACCTAGTCCTGGGTAATGAAATGTCTGTAAGCAAACAACCAAGCTCAGAGAGCAACAAGAACTCCACAGTTCAGCTCTGAGCTACATATATTCTATTCTATCTCCTTAATCTGTTTCTATTTTATATATGGAGCCTATTTATGAAGAGAATGCAATTATGAAATATCTCACCTGTGGTTTGAAGTAAGAAATTCTATGTGTCGTTGTATCTGCATTCATTTTCAGATCTATTCCATTCTGTTTATGCACTAATAAGGGGGGGAAAATCTGCACAAAATTCTAACTAGGAAGAGTTGCAAACATGAAGATTGCTTTCAAGATGTACATATTTTATATTTTTTAAAAAGTAATGATTATTCCAAATGGCTAGAAAGTATAGCAACATCATGCCACAAAACATTAAAAATGGGATGCACATGCCCTTGGAAGAGACAACACATGATGGCTTGTGGCTTTTTCTTTGTACAATGTCTCTGGGAACAATCCTGCTTTCCAGTCATTTGGCAACAATGACTGTTGTTTGAGGGATTTTAGAAATGCAATGACAGTTATAAACTGATTACATAAATAATAAAAGGAGTATAACATTTAAAAGGCAGTCTCAGAACATTTCTTAGGCTGATCTCTAAAGAGAATTACGTTCTGGCCCGACACAATAATATAAAATGTGTATTTGGAAGGGAAGAATGAAGTGCATCTTTTAAGAATTCTTAATCTGAAATGGCACAAGCATAAGAGACAAGATATTTTGCCACCTGAGAGCTCCAAAATATTTATGACCCAAAGGGAGCCATATTCCAGTTTGTTTCTTACTGACCTTCTTTAAGCCAATTTGTTACTAAACATGACGTGACAAACTTCAGTGGATAGATTTACATGATTACATTTTTCTTACAAAAATACATCCTGTGCACGGAAAAACTGTCAAGGCAAACAATCTGCTATACCTGTTGTAGCTGTATGGCCACTAACTATAATTATCCCTGCCTGGACTTCTTACATTTCATTTCCCTCGGATTACTCCATCTACATTTTCTTTCTTAGGTCTAATCTCAGGATGCCTCTGATCTAGTCCACAAACCACTGTGCCATAATACTGTATAAGATGATTCAAGATTTTTTCCCCTTAGTTTTGTTCCAATAATCTAACATGACTATCCTGCACAAATTAATTTTCAGTGAACAAAGATAATTTCTAAAGAGACACAACCTCTACCTAAGATAAAAAGCAAGCCTCAGCTACGATGCCATTTCTCTGCAAAATGATGATGGCAATATGGAAGAGAGTAGTACTTCAGTATGGATGAGTAGTACGTGAATCCTGGATAGAGAGCACATAGCAAAAGAAGCAGAGTAAGAACAGCACTATGAAGCATGAAAGCCAATATCCCAAATCCCACGGTGATAACGGATGAAAGTTCCCCACTGGCTGCTGCGCCAGATGGACATCAGAAGGCAAGCTTTTTTTTATTGAAAAGTTTTACAATACATTTTTTAACAAAGCAAAACCCCTCCCCACCCCCTCCCCTCTCCCCAACCCCTCCCTCCCTTCCCCCTCCCTGACTTCCCAGAGCTCAATACAGGGTATAAAAATACAATCATAATCTACCTTATGCAAACAACAATAAACTATTACGTCTATCGCACTTTAACTCTTATAAACTAACTACAAGCAATGTAAATATCACATCAATACTTATTCAAATGCTAGGTGAAACTTTTTAGTCCCATATTTATTCTGGATATAATCAATCCATCTTCTCCACTCCACAATGTATCTCTGTTGCGACTGGTCTTTCAAATACGCTGAAATCTTTGCCAGAAGGCAAGCTTTTTGTGGGGAGGGAATAGTGGCAAGGAAGCTACAAAAGCCCACCTCCCACCGCCAGTTCAGCTCCCTCGTTTGGCACAAAGGTCCTGGTTCAACGCTCAGCCGGTAGAAACTTAACACAACTCCCCAGTTGTCGGGGGAAAAGGCTGCTTCTTAAAAGACCAGGTGGCAGCTCGCTTTGGTAACATCAACACAGAGGAGAAAGGGCATTGGGCTAATTGGAGAATCGGCAGCGGGATTCCAGGGAGTTCAGCACAGAAGCCGTTAACAACTTCCCAACACACAAGGGCGGAACTGGGCGCCGGCAGGCGCGCGCGCGGTCTGTTGGGTATTTCGTCCTCTTGCCTCGCTCGCTCGCGTGCGCGCTTGCTTTCCTCTTGTTAGCGCAATTGCTCATTACGGGCAGGCCGCCCTCGCTAATTGCTGATCTGCATCCTGAATCCAGTCTTGAGAGACCCACTTATTGCCCTGATTAATGGCAGATGCTTCCCGGTCGTCAGGCATCAGCCGCGCTGCCGTAGCAACCGCTCACCTCAGCAGCCATTAGCTTACAGCCACTTCCACCTGTCCCAGATTTAGGGCCGCGGCAGATTAGGTGGAGAATGAGGGGTAGCTGTGGGACTTGCTGTCAGAGAAAGGAAGAAGCCGAGCCCGCTGCTGGCCAAGAGGGCGGGCAAGTGGGGAGCGAACGAGTTTAGGAGCTTGCCAGCCTATTTGGGCACTATTTGGGCATGCACAAGTCGTGGAGGGAACGGGTGACGGGGTAGAAGGGCTACGCCTCGCAATGTCCCCAAACGCAGCCGTCTCTCCTCCCCCAGCGCCCCTGTGAAGTAGCACTGCAGCAGGAGTAGCTCCAGGAGGCCGAGCACATTCTCTGCTTCTCCTTTAATTGCGGCTGAGGATCAAACGCTGGGATTCAGTAGTCTGGAGTCTCAAGGTCACCCTGAGTCCTGGGCTCTCCAGCTGCAGCTAGGAAGGGGAAGGAAAGTGAGGAGATTGGTGTTTGTGTGTGTGTGTTGTTTTGCCCCATATGTGGACTAGCACAAGGAGGAAAAGGAACTGCTTTTTCTCATACTGTCCATCTCACTCTAATAGTGCCCCTGTAGTGTAATATAACCTCCGAGTTACATTAAAAGGACTTGGAGTAATATAGTAGATCTGGAAGACAGTTGTATTCCCATAGGCTTATTTCCACCGAGAGTTCCCCTAGATTTAACAGTCCAGAGGGCACAGGCTGCTAACTTGTTAACTATTTGCATATCCCCTTTCTTTTATCACCCTCTTCCCTAATAAAGGACATTCAGGCAAACTGATGATAGGCAATGAAGATATTTGTGAAGTCAGAAACTATTGACAGTAGGGTTAATGCATAACTAAGAAGTTCTTTAGTTGGTTTCTTCATACCCCTCATAATCCTTAAACCATAGCTTGTGATCTTCACAATGAATGCCTATTCAAAACAACAATGGCTACGGACAGTTCCTTTTCTAATGAAGCTCTTGACAAGGCCAAATCTGCCATAGGGCTCTATTTTAATTATTCTTGCTCGCTTTCCATCTATGTAAACATAAACCACACCAATAGCACACTAATGATTTTTAGTATGATTTTAGAGAACACTTCCTGATCCGAAGAATAGAGTAGAGGAAGGCCAGACTGGGATTAGACTTTTCTGTATCTCTCTGCTGCCATCATGAGGTTGTCCAGATATTTCTAACCCTAATGAGAACCTCATGACTGGTTACTTAAGAACTGTTGCTCTCTTCCTTGCATTGGCTATCTTACTGACCTGATAGGCCAAGAGAACTAATCATAGTCACAGGGAATGACCATAGGTGATATTTATTATTCCCCTTTCCATACATCTACTTCTCCTTTACACTCACAAATTATGCCTCTACCCAAACTCCTCCGTATAGCTCAATCAAAAGAAATATGATAGAACCAAAAGCTTATAAATACTCATTAGATCAACCTTGCCAACATTCTAGAGTGTAACCTGTAGAGAAAGGCTGCCCTAGGTTTATTCTGCAGATTAGGGCTCCCAGATCTGGGCTGCAAAATTCCAGACAAAGAGCAGATAGCAGTGAAGAGTCAGATTTCTGTGTCTCTGCTCACATGTTGTGATTGTCCAACATTTTGCAGCCCACACCTGATAGTCTTAGTGAAGATGGCAGAACATGAAGTGTCTATGTTTCTATGATAGTGTTCTATGAAGTGTTATGTCTCCTGGAACCTATGACCACCTCAATTTGAATCTACCACTCGTGATTTCATTTTGGGTGGATTTTCAGCATTATGTGCTGATCACAAATCTTTAGACTGTCCTCTCCAGGCCTTATTAATACAGAATTGATCCCTTTTGTTCTGACATTGGCAAATGCCCAAACTCTACAAATGGTCTTTTTCAGCCCAGAGCACTCTGGCTTAGCTTTAGATTCTCACACTGTCATTTATACTGAAAATGCCAGTGGGCAGCCAGAGTGACTGGAGATTTTTTTCCCTTTCTGAGCCCTCTTTAGCCTGCATCTGGATGTGCCATGTCATTTCTATGAGTTAAGTAGCAGATCTGCTCTCAGATCATCCCAAGGAAGTTTTGGATACCTTTGGCTATCTTACCTTTCCCCCACTTTTCTGTCCATAATGCAAACCATTTACCCTTTGGGAATAGTTCTGTAATGCAGGGACAAATGAAAGAAAATCCAAGATTCAAACAGGATTAGCACTTGAAAGGCCCTCAGGCAGTCAGATCGATTCAAGCCAAGAAGACAGGAGAAAGTTCAAAACAAAGGCACACATGTTTGGAAATACCACGTGATGCTTCTGTTCTGGGAGTGCATCATGTCAGATTGCTTGTGGGAGACCATATAGGTGAATACTCTCCAATTCACATAGTTACACACAGAGTTTAAAAGTAGCACGTCATAAGGGTTTCTGCTATTTTCCTGGCCCCAAAAGCAAAATTTTTTGAAATAAACTAGACAACCTGTGTCCCACTGGGTCATTGTTTCAGAGATATTCCCTTGCCTAAACAGAAAAACAAAATGACCATGAGCAGGCAAAAAAGCATGGGAGCAAGGATGAATCCTGACTTCCTGCTGGCTTCCCCATTGAGTTTCTTTGTGGAAATTTGGCAGAGAGCATTAAAAACCTCCCTTCCTAGCTAGTAGGAAATGTCTTGAAAATGAAGGTCATGTGTCTACAGCAACAGAAGCATTGATGTAGCTATAATTTCCCCAAATTTAATTCCCTCTGTACTCATGGATCCTGGATTTTGGACACATTCTGTAAGTTAGCCCATTTAAAGTCCTTGGTTCAAAAACTGTTGCCTTATGATGCACCCTTTTGCCCAGTTAAAGGTAGTATATACAGTAGATGATGAAAAGTTGCTGCCTTCACAGTCTGCTTAAAAGAACTGGCTGTTGTTTGAATGCTGTTGTCTGATTCATCATCACTATTTTTATGTATACTCTTCTGTTCCAGTTTTCCATGTGCAAAGAGGTTTGTTTTCTGGGAGCATTGAGACATAATATTACTGTACATATTACTGATTAGTTTGATCTGTGATACATATCTCTACATGGTTGAGTTGAGAAACAGCCTAGACCCCAAACTGGAGTTGAAAGATCACAGTTATATTCATATAATTTGCCCAAGAATTGCTTAATATAATGGGCTAGTTCATACAACATGCTAAGGCAATGGCTACATTCCCAAAACACCCTAAACATAACTCCATTTTACCCTATGCTAATAAAACTATATGAGCCAAACCACCATGTAGACATATAAATAAATTGAATGATGGGCCTGGATTAGCATTCATTAGATAAAATCTTTCCCCAAACTGAATGTGATATCTGTGTGTGTGTGTGTGTGTGTGTGTGTGTGTGTGTGTAAACGTATGTATAGTTGAGGCCATGAATGAAATTAATCCTTAATATTGACTGATAGTTAGATAGTTCTTTGTTGGCTGCTTGATCTAGATGTAGGCATAATGTAAGGGGGGGCTAGAGGCTTTAGTGAGCTGCTACATTAGCATAATTAGCAAAGAGAATGAAGGAATTGTGATATCTTAAAGAAAATAATAATGAAGAAAAGTTTTTTAGATTACTAAAATTGACTAAAGAAGTACATGAAAGAGATTTTTAAATTAAGAATAGTACTGTATTGGAAAATTATATAGAACTAATCTATTCCTTCCCTTCTCAAAGTAGTGAATTTTTTATTCACCCAGATTAAACTATTGGCAAGTAGACTCATTAGTTAAGATATTTTATCTATGTATGTTATTATTAGCATATGAAATTTACTGTTCCTGTATGTGAGGATAGCCAATGACTTTATAACACAATTAGATAAGTTGACAGAGGGTAAGTCTATCAATAAATATTAGCTATAAGAAAAGCCAGGCAATTTATTTCCAACTGCCATGTGCCTGGAAAAAAACAAATCTCTATCGTAGCTTGTTTGCAAACATCTTATAGCTACAGCATTTCAGGTTTAAAGAGGTTAGATTTTTGATTGGGACAATAATTCTTATATTTTTATGTTGATATTTGCAATGATTCAGATCTAGGATGGCAGGAGTAGGTGAAAACACAATGTACTACTATTGGTACATTCTTAAAAGGTTGTAGAAAAACAACAGTTATGAGTGCAGATTAGGGTTGGGGGGTGTTAGTAAGATCAGAATGGAGAATCTTGGTTATACAATATCAGCAAATTTTAGCTAGAAACTAAAGCTATTGGCCAAATGAAATTTAGCAAATTTAAGTGTGCTTTCTGTGAAATAGGACAGATGCATTTGCTGCAGATATTCTCTCAGTGTTATCCCATTTTTCTTTACAAGGAAGCTTGTGTGAAATAGAACTCCTGCCTCAGTATTTTGATGAAATGGTGGGAAAAACTCCTGACTGAAAACTTGAGGAGCTGCTTGCAGAATATTTAGACCATACTGAACAGCTAGACTTAACATAAGGCTTCTTCCTACGTTCTAGTTTTCCTACTGTCTCAGGTCATTTATAGATCACAATCTTTGCCGGGAACTCTACACACTGCTATCTTCTGTAAGCCAGAGGAGGGGGGGGGGAAGAAACCCACTTCTTATGTTTATACTCTCCCCCACCCCAACAACTCTTTTTTTGCCTATGATTCATTTGCTAAAAAAATACAAGAATCAATGGACAAAGATAATGAACTGTTATCCTGAAGCTGTCTTTGACCAAAGGAATGTAAGGTTGGAAGATATTCACAGCTTCCTCGTGATATTTATGATGTCCTGACATGTACAGTATGAGTGAGACTCAATCCTAGTAGCAAAACTGAGGAAAACAAATTTGTCCATTGTCCATAAAAATAATTGTGTGGGTTATGGAGAGGAAGTGAAAGGAAGTCTTTAGCTTCACTACAGATTCTGATTTTGGAAACTTCATTTGTTTGGGATGGCTAGGTGAGAATGGAAAGGGAAGAGCTGCAAATTCGATTCTGAACCCCAAATTAGCATTTGCTGCTGCTACACCATCTTTACTCTGACTGTATACAGGTCCAAAAGTACAGACAGAACATGGTGAAACAAAGTGGCTCCTGGTTGGCTAAAGGAGTGAGATAAGGCTGCACACTTTCACCTGATTTATTCAACCTATATGCTGAATATACGTATATTAAGGGAAGCTGAACTGGAAAATTAGCATGGTTTTAAAACTGAGGAAGAAACATAAACAATCTGCATTATGCTGATGACACTACTCTGATAGCTAAAAATGCAAAGATCTGCAAGCTCTAGCAATAAAAGTCAAGAAGCGCAATTAAAAAATGGGAATAAAATTAAATATAAATAAGACAAAGCTAACGACAATAGGTACAACAACGAGCCTTAGAACTGACAAGATACTGAAGTGCCTTTTAGGATCCATCATCAACAATAAAGAAATAGGTAATCAAGAAATATGCCACAGACTAGCATTTGGTAGAATAGTTATGAACATCTTAGAAAAGATGTTCAGATGTTATAATACGTCTATACGTTCAAGCATCAGAATAGTGCAATAAATGGTATTTCCCATGGCATTTTATGGTAGCAAAGTTCAACTCTGAAGAAGCATGACAGAAAGAGTACTGAACTTTTGAACTGTGTTGGTGGGAGAAGACACCTGAGAATACCACAAAGAGCCAAGAAAACAAACAAATGGATCACTGAACAAATCTGCCCAGAGGTCTCACTTGAGACACAAATGACCAGGCTCAAATTATCCTAAATTTGTTCACATTGTGTGAAGATTTTTCATTCTGAAGACGGCTCTATGCTGGGGAAAGAAGAAGAGGATGACCAACAGCAAGCTGGATGGACTCAGTTATAATTGCAATGAGTGCACTACGGGGGAGAGCTGAAAAAAGAAGTTTGGGGACAGGTCGTCATGAAGAAAATGTATCTGTGGTCACTAAGCATCAACTGAAATCCTGGGAATTGTGTATGAAAAGCCTATAATAGAAGTATCCATTTTAAGTTTCCAGATATGCTTGTGGAAATCTTAGCATACAACTGCTGGAAGCGTCTGCTTGCTTTTCAGCTCTGCTTCACAGCATCGATCTGTCTCCTAGAAGTAAAGACGCAACTGGCCTTTTTATTTTCTTACTTCCCCATGCTTTTGATGGGAGGTGCAGCTGGCCCCAGCATGAACCAATAAGAACCACAAATTGGCTCAGTACTAGTTATCTAGTTATCTATCCCAAAGTCACCAGACGGTCTTTGGTTTTCACGTATGTTGGAAAGTAGGACTAATGAAAGATCTTACAGATCCTTTGTTCTGACAGGAGCTTCTGTTGTGAAAGAAGGCTTTATTGTATAAAGCAACAATGAGTCTAACAATTCCGTAGTGAGGATACTTCGGTGGTTATTTTTCCTCTCTGTTTGTACTAAGAGGGTACAGCATATTGGCAACTAATTTCTTGGCTTCATTTTGTTGGCCATCGGTCTTCAGCCATAGGGCTGTCCTTCTGCTTTTGTTTGCTGCACTAAAGTGTCAACTCGCATCAGAATTCTCTTTCTGTGCCATGTAGATATTTAGTGATCAAGTCACCCTTTACCCTTCTCTTAGAGAGACTAAACAGATTGAATGGCTTTGGTCACATTCGCAGCCCTCGAGTCATTCTTACAGAGTCCTTACAGATAAATCTCTGATTTATCAACACTTTTTTTTCCTTACCAATACATTCCTCCCTCCCCCCTCACCCCCATCCCCTGCAGTACTGTATAAGCACATCCTCTGGATGCGGTTTTTAGCAATGGCTTTTAATGACAGCCAGTTTGGTCTAGTGGTTATGGCACCTGGCTAGAAAGCAAGAGGTTGTGAGTTCAAAGCCAGCTGGGGTGACCTTGGGCCAGTCACTCACTCTCGGCTCAATTCACATCTCAGGATTATTGATGTGGGGAAAATAGGAGGAGGAGGGTGTGCTGGATCACTTTATTAGGAAAAATAATAAAGGTGGGAAACAAGCAGTTAAAAACTTCACTTTGCTATTCCTGATGCACAAGTCCTTGTTTATTTAAGGGATTGTTTTAGAGATAATACAGGACTATTTCTTTGCAAAATTTAAATACATTTAACAGCTCTATTATCAGAATTCTTGTTTCTCTTCCAAAGACTATTCCAAGAATCAAATGGTGATTGCAATACCTGTTGAGGTCTCTAAGGAACATTCTAGGTTAATTAGTCCACCATCAAAGATGCAGATTAGATTAGAATTAGAAAAACATTGCCTGGAACATTGGAAAGTGAATGAGGAATGATCCATCAAACTGTGTTTAGCCCAGGTAATTATGGAAACAAAGAGTGAGTAACATAGTAGAAGGTGATTCTATTCCTTGTGGAGGATTTGGATTAACAATTAAAATAGGCTGTTTTGTGAACAGTATAACTCCTAAATTTCATCTGTATTTTTCACAACTGACCCTTAGAGAACTCTCAGACAAGCCCAGATGCTTTCCTTCCCTTCCTTTGTGTATGTTTAAAGAATGGGAATCAACATATTCAACTTTGTTTTAACAGGCTGGCAGGTTTTATATCAGTTTCAGAGGAGACTGAAAGGGTTTATGCTGGTCGTCCCACAAGATGAGATGGCTAATCCAAGACACATTTGGCCCTTCGAGGCACTGGGAGAGAGACAATAGTACAGTACAAGATAACCCTCTTAACACCCATCCTTTTGGTGGATTACTTCAGAGAAATTTGTACTAATGAGCCAAATCTAGTTATGGATTATGGGAATTGTAGATTAACGCTTCAAGACAGTACTATTTATTTATTTTTTTTAATCCCATTTATATCCCGCCCTTCTCTGAAGACTCAGGGAGGCTTACAATCTAAGCACAAATCAAATGTGCTTAGCAATAGCATAGGGGGAAACTACTTTTGGCATGCCTCTATTTCTGTGATGCTGGCACATGAAGAACCATGAAAGCAAAGCTGAAATTCCTTATTTGTCTGAAATGGTATAGGGTTTCCTGCCTGAGCAGAGGGTTGGACTAGATGACCTCCAAGGTCCCTTCCAACTTTATATTATTATTATTATTATTATTATTATTATTATTATTATTATCATTATCATTATTATCATTATCATTATTATTAAGTGGGACCATCGTGGAGGTGGAGAAAGACCTGCCTGGCACTTTCCTTGTCTAGCTATAGGATTGTGAATGCTTTCAGAGTATAGTATTTGACTCTGAGGGGTCCTTGGTGCTCTCTGAACTTGGTTGTTTTCTTGCAGATGTTTCATTATCCAAACTAAGTAACAATATCACTGCTCAACAACCAGTCATTTCTGAGCTACAAATATTCTATTAGTATTTGACTCTGTTTGGAGTGTGTGTGTGTGTCTCCATGTGTGCTTGCTCAGGTAGCAGGATCCTTAGCAATAATTCCATAATAACGATTATGTGATCACAAATCAGGGATGGAGAATATGCCTCAGAGCTTTCCTCCCCAATTCTTCAAGTCCTTTCCCACCCAGAGAATACATTTCCCCTCAAACACCTTCCCCCATTGTTCTTTGGCCAGAAAAAGGTTAGATTCAAATTGTCTCCTGACCACAATAATTCTCCACGGGTGACTGAGAAAATATGCTCACTCTGTGTCTGAATGGGTTGTGAGAAATTTATGTGGGACATCTTCCCTGGGATTTAGAACAAGGAAATGAAGGCAAGGCTCTGTGTTACCAGATGTCACATATTTTTTAAAAAATGTATTCAGTTTCTACTTAGGAGGGAATCCTTTTTTGGAAGACACCAAGAGCCCTGCTTGGGCTTTCAGTTCATAGTATGGCTCCTTCCCAGAACTCTGCATAACTCTGCACTGACAGGGCAGCAACGGAGCAACTCTGTTGTTTTCCCTACATTGCATGAAAAGTGAGGCTCAATATTGTTTAACTTACAGCTAACTTAGGGTGCTAGGAGGTGAGGTAGAGGCATGCCAAGGCAGCTGTTGATGGAGAGGGCAACTCAAGCTGAACCAAGAAACATTTCAGGAATATTTCAAGAATATTCCAGAATATTACAGGATTCTGGCTTCCCCATACATGCCACACTGGGCTAACTTCCTAGAAGTTACCTCAGGAACAACTCAGGCATCCTTCTTTTTCTCTAACTGTTGCCTTAGGACACTTTCCATCTAAACTGACGTTGCCAATCAAAGCTACCTTTGTCTGGTGCACCTTTACTCAAAGGCCACTACACCCAAGATCAATATCAAGGCAAATCAATCACTCTTGAATATCCTTTAATTTATCTATCAGTCAGGGCAGCTTAAGAGAAACAAGGAGGGTTGGGGGAGGGCGGGGTTTGAGGCATGCTTGTATGATGAACAGGAGTTTAATTCATTTTAGTAACTGTGTCCTGAATGCCAAATGTTCTGGATTAAAAAGATAAGGCATTGTATTATATTAGTGATTGGGCTGCTCAGTTCCACGAACAAGCCTTGGTGACAGAATTGGGAAGGAAACTGGAATTAAGAGAGTGAAGAGTCACTGATTTCAATAAAGGACTGTTCGTCTGTTTGTTTGTGGAGAAAACCTGAGACAAGGACAAAGCGGATATGAGACCAAAAGGCACTTATGAGCATCCAAGGAAAGGGGTACTTGGGGCTACAGAGAGGTGGAATGAAAAGGAATTAGCCAAGCAGAGCTTAGTTCAGCTCCTACACTGTGCCTGGCTATGGCTGGCACTGTGGGTCTCAGAATAGCATAATATCTTGGGGGGGGGGAGGGCGGGAAAGGGGACAGTATGGAGGCATTTTGATTGGCCTAGATTCCTGTGAATTTAGAATAAAGCACAACTAGGTGGCTATATTCTGCCGCTGCCCACCCAACTGTGCAAATGGGTTAAATTGCCCTTCTCCAGGCCTCACATCCTGCCAGCAAGTCCAATCCACAGTCTCCTGGCAAGTTAGACACTGGCTGCCTTCAGCAGGGAACTAACCCCTTCTATGGCCTTCCTTGGGTGATTACGTTTCTGCACTGGCAGGCTTCTACCCCACCTCCCACTTTGCGGAGAGTTGGCTGGCTCCCTGCAGGCTGGCACTGCGATCAGTGGAAAAGAATGAAAAGACAAACAGTATCCACTTATGCTCCACTCTGCTGCCAGATCCTGTCCTCATCCTTCAAAGCAGCCTGTGGCATGTGAAGAGTTTGAAAAGAACCACTATACTGCTGTAAACTGTAATGGGGAGGGGGCTGTTTTTGCAGTTGGTGCTCTGTAGAGAGTGCCTGTTTTTACTGCCAGATGTTCTGCCTATGCACAGAGTTGAATGTTTCTGTGGCATGCTAGTCTGTGGGCCATATGGGACTGGAGGCATGTTGCCGAAAAGTGTTAATTATTTCTGGGAATATTTGCAGGATATATGTGTGTGTGTTCTCTCTGAGTTTGTGTGTGTGTGTGTGTGTGTGTGTGTGTGCAGGTATCTCTGCAATCTTATGCGCATGTATGAATGAACATTTCATTATCATGCAATAGTCCTATGTATACATTACATTTTGCCTATGTGAAGATCTGTGCATGCCGATACCATGTGTGGGATATGGGGTCTTGCTGTATGCTATCTCAGTCCCTGTAGGCATGCATGCATGTTTGTATGGATGGATGGATGGGTGTATAGTCCCTTAATTTTTGAAACATCCATTTACCGTAACCATCCAAAAAGCTTATGACACAATCTTTCCACCTGATGGTGTCTGATTGTGCTGCAATAAACAAATCCCAGAATTCTTGTTCAACGTGGCCAGTGGGTATTATGGGACGTGCAGTCCAAGATAGCTGGAGATCACCTGGCTGATCTGTTAGAAAGTGTGTTCAAAGAATGAGTTACAATATGACCTTGCTGCATTATGATGGAACTGTCATTTGGAAATCTTTCAGCTGTTGAGGCTTTCCCAGCAATGCCAGAGAGTACACCTGTGTCTCCTGTTAATTCTTTGGGACCCTGGTTGGGGAAAAAAGAGCTGGGAAAGCCATCTTGCTTCAGTCCCTTGCCTTGCACCTGACCTGCTGGTTGACCTTGCAAGGTCTCTACAATTTGGGATCCTCAGCCTACCATCTCCCTTCTCAAAATGAAAGCTTCCCATGGATTTGCAGCTGCTTTGTTGGTGTTACAGGCCGCACTGATGCTAGAACTAGAAACAGCATCAGAGTCTGGTCGTACCACGGCTGGCACCATGGGGGTCATTGCTATTGGAAAATGTGAACTTCTTAGCAAAGCTTCAAAGGAGACTCTGTTGCCCTAATAATACTTACCCGCCCCCCCTCAGCTGCACCCCTTCCCACAGCTGTATTTGTCTCTCCAGGATCCAGGATAGGGAATGTCACCATTTTGGGGAACCCATCACAGAATCAGTCATTCAGGCTAAGCAGTTTTACCTTTCCAGCTCTTTGCTTTCTCTTACTGTACATGCAACTGCCCTAAGAACTGTTCAAGTTCTCCTTCCATATTTTGCATCTCTAGAGGTTCCAGTCACTCTGCCGAGATCAGAGTGGCCATGCAAACTTTGCTTTACCTCTTTCCACAAAATCCTTCAGTCACCTTGCAGAAAAGAATTGCCTGAGTTCTGTGAGACACAGGCCCCAGAGGCAGGTTATTCTACTGAAGGCAAAGAAGCTGCGTGGGGGGGGGGGAGGGGGGGACCATCAGATAGGCATGGGGTGGAGAAGGAAGGGGGGGTGGGCTTCCCTCAGAACTCAGTGGAAAGAGAGAAGCAATGGGCAGAAACACCAAGCAAGGCCTTCGCGCACACAGCGCTGCTGCAGCAGCAACAAAAGCAGAGTCTTTGGCACTCCCAGGGCAACGGATGGCAGCATCCATATGCCATTGAGCCCAATGGCTCCTTTCTGCAGAGCAAGGATAAAAGCAGGCTGAAAGTTTGTTGCTGCACTTTGTGATACCAAATGCTCTCCGGTCGAGTCCAGGGTTCCCGAAAGAGCTGGCATCCCTCTCCCCAAGCGTCTCGCCTAACAACGCGGCGCCCCCGGCGCATCCTAAAACCGCCGCCGCCGCATCCTTTACCAACTCAGGTCCCGTTTCCGTTTCCACCCTCAACCCGTCCCTCGAAAGGAGATCCCGGTCAGTCTCCGTGCCTCCACCGGGCACCGTCCTCTCCGTCGAGCCTCCTCGCCCTCCCGCCCGCCGTCCCTCCCCGCGAGGCTCTCCGGCAGTCGCTGTCCACGGAAACCGCCGCCGCCGCCGCGCGTGAAAGCCGCTCTGACTCACCGTTGGGATGGATGTGGCTGGTGAGGATGGTGCCGGCCAGCAGAACATGCCACAGCCCCGTGCCCACACGGGCACTGGCGCCCAGCTGCAGCCATCGAGCCATTCCTCGGCAGGAGGCGCGGGGATGGCAGGAGGACGGGACGAGACCCGATCCGGGGGAAGCAGGGAGAGGGAGCGGGCGGGAGCCGTCTGTCCCAGCCGGAGTCCGCCCGGCGCTGCTCCCCGCAAGAACTCAGGGCACTTCAGGGCCGCTCAGCACCCAAGCCCGCCGCGGGCTCCTCGCCTGCCCCATCGGCGGCTCATGGCCCGACGGACCCGCCGCCGGGGCTCGGAGGGCGAGCTGCGGGGAAGCGAGGGCGTCGGGCGGAGCAGGGGGCTCGCTCCGGCAGCCAGCGCTGGAGAGCCGCGCCGGCCAGCCGCATAGACCCCCCTCGCCGGCCGAGCGCCGCGGCGCGACTGTGCGTGTGCGTGTCTCTCTCGCTCTCGCCCGCTCCGCTCCGGGTCCTTCCCTGCCAGGCAGCGCTGGGCTGGCGGCGAGCACCTTGTCCGCGGCAATGCAGACGAGAAAGAAGAAAGAGCCAGCGAGAGGGGGGGGGGGGGGGGCTGCAAAACCCGGATTGGAATCCGCCACGGGAAGGGACGGAGCAACAGCTGGTTCCAGACTGACAAGCTCCGGAGACGCAAACAAGCTCTCCGCTGGGAGGGAGCCGGAGCCGCAGCCGCCAGGCGGAGCCGCGCGCACTTGCCTCCCGTGCCTGCCTCCCGGCGAAAGCGGGGGGCCAAAACCTGCCCGCCGAGACTCGGGGAAAGGGGGCGGGCGCGCTGGTGGCCGCACCTGCCTTGTTTTTTTTTTCCCCGCGAAGGGAGGGAAGGGAAAGCTGGACGCCAGCCCGTAAGCAAAGATGGGGCTGTGTGGGGAGACGCCCTCCCCCATGGCCAGCCTACTTTCTCCTCCTCCGGCCCTTGTCGGAGCAGCCCGTCCGTCCAACAGCTCCGCTGCTCCCAACCCCGTCCGCTACCTCCACCGCCCTCCCTCCTTCGCGGCCCTCGCGAATTCAGTCCCGCCGGCACCCCGAGGGGAGCCTCCGATCTCCGAGCGGCCTTCCCAAAGAGAGCCAAGAGTTGCCCGGCCGGTCGCGCCCTCCACCTTCCAGCCAGGAAGGGGGCCAAGGTCAATGAGCCCACCGCGACACGCCCCCTGCCCGCCCGTCCTTCGGCTGCCGCTGTTTTTTTTTTTTTTTTTGTTTTGTTTTAGGAGGCATCGCCTCTTCTTTTCCCTGGCGAAGGGAACTCCGTTCGGACGTTGCAGAAGGCAAGAGAGCGAGGAAGTGGGGGAGGAGAGGGACCCCGCCGATTTGGGAGAGTCAGCCGTGCCCCTCTGCCAGGAAGGCTGGCTCCTCTTCCTCCGCTGTAAAAAACCTGGGCAGAGGAGCCAGAACTCCCGAGGGATTCCGAAGTCCCGTCTGCTTCCGACTCCAGGCCTGCGCTTCTCTGATGCAGGCCAGGGGCTGCCAATCACCGGCATTTCTGTTCTGGACAAATGTCCCCCCGAGGAGCTGCCTGGAATCCCTGCGCTGTCCCTGGGCCCCTTCTGCTGCAGAGGGAGGGCGGGAATGACCCTGCCGGTGCCCGAGTCAGGACAGGATTCATCCCAGGAGGCTGACCCGATGCCAAAAGACACCTGCGTCTGTTCCAGCGCAGAGAAGACCCGCAGCCAGCAGGAAGAGACACAAAAGATGGGACAAAATAGGCAGAGAACAATACAGGCAGGCTGAGGCACATCGGCAAACAATAGGTACAACTGAATCGCACAAAAAAGGCACACCGAGCAACATTCGGGAATGCAAACATGCATGCACATGCATCACCTGCACGCACACACCCACCCACCCAGGAAAGCATAGCAAAGCCAGAGACGTGGAAAAACAGGGAAGGACGGGAAGGTATAGAGACAAAGCAGCACAAAGAATAATGGGCAATTATATAGTCCAGCTTTCCCTTACCTGGTCTCTGGCAGATTTGCTAGCGTGGCACTTCCATCACCAGGCACCCCAGTGATGTGTTGGCTAGGGATTATGAGAGGAGTAGTCAATGCATCTATCAGGCATCAAGGAACAGAGAAAAGGGACCAATCCAGAGGGAAAGAGACCCTGAAAATATAACACAGAGTTATGTGCAGTGTGTCCACACAGTACAGCTTATGTGGGGGCTTAGATCTCAAGTCAGCAAAGCAGGCTTCACACATGTAGGGCCTGGGGGTGGGAGTGGGGAACAAGACCCTTCCCTCATACACTCTCTTAACCCATCCTTTAAGATATCTTACTGGTAGGGGTTTGGCTGAGTGCCATACATGTACATGGTCTTGAACTGGAAGGAGGGCCAATCCCACTCAAGGACTCTTTGGGGGGGGGGGAAACACAGTCACTTGAATCTAGGGCAGCAAAATGCCTCTAAGGCAGCTGCTTAAGAGCCTCCCATCACAGAACCTTTGCCACTCCTTTGCAGGCACACTTAGCTCACCTGCTGGGAGCAACATGCTGGGCAGCTGTAGCCGTCCATAATGCTGCCGCGTCCACTCCCTCCGAGGCCCCGAAACAAGATAGGTCAGAGCTGAGGTGGAGGCAAGCTCCCTTCTAAAGTTCTGAAGCTGTGTGGGATTCTGAAGACCTATTTGTGGGGAGGTGTAAAATGGATTTATTTGAAGTTCAGAAACTGCCACTCCAGGATATTCTGGATGGAGACGCAGCCCCCCCCCCACCCTTTTAAAACACTTACTTAGCAGACACAATTCCCCCGGGGCAGCAAACGCATCAAGGTTTTTGAATGGAATTGTCTGCTTTAGAGGTTACATAAATCTGCCTCTGCCTTCTTCCTACCGATTTCTCTGGCACTGTGCTTATTTTAGGAACTTTTGACTTGCTGGACTAGGCCCTTAGTGCCCCAACTTTCTTTCGGAGGACAGTATCCCCATCAGAAACCTGTGACACCACCCCCGACCTGACTGTCAGAAAGAGAACAAGGGACCAGGCGAGTGTCACAGAAAAAGGGGGTGGGTGCGCTTAGGGGGACACCGGCCCTGACGGCCACGGCTGGGGTTGTACGAGACAAAGTCTCAGCAGTGACATCACTGCCCAGCCTTGGGGTTTCCATAGAAACCCCCTTTCAAGCAGACATTGACCTGAGCATGGGGGAAGGGGGAGGGGAAGATTTGGCTGCTTGCCAGCAGGTGTTCCTCAACCCCTGAATGCTTTTCAGGAGGGAAAGGTATTTACAGGTGCTGTACTGAACTGCATCAAGGAAGTGGGGATGCACAACTGGTGTTTGCTTGTGAGTATGTTGCAAAGATTCAGTTGCACTCCTGACACCTATGAGAAGTGGCAGTCAGTGCTCTCCAGAAAGACCGATAGGTGCCTTTCCGCTTCCCAATTCTGACAATGTCAGAAGCAACCCGAGGGATACACAAAAGCTTGCATATACATACACATTATCATGCAAAAGAGGGAGCAGGTTGGCATTCATTGTTCTGGGCAACAGTCAGGTGGGCATAATGGCAGTTGCCATTATCGGAGGAAATGTATCTTGTCGCTTAAGAGGAAAGCCACGTATCAGAATTAATCAGTGCTTCAAAGTCAGGCTGCTGAGTTTAGGCTCAGCCATTGCTGACTGCAGTAGTTTCACCTTTGTAGTCAATAAATGCACATTGGGAATCTGGTATGGAATTTAATTTTCAAGGAATCTTTGAGAGGTGGATTATTTGGAGCAAGACTTTTTTTTTGTCCTCATGGCTCTGGGATCGTTTTGGACAGAGTGGGCTTCCCTGAGATTTCAGTAACCAAAAAGAAACTTGACCAGGGGTCTCACTGGTGGGTATGAAATGGACACTCTGCGTATCTTTTCCCAATTCACTCTCACCCCCTCACCCCAGTTTTCAACTCCAGACACCCCTACTTTCTTGCTTTTTTCCCCTCCATGTTCCTTTCTAAAAAATTCCAAATATTGCATAATACCAGTGATGGGACTAAGACTGAATGTCACGCAGCAAACGAAATGCCTGCTCTGAAGGCAGCATTTCTCAAAAATGCCTTTCAAGAGGACCTTTATCTGCAAAAAATATGATCACAGAATTTGGCATTCCCTGTGCTGCTTCAAGTCACGGAAGTCAATAAAAGTCCAGATGTGTCGGATATTAATCCTCAATGGCTACGCTATGCTGCTTGGGAATTACAGATATTCAATACACCAAGTTGGGGAAGGCTATTATATATGCCTGTGATCCTTAATACAAAGATGGAACTACTTGCTTTTTTGGTCCCCCCATCTCCAGAAATGTTTCTCGAGCCAATCACTGCCCCAAACTTTCTCTCCCTCCCCCCCCAATCTTGAATACTATCTCCTATTCGCCCATGGCTTAAGCAGAAGTCTGCAGTCCCTGCTGTTCTGGAGTCTTTTGATGATTGATGAGGGAGGGACAAAACACCTTGGCAGCAGAGAATAGTTAAGTTTTTCTATTTTCATGAAACTCATAAATAGGTCTAATGCACAGATGCTTGGGTCACATGTGAGGTCTTTCTTAGTAATATTTGTGCCTCTTTCAGGCTGGGACCCATTTACATTAGTTATACAACTGCCAGCACCAGAGAATAGCAATGGCCCAATTGGCAGCTGATCTCAAGATCGCTGCAGCTACGAAGACCCGAAAATCACTGGCTCCTCATTGGTGTTGTGTGAGGTCTTACTTGGCAACACAAAGTTTACACCAACAAAACAGATGACGTCCCAGCGGGGAGACTTTGCACCGCTGACTGGCAAATCTCTGCTTGCCTATTTTAATTTCATAGCAGCCAACAAGAGGCATTGAGGATTTCCAAATAAAGTTTTGGTTGTGCCTCACGCATGGATTTTCACCTGCATGCAGAGGGCTATATCTAAAATAGTCCCTTCCCCCAGCTTGAATAATACTAATGGCTAGATGAAATTAGGACTGACCTCTCCCTCATATATTACATGGATGGCTACTGCTGGTGCCAGTTTGGAGGATTCTTGTCAAAGTAATTAATTTGAATCTGGAGCATATTGGAAGAAGAAGGTTAAAGCCTCCCTCTGTCCAGGGAAGTTCTGATCCAAATAAGCTTTTCTATCACTCCCTTTGAAAATGGTTTTGCCCTTCCTTTTCCCACCTTAATCATACATCCAAATTATATATTCCTTTAAAAGTGAACTCCAGCATTAAGCTTGCAAAAGGAACTCAGTTGCAGAAGATATGGGAGAGAAAGGAGCTTCTTAATGGTGATTTGAGGGAATACCAATATTGGTTCAGACCTGGAGGGCCAAACCAGCCCCAATTTCCTCAAGAAAAAGGTCTCAACCTCTGCTAAGATTGAGTGAACCAAAACACATGTTTTTAGAGAAGGCAGGAAGGCAGCAGAGCAGGGCCAGACTTTTCTCACCCACTTCAGTTCTTAAAGGCCTTTGAGCATCTCGTTAATGGTTCATTCCCTGGAGATGCAAAAGAAATTAGCTCTGCAGTGGATAGAGGCATGTGCAAGAAAGAAATTGCATCCCATCACTCTAAAAACCGGTGTCTCCTCAATCACTCCTTGTCTGTCCTGACCCTATTTCCTTAACCTTTCCACTATTTTCCCTTGCTTGGCCCTGGCAAAACATTGAAGACTATAAAAGCAGGACAACAATTGGGCTGGTAAAAGATAAGCAACTACTGAAGACGGGTCCCTCTGGGGAGGAGGAAACAGAGCATAACAAGATTGTGAGTTTCAATGGAAGGACTATCATAAGTCAGTTGTTTGTGCATTTATCAAGTGATGGATTGATTTTCAGGAAATCCTGAGTTTTATCAAAAGGTTCCGGATGACATCAGCTATGTTGTTTAAGTTTCCCTGAAATATCACCTCTGTAGCGTTTTCTTCTGTAACACAAAGCTTTTGGAGAATTTTGACAGCATAGACTGCACGAGTCCATGCCGAATTTACACAGGACCATTGCCAGGCCCAATAGCTCCTCACAAAATGAATTTGCACCCTAAGGCAGCTTTCTTCCAACTGCGTTGGATTTCAGTTCCCATAAATCCCTCGGGTGGCTAGATTTTGGTAAGAGGAAGCTGCTGTATGTGAGCCAGGGTGCCAGGAAGTGAACCTGGAATTGTTGGCATGCAAAGTATATGCTTTCCCATTGAGCTTTCCTACAAATCCTAAGAGGCTCATGATATAAACACAGGGGGATCCAGCTGAAGGGGAAAAACCATGCAGACAAGAATACATGTTTTAAAACCAAAGCTTTAATCTGTGATTTGCTCCAAAAGATTATTTATTTATTTATTTTATTTTAATTCTATTTATATCCCACCCTTCTCCGAAGACTCAGGGCGGCTTACAAGCTTAGCAGTAGCCTTCCTTCTATGTATATGCCTGCTTGTTAGGGCTTTCACCCCCCCCCCAAGCGGCATTATTACAAAGTCAGCTTAATTGCCCCCAACAATCTGGGTCCTCATTTTACCTACCTCGGAAGGATGGAAGGTTGAGTCAACCTTGAGCCTGGTGGGACTCGAACCTGCACTAATTGCAGGCAGCTGGTGTTACTTAAGGAGGCATTAGCCCACTGCTCCACCAAGGGAAACTAAAAGAGCTTGCATGTTGTTAATATTTCTGCTGGCTTAAAACTGCTATCTAACATGGTTGGTCACGCTAGCTCATGGTTTGATAGATAACCAACTGGGCTTGCTGCCCCAAAAGAGGACTCTTCTTCAAGTCCAGGTATTTTACACCAGCAATCTGGATTTGAGGTGGATTTCCATCCCATCCTTGCTTCTTTCCCCCCCAAATCCTTTGGGATCATTATCATTATAACCAATTTGTTGCTTGACTCTTTCAGATTCCTGTACCTAAAGTTCTTTTGTCTGCTATGCAGCAGCTCAACTAGAATTTATAGTACAGCATCGGTAAAGTTATTAAGGAAGATACAAAGTAAATTGAAAGATGGGTGATAGCTGTACAGAATAAAACACCTAGCATTTTCTAATTTCAGTTCTAGATTCCTAATTTTTCCGCAATTCTCTTGGGCCCTGTCTCACACTGCTACCAAGGAATTGGCAGCTTGTCAGAAGGAGACTAACATATGCGTAGAGTTAAGAGCTCTTGATCAGCCCTTCTAAGACATCCCATGGGATCTCCTTGTTCTTTGTCCAAAACACCAGAATTTCCCAAGGGTATCCCCCACCCAGCTAGACTTTAATTCTGTGATGAGAAGTCAGTTATCTTTTGGGATGGATACAAAGAGGGATGAAATGCATGGACCCCCCCTCCCCAATTGTTGGGTTTGCTATTGTTGCTGCTTCTATTAGCCCTTTAGCCAAATCAAAATGCAACTTTTTTGCTGCATTTGTTCCATGGAATCATACTATCGTGTACTTGAAGAGAGGGAAGAGTTCTTATTGCTGTCAAGTTGTTGTAATAAATGCTCTACATAAGTGAAAAGTATTCCAGATAGATGGCTTCTAGCACTACTCGTATAAAAAAATCCCTTCTCAACCCATATGGGTAATCTGTGTCTTCCTCAATCTTGGGTCCTGTATCAGAGGCCTGGGACCTTGAGACTTCTGCACAGTAATCTCAGCTATTCCTAGCACTGCACTATTCTGGACAGAGAGCTCTGATGTTATTCCTGGGGTGTGCTGGAGCCACTCTCCCAGCTTAACAGTCAGAGCCCCAAGTGCTCCTGCCACCTTTACTTTCCACATCTTCTGTAGTTTCTCCTTTAGGTCCTGTTATTTCTCCAGCTTCCCATAGTCCTTGTTGCTGTCATCTGGCACCAATACATCAATCGCCACCAATGTGTTCTAGTCCTTGTCTACTGCCACAAGGTCTGGTTGATTGCCCAATACCTGCTGGCCCATCTAGATCTGGAAGCTCCACAGAATTTGAGCCCTATTATTCTCCCCAACCTTCTATGGAATTTCTGATTTGGACTTGAGAAGGTCTAGCTCATATGCTCTGTAGATGTTTCCGTACACAATGCCAGCTACTTGGTTGTGCCGTTCAGTGTATCCTGTTGTTGTGTAGCCGGTTCTTTGCAGGCAATAAGCGAGACGGAAGGTTGCAACAGGAACATGCTTTATTTGAGTCAAGCAAAACAGAACTGAAACAGTGGCTGCTGCGCAGCTACTTATACAGTTGGCCACTAGGTGGCAGCCAATAGGTTTAAAGGAACTCATTCCCACCTCAAATCTACTAATGATCTTCTTGAAGACAACAAGTCTGGCTTAGTCAGTGACCGTTACACAGGCATACCATTGAGCAACGTTTAAGCAGCATTTAAACAGACACGTGAATCAGTACAAGTAAACGCCCCCATACATTATACTGTTCCTGCCTGCCTCTTACAGCCTGCTACTATATGTTGGACTACCTCTGAGGCCTCTCTTCCTAATTTGAACCTCAGGTCCTGTCTAGTGTGGTAGACCCCTGCTTCTTTGAATCTGGTGCTTATTGCCTGTTCTTGTGCTGTGATGATTAGTACCTCAATGCTGGCTTTTAATTTCAAACATTGATAGTATTTCTCAATATCAGTCACTTCACGTTAATGTAGAAGGCACATCCCATGCACAGTCTTGTCTGCCATGGCACTTCTTCTGTTTGATCTTCCTCCCATGCCTGATATTGTCTCATTCTCTCAGCCACTTATTTTTGGGTGACATTTTACTGATGTACCCCTGGATGGTCTGGGTTTCATCCAGGACATTGGCTTAGACTCTTTCTGGCTGATCACACACTCTTTCTAGTTGATGTACAGTCTCTGAGTGCTGGATTTTGGGTGGAAACCTCCATACATTATAATGAGCTTCAGGGTCTTCTCATCTGCAGTCTCCATGTACTGTTTTGGCCAGCTCACTATACTGGCAGTGTATCTGATGGTTGGCAATGCATACATGTCGATGGCATGGATCTTGTTCTTCTCATTGAGCTGGCTCTTCAGGACCTGTCTTATTCTTTGGTGGTATTTGGATGTTGTTGTCTTCTTTGCCTCCTCATTGTGATTTCCATGTGATTATGGGATACCAAGGTACTTGTAACTGGTCTATATGTATGCTATGTGGTCCACTGGTTGTTTCTCCCATCAGTCTTAACTATCTTCTCTGTCTTGACTACTGTTCAGTCACACTTCTCCAGTCCAAATGATATCCCAATGTTCACACTATGTCTGTGCATACAACTTGAATCCAGATTTTAATAGCATGCTTATTAGATGGAATGTCAGCATTGGATCTAATCCTTTAATCACACCAAGATGTCCTATTCCTTCTGCTACAACAAATATGACTACTTTTATGGAATGTCTCTAAAATTAAATCACAACCAGAGACTATGTGTGCCTGACTTCAGCTGATGTCACAATGCTATGTAGGTTTAGATAAGATAGTACCTGGGAGACAACTATGGAAACTCAGCATTGCAGATTAGACTACTGTGGATTAGACAGCAAAAACAAAACACAATGAAAGAAGACAATAACAAAGTAAGAAACAATATGGAAATATTCATGTGGTCTTCAGGAACTGAACTCCATTCATGGTAGACATCATCATCATCATCATCACCATCATCGTCTATGATTAAATTTCACCACAGCAATGAAAATTCCCATCTTTGGAGTTCTACGTTGACTGTGCTTGATCAAGGAAAGGAACTTTGAGGTCATAGTAGATTAGTTTGTGAAAATGTCATTTTAGTAAGCATCATCTGAAAAAAACTAGGGGAAGGTTAAGAATGATGAAACGGATCAAAATAAAAAGGCCATTGCCTTGATACAAATGTAAGGCATGACTGTACTTGTAATGCTGCAAATTATTCTAGTTACTACAAAGAAAAATAAATAAATAAATAAATTGGTCAGCTGGAAAAGATACAGAAAAGGGCAAGGAAAATAGTCCTTGACAAAGGGGTTTTACACCTTTACACATTAGGATTATATTTATCCCCAGAATACTTTTTTTAAAAAAAATGTTTTCTAAACTGTTCTTTGTGAATAACTACTTTTGCACATACTTGGTTATTATGGCTGCCGTTCATTTCTTCAGAAACTACAGTGGTGCTTGGCAATAGATAAAGCGCTTCTTATCTAAAGAGCTTAGGAATAATTAGAAAATGATTAATTTCACCATGAGACCAAGACCCTCCAAAATTAGTGAGATATCTTCAATTCAATAGTTCATTTACCGCTCCATTCTCTGCCCTCCGTTAGAGTAAACCCAAAAGACAGAGGTGGTGTTCACTATGCCTCATGCCTACTGAGCCATGTGGTTCATGAATCAAACTCAGGCTACTCATTATTTCTCAGCCTGAATACCTCGGAGGATCATTGCAAGGAAATACCTATGCCAACCTGGGGGGAAAAGTAGGATCCAGATTTTAATAGCAAGGTTTATTGACAGGCCAGATAGGCTGGGCTAGGCGAATAAAGGAAGGAGTGGATCAACTGCAAGCAAACTAAATAGAAATGAACTCTGTTTGCAGGACGCACATAACGAAGTCAGGAAAGAGCAGCCAGTATGGATGCTCTTGTACAACATCTAACTGCAGTGTATGCCTCCCAGCATACACAAAGGACAGCACAGCAGGAGGCTGATGGTGCAGATCAGCAGAGGGGCTGGACAGCTCCGGGAGATGACTGCTCACTCAGGATAAGCCTAATGAGTTAAGCTGTTGACAGCCCCAGGCATGGTCAGCCTGGTGGGAAGCCAGGATCTACACCCATTGTCACCTGCACTGGCAGGAAGCCCAGGTTTGAACTGATTGGATGCCATCCACCTGGGCAGGTACAAATAGACGCCAGGCTTCCCTGTTTCCCCAGTTCGTTCTGTTCAGAATAAACTCATCTTCACCCCAGCTCTGTGTCCGTCTCTATGTGAAGCACGTGACTTTACACTAACGTTAGCTGGTTTTAACCTTATTTATTGTTTTGTGGCCTCCGTGTTGTGTGTGCCTAATTATTTAGGACAGTTTAAGGTTCAGAAAATTGTATGAACCCAGATAATGAATTATGTCAGTAACTGGGAAAAAGCTCTTGCCTTGATTTCGTTAGTCTAAAGATATAATACTTATCAGAGGGGGAAAGATGGAGTCAGCCTTTTATGACATAATTGTCTGCCCAGCAGAGAGCTGCTTTGATTTCTTGCCTTGGTTTAGGGTCAAATATTCTTTGCCATTTCTTCCTTGAAGTTGAAAAACAAAACAAAACAAAACGCTATCATCTGGCTCTCCCTTCACCCAGGCTATTTATTTCAGACGAGCTCCTTCCTATTTTAAAACACTGAAGGGCAAAAAAACCCTAATGGACTTATTAAGTTGAGGATTTTATAAGGGCGAGGTTGCAGAAGACAGAAGGACTCCCGTCTTGTCTCTCCATCCTGGGTTGAACCTTTGTGTGTTGGGGAGGGACCTACAATCCAATTAAGTTCTGGCATAAGGCAGAGAAATGTAGGAAGAAAAATGTAGGAAGACTGGCTGCTGGATCCTGGAGAGGCTGGTCCAGGTCTGCAAAGCAAGAGAATTCTTGTTCTCTTTGAGTTCAGAGGCAGCAGGAAAAAAAAACTGAAAAGCTTTTTTTACAGTAGGGATACTGTTGCTTTGTATCCCCCCAGGTTGTCATTGTAACAATTACTGTCAGCTTGTGTGTGTGTGTGTGTGTGCGCGCGCGTGTGCATGTGCAGACACACATTTGTGTGTATGTACGTACGTGCATTAGTGTTCACTCTGGAGGACTGCCTAATCTAGTCTTTGCCATTTTGGGGACTAGTCCCTAAGAAAAGACTAAAACTCACAGGCTCCTGGTTTCTAGCCTGGTGCCTTAAATACACCAAATTGGTCCTCTCAATTCAAAATTAAAGCACAAACATTACTAATAATGTTACTGTTAATATTAAATCATAGCCAAAATCAGTGCTTTTTTGTGAAAGAAAAAGGTGCCGGAACTCACACATGTCATACAACCCGCCTTGCCTACCCTGCAAGGTTCCATCCAAAAAAAGGTACCGGAACTCCGTTCTGAGCGTTCTATGAGAAAAAAAGCCCTGGCCAAAATTATTTGCTTATGTTTGTAGGTCGGCATGTGTAAGCGTGCTTGGCTGAGGTGTCAAAAGAAAGAAGCTCTTTTTCTTTGCTTTTAAAATACTGAGTATTCCCAGTGAACTCAGCTTCATTGTATTTATCTGACCTTTCTGATGAAAAAAATTCATTTGTGTATGTGATGTGCTTGGTGTGCCACATTCTCATTCAGAGTTAACAAATCCAGAACCCTGCAGTCTTACCTTTTTTTAAAAAAAAAAAATTCACATTCAAAATTTGTGTATCTGCTTTTGCACAGGGCTCTGTCCTTTACACTTATATGAAATGCTATTCTGTAGCTCAGGAGGGGCACCACAATAGCAATGACCCCTAAGAGTATCTTGAGAGGTCTCTTCTCAGAACCAAAGACATTTCCAATCAAGACTCACTTGGCCTTTGCTCTAGTAGGAGCCAGCTTCTTGTGCCCTTCCTCTGGCAAAGTGGAGACTTGCAGCATTGATTAACAGATAGTTCTCAGATCACCACCAATTTCTGAGAGACAGCAGGTCCGTGAACCCCAACATATCCTGATCGCACAAAATGGGAATACTCCACTTAAAATTAGCTTGGGAGAGAGCAATTAGATGAATGTTGTTAGCAATGCCTTCTTGAGAGAATTGAATAGCCTCTCTGACACTGGGTCAGGAGCAATAGATCTCATATTTGATTTTAATAACCAGGAGAGATTATTAAGCTTTCCTGAAATTATCTGATCACAGTGCCCCTCAGGTTAAAAAAATGAATAAAGCTTCTTCCAAGTTTTAAAAGCCATGGGTATCTTGTATGTTGAACCTCAAGCACGCATGTGGATGAATGTCATATTTTCCCCAAAAACCAATAAAAAGGAAGGCCTTCTGGCTTCAGGCTAATCTGACAGATGTGCCAGAATTCTGTCAATTTTCTTCATGGGAAGATTTGTTTGCATCATCCTGATTGCAGCTTAGTTGTCCAGCAATTATTGTTATTATTTTTAAAAGTAGTTTCTGTTTCCCTCCCGTACATATGGAGCAACTTTTTTTAAAAAATTTTTTTGCTCTTGTACACATGCATGTAGAGAAAAACAACTCTCCTGGTACACCCTTCCCTCCACTTTTTTTTAAAAAAAATATTACTCATTTGCATAAAAACAGGATGCTTTGCTAGTCTTAGCTCCATCTGTTCCTGCTGAAGTCACAGCTCTTGCACATGAGCTCACTGCAGGTTGCCATGGTGATGACTGTGATCTCACGTAGACGGGGCGGGGGGCGGGGGGGAAGGGACGAGTGGTGGCAGCTACCGTAGCTAGCAGGACCAGGACCAGGTGACCTTAGAAGCCGAAGGGAGAGCCGAGCTCATGCAGGCTGGATGATTTTTCTACTTTCTGTTCTTCGGTTTCCATGGCCAGTAAAGGCTCTGTGCTTCAGCCTCACCATATCAACCATGCAAGGGACATCTTGGTAACACCAGCCCCAAGGCTGTGGCACTCCCTTCCCAAGTGAAGCTGCTTTGTCCCCTTCATTCTTAGCTATGGAAACTCACACAAGTTTTGTTTCAGGGGTGGATATTGTATTTAGGCCCTGTTGAGTAGGCCTTGCATTGTTCTAATGCAGGGGTGTCAAACTCAATTTCATTGAGGGCCGCATCAGCATTGCAGTTGCCCTCAAGGGGCCGGGTGGGTGTGGCCTGGGTGGGTGTGGCCTACTGGGTGGGCATGGCTAGAGTGCGTATGGTCTACTGGGTGGGCGTGGCCAGCTCTACATCATTCGCATCAAGGGTGCCTATGGGGGCCTGGGCAGGAGTGGGACAGATCTGAGGGTCTCTGGCAGAAGGAGGGTCTCTGGGCCAGGGCCAAGGCAGTGGGGGCCGTTCCCTCACTTTTTCCAGGATGGCTTCGCGGGCCACATGAAACCACTTCGCGGGCCGGATCCGGCCCCCGGGCCTTGTGTTTGACATGTCTGTTCTAATGGCTATAGCTGCTGCTGGCTTTCTGTTTGGGTAGAAAGAGGTGTTTACCGCTTCCTGTGACTTAGAACAAAGTTTATGTTGCTAAGCGTGTACATTTCCTGGCTTGGCTCTCTCTCTAATCCTTGCATCCCACCCTTAAAGGGTTTAGTCAAAGACCCTGCTTTAGAAGATGCCAAGGAGCCTGAAGATGAAACCCCATTACAGCCTTTGAGCACAGAAGGTGCACAGGGAGGCAGCTGGTCTTGTGGCTTGGTCCCCGCTGAGCACAGCTTTGGAAAAACATCATCAAAGGTGACTGAAAGGGGGAGGAAGCAGTTCAACGGATCAGCTCCTGTAAAAATCCTACAGGTGACTCAAGAAACGGAGTCCAGAAACCTGGATGCTGGTAGAAGACAAACAATGAGCTACCTCATCTAGGGGAACTCTGAGTTGCTGTGTAATGACAAGCCAAGCTGCTGCATCCAAAGCCAACAGCTGCAAGGAAGGAGCCGAGTCTCATTGCTTGCTTGCTTCACTAGGGGGCAGCAGGGAACGCAGCAATGGCTTAGATTTCCTGGTGAATGCACATCAAATGCAGACATAAAAGGACCAACAGAAGCGGGCTTTGCATGTAGATACACTTATCAAAGCTTTGCACACACACACATGCCCAAAGTGCAAACTTTGCATGCAGACATCAGTCTCCTAGTACACACATTCCCTCACTTTCATCCTCTACCTCCATGCGCACAAATTACAGAGCCGGGCTATCTTAGGGCAAAGCACTTCTAGTGTACATCTCCTTTGCTGAAACGGCCAGCCCACAAAATTTCCATCTGTTCTTCCCTCTGTTATTATTCTGTCTTTCCCCCCATTCAGGATAGTCTCCAGAGCTGGCTTCTGGTGCTGCCAATTTGATGCCAGGAAAAATACACCCAGCTAAGAGTAAAGCTGGCCAAACGCCCCCACAGAAGGAAGATGGGAGGGAGGAGCGTTGGAAAGAGAGGCTTGCCTACACCTAATAAATCTGTGGCTTTCTCTAGTGCTTAAATAAGTATTGCGGGGGGAGGGGGGGAGAGACTCAAGTAATTATTAACCTTATTTGCAAATGTTTCAGTTTGGAACACTTGCAAATGATCACAACTCTTTTAGCATCCTGGATTCGAGGAAGCAGAACTTCATGTTTCGGCTCAGGATGCCAGAATGGTCATACCAAGAACCTAACAAGAAAGTTGGGTTTCTGCACTGAAATGTTCGTATAAAAAGCTAACTTCACTTCTTTGGAAGTTTCACTTATCCTTTTTCATCTTGGAGGGTCATGGCACTCAGGGCTTGAGGTGATCCCTCTGCCTGGGCGGCATTCATACGTCCTACTAAGTGATACCTGAGCCTTTCTGCATGGCTCAGTTCAAACGTTTTCCACCCCTTTTCAAATCATTAGGAATTCATAACAAGCAGGGCGATTGCTGTTTGTACTGCCTTTCCTGCCCTATTGCTTTTATTTCAAGTCACTGCAGCCACTTGAGTGTGTACACAGGTAATGGGTGATAAAACCTAATAGGTTTTACACTTCTCAAAGCTTCCCTTTGTTGGATGGTATCAAGATAAAGGAGAAAATTCTGTGTAATACAAAAGCAGCTGAGAATGATGAAAGGATGAGATGGGAGCAATATTATGGGGACATAGCAGAACAAAGAGGTTGCTTTGGGGATGTTCGTAGGTGGGAAATGCCCGCCCTGTAGTCAGTTTTAACTCTGGTGTGTTGCACATGCTAGAAGGAAACCAGAGTCAACCAGCAGATGACAGCCATAACCAATATTTATTCCATTTTTCATTTTTGGTTCATATTTTTAATCTTTGTACTTTGTACTTTGCAAGTTGACTGATCACAAGAATCAGGAAAAAAACTAGGAAATCACAAAACAAGCCAGGAATCTCATCCAGCTTCATCGAATGCCATATTGTGGCTTAGTATGAACCTCTCTTATCCAACAATGGTGGACATGCCCAGGCAGAAAATGGCATCTCCTTTTAGTCTGCCACTCTCTAGTTTCACTTTATCCTTGTTGCCCTGGCAACCATTAAATCCAAACCAAAGACCTTCATCCCAATATTCAGGCCAAGTTGGAGCACTTCGTAACCACTTAACATCTGGTTTCATCCTCGGAAGGACTGCTGGAAAGCTGTAGCAAAATAATAATAATAATAATGGAAAGATCTGAAAATCCTGAAGTCCTTTGCTGGACCCCAGGCAGCTGAGTGTTGTGCTGCTGTAAATAATAAGGCAGTTCTTCAGTGCCCACCTACACAAAATACTGGAGCTCATTTTGATTCGATGTGAAACATTCCTACCCCAGATTTTGCTCTTCTAATCCCACTTTTAACCTTGTTTAACCTTGTGCTGCCCCAAATCTGTTAGGACTCCAGCTTCTAATAGGTAGAGCCATCAGGGATGACAGAAATAATCTTCCAATATGACTTTGGACAAAACATATTTGAAGGACCTGTACACGCTGGGAGCTCATTCCCTCATGTCCTATTTTCCAAGATGTCACATTTCTTTCTATACTCTTCTTACATGCATCCTGGTGTGGTCTTTGCATGTTTTCTTCATTCAAAAAAACAGATGTTAGGAGACAGAAAATAATAAACCTATGTTTACAGGTAGTTCTCAATTTACAATTGTAATGGAGTCCCAAATTTCTATCATAAGTCATGATGTTCGTAAATCAAAACACCTACGTGACCAGACCCTTTCTGCAGCAGTTATTAAGCTGTGGTTGTTAAATGAATCCAAGTATTTCTATGGGCTGAAAGACCGGAAACTGGTGAAAAATGTCATAAATTGTGTCATGTGACTACAGAATGTCTGTAAATGTGAGCCAGTTGCCAAACACCAGAAAATGCAGTCATATGACCATTGGCCATTGGGGCTCCGGGAGCAGATCCTAAGTAGCTTTTTGTGGTGGTGGTGGTGCTGGGGGTCGATTGTAACTTCAAATAGTCGCTAAGCAACTGGTTGTTAAATGAGGACTACTCAGTACAGGTACGCCTTGATTTGCAACAATTGAGCTCAAAATTTCTGTTGCTAGGTGAAATATTTGTTCAGTGAACTTTGCCCCATTTTATGACCTTTCTTGCCACAGTTAGTAACACGGTGGTGGTTAAGTGAAACTGGCTTCCCCATTGACTTTGCTTGTCAGAAGGTCACAAAACGTGATCAGGTGACTCCAGGACACCGCAACCGTCATAAATACAAGTCAGTTGCCAAGTGCCTGAATTTTGATCATGTGACCATGGGGATGCTGCAACGGTCATCAGTGTGGAAAAACGGTCATAAGTCCCTTTTTTCAGTGCTGTTGTAACTTTGAACTGTCACTAAATGAACAGTTGTAAGCCGAGGACTACCTGTATCCAGTTTCTTCACTTTCTTTTACCCTATTACAGGCAGATGATGTCCAGGCTCCATATTCCTAAGAGTCAGGTCCTGCTTTGATCAAAAACCGCAAGCCGTCTACCTGGCCCAGCTCCTCTTTTTTTTCCAAGAGACGATGCTGGCAGTTCTCTTCATGGATGAAGTGGCCCATGCAGCTGCCTGTGTGCGCTCTGATGAGTTAATAGACTCTAATTAATACAGATTGGGGCAATCACTTTCAATTTCCCTGGCTCTCCCTCTTACTGGAGAGCTGCAGACGATGCGAGCTGTAAAGTCTACAGAGGCACGGACCACAAATGTCTGGCCTCCACAGGGTTGCATGAGAAGGTTGCATTCCTTCTCTATCATTTGCATTCAAGCCACTTTGATGTCACTCTCCCGGCCAAGATAATGCATCCCAGGTTTGGAGTGACCTGGTTTACAAGCCATTTCAGTCAAGATCAATAGGGGATCAATTTCAATATGGAAATCCTTAAGAAAATTGTGTCATGCTCAACTCCTCCTGATTTCATGGGCATGCCTGTGTAGTTTTCCTATCATAATACATAAGCAATTTGACATTACCTTCAAGATTATTATTTTTTTCAAATGCTCAGTCCAGCCTACACCCCCAATATTGCCTAAAAGTCTCCCATCCAAATCTTAGCCAGGCTTGATTCTCCTTACCTTACCAATGCAGAGAAGGTAAGACAAGTTGTGTTACCTGCTAAGATAAATTTACTTTCTAGGAAAATATTCTTGTATTCTTTCAAACTTTATTAAAACTTTTGGTTGAACCTCTTGTGTTGCCATTATCCAGAAATGAAACCCAAACCGAAAATAAACATATATTGCATAATGCAGATCCAGCCTCTGATCTGGCCCAAGAGTAACTTTTAAAGCAATGGCATCATTTTCATACACAGGGGCATCATTAAAAAGAAACACTCTTGGCTATATTCTCATTTCCAGTGTGTTTGGTTAACTAAGCTCTGAACTGCTTTCACTTTAAACAGTCGGATTAAAGTACCAATATAAACAGGAACTGACTAGATCAGAAATACTAATCAGTATCTACCAATCTGATTCTTTCTACATGTGTTGGATTATAACTTCCATCACTCTCAGCTAGCACTCCCCAGGCTGGTCTAACTGTATCATTCTCACTGAATAACCAAAGTTTTGTTTCCACCCATCATCCAGTTTTGTTAAATAAACCAGAATGTTTGTATCTTTCACAATGCAAAAGTTGTAAATATCTAGAGACAAAGCAAGTAGTCTAACAGTCACAAACTCGGTCTTAAAAATAACACAAATTCAAGAATTAAAGGAAACATAACATTGCATCGCACCCCTAATATTCTGTCATATTTTAGATGTTAATATTTAAGTGATGGTGTTATGTATGCAGGCATCTGCATAGCAACAGCCCTCAGGGGGCGTTGGCCTGGACAGTTTCGGCGTGAAACCTAGGGCCAACCCCATTGGCTGTTAGCTTACCTGGCCAGGTATATAAGGAGGCCAGGAAGCCCTCATTCCTCAGTTCACTTCCCCTTCCAATAAAGAGCTGAACTCACACACCGGCTGGCGTCTCTCTTGCGTCGGACCCACTACACAATAGATGGGACAGGCATATGCAGAGTTATGGATACTAGTATATCACAAAAATGTGCCCTTTACACAGTAAAAATCTTCAGGTCTGAGCACGCAGGTTATGATTTTTGATAAACTCTCAAAATACTGGATATAATTGGGAAATACAAAAAATGTAATCAGCAATATTTTTGGTTTTAGTCTCATGGGTGGGAATTATGAGAATTGTAGATGTATGGATCTGGAAGTTCTGTGTGAGTTTTGTGTGTGTGTGTGTGTGTGTGTGTGTGTGTGTGCGCGTGTTGGGGGGGGGAGAGGCTGTGCTAGCTAGTTAAGCACCCCTTCTGTTTGGACAAAAGCCTGCCTTAAATTCTTTGGCTTTGTGCAGTGCCTGGCACACTGCCAACACTTTGATCATCCCCATCAAATTCCAATTTGTTTCCTCTCTCTGCTTCTGTTCTTAACAACCACATTCTTGTCAAAGATTAGCAGATTGCAGTTATATTCCCAGCAGAAAAATAAGTGGAGAGCCCCATCTCTGGATCCAATGCCAGGAACCAGATGGACCCTTGATGGCAGAGCTCCATTGTGGATATCCAATTAATGAACATGACCACAAAGTGTGGGACAGAGTGGTTGATAAACAAGCAGCATTCCTATATTACCATCTCCCTTTCTCTGTTGTCCTCCAAATACAGAAGTCTATAACTTCCAGAACTCCCAATAGGCAAAGGCCACACTCTACCATTATGAGAACTTTTCACCCAGGATCTGGCACACGGTATATAAAAAAATCTTGAGTAGCTCCCACTGGATGCAACAGTTCAACTCAGACTGTTCCATCAAGGGTTTTTATTTCTTCTGCTAAATTTGTCCCTTAATGAAACCTTCCCCTTAGACGCAGTTGGTGCCATATTAACTATAGTAGGATCTTTATAAAAAGAAAGAGTTTGCAATTAATAAATAGTGAAGGAAAAGTGAGAGCAAGTTTGGTGTAGTAATTAAAGCCCAAGGCTAGAAACCAGGAAACTGTGAGTTCTAGTTCTGCTTTAGGCACAATATCCAGGCAGTCGTAACTCTGACTTGAAGACATCCCTCCACATATCCCCAAAAGGGCAGTATTTATATATTAATATGAGTGTGCTTAAAGCATTATATGGGCCATTTCTAAAATTCTAAAAACCAAAACCAAACTTAATAACTTGTCAGATTGCTAAGAAACAAAAAATTAAGATGGAGTCCTGGCACATTTGACCCCTTTTCGATAGGGGAATGGGTGGATTTTGAACTAGAGGACTTTGCACTCATTCCGAAAACATGGAAACATGGTTTGAAGATGCTTCTAAAATCAGTGGAAGCCCAACAAGTGACTTCTGTGCCCAGGAATACTGATTACCAGTTTTAGCTGATAAACCAACTATAACTTTCCTAGGCAGATTCCACCTAACTACTTGCTATTCATGCACTACTAACCTTATGTTGAGATTGTTTATTGTACCACTATGCTTCTAACTGTTCCAGAAACTGCTACTGGTGCAGGATACAGTAGCCAGAACTGCTGAGTATAGTTCTTGGCAAAGCAAGTGTGATACCTTTGTTGAAGGGACAGCACTAGCTGCTATTTAACTACTAAGCTAAGTTGAAGGTTTTGCTGAAGACTTTTAAAACCCTACAAAATTTAGGACTAGGAAAAGAGAGAAAACTAAAGTGTCTACAGACCTAACAGATCAGTAGAATAATCTGGGGGAGTTCTGCTACAGTTATATACAGAGTGCCATCTTGTAGTCCCTTCATGGTGGCAGTGCCTGAATTTTGGAAAGATTATCCGAAATTGTGTACCACACAACTTTTAGATGTCTCTCAAAGACCTCTCTCTTCATTTGTGTCTTCCTTGTAGGAAGAGTTCACTATGGTTTTCTTCCATGCTCCCTTTTTAATGAATATTTTATATTGTTTTTGTTTGCTCTTTTTATTACTGCATTACAGTTGTTAACTGCTTAAGGATACCATTGTAAAGGAAGTGGTATATAAATATGCAAACTGACAGGAAATCTAAAATTGCATATATCCCGTAGGATTAGGGCTGGTTTCATCATATCTGAGTCATAGAAAGCTTTAGAACAGAAATGGGGAGCTAATGCAGCCTCTCAAGCGCTACTAGACATTTGGAGGGCAACAAGGAGACACAGATAATACTCCTTCCTGCCATCTGGTACTTACCCAGAGTTTTGCTGCTTCACTGGTATCATTACCTAAGGATTGCTAAGAGGTTTTTTCCTGGTTCAGACCATGAGGTGTAGAACTCAATTTTCATAGAGAAAAAAGTGACTTCCTTCATCTGTTTCTCATCTACTCAGCTTGTATTCAAGTACAAAAATGAACCTGGACCTTCACAGGTCCAGTCCTGAACCTGGACCTTCATGAGCTAGGCAAATGGGAGACATAAAATATAATTGGAGGGGAGTGGAAGGGAAGGGAGGGGAGAGGAGGTCCCCTGGTATTCCTAGCAGTGCATGCTTTTTCCTGCACTAAAGTTAAATGCTAATCCTAATGTGATGGTTATTTGGGATCTTATATACCTTAAATCTTCTGCCAACCTAGCAGTTCGAAAGCACGTAAAAATGCAAGTAGAAAAATAGGGACCACTACAGTGGGAAGGTAACAGCGTTCCGTGCGCCTTTGGCGTCTAGTCATGCCGGCCACATGACCACGGAGACGTCCTCGGACAAACGCTGGCTCTTTGGCTTTGAAACGGAGATGAGCACCGGCCCCTAGAGTCGGAAACAACTAGCACACATGTGCGGGGGAACCTTTACCTTTACCTTATACCTTAAATAGAAAATTCCTCAATACAAGTAAAGTTGGCCTTGCTAAACAAAGAACATTGTCAGCTATCTCTTCCATTATGTCCAATTCCGCTGTCAAATTGTTTTTGTCATATTATTTTGTGTACATACCAGATTGTCCTTTCCACCAGTACCAAATGAGCACTCTAATGGTTCTGTACAAGAAAAAAAAAGAGCAATGCAAGATCACCTGCTGCTTGACAGCAACATTTTGCCATTTGAATAACTTGTTATTATGGCTTTAGATTTGCTTTCTCTAAAAGCTGTGCACGCTCTCAGTATATAATACAGGAGTACACATTTCACCAGGTTTTAAAAGACAGCAAATAGGGGTTTTTTTCCCTTGACCTTGGCTCAGATGAATCTTTTAACATACATTAGGCACTATTCATGATAATAATTTCATGATACATCCAGACAATACTCTCATCCTTTAATTGTCAGATTTTTTTTTCCTAAGTCCCTTTCATTTTTTATTTCCTCTTAACTGGAACAATCTGTTTGGACAAAAAAGACCCACAATTGTAGCTCAGATCCCAGAGGTGTGGATATTCCGTAGTGCTTTGTTTCCAAAAGTTTTGGTCTCGTGTTTTTTTTTCTTTCAGTGCTTCTCCTGCTGAATGCCATACATAAACCCAACAGGTTTTTTTTTAATGATTTTTAAAATGGTGAAATCCATAATGTCAAAATAGTATGGTGTAATGTATTGGGTTTAATTAAACACCACGTGGTAAGCTGGAGCTAGCTAATGGCTCCCAGCACCTCAGACACCCCGTCTCCAGTGCTGCTATTGGCTGCCCCTAGGCGGCAATGGGTTGCTTTAAACCTATTGGCTGCCGCCTAGGGGCCAGGCTATAAATTGCTGCAAGCTGCAGCCTAGTTCCCTGTTCAGATCCTGCAAGCAAATAAACATGACCATTGCTGAACTCACTCGCCTCGTTTCCATTCCTGCGCAACGAACTCACTAGACAACACTGGCGACGAAGGTGGGATCCTGCTTCTCCGAAGGAGCTGAAAGTCACTAGGGGAGAGGCAGTGCACGCCTGGCGGGAAAAGCATTTTCCCCACCCTACGGTCGGCTAGCCAGACACGCTAGCGACCACGCGCTCAGTGGATCAGTCCCTGGGCAATGGAGGAGCAGGATCAGAAGACGCAGGAACCAGCCGCAAAGACCAGAAGAATGCCCAAGGTCAGAAGGCTGCGAGAGTTCGATATCAAGCGACCAGAAGGATGGCCATCATACCTGTCCCAGGTCAAAAACTACCTTTGGACAAACCAAGTTGCAGAGGATGGACTCAAGGCCGCCATGCTGCTCTGTGTGTGTGGCCCAGCAACATTCGATCTGGCTGAAAATTTGTTCGTGCCAATGCCGCTGGAATCAGTTTCCTACGCTGATCTAAAGAAGAAGCTCGGAGAACACTTCCAACCAAAGATGTTGGTGATTGCTTGGTGCTACGCCTTCAAACAATGAATGCAGCAGCCTGGTGAGACTGTGTCAGAGTACATTGCGGCCTTAAGGCAGGCCGCACGCCTGTGTAAATTTTCAGACATCGAAGAGCGACTTCGAGACCAGCTCGTTTTCCGGCCTACAAAATCGAGAGCTGCAGCAAAAACTTTTTGCTAGAGCAAACCTGTTGTTCGCTGAAGCCCAGCACGAAGTCATGACAGACGAAGCCGCCATGGGAGCCGTCTGAACAATCCAGCCCACCAAAACAATGCATCGCGAAGAAGCCGTCCACCACGATGATGCCGAACGCACCGAGGAATCAGAAGAAGAAGATGCCGAAGTTGACAAGCTGCACAGACAACCCAACACACAGCACCGCAGCAGCAAGGAACTAGACACTTCTTACAAGGCAGATCTCTTACCTAGATGTCCAGGTTGTGGCAGCCACCACCAACACGCGGACTGCAGGTTCTGGTCAGCCACGTGTTGGGCCTGCGGCAAAACTGGCCACATCGTAGCAGTATGCAGAGCTCGCCAGAGGGACCAGCCATCGAAGCGCCAGTCAGAAGATCCGACCAGAAGAGGTACCGGGGCCCCGGGGCCATTCAGCGTGGGGTTTTGTGCAAGCCGCAGAAGTGTTTGCCGTACTGGGGCCTGACGCCCCCTCAAACCCAAATTTAAACTCCAGGTAGAGCTACAAGGCGTCCCCTGTAAAATGGAGTTGGACACAGGCTCAGCCGTTTCCATTATTTCTCTGAACATATTTAATTTCGTGTGCAATTGCAGTAGAAAATGGGCTAAACTAAGGCCCTCCGACATAATTTTAACAGATTTTCAAAATGCTAACGTTACAGTCAAGGGTGAAGCTACCTTGGCCATTAAATTCAAGGGATTTTTTGGGCACCTGGATGTTGTAGTAGTAGGGGGCCAGAGAACGAGTCTAAATGGACTTGATTGGTTTGATGCATTAGGCATCCAAATAACCGGTATCAACCAGACACAAGCCACGAGTCTAGCGTCAGTTTGTGAGGACTTCGCAGACGTATTTGATTCTGCCTTAGGAACTTACACAGGCCCACCTACAATGTTCAAGCTAGACCCCAACGTGGTCCCCACTAGAATTAAGCCTCGAAGGGTTCACTTCGCCCTCAAACATAAAATTGACACAGAAATAGACAAACTTGTAGAACAGGGTGTTTTGCAACCAGTATATGGTGGGGAGTGGGAAACCCCTATAGTGACACCACTTAAGGCCAACAAGGAAATTAGAATATGCACAGACTACAAATGCACAATTAACAAGGCCCTTAAGCAACACACATACCCAGTCCCAGTGGTAAGCCACATCTTGGCATCCTTGCAAGGGGGCACCATTTTCGCAAAGTTAGACTTAGCACAGGCCTATCAGCAACTGCCAGTGGATGAGGCCACAGCCACAGCTCAAACGAACGTGACTCACAGGGGGACTTTCAAAGTGAAGCGATTGCAATTTGGGGTTAGTGTTGCCCCAGGCATTTTTCAGGGAATTATGGAATGCACGCTTAAAGGCATTCCGGGTGTTTGCCCTTATTTTGATGATGTGCTTATTGCTGGAGAATCCACAGAAGTGTTAGCTAGCAGGCTCAGAGCCGTCCTACAGAGGCTGCGTGAAGCAGGCCTCAAATTAAAAAAGAGTAAATGTAGTATTGGGGTTTCTTCAACTGAATTTTTGGGGTTTTGCATTGATGCTATCAGCATTCACCCAGCTGAATCCAAAGTGAAGGCCATTCAAATGGCACGTAGCCCTAAATCAAAAGGAGAGCTACAAGCATTCTTGGGCCTCCTCAACTTCTACCACGCATTCCTGTCTAACAAGGCTGCATTGGCAGAGCCCCTTCACAGGCTCTTAGATAAAAAAAGCTTCATGGAAATGGACCAGCATTCACGAAAAAAGTTTTCAAGACCTAAAGGCACTCTTGTTGGTTAAATCTACTGTCACTCATTTTAGGGAGTCTAAACCAGTCTGTTTAGCATGTGATGCATCCCCTTATGGGGTGGGGGCGGTCTTGAGTCATTTAGAGAAGAATGGAACACAAGTTCCTATTGCATTTTATTCAAGGACATTGTCCTCTGTTGAGCGTAATTACACTCAAATTGATAAAGAGGCCTTAGCCATTGTAGCAGGAGTTAAAAAATCCCATGACTACTTATATGGCAGGGACTTCATGGTCTTCACAGACCACAAACCACTACTGGGACTCTTTACAACAGACAAACAAACACCCCACATACTTTCCCCAAGAATGTTGAGATGGTCTATTTTTCTATCAGCCTACACGTTTAAGTTGGTTCACAAACCCGGCAAAGAAATGGGCCATGCTGATGGCCTGAGCAGACTTCCACTGCCACTAATTGAACCAAATCTGGCCCCAGCGGCCAGAATTCTGTCCATTCAGGACTCGCCAGAATTTCCCCTCCGTGCAAGGGACATAGCTGCAGAAACAGCAGCCGATAAGACACTAAAAGCCCAAGCTCTGAATTCCAGTTTCTTTGCAAGAAGACATGAGCTATCAGCTCACAAGGGTTGTATCCTATGGGGGAATAGGGTCATAGTTCCCACTTCACTGAGAGATAGAGTTTTACAGTCATTGCATGAAGGCCATCTGGGTTTTGTCCGTATGAAAGCTTTAGCTAGAAGCTACCTATGGTGGCCAGGTTTAGACAAGGCCATCAAGGCACAGGTGCATGGATGTTATACATGCCAGCAATCAAGGCCTGAAATGCCGCACGCTCCAGTTCACAGGTGGGAACAAATGCACACTCCCTGGTCCAGAATTCACATAAATTTCGCTGGGCCCTTTCAGGGACAGCTCTTCCTTATAGTGGTAGACAGCTACTCCAATGGCTTGAAGTAATTCCAGTTGCAAACATGGCTACTGCTAGGACCATCCAGGTGCTTAGAAAACTCTTTGCCACGCATGGGTTGCCAGATGTCTTAGTGTCAGACAATGGGGCCCAATTCACTGCTGCTGAATTTCAGGCTTTCCTGAAAGCAAATCTCATCAGACACGCAACGTCTGCCCCATTTCATCCATCCAGTAATGGTCAAGCTGTATGCATGGTAAGGACCACAAAAGGAGTTACTGAAACGCATAGTGACTGGGGACTGGCATCACAGATTGGCAGATTTTTTACTTTGCCAGCATTCCACAACCTGCACGGCTACTGGAAAAAGCCCAGCAGAACTACGTTGGGGGAGATGCCTGATCACGAAACTGGGCAGGTTGCATCCAGATAGAGTGGCAGCAGAAGCCTCTAGACCAAAACCCCCGAGGGGGCTGCAAGTGGATGATGGGGTGTGGGCTAGAAACTATGGGCATGGGAATCTGTGGGTTCTTGGAAAAATTACTAAATCATCTGGTCCCCTCTCTTACGAAGTGGGGCTGGAGGGAGGGCAAGTTGTCAGACACCACATTGATCTACTCAGAAAGCGGTTTCCAGAACGGCCACTAAGCGAGGACTGCGTCATAAGTCCCTCCCAAGGGTTCCAAACTGACAGCCAGATCAGCCCAGGCATAGACTCTGAAGACTTTCACCACACAAGCAACGAGGAGTTGGCCATAGAGGGGGGGAGTCCGGAAGTGCAACATGGGCCCCCTGATGGAGCAAGCCAACCTGATTTTCACAACCGCTGTGCCAACTCTGCTGAACAGTCTGACTCTGGGGTGGGCCAATCTGGAGACGTCAGCCAGAGAGCACCAAATCTGTCTGGCTCAAGTGCATCAAAGGACACTGGTCTGCCTGGCCCGGTGGGTAAGCTGGTAGACCAGAAAGTGACTGAATCCCTCAGACGTTCCACAAGGGCACGCAAACCTCCTGCCTATTTAGCAGATTATGTGGCAAAATAAAAGAGCTATAATGTTGTTTAATGTCTTATTGTACTGCTAATGGGAGCCATTTCATACTGTTGTTTAATTTGTAAGCGTTCTGTTGTTGCTATGATGTTGTTCGTTCTAAGCGGGGAGGGGTGTAATGTATTGCACGTGGTAAGCTGGAGCTAGCTAACGGGTCCCAGCACCTCAGACACCCCGTCTCCAGTGCTGCTATTGGCTGCCCCTAGGCGGCAATGGGTTGCTTTAAACCTATTGGCTGCCACCTAGGGGCCAGGCTATAAATTGCTGCAAGCTGCAGCCTAGTTCCCTGTTCAGATCCTGCAAGCAAATAAACATGACCATTGCTGAACTCACTCGCCTCGTTTCCATTCCTGCGCAATGAACTCACTACACAACAATAATTTCACCTTTTGCGATATCTTGCTTCTCTTTTTCTATCAGACAAACTACATAATTCGGACAAAATAATGATTTTCCTGCACAGATATTCACATCCACTCACAGGCCTGATCCACACGGCCTCCTTTCCCTAGCCTGAGGAGCTTAGGTTACTGTGCACAGAGGACATATCGTCGCAGCACGGCCATTTTGTTGTCAGGCTGTTGCTGAGACGGGATGAAACCGGTGCAAGCTTTAAAGATGTGTTTTTCCCGGGAGACTTCCTGAGTGAAGCTTCGAGCACAGGCAGAGGAGAGGGGAAGAGCCTGTGAGCATCGAACGTTTGTTGGAGTCCAGTTGGCCTGCTGAAAAAGCATCCCCTCCTCTCCAGCTGGGGGCATTTTTGCCTCAGTGGAGGCCTTTGCTGTGACCAGACGTGACAGCAGCCCAGCCTGTGACCTCTTTTTTGGGATACCGTCCTCATAGGAATGGTCATCCATGTGTCTTTCAGAAAGCTAACATTCCCCCCAACTTGCTGAAAGGCTATACAGGATTCCTAAGTATGCCTGACTCCAGAAAGAATGCCCTGCGGAAGCTTGTCACTCGCTGGGTTTTTGCAAGTGTGTAGTTAGTTGCCATTTCTTTATGAGAAAGCAACCCGTTTCTGCCCCTTGTGTGAATCCTGAAACAGAAACTCTACTCTTTGGGAATTGAACGAAAGGCCTTTGTAAAGGGCTGGATTCCAGCTGGGAGGTACCAGGTGGTTAAAAAAGAGTCATGGGCCTGGAGCTTCACCCATTTTCTACTAGAGTTGTGATGTTACACATAAAGAGAGCAAGGTTTTGGCTATCATCTTGACTTTGTGATGCTCCTTCTCACAACTTAGCACTTGATCTTGCACTGGGGACAGGCTGAGGCTCCCTTGCCCTCCTGTCAGCTTTCCCAAAATGATAAGAAGCAGCAGAGTAACCCCTTAGCAAGCTCCAGTCGGGCGATGCAGGCATAAAATGCCTGACCAATTCCATCCCCCATCCCCCTACACACACACTCCCCTTGTGAGAATAGCAGCTAGCTAGCAGATTGAGGCTCTCAGAGGAGAAATTAAACGTCTTGTACAATGCTGTAAATGCACAAGAGGAGGGAAGGAAGGGAGGGTAATGATATGTGGGAATGACCTTGGGAGACAGGAGGAAAAGCTGCAGCCTAGGCAGTGGTCCCATGATGGAGAAAACATCCCAGAAGGGACCAGTTTTCTGAAGAGTAAAAGTAAGGAAGGAGAGAAATACTTTCAGACTGGCAAGATTCTGTTACTGTAACATTGCAATAAAAATAGAATTAGTACTCATGACGTCTTGTCTGGATTACCTCAAAGGGCTGACGGATGGATGGATGGATGGATAGATGGGAGGGAGGGAGGGAGGGCTAAGGCATTCCTTTTCATCAACCATAGACATTGATGGGGGGAGGGGTAGAATGAGATCTCTGCTCTTTCTTCTCTGCAGCTCAAGGCTCCATCCTTATTATTTGTCCAGAGCTGAGCTTTCCAGGTCAGAGTTAGACAATGAAAAAGGTGCTTCTCCACACATGGATCTCTTTTTGGAAGAACTAGTCACAACCAGGTTACTTCTTCTGAAGGTAGCAACACCTCTGCCTCATTCCTGAGGTATGATAAAAGGTTAGCTGTGCGTACAAATCATACTTTTCCTCCTGTCTCAGGTGTAGAGGGAAAGCACATCAATATGGCTATATGGATGAGCCCTCAAGCCTGCATATATTCAGTAGATAAAAGCAATTTTATATATCTTATAACAATGTAATTCTGAGGAAGTGAAATGGCGTGTAAAGTAATCACCAACTTTCTAGCAAATGATATCCAAACCATTGCTCTCCAGGGATAATTTGTTTACACATTAATCTTCCTTACCTGACCTTATGAATCCTGTTATTAAAGATTTTGTTGCAAGTAACAGATTTCGTATCGTTAAAGATAGAGAAATACAACTATTATGAGATTTAATAAGGGGAATTCAGCAAATATTTTTAAAATTCTGGAATCTTGTGTTTTTTTTAAAGAAAAGATGCATAAGATGTCTGTGCACTCTCGTATACCCTTCTGTCTTTTCAGGAGTTAACAAGGTGAATGAGAAACTGTTTTAGGAGTGAGCTAGTAATTAGGTTTATTATTAGCTAGGGAAATCTTTATTACCTAGTGAAGGCGAGTGATGGATATGCTGACAATGATGCTGATTCTGGGATTAGAGAAAGAAGGAATTTTGGTGGGAAAATGTATAGAATAAGCAAGAACTTGTACAGATGGAAGAGAAGGAAAAGGGAACAATGGATCTGGCTGGGACTGGATCCCTGGACTGGCTAAGAGATTACAGCAAAGTCTGCAGTACTGGGGGATATGAGCAATGTGCGTGATGATGAGAAACCAGAAACCTTCTGTGTTTTTAGCCATCACAGGTGCAACTGTGAAGAGTGGATGTACCTGCTGACACTGGGTTTGGAGGTGGCTTGCTACTTGGAACCTTGCCAAAATTCATTGTGTAAGGCAGAAAACTACTGGAGCTCGTCCACCACTGGAGCTCAGATCACAACACAGATGAAAGGAAAACATTGCACAAGAAACTGTGACAGTGATTGATGTGATAAGTCCAAGGCTTTGGAGATGAAGTGTAGCAGTACAGAAGGGACTGGAGGGCTTGTGATGCAGCAGTAGTTTTAGTGGAGATGGTGATAGTAAAGGTGATTGAAGGAACAAACTTGAGACAGATAGATAGAACATTGGGGCGGTTTCTTTTTCTGGCCAAGTCCTGATACTGCTATATAATCCCTAGGAAGGAGCAAGATTGGGGTGGAAGGCAGGGAGGGATATAGAAAGGAGGAGACAATTGCCATAATGAAAAACAGAGGAGATCTGTAAAAGATTAAAGTATCCATTATGGGGGGAAAGAAATTGGGGATTTTTGACCAATTCCCATTCTAATCATTTGTTTTCAGATTAAAAGCTTACAAGTTTGAATTAATGGAATCCTTCAATTTACACTGATGTTAGTAAATACCTGATCACTCTGCATTAAATTTTTCCTTGTCCCTGACTTACTCATGGATGAGAGGCCATTTTTTTAAGCATGTATCAATAAAAACTGTCTGGGCAAGGATGGGGACTTTCTTCTATCCAACATCCAGTAAGGGTGTAGTACCTAATTAACATCACTCTTGACCCCAAGGTATGGAGGAGCTGTAGCAGTGATCAACTGCAAGAATCCCAGGTAATTTGGATGTAAGTTCTTGTTACGATGCTTGAGCCTAAGGACAAGCTAGGGTACTGCTATTGTACTGTCTTCCCTGATGCATGGAAGCATCTCTACCCAGGCTGTTTGATTTCATCATTGGGTTTGTAGTAGATTCAGCCAGACTTTTAATGCTGGGTGTTTCCACCTACTTTCCCCAAGAGTAGAATCAAATGTAGTCCAGGACTTCATAGCTGTCATGATAACCACAGGCCTGTTCCAAGTCATCATGAGTTCAATGCACAATGGAAACTACATGCTGGATATGGATATCTCGGAGCAGCTGACATCTGATCAGGTGATGGGAGACATAGTAATCTTGTTAGGAAGAGATACAGTATTCTTTTAGCAACCATGGGGATAACCAACATCATGAATCTTCATATGGTAAAAGGACTGATTAGAATGGGCCACCCATGAACCTTATGGATACATTTGTATTCCAGAAGGTATTCAGAAGTTAACTGGTGATCTGGAGGGCAGTTCAGTAAACCTAAGGAACACAGTGGAATGAACACATTTGGTAAGATTGCACCCAAGTAGCTTCTCCTTGTTTGTCTACCATGGAAGAGTGCCTTAGTTTATTGAGGCATGTCGCAGATGCAGCAACAAAAGATGCTGGAGAAATCCTGGTAAAAAACAAGGAACAAATAAAGGTATGATCTCGGCTTCTAGTCTACACCATGGCAGGAAGGGTGGTGAAACTTTATTTATTTTCGTTAGACTTATGGAATACGGTCCAGGATCACTTTTTCGAGTGACCCGGATACTGTTAGGGAATGAATGGCTGAGAAAGCCATCAGTGGATTGATGCAATCTTTTGTCAGAACTATTTCTTGGTGACATCACTCAGATTGGTCTGGAATTGGCAGCCAGCTGGACAGCATCCAAATAGTTGATAGGGATGATATAGATTGCAAAATCATTTGTGATATGTTTGAACTTACAAATATTGAAGAAAAGAACAAGTTCCTTTATGAAGCAAATCTCACGATCTGTGGACTTGATTCCACCTGGCTAGTTTGGGAGGGCACACCTGGCTGGGTTTGACTGTGATAAATGCCTCTTTTTGGCAGAGGGAGGTGTTACCATCTTTGAAAGAGGAATTCACATTCTCAAGAGGTTGGCCCAAGATTAAGCCACATTAATAACTATTGTCTTGTCTCCATGAGTTATAGTTTCAAAGGTTTCTGGAAGCAGTGGGCAATCTGGGCCCTTTTTTAAAATCAGGATTCTGAAAAAAGAAACTGCTCTTAATGGTTGCTGTTTTGGGTGACCTATGGCAGGGACTTTATAGGGAAGCACAAGCCTCTTTGCCTTGTGGAGACCATCAGTTGCCTCTAATGGTCTTATCTGCTATATCTTTCGGGATCTCCTGCAAATGTTTTCAGTCCTGCCTGATTAACAATTCCATTTGGTGTGTGTAGGGATGAAGAATATGAGTGCTCAAACATGCCAATATGGGATGCTCTAGATGTTGACCCTCCTGTATTTCATTTAACACCTACATGAAGCCATCGGGAGAGCTCATCCATAAGCATCAGATGAGGGATCATCAATATGCTGATGATACCATTATGCAATTCTGCTCTGGGCTGAGAAGCAGATGCTGTAAAAGTCTTGACTGGCACCTTGAGACTGTAAGGATTGAAAGAGGAAAAACAAACCAAGTTCAACATAAGCAAGGTAAAATGGTTGTTGATTTACAAGCTAGCACCAATAGTGGCGATTATGCTCTTCCCAAAAATGCAAGCTCACAGCCTAGGGGTACTCCTGAACTAAGGTTCAGATTGGAAGCACAGCCTGAAGCTATGTCCAGGAAAATGTTACCCAGATTTAGCTAGCATGTCCATTGTGGCCTTTTCTGCAATAGAAGGCACTGACAGCAATCATTTGTGTCCATTTCTTCTCCACACGGGACTACTGTGACTTAATCCAGATATGGCTGCTATTGAAGACTACCCGGAAGTTTCAACTGGTATAAAACAGGGCTGCCCATCTGATAATGGGGAAGCCTATTATTGTACTACACCTCTGTTAAAGGTTGCTGCTTTGATTCCAAATGCAGAAAGTGGTTATCACATATGTATCAATAATAATAATAATAATAATAATAATAATAATAATAATAATAATAATAATAATAATAATAATAATAATGGAAGGGACCTTGGAGGTCATCTAGTCCAACCCCGTTCAGACAGGAAACCCTATACCATTTCAGGCAAATGGCTGTCCAGTCTCTTCTTAAAAACTTCCAGTGTTGGAGCATTCACCGCTTCTGGAGGCAGGTTGTTCCACCGGTTAATTGTTCTAACTGTGAGGAAGTTTCTCCTTAGTTCTAGGTTGCTTCTCTCCTTGACTAGTTTCCATCCGTTGCTTCTTGTCCTGCTTTCAGGTGCTTTGGAGAATAGCTTGACTCCCTCTTCTTTGTGGCAGCCCCTGAGATATCATGTCACCCCTCACCCTTCTCTTTGTTAAACTACACATAACCAATTCCAGCAACCGTTCCCTATATGTTTTAGCTTCCAGTCCCCTAATCATCTTTGTTGCTCTTCTCTGTACTCTTTCTAGAGTCTCGACATCTTTTTTACATCGTGGTGACCAAAACTGGATGCAATATTCCAGGTGTGGCCTTACCAAGGCATTGTAAAGTGGTATTAGTACTTCACGTGATCTTGATTCTATCCCTCTGTTAATGCAGCCTAGCACTGTGTTGGCTTTTTTGGCAGCTGCAGCACACTGCTGGCTCACATTGAAGTGATTGTCTACTAGGACTCCGAGATCCCTCTCACAGTCACTACTGTTGAGCAAGGTACCACCTATACTATACTCTTTGTATGACTTACAGCCTGGCTATGTTCTAGATTGTTTATTTCAGGCAAAATCTACCCACTCTATACATCCATGCAGAGAGTGTGCTATGAGTCTCCATCCCTTGTGAGTTATGTCAGGAGGGAACTATAAAGCAAGGATTCTCCTCAAGGGCTTCTTTCCCCTAGAACAACTTAATCTCCCACATGAAATCAAAGCCTTCCGTTGTAGCATTGTAGAAATTAGTGGTGTCTGGTTATCCACGAAATCTTTGGTGATGTCTGGGTGCAATTACTATGGTCGGCTGAGTATAATGCACTGGTATCCTGTAAATTTCCTTGCAATAAAACATTAACAGAAACAAATCGTGGACATTACCCTGCAATTCCGCAGGCCAGGAAAAATAAAGCAACAATAGTATGAGAAAGAAGGCTCATATTTGAACAGAGCCTCATTATGTCTAGGATGACAAGCATGCTGGTAATAGATTTGGGGCTTGTATCATAGCACTAATTAAGAAATCGCTCCCAGCTAATATCTCCCCCACCCTCTTAAGGTGTGTATATTAGTCTTCTGAATCAATAGCCAATCCTCCCTGGCTCTGGAAGTTTTTAATATAGGAAAGAGCACAGAATGACTTCAAATTAAGACTTCCCTCTTCTCCTCCTCTGATTACCCAATTAGTCCACTCAGGCTGGCAGACCGGCTTGCTTCTTACTGTCCTCGTCCATTGGCTTGTTGCAAGATTTGTCTCTGCCACAATATGCATCACTCTAATCTGTGAGCTTCCTGGGAAGAACAGATGGTGGTTCTGTGCAACAAACCAGAGTGAGGATGAAGGAAAGGACAAGCCTGCTGCGCCACCCAAGATGACAGCTTCTTGGCCACGATCAACTCTGCTCCTGAATGTTCATGCTAATAATTGGGCTAGAACAACTGCCAAACACGTTTTAAAATTCATTATAAAAATATGTTTTCCGCAATAGATCGGTACCTGCAATTAGAGCTCTTATGCTCTTAGGGAAATGTTCTTTTGTTAACTGATTTTTTTTAATAGAAAGAATTTTTGAATGTTGCCCAACAAGCACTAATGATTGGAGAGGTTGCCTTGAAGAGGATGATCCCATTTCAGTGCATTGTGTGTTTGAGAGCAAGACTAAACTACAGGTAGTCCCTGACTTACGGCCACAATTGAGCCCACAATTTCTGTTGCTAGGTGACAATTCATTGTTAAATTAATTTTGCCCCATTTTACAACCTTTCTTGCCACATTCGTTAAGTGAGTCACTACAATTGTTAAGTTAGTAACATGGTTAACTTAAGTGAATTGACTTTGCTTGTCAGAAGGCCACACAAGGTGATCGTAAGACCTCAGGACACTGCAACAGTTGTAAATCAGTTGCCAAGCATCCAAATTTTGATCATGTGACCGTGGAGATGCTGCAACGATCGTACCTGAAAAATGGTCATAAATCAATTTTTTTCAGTGCCATTGTAACTTAGAACAGTCACTAAGTGAATGCTTGTCAGTCAAGTACTACCTGTACATCATCCATTGTAAAATTTAGGAAAAGAATAAAAGAAACTTGGCCGGATCAAGCTAAGACTCATTCTAGTGCAGCATTTTGTTTCTCACAATGGCCAGTTGTCACAGGGGAACTCTCAACAAAAACTGAAACCTCCCATTCTCTCCCTTTTACTCCCTGACAGCCGTCAGTCAGACTCATGCTGCCCCCAGCCCAGAAATAACACTGAGTCTTTTAAGAATAGCAGCCTCGATACAAGTGGTCCTTGGTTTATAATCATAATTAAATTATGAATTACAGTTATAAGTCATGCTGGTCATTAGGTGGGTCACCAGGTGACTAGGCCTAATTTTATGACTTTTTTTGCCACCATCGTTAAGTGAATCACATGGTTGTTAAGCAAACACTGCAGTCAGTTGGCAAACCCAGCAGCTGCTAAGTGAATCCATTGTCCCCAATGGCTGTTTTTTTTGCTGGAAACTGGAAATAAACGCTGGTTTACAGCAAGAAGCGTTGTAAATTGCAGTCATGTGACTGCAGTTCGCTGCAAATGGTCATAAATGTGACCCAGTTGCTAAACGCCCAAAGTGTAATCATGTGACTGTGGAGGAGGGACAGCTATCAGGACTTCAAATCCATGCTGTAAGTAACCCAGGCGAGGGTCTGGAGTACCTTCAGTCACTAAGTGACCAGTCATAAGTTAAGGACTACCTGTATATCTTTCTGCATCTAATCCCTTTATGGAGCTCCCTGAGTTAGTGCCTCTGACCACACCTCAGGTAACAAATTCTGCAGGATAATTACAGTATGTGCCATGTGAAGAAGTATTCTCTGTTATCTGCACTGAATCTCCTTCCCATCAGTTTCAATGGCCTATGAACCCAATGTTTTTTTAAAACTCTGCAGTTTCTCCAGACCACGTATGATTGTATACACCTCATATATTTCCCTTCCTTGGTCATCTTTTTTCTGCGTTCAAGAATTCCAAACATCCTAGCCTTTTCTTCTAGGGAAAACCCTGTGATAATTTTGTTTCCATCTTCTACACTTTTATTAGCTCTGTTAAATCCTTCCTCTAATGGGGGGATCAGAACCACACACATACTATGGATGCATGCCTGCTACAATTTATAAAGGAGCAGTACAATGTTGGCTGTTTTGTTTTCAAAGCCTCTCTTAATGATCCTTAGCATGGAATTTCCCTTTTTCACAGCTGTCACATAGAGTTCACATCTTCATTGAGCTCTCCACTCTGACTCCAAGATCTTTTTTTATCTGGTTAGTTACAAGCAGCTGAGACCCCCATCAAGGTAGATAGGTGAATTTGGGCTTTCTGCCTCAATGTGCAGCATTTTATACATCCTCAAATTGAATTGTATTTGCCATAGGGTTGAACAGTCACCATGTTTAAACAGATCTTTCTGGAGCTCCTCACAATTACTCTTGCTTTTCATCACCCTGAATCAATAATAGGACAAATGCCTCCAAATAATGAGCAAGCTTGCAAAGTCTTGCAGAACTTTATTGTAAAATATGTTGGTTCAGCCAGCCTGGGAAAGATCTCTGATGCAACTGCAGAGATCATCTGTAGTCTAGTTTTGGTTCTATAGCAAGTTCACCTGCTGGGTTGACTGTTGTAGGCTCTTATTTGCTCCCACAATGTATGTTGCTTGTAAATAGAACAGAGATGTCAAAGATAGTAAAAAGAATTGCTCTGTCAGCCAAAGGAAACGAAATATTGACCTACTGGCCCTGGACTTCTCACCACTTGGTGAGATGATACTAATGCATTTTCTGTGTTTGAGTGCTCATCCAGGCAGCAGCAATACCGTAATGTGCTTTCCTCATGTCCATGATGTGACACAAAAGTATGTCAGCATAATTTGCTCTCTCTGTGTGGAATCCAGGTGAAATATTGGTCCAGCAGAACAAACTACAATGCTCATGGAGGCCAATGCCCAATGACTGGAGGAAGGAGAAGGAAGTTGGCTTGTCCATTGCAGTTTGAAGTGATCAATAGGAGCTGGGGAGTTTCTAACCATCTGATCACCAAGTTCACATAAAGCAAGGCAATGTTGGGAGAATACAGAAAACACCACTTTAATATCAGATCAGTTACATACAAAATCATGTGTTTTCAATAATGGGCTGGGGATGGGATAGTATCGTGACAACAGATTTTTAAATAATGGTTAGTTGCTACCATGTGAGTCATGGCAAAAACAGAAAGTTACTAATTGAAAGTCATAACCATGCAATCAATCCAAAGGATCTAATCAATGGCTCCAATCTCTCTCTGAGCTCATGACAATACCCTCTGATTGATTAATGCAGCCTGTCAGCTGACAAGGTTATTAGTCACATGACTCTGACCCTTTAGAGCAATGCAATGCATGTGCTGACCGCATTGCTCTGTGTAAATGGATTATTACTCTGAGTAATTAAGATGGAATTAAACATTAATTCTTCTCTACAGAACTATTGCATTTCAGGGGATAAGCTGGATGTTACAGCCTTTGTGTGATTTTTCCTCTAAATTAAATTGGATTGTGTTGGGCGGGGGAGATTGTGATGGGGATTACTGCTTGTTAAATGACTTGCATGAGAAATGAGCGTAGACTGAGATGACTTGGTTTGATGAGCTACTTTTTTAGCTGGTTAGCTGGCACCTTTGCCTTGTACTCATGCTATATTTGAATCAAGTGGTATTTGTACCTAGATAATATATTCCACTAGCCCTTGTTTAATAAAACTAAAGATCAAAGATGCCAAAGTCTTTTTGAGAAGAGCAAATAGATTTTTAATGGATATAGAAATATGTTGAACAGAAGTTCCATGGCTTCCACTCTTTTAGCAGTTCTCTGAAAAGGATTACTCAGTCATGAACAAGTTGGACTATTCAGTGACATGCACAGTTCTTTCCGTATTCTTTAGTTGGAAAGAAATCCTACCCAAGTAAGCAAATCTTAACTGATCTAGATCTGCAGAATGTGAACAGTTTGCAGAATTTAGGTTTTTTCCAACCAGAATTTTGATGGAGCCACAGGGTCTTTATGAATATCTTACACTTAGTTGCATACCAAAATATCTGACAGGAGAGACGTCTGTAGATTCTATGTACACAGATTCAGTCCTAGAGAAAAGGAAGGAGGTTTCTAGTATCCCAACTCATACAACTCACAAAATTCATTGGGATTCACCCAGTGAATCTACACTTGACCATGAATTTAAATCGAGCCATTCTCAGACAAAATCCAGGGGATCACACCACTTCTCATGGGTTCACACAGCACAATGAACCCTAAACCTGGGTTAATAAAACAATTTCAAATCAATATCATGGTTTACAATGATGGCCTGGTTCCCACATGTTTCAACAATGACTAAGTTTCTACCACAACCTGTATTACTCCAGTGCAAACCCAGCCCTAGCAGGTGCTCCTTCATCAAAGGGCAAAAAGAGATACCATTATTAATATTTCTAGTCTAACAGAAAGTTGAAAGAAAGGCTGCAGACTCTGCCCATCTGTCATTCTATCTGCAGACTGGTTAGTTGCAGGACCAAACTCGGTGTGATGGGAGAAGACGAGGAAAGAAAGAAAACAGGCTGCATCTGGCTGGCAGTTGCAAAGAAAAACATTCTCGCAATGCATTCTGATGGAAGAAGCAATTGGCAGCGTCTCAGAATGACATTTAACTCTTCCATTCCAGTCCCTCTCTCTTCTTGGTCCTCGGCAGGTGACCTAGAGCAGAGAGTATGTGGCCTGCCCCTGTTTCCTAATGAAGATTGAAACAAACCCGTACAGATGGGACTCAAGGAGGAAGCAGAAGCATATGCAGAAAACCATGTTGGTTTGTTACAGCGGAAGAAATACAGATACTTCCTATAAAGAAGTAAAGGAGTTTGGAAAGCATTCAGAAGCCATGCTCTAAAATGCTAGCCTTGTTCTAGGTTAAAATTTTATTTATGTATTACATTTATATGCCGCCCATCTCGCTGTCTGAAGCAAATGAAGAATATATCACCAACCATGCTGAAGTTATGCAGGGTCAATGTGGAAAAGAATAGTTTCTTTCTTTCTTAGCCTAGGGTTCTTCACAAGGCTAGTGAGAGAAAAAGAAAGATACAGAAACATTCACCCCTCTGAACTTCTTGCAAGAAGGGTAGAATAAAAAAATGTAAAAAGCTGGATCTTTAAATAATTTCTGAAATGATTTATTTCCTGGATACTTAGCCTGCATTTTCTCTAGAGGCTCAAAGTAGCTTACATTTGGATGTGCCTATTTTCTGCCTATGAGAAAGCTCTGTGAGGTAGGCTGGTCTTGAACAGGAATTTCTCTAGTTCAGTTACAATCTTCACTATTAACTACATTGTTTCTACAGTTTTGTAATGTTCCAGGTGGCAAAACTCTGATATTGGCGAAATTCTGACACCTCTCATTGGTTCCACTGAACCAGTGCAGCAAAATATTCCCTGGCCTGTTGGCAGAATATTGACATATGCTGTTGTTTGGTGTGGCTTATATGACTACTTACACATTTAAGTAGAACAATGTTTGCCTTTAAAGGCTCAACCTGACTTCATTAGCTTATCTGGTGTTGCTTCTTCCTTTTGGCATTTTCTTTGCCTATAGAATTCTTAATTTGCAAAGGAGGAAATCCCACCCCCTAGAAGCAACTTTCATTTCCATAATATGCAGAACCGTGCGGACTACACAGGCATTGCTTACAACTTTCAAGTTGCAAACTTTTGCCAATATGAAGAACCCCGTCTGCAACTCCAACCTAAAATGTGCCAGAAGTTAGGAAAAGGTTAATTCACAGTGCACTATATACATATACTTGTCTGGATTTGAGAGCAAAGTTGAGGTATGAACAGCCTCTCATCCTGTTTGTAAGTAAAACGATTAATGGTGAAAAGCTGTGGCAGAGTTGGGGACAAGACTTGTTCTGCTTTGGCACAACTGCCACCAATAGCAAATATTAGGGAGAAGAGGCAACGTTGAATCCTCCCAGCTGCTTTTCATAGAAGTCTAAGGCTGTTTCTTGTGTTGAGCAGAACAATAGCATACAGTTTATCCTCTGCTCTGAAAGTAGTCTGTATCCTCAGGGGGATGAACACCCTTCCACTGTCCGCATTTGAACAAGGAGCATAAGTTTCTGTCCTTGAATAAGGGGAGGGAAGTGACAATCTGCCAACTTTTGGAAGGGATACACGTAACTCAAAGACATCTATGTATCAATTGTCTATCTATGTTCATTCTATTATATGGTGCCCGGATGGCACATATTTGTCCATTTAGAATCTCCCATCCTGTTTTTGCCCTTATGAACAAGTCCCACTTGTAAAGAAAGAGACACTTTTGATCTCTGACCCAGCATTTTATTGCACCAATATAAGAAAATTGGAAAGACTGAACTTAATTCTGGACAAGAGAGCACCATGGGAGGCAAGCATAGATAACTTTGTTCACCTCTACCGCTTGTGATCTTGCCTTTGCACTCTGTTACTTGGGCCACTCTGCCAATTATTGCTGGGTGACTTTGGGTGCAGATGTCTTATAAATCATTGAGGTACTATCATGGCCTTGTAGAATCATAAAGAGCCTGAAGAATATCAATTTTTTTTTTTAACTGTCATCAAATATTTAACTAGATGTAGCTGAGCTCATGTAGAATGAATGGTTGGTTTCCATGATTTTATCTGTTGCTCACTTGGAGTGTTTAAACAAGTGGGAGATCATTATTAAATGCTGTTGCATTAGCCAAGCCACCACAGGCTGCCAAATAAAGCACAGGAAGACATGGATTAATAAACAATGCATGATGTCTGCACAGAAGCTGGCCACCAGCACTGCTGCTCTCCCCAAAGCATCAGGAAATCCAAGCAGGCAGGTGCTGCCAAAATGTAGATTTTCTGTGAGGCTTGCTTTCCCCCCCCGCCCCCCTTCTTCTTGCCAGGTTACTAGCTCCATATAGTTATCAGGAGCTGACTTGACAGGCACCTAACTATTACAAAGTTCCATTAAAAATCCTTTGAAATTCCATGGAATTAAGATTCATCATTCTCTCTTCACTGGGATCTTTGGAATATTGTCTGACCTAGTAGAGTGAAAATTTTCACTTAATAAAGGGCAAGAAATGATTGATTAAACCAAATCTCTTTTTTTCATCCTTATCATATTAACTTGGGGTTCTTTCATGCCGCAGCATTAACTACCGTTACTCAGTGTGGGAGCCGGCAGAAAGATATGCCATCTTAAAGAAGGGATGATGACATTTCCAGCCCCCTTTTGCTTTGGCAATAAATCAAAGCCGCAGTCTTTCTGCACAAGAACAGGGAAAGGGAGAGGAGCGAGGTTGGGAAAACTTAATTTGGTGCAGGTAACTGGCAGAAGGAGACCTACTGGTCTTTATTGTTGCCCATCCCATAGCATGATTACAGGATGGGCACCGAAGGACCCATTCACTGCCTCCTCTCTCCCCCTACTCCTTCCATTCATGGCAAACATAGTTCTACCATCTATGACAGACATGTCAAACACAAGGCCCGGGGGCCGGATCCGGTCCGCGAAGTGGTTTCATGCGGACCACGAAGCCATCCTGGAAACAGTGAGGGAACGGCCCCCACTGCCTTGGCCCTGGCCCAGAGACCCTCCTTCTGCCAGAGACCCTCAGATCTGTCCGACTCCTACCCAGGCCCCCATAGGCACCCTTGATGCCAACGATGTAGAGCTGGCCACGCCCACCCAGTAGGCCACGCCCACCCTGGCCACACCCACCCGGCCCCTTGAGGGCAACCGCAATGCTGTTGCGGCCCTCAATGAAATTGAGTTTGACACCCCTGATCTATGACAAGAAATGCCACATGCGGGAGTGGGGTGGGGGGGAGATGAGAGGGTGCAGGACTTCTGCTGCTAATTCTTAGATCACAGAGTGAGAATTGTGTAAAGTCTGCTGGATTAGAGAACTGGCAGCAAAGGAATTTTCTTTCTAGCACTACACAGGCGCCAGGAAAAGTAGATCAGGAGGGAAAGAGGTTCCCTTGGGACCCCAAAGACCTGATTTCTCCATAGAAAATCCCCTTTTCTTCCTTAGGGGTAGGGAAACCTCCTCTGTACCTGGCGTCACCCTAGTTCAGGGGTAGGCAACCTCGGCTCTGTTATGACTCGTGGACTTCAACTCCCAGAATTGCTGAGCCAGATGCTGGCTCAGGAATTCTGGGAGTTGAAGTCCACAAGTCATAAAAGAGCCGAGGTTGCCTAGCCCTGCCCTAGTTAATCCTACTCATTCCTAATGAGATGCTTCTAGCTGAAAAGCTGCTTCCGTCCTTCTTCTCTTCCATGTGGGAAGTGGGAAGCTCAGCCCTTCAGATGCCACTCTGTGAGAGGAAGTGGAGAATTTAGGTTGGCAAGAGAAATGTGAGATGCCTTTCTGACCCTTGGGAAAGTTCAGCCTTTCCTGCTACCAAAATGGAAAATGGCCCTAAAAACCAGTGGCCAGATACGAGCAGGGATGTGCCCACTACAATGTTTGGTGGCCAATAGGAGCAGGGTAGACTCCCTACTTCTTATTTAAAATATTTATATGGCTGCCCATCTTAAGCAACTCTGAGTGGCTTACAAGAAAAGCAATAAATAAAATAATCATAAAACAGTAACACAATAAAACAAAAACACTGTGCCATAATTGACCCCTTGGGATGCCCCACAGCAGGCTGAAATTGCCTCTTATTATCTGCATGGGTCAGGACTAAGTTGAACATGACACTGTCCCTTCATGGCCATTAAATGCATTTATTGTAGCATCACCGGACCATGGATAGCAAATTGTGCAGAAATAAACTTTTCTATGTTTTTTTTTCCAGCCAGGAAAATGGCCAAGACCAAAAGAAAGCAAGTGAGCTGTATGTTTTCAACCAATGGCTAGTACTCTACTGGTATATCCGGATGGCGCCTGACCTTCGCTCCTTCCGGCGCGATCTAAAGACGTATCTCTTTGAACAAGCTGGCCTGGCCTGATGGGATGGGGTTGGGTTTTTATTACTTTTAAATGTGTTTTAACCTATTTGAGAGTTCTGGGCACTTTGTTTAATCTTTTTAAATTTTTGTATTCTGTCTTTTTAACATGTATTGCCCTGTTCACCGCCCTGAGTCCTTCGGGAGAAGGGCGGTATACAAATAAAATTAATAATAATAATATATCAAAAGCCAGTTTGATGTAGTGGTTAAGGTGCTGGCCCAGAAACCAGGAGAATCTGAGTTCTAGTCCTGCCTTAGGCATGAAAGCCAGCTAAGTGACTTTGGGCCAGGCACTCATCCTCAGCTGAACTCACCTCACAGGGTTGTTGTTGTTTGCAGAAAATAGGAGGAAGAAGGACTATTAGATACGTTTGCTGCCTTGAATTATTTATAAAAATAATAAAAGCAGAATAAAAATAAAAATGTCCTTTACTGTGCAAACCTTGTGAACTTGACAATTTCCATTCTGCATGAAACCTGAAAACAGCACAAGTTGGAATAATATAAGAAAGGTTTATAAGTCTAAACTACATTGAGCTCTTCATTACACCAGACGCTCAGCCAAGGAAAGGTTCTGTCAGCTTCAAAAATCATTCTTTCTGCTGGGTAACCCATATAAATACTCAAAACTTTAATTTGTTCTGACTGGCAGGAACCCTCCAAGGATTTCAAGCTAAGAAATATTCCCACTCTTGCTGTCAGTCTTCACCGAATGAAATGATGTTAAAAGTCTCTCGGCAAACCAAGTGCTCCACTGCTAAGTAAGTAGTAATGTTCTTTCTCCCATTCAAGGTGGGCTCTCCTATTTGCTTAAAGCATTCGTTTAAAGAGTTCAGGTTAAGCTTGCCAATACTCAAAATGTTGTGCCCGTCTCAAAAAGATAGGAAAAGCTTACTGAATGCAGTATAATATGAAGTTATTATTTATCCATATTTTATTAACCTTCATTGCAATCCTATGCAGGGTGCCTCCGATCAAAGAATGCCGATTGGTGGCCCCCAGGGGGAGGGCGTTCTCTGTGGGTGCGCCAGACCTGTGGAACCGCTTGCCGGTTGAGCTCCGGATGGCCCCCGACCTTCGCTCCTTCCGGCGCGATCTAAAAATGTATTTATTTGAGCAATCTGACCTGGTCTGATGGGTTAGGGTTGGGGTTTTGAACATGTTCTTAATTATTGTGTTAAATTTTAAATTTGGGCATTATATTTAATTGCATTTTAACTGTTATATTCTGTTTTTTATATTTATTGCCCTGTACACTGCCCTGAGTCCTTCGGGAGAAGGGCGGTATAAAAACATAATAAATAAATAAATAATAAATGTTTGCTCAGAAATTGTATTGCTTTCAATGGAGCTTCTGCTAACAGGGATTAGTATCAATTTGTATTATAACTTCAAAAAGGTCACCTGTGAAGTAAAGTAAATTCAGTGAAAAAAGATTATATCTTCCTGTGTAGAGCAGCCATCTGGCCATCGATCTGATGGCTGTCTACTCAGCATATTATTTCAGTGAGGCATCACCTACCACCTGCCCTAATCTCCAAGAAATATGTGAAAGATGAACCTGTCCCTCATATTTACCTTGCCAGCCTTCTCTTAGTTTTCTCAGCTTGCATTCTTGCTTTTAATTTACCATTTAAATGTGGCTGGACTCCTTGCTATAAAGCAGGAAAATTCTCCAAAATAATAACTTCTTATTGTTTCATGAAATGTTAACAGTTGGTTTCTCGTGCATACGAAACTTGAGTGTAAATCTCATTGTGATATAATGTAAATGTAGATGGTTGGGATTTGGTTGGAAGAAAAATCGTATGTTGGTGGGATGTGATTGATTATGGAGGGAACATTGCCACTTGAGCGTCTTAAAAATTAGATACCAGTTCTCTTGGCTAGATAAACTCTGTACATGCTATCCATTTTGGTGAGACATACCCAGGGCTTTTTTTCTCATAGAACGCTCAGAACGGAGTTCCGGCACCTTTTTTGGATGGAACCTTATAGGGTAGGCAAGGCGGGTTGTATGACATGTGTGAGTTCCGGCACCTTTTTCTTTTACAAAAAAAGCACTGGACATACCTTATTAGTCAGAAAAGAATCTTGTTAATAAGCAGAGGTTCTGAAATATATTTTATTGTGAGGGTTCCCTGCTTTGTCCTCCTTTTCTCTGTAACCATCCGTTTCCAAGCTTTCCTTTTGGTGCTAGTTATCAAAGGCCTTGTTAAATAAGCTTCTGCTTATTATACATTCACATTTAGGGGTTGTGCAGCTTTGTAACAGAATCAGTTGTGAAAAGGTGGTCAAGGTTTTCTTGGAAACAGCCACCTGTCAGTGCTGAAGGCACCAGGAAGGTGGGAAAACATCAGTTGTGTTCTGCAATTGTAATCTCCAGGAGTAATAATGACAAACTTGCCTTTAAATTAGCAGGTTGGCTTAAGGTATTCTGGTGCCTAAGGCAGAAAAATCTATCTGGCCCCCTTAGATAACTCAGGATACGTTTAGTTGCAGTTGCCAAGGCTCGTGTACAGAATATTTTAGAAGGATACAAATGCAATATTTCAATGCTTTTTGTGTCTTCTAGTTTTATTACGCACAAAAACACAAAATGGAAGAAATGGTCCAGTTGCACAACATCCTTTGGTTATAATGGGAGCCGAGCATCTGGAAGTGCTTATAGAGCTGCTCTGAATGCCAGTTGTCCTGGGATTGGAGAACAGAAATAAAATTAATAGTAATTTTATTCCCTGGTCGGGGGAATTAAAGGCCACAAGGAAGATTTACCCCCTGCCTTCCCAGAAAAATATGGCAAAGAAAAGAATAAAGTGCTCCATCCATCAGCCAAAAAACAGAGACACAATAAGATATTTGCTTTCTGTATCCCTACCTCTGCCAGTTGCCTGCAGAACCAAGGGGATGAAAATAAACTTTGACTGGATCAAGTGTGTGTGTGTGTGTGTGTGTGTGTGTGTGTGTGTGTGTGAGAGAGAGAGAGAGAGAGAGAGAGAGAGAGAGAGAGAGAGGGAGAGGGAGAGAGAGGGAGGGAGGGAGAGAGAGAGAACTTTTTACTTTTAAACTCCACTTGGTAAACATTTTGTCGAAAGAGAGGATATATATTTTCAAAATGAAGAATGCTATACACACATAAGACATGATCTACTGGGGTTTATTGGGAGCCTCATTGAATGGGGAATGCCTAGCATTAAGCATGAGATAAGTAGAACTTCAAGCTGATTTTATGTACAAAAAACTCTTTATAGATAAATCCTTTTTGTGTCACCTTGGACAGCCATTCTGCCATTACTAAATTCATATTACTAGAGACCTATGGCTGCTCTTGTTTCACAACTAAGGCCACAATGGAATTGAAGCATCTTATGGTATCCAAGGAGCCAGCAATGTAAGGGAAATGTAAGGGAAAATAATCCAACCTACTACTTCTCAAATGCACACCAAATCTACTTCCTAGGAAGAATTCTATGTTCTTCTAAACTGCATTTCCCACATCAGTGTTCATTACAAACGACTTAGCTGGAAAGCTCCGGTAATGTCTGAGCTTTCTGATCTCTCGGCTCATCACCCTGTCTCCCAAAGCAGGGAGTTCACTGGAGAGATTTGGGAAGCTTTCTCAGATTCCTCAGCTGATATCACTCTGTCACCTAAACTATCTGTTCACTGAAAGAAATTTTGGAAGATGCCTATGAAAGATGTGAGCTGGGGAGGTTTAGAAATACCTTTTGCCTGCAAACTCTCGGCTGCTTTTGTTTTGTCTCCCAACTTGACTGGCCACTATGTGATCAGCCTCTGACAGCTTTTGTTTCGGTTAGGGCTGCTCAATGGAAATGCGTGGTCACTTTGAGTTGAATTATTTGAGTTAAAGCAGGAGACGCTATATGAACTTTTTTTCTTTAAACCTAGGGAGGTCTAGAGAGAAGGCTGCACAAGGCAAGAGTTAATAAATAATGCCATTCATTTGAATTCTTCAGACAGAATATTGGGGCTGCAATGAGACAAAGGAGACATTAGGCTGATCAGGGATGGACTCTCATCTCTCAGCTAAGAATAGTTGCCAAGTACAGAAGTACAAACTGCAAAGATCTCATTCTCCAAATCCAGTGAATAGTAACAAGAGCTTCAGCAAACTAATGTTATCTTCCAGAAAAGGAAATAAGTTTAGATTAAATCACAAATTGGTAAGTACTTTATATAAATATTGTCCATGCAAAACTCCACTAGCTGAAGTAAAAGGACTTAGATAATGACAAAGGATTGTTTAAAAAGCTGCAGCGCAAGATATTCAATCCTAACCAAAGCTTAAAAACTAGTTGGATTTACCTCTTTGCGCTCCATTTTTTTCTCATTTTGATTTTTGTTTCTCAAACCAATACTAGCAATGATCATATTGGTTGGGCAACTGAAAAAAATGAAATCCATACATCTCAAGGGCACCCAGGTCTAAGGGGATGATTTTAAATCTACAGGCAGGTATTGTTTTGTGTGTATTTATTTTGTGCAAACTGCACTTCTTTGGACACAGAGGGTAAAACGCTTAAATAAATATTGAACTCCTCAGGACTTAACATGCAAAGGATTGTGCACATGTATATTTATTACAGGATCAAAGCCTTCTTTGTTTCCACAATCAAGGAAAGGCAGTTAAAGAATGTCTGAATAGGGAAAACCTTTCCATTTTTCAAGATACTGGTTCATTGATTATTCTGCTCCATATGCTCTAGTCATCACTAGATGGGTCCATAGATCTTGACCTCTGTCTTTTCTGCAGTCTACACAACGTTGCTTTCTACCAAAGGGAATTGTGAAATGGGTATGTATGTAAGAATCTACATATGATCCTGATACATTAATACAGATTGAGATATTCTAAAAGAATCCAATAAAAAATTAAAATATACAAAGCAAAGAAAGTAGAATATTCTCAGGTATCTGTGGCAAAACAGTGGCACCATATTTAAGCAAAGCAAGTATACTTTAAAATTGCAAAAATTAGACCCCTCCCCAACAATATATCTCATTCTTTTTTAGTAATACAAAGCAAAATAATGACCAAGAATAGCACTGACAGAAAAAAAACTGATTCAAGACACTCCAGTTGTTTTAAGAGAAAATGGTGAAGCCTTATTTCTGTAAAATATATGGGCTAGAGACCATTGATTCTTGTCTTTCAAAAACATGATATATAGGAATATATGATAACAAGTAAAAACAGAATACACAGGTGTAAGTAGAGCAAAATGTGACATTACCACTCATCTGTTTATTTAATGCATAATGGTGAACCACCACCCAAATGCATTCAGATTGCTGAGAACGTGCTGGATTGCTTGCCTGTTTCAATAAAAAAGCAGTCTCCTCTTTACAGATACTCCTCAATTTATGACAATTGGGACCAGAATTTTGATCAGTAAGTGGTGTGGTCATAAAGTGAGATATCATGCGATCATATCACTTACTGACTAGAATATCCATTGCAGTCAATAAGCAAATATTATTGTTTAGTCAAGCACCCCTCCCAATCTGAGCCATTTTGGCTTGGTCCCGAAATGGTTTGACTGCCTGAAACTCCCTGCCCACCTATCCTCCCCAACCTCTGCCTTTTGGCAACCATGCACCCTGCCTTGTGGGACAGCAGTGGCACCAGAACTGTGCAGCTCTGTGGCTGCTTCTCAAGCCCCAGGAGGACGCAGCCACTGGCGCTAAATCCCAACTGCTCTCGACACACTGCATTCCAAGACCCCGGCCACCCCTGTAGCTCTGCTGTCCCCACTGACCTTCACCATAACAGAACAGGAGTTGGAAGGGATCCCCTCTCAGGCAGGAAACCCTATGCCATTTCAGACAATCTCTTCTTAAAAGCCACCAGTGTTGGAAAACCCACAACTTCTGGAGACTGATTAATTGTTCTGTCAGGAAATTTCTCCTTAGTTCTAGGTTGGTTCTCTCTTTGATTAGTTTCCATCCATTGATTCTTATCCTGCCTTCAAGTACTCTGGAGAATAGCTTGACTCCCTCTATGTGACAACCCCTTCTTAGGTATTGAAACGCTGCTATCATGTCACCCCTATTCCTTCTTTTCATTAAACTAGACATACCCAATTCCTGCAACCGTTCTTCGTATGTTTTAGCCTCCAGTCCACCGTTCTTTTTTTTTTAATTGAAAAGTTTTAAAATACAATTTTCCTTTAAGAATCCCCCCTTCCCCCTCCCTCCCCCCCCTTCCTCCCCCCCTCCCCCCCCCCCGACTTCCCAGAGCTAAATACAAGGTATATATATAAAAAGCAATCATAAACAATCATATACTAACAACTATAAACTCTATAATCCATCACTCTCTAGCTTATATAGGATAAAACAATCCTTAATAATATTAAATATGTATAGAAAACTAAAATAAAAAAGAAGAAAAGAAAGAAGACTTATTCAAATGCTACATGAAACTTCTTAACCCTATACTTGTTCTGGATAAACTCTATCCATTTTCTCCATTCCATAATATAGCGTTCTTGCGAGTGATCTTTCAAATAGGCCGAAATCTTCGCCATCATTCTTCATGTGTTTTAGCCTCCAATCATCTTTGTTGTTCTTCTCTGCACTCTTTAGAGTCTCGGCATCTTTTTTATATCATGTTCTTGCTATCTTTATATCATATCATATTCTTGATCCTGCTGCTGACAAGGCTGCTGGGTCAGGCTGGGGCTGTGCTGCGTTCTTTCTGAGGAGCTGCTTTTTGTAGCTCCAGAATTGGAGTGCATCAAGACACCCCTTTGTGTAAAACTAGTGAGGCCAGGCTGGAGCTGGTTTTATGCTACAAAAAATAAAAGTCAAAAGTTGCCCAGCCCAGGAACATGCCACAATGAGGCTTTTTGGCACACCACAGCTCAGGAGTTGTGTTTTGCTTCTTCTTTTTTTTTCCTCCTGCAGCTGAAACCCTGGCTCAGCAGCCAGACCAGGGATGTCTTGCAAGCAACTGGAGCAAGAAGATGGCAATGGTCAGCTGATGTGGTGGAACGCAAGGTGACAGAGGACCAAACGGGTATAGATTGGGGAATATAGGTGGAGAACGTTGCAGCAGCTTTGAGGTTGGTATTGGTGAGTTGCCAAATGCCCAAATTTTGATCATGTGATTGCAGTGTAGCTGCAGTGGCCATAACTTCAGACACAGGCTGCAAGTCCCTTCATAACCTCAAATAGACATTAAACAGATGGTCATAAGAGAGGACTACCTGTACGTCCTCGGTCTTTTTTTCTCAATGCTTCTCGGATGACATCACAATATGTGACAATTTCCTCCCCCATCAGCCAATCCTCTCCCTCCGCTCTCTGTCTCTGGGATTCTCTGAAATGGAGCCAGCCATTTGAACAGTCACATAGCTATGAGAAGTCTAAAAAAAAAGATTATGAAAATGAACAGTAAATAAATACCAGTGCTGAGGAGCTAATGCTGATAAGAGGATTTTCAAAATTAGCCATTTGCAAGAACAGATTAAATATGTTTAATGCTGCTGGTGGAAAGTGTCTATTAAAATAAACATCGATGGCTGTTGCAGCTGTTCCGGGTGGTCCCTAGATCTGCCCTCTGCACACACTGTTGGCTCAGCCAGAAGGATGTGCAATATTGGTTAAGGACACTAATTTACTTTTTTCTTGCTGGTAAACAAACTGGCTGTTGGCAAGCAGCCAGAATTGCCTTCAGTTCGCCACGTGAGAGAACGGTAAAAGGAAGTTGAAGTGCAGAGGAGCCAATGATCTTAGGGAATGAAGAATGCGGAGGAGGAGATTAGAGAGCGAGTTCCCCCAACTCTGGGAAATGGGGCACAGAAGTCAGGATTTCAGCCCTTGTCTGGAACGTTTCATGTGTTTTTCCCCCCCAGCTTTCACATCCGCGCCAAATTCAGAACATTACTAACTTAGCATGAAATGTGTTCTTCCTCAGTGATGCAGAGCTAGTTTAAAAACGGGAGAAAAGTTTCCTTCCCACATTAATGTAAAAGCACTGGGAAAATGTTCAGTGAATTAATTATGGAACTGACCCACTCACCTGGGAGAAGAAGGTGGTTTTTGTTATGAGCTGCTGGGATTCAGATGAGAAATTTGGATTTCTGGGCAACTTGTTACAGATAATGAGCCTTTGAAAGGTGCTGTGACATCTACTTAGATCTCTTTGTGTCCTCAGGCCCTGGGCTGATCTTTCCTTGCCTACTTGATCTTTCTGAACAACAAAGGTAGTAAAAACTCTTGTTCCAGTTAAAACTCATTTGAGTGACAAAAAGTTCCAATTCCTTACTTGCATAGAACTATGAAACAAAGCAGTATCAGTACAGTAAGTGTAAGGAGCTGATATATGTTGGACTTTCTTAGATTACAACATCCTGCTTGGAGGATGCCATTTCAAGAATCTGTTGTGGCCTTCTTTTTTAGATGACTATGAGATAGCTAAGCTTTTTGAAAAACAGTGTCACTGTTATATCAAATATGGCTTCAGCACAGGTAATACAAATGTACTTTCCTTGCTGTTGTCCATTCTTTTAATATCTTGTGTCCCCACTCCTCAGCAGCCTGCCTAGTGATCGATAGCTACTTTCCTTCTATCATGAACAATGATACGTCATTTGGTCAACATGGTGGGTGTTTTCCTTTTACTTAAATCCATCAGGACTGAATTTCTTGCAGGTGCTAACAGTTGTTGGGCCCTCGTGGCCAGGACAGGCTTCTGAAGATTTGGGTAACACATAAAACGGGAAGGTGCATATCATAAAACAATGAAGTCTAAAGATATTTTTAAACAAGCAGTTTTCTTGTTTGCAAGGTCTTGGAATTCAGTTAACCTGTAATGCTAACTAGAGCTTAAATCAGGGTTTGTTAAGGTTCTCACCTCTGTGTTCCTCTGCTTTTTAAAAAGAGTTTACACTTATGTTTCTAAGAATACAGAACTTCTTAGGCATTTCATAAGGGATTGACTGACTGACAGGTTTCCTTGAAAGACAACTTGCCCATAGTAGCTGACCTTTCTCTGCAGTGATTAACCACGTTCCTGGCACTTTCAGCTGAGTGCCTTCCTGAGGACTCTTTTGGCTTGTGAAGGCAATGGACCCAGCAACCTATCTAAGAAACGAAAACTTCAAGTGAATGATGCTTATACATTTAGTGATTGTAATGAACTGTGACAGTTTGTGGATTTGTCATACACACATACAGAAAAGATGCTATGAATATTTTAAACCCCCCTTCCTTCCAACTCACTGAAGAATAGTGGGCACAATCTTACCCCATTTACAAAAAAGGCATACCCACATGACAGGGCAATTCCAAACATGACTTAGACACAACCTTCACTCATATGGAATCTATGCTCATGTTGGTCAATGTGTTCTTTCTTTCCTTCTTTCCTATCCAAAGCAAGGAAACTGCTCACTTCTGCAGTGAACCTGCCACAGCATGAGGCTCCATTAAAGACGCCTCCTTGGCTTCTAGACACATTGTCACAGCAGTCTGCCATGCATGCCTGCTCTCAGTGCTGTAGGATTTGCATGAAGGCCAGACAGGCTGCGGTAGCATTTGCCACAGCATGCTAACTCTCAGAGGTGCCCCATATACACCGTGTTAAGCCTATCTTGCAGCTATGTCCAGGAAATTCTTAACAAAAGGTTACATCATAACTGTTTTGTTAAATCATAAAGGGCTGGCTTTACTTCCAGGCACTCCGAAAGGAAATAAAGCATGTAAGGGTCGGGAAGTGAGGACTTGCATAGAAAAGCAATGGGGAGAAGATGGGTGAATTCTGCTTCCTTTGCCCCGCAGTCCATTCCTCTTGAGTATTTTTGCCTGGTGCCTTCTGCAGCTGTTTTGTGTTTTGTTTTTTAAATCATCGACTGGCCTGTCACTCCAAGACACTTCCTGACATGGTTAGGCTGGAACTCACCTGAAGGCATCGGTCCTTTTGATCTTTACATTCAGATCTACTTCTAGCCTTCCTTTCATCACAGACCGCAACTATATCTCGGCAGACAAAGGAGTACAGTAATAAATTGGAAGGGAATGGTGCAAGAGGCTTGGATCGAAAAGACTGTTACGCTTGGCGAGAAACAAGGTAGTTCATCGCTTTCTTGCTTTCTCTCCCTCCCTCTTCCCCCCCCCTTTTGCTGCTTTTGGTCATGTGACTCACAACCACACTCGGATGTCTCGGAGCGTGTGGTCGGCTCCGTTACTATTTGGTGTGGGCAACTCTCTCCTCCCTCCCATTCCAGCAGTGAAGGGTTGCACGCGTGTGTGGTGTGTGTATGTGTGTTTTTTGAAGGCAATCCCAGGACATCGCAGGAGCGGCCTCATCATTTTGGGGCCCGATAGAAAATAGATGTCTGTAACCCGTCTACTGTAGTAGTAGTAGTAGTAGTAGTAGTTATCATAATCCCACTCCACCATCCACCTCAGCCTAGACTTATTTGCAGAATAAATCCGCGTCAGCAATGTCACCACAAATGAAAGCAAGCAACCCAAAGTCCAAACCTATGTAGCTTTGGAAGTTGCGGGTAACAAAAACGGGAGGGTTCACCTACTATTAAAAACAGGCGGTGTCGTCGTACCCAGATACCGCTGCAGCTTCCTGGCTGATGGGAGGAGGCGAACAAATGGTTCGCTCTCGCGGTCCTTTTTCATTTGCTGTAGTTACCTAGTAGGCAGCTGGTTTGCCTACTCTCTTAAAGCCGCCACTTTATAACACAGCACTGGCCCCGGGTTCCCGAAGCGCTTTTGGGAGGGGTCATTGCTCACTCGGCAGTGCCGGAGGACCTCAGTCCAACTCCCGCGTCTCCGGTCCCGCCTTCCCGCTCCAAACGCTTCGCGGCCTGGGCGGGCCTGGCTCCAGGTGGCCGGAAGGAGCGCCGTCGAGCGCCGAAGTAAACAGATTCAAAAGCAATTATCCCAAGCGGCTTCCTCGTGGAAGGAAGGACGCGGCCTCGGTGGCAGCTCGCGTGCTCTTACCGAGTCTTTTCCCCCCGTCCCTCCCGCTCTTTGGTAAGGGACCCCGCGCGTGGGCGAGTAACTTCACGCGGGTTTTGGTCTGTCGATTAAACCGCGGGAGTTGCAACTTGCACTATGTAAAAAGATATCCCCACCTGCACAGCAGTCCCAGTCAAATGATCCTGTGGTAATAGTAGAGAACATCTGGAAATTAAATTAAGTGTTGCCCACCTAAGGAAACAGGTGAGGTGGAGAAGCTTTCCAGAAGAAATTATACCTCGTTCCAAGATATACATGAAGTATTTTTTTAAAATTTATTTTAATTCCATTTATATCCCGCCCTTCTCCGAAGACTCAGGGCGGCTTACAAGCTTAGCAGTAGCCTTCATTCTATGTATATGCCTGCTTATTAGGGCTTTCGCGCCCCCCCCCCCAAGCGGCATTATTACAAAGTCCGCTTATTGCCCCCAACAATCTGGGTCCTCATTTTACCTACCTCGGAAGGATGGAAGGCTGAGTCAACCTTGAGCCTGGTGGGATGCGAACCTGCACTAATTGCAGGCAGCTGGTGTTACTTAAGGAGGCATTAGCCCATTCAGTAACAGTGACAACTCTCAGGACGTAAACTCTGCCGTGCGTAGCTTTTCTGTATTTATTCCAAATGCAATTCTGAGCTGGTTTTGTTATTCAGCCCTCTTTGAATCAGCACAAAACAATGCCAGCACTCAACTTGCGGTCCCTGCTGCTAGCTCCTACGCTGCTTCTGTTGCGTGTTTTTGTTACTAATCCCTGCCCAGTGGTGTTGCTTGAGTGTGCTAGTTATGAAAACAAGTTGATTTTTTTTCTTCTTTGGCTTGGCTTTGGCTACATCATCAATTGGTGAGACAAACCTCCACTGTTGGAGTGATAGAATGAGGTAGACTTAAGGATAAAGCCCAGGCTTTTTTAGCTTGGTCAGTTAGCCTCATTTCAGCTGTTCCATATTACTGCAAAGAAAACTATAAAATTCTCCATAAAGTCACCAGGAGTTGAGACTTTAAAGATGAGCTTTTACATTAAAGTGAAACATAACCATACACGGGAAGATATAGGGACATAAATAAGCTTCAAGAAGGGCATAAATCTTACGTTATTGTACAGCTGTCCACATGCTGTAAAGTGGGATAACTAAACTAACAAGTTGTTAGACAATCATTCCCTTACTGGTAGTTGGATAAAACAAGCTGACAAAGGAGGGCAATGGTCATCATAATAACTAAGGTGGATTATGCCAAGGAAGCTGAGAAACAACTCTTCAGCACAATTTCCCAACAACTTCTCCCACCAGATTCCATGGCAACCTATCGGAGAGAACTCTGCAATTTGATGAAAGGATTTCCTAAGGAATATACATGGAAACACTACAGGAGCTCCAAGCAGGCAGTTTCTATTTACTTCCCAAATTACACAATCTAGGCAACCTGTCTCCCTCATCATCTCAAGCATCAGTACTATTACGACTGGAATATCATGCTTCGTGGAATCTGTGTTCAGACCTTAGGGCCCTAGCACTCCCAGATATGTAAGAGATACCACACACTTTCTAAGAAAACCAGGCTGCATAGGCAATCATCCAATTAACCATTTTAGCCACTCTGTATCTGGTGGTCGTATATACCACCATTCCCCATAAGGGACTTCAAGAACATATACCGATGGCAAAACAGACTATTTTGCAACCCTATCTATTTTATGTTTGGCAGTAGCATGGACTTTCAAATCAGAGACAAAGCCACTCGCACACAATATGCCATCTTTATGGCTGATATAAAAACAAAACTTTCTTAATTCTCAATTCGTGAAATCCTTCCTTTATCCGAGATTCATTTATGATATTTTCATCATCCGAACCAATGGAAAATAATTATCAAATTGCATCATGACTTTAACAACTTCCACTCCACTGTTAACCTCAGCCTAGACCAGGGGTGTCAAACTTGCGCCATCACATGATGTGTCGTGATGTATCATGACTTTTTTTCCATTGCCGACAATGGGGTGGGTGTGGTTTCGGCATGATGCATCCGGCCCATGGGCCGGCAGTTTGACACCCCTGGCCTAGGCTTATTTACAGAATAAATCCACTTCATTGATGTCACTAGTTTTTATAAACTAGACACACATAAACACTACCTTATACAGAAAACCTTCAGATTGCCACGCATATCTACATGCTTCCAGCTCTACCCAGAATACATCACCAAATCTGTCATATTTAGCTAAGCTCTAGTTGCATCCGCATTTGTTTTGACACACTTGACAGACATGCTCGACTTATGGAATAAAACCTGGCATTCAAGAGAGTGAACTACCCACCCAACAAGATCAATAGACAAATCAATAGAGCCAGATCAATGCCCAGGGAGGACTTACTAAAAGACAGACCACAGAAGCAGAATTACAGAATGCCACTGGTTGTCAACTATAGCTCACAGCAAAAAAAAAATCATTCAAAAACTTGATTAATAAGCTTCATTCATTATTAATCCCATGCTGGACAATGAGGCTGCATGTCTCAAGCACTGGATAACCAGCCCACACTTGCGTATGAACAACCATCCAACCTGAAGCAGATTCTCATTAGCAACAACAGGCTAATGATGCCAATATGGGAATCAGATGTGCAATAAACTGAAATGTTTACTTTGTTCCCACACCTACATCCGCAGTGCCATCACAAGCCCCAACAGGTACACACACAAGATTAGAGATGCCTTCACATGCTCTTCCTCCAATGTAATACAAACCATCATTTGCCCTTCTGGGTTCTACATTGTGGAAAAAAATGGATGCAAGTCTGACACTGGAACACAAGGATAAAGTAATATCAGAGCATTTCAACCTTCCAAGATACTCCATAGCAGACCTCAGATGGCTATTTTGGAAAAGTGGGATTTTAAGAACACCGATAAGCAAGAAATTCTATCAAAAGACTTCAGGCAATCTCAAAAGGTCTCAACAAACACAACAGGCTTTTAGTTCACTTTAAATGTTAATTGATAAAGTACTTGTAATCTGTCTCATATGTAACCTGCATCCGCATAACCAGCCTATATTCCTGTTCCTCTGCCTCCCATATCTCACTTCAGTTTCAGCCCTACATCAGACGAACCATTCTATGAATCTGATGAAGTGAATTGCAGTTCAGAAAAGCTAATGCCTTTCAATAAAATTGGTTAGTCAGAGAACATGCGATCAGGTACCTTTTGATGTTGGGTACCATAGACTAACACTACTCTCAGCCTACATTGTGATTGCAGTAAGGAAAAAGTGGTTGAAGCAGACAAATACAGGAAAACTGTATTGGTAGATAAGCAGCAACAGTCAGTTTGATATCCCTCATTGTACTTTTCAGAACACTGCAATTAGGAAAAGTATTGCCCTCTATTAGTATCTTAACCTTACATGTATTACTTAGACTAGCAGGAACAGAGATGTAGCCCTTTTAGAAAGCTTAAGGTTGTGTAGCCATCATGACACTAAACCAAGGAAGAGTGGTGGTTACAGTCATCCATGATATCATTGCAATGACCAGAAAGAATTGTGTGTATTCCTCAGTATTAAGTGGGATTACACATACAAGCTAGGCTAGTATTCTCTGGTAGTTGCCTGAAATTCATCTTAGGGTTGGTTCATGGTCTTGAATTATTTCAGTCTGAGGATACTGGGATGACTCATGAATTCATAGCTTCTGTGGCAACTATGGGCAATCAAGCAACTGTGATTCCTCTTACATACATATGCAGGCATTCATTTGGTCTGGTGTTTACTCTGGAGCAGATAAGAGGTTATTTGGATAATGAAGACACTGACATCTGTCACGGTCAGATCATTTGCTGTTCAAAGTGCAGTTCTGGATTTCTGCGAGAGTGCAAGAATAATTATTAGAATAATCCACCCAAGAAACTTGAAGGCTAACTAAAGGGCATGGGCAGCTCTGTCTTACACTTGGTTGAAGTTGCTCCTGCCTTGCCTCCAGTCAATCCCAAGCTGTATTTGGTTTTCTGAAAAGCTGTCTCTAATAAAGCAACTGTGAAGAGACACTTAGAGGAATCATGGCAGAAAAATGAACAAGGCTGTTATTGTTAGTTGTTATTCTTCCTTGCCCTTATTTTGCCTGCAGATACCACTGGAAACCAGTGGGGCTACACACAAATCTTAGTGAAGTTCTGAAGATAAAAAAGGGACAGATATTAGAGATGGCCAGAGAGAGATGTCGCAAAAAAGGATATGAAAGTATAATGAAGGTTAAAGCTGAGAATGAGCTGAGGTTGGCAAAGGTTGCCAAGGTCAACAAAAGTGTCTTTAGTTATGTTCAAAATTAAATATAGAAATATCATCCCCTTCATGGATTACTGCCTTGTCGTGGTGAAGGGGCTTGTGTAATTCAATGAAGCTATGAGCTATGCCATGCAGGGCCACCCAAGATGGACAGGTCATAGGAGAGAGTTCTGACAAAACGTGATCCACTGGAGAAGGAAATGGCAACCCACTCCAGTATCTTTGCCATAAAAACCCTATAGACAGTACCAAAAGCCAAAATGATATGACACTGGAAGATGAGCCCCTCAGGTTGGAAGGTGTCCAATATGCTACTGGGGAAGAGCAAAGGGCTAGTACTAGTAGCGCCAGAAAGAATGAAGCAACTGGGCCAAAGCCGAAAGGATGCTCAGCTGTGGATGTATCTGGTGGTGAAAGGAAAGTCCAATGCTGTAAAGATTTTTTTCTCCATAGGAACCTGGAATGTAAGATCCATGAATCAAGGCAAGCTGGACGTGGTCAAACAAGAGATGACAAGACTGAACATCAACATCTTAGGAATCAATGAACTAAAATGGACAAGAATGGGTGAATTTAATTCAGATGACCATCAGGTATATTACTGCGGGCAAGAATCCCTCAGAAGAAATGGAGTAGCCTTCATAGTCAATAAAAAAGTAGGAAAAGCAATACTGGGATACAATCCCCAAAATGACAGAATGATCTCAGTTCAAATCCAAGGCAAACCACAGAGCCTTGGTGGAGCAGTGGGCTAATGCCTCCTTAAGTAACACCAGCTGCCTGCAATTAGTGCAGGTTCACATCCCACCAGGCTCAAGGTTGACTCAGCCTTCCATCCTTCCGAGGTAGGTAAAATGAGGACCCAGATTGTTGGGGGCAATAAGCTGACTTTGTAATAATGCCGCTTGGGGTGTGTGTGAAAACCCTAACAAGCAGGCATATACATAGAATGAAGGCTACTGCTAAGCTTGTAAGCCGCCCTGAGTCTTCGGAGAAGGGCGGGATATAAATGTAATAAAATAAATAAATAAAAAATAAATAAAAAATTCAATATCACAGTAGTCCAAGTCTATGCCCCAACCACAGGTGCTGAAGAGGATGAAATTGACCGGTTCTATGAAGCCCTACAGCACCTTATAGAACTAACACCAAAAAATGATGTCCTTATCATCATGGGGGATTGGAATGCTAAAGTAGGAAGCCAAAAGATAACCAGAATAACAGGCAAGTTTGGCCTTGGAGTACAAAATGAAGCAGGGCACAGGGTGATAGAATTTTGTCAAGAGAATATGATGGTCATAGAAAACACTTTTCCAACAACCCAAGAGACGGCTCTACACATGGACATCACCAGACGGTCAACACAGAAATCAGATTGACTATGTGCTCTGCAGCCAAAGATGGAGAAGCTCTATACAGTCAGTAAAAACAAGACCAGGAGCTGAATGTGGCTCAGACCATGAGCTTCTCATTGCAAAGTTTAGGCTTAAACTGAAGAAAGTAGGGAAAAGCACTAGGCCACTCAGGTATGAATTAAATCATATCCCTGTTGAATATACAGTAGAGGTGACAAATAGATTTAAGGAATTAGATCTGATAGACAGAGTGCCTGAAGAACTATGGACAGAGGTTCACAACATTGTACAAGAGGTAGCAACTAAAACCATCCCAAAGAAAAAGAAATGCAAGAAAGCAAAATGGCTGTCTGAGGAAGCTTTGCAAATAGCTGAGGAAAGGAGGGAAGTGAAAGGCAAGGGAGAAAAACATAGATATGCCCAATTGAATGCAGAATTCCAGAGAATAGCTAGAAGAGATAAGAATGCCTTCTTAAATGAACAGTGCAAAGAAATAGAAGAAAACAATAGAATAGGGAGGACCAGAGATCTTTTCAAGAAAATTGGAGAGATGAAGGGAACATTTAATGCAAAAATGGGCATGATAAAGGACCAAAATGGCAGGGACCTAACAGAGGCAGAAGAGATTAAGAAGAGGTGGCAAAATTACACAGAAGAACTATGCAAGAATGAGCTTAACGTCCCAGATAATCACAATGAGGTGGTCACTGACCTCGACATCCTAGAATGTGAAGTGAAGTGGGCCTTAGAAAAACTGAGCAACAACAAAACTAGTGGAGGTGACAGTATTCCAACTGAGCTATTCAAAATCTTAAAAGACGATGCAGTAAAAGTGCTACACTCAATTTGCCAGCAAATTTGGAAAACTCAACAGTGGCCACAGGATTGGAAAAGATCAGTTTACATTCCAGTTCCAAAGAAAGGCAGTGCCAAAGAATGTTCAAACTATCACACCATTGCACTCATTTCTCATGCTAGTAAAGTTATGCTTAAAATCCTACAAGCTAGACTCCAGCAGTATGTGGATCAAGAACTACCGGAAGTACAGGCAGGATTTCAAAGAGGCAGAGGAACTAGAGATCAAATTGCCAACATATGCTGGATCATGGAGAAAGCTAGGGAGTTCCAGAAAAACATCTACTTCTGCTTCATTGACTATGCTAAAGCCTTTGATTGTGTGGATCACAACAAACTGTGGCAAGTTCTTAAAGAGATGGGAGTACTGGACCATCTTATTTGTCTCTTGAGAAACCTATATGCGGATCAAGAAGCAACAGTGAGAACTGGACATGGAACCACTGATTGGTTCAAAATTGGGAAAGGAGTCCGGCAAGGCTGTATACTGTCGCCTTGCCTATTTAACTTATATGCAGAGCACATCATGAGAAAGGCAGGGCTAGATGAATCAAAATTAAGATTGCCGGGAGAAATATTAACAACCTAAGATATGCAGATGATACCACTCTAATGGCAGAAAGTGAAGAAGAACTAAAGAGCCTCTTGTTGCGGGTGAAGAAGGAGAGTGCAAAAGTTGGGTTGAAACTTAATATTAAGAAAACCAAGATCATGGGATCCAGCCCTCTCAATTCCTGGCAAATAGATGGGAAAGAAATGGAGGTAGTGACAGATTTTATTTTCCTGGGCTCCAAGATCACTATAGATGGGGACTGTAGCCAAGAAATTAAAAGACACTTGCTCCTGGGGAGGAAAGCCATGGCAAATCTAGACAGCACACTAAAAAGCAGAGAGATCATCCTGCCAACAAAAGTGCATATAGCCAAGGATATGATGTTCCCAGTTGCAATGTATGGCAGTGAAAGTTGGACCATAAGAAAAGCTGAGCACCAACGAATTGAGGCCTTTGAACTGTGGTGCTGGAGAAGACTCCTGCGAGTCCCTTGGACTGCAAGGTGATCAAACCGGTCAGTCCTAGAGGAGATCAACCCTGACTGCTCTTTAGAAGGCCAGATCCTGAAGTTGAAACTGAAATACTTTGGCCACCTAATGAGAAGGAAAGACTCTCTGGAGAAGAGCCTAATGCTAGGAAAGATTGAGGGCAAGAGAAGAAGGGGATGACAGAGAATGAGGTGGCTGGATGGAGTCACTGAAGCAGTAGGCGTGAACATAAATGGACTCCAGAAGATGGTAGAGGAAGGCCTAGAGGAACATTGTCCATGGGGTCGCGATGGGTCGGACACGACTTCGCAGCCAACAACAACAACAACAACAGAAATGTCACTGTCAGCTTCTCAGCAAAGATGTCAACATGTTTATTGGTCACAAAGCAGGGCCAACTAGTCAACACTTATTCTGACTCAGTTTTCTCTGTGGGTTATATTAGAGTAGGCAGTGGTCACTGAAGAGTGGGTCTTAAGCTTGAGGTTGATAGAAACATATGCTAGGAATAGGTATTCACTTAGAATGAATTCACTTAAAATGAAATCTCTGGAGGTAGATACATTGCATCTTACAGTACTGCAGGAAGTTGCTGATATCTGGCTGAGTTGTTATGTATTACCTCTGATAAATGCTGCAGAATGGACATTGTCCCTGTCTTCCCAAAGGGGGTGGAGGAGAAGGAAAGGAGGATCAAAGGGATGATTGGCTAATTAGTCTAACATTGTTACATCAAAAACATTTAAAGCAAATTGTAAAGGGTTTCATCTAATTAAAGACTTTTCAAAAATAATCCACCTATAATCACTTTAAAACAATTTTGTAATTGCTAGAAATTAGCATGAATTTCTCAAGAATACATTTTGAAGACAAACTTTCTCTCACGTTGATCAGATAATTTTCTTGAAAAATTGTGAGACTCCATGACATTTTGGTTAGCAAGCATAGTTAGTGAACAGAGGATGGCTGGATGAAATAACAGTTAATTGGAAACATATCTGTCTCAAAAATGGGAAACAAAGAAAAATTATCAACAATTACCAAATTGGAGGTTAGTGTTAAATAACATACAGCAGTTTCAGTCTTAAATTTTGCTTTCATCAATTCTTTTATTAATGGCTTGGATGAAAAGGGAATGCACAAATTTGCAGATGACAGAAAGTTAGATGGGATAGAAGTCAGAAGTAGAATCCAAACAACCTTAATAGGTAAGAGAAATGGGTTGAAAATAGCTAGAATGAAACTGAAAACAGAAGTCAAATGTGGATAACTGGCTTGGTAACAGTACTGTGAAAAAATCCTGAAACAATTACATATTTTATGTGAGACATCCATATGATAAAGCTGCAAAAAAGCCAAATCCAATTTTCAAATCACAGGAAATTATTTTTCCACTTCATTCTGCATTCGTTAAGCCCTTTCTTGACAATTTTGCCCAGTTCAGGGAACCACTTTTAAGAAAGATTCAGACAAACTGGGAGAGAAGATTCTATGAAGTATCTACAACTTTGCAAAATAATGTTGAGTGTCTTTGAACTGGTCACTGCCTTTCCTCTCATATGAGCCCTGGTGGCACAATGGTTAGAATGCAGTACTGCAGGCTACTTCTGCTGACTGCCGGCTGCCAGCACTTCGGCAGTTCGATTCTCACTGGCTCATGGTTGACTCAGCCTTCCATTCTTCCGAGGTTGGTAAAATGAGGAGCCAGATTGGTGGGGTCAATATGCTGAGAGGGCTGTAAAGCACTGTGAAGCGGTATCTAAATCTAAGTACTATTGCCATGGTGACACTAAAATAAGTAGAATGTTATCCACTGTTCAAAGCTATTTATGATATTAACCAAAATGGAAATGTCACAGTCTCAGAGTTATAAATTGTTGGGGTTGAGGCAGAGATTAGAAAAAGGTAATCCAGGGACCATTGCAAAAAAAAATCAGTTAAAAGGAAGACTGTTTTGACTGCACTCAAGAAAATCTTAACAGTGATGCAGGATAGCAAATATTTTGATAAGACTGTAATGTAGTGGGTCCGACGCAAGGAAGAGACGCCAGCCGGAGTACGTGTTCAGCTCTTTATTGGGGGGGGTAGCGTACTGGAGAATGAGGGTTACCTGGCCTCCTTAAATACCTAGCCAGGTAGGCGGACAGCCAATGGGGTTGGCCCTAGGTTTCCCGCCGAAACTAGGTTTCCCGCCAAAACCGTTCAGGCCAACGCCCCCTGGTGGCTGTTGCTATGCAGGTGCCTGCATACATAACACCCCTCCCCCCCTTAGAGAAGAACCACATAACAACTATAGAACCATATTATAACTATATACACTGTGTGTTAATACAAGGCAACTGTGGGGTGGTCACTTGCACACATAGTCCGCTAAATAGGCAGGCGTCCTGTGGGGCCGGGTGGACCGTCTGGGTGTGGCTTGGCCCTGGACCTGGACAGCCAGCTCGTGAAACCTCTGTGCCGGGTTGAGCCAAACTGGTTGCAGGAGGCCCTCCTCCTCTGGTTCTGGTTCTGCATTGTTCCCGGTTGGGCTGGCCTCCCCTGGGGTGTGGCTATCCAGTTGGGCATGTATGGTGTACTCAGGGACCCTTCCTCTGAGCTGGTCGATATGTCACCTTATGTGTCTGTCCCCCTCCACCCCCACGATGTAAGAGAGGGGTCCAGTTTTCTCAACCACTCTCCCCAGAATCCATGGATGCCCTGCCCCATAGTTCCTTGCCCAGACCAGGTCCCCCACATTGAGAACCCTGTGTGCTGGTGATGATGATGCTGATGGTGGCCTGTCTGTCTCTGCTGCTACTCGGTCCGGGTGTAAACGGTCCAGCTTGGTGATGAGACGCCGTCCCCATCGAAGTTCTGCTGGGCTCTTCCCGGTAGCAACGCATGGTGTAGTGTGTTGGGCAAGTAGAAATTTCGCCAGTCTGTGATGCCAGTCCCCGCTGATGATGCGCCTGAGTGCGTCCTTGGTCGTCCTTACCATCCGTTCAGCTTGCCCATTAGTCGATGGATGAAAGGGCACAGAGGTGGCATGACTAATCAAATTCGCCTTCAAGAACACCTGGAAATCAGTAGTGGTAAACTGAGGCCCGTTATCTGATACAAGGACGTCGGGGAGGCCGTGTGTGGCAAAGAGAGCTCTGAGCACCTGGATTGTCCTTGCTGAGGTCATGTTGGGAACAAGGACTACCTCCAGCCACTTGGAGTGGCTGTCCACTACCACTAAGAACAGTTGGCCCTGAAATGGCCCTGCATAGTCAATGTGGATGCGGGACCAGGGTGTGTGTGTGGCCTCCCACCTGTGTACTGATGCATGGGGCATTTCTGGCCTGGATCTCTGGCATGTGTAACAGGCCTTGACCCATTCCTCAATGTCCTTGTCCAGCCCTGGCCACCAGAGGTAGCTTCTGGCCAGTGCCTTCATCCTGACCACCCCCAGGTGTCCCTCATGTAAGGATTCCAATACCCTGCCCTGGACTGCGGTGGGGATAATGACCCTGCTTCCCCAGAGGAGGCAACCCCTGTGTGTGGAGAGCTCGTGACGCCTGGTGAAATAGGCCTGGAACTCAGGCCCCGGGGACTTGTCCTGCCACCCTGTGCAAACTCATGAGTGTACCCTGCTCATGATGTTGTCAGTGGCTGTGTTCCTGGCAATGTCCTTGGCATGAACTGGGCATTCTGGTAATTCCTGCAGAGCTAGGATCTGCGTTGCCGGTGCCGGGTCTGGTTCGGTGGTGTCAAGGGGTAGCCTACTTAGGCCGTCTGCATGGCCCATCTCCTTCCCTGGCTTGTGCACCAGCTTGCAATTGTAAGCTGTAAGGAAGATGGACCACCGGAGCATTCTGGGGGACAGAATTTGGGGCGTCTGCTTGTCCGTTGTGAACAGGCCCAGGAGTGGTTTTTGGTCCGTGTAGACAGTGAACTCCCTGCCATACAAATAATCGTGGAACTTTTTAATTCCTCCCACGATTGCCAGGGCTTCTCTGTCGATTTGGGCGTAGTTTCTTTCTGCTCCAGACAGCGTCCTGGAATAGTAGGCAATGGGAATTTGGGCCCCATTAGGCTCAAGGTGACTGAAAACAGCGCCCACGCCATAAGGGGATGCATCGCACGCAATTCATATGGGCTTGGTTTCTATGAAGTGTGTTACTGTGGACTTGTCAGACAGCAGTGCTTTTAATGCTCTAAAGCTTTGCTCATGGACGGACGTCCAGGCCCATGCTGCCTCTTTATCCAGTAACCTGTGAAGTGGCTCTGCAATGGCTGCCTTGTGGGAGGAATGTATGATAGAAATTTAGCAGGCCCAGGAATGCCTGTAGCTCTGCCTTGTTTTTGGGTGTGGGTGCCAGTTTGATTGCCCTCACCTTGGACTCTGTGGGGTGGATTCCCTTGGCATCTACCCTGAATCCCAAGAATTCTGTGGAGGGAACACCTATGCTGCATTTCTCCCTCTTTAGTTTGAGGCCAGCTGTGCGCAGCCTGGATAGTACCTCCCTCAGCCTACCTGCCAGCTCTTCTGCTGATGCTCCTGCAATCAGGACATCATCAAAATAAGGGCAGACTCTGGGGATGCCCCTGAATGTTTTCTCCATAATTTCCTGGAAAATGCCAGGAGCTACGCTGATCCCAAACTGCAGCCTGTTCACCCAGAATGCTCCCCTGTGTGTTACTATAGTCTGAATGTCAGCTGTTGCCCTAGTAACCGTGAGTTGCTGGTACCCCTGCGCAAGATCGAGCCTTGCAAAAATGGCGCCGCCTTGGAGGGAAGCGAGAACGTGGCTGACCGTGGGGACCGGGTAAGCGTGCGGGTTTAGGGCGCGGTTCACCGAGCACTTGTAGTCGGCGCAGATCCTTATTTCCCCGTTGGATTTCAGCGGGGTGACGATTGGGATTTCCCACTCCCCCCCCATCTACGGGCTCTAAGATTCCCTGGGCCACCAGCTTGTCCAGCTCGCACTCAATTTTGTGTTTGAGCGCGAAGGGGACTCGCCGCGGCCGGACCCTAACAGGGGGAACGTTCGAGTTAAGCTTGAACAAGATGGGGGGCCCTGTGTACCTGCCCAGCGTCCCATCGAAGATATCTGCGAACTCCTTGCAGACGGCCTTGACGGAGTCTCCCTGGATCCAGTGGATCCTGGAGACTGTGATTCCCAGGGCCTCAAACCAGTCTAGACGACTAGGCTGGCTCTCCGGCCCTCTACCCCTACAACCTCCAGGTGCTCTCCGCGACCCTTAAACCTCACCGAAACGGTAGCCTCCCCCCTTACCTTGACTGGCGAATTCTGGAAATTGGTCAGGGTTAAATTTGTAGGCCGTAATTTAATCCGCTGCTTGCTCCAGCTGTTAATGTAGTTAAGGGTCTCGTCCGAAATGATGGAGACCGCGGATCCGGAGTCAAGCTCCATGCTGCAAGGAACGCCTTGCAAGCGGATTGTTAATCTAATTTTGGGTTTGAGCAGCCGGCGGCTACCCGTGTGGTGGATGGCCAGCCGGCTCTCAACAAAACCAATTCACGTTTTGGTCGGGGCCCCAGTACCTTCGAACGGCGGTTCCTCCGGTTGCAGCTCGTGGATTTCTTCTTGGGGGCAGTGGCTGCGACAGACCGCAGCTATGTGGCCCGTTTTCTTGCAGGCCCGACACGTGGCCGACCGGAACTTGCAGAGGCTGCGCACGTGGTTTCCACCACACCCTGTGCACTTCTGCGGGTTGGTAGTGTTGCTGGAGGACCTGGGCTTGTCTGGGCGTCTGCCTCAATGGTCGGGGGTGACCTCCGCTGGAGGAGGTCGATGCTTTGCTCGTCCTTGGCCGTGGCGACCTGCCCGTGGATGCTGGCCGCCTGGCTGCCGGCTCTGGTCTCCTGGACTGCTTGGACGGCCCCGCAGGCCGCTTCGTGGGCCAGGATGGCGTCTTCGGCTTCCTGGAGCAAAACCTCCTCTTTTTTGAACAGGCGCTCTTGCAGCCGCCTGTCTCGTAGGCCGCAAACCAGCCTGTCCCGTAGCCACTCCTCCAAGTTCGAGAACTTGCAGGCGACGGCGGCTTCTTGTAGGGCAGCGAGGAACTCGGCACTGGACTCGACAGGGCGCTGGTCCCTTTTCTCGAACTGTGACCTCGCGGCCAATTTGGACCGCTGGGGTCGGAAGTTGGTGTTGAGCTTGGCAACGAGGTCCCGGTAAGAGACGGTATTGATGGCTTCTGGGGCAAACAGGTTCACGGCGATCTCTAGGAGTGTGGGTCCCCCGATGCAGAGCAGGGCTGCTGCCTTCGCGCCGTCCTCTGAGATCTGGTTGAACCGCATGTACAGCTCGGCGTGAGCCAGGTACCGGGCCCATGTATCGGGGTGGTGGGTGTCGAATTCACGAGGTTGTCCGGCCCGTGCCATTGTCCCGTTGGTCGTCGCGGTGTGTGGTTCCATTGCTAGTGTGGCGGCCTGGGCCGGTGTCTCGCGGTGGCCGGTGGCGGTGGCTGGCGGTCGCGTTGGGAGGAAGGGAAGATTCCCGGAAGATTCAGCGTGCGGTGCACTCCCCAAGTGACTTCAGCTCCTTGTCGGCAGCAAATCCCACCTTCATCGCCACTGTAATGTATTGGGTCCGACGCAAGGAAGAGACACCAGCCGGAGTACGTGTTCAGCTCTTTATTGGGGGGGTAGCGTACTGGAGAATGAGGGTTACCTGGCCTACTTAAATACCTAGCCAGGTAGGCAGACAGCCAATGGGGTTGGCCCTAGGTTTCCTGCCGAAACTAGGTTTCCCGCCAAAACTGTTCAGGCCAACGCCCCCTGGTGGCTGTTGCTATGCAGGTGCCTGCATACATAACAAAGACAATTGAACCAGGCTGATTTATCACTTGCATGTTTATTGTTTCATCATTTTGGTATTGTTTCATTAAGTCTTGTGCAGCCTTTTCTAGACTAGTCTCATAGCCTTAATTAGTTGGACTACGATTCCCATCACTCAGGGTCAAGAAAAGCCCTTCTGTTGAAAATTTTAGCTCCACACATCTGGAATGCATCAGGTCAGGCAATGTTAGCCTCCAAGGGGACGATTATGTGCTCTGGGGGCCAAGAGATAAAGTGATACATAGGAAATAAGGTTTAGTGTGCACAGTATGTTATGAGCAGAAGGACCACAGAGAAATAAGGAGGACAAGCGATGAAGATAAATAAGATCATGAAAAGGCAGGAGAGATCAGCAATTGTAAACATAAGTAGCAGCAAGTCAGTGAAAAGAAACATGTAGAACTATATAATATGCTTAAAGTAAAGAAGAAAAGGGAACACATGAAATATGGGGTGGACTTAAACAGAGGCTACAAGAAAGCAAGTTTTTACATGCTTATACTAGGCTTCTGGCCCCAGTATTATTGAGTCACAGTGGAATATGTCTCTTAATTAGAATGGCATGCAGAACACATGTGGGTGAGTAGGAGCAAATGTTCACATTGTTCTTCATGGCTATAAACAATATTGCTCAGTTTAGTGACAAATCATTGTGAAGTAATCAAATCAAATCTATGATACATTTGAATGTTGAGTCCCTTGCCCAAGGTTCATTTTAGGAGTCAGACATGTGCACCTGGAGACTTTAGCTGCAGTTAAATTTAGGAATGTGTGTAGCGAAGATCCAAAGCCCAACCCTGTTCTAACTCTCCTAGTTTCCAATGGCAATCCACAAGATTACTGCAGTCTACATAGTTGGCAGGCAAACTTTGTTATAAGCCTCTAACATAATTTTGCTGTCTTCCACCATATACTGTTTTCCAGCTTCAGATTTCACAGACATTTGCAGTTTGCAATGTACTTCAGCAAGTTGAAATCTCAAACAGCTTAAGGGTGATAGTATAATCTTAAGAGTTCGTAGTACCAAAATGACTTTGGCTGCTCTTGAAATATCTAAGCATCAGACTTGATTAATATTTAGATAGGAGAAATCCTGAAGCTATAGCCCAAAGACACTAAGAATTGAACTCAGTTTAAATATTTTCCCAAACCAAAGGTTGTCTGCACAATGATGTTTTTACACTATTATCTGTTTTTAGTCTTGTTCCCTCTCTTTGCAACTTTCCACATACATAACCTTCCTTCTCCCTGAGCTGGGAATGGGGGTTCTTTTCTTTATATTGAATTTCTGTAAATGCATTGTATCTGCCTTTTCCCCCAGGCTGAGAAAGAGGAGGGGAAAGCACAATCTTGGGATATGAAGTGGCTAGGTTCAGAATTTATGAACAAAGAAGTAAAGTGTGCAATACACATGGGTTGAATTTGGCATATGTGCTTATAGATAAAATGATTGCAACGTTTTCCTTAGCATTTACAAAAAAAATCTGTTCGTTTTTTTTGCAAAAGAATGTAAATGTAAAACCTACAATTTGCAAAAAAAAAAAAGTCAGAGACATTACTTGGTTTAAACATCTATAATGTAAATTTAAAACCCACAATAGCTGACAGGTACATTCAGTTTAAAATGGCTTTCTTATTCTTCTTTTCTATTTCACAGTAATAGCATTTACAAATGACATATTCCAGACTAAGAGCCTTTTTTAGCATCATCACTTGTAAAAACACCCTAAGCCTATTGGGCAGGGAGGCAGATGGAGGGACCTCCCTAAGGACTGTCAAAAAGAGAAATCATTTTGTGGCAGAGGGGGATTCACATTGGCTGGATTTTCCACAGCAATAAGCAAATATCATGCAGGGAGAAACAATCTTTATATCCATTGTGAAAATCTTTGGTTTTGGAAACTATGCGTCCCCCTTCCCTCTACGGAAGTGGAAAACGCTGCTTGTGGCAGACTGGTCATGTTCGCTGGCACAAGTACAAATTGCTAGCATGCTCACAACAAGGGATGTGGATTTTCTCTCACAGCTTCTTGGTGATATGCTGTTAGTTAGGTCTGATGCACATGACCAATTTACCATATGTGCATACAATTCATGCAGGGAAAAAGCAATGGCTGCGTGAATTAAATTAAGCTAAAACTGTGGTGATATAAATTGCTGTTTGGTTTAACAAGAATTGAATCAGACTAAATTCTAGCACTGAAGCCGTAGAGAATCCTAAGTCATCTCTGCAACACACTTCACCAAGAAAAAACATATCATTGTCTCCTGAATTCTTTTAATATATTTCTGACCTATGTTTATCCATTCTATGAAAATATCCAGTGAAGGACCAATGGAGGCCAGAATGCATAAAATAAAATCTCCCAGACAGCAGTGGCTAGAGTCTGATTGAAATCTCTGCTCAAATGTGTTTAGTGGGTGGGCTTTGACAAATCTGAGTAATGGGGATTTTGGTATGGGTTTCAGCTCGCAATCTTTGACAAAAGACAGTGTCAACACTTGTCTGAAAGACCAAGGCTTTTTTTTTTCTACACATGAGACAAAAAATGAGCAATGAGAATTTCTGTTGCAATTTGTAACAGCCACTTTTGCAAAATGTAAGACTTACAAAAAGTTAGACATGTATAATAGATGCTGTGTAGGACCAGAATAAGAAATACACTGATAACCCCTGAGGAAGAAAGGCAAACATTGGTCACCCTGAACAGAGATGAAGACATCTAATAGAAAATTCCCTAAGAGCTAAAAGAATGAATATTGTAGAGGGGAGGTGAATAAGGCAGAAAACATCCCCTAATTATTTTGATTCCCATTGTCTCTATGCAGTCTTGAAAAGCCAAACTGAGTCTACTCTGGTTAATACTTGGGTGGGGTGTTATCAGGAAATCCTTGAATTATAGGTTACGTTTACAAGTAGAAAAATAATCACAGAGAGGCAGTGGCCAAGAACTTCATCTCATTGCCAGGACAGTAATAGTATATGCCTCTAAAATCACCAGGAATCAAGCTTACAGTATATGTAACTGGATAATTCTCTGACTCCTTGGGTCATCCTTTGAGAGACAGCTAGTGTAATTGGATGTGACCAGAATGAACATTAAATTTTAGGCTGAATGTATTTTGTTTTACTCTGCTAGTTGGTCCTTTGATCCTCTAAAAAGAGTATATATCACAATTAGAAAAATAATTAAAGTGGCAAACAAACCTCAATAATAAGTCAATATTTATTTACCCAAACAGATAAACAGAATGACCCCAGACAGGCAAGAAGCAGTGGGAGCAAGAGCAATTTCTGACTTCCTGACAGCTTCCCCATTGACTTTGCTTGTTGGAAGCTGGCAGGCAGCATCGGAAATCATGATCATGTGACCACAGAGACACTGCAACAGCCACAACTTTGCAAATAGAACTGGTCTGAACATCATGGAAATTTCAATTCTACAGGAGAAATGCAGTTTTTTTTCACACATTCTTTAAGTTAGCAATTTTAGTTACTTTAATTCAAAAATTGTATAATGCACTGTCTGGACTAATTTAAGGGTACAAACAAATGTGAGTTTTAGTAGTAAATGTAAGATACTTTAATTGATCAATAACCAGCAAAAAAACCCACTATAAAGTAAAGTCACTCATGCGCTCATGACCTCCCGTTTAGACTACTGCAACGCTCTCTACATGGGGCTGCCCTTGAGGACCACTCGGAGCCTTCAGCTGGTGCAGAATGCAGCCGCGCAAGTTGTGATGGGGGTTTCCCGATACTCCCATGTTACACCTCTACTCCGCAAGCTGCATTGGCTTTCGGTTGCCCTCTGGGTGAGATTCAAGGTGCTGGTGATGACCTATAAAGCCCTAAATGGCTTGGGTCTGGGATATCTGAGGGAACACCTGCTGCCGGCATCAAGTTCCCTTCGTCCTGTGCGCTCCCACAGGGAGGGCCTTCTCAGGGTGCCGCCGGTAAAAGATTGGCAGCGGATAACACCCAGGGGGAGGGCCTTCTCTGTGGGTGCGCCTGCCCTTTGAAACCAGCTGCCCATGGAGCTTAGGACTGCCCCCGACCTTCGTTCATTTTGCCGGGACCTGAAGACCTGGCTCTTCGAGCTTTCTGGCCCAGGCTGAGAGTTTTAATTGGGGTTTTTAATATTTTTTTAGGGATTTAATTTAATCTTTTAAAATTGTTTTTAATTTTTGTATCGATGTTTTAAGTACCCTGTAAACCGCCCTGAGTCCTACGGGAAAGGGCGGTATATAAATTCAATAAAATTCAAATTCAAAAAAAATTCAAAATCAAACAGATGAGATGAAATATTAGCATAAAAGGATAAAATAACATGTAAAAATGTGACATACACTGCTATAATGGTGCATTAATTACCTACGCAAGTGTAAATCTAAAATATTGCAGACTATGAAGTAAAATACATGTTACCTAAAAGCAAGATAGCTAATAAGTGTTACATCTAAAGTGGTAAATGAAACAAAAGTGATTCTTTCTGTAACTAGTTATGCCTTGTTTTCATTGCAGCAACACAGATTTTGGCTACTGTGTAGGTGATAAACGGTTTCAAATCTTCTAGAAGATGGTTCACATAGAAATTGTCTGCTCTTCCCAGAAATTTACATATTCAGAGTAGAATATAAGCAGATCTGATATTCCCGTAGAATTTATAGTGTAGTAATACATGTGAAATGGTTTCGATCTCCTTGTCACGACATGGGCAGCTACGCTTGGTTAATAAGGTTTTGGAGTATCTGCCTGGCAGCAGTGTGGATATAGGATGTTATGGCAGCCTTTGAAAAATGCTGTTCTCAGCTTGGGAAAGTTAGATTTTGTAGATACCTTGCTGGTTCCCAAGTGCCCTTATTTATCCATATTGAAGCAGCCTTTTCACTTCAGTCTGAAATTCCATATCCTTTATTCTTTGAGTAAGTAGTTGTTTAGCTTGGTGATGTCCTAAAGAAATTAGGAATGGTATACAAAGCCCATATAATGCTGACTTTTGCTCTGCAACCTGTTTCTGGGGAAAGAAAAAAAATGTCTATTAAAATTAAAGGGGTCAATCCAACTCGGAGGAACTGGATTTTCAGCTGGTAGTTTATCATTACCTTCTAAGCTCTTAACTACACTGCAGGCATTTCTATATCAAACCTCAACTGGATGTTTGCTGTTTCTTTGAGAGCAGCAAGGATTGGTCTGAAAAAATTTTGTTTGTACTGTTTCCACTGCATCCTTCTTTTGCCCAAAGTCTTGCCTGCACCCCATAAAGGATCTACCTGTGCCCTTCAAAGTCTTTTTTTCAGCAATTCCAGGTCATATTTTATACCCGACAGCTGCTCAAATAATGAAATAACAGTTTGCGCAGCATTACTTTGCCATAAACTCCATTGAATTTTCCCAAGGGAGTCTCTCCATATTCTGATTTTGCATCTTATTTTTAAGCTTATTTTTATTTCCCTGGAGGTTAGCAGGTGAACTAGCAAGTTGCACTGGAGACACACACAGTGAGAGACTGGGAGAGAATCCAGATTCTCATTTAGCTCTTCTCTGACAGATATTGAAAGATTTAGCAGCTGTTGTTTTTCCAGTTCTGTTTGAAGGTCCCATTCAAGTGATTCAAGGGCTGCAAATTTGTTAAATGTGGGAGGGAAATTTATTTTACTTACAGGTTCCTTTCATAAGTTCATTGTTGGATGAAGAAAGAGAGCCCAGACTGATGATGTGATGCTTCTTTCTTTTTCCCAAGTTGTTCATATCCACTCAGAATCTTTTGCTTGCCTCTTTTGCCTCCATATTCGTCTTGCCAGAAGAAATTATGATTAGATTTAAAAAGATGTAATAAGTCTAATAAACAACTAATGTCCACTGTAACATAGTATACTCATTTTAACTAAAAATTAACTAAGAAGAGCAAAAGTAATTTAAATATACTATTGTACAGTAGCATGAAATTGAAAGGGCAGGAGCTTAGCAAAACATATGTTGCTCAAATCAAGCTTGACTTTCAGGAGACTTACGTTTAGTTTAAGAAGTAAGGAAAGCCCTGGAATTCCATTCAAAGTTTTCATCTTAAAATTCATGAATGGGGAAACTGGCTAGAATGATAACAAGAAACACTACAAAAGTATTGAAAGTTGTATTCCTAACTACTTTAACACCTTAAGCCTGAATGGTATTGCACACACAATTCTGACCTGCTATTTCTGCAGAAGTCACTTTACTGAAGAATAAAGAGAAATAATCCAACAGTTGCCATCCAGAACTCCTAAAACAAAGGAAAGGATGTAAAAGTGATGACTAAATTGTCCAATTGTTCTTGAAATCACGAACATTTCGGAGGTACTCTACCTACATCTGTTTTCCTATAACCAACACATTATTTTTGATCCACTCTTAAATATAGGCTTGTCTTAACAATCTTTTGCCTAGATCAGTGTTTCTCAACCTTGGCAACTTTAAGATGTGTGTACTTCAGTTGCTAAGGTTGAGAAACATTGATCTGGGTTATGTACTGTTTTTATGCAAGTCTCTTATTCCACATCTTTCTCCTCCCAGCTCTGCATGATTTTCCTCGTTCTTTTGTCACATTCTAGCCTCAAGGAGGGAGAAGAGAGCTAAGTGTACATCTGCTTAGCCTACCACTGAGATGCTGGATAGCTCTGAGACAGGTGTCAAGGTATCTGCTTTCTTCTCTGAGCCTCCAAAGTACAGTTTTGGCATTAAAGTTGCAAAGATGTATCCCGTGTTCTACCAAGCCATCCAACTAAAAAGATTTCTCCTGATTCCCAGTTGTGGCAGTCTATAACCAAGATCTCAGCAGCAGAATAGCAGGACAGATGTCTTTTTTTTATTGAAAAGTTTTATAAAATACAATTTTCCTTTAAAAAAAAAACCCCCTTCCCCCTCCCTCCTCCCCTCCCTACCTCCCCCCTATCTCCCCCCCTCCCCCTCCTCCCTCCCCTACCTCCCCCCCTCCACTTCCCCTCCTCCCCCCTCCCCCCCCCCCCGACTTCCCAGAGCAAAATACAAGGTATATATCTAAAAGGCAATCATAAACAATCATATACTAACAATTATAAACTCTAAAATCCATCACTCTCTAGCTTGTATATAGTAAACCAATCCTTAATAATACTAAATATATATAAAAAACTAAAATAAAAAAAACTAGCATCATTCCCATCTATGTTCTTCCACAATTCACTATTACCTTAACGTATTCTCATTTGCACATTAATAAATAGTTCTTACACAAATTAACCCACATTAACCCACAAAACTTTCTTCCTCTTCCTCTGTAGTAAGTTGACCATTAATTCCAAATTAAAAAAAAAAAAAAAGTTTTGGGATGCTTTTTTTAAAAAAACACAACTACCACTTAACTATAAATATTTTGTGGAAGTTCCATAGATTTCTACTGGTCTTATTTTTTTTTCTTTTTTGAGCGTTTTAAGGCAGCACGCGTCACCCTCTGTTCTCTAAAATCATCCAAAAGAGTTGCAGCTTGAACTCCTCCTGTACCCTTCTCGTCTATCTGTGCATCTTCATCCTCTTGATGTTCTCCTTCTCCAGATCCCTCTGCAGCTTCCAGAAGTGTTGATGGGGTTACTTCCAAGACATTATTATAAAAATCATGCGCTTGCTTCACATTACTCAAACAGTATCTTTTGCCATCATACATGAAGCTCAACCCAACTGGGATCTCCCATCTGAACCTTATATCTCTTTGCTTGAGCTCTTGCACAAGAAATATAAAATCCTTCCTTCTCTTTAAAATCTTTGGAGGAATTTCTTTTAAAACCAAAACTTGTTGACCAGCAATCACAACTTTGGTATCGTAGGCAGCTTGTATAACTTCATCTCTAATTTCCCTTTTTACAAAATAAACCACCACATCTCTAGGCAACTTTCTCTGTTTAGCAATCCACGAATTCACACGGAACACTTTGTCCATACCTTGTTTTAATTCAGATGCTGGATGGTTCAATACTCCCTCAAAAGCCTCAGAAACCAGCTGCTTTAAATCTTCCTTAATATTCTCTTTTAGGCCTCTAATTCTCACAGCAAACTGCATCTGGTAAAATTGGGCCAAGCTCTGTTCACTGTCAATTTTGTCTTTTAAATCTTCAATTTCCAATACTTTTGCTTCTAATAAGGCATTCTTTTGAATCAAGTCTTGCACTTGATCATCCAGCACCTCCACACATTTAGCAACTTTTTGCACTGAGGACAAAATGTCTACCTTCATTTCTCTAAGTTTCTGTTCCATCCTTTCTTCCATTCTCTGCTCCAATTTCTCCAATTTCTCCTCCATCTGTAGAAATTTAACACCCATTGACTCCAAAATTAACTGGGTATGTTTTTCAAGATCCTTCGATGTCAATACATCAGGAGAATGCAACGCCTGCAGCAATGATTGTTGTTGCACCGGAGAATTTCCAGCACTCCGAAAAGTTCTAGGGGGAGGTTTCGCCGCCATCTTTTACTTACAATTGTGACGCACTTTCACTTTAAGTTTTAAGCAAAGTCCATCAAGCTTGAGAGTAAAATAAAATCTTCTTCATCTCTTCATCTTTCCCTCTTGTACTGCTCTGCCTGCTCTTTCCCTTTCATAGTCTCTCCTTCAAGCAGGGATGGTCGCAGACGCCTGGCTCTGCTCCATAAAGTCCGGAGCAGAGACGCTGGTCAGCTGGGAGCAGCCCAGGCTACGGGGGAGTTCAATCCTTCGGCCGCCCAAGCTACAAGCTCAGGCGGCCCCGGCGAACTCAACCCCCACCTGGGGGCTCACCCCCTCCTCTTCTCCCGAGGAGGGGGCTTCAGATTCGCCCGAACAGCTGATCGGCGCTGTTTCGGGCGAAAAAACACCAGCTGAGCCGCGGGCAGCCCGGGAAGGCTCCCTCCGTCGCCGCGGAGCCACCGGAAGAGCCGCAGGACAGATGTCTTGTATATCAGCACACATCCATGGTGCTGCATTTGAATGAAATACTGAATATTATTTTAATGATATGTGAATAAGAATTGGCTCACAATGTTTCTGGATACTCATATTCATTTTCCTGTGTTGCTATATGGAGGTCAGAAATATTTTCTTCCACTTTCCACTAAGTAAAGTGAATTGTTTAGAAACTGTTTTCTAAAACCTTGGTTTGTCCCTGCAATTTCAGGTTTGTCCCCCTAATTTCAAACCACAATTTATTATCCTGCCTTGTTCAGATAGTCATTATTAAAACCTAACTATGGTTCACAGTTTCATGTTGGAAGGGGAGATGAGGGGAGGCTGGGCAGAGAAAGTAAAATGACCTATTAATGCAAGATTACTTGCAAAACTTCAAATGTCTGGAGGCTACGATGAATCTGTGTCATACAGATAAGTGGTGGAGCCAGGATATGCGGGTCTTCCATTCATTCAGTGAATGGGATTTTAGTTTCCTCTGATTTTTGTCAAAGTTAAGTTTTGGGGTGTACGTTATAGTTTTCATTATGCCCCACCTCAAAATGTCTGGAGATTTTGTGTCATTTTTTTCTTGAAAAAGTTATTGGGGGCTGCAAAGAAAGGACCAGACCTTAGGGCTTCAGAGTGCTCATCTGTCATTTAGCATTCTGCCTTGCAATCACTGTGTTATTGTTGTTGTTGTTGTTGTTGTTGTTTTAATTCCCTGACCCTATGTTACACATATTCGGGCTGTATATGACATAGGCCTGCTTTTCAGAAGAATCAACCCTGGTGGGAAAAGACTTACATCAGACTGACTGGAAGCATGGTGTGGGGAGACATCATAAGACATCTGCTTTGGATCCTCTCTCTACGCAGCCAAGCAGAAATCTCATTACAGTTCAACACAAAAACACCATCCCTGAAGCAAGTACACCTGATCTTGCAGGAGACGGTGGGGGAGAGGTGAAAGGAAAATGCAGGCACAAAGCAACAGGGAAAGATTTCAGGATTGTAAACAAGGCTGGGAAAAGGTTGCTCTAGCCCAGCTACCATGTTTCATGCTTGCTGTCCAGAGCCAGCACTGTCAATCCCTTTTGCCTCATTCTTCTGCCTGTTATGGATTACTCTCCTCTCATTAAACATGCTGGATTCAGTTTGATCCCAGTTCCTGCCTCCCCTCCACACTATTTACTGGGAAGTCATGAACAGCCCATGTTCTCCCTTCCTGCCTTCCTCCCATGGTTTCTTCTATGACTAAGATGAGAATCAGGTCGTCCTTGGGACAAAGACCAACCACGGCTGGCCACCCTGGGACAAAACTGATTGGGCATCCCTACCCTTGAAAAGGCATTATCTGCATTTGTAATATACCTGATAGTAGCAGTATAATAAAATGTGTTTCCTTCTTTTCTTGCCCTTTCTTGAATAATAATTCCACTAGCCCAGAAGCAAAAGAAGTTTAAGGTTCCTTCACAGAAAGCTTTCAGCAATTCAGAAAAACATGATGAAAACTAATCAAGGAGAGAACCAATGTAGAAATAAGGGTAAAATTCCTGGCAGTTAGAACAATTAATCGGTGGGTGCCCTAACACTGGAGGTTTTTAAGAAGAGATGGGACAACCATTTGTCTGAAATGGTATAGGATCTCCTGCCTGAGGAGGGGGTTGGACTAGAAGACCTTGGAGTTATTCTATTATTCTGTAACACAGTAGCTGTTCTCACATGAAATACTGAACTTCAGAAAAGTGTATCATATTTTGGGGTAAGGTGTTTTTGAACTTGGTATTAGCTTTGCCTAATAGGGTAATGAAATGTTTGTAATCCCCAAGCCAAGCTCAGAGAACGCGAGGCATGCAAGATCCTGAGCTATCCTCCATCACTTTTTTTTCTTGCAACCACATTCTGTGCATGCAAGAGATTTAGACACAACTACTCTGGCATAGTGGCTTTGTTGTTTGTGAGGCACATAAAACTTCATTTCCACCTTACACTTACAAGTTTGTACCCTGCCAACTAGCTTGTTTATACAATTTGAATGACTGCCCATTTCAACAAGTGACTCTGGGCAGCAAACAGTCCTAAAATAAATTAAAACAATTCCTATCCCAAATATAACCATTAATTTTAAAATTTTAAAACTAAAATGTAGTTCTTCTGTCCATGTTTGAGCGCTAGGATCTATCTGTGCATTGGGGATTTCTATTCCTGGGAGAAGGGGATGTGTCCATCTCCTATAACCTTATCAATAAAAAATAAATCATTTGTATTAAAGTTCATTGAGGACCTCTATGGCATCATCACCATCATTTATTATTTATAAAAAGCTTAAAATACACTGGCACTGTTCATGAATAAAATGTGCAGAACCTTGACCGCAAGTTCACAACCGAAGACACGTGCAACGAAAACAGAGGAAATTTGAGGTTGGGGCAAGGGGAAGGGGAGAAATGATTTTGTTCTTTTTGATGAGATAAAATAGAAGCAAGAGTTTAAAGTTCCTGAGTAATTAACTTAACAACAAGCATAAAATTTTTAAACCTATACAAATAAAGCATCATGAAAAGTATGCGGGAAGAGAAATCACTGCATTTTTAATCATTTCTTAAAGTGAGACAAAGGGAGTGCTAGCTGAATACATTAAGCAGCCTTTTCTAGAGTAGTCTCATACCCTTAGTTAGTTGGACTATGATTCCCATCATTCAGGGTCAAGAAAAGCCCTTCTGTTGAAAATTGTAGCTCCACACATCTGGAAGGCCTCAGGTCAGGCAATGTTAGCCTCCAAGGGGAAGATTATGTGCTCTGGGGGCCAAGAGATAAAGTGATACATAGGAAATAAGGTTTAGTGAGCCCAGTATGTCATGAGCAGAAGGACCACAGAGAAATAAGGAGGACAAGCGATGAAGATAAATAAGATCATGAAAAGGCAGGAGAGATCAGGAATTGTAAACGTAAGTAGCAGGAAGTCAGTGAAAAGAAACATTTAGAACTATATAATATGCTTAATGTAAAGAAGAAAGTGGAACACATGAAATATGGGGTGGACTTAAACAGAGGCTACAAGAAAGCAAGATTTTACATGCTTACATTATGTGAGTGGCCCTAGCATTATTGAGTCACAGTGGAATATCTCTCTTAATTAGAATGGCATGCAGAACATGTTGCCTTAGCACATTTCTTATTAGTGGTGCAAATTAGAGCCAGCATCCTATTTTAGGATCAGCTTGGTAAGCTAACACTGTGTGGTAAGCCACAAGGTTTGGTGCTCTTTCCTCTCCTATTCACCGTCTACCTAAGACTGCTGGGTGAGCTCATCCATCAACACGGGGTGAGGTATCATCAATATGCTGATGATAGCCAATTATAGATTTCTCCTCCTGGAAAATTACTGTGAGGGTGTTATCCCAGTTTCTGGAGTCTGTAAGGATCTGGATGAGCAACAATAGGCTTCAATTAAACCCTAGTAAGACTGAGTGGCTTTGGGTTTTGGGATCCTCCAGTTCTGGGACTATGCCATCTTTGGTGCTGGATGGAGTTGTGCTGCCCCAAACAGAACCTGTGCACAATCTAGAGAGTCTTCCTTGACTCACAACTCCTGCTTAATGAGCAAATAGCAGTTGTGGCTAGGGGGGGCCTTTGCACAATTTTGTGTCATACACCAGTAGTACCTGTTCCTAGATTGAGGAACACTGCTCAGTGTTACTCAGTGTTACTCATGCCCTGGTCACCTTTCAGTTGAACTACTGCAAGGTAGTTACTACTATACAGGGCTGCTCTTGAAGAATATCTGAAAACTTCAACTGTGCAAAACGCAGTGGTGTAAGCAATTATATGTGTTTCTGATAGAAGACACATTATACCATTGCTTTGCAAGCTGCACTGGTTCTCCATTTGTTTCTGGGTCCAATTAAAGGTCCTGGTGTTAAGTCCTACATGGCATGAGATGGGATTATCTGAAGGACCACCTCTCCCCATTGAAATCTTCCCATCCCACCAGATCCAGCAGAGAGGGCCAGCTATGGGCTCTGGCCTCTAGGGAGCTTCATTGGGCACATCCTAGGCAGTGGGCCTCTTCTACTGTGATGCCACATTGCAGAAAATTTTCCCTTCCAAGATGAGGCTGGCTCCATCATTTCTGAACTTCTGAAGGTCCCTGAAGACTTAGATAGGCAGGGACTGGCAAAGTAGTGAGGTGACTCTGTTGTTATTATTATTGTTGTTATTAACAACCTTTCATCACCTTCTTCTTGTTTTAGCTTTTGTTTTATAGTTTATTTATGTATTTATTAAATTTGTTCGCCACCCATCTTACCACAAGGTGATTCTGGGTGGCTTACAATGTTAAAAAGAATAAAATAATACAGCAACAAGTCTATAATATGAATAAACACTATGAAAAATATAATGTTATTGTAAAGGTAAAGGTAAAGGTTCCCCCGCACATGCGTGCTAGTCGTTTTCAACTCTAGGGGCCGGTGCTCATCTCTGTTTCAAAGCCGAAGAGCCAGCGCTTGTCCGAGGACATCTCCGTGGTCATGTGGCCGGCATGACTAGACGCCAAAGGCGCACGGAACGCTGTTACCTTCCCACCGTAGTGGTCCCTATTTTTCTACTTGCATTTTTACCTGTTTTCGAACTGCTAGTTTGGCAGAAGCTGGGACGAGTAACAGGCGCTCACTCTGTTACGCGGCACTCGGGATTCTACCCACTAAACTGCTGACCTTCTGATCGACAAGCTCAGTGTCCTAACCCACTGAACCACCGCGTCCCTTGTAATGTTGTACATCATCCCAAATATCATGCTTTGTGAGATATTTTGTGTTTTATGAGATGGAGTTGCTATGTAAATTGGATAAATAAATAAAGTGTGATCTTGTCCCTAGACTCTGTGGAGTTTGTCATATTCACTAACCCAACTGCACTGATAGATAATATGTTATACAATCTCTAAAAATGAGTATCAAACAGACAGAAGATATTGTATTCAGTTTGAAAAACCTGCACTGAATATCAGTGCATTCCCAAGTTCTATATGCTTTTATTCAGTTATATAAATATATATATTCTGGTGCTTCACTACTTCAAAGAATGCCTTCTTTTCTTTGATACACTATCCTCGGAGCTCTTGGAGCTCTCAAGGAAGTTCTCCTATAGTACTTATCATATTGGGAGATGGGCTTGCCTACTCAGAAACCACTTGTTCATTAATTCATTGTATTTTTATGCTTCCCTATAATAAGCTTCTCTAGCCAGGGAACAATAATATATAATATATATAATCCTCAAGGGGAAAACAACTCAAGAAGCTTAGGAAATTTTGGAAAGTGAGATTATAAAAGCCCAATCTAGCACAATACTAATGAAAAAAACCCAGCTCTCAAAAGAAACCAGCATGGCTGCATAAAGAACTCTGATAAATTGAAAGACAAAAAGAACAAGTATAAAAAGTGGAAAGAGGGGCACATAACTAAGGCAGAATATCAGAAAATAGCCCGAGCCTGGAAAGATGAAGTGAGGAAAGCTAAAGCTCAATATGAACTAAGGCTTGCAACAAAAGTCAAAAATAACAACAACAAAAAAGCTACTTTCAACATGTAAAAAACAAGAAAAAAGTCAAGGAAACAATTGGTCCATTAATGGGAGAAAGTGGCAAGAAGGTGACAGGCAACAGGGAGAAAGCAGAAATACTTAACTCATTTTTTGCGTCTGTCTTTGCACAAAGGGAAAAACAGTCCAACCTATCAAAAACAGCACTGTAAAAAAACAGATTAGAAACATAAGTTAAAGTGAGAGTTCAAATCACCAGGACCAGATGGATTACACCGCAAGGTTCTCAAGGAACTGGCAGATGTGATCTCAGAACCAATGAACTATTTCTTTCAAAGATCCTGGAGCACTGGGGAACTACCAGAGGACTGCAAAAGAGCTGATGTAGTTCCCATCTTCAAAAAAGGAAAAAAAGTAGATCCAGGAAACTACTATTATTTTGGTTCTTCACACAGTCAGCCAGATATTCAGACTAGATATGGGTTTTTCCCCACCTATCTAGTCCTTCCCAAGGACCTGGAATAGGCAGATATGTTAAAGGTATCATTGAAGAATGAAAACTATTCTGAGTAAAGCTGTTTTTTGCAATTGATAGATGGTGAATTTTTCAGTGCTGATGATGTTCAAGAGCTGCTCTAGTTGTTTTGGTATTGCATTTAAGGCACCTATTACCATTGGTACTGCCTTTGCTTTCTTTTGCCACAGTTGTTCTATTTCTATTTTCAGGTCTTTGTATTTTGTTGTCTTCTTCAGTTCTTTTTCTTCTATTCTGCTATCTTCAGATACTGCCATGTCTATTATTCGGACTTTTTTGTCCTTTTATTGACAATTGTTAAATCTGGGATGTTACGTAGCATGTCCTTGTCAATTTAAATTCTAAAGTCTCAGAGTATTACTTTCTCTATTTTATGGTCCCATCAGTTTTTGCAGGCAAATGGTATTTCTTACAAATTTTCCAAGGCAGATTTCTTGCAAATCTTCCTATAAACAATGGCACAACAACTACTTTGTTTATAGTCAGTCTATGCAATCTTGTTTCAAAAGCTAACTAGATGGTCTATTGTTTCTTCAGCTTCTTTGCAGACATGGCATTTGCTATTTGTTGCTGACTTCTCGATTCTGGCTTTATATGTATTTGTTCTTAAGACTTAGTCTTGTACAATCAGAATTAGCCCCTCTGTCTCTTTCTTCAACTTTCCTGGTCTTAGCCATTGCCAGGTTTTGTTATTATCTGCTTTGTCTTCTGTTTCGTAATGTACTGGCCATGTAATGCTTTGTCTTCCCATATCGCTGTTCTGTTCTTCATCTGGTCTTTCTTGAAGGCTACTTTGATCTCTCCAGTACTCAGTAAGCCTTCCTGGCACGCTATAGCTTCATGCATTTCTTTTACTCTCCTTCAGATATTCTTCCAATGCCCTTTTTTCTTCTTCAGACCTTGCAACATTCCACACCCACCAATTTTCCTTGGTAAGTAGAGTCTGTCAACTTTGCTGCAAGGATGAAGGGCATGATACATTGTCAACGATTTTCCTTACTATCCAGGGATGTTAGTTCTGCTTGAGTCTGTGCATCCAATGACTGGGATTGCCCAGGTGCTAATTGCCTGAATGATAATTCATCCACTGAGTTTAGACTTTAGGATCTTCTTCACTCTCTTGGTGTATTCACTTCTAAACTTTTTCTTGACTTTAATGTGCTTGAGATTGTCATCTTGAAAGATGCCCAGGTATTTGTAGTGATTGTCATCGTCCAGACATTTGATTGTATATCCTTGGGGCATCTTGATTTCTTGAGCTTTCATTATTTTTTCTTGCTTGATGGTGAGCGTGGCACATTTGTCCAGTCCAAACTCCATTGTAATAACATGGTTGTATATATGGCACTGTTGAGCAGCAATTCTATTTCAGATGGTATTTTTCCTTATAGCTTCAGATTGTCCATGTAAAGAAGGTGGTATAGCCTGGCAGATGCTTTTGATGTTTGGTAGCCATGGCCTAACTTGTTCAGTGTTGGTGACAGAGAAAACAGTGCAATGACAAACACTAGTGGTGATAGTGAGTTTTCTTGAAAGATTCCTCTCTTGATATTAACCTCTCCCACCCTATCACCAACAATCAGCAACTGTGTCTTCTCTCGTGCCATCTGTCTTTGCACAAAGCTTCTGATGTTTCTACTGAGTCCTGTTATTTCTAGGTACCTGTTTATCCAATCATGCGGCACAGAATCAAATGCCTTCTTGTAATCAATCCATGCTACACTCAAGTTGGCCTTCCTTCTCTTGCAGTTTTCCAGACTAATTGTGTCAGTTAAAGGTTGATCTTTTATTCCTCTACTGTTTGGGCAGTTTCCTTTCAGCTCAGGCAGAAAGAACTTGTTTTCATCTAGATCAGACATGTCAAACACAAGGCTCGGGGGCCAGATCCGGCCCACAAAGTGGTTTCATGTGGCCCGCGAAGCCATCCTGGAAACAGTGAGGGAACGGCCCCCACTGCCTTGGCCCTGGCCCAGAGACCCTCCTTCTGCCAGAGACCCTCAGATCTGTCCCACTCCTGCCCAGGCCCCCATAGGCACCCTTGATGCGAACGATGTAGAGCTGGCCACGCCCACCCAGTAGGCCATACGCACTCTAGCCACGCCCACCCAGTAGGCCACGCCCACCCTGGCCATACACACCCGGCCCCCTGAAGGCAACTGCAATGCTGATGCGGCCCTCAATGAAATTGAGTTTGACACCCCTGATCTAGATGCTGTTGGATGACATCAGCCACCACACCAGTTAGAAATTTGAAAGTTGTTGATAAGCTGGTAATTGGTCTGTAGTTGCCTGGTGCTGCCCTTTTTGCTGGTTCTTTTATTATCAGGTAGTTTTTGCCAGATGTTAACACTCTTTAATTTCAGCTCCTTGTAGCATGTTGTTAAACTACTTGGCAATGAGTAGGTGTAAATCAGTCAGATGACTCAACCAAAATTATTATTATTATAAAACAAAACATAAAAGCAAAACAGTGAAATGTAACACAGGTGCAAACCCACAAACTATTGGGAGTAAAATGGACAGAACAAGACCCTCAACATCAAGTTATTTGATTTCAAAATATTGCAAGATTTTCAAATGCCTGAGAAAATAAAACTAGAAAGGCTTTTAGGTGGAAACCCTAATGAGCCTCTCATTTGGACACTACTTGCTACATCCCACTGGGGGTCCAAGGTCCCAGCATCAATTCCTGGTAACTCCAGAGAGAATGAGAAAAGTTTCAGCCTTGAGCTGTGTGGCCAAATGATCAGAATCAGGATCAGGCTACTTCTGATATTGCTGATGGTGTATCAGCTATTTGTATTGCTCCAGCAGAATTTTATGGGAATTATTTAAATAAAGCTTCTTTTAAAGACACTGGAAATTGCCTTGATTTCTTAAGGAGATATTTCCCATTTCATTGCAAGAACTAATGCTAGTTTTAGAGAAACCTGGCCATGTTGGGCCAAGTCCTGGAAATAAGGAAGTAATATGAATTTCGGCCTCTCCTCTACACATGAAGGTAAAGGTTCCCCCGCACATGCGTGCTAGTTGTTTCCAACTCTAGGGGCCGGTGCTCATCTCCGTTTCAAAGCCGAAGAGCCAGCACTTGTCCAAGGATGTCTCCGTGGTCATGTGGCAGGCATGACTAGACACCAAAGGCGCACGGAGCGCTGTTACCTTCCCACCGTAGTGGTCCCTATTTTTCTACTTGCATTTTTACCTGCTTTCGAACTGCTAGGTTGGCAGAAGCTGGGACGAGTAACAGGCGCTCACTCTGTTACGCGGCGCTCGGGATTCGACCCGCCAAACTGCCGACCTTCTGATCGACAAGCTCAGCGTCCTAACCCACAAAGGCTATTCCCCAGCATGGCAGGCCTGCCTCAGTATAGTCACTGTTGTAGAACACTCAGGGACAAAGAATCGCTTGAAGGGAAATGACCGAATTTGTATCTGCTCTCTTATCTCATGCAAACTTGGATGGGGGCTAGGAATGCCAAGAGCATTAGAGGACTCTATATACTCCAAGGAAAAAGGCAAGGCATGGCAGAGTCTTGAGCTGTGAGAACCTGAGTGCTTCAGACAGATTAGCAAATGTCAGGAGAAACCTCCATGGAATTATGAACTCTCTGTGTGGAAAATAAGTCCACTTGGTTCCTTTGCAAGCAGGAGAAGGCATAAAAGTGTCACTCACGGCTGTCCTTGGAGAAGCATCTGCGGGCTTCTTCCAGAATTGTTGTGCAATGCAGAGAGGCACTGTCAGTGCCACTTCAACTGGTCTGCTGTTTGCTTTCATAAACTGGACAATTCTGGTTGATGGACTTCCCCATTACACAGTCATTATATGGTCCAACCCTTTCATTTAAAAGCTATTCTTACTGAGCAACCAACAACTCCATAGATATAAGTGAAAGGGGTGAGGGGATTAAAAAGTGAGGGTCATAAGTTCACGGATAGTACAATTCCAGAGAGTGGGAAAGGACAGTTATTATTAAGCTGCAGAATAAAATGAACTTTGTTTCTTGACTGAACATAGTAGTCTATCTCATTCAGTGAACATGTCCTATTTCTTACACCTTGTTTCTATATACTTACATCTGGTTTAACTTAACTATCTTCAATCTTAGAACTTATTTCTTCATTCTGATTCTAAATGTTCTTATATTATTCTATGTCTTACTTCAATCTTTCATTTCTACACTCTGCTTATCAAGGCAGGGTTTTCTTATTCTTTGTACTGATCCAGTCTAATTTTTCTGTTTAAGTTTTATCTCTCTCTTATCTGCCCCTCATAGGGACGCGGTGGCTCAGTGGGTTAGGACGCTGAGCCTGTCGATCAGATGGTCGGCAGTTTGGCGGGTCGAATCCCGAGTGCCGCGTAACAGAGTGAGCGCCTGTTACTCGTCCCAGCTTCTGCCAACCTAGCAGTTCGAAAGCACGTAAAAATGCAAGTAGAAAAATAGTGACCACTCCGGTGGGAAGGTAACAGCGCTCCGTGCGCCTTTGGTGTCTAATCATGCCGGCCACGTGACCACGGAGACGTCCTCGGACAAGCGCTGGCTCTTTGGCTTTGAAACGGAGATGAGCACCGGCCCCTAGAGTCGGAAACGACTAGCACGCATGTGCGGGGCAACCTTTACCTTTACCTTTACCTATCTGCCCCTCATAGGTATATAATTTTTTATTTAAACCTTCTTTTTCTTTTATTACTTTATTCCTCTTCCTAAATTCTTTATATTCTGTTGTATTCATTGTTCCCTATAGCTATGACTCTTATTCTCTTCTTCTCTATATTTTATTCTAACTTTATTTTTTTTTCTTGGTTGGTTAGCTACTTGTAACCGATACATAGTTTTTATTCTGTATTACTACACTGATTTCCCAGGGTTTTTTGTGTGTGTTGGCTGAAACTACATGCAGCTCTAATGGTATGTAAAATCTCATCAAAACCAGTCACAAAATCACATTAGTTTTTGTTCAAAATTTGTCCTCCTTCCATTAATTGCTTTTTCTATCATTTGGTTAAAAAAAGGTCTAATCAGAAAATGACTATACCTCCTCCTGCCCAAGAGTACAGTATTTCAAAGTTGTTAATAGCAATCTTATGTTATCATTTTTGCACATAGCATAATTTATACCATTTTAAGATGGATAATTTTAGGTGACTTTTCTGTCTTGCTTTGTGGGGCCAATACACAGCATTAACTTGATCAGCCTAAAATTCACTCAAAGGGAAAATCGATGTCAAATGTCCCTCCTGAAAATAAAGAAACAACGGGACTGAAAGGAATAATGCAATAATGCCATTGTTAGAAATCTGAGAGCTGTTTGTTCATAATCTCCAAGGAGCGTGTAGATTTTTGGTACAAAATGAGTAAATAGTACACATTCTTGTCTATTGACTGAAATGGTTGGTGCTTACAGTTTGACAGAGTTGGGGCATGCTATGAAGAACACACTAAAGACAGAGAGTTTTTTCTTGACCTAGGATTGATCTCCCATTTTCCATGTTTATCTACATGTATTTCCAAAGTAACTATGATTTGATGATATATACTATCTCCAGATAGACCTGATTTGTACTGCAACTTCAGACTCTGACTAATTAATTGGCATCTTGCATTCTGCATATTTGTTAAATGTTTGTAACCCATATGAGAGAGCTGTAGTGCAGTGATAAAGCACATGCTTTATTTATATGAAGACTGTATTTGCTGTCCTTATTAAATTTCTATGGCTTGGGTGTGCGAAAAAGGCTTCCATTCTTGCCTAATTCTCCTTGTTTGGTTTTGCATCCTTGTTATCAAGCTTTGAATAAAAATAATTAGTGGTGATGACTGCACCAAGGGATTAAGATTGGCCTCAGACAGCTGGATCACCTCTCTTTGTTACAAACTCTTTGTTTACTGGGTGCCAGAAAATTGTGCTCGCTGCTCCGATCAGGCAGCTCTTTGTGACAAAGGCAATCACAAAACATTTTTCTCCTTGTTTGGAGTGGTTTCCTGTTTATAAGAAACAGGTTGTTTCTTTTGCCACAAACAAATGCTGCAATTTTGCGCATAACCGCAGTTTTCTTAATGGGAGCCTTTGAACAATGCTCTGCAACATGGCAACGTCTCCTTGTGATGGACCACTTAAGTAGACTGGGGCAGGAGAGGCTGTTGGCATGGGCAAACTCATAGGGAAGCCAGGCCCTTGGGAGATACTGAAAGCTGCTCTTACATGCAAAGATTCCCCTTCTCAGAAACAGAAACACGGATGTTGCTGTGGTTTTTTTTTCAGGTTAACTTGAAGTGTGCTCCAGGATGTAGCAAAATGAGATGATGGATTATACAGACTGACTTCAAAGAGCCGATAGGCAATCCGCCCTAGGCACAAAACCAGCTGGGTGACTTTAAGTCATTCCCTCTCTCTCTCTCTCTCTCTCTCTCTCTCTCTCTCTCCCTCTCTCTCTCTCTCCCTCTCTCTCTCTGCCGTAAGAAGGAAGCAAGGGCAAACTATTTCCCAAAATCTTGCCAAGAAAACAGCAAGAACTTGTCCAGGCAATTGCAGGGAATCAATGCTGACTCAAAGGCACCTCCCCCCAAAAGTCACCTTTTTGATAAATAGGAACCAGTGCAATACTAGACTACTAAAATGTGGGGGACTTGTGGCTCAAGGACGGCCTCTTCCCATTTAATCCTGCCTGTTTCCTAGAGTCTGAATTCAGAATTTCTTGTTTTGGCTTGGCTTTTTATTTTGTACTTATTCTTTATTTGCATAGACCCTGTTGTGTATGCCACCCTGTTGTGTATGCATGGGTCAGGAGACCGATTGGTTCACCTGTCTGGCGGGAAAAGTAGGACACAGGGTTGGGTGTCACCTGTCTGGCGGGAAAATAGAGCCAGCGGATTGGCTGACTGTGGGGATGTGGAAAAGCTATAAGAGGGCACCTGAGGGACAAAGACTCAGTTCGATCTTGTATTCAATAAAGATATAAACCCTGACTGTTGTCTCCTGATCCTTACACGTGGCACCCACAACAGAACAGACCCCTTGCTACCCAATTTGTCTTTTCAGGTAGTTTCAGTTAGGTGAAACTTAAATGTTTTTGAAATTGCTGTCAGCTGCATGAGTGTATCTATGCTGCATTTGATGCTGAACTTGTATATTTTTTACTGGCTTTGTTTAATGTGCCTTATATCTATCTAGGTCATAGTGAAAATAATTAATTATATATTTGGATTAATAAATCAAATGAAGGAATTTTTTAAAGAAATGAGACGATCTTTCCACTCTATACTACTTTGTTTGTCTGAAATAAATTGAAGGCTTAGGATTTTTTTTTCTATATTTTTTCCTCTCAATCCCCCTGCACCTTTCCCTTTATAAGGATGGATAAATTGCTCGGTACAATTTCCTTGCCCTTCTTCAATTTAGATAACTCAGGATTTTAAAAAACCTCCTTTATGAAAGAATGCATGACTTTTGCTCAGTTTTTAAAAGGTCTCAAGTATCTAGACCAGGCAGATTCAACCATGTATTCCCAGCATGGAGGTGCTGATGTTACCTGCTCTGCTGCTACCTAGAAACCAGTCAGAAAAACAGTCGGCAACCCTGATGTAATATTGCTTTCCTTGCTGTATAAAATATATGTACAATTGGATATGATGATTGTATAATCTGATGATCCATATAAAAGCATTATCCTTTCCTGGCTCAATGAGAGGCTTCATTTTATAAAGATGAAATGCTATTAAGCAATCTTAATAAGGAGACTGATCAAAATAGAGAGAGTGAATATGCGGGGATTCAAGAGCCCAGATATTTAAGTGTTAAATACCCCCAGCCCCAATGCGCTACACTAAACTGTCAGTTTTGCTTTGGCCCACATTCAGTTATTTTAATCTCCAATTTTCTCCGTGCTCTTTGGGAAGAAATGTATAAATTAAATAATAGTCCCCAGTCTTTCTTAACCCCCCCAAATAAAGCTCCTTCTGTTATTTTGATAGCAGTACTTGAGATATTTATTAGATTCCCTCCTTTATTTCCACCCTTTTCTGCCTCACAAACTGGTAGCTCTTGGAGGTCTCTAAAATTGGCTTTAAAGGGCAGCCGAATTGTCAATGGATATGCCAAGGGTTAACACACAAAAAAGAGCAGGCTGATGCCACAGGATGTTAGGAAAGCAAATCGCACTCTTGCCCAGGGGGGACACGGAACACCCTTTGGTTCAGACGTTCTCTGCATGGTTGGCTCAGGGGCTCCATGGCACTTTCTCTGTCTGCCGAATACGGTGCATTTCCGCATATCTGACTGCAGCAAGAGCACTGCAACCTAAGAAAAGCAAGCACTTGTTGCTCCGTAAGCAAAAGCCAGGTTGTTATGCATCCCGCATGCCTGAGCCACCCACCTTCCAGTGCCGAAAAGAACAGCCCACTGTCTCCTGCCTGGAGCTGGGATTAATGGCAGCCTTTAATTATGCCACTCTGCAGCAGCTGCCGCTGCAGTTCCACAAGGAGTTGGGAATAGTGCACATGCGGAGGGGACATATTGTACAACTGGAAGCATGTTTACTTTGGGCTAAGCCCCACTGAGTTCATGGAGTCCCTAGGAAGTACACTTAGGATATCAGCTTCAGACTTCGGGTTCCCGGGCCATTGCTTAATGTACACTCAAAACTCAGGGGTGCAAGGCTTCAATGAAATGTGTTTTCTTTTTACATATTTAGAAAAAGAGGAATATCAGGCTGAAGTGGTGCAGCCAATCAAGAAGAGCCCATACCTGTGATGTTTGGCTTTACCAACAGGGAAGGCAAGAAAAAAATCCAGGCACAATGGCCAGAAACTGTTCAAATCGGGATTCTTGTTACAGGATTTGACTTCCTTGGGAAAAGCCAAGGTAAACCACAATCAAACTCTTTCATATATTAAATGCAGAATTCATGGTGTCTGGACCAGCCTTTTCCCCACATCCCCAACCTAGTTTACATTGGTTACTATCTTTTCCTGGTCAAGATTTCTGAAGAACTTGAAAGACAGCACACTGTTTTGTGAGCTGGCATAAATAAATGAGTTTCTTAAGAAGGATGGGAGATGTTTTACCTCCTTAGTTTGCTGAGGAATTCCATCCTTGAAAAATCCTAGGTGCTTTCATTTTTCTTCACTCCAATCACTGACATTTTCCAAATTGAGTTCTTTCTCACCACCCATGAACATCTGGCTGCACCATTATATGTGCTCTAAGTCAGACTCTGAACACTTTTCAAACCCAGTGGAATCTAAATCCATGGAAGCTCGCATAGGTGTGTGAGTTTTAAGGACCATTTTTATAATGTGATACAATTTTGATTATAGATATTACAGTGGATTTAACAAAATCAGTTAAATCAGCCTGGTTCTGGAGGTGCATTGGATATCTTCAAAAGAAGAGAATATGACAGGGGAAATTATTCCTTTCCTACCTCCCACAGACTCATGAAACAGCTGGGAAACTTCTGGGATTGTGCCATGCTTTCAAACATCCTTATGACAGACATATAACAAATACTGAATAAATGATTAAAGACTCAGAATGCAATCTATAGACATAAGCCGGACACACAGATATGCATGCCCAGAGCAAAGCCAAAGAGAAGGAACTGTGCAGTCTGCATGACCAAGTGGAAATTGAAACACGGAGGTATGGTCTGGCAAGGCCTCCTGTGTTTGAAAAAGCCAGAGAAAGGTTTCAATGATTATATAGGCTTTCACATCAAAATGTAAGGAGAAAAAAATTATGACTGATCCTGAGGGGAGAAAAAGAAGCATCAAAAACCGCTGAATGCTCTATTGTATGCTGCTATTTGGATATGAGAAATGAATAAAACAAAACGGATTCAAAGATTTGTTCATGGCCTGCTTGAAGAGGAAAAAATCATTTTACTCAATGCTAAAATTCAAGATCACTCAAGGAATATATAAGCTTGTGGAACTCACTGCCACAGGGCATATGGGAGAGTGGGTGGAATCATTTGCACAGACCATGGAATAAGAGGTCTCCGAATCCAATTCGGAATTGGATTCGGAAACGGAACTGGTTAAAGACTGCATGATAAAGTGGGCACAAAATATTCAGGAACCAATTTCATTGGACACCTGGGAGATAATTTGGGTCAGAAATGTTAAATTTACCCAGGCTCAAAATTTAAGAGAAAATTTTTATAAAATGTTTTATAGATGGCATCTGGATCCCAAGAAGTTGTCCAACATGTATCCTAATTTACAGTCTAAATGCTGGAGGTGTGGTAGTTTAGAAGCTACTTATTTTCACATGTGGTGGACTTGTAGAAATATAAAAGCTTTTTGGATTAAAATTTGGTGGAACATTCAAAAGATTTTTAAGAGAAAGATAAAGTTTTCCCTGCAATTGTTTTTATTGGGTATTGTTGTAGATTGTGATGTTAAAGAAACTAACTTGATGTTGAACATGATAACGGCAGCACGGTTACTGGTGGGACAATATTGGAAGAAGGATAGTTTGCCCACTGTAGAAGAATGGGTGTTTAAAGTTTCGAATCTTGCAGAAATGTCTAAGATTTCTGCTTATTTGAAGGATCATTCACAGGAAAGATATATTTCAGTTTGGAGGAGATGGATAAATTATATTCAAAACAAATATGGGACTAAAAAGTTCCATTTAGCTTATGAGTAGATTTTAGTGGGATATTGTTATTGGTACGTTGTTTGTAGTTATGTTAAAAGAGAGTTAAAGCGCATTATGAATTTGGTTAATTGTATATTATGCATAATTTTTATTTAGAATATGATTATTGTAACTATAATCCTGTATTTAGCTCTGGGAAGTGGGGGGGGGGAAGTGGGTGGGTTTGGGGTGGGAGGGATTTGGGGATATATTGTAAAATTTTGTTTTTGTAAAACTCTTTAATAAAAAAAAAGAGGTCTCAATGGGGCCCTATGATTTTTTCCAATGGAAAAATGCAGTCACTGCGCTTCAGTGATTCATAAAAGCAAATATCCCCCATCATACTTGCTGGGATTTTTGCAAATCCCATTTATCACCCTCCTATTTCATCCTTTATCCTGCTGCCATATCATGTCCTTAACTGGGACTTATGAAAGACTGAGCAGGCCAGCAAAGGCAGCTGATAGATTCATGGTTACAAGCTAGGAATCTTTTCCCCAAAGACATCTATTTCTTAAAGGAGATGGTGATTTGCTGTATTTAATACTGAATCAGTAACTTCAGACAGAAGACAGGACAGATCTTGCAAGAGACAGGGAGAAAAGTATCTTGGAGATAGATAGATAGATAGATAGATAGATAGATAGATAGATAGATAGATAGATAGATAGATAGATAGGAGAGACGTTCCATATGCGCAGGGGTATTTGCATGGTAAAAAAGGGCAAGGCTTTAATTGCATGGATATGGTCCATCTTGACTTTCTTGACCCCCTTGTGGACAGTGCTGCATACACTTCTAGTGGGAAGATGTGTCGCATTTGGATTTTGAGAAGATGTGTTTGGCGTTCTGGCTCTTATACAGATGTTATAAGGGTATGTGGAAATGCCCTTGGTGGAAGTGAGAAAAAGATGCTGCCTAGGAAAGGACAGGACAAGAGAGGAAGGGGCCCCCAGTGGCTTAACAGTCAGAGGATTCTGGTCATAAAATCCTATATGTCTCAAAGTCGAGATGTCTGCAAGATGCCCTGCCCCATATACAGTGTGTCTAGCCAGTCAAATGGATGGAAAACACATGTAAAGGTCCTACCTGCTGAGAGATACGATAGGGCCTGAAATAGGCCATTATCTGGGCAGGTCCTCTCCTTGGAATAGCTTGTTCCCCAAGGCAAAGATGCCCCCTCCCCACTATAAAGGCCTATTGTAAATAACTGGCTCTTTGGGAACCTGAGTAGGGTGGAGGTGCCAGCATAAGATATGTAATTGTCAGTACAATGTAATGTCATTCCTTAAGTGTAATTGTATTTTACTGTTTGCATTGACTATGCAGCTTTGTATTTCTATCCTATTTAGAATCCTTCAGGGTTGAAGCAGTTTATAAATTTTTCAAATAAATAAATAAATGAGCATCTGTTCATGTCTCATTCCAAATTCAAATTAATCTCTGTTTAAAGGCAAAAATATATCTCAAAATTCTTCCATTCATCTTCTGCATAATTTTAGCCTTTAGCCAAAATTTAACCTTGGAAATTTTGCTCTTAAAAGTCAGAACTATGGAAGAGACTGGCATTACTTTGATGGAGGGGCCCTAATGTCTAATCTCTCCTTCTCATTACAATGCTGAGGGCTTGGGGTTCAAAATCTAATTCTGAAACTTGGGGAATGGATCATTGCCTCCTCCAAACAATCCCTTTAGTTGCGTGGAAGATGCTCCCCTTTTTTCCTGAATGTCTTATGGGAAATTCACAAGCTCTGTATTTTCCTGATCACCTCTGCTGCGAGATCATATTTCTCCACCAGAAAACCTTACTGAATATTTCTTAGGCTTCGGCTACAGTTTACTATATGGTTTAATTTAATAGAAGTGCATTGCAGGAGATCTATCCAGGCCAAGAAGAAAGATAAAGCTTCAAATTCAGTTCTATTTAGATCTTCCTGGACCTCTTGTCACACCCCCAACTTCCTTCAGCTGTGGATAGAGTGGGCAGAGGAGGCCACGCTGTGCCTCAGAGCCAGTCATTTTTATGCCAGCTGAGAAATTCTAGATGCTTAAAGCATTGAGGAGACTCTTCTTCTGACTCATCTCAGGAAGTAGCCTGAGAGTGCATTCAGACTGACTTGGTCACTAGTTGTGTGGGTGAACAAGCGGTGGTTTGTTTGGGGTTTTGGGGTGGTTTTTTTTTTGGTCTCTGAATCAATTCAAATCGAATAGATCCAATTGAATGATTTGATTTAACATGATTCGGATGTTCAGATTGAAGCACATTGATTTTTTCAAATCAGATCGATTCAGCAAACAAAATCAAATGGACAATGGGTGTCAGGTTGCTTTGCACAGGCCTCATAACCTGTGATACACTTCCTGTGTCAATTATATTTTTCCCACACACAATGTGAACATTCTCCAAGGACTGTGACCTGTGTCCACTTGCAACTTCAAAGAGGTTCCTTTGTTTATTTGCTCAGACTCCTCCCCAAAAATTCCCTTAGACCTGAGAGTCCTACCTTCTCCTTGTGCCAGTGGTGGGGTCTGACAGAGACCTCAAAAGACACTTACCAAGAGCAGAGAGCAGCTGCTTGAGGGAGGCAAGAGACGCTCTCTTTTTGCCAGTGTTTCTCAACCATGGCAACTTTAAGATGGGTGAATTCCAACTCCCAGAATTCCCCAGCTAGCATGCTAGCTGGGGAATTCTGGGAGTTGAAGTCCGTCCATCTTAAAGTTGCCAAGGTTGGAAAACACCGTGCTTTAGGTTCATGCCCATCCTGCACATAGAGCGGAATGAAGAAGCAGAAGTGGTAGCTGCAGGTCTGGCCTGCCAATTTTAAATGGGGAGGGAAGGGAGTCTATTGTCAGCAGAAATCTTGCATAAGAGGGAGCAAGCTGGAGTGATATTCTCTTCGCTTTGGTGCTGGCTTTTCTTTCCAGGAGTCTATCGCTGACAAAGATGGCACTCTCCACTTCACCCTGTACTTCTGCTTGCGGTGAAACATTTGCTTGTCTTGCTAAGGCATGTGGACTAGCCTCCCGTAACTGCAGCCTACATCAGGATGAGCACCCTGGTTTCCTGCCCTTCTTTCTCATCTCTGACAGAAATCTTGCTGTTCATCTTGCCTCTTCTGGTGCTCCCCCCAATCTTGTCCAGTGTTCCAACACTGTTTCGCGCCACCTCCTCTTGCCAGCTGGCTCGATCTTCCCCTCTGTCTTCAACTGGACCCCCATCACTCAACAGTGTGAACAGCTCCCTTCCCCACTTTACACCTAGACTTCCCCGGTTGGAAGTAAGACACATCTTTTCATTCTCTCTCAGCGCAAACCCAACCATTCTGCTCGCATGCGGCTTGGGAAGGTTGCCATAGGAACATGGCACACTACTTCACTTAAACTTGAATATACAGTGATTAGCAGAGCTGGCTTGAATCAGCCAGAAATCTGAGGACAGAACAGCCCCCAGTTTTCCATAAATGAACAAGGGGAAAGTACACATGCCATGACAGAGTGCAGGTTGCATTATTCTAATGGCTAAGAAATTGCCCATCAAAAGGAATGATGTTATAGCTAGAAGTGTTAGTGTGTATATGGCAATGGCAGGGAAAATCCAGTTTCTATGACAAATTGCTCCCAGACACAAAAGGGGGAAAGATGTGGACAGCATTCACCTCTCTTTCCTTCCCCAACCTCTTTTCATTCTGAACTCCTGGGGCTTATTTGGTGTGCCTCACACAGCTAACCAGCTTTAATTCTACTGGCTTGTTGCTTCATTTTGTTACTTAGTGATGATTCATTCATGACATTTTTATAATGCTCGCCTTAATCAAATCCTCTAGGCGGTTTACAAAATCTATAAGTAAATGCAAATTGAAATATGCCATCAATCATAGCACAGCCAAATAGCCTTGAAAGAATATCAGCACCAAAAATATTTTTGAAAGCCTTACAAAACCCAGAACAAAATGGTACAAGAAATGAGCCAGTCCCTTTAAAATCATCATAAGAAACAGAAAGCAGAACACGTGCTTAGGATAAGGATTTAAAACTTATTACTGAGGAACATGGAAGGAAAAAGAGATCTATTTACCTCTGGGCATGACATGGGGGAAATCTTCTTGTTGACCTTGCAAGATAAGAATATTGATCATCCATAATTTGTGCTGGCTGGTTTGTAGCCCAACGCTTCTGGAAGGCATCTGTTTGGGAAAGCTTGGCTTACAAGATTGTAGCCTCATCTGCCAGGGATGCTGGGATTTATACTCCAATACTTCTGAGGTATGAGAGACAGGAAAGCTTCTAAAATATTCTGAATTCTCGTCTTATGTCTCAGCATTCTTAGAAACTTGTAAGTTAACACTGTGTGTTCCCCATGCTGTGGATCAGTGTCTCTCAACCTCAGCATGCCAACAGGGGAATTCTGGGAGTTGAAGTCCACATTTCTTAAAAGTGTTGAAGTTGAAAAACATTGCTGTAGGTAGAGTGGAGGTATAAAACCGGGCAATTTGTCTATGACCACATTGAGCCCAGGCCTGAATCAAGAGTTTCTTAGCTTAAATAAGTGAGTGAGGAAATGGGAAGTTTGAGGCCAGACAGGGCATAGAAAAAGAAAAGGGTAAAGATGCTTGGTTACCACTCAGAGTGCAGGGGCTCCAAATGAGAGTCACAAGAGCAATTTGTGGCTAAATCCCTTATGAGAAAAGGGTTTCAGATGAAACGGGGATCCTCATATTTTCCAATGCCAGGGCTGAATTTGATTGAACGCTGCTCTTAAATCCACTAGTGGATTAAGTTGTAAAAAGCCAGAAACAAAGGCAGAACTATATCATTACAGAAAAGATAGTAATGCACTCTGATGACAAAGTGTAATCAATTATTTGCCAGGTACACTCTAGTGGAGCCTCCTAAGTAGATAGATGATCTTTATGGTCATTTCAATTCAATGAATTGCTGGTTCTATCTGCATGACATTGGTGGGGAAATGGCATCTTGCATGGCCACATCACTGCACATAAACCTATGGGCAAATAACTATCATCCGTTGAAACTTCTTGGGGGGATAACATGAAAAGTGGAGAATCTGAACTCATGTGAGCCCTATGGTACAGTGGTTAATGCAATATTGCAGGCAAACTCTGCCCACAACCTGGAGTTCAGTCCTGACCAGCTCAAGGTTGACTCAGTCTTCCATCCTTCCGAAGTCGGTAAAATGAGGACCCGGATTGTTGGGGGCAATGTGATGACTCTTTAAACCACAGCACTATGAAGCAGTATATAAGTCTAAGTGCTATTGCTACTGCTGTCGCTATTGCTATTTGGGATGAATGTTTCTTCTTCCTTCTTCCTGGATGAAACTTCACATGCCCCTATGATTCCTCCTGCCACTAGCACTCCTCTGGGGTCCCTGACCTAGCACCCACCAAGACCATATGGCCTTAGTGGCAGGCATACAGTAGAGGCCAGCTGCAGCTTTCCACCACATGCACAGTAGGCACCTCCAGCTTCTCCTCCCCATCCTCCCAAGTTCTCAAGCTCTTCCCTCTGCTGGGAATAGCCCTTTTCTGAGGCCTTCTTTGCTGACAAACACACAGTGGCCTTCACCACCAGGCGTCTTGTGAGGACAACTGGTAATAACAGAGTTGTGTGCAGGAGAGAGAGGAACACAAAGGTGCCTTTAGCAAATTCTCAGCTCTGAGCCAAAGTGGCCATCAGGGACAGGGGTGAAACTTCAATATTGCATGGCTTTGGCAGCTGCCCACCCAAAGCTCCATCTGCACAGTGACCTGCTTCTTTACCTTGTCATATTCCTGTCCGTCCCCAAGCAGTTTTGCCAATGCACCTTAATGCAGCACATTTTATTATTCTAGTCTTGCCATCTCCAAATGTGCAGATCCGGCTCTGCTTCTGCACCTCAGTCCTATTTCTTCCAACATCCTAGCTGAGATCACACCCGGGCTTTCGCAGTACCCCCAAACCTCTATTATAACCTCATATTGCCATCTTGGCTTCTCCAGGTGCTCATTTCTATCCCTTTGGTTCTAAAGCTGAAGCTTTACCACAAGGATTACCCTTGGGCAATTACACCCTATTTTCAGCAAATTGCTTCATTTGAGCCTTTTCATTTTCTGCAGATAAAACACACAAACATTTTGTGGGTGCTCCTGTCCAGAAAATCCTGTTTCTTGGACCTAGCAAGTGGCACAAACATATAGATGCTTACTGTATAACCCATTTTGCTTCTGGGGTGGAACAAAAGGTTCTGATCAAGTCAAGCTACAATCCCAAGATGCCTAGGTCTCTTTTTCCTTCACTTCAGAAATTTCCTATAGCCTTATGCCACCAACTGGTTTTTCAGCACTGAGTAGTAGAAAGCTGCTAGTTTAAAACAACCTTGGGCTTATTTGATATTAAATACTGCGTCTAAGACAGTGCACAATTATAAAACACACCAGATCTCTGTGAGTCGTATTTCTCCACTCCACTCTGGTTGAGATTAGAATGACCATATTTGGGATGCAAAAATCTAGATGACCATGAGATGGCAGCAAAGAGATAGTGAACAGCACCATCTAGTGATTCTCTGGAATTTTGCAGTCTAGGTCTTTCTCAAACTACAATCTTTGATCTTTAGCTTGAAACTGTTGCTCCTTTCCTATTGCTCCCACATATCCTCTCTTTGCAGGGCTGCACTACCAATACTGCTTCTCCATCCCGAGGCAATTGCTGTCCCAGTTGTGCTGTTCCACCAACCATCTCAAGACCTGGCAGTGGTCCTGGAACCCAGTGTGTGGATACCTTATCCTGCTCGTCATATCAGCACAGAGCTTTCCAATGGCTACCATCCTGCACTAAAATGTAAAACACTAAGGATGACACTCTGATAGTATTTTAAGAAGGAAGGAAAAAAATGAAACCAAAGCCACCAAACACTAGTGACCTACATCCCAGTTCTCCCTTTGCATCTCTGGAGGGCAGGATTGACTCTGAAGTTAATTAATGTCTCACACAATAGTGCCATTTGCAGAAAGGTGCACTTTTTATTGACAGCTCCAGCAGCATCTTCTGCAATGACCAGGCACAGAGTGATGCTGGAAGGAACTGACAGTGTATGGTGTTTTTTTTTTTTTGGAAAGGAGGAAAAGATGCTATCTACAGTTTAAAAAATAACACATTAAGATGCTCCTGAATTGAACACAACTTCTTGGCAATCTTATGGGTGCATACCTACTGTTATCCTAGCAACAGAATGGAAGTAGTTTACCATTACTTTATTTATTTTTTTAATTTATTTTAATTCCATTTATATCCCGCCCTTCTCCGAAGACTCAGGGCGGCTTACAAGCTTAGCAGTAGCCTTCATTCTATGTATATGCCTGCTTATTAGGGCTTTCACACACACCCCAAGCGGCATTATTACAAAGTCAGATTAATTGCCCCCAACAATCTGGGTCCTCATTTTACCTACCTCGGAAGGATGGAAGGCTGAGTCAACCTTGAGCCTGGTGGGATGCGAACCTGCACTAATTGCAGGCAGCTGGTGTTACTTAAGGAGGCATTAGCCCACTGCTCCACCAAGGCTCCACCAAGGCTCCACCACTTCCTTCCACATTTTTTTTAAATTTCCTGATTTACCTAAGAGTGACATATTCAAGTTCTAAACAGACCTAACCCTGCTTAGCTACAGAGGTCAACCAGATGTTGCTGCTTACTAAGATTCTATCTACACTAGTGGCAAATAGAATGTATTTATATTTATTCATCTAAAGCCAGAATAACATCTGCGTAGAATTAATCCTGGTTGTTTTTGCTTGTTTTTAAGGCTAGGAGTTGATTTTATGGAGTTCTGCATTGCCTATAAAATATTTAGAATATTTCAAAGCGGCCACTTTTCACTGTGATGGAAATAAGAAATCTTTCTAATTCTTGTTTAATACTGACTTGACAAAGACATTATTCTTTCTTTTTTGAAGAAGAAAGTATCCTCAATAAATAGATGTAAATAAATCTCCCTTTGATCACTTCATGGTGAGGAGCAGGATAGGAGAAAGGTCCCACACATTGTCTTTACAACTTCCGAGCATGTAGCCCAACGTTAAGGAACAAGGAGCAGGAAATCCATTGGCCAGGGTTGCTATTTAAGGTGGCACTCTTCTATAACCACAGGCCTAATCCTGTCTTGCCAGGCAGTGTGTGATGTGCTTTCTCCTTTAAATGAATTAGCATCCTCGTTCCCCTCCCACCATATGGTTGGCATCACCATAGGACTTGAGGTGATTTTTCTCTCTCCTCTTTTCTTAATGGATCCTCCTCAGCAGGCAAATGTTAGCGAACTCTTGACCTCTACTTCCATGTGCAGTTGTGTTCCAGTCTGGGTTCCCTTTAACAGAGCCTGAACCATCCAATCAGATTTGCACAGATTTTCTGCATGTGTCAGAAGGAGAGAGAAGGGGAAGATGCTTTAATGTATGGTTCTGAGAATGGGGAGAAGGATATGGGCTCTGGTGGCTGTGCTCAGCCAACCTGCTGTTCTCACAGTCATTTTCCTGTGGCAGCTGCTGTGCCAGGCCAGGTAGCACATGGTGAATTATATGGGCTATAAAAGGCTTGGCTGACGAATGGTCTTTGCTGCACTGTTTTCAGTACTGCAGTTCCTGCTGTGCCACCTGTTCTGCTCCAGCTGGGGAGGAGGGAGGTATACCACCTGCTTGCTAGCCAGTCAGTTGGAGCCATCCATCCTGTATTAGTGACACTATCCCGTGCAAACCTCCCCCCTTTTTTTCCTTTGCTGGTCAATGACCTATATAAATTGACTGTTTTGTGGAGTGGTGCTTTTTGATAGGGATGAATCCCATCAGGATGGTTAGCACCCCCCCTACACCTGTTCATCAAAGAATGACGAGAAAGGGCAAAAGACCATCATTAGTTGCAACTACCAAGGCTTTCCAGATAGGGCTACTGCCTAAAGTCCTCCGAGTCTCTCTCAGCTGCACAGTCCAGTGGTCAACTGAAAGATGAGTGAAAAACATTTCTATGAAATTGCTAAGAGCTTCAGTGGACCACGTCTTTTGAGATTTCTTTGGAGGAGACAACCCTGGAGGCATAAGTGGGATTTTATATTAATTGTGTACAAAAATGCCAACCGAGCAGGCTATCAGTAAGGAGCCAGGGAGGTGTGCAGTCCTTCCTTCCTTCCTTCCTTCCTTCCTTCCTTCCTTCCTTCCTTCCTTCCTTCCTTCCTTCCTGTTATGTACTGGGCTCTTAAAGAATACCACGTGGGTTGCTGGAGCAGCTAACAGCTCTCCAGCAACCCAGACTACAAGTCTCCTGTGCTGCATTTGGCTATCTCCAGGCTGCAATGGTTGATTCAAACCTATTAGCTGTCGCTTAGGGGCTAGACTATATATTGCTGCTAGTTGCAGCCTTTTCCCCAGTACAGTTTCAACATGAAATAAACTATGAGTTACCTTGTACTCAGCTTTGCGTCTTCATTCCTGTGCCAAAGAACCTGCTATTTAACAGTGGCGACGAGGGTGGGATCCTGCTTCACTGATTAAGAGTTGGAAGTCTAGGAGGGAAAGGCAATGCATGCCGGAGGGAAAAGGCATTTTCCCCCCCTCTCAAGGTCAGCTAGCAAGCTACGCTAGTCTCATGCTCAGTGGACTCATTCCCTGAGCCTGGAAGCAGGATCCGGAAAAACGCAGGAACCAGCAAAAGAATGCCGAAGGTTGGGAAACTGAGAGAATTCAACGTGAAACACCCGGAGGAATGGCCATCATATCTATCACAAGTAGAAAACTACCTCAGGGCCAATCAGATCACGGAAGAAGGACTGAAAGCTGCAATGCTACTCTGCGTGTGTGGCCCAGTGACCTTTGATTTGGCCGAGAACCTTTTCGCGCCGACACCGATCGAAGCATGTCCTACGCAGACCTCAAAAAGAAGCTAACTGGGCACTTCCAGCCCAAGATGTCTGAAATGGCTTGGCGGCTCAAGTTCAACCAAAGAACTTGTTCAACTGGGTGAATCAGCTTCTGAGTTCATAGCCTTTGCAAATTTTCAAATTTAGAAGAGCGACTACGCAACCGGCTCGTCTGCACCCTACGGGACAGAACGCTTCAGCAGAGACTCTTTGCTAGGCCAAATTTAACGTTTTCTGAAGCACAAGACAAGGTGATGGCTGACGAATCTTCCGGGGGCACCGTTCAAGCAGTGCAGCCCACCAAATTGACAAAGTTTGAAGAAACAGTCCACCGTGAGGACGCCAAACACACCGAAGAATTCTCCGAGGAGGAAGAACCTGAAATCAACCGACTCCAAAAGCAGCCAAACGAGCAACACCACAATAGCCAGCAGCGAGAGGACAATTACAGGGCAGTTCTCTTTCCAAGATGTAAGGGGTGCGGTGGCAACCATTTTTGCGCTAACTGCAGATTTCGATCAGCCACGTGCAGAGCTTGCGGAAGGACAGGCCACATCGCAGTGGTTTGCAGAGCCCGCCAGAGAGACCAGCCACCCAAAAACCAGTCGGAAGAACTGACTAGGAGAGGTACTGGGGTTCAGTTAGTTTGGGTTTTTTCAGAAGCCGTAGAAGCGTATGCCACACGCGGGCTCGACGCCCCCTCAAACCCAAACTTAAGCTCTTGGTAGAGCTACAAGGAGTTCCATGTAAGATGGAATTGGACTCTGGCTCTGCAGTTTCAATTATTTCTCAAGACACTTTTAACTTTGTGTGTAGGCGCAGTAACAATTGGGCCAAACAAAGACCCTCAGATATAATCCTAACGGATTTTCAAAATGCTCAAAATTATGGGAGAAGCCACCTTGTTGGTAAAGATTAAAGGGTTTTTGGGGCACCTGGATGTAATAGTAATAGGGGGCCAGAGAACGAGTCTCATTGGACTCGACTGGTTTGATGCCTTAGGTATTCAGATTACTGGCATAAACCGGACACAAACTGAAGACCTCGCATCAGTATGCGAGGAATATGCAGATGTTTTTGATTCAACCCTAGGCACTTACACAGGCCTGCCTATCTCATTTAAGTTAGATCACAATGTAGTTCAAATCAGGGTTAAGCCTCATAGGGTCCCCTTTGCCTTAAAACATAAAATTGATTTTGAAATCGATAAGCTCGTAGAACAGGGCATGTTACAGCCTGTTGATGGTGGGGAGTGGGAAACTCCTATAGTCACCCCACTTAAAGCCAATGGGGAAGTTTGCATTTCTGCTGACTATAAATGCACTCTAAATAAAGCCCTCAAGCAACACGCTTACCTGGTCCCAGTGGTCAATCATATTTTAGCCTCCTTGCAATTGGGTACTATTTTTGCTAAACTTGATTTAGCACAGGCCTATCAGCAATTGCCAGTTGATGAGGCCACAGCTGTGGCTCAAATGATCGTGACTCACAGGGGGGCTTTCAAAGTTAAACGCTTACAGTTTGGAGTCAGTGTTGCACCAGGTATTTTTCAGGGAATCATGGAGCATACACTCAAGGGTATTCAGGGCATCTGCCCTTATTTTGATAATGTTCCTATTGCAGGGGAATCCCCAGAAGTGTTGGCCAGTAGGCTCAGGGCTGTAGTATTGGGGTTTCTTCAACAGATTTCCTGGGTTTCTGAATTGATGCTAACGGCATTCACCCCGCTGATTCTAAAGTGAAGGCCATTAAAATGGCTCCTAGGCACAAATCAAAAGGAGAGCTACAAGCATTCTTGGGCCTCCTAAACTTCTATCACACACTTCTACCTCATAAGGCAGAAATAGCAGAGCCCATCCACAGGTTTCTAGATAAGAAAGCTCCATGGAAATGGACTAACTTACATGAAAAAAGTTTCCAGGACTTAAAAGCACTATTGACAGAAAAGCCCACTGTAACTCACTACAAAGAGTCTAAACCTGTATGTCTTGCATGTGATGCATCTCCCTATGGGGTGGGGGCAGTTTTAAGTCACATAGAAAAAAATGGGAAACAGGTTCCTATAGCATTTTACTCAAGGACATTGTCCTCTGCTGAGTGCAACTATGCTCAGATTGACAAAGAGGCCCTGGCCATCATTGCTGGAATAAAAAAAATCCATGACTATTTATATGGCAGGGACTTCATGGTCTTTACAGACCACAAACCTCTGTTGGGACTTTTCATAACAGACAAACAACCCCCCCACATACTATCTCCAAGAATGCTGAGATGGTCTATTTTCCTATCTGCATACAATTTTAAATTAATTCACAAACCGGGCAAGGAAATGGGCTATGTCGATGGCCTCAGCAGACTACCACTGCCACTAATGGATCCAGATCCGGCTCCAGCTGCTAGAATATTGTCCATACAGGACATACCTGAATTTCCCCTCCATGCAGGGGACATTGCTGCTGAAACTGCCACAGATAAAATACTTAGGAGACTGTTGTCATGGGTATACATGGGCTGGTTGGAGAAAAGTCCAGGCTCAGAATTTCAGAGCTATTTTGTCAGGAGGCATGAGTTATCTGCCCATAAAGGGTGCATTTTATGGAGAAACAGAGTCATAATTCCCACTTCCCTAAGAGACAGAGTTTTACAATCATTACATGAAGGCCATCCAGGCATTGTCAGAATGAAAGCTTTAGCTAGAAGCTACCTCTGGTGGCCTGGCCTTGATAAGGCCATTGAGGGTCAAGTCCATGGTTGTAATACATGCCAGCAATCTAGGCCTGAAATGCCACAGGCTCCAGTTCACAGGTGGGAGGAAACGCACACTCCCTGGTCTAGGGTTCACATAGACTACGCTGGGCCCTTTCAGGGACAGCTCTTCCTTATAGTAGTGGATAGCCACTCAAAATGGCTGGAAGTAATTCCAGTTCCTAACATGACTACTGCTAGGACCATTCAGGTGCTGAGAAAACTCTTTGCCACACATGGGTTGCCAGATGTCTTAGTTTCAGACAGTGGGGCCCAATTCACTGCTGCTGAATTTCAGGCCTTTCTTGGAGCTAATCTCATCAGACATGCAACGTCTGCGCCTTTTCATCCATCTTCTAATGGTCAAGCTGAACGCATGGTGAGGACAATGAAGGAAACACTCAAGAGCATTGTTACAGGTGACTGGCATCACAGATTGGCAGATTTTTTACTCTGCCAGCATTCTATGCCCTGCACTGCTACAGGCAAAAATCCTGCAGAACTATGTTGGGGGAGGCGTTTGATCACTAAACTGGACAGGTTGCATCCAGATAGAGTGGCAGCAGAAGCCTCTCAACCAAAACCCCCAAGGGGGCTGCACATGGGCGATTGGGTTTGGGCCAGGAACTATGGTCATGGGAATCTTTGGGTTCCTGGTCAAATCACCAAAGCATCCGGACCCCTATATTATGAAGTGGGGTTGGAGGGAGGGCAAGTTGTCAGATGACACATTGATCAGCTCAGGAAACAGTTTCCAGAACGGTCACTAAGTGAGGACTGCATCATAAGTCCCTCCCAAGGTCCTCAAACTTGCGGCCAAGCCAGTCCTCACATGGACTCTCAGGACTTTTCCTTCTTAACTGAGGCAGAACCAGAGGGAGAACTGGGGAGCCCTGGAGTGCAACATGGGTCCCCTGAAGTAGCAAGCCAACCGAACTTCAGCAACCGCTGTTCCTACTCTGCCGAACAGTCTGACTCTGGGGTGGGCCAACCTGGAGAGGCCAGCCAGAGTGCATCGATTCCCCTTGACTCTGGAGCACAAAGGGATAGAAGTCTATCCAGCCCACTGGGCAAGTTGGTAGACCACAAAGTGATGGGAACTCCGAGACATTCCTCTAGGGCACACAAGCCTCCTTCATATCTTGCAGATTACGTTGTAAAATAAAGAGCTATATATTGTTGTAATTCCTGTTTGCTACTAAACTACAGAAACTAGTGCTATGATGTAACTGTCTAAAAATGCCATCTTTGAAGCCTATTCATTCAGACATTGTTTAATAACTTTGTAACCTACAGTGTTTTTTATTTTATTATTATCACTTTTAATTTTAGTATGTTTGGATAATGAGTCTTGACAATTGTTGAGACTAATTGGTGTTATTATGATCTGTTCTAAGAGGGGAGGGGTGTTATGTACTGGGCTCTTAAAGAATACCACGTGGGTTGCTGGAGCAGCTAACTACAAGTCTCCTGTGCTGCAATTGGCTATCTCCAGGCGGCAATGGTTGATTCAAACCTATTGGCTGCCGCTTAGGGGCTAGACTATATATTGTGGCTAGTTGCAGCCTTTTCCCCAGTACAGTTTCTGCATGGAATAAACTATGAGTTACCTTGTACTCAGCTTCGCATCTTCATTCCTGTGCCAAAGAACCCGCTATTTAATACTTCCTTCCTTCCTTCCTTCCTTCCTTCCTTCTTTCCTTCCTTCCTTCCTTCCTTCCTTCCTTCCTTCCTTCCCTCCCTCCCTCCCTCCCTCCCTCCTTCCTTCCTTCCTTCCTTCCTTCCTTCCTTCCTTCCTTCCTTCCTTCCTTCCTTCCTTCCTTTCCCCTGAATGTTGCTGGGCTCTCCCATTTATTTTCTTTCAGGCCTCAATTCTTCAGGCAACTGATACCTTTAAGAATTTCCCCTAGGTGTTTCTTTTCTTTTCTTTTCCAGATTAAGATTTATTTGTTTATTTAATTTAGGAAATGTTTGCCCCACTCATCAGTGTCACTACTTGCAAAGTAGCTAACGATCATGTAAAAAAAGCAGATAAAAACCATTAATCACCCAGCAGAGCAATGAAAACATCACTGCAGAGTAAAATCAGATTCAGCTGGAGCTGCAAAGAGATTGAATAGCACTCTGGGAGCCTCCATGGCAACCTTCCCCACCAACCTGGCAACCTCTTCAGGTAGCTGGATGACAGCTTCCATCTTCACCCTCGTTCAGCTTTGCCAACGGCTCCATTAGCAGAGGCTGATGGATTCTGTATTCTAAAATGAACAGTCACAACTTGGGAAAAACCATTGAGGAAGTCTATTATCTAGTTGTAATACTGGAAGGAGGGCCTCTTAAGATGATCCTTTGAGACGATGCCAAACCCAAACTAGGCTATTGGATCACCAGCCACAACTGTTTTGTGAAAGGCTGCTTTTAATAAAATACTGTCCCTACTTTCAGCATTTTATTTCCTCTGATCTCATTTTCAAAAAACTCTTTTTTTCCAACCATGCTTACAGACATATAATTTGCATTTAATGAAAAGAACAGTGGTCCAGGAAAGCTGATCCCGTAATAAACTGGTTCAGCTTTAGGATGCCACAAGGATCCTTATGGCTAATTTTGCTGAAATGGATTGACACAGCAACTCCTTTAGACATTCTAAGTGAAGGAGGAATTAGATGAACTTTTTATGAGTAAAAGGATTTTGGTTTGAGATCTTACAAAGGCTTGTGTTAATTGACTTAGTATAGAAAGGAGAGGGGCATAAAGCCACTAAAAGAAACAAATGAATTAGATAACAAGGGCAGGTCTATTTTTTTTAAAAAAAATAGCAGATGGCATTGCCGGGAGCGGGAGCAGAGGAATAAATTGACCCAATTGGAGAAACTTTCTTCTTTTAATCCAAGAAGGTTAACTAAGGCATTTTCTCTCTCTCTTTCCCTTTTCAATATCCTAAAGCTCAAGTCATGCTAAAACATGTAAAATAGTCATTTTACAGCAGTATGATCAATAGGTCCCAATGTCATGTAAATGTTTCACAATAGTGATAAGCATTAGGGCCCAGTGTTGAGAGTTTTTCTTGTAAAATACAGTATTAACGTAAGTATTCCAGGTAAGTAAAATAAGAGATAAGACATGTTGATTGCCTATCTCATACAATCCAAATACATTACATGTTAGTGAACCATGCTTAGGATGATGGAGACATTCGGAGTAGACAAGTGTTTTTCATTTGGAAGAGGTTCAGCTTTGTTGATTCATCCTGACTATGTTTTGGCTGAACCTTGTGCACAAAGAAAGGTTTTGTTTTTTTGTTTGTAGTCAATAATGAGAGTCGATATTCTTCTCAGGTAATTGCTCTTCTGCAAAATATGCACAGTTTTTGACTTTGTCTCATTGGCTTGGACAAAGGTAGTAAGCATTTAAGTTCAAATGTCTTCAATTCTGTTTTTCAAAGTTCAGCTTGGCCTCCTCTAGACTTGGGCCAACGAGTAGAAAAGTTCATAACATCTTTTATATGTTCATGCAGGCAAAATCACAGAGTTTAATACAGTCTTTATTAGGTCCCAGGCTATTGGAGCGTTGAAGGCATACATTCACTTTGAACCCTGCTTGGAAATGGACCACAGTCACTGATGTTGCTTAACAATTAGTAAGGGATATGCCATCAATCAATTCCAGGTAGTAACCCAGCAGCTGTACTTTGAATTGAGTGCAGTTTCCAAGTAGTTTTTGAAAGTTGTTATAATGCATTGCAGTAACTCAATCTAGAGATTGCCAGTATAAGAGCAACTAAGGCAGAGTTGCTCCATTTATTACTGGCCATTGAGACAGCAAACAGTGTTTGCTAACTTTTGTCAAAAACATCCCATGTTTGAGAGCAGGATTTTTTAACGAAAGATGTAAGGAAATAAGCGGATTGTCTAAGATAAAAGCAATTTTTTTTGACTATGTAGAGACTGCCTTTGCCAACTGAATTTTTTTAGTCGAGATCATCTGAAGTGCATCAGTCAAAAATAGGGATCCAGGAAAATAGATGGCGAATTGGAGAAAAATCTATCTCTGAATATATGCTTAGTCCATACACTTTTATTTGTACTAGAATAGGAGCTTGCACACAGATCCTTTCACATTAAGCTTTTTTTTCTCCCCAAATTTTACCAATATCAATGGCCTAATGGGTGGGGAGGGGGGATAATGTTTACCCTTCATGCTAATATGAAATTATTCAGAAATCTTTGCCAATCTGAGGCAAATCACCTGGAGAGCTACAAGTAGATCTTGATCTTTCTTCCACCCACAACTGAATCTAACACATTCCAGAAGAGACTGAAGCTCAGTTGTCCCTGCGTTTGCCCCATTTTTCAAAAGATGCATAAGAGGTTACATGCTGCAGAAGCACAATGTAGCTGAGTGTGCACAAACACACATACACACACCATATTTTAATGAGTTAACCATCTCTTCATTCATCCGTATTGCAGGTGGGGAATCCTTGGGAGTTGAAGAACGCACATCTTAAAGTTGCCAAGATTAAGAAACACTGATCTGTATCTTTTCATAATTCCTAGTCCTTTAATCACACAGGAATAAAAGTCAAGGCAACAAAATATTCTGTTCTCTTCTACCAATTACTCTTTCACTTAAATTGATCAAATGTTATGAAAGAAAATGCCAAATTATGGAATTTAGGAAACAAGAGCATTTCTTAAGTAAGGCTACTTTCAGTGCAGAAATGCTGAATAGCTTCTATTAAGTTCTACTATAACTTTCCCCATCCTGACGCCCTCCAATGCATTGGACTTCCAAGTCTCCTAATCCCTCTGCAGGAGGGTCTTAAACTGCATTGTGCAAATTCAAAAAGACAGAACACCAGAACAGAAGCACCCATTCAGCCCCGGCCTGGAGTGTTATCCCTTTCTTTTCTTTCTCTCAGCCTGTTTTAAGGGGACCAGCAGAAGGGTGGATGGGGAAAGACAAGCCCTCTTCTTTTCCATGAGACTGGATTCAGACTTTAGTGACATCCCAGTCCAGACAGCTGTCCAAGATGCAGGAGCAGTAGCACTGTGGTTGGAAAGCAGACATTTTCTCAAAGACCAAACATGGCAGCAGCCAGAATAGGAGAGAAATGTGGTAGTCCGAAACCAGGTGTTAGTTTGGAGGGAAATGCCTGGATCCTATCCAGTACACAAGCCCCCATTGTGCTTAGATTGCACTGGAATCAGATGTTCTGGTTAGGAACAGCCTAAGGCAGCTTCCCCCAACCACTGGCCACTCTGGGGGATGAATGGAATTTGCCTTCCATCCTCTTTCAAGTGGTCTGTTCCCAGTGATTCCCAGCCAGTCATTCTCCCATCACATTTAGTCATCTGCATAGTCTCCTTTAAGACTTCTTCCCTCTTCGTTGGTTACATTACTTTGCTTGCATTCTTTGCATGCCTATTCTCAGTCTTGCCAGTCCCTGGAAATCCTTCTGCTTAGGCTTCTAGCCATAGGAATCTTTGTGGTTAAGACTGTGGTTAAGAGCTATTGGCCACAGCCGGACAGACCTACAAATCCTTTCACTGAAGCACTCCATGCCCTGCTCCAGTGGAAATGCTGCATTTCAGGCTTGTGGGGCTGGTGTGTCTTTTTTCCTAGACCCAAAAGACCCACTAGTATCAGGGCCAGGGACAAATGAATGGGGAGGAAGGGACAGTAGGTTGGTCCATCGCAACTCATGGGCTATATCACCATTGCAAATAGATGCCTAAATGTAGGGATTCTAATATCAACCTGGTTGGTTGGTACTGCTACACAAAAAATTGGCCAAGTATAAACAATACGTGGTCATAACTAAAGCTAAAAAATAAAGGATTAATACAAAGTCATTTTAGGATTGTTCTTTTTTTAAAAAAAACAACCTTGAATTTTACTTACTATTGTTAGCCTCTTGTCAACTGCTGACAATTATCTAGAGATCCACCAGCAGATCCTGATTTACTTTCCCCTATTATGATTGATAGAACAAACGGCAAAAAAGAGAGCATATTGCTAGATACCTTCCCTGAATACACTTTAATTATAGATTATTACACTGACACCCTTCCCCAATGGCACTGCAATAACTGCACCAGGCGACTCGCAGCAATTTGGAGAAATTCCTGCTGAAACAGGGCAGTTTCCTTTTCCCCAAAGAGGGCAGAGCAATATAGCAGCTGCTATCCCTGAAGCCAGCGTACAATAACAAAATGGTGTCTTTTCCCACACTGGCATGCTAGACTGAACCCTGTAATTACAATGCTTTGCCTGCCTGCTTCAGCACTCTCAAAGTACATCTTACAATAACTTACCGGAATCGGCATGTAACCTGGCATTTGCAGGCCAACCTTAACATTTCCAAATGGCAGAGCAGATGCCTGGGGCTTTGCGTCATCTCCGTCCCTCTTCCCTTGTATGACCAAGGAGATGCGGGGCAGGTACAATGAAGGCAGGGCGCCTCTTTCCCTGCTTCCATCTCTGAAATTCTTTTTCAACTCTCCAGGAGCTTGGACTGGCTTGAGATGATCCTGTAAGAAGTCTCACCAAATCTCGTTTTAACTAGACGGTCACTTAGTGTTTCAGCAGCTTCTAAGAAGGCTGCCTGAGCAGCCTTTATTCACAGAAGGGAGCTTTCAGAACTGTGACTCTTGCTGACAGATATAACCACAGCAGCTTTCAGGTCACCAGGAAAGAGAGTGACTCCATTTAGATCAACACTTAGTGCTGTATTATACAGAGGACCGTATTTACCACCAAAGAAAACAAGCACTGGCAGATTGCTGCTAGAAGCTTAGTGGCAAAGTTAGAGAGTATTTCTAGCTGTATTATTTCTACTATGATCTTGGCAGCATTTCTTAAGCAATCTCATCTTGCCACCCATCTTTGTCCTCTGAATGTGATCTGGGAACAATAATGATGATTCATCTTACAGGGCTTTTGTGTGTATCACAAAGTTAATGCATGTGTCCCCAAAGTTCCAAAGTTGTTGTGATTGTTAAAACTTATTCGAAGCTCCAAACTGCTTCCTATTACCTTCCAACCTCGGTTTTATCCCTTAGGAAATTGGCTCAAGTCTCCCTAAAGCACACAGATGGAAGAAAGAGATGACTTATTTGATTAATTAAGCGACGTTCTTGCTGCTTGATAGCTCCCGTTAATGACTACAAATAACCAGTTGATGGGAGAAAAGAGGAGAGGGAAGATCGAGTTCCTCTGCCAGATATGTCTTTGATAAACATCAACTAATTGCAACAACTAATTATAGAGAATAGATCCATTTGAACACAGCCCACTTCCTACAAAGTGACAGTAAGATCTGGGTAAATCTTCCTACAAGATGATAGGTAACACTGGGAGCAGAAGAATGCACAGGCTTTAGGCATTTTATAAAGCCTCCTTCTCTTCGGAGTTATGCAGATCACGATAATGCCCAGCGAGGATTTGTGGATGTGTATAAGCGGGCACCTGTCTTGTCTGCAGGAAAGAGTCCTGCTCGGAGATGTGCATATTGTTTGGCAGTGTTCATGCCTCTGGATAAAATGCTCAGGGAGGGTTCCTGCTGGCACATGCCCTTCTCTAGGCCACCACCAGCTCCCGTACTGAGTGTGTTGATTGGAGTCAGCAAGGGCTTCGGCCCGAGTAGGCTCAGCTGTAATGAGGCAGCCAGCAAGTGGCAGAATTGATTGTGTCACCCCAGCTTTGCAGAGAAGGGAGAGGAGAATCAAATTATTGGGGGTGGTGAGGTTGGCTTGTTACAGGGTGGCTTCTGTAATGGATTTGCTCAAAGTTTGTCAATAGATATTTGTAAGCAGCCTCCCCTGATGGAGTGCAGGCAAAATGAAGCAGCTGTTCATTTGATAGCCTAACTCAGGGAAACGTCATAGTCAGAGGTCTGCATGAAGGGAGTGGGGGATGGCCATCAGTGGTTGAGCAAGCTAGGGGATGCAAGTAAAAGGTTAAAGAAACAGGAACTACTCTCTGAAGTGTCTGGAGGAGTGGAAGGTGTTACCAGCCTTGTAGCTGTCAAGTGGTTAAGCATCCCCAAGGATACAGCAGGAAGCCGGTTGGGCCAGTTGTCTGCAGACTTCATGCAGGCTGCTGATTCTGTCAAGGATGAGGCCTGGGCAGATTTGGAAAAGCTGAGCTTCAAAAAGATTAAGCTCCATCTGAATGTTTAATCTGTTTGAGCTAAGACATGCTGTGCACCAGGCTTGCTTCCTGTATTATCTCCAGCGGCATATGCATTGGGAAAGTCGGTAGGGACTCACCTGGAAAGCAACTTGCCCTGAACTCTGCAGTATTAGAAAGGTCTACTCTATGCCATTCAGCTTTTCTGCATAGAACTGGCATCTTTGAGAGATGCAGGATGTGGCTCCTGGCCTGCAATCTCCACTAGACAGATTCTTTTTCCTCCCAACCTTTCCCCTCCTTGTGGGAGATGTGCTGCTGATTTAACGGGAGAAATCGCAGATGCAAAGCCAGCATTTCACTGCTTAGTCCATGTGATGCTGCTGACAACCGACGTCTCTCGGCAGCTTTGCAGAGTGATGTTTCCCATTCATGTTCCACTTGGAACATGAATGCTTTTCTCTGCTTGTGACATACTGGACAATAAGCATGGGTCATCCTGGTGCCAGAATGGGAAAGAGTGACTCACAGCCCCAGCACCTTTCCTCTTATGTAGGTACATCTGTGATTTTGTGGCATATGTGCAAGCAAAACCGATACAGTCTGACCATTTAAGGGAGCTCTCCCTTCCCTCTGGTCCCATGCAATGGAACTGCTATTATTACCCATTGGTTACTATGGTTTTGTCATTGAGCCTATTATGCCCAAATGTCATCTTACAACTACTCTTCTATTCATCATCTCATATTCAGCTGCTGACTGTTTCTAGCCTGACTCCAGTCAACCTCAGCTGAATGCTGCCAGACAACTTTCCCCAACCTGGTGCCCTCAAGATGTTTTATAATAATAATAATAATAAGTTGGAAGGGACCTTGGAGGTCATCTAGTCCAACCCCCTGCTAAGGCAGGAAACCCTATACCATTTCTGACAAATGGCTGTCCAGTCTCTTCTTAAAAACTTCCAGTGTTGGAGCATTCACCACTTCTGGAGGCAGGTTGTTACACTGGTTAGTTGTTCTAACTGTCAGGAAGTTTCTCCTTAGTTCTAGGTTGCTTCTCTCCTTGACTAGTTTCCATCCATTGCTTCTTGTCCTGCTTTCAGGTGCTTTGGAGAATAGCTTGGCTCCCTCTTCTTTGTGCCAGCCCCTGAGATATTGGAACACTGCTATCATGTCACCCCTCACCCTTCTCTTCATTAAACTACACATACCCAATTCCAGCAACCATTCCCTATATGTTTTAGCCTCCAGTCCCCCAATCATCTTAGTTGCTCTTCTCTGTACTCTTTCTAGAGTCTCGACATCTTTTTTACATCGTGGTGACCAAAACTGGATGCAGTATTCCAGGTGTGGCCTTACCAAGGCATTGTAAAGTGGTATTAGTACTTCACGTGATTTTGATTCTATTCCTCTGTTAATGCAGCCTAGCACTGTGTTGGCTTTTGTTTGGAACACTAATGTTTGGAACACTAATGCCTAGCCAGCATGGCCAATGGCAGTGGTTGCTGAGAATGATGGGGGATTGTGGTTTGGAGAGTACCAATGCAGGGAAGGCAGAACAAGCAATGGGCACCTCCCCACACCTTGCTAATTGAGGAACTCTTGAAAAAGAAACAGATGTCTCCATTCTCCATCTATCAGTCACAGAGGCAAATGACAACCCTCATCCAAGGAATGGATGGATTGGATGCTTTTTTCTTGGCAGCATTCCTATTAAATAGGCAAGGGCTGAATTGGGACGGGGGGGGGAGGGAAACAGACACAGGGAGGTAGACAATGCTTTCAGTCTTGGCCTCATGCCAGCTTCTTATTGGCTGCTGATAACCAACCCATCTGATCCCCTTAGAGTGGGAAGAGGCAAGGCAGTGACTGATGCTCTCAGTTAAACGCTGGCTTTGGACCACCTAATTGGATTACAAAGGAAAAGTAAATATAAATCCTTGGCAGTTCTGGAACTAAGGCCAACCTGAGGCCCAACCAGCATTTGGGTACAACTGCCTACGCCAGTAGCTTTCCCGTGTCCTAATTATAATCCCAAATTAATTTGGCCGAATGTCTCAGTGTACTAAAAAAAAATAGGTTCCCATGTCCAGGACATTGTGATGTGCTCCCTGTCCTTTCTTTCAAAATCTTCGTAATTCTCTCTGTATCCCACAGCTTCTTCTAGCTTTCCCCAAGCCAGGCACTTTGTCCTTCAGTTCCCAGAGTTTTCCACATTGGTGTGTTTGCGGGAATGCTGGGAGATGGATCCATACCTATGGTGGGTTGTTAGGTTGTAGTTCCTATCTGAGCAAAATAATGGTGTTTACCATGCGAAAGGTATGGAATACAAATATAGCAAAAGATAGCACAATAAGTATAGACACTGACTGATATTTACCATCTGTAATCCATGCCTCTTTCTTTGTTTTCTCAACTGTAGTGAAAATATAGGTTGCTTGCTGTTAAGTCTGGAATGACGAGCGGAGACAGCGATGCCAAACAAGGAACGTTTATTAGAACTCACATGGGTCAACTGGCTTCCATCCGTTGAACCCTACCTTAAATACTAGGTTCCATTCAAACATAACCAATCCCTGGCTCAGAATCTCCCGCCGGGAAGTAACGGCCAATGATTGCACTAAGGTTTCCCGCCGAAGGGAAAACCACTCCCATAACTATGTACACAACACCCATTCCCCCCTGGATGAAATTTACTATTTTACATAGTCCTTCAGGTAGCTAGGGGGTTTATGTTGCCTGACAGGATATCGGCTGGCCAAACTAACTGCTGGGGTTCCTTCAGTTCCGTTGTTGACTACCTCCTCTGACCCTGTTGTGTGTGTGGACGGCCCCGGTGGTGTCTCCATATTGGGCTGTTGTTGCAATTGCTGTTGTTGGGGTACATTGGATTGACTGGATGACCCTGGTGGGCTGTCAAGGGGCGCTATTTCAATTCTTGCGTTACAATTCTGGGGAGTTGCTTCAATTGCCCTGAAATGTATTCTCCTCCCTTTCCCCCCTGGTGTTCTGTTACCCTTGGCTTGGGAAGGTGTAGAGTCAGTTGTAGTGTTTTCCCTCTCTTTGTTGGCTTGAACACCTTCAGGGGCCCTTTTCCTTAACTGATCGATATGTCTCCTAATCAGCTGATTCCCTTCCCCCTCAATTAAATAAGATAGGGGACCGGTTTTATCGATCACGACCCCTTATGCCCATTTGTCCCCTTGTCCATAATTCCTGGCCCACACCATATCCCCAACATTCAAGGACCTGGCTGGGGTAACTGGGTGGTGTTCAGCAGGTAGTCTGTCAGGGTGTAATCTGTCCAATTTCATTATCAATCGCCTGCCCCACCTCATTTCAGCAGGACTCTTTCCTGTGGCCGCACACGGTGTGGTGTGTTGGGCCAGCAGGAATTGAGCCAGTCTCTGATGCCAGTCGCCGTGGATTATTCGTCTGAGGGCGTCCTTGGTTGTTCTGACGTTCCGTTCTGCCAAGCCGTTAGAGGAGGGGTGGAAGGGTGCAGAAGTTGCGTGTCTAATCCAGTTGGCCTTGAGGAAGTCCTGAAATTCATTAGATGTAAATTGTGGCCCATTGTCAGAAACAATTACGTCAGGTAACCCATGAGTGGCAAAGAGTCCCCGTAAGACCTGTATGGTTTTGGCTGACGTCAAGGACTTAACAGGCACGACCTCCAACCACCGGGAGTAGCTATCCACTACTACAAGGAATGTGAGGCCCTGGAATGGGCCGGCAAAGTCAATATGGATCCTAGACCACGGGTTCCTGGCCTCTTCCCATTTGTGTACTGTTGTGTGTGCTTGCTCTGGTCGGGAACGCTGACACTGGTAGCACCCCGCTACTTTGTCCTCTATGGCTGTGTCTAACCCTGGCCACCATACGTGGCTTCTAGCTAGGGCCTTCATACGCACAATTCCAGGGTGCCCGTCATGTAATTCCCCTATCACTGTGTTTCTATGCCTCTCTGGTATGACAACCCTGTTACCCCACAACAGACAGCCAACATGTGATGATAGTTCGTCCTTCCTTCTAACATACGGTGTGAACTTAGGGTCAGGGCTTTTGCTAGGCCACCCGCTTTGTACCCATGCTGCTATTCTGCTGAGTATGGGGTCTTTTCTGGTACCTGCTGCAATGTCCCTGGCAGTTAGAGGGCACTCAGAGAGTTCTTGCAGGGACATGATTTGTCCCACAGGTGCGGGGTCTGTACCTGTATCCTCTAGAGGTAACCTGCTAAGGGCGTCCGCGTGCCCCATCTCCTTGCCCAGCCTGTGTTTGATTGAGAATGTGTAAGCGGAAAGGAAAATTGACCATCTTAGCATTCTGGGGGACATTATTTGTGGAGTCTGTCTATCGGTAGTAAATAGCCCTAGCAGGGGTTTGTGGTCAGTGTAAATAGTAAAGTCCCTGCCATACAGATAATCGTGGAACTTTTTTACGCCTGCCACTATGGCCAATGCTTCCCTGTCAATCTGTGCATAATTCCGTTCCGCCTTTGTTAAAGTCCTGGAGTAGTATGCTATAGGCCTCTGTTGACCCTGCTCGTCCATGTGGCTAATAACTGCTCCCACTCCATAAGGGGAAGCATCACAAGCTAAGAATATAGGTTTGTTTTCTATAAAGTGAGTAACTGTGGAATTGCTTGACAGTATGTCCTTTAAAGTTTGGAAACTATTCCTGTGTTTTTGTTGCCACTGCCAGGGGGTCTTCCTATCTAAAAGTCTATGGAGGGGTTCCGCAATAGCTACTTTGTGAGGCAGGAATGTGTGATAGAAGTTAATTAAGCCAAGGAAAGCTTGTAATTCCGCCTTGTTCTTGGGTTCTGGGGCTAATTTTATCGCCCTAATTTTTCCTTCTGTAGGGTGGATGCCTAGGGCATCAATTCTAAACCCCAAGAATTCTGTTGATTTTACCCCAATGCAACACTTATCCTTTTTTAATTTCAATCCTGCCTCCCTGAACTTCCCCAGTACCTGTTCTAGCCTCTCAGCTAGGATGTCCTCAGTTTTTCCAGCGATGAGGACATCGTCAAAGTAAGGGCATATACCTGGAATGCCCTTCAAGGTTCTCTCCATCACTTCCTGGAAGATGCCTGGAGCTGCAGCTATCCCGAACTGAAGTCTGTGAACGCGGAATGCCCCCTTGTGGGTAACTATCGTTTGAGCCTCGGCGGCTTCCTTAGACACAGTAAGTTGCAAATACGCCTGCGCCAAGTCGAGCTTGGCGAAAATGGCGCCGTCCTGGATCGTCACGAGGACCTGCTTCACCGTCGGGACCGGGTAAGCATGCTTTTTCATTGCGAGGTTCAGGGTGGCCTTATAGTCGGCACAGATCCTCACATCCCCGTTTGGTTTCAGGGGTGTGACGATCGGTGTTTCCCACAGGCCCCCTTCTACTGGTTCTAAGATGCCCTGGCCTACTAGCTTATCTAGTTTGGCCTCGATTTTCTGTTTTAGGGCGAAAGGCACCCTCCGGGCCTTAAGCCTGATGGGCCTGACTTCGGGGTCTAAATTAAAATTGATGGGGGGGTCCCTTGTACCTCCCTAACGACCCGTCGAATACGTCTGCGAAATTATCGCAGACGGATTTTAGGGTTTTATTCTGAATGGTGTTAATTCCCCCCACCCAGATGCCTAGGGCCGAGAACCAATTAAGGCCTACAAGGCTAGTTCTCTGGCCCTCAGTGACTAAAATAGTTAATGCTCCACTAAATCCCTTATATTTAACTCTGATGGTAGCCTCTCCCACTAGTTCTATGGGTGACTTCTGGAAGTCGGCTAATTGCAATTTGGTGGGTTTAAGGGGAATTTTCTGGCCGCTTCTGGTTTCTATGTATTTAAGGGTGTCCCTAGAAATTATAGATACTGAGACCCCAGAGTCCACTTCCATCCTGCAAGGGACGCCTTGCAGTTGGACTTCGATTCTTAATTTAGGTCTCATAATGTGGTTGATTCTAGGGGTGTGTTTTTGTCTAGGGATTCCCACGTGGTTGACCCCCGGCCCAGCCCCCGGGTTGGAAGTGCGTGCCTTAGGCCTATGGGTCTCTCCGCCACTCCGTTCAGGGGTTACCTCACCTGAGGCCCAAGCATCGAGCTCGTGGAGTCTGTTGTCGCGCAGTCGGCTTCTGCAGATGGCCTGGATGTGGCCCGTTTTACCGCACCCTCGGCATTTGGCATTTCGGAATCGGCATGTCGATCGTTGGTGATTCCCGCCGCAGCTTCCACACCGGGTCTCTGGGTCGCGAGGTCTGGCTGTGTTGTCCCTCAGGGGTCTTTGTAGCGCTGGCGGTTGTTGTCTTCGGTTCTGGTCTGGGCCTTCGGCTCGTTGTGGTCTCGGCGCCATCTTCCCGAACCTTCTGGCTACCTCGGCAATCTTGGCTTCCCACTGGTAGTCCACCTCCCCACTGTCCACATGGCTCTCCAGGTTAATTTCGGCTGAGGCTGCCATGCTGTTGTAGGGGGGGTCGCGTCTGCCTGTAGACACGTACGTGAGTAGCTCGTCTAAGACTTCTTGGAGGTTGCCGGTGGGTTTAGAGATGATTCGGTTTTGCAAATGTTCATCTCGCAGCCTCAAAACCACTCGGTCCCGGATGCGAATCTCGAGATTGTTGTATTTGCAGCGCAGGGCTGCTTCTCGGACTGCCGCCACAAATTGTTGTATTGATTCGCCCGGCCGTTGGTTCCGCTTTTTAAATATCCTCCGCCAGAACAGTTCTGACCGTTTAGGGGTGAAATGGACCTTCAGCTTAGCCAGCAGGTCGGCATACGATACGCTGGAGACCGGCAGGGGTTGGCACAGGCCGACGGCCACCCGGTAAACCGGAGTGCCGCTGATGGTCAGTAGCGCCGCCGCCTTCTTCCTGTCCTCCGTGATCCCGTTGACCAGCATGTACCCCTCGACTTGTCTGATATATTCTTCCCAGTCTTCAGGGTAGTTAGGGTCAAACTCCTTCAGGGACCCGACTTGCGCCATTCTGTTGGTTCAGTTGCTTGCTGCATGGTTGACTGTGATTCAAATTTCCCGCTTTTCGCTCTGTCGGCTTTCCGCGGTTCTTTCGCTGTTCTGCCGTCAAATCCCACCTTCGTCGCCACTGTTAAGTCCGGAATGACGAGCGGAGACAGCGATGCCAAACAAGGAACGTTTATTAGAACTCACATGGGTCAACTGGCTTCCATCCGTTGAACCCTACCTTAAATACTAGGTTCCATTCAAACATAACCAATCCCTGGCTCAGAATCTCCCGCCGGGAAGTAATGGCCAATGATTGCACTAAGGTTTCCCGCCGAAGGGAAAACCACTCCCATAACTATGTACACAACACTTGCATGACATGCCTGCTTATGGTTAACTTAACTAACCCCCCTGTTCTAGGTCTGCATGACATAAACTAATCCTAGGGGCTGAGTACTCACAACATACTTAGCTAAAATGTGGGGGGTTTGATAGCTGATGGTTTAGTGTGTTGTACCACAAAACTGTAAGGTCCTTGAGGAAGGAGAATGTTCTGCTTGTATTATTCTGTAGAATAGAATTATCAACCAGGATTTCCGGTCTTGCGCGGTAGTGTAGCAACCAAGGGATTTCGGGGCTCCGTGCTCTTTGGCTGAATTTCTTCCTGTTAGGGGAACCTAAATGGGCCAGAAGCTACCCTGAAGAGGCAGCAAAGAAGGAAGGAAGTCCCACGGACAACGGAGAGATGGCGGTCAACCTGATTGGTCCAGGAGAAGACTTCCAGAAACCAACAGGAGAAAGGCTAGCCTAACTTCAGAGTCTAGCCCAAGTTACAAGCAACTGAAGTCAAAAAGCACTATTTAAAGCTGATTGTAAACAGTGTGTTTGAATCTGGGTAAGACCATCGATTTCCTCTATCCTACTTATCAACTTTTCTGGAAAAAAAATCCCAAGAAGCAAAAAAAGTCCAAATGTGAAGGAGGGGGATTTTTGTCCCACCTTTTTACTAATGGAAGCAGCAAATTAAACCTTTCATGGAGGACCAAAACATACAGAAATGAAATGAAATAAATATAAAACCTAAATTTGGATAAGTTTGGAATTGTTGAATGGTTAAGATTCTCATTTTAAAGGCAATTTTCTATTTTGATAATGTGAAAAATAAACTGGTGCTGACATCTACTGGTGGATAAAGACTATGACAGCTATGACTTTTATACAGGACTTGGCAAAATCTGGAAAAAACTAATCTGTGCTTGTGACTCAGTTATAACAATAGAGAACAGCTGTGACAAAAAAGAAAACAGTTTGGGTTGCAGGCAAAGAGAGGGTTATAAACTTCAGGAAACCTTTTTGAACCTTTTTGGATTATAAATATCTACTAAACTGCGACTCTAAAGCTATTTGCAGAGAAAAGAAAACCTCGATTCTTGACCACTATGGGAAATCAGAGACTTGTAGAAAGAACTTATCAAGAAAAAATAAATACCTTTCAAGAGGAAACACATGTGATGCTGCAACTAATTCAAACAACAATGACTTCAAACCAGAAAGAAATGCAAAATAACTTTGAAAACATAAACCAATTCATCTCCAATTTAACTTTACAACAAAAAAATCCCAGGAAATAACAATAGGAGCAGATAAAACATATAACTGAACACAAAGTCAAGGATAGATGGAACTTAACACAACAAAGAAATATGATTTAACCCAAGTGCAAAAAAATTTACAAGAAATATTGGTTTTGGAAAAAGCAACTTATACTTTAAGACCACAAGATAAATATGAGGATAAGAAAAAAAGACTGGTCAAAATGGTTTGCAGAGACATAGGAACACCAGTAGAACTGGAGAGGCAAAAGATAAGAGATACAGAGAGAAAAAGAAAGAAAAAGATTTTCAACAAACATGAAAGAGCAAATGCCTCTTACAAAGATATTGTACTTGACTTATTTTTATATCTACAGTGATACCTACAAGAATATGGAAAGACTCTTTGATTCAGCAGAATACATTGATTAAAGTTAGTGGGCAAAAGAAGAAGGCCAAAGTGAAAAATTTAAAAAAAAATAGACGATGGGACTTATCAGAGAGAATATTTAAAAAAGAAACACCTGTTTGAATATGGTTAAAGTAATAGAAATATTTTGGATATGAATTTTACTTTAAGAGGGAGGAGTCCCTCAAATAACATAGTACTCTCTCTTTCTTCTCTTTTCTTATCTTATTTCTTGATATGTGTAATATAAAAGAATTAGAATGGCTTATCTATAAGGACATATTTTAGATATTTAAATGTGATTGATTTTAAGGAAATTACAATGGATTGAAAAGATGTTTTGAATAAGAGTTAAAAGACTAGATGACTAGATTTATTAAATGGAATATTTATTTATTTATTTATTTATTTAATTTGTATACCGCCCTTCTCCCAAAGGACTCAGGGCGGTGAACAGGGCAATAAATATCAAGATACCAAAAATACAAAAATTAAGAACAGATTTAAACCATAGTGCCCAAATACAATAAATAAATTACATTAAAAACAATAATTAAAACCCAAACCCATCAGACCAGGCCGGCTTGTTCAAACAAATAGGTTTTTAGATCACGTCGGAAGGAGCGAAGGTCGGGAGCCATCCGGAGCTCAACCAGTAAATGGTTCCACAGGTCAGTCGCATCCACAGAGAACGCCCTCCCCCTGGGGGCCACCAGTCGACATTCTCTGACCGGTGGCACCCTGAGGAGGCCCTCTCTGTGGGAGCGCACAGGGTGGAGGGAAGTTGATGCCGGCCGCAGGTGCTCCCTAAGGTACTCCGAACCCATGCCATGTAGGGCTTTGTAGGTCATTACCAGCACCTTGAATCTCACCCGGAAGGCAACTGGAAGCCAATGCAGCTCATGGAGCAGAGGTGTAACATGGGAGTATCGAGAGACCCCCAACACAACTTGCGTGGCTGCATTCTGCACCAGTTGGAGTCTCCGAGTGGTCCTCAAGGGAAGCCCCATGTAGAGAGCGTTTCAGTAGTCTAACCAAGAGGTCACAAGCGCATGAGTGACTGTATGCAAGGCATCCCGGTCTAGATAAGGCCGCAACTGGCGCACCAGGCGAACCTGGGCGAAGGCCCCCCTAGCCACAGTTACTATATGATCTTCTAAAGAAAGCTGTGAATCTAGGAGGACTCCCAAGTTGCGAGCCCTATCTATGGGGGGTAATAACTCACCCCCCCATAGTAAGAGATGGAATGATCTGAGTTTCCCAAGATGCCGGCACGCACAGCCACTCAGTCTTGTCAGGGTTGAGCCGAAGCCTGTCCCTCCCCATCCAGACCCGAACCGCCTCCAGGCAACGGGACATCACGTCGAGGGCATCACTGGGGTGGTTTGGGGTCGAAATGAAAAGCTGGGTATCATCAGCATACTGATGATACCCAACTCCAAAACCACGAATGATCTCACCCAGAGGCTTCATATAGGAGAACAGGAGAGGCGAGAGGACTGACCCCTGAGGAACTCCACAAACGAGAGGCCTCGAGGTCGACCTCTGTCCCCCTGCCAACACCAACTGTGAATGTCCCAGGAGATAGGAGGAGAACCACTGAAGGACCGTGCCTCCCACTCCCAATCCCCTGAGACGCCGCAGCAGGATACCATGGTCGATGGTATCAAAAGCCGCTGAGAGGTCTAATAGGACTAGGACAGAGGAACATCCCCTGTCCCGGGCCCTCCAGAGATCATTCACCAGAGCGACCAATGCCGTCTCCGTGTTGTACCCGAGCCTGAAACCTGATTGGTACGCGTCTAGATAGTCAGCTTCATTCAGGACCAAAGGGAGTTGATGCGCCACCACACTCTCAACAACCTTCGCAAGAAAGCGAAGGTTGGAGACCGGACAAAAGTTGTTTAATACAGCTGGATCCAAGGCAGGCTTCTTGAGGAGAGGTCTCACCACCGCCTCCTTCAAGATGGCGGGGAAACTACCCTCACTCAAAGATGCAGATATCACTGCCTGGAGCCAGCCTCGTGTCCCCTCCCGAGCCGCATAAACCAGCCAGGAAGGGCACGGGTCCAATAAACACGTGGTGGAGCTCAGCTTCCCCATAATCCTGTCTACTTCCTCCGGAGTCACAGGATCGAACTCCTCCCAGATAACATCGACAAGACCACCCATGTCCTGATCGTCAGACTCTGCCCAGTCGGAGTCCAGATCGGTCCAAATCCAAGCGATTTTGTCCGACAGATGTTGACTAAACTCCTTGGCATGACCCTGCAAGGGCTCCTCCCTCACCTCCTGATTAAGGAGGGAGCGGGTCACCCTAAACAGAGCGGCCAGGCGGTTATCTGTGGACGGGATGAGGGTAGCAAAGTAATTAGACCTCGCCATCCTCATCGCCACGAGATAAGACCTAGTAAAGGATCTTAGTCGCAATCGGTCAGATTCAGACCGGCTGGATCTCCAACAGCTCTCTAGGCCCCATCTCCGACACTTCATCTCCCGGAGCTCCGCGGAAAACCATGGAGGCCACTGGGATCTGCACAGGGTCAGGGGCCACAAGGGTACAACTCGGTCAAGTGCCTCCATGGCTGCCTTTTCCCAGGCTTCCACTTATTGCTAAGCACATTGGTTTGTGCTTAAATTGTAAGCCGCCCTGAGTCTTCGGAGAAGGGTGGGATATAAATGGGATTAAAATAAAAAAAAATTAAAAAGGCATCTGCCGAGCTGTGAGCAAAGGAGGCAGGTGGGGACCCCAGCACTGCCTGGAACCTCTCAGGGTCCATTAAGTGCCTGGGGTGGAACCATCTTGTTGGTTCAACAGGCCCATGATGGGGAGTGGCAAAACGGAAGACCAGCCGCAGGAGATGATGATCGATCCATGACAGGGGCATAGCAATTGGAGAACCCCCACCAAGATCATCTAACCACCGTCCAGATAGAAAAACCAAATCGAGCGTGTGCCCCCCCCACATGAGTCGGGCCCTGAATTACTTGCGTCAGGTTCATGGCCGTCATGGAAGCCATGAACTCCCGAGCTAACTCAGATGATCCTCCCAGGGATGGTAGATTGAAGTCACCCAAAACCATAAATTTGGGGAACTCAATCACCAGCCCCGAGAGGAAGATTTTTTTTAAATTTTAATTCCATTTATATCCCGCCCTTCTCCGAAGACTCAGGACGGCTTTACAAACTTAGCAGTAGCCTTCATTCTATGCATATGCCTGCTTATTAGGGCTTTCACACACATACCCAAGCGGCATTATTACAAAGTCAGCTTAATTGCCCCCAACAATCTGGGTCCTCATTTTACCTACCTCGGAAGGATGGAAGGCTGAGTCAACCTTGAGCCTGGTGGGATGCGAACCTGCACTAATTGCAGGCAGCTGGTGTTACTTAAGGAGGCATTAGCCCACTGCTCCACCAAGGCTCTAAAGATATATTCTTAATTATGATAAAAAAATTAATGGAAAATTTTTGGAAATAAATATGTATTAGCTTAGGGGAAACACGGACTTTCAGTAGTATACTATCTTTTTATCCCTCTTTACTCTTGTTTTTTTTTTAGTCTTTGTCACTGCGTGGTTTTTTTTTAGTTTTGTTCCGCGACAGTCTTATTTATTCCTTAAGTAAGGTAAAAGTTATGGGATGGTTTACGTGAGAAAAAATAGAATCAAATATTTAAATGTAAGTAACTTTGAGAAAATCTTAACCAGTAAGGAATATTGTGGGAAAAACAAATGTAAACAAGAACTGTAAATGGGATCTATGATGAGGCAACCAGAATGACTAGATAGAAAAGAAGCATTATATTGATGTGATTATTATTTGAGGAAATATTAGGAAAAAATTTATATTCAATTGTTATCTATCAAAACAATAAGAATTGTTGGTAAAAGAGAACATTATGGGAAGAAGAGGAAATCAAGTAAAGCTATTATGTGGATTATAGATTATAAAAACCAATTGTTAACTAATGTTTTTAAATGTAAACCCAGACAACACAGTGTTTACCGAATATTAAGGTGACCATGTTAAAAAATAATAAATATATTATTAAAAAAAGAATTCTTTATCAACCAGAATAGAATAGGAGATTATTTTCTCAGAGGAACAGAACCAGCCATCTGCAGACCAGACATACAAGGGAGGTATATTGTTTTCCTGGAGCAAAAATCAAAGATGTGGCTGAGAACCTAATCAAAATAATTAGGGCCACAGATTACTACATTTTTCTCCACCTTCACATAGGGACAAATGACACAACAAAGAACCTGAGTACAATATTGAGAGATTATGAGCAACTAGGCAATAAAGTTAAGAAGCTAGGAGCACAAATGGTGTTGTCATCGATACTTCCAACAAAAAGTCAACACCCATTGAGGGAAAAAAGAGTTCTAGGAATAAACCACATGCTAAAGGGTTGGTGTTGGCAAGAGAACTTTGGTTTCCTGGGCCATGGACTGCATTACCTACACGAAGGACTCTTGGCAAGGGATGGCTACACCGCATGAAAACAGAGGAAAATGTACTCAGAAAAAGACTGGCCCAACTCACCAGGAGGGCTTTAAACTCAAATTGAGAGGGGAGTGTGACCAATCTTTAGAAGCTCTAGAACACAAAACCAATCATAAATCCCAAGAAAACAAATCAAACAATGGAGTAATGAGAAAAAAGAAAAATTCAAACAAGTAGGAGATGTAGAAAACATACCCACAGATAGGTATAAAGGTCTTAAATGCTTATATACAAATGTTCAAAGCTTGGGAACAAACAGGGTGAACTAGAAGCAATAGTACACGAGGGCAGGTATGACATGGTTGGAATTACAGAAACCTGGTGGGATGAAACCCATGACTGGAATGTACTGATGGATGGATATAAATTGTTCAAAAGAAACAGATCTACAAAAAGAGGAGGTGGAGTTGCACTATATATAAGATATCACTACATATCTACAGAAATGTACATGATCAAAGATAAACCTCCTCTAGAATGTACATGGGTCAATATAAAAGGAAAAAAGAGTGACATTGCCAGAGGTGTATATTATAGACCAACCAACCAATCAAAGGAAATAGATGAACTTTTTGCCAACCAATTAACAAATGTATGTAGGAAAAATACCACAGTGGTAATGGGAGACTGATAGACCCAGCTATCAACTGGGAGAAAAACTCTGCACCAAGTGGGAGATCAAACAGATTCCTAATCAACCTAGCCGATAATTTTGTCATCCCAAAAGTAGAGGAGGGAACTAGAAGAAAAACTATACTGGACCTAATTCTTACTAATAGAGAAGAACTGATAGAGGAAGTTGAAATTGCCGGAACCTTGGGTGAAAGTGTCCAAGTCATACTGGAATTCAATATAATGCAAACACAAGTAATAGAATATAATCCAACCAGTGTCTTAAACTTTAAAAGAGCTGATTTTAACAAACTCAGAAAGAGCCTAGAAAAGATTCCATAGATGAAAATCCTAAAGGGGAAAACAACTCAAGAAGTGTGGGGAAACTCTGAAAAATGCGATCATAAAAGCCCAATTCAGCACAATACTACTGAAAAGAGAAGAAACCAGCATGGCTGCACAAAGATCTCTCTGATAAACTGAAAGACAAAAAGGACAAATACAAAAAATGGAAAGAAGGACACATAACTATGGCAAAGTATCAGCAGATAGCCAGAACCTGCAAAGATAAAGTCAGGAAAGCAAAGGCTCAGGATGAACAAAGACTTGCAACAAAAGTCAAACATAATTTAAAAAGTTTCTTTAGACATATTAATAACAAGAAAAAAGTTAAGGAAACAGTTGGCCCACTAAAGAGAAAAGATGGCAAGGAAGTAACAGGCAGTAGGGAGAAAGCAGAGTTGCTTAACTCATTCTTTGCATCAGTCTTCACGCAAAAAGAAACTATAACCCAACACCAAAAAAACTACCGTAAAAGACAGTCTAGTAATAAAAATTAAAATAACAAGAAAATGGTAAGAGAATATCTATCTACCCTTGAAGAATATAAATCACTGGGACCCGACAGATTACAAATCCCAGAGTTCTGAAGGAGCTGGGAGATGTTATCTCAGAACCATTGTATCATATCTTTTAAAAATCTGGAGCATCAAGGAAGTACCTGAGGATTGGAAAAGGGCTGATGTGGTTCCCATCATCAAGAAAGGGAGAAAAACAGACCCAGGAAACTACAGACCAATCAGTCTAACATCAATACCTGGGAAGACCCTGGAGAAGATAATAAAAAAACAGATATGTGAACATCTAGAAACAAATAAAGTTATAACTAGTAGTCAGCATGAGTTTGTTAAAACAGATCATGCCAAACAATCCTATTTCATTCTTTAATAAAGTGACTTAGTAGACCAGCGAAATGCTGTGGACATACTTAGATTTCTGTAAGGCATTCAACAAAGTAGACCACAACCTAATTCTTGGTAAGCTATTAAAATGTAGAATAGAGAACATCACCACTAGATGGATTTGTAGCTGGCTGACATACCATACTCAATAAGCACTGCTCAATGTACTACAGTACATTTACATGGAAGGAAGGAAGCAGTGGGGTACCACAAGGTTCCATCTTAGGCCCAGTACTCTTCAATATTTTCATAAATGACTTAGATGAGGAAATAGAAGGGGAACTCATCAGATTTGTGGATGACACTACGCTGGGAGGAATAGCCAACATCTCAGAAGACAAGTTCAGGATCCAAAAATATTTTGACAGACTTGAACAATGCGCCCTATCCAACAAAATGAATTTTAATGTAGAGAAAAGCACAGTTTTACATTTAGGCAGGAAAAACCAAAGTATAACTACAAATTAGGCGAGGCCTGGCTCAAAAACAATAATGGTGAGATGGACCTTGGAGTCTAGTGGACAATCACTTAAACAAGAGCTAGCAGTGTGCAGAAACAGTTAAAAAAGTTAATATAATTCTGGGTTGTATACAGAGGCATACAGTCAAAATCACATGAAGTATTAATGCCACTTTATAAAACCTTAGTAAGACTACACCTGGAATACTGCAACCAGTTTTGGTCACCACACTACAAAAAAGATCTTGAGACTTTAACCAGTGGAACAACCTGCCTCCAGAGGTGGTGAATGCTCCAACACTGAAGGTTTTTAAGAAGAGACTGGACAGCCATTTGTCTGAAACGGTATAAGGTTTCTTGCCTGAGCAGGGGGTTGGACTAGATGACCTCCAAGGTCCCTTCCAACTTTATGATTATGATTATGATTATGACTTTAGAAAAAGTTAAGAGAAAGCAACTAAGATGATCAAAGGCCTGGAGAGTAAAACGTATGAAGAATGGTTGCAGGATTTGGGTTTGGCTAGTCTAGAGACAAGAAATAGGGGTGACATGATTTTCCAATATTTGAGGGGCTGCCACAAAGAAGAGGGAGTCAAATTATTCTCCAAAGCACCAGAGAGCAGGACAAGAAACAATGGCTGGAAACTAATCAAGGGGAGAAGCAACCTGGAATAAAAGAGAAACTTCCTAACAGTGAGAACAATTAACCAGTGGAACAGCTTCCCTTCAGAGATTGTGGGCACGTCGTTGCTGGAGGTTTTTGAGAAGAGACTGGACAGCCACTTCTCTGAAATGGTATAGGGTCTCCTGCTTGAGCAAGGGGCTGGACTAGAAGACCTCCAAGGTCCCTTCCACCTCTATTTATTCAAGTGTGATTGGACACACAAAGAATTTTTCTCCGCTGCACGAGCTCTCAGTGTACATACAAGCAACTAGAGATAAATCATGATCTATTATTCTGTAAAGTGCCAAGAGCAAGGATGGTACTATAGTCATTGTTCTCATCATTCTTACAATCATCATACAGGCTGCTCCCATTTTTCTAGCTTAGCTCTACTCCACTCATGAGAGATACCAATTTGCCAGCTTGGAGAATTCTGCTGTCCCAAAGTGGCAGATCGTAGCTCTTGGGCCCAGTTGCGCAGTAACAGATTGGCACTGCAACAAACTCTTCTTGCTAACCCCTCCTTTGCTTGGACCCTGTTAGTCATTCCCAGGAGTTGGGGCTATCATCCAGAGATACTCTGCAAAAGCTTTGCCCGGTCCTATTTTTTAATTTCTGTTTCTACAGGGTGGGGGAATCAAATCCAGTAGGAAAACAATTCCCTCATCGCCATTTACTGCCACTTCTCCTTCTTCAGTAAGATGCCAACTCTCCCTTCTGAGCAGAGGCAGTACAGTCAAGCCTTGGTAGATTGCCTGCCGTGAAAAATGCCTACACACACCTCCCTCAGTTCCTGTGCCAGGCTATCCACAAACAACACCATCTGCTTTACTTTTCACTTTGGATAAGATCTTCATTACAATTGTTATTGACAAGACAGAATACCAAATGGAAGTTGACCAGGCAAAACTAGAACCAGGGCAAAGCGGCTGTTCACCATCTTAGCTGCTTCTTAGTGATTAAGATCCTCTGTAGCAGGCATGAGTTCACTCTACCAAAGTGTCTGAAGAGCAGTGAAGGCAAATCTTATTGACCACGGCAGAGGCCAAATGAAGTTCTTGTGAACTTCACCAGTGTGAACGGAAGCTGCCTACTCTTCAGCTTGAAATGAACCAACAGAGTCAAGCTTCACTCTTGATTTTCATCCTCCTGGCTGTAATTTTCTTTACTGAGGAGCCCACATATGTCAGATAACGTACAGTATTTACAACTGGTGCAGTCTGGAGTCTTTACAGGCAAACCTGTATGCTAACCCTCTCTAACTTGGCAACCTCCTGATGTATGAGACGACATCTCCAATCATCGGCAGACAGCATAACCTATGGCCACATGGTGATGGGTATGAAAGTTGAACTCTGCATTCTGGAGACTGCCAAGATGAGAAGGGCTGATGTAGGCAAAAGAGTGTGTTAAAACCCTAGTGTGAAAGCAGATAGAAGGTTTAAGAACAATTTAAATAATTGGAAATTCACATCAGCAATGAAGTAAAAACATTTTGAGATGAAATAAAAATCAAAACCTTCCTCAGATCACACTTATTATATGATATACTTTTGCCCATCTCAAGGATTGCCTGTTACTGCCCCAGCAGCTGAGATACAAAGTGCCTCTGCAGGTTTTATGACTGATGTACAAAGTAAAGGTCCAAAAGTCAGATCTAGAGAAGAGCTTGAATGGAAAGGTCTCCTGTACTCTTCCCCTCCCTTTCCTTCCTTCTGTAATGTATTGGGTTTTTGTCTCACTAAAGAGTATCACTGTGGGGTTAATTGCTGGAAGGTTGTTTAAGCAGGGAAGCTGGCTAATGGCTCCCAGCTCCTCAGACAACCCATCTCCAGTGCCGCCATTGGCTGCTTCTACGGTGGCAATAGGTTGCTTTAAACCTATTGGCTGCCACCTAGAGGCCAGGGTATAAATAGCTGCATTCGCAGCCCTGTTTTTCAGTTCAGTTCCTGTAAGCAAATAAGAATGATTCTTGCTGAACTCACTTGCCTCATTTTGTCAATCAAGCAAAGAACCCAGAATATAACACTGGCGACGAAGGTGGGATCCTGCTTCTCCAACAGAGCTGACAGTCACTAGGGGAGAGGCTGAATGCGCCTGGTGGGAAAAGCAATTTCCCCCTCCTACGGTCAGCCTAGCACAGCCACGCTAGCGACCATGTGCCCAGAGGATCAGTCCCTGGGCATATGGAAGAGCAGGATAAAAAGACAATGAGCCCCAGCCACGAAGACCAGCACAAATGGCAAAGGTTGGAAAGCTGGAAGTATTTGATATAGCTCACCTGGAAAGATGGTCTTTGTATCTGTCTAGGGTAGAGAACTATCTCTGCATGAATCAAGTCGCCAAGGACAGCCTGAAGGCCACTACACTCCTGTGTGTGTGCAGCCCAGCCACATTCGACATTGCAGAGAACTTGTTTGCGCTGACACCATTGGAGTCCATAACATTCATGGACTTGAAGAAATGGCTCAGCGACCATTTCCAGCCCAAGCTGTCAGTAATCACTTGGCGCCCGCATTCGAACAGAGGGTTCAGCAACAAGGTGAAACAGCATCTGAATGCATCGCAGCGTTGCATTACTTAGGAGTTGCTGGAGACCACATCTTCTTTGGCATCAAGAGTACTGTGAGAGGGACCTTGGAGTCCTAGTGGACCATCCCTTAAAATAGGAGCCAGCCGTGTGCTGCAGCTGCCAAAAAAGCCAACACAGTGCTAGGCTGCATTAACAGAGGGATAGAATCGAGATCAGGTGAAGTGTTAATACCACTTTACAAGGCCTTGGTAAGGCCACGCTTGGAATACGGCATCCAGTTCTCCTGTGCCTGTGCCAGTTCTCCAATGTAGAGGAGAGGCTCCGAGACCAGCTTGTCTGCGGTCTCCGAAATCGAGAGTTACAGCAAAAACTCTTTGCCAAAGAGACTCTGTTGTTCCCAGATGCGCTGAAAGAGATCATGGCAGACGAAGCCACCAGCGGGGCCGTACGAGCCATGCGGCCCACCAAAACAGCACAGCATGAGAAAGCCATCCACCACGAGGACGCTGAACATGCGGAAGACCCCGAAGACAACACGGAAGTTGACAAGCTACAAAGGCACAACGATCAACAGCGTCACAGCGACAAGCAACAAGGGGCAACTTACAAGGCAGATCCCTTCCTTAGGTGCCCAGGGTGTGGTGGCCGCCACCAATGCATGGACTGTAGGTTCCAGACAGCCACATGCCGGGCCTGCGGGAAGACCGGCCACATTGTGTCCATCTGCAGAGGTCACCAGAGGGACCGGCAATCGAATCACCAGTCAGACATTTCGATAAGGAGAGGTACCAGGGCCCCGGGGCAGTATAGCGTAGGGTTTTGCTCCAGCTGCAGAAACATTTGCCACATGGAAGCTTGCTACCCTATTAAGCCGAAGTTTAGACTTCAGATGGAACTGCAAGGGGTCCCTTGCAAGATGGAGCTGGACACGGGCTCAGCCGTATCCATTATATCACTTGAGACATTTAATTTCGTCTGCAATCGCAGCAAGAGATGGGCCAAGCTGAGGCCATCTGACATTATACTGACTGACTTCCAGAATGCCAGAGTCACAGTCAAGGGTGATGCCACACTGGCCGTCAAATTTAAGGGGTTTTCTGGGCACCTGGACATTGTTGTAGTAGAGGGTTAGCAAGCGAGCCTGATCGGGCTCAATTGGTTTGATGCACTAGGCATCCAAGTAACCAGAATCAACCGGATGCAAGTCGCGAGTCTGGTGACAATATGCAAAGAATTCGCAGATGTGTTTGACTCAGGTTTGGGAATGTACACAGGACCGCCAATAACATTTAAACTACATCCTACTGTAGTGCCAGTCAGGATTAAACCTCGTAGAGTGCCATTTGCTCTTAAACACAAGATAGACGCTGAGTTAGATAAACTCGTAGAACAGGGAGTACTTCAGCCCATAGATGGGGGTGAATGGGAGACCCCAATCATCATGCACTAAAAGCCAACGGGGAGGTCAGAATCTGTGCCAATTACAAATGCACAATTAATTGTGCACTCAAACAGCATGCGTACCCGATACCAATAGTAAGCCACATCCTGGCGTCCTTGCAAGGTGATACAATTTTTGCAAAATTAGATTTGGCTCAGGCCTACCAACAGCTTCCTGTAGATGAGGCCACAGCTGTGGCACAGACAATTGTAACCCACAGGGGGGCATTTAAAGTAAAACGCCTGCAATTTGGGGTCAGCGTAGCCCCTGGCATTTTTCAAGGCATTATGGAGCAGCATAAGGGCATTCTGGGGGTTTGCCCCTATTTCGATGATGTGCTCATTGCCGGTGAGTCCACTGAGGTGCTGGCAAGGAGGCTTAAAGCCATCCTCCAAAGGCTGCGCGAAGCAGGCCTTAAGCTTAAGAAGAATAAGTGTAGTATTGGAGTCCCTTCAACTGAGTTCTTGGGTTTCCGTATCGATGCTGATAGCATCCACCCTGCTGAGTCAAAAGTAAAAGCCATTCAGATGGCACCCAGCCCTAAAATGAAGGGAGAGCTTCAGGCATTCCTAGGCCTCCTAAATTTTTACCATGCGTTCCTCCCTAACAAGGCCACAGTGGCAGAGTCGTTACACCAGCTCCTGGACAAAAATACTGCGTGGAAGTGGACTAGTGTTCACGAAAGCAGCTTTCAAGAATTGAAGGCTCTACTGTCCGTCAGTTCCACAATCACTCACTTTAAGGAATCGATGCCGGTATGCCTTGCATGTGACGCATCCCCATACGGGGTGGGGGCTGTCCTAAGTCACTTGGAGAATGATGGGACTCAAGTCCTGATTGCTTTTTATTCCAGGACACTGTCCTCCGCAGAGCGTAATTATGTACAAATTGATAAGGAGGCATTGGCCATAGTAGCTGGAGTAAAAAAATTCCATGACTACTTGTATGGCAGGGACTTCACTGTCTTCACAGACCATAAACCGCTATTGGGGTTATTCACTACAGACAGATAGACACCCCACATCTTATCCCCTAGAATGTTAAGATGGTCCAATTTTTTATCAGCTTACAGCTTTAAGCTAATTCACAAACCCGGCAAGGGTATGGGCCATGCAGATGACCTGAGCAGGCTTCCACTGCCTCAAATCAAGCCAGATCCAGCCCTAGCAGCCCACGTTTTGTCCATTCAGGACTTGCTGGAGTTTCCCCTCCATGCGGGGGACATAGCCGCAGAAACAGCGGTAGACAAGACTCTAAGCAGAGTGCTATCATGGGTCCACACGGGGTGGCTAGAAAAAAGCCCTGGACCTGAGTTCCAGAGCTACTTCACAAGGAGACATGAGCTCTCAGCTCATAAGGGTTGTATTCTATGGGGGAACAGGGTCATTGTTCCCACCTCATTAAGGGACAGGGTGTTGCTTCATGAAGGCCATCTGGGTATTGTTCACATAAAAGCTTTGGCACAAAGCTATTTGTGGTGGCCAGGATTAGATAAAGCCATACAAGCTCAAGTACACGGGTGTTACACATGTCAGCAGTCTAGGCCTGAAATGCCACACACTCCTGTCCATAGATGGGAGGAGACACACCCCTCCTGGTCGAGGATTCATATAGACTTCACTGGGCCCTTTCAGGGACAGCTATTTCTTATAGTGGTCAACAGCCACTCTAAATGGCTGGAAGTTATACCAATTGCAAATATGACTACTGCTAGGACCATCCAGGTGCTTAGGAAACTCTTTGCAATGCACAGGCTACCGGACGTCGTAGTGTCCGATAATGGGGCCCAATTCACTGCGGCAGAATTTCAGGCTTTCCTGAGGGCAAACCTCATTAGGCATGCAACATCGACTTCATTTCATCCATCTAGTAATGGGCAAGCCAAACGAATGGTGCACACCACGAAAGAATCACTGAAGTGCACAGTGACTGGGGACTGGCACCACAGACTGGGTGACTTTTTGCTCTGCCAACATTCCACACCATGCACGGCAACAGGCAAAAGTCCAGCAGAGCTGTGCTGGGGGAGGCGACTAATCATGAAACTGGACAGGTTGCACCCAGACCAGGTGGCAGCAGAGGCCTCTCGCTCAAGATCTCGAGGGGGTTGCAAGTGGGTGATGGGGTATGGGCCCGGAACTATGGGCATGGGAACTTGTGGGTGCCAGGGAAAATCACCAAAACGTCGGGCCCTCTCTCATACGAAGTGGGCCTAGAGGGCGGGTGAGTCGTTCATCGCCATATCAATCAGCTTAGGAAGTGTTTTCCAGAACAGCCACAAAGCGAGGACTTCATCCCAGGTCCCATCCATGGACCTCAAACCAGCAGCCAGGCTGATCAATCCATATGCTCTGATGTCCCAAGCAGCCAGAGCAACGGGGAGATGGTTGTACAGGGGCAAAGCCCAGGAGTGCAACATGGGGCCCTGATGGAGAAAGTCAACCAGAACACTACAGCTGCTGTGCTAACTCTGCGGAAGGATTAGACTCTGGGGTGAGCCGACCTGGAATGGCCAGCCAGAGAATTCTGAGTCAGCCAGACTCGCTCGAACTCATGGACCCTGGTCTACCCAGCCCAGTGGGCAAGCTGGTGCACCAGGGACTGCCCGGCTCTCCCAGGCGTTCCACGAGGGTTTGCAAGCCTCCTGCATATCTACAGGATTTTGTTCCAAAATAACTGAGCTATAATGTTGTGTGTGTCATTGAATCGCTTCTAGCCAGGAGAGCCTCTGTATTAGCAAAATATGGAAAGACATGTACTTTTTTGCATACTACTTTTGTATCTCTGTAAACCTTGTAATTGCTGTTATCATTCCTTTGTTATTATAATGTGTGTACATTCTAGGGGGGGAGGGGTGTAATGTATTGGGTTTTTGTCTTACTAAAGAGTATCACGTGGGGTTAAATGCTGGAAGGTTGTTTAAGCAGGGAAGCTGGCTAACGGCTCCCAGCTCCTCAGACAACCCGTCTCCAGAGCCGCCATTGGCTGCCTCCAGGGCAGCAATAGGTTGCTTTAAACCTATTGGTTGCCACCTAGAGGCCAGGGTATAAATAGCTGCATTCGCAGCCCTATTTCTCAGTTCAGTTCCTGTAAGCAAATAAAGAATGATTCTTGCTGAACTCACTTGCCTCATCTCGTCAATCAAGCAAAAAACCCAGAATATAACACCTTCCCTTCCTTCTTCTCTTCTGCCAACACTCACACTTCTCTCTGCCATGTCAAGAGCTGGCTGAGATGGATGGGCTCTTCCATTCATGCTCAGCACATTTTATTCCCCAGGAAGGGATTGGGAAATTTATGGGCTTCAATATGGCAGGCCCATTAGTTTGAAGTTCCACCCAATGCTTAGCCCAGCAAGAGACTGTGGCAAATGATGTTCAGCAGCCCACAGATGACACCAGCAGCTATTTTTTTATGAACTACATTGTAATGGTACCTTCTAGTCCACTACACCCTGTAGTCATTCTGGGGACAGGTGAGGCACAGAACAATTGCACTGTATGCAGACACACACACACACACACACACACACACAGAAAGAGAGAGAGAGAGAGAGAGAGAGAGAGAGAGAGAGAGAGAGAGAGAGAGAGAGAGAGAGAGAGAGAGAGAGAGAGAGAGAGAGAGAGAGTTACTTAGTAGTCAAAGCACAATCAGCTGAGAACTACAGCCAGATACTATAATCTTATTTCATTTGTCTTGGCCAGGTCAAGCAGGACTCTACCACCAACTGTGTGCCATCCAATGACCATGTCAGGCTAAAGAGGACAACCCTAATCTACCCAGGAGGTACCAACACAGTCCTATCCCTGTCAGAATGCCAGCCTCAGCAATACCTAGACAAAACATCACAGCCTCATTTCTGTAGACAGAAATAGGCAAAATGCAAAAACAGCTTTCTTACCAGGGGAGCGATAAGTTCTTAGTTTAACTGAAGGTACTTTAATACCAGGAACTGTTCACACATAGTGATTTTATAAAGCACCTTTGAAAGCCATTTACAATATACTAAAGCCAAATGCTGGTGCGATGGGAATGCCTAATGATTGAAGGCAATTCATGCACACAACTCTAGCATGTCCAGCAGACAAGATGTCCCCAGATAATGGAAATGTGCTCAAGCTGCATTGCCCTCTGAGATGCCTATTGCAGATGTAATTGGACCTTGCAATGCAATTCATCATTTCTACTGGCCAAGATCTTTATAGTCTTCAGCCCATATTTTGCATGTTAGTAGTAGCTCAGGAACTACTAAGAACTCATTGCAAACATAGATATGGAGCTGCTGTGTGTGTGTAGTTTTATGCACTAGGAATTAAGGGGCAGGGTATCTGCTAAAGATCTCCTGTTTGTGATCAGAACTGAGTCTGTCATACTCAGATGTACCAGCATTCATCACTCTCCCAAACTTTCTTTGTTGCAGCAGATGCTTTTTAAAAAACGAATAGTTATCACTGTTGTTAAGCCACTGGGAACAGAATCTCGTAACAATTAACACTAGATCAGCTTGAGGTCTGCCTGTCCCTGGTGTAAAGCAAATTAGCCTGAAGTGCTCTGCAAATACACCTTAAGATCCACTGCTGTGTTATTGAGGGGCAATTGCAATAGGCTAGGAGCAATGCATATTGCTATGCTTCTGATTATTGAGGCTGGCATAGAGAATCTCTTGAGCATCAACATTGTCAAAAGGGAGGGAAACGGTGGATTCTCTGCAGCCATGTGACCCACAGACACAAAGCAACGGTGGAGCAGGAAATGGGAGATAAATGGCCACTATTATTCTTCCAATCATACAAAACGCCTGACTATGATTTAATTTGAATGATAATAAGAATTACCTAGTGCTCTTCTCAGTGGCAGCCTTTGCTGATATAGCAAGGTGACCTTGAGCTGCAATGCCAGCCCTTCTCCAACTCTTCTGTGTCCTAAGCAGGACCACAAGAATCCCGTGAAGTGCCAATTCAGCATTCTTTCTATAGCTTCTGCAGTCCCAGCATAAGGTGAGCTTGGCTGGAATGTTTCTCTCCAATATTCTGCAATTGACATCTGTGCCAAAGAGGAGGAAACTGGGGAAATTGAATCTATAGTAGGATGTGAATTGCCCCAAATGCAAGGGAGACTTATGTGCAATCAGAGACCAGATTCCAACAGCTTAAATCCCAAATCATGCTAATTTTCATCTGTTACCATTACTTTTTTTGCATGTTCTCATGTGAGAATTGCTTACTATATAATCTCTCACAATGCTGCAATCCACCAAATATCTTAGCCACATCCAGTTTGTAATATTGTTCCTGTGCATACTGTATCCTTGCATATCAAAATGCATTTTTTTTAATTTTTATTTTATTTATTTATAAACCGAACAAACATTAAATCAATAGCGGTCTACATCACAGTGCGAGGAGGAATAATATTGTCCCGTTACATATAAGAAAACAACCATAAAGAAAAGAAGAATAGTTCAATTAAAATCTCTTTTTAACATCCAATTATACCATTGTTTCCAAGATAAATAGTAATCTGTGTCCCCTCATCCCCTCAACATCATAGTAAGCCGATCTAATTCCGCACAGTTCATTATTTTCTGTATTACTATTTGATCGGGTGGGCTGACATCCATCTTCCAATATTGGGCCCACACCAATCTTGCAGCAGTGGTTATGTGTAGCAACAGGTACCACGTAGTTCTGTTTATATTTTGTGGTCTTATCCCCAATAAGAATACCTCAGGACACAATTGTATATGGTACCCCAACATCTCACTTAGCCATTTCTGAATATTCTTCCAGAATTTCATAGCCTCTTGACAGGTCCACCATTGGTGGAAATATGTACCTTCTTTGACACCACATTTCCGACGTTGAGGATGTTCCTGGGAACATTTTGGCGAGCCTGGCCGGCGGCAAATGCCAATGATATGCCATTTTATATATATTTTCTTTATATGCTATTGACCGAGTTAATTTAATGTTCTTAATACAAATTTCGCTCCACCTCTCAGTATCTATTGAGCAACCTAAATCTCTCACCCAGGCATGAACCAAAGTCTTTGCGTCTTCTTCAGCTTCTTCCATAGCCATAAAAAATTTATAACATTTAGATAAGATCTTATCATCTGCTCCCAACAAAATCCTATCCAAGGTATGGAGCTCTCGGCAAATTCCGGGCCTCTGTCTGTCCTTCATGTATTTGCTACTAATTTGCATATAAGTCCACCAATCTAAATTTAGCCCTTGTTCCTGAAGTAATAACTTTGTTTTTAAATCCCCATTTGAATCTAATATCTCTTTGTAGGTCAACTTTTTCTCAAAATTGTATAGTGTCGGATATATCACAGCTTCCAGGGGTGAGGTCCAAAGTGGCACTTTATTATAATATATTTTCCTAATTCCGGCCCAGATCTCAATCAAAACTCCACGTAAGTAATGCCTAGTAAAATATTCAGGAAATCTACCTTGTTCCCACCATAGGTGGGTGTGCCACCCCTGCTGGAGATCGTGACCTTCAATTGCCAACAAACGTTTATGCACCAATGTGACCCATTCACGAACCCATACCAGGATCGCCGAATTATAGTAGTATTGCCAATTTGGAACTCCGAATCCACCTTGTTCTTTCGGTTTCTGCATCATTTTTAATCTAATTCGGGGTTTCCTGCCCTGCCAAATGAATCTACTAGTACTCCTATCTAAATTCCTAAAAAAAGTTTTATCCAGTCTAACCGGGGCCGTCTGAAAAAGGAATACCAATCTAGGCAAGACCTGGGTCTTGATCAAAGCTATCCGACCCATTAGTGAAAGTTGTAGTGTACCCCATTTCTCTAAATCCTTCTCCAATTGTCGGACCAATTTTAAATGATTATCCACCTTTATTGAGGAACATCTATCGGACAGCCATATACCTAAATATTTGATTTTACGAACTATCTGGAAGCCCAAGGTATTTTGTAGTTCTAATCTCTGTGTTCCCGTCATGTTTTTGACTATAATATTCGTTTTTTCTTTATTTATTCGTAGTCCAGCTACTTCACCAAATTTCTGTATCTTATCAATAAGTCGGCAGCCAGAAGTTAGTGGCTCTTCTAAGACAAAGGTCAGGTTGTCTGCAAACGCCTGGATTTTATATTCTTGTTCTCTAATCTTCAGCCCTTTTATACCCAAATCCTGTCTTATTGACCCAAGTAGAGGTTCTAGAGTAAAAACAAAAAGCAATGGAGAAAGTGGGAAGCTTTGTCTCATGCCTTTCGCTATCGTCACTTCATCTGACTCTTCTCCGTTGACCAAGATCTTAGCATTCTGTTGACTGTAAATGGCCTGAATTACATTCAAGAAATAATCGCCAGCCTCCATATATTTTAATTGTGATATAAGATAGTTCCAATTGACCCTGTCGAAGGCTTTCTGGGCATCTAAGAAGAGGAACACTGCCTGTTTTTCAGGGTGGGCCTCATAATACTCCAAAGCATCCTTTATAAGTCGCACATTGTCTTTTAGCTGTCTAGCAGGTAAAAAACCACTTTGATCAATATGAATGAATTCATTGAGGTATCGCTTAAGTCTAGCCACCATTACAGCTGCGAAGATTTTGTAATCAGAGTTAAGAAGTGAAATGGGCCTATAGTTATGTATAAGAGTGTGGTCCGCCCCTTCCTTCGGTATCAAAGAAATATAGGCTTCCAACCATGACTTAGGAACTTTAGACTCCTTCAAGACCATATTAAAGATCCCCTTCATATATTTTATAAAGAGATCTGTGAAAGTTTTATAAATCTCTACTGGTAAACCATCAGGGGTTTTTCCTGTCTTTTGTCCCTTGATCGCAATCTCTATCTCTCCTTCCATAACATCCTTATTTAGCAAATCCCTAGCTGATTCTGGAAGTTTGGGGAGGTTCGAAAAATCTAAGTTCTCCTTAATTTTCTCCTCAGATATCTGCTCATTTGCATAGAGTTGTGAGAAAAATTCCTGAGCAATTTCTTTTTTCCGTTCATTATCCACCTGTATAACCCCTCTCTTATCTTGCAGTTGATCTATCCGTCTACTTTCCTTTTCCTTCTTTAATTTATAGGTAAGCCACTGGCCCACCCTATTGGCATGCTCAAAGTGGTATTGTCTGGCCATTTTAAGTTTATGAGCTAACTCCTCTTGGTCTAATAAAAGAAGTTGATGTTTACTAACATCTACCGCTTCCTTAGCTTTAACATCTAGCGGGTTAGTCTGTAGACTTCTCTCAGTGGTCCGCAGCTTTGCTACCCACACTTCCCTCTCCTTAAATTTCTGTCTTTGTTTTCCACCTGTATATTTAATCGCTAACCCTCTCATATACACTTTAGCCATATCCCACAAGGTCTGTATTGAGGTTTCACCATTATCATTGACCATAAAAAAGGTTTCCATTTCTCTCTTTACCGTCTGTTGGAATTCTATTTCTGTCAAGATACTTGTTCTCAACATCCATCTCTTATTTCTTTTAATTGTATCACCTTTCCATCTAACCAACAGTGGGTTATGGTCTGCCCAAATAGTAGGCTCTATCTCAATCACTACCATACGAGCTTTTAAATCCGTAGTTACCCACACCATATCAAGTCTCGACCACAATCCATGCCTGGGGGGAAAAAAGTATATTGATTTGTCTGAGGGTGGAATGCTCGCCAAATATCCGTAAGACCCAGCTCGTCCCTCATATCTGCGCACACTTTCGGAAGTATTCTCCTGTTTCCTCTCCTTTGACTATTCCCCAGTTTATAGTCCAAATCCCTGTCAATTACTGTATTAAAATTGCCTAATATAGATACATGTTCGTATTGTAGACCACTAAGCTTTTGATACACCGTTTGATAAAAATCAGATTGTCCATTATTTGGGGCATATATTCCCACCAAGAGGACCTTTAATCGGCCTATGCATATCTCCAACATTAAAATTCTTCCCTCATCATCCTTATAGATTAGTTTTGGTTCCAAGTAATTCCTAACATAAAAAATCATGCCTTTTTGCTTCTCATCCGCTAGCGCCACAAATAGCTCACCAAGTTCTGGGCAATGCAGAACAGATTCATGTTGCTTTTTAATGTGAACTTCCTGGAGACATATGAAATTTCAATAAATTCTTAAAGACCCGCTTCCTCTTCCCCTGTACATTTAGACCATTTATATTTAACGAAAACAGATATATTTCTTCCCCCATCCTTACTTATCTACGTTCTTTGCTCTAGTAGTCTGTCCGGTTACCCGTTGGTTCCTCTCCTCGTCTCCTTCTCCTTCTCCTCCTCCTACCGCATTTTAATCCCTGCCCCTGGTGCTTAACTAAAACATGGACATATTTGATAATGTTAGTATGGCATTGATTAAAATCCAATCCAATTTGGCTTGTATATTCTTTCTACCAAGACCAAAAAGTCAATCCAACACCCTCAAAATTTTATTATACATAATATCCCCATGAATCAATCTTCAGTTCCTACATAACTGTAGAAAGAAAAATCTTCATCAGGGTCCAGTCCAAGCTGGGAATAAACAACGGCGAGACCGCTTTAGAAAGAAGGTTGTAGTTTATTGAAGAGGACAGCCAGACAGAAAGATGGCTCTGGAAAAAACTGCCCACATGTAGCAGGGAATGGGTTTTTATACCTACTGGGGCTCTTGAGGTTGTTTCCTGTTCCTGTTTGAGGCTTTGTATTTCCTGTGTCATGTACCTTGACCTGAGTCTGAGTGTACCCTTCTGGTATTCTGATGGTAGTGGGCAGGGCTTTTTTTCTCATAGAACACTCAGAATGGAGTACCGGCACCTTTTCTGATGGATTTTTTTCAACTTTTGCACAAGCTGTGCTACTCCCTGTATTGGCTTTCAAAAGCCAATAGGAATTGCTGCTAAGTGCACCGGCAAATGTTGCACATGCAAGTTGTCTGCAACGAAGGTGAGTTGGCAGGAACTTCCCTGTTGCCCAACTACACCATCTCCTAGTTGTAAGTATGGCCTAGGCCCGGGATATTTGCAGGACCATCTACTGCCGGGAACGACTTCCCATCGCCCAGCGCACTCACACACAGAGGGCCTCCTTAGGGTGCCGTCAGCTAGACAATGTCGGCTGGCGACCCCCAGGGGGAGGGCCTTCTCTGTGGGAGCACTAGCCCTGTGGAACCAACTCCCCCTTGAGCTCCGGATGGCCCCGGATCTCCGGTCCTTTCACCGCGGCCTTAAAACATTCCTTTTTCATCAGGCTGACCTGGACTGACTACAGGGTTTTTTAAAATGTTTTTTTAATTTTTAATTGTTTAGTTTAACTTATTTATTGGGGCTGTTTATTTAATTTCTTGTAACTTTTGTATTGTTGTTTTTATTGTTGTTAGCCACCCTGAGTCCTTCGGGAGATAGGGTGGCATATAAGTCCAATAAATAAATAAATAAATAAATAAATAAATAAATAAATAAATAAATAAATAAATAAATAAATAAACCAGGAGTGGGAGGTGGGGAGCAGCACTTAATTCTGCCCTGCCAAAAAAGCAGAGTCCATGTGCATTCCTGCCTCGTGATCACCCATGTCAGCCAGGCTCACCATGGAGAGCCTGGCATCGAAGCATGGAAAACATGTGCGCGCCTGCCTCATGCTCAGCTCGTGTCAGCCAGGCTGACCACAAGTCAGAAGGAGTAAACGCAGTGGCAAAGAAACCCCCTCCTCAAATAACTCACATTTGTCAAGTCCCCCCTGCCCTCTGTGAGACCCTTGGCCTAATGGGGAGGTGAGGCCTGGCGGACACGATTTCCCTCTCTACCTCTTTTTAATGGTAGTCCTGAAGATTCCTGGAGATGGGAGCAGCAACGCCACGGTGCTGTGGGAGCCACATGGCCTACTCTACACGGTGGGGCTGCATGGGGTGGGTGGCGGGGTGGAGGCAGCACTGGCGGGGCAGCTGCAGGCGCGGGGCACAGAGGTGGCACACATGGGGCACAGCGGGTGGCTGATATTCTGTGGGTCGGGACTGCTGGTGGCCTACCCAGTGCTGGACCTGCACTGCCACCACCTTGCCCAGTGCACCTGCGTGGCTGCCCTGGAGCACCTGGCCTGCAACGCCAGCTGCCGCCTTGGCCTGCCCACCACCTGTGCCCTCCTGGCATCTGGCTCAGTGACTGCAAGCTCTGCGCCATTGGTGTGCATTATGGCTGGTGCTGTGGGAGCTGCAGGGCCCACTCTACATGGCAGGGCTGTGTGGGGTGGGAGGAGGCAGTGCTGGGCGTGCTGCAAGTGCTGGGCGTGGAGGTCGCACACGTGTGGTGTGCCACCGCACGTGGGGTGCAGTGGACGGCTGACCTTCCATGGGCCGGGTCAGCTCGTGGCCTACCCGGTGCTTGACCTGTGTCGCCGCCTCATTGCCCTCCGTGCCTACGTGGCCGCCCTGGAGTGCCTGGCCCGTGATGCCTGCCGCTGCCTCGGCCTGCCCACCATCCTCACCCTCCCGCCGCCCCATACTGGCATCTGGCTCAGCGACTGCAAGCTCTGCGCCATCAGTGTGCATTGCGGGAGACACATCACCTCGCACGGATTGGCCCTGAACTCCTGCCTGACTTAACCTGGTTTGACCACATTGTTCCGTGTGGCCTGGAAGGGCTGGGGGTCACCTCCCTCAGCCAGGAACTGTGTCTCATGGCTACTATTTTAGTGATTATCTGGATTCTTGCAGATTTTGTACGTCTATCTGAAGTGGTAATCTTAAGCATTTTTTTCATAAATTACTTAAGGATATGCAACTATATTTTCTCATATTTATCTAATGTTAGTTTTGCATCTACTTTTTCCAATCCATTTTTTTTCTGTCATTAATTCCTCAAGAATAAGAAATGTAAATTGTAAGCTCCTCATAGCACAGTTCTATATCATTGTTAAAATGCACTGGCAATTATGGACATATTCACTCATATTCATAAATAGATTGAATTGTAACACTTTCCCCCTCACCTAAGCCTGTTCTCTTGTGTGTATAATTTGAACATAGCCAGGCCATTTTTATCAGCAGTTGTAAAGAAATAGAAACAAAATGTTTAACTTATGTATTAACAATTTCTTTGCAATTCATTATCTTGTCAGTAACATAACTCCATCAATTAAACACATATATTTTGAAGGCAGCATATGCACTTGTATTAGACATCTATTATCTCCCACTGCTAGTCCTTCCTAAAGGAACTCAATATATGTCACACTATATATGCAAAATGTTGTCTCCTCTATTAAAGTGCAACATATCATTTTCCAAGTAGACAAAAAAAATAATATTCCATCTTTACTGTACTCACCTGCAGTACATAAACATGGGGGAGCTATCCCACATTTTTTCACCCCTATGGCAGCCTACTATGCTGTCTTCATGATAAATTTGATAAAACAGAACTTAGTGTTCTAAGTTCATCATGAACTAAGTCTGATGAAAATAACTATTTTGGCAGGGATGAATTAATAGCATGCATTTTGGGTTATAGGAGCATCTCATTCACTTGATCCAATGCGATCATATCTTTAAAATGGTATGTACAAGCCATCAATAATGTGGTTGCTAACATAGGTAGGTCCGGCTTATGAGCTGTTTGTATTTAAGGAGATGCTCACAACAAATTCTAGTTTATTTGGTGAACGCCTGAAAGATGCATTACTTCATCTAAGCCAAAAACAGAGGGAAAAACTAAAGGCAATCATGAATTAAACTTTTAATTACATAAATAAATATATAAATAAAATTATATAAATAAAAGATTAACAAGATGAGAGTTCTGGCACTTTTTTTTTTGAAAAAAAGCACTGGTAGTGGGTTAATCCTATTATGTCCCAAAGGTCATATCCTGCTTCCCTGAGGCTGTGGCTGATGACTGTTGGATTTTTGTGTGAGGGATTGTTGATTCTAGAGATCTTTGTCTTTCTAATCCAAGCTTCCTGACTCCAATCTTTCTGACAAGATGATCACATCTGCATTTCTGCAGACCTGGTTTCTGTCGGGAGCAAAGAGACTATGGGAAGGGTGAGGGTTGGTTTCTGCCTTTAAAATCCTTTGGGGAAATATATTCTGCCTTTTTAATATTTCTCAAAATATTTCTTTCTCTGGGTTCTTCCCACAATACGGTATCTAGTGGGCAACAGGCTGAAGAAGATTGGCCTAAAAAGGTAAAGGTAAAGGTTCCCCCGCACATGCGTGCTAGTCGTTTCCGACTCTAGGGGCCGGTGCTCATCTCCGTTTCAAAGCCAAAGAGCCAGCGCTTGTCCGAGGACGCCTCCGTGGTCACGTGGCCGGCATGACTGGACGCCAAAGGCGCACGGAACGCTGTTACCTTCCCACTGTAGTGGTCCCTATTTTTCTACTTGCATTTTTACGTGCTTTCGAACTGCTAGGTTGGCAGAAGCTGGGACGAGTAGCAGGCGCTCACTCTGCTACGCGGCACTCGGGATTCGACCCGCCAAACTGCCGACCTTCTGATCGACAAGCTCAGCGTCTTAACCCACTGAGCCACCGCGTCCCTAAGATTGGCCTACATTATTGCTAAAAAAAATTTAAATAAAGACTATTACCTTTATGGGACCTGTGAATATCATCAACGACATCAAATGTAGCATTTTTCACCAGAACAAGATAGATTAGGGCAATTTCTCACATTCCATTCTGCTCTTTCTGTATGACTTTAGGGGGGAAAAAAACAGTAGAATTGTTGTTCTTTAACCAACACGTTTCTTACAGCAGAGAAAATGAAAAAGTAGCAGCTGCACCTGCTGACAGTTTACGACAAATGACCAGACAAGGTACTTCCAATTTGTTCAATAAACTCTAAAACACTTTTGAATAAAGCCACAGAAACTACTGGTGTTAATTAAGTATTAATGGCTTTGGAGGAGGTGTAAATGGTTTCTGCCATAATGATGGTTGCACAAGCATGCAAGCACACAGAAGAAGCCAGAAGAAGCCACAGGAAACTTGTTTGGGCTGCAAGCCCTCTAGTGGGGCTCCAGATCTTGGCAGCCCAGGTATGGTTTGCCTCAAAAATCCAAACATTCAGAGAGGAAGGAAAGGAGGAAATTGCAACAATGCAAGTGCTGCGTCTTGTTTAGAGATGTTGGAACTCAAGTCCTTAATTGCAGCATTTACGTGATGTACATGCAATCGTTCTGCTCCTATCATGGTTTGTGGCTGGTGCACTAACTGTAATACTAAGGGGAAAAAAGGCTGTGGGTTGGTTGGTATTATTTATAGATGTGATGATACTTCAGGCCCATCAGAGACTTCTCACACCATGGAGATGAGTTTGGAAAGCCACGTTTTCCCCCAAGTGTCTATAAAGAGCCAGGTGGATAATTTACAACAGTAGCTTCTTTAGGTCTGCCATTCCTTTAGGGTTGCAAACCTCCCAGTGATCACAAGATGGCAGCAGGAAATATATACTCTTTGCTGACACCTAGTCCAGATAATTATAATCTGGTGGTAGCTTTGCACAGTTTTTAGAGGGCACTTCTTCCATTATGTGTTTTCCAAGAGTCAATTGGAAAGGTGAGTTTGCTATTTTCTTCATCCTCAGCACCTGACCATGGAATTGACATTGTCTTCCCTTGGAGGTGGTGCTTGGTGCCTGGGCAAAGGCAGTCAATGCAAGGCAGGACACAGGATGGACTATTCACTATTGCATTATAGAAAGCACAGCCACAAGGACAAACTGATGCAACAGCCACACATTCAGAAGAGGCAAATGTTGTTGAGATCCTGATGTGGAACAGATTGCCTAGCTGAATGAGCCAGAATGTTAGGCTTGTTGTTTGAACTTAGCCACAAAAAAGGAGTGGGGAAAGTTAAGAACAAGGGATCTGCAGGGCTGTGGTTAAAAAAGAAAGTCAAGATGATGGCCACAACAGTATGATTGAAGCTTTGCTTGTTGTTATTTTTTTTTATGTGCATTGCACTCAGCCCCATCCAGAAAGTGGCAAAGCTCTGACTGAGACTCTGCTATACTATCGGAAGACCAAAGGATGAGGGTGAAGGTTTGTTCTCTGGGCTTGTGGGTTAGTTTCCAAACATTTCTTTACCAGGGTAAGTAACATCTTCAGCAGAGTTTAGGAGATGTCAGTGTCGGTGCTCTTCTGTTTATAAGGGCTTTGGGGGGGAAGGGGTCAGTAGGTCTCGTGATGATGAGGTCACATCGGGTCAGGATCCCATCAAGTCAGGGTCTTGTGATTGGTCTTGTGATGGGTCAGATGTGGGTGTGTCAAGTGAGAGTTTTGTGGTAGGTCTTGTGATGGGTCAAGTGTGAGTCACCGTGAGAGTCTTGTGATGGGGAGGTTATGTCAGGTGAGGATCATTGAGAGATGAACTGCTGGTGGGAGGGGCGCTTGTGTGGGTTGGTTGAAGGTGAGTGCTGTCTCCGGTTGGCTGTGCAGTTGATTTGGATTCTGAGAGGTTCGTAGGCTGGTTGTAGGTCAGTTTATCTGTTGATGGAATTGCTTGTGGAGAGCCAGGCTTCGATGAACTCATGAGGGTGGTGGGTGGTAGTTTGGCTGATTATTTTTGTATTGTTCCAGTCAAACTGGTGCTGTTTGGTGATGGTGTGGGTAGAGATTAAGGATTCAGGATCGTGGTGCTTGGCTGCCAGCCGGTGTTCGTGGATCCTGGTTTTTAACTGACGTGATGTTTGTCCCACATAGAATAGGGTTGCAATTGTTACAATTTATTTTGTAAATTACATTGTCTCTTTCATCCTTCTGTATCTTGTCTTTGGTTCTGGATAATTCCTGGCGGAGGGCTTGTGGGCCATTGCTATTCCTAGATGTTGGAGAATTCTGGCTGTCATTTCCAACACCCCTTTGATGTATGGGAGGTTTAGTTTTTGCATGGTAATTGGCTGTGTGGTGTGTTGTGGTTTGGGTGCTGTTTATATGAAGTTTTTTGTATAGCCATTATGGAGAAAGACATCAAGCAGCCATTTCTTTTCCTTATAAATCCTTATAAACAGAAACCTTTATAAATAAAAGAAAACTGACACTGACATCCCCTAAACTCCGTTAATGATGTGACCTAGCCTGGTAACGAAATGTTTGGAAACCAACCCACAAGCTTGGAGAATGAACCTTCACCCTCATCCTACACCCGAGCTACAGATATTCACCACTATTGGAAGGGCCAAAGGAGGTTGGGAGAAAAAAAGAACATTTTTTATTATTTTCTATTTTTGTGCATTTGTGCATTACATATTTGATATTGTTGTGATTCCTGGTGTGATTGTATTACTATACTGTTCTTTTCAAAGGAGCCATGACCCATCAGTGAAATTAACAACAATAATGAAATGAAACAATCTACAGGTAAATTATGTAACATAAACAAAATCAAGATCATAATAAGATGAGAAGGCTTGTAAAAATGTATACTTGGTTGTGTTGGAAGAAAAATCTTCAGGTCCAGTCCAAGCTGGGAATAAACAAAATGGAGGCTGTTTGGAAAGAACGTTCTTTATTGAGTTTCCAGAAACTTCAGTGACACAGCATGTGTTTCTGGAGTGGCTGACAAAATGGAACAGGGAGTGGTGTGTTTTATACCTTATTTGGGCTTTGTGTTTGGAGTTGTTCCCGTTTGAGTTTGTTCTTATTCCTGTGCAATGAACTTTGACCTGAGGTTCAGTGTGCCCTTTTGGTATTCTAATGGTGGTGGGTTAATCCTATTATGTCCTAAAGGTCATATTCCAGTCCTTGGAGTCTTTGTTTTACTAATCCCATCAGCTCAAACATTCTCTGAGGCTATGGCTGAAGGCATTTTGCTTATGAATAGCTGGTGTTTTGACTTCCAAGATTAAGATGCTTTATAATTCCTAGAATCATTCAGTATAACTCAACGAAAACAGGTGGTTTAGAAAGGTTTTATTTCCAGATAATCTAGGCAAACTTACTTTGCTGTGAACTGGTCCGGTACAAACATTTCTGTCCATTTTTGTAGGTAAAAAAGGCAGTGATTTCCACATTCCAGCTATACTGGAGGTTACAGCTGTAGTCACATGTGTTGCACAGTTGGTTAGAACAAAGAAGAAGTTACCTGCCTGGCACACAGCCAGGAAATCCTGTAATAAACTGTGAAGGCTCCAGCCACTTAACTAGAAAGCATGGTATTCACTATACAGCTAGACTACAATTCCCATAAGGCATCTCTTGAGGAAATAATGTTTAACCCTGTGAATGCTACATGTTCTTACATACAATGCTACTAAGGGTGCTTTATTAACCCTGTAAATGCTGAATACACTAACACAGTTCTTAATTCCTAAACTAGATATAAAATGGAGAAGCTGAATATATATTGGTCCAGCACAGGTGGCCTAGTTTTTTTTAAAGGATTACTGAATCTGCATTTCTAAAAGGTGGTTTCCTGAGTTTATACTTGGGACAGGGAGACTGGGGGCTGATTTCTAAAAAAATTTCTATTATTACTTTGGGGGAATATAATATTCTGCCTTTTTAATATCCCCCAAATTATTTCCTTCGGGGGGGAGGTGCTGCTGACTTCCTACAGTTATTTTACCCTTAATGATGACATGCCTGGGTCCTCTCAGGGACAGGAAAAGAGTCTTCTTACCCTTCTTATGGTGGACAAGAGATGACAAGGACTGGAATCCCACAGGGAAAGCCATCAAGGATGTTTCTGAAACTCTCCCACTGACCTAACCATTCTCTCCACGATACCCTACTAGCCTAAGCTGGTTCCAAGGATGATGTTACTTAGCTCTAGGCCAGTTCAGAATAAAATCTCTATTGGCCATGCCTGAATTGTGGATGAAGTGGGTGATCTGATGTACATGTGGGTGAGGTTGGACTGATGCGACTGTTCTCCCTTGGGTACCCAGTCCAGAATCAGCACCGAGGGATGAAGAAAAGTGGGATGGAGCAGCTTTTATGCTCTCAGAAGAGGAGTTTCAGCTCCTGTGTGGGATGGGCATATTTGAAATGAACAGTTGGTCTACAGAGCCAACATATGAATGCTGATTGACACAGAGAATAACATTTCTCTTGGAGATGAGTTGAATAATCTTCCTTTCACCCTATATCTATTATTTTAAATAACCAAACATTCTGACATTTCACTCCCATGTGGATTAGTTCAGTCCCCAGAAGCTATGGGTCAACTATGTGTCGTAATAGAAAAACTGAAGGTGAATCTTCAGTAGATGCTGGTGTTCTCCTTGCTTGGATGTGGGAGGTGGCTTTCCAGGTCTGGGATATTGTGTTTGAGAATTGAGTGTTTTGTGCTGTACCCAAATGGATGTGTGCCTCGATGCTCTTATCTCCTTTTTACTGCATCTTAGAATATGACAGCCATCCTTTTTCATGGAAGGAGCTCTTTTGATTGCAGGGGAATTCTGCCAAGGTCCCTCCCTAAAGGCAAGGAAGTTGTCACTGCTGCCCAAATCCACCTGCTGCAGTGCTTGCATAAACAACTTGACATGAAGGCTGGTGATTGGGACAAAGAAATGGGAGGCAAAGTAGGGGAAAAAAACCATAGTAATTCCTTCCTGCAACCTGAGAAGGGCTGGTTGCAAATTGGTTCTGACAGCGCCAAACTCACTCACCAGGGTCAGTTGTGACAGAGTTGGCATTAAAGAACAGAGGGGGCAGGTGGGAAGAGGGAATCTGAGGATCACAGCATGCAGTCTCACTTGCCAGGACCCAGCCTTCAAACAGGCCAGGCTCTTTCTGAGCTTTGCTGTGTTGATCTTAGAAGACACTTTGCATGCCATGTGACCAGAGAAACCACAGCATGAATCATCAGGACATCCAGGAGAGTTGGATTCCAACTCTCATGACCTTCAGCCATGGGAATTGCAGCCCAGCCCATGAAGCCTCGCCTTTCAGAAAACTTTCTTTATCTCTTATTGTACAGTGTGTGTGTCGCTCATTTATGAGCCCTATCCTTGGGTGGGGTGGGGTGGGGGAGAAAGAGTTGAATGAAGACAATCATTGCTGAGCGGGTCATTTGGTTGCACAACTTGGTGTGCTTACTTAATGTGAATGTGTACTGCGAATGGAGTTCGAGTGTATAGGAAAATGCCAGGCTTAAAGTGATTTCCTTTCAAATGCCAACAATTCTAGAGGCAATTTCCCAATTAAGCCTGCTGCTCTTCGCTGAAGCAACATACCATGCCAAGGAAACGCTGGAGAGGTCTCACTCCAGAGCTCTTCCCAGCCCGCGTTTTCTCTGGCAGTGCTCCTCAGAGTTCAGGTGCAGCACTAATTCTGTGAAACGCAACACACTGCAGCTAAAGTAAAAGGCGAGGAAGAATGATGAAATAAGAAAACAACATTCATTTGGGGAACACATCAATATGAGTGCTGAAGTAAATATTGTCATGAAAAGCTCAGGGGAGAAACGGCATGGCCTTGGCATTTGGAGTGTACCTAAAACATCCAAAAAATGGGCACTGTGCCAGACTCCCAAAATGGGGAATAAGGATGTTGGGGGGAGAATAAAAGGGGGGGAGAGAAGGAGAGAGAGAGAGACTATTCTCATGACTGAACCATGTGCGCCTCCAAGTGGCAGTTCCTATTTTCATGTGAGCTTTCAGCAGGAACAGCCATCTCCAGCATTTTATTACACACAAACCTGCAGCTTCCTGACACCAGGCAGACTGGCTTCCAGACACCAAACCATGAAAAAGCTGAACAGCAAAAAAGTCGCTCCAGCATCAGAGGCTAACAAAGGAGGAGAAAAGTTATTTGGAAAAGGAAGCTGCTGGACTGAGAATCTGTAAGCAAAGGGTCAGTAGCTTGGACCTGGCCATGGAGGCCTGATATGAATCAGGTGCTCTCTGAGGCCTGTTCCTTGTTAGCTTTCCATGACACTCTGTTGGAGTCTTCCTTTCTTCCTCTTCCTGACCTAATAAGCTTCCTGTCTCCTTCACACCAGGCAAGATGTGTATACTTCGCGCTAAGTCAGAGAGTGTGATTCCTTTTCTTGGGCCAGTGGTGTCTTGTTAAGTAATCTAGAGTTTAGCATGATGTGAACACAGTCCATCTGTTGTATGCTGCACTAATGCTCTTACAGTCGTCATAATCTGGCTTACTCTTGCACATGTCACTGTGGTGAGCCAGCCTAGATCATTGTTCCTTATATAAGATTTTAGCTTTCACTTCTTGCTTCAGTTTGCTCTTTTCCATCAATTTATGTTTTGTTCTTTTATTTGTAGGTTCTAGTCACTGAAGCATCTTCTAATTTAAACTATTTACTTTTCACTACTATTAGTGGTGGGAGGAGGGCATTCAGCCAAACAGAGATAGTACATGATGTAGGTGGGAATTTGTGTGTGTGTGTGTGTGTGTGTGTGTGTGTGTGTGTGTGTGTATGCACGCGCACATATACAGACCTGGGAGGTGAGCATTTTTTTGCATGGAAAAAGGTCCATTTTCTCCTCTGTTATCTTCAGCTAATATTCAATATATTTGTCTAGCAGTTCTTGTTATTTCAAATCTCACAGCTGTTTCTGCCAGGGCTTTTTGGTAGGAAGACCTTGGTCTTAGAGCTGCTTCTGTTCTACTCAAATAGTCTGGTCTGTGTAATTTAGCTTGTCACATAAGTCTTGGCTCCTGCTTGTAAGGCCATATCAGGTTAAGTTATCGTCTAGTCTTGTGATGGTTTTAAGGTGAGAAATGGAAAACTCCCAACAATTTCTTCCTGGACAGATGAGCAGTTCCTGGATCACCCAAAGTGACTGAATAATCAGGGAATCCAATCCTGACTATCTTTACTGGGAAATAAGCTTGCTATATGCAGTGGAACCTGCATCAAGTAAGGATGCATAACACCACAGCCCATTGCTTAGCAAATGACTCTTCAAAACATTGTCTCCATGCTAAGTAATGTGAAAGTGGAAAAGACAGAAGATAAGCACATTGATTTGTGCCTTAGATTGTAAGCCGCTCTGAGTCTTCGGAGAAGGGTGGGATATAAATGGGATTAAATAAATAAATAAATAAATAAATAAATAAATAAATAAATAAATAAATAAATAAATAAATAAATAAATAATTATTGAGCAAACCTAGGGTTATGATATCAGATGTTTGGCAAAAGGAGGACATATCTTCCTTTTTGTCCTCATGTCATCCATCTAGCAGGCATAGCCTTGAAATCAAATAATATCTAGTTGTTTGGGTGTCTTTTTACTTTTTTGGACCATTTTCACAAGAGTAGTCATTCAAACATTCATCCAGGGCTTTTTTTGTAAAAGAAAAAGGTGCCGGAACTCACACATGTCATACAACCCGCCTTGCCTACCCTACAAGGTTCCATCCAAAAAAGGTGCCGGAACTCCGTTCTGAGCGTTCTATGAAAAAAAAGCCCATGTATTGTGACCTTTTAAATAGTCTGCTTCTTTCTTTCCTTTCATCTATTGACAGATTCAGCAGTCTAGATTTACATTTTTAAATGTATTTCCTGATTCCAGCAATTGGATTTAATCTAGTCCCTTCAAATCTATGACCATTGTGGTTTGTAGGTCACATGAGTTATCATTTCTATGGTGAAATTTGAGAAGCGTGTTGTTGATTCTATATTATTGCTTAACATACTTGGAAAATATATTGCAATTGATAAACCTTTCTGATGCTGGAAATGGTATCAGAAACCTCAGAAAAGCCTGGAATCTTTCTGATGCTGAAAAAGGCAATTTCATATACAGGTAGAGTACATTTTTTGCATTTTTTTGCTGTCACAGATGCCAAGAAAGTCAAAGAGTTAGGGTTTCCTCCTTCCATTGTCTGTGTCTTTTTTGCCTGCTCATATATCTGGTAACCCCAGGCAAACTCTGTCTTCTTTCAAGCTATTTACCAATCAAGCTATTTCTTGTAACTTAATAGTTGGACAGAAGGCTAGTCTGTGGCTGTATCTTCAGTATGAATGTTTGCTGCTGCTTTTGACCTGTTACTAACTGCAGTTGCATAGGATGAAGAAGGCCTGTTTTATATTCCTTTGGTTGATTTGTTTGCATCGTGTCTTGATCGGCTGAGCACGTGGCTTTGTTAAAACCTGCTCATGCTTACCCCCTTGTTCACACCCATTTTATATTTAGCAGACGAACAATTCTAACCTGGACTTGAGGTTAAAATTGACTTTTTCTTCTCTTTTTCTTTTTCCAAAGAAACAAGCAAAATTGGTTTCCAGCTTTGTTGCTTGTTGAATTCCATGCTTGCTAGTGGTTTAGACAGTGTAAATCCTGCTGGATAGTGTGTTGTGGACTTGCCAAAGAGGAAGGCAGTTTAGCAGTCATAAAACACAACAGAAACCATTCCAATTGATTTCTTGAGAATGCTCCAGCATGGGTTGCAATGGCCACTGACAGGTCATGGGCTGCTTGGTTGTATGATCAATCTCTTTTTCAAGGGTGAGATGTGAATTCGACTTGGTTCCATCCAGTCTTGAGTGTGTTACACAAATGTGCCAGCTATGCCTTAGGGCAGCATGATTTCTGAACACATGATGATTTTCTTTTTATTCTAATTCTTCCTCTGGGATATCAGTGGTCAAGGAGCCTTCCTGGGCTGGAGCTGTTCTTTGTAAGGGAGCAAGGAGGTACTTTGAAATGCTATTTTAGAGGTTGAAACATTCAAAATAAAAACATTTTCAGTAATAGAGAATCATCTCGTTTTGGCTAAGGGCCAGTTCAATCTAATGCTTTTAATTTCTAAACTGAACTTTCTGTATGTCTTTTGTTCCTTCCTGTCATTGCCAATTGTGTTTTTTGAGGACTGAGGTGGTTGCGAGACTACACTTCTTTGCTCCCTAGAATTCGCAATACTTTTCCATGTGGACAGACAGTGAATATTCTTGGCATGTTCAGTTGCCTGTAGATTTAGAGGTAAAATTAGACAGCCCAAAATTTTGCTATAGCCGTCTGTTATTGATGGGTCAAAGGCAGCGGTGATTCAGTCAAATTCATGACACACCACAGGATTAGGCCAGTACAGTGGGCATCTGCAATTAGTGCTCTCTAGAAATGTTGGAACAGAAGAGGAAACTGCACCCAGCCAGCACAGGTGAGGGTTATGGGTCTTTTAGTCCAAACATCTCTGGAGAATACAGCTGTGCGATAGGGGAATACAGAATATGTGTTATGCTGGCGTATTTATGAAGCTACTAGACCAGGGGTAGGCAACCTTGGCTCTTTGATGACTCATGGACTTCAACTCCCAGAATTCCTGAGCCAGCCATGAATTCTGGGAGTTGAAGTCCATGAGTCATCAAAGAGCCAAGGTTGCCTACCCCTGTACTAGACAAACTAAGTCCTGCTGGATCACCTTGAGAGAAAGGTAGTGCAGTCTGATGTGATCAGCATGAACACTCAATTTTCTTGAATCTATTGTTATTGGTTTGGTTTGAAAATGTACCTTGGTTCAAATGTTGTTATGCTAATGCACCAGGAGCAGGAGTGACTTCGACTTCCAGCCCGCTTCCTCTTTCATTTCACTTGTGGGAAGCTGGCAGAGAAATCATAATCAGATGACTGTGGGGATGTTGCAATGGGCAGAAATTTTCAAATAAAAGTGATGTGAACAGTGTAAAAATTTCAGTTCCACAGAAGTAATGGGTTGAGGATTTTTTTTAATGCATTCTTTAAGTCAGCAGATTTGAGCTAACTTGATTAAAAAAATTGTTCCAGTACAATGCATAATTCGGGCTAATTGAAAGTACAAATATATAAAAAGACAGGAGAGATTTAGTAACGTACAAATTGTCTCCATTAAATTTAGCACTAATCAAACACACATCTTTGAGCTTCTCTTAAACTACACTCCAGTTTTTCTTAGGTTTTACTGATGTAATCTTTCTCCTGACAATATTATGCAGCTCTGGGGTCCAGTTCAAAAGTCTCCCTCTCTCAACTACACCTATTGTTCTTCCTTTCTCAGCAGTGACAACACAAACAAAAAAGGAGTCCGGGGCTTTTGCTAGTAATGTCTCCCTTTGATTGTAGCATGGATATCTGCAAAAAAAAAACCAATGCAAATGCTTAGGCAGTGCATGACAGCTGTTTTAGAATACTGCAGGATGTACTATTTCAGTTCCAAAACACAACAACGTTCAGGTTTCAAGGCAACGAATATGATGTGGCAAACAGAACTAAGATTATGAAAATAATTATAGTCTTTGAAATTGTAAGGAACACAAGCGAAGGTTCATATCTATAAAAAGGGTGGTTAAAAGCTGTTGCCATGAGACGGAGTTGAATTGCTTGGCTCATACTGTCAGATTTAGCAGGACACTGTAATCCCAACATGGCGCGAGGAAGATTTCTCTTCTAACTGCACAAAAGAGCTCCAGGGTTCAGAATCAGGGCTGTAGCTAACCACTGGCTTGTACAATTCCACAGAAAAGTGTAGGTACCCTGCTCAAATGTTTCAATGACTCATTAAGACGACACAATCCCTACCTGGTACAAAGCTAAACATGACATCTTTCTGCAAATGTAGAAACATACTTAGTATTTATGGATACAGTTTTGAAATAAAATAACAGTAATTATGGCAGGTGAAGATGATTGGACCTCTTTCCATCCTTTGGAACACCTCCTTTGGTGGAAATAACACTTTCCCAACATTTCCTGGATCCAGTTAATATTATTTCTGGATTCCCCCTCCCCCCACTCTTCCTTGCAGAACTCTTCTAGCTCAAAAATATTGAGGTCCCTGGCAGGCATTGCATGTTTAAGGAACTTCTCACAGATTTTAAATAAGATTCAAGTTGGGAGGACGTGAAGACCATTCTAAAGTTCCTGTAAGTATTTCATGGTTGATTCAGAAGTAATTTTTTTGGATCATTGTCTTGATGAAACATCCAATCTTCTTTAATATTCAAATTACTCACTGACTCTGGGACATTTTAATCTATTTCTAATTTCTGAAGCAGAAAAAAATGAATGCATTAAAAGTACAGATAAGAGTCAGTCATATTAGGAAGAGGGTGGGAAATGACATTACTTCCATAGTGGATACATGCCCTATACTAGCCAAGGGCCTACGGAAAAGCCAAGTCTTTAGGGCTGTCTTGAAGGACAAACAAGGTTAGAGCTGTTCAAATGTTGCAAGGGTAGTGGTGGGGTGTGTGGGACTGATTCCTGAGCGTGTTAATACTTAGTTGAATTCATTTTCTCTTCCACCCACATAATATTTCCTGTGGTATTGACTGCCACACAATTCTTAAGCACAATAGAGCCACCCCCATGCTTAATGATTGGCAAGGTGTTATTTTCCTCAAAGGCACCTTCCTTTTGCTCCAAATGTATCATAATGTTTGTGGCTGAACAAATCAATTTTTGTTTCCTCATTAGCCCAAAGTCCATAGTTCCAAAATATTCTAGGCTTGTCAAAGCTCTCTTTTGCATATCTTATGTGACTTTTGTAAAATTGGAGAATAGATTTCCTTCTGACCATTCTCATCTACATATAAGCAATCCTGTGCTGTGGACCTGTGGATAACTACTGTAGTGTTAACTTTTCAGCAGATCATTTGCAGTGATCTTCTCTTTTGCAGATCTTACCAGTTTCCAGTTAAAACATTTTTTTTCTTAGTCTTCAGGAGACCAAATCTTCTTCCTGTCAAAGGTCACATTTTACCTTTGAATAACATGTCAGGGAGGTCCCTGCGAGCAGGAGCCTGATGAAAACTAAATTTGATTTAAATGTCAATTAACACCAGGTATTTCCCTAACGCAGACATCACTTTTCAAAGTGTGGTGCATTTGAAGGTTAGCTGCTGCTAGGAAGGAACTGTTTGTCTGATAAGCAGGCAAATATGTGTGCAGAAAAATTTACACATTTATTGGGTGTTGAAAATCTCCAGACTATTTTCAGTTGAATTTGGCAATCCTAAAAGGATAGGCTGGAAAAACTGGGTAGCACACAGGATTTTTCCCTCTATGTATATATTGTTTTTCAGTTAACTCTCTTGGGAGATAATTAATTTAAATCGGGGAACATCCTCCCCTGGATAAATATAGTACTTGGTATGACTCTTACTCACAGAACTAATAATTTTCTCCTTTGATCTTATTAATATATGATTTAATGGAAATTTTTCAGGGGATGATGCTGAAGGCTTTGTGAGGCCATATTTAGAGGAATGTGGGCACATTCTAGAGCAAGGTGTAAAACTCGCAACGTCACATGGCGTGTCACAGCGTATTTTGACTTTTTCCCCATTGCTAGCAATGGGGTGGGCGTGGTTTCGGCGTGACGCATCCAGCCCGCAGGCCGGCAGTTTGACACCCCTGCTCTAGTGTAAAAGTCTAGAAGGTGGGCATTCCTCATCTCTTAATATTTGTTGCCTCTCTCCCCCCCACACACACACACCAATAACTAGCTCATCTGCTTAACAGCAGGACTAGCAGCATTTTTTGTTTCTGTTTTTAATATCCTGGTTTTTAGTGCTTACATTTGACGTAAAGAGATGCCAAGGGAGGGAAGAGATGTTCTATAATAGAAGATGGGATTAAAAGAAAGAAGACACTGCCTTATATTAACTCAGAATGATTATATTAAGTCAAGTGGATCAATCAATCAGGGCTGGCAGCAGTTCCCCAGAGGCCCTGTCAATGGTTCTTTGCAGCTTTGTCTTCAAAATCTGATAAGTGGGGACACGGGGGACAGGCCTGGCACTTCATACATGTAATGCATTTATCGACCACTGAGTGATATTCTCCAGGGAGATCCAGCATGCGCATGCAAAAGCCATTATCCTGAATTCCCAACAGCAGCAAATGCCTTTCATGCTCATCTAAATACCATCTGCAACGTATCAAAAGGAGATGGCACTCCTTGGGAAAATCAGGTGGTCGGAGATGTTAGAATACTGTATATATCCACTTGAATTAAAACAGAATGCAATTCTCTTTGGTACTAGAAGCACTGACCTCTAGGAAGGGAAAGTAATCAGAAAAATACGAGTGCTTTCATAGGCACAGAAGATCTGTGTCTATATAAAGGGGTGGGAGATGTAGGAGCTATTCCTTTTTTCATTAGTTTGCTCAATGGTCATCTCAATGGCTCACATTTAGAAACAAGGTAAAGAATATATATATAACATGACCTCTGCAATTCTATCCAATTTTGTTTTTACTGGTAATGATCCTAGAGTGTGTTTGTGCATCTGCATGCACCGAGAAGCAGGTAGTGGGTAGCATAGGTCCTATTCTGGACCAGTACTGCATTCCACATGCCTGTGCTCAGCCCCAAGATCTGGTCTTTCAACTGCAATGGCCCAGTTCTCTCTCTGTTGCTACTTAATACAAGGTTAGCTTATTATAAGTCCCCATCTGTGTCTTAAATGAGAGGAACTGGTATTCATTATTGAAAGCTGTTTGGGTGCAAGAGGGCAGAGGACAGATTTGATTGCACAGCCCCAGGTGACTGATGGACCCAATAGACTTTCAGAAGGAACTTAAGCTTGGTTGCACACTCCAGCCTAGGCCTTAGTGGTTGCCTGAAATGAGTAGGTGACAACAGCCTTGGATCAGGCCAGTACTGTGTAGATTCTCTATAATTGTAGAGCTTCTCAGTTTTCTAAGGAACTTAAGGAGTTGAAATATCACAGGAAGCACCTCTAGCACCAGAGGAAGATAAAGAGTTACTCTAACCAAGCACAGGTACAAGCATTTATTAGGACTTTTCTGATGAAATACTGTAGGCTGACTTTTTGAATCTTTTGGGGGTCTACAGACAGCCAGGCTGCAATCCTATTTTTGGTAACCAGATTCCCTTCTATAAACAGGGGACAAGGGAGCCTTGCAAGGTTTCAGCAAGGACTACTCCAGACAATTATTCAACTAAGTTGCTTGCATCTGCTCAGAGATGGACTCTTATCTGGGCAGATCCTATAGAGGTGATTGAGACGTAGCGTTGCAAGGTTATCTGGGATGAATTCCAGCCAGCTATTGCTAAGCATATGGGCTCCCTGGGGCTATGAGTTCTGCCACCTGTTGTAAGCTCATATCACTCCTGGTTGATCAAAGCCAGCCAGGAGGTGGCATGTACTTGGGCCCAAGTGATAATAAATACTTGTGAGAGGGATGCTTCTCCCTGCAATTAAGGTAGCAATGGTCTGTCATCTCGAGAAGCCTTCCTTAGACACAATAGTATTGGACAATTTTTATCCAACTTCTCCATTTACAGCAGGTTATTATAATTTATTATTATATATTATATAATTTTATTTGTATACCGCCCTTCTCCTGAAGGACTCAGGGCGGTGAACAGGGCAAACATATAAAAGTACAAAAATACAAAAATTAAGAAAGAATTAAACGAGATGCCTAAGTTACAACAATAGGTTAAAATACATTTAAAACGACAATAAAATCCAAACCCATCCCCCATCAGGCCAGGCCGGCTTGTTCGAACAAATAAGTCTTCAGATCGCGTCGGAAGGAACGAAGGTCGGGGGCCATCCGGAGCTCAACCGGCAAACGATTCCATAAATCCGGGGCGCCCACAGAGAAGGACCTCCCCCTAGGGGCCACCAGACGACATTCTCTGACCAGTGGCACCCTGAGGAGGCCCTGTCTGTGGGAACGCACAGGGCGGACGGAAGTTGACGCCGGCAGCAGGTGATCCCTAAGGTACTCTGGACACTTGCCATGTAGGGCCTTGAAAACCATTACCAGAACCTTGAATCTCACCCGGAAGACAACTGGGAGCCAATGCAGCTCACGGAGCAGAGGTGTAACATGGGAGTATCAGGAGACTCCCAACACAACTCTTGCGGCTGCATTCTGTACCAGTTGGAGCCTCCGAGTGGTCCTCAAGGGCAGCCCCATGTAGAGAGCGTTGCAGTAGTCTAAACGAGAGGTCACGAGCGCATGAGTGACCGTACGCAGGGCATCCCGGTCTAGATAGGGCCGCAACTGGTGCACCAGGCGAACCTGGGCGAAGGCCCCCCTAGTCACAGTTATTATGTGGTCTTCCAAAGAAAGCTGTGAATCTAGGAGGACTCCCAAGTTGCGAGCCCTATCTACAGGGGGTAATAGCTCACCCCCCATAGAAAGAGATGGAATATTCTGAGTATCCCGAGATGCCGGTATGCACAGCCACTCAGTCTTGTCAGGGTTGAGTTGAAGCCTGTTCCTCCCCATCCAGACCCGAACTGCTTCCAGGCAACGGGACATCACGTTGAGGGCATCACTGGGGTGGTTTGGGATCGAAATAAAAAGCTGGGTATCATCAGCATACTGATGATACCCAACTCCAAAACCACGAATGATCTCACCCAGCGGTTTCAATTAGATGTTGAACAGGAGAGGCGAGCGGACTGACCCGAGGAACTCCACAAGCGAGAGGCCTCGAGGTTGACCTCTGCCCCCCTGCCAACACCGACTGCGAATGTCCCAGGAGATAGGAGAAGAACCACTGAAAAACCGTGCCTCCCACTCCCAATCCCCTGAGACGCCGCAGCAGGATACCATGGTCGATGGTATCGAAAGCCGCTGAGAGGTCTAATAGGACCAGGACAGAGGAATATCCCCTGTCCCGGGCCCTCCAGAGATCATTCACCAGAGCGACCAATGCCGTCTCCGTGCTGTACCCGGGTCTGAAACCCGATTGGTACGGGTCTAGATAATCCGCTTCATCCAGAACCAGAGGGAGCTGATGCGCCACCACACTCTCAACAACCTTCGCTTTCTTGCCGGACGAAAGTTATTTAACACAGCTGGGTCCAAGGCAGGTTTCTTGAGGAGAGGTCTCACCACCGCCTCCTTCAAGATGGCGGAGAAACTGCCCTCACCCAAAGACGCAGATATAACCGCCTGGAACCAGCTCGTGTCCCCTCCCGAGCTGCATAAACCAGCCAGGAAGGGCACGGGTCCAATAAACATGTGGTGGAGCTCAACCTCGCCATAATCCTGTCCACTTCCTCCGGACTCACAGGATCAAACTCCTCCCAGATAACATCGACAAGACCACCCATGTCCTGATCGTCAGACTCTGCCCAGTCGGAGTCCAAACCGGTCTGAATCCGAGCGATTTTGTCCGACAGATGTTGACTAAACTCCTCAGCACGACCCTGCAAGGGTTCCTCCCTCACCTCCTGATTAAGGAGGGAGCGGGTCACCCTAAACAGGGCGGCCGGGCGGTTATCTGCGGACGCGATAAGGGTAGCGAAGTGATTAGACCTCGCCGCCCTTATCGCTGCGAGATAAGACCTAATATAGGTTCTTAGTCACAATTGGTCGGATTTGGATCGGCTGGATCTCCAACAGCTCTCTAGGCCCCGTCTCCAACGCTTCATCTCCCGGAGCTCCACGGAAAACCATGGAGCCCGCTGGGATATGCACCGGGTCAGGGGCCGCAAGGGTACAACTCGGTCAAGTGCCTCCATGGCTGCCCTTTCCCAGGCTTCCACTAAGGCATCCACCGAGTTGTGAGCAACGGAGGCAGGTGGGGACCCCAGCGCTGCCTGGAACATATCAGGGTCCATTAAGCGCCTGGGGCGGAACCATCTAGTTGGCTCCACACACCCACAGCGGGGAGTGGCAAAATGGAAGACCAGCCGCAGGAGATAATGATCGGTCCATGACAGGGGCATAACAATTGGGGAGCCCCCACCAAGATCATCTAAGCACCGTCTAGATAGAAAAACCAAGTCAAGGGTATGGCCTGCCACATGAGGCGGTCCATGAATTACTTGCATCAGGTCCATGGCCGTCATGGAAGCCATGAACTCCCGAGCTAACTCAGATGATCCTCCCAGGGATGGTAGATTGAAGTCACCCAAAACTATGTTTGGGGAACTCAATCACCAACCCCGAGAGGATGTCGAGAAGCTCAGGCAGGGCTGCTGCTGCGAGACTAGGTAAAAGGTACACCAGCAGCAAGCCCAACTGCGCCCTAGGACCATATCTCAGGAGAGACTCACACACGACTATCTGGAGAACGGTGGCCTTCCGCGGACACAAGGTCTCCCTCATAACTACCGCCACTCCCCCGCCCCTACCCTGAGCCCGAGGCCGGTGTAGCACCCAGAAACCTGGTGGGCAAAGATCAACCAGAGGGATACCACCCTCTGGGCCCAGCCAAGTCTCCGTGATGCAAGCCAGGTCCGCATGCTCACCCTCAACCAGATCCTGGACGAGAGGAGCCTTATTAACAACGGACCTGGTGTTCAAGAACACCAGCCGGAGCTCAGGTGTCTGCACATCCTCGCTCCCAGGACCTCGGGGCGAAAGCAGAGGGTCGGAGCGCCTCACCGCTTGTAAATAGCGGAGATGCCCTCCCGGATGTTGATACGGCCCTCTGTTCGTACACCTGCTGCCATTCCCTAACATCGTGGGAATAGGTAATCCCACGACCCGCTCCAGAGCTCTGGAGGCAACCGACCCCCGCTCCCCACCTACGCGATCGATCCTGGACCTGGCCTGAACAACGGTTGATGGACTACCCCCCATTTCCAAACAACCATGAAAGATTCCCACCCCCCTCCCTAACCCCACAAAAAAATTGACTAAAAAACTAACCAGGGGCCTCTTATTAAATTTGTACCGGAGGCCCCTGCCCCTGCCCAGCCATCTCTCAGGGTCCCAACAATCGGGCCCTTCATCAAGATTAGAAGTGGAAAGAAAGGCACCCAGGAAGGGGGACACCCCTGAGGGCGAACAAGTCCGTGCTGGTGTAACAAAGGTGAGGCATAATTGTCCGAGCAAGTCCAGGGGAAGGCAGTCCCATAATTAATTAGTCAGGAGGATCTAAGACAGAGGGTAAGTGGGTGTCCAGACCATCAACCCAGCTCCACTGCCACTCAAGCTGGGTGAGCCCCCAGAACAGGCCAACCACCATTCTCTCACGACGGTCGCAGCTCTGATCCCGGGGGTGGTCTGGAGCACACACCCAGGGTAGGGCATACCCCATAGATCTCTCACCTCTAGGGGACAGCAGATGTAAGTCTAAGCCACTCTCGCACCATGGCTTTATACCCAGGTCCCTTTGAATCCTTTGGGGGCACAGCAGACAAGAGAGTTAGGCAGCTGTTCATCCAAGGCAAAAAGCCTGATAGGCCATAAGGTAGCAAAATCCCGGCTGCTAATGATCTTCTTCGTGGGAGGAGAGGGTCAGGCAATAAGAGGGTCAGGCAATAAGTAGGCAAACAGGGAAGAAACCAAAATCCCCGCCGATCTTCCGCTAGGCCGCAAATTCCATTCCACCGGTCTCCCAGGGTATGAGCGACATAAAAGTAGTCTGTATCGCCTAACTGTCCGCGACACAGACCAGCCACACTCCGCCACTGGGCCGCAGGTCTCCACGTCTGAGCGGCCACAGCACTCCAGCTCACCTCCACACCAGCCGCTCCAGACGCCACCGCAATTCCTCCGCCGCTCCACCATTCCAGGCTTTGTTCGCAGCCGCAACTCCATGGGCCCCAAACATCAACTGGTTGGGGCCTTCCAGAGCACAGCCTTTCAGAACGCGGCTCCTCGGAGCCTTCTAGACTCTTCCAGGCTCTGCCGGGCTCCATCGGCACCGCTTAGCTAGTAATAGGTGCTACACAGAGCCCAGAGCACAGCTCTTCCGGGCTCCTCCGATCCGACCAAACTCTGCTGGGCTTCACCGGGCTTCACCGGGCTTCACCGGCTCACCCGAAGCCCCTCCGAGGGCTGCCGAGGCCGCTGAGGATGCCGAGCCTCCCGGAGCAAACGCTGAGCCTCCCAGAGCAAACGGAGCAAACAAACGAAGGACCGGAGGAAACGGAGGACCGCACCGCCGCCGGAACCGCTGCCGCTGCCGGAGAAACACCACCGCTGAGAACACCGCCGCCGCCGCCAAAAACGGCCGCCGCCGCCAAGAATGGCAGACGGACAGCCCCGTTGTCTGCCGCTCTTAGCCCCTAACACAGAGGGCACAAAAGGCACCTCTGAGGGGCTCCTAAGGGACGCCTAACAGCTGAAGCTCACAGAGCTCAGCCTAGCACGTCCGCCATCTTGGGCATGCTCACTAAGTATTGCTGAGGTTGCTGAGAAGGTGGTAGGTGCACAGCTTGAAGGGACCTGGAAGAAACAGATTACCTGGATCCCTTTTGGCTGGGTTATAGTATAGGCGCCATTGGTTGTGCTCGTGAAAGTTGATGATGTAATATGGAAAAGGCCTTGGGAAACTGGGTAAAGAGATGCTACCAAGGGAACAGTCAGATAAGATTCTGTCAATGTAGCATCACAAGAGAGTAGAGTTAGCTCATCTGGTTGTGATTCTTATCTGGTTTGCCCCATCAGGCCAACATCCACCTTTCAAGTCTCAAAGTATAATTCCTCCCCCATCTCCTTTATTGCCTGAAAAACTAGGAGAGGTCTCCTCTGAACTTCTTGCCCTTCCAATGATGTAGCTGAAGATCATGCTGCCCTGATACCTTGGTAGCATCCCTTCGTCCATATCCCAAGATCTTTCTCACATTTCATTACAAAGCCCTTCATGGCACAGCGTGTTTACTTGTGGAACATCTATCCCTGGGAGTGTAGTAAACAGCATCATCTTATCAGATTGAGGAAACAGGTCTACTTTCTGCTCAGCTTTCCTACCGAGATTCAGATTCAGGCCCCAACACTTGGAGCATTCCTGGAAGGCCACTAACAGCTGGCTTTTCTCCAGATGTTGGAGTCAAGATGTTAGATGATCCCAGTACAGATGTATCTCTTTTGTGAGTTGGTACATGGTGCATTTGATTTTTTTCTTCCCCTTCCATGTTGGACTTGTTTAGTTACACATTTTGTTATACATTTCTTTGGACTTGGGCTTTTTCCCCTTTCCCCTCTGGTAAACTGGTAGCTTGCCAGAGTTACATGTCTAAAGGGCCATATAAATAAAATAAATACGTGAATGGGAGAGGGCATAGAATATACCAGTCAGCAGCATTTCATGCTACCAGTTAACTGCCTCACCCAAAGAGAGGCACTTGGCTAGGTGTCTCTTTTTCCGGAATGTTTTTCTCCACCGTTCTCCATCAGATCTGACCCATTTTCAAACATAGTAGGGGGTTTTGGACAGCTGCTTCCCTACCCAAACAAATACATAAACATTAAATTTGGTCCTGGTCCAAGAGTTTCCATTTTTTATGTCTTCCCCCTTCTTTACAAAATTTATTTCCAGTATTCCACTGGAAAAACTATCGAACAAAAATCCATGCAGAGCATGGCTTCTGGAATTCTTTCCAAAATCTTTACCGGCAGTGGTCTACTTCTTTCACCCCACCACATGCGGTTCTGTTTAAGCTATTTACTTATTTAGAAAACCTACATGGTCATCTACTATATGCTTGATAGCCTCTCACAATATCCCATTAGTCTAGAATACAGGTGGTCCTCGACTTACAACAGTTCATTTAGTGACTGTTCAAAGTTACAGTGGCACTGAAAAAAGTGACCATTTTTCACACTTCCAACATTCCAATGGCATGTCACCAAAATTCAGCTGATTGGCAACCGACTCACATTTATGACGGTTCCACTGTCACGTGTTCATATGATCACCTTTTGTGCCCTTCTGACAAGCGAAGCCCAGGCGGAAGCCAGATTCACTTAACAGCCATGTGATTAACCTAACACCTGCATTGATTCCCTTAACGAATGTGGGAAGAAAAGTTGTAAAATGGGGCAAAACTCACTTATCAAATGTCTCACTTAGCAACAGAAATTTTGGGCTCAATGGTGGTGGTAAATTGAGGATTACCCCTAACCCTAACCCTCAAGCCCTGCAATAGCATCACCTATACCAGACATGTCAAACACAAGGCCCGGGGGCCGGATCTGGCCCGTGAAGTGGTTTCATGTGGCCCGCGAAGCCATCCTGGAAACAGTGAGGGAACGGTCCCCACTGCCTTGGCCCTGGCCCAGAGACCCTCCTTCTGCCAGAGACCCCCAGATCTGTCCCACTCCTGCCCAGGCCCCCATAGGCACCCTTGATGCGAATGATGTAGAGCTGGCCACACCCACCCAGTAGGCCATACGCACTCTAGCCACGCCCACCCAGTAGGCCACGCCCACCTGGCCCCTTGAGGGCAACCGCAATGCTGATGCGGCCCTCAATGAAATTGAGTTTGACACCCCTGACCTATACCATCAACGTGCCATAACATCACATGACCTCTACTTTTGTTGGGTTCATTTCTATCCTAACCCAATGCCCGAGTGAAGAACAAGGTCTTCATTGCCTGCCAGAAACCTAGTAGGGTGCGGCCCCTCCAAATCTTAGAGGATGGGGGATGTTAGGAAGGTTTGAGGCAGCCACAGAAAAAGGTGTGTCTTTGCAAACCCACCAGGTGGCAAAATTTAAGGGAAGAGACCTGGAGTACATCTATCCTGTCTGACCTGGTAGGAGGTGCAGATGCCCTCAAAAACAGCTGGTCTTGCAAAAAAAAAAAAAAGGCCCCAGGCCCTGTGGAGCTTTAAATGTAGCAACAGCAGTCATCCTGCTGATTGACAGAATCTCAAGCACCATTATTTGGTGTCTTGCCAACATCCCCATTATTCCTGCCAAACCCAAAATAAATAGTCTTCTGTATGAGGAAAAGTAGATGAGAGCCAATAGTATTTTTTACAAATCGAGAGACCTATTAGTAAATTTCAGACTATACCTGATCTACACTGGATTTAGTTCTTGTTTTGGGGACACCTGTGCTGTAATTCATCAAGGGACATGTTGTGCCCTCATTTCAATGATTTTACCAAACTACATTTGGTGGTTAACCGTGACAGCTGAAACCATTATCTGTAGAAACAGGTTCACAGATTAATTAACAAGGCTGGAAAGACTATACCCCAATCTTTTGCGGACTTAAATTTATGGATTTTGAAATAATGTAACCCCAAATGCTGTACTTACCTCCTCCATGTGCACAAGACACAAACTGCATGTTTGTTTGGTATTTGTTCCAAAATATGTTTAGTGCTAACTGCTGCCTGAAATATTGGACTGAAATATTAATGCATTATCAATACTAGGTAACTATTTACAGTCTGGATATTGCATATTACCAGAAAATATTACATTTTAGCTTCACAATTGCCTTTAAAGAGAATTCAAATAATTAAAAAGCATTTATTTCTTATTGATTTATATTGTCTAAGTCAGTGTTTTTCAACCTTTTTTGGGCAAAGGCACACTTGTTTCATGAAAAAAATCACGAGGCACTCCACCATTAGAAAATGTTAAAAAATTTAACTCTGTGCCTATATTGACTATATATAAAGTAATTCTCTTGAATAGGAATCAAATAAACACAAAGAAAGTATTTTATAATTACTTTTCAATTTTTCCCACGGCACACCAGGCAACATCTCGCAGCACACTAGTGTGCCGCGGAACAGTGGTTGAAAAACACTGGTCTAAGTGATGCTAAGGATAATTCAATTTTTTTCTTGATGGGCTTCCAGATGACAGATTTCCCCACAATGTTTCTTTCTTTTTTTTTCAGGTAGAAAAAACTCATCCAAATTTCCACTCTTGGAATTTTTGTATGCGTATTTATGTTGTTTCATCTTTTTTACTTTTTACCTAATTCTGCTTGTATTTTATTTATTTTATTTGTTTTTTTTATAGTGTATGGTAGCGACCGTTGCTTGCTTTTAGGCAGAGATGTAAAAAAGGGCTTTATATAAGAAGTTATTGATAGTACCATCTATTCATTCAATTATAACATAAGCAGGTAAATGACTTCCCATTGCTGCTGCCGATTTTGCCCTAGATAACTGCACTTTTTGTACATAAACTGAACCTTCATTCCAGACTGCTTATATTTTATTTGCATTTGACTTGTTTTTTTCAGTCTACATCCAAAAGAAATACATCAGTGTCAACACCTTTTGCATTCAATCAAGCACATTCTAGTCCATAAACACCAATACTGTTAAAAATATTGATTTTAAATGGTGACACAAAATAACTTTCTTTTGCCCCAACAGTAACAAAAAAACACTTCCCCTTTGCAATTAATTATCTTGTTCTTATAAAATTTTCATTGATTAAGTCATCTGATAAACATAACTGCAGAACGGCTACTATAGATGTTATTTATTTTATTTCAGGGGAGTTGTTTGCTTTATTTTTAAATTATCTGAACATGTTTAACATAAAATCAGTTGAAACTTTGCTTATAATCTTGCAATTGTCACCTGTTAATATTTAGCAGCCCAGATGGAAAAGAAAATTTAAGAAAAAAAAGTTTTGACAGTAGAAAAAAGTATGAGATAATCACACATAATTTTTAAATTAAAAATTGGACTTTCTTCTGCCAAGGAAATATATAAAACTAAACCAATGTATGATTGGCAACATTTCAAACTAAAAGGATGCTGCAGTTAAGATCAGGGATGCACAAACCTGAGTCTTGCAAAAATCATGAATGGCGGAAGCCTGATCACCCAACTCGAAACACCCATTACAGTCATAAAAGGGGGATTTATGTTTTAAAAACTCTTTACAAATTTGGGATAATAATTTTAGTATCGTACTATAAAACAAATAGCAGAAAGAGGCTATGAAGGAAGTGAGAGAGTTGAGCTGAAAAAAAGACTTATCAAGCCAAACACAGGAAGAAAGAAAACCAGCAAGATGCAAATGGGTTTAAAAGTAATAAGGATGCATGTGCACCCTTATTACTAAGCCCAAGAACGTTTACAACAGTCAAGTGTGGAAGACGTGAAAGTAAATCTGCTTAGCAAGTTATCCTTTGGTCTCTCATTAACATATTGTAGATAGGTTGTAACTTTTGCATATGCAGCGGGCTTCACTTTCATACATGTTGACAGCTTCATAATGGCTTTCTCTTCCTTTGTGGGCAGGGAAAGGATGCTAGTGCGAAGTACATTATCCCACGGGTTTCAGCTGTCAGAGATGGCAGGAAACAGGAGACCCAGGGCAAATGGAAATCCGCTAAGCCTTCCCCTTCCACCACCCTCCCTCCTCGCATGCATGCAGTCACAGCCACCCTCTTAGGGTGCATTTCCCCGCGGTTCAGCAGAAAAAACAAACCCCAGAAGCAGAACCTCATAGGCAGTTCTAACAAAAAGGTGACCCCGAATTGTAGCACGCATCCCAGAAAACATTAGACGTCATCTGTTTCAAATGCTCAGTGAATCCGCCCCATTTAGAAGGTACATTATTTGGAGGAAAGTCTTCCTTTCAGGTAAAACTGTAAGCGGAGGAATGCTAGCCAAGAGCATCCTCACGTGGAGAAAAGCCGCCACTGCAGTCAAAGCATGCAGTGGTTTTAGAGCACAGCCACCCTCTGCAAATCAGTTCAATCTGCAAATCCCTGGCCTGGCAGAAAAGTACACTAACGCAAAACAACACTACTGTCTCCTTCCCACCAAAGACTGAAAATTCTACTAATTTTCTGGGGAGGAAGCAGTGCAGTTTATGTACAAATGCAACAGAAAGCATGTAATGTGCTCATTTGCTGACTGAACCAGCAATACCCAGAGGGCTGAATCCCATTCTTTCCCAATTCAATTGACCTTTGGTACAATGCAGATCCAGCACTTTCTCATGAAGATACTAGTCCCATTTTCCAAACACAGGTCTAGTTCTTTCAAAAGCTCTAGATTTGGGTACAGACGATCCTATGTAAAACCTGATCAGCGCCACAGAAAAGGACCTGTTGGGCATTGTGCATTCACATATCTCTGCAGAGGCCCAGCTCCTCCTGCACCAGCTAAAAGGGTATGGAGGGCAATTCCTAACAGCCAGAAGGAAGGAAGCAGGTTGAAGCTGGACAGATCTCCTTCCTGACAACATCAGCAACCACATTTGAAGTGATCCAGTTTCTGCTGTAGCAAAAACTGTCTTGGGAAAATAGGGGGAAGCCCTATTTTAGAACTGGAACACTAAGGATAAATTTAAGCTGCTTCAGCTACGCACTGGCGATTATGCAGAAACAACTTCACAAGGGTAAATCACATAAAAACAGTTACTGGGGCAGGCTTAAGCCATGGTTGGGGGCATCTGAAGATGAGTCTGCAAGTTCCAGTACAAAATGGGAGATTAAAAATTCATTCAGAACTCAACCCCTGGCCTCCCCATAAGAATACCACTGCATCTAATTCACATCCATGACACAAACTAGTCCCAAATCAAATTGGTCCACTTTCAACAGAATTGTCAGCCTGGCTCAATAAGGTAAAAAATATCCCCCCAAAATATTTGATAACAATTACTTTATGGGGAAGAGTAGGGCAACATACTTGAACAATCCTGCCAGCAACAGAGTCCAGGGAGATTAGGATAAACTCCTGTCAAAAAGAAAGGAAGTAGTAGAAACTACATTGTAGCAGTGCAGAAAGATGTATCAGTGCAAAATCTTTCTCAGTATTGTGCCACTCCATGAAGCACAAGTACTTTGCAAGGCTATGAGCCAACTACTGGAACAAAAGGTTGCATTATGTCCAGTCACGGACAAAACTTGGTTCAAGAGGTCTAGAATTTGTGGGTCCTTCAGAGAAATAGATATTGCATACAAAGGATTGCACATTTATCACACAAATAAAGGGCTGATTAGACATATCCAAATTTATCTTTTCAGTTAAAGTAACTTGTAAGATTCTATAATGTACAAACCGGTGCAATCAAATTCTCGGAAGAGATTCATTTCTGTTACAGTGCAATGTTCTTCTAAACTATCCGAGAATATTTTTAGTTTGCCATTGGTTTACTCTTGGTGGGTTGGATTGAACTGACCTGCTTGGTTCTGTCTGGCACATTTTATTCCCACTGGAATGCCCATGTGCCAGAACTGAAGCCTTAAAAATTAAGGGTGAAGATTACTGCCACCAATGAGATATGACAGCATCTTCCCGACAGCTTGTTTCTGACCTCTTAGGACAACAGCAGAAACCAACAGTATGATCCACAAAATAAGATGCAACTCTAATTTGAACAAGGGAACTCGGTCTCGAGTTGATCCCTAATTTAATCTCCCTGGTAAGTAGGAGAGCAGAGCAGATAGGGAGTAGAGTATAGAGAATTCAAGTAGGGGTCTAGGACAGAGTACAAGTATGAAGCTGCTCCAGGCAGCAGGATTAGGATATTTCCACTAGCTTCTTCAGTGGAAACCACGAGCCATGCTAACTCATCAATAGGGGCCTCCTGTGGTCACTCAACACAAATCCAGAGCTGTTTCTTGGCTAGGTATATGCATAAGAGATGCTTCTAACTCTGCAGTTTTTGCAGTGGGTCAAAGGACTCTCCAGAAGCCTGACATAAATACTATTTACATGACACATATGCCCCAGTCAGGAACAGAAAGCTATGGAAGGGCATCAGGCAGTTATTAATACTGGTGACCCCCCACTCAACCCCCAATAGGAGCTTGTTGATGGCTTAGCAGCACCCAGTGATTGTGGCTTGAAGGCTTCAGTCCTTCAGGAGATCTGGGAATCTGTAGGAGACAGCAAAATCTCTATTCTGGTGTCACCAATTGGCTTTCACAGCATTGATGTCACTCACTAGGTTCTGTGCCAGGCAGATACCAAATATCTGAAATACAAATTGAAGACATGCTTGTGAAATGCTTGTTATTGTGCACACATATAACCAATACCCCAACCTTCCTAATCTTCCAGAAGTATTTGCAGTTCTAGAACCTCCAGCCAGAAAGTTTGGGGGATGCAGTCTTAACACCTCTGAACGATGAAATGCTGCAGCATGAAGCTATTTGTTTCACTCTCATGCTCACAGCACTCAAATCATTACTACTCCAGGGCAAGTGACAGACAGGCCAGGTCAGCTTTGCCCTGTCAGTGAAAGGGCAACATCCCATCTCAAAGCTGTAGAAAGGCAGCCTCAATATGTGGACTCAAGTTTCTTTCCTTGTAACCTGATGATTATAGAAATGTAATCTACGGCACCTGTTCCCCTAGTTATTATAGGTTAGACTTCAACAAGGATTTTTTCCTTTGTAATCCAATTGAAATGAACGGATCGGGTACAAATTGCAGTCACCTGAATAGAACAAAGATGTACGAATGCGGATATCCTCTCCGTTTTGTTTACTTTGAAGCTCCCTACTTTTGATTGCACCCAAACACAAATAGGCTATAAGACGAAGTCACAGTTATGCATGTGCAATTAATACAACTATTAGCTATCCACTGAAAAGCAGCTCTTGCAATTCTTTCCAGTTCCTTTATCAACATATTCCTATGAAATGAACCTTCTTGCAAGTTTCATGACTGTATCCACACATCTTGGATCTAATCTCACTGCCATCACAAAACTAACTCTGAAACAAAATAGTAGGCAGGAGAATTAGATGTGCTTTCCATGTTAAACTGATGGAAAGAGAGATAAAAAATACACTAGTACTATTACTACTATTTTCATTAGTATCATGCATTCACTATTATGACCTGGATGGAACATAAAAACTATGCAACTGACCTTTCTCAAAAACTGGCCCTGTCCATATCTGATTGCAATGGGGTATTGTAAGAAAGTATTTTATTTTTATTTTTTTTAATTTTAATTCCATTTATATCCCGCCCTTCTCTGAAGACTCAGGGCAGCTTACAAGCTTAGCAGTAGCCTTCATTCTATGTATATGCCTGCTTATTAGGGCTTTCATACATACCCCAAGCGGCATTATTACAAAGTCAGCTTAATTGCCCCCAACAATCTGGGTCCTCATTTTACCTACCTCGGAAGGATGGAAGGCTGAGTCAACCTTGAGCCTGGTGGGATGCGAACCTGCACTAATTGCAGGCAGCTGGTGTTACTTAAGGAGGCATTAGCCCACTGCTCCACCAAGGCTCTATAATAACCTAATAATAACCTAATAATGAAAAAAATATATTACATCATCCCAAACAAGTGTGCAATAGAATTTCATTTGGATTAAGTACCTGCATTGTCAGAGTACTGCCAAGAGAACAGAGTTAATCCTCCAGTAAAGTGCTTTAAATAGGGTAAAACTAGTTATCAAACTTAGGCACCATAGTATGGTAGTAGTATCATTTTGAGGTTGGGGGGGGATTTGAAGGTTCATAAAAACAGCAATGGAAACAATTTACTACCTAAAAACTTCCTGCTCTCACCCAAAACTGGTCCTTCTGTAATATCATTGTATATTTGATAACGTCTGGCCATTCTCCTGGTCAATGGATGAAATTGCAGCCTGGGGTCCCAGGAAAGTTGCATATCAAGGAAGGGTGGATGGATGGTATGTCCACATAGGGGTTACTTGAAGAGGGAATTCTCAGTAACATGGAAGCTCATACCTGTAGAAGTGCCACACCTACAAAGCTCCCTGCCACTACAATGAGATTGTCCTGGAGCCATTTCTCAAATTGACCAGCACATCCTTTAGTATGAATGAAGCTCTGCTGCTCCAGCTCCTGCAAAAAAAAAAAGGTACAGAAGAGCACATGAAGAGCCTTAAAAGCAGGACAAACTGCAGTAATCACCTCCCCTCGGCCCAAATTCAGAAAATGCAGATTTTTTGGTAGCCTAATTAAGGTCTTTCCCTTGAACTTATGGCCAAATGCACGTGCTCTGTTGCAACCAGTGGCATTCTAATACTCCCACGCAGACCCTTTTCAGAACCTGTGCTCTTGCTTCAAATTCAGATCATTCTTTTATGCTTCTCCCAGCCCTGCCTTTTTTCCTGGACAGACAGCCATCTTGTTCTTTGCACTGCAGATCCCCCACCTCACAAACGTGACCCTCACCAGTTTAAGGCGGACATCATAGCCACACTGGGTATTGAGAACGTCCTCCTGTCAAAAGAATAGACACAAAACTAATTGAAATCCTTCCTGGAACCCAGAAGAGAAATTCACTGCTTCTCCCCTAAATATCTTCAGCATTTGCTTTTCATTCCACACCCTTCCAAATAATTTGCAACTTCTACCTTCAGCTTTAGCTATTCTCCTCTTTTCCACCTCCATTCTGTCCTATCATGAGGAAGGAATTCCATGAAATGACAAATATATAGCTGGCACTCTTTTTTTATTATTATTATTTCTGTTTTAAATTTATGTCCCACCTTTTCCAACAGAAGCTCAAAGCAGCATACCAACTGCTACCCCCTTATCCACAGCCTGGGTTTCCATGCTCCTAGTCCAACAGCTTAATCCCTGCACCACACTTGTTCTCCAAATTAAAATTATCATTTGGGATAAGACTGCATTTAATCTACATACTATTTCCCTAACAATTCACACAATTAGATTCCTATGTCAATATGAGGACCTTTAAAAAGCTGCTCAGACATTATTTAGGTCTACAGGGGATGAGCAAAGTGAGAATCCATCTCACTTATTTCCGTATTTCAACTCCTTACCGCAGGATCCTTGACACAGCAGGAAAAAGGTACCCCACAACGCTCCCTGCTGGGGTTGGAGTCAGTGCAGTTGAAATAAATGTTGAGATTCCAGTCATTAGGTCCATGAGCCCCACAGCACGACCACTGCAGAGGGAGACAAGGTTACCACTGGGAAGAGTGCTCAGAAAACCGCAGCACTCTGCAGCACCGAGCAAAAAGAATGAATGAACTTTGACAAGCGTGGATATTTGGAAAATAAAACAGGAGATGGAGAAATGTGCAAGGTTTAATGCAGGAAGCAATTTTGCAATGTTGTAGGTTCATTTATCAGCCATGAGATGGCAGGTTCACCTCTGGAGTGGCCTTCACACCTTTTAATTGTCCAATGATGAGTCCCAACGAGGAGAACTTCTATACTCATTATTTGCTCTGCACTGTTAATTCACTTGGTGAGGTTCATCTGCAATAATGCTTTTAAAATTGCTGCTCTCCTATATTTTACCCCAGAGGTCCCCAACCCCCAGTCCGTGGACCGGCACCAGGCCACAGCATGCCAGAAACCAGGCCGTACAAACAAGCGAAGCCCCATCCATGGGATGCAGGCAGCACAGGAAACCACGCCCCCTCAGGTTCACAGAAAAACCTCTCCCTACAGAACTGGTCCCTGGTGCCTAAAAGGTTGGGGGCCCCTATTTTACCCTATTGTTCTTCCCTCACTTTTATGTAACGATAAGCTCATGTACGAGGGAAACAACATGCCTAAAATTACTCTTCTGTCTTATTTTCAAGAAAGCCTCTGGTTCACCTGAAGTAATATACTGTGTTGCTATCAGCATGCCCTTTCTATTATGAGTATTTCTGACAAAGTCAAGTAAATGAAGGAGGGACAGGTCTGTGCAGGAGTTTAAAAAATCCATTTTCATCATTTTTAATCTTAAATTTCTTGTGCAAAATCTCATGTTTACCTCTATAGCTTTTTAAAAGAAGTTCTAGAAAGCATTTTAGTACTAGTGAAAAGAATTTGACCTCCCCCAAAACCCCATTGCTAAAATCATGCTGATGTATTGGCTTTTTAAAACTATAAACATTGAATTACATTGTGTAAATAGTGCAATTACATTTCTTAAAAATAATAATGTAGAAAGAAAAGGTATTTCAGTTCAAATTGTAAAACTGAAGCACACGTATTCAAATGATTCAAGAATAGTATCAGGAAAGATTGATTACAACATGTTGAAACAAAGTGGTGAAGATATATCCAATATCTCACTGAATACATAAAAATCATTATTCTTAAAAAGGACTTTTTATGAGGTATCTACAGTACACAGTACTATTACTCAATTTCTGATATATGTATTTGATCTCTTCTGGGATAGAAAAAAATATGATCCATATTTGCTTTGCCCTTTTTGAGGACTGAAAAGTGACCAAAAATAAGACATTAGGATCATTTATTCAGAGCAAATGTTCAGTGTGCAATAAGTGCACACGCGCACACACACGCACGCACGCACACACACATATACAGTACCTACCTATCTACCTACATATATATATACCTGCATATTGAGTGGATAAATTGTGGTGTATACTTTGTTATTGCCATGTTAGGAGTGATTTTCACTTAATTTTTAATTTATGTTTCAATTTGCACTAGAACATGGTTTTGTCATTCTCAAAAATTATAGATATTAATGCAAAAGCACTTGAAGAGAAAAGCATTTTAACACTGTTTTAAACACTGATTAAACAACATCTTGCCTTTCTGATCAAGATCATCTTAGCATCGTGTTGTTGTTTTTTAAAATATTGTTGATTATATAATTAACACCAAAACACTTTTTTGCTCACCTTTCTCTAGGTAAAAAAAGACTTTGAAAGTAACGTTGCTTAATGCTTAACAAACAAACTTTTCTCAAATTGAGAAATAAAAAATGGATCATATAAAAGGATACTTTCAACTAAATTGTCTGGGTGTGTATTATTGATTAGGGACAATAGGCCTTAAATAGGTCTTGCCTAAGACCTTCAAAACCCCATGAAACTACTTCAAGTTAAAAAGAAAATCTCAAAATAGGAAAGTGACAGTAAAGTCAAAAATTATAAATCTGAAAGTTTAATGTATTTAATATATTATTCCTACTTTATTATGCAGATACCTACTGTGTCTTATCCCTTGTGACTTATTGAAGAATGTAGCTTCAGGAAATATATCTTTAATGCTAAGCATCTAGATTATTATCACAACAAGGACCTATGAAAATAAATGTTCCTGTGCCTACAAGGGATTTAATGCAGCCCTGGAATTCTTCCTTCTCATCTACATAACTATGTAGTACCCATTATTGCAGCATGTTTAAAATAAGAAACAAAATCCAGAAGAATTTATTATCTACTGAAATACCTACTGTACTTTAGAGCAGGGTAATGTTTGAAAAAAACACACCAGAAATTGGGCTTAAAGCAAGTAACGCTATTTACTGCATTTCTATATTGAAACTTTACACAATGATTTATACAGATGATAACTGCTATATCTAAACATGAGTGAGAAGTGGAAATTGAATCTCTGGAGGAATATTCCCTCAAAGGATAGAGACCAAATGTATATGTATTTGTGCATATAAAAGGAAGAGATCTTTAGGGGTGGTTTTATAAACCCAGGGCAAGTGACAGCAAAGGTTTATTGGAGACTAGTTAAATGTTTCAAAAGCTGTCATGTTACAACCAAGATTTTTCCAAAAAAACTCCCTATCACCGAACACAGAGGTCCCCAACCTTCTGGGCACCAGGGACCAGTTCTATGGAGAAAAGTTTTTCCACAGATCAGAGAATAGATGGGGCTTTGCTTGTTTATGCGGACCAGTTTCTGGCATACCGCGGCCCGGTACCAGTCCACAGGCTGAGGGTTGGGGACCCCTGACCTAACATACACAAACATTACAAATGGACATATTGCTTTAGATAATTTACATAACTCACATATTCCTGAGCAAAGTCTATGAGGTTCTGGAGGTCTATGTCATCGCGATATGCCTTGACGTTATTGTTAATAAAGAAATTGAGCTGATCCTTGATCCAGCCCTTGAAGATGAAGGCCAGGACACCAGCCGTCAGCTCCAGGAAAAAGATGAGCCCCAGGAACACAGAGAACTGGTGCCAAAAGAGAGGTACATCATTAGTATGCAAAGCCAAAAGATCTCCCATCAGTATGGGAGTACAATATCCTGCTTCAAGGTGAGGCTTGTTCTCACACTGACTAGTTAAGCACAAGTCACAGGAAAGGAAGCTTTGCTTAATATTTTGTCAGAGGATAGCTGATGCACTGAAGGACAAAATAAAAAAAATGTTGTGTTGCTAGTTAATTTTTAAGATAGCAAACTATTTTTTAAAATTCAATTCATATGGCTATATGGCTTCATAGCTCTATATTGCTTTCCTGCCATGGTAATAGAAGGAAATTGAGTTAATACTTTATTTTTCTTCAGATCTCTCAGGAAAAATATAATATCCACCAATAACATTTGTATTATTTTCCTAATGCTATTTCAACTTGTATTATGCCCTTTGTTCCAACTTATTCTATCCATTGCTAAAAGATAAATATAACTTTCCTACATAACACACCAATTCAAAGCATTATGTCTTGTTTTCCTTCCAGTGCCAAAATAAAACTCAATTTCTATTATGCTCTTCATACAGCAAAGACTACACGAAACTTTCTAAGTCCTTGCCTAGTTTCCAAAGTCCAGTGTCAGAATAATGCTACACCAAGAATTATCACAGTATATTTTGTAAGTACTCAAAGGGCTACATGTGAATTATCTCCATAATCCTGTAATATATGCCAATATGGCCATTTTATCCTGAAAATGAAGTGGACTAAGAATAGGAAAAAGAACTGCTTGCCAATGTCACCTTAGGAGTTCTTGGTCAAGTCATGATTTAATCCACAGAAGCCCAGTTTACATTAACAACAAGGAGAAAAAAAACAAGAAGAGAAAAAGACATACAAATTTGAGTAGGAATGTATTCTCCCTCAGTGCCCCAATACAGCCAGCAAAACCCAGCACGAACATCACCCCTCCAACCACGAGGAAAAGCCAGACTGGGTCAAAGCCACCGAGGTCTGTGATGGATGATAGATTGGAAAGCACGCCCTGGATAGAGATAGAGAAAGGAAAAAAACACAGAGCTGAAGTTGACACCACAGCCAAATTCCCTCCAGCAAAAATCAGTTTTCCTTTATATGGATGAAAAAAAATCCCAATGACATAGAATTTCCACTGTTGAGATTATGTACCCAACAGTTACTGTGCCAACTGCCTGATGGTGTGTGAAGGGTAAACTATATATTTATACCAGCCTTCCCCATCTTGGTCCCCTTCAAATGAATGAAGATTCCTGACTGGAAATTCTGAGAATAATTTCCTGCTCTACAGATTGGCTGGGGAAGGAAATGGTACATTAATCACAAAGGCAGAAAGGGAATTAACCTTAGCTTAGACTAGCACTGATGATGTTATCTAGTTTGGGCAATGAAACATCTGCAAGAAAGCATGCAAGCTCAGAGAGCACCAGGGACCCCTCAAACCTTAGCTTACCCAGAAGAATTTGCATAGTTTTTAAAACACACATGTATTCTCCCATATTTATTATTTACATTATAAATGAATTTTTAAACGGTATATATGAAAACAAAGTGATGAGAAAGAAAAAGGTGAACAGGTGGGTAAAGGAAAATAAGCTGTTTTTTTATTATGCACACCGCTAAACACAGGTTTTAAGCAGGCCGCTTTTAAGCAGCCAGAATTCTAGCAAGTTAAAAACCTCCCAATCTTTGTTGCTGCAGTGGTTACTGACAGCTTTCTGATTTTAATTTAAAGGGCTGGTTTTGTTCTATAAAACTGCATGATTTTGGCTCCAGGATATCCTCAGGGTCCACCTCCACCAAGTGTTCCCTTTTCTGCATCAGATGACAAGGACATGAAGCCAAAGACAGTGGTACACCTGTGCTACACCTAGCATCCTCCTCAGGGACATCTTGCAAGGTGGTAATTGGGTATTTGATGATGGATTTTAGTTTCTTTTAGGATGTTTTAATGATTGTGCAGCTTTTTGGGGAGAGGGGCAGCACGTCGCGATCTCAAGACGTTTCTGTTTGTTCAAGCCGGCCTAGCCTGATGGGGATTGGTGGGGGTTTTTTTTTTAATTTTGTGTTTTAATTTTAACTTGGTGTTTTAGAATTTTATTCCAACTGTTTTAATATGGGCAATTATTTAATCTTGTCTTAACGTTTGTATTTAGTATTTTATTCTGCCCTGTGAACCGCCCTGAGTCCTCAGGGAGAAGGGCGGTATACAAATATTATTAAATTAAATTAAATTAAATTAAAATGGTTATTGTGCCAGAGTTTTATTTTAATATGACTTTTTAAATTATATAATCCACCTGGAGCACTATGAGGGGAACAGTATATATTTTTCTGTAAATAAGTAAATAAACAGACTAAAATATCCTTCTAATCTGGGCTCAGTGCCAGTTTCCAAATGAAACTCCTCCACCTCTCAGCTGCTGTTTGTCATGGAAACTGCAGGAAGCAGCACTGCTCGGCGGAAATGGGAAGGTGAGCCATTCTCAATAGGAAATCATCCTGGTGACTACAACCTACAACTGCTTTTCCATGAAATAAATATGGTCAGGGATGGAGGAGGGAGAGTGTACATAAATGTTATTTTATATCTGGTTTCAGAAAATCAGAGTATGCTGGTAGTATGTGAAGATGATTGGAGACAAAGATGTAACAAGATGGGCTCACCAGCTATTGCTCAGCACATGTTCTCAGAGACCTGACAAAGCACAGTTCATTGGGTTCTAGGCTCATTCTTAACTATAAAAATGACTGAACAAACATGGAGGGTGGGAAAATAAAATTGACAGCTGAATAACAATTTACATGTACAGAGATAGTAAACCTCTGAAAAACAAGTATATAGAAAACAGCCAAAAGCTTCTTACATTCAAAAGAATTTGCTCTTTAGCTCCTCATGGACACTTAGCTGGCTAATTGTTAATAATGTTGGACCAAAAGGATTCATTATTTGGTCCAGGAATACAATCTACACATTTCATTTAAATGTGCATTTTTAGCCAAGTCCCCAGGTTGCAAGCATACCAAAAGCTTTCGAGTAAAATTCCAAAAAATGGTTGGCAAATTCCAATTCCTACAAGTAACTGAACTACTGAATTAATTATGCATATTTTTATTGAATTTAAGTAAAACTTAACATTTTCCTGGAGCCACCCACTATTTTCTGGAGACTGGTCCACAGCATTTCACTATAAAACCAAATGTAGCCCTTGGGTGAAAAAAAAACATTGCATATCTAGAGTTATATAGATTATGAATTATTATACACACAGACACACACATCAATGTTTCTAGAACTCTAATGACTGCAACCCCTCCCCTCAGCAAATGGTTAATAAAAGCCTAAGGCACAGAAATTAAGTACAATTTACTTGCTGATACCAGTTAAAACCTATATACATGTATGTTTAAGATCAGGTATTCTGTCACCTTTACTTTTTATTCCATTCTATTCTTTTCATAAAATAAGTAAAATAAAAGTTAATAAATGTTAACAGCTATGTGTTTTTTTAAAAAAAAATAAGTAAAACTAAAAGAAATTTCAATCAATTCAGTGTAAGGAACCAGCAGGACAGTGATATCCCACAAAGGGCTCAGACAATAATATACGTGAATAATTTGTCCAATTCACATAATACAGGTATGGTTCGTATACCCATACCAGAACAATTTATTACCTAGATACCAAGATGGGTTTAGATACAGCAACCAGAAAAACATTCCCTTTCTGGCCATACTTACCTTTTCTGCCCAAGCCCACAAACCAATGGCTAGGAAAGCTGCCCCCAGCAACTGCAAAAGAGAAAAGACCACCATCATGCACAGGATAACAACAGGGAGCAATTTCCAGTAGCTCTACAGTAAGAATGTAGGACTGGCAGAGCCAGGGGAGGGGCCAAAAGAGGGATCAGCTTAGAATCCCTACATAGCTACAAATTCCAACTCCCCTTGAATGCTGTTGATCCTAACTCTAACCAGATACTGTTATTTGAGAAGATTCCTGTGCATACGTTTTTAACAATAAATCAGCTTAACTGAACCTTCATCTGTAGATCTGGTCTTTCATGTGGACCTGATAAAAAACGGCACAACGCCTTCCTCATATTATAGCATTTTCTGCAGAAAGACATATCATGATTCACCTCAACTTTTGCCTCTTACAGCATCCCCATGGTCATGTGATCATAATTTGCATGCTTGGCAACTGATTCATTTTTATGACAATTGCAGTGTCCCAGGCACATTGATCACCTTTACAAGCAAAGTCAATGGGGCAGCCAGGTTCACTTTGCAACTATGTTACTACTAAGTGATTCACTTAACTGTGGCAAGAAAAGTTGTAAAATGGGTCAAAACACACTTCTCGCTTAGCAAAGAAATTTTGCCTGCCTCCACAGAGTCAATACCTAAGTAGGAATCTTAACTTTCTACAACCAAGCAAATCCAACTTTATGGTTGTATACATAGGCTAGATCGAACTAAATCCTTGTCATTTGCAACCCCATCCACATTAGCAGGATACCCATCACTTGGATATGGAGTCTAACTTGGGAGTCTTGGAAAACAGAAGGCTTGAAAACACATCATGTGGAGCAGTTGGAAACTTGGCACAGTGTGGACAATGGCTATACTGTTCCCATGGTAAGAATGGAAGATTTCTGAAACAGCAACACCATTGATCACAGTTCTTCCCCTTCCCACAGAGTAAGTCCTGCCCTCTTTCAGGGTCAATTGCTATTTGTTTGCCATTGCCTATAGGGCTTTGTGAGGGTTATCTCAATAGGTGGAATGTGAAGAATTCAGAAATTGGCCTTGTATAATATCTGTGATATTGTATGAGGCCAATCTTCACCAGTAAACAAAGAAACAATACAATGTACAGTATGTAATTATACAATGTACAGTATGTAATTAAAAATAAGACCAATACAGACATAATTGTACTGATTTAATAAGAAATTATTAAGGTAATAATAAGCTTCCTCAATGGTTCTCTCATGGATACCTTTTAGACCACAATCTTCCCAAACATGAAAATGAGAAAACTATGTTTTACTTCATCTTATTAACAAAATCAGAATCATATTTCAGTTCACTTCGCATTTACCTTAGTAAAATAAGATTAAAATATAGGTCTAATATTCTAAGAACGTTAAACCTCAAATCCTGATTTTTCACTTATTTGCTTTGATATGGTAAAATATAAAAGCAGGACAAAAATGTAATAAACAAATAAGCACATATTCTTAGGTGATTTTCTCACATGAAACTTCTATGCTAAAAATGTCATTCCAATTCAATAATGCCAGTTAGCAACATTTGCCGACTCACACAAATATAATTTGTATTATGCATAACTGAAAATATAAAATTCACTCAGTAACTTTTTAAAAGTCCCAGGCTACAGTCAAGAAAAATTTGGAAATATTATTTGGGCTGTTCTTATTGCCCATCAATTTTAGGGAATCTCTGACTTTAACATTTTTCTTTTCCTTATGCCTTATGCCATCAGATCATGTGGCAACCTAAAATTAAGGAGAAATTTTCTGAGAACATCAGTGGAACAGCTTGCCTCCAGATGTGGGTGCTCCATCACTGGAGGTTTTCAACAAGAGAATGGGCAGCCATTTGTCTAGAATGGTATAGGGTCTCCTGTTTGAGCAGGGGGTTGGACCAAAGGACCTCCAAGATCCCTTCCATTCCTATTATTCTGTTGTATTCTGCATTCTGCATTTAAACAGTAGGTTCCTGGCAATTCATAGCCAATGTGAAAGTTCACTTGTTAACCTTTCCTATCCTTGCATCCTCCACTACGGACTAGCAATTCTGGAAACTGCTGTCCCTACACATGTGGAAGACTGCACTTGGCAATAATTGTTTCAAATGGATCTTGGAGAAGTTGAACAGACATTTCTCTCAATATTAATTTCTCATTTTCTAGTGAGTTTTCAGTATCTGGTGGAATTTAATTTTTATTTGGCAAATATTTTTTAACATCTTTTCTTGCCAACTTGCTCTGATCATGTCCTTGATGTATACAAAGTATTGATATTTATGTCTTTGTGATTTATTTTTCTCCTTTGGTTTTTTTCCCCATCAACCTGTAAGTAATTACAATAGCAATGTTCAAACTGGGCAGTTTTCCTTTAGGAGTGGAAGGTAGCAAGAAAAAGAGAGGGAAGTAGGTTTATATTGTAAGAGATCAGTACATCTTCTAGAGGAAAGATAAATATTCTGCATAATAAATAAGGAGCTTCTATTCTACCACTAAAATTTATTAGGCTCACACATCAGAAATCATAGGATTTCCTTCCTAAAACAGAATATGAACTTTCAATACTTCAATTAAAGACATTCCATCAGATCATTCAGCTCTCAATTATTAACCCATTTGATGTCCTGAAAATGCCCCAAAAGTTGGAAAGTAATTTGCTATATTCCCCCCACCCCCACATGCAGGTAGTCCTTGTATAGCAACCACAATTAGGACCAGCAAATCCATTCCTAAGCAAAGTGCTTACTCAGTGGGAAATCATATAACCACAACTGTGTTTTCTGGCTCAATACTGACAAGACTATTTAATTTCATTCCTTCTGCTTTTGTTTGCTCCTGACCACTCCCTTACCTTTTGGAATGCTCACCCTGGCACTAGGATAATTAACAAAAAGGGAAATAGTTATTTATCTATTAGATTTTTAACCTAGCCATTATAAATAATTCAAGGTGGCAAACAATAATACTCCTCCTATTTTCCCCATAACAACAACTCTGGGAAGTGGGTTATGATAAGAGAGAATGGCTGATTCAAGTTCACCCAGCCATCTTTCATCCCTAAGGCAGGACTAGAATTCACAGTCTCCTGGTTTCTAGGGTAACACCTTAACCACCTGACCAAACTGGCGCTCAATTAATTAATGTTTGTATTTACATTCATTGAAGAGGAAGGGATTAAAGAGAGCAAAAAGGCATACAATGGGATATACATACTGAAAGCTATGGACTGGTGTTACAAAAACAGGTTGGTGTTTTTCTCCAATATCTCCCATGTGCAAGGGGATGGGGATGGATCAGACACAAGAGAGTTTACCTACAGAAATCACTTGGTTTTTTATTTGTTCCCCATATATTCATTCCTGGTCAAAAGTCATTCTAGAAGACAGCCATTATAGTTTTAGTACTTGAATTCAAACTGAAATTAATCCTCCCTCCAAATAAATTAAAGCCAAAATATATTTGGTAAGTAACCCATCTATCAATGATGCAAATTAGTAATAATATAATTCTATGTTTAATAAATTCACCATGCAGGTTAAGCTTTATTTGCATCCCTGAGGAACTTTGCACTTAAAAAGCAACCATGACCGATTTTATCTACTCTCCCAGGTCCTCCATGGTTCAGAAATTCACCAGAGATGTCTCACCTTGATTGTCAACAGACTGAGTTTAGTCCTAAAACATACGTAAATTTGGCCACTTCAGACAGTCTTCCGTACTGGAACTCTCCGTACAACCCAAATAAAATTCACCTACAGTTGTTCAATTGTGGAAAAAAATCCATAATTTGTTTTTTACAGAAGCAATAAAGTTAACACTGTTTTAATTAATAATGAAGATTTTGATCTAACAGTTTTAATTTCTATTCCCCCAGATGCTGTCGACAACTGCTAGTTTATGAGTGTTTACCTTTTGCTGATTTTGTTGTTTAATCTGCATGGTGAAGCATTTATAAGTAAGTAGTAAAATAATTCATTACTAATTTCTAATACTAATTTACTATGCAAAATAAATATTTTACATATGTTAAATATTTATAAGTATATACTGTAAAATAAACATTGAAAATAGAGGAGCATACTGTATATTGATAAGATGTGCATGGCCTAGTATCTATGAAATAGGAGATACGGTATGGGAATGTCTCAAATTAATCTGTTTCCTAGATGAATATAGGCATCTATTTCAAGGGGAGATACCGTAATTCTGATTCAAATGGGACTACCAAATAAGGAAAAATCAAAACTACTACAATCAAGTGCTAACTGATCTCAAACTTCCTTCAACTGTAACACAATTACACCATAACTGTCCTATAGGGATAAAACTAATGAAAGTGACGAGTAGGCAATCAGATATACAAATACACAAGTGCAAAAGAAAACAAAGATAGTACCAATAGCAAATTGGCGCCATAGCTGCAATCCCAAAACAACTGGACCACTGCTTGAACACCATCGGCACTGACAAATTCAATTCAGTCAATTGCAAAAGTCAGCTTTACTTGGAACAGCTTAAATCCAACGACAATTCCTTTAGCCCTATCAAACATCAACATCTGCTATCGCAGATCCTTGAGCAAGACCCAGTAAGTGGATAAGAATACTAAAACCAGTCTTTACATCTCGATAACTATGCTATGAACCATAATAATTTATTTATTATACTATTATTTAATTAAATTATTAATGTATTGAATTTATCAGACCTGAATATCCTAATTTTACACACATATACAAAACCCCCACTCTGCTTGAAACTGCCTATACAGCAGGAGTTCCCCACCCCTTAGGAACCAGGTCATACAGTTGGAGGTGAGCAGAAGGCGAGTGACTGAAACTTCATCTGCTCACTAGCACTAGTATCACCGCCTCAGCTCCACCTGAGATCATCAGGCTTTAGATTCTCATAGGAACACAAACCCTAATGTAAACTGTGCATGCGAGGGATCTAGGTTGTGCGCTCCTCCCCATTCATGGAAAAATTGTTTTCCACAAAACCGGTCCCTTCTACCAAAAATGTTGGGGACCAATGCTATATAATTTCCTTAAATACTATCTCAATAATACTTAGGTCCGTGGTTGCAAGCCTATGGTACAGGTGCCACAGGTGGCACGCAGAGCCCTCTCTCTGGGCACGCATGCCATCGCCCCAGTCCTAGGCCTTCAGCTGGGTTTTATAAACCTTTTCGCTTTAGGCCTCCACCGCCATGTACCAAACAAAAAAAAGGTTCAATTAATCAATATCAACTTCTCGTGGGGGGAAAAAAGTTCTCACAAAGTTGGAATTGATTGAACTTTTTAGTCCCACCCAGTCTGCAGCTACCACTGCAGCCACACCCACCCAAAAGGCCACGCCCACCTGGCACCGATGATACATAAGTGGGGTTTCGGGTTGCAGTTTGGACACTCAGTCTCTAAAAGGTTCGCCATCACTGACTCAGGTCCTTGGTTAGGGCTTGAACTAATACATTTCCACCACTCTTAGACTACGAATCTAACTGCAGATTAACCACACATTTATTATTATATAATAGTAGTTGAAATAATAACAATAACAACAAGCAACTATTATTATTATTATTATTATTATTATTATTATTATTATTATTATTATTATTATTATTATTCAAATGTATAAGCAGTCCAACAACCTATAAAAGATAGATTGGGAGGTATACAGTGTGCTAAGTCATGGCGTGTGGAACCACAGTTTGTTGATCCAAGTCATGCTACTAGCCATAATCATATTTACAAAGCACAGTGACAGAGGTCAGATAATATGTGACAATCACACCACACCTTAACACCAGGTGTGAACCCAAACTAAGATAACATACAGTACTGGGATTTGGAACAAACACTATGTAAAATACGTGCCAGAAAGAACGAGGTGGGGCAGCTGTACAGTTTTCGCAGTATGAATTTCCTCAAAACAAAGGGATGAAGGAACTTCCGAGTGTATGCCTACTACAGGAGCTGGCTTTCAGGATAAGATCTAAACTATGCCGGCAGTGAATCGGAGCTACTAACACCCTGCTCAATGAAGTAATAACTTTTTCCCCTAGAAGACGGTTCTAAGAGAAAATGCTGCTGTGTCAGAAAGAAGAGACAGGCAAAGGTGACATATTTGATTATAGGAAAAACCTTTCCCGATTCTGCTCGAAACTGCCGAGAAACTGAAGTAGGAACGTAAGACTCGGAGCAAGACATCGGCCGGTCTTCAGACCCCGACCGGGGGGCAGCGAAAGGCTTGGTGGAACCAAGGACGTCCTTGCCCAAAAACTTTCCAGCGCCGAGTCCGTCACGCTCAACGCGCGGCGCGGGACCATCCGGACGCCGCGAGCACCCGCCTCGCGCGACGAAGCCTTTGCAGGATTCCGCAGCTAGGCGGAGGGGAGCTCCCTTCCCACCCGGGGCCCCGGCACGGACGTGGAACGCTAAAGCCCAGTCACTCCACCATTCGTCCTGGCCTCCCTTCCGCCCAGGTAGAAGCGGTGCAAACGCCACTCCACCCGCCCGCCGGCCGACCGACCGACCGACCGACCGCCCGCCTGCCTCCGCGGAACGCGACTCGCTCGCGGTCACCCACCCAGAAGAGCACATTGGAGGCGAAGAGCAGGTATTTGGCGCAGCAGCTGACCTGAGGACCCTGGAAGTGCTGGGCTTTCCCTGGCATGGCGAGCGCGGGGCCTGAGCTCACAGCCCCATGCTGCCCCTCGACCGAGGCCCAGGGCCGCCGCGGGATCGCCTTGGCCAGCCCGCCCCCTGGCGGAGTTGAGGGAGAGCTGCTGCAGCGGCACGCGCGTGCACGGCGCTCTATCCGGATTTCGGCAGAGCCTGCATTCCCACGCTACTACCGGTACCATCGCCGCCGCCGCCGCCGCCGCCGCCGCTCTCAGCTGGAGTCTCGGAAAACGTGTCCGGTATGGGAACTCGGGAGCACAAGCTGTAGAATCCTCTGTCTGCTGAGGCTCAAAATAGAAGCACTTCCTTCCAAGACGTAATGCAAACGTAAAGAAATTTGCTTTTTTAAAAAAATAAATAAATGTGTTTATTGGCAATAAAGGTTCCTTTCCTCCTCATCTTACGTAACTTGTATTTTGTTGCAATTTAACGTGATTGTGTTTGTGTGTATGTACATATATATCTATATGTATATGTTAGGCTGTTTTTTACCCCAGAGGAATGGGATGTAAGGGAAGGTATACACATTACACTTAATGCTTCAGTTAGAGTGTTAGACTATAGCAGGGGTAGGCAACCTCGGCTCTTTTATGACTCATGGACTTCAACTCCCAGAATTCCTGAGCCAGCTTGGCTGGCTCAGGAATTCTGGGAATTGAAGTCCATGAGTCATAAAAGAGCCAAGGTTGCCTACCCCTGGACTATAGTGTTGGTTTTTTTTACTTTCCATTATCATCATCTCACAAAAAGCAGCCCCTTTTAGTCACAAAAAAATTCCAGTCAACCTGCTGGTGTCCCAGTGACCTCTCCCACCTGGGGAGCTCTGTGCAAAAAAAAATGCACACTATGTACACAGAAAACTGAGCCCTTTTAGGCAAGTACTAAAGGGAAAATGGTGATGAGCTTCTGTCTTAAGAGAGCAGAATAGAGCAAACATTGCTGCCCTTCATGACATCTAAGACCAACTGCTGAAGATGTGTCTTATTCTAACAGAAGAATACTCTTTGATCTCCATTTTAAAAATTAAATCCAGAGAGAACTTTGCATTAATAAACAGGAATTAGTAATATTAGTTCAGGTGTTGGAGGGGGGCTCAGGAGACCTAGATGTTGAGACAGCTGGAGCCACGGAGGCTTACTGGGTATTTTAGATGCAAATGTTTTCTTGGCCCATCATAGAGTTGTGGGGTAATAATAGAAGTGATGTCACTGTTTTAATCTCCTAGAAAAAAAGACATTCAATAAGTAACAAATAAAAATAATCAGGTTCATATAGGTAGTCAAAATCTACGGCCACAATTGGGACCAGAATTTGTTTGCTACGTCATGCAGTCATTAAACGAATCATCGCAGGGCTAGATCTGGTTTTATGACCATTTTTACTGGGGTCATTATGCAAGTCACATGGTATTAAGTGAATCCAATTAAGTTTCCCCAATTGACTTTGGTTGTGGAAGCTGGCTGGGAAGGTTGCAAATCAGATCACCACAAGATACTGCAACCATTGTAAATGCAAGCCAAGTGCCAAGTGCCCAAACTGCAATGAGACCACGGATGCGGAGCAGTAGTCATAACTTTGAGGTCAGGTCCCAAATCACTTTTTTCTGAGGTTTCCGAAGTAAGACCAGACTTGACATACTATGTCCAGTTCTGGTCACCATAATACAAAAATGTGCCTCTAGAAAGAGTGCAAAGAAGAGCAACGAAGATCATTAGGGGTCTGGAGGCTAAAACTTATGATGAATGGCTGCAGGAACTGGGTATGTCTAATCTAACAAAGAACGACGAGGGGTGACATGATAGCAGTCTTCCAAAATTTGAAGGGCTGTCACAAAGAAGAGGGGGGGGGTCAACCTGTTCTCCAAAGCACCTGAAGGCAAGACAAGAAGTAACAGATGGAAAAATATCAACCTAGGAGAAATTTCCTGACAGTGAGAACAAACGATCAATGGCTTCCTTCAAAAGTTGTGGGTGTTCCATCACTGGAAGTTTATAAGCAGAGTTTGGACAGCAATTTCTCCAGAATGGTATATGGTCACCTGCTTGGGCAGGGGTTGGAGTAGAAGACCTCCAAGGTCCCTTCCAACTCTATTCTGTATGTGTGCTCCATAATTATATAGATATCATTGTCTTTGAATAAGAAAAAGTGGGGAGAGATGTTCAAATAAAGCAGGGGTCTTCAAACCTGGCCCTTTTATGACTTGTGGACTTCAACTCCCAGAATTCCTCAGCCAGCATGTCTGGCTGAGGAATTCTGGGAGTTGAAGTCCACAAGTCATAAAAGGACCAAGTTTGAAGACCCCTGAAATAAAGGATAAAACGTCATTCAAGCACATCCCTAAGATGATTAATGATGGACCAGTGGCGTAGCGTGGGTTGTCAGCACCCGGGGCAAGGCAAGTAATTTGTGCCCCCTAACCCGTGGATTTTAGCACTCGAGTCTCAGTGGGCGGCGACCCGGCGGCTCGGATCGGATTCGCACAGCCAGCACTGCAGTGAGAGAGAGTGAGTGAGCCAGGCAGGGGCAGAGAGCTGCGAGTGCGAGCGCGCCCCCCCAGATGTTGCGGCCGGTGCGGCCGGCCCCCCCTGCACCCCTCACGCTACGCCACTGTGATGGACTACTACTACATTATGTTGAAATACAATACTTCTTCACATCTTTCTTATATTAACTTTGGCTGTTTCCTGTCTTCCACAAAAAGGTCCTCCCCCCATCCTTACTATATTCTTCCTGTCAGTTTAGCTACTCAGTTCCTGAGTGAGTTTTCCTCTTGACAGCTATTTTAGTAGACAAATCGTTAAGGCCCTATTTTGCCATTTCTTTGCCACTTAACATTTATTAATAATTCACTTTTCCTCTTTCTTCTTCTATTATGTTAGCACAAGTGTTATTTAATATGTAACAGGAATGTACTCATTAAAAAATCTTCCCACCTACATAACTGAGTAATAGTGTTATCCATTAGCAACCCATATAAACTTTATGTAGTAAATTCTGAGCACAGGGATTAAAGCTGCAGTGGGCGTTCTCCACATAGGATGTATTTTTTTTTGTTTTTATAATTAACCTCTATTTAACCTAATCCAATCATGCAGTTCCCACATATAAATATTTTAAGCATTTTTTTTTAACAAAAATGAAAGTTAGAAAGAAACTTCTGATGTATAATTATTGATGTTCTTGTTAATCATTAAAATCCATTATCCATTATCTCCATGAGCCGGAGGCCAAAAGACCTGAGCAAAAAATCCTATCTGTTATAAGCTGTGAATGCTCTGGTTTTCATTTGTGTTAGTAAAAGAATAGCAAAGAATGGGCCTTTATCTGGAGAGAGTGGTATCAATTAATTTTAGGTACATCTGAAGCCTTTGGAGTTTGTTCTGTGATTTGAAAGTTACTATATCTTTGTCTCTAAATAGATGTGAGATGGGTAGCATATTAAGTTAGATTCCACACCAAAGAGAGTAACAGTACTGCTGATGGCTGTTCTAGCAGAGATAAAAGTGGGTTTTGAGTTTGGTCTGGTCTTCATAACTTACTATGATCATGTAAGGTCTGGAACACATCAATTTTCATTCCCACCCCTACAGATGTACATATATATGCACATATGCAGCCATATGTGCATACATCCTGTAGAATTGTTTCGTTTTAGGCTGTACTTTTTCCACTGCAGATGGCCATATTTATGTAGGCATTTCAGGGCTGCATCCTGTTGCTTGCATTATTCATAGCAATTAATGAATAGCAGTGTTGAATTGCCCAGCACAAACCTGAAGTCATCTCAATTGCAGAGGCTAATCATAGGAAGTCAACTCATTGCCCTTCTTCACAGCTACACAAACTGTTTCAGGGTAAACTGGCTATCACTGCTTCTTCCGATTCAAGGGCTCTTGCACCCAGCTCATTCAGTATCTGACAGAGGAAGGGCTTAAACGCTGGTGGCTGAAGTTAGCAACACCAGAGTATGTTTATGTGCTATACCCAAACTGTACTTGAGAACTGGTTCTGTAACGCTGAGTTCCTTTAAGCCCTGTACATAGATCTTCAACATGAAAAAAATTGCATGATTGAACCACTTTTTCACAAAATGCATTGCCTTTGGAAATAGGAAAACATCACATCTTTTTACTGAAAATAAAGTATTTTTCTATGTAGTATCTCACCCAGAAGCCATGTAAAACTTGAAGGAAGCCTAGTTTTAGGGAACAGATTAGAAGCAAAGAGGCAAGTTCTGTTTCTTGGCAAGCTCTTCTGCTGCCTTGGTACCAAGTAGTTCTCACAATCCTTTTGACCTCATTTAAGTCTTTTCTGATCATAGAACTAGAAAGTTACATGAAGCACATTCTGCTTTAAGTGACATTATCTTAGGTTAAAGGCTTAAACTTAGCTTAAAACTGAGGGCAACAGGAACGATTTTGCCCCAAGTATAAATGCTTTCCATATAACTCTAGTCCAGTCAAGAATCCAGAATGCTTGGTTACATTTTAATGGGAAGAGTAGTTACATGCTAAATCTTCATGCAGCTCATCTTTAGCCATCCTGCCAAGGGTTCAGTTCAAGCCTAGTGAGCTCACACAACAAATCTGTTCTTCATAAGGGAGCCACTCTTGGTAGCTGTGTCTGCATGAGCTTGATAACCAATTACCACTTTTGAAGAGAGGCCCAGGTGTTCCTTATACACACGCCTGAAAAACAGAACAAAGTAATTTTGTGTGAGCGCCATTAAAGATATCAATCCCCATTGGTTTTTATTTCACACATTTCTTATGGTTCCTTTTAAAGAAATCCCATTTAATAAATCTAGAGCCACTTACAACAAAAGAATTGCAATGAAAAAGGAAAAACAATAAAAACATAAGACATTTTGTAAAATACAAAATACAAAGTGAAATCCATAAGATATATTAAAATGTGAAGAAAAAGTAAAGAGAGAGAGAGAGAGAGAGGGAGAGGGAGAGAGAGAGAGAGAGAGAGAACACCTAGGAGAATGAGCAAGAAACATGGTATCAGACTTTCTAAAGTCCATGGGACCTGCCACTGAAAAGGCCATCTCTCAGATAAGTACATTCCTCAGTCTGGGAAGGCCCTCTGAAGGTGACACTCACCCAATATGAATTACTCCATCCCGGTTCTCTGCCTCCCGTGTCCAAATGGCAATTTTGTCCCCTTTGGCACGAATATTGATGACTGCCCCACAGACATCATCACTATAGTCACAGAACATCTCTCCAATCAAGCACAGCAACTACAAAAAAGGAGCAGGAAGAAAATCCACATGAAATATACAGGGAACCAGATATTAGCATTCGTCTGATGTACCAGGTTTTTCCTGCCCTGAAGAGTTTAATATTGATATTGGGTGGGGGGGGAAGAATAGAATCTTGAGAGATAAATAAGAACTAGCCTTTTCTACACACTACGAACCTAATAAGTGAAAAATGCTTAAATCAAATATGTGTCTACATTCTTGGGCTGCAAGAATCCAAATGGCAGACACAACCTCAACAAAAAAATACAGTTTCCTATATGTAGTTAGTTAGTTCTCTTAGCTGCCATCCAAAGATCTAGATTTGTGTGACCCATATCTGGTAGCCCTACTGTGTTCAAGGTTACACCCTCTCTGTTCAACATCTTTTTTCTCTCTTTTCCAATACATTTTTCTTCTTCTGCCCAGTAAGCTGTTAGAAAAGAGGGGGAAGGGAAGCACACCAGATGTCTAACTAATTCCTTTTGAACACTTTTTAAATTAGTCTGAGGGCATATTGCCCATCTCCGAATAAGCGAATGTGGTCTCATTTGTGGAAAAAAGTACTGAAACTGAACAATTATATAAGTAGCTGTATCTACTAAAGAGAGACAGAGATGAGCTTTTGGATCCGTTACAGAAATATGGCCACAATCCAGAGAACCGCCCGGTTTCAGAAATTAATGGAGCAGGGGGAAAGATATAAACTGTATTCTGCTTACTTACAGTCTCTAACCAGAAACGGTCAAGTTCTGTATGCCGCTGCTGCTTGGCTAATGTGATAAGCCAACGACCACCGTGCTTGTTCCAGTTATCTTCCCACATGGGTTCAATCCCATCCTGAAAGAAAAATGCTACAAATAATAACTGCTTGCCATGTACAGAATAAGGAAGATGATCTTGATGAAGATATTCAAGTTTTGTTGCCAAAGCAACAAAAAATAAAACATGTTTTAAGTCCAGAATGTACAGATAACATTTGGAAGAAATGTTGGAGCAGTGGAGCCTTGGTGGAGCAGTGGGCTAATGCCTCCTTAAGTAACACCAGCTGCCTGCAATTAGTGCAGGTTCGCATCCCACCAGGCTCAAGGTTGACTCAGCCTTCCATCCTTCCGAGGTAGGTAAAATGAGGACCCAGATTGTTGGGGGCAATTAAGCTGACTTTGTAATAATGCCGCTTGGGGGTGTGTGTGAAAGCCCTAACAAGCAGGCATATACATAGAATGAAGGCTACTGCTAAGTTTGTAAGCCGCCCTGAGTCTTCGGAGAAGGGCGGGATATAAATGGAATTTTAAAAAAAAATTCAGACAGGCACCATCCTAATTCACTAAACTATAAGGAAAAGGAGGAGGGACAACAGAGACAGACTTGCAATCAGTCTCAGTAAAAGAAATTTTAGGATTCTTGCTGTTGATTTCTTGGTCTGGCCTACCTAATGGATGTGTGTGAGTCATACACATTCTCACTATGTGTTAGGTTACAGATACATTCATATGGAAAGCACTGGTTTTATGCCAGCAAGTAAGGCATAAAATTAAATCATTATTCCCTAATATGGACAACTTCCAAATATACTGACTTCCCAGCCAGCATAATTATTGCAGATAAAGTCCTATATTAGAACAATGCACAAGTCGAGAGAGTTAAGCTTCACAATAAAGGGATTCAAAGTATACTACTCTCTGTTTACCTTCATATAGGAGACCCTCATGTCACAATTCAGTGGGTTTGGGGTCAGGTTGTTGGGGCTTGACAAGTCCTGGAAGAGAACTTACTTTGAAAAGAGAGTAGTCACAGCCAGACGTCAGCTTGCTAGCTAGTTGGATATGACTATATAGCCTGCAATTTCAAGAACAGGAGAGAGACGTTAGCAATATAATTCAATGACTTTATTTCTAAAAGAAACCAAAATTGCATAGGTATCTCGAAAACCCTAACGCAGAATTTTTTTCACTAAATCCACATCCATACACAGGAAAGCATTATTAACTTCCTACAGCACTCTGCTGGCCTAGCTGCATTTTACATACTTCAGGTGACATTTTTAGCAAGGAGATACAGTTCATTTTCCAAACAATGTCAGTGCTATGCATTTTACCTTCATAATTATTTAAGGAATAGTTGAACAAGGACAAAGTACTCAGTTCCTAGAATTTTCTCTATAGCAGAAGTGGTGAACCTATGGCACGAGTGCCAGAGGTGGCACTCAGAGCCCTCTCTGTGGGCACTCATGTTGTCGCCCCAGGCCCACCTCCCCCTGTGGCCCCCTCCTCACTAGCAGCCCCCCCAGAGGAGAGTCGCCTTCCAAGCACAGCCTGCACGGAGCAGTGCAGCCAAGGACATGGCAGCTGGGCAGCAGGGACAAGACTCCACCCTTGTGCCCCATTATGCGCAAATGATGCTGCAGGGCGCGGGCAGAGGCCATGGCCGCCATGGCACTGCTGGGCCACCTGGGCAATCTGCAGCGGGCCGTGGAGGCAGTGGTGGCCCTGCGAGTGGGCGGGGCCTGGCTGGAGTGGAGCGGGAGTGGAGCGGGGGCAGGCGGGGCCAGTTTTGGGGCACTGGGTCTCTAAAAGGTTTGCCATCACTGCTCTATAGAATGAACCAATGGGAAGAAAGGAAGGAAGAATGATGTTATGGGTGAACAGTTTTCTCATTGGCTCACTCTTTGTGTTTTAGGTGTTTTAACATTGTTTTTACAGGCCCTTAAAGGGGAGAGTTGGCTCAATGGTTTCACAGATGTCTCATCACAGCAATTGCCCTGAATTGGGAGGATGGGTGCATATGATCAGACAAATATACACCATCCTTTTGATTCCATTTTAACATTCAGGCAGGATTAATGCAGACTACAGTATTTTGTGTCTGCAGATTCTTCTCACGCAAAAGAAGCCAGGGTGGACAAAAAATGGATTCATCTGCCCCCTTTCTTCCACAGTAAATAGCAAGACTGATCCTTGATTTATTTTTTTCCTTTTCCATGTGGAGGCTAGCAATTTTTCTTTCTCTTGTGTGCAAAGTGGTGGTGGCGGTTTGCTACTCCAGGACCATCTCTCCTTTTCCTTATCACTGGCAATCTTCAACATCCTATTCCTAGTGACTTTGCAGGTCGTCCTTAGAATATATCTTCCCTTTCTCCTCCACTATAATTATATCTAAATACAGCTACAGCTACTAGGGAACACACCTGATTGTGAGATTACAATCAGCTATACTTTTAGCAATTGTTTTTTTAAAAATATATTTTATTGATTTTTTACAATAACAATCTTTAGTGCTTAGTAAACAGTGGGGTGTCTGGGTTCATATATTTGAAAAAACAATCAATAATGATTAATCTCTATAATTCCATGATCAATATATTAATTAATGGTATGTTTCCTTGATCTTCCTTTCTTCCAATAGTATTCTCCTTTGTTAACATTAGATAAATATAATTCTTAATATTTTCAATGCATACAAGGTTGGATATAAACATTTTTTGTGTTTGTACAAATAATGATGACATCCATATATAATATCTTTTCTAACTAACTTATGTTTCAATTGTATTTATAAAGGTCATCTTGTTAGGTCACTATGTGTCCTGTTTTCAAAATTCTTATTTAAGCTTAATTTCCCCTCGGTATTGAAATCATTCTTCTTAGTCATAATTCTCTCAAAATTAATTACCTTTAAGTGTCCAGACTTTCCATTCACATACATCATTTCAGTATTTTAACATTTAATATAATGTAAAAAATACTATACTGGTTATATCTCTTATCCCTCTTACCATAGGTCCCCTTTATATCCAAAATACTTTGGCCACCTAATGAGAAGGAAGGACTCACTGGAGAAGAGCCTAATGCTGAGAAAGGTTGAGGGTAAGAGAAGGGGACGACAGAGAATGAGGTGGCTGGATGGAGTCACTGAAGCAGTAGGCGTGAGCCTAAATGGACTCCAGAAGATGGTAGAGGACAGGAAGGCCTGGCGGAACATTGTCCATGGGGTCACGATGGGTCGGACACGACTTCGCAACTAACAACAACAACAAATATCCAAAATTATCTATTCTTTTAACCATACTCAAACAAATGTTTAATCATGTAGTACTCCATCTGGTAAGTCAAATCAGATCTCTTAAGTCTAACTCTAGCATTCTTCTTTTGCCAAATAACTTTCCAAGTTAGTATATTCCACTTGCCAGGAATGCTTTTTGTCTCCCAGACTCTGATGATTTTCCTGGCAGCTCTATAATCCAATTTGTTAAATCTTTCTTATCCTCGAATTTGTTTTGAAATTATGATGGATAAAATATCTTTTCATTGTTGTGGTAAAATCTTGTAGATATTTTCTGTTTGTGTTAAGTTGTAGTTCTCTTCATTTGTAGCTTCCCTGTTTAAGTCACTTTCTTCTAGTTTATGTTCTGTTATCTGATTTGTTTGTTCATTCTTTATCACTTTCTGAGAGTTTTTTAATTGTAAGTTTAGATTGAAGATGTGCTCATTTATATCATCAAAGTTGTTTTTGATCTCATCGTGGTTTGAAATTACTGTCATTTGAATCTGTTGTAGCATTGCATACATTTCCTCCTGAAAAGTACTTGTCTTGTCTTGGAGTATTACTCCTGCTGATCTCTGATGTTCCAGGTTAGATCTTTCAGAAGAGAATATTAGATAAGGTTTCCTGTCCCTTTTAGATAAATATGCAATATCCATTTCATCTTCCCCCTCCAAATAATCTTTCACCAGTACCATAGTATCTGTAATTAGGCTTATCAAACCAACCAATCTCAAAATCCAAGCAACCAAATCTTATATAGTTCTTATCTTTATATATGGTTTTTGTAATCCAATGCGTTTCCAATTGTCAAGGCATCAGTGAAAGCAGTATTTTATAACAATTCTTCTATTCATGGGTCAATTATCAACCAGTCAGAGTTGCAATACATTTATTAGTTGTTTTAAATGCATTAGAAGAAGAATAACTTCCAAGTAACTTTCTTTTTTCAGCAACTGCTCAGATTTTTTTTTGTAAACAGCAGCAGATGCATGCAAGATTTTCTAGAAAGATGGATGGAAAAGAGGCCTGCTAACTATGTATTTTTCCTTTTTGTGTGAAGTTGGGGAGGTAGGGTATTTTATTGCTCCAAGACAATTAGTAGCTTGGGATAGGAAACTGGATTAATGTCATTAAACAACAACAACAATAATACCCTGCTATTTATTAACTAGAAGACCTCTGGATGTTTCACTGAGTTCCTGTGTTCCAAAGTTTGCAGCAATTTACAAGAAGGATGCTACTGGCATTGCCCACAGAGTTGGCATCAAATTTTGTAGATTGCAGTTCACTTGGGAGTTACAATATAGGACTGGTTTTGCTGCAGTACTGTAGGCTAAGATAGTTACTTCCCTGAAAATGAGGATCCAGACTGCATCTCAAATGCAGGTGCACCTCAAGAATTCTTTATCAGGAAGTTAAATGCCATGTAGGAAAGAATGGTTTTCCATAACTGATTTGTTTAGGAAAACTTTTGCATCCACTGAATTACTTACAGAATTACAGATACCCTAAGGCAGGGGTGTCAAACTCAATTTCATTGAGGGCCGCATCAGCATTGCGGTTGCCCTCAAGGGGCCGGGTGGGTATGGCCAGGGTGGGCGTGGCCTACTGGGTGGGCGTGGCCAGCTCTACAACGTTCGCATGAAGGTTGCCTATGGGGGCCTGGGCAGCAGTGGGACAGATCTGAGGGTCTCTGGAAGAAGGAAGGTCTCTGGGCCAGGGCCAAGGCAGTGGGGGCCGTTCCCTCACTGTTTCCAGGATGGCTTCGTGGGCCACATGAAACCACTTCGTGGGCCAGATCCGGCCCCTGGGCCTTGTGTTTGACATGTCTGCCCTAAGGCATTGGAATAAAGGAGATCCTTCTCTATATCAGTAAATTATATTTTAACAAGTTCCCGTATTTGTTACCAGTGGAGGAAAAAATAGCAAATGGCATTTGTAGCATTAATAATTTATACAGAAGTTCTCCAGAATCTCCTATATTTTTCCTCTGACCAATGTGAACATACTGCTGTTTGATCCACATGCTAAATGATGTAACCTACAATCATATTACTTCTTTGGGATTGTATGACACAAATATTAATGTGCGCGGAAGGGGATAAGGATACACTCACGCCCAGAAGTCTTCCACAGTATCAAACTTGGTAACAAGCCGCAAGTTATCTTGCCAGGTCTTGCTCTTGTCATTTTTGAAGAACCATAAGGCCCACCTATGAATTAAAGGAAGGTACAGTGAAGTTACTAAACCAGGTCAGGGATATGGTGTTTAAAAGCTAAACCAAATTATCCTCATGCTTCCTAAGGCTTATCTTGTGGAACTGATAAGTGCTCAGCTCAGTCTAAGTGTAAACAGAATTGATATTTGTAACCAATACATATTACATTTTCATTCTAGAATACCTGAAAAAAAATCAGGCTTTTCACCATTTCTCCTTTACTTGCAAAAAACTATAAAAATGAAAGTTGGATGATCTTAAGCATTTGATAATGAACAAATACATTATTTGAAGAATGTGATTCCTACTAATAAGAGAAAGAAGGCCGAAGACAGTTAATATATCCAGAAGCTGAAAGTATTTTCCTATGTGATATCTATAAACTCTGCAGATGCACAGAAGTTTCTTAACTGTTCTTTGAGAACAAACCACCAAACATTTCTTGGAAATATATACAGTATGCTTCCTTTACTGACATTTAGATGTATGTGTTCAAGACATTTATAGTTCATAAAAGGAATGGCAGGTAAGAAAAAAGAATATTGAAGCCCAAGATCTGGACATTGGACATAATAAAATAAAATGGTGTGCCCCATTTTATTGCTAATACCTGTTCTGTAGCGGGTGCTTGGTGATTTGCTCCACAACTGTCTCTCCTCCCTTAGTCTTGTGCTTTTGATGTTCTTCATGTGTGCTTGCCTAATGTTTGAACAAAGGAACAATGCTATAGCAATTGACAGGACATTCATTTTTCCCCAATTTTTTTCCTGAAGTTTTTACTGGCTAAACAATAACACAGGCTAAAGATGATGAACCCTGAAGCAATAAGGCATTACAGATTAAAGAAAAGCCCATAGATTTTTTAGAAATTGAGAAGCCCATATATTTCAGGCCCATGTTCTTTCTCAAGAGCAAATGCAAAACTAGAAAGCTTTTATCTGGACATACAGCATTAATAGACAAAACTTATCTATGTGCCTTTTCTCCAGAATGGGAGAAGCAAAATATCTCTCAAAGTTTAGAAAGTTTCATATCCCAAGTATACTAAGATTTTTCCCCCAAGACCTGTTCTAACCCCAAGGAAAAACTACTCCATAGTTTCATGTATTCCTGATCCCAAACAGACCTAGTTCCTGAGACATGAAACATCTCCTGGGAAAGACTGGGCCACCATCTCAAAGGACAAAAAACAGAGTGCATAAACCAAGGCAATTCTTGGCTAAACTCTATTAGCAACATTACACGCTGCCAAATGTCCAACTTCTTCCAAATCTTTAGTCAAAGTAACAGGAAAACAAACAGTTTAATGCCCCAGACTTTAATACCATCTTCATTTTACACAACAATCCCTAAGGCAAGCAGAGAAGAATGCTGACATTGTTAAGACTTTGCAGGTTTTGTTTAAAGAGCTAAGGAGAGTAAATAGAGCTATGAAGGAAATCTTACTGCCCAATGAGCTGATGGCCTCTTTTTCATATTAGCTGGTTGTAAGGTTTTACACTTAGCCTCACAATTGCCCCAGCATTACTCAGGAATTTAAAAGAGCCAAAAAAAGAACAACTCCTGAGCCGAGGTTTCAACAAGCAAACAACTTTTATTTTGATCAGAATAGAGTTGGGTGGCCACATCTCTCTTTGTGGCTGGTAGAGAGATGAAGGCAACAACCAGGAAAGATGTCTTCCACCTTTTGTACCTTTCCAGAACAAAGAGATCCGGTCTTGGTACTAGGAACGAAAAGGAGAAGAAAAATAATTCCTACATGATGACTCATACACAGCAACCCAGGCTCCATCCATAACTCCTTTTCCCCTCTCCCCTTACCATGCTCTTTTCATGATAAGCAATCACCTGTACCTAAAGCATGAAACATTTGCTTTTATATAACTAATTTCCCAATATAAAGCACCTACAAAGCTGCTTACACACACACACACACACACACACAAAGTATCACTACTAATATCAATATTGCCAGTGCTTTTTTTGTAAAAGAAAAAGGTGCCGGAACTCACACATGTCATACAACCCACCTTGCCTACCCTACAAAGTTCCATCCAAAAAAGGTGCCGTAACTCCGTTCTGAGGGTTCTATGACAAAAAAAGCCCTGAATATTGCTAATATCAGCCTTAAGCATAATAAAATCCCTTCACTAGTTTAGGCAAGTTACCTTGGGCCTGCTTGTGTTTTCTTTAAGCAACAGCTTGAGAATTGTTTTCATAAGCAGAAACTTTATATCCCTGTTCCGTCAGCCTTCTCCATTTAGTGTTGTAGAATCAGTATATAGCATGGTAGACACAATTTATTTGTTCTCCTAGCATAGATTCAGCACCTTTAGTAGGCCTACTAGCACCATTAGAGTAACAAGAAATAAGATTTCCCAACATGCAGAGTATTTTGTTATACTTAAAGGTACAGGAAATCCCTCATTCTAGTTAGGAATACAGGAACTTTGTTAGCTAAATCATAGAAAAAGCTTTCTATGCAGTTTAGGTCATATAATGTAGGTCTTCCGATTTATCTAGGCTGTATAAGATCAGAGTTTGGAATACATGCCAGGTTAGAAGGGTTTACTATGTGTACTTGCTTGGAAGTATACTGTATCCCATTGCATTTAACTCAAGTCCTGTATGATACAAAGCAGAACTTCACTTCCAATGTATGAATCAGCCTAGCTCCCCAACCAAAATGAGTTCTTGAGAAGTTAAACATGGAGTGGAAAAATTAACACTCCATTTTTGTGAATATTATCTCTGCAGCTTGCAACTTGAGAAAAAAGGAGACAGAAAAGGTAAACATAACTAAATTCGGTATTACCTACCATCATTGCTGCTGCCATGATTTACACAATATATTTTTTTCCAATTCTTTTTACTTAGAAGGTATTTTGAGAACCTCTTTAAATCCCCAAACCAGACAGGGTCTTCTTTGAAAGAGAAGAGAGTTGAGTGCATTTCATTTGTAGAATCTCTTAACTTCCTTTATTGGGTGGAGCATGACATGCAGGGCAAAACAAGGCCGTTAGCATGCCTTTAATGTTAAAGGACCTGAGTCAATTTCTTTATGACAAAATTAGAACAAAAACAAAATAGAGATCTGGACAGGTGGGAGGGAGAGTCATTGTAAAACTGAACACAAGAGGAATCTGAACAACAGCAATTGTGGAATAGAAAATGGATGTGGGTTTATTTTTTTGAAAGAGGCTAGCATTTGAAGAACAGGTCACTTTTTCAAGTCAAATATCACCAGATTCCATCAAGGTTTTAGGAGGCTCTTCAGTGGTGGGATTCAGCCAGTTTGCACCAGTTCAGCAGAACCGATAGCTAATTATGTTGCCTAGGCTCAGAATGGACTTCAGTAAGTGGCATTCACACAGAGAACCGGTTGTTCACATGTTTGAATCCCACCACTGAGGCTCTTGAACTTCATGTTGCCAGTTGTCATCTATCAGCCTGTCTTTGTCTGCTCCTGTCTGGGCCCAACCCACACCAAGAGAGGGCAAGATAACTGGATGCTGTACCTAGGAAGAACTTAGGACATTTTCCTGTTTAGGCCAAGAGAACAATCCTCCTGTTCCCATGCTGCCTAGAGAATGCCCTGACTGACACACCTCTGTTTCATTTGGCCAGTTAGCTTAATTGGGCTTTTACAGGCACAAACAGTTCTGATAGCTGTCATTTGTTTCAGGTATTGCTCTTCAAGGTAGTGGCCTAATTCCACTCAATAAGCTGTACTTCTGTTATTTTATGTTGGAGTTTCCATTTACAGCTCCCTGTTCAAGAATGATCACTGTAGGGTTACTATATCCTGCAGACAGAATTGTTCTGCTTTCTCGTTTTCTGATGTTAGGTTTATGTTAGGGTTTTGTTTTCTGCTTTTCTTCCCCCTGTGAATAGAGAGGGATCTTTGTCCTATGTGCGATACAGTAAGTAATTCCTGGTAAATAGTATCATGATGAAAGATGAGAAGGTGGCTCATATTATTAAGCATTAACACTGTGTACCTGAAAAGATTCAGGGATAAGATTGGCATCTAGTTTTGTGTTAGGGACGCGGTGGCTCAGTGGGTTAGGACGCTGAGCTTGTCGATCAGAAGGTCGGCAGTTTGGCGAGTTGAATCCCAAGTGCCACGTAGCAGAGTGAGCGCCTGTTACTCGTCCCAGCTTCTGCCAACCTAGCAGTTCGAAAGCACGTCAAAATGCAAGTAGAAAAATAGGGACCACTACGGTGGGAAGGTAACAGCGTTCCGTGCGCCTTTGGCGTCTAGTCATGCCGGCCACGTGACCACGGTGACGTCCTCGGACAAGCTCTGGCTCTTTGGCTTTGAAACAGAGATGAGCACCGGCCCCTAGAGTCGGAAACGACTAGCACGCATGTGCGGGGGAACCTTTACCTTTTTTATGGTCCCAATACAGGTAATCCTCGACTTATGACCACAACTGAGCCCAACATTTCTGTTGCTTTTATATAACTAATTTTATATAACTAATTTTATATATAACTAATATTATATAACTAATTTTATATAACTAATGTTGCTAAGCAAGACATTTGTTAAGTGAATTTTCCCCATTTTAAGACCTTTCTTGACAGTGGTTAAGTGAATCACTTCAGCTGTTAAGTTGGTAACATGATTGTTAAGTGAATCTGGCTTCCCCATTGACTTTGCTTGTCAGAGGGTCACAAAAGGGGATCACGACTCCAGGACACAGCAATCGTCATAAATATGAGTCAGTTGGCAAGCGTCTGAATGTTGATCCCATGGGGATGCCGCAATGGTCGTAAGTGTGAAAAACAGTCATAAGCCCCTTTTTTCAGTGCTGTTGTAACTTTCAACAGTCACTAATCAAATTGTTGTAAATCGAGGACTATATTGGTATCTTTTTATTACACATTCTGTTAATGCTGATAAGTAGCTCTTAAAGGGGTTCAGTATTTACAGGAAAGAAAATGTCTGTTATCTAAAACTGTGAGAGAAAACTACTGCGGACCTATAAGTCACTGATGATGTATTAGGCAGCAGTTTTCATTGGAGAACTGGTGATGTTCTCTCACTTTTTTCCTTCCAGATTTTCCCTGTTATTTCTGAGCATCTCATGGATTTGGTGATCTATTTTTCATTCATTAGATTACAGGGGTGTCAAACTCAATTTCACTGAGGGCCGCATCAGCATTGCGGTTGCCCACAAGGGGCCAGGTGGGTGTGGCCAGGGTGGGCGTGGCCTACTGGGTGGGCAGGGCTAGGGTACGTATGGCCTACTGGGTGGGCATGGCCAGCTCTACATCGTTTGCATCAAGGGTGCCTATGGGGGCCTGGGCAGGAGTGGGACAGATCTGGGGGTCTCTGGCAGAAGGAGGGTCTCTGGGCCAGGGCCAAGGCAGTGGGGGCCGTTCCCTCACTGTTTCCTGGATGGCTTCGCGGGCCGCATGAAACCACTTCGCGGGCCGGATCCAGCCCCCGGGCCTTGTGTTTGACATGTCTGCATTAGAAGGAATATGTTAGTTTCTGTCCAATGAGCCAGAACCCAGGTTTTGCAATGCCTTCCCTGTTTGGTACTCATCAGGAATGCAGATACAGCAGCTAGCAGATCTGTACTCTCCCCCATAATGTATTTGGTGGGCTGAGAAAAGGAGCTACAGATTTTGTACAGGTAGCCCTGAACTTACAACAGTTCATTTAGTGACCGTTCAGTTACAACAGCACTGAAAAAAAGGACCTATGACCATTTTTCACACTTATGACCTTTGTAGTATCCCATGATCCCATGATCAAAATTCAGATGTTTGGCAACTGACTCATATTTATGACGGTTGCAGTGTCCCTTTTGGAACCTTTTGACAAGCAAAGTCAATGGGGAAGCCAGATTCACTTAACCACCGTGTTACTAACTTATCATCTACAGGGATTCACTTAACAACTGTGGCAAGAAGGTCATAAAATGGGGCAAAACTCACTTAACAAACGTCTCACAACGGAAATTTTGGACTCATTGTGATCATAATCAAGGACTACCTGTACTGTGTTTTGAGTAGAAGCTTGAACCATGTAACTATTGTTGGAAGAAAAATCTTCATCATGGTTCATCCAAGCGGGGAATAAACATGGCAACTGCTTTGGAAAGAAGGTTGTAGTTTATTGCAGAGGAAAGCCAGACAGAAAGATGGATTCAACAGAAAAAAAGGGACTGACCACGTGTGGGTGGTGGGTTTTTATACTCCCTGGACTCTATTGTTTGGAGTTATTTCCTGTTTCAGGCTTTGTATTTCCTGTGTCATGTATTCTGTCCTGAATCTAGGTGTGCCCCTCTAGGAATCTTGATGGTTGTGGGTATGTCCTATTATGTCCCCTGCTTCCCTGGGGCTGTGGCTGATGTTAACTCTAGAGATCTTTCTTCCTAATCCCAGTTTCCTGACAAGATTATCACATCTGCATTCCTGCAGACTTGGTTTCTGCTTGGGATAGAGAGACGTGGGGGCAGGGTTGGTTTCTGCTTTTAAAATCCTTTAGGGAAATATATTCTGTCCTTTTAATATATTCTGCCCTTCCTATATTGAAGATCATATAGGAGCCGTGACCAGGGGGGCTTTTGCCCAGGTTCGCCTGGTGCGCCAGTTGCGACCCTATCTGGACCGAGATGCCCTACGCACAGTCACTCATGCGCTCGTGACCTCCCATTTAGACTACTGCAACGCTCTCTACATGGGGCTGCCCTTGAGGACCACTCGGAGGCTTCAGCTGGTGCAGAATGCGGCCGCGCGAGTTGTGATGGGGGTCTCCCGATACTCCCATGTAACACCTCTACTCTGCGAGCTGCATTGGCTTCCGGTTGCCCTCCGGGTGAGATTCAAGGTGCTGGTGATGACCTATAAAGCCCTAAATGGCTTGGGTCCGGGATATCTGAGGGAACACCTGCTGCTGGCATCAAGTTCCCTTCGTCCAGTGCGCTCCCACAGGGAGGGTCTTCTCAGGGTGCCACCGGTAAGAGATTGCCGGCGGACGACACCCAGGGATAGGGCCTTCTCAGTGGGGGCGCCTGCCCTTTGGAACCAGCTGCCAGTGGAGCTGAGGACTGCCCCCGACAGGACCTGAAGACCTGGCTCTTCGAGCTCTCTGGCCCAGGCTGAGGATTAATCTTATTTTAATTGGGGTTTTATTTATACAGGGACAAATATAATTTTTTAAAATTTGTTTTTAACTTTTGTATCTTGCTTTTTAATTACCCTGTAAACCGCCCTGAGTCCTTCGGGAAAGGGCGGTATATAAATGTAATAAAATAAAATAAATAAATACATTTCCTTCTCTGGGGAGCTGACTTCCCACACTATGTATAGAGCAATGTTCCCCCCCCCTGTTCCTTCTATCCATCCATCCATCCAGTTTGGCACAGTGGTGAAGGTGCTTGGGCTGAAAGCCAAGAGACTGTGAATTTCTACATACCATGTGTAATGTATTGGCTTTAACTGTTTTCTTAAATGCCTTGAATCACTTGCTTAAATGTCTGACCTAGATTTCTGTGTTGTAATGGTTGCTGTTACTGAAGCCAGACTTACTGTCTCCAGGAAGATAATTAGGATGGAAACTGTTACTTCAAACCTATTGGTCGCCACCTAGAGGCTAACAGTACAAATAGCTGAACAGCAGCCATTAGGGCTGCTTCTGTTCTCAGTTAATAAACTTGTTTGCTGTTTCAATGCTTTTGTCTCGCTTAATGCCTAAAGAACTGGAGATATAACACTGTGTTTCCCCAAAAATAAGACTGGATCTTTTTTTCTTTTTTCTTTTGCCTCCAAAAGAGGCACTGGGTCTTATTTTCAGGGGATGTCTTACTCACCTCTGGCACTGGCAGCCCCCCTCCCAAGCTAGTCCATTTCTTCTAAGGCTGAAGGAGCAGCTTCATTCTGCAGCTGCATTCTGGCCTGCATTTCGCAGTCAGGCCTTTCCAGAAGGCCACTGCAGCTGAGTACTGAGCTATGGATTCAATCCATAGCTCGGTTCTAGCTGCAGAGATCTTGCAGAACTGAGCTATGGACTGAATACACAACTCGGTTCTCGGCTGCAGTGGCCTTCTGGAAAGGCCTGTGACTGAGAAATGCAGGCCTGGCTGCAGAAGATGTTGCAGAAGTGGGCCAGCGAGGAGAGGTCTGGCTGCAAGGTAAGTTGGTGTGGGGCATGTAGGGCACCTCCACACCCCCACCCTAGCTTGATTTTTAGGCATGTGCCTCGCCCCAAAACTAGGGCTTATTTTTGGGGTAGGCCTTACTTTTGGGGAAACCAGAATATAAAGGCAGGTTGGTGTAGTGGTGAAGATGGTGCCTTAAAAACCAGGATGCTTCAGCATGACAGTCAGCAGGGTGAACTTGAATCAGTTGCTCTCTCTCAGTTCAGCTTACCTCACATGATTGTTGTTGTGAGGAAAATAGGTGGAGGAAGGAGTATTAATTATGTTCACTGCCTTGAGTTACTTATAAAGTAGTAAAGGTAGAATAAAAAATGTAAATAAATAACAAATAAATGGTTAATAGTTTTCCAAAATAAAGTAGACCTTTCAATTATGCAATCAATAAAATCCAGCACTGAACTAATTAATCTGATATTCAGGTTTCTGAAAAGAAATATATAATATTTATATTTATATATAAATATATATAAATAGAATATAATAAATAGAACTATACACTTGAAAAACAGTGTTCAGTGTTTTGATTTGGCACCTATTTTATATGGGCAGGGTGATTGAAGTTATTTATAAACTGCATGAAAGGCAATAATTCAGCTAGCAGAAAAGATAAGCTTCATTCATTTCCTGCATGTCCTGCATCTTTCTTCACACACACATACACACACACACACACGAACGCACGCACACACACGTATTCCTTGCCAGGGAAAAAGTGCAACCCTGATTTCAAAAATACAGAAAAAGCAAAGGCTGTCAAACTCCAAATAACCCAAACTCTTCACTGATAAATTTAATATACAGAAATAACTTTAAAAGTATAAAGCTTTATTGTCATTTGTTTATACAGCAGGAAATAATTTTTAAAAAGTTTCTAGTTTCTTTTGTTTTCATAACCAACAAATGTAGCTTTAGGTTGATTTCTTCTGATCTTTTGAGAACCAACTCTTAACTACAATGATTAGATTCATACACTGTGTTAAGCTATGCTATGATTTCGTTTGGCATGTTGTGTGAAATTGGCATTGTGTTTCATAATTATATTTATGGCTTTAGAGCAGATATATCAAACTTGTGACATCATATGACATCGCACTACGTATTGGGAAGGTTTTGCCATTGCCAGCAATGGGGTGGGCTCAGCTTCTGCATGATGCATCTGGCCCACAGGCCAGCAGTTTGACACCCCTGCTTTAGTGTTTTGCATCAATAGCAGTAGCACTTAGACTTATATACTGCTTAATAGAGCTTTATAGCCCTCTCTTAAGTGTCAGCATATTGCCCCAAACAATCTGGGTCCTTATTTTACTGACCTCGGAAAGATGGAAGGCTAAGTCAATCTTGAGTAGGTCAGGATCAAACTGAGGGCAGTGAGCAGAGTTAGCCTGCAATACTGCTTTGTAACCATTGCGCCATCATGCTTCATCAATCCAGGCACTTGAACTTATTAAACAAATTATAGTTAAGGAAACACAGAGATATTATTACAGGTGACCCCCTACAAGCCTAAGTCTCGGTAATCCACCTACACAGAGAGAATGCAGAGCAGCTGATTTGGCACTGAAACTGAATCAGTGACAGAAAATGTAATATCATTGAGATTCATGCAAGCTTTCTCAGATAAACACCCCAGGAGATATTTTAGATGGAGAAGTCAGAAGTATAGAAAAGAAAGGACAGAATTATGTAATAGAGAGCAAATCAGAAATGCAGATAAAGCATTTGAATATGTATAGGAATGATGAGAAAAAGATAGTAAGAAAAGATTATACAGATGGGTGAAGAAGAAGCCTTAAATTGTAAATGCTTGGAACTTAAAGTTGTTGCAGAAGCAAAACAGGAATCCATCTGAAAATATGAATACCCTGGAAGCGCAAACATCATGATGGGACAGAAAATAAATCATTGCTACAGCCCAATGTTTCTCATGCTGGCTGGGGAATTCTAGGAGTTGAAGTCCACACATCTTAAAGTAGCCAAGACTTAGAAACACTGCTATAACATCCTGAGATGTGTAATGTATTGGGCTTGTCTTGTTAAGGGAACACCACGTGGGTTAATTGCTGGAAGGTTGCTTGAGCAGGGAAGCTGGCTAATGGCTCCCAGCTCCCCAGACAACCTGTCTTCAGTGCCGCTATTGGTTGCTTCTAGGGCAGCAATAGGTTGCTTTAAACCTATTGGCCGCCACCTAGAGGCCAGGGTATAAATTGCTGAATTCGCAGCCCTGTTTCTCAGTTCAGATCCTACAAGCAATAAACGATTATCTTTGCTGAACTCACTTGCCTCGTCTTTGTCATTAAACAACGAACCCAGTACATAACACTGGTGACAAAGGTGGGATCCTGCTCCTCCAACTAAGCTGAAAGTCACTAGGGGAGAAGAAGCGCACGCCTGGTGAGAAAAGCAATTCCCCCCCTACGGTCGGCTAGCACAGCCACGCTAGCGATGACGCACCCAGAGGACCAGTCCCTGGGCAACGGAGGAGCAGGATTCAAAGACGCCAAGCACCAGCTGCGAAGACCAGCAGAAATGGCCAAGGTTGGAAAGCTGAGAGAATTCAACATTAAGTAGCCAGAAGAGTGGCCCTCGTACCTGTCCAGGGTTGAGAACTACCTTCGAGTGAACCAGGTCGCCGAGGACAGACTGAAGGCTGCCACGCTCCTCTGTGTGTGCGGCCCAGCAACGTTCAACTTAGCAGAGAACCTGTTTGCGCCAATGCCATTGGAGTCCGTATCCTTCGTGGACTTGAAGAAGTTCAGAGAACATTTCCAGCCCAAACTGTCAGTGTTCACTTGGCGCTATGCTTTTGAGCAAAGAATACAGCAACCAAGTGAAACCGCGTCTGAGTACATCATGGCCTTGAGGCAGGCTGCACACCTGTGCCAGTTCTCCGACGTCGAGGAGACACTACGAGACCGGCTTGTCTGCAGTCTCCACAACCGAGAGCTACAGTAGAAGCTTTTCGCCAAAGAGCTTCTGTTGTTTTCAGATGCACAGAAGGAAGTCATGGTGGACAAAGCTGCCGCCAGGGCCGTACGAGCCTTTCGGTCCGCCAAAACTGCACAACGCGAAGAAGCCGTCCACCGCGAGGACACCAAACACACAGAAGACCCGAAGACAACACAGAAGTCAACAAGTTACACAGACAACTCGACCAACAGCGTTGCAGCAACAAGCAACACAAGGCCACTTACAAGGCAGTTCCCTTCCTTAGATGTCCAGGTTGTGGTGGCCACCACCAATGCTTGGACTGTAGGTTCCGGACAGTCACATGCCGGGCCTGGGGGAAGACAGGTCACATCACGTTCATCTGCAGAGGTCACCAGAGGGACCGGCCATCGAATCGCCAGTCAGAAGATCCGACCAGGAGAGGTACCGGGGCCCCGGGTCAGTACAGTGTGGGGTTTTGCTCCAGCCGCAGAAGTATTTGCCGTACCGGGGCTTGCCATCCAATTAAGCCAAAGTATAGACTCCAGGTGGAGTTGCAAGGGGTCCCCTGCAAAATGGAGCTAGACACAGGCTCTGCCGTTTCTATTATTTCCCTTGAAACATTTAATTTCGTTTGTAGTCGCAGTAAGAAATGGGCCAAGCTGAGGCCTTCTGACATTGTACTAACTGATTTTCAGAATGCCAGAGTCGCAGTCAAGGGTGAGGCCACACTAGCCATTAAATTTAAGGGGTTTTCAGGGCACCTGGATGTTGTCATAGTAGGGGGCCAGCGAACGAGCCTGATAGGGCTCGATTGGTTTGATGCACTAGGCACTAGTGTTTAAATTACAATTTTAACAAAGGCAGTAGAAAAAGCAGATCTCTGAGATAGAGAGAGAGACAGAGAAAGATGTCCAGAAAAGAAAATGACCCTCCCAAGACAGCCCATTTCTAACATGTTTGCTGTGAATAAGTCAGGGTAGATATAGATCTTTTAATCAGTTTGCTGAATACCTTTATGGATAAACCAACATTCAACAGCTTAATGGCTCACATCTCTTTTGCTCAGGCAGACAACAATACTATGTTTGGGGCAGTGTTTGATGTATCTGCCCACCCATATAATTAGTAAGTTGCTTTGGTTTTAAATTCCTGTCCTCATAGTCAAGCATGTTGGTCCCTCACTATATTGTCTGCAGCTTTTTCCTGCCTGTCCAGAAACAAACTATTTCTTTTTTTGGGTCAAAATGGACAGCAAGAACCCCCCAACAGGTTCATTCCTCTAAAACATCTGCTTTGTTTAAAAGTACCCAAACAGTGGTACCTGGAGATTCAGAAGAGGTATTATTATTATTTCCAAACTTCTGAAATTCATACATTCAGACTGATGAAACAGAGCTACCTTTAAGGATATGCAATGCATCTATCCTAGCTTCACCACTCCAGAGTGGAACAGAAATCAATATACGGGTTTTTCAAAGAGCTCACAATATGTATCTTGTTTCAGAAATCTTTATAATAACAACTGCCCAGATGGATGTCTGAGCAAGCAGAGAAGAGCTTTGGCCATTCTAAGCCAGCATGATAGCATTGCAATTGTTAGGACTCAGACTTATTTGTGTACATTTTCCATGAACTTGCAGTTCTTTCACAAATTGTACATTGCCCCAATTGGACACAAAGCTCCAAAATGTTTCATGAAATTTTTTTATTCCTATAATAATGTCCCATTCCTATGTCCTTCATTTGAAAGTCTTATATGTTCCTCTATATTCATTGACACTTGTATTCATTCAGGTGTTCCATGATCTAATCTCAGTTTCTTCAGGAGAAAAAGCAATGCCTAGAGAGCTGTTGGAGGTCGAGCCGATCCGAACCCGACCGGTTGCGGTTAAGAACCTATATTAGGTCTTATCTCGCAGCGATGAGGGTGGCGAGGTGTAATTACTTCTCTACCCTCATTGCGTCCGCAGATAATCGCCCGGCCGCCCTGTTTAGTGTGACTCGCTCACTTCTTAATCAGGAGGTGAGGGAGGATCCCTTGCAGGGTCGTGCCGAGGAATTTAGTCAACATCTGTCGGATAAAATCGCTCGGATTCGGACCGGTTTGGACTCCAGCTGGGCAGAGTCGGGCGATCAGGACACGGACGGTCTTGTCAATGTTATCTGGGAAGAGTTTGATTCTGTGACCCCTGATGAAGTGGACAGGATTATGGGGAGGCTGAGCTCCTCCACATGTTTGTTGGACCCGTGCCCTTCCTGGCTGGTTTATGCAGCTAGGGAGAGGACACGAGGCTGGCTCCTGGCGGTTATATCTGCTTCTTTGAGTGAGGGTTATTTCCCCACCGTCTTGAAGGAGGCGGTGGTGAGACCTCTCCTCAAGAAGCCTGCCTTGGACCCAGCTGTATTGAACAACTTTCGTCCGGTCTCCAACCTTCGCTTTCTTGCGAAGGTTGTTGAGAGTGTGGTGGCGCATCAGCTCCCTCTGGTCCTGGATGAAGCGGATTATCTGGACCCCTACCAATCGGGTTTCAGGCCCGGGTACAGCACGGAGACGGCATTGGTCGCTCTGGTGAATGATCTCTGGAGGGCTCGGGACAGGGGATATTCCTCTGTCCTAGTCCTATTAGACCTCTCGGCGGCTTTCGATACCATCGACCATGGTATCTTGCTGCGGCGTCTCAGGGGATTGGGAGTGGGAGGCACGGTTCTTCGGTGGTTCTCCTCCTATCTCCTGGGACGTTCGCAGTCGGTGTTGGCAGGGGGGCAGAGATCGACCCCGAGGTCTCTCGCTTGTGGAGTTCCTCAGGGGTCGGTTCTCTCGCCTCTCCTGTTCAACATCTACATGAAACCGCTGGGTGAGATCATTCGTGGTTTTGGAGTTGGGTATCATCAATATGCCGATGATACCCAACTTTTCTTTTCGACCCCAAACCACCCCAGTGATGCCCTCGCTGTGATGTCCCGTTGCCTGGAGGCGGTTCGGGTCTGGATGGGGAGGAACAGACTTCAGCTCAACCCTGACAAGACTGAGTGGCTGTGCATTCCGGCATCCCGGGACATTCAAAATGTTCCACCTCTTTCTATGGGGGGTGAGCTCTTACCCCCCGTGGATAGGGCTCGCAACTTGGGAGTCCTCCTAGATTCACGGCTTACCCTAGAAGATCATGTAGTGGCCGTGACTAGGGGGGCTTTTGCCCAGGTTCGCCTGGTGCGCCAGTTGCGGCCCTATCTGGACCGGGATGCCCTGTGCACGGTCACTCATGCGCTCGTGACCTCTCGCCTTGACTACTGTAATGCTCTCTACATGGGGCTTCCCTTGAAGACCACTCGGAGGCTCCAACTGGTACAGAATGCGGCCGCGAGAGTTGTCTTGGGAGTTTCCCGGTACTCCCATGTTACACCTTTGCTCCGCGAGCTGCATTGGTTACCAGTTGTCTTCCGGGTGAGGTTCAAGGTCTTAGTTATGATCTTTAAGTCCCTACATGGCATGGGTCCGGGGTACCTCGGGGACCACCTGCTGCCGGCTTCAACTCCCCTCCGCCCTGTGCGTTCCCACAGAGAGGGCCTCCTCAGGGTGCCTCCGGTCAGGGAATGCCGACTGGCGGCCCCCAGGGGGAGAGCCTTCTCTGTGGGTGCCCCGGCTTTGTGGAACCAACTGCCGGTGGAGCTCCGGACGGCATCGGACCTCCGAACTTTCCGTCGTGGTCTGAAGACCCATTTGTTTGAATTGGCCGGTCTGGCCTGATGGGGGAGTTGGGTTTTAAATTGTCTTTTTAGATTGTATTATTGTTTTTAATTGGGCACTGATTTAATCTTTGTTTTAACTTTTGTATAGTATTGTATTTTTATTTATATGCCCTGTGAACCGCCCTGAGTCCCCAGGGAGAAGGGCGGTATATAAATTAAATAAAACAAACAAACAAACAAAACAATGCAAACCCCCTAATAGTAATGTTTGCTTCTTGTAACTCAAGAAGTAAATTTTTCCTACAAATGGAGACTCAGCATTAACTTGTTTTCAACACTTTTCTCCATGGAACGTTAAGCCATTCTCCTGTCAATCATGTCATCTGCAATCTAATATGGTACAAATACATAATGCAGAACAACAACTATCAAAAAGCATGAATTACGTAATTCATTTATTATAAAATGTGCTCCTACAAATCTGTTATATTATATCTACTCAGTGGAGTATAATCTTTTAAATTTTACATAAAGTTATAACCATATAAATTGCCTTTAAAAAAAAGTTACTAAACGTAGTTTCTGGCTATTATGTCTTTATATTTTTATGTGATTATAGATACATGTATACATAATGTAAGGTAACTCTCACGAACTCTAGATCTGAAGGCACTGTGAAAGAATTCCAATGGCTGCTATGTGTTACATGTAAACCTTATTTATAGTGGAAATCAAAGTTTATTTATTCACTGTGTTTAGTGTCTTTTTTCTCCCCCCTGCATGGTATAGTACAGGGGTGTCAAACTCAATTTCATTGAGGGCCGCATCAGCATTGCAGTTGCCCTCAAGGGGCTGGGTGGGCGTGGCCTACTGGGTTGTCGTGGCCTACTGGGTGGCCGTGGCTAGAGTGCGTATGGCCTACTGGGTGGGCGTGGCTAGAGTGCGTATGGCCTACTGGGTGGGCGTGGCTAAAGTGCGTATGGCCTACTGGGTGGGCATGGCCAGCTCTACATCGTTCACATCAAGGGTGCCTATGGGGGCCTGGGCAGGAGTGGGACAGATCTGAAGGTCTCTGGCAGAAGGAGGGTCTCTGGGCCAGGGCCAAGGCAGTGGGGGCCGTTCCCTCACTGTTTCCAGGATGGCTTTGCGGGCCACATGAAACCACTTCGCAGGCCGGATCCGGCCCCCGGGCCTTGTGTTTGACATGTCTGGTATAGTAGATTTAAATTATTGGGATTTGATGGGGGGATAAGAGGGATGGCTTCCACCTGCCTTTTGTTTTGGGAATGGAGTAATATTTGTTTCCATCCTGGTAAAAACCGGCCCCCACACTCACAAACATATACTGTATGATATACATATTTAAATAGTGATACATTCAGTATATATCTAACCAGACCAAAATCTGTCTAATGGGACTCTTCTTTGCTCTCCTTCGTCTTGTGCTTATTTTCATGTGTTGCAAATTCTATCAAGATAGTCTCTCTAGCCCCCAGAGCCAATATACAGGAAGGTGGAGGAAGAGAAGAATCTGTTTCACTGACAGATGCCAATCTCTCTGTATTGACCAAGGTTATTGGTTTAACCATCTAAAACTGACCCCAGATTATTACAAGTTTTTTAAATTTAGCAACATTCTTACATTAAATCTAAAATTTGTATTAATTTGTCAAATGGGATCATTGTCTTCAGATCTGTGTATTTATATTCGATTTATATAGTTCTCATCTCAAAGAAAGTGGCTGTGAACAGCAAACAAACAAGAAACAGCAGAAAACCAACAAAACATCAAAATGAATAGATAATCAGCAGCCAAGATAAAAACAACAACCATAACTTTTCTTACTTTGGACACATTATATGAAGACTCAGCTCTGTGAATAAAGCTGTAAGGCTGAGAAAGAGAAGAGGATGATCAGAAGCAAGGTGAATGGACTTAGTTACAGCATCAATGAAGGGATGCGGTGGCTCAGTGGGTTAGGACGCTGAGCTTGTTGATCAGAAGGTCGGCAGTTTGGCGGGTCGAATCCCGAGTGCCGCGTAACAGAGTGAGTGCCTGTTACTCGTCCCAGCTTCTGCCAACCTAGCAGTTCAAAAGCACGTAAAAATGCAAGTAGAAAAATAGGGACCACTACGGTGGGAAGGTAACAGTGCTCCGTGCGCCTTTGGCGTCTAGTCATGCCTGCCACATGACCATGGAGACGTCCTCGGACAAGCACTGGCTCTTCGGCTTTGAAACAGAGATGAGCACTGGCCCCTAGAGTCGGAAACGACTAGCACACATGTGCAGGGGAACCTTTACCTTACAGCATCAATAAGTGCACTATTGGAGATCAGGGTCAAAGTGTGATGGAGAAAGTCTACCTATGTCAGGGGTCAGCAACCTGAAACAGTGAAAGAGCCACTCGGAACCGGTTCCCTCACAAAAGGAAAAACTGGGAGCTGCAAAAAATGTGTGCGCATGTGCGTACATGCACACATGCGCAGAACAGGGTTTGACTGAAGAGTGGAGCCAAGGCGAGATATGCACCTACCCTGCATATTTGAATTGATTGGTTGAACTTTTTAGTCCCACTTTATTTTATTTTTTTGGACTGCACATGGCAGAGGACTGGGAGCCGCGGGTTGCAGACCTGTGACCTATGTGGTTGCTATGAGTTAAAACAAACTTTATGGCACTTAATCATATATATAAATATTAATATGTGTGTATATACGTAGAATAGAATAGAATAGAATAGAATAGAATAGAATAGAATAGAATAGAATAGAATAGAATAGAATAGAATAGAATAGAATAGAATAGAATAGAATTCTTTATTGCCCAAGCGTGATTGGACATACAAAGAATTTATATATCCAGCTATGTACATTTTTACTTAGTAAATCCTATGAAAATCAAGGTGACTTTTCAGGTTGCATTATGAAAGATCTTTATATGACACAATTTTTTTAAAAATTCCATTTATATCCCGCCCTTCTCCGAAGACTCAGGGCGGCTTACAAGCTTAGCAGTAGCCTTCATTCTATGTATATGCCTGCTTATTAGGGCTTTCACACACACCCCAGCGGCATTCTTACAAAGTCAGCTTAATTGCCCCCAACAATCTGGGTCCTCATTTTACCTACCTCGGAAGGATGGAAGGCTGAGTCAACCTTGAACCTGGTGGGATGCGAACCCGCACTAATTGCAGGCAGCTGGTGTTACTTAAGGAGGCATTAGCCCACTGCTCCACCAATTTGCTTGTTCCAATAGGCCAATCAGATGCCAAGGAAGGAATTTTTTTTTCTGTCCTGAAGGTCAACCACCTCCTGAAGCCTATGTAGACTTAACTATGCCACCTGCCTCCCTCAACTGTTTACTCTCGCCTTCTTCCAAGTGGCAGGGCAGCTTTTCAGTCCAGACTAGCTAGCCTACGGCTTCTTAGCCACACTAGAATCTACTTAGGTTCAGAGCCTAGAAAAAGGCTGGCTTGACCAGGCCACTTTCTAAAACCTCCTTTTCTGAGCTAAATCGACGCCTATTTGGACACTCAGACAAGGCCTGTGGTTTGGCATCCCGGCAGCTGCTTTCTGAGCTCAGGGTCTGCCCCGCCTCCCTCTCTCTACGCCAGGGGTCTTCAAACTTGGCCCTTTGATGACTGGTGGACTTCAACTCCCAGAATTCCTCAGCCAGGCGTGCCTGGCTGAGGAATTCTGGGAGTTGAAGTCCACCAGTCATCAAAGGGCCAAGTTTGAAGACCCCTGCGTCTACGCGGTATCTAAGAGCCGCCACCACCACCACCCACTAACCTCTCCACGGTGCCCCACCCCTCGGTTCTTCTCATTGCTGGAGCTCCTTCTCAGCGAAGGGGCAGGTAGGTCTGTTGCCTTCTTTCCGATCTATCCCCGGGGTCAAGTCACCGGGCCGTAAGGTAGACCGGAGGTGTGTGTGTGTGTGGGGGGGGTCTTGCTGCTGCTGCTGCTGCATCTGGGCAGGACAGAAGGGCGGGGAGCCCCGATTGCGTGCTCTGATGAAATCCCCTCGCCGGCGGTCATAGGGAGAGGGCGGCTCATTGCAATATTCAGCAGCGGTAGCCACGGGAGGCTCCGTCTTTCGTCCGCTCGCTCCTCTCCGCCTCCTCCTCCTCCGCCTCCTCCTCCTCCTCCTCCTCCCCCCACCCACCCACCCCAGCTGCTCCATGGCAGAGCTGCCCTGACTCCCCCGCTGCACCGCGCCGCCTGCCCAACGGCCCCGCCCGCCAAGCCGCTCCGGCCCGGAATGATCTGAACCCTCCGACGGACACGCAGCCGAGTCCAGCGCAATCGCCGATCGCAGGTGAGGGGCGCCTCGGCACGCTTCCTTTCCCCCCCCCGCCCGCCCGCCCCCAAAGAGCCTGGAGCGTCCGCTTGGACGGGGGGAAAAGGACCGGGGAGGGGAACGGCAGGTCGGTCATAACGCTGGCCCTGAAGGTGAAGCCCAGGCTCGGTCTCTGCGCAGAGGGTGGCCATCGCTCTCCGGCATAAGCCGAGCCTTTCCTCCGCTTCCTTTGGAAAGCGGAGCCAGGAGGACTTGGATCGGTATGTAGGGAAAAGGAGATGGCTCGTGGTCTATCTTTTCCACCAAAAAAACAAAAAACAACCCGCGGCCATTCCTTTTGACTCTCCCCATTTCCTCCTCTGGTTTCAAGGACGCGGAGTCCCCCCCTCGTTTTCGCCCTCTTCTTCGTGGGCGAAAAAGCATCCTCTCCGTGACCGGGAGCGATGCTTTTGAGGAACGGGGCTGGAAAGGGGTGGCTTTCCGCCCCCGCGGCTGCAATCCCTGAGTCAGGCGAGGTAGGCCAGATCTAGGATGGCAGATCAGGGCGAGGGGGACCAGCTGTTGCAGCAGTGATAACTATCCCCAGACTTGTTGAATTTTATTTTTTTTTTGGGTGGGGGCCGCGCGAAGGTTACCCTTCCCTGAGCGACCAACCTGGACTCCCAACAATGGCTATGGATGTGCCCAGACATCCCCACCCTCCCTTCCGCTCCTCTTTTGGAGACCCAAGAGAGAGACGGTCTCCTGTCTGTTCCAGCACACTTCCCTGGCAGGAAGGTAGTGCTTGCAATGAGCTATTGCTGAAGAAGATTATGAACGAGGTGTTTTTGTGACTACTGTACTGTGAAGTATATAGAGCCTGAGCTAGTCCCCATCTCTTTAAAGCCTGACTCACCCACCACCATCCCCATCCCCCGATCATCTTATCCTCACTGGGAGCAGCAGCGCCCTTTGCTGAAGCCATCTTCCATCCCCGTGTCTTGTCTCCGTGCAGAGCTCAGTGCCGGGATGGATGCGTTTATGAAGGGCTTCTCGAAAGCAAAGGAAGGGGTTGTTGCTGCAGCAGAGAAGACCAAGGAAGGGGTAGCAGTGGCAGCCGAGAAGACCAAGGAAGGCATGCTCTACGTTGGTAAGGTTGCTGCAGGCAAAGCTGCAGAGCTGCCCCTCTCACTATGCGCCCCCCCCCCTTGCAGGGAAACAAATCTGCCAAGCAGAGAGAGGAAGGATTAAAAGAGGAGGAGGAGGAGGAGGCGGGCTTCCATTGGTTAGGGTTTTATCATTATTCTAGTTGATTTTTCCAAAGTGACAAGTGGCTTCTCTTCCTCAACAATCATTTCTGTATACGGAATGATTATAGATAAGAAACCAAAAAAAAAAAGAGTCCAACGGTATGGTTCCTTTCTGAGCTTTCCTGTATCCAGTCTTTCTGATTGCCTTCAGTATCCAAAAGATTTCATCTTTTAGGATTCACCTTTACCTATGAGATTATGTTTGATTTCCAAGTAATTATCAATGTGTGTCTCCTTTTCTTTGTGATTGATCAGATTTCTCATCCAATTAAGAGACACAGGTTGAATGCACTGGTTTATTTAATTTGGGTTTAGTATGTTTTGCGAACCCAACCTTTAAAAAAAGCCTCTCTACCTTTTCCTTCATGGTTTGAGGCAGCTTCAGTTCTGAGATGTGATTCCCTTTCTGTAAAGATGCAATTCCAGTCATGAGGTGAGTGTTCTGGAATCTTTCTGCTACTCCACACATAAGATGAAATGCTTTCATTCTGCAGGGGGGGAAAACATTGGGGTACCTTAAAGCCTTTTTCCTTCAACAAACTCTAAGGCTATATAGTTCCTTGGGAAAAAGCAGGGATGTGACTGCTTATGAATTCATCTTAATGTTAAATTTCAGCCAGTTTGATAAATTCACCAATGAGCAGCCATTCCCAAAACACTTGAATAAATCATGCCTCCACTGATATTATTGATTGAGATCCATTCCCAAGTTCTCCATTCCAGAGATTCATCTATCAACTTCTCATCTTCATTCCATTTTGTCATTCATCATCTTAGTGCTGACTCACAACCTTCCTGAATATTTGCTTTTCTTCCTTGTAAAACTAAGCTCAATAAATAAAATAATCATCGAATGAGTGCAGTTGTAACTAATTATAATTGTGATGCCATTTGCAAAAAGCAAGGCAACAAAAACCTTCAGCAAGACCATAAAGTTCGGATAGTCTTTGACTTACAACCATTCATTTAGTGACCATTCACAGTTACAACAACACTGAACAAAATGAGTTATGGCCATTTTTCACATGATCATTACAGCACCTTTGTGGTCACATGATCAAAATTCAGCTGCTAGGCAACTGGCGTGTATCTAAGATGGTTGCAGTGTCCTGATGTCACGTGATCACCTTTTGTGACCTTCTGACAAGCAAAGTCAAGGGGGAAGCCAGAGTAACTCAACAACAGTGTTACTAACTTAACAACTTCAGTGATTCACTTAACAACTGTGGCAAGAAAAGCCAAAATTGGGGCAAAACTTACTTAACAACTGTCTTGCTTAGCAATGGAAATTTTGTGGTTGTAAGTCAAGATCTACCTGAACCAAGGTCAAAAGGAAAAAATTTAAAATAGTAATTTATAACAGCTTTTTCTCTGATATATTTACAGAAAAAAATAATGAGAGAGAGATAGAGAGATGTGAATGAATCTAATGCTTTAAATCAGGAATTTGAATTAGGAAAAAAACCAGTTGTAATAAACAAAAAAAGCAATATGATGTAGACCCTACTATCTCCTAGCTTGGATACATTCCATTCAACTCTTTTCTAAATTTGTATTCCTTGGCCAATTAGGAATTTGGCCTTAACTTGATCAGCTCACAATCCAAACATCAAAGGCAGACAATAAAGTTGATTCGAGCTAAATGTGAATCCAGGATTCCCCCCCCCCCAAAACTCTACATTTTGCCAACCCAAATCATAAAAACATCTCCAACTGTGATCTGCCATCATGGGGAGTACTAGGCACCACTTAAGAGAAATGCTGGTTAAACTCTATAACGATAGACTAGCAATGGCTATTAGTCTTTATAGCCGTATAATATCTCTTGAATTGCAAGCACCAAGTTTTAAATTCCAACTGTTCGAGAATGGTCAATCAAATTGTGACAGATCGTCCTGCAGAAAACTGAGTTACGAGTTCACTAAGATTTTTTAGTACATAATCAGCTGGTCAGTCAGTCAATCAATCAATCGAGTAATAGTGCAAAACAACTATACTAGCCCACCTAATGTGTGATTTCTGAATATATATTTGGTTAGCCGCTGCGTGCCACAGGAGTAGATTCAAAGAGCTCTTCACTGATGCAGCTGTAGCTGCAAAGACTTCACCTTGAGAGAGAGATGGGTGGTCTCTAAATTTTTACACACACACACACACACACACACACAAAGAACAAATATTTTTGGTGGAGCAGTGGGCTGATGCCTCCTTAAGTAACACCAGCTGCCTGCAATTAGTGCAGGTTCGAGTCCCACCAGGCTCAAGGTTGACTCAGCCTTCCATCCTTCCCAGGTAGGTAAAATGAGGACCCAGATTGTTGGGGGCAATTAAGCTGACTTTGTAATAATGCCGCTTGGTGTGTGTGTGAAAGCCCTAATAAGCAGGCATATACATAGAATGAAGGCTACTGCTAAGCTTGTAAGCCGCCCTGAGTCTTCGGAGAAGGGTGGGATATAAATGGAATTAAAATAAATAAATAAATTTTGTGCATTATTTACACATACAATAAAAATAAGAATACACAATGGGGTTGTCCTGTAATTTTTTTCCATCCTTGTGATCGAAATGAATTAAAATATAATTCCCATATTTCCTGCCAACATGGCTTCCAAACCTTGTGATTGGACAATTTGTGATTGTAGTTATCTGGAAACTAGCTCTGTATGAGCCTTATATTTTTTTCTTCAGCTCAGCCATTATTTTTGCTTTGTTCACAAAACATGCTTTCCAGGAGTTAACTATGCTTGTTGTAAAACTAATCTGGCTTTGCATGATATGCTGAACACTAAATTAACCAAACAGCATGAATTCCAGCAATATGCTTGGGTGAAAAAGGTGGGCTTACTTTAGGGTTCAGTGTGCTAGGCACACATTGCTGTTCCCTGCATCTTGGCCAATTTCTCTTCCTCATATCTTCTTGAGTATATTTTTTCAATGTGTAGGGTTTTTCTAAATTCCTGTTCTACTATAGAAAAGATACATTAATCTGCAATCTATATTTTAAAAAGAGTTAAGGATAAAGGAGAATTGATTAGGAATATGGTGTGTCTTGTTGAGAAGAGCCACACTCAAGGAACATTCCTTAGCAACATGCTAAGCCCCATTTAATGCTATTTCAGCTCAGCTTCATCCTCACTGGCCAACATCAGGCAACACAACTAAGCAAGCAACCATATTTGTAGATTTGCAACCTTTTTGATATAGATTCTGGTGGTTTCATATGACTTGCCTGTCAACACTCAACAGTTTTTTGTTTTCATAGTTTTGTTAGTCAAACTGGAGGATCCATTGTCCTGGATAGTGCTCGAATGAGAGGCCACCAAAAGGCTGAAAACTTAAGTGCTGCTACAAAGTCCAAAAGGCATCTTGAAAGAATGCAGTGCTCTCCCATTTCTGCACGGTTCCCAAGACAACTAACTGGATATGTCTGGATAAAATCACCAGGTCTTGAGCTCTGCTCAAAGTAGAGTTGACTTTTATTTTATTTTATTAAAAATAAGCTAAATTCATATTGAACCATGAGTTGTGGCACATGGCTTCTCCTTGCTACCCATGCTTCATTTCTTTCCATGCCCATATACATTGAAAATGGAAATGGAAATAGAAGAGAAGCCAGAAGAGAGAATTAATTTCAGGATAAGCCTCCCTTCAGGATGCACATAACATGATGAACCAACCAGTGCACTTTGATCTTTGTCTATGGCAATCTGTCAATACCTCAAAGAAGGCCAGGTGAGGAAACATATACTACAAGAAGTACTTGAACTCAGCTTTATTGATTTAGGATACACCAAGAGAACCTTGAACCCCCAACAGTATTTTCTCCATCCCTCCTTTAAACCAAACAGAGTCAAGACACAGAGTTTTGAGTTTCTTTCTCATGCTTTCTGGTTTCTTAGGTTATGTTCATATTTTGCTAATGGTTTCCACATAACTTCTTCGGAGTCATCTCTGTGGTCCATCTGACCTCAAAAGAAAATAGAGGGCCAAATTGCACCTTAGTTTAGTCTCTTATGAATGTAGCCAGGGTACCAACAATTCCATATTTGTCCTGCCTCCTGGCTCTCTCTCATTCTTCATCTTATTCTCCCTATTGAGAGAACCTGAGATTAGCTAACTGCCCCTTTCCCCATAAGTTTTTTTCCTCTGCTGTGACTTTGCACTTTGACTTTAAGCATAATGTGGTTTGTTACACTGTAGCTTGCATAATTTGGAACCCAACTATTGGAGTTTGTAAAGCCTAACTTATGGGTTTACATAATGTGTGCATATGTGGTAGCATGTATAGGCCTTGGTTCATCCCTTCCGCCAAGCCTTTTCTGAGGAGATGCCAACAAAATGTATCCAGGCACTATCTGTCCTATTTCTCTCTTTCTTTGAGTGACAGGCTGCTATATGGATTGGTGTTGGGTTTTTTTTTGTTTTACTGTTTTTGTGCTATATATCCCCAACCTTTTGGGCACCAAGGACTGGTTCCATGGAGAGAGGTTTTCCCGTGAACCAAAGGGGTGTGGTTTCATGTGCTACCTGCAGGCCCAACAATCTGGGCCCTCATTTCACTTACCACGGAAGGATGGAAGGCTGAGTCAACCTTGAGCCAGTGGGAATCGAACTGCCAAACTGCTGGCAGTCAGCAGAATTAGCCTAGAATACTGCATTCTAACCACTGCACCACCACAATGGCAAAGCACTTCTGAAAATCTTGTCAAGAAAACTGCAGGGACTTGTCCAGGCAGTCTGAGAATTGGACACAATTGAATGGAAGAAAAAAAATAGCCACTTAAGCTGATCCAACAAACTCATGTTAAAACAAACTATGGTTTGTGCATCCAGTCGAAGAAAACTGCTAGATTCTAGAATGCCATATTTTCATTTTTAAAGTTACAGCCCTGTAAGATCAAAATGGAGATTAATTGACTAGAAAAATGATCCAATTTAGATGGATGTGGAGTTGGCAAGACACATGATAATTCATTTTTGAATTCCTGTTAAAATTGCTATTCTTTCCACCCCACCCTATAGATTTTAAAAGGAAGCTAGAATATTCATATTATTAAGGGATTGGATAATTGATGATGTGGTCTAGCATATGTCGCAGCCAATTTATCTGCTTCTTTGTGAAAGAAGAAATCTTTCTTATAATAAAACCCTAAGATATTTATGTCTTCCTTGAAGTCTTTTAAATAATATTTATTAAAAAACTGAGAAGTCCTGGCTTCTTTAACAGGTTATGAAAAGTCATTATCTAGTGGAATGATATAGCAGACTGACCAACTCATGACTTGTTGATGTTCTGAACAACAGATCCTTCAGTATCCTGATACAGAATATCATACTGATGGAACTTGATCCAAAACATTTCTACCTTTCTCAATTCCATTTAGAAACATGTAGATCTTAAAACCACAACTCTCAGCTGTAATAGTCTAGTTCGTTTATTTTCAAATTGTAGGAAGAATTGCAGATTGTGTGGTGTTCCAAGGGAAAGAGAGGAAACTGTCAGACTGGTGGAAATTTCCTCCAAATATGGCTAAGGAAAGCGAAGGTAGAGAGAAATCAGGTTAGCAGGGAGATGCAGAAAAATGTTTCTGTATTTGCACGCAGAAGCTGTTTTCACATGTGGAACTGGGTTCAATCATCGGTATAGACTCACCTGTGAAAAAAGTAGTTTGTATCTGGGTAGCTGCAGGATATTGGTTTAAGGAGTTCATACTCATGTAAGTAGATTGATGGATGCTGGATTGTACCATAAATATGATTATGGAGTCATTTTTTTAAGAATGCCCCTCTTTATTGAAGAAACAAACTTCCCTTCATGTACTAATTTTTAGCACACTGAAGTAGCATTTTTCCTTGAAATGCTAGCTTTCTATACTCAAGGAAGTTATATTGGTATTCCCCACCTATCAAGCCATTCTTCTATTTCTTTTCGGCTATAGGCCAGGTCAGACCAGGCCAGGCCTTTCTCAGGTATTTGTCCCAGAAGGAACAATTGTTACAATCTTGTGACCATTTATACAGTTAGTCCTTAATTTACAAACATTCATTTAGCGACTGTTCAATCTTACAACTGAAAAAAAAATATTTATGGCCAGTTCTTGCACTTACCACTTTTCCAATAGCCACATGGTCATATGATCAAAATTCAGATACTTGGCAATTGGCAAGTATTTATGATGGTTGTAGTGTTCTGGGGTCACATGGTCACTATATGTGACTTTCCCAGCAGGCTTCCAAAAGCAAAGTCATTGGGGGAAGCCAGATTCACTCAATAACCAAGCAATTCATTTAACAAATGCAGCAAAAAAAGTTGTGAAATCAGGCACAGTTCACTTAACAATCACCTCACTTAGTGATGGAAGTCGTGATCTCAGTTGTGGTTGTATGTTTAGGACTGTCTGTAGGAATAAGTCCCATTGAATACAGTGGAGCTTCTAATTATGCATACTTAAGATCAGGCTGCATCTATTCTGCAATTAGTATTTTCTCTGTCACCCTCTGGAGGTCTTCTATGACAGTGATGTGTGGTTGGAGTGGAATGGGACAATTCGCCACTGCCAACTCGCCGTGAGACAACTAGCCGTGGGACAATTGAACAATACAGTTTAATTATTTTAATTTTTGTCATTCACACTTCATTCTGTCCCTTCTTTTGCACCCTTTCTTTTCCACAATTTCTTTGATATTAGTGCAACCCTTGTCCTGCAGTGAGTTGCCCATGGTGAGTTGGCCACGCGAGTTGTCCTAGACTCTGGCTGCAGAGCAAAAGTATGCTTGCTCTCTGCTTTTTCTAATGTACTGTTTGAACATTCCTCACTATACATTCTACAGTATAGGAAAGCTGTATAACAGAATGCCAGGTTCTGAGTTGCATGTGGAGATAATGTACTGCAGATGTTTGTCCTCCAGCACATGGCATAGAGAGTCATGGAAAATGGGTTGAAGGTGGAATTAAGTTGTTTAAAGACTCTGATTAACAAGAAAACCTTTTGTTACAGAAAATCCACCCTGCTTGCCAGTAATTAATTACTGTAATTAACTTCTGCATGTAAGCCAAATAGTAGAGAGAAAACACCATTTTGCCACACCTTTATTTTGTTGACTATATGAAGAAAAGGTTGCTTAAATAGACTTAGGGTTTAATTAATCTGTGTAGACTGTGAACGTGGGCTTGACTGGAAGGCTAGCAATTGTATAACGTGGTGAGTACAAGAATGAAACGGGAAGGTGGTAGATGCAATGGAAAATAGGAAATCAAAAATTGCACTCTACTGCTTTTGAGGACAGTTTCCCATTGCTTAGATCTGCTTTACATTTTTTCTTGGATGTTTGACCTTGTAGTTGGCTGCATCAACATGTTTCTTGGAACAGGCCCAGCAGAGCAAGCAACCCACAATGCTGGAAGTCTTGGACCCTTTTCATTAATTATCACTATGACCATTTTGTAGCTTTGGCATATTTTATTGGCAAGGAATTTAATATCTTTTTCCAGATCACTAATTAAAGGAAAACACTGAAGACCACTGGGCCTACAACTGATCGCTCTGGGATTTTAATATAAGTACTACTGCTTTCTGCATGCTTAATAACTGAACTGTAGTTTATTGATCATTGTAGTGCTATTTCCTTAACTGGAATGCTCCAAGAAAGCAAGTGGGATCTCTTAAAGCACTCAGTTATAATAATTACATTACCCTTCTGAACTTGTCTGTGAGTTCAAAGAACAGCTGGCAGATGAACAGGTAGGGAAACATGAGTATTAGGAGATGAGATGACTAACAAATTTCTCTAGTTGTGCCAATAGAAGAACAAAACACTGAACGTTTTCTGTACTGAATATTCTGATAATTTTTCCAATCACAGATAGCTCTGCTATGGAGAACAGGGACAAACATGTTGGAACAGCAACTTGTTCCTGCTATAATCTCAAACAAGAGGATATGGGAATGGATTTCTGTTAACTTAATCTGCTAAATGGTTCACCAGATTTGTTTCGAGGGCTCCATCATAGAATATGGATAACTCCCTTGACCTCCATTAGGTTTCATGCCTCTGCCATTTTAAAAAAAAGTTTAAATTAAAAGAATGAGGAATCTGGCATTCTACGCAGTAAAGTACTAATCCTCTGGATCACCTTGATTTCTAGGAATATTTATTGGCTTTCTTAGAAAATAAGAAGTAATGGGCATCTGCAGTCCTGTCCCTAGTTTAGATGTGTGCCATGTAACAATAACAAAAATCCAAAAGTATAAACAGGGTGTGTCCTCCAATAGCAGGAGCTAGAGAGTGGAAGGCAATATTCATTATGTTGACAGGCCAGCAAACCCTGCCTTGCTGCTCTAGTCACCATTTTCCTCACATTTCCAAAAAGCTGGGAAGGCAAGTTCAGCAGCATTGGGTATTGGCGATTCCATCACACTGAGTCAATTGAAGGATTTATGTGTATTTGATTTCTATGTTGCCTTTCTTCTCTGGGAAAAAAGGGTCCTTGGTGCTCTTAGCTTGGTAGTTTTTTGTGCAGACGTTTCATTGCCCAAACTAGGTAACTTCATCAGTACTAGCAGGGAGTGGGGTTTCCTTACTAGCACTGCTGATGTTACCTAGTTTAGGTAATGAAACGTCTGCATAAAAACTACCAAGCTCAGAGAGCACCAAGGACCCTTCATTTCAGTCCTGGGCTACAAATATTCTTCTTTATCGTTGTCTGGGAACACTTAAGGCAACTAGGAAAATAAACAAAAACCCCAGTGTTTAAATATAATTTAATATATTCAGTCACTTATCAATTAGAATGCCTGTTTATAATTTTTCTTTTTTTAAATACCGAGAGTAGGGTTTAGCTGCAACTTTGACTGATTGATGTTCCTAGCCTGATAAACATGCAGGAGGAAGCCCTCTCCCACATGCCAGAGATACATGCCTTTGACAATGGGGACCTCTTCAGAAGGACCTCTCCTACAGATCTTAATAGCCAAACAGATTCATAATAAAAAAGATGATTCTTTAGTCAACTGCTAAGCCATTTAGAGCTTTAAGGCTTAAATTGTGCTGGCAAGCAACTGGCGAACAATGCATATTATTCAGTGCATGCATTATACAATCCCTATGCCTTGCGCTGTATTCTTAGTAGCAGCTACTGCATTGTGCATCAGTTGCAATTATTGGATACTTTTAAGGATAGACATAGGTTGACTTCAGAGACAGCTGAAGTTAAAGGAGTAGCCCAAGACAGCAAATCTGTATTCTTTCAGGAGGAATGTAACCTTATTCAGACCAGCTGCAGTGTCATTCCCCAATCTGTTTCTTATAAACTAATGGTGCCCCTGTCTTGCTCTGGATTTATTTCAGATTGTTTTTGCTCATTAAACATTTATCAATCTTCACCAATGATCAAGCATAGTAAGGAGCAACAGAGCTGAGTGTTACCAACACACTGATCACCTTTCCATTCCAAAACAAAACCTGTGCCCAAGAGGTTTTGTTGTGCTCCCAACGAGACAAGGCTGAAGACTATTAGGAACTATATCTGCATTGTATTCCAAGAAACAAAGCAGGTAGTTGCCAGTTTTTGAGCAAACAGAAACAGTAGTTTGACATTTATACCAAGCCAGACTTGAAAAGCCTCATATTCTCTTACAGTAGATCCCCTCTCTAGTCCTCACAGTGTCCATTGATAATTGATGCTTGCTTATATATTCTACATCCTCACTTTCCTCTTTGGCAAATCCATTATTAGAATGAAATTTTGTAGCCTGAGAGATTTCATTCTCCCCAATCCAAGCCAGGTAGTTGTGTGAACCCTCTAAGTCTGGGTTTGGGAGTAGTTGTCCTAGCATGATGTGGTCTATTTCATATCTGAGTGTTTTAGCTTTCTGGAAACCACCCAGAACGATTGTGTTTGGTGATTGGGTAGCCTTAAAAATTGAATAAATAAATAAATAAACAAATAAATAAATAAATGTCGATCTTGAACAAAGTGGTTGTGGCACTCTCCTGGACATTGGGATAAGGGTAGAAATTACAAGCACACTTTAAACACTGGATATTTCTATTACTTTCCCATTAAATATGGATGTGTTGGACTCTAACGTAAACCATCCTTAGCCTGCATAGCCAGAAACACGTTGGGTGAGTGTGGTAGTAATTGTAGTTTATTACACACACTGGTGTACTGTGTTTGAGAATGCTTTCTTATTCAATTTGGACTTCTGGGATTTCAAACAGGGACTGGACAGTTATCTATCAGGGACAGTGTAGTGCAGACATGTCAAACACAAGGCCCGGGGGCCGGATTCGGCCCGTGAAGTGGTTTCATGTGGCCCGCGAAGCCATCCTGGAAACAGTGAGGGAACGGCCCCCACTGCCTTGGCCCTGGCCCAGAGACCCTCCTTCTGCCAGAGACCCTCAGATCTGTCCCACTCCTGCCCAGGCCCCCATAGGCACCCTTGATGCGAACGATGTAGAGCTGGCCATGTCCACCCAGTAGGCCATACGCACTCCAGCTGCGCCCACCCAGTAGGCCACGCTCACCCTGGCCATACCCACCAGGCCCCCTGAAGGCAACCGCAATGCTGATGCGGCTCTCAATGAAATTGAGTTTGACACTCCTGGTGTAGTGAATCCTGCAGTTGCAGGTGGTTGGACTTGATGATCTCTTAGGTCACTTACAACTCTGTGATTCTATAATTTCATCTAGTAGTTCCTATACATTTTTAATATCTTCATAACCACAAGTGTTAAGAAGTTGAATTCCATGGTTCATGTATCGGCAGGCTTTTAAGCATCCCGTTAAGCATCTATTCAGGAACAAATTACATTTTATTTTAAATGTGTCTTTGCAAATTGAGGGAGAGCTTATAATGAACAGGATCAAAGCAGGCATGTACAGAGAATGTAATGTCTTTCTTTGTGAGAAAAGTTCTTCTGAGGCAGGTATTTGTTCTGAAGAATAGGCAGAAGCTGTATGTTGAGTGCAAAGAGGCATGTAACATTGCATGCAGCTTAATCCCAAAGCCAACTTCAGGCTTTCATATAAGAATGCATTAAGGGACTTGGGATGAGGCCAGCTGCCTCTTAGCTGATGGCTTGCATACTTCATAGATCATACTTCATAGTTCTCAAGACATCATCTTCAATGCACACCTTTACACCATGGGGATGGAAGTGCTGATTAGCACCTCTTCTATTGTAGTCCATATGTAGTGAAAGGCAGGCCCCTTTGACTGTAGGTGAGTTACATCTTTACTTGGAAGTTGCTAGGATGTGGAGCACCAAGGGCTAGTTAGCAAAGTTAACCCTGTGCTCACTTGTTCGGAGGTGAAGGTCTGAAGAGGACCGGTTTCCTTATTTCCGGGAGCAAGCGGGAGAATACTGTGATACTTTATTCCAAATATGGCACTTTCTTTTAGACAGCTATGCAACTGGAAAAATATCTACTGACCCCGAGGAATAAAACTCTCCGTAAATGAGACATGCCCCAGGAGAATCTCTTTGGAATGGAGGTTGTTTACATGATCCCAGCTCACCCCCTTTGGCAGACAGAGAAGGTGTGTGAATTCCATGCCTACTGCTTGGCCTCTGGGCAGTTGCATGTTTGTTTTCTGTGCCAAAAAGGGTATCAACTTCTCCAGGGAATCACTGGCAAATTCCCAAAGCGAAAAAAGGAAAAGAAAACTTCCAAGTCACCTCTTTTACTAATTATATCATTAAATGGAAGCACTGCTAGTAGACAAAATCTCTAGAAACTAACCTACTCCCCTCCCCACTTAAAAAAGAAGAAGAAGAACAACAACAAAAACCCCTGCTCATGTCAGTGATACTTCGGATGATCACTGCATCCAGGCTGTTTCCCATAGGATCTGTTAAAGAGTGAGTTGATAGTTGTTTAGCATGCCAATGAGATAGCTTCCTTGTAGGGTCCTGGTCTTCACAGACTATACCTATAATTAATGTAGACACGCCTCTATCCTCGTTATGGCTCGTTATGGAATTCACTGTTGGGAAGAATGTGGTGGCTTTTGGTGTTAACTGAATTTTCAAGGGCTGGTTGGAAGGCTGTGCTGCCAGCAAAATACAACTTCATAAAACTGGCACACATTTCTTGTAGTCCAGATAAATGCAAGGAGCCTGGCAAGAGGGAAAGAGCCCAGGTTCGCCTGGTGCACCAGTTGCGGCCCTATCTGGACCGGGATGCCTTGCGTACAGTCACTCATGCGCTCGTGACCTCTCGTCTGGACTACTGTAATGCTCTCTACATGGGGCTGCCCTTGAAGACCACTCGGAGGCTCCAACTGGTGCAGAATGCAGCCGCGCGAGTTATGCTAGGAGTTTCCCGATACTCCCATGTTACACCTTTGCTCCGCAAGCTGCATTGGCTGCCGGTTGTCCTCCGGGTGAGATTCAAGGTGTTGGTAATGACCTACAAAGCCCTACATGGCATGGGTCCGGATTACCTACGGCAACACCTGTGGCCGGCATCAACTTCCCTCCGTCCAGTGCGCTCCCACAGAGAGGGCCTCCTCAGGGTGCCTCCGATCAAAGAATGTCGATTGGTGGCCCCCAGGGGGAGGGTGTTCTCTGTGGGCGTGCCAGACCTGTGGAACCGCTTGCCGGTCGAGCTCCGGATGGCCCCCGACCTTCACTCCTTCCGGCGCAATCTAAAAACTTATTTATTTGATCAATCTGACCTGGTTTGATGGGTTAGGGTTTTAATATGGCTTTTAATTATTGTTTATATTCGGGCATAATATTTAATTGTTCTTTTAACTTTTGTATTTCGCTTTTATATTTATTGCCCTGTACACCGCCCTGAGTCCTTCGGGAGAAGGGTGGTATAAAAATCGAATAAAACTAAACTAAAAACTAAAACTATGGGTGATTCTGTGTATATCAGATGCGTTGTCTTGTTTGCTGCCACATGCTGCAAGAAAACTGATGGAGGAGAGCGTCAATTTTGGCATGGCTCACTGACCAGTGAAATATGGTCACATTGGAAGAAAACATCAACTGCTTGTTGCCTTTGAGGAAGGCCGTGGAAGCCCACAGCAGCCCAAGACATTTTGCTGCCTGTTGAAAGTCAGTCCTGATACAGTTTTTTGTGCTCTTGAGATAGCAGCACCTTCCTTTATTCCTACCCGCTTTCTTTTTTTTTAATAATAATTTTGTTAAAGATTGCAATTGCAACAGTAGAAACTAATACAAACTGAAAAAATAGAAGGTACAGAGAGGGAGAAAAGAACAAAGAGAAAGAGAAAATAAAAAATAAGAAACAAGAAAAAGGAAATATATAAAGAAGTGACTTTCAACCTGCATCAGAAATACAATCAATTTTAGTAACTCATCACCTCTTAAAATACAACAAAAGTTTTCTTCTTTCCATATCCCACTTTTTATTTATAGGCAAATCCAGAAAATCTAGTCATTTCAGTTCCGTTGTCCATTGGGAGAGTTACTAGAGAAAACAACATATTATTTACTTGATCAAATAAACCAGCTTTATATTCCTTCCTTTTACTTCTGATAATCTTGATCTCTAGTCCAAATAATGTCCTAGAACAGCTGCCCCCAGCCTTTTGGGCACGAGGGATGGGGTCCACATAGAGAGGGTTTTTCCGCCAATCAGAGGGGGTGTGGTTTAGTGTGCTGCCTGCATCCCATGGATGGGCTTCACTTGTTTACACAGCCCAGTTTCTGGCATGCCATGGACCGGTGCCATGGGTTGGGGATCCCTGTCCTAGAAGTTGAGTTCTTTTCCTTATTTGTTTCTCTTCTCAAAAAAATTCAAAACTTTAACAAGCCTCTTTTGTAAAACCAATATACTAGAAAAATTATCCTTACCACTCTCTTGGTTTGTTATCTGTATCTCTCGTTTTAATTTTTAAGACAAGCTGATTTATTTGTATGTTCAATCCAACATCCTTTCCCATGTCATTCTCATAGCCTACTATTCTTAAATCCAGTTTCAAATCAGTCTCAATCTTGTCAGTTAAAACTCGTTCCCCTTCCATAACTTCTTTTAAACAATCTGTCCATACGGGCAAGCACTCTTTCATTTATGGATTCATTGTTTAAAAATATTGTTGACTATTTCCAATATTTGCAGTATTATTCCAATATCCAAAAAGATATTTATCTGGTTTCATTCTATAATTGTAAATTGAATTTGGGTGTTCTTCTTTAATTATAATATTTAGTTCCTCTAATTCTCTATGTATTCAAGTTTTATTTTTAAGACAAAACCTTATTTGAGTCACTGTAGATCAGTAGATGATTGAACATCAGGAAGTTGTGCCCAAAGTGATTGCCCCTCTTAGAGGAAGGCTTCACTTCTCATAGAGGAAAACCTTGTTTCACTGTATTTCCCACATAGCAGTTAATGGTGAAACCTCTTAATACAAGATGGAATGTTTCACATGGTTTTAAAGTAGGAGCATCTTTATACAGCTTCCCTCACTGTGAGGGAAGCAGTGAGGGAAGCTGTGCATATTGGTAACTTATACTGTGTATGCATATTAATAACATATTGCAATTAAAAGATGGAATATAATACTTAAGCCAGGAATAGGCAACTTGGAACTCTCAGATATTTCAGTTACAATACACACAAATCCTGATTGTTGTCCATAGTGACTAGAGCTTATAGGAATTGTAATATAAAATATTTAGCTGGTGCCCAATGTTACCCATTGTTTAGTTCCTACCTTAATTCTGCGCACCCTTATGACTCACCTTCTATGCAAGCTACTATCCCTCAGTACACTCTGACTAAGATTCTGACAGTCCTGAAAGAATCACATATTTTGCCCTTTTTTCATTTACCTGGCATTTATTAACATCTCACAGTGTGGAACATCTGCTTCATCCTGGAAAATGTAACAGAAAGTAAGCTCCATAAGCTCTTTTGGATTCTTTGGTGTGCAAGTAACAGTTTTTATGTCACATAGTTTTTACGTTCCAATCTTGACAAGCAATCAGTGGAAGGTTTTAATACTATAGAAAAAGCTGTGCATTATGAAAGGCATATTAACAGGGCATTGCTTCTCACCGCTTCTTAGCCTCTTGGGTAATTTGCAGATAGACCTTCCAGAAAAATAACAGAATCTGGGTTTTACTATTATTCAACACTAACACTGATTTAATGCCAGAGCTCATGGAATTCCCTAATGGACTTGAAACGGACGAAGCTTGTTTGAGGATAGAAAAGAATATAGTTCAGCATTTTAACAATCATGAAGGGTGTATGCTGTACTATTAGAAAGGCAGAGCATGCAAATTTCAAATAGTATTCCCTTTAGAATATTAAAGAAACATTCTTGGCTTTTGCTGATTTTTCAAAGAAGCCTAAAATAACTACAGAAGGGCCCTATGTTTCAAGAATGGAGTACTAAAGAAGCGGGGGGGGGGGGAGGAGATATAGTTACTATAGTTACTAAGGATATCTGTGCTTTGGTTTTAGTGCATGAAGCTCAAAAGCAGAATAGCTGTGCTATGTCCATGATCCATGCCTTGAGATTTGGAAATTAATTCATGGGTAGGAAGATTTTGTCATTGATTCCTAATAAAGTCACAGGATTTAGTGATGCTTGAATAAGCACTCATAGTGCCACTGGCTGATCTAGCAAGGGGGAATGAATAGTGACAAAATATTACAATCTATGAGTAGGAAAAATGAAATATATTTCTTCATTTTTAAATATTTATATCCCCTGGAGACTGCATTTCTAGATGGCATACAGTAATTAAGAGGCATATTATTTGAAGACAGACAACAGGGATTCCTCCCCGAAATGAATCATATTTATGCACATTTTGTGATACGTGCATGCATATGGGTATAAATACAGTGATTTCTGGAATACTCTTAATTTTATCCATGAGGTTCTAGGACAGGGGTCTTCAAACTCGGCCCTTTTATGACTCATGGACTTCAACTCCCAGAATTCCTCAGCCAGGCATGCTGGCTGAGGAATTCTGGGAGTTGAAGTCCATGAGTCATAAAAGGGCCGAGTTTGAAGACCCCTGTTCTAGGAATAGCTAACCCAAATAAAGCCATTAGCTGGTCTTTGTTATACTGGACAATTTCAAGACCGCAGAAACTGATATACAGTAAACAGCTTCATTGTTGAGTATCTTCTGTGCACAACTGAAGTAAATCTTGGCCATATATAATAATACCTTTGAGTCAGTTTTGACTACAGGTGCCTGCATGGGAAGTTTATGTAATTGCCTAGGTGGCATGTTCAGATGTGCTTTGCCATTGCCTTCTTCCTGGGGCTGAGAGGGTAAGAATGCTGACAGAGCAGAATATTTGTAGTTCAGGGTTGAAATGAGTGTTCTTGATGCTCTCTGAGCTTGGTTGTTTCCTTGCAGAAGTTTCATTACCCAGACTAGGTAATATCATCATGCACCGATGTTATCTAGTTTGGGCAATCAAACCTCTTCAAGAAAACTACCAAGCTCACTGGGTGGGAGTGGCCCATCTGGCTTTCATGCCTAAAACAAGATTAAAACCCGGATTTCCTGCTCTTAGTCTGCATTGTAACTACTTAGACCAGATTGGTTAATGTGGAATTAATTTTCTGAGTTTTCACAATATACTGATAGCAACACAATAGGCTCATATTTTTCTTTTATGTTAGCCTGTCTAGATCGCCATTCTAGCATCTTATTTAGTAAGTCAGCAGTATTGCCACTTAAGAGTTCTAACTGATTTCCTGCTGGTTCAGTTGTATTTGATCTTTTCTCTGAATTAGTTGTAATGTCAGATGTCTGTCTACACAAATTATCCTATTTCAGACCCACATTCAACAGGTACAGCTGCATTAAGTCTACAATGATGACTCATGATTATACAACAACTCCTAAAGCACTGAAGGAGATACCAAGTAACTTAGCTTTGTTTGTTTTAGAAAATTTGAATTCTGTTACCGTGAAGAGAGTTTGGTTAGTGCCTGTATAACTTTTGCTGAGATGGCAATTCTATATTTGGATTGAACTATTTTATATTGTAGACCAGGGATGCCAAACTGCTGGCCTGCAGGCCGGATACATCATTCCAAAACTGCACCCACCCCATTGCTGGCAATGGAAAAAAAAAGTCATGATACATTGCGAGACGTCACGTGACATTGCGGGTTTGACACCCCTGTTGTAGACTAAGGCAGATGAGTGAATTTTCTTTACAGCACTCTCTGTAATTTATGCAAGGAACTAGATGCTTGGGGGGAATGTGTTCTGGTGTAGCCCTCTCACATGCTAAGATTAAAAGTGAAAAATTTGCATAAAGAAGTCTGAAATGGCATAGCCTAAAGTATCTTCATGATCATATTATGCAAATTTTAGCTTTGAGAAAGTTGTTAATTTATGAAAAAAAATACTAGTAACTGGGTGCTATTAGAATATGTAACATCTCATATCCCCTCTTCCTGCCTCATTTCTTAATAGCCAATGACTGTCTTTTTACAGTAATTTCACATGACACACTAAACTAAAAATATTGGCTAACAAGTATAATTAGCAACCATACTTTAGCCCTTTCCCACCTGACACACAAGGTGCTTTAAACAAAAATTTATGGCTTATGTGTCATCTAGACCTTGAGTATAAGATGCCCCCAGACAAAATGGACAGCACATAAATAAGTCTCTTATTGGACACTCAAGGAGACTAGTACTATAGCTTTGAAGCCCCAGGTTCAGGCAATCCATTTACAGTAGGAAGAGAGGCTGGCTGGGAAATTCTGGGAGTTAAGGTCCGCACATCGGAAAGTTGCCAAGGTTGATACACACTGCCTTAGATTATCCAGAAGCACAGAGGAGCAGAGAAGCAACTCTTCCTTTCATCCTTAACTCGTAACATTTTCATATAACGTAAGGCCCAATGCTGCCCTTGCCTCATCTTTTTTTCACTTCCCTGCCTTAGTTGTAAAAGTTTCATAATGTGATGCACATATTTAAGTACCTGCTCCCAAATGTTATGATAAACTGTCCGCAGAGGAATGTTTGTCCTAATTGGTTGCTTGGAATTAGTTACAGTCCACAAATTAGCAACTGACAGCTTCTATATTTGAGGGAACTATTGCAAGCATGATTTCATTGATTGATTGATACTAGCCATCCAATTTATAAAATGTGGGGGTTGGGCAGAGATATTTCATCCCAAGGTCTCTTCCCTCTGAAATGAGTCTCTGCCTGAAGAACTGGGATACCAAATTTCTTTCCATGTTTCCTTGAGAAGGCAACTTGAAAAGGGCAAGCTAATGTGTGTAGAATGAATGAAATGCAAACTGGATTTAATATATTTGTCTGTAAATGCTACAAGATTTGTGTTTCGCTGTAAGAACTCATATGGCTACCCTTCCAGAAACTAGATAAATGTCAAATCTTATACTTTTTTTTAAAAGGAAAGCTATTTCCTGGAGAAAGTAAAATGTGGCTAGAAATAGAATAAAATGAATTGCTTATTATTTCCAGTGAAATGGCATACACCTGTCTATTGTTAACTGTTCATTCTTTCTGTCTCTTTAGGAAGTAAAACTCGGGAAGGTGTGGTGCATGGTGTGACCTCAGGTAATGTTTATTGCTGTTTCTCTTCTCCCCCAACTTTAATCCTGAATGGATAGTTGTATTAAAACATTGACAAGTCAATAAAATAGTGATATTGTTAAAATCTCTCTCATAACTAAAGCTGGACAAAGTGTTCTAACTACTTGTCACCTGTTGGCAAAACTGCCTAAAAGGACTGGCTAAGATACAGTGAGTGTGCAACTTGACTCAGCTTGACAGACACACCAGGCTTTATATCTCATATCAAAGGATACATTTTAAAATTGGGCTGAATTAGGACACATCTTTGAGGGGAAGATTCAGGAATTTTAAGAGATGGAATGGCTGCTTTAAATTACAGCAAATCTTCAGGCAGTCATTTTATAGCACACGTTTATAATTCCAAAAATGCAAAACAACAACCCAACAATCAGATCCAACACAAAACTACCCTTTCCCCCCCACCCCAAAGTTTCACTCACTTGGGGCAAGGTTTTCACTTGAGACATATTGCATTCCTGCTAACAGTCCAAGTGGACTTGAACTGGAGAGCAAAATAAGTGGCTTGCTTAAAACGAGACAGTGCACACTGAAGCAGTGTAGAGTCCAGAAAAGACATATGTGCTGCAGGAAGAAGATAGACTTAATAGCGATAGCTTTTCTTCCATGGCCTTATAGGCTGTATCATTGTATTGTAGTTGTACATCTTCACAGTACTGCCAAATTATATTCCAAGTCAACATCTTTTTTCTTTAGCCAAGCTGTGAAAGGCCACACATTGTGCATCCAGTATAATGAACTGATTGTATGGTCTCATAAGGCTTAGAACTTTTTCTTTCTGTCTTCTGATTTTCATAGTTGCTGAGAAGACAAAGGAGCAGGCATCACAGCTGGGTGGAGCTGTCTTCTCAGGAGCTGGCAATATTGCAGCTGCCACAGGACTGGTCAAGAAAGAAGAATTTCCCACTGATGTGAAGGTAGGCCTCCTGTACCCTTCAGGTGGCTATAAGAGCTGTTAAGAATCATTCTAGAGGCGGAAGAATTTCAAAATTACCATAGAAAGGAAGGATAGCTGAGCCCTAATAGATCTGAGTGGCATTTAATATTGATGTAAGATCTGTTACTTTAAATTCCCCAAAAACTGAAGTTTGGCTCTGTTATGAATTTAGGCTGCATTCTTATTTTGGGATGAGGACCTATTAGGATGACCAGGGGTCGGGGGGAAATGCAACAACATTCCAATAATTTTGCATGATAGGATACCTTATTGCTTTGGATGAGGATTATACCTATACCCATGGTGTGCAGGAACGAGAATGCATGTATACAAGGAAGTGTTTTTGCATATATGGGTTATGCAGTAATATATTAACACAGTATGTCTGCAAATCTCTATCCTATCAATTGTACATACTGTAAAAGGTGGTGATATTCGTTTATGTCAGCCTGACAGATGGGGTTTTTTTTATGCTTCATTTTTATAACTTGTTTGATGAATGTATACATTTGAGCTGGCATGCGGCCAGAAGCCCAACTTTGTGCATCTTGAGGCTGAGAAAACCAAACAGTATTACAGAAATTGTCTGGCTGCTGCAGGACTGCCAATCTGAGGGGGAAAAAACTCTCAAATCTTGCAGCTGAGCTGCCAGTGAACCATTTGCTTCCAGCTTAGCTTAAAATAGCAACAGCTGAAGATGAAAATGAGGCCAGTGCATTCAGGCAGGAAGAGGCACTCTGCTCTACTCAGCAAGGGGGGGGGGAAGGAGCCTGTGAAGTGTGATGTCGGACTGCCAATCACAGGGCTCTTCCCAACAGCCATGTTGATGCTTTCCTTCCATCCTTGAGATGGGAAGAAACAATGTCATTTAAAAAAATGTGGGCCCAGAGGCCTACCTGTTACCACAACTCTGGAATGTTACTGCTGCTTTCACAGGAAGCAGTAAGGTTACTTTCAGGAGAGCAATTGCTTAGCAGTGAGAGATAGAGAAGCTGGCAGGCAAAGGAGGATGGAGTGGAGTGGGCAAGAGAGGCTGAAATCAGTATGAGGGAAGGGCAGCAGCTGTTGTTAAGCTACCTCGCTGAGCAGACAGTGGCAAAGTGGTGGCTGTAGCTTTCCAGATCACCTACGAACACTTGAGGTGACACAGAAATGAATGCAGCATTTATGAATTTGTAAACAAACAAAAAATGTGCCATTCAAAAAAAAAAAAACCAGGGATTAAGACTAAAATAATTGTTTCTCCTATAACTGATACTTTACCTACGTAAAGAGCTTACAAACGGGAGTACAGACTTCAGAGAACTGCGCTGGGTCATTCACAAGACCAGTATTCTCTTGATCCAAATTGCACATGTACCCAAGAGCCATCTCGGTGGCTGCTACAGTATAAGAAAAACGGCCCTGGAGGCCTGGAACACAGCAGCTGGATAGAGAAGATGGCCCTGGAACCAGAGCTCTGCTGGTTTCTGATGAATTTCTTCTGTGCAGCTGGAATCTCTGCATGGAACAGCTTGGTTCTCCGAGAGAGAGTGGAAAACTTGTCCTCATAACAAATCGATGGGCATATATAGATGAACCCACAGAAGTGATGCTTGAGAAGGGGGGAAAAACCCTCTGGCCCATATGCCAAGCATGATTTTGTGTACTTTGGTCATGTGCTTTCTCACTGCCATTTCGCTAAATAATCCTAAACATCTTAGCCATTTATCACAGAGAGCATTTGAGTCCCCCGATCATTGTGCTTAACCTCTTCGGTGCTTTTTAAGCTTTCTCTCTGCACTTTAAAAGTGCAACTGGAACTGTATACGATAATCAATATGCGGTTGAGCCATACAAGTTTATTAAAATGTTGAAACTTATTTTCAGTTCATTTCCCACTGATCCCTATAATGGAATTTACCTTTTTCACATCTTCTGCGTATCTTCCTTGAACTGGGGCCCATACTGTTTTTTTCTCTTTAGTTCACATAGGTTATGTGAAATTTGCATAGGGGTGGGTGGCTTGTCCAATGTACAAAACTTTATATTTAACAGTATTTACCACTTGGTTAACCACTCGTGTAGTTTTAAAAGATGCTTCAGGAACTGTTCACAGTCATGTTTGGTTTTTATCCACCTTATCTTCAAATTTAGTGAGATCCCTGCTCTACTACTAAATAAAGATAATTTAAGAAGAAGCTAAATCAGCATTGATCTTAATACAAATCCTTGAAGGACTCCAGTTGAGAAAATTACACCCTTTGATGAGGAACTATAGTGTTGGCAGGGTTACTTCCATGTACCTGCTGGCACTTTAAACAAAAGTCTAAAATACCGATGAAGCGGGATTTACCTTTGTAGAATCCATGCTAATTTTTTTCAGTAGGGCTTAGTTGTTTTTTCTTTTATTATCCTATCTGCCCGTTGTTCAGAAAATTAATAAAGCTTAATTGCATAATGAAGATATAAGTTCTGTATCTTTTTTTAGCAAAAACAAATGCAAAGCATTCATTCATTCCAGATTCATGCAATCTTATATCTTCCTTGAACATCCCAGTGAAAAGAAGGATGTGACTGGCTAACATTGCCAATTCATAAGATAAGTGGAATACCTGCTGATTACTATTAACTCTGCTCTAAATGATCTTCCGTCATACAATAACATATAGGACTACAGAGTACATCATTCTATCAAACAATGGCAGGGTTTGCATAACATGTTAAGCTATGTGATTGGCTAGTTTGAGAATTAGATACTATAAATCCAGCCAGGGTTGTTAACATATAATTCATGTAGGAATCTAAACATTTCCAGTAAACCATTGTTAACATGTTTGGCATGTCCTGCAAACACAGCCATTACTTTCTCCGGTGTCATTATACCTCGTTACCTAGTCTTTTAGTTGCTAAGTATTTTTCAAATATTCCTGTAAAATATATGTTGTCTATGAAATTTTGTGAGAGTATAGTTTATGGAAAAAGAGGCAGTCCAGGAGTGGGAACTGTGAGAAGCAAGACTTTCAGAAAGACTGATTATAACTTTGCTTGGGCATTTACTCTTACAGTTTTAAAGATTGTTTTTGCCCCAATCTAGCAATTAGATACCTTTCTGAAATCCATGTGATGCTTGTTCCTTTGTTTGTTTGAGAAGCTTATTTTTTGTTTTTTTTTGTGGAAACCTTCAGAGGACATATTGGAAGTGCTCTGGCAGAAGTAAGTAATATTGGCTCTCATTTTTCATTTGTAGCCTGAGGAGGTTGGTCAGGAAGCAGTGGAGGAGCCCCTGATAGAACCACTGTTAGAACCTGACAGTGAGAATTATGAAGAGCCACCGCAGGTGAGTGGAGCAGAATTAGAGCAACCTGATCGCCAAGTAGGAATAAGGAATTCTAGGGAACAAAGAGGTTTAGCCTTCTATCTCCCCACCCAGGGATGCGGGTGTATATGCTAAGAGTACATCTTCCAAGTAAAACATGAAGGTCATCCTAGCTGTCAAGCTAAAGCAAGCAGGCACCTATATCAGGCAAAAGCAATATAGGAAGTCACTGGAGGCAGTAACAACAATCATTTCATAAAGTGTAGGAGAAGGCAATGGTAAACCCCTCCTGTTTCACCAAGAAAATCGCATGTCTTGACAAGATAAAATGACTGATGATACACCAGGCTAATTAGATTTACTCAAGTCACTACTGAAGAAGGGCTGAAGCTCTTTTGGAGTACTAAACAATATTTATGATGTGGATTAAATGTTTCCAGGCTTTTAATTGCTGATACTGTTATAAAAGGGGGAAAAATCCTAAGTTACAAACACAGAATTACAGTAGGAACATGGCATATACGAAACATAAATGTGGAAAAGCTGAACAGTTAAAAGGTGAAATTAATGAACAGTGACATCTTAACACAAAACTGAAACAGACTGGAATTGGGAACATTTAGTCAGTACATCATGATTACTATTCGGGACATGTAAAATAAAAAAAAAACAGCATTGCTTTCATAATTAGGAAGGATATAGCAGAGACAGTACTGGGGTATAATGAGCAAATGAACAAAGAATACAAAGTAGACTTCATGAACAACTCTTTAACATGATGATTATCCAGGTTTATGTTCCAACTACTGATGCAGAAAAAGAGGAGACTGGTGAGTTTTATGGTCACGCTGAATCTGAAATCAATAGAACATGTAAACAAGATGTGCTGCCTTTGACTGGAGACTGAAATGCCAACATTTGAATCAGTGAGGAAAACGTTGCCAGATTTGGAAAGCAGAAATGAAGGAGAATGATTTACCAGTTTCTGCCAATCCAATGATGTCTTTAATGATAATGCATTGTTTAAACCAAATTGACACCTCTATACGTGGAACAGATCACAAACTGCTCACGTGCAAATTCCACAGGAAAGAACAAAGCCAACCAGCTTCCACAGTATGATTTTGAGCTCATCATTTGCAAGAATATTAGGAATTGCTATAAAGTCCTAAAGCTAATCGAACCCCTCCCCAGAGAAAATGTGGGCTGAAGTCAAATAAATTAAGGATGAAAAGAGACTGTCAGACTTAACAACTTCTTCATCCCCAGTTTCTTTCCCTGTGATAAAAAGGTTTTTGACTCCTGAGCAATTAATCTGTCTTGAATTTGCTTCTCTTGTTTAGTTAAACTTGTATTGATCTGTGGTTTTAGAATAGCATTTTTTGTATAAAAATCTCATAAGGTATCAGGAGTCATTTTTCTTCTTTGTGCAAATATGGAATTTATCCCAAAAATGTGTTAATACTTGGGAAATCCCTGTATCAAAGCTTTAAGGTGTCTTTCAGGATCTCCTTTTTTGAAATCTTCTGAGATGCCTCTGAATTTTAATTGCTGAAATTCCAATATATCTTTTCTATTTCTTGGCACTTGTGCTCTTAAGACTTCCAACTGTGAGATTTTATTGCTTTCCTTTCAAGTCTTTACCGGTAATTTGTGTAACTTGAACATTCTTTGCAATATTCCTAATCTCGGTTTTTAAGTCTATTCTCAAATCCTCAATTTGTATTTTCAATCAGTTTCCATATCCTCCATTTTATTCATCCCTGTTTGTGGTATTTAAAGTTTTCATTCAAGTCCTGGTATTTTGATAATGAGATGGGCAGGATATAAATATTTGAATTTCTAGCTGCTTAAACATTTGATGGAGCATGTCTGAATCCAATTCTTTTCACTGCCCTTCTTCTTTTTCCTTGTCCCCTCTTTCTTTCTTTGTATGTTATAAAAATATCTACCATACACAATATTTGCTTATTAGATCTCTATATCCAACCACTATTGTTTCCAGGTTTAATTAGTGAATCAGTTGGTGGGATGGGATGGGATAGGATGATAAGTTCTTGCTCTTATTTTTTTATACAATTTTTGTTTGGCCAACTTCCAATAAACATTCTGTTGTAAAAGTTTTAGAGTACTTCTATCTCATCCCTTTGCCAGTAGTCAGTCTTTCTATATTTTATACAGGAAAATAGGAGAAATAGGTGAAATGAGACACTGCTTTGATATACGAATGCTCAAAGGCAGCTTACATCTAGTCTGTTGTTTAACTGTCATTGTTCTCCATCAGTCACAGGCATTCACAGAAGTAGATCTAATGCTACATGAGCTGAGTGGAATCTGTTTCTCCAGTATTTTCAGCTCTGGAGCACATCTTAGTTAAAGAAGGGTTTGTCCAGCATAATACTGCTGTTGTGCTGCAATCAATTCTTCTTTCCTCTTCTCCTTTTGTTCCAGCATTGGAACTGTTGTGAAAAGTAGTCAAAATCATTGTATTTGTAAAATTTCATGAAGAGAAGTAGTTGCCATTATAAAATTCAATAGAGGGGAATGGAGATTATTTAAATCTTTCTGCCAAAGAAAAGAGAGGGGGAAAAGTGGGTGTGTGCATGGGAGTTCACAATGTTGGAAGTTGGCATTGAAAAATTGTACTTGTATGGGTACTAGATAATAAAAAAATATGGGCTGGGAGAGACCAGAAACCCCCGGGCTATGCTTTCTTAGCTTAACCTGTGGCTTAAGACATCTAAGGAATAATAAAAACACCACAGACTTCAAAGTAGGGAGAAGACTCCTGTCAGGAAGCCACCAATTCTTATACTGCAACATTAAACCAAAATTAACTGCAACCAAAATGGGGGGAAAAACAGTATTAATCATTAAATCTAAATGGGATTCTTTTAGTAAAAGGACAATTTCCAATAAGCTCCAAACATATAAAGCTGATATTGTTGGTTTACAAGAAACACATAAAACAAGACCACACTGTGTTAAAACAGAAAAAGTTATATCAAGAATATACAGCATCTGGGGAAAAAAAACCAGAATAGTAATTTATCTTAAATCATCTTCTTAAGAATTATTAGAAAAACAAAATAGGATAAAAATGGGCAAATTTTAATCTTGAAACTGAAAAAAGACAAAAAAATTAATTCAGAAAACGTGTGTATGAAAACAAGGTTTATATCCTAATAGAAACTGCGGAGGGTATAATAATCACCGTTAGAAACATGAAGAGTGCTACATTCTAATTTAGTCAAATCACCTAAGAGGAAAAATGAAAGAAGGAAAGCTCCAAGAAAAGTCTTCTGGTATTTAGATAATTTTAATATGTGAGAAACTTCACTCTTACAGATCAATTTCTTTATTGAATATGGATTATAAGATATTGACTGAATGCATCTGTGAAATGATATACATAGATCAGAAAGGTTATATTTCAAAGAGGAAGATGATGAATAAATTTATTATAAACACACTAGGATATATCAACCAAGATTAAAAAAAACTCAGCAATAATATTTTCTGAAGTAGACAAAGCCTTCAACACTGGGAATGAGGGTTTTGGGTTTTTTTATGTTTTAGATCACAGGTTTCGAACTTGCCACGTCATGTGGCGTGTTGCAATGTATCACAACTTTTTTTGCATTGCCGGAGGTGAGGTGGGCACAGCCTCTGCATGATGCAACAGGCCTGCGGGCTGGCAGTTCGACACCCCTGTTTTAGGTTAAATGAACCCCAGTGAAAAATTCAAAATTTGGTGGAGAGCATATATCAACAACAAACTCTGAAGATTGTGGCAATTGCAATACTCTCTGCAAGCTTCTCAATATGTAAAGATGCATGGCAATGAGGTCCACTTTCCCTTTTACTATTTGTAAATTGTTTGGAAGTCCTAGTAAACATCATCTAAAAAGATAAAACAAATAATCAGAACCTAAATTCAAGGAGAAGAATACAAGATGAAATGCTATGCAGATGACATAGTATTAACAATTATACAACCACAAAATCCATACAACAGTGATGCAAGTATTTAAAGAACTTGGCTGTTTCTCTAGATATGAAATTAATGAAAAGAAAATTAAGATAAGGCATTTAACCTCTAATGAAGAAGACTGTCAAATAATAGACTGGCTATGAAATAACAAAAGACTTAGTAAAATACCTAGGATTCTACTTGACAGGATGTAATAAGATATTTCAAAACAATTATAACAAATTATGGAAAGAAATAAAATAAAACATGGAAAGTTGGAAATATCTAAAACTTTTCTGGTTAGGCCTCACTGCAACAACAAAAATATACTACCCGGGATTTTTTTTTTACTTCAAATAGCACTGGTTGCAATTTCAGAAAGAAATCTGCCAGGCTAAAAAATAACAACTAATTTATATGAATCTGAAAAGATGTATTCATATGACAGTGTTTGTTAAAAATGTAGGCTCTCTAAAAACAAGTTTAAGTCCGGCATCGCTGACAAATAGTTTTCATCCCAAGGGCAATTATAGCAAAACCGATTTAATTACATATGCTAACATGACATATTGGACTAGAAAACAGATTAAAGACACAAGAAGTGTTCAAAGAAGAAAGATATTTACCATGATTAATATACCTGCTAATAACTGGAAAAGTAAAAAAGTGATATCAAAAAAGGATGGACCCTGAAAAAGATGACAGAATTTGAAATACAAGTTTGAAAAGCCACCTGATGATTTTTACCTTCATTCTTGAATATTAAAAAAAAAATAACTATATGCTTGAGAACTTAAAAAAATTGGAAATAAACACAAAAAGCTAAATAAAACTCTGAGCCAAGAAAGTTATAAACAAATTAAGGTACCAGACAAATCTGCAATATTATATTTTACTATAAGACTTTGGAAATAATTATATAAATAATTGTGTGAAAAATTGTTTTGTCTTTCCTAAGTTGTAACAGAAATTTGAGATTTTGCAATTTCACAAATTGGGACACTAGAAGGAACTAAAGTTTCCAGGCAGAAAAGGAAAAGAGAAAAAAGTGAATGTTTGCCTTTTATCTTTGGTTAGTAGTGGAATTTACAAAATGACACAAAACTGTATGACATTTGAAATAGTCCAGATTTTTCAAGAGTGGGGTCAGAAATTAGCACCTATAATATATCAGCAACGATGTCACCTTCTACGGACAGACCATATCCCTAAGAAGTTAATAAAGGAATAGCACATGTGAAAGAGAAGCCTCCAAAGAGGTTTACAGGATAACGAGGAGAAATAAATTTTGCTTGATGTAGGAATATTAGAACTAGAAGTACTGAAAAACAAAAAAGAAAAAAGCATGGATTATAAAACAGAAAAGACAACTGAAGTAGAAACACAAATGACAAGCAAGAGAATGACCTGACCTTTTACTGGATATACAAAACAGAATGGTTACTGCATTGAAAAGTAAAGTGTAAATACAAATGATTAAACAAAAAAGAATGATCTGGATAATGCCTTTTTATTGGATTTACAAAAGAGGTTTACTAACACTCAAAGAAACCTTTTGGATGAGAAAAGGAAAAATTGAAAAGAGATATATCCTCTAACATCTGAATGAATTAAAGGTCAAGATTGCTAGAAGTAAAAGGAAGGAATAATGTAAGTTGGCTTGTTCGACCAAGGTTAATTAAAATAAGGCATATGTTTATAAAGCTCTGCTAACTTTTTAGGGATGTTTTGCTAACACCAGGACTAAAAAGTTGATAATTTATGGATTAGCATATAGATAAGGATGGATTTTTGGGGGAAAAAGATATTTCTAACCTTATGGGGTGGTTATTAAATTTGCTTATACTTGTGGTGGAGATTAGAGAAAATAACTTCTTTAAATATAATTTTATCATTTTGTCCTGCATTTTCCTTTTCTTTCTCTTGAATCTTTTCTTCTTTCTTTTTCTCTCTTAGTTTTGTATTGGTTTATTCTATTGTAATTTTGTAAGTAGGCAGTTCTGTTGAGTAAACCATTATAATTGATAGGATAGGGACTGCAAGTAAAAAGGAGAAGAGTGGATTTGTAGGGCAAGCTTTTCTGTTATCTGATCTAGAGCTGGGTTATTTTGCCTCATGTCCTTCTATTATCTAATACAATTAATGTTTTCAATTTCTTTCCAGGAGGAATATCAGGAATATGAGCCAGAAGCATAATGGCCACAGCTGTTCCCGACACTTCCACCAGCAGCACAATAACAATAATTTCTTCTACCCTATCCACATCCATCTCTCCAAAGGAAGGCCTTGATGCAGATGGTAATGGAGAGAACCCCCATACCCCATCCTGTCATGAGTTCTTCCTCCAATTCTGCTCCAAGAGACCTCATCAGGATCAGTGTTTTATGTATTGTGGTCTTTAGCGTTAAAGAGAAAGAATACTGAAGACAAACCCTGACCGCAGTGGTTTGTGTACGTGTGTACATTTCAAAGCCCAGCCTTACTGCCTGACTCCCTCCCAGTGAAGTAAGGCCAGGCTTCATGTGTCTGTAAGCAGCATGTTGTATCTTCTCTGTTTTTAAACAGAGCATTCCATGTCCTTGACTGGGTCCTTGCACTGGGCCCACTGTACATTTGCTTGCACGTGAATCATGCCAACTCCGTTCCGTTATCATTGGAACTTTTTTTAAAAAAAATATCTCTGTCCTGGTCATGTAAAAGAGACTTCCTGATTTTAACGGTGCAAAAGTTGTGTCTATGTACCCTAAACAAAAGGAGCATCTTTCCTTTCCTGCCCCCAGCGCTCTGTATATTTTGACTGTGGCATGGACATATACATCCCACTGTCGCTGTGTGTGCAATCCTGGGTTGCTGCCATTGATGCAGCTACCCATCTCCATGAATAAAGCCAGTTCTTGACTGTGGCTGTTTTTCTGCTTCCACGTGGTTCTTAAGTCAAGAGGGGGAGCAGTTATCCTGTGTTTTTCTGAAAACAAGGTAATTTTCAATAGGCCAAGTGTCCACATTGCTGGCTTTTCAAGGCTTTGAAAACAGTATAATTAATGTCTAAGGGATAAAACAGATATCTGACAAACTAATACAACTTCAGTGAGTTTTTTCCAAATTAAAGTATAAGCAATCAGTAACCAAAATGGAACCTCCATTGGAAATGCTGAACAGGTGATACATGTTTTTTCATCCTAGATGAATAAGCTAGAGGTTTTAAAATTGAACAGCCAATATTATATCTATCTCTTATTGTGCAGCCATATTTGAACCAGAACTCTATACTGTAGTGTACATGATTTAAAAAAATAAAACTATAAAGGTAGAAAAATATAGAAAATACATAGAAAATAGTCAAAGGACAGAAATATCTTTCCTGAAAGGGTATATATAGGGTTTAGAGCCTTTAGAAAGCAGGCAAGAAATATAATTGTACATGGTACAGAGAAAATAAAAATATTTTTTCTCCTCTTATAAAATTAGAATCTAGGCACTTCCATTGAAGCTGATTTGCAGGAAGCTGAAAATAGATACAACATACTTTATAAAATTTGCTGTCACAAGATACAGTGAGAGTAGTTTAGACTACTTTTTAACACAAATTCATTGGAAATGTATCACTAGCTATCATTAAGCCATAAAGCAGCTTCAGTCCCATAAGCCATCACTAGGGAACCATTATCAGAGAAGGAAACTATTTTGATTATTGTATTTATTGGCTTCTCAGAGGCATCTGATTGGAGACAGAATGCTGTACTAGATAAGCCATAGATCCAATCCAAGAGAGCTGTTGTATTCTTAAGATATACATGTCAAAATATACATACACAAATACCCCTATTCAGCCTTAAAATATTAGGGCAACACTGTTTTCTGAGATAATAATTATTAGAAATTAATACAGTCCGGGTAACACCAAGCCTGCTCCTAAGTAGTCGATCTAGTAATCAGATTCCAAAACAGTTCCACTGCCATTAATTAAGAATAATACTATTCATGTGACTGATGAAGACAATATGTAATAAATCTTGATTAAAAGGGTATTTTATCTACTTTTTAGTGGGAAAATCACGCTTCAGAAAAACTGCCACAGGGCAGAAAAATGTGTGCCTTCCACTTTGAAATGAGAGAAAAATTAAACAGTCTTTTTAACCACAAAATCTACTTTTGTGGCTTGAAATCCCTACCAATTTACCTACCCAATATCTGAATAGTTGCTGAAAGATAAGAAAAATATTGTAGCTGCTAATTTCCATGTTATTTTGTTAAGTTATAAATGGCTTAATAATTGTGCAGTTTCTTATTACAACTTTTATTTTAAAATCAGTACCAATCTTACATTGTCTCTTTCCTGTGATAAAGCTTTCTCGATAAACATTTCAGTCTCTTCTAATTTGTCTATTTGTCTTACATACCTACATATCAAGATTACAGACCTGTTATCCCTAAAGCTCTTAGAATGATGGTTCTATGTTTGATATTTTAAGATACATTACTTTGTGTAGCAATTCTGAATTGCCCTTTTGAATCCTGTATGTTCTTTTGCATTTTTAACAGATGCCCACAATTGTCAAGAAAAATATGTATTTCCTGCTTAATTAATGACTCCACACACAATAGGACAGGATGCTATGCAATTTGTCTTGCACAACTTTAGCCCCTAGTATAATGTCACATCTAACGCCAGCAATTAAACTACTAAATGAAATAGCCACAAGGTTGATTACAAAATGATTTCATAGACTATCAACTTGAACTTTGATTTACTAGCAACAAGAAAAAATAATTTAATCTATTCATTCAGAATGTGACCTATTGGAACCTATTTTCTTGCAATTTGTTAAAGCTCAAAATATACAGCAAACAAAAGAACTGGAAAAATATGTTGTTAATAAAAGTTATTGATATAATTAATGGATGAGATGGGAAATTTGTGGCAGCAAAATGGCCCATGTATCAAAGTTCTAATTTGAAGAGGTAGGTAGAAGACTGAATAAACTGCCAGGATGATGCCTCAGTAATAAACCTGAGATTAGGTTACAATAATCCCAAAGGTTGCAAACCCAACAGTATTAACTAAATAATTAGTGTTATAAAAGTTACCCCTCAGCGAATTGGAACTTATTATTAATCAATATGTAAATAAAAGGAAAAAGGATTTTAGAGCTGCACCAACAGAAAAGAGGCAATGGGGAACTATATACATGCACTTATTAAATTGAGAAGTTTCAGATGCTATGAATTGCAGATATTTCCAACAATCACATGAGTATATGTAAATAAAGTTGTCATGACTACTATACAATACTATCAAATAGAACTTATATTTCCCAAAGCACAATTGGCCTCAAACTTCACTTTGAATGAAGTAATGGAAGTAAAAAACATTGGTCTCCATGTGTGGAAAAAGCTCAGTTGCTCCCATGCAGAAGATATGCTTTTATGAAAAATGGTAGTGAATGATAGAGAATTGGTCTGGAGAAGGAAGAACATTATTTAACAGAGGTTATCAACATCACCCATGATGATAAAGATTGACACTTGAAAAAGTGAAGCAGTTCCCAAATGGAAGGTACCCCTAATCCATATTTAGCAATCACAATTGAGACCAGCACCTGGTTGCTAAGCAAAGCAGTTGCTAAGTGAAACTGCAAATGTACTTATGACCTTCCTTCAGCTTTTGTTTGCTGTACAGACCTGCAAAGATCACAAATGCAAGGACTGATCATAAAGTTTACTGGATTGTTGCACTCTACTTGGGACTGCCCTCGAAGAGCATCCAGGATCTTCAGCTGGTGCAGAATGCAGTTGCGCAGATAGTTATGTGTGCCTCTAGAATGGCACACCTTACATCTCTGTTCTGCAAGCTGCATTGGTTGCCAGTTTGCTTCTAGGTGCAATTCAAGGTGCTGTTTTTGACCTTTAAAGCTCATGGCATGGGACCAAATTATCTGAGGGACTCTCTCTTCCTGGTTACGTCTACATGCCCCACAAAGTGCAAAGCACTTGTAGGCAGTCCTTGACTTACAACCACAATTGCAACCAGAATTTCGATCACTGACAAGGTGGTCATTATGTGAGTCATGCCTGATTTTATATTTTTTGCCATGGTCATTAAGCAGATCACTGTGGTTCTTAAGTGAATCATGCATTCATTAAGTGAATCTGTTTTCCTCCATTAACTTTGCTTGCTGGAAGCTGTCTGGGAAGATCTCAAATGACAATCATGTGACCCTGGGACACTGCAACCGTCTTAAGTACATGCTGGTTGCCAAGTATCAGAATTTTGATCAGGTAACCACAGGGGATGTTCTGGTAGTCATAAGTGTGAGGACCACATAAGTCACTTTTTTCAGTCCCATTGTACCTTTGAATGTTAAGCAAATGGTTGTAACACTTGTAAGATGGATGTAAGATGAATGGTTGCATAGAAGCATAGCACAATAGCAGACATGCATTTTGAAGCACTGTAAGTTATCTTGTTCTATTCTAATAGCGAATGGTGATCTCAACATGGGAGATCCACAACAGCTGTTTTTTATCCTATGCCAGGTGAAGAAAAAACAACACAATGCTGTCTGAAAGGAAGGGCTGCACACGCTGGGCGGTTGACAATCTGGAACAACAAATTATAACATAACTTATAATATTGACCTTTGGTATTGTCAGTACTGAACACGGAAATGCCTTCACCATTACATTTTTATGCAAGAAGTAAGGTCTATCCCCACCCTTCTGGCCTTCAGGAAATGCCTTAAAACTTGGTATGTATGCTGGTTGGCATGGGGCCCTGAAGGAGGAGCTGTTGGCTGGAGGTGGCTAGTAGCCACCACTGTAGCCATCACCACCACCTCTCTGCTTCAAACCCACGGTTTTTAAGTTTGTTTTGATCTCTTGCAATTTTAATCAGCTTGATCATTGTTTTACTTCCATATGTTTTATGATGTTTAAGCCACTGAGGAGCATATGAATTAGGTAGATATATAGAGATAGATAGACAGATGGCTGTGTTATCATTAACTTGTCTTCAGATGACATGGGACATACAATACAATTATTACAGGTAAGCCAACAACTCATTGCTCTGGACTATTTGATATTTAACCTCTCGCATGTGCGGGGGAACCTTTACCTTTACATTATATTCATGCACTCAATTCAGTTGTCACAATTAGTTAATGACATCTGCAAGAAACCACAATAACACACACGTTAATTAATAGTTGCAGCTGCTAAGATCCAATTTCAGATGGAGACGACGGGGACACATTGGTGGTGGTGGGATCTGATGTTCTCCCATTGGGTCTCCAAGCTAACTGGCAGAGCCAAGTCTTTAGGCTCTTATGAAAGGTCAGGAGGGTTGGGGCTGGCCTCACATTGGGGGTAAGATGTTCCAGAGGCAGTTGCAGCAGCAGAGAAGGCCCTTCTCCTGGATGCTGCTAGCTAGAATAATCAGGCTGACGAAACCCACGTCATGTTTCCTCTGCCGGCATGGATGGGATGGGCCAATCCCAGTGGGATGAAACACTTCCTCAAGTAGCCTGGGCCCATGCCATGCAGGACTTTAAAGCACCTTAAATTGCACCCAGAAGCAGACTGGCAACTAATGAGCTCATGGAACAATGGTGTTACATGGGCCATTCTTTGGACCCCAAGAATTGCCCAATCAGCTGCACTCTGCACCAGCTGTAGCTTCTAAATGCTCTTCAAGGGTAGCCCCACATAGAATGTATTACAATAATCCAACAGTGAGATGACTAGGGCCTGAATGTCTGAGCTCAGGGAGTTCTGGTCTAGCAAAGGCTGCAACTGCCACACAAGCCGAAGCTGTGCAAAGGCTCTCCTAGCCACAACTTCCACCTGCTTTGCGAGTCCAGGAGAATCCCTAGGTTGCAGATCAGATCTGTCTAGGGTAGGACCATCCCATCCAGAGTCAAAGATGACAAAGTCCCTCATCTTGGGACCCCATTCAGTCTTGCAAGAGTCCAGTGAAAGCCTGTTGTCCCCATCCAGGTGCCCCACAGCCTCCAGGTAGCACAAGAGGGCAACAATAGCATCAGTTGGGTCACCAGGAGTGGAAATATAGTTGGGTACTGTCAGCATACTGTAGATACCTCAACCCATGGTGATGCATGATCTCAACCAGCGGTTTCACGTACATGTTAAAAAGGAGCAGAGAGAATATTAAGCACTGTGGCACGCCACAAGACAGTTACCCAGGGCCCGGATCTCTCAGTACCTAGTCACACCAATTAGGACCAGCTTTGGAGAAAGGAGTCAAACCAGTGCAAAATTGTGCTGCCTAGCCCGTCTCCATAGTTGACCCAAAAGAATACCATGGTTGATGGTATCAAAAGCCGTTAAGTAAACCTATTGCCCGCAATTAGTATTTTTTGCCAGAAACCAGAAGTAAATACTGGGTTTTGGCAGAAAACATTGTAAACTGCAGTCACGACTACAGGATGCTGCAAACAGCCAAAAATATGGGCCATTTGCTAAGCATTCAAAATGTGATCACATGACTGTAGGGGGGAACAACATTGGAATTTTGAATCCAAGTTTTAAGTACCCTTTGGGGGGAGGTCCATTGTAATATCTAATTGTTGCTAAGCAATTAGTCATAAGCCGAGGACTACCTGTCTAGGCAATCAACTGATAGGTGGCAAATGTAATCAGGTCCTCAATCCATTGAATAAATAGAGCCATACGTTTATCTTTCCAATGTTGCAACATCAGTCTTTTAGACATAGCATGGGTACAGAGAATCTATTTAAGTTCTCCAGTTGTCAAATTCCATATACTACATATATAGTTCAAAAGAATATTATTGTCTGAAAATTTTAGCTTTTGTTGCACATGACATTTATATAATCCACTACGTTCTCCCAAAACTTGGTAAGTGTAGGGCATTGTAAAAACATGTTTTAAAGAAGCATTATCCTTATTACATCTCCAAGAAAGTGCTTTTTTGACATATCTTTTCTGTACAAATATAGTGGAGCTCAATAGCCATAATTTGAGGCCTATTGACATCCTTGCTATCGAATTTAATTTTACTGATATTACGTTATTGAGTTATATGCTTTGGGATACACACATCTCTATATGTTTAATGGATTCAGTAGAAGTACAGAATTGGTATTACTTAAATGGATGGATAATTCAATTTTTACCTATTGGGATCAATTCTTATTTGGACAAGTTAATAGAATAATCTGTTATGTTGCTAAAGGTATCTATCTATCTTTTGCATCAAAACTGGTATAGTAATATGAGGGTTAGAAATAACAAAAGAATGTCATCTGCAAATAAAACCAATTTATATTCAATATGAATTATGTGGTATTCAAATCTCTGTATATTGTCTAATAGCAAAAGCCAAGGGCTCCACATAGATATTAAAAAGCAAGGGTGAAAGTGGATATCTTTGTTTAGTTCCTCTGAATAATGAAAGATGTCATTAACCTTTACTTTGTATGTGGGCAACTCATATAATATCTTAATTCATTTTACAAATTCCAAAGGGAATCAGAATTTATTTAGTAAATAGTACCTTTTAGGTATTTTGTTATAAGTTTTTCAACATCTAATAATAAAATTACAAATTGTTATTTATTTTTACTCAAGTCTATAACTATGTTGTCTTCTAGTTACATAGTTTATATAAACTATCATTGAACATTTTTAAGTAACAAATGATCACTTGCTATAATCTATTTGCTAACACTGCTGTTAAAATCTTTGTATCAACACTAACCAATAAGATTGGATGATAATTAGCACATCATGTGTGATTTTTACCTGCTTTTAGTGTAACTGTAATATAACCCTGTTTAAATACTGGTGATAAAATTCTCTTATCAAATATCTCTTCATACACTTGACAAATTTTTGGCACCAGAACATCTATGAATGTTTTATACCACTTGATAGGGAAGCCATCTAATCCTGTTGTTTTACAGCTTGCCATTTCAAAAGAAATATTTGTTTAGTGTCTACCTTAGATAGTGAAGCACATAAAAGTTGGTTTTGTGTAATTTAAATGTGGCAAATTAATTTTATTTTTAAAGGCCTCATATATCCTCATTCAATACATCATCTGGCTTATTATATAATTCTGAATAATGTTCCTAGATATGTTAATATTCTATAACTCTGACAGGACTGATTTATAGTTTTATGAAATATCATAAACCATCCAGAGATCGTACATGGTTGAAAACTTGAGATTGAAAAAAACCATCCGGTTTTCATAAGATTAGGGATCTCCTGAGAGACTGACAGTTTTGTCATAAGAAGCATGCTCTAAATAATAAAAATAAGGCTAAAGAAATAAATATTACAAACCAAAATGTAAACATCCAACTCCACCCCATTAGTTTTGAGTGGGGTTCCATCTCTGTAGATTTTGGGGAGTCCACATATGTATGACGTGGCTTCCCCAGGGTAAAGACAGTAGTATTGTGGCATTGTCCTTTAGTAGTTGCAATAAATCAATGACCTTTTTCTTTTAATTGCTGGTGGGATCTCTCTTCAGTGTCTCATATGTGGCAGCGTCCTTCAGAAGACTGTTTACCTTGGCCTTGTAATCATCTGTTTTCAGGATAACTCTACATCTTCTTTTATCAGCTGGCAGCATGGCACAACATAGGAGAACAAGCCCATCAGGACAAGATTCAGCAGCCCATCTGAATTTAAAAGACAAAGGCCACTCTTTCAAATACAGCAAAGTCCACATTCTGGGGAGAGAGGACCACCGGTTTGAAAGAGGGGTCAAAGAGGCCATCTATGTCAACAGAGGGGGAGAGATATGACATCATTTATCTCCAGTCTACAACACAGTCCTTTCAACAGTTCAAGAAGGCTCCACACCCATTTGCACTACTTAGGTGACCCTGATGACACAGATAAGCCTCCAGGGGCTTCAATGACTTGCTAAAACAATGCAAATGACCAGCTGTCTGCAAGGAGTATAAATCCCATTCCCAACCATCCAGTCAGAGCTGAAGAAGCTTCTTGGATGAGAATAAAATGTCTTCAAGAAAAACAAGAAAGTCCAGTTGCCTCATGAAAAAAGCTTTGGGATAATCATGACCTGGATGACTGAGAATCTCCATAGAAATATCACAAGGAAAACACAAACATAAGAGCTACGTACATGTAGAACAGGTAAAAATAGTTGGCATGAATATCTCTTTTGCTTATTCTTTTTTAAAATAATATTTTATTAATTTTCCAATTTTACTTTTAAGTATTTAAAAAGCAACGTGGTGGCTGGGTTAATCAATAGTTCGATAACAAAATCTTTAGTACAAATCTCAAGTTACAATATCAAAAATTTCCTCTTTTTTCCCCTTAACATCTACTATCTCACATTTAAGCTAATACAGTTCTTATTATATCAATTCAGTAAAAACATCATTATTACATTTATCAATAAATTTTTAGCTTATACATATCTTAATTACTTTTTACATTCAATCTTCATAAACAATCCATATCCTGCTATTATTTTTTCCCAATTTTTAGTTTCCCATCAATATTTCAATTTAACCTTTGATATTTATAATTTTCAGGCTTCAGGTAACCAACATTTCCCTTATAGAACAGAATCTAATAACAGAATCTAATATCCAAAATACACATTTTATCTATTTGTATATAATCTTGTTCTATTTCCTAAAAGTTATCTATTTCCCACCATATTAAATCATCTACTTAATAAAATATCCCCTTTAATAAATCAAAACCACTATATATATTGCCTGGGTTACATCAAACATAGTCATATTTTTTTTTTGTTTTGGGTCTAATTTTTAAATATTAAACAGATAAAATCTGTATTTTCAATTAATTTCCAAATATTTTAAATCTAATGACCAAAATTCCCCTTATCTCAACTTCTCCTTTCAACCCTCTAATTAATGATATAAAATCCCCTCTAATAAATCAAAACCCCAATTTTCTTCAGCCTTATTCTGGCTTTCTTCCTTTGCCAACTAACCTTCCATATCTGTGCTTTTAGATCGTCAAATAGATCTCCCTCTATTATTATATATGTTATTTGAAATAAAGACCATTTAATTGCCATTTTTTTGGAAGGGCTAGCCCATTTGTATTCATTAAGTTGTCTCCCTATTATTCCAATTCCCCATGATTGCCCTGATATGTTTATCTTCCATTCAATCTGATCTTCTTTCTCAAATTTCTTCTGATTTATATAGAAATTCTTTCCATTTTCAGTGTTGTCACTCCCTTTTCCTGCTTTTCCATTAACTGTATTTGTTGGTCAACTGAGTCCTCTGTCTTAATATTTGATTGTTCGACTTCTTTTATCTTCTGCGGTTAGTTCTTTGGTTGTAGTCAGTGCTTGGGTTTGTGTATCTAAGCTGGAATCTTGTTCTTTTACGTTAGGTCTTATTTTATCACAAGCTGAAAGAATGGTTTCATGTATTGCTTTCAACATGGAAAGGATCTTTTCCTGGTCTTCATCTATATTCATTTAATAATGTGTTAGGTTGAGGACTTTAAAATCAGATGTTAAAAATAATTTTATAACTAGGTATGGGACCTCTCTTTCACATGTTTATAGATAGTCTTTATAGTAGAAGTCATTTGTCAAGAAAGATTTTATAGTCCAAGGTATTTCATCATCTCATGTAGTAACCAATATTCCTCAAATAAAGAGATAGGAAGGCAATTCCCCACATATAACTCTGAAAGTCAGTAAAGGTTTACATTCATAGTTCAAATAGGCCAGTTATGCCACCCAGCTGTTCTCTTTACAGCTGAGTTTCTCACAGGTGGTGCCAAGGTCAAGAGTCTTATCTAAAGTCTGGGCTTTGCCAAGTCTCTTTGAGGAAATAACAAGTTGTAATACCAAACCTCGCCACAAGATGTCACCAATTCCGTTTAAAGTTTTTTAAGTCCAAAATTTTTATAATCCTTTTTCCAATTTTATTTGTTTTTTGTAGTCTCCAATAAAAATAGGGAAAATTTTGGTCCCTGAGTTTCAGGAACATATAAATCCAATTAGATTAAAGCTGTTCTTTTAATGCTTTAATTCCCCTGGGCAGTCAGTTGCCACTTTTCTTAGAGGGTGGGATAGAAATTCCTTTCCCTCTCTCCTTACTGGGGGAAAGATACTTCAGGCAGCTTTTACAGGAAAATACTTAGGTTAAAGAAAAGATCGGATGTCACCCAGATTCATCCGCGTTGCTTTCAAAGTGCTTGGTAGTGAGTGATGAGCCATATTACTAGTGATGAGCCATATTACTATGGCCGGTCTTTCCTCCGACGGTTTGGAGGCTTCACCTCCTTGCTTGTCGCCCCTACAGGGTGACTTTCGACCCTTTCCAGGGTCTCCCGGCGGAGCGAAACCAAACGCAGAAGATGGAGCTCGCCTTCCAGTGGCCGCAGCAGCCACAATAGCAAACCAGAAGTCTCTTTTGCTTATTCTTATGAGCTGACCTAAACCCAATTCAAAGCTTGCAAGTAATAGAAATTAGATATACAACCATACAACATGTTGTTCCATGTTTCATTAGTCTTAAGGCACCTCTTCTGTTTCGTTGTTTAAATAAATCATCCTTCTATTCCAAGCAGTTAATGTCAATGCTTAGCAAATGAAATGATTCTAGAGACAATTCCTCTTAAACTAGAGGGAGAAACCTCAGTCAATAAAAATAATATCACCATCATCTGGTTGTCATCTAGGTTTTTGTAGCCCAGATCTGGCAGCAATAATGAAATTCTTTGCCCCATTAATGAGGAATTCAACAGCCCCTTTAAAATGTTCCCAGCATATGAAAAATAAATTCCAAAACGGCTATTTTATCCAATTCAGATGTGATTTCTGGTCTGCTCCCCAGCTTCAGCTCACACACTGTTCTGAAGCATGGCTTCTAAAATGGCTTACAGACTGATGTTGTTATCGGAGGATCTTGAGGGATGATTCTGGGACACTTCCTAATCCAGGAGAGCCAAATAAACAAGAGAAAGCCTTTTCCTTTTGTTGCTGAGTTGGAAAAATGACAGTACAGAGAGAGTAGACTCTCAGGGCATGTCAGTTGCCGGCCATGTCTTCAACGGAAGACAAATAAGACAATAAGCTGTGCCCTTCATTTCTGAAGGCAGCCAAAAGAAGGGTGAAGCACTTTTTCTTTTGAAATATAAGGATAAAAATTGTGGCTTTTAATTTACTACTTTTAGACTTGTAGTGGGTGGTGTTGGAGAAAGAAAGAAAGAAAGAAAGAAAGAAAGAAAGAAAGAAAGAAAGAAAGAAAGAAAGAAAGAAAGAAAGAAAGAAAGAAGAAAGAAAGAAAGAAAGAAAATAAATTTCTTGACCACTAGAGAGAGCTGAAGTTAAACATGAAGATGTCTATCTGAGCTGGAATCTGTTATTAAAGACATTAAAGACATTTTTCAAAATTCTATACGGAAAATCAAATATACAATAAATTCTCCATGGTTTAAAGATGTTAATGATACAGAGGAGATTAAAAAAGATTATCAACCCACTGTATTAACTATATAAATGCTGGATAACACAAATAACCTAACTGTATCTTATAAATCTGACAGCAGTTTCTATTATGATGATGATTTGAATAAAAGCTTTCCAGTGCAACTGAAACAAGAGTGTCAAATAAATTTACAACTCTTAAGAGTCAATTTTGGGATTTTTTCCTTATGGACATCAACAAGGTTGAGAATTTTTGAGAAAGATATGACTGACATCTTAGAGATGGAAACTTTACAGGCTGAGAACTCCTTGAAAAAAAGTGACACACTTGTGAGGGGGAAAAAATTCATTCTATGAAGACAATCTGGAAGGAGTGACTTAAATGTAATGATTTAATTAGGGTGGATTTTTATAAGCTTTGATATATGTATTGAAGGAAAGCATTAAGGTAGCTTTATATGTATACAATAAGTTTGTAAATGTATGTCCTCTTGTGTGTGTTTTTTGTTCCTTTTGTAATACTATGAAAGCCCTAATGTAGTTTTGTGTTTTGTGTTTAAAATTAAGGGTTTTTTGTTGTTTTGTTTTGTTCTGTTTTCGTTTTTATATATATTTGAGTATTGCTTAAAGTTAGTAAAATATCAAAACTAGGGAAAGTGTTTTCTCCCTTTAGAGTTAAAAAAAAAAGATTGACTCTATGTAGAGGATTCTTTTAATATGAATTAGGATAAAGATTAATGAGTCAATAGAGGTATATATTATTCCCCACAGCAATGAGAAGCACAGATGGTTACACTACCCTTTTATCCAAAGATGAGAATATATTTAAGCTAGCTTCTATTTTGAAACTTGGTGCTGGAGAAGACTCCTACGAGTCCCTTGGACTGCAAGGCATTCAAACTGGTCAGTCCTAGAGATCAACCCTGACTGCTCTTTAGAAGGCCAGATCCTGAAGTTGAAACTCAAATACTTTGGCCACCTAATGAGAAGGAAGGACTGAATGGAGAAGAGCCTAATGCTGGGAAAGATTGAGGGCAAGAGAAGAAGGGGACGACAGAGAATGAGGTGGCTGGATGGAGTCACTAAAGTAGTAGGCGTGAGCCTAAATGGACTCCAGAAGATGGTAGAGGACAGGAAGGCCTGGAGGAATGTTGTCCATGGGGTCACAATAGGTCAGACACGGCTTTGCGGCTAACAACAACATTTTGAAACTGCATCCAGATTTTGTACTTGCAATGAAAAAGAAAATGAAAACTTTGTTTTTGTTAATCAGATAGATTTGTTGTTATAGAACTAGTTTGTACATTAAAAAGGTACAAGTTTCCCCCGCACATGCGTGCTAGTCGTTTCCGACTCTAGGGGGCGGTGCTCACCTCCGTTTCAAAGCCGAAGAGCCAGCGCTTGTCCGAGGTCATGTGGCTGGCATGACTAGACGCCAAAGGCACACGGAACGCTGTTACCTTCCCACCGTAGTGGTCCTTATTTTTCTACTTGCATTTTTACGTGCTTTTGAACTGCTAGGTTGGCAGAAAGTTTGTACATACTGTTGTGTAAAAGCAAAAAGTTGTGACTGTAATGTTATCTTCTACTGTGCTAAAGAGTCGGAACTTGGCGCCTTTTTCTTTTCTCACACTATCTTCTTTCTTTTCCCTTCCATCTTTTCTAATTTTCTATTGCTTTTAAAATTTCTCTTTGTGTTTTACATTTTGATAGACCCAATAAAAATTTTTTGAAAATAAAATGTTCCCAGCATATAAGGTAGTAGCATATTATCAAACACTATAAAAATCACTTGCAATGCTGATGAACTGACTTTTGCCGTGTGATTAAAGCCTAACTTTAAAGCCTATGCTAATAGGCCACAATTTTTTAATAATAGTGAAAGATGGAGAAGCCTACATGTCATCACATGGCTTATTTTTCAATAATATTTTTTCTCGAAAAACCTTTTGCTCTAAGGTTTTGAGCAGCATGTACTGAAACCTGATATAACAAGTTAACAGTCTAAAGCTGCTGAGGCTTGTCAGACTTTGTAATCAACCTTTCCAATTCTGATGATAGACATGATACCAAAGTTTCCACTAACCAAACTTATGATCATGTTTACAAGAACAGCAACTACAAAATATTTATACAATCATTTTTTACATATCTGACTTTTTATACTCATCTCATGCTTGGGTTCTAATAACAGCTCAATGTTTTCTGAATTGTTTATACTTAGTGTGCAACTGCAGATGCAGCCAAATTAAATTAATTTTAGAAAAAATAAAGCCTGCCCAACTCATTAAGTCCACAATATATTTGCTGGAACATTTACATAATCATTTCTACTGTCAAAGAACTAAACATTCTTTTCCAAGAGAATATGGTTTTGTGAATCTTTTATGCTTTTTGGTATCAAAGTTGCCTTCAAATGTAAATTCCCTCTGGAACTCAGTGCACTCATAGGAAAGCTAGAACTTGACTTGAATATTTAACATGCCTTACTGCAGCCAAATCAGCCTGAATGAGATGAAAAACTATTTCTACCAAAACAGACACCAATTATACAGTATATAGTGATAATGCAAGGTTAATTTGACTTTTTTTTTCACCCTTCAGCCTTCCTGTCACAAACGATTACCAGTACAGTATCTGCCCCTTTCTTAGGCTTATCTTTTATGGCTAACAGTCATCACAGTCTTTTTCCTTTCCTATTCCCAGCCTTTCCTTTTCCCTCCTTGCTAAAGTCAACCCTGCCCTCTGGTGGCAAAACTCTTTTTATGATACTGAACTTTTTATGACCAAAGACTACCACGGCAGATGTCAATGAACAAACAAATTATGAGCCAGGTGGGAGAGCCGTAAGTTACTTAGACCTAATTGGATATGACCTATGGGATTCCTGCTGATAACATTTACAACTGGGATGTGATTAGCCAAGTGCTAAAACATGGGGTGACTAAATCTACAACCCTTAAGGAATGGAATTACTTCAAATGCTTTGCATACTTTTTACATATTACAACTCTGCTCATTAAATTTGTCCATGACAATGTTACATTAGATAGTAATCTTTTCAACTTTATTAAAACACTTTCGGATGCCTTCTAGCAATTATAACTGTGGCATTCTTAAAGCAAAAGAAACAATGATTTACATTTCCATTCTGTTTCCAAAGTCACAACTATTGTCTGTCTGTCTGTCTATCAAATTTATTCATTAAATCTTTAAAAGTCAACCTCTTGTCTAAGGGCAAAATATCTGTGTTTGAAACAGGTTCCTCTTTTTTGCCCATTGCTCAATGTTGCCCCTTGAGTCACAATTATAGAGCACAGAACTGCCTTGTTTTTTGCCAAGTCCTAAAATTCACTAATAATAAAAGAAGTAATTTCTACTGATGCTTAGAAAAAGAATGGGCAAATGTGCATACAAAAGTAACTTAACAGGTTTATCAAAGTATATTATAGCCTACTATAACATTGTGAACCAGGTTCCTTAACTTCCATTTATAAAGAGATCTTCCTGCTGTTGCTAAACAGAGTACAATTACATAAAGGTGTTTGCCCAGCTATCCAAGGCAGAATTTTTTTCCATTAGTCCTGCCACAGCCACACATCCATTCAGAAATGTGACTGGAAAGACTAATACTAACAGAATATTATCCAGAGATTTGGTTAGACCTTTGCCATCACATTTCCTTACTACTGTACAATATTCCATCAGTGTTATTCAACAATGCAGTGATACAGTCCTTTGAAGGTACAAACTACAAACTGCAATTTAAGTTGCAAGATCTTGGGAATACATTGTATATAGGAAACAAACTACAATGAAGATACAGCACAGAACATCAAGTATATAAATACTGATTATATGTATATTTAAATTTAAAATAAGGTTTATTGCAAGGAATAAACTTTGTCAGAGTCAGAATATCAAGTTGACAACTTAAAAAAACAAAGCATTAATTCGTAATAAATCTCATCTACAGAGGTCACAAAACAGATAGATAAGTGTTATCACAAAAACCAAAACAGAGGTAAGAGCTGGGGACAACAAATAGCAGCAACACAGAGTTGCATAAAAACAAAGCACCCACCTGTACAACTCAACCTCAGAAAATAATAATTATATATCAGAAAGTCTGAAATGAAAAGAATAAGAGAAAAGAGAAAAATATTCTGTAACATAACAGCAATATCTAGGTCCAGCTTATCTTCTAAAGTAATACATACTTTTTTGTTGTTTGTGCTTTTTAACCAGCAGGTTAAAGGCCAGCAGTGGGTAGCTTCAGTAAGTGAATCCTGCCTCGATATAAGTCTTAAAGATCTTTTCAATGGCACAAATATAGGCAGCTGTTCTCTGGTCTAAGCCTAGATTATACTTTGTCGCTACACTCATGATTTGCTAGAAAATAACATATAAACATAAGCAATGTGGTCTTAGTATTCTGATCTGAAACCAAAACCTAAAAAATAATTATTGAATAAAAATGGTACCACTGCAATAATGACAACTATTTCAGTAATACATGATTGGATATTATAGACATTCAAGGATCAAGTAAAAAGTCTACCATATGAAAAACAAAATGATCTTTTTAAAGACAGATGTAGAGAAATGCAACTCAGAAACACCTACCCTGGCTGAACGTTCCATGGTGAAAGCTAGTCCAGAGTGAACAATATCCTTCTCTGAGGCACCCTTTAAAAAAATACAAGCTTAAGAAAAATACTGTATATCGTTCTATTTCTCTGTCAATACTTAGATGTGATTATTTCTCTTATTTTTGCAATGGATTTGCAATTATGAGTCGTAAAATACATAGACTATACTATTACCAACCTAACTTATCTCAGGTCATTGATGTGAGAACAGTCCATGGATGCTGGCTTACAACCTGAGACATAACAGAAACCTCTTTTCTTATTGCATTGGCAGGCTGTTTCAGAGGCCTTCTTCTAGATCAGCGGCCTCCAACCTTTTGGGCACCAGGGACAAGTTCTGTGGAGAAAGGTTTTTCTGCGGACTGGAGGGAGTGTGGCTTTGCGTGCTGCCTGCATCCTATGGATGGGGCTTCGCTTATTTGTGCAACCCTGTTGCTGGCATGCCGTGGGCTGATCCCAGTCCATCGACCTCTGTTCTAGATAATGCTATTTCGGCAAGGGCCACCCAGTTGAATTACCTGTGGTAACTAGGTCTTCTTTTATGCCTGTTAATTCCAAGAAAGTGGATAAGGGGCTTTCTAGGATGTCATCCACCTGCAAGTTGGATTCTTGCCTCTCCTGCCTTCTTTGGTTAACTGTGATGGGGTGGGGTAGGGAGTGAGTTTGTATCCTGGATCCAGGAGATGGTGAATGGTTCCTTATGTAATTCAATGCCCTCATCACTGGAAAGAGATGTTGGTTCCTTCCATTCTTGGATCTATAGGTTTTTGACAGCCACCATCCAGTCTCTTAACATTTTCTTTTGGATGAAAGTTGTGTCTTCATGAGAAATAGTGCCCTAGACATCTTTCTCTAAGAGAATGCTCCAAAAAGGAAGGGAAGGGGAGCAAAGGGGAGTTAAATATATAACTTACTGCTATTCTAGCTTGGAATTCTGCTGTGGGTATAATAGGTATACTTCCCCTGCTTTTCCCAAATTTCCTCTCCAGACTTTGTTGCACTGACATCAGCAGATGGTAGTTAGAATCACGCTCATATTTGAAAGTAAGACGCCCATAGCTGACATGGTTGATATTCTTCAGCCATTCAAAAAAGGAAACTGTCACACCACCTGCATTTATGTATAAATCCTGCCATAAACAAACAAACAGTTTCAGTTACTTGATGCATTCTCTGTAAGAGAATATGTTACAAATTCATAAATCCATGTAGAAAAGCAACACAAAAATTTAAAAATAACAAATTCATATTGTTGCTTGAATTCTACTTCCTGAGAATAAAAATGAATTCAGGCACCTATATTATGACACATTATTATCTTGCAATGTGGAAGATAAGAGTAGCCAACAGAAATTTATTTCCTGTGCTGTAGATGAATGATAATGTAGACTTCAGAAGATTAGCAATTTGCCCCTTCCCTTCTTATATCAGCAACAATGTTTTAAGGTACTGAACAATTTGAAGTTACAATAATATTAGGAAGTCAGCCATTCAGAGCCTCTAAGTAAGTAAACAAATATATTACATTATCACTAGAATTCTGATCTTTAAGGATAAGGAAGAAACTATAAATTAGGGAGCAAAGGAAGCAATGGTAATATCCTAAACTATTAAGAATCATAGTTACAGAAAAAGAAGTAATTCCAAATGTTAGTAAGTGGCCAGAAACCAGTTACAGACTTCTCATTTTATTCATACTTGTATCATATGGTAGGTTTCAAGTTCTGTAAACTTCTGGATATTCACTGGTACCTAGAACAGAAATTACTTCCTGAATTGACCAACTGAAAATATTTTAGGTCAAATGAATTGTGGAAAGCCCCTAAAACATGTAGTTTAGTATTGTCTGGTCAAATACAGCATGACGGCATTTTCAGCAACACATTTTAGGACAATACAATGAATACACCTTGCCCACAGCATAGCAAGGGGATTGTACTATTCTATCTCCACCATCAATTTAAATAGATCCATTTGATCCTTTTTTTCCTGCCTTATTAAACAAACATTGTACACTGAGCCAAAGTTTTCAATGAACTCTTTCTTAGGATCCCAAGAACTCTTTCTTGTTTAATCATCAGACCTTCACGTAATATATCAATTAAATGTGCCTGTTAGTCACCTCTACTATTTTCCCATCTGTTCAGTTTGAAAAATAATTTCTTTGAGATTTCTCTGCTCTAAATAATTTGTATTGTCTCTGAATATGGACATTTATGATGTCCACCTCAACTCCAGAATCTTTTAAACACAGAACTTGGGACCCCAAATGTAGCACTAGTGTCTTTCTTCTCATTTGTAAGTGCCCTACTTGAGCAACTGAATTATTATTGGGGGAGGGAGAGGAAGTTTCCTGCAAAGCACAATTCCCCATTTAATTTTCACACCTAAGAGGAAGACTCCATAAGCTTACTTAAAAAATAAAAATGTATTGCAACCCAATACTGTATTTTAAAGTACACATTCCTTAGAAAAAAATAAAAATAAACAGAGATCATATAGATAATCATAAAAGAGTAGAGAAGTTCCCAGCAGACATTTTTTAAAGAATTCTCTTAGCATGTTCTCAAAATTTCATACATATCCTCAGCTAAAAAAATGTTGCTGGTCCTTGATGCATGCCTACTTCTGATACATATCCTTCAGAGACTTCACTATTTACCTTATTGCACAGTAAGGATACTTTCTCCTGTATTCAGCTATGGTGAAACTCAGTAATGAATCTAAGATAACCTTGTCATTAACAAATTACTGTGCAGTCCCAGTAAAAGGTTTGGTAAACTTTTTTGAAGTTCATATAACATCTAACTTTTAACATATTTTCCCCTGAAAATCTGAGAAATGCTGTTTTTAATATTTGTATTTACTGTTTTAGTCGGGCATATGTTTAATTTTCTTTTAACTTTTGTATTTTTGTATTTTTTTATATATTTGCCCTGTTCACCGCCCTGAGTCCTTCGGAAGAAGGGCGGTATATAAATAAAATTATTATTATTATTATTATTATTATTATTATTATTATTAACACAGTCTAGGTTAGGAGAAGTGGATAAAACTTCCATCAATGGCTAATTCAGAAATTCATTTATTTAAAGTATTCAGAACTACAGTAATAAAAGGAGCAGTACAATGTATCACCTCAGTCCTAACACTAGAGGATTTAAATATTCTTTATTTCACTCCAATGGACTACAAATATTTATATCCCACAGGACAAGGTTATGGCATCATGGACAAAGTTTTAATTTTACAGTACATATTCAGGCTAAATTTATATAAAAATACAACACAAAAATAAATGTAATAAAATAAAGCCATCAATGTATCTCTTAACCTCATTTTGCTGCCAAATTCAAAATTAGGAATTAATATACAAGCAGAGGTAACATTCAAAAATCCATACAAAAAATATGCAAGTTGCCTTGCGTATTCAATTTTTGTTACATTGCTCCGGGTATTTTCAATGTATTGTAAAATTCAGTCATGTTTAACTACATTCCAAAAGGATTGTCCAATTTTCCAAGGCGCTACAAGGTGGAGAATGCCCAATAGCAGTATATATGCTAAAGGCCCAAATACCAGAGCAACGGGCATTACTAGAGCCAACAGACCTGCAGACATACCGGAAGTACAAGGATTTTTCTCTGCAAAAAGATGTCATGAGCATCTGGAGTTGTGGGGCCATTAGCACCTTCAGCAATAATCTGTGAGGCACGAAACAATAAAAGAATAAACCAGAATTATCACAGCTAAAACACAAACTCAAGTTAATTATATGTGATATGAAGTAGTTCTTTGTCTTATCTAAATCTCCTGCAATTAGTTTGGTTGGTTGGTTTTACTTTATAATGTTTTGAGATGAGAAAAATGTTTCCCAGTCTATTTTTTCTAGGTCATGAATGATTTTACATACTTTGATATCTTTCTTCATTTGCTTTTTTATAAAAAAAAAACTAAAATGTCTGTAACATTAAAGTAGAATATTTGTAGCTCAGGGTTAAAAGGAGGGACCCCTCATGTCTGTAGCATTCTAATTTTCTCTCATCATGCAACTCATGCATTTTTACAAGAGTTAAAGGCAATCCTCAATTTATGACCGATCACTTAGTGACTGTTCAAGTTATAACTGTCCAAGGGACTATCAATTTTAAAAAAAGAAAAAGAAAAAAATCCACTGAAGTCCACATGCTGATGGGGAAGAGTTTTAAAGGAGAGGAGGGAGTCATACATGTACACACGCATGCCTCTGTGTGTTGCTGCATTCTCAAAAGAAGTCTCCTTCCTCTCTTTAAAATATTGGGCTTTAAAGAAGGCGAGTGTCAGGTGCAGGAAATCGGGAGTCAGGATAGAGATCAAAAACACTAAGAGTTTATTCCATGCAATCTACACACAAGAATCTGATCTAGAGTTTGAGTCCTGCCTTAGCTATGAATGCTGGCTGAATAACCTTGGGTGGGATACAAATAAATAAATTAAATTCAATATGAATACATCTCAAACATTGCGAGAAGAGAAGAAGAGAACTTGAAGTTATCTTCTCCCTTCTTGCAATGTTTGAGATGTTTTGGTTATAAGTCAAAGGCTACTTATATATCCTTTTTAAAATGCGGCAACCAGAATACATAGTGCTCTATATGCAGACAGTAAATATTTCCATGAGGGCAATTAAATGTTTTTAGTTTTATTTTTAGATACTTTCATACTGATCCATAACTGGGAACTTACTATTTGTCATAGGCACTGCATATTGAGTTGTCCTCTTTACTGAGTTCAATACAGGTAATCCTCGATTTACAACAATTCATTTAATCATCGCTCAACGACACTGAAAAAAGTGACTTATGACCGTTTGTCACATGACCATTGCAGCATTCCCATGGTCACATGATCAAAGTTCAGGTGCTTGGCTACTGACTCATATTTATGACAGTTGCAGTGTCCTGGGGTCACATGATCCTGGGGTCACCTTTTGTGACCTTCTGACAAGCAGTCAATGTGGAAGCCAGATTCACTTAACACTGTTACTAATTTAATAACTGCAATATTTGCTTAAGAACTGTGGCAAGAAAGTTTGTAAAATGGGGCAAAACTCACTTAACAAATGTTTTACTTAGCAACAGAAACGTTGGGCTCAATTGTGGTCATAAATTGAGGACTACCTAGTACATATTTTTACCATCCAATAAACCAGCCCTCAGATTTTTTTTTCTTACTGGAAACAAGACTGATGTTTATGAGGCAAAAACAACTGTCTCTAAACAATACCTTTGCTTGGACACGATGAGCGTTTGCCTTTGTGAGCTGTTTCTCAATAGCAGCCGGAATAAGGATATCACAAGGTACCTCAAGGGCACTGCCCTCAAGTTTCTTAGCCTTTGGAAAACCAACAATGGTGCCACGTTCCTGGAATAAAAATTTCAGTTAGCCAGTCCAAGAAAAAAAAATATTTTTCTACACTATTTAGTAGTCCAGCTGTGCCTGAAACAGGCTAGGGTTTATCTGCATTGGATTATTTATAGAGAAAAAAACTTACTGGTATCCCCATGTTCAAGTAGTCTTCCAGTTACAACCAAAAGTGAGCCCAAAATTTATGTTGCTAAATGAAACATTTGTGAGTTTGCCCCATTTTACGACCTTTCTTGTCATAAGTGTTAAGTGAATCATTGCATTAGTTAATTACATGATTAAGTGAATCTGGATTTCCCACTGACTTTGCTTGTCAGAAGGGTCGCAAAAGCTGAACACGTGACTCCAGGACACTGCAACTGTCATAAATATGATCCAGTTGCCAAGCATCTGAATTTTGATCACATGACCATAGGGATGCTGCAATGGTTGTAAGTGTGGAAAACAGTCATAAGTCACTTTTTTCAGTGCTGCTGTAATTTTGAACAGTCACTAACTGAACTGTTTTACATTGAGGACTTCAACATACTTGCTTGTAGTGTTGCAGTTCATTGGAATCAATTCCATTGATGTTATAGATGGCACCATCTACTTCTTCAACACATATACAGCATGCTCCATATCGCTGCAGGTATCGCATTGAATGAAAACCCACACTGCCAAATCCCTGTGAAGGCAAAATTGAAAAACATAGAGCAAAGTTTTAGTCAGCAACAAAACACACATACATCATCCTGACTAATAAAGATCTGCTTCTGTTGTGAATGTTCCCTTGACAGCTGACAGAACTCAGACACCCCCAATATATATTCTCTCTGAGATATTGTAAACAGCTCCAATCTATATCTTGGAATAGAAAAGAGCTGGAAGGGACCTTGGGGGTCTTCTAGTCCAGCCCCCTGCTCAAGCAGGAGAACCTGTACCATTTCAGACAAGTGACTGTCCAGTCTCTTCTTAAAAACCTCCAGTGATGGAGTGCCCACAATTTCTGAAGGCAAGCTGTTCCACTGGTTAATTGTCCTCACTGTTAGGAACTTTCTCCTTAATTCAAGGTTGCTTTTCTCTTTGATCAGTTTCCAGCCATTGTTTCTTGTCTTGCCCTCTGGTGCTTTGGAAAATAAATTGACCCCCTCTTTGTGGCAGTCTCTCAAATACTGGAATATTGCTATCATGTCATCCTATTTCTTCCTAGCCAAACCCAAGTCCTGTAGCTATTCTTCAAAGATGCCCTCCACTCCATTTTCTGATAGCCAATGGGATTTACTCATCTCTCCTCAGATCTGTCTTAAGTTGAAATCTGAAAGCAGGATTTTCTAAGTAATGCAATTGGCCTGAAGGTAATATCTATTCCAAAGGTGATATATTCTCTAGAGAAATGATTAGCCTTTTCTTTTTGTACTAGATTTAATTTCTTTTTCTTTATGGTTTTTACTTTTGTTGTCCCCCTTACAGTATTTTCCTATGGGAGATACTTCTAAGCTACTCTCTGTAATTTCATATTTTAATTCACTCATCACTAAATGTTTTCCATATGAATACTTAAAATTAATGATGAATATCTAGCTTTCCTCTTAAAAATAAACATTAACATTTATTTACCTCTTGTGAGACTGATCTATCTCCAAAAGGAGGGCTCATTTCCCCAATCATACATTTAATGCTACAGTTCTGGAGATGACTCTCCCAAACTTATTTCATTGTTACTCAAGTTCTTGTTCTTTTACTTCCCCATCAAGCACACAAACAGTAGGATCTGACACAACAGTGTCGGGGGTTGAAAAAAAGATACCAGGCAAACACATACTCTGGATTATAGGTGTCAGCAGCAGTAACTAACAAGCAGTTACACTAAGGCAGAAAGGTAGAATCAGGGGGTCTATAGGAAGATTTCTGGGAAAGGAAATTTGAGACCTCAAATCTTTCACTCTAAAAATACAGTCTCGCTGATAAAGCTGCTTATTAGGCATTTTAGAGTTGATTGTACTATTGTGTATTAGACATTTATCCAGGCAGAATTAGTCAAGCTGAAGAATAATTACATTTGTAACAAAAATCAGCAAATTAAGAATGTGCTTTCCGCCCCCCCCTCCCGATTTCTAGCCTGATGCCTTATTACACCAAACTGGCTCTTCTTGCATATATGTGTGCTTTTAAGTCAGCACTAACTCTTGATGACTGCCTAGACAAATCCCTGCAGTTTTCTTGGCAAGATTTCAGAAAAAAACCCTACTTGTCAGGCATTTAAGAATTGAATGCCCTATCTAAATACATTAGACATTTATCCAGGCAGAATTAGTCAAGTTGAAGGATAATCATATTTTTAACAATCATGACAGGTTTAAAAATATACTTTATTTTTTTCATTTTATTTTGAAATATGTTTCAATTATTCTATTTAGCTTTCATTAAAAATGTTTTACTGAAACTGGGTATTACAAGTTCTGTGGTTCTCCAAAAGTAACAGAACTCAGCAACTATCAAACCTAGTTAATTGTGCCATCATGGCAGAGGGTGCCTTCTCTTCTATGATTTTTTTCCCTTTATGTTTCTTTCTTTCATATTATTCTAGTTTGGGAGATACCAAGTGTGTAAAATGGGAGGAACAGAAAACCACTTCAGAAAAGGGAGTTTTAAAATGAGATTCATCTTCTATAGTGCCCTGATTGGTAGATGTCTTTCCTGCTTACTTGTGATATATTAAAGGTGGACAGTAGCATAGCCAGAGGGGAAAACCAACAATCCTGTCTATAAACTAGAAGCACGTTCAGAAATCAGGAAAAACTTTTCAACAGACTTAATAGGAGGACAGGCTGGAAATAGGGTGCAGTTAATTTTTTACTGCATTATTCTGTACTGACTCAAGCTGGATGTCCTTTAATTCAGTAGTGCAGAGGTCCCCAACTTTTTGGGCACCAGGGACCGGTTACATGGAGAGAGGTTTTTCCACAGACTGGAAAGGGCGTGGTTCTGTGTGCTGCCTGCATCCTGTGGATGGGGCTTTTCTTCTATGTGCGGACTGGTTGCTGGCATGCTGCAGCCCAGTACTGGTCCATGGCCCAGAGGTTGGGGACCCCTGCAATAGTGGAGAGAAGCCCTGAAAAACAAAAGCAAAGCCAACAGGCATAAGCAATGTTTGTTCACTCTTCAGAATTCCTGGAATAGCAAACCACAAAGGCAGGATAAAAATCTATTCAATAAGCAATAAATAAAATACATAAACTGTTGTTTCTTTGTATGACTGCAGCATGTAGGACTTGTGGGGGAGGGCTTCTACTAGTTAAAGAAAATCTTTAACTACAAGTGCTGAATTGATTATTTAAAGAAAAAACAAATTTAAAAATCTGTGCTTTTTTCAATTGTAATAAAACCAGGCTGTTGCCTCCCCCCCCTATATTATCCGTACAGGAAGGACGTATGCTTAGATCAGTTGGGATATTTAGCTTCTTAATGAACTTTGCATTCATTAAAACATCCATTGTTCAATGAACTTTAAAAAAATCCATAGAAAACAGCAAAATACAAGGATAACACTCACTATAGAACTTCCCAATAAGATATCAACGACTAAATCACATTATATGAGCAATTCCAATTTAGATTTAACCGTGAAGAATGGAAAAAGAAAATTCAGGTGGGAAATAACTCACAGTAACTCAGCTCTTCCACTTTTGCCAACTGCTTGTATACTAACTCATTTGTGCCCCTCCTTGACTTCTTTGACAACTGGAGAAGAATAACAATGCACAAAGACTCCCAAAGAATTTGAGGGCTTTCCCTCCAAATTTAGTTTTCTTGATAAGTTAATTATAGTGAGTGAAGCATTTCTTGAGGGATTGCTCAGCAAACTCAATACAATAGAGGTGACTTAGAGAAAGTTACTTATACAAACTCAGCTTTGCTCTGCTTGCCAAGTTTTTCAACCTGAGGCAAAAAAAAAATTATTTCCTAAGAGAGGTTGGCAAATTGCCAGTTTAGAAGAAATATATTAATTCTCTCTGAAAGAGAGCTGGTACTCAAAAAGGTACAACCCAAGTAAAACATTGGTTCCAATAAACACATCTGAAGGACATGCTATTTATTGTGCTCTAATATAATGGACTGCAGAAGATGGTAGAGGACAGGAAGGCCTGGAGGAACGTTGTCCATAGGGTCGCGATGGGTTGGACACGACTTCGCAGCTAACAACAACAATATAAACACTTATTTAGTACCTCAAGGTCACAGTGCCTTAAGTAAAAAGCTGGCCTACTATTGAGAAAATTCCAGTTAAAAACAAAAGCCATTATGAAACTTATGAAATATATTTTGATCAACTACTCACCTTTCAGCATAACCTACTTCATAAGACCACACCCACAGTGAGCATGAAGCAGGATGGAAGGCAAGAATACATTTAAGCTCTTTGGAGAACAGATGGGGGGTTGTCTTGCCTGAACGCCTTTTCTCAGCATGATGATGGGAGAATCCACAGATGGGTTGATCTTGCCTTTCTGCCCTAGAGACTAAGTCAATTAACCTTTGCCACATCTCTCTCCTTCCGGCTAGGAATCCCCAGTCATGATGAAGGCGCAGCAATTGATGATTATACAAGGTGGTGGCTCAATTTCCCCTGACAGAGGACCGGATGGACCCTAGTGGGGGGAGTGGATTCTCCTTCGTCATACTGAGTAAAGGCATTCAGGTAAGACAACGCCCCTTCTCCAGCATGACGAGTGGAGAATCCACAGATGGGACATACCAAAGCCTCACTGTCCCTATGTGTGGGAAGACGTCTGGGCCTGTGTCCCACTATCTGACACTACTCTTTGGAGAACTCTCCTGCCAAATGAAGCGCCTGCTGAGGCGAACTTATCTAACTTGTAATGCCTCACAAATGGGGAAGGGAACGACCATGTTGCCGCCTTGCATATCTCCTCTGTCGATGCCTGCGTTGCCCATGCCGCTGAAGTTGAAGCACTGTGGGTGGAATGTGCGGTAATTCGCTTTGGGGCTGGCAAGGAGTGTGCCTGGTATGCCCCCGCTATGCAAGCCCTAATCCATCTGCCTATAGTAGAGGAAGACACCTTCTGACCCATGGAAGAGGGCTGGAGTGAAACCAAGAGGGCTTCAGATTTTCGAAAAGAGGCAGTTCGCTTAATATAGCAACGCAATGCTGTACGAACGTCCAAGATGTGCCATTTACGTTCCAATTCATGGGACGGCTCTGGACAAAAATCTGGCAGCACATCTCCTGTGTTCTGTGAAACAATGAGTTGACCTTGGGAACAAATGAGGGATCCAAGCGTAAGACCACCCTGTCCTTGTGAAAAATGCATAAGTCATCTGTGACAGAAAATGCTGCCAATTCCAAGATGCACCTACCCAATGTAATGGCTACTAGGAAGGCGACCTTAAGTGTCAAAAACTGCAGAGATGAGGTTCTGATGGGCTCGAATGGAGATGAAGTGAGAGCCTGTAAAACCTTGGACAGGTCCCAATTGCGATATCTGTGGACCACGGGAGGCTGTGTTGATGGCTCCTTTGATAAAGGACCGCACCATGGGATGGTGAGCCAAAGGTTCTGAGTTGCCATATGTGAGCACTGTGGACAGAGCAGCGACTTGCCTGCGAATAGTGTTGGGTGCTAAGCCCTTCTTAAGCCCCTCCAGTAAGTAATCCAATATTCTGGGAACAGGAACAGTAGCCGGATCCAATTATTGTTTCCCACACGTTACAGAAATCCTTCCATGTGGAATCATAGATTCGATTGGTAGAAGGCCGTCTTGAAGCCTGAATCATATTAATCACACCTCATGAGTAGGTCTCCTCTGCTAGGAGTTGCCTTTGAAATGCCAGGCAGTTAGCTGGAGCCACTGAGGCTCTGGATGTTGTAGAGCCCCTTGGCTGAGGGAGATCCGATCTTGAGGTATCCTCCAAGGAGGAGATATCGATAGAGCAACAAAGTCGGCATACCATGGCCATCGTGGCCAATGGAGAGCAATGAGTATCACCTCTGCCCATTCCTGCAGTATCTTTCAGATAACTGCTTGGATCAGAGGGAGAGGAGGGAACGCATATAGGAGTTCTCCGGGCCATGGGCTGCAGAGGGCATCTACCCTTTCCACCCCTGAAGACAGGAACCAGGAGAAGAACCTCGGGAGCTGAGAATTTGCCTGAGTAGCGAACAAGTCCAGCACAGGATGACCGAACCTCTCCGATATTTCCCTGAAGAGATCTGGGTGCAGGCGCCACTCTGAGTAGTCCACTGTTGCCCTGCTAAAAAAATCCACTTGGCAATTCATCTCTCCCAAGATGTGCTCCACATTGAGGGACAAGAGGTTGGTTTCTGCCCAGGTTCCCAATAATTGAGCCTCGGCCCTGAGGGACCTGGAGTGGGTACCTCCTTGCCTGTTGATATGGGCTTTCGCTGCAATGTTGTCCATGAGGCCTAGAACGTGTTGCCTTGCCACTGTGTGGCAAAAGTGGCGTAGGGCCAGATGAATAGCTCTGAGCTCCGACCAATTTATGTTGTGTTTCAGTTCTGACCGGGACCACCAACCTTGGGCCAACTGGGAGTGGAGGTGTGCTCCCCAGCCGAACAAACTGGCATCCGAAGTTAGGATGAGTCGGTTGGGCTCCTTGAATAAGGTCCCCCTGTCCATCACTGGAGAGACCCACCACTTGAGGGACTGCAGGGTCTGTGATGGGACCCTTACCTTGTGGTTGAAGGAACTTGTGCCTAGTCTCTTGAACGGGGGAGCAAGAACCATTCAAGGGTTCTGGAGTGGAGTCGAGCCCAAGGAACTACTGCTATGCAGAAAACAATCTTTCCTAGCAGTTGTGAAAGAATTGCCAGGGCGACTACTCACTCTCTTTGAATCTGGGCAACTAGGGATTGGATACTGTCCTGACGTTCCTGAGACAGGTAAACCTTGCACCTCCTTGTGTCTATCACCGTGCCCAGGTGAAGGATGCAGGTGGAGGGAACTGTCTGGCTTTTTTGAAAATTCACCGAGAACCCGTGGTCCTGGAGAGTCTTGATGGACAATGCCAGGTCTGACTGAGCCAATTGCACTGAGGAGGATTAGATAAGGATGTCATCCAGATAACACTGGACACGTACCGGAAAGGCTCTCAGATGCACAGCCACTGCTACCAGGACCTTTGTGAATAACCGGGGGGCCGATGACAGGCCGAATGGTAGAACTCTGTATTGAAAGTGGTGGCCTGCGTAGCAGAACCTGAGGAATTTGCGATGCCCGGGAAGGATGGAAATGTGCAGGTAGGCCTTCGTCAGATTGATTGACGTCAGGAGGTCCCCCTTTCTGATGTCCGCTAAGATGGAGTGGAGCATCTGCATCTTGAATTTTTTGTATACCAAATGGGTATTTAGTTTCTTTAAATCCAGGATCACTCTCCATCCTCCCGATGCCTTCAGAATGAACAGAGTGGAATAAAAACCCTGTCTTTTTTGCTCTGCAGGTACCCGATGGCCTGAATTTCCAGATGTCGAATTGCCTCCTTCATGAGGCGCTGTTTGACTGGATTTTGGGAAGATGGGCAACAGACAAAATGCCTCGGGGGAATGTAGTTGAACTCCAGAGTCAAGCCTAATCTTATGGTGTTCAGGATCTGTAGTGATGGTCTCCCATCTGTGTGCAAAGAGGGCCAACCTGTCCCCTATGGGAGAGGTACTCTTGTTGTTACTTCGACCGTTGGAAAGGACAGCCTCCCGTGCCTCGAAAGAGCCGTTTGGCCTGAAATTGCTGTCTGCATCTGTCCCTGTTACCAGACCTGTCGAATCGACGTTCTGGTCTGAGGGGTAAGTGCGGGAGTAATGCGTAAAATCCAAGCCCGTGTAGGACGGGCAAAAGGACTGCCTGCGGGCATAAGAGGTAGCTCTCCTGTCCATTCTCCTGATCATGGTGGCATGATCTTACGCTTATTCTTATTCTCTATGAGATAAGGATTCAGTGCCTCTCCAAATAACTGGCCCTCCTTGTAAGGGGCTGAGGCCAACCTCCACTTGGATTTAGCATCGGCTTGCCAGTGGCTGAGCCACAGAAGCCTGCGGGAGGTGATGTTAGAGGCTAATGCCCAGGAGGAAAATCTGGCCGTGTGCAAAGAGGAATCAGCCATGTACTCAGATGCAGCCACCAATTTATTTAGATCTTGGTGCATCCGTACCTCTTCTGGTGGAACCCTAGCCTGCAATTGGCAAAGTGATTACTGCCTCTTTGAGTCAGGTTAGTTTTCCCGCCACCTTGAAGGAGGCGGTGGTGAGACCCTTCCTCAAGAAGCCTGCCTTGGACCCAGCAATTTTAAACAACTATCGTCCGGTCTCCAACCTTCGCTTTTTGGCAAAGGTTGTTGAGAGCGTGGTGGCGCAGCAGCTCCCTTTGTTCTTGGATGAAGCTGACTACCTAGACCTGTACCAATCGGGTTTCAGGCCCGGGTACAGCACGGAAACGGCATTGGTCACGCTGGTGAATGATCTCTGGCGGGCTCGGGACAGAGGTTGCTCCTCTGTCCTAGTCCTTTTAGACCTCTCAGCGGCTTTTGATACCATCGACCATGGTATCCTGCTGCGACGTCTCAGAGGGTTAGGAGTGGGAGGCACAGTTCTCCAGTGGTTCTCCTCTTACCTTCTGGGACGTTCGCAGTCGGTGTTGGCAGGGGGACAGAGATCGACCCTGAGACCTCTCATTTGTGGAGTTCCTCAGGGATCGGTTCTCTCGCCTCTCCTGTTCAACTTCTATATGAAGCCGCTGGGTGAGATCATTCGTGGTTTTGGAGTTGGGTATCACCAATATGCTGATGATACCCAGCTTTTTATTTCGACCCCAAACCACTCCAGTGATGCCCTCGACATGATGTCCCGTTGCCTGGAGGCGGTCCGGGTCTGGATGGGGAAGAACAGGCTTCGACTCAACCCTGACAAGACTGAGTGGCTGTTCGTGCCGGCATCCCGGGAAATTCCGATTATTCCATCATTGGCCATGGGGGGTGAGCTATTACCCCCCGTAGATAGGGCCCCCAACTTGGGGGTCCTTCTAGATTCACAGCTCTCTTTGGAAGAGCATATTGGAGCTGTGACTAGGGGGGCCTTTGCCCAGGTTCGCCTGGTGCGCCAGTTGCGGCCCTATCTAGACCGGGATGCCTTGCGCACAGTCACTCATGCGCTCATGACCTCTCGTCTAGACTACTGTAATGCTCTCTACATGGGGCTGCCCTTGAGGTCCACCCGGAGACTCCAACTGGTGCAGAATGCAACCGCGCGAGTTGTCTTGGGAGTTTCCCCGATACTCCCATGTTACACCTTTGCTCCGCGAGCTGCATTGGCTACCGGTTGCTCTCCAGGTGAGGTTCAAGGTCTTAGTGATGACTTACAAAGCCCTTCATGGCATGGGTCCGGATTACCTACGGCAACACCTGCGGCCGGCGTCAACTTCCCTCCGTCCAGTGCGCTCCCACAGAGAGGGCCTCCTCAGGGTGCCGCCGATCAAAGAATGTCGATTGGTGACCCCCAGGGGGAGAGCGTTCTCTGTGGGCGCGCCAGACCTTTGGAACCGCTTACCGGTTGAGCTCCAGATGGCCCCCGACCTTTGCTCCTTCCGGCGCGATCTCAAAACTTTCTTTTTCGAACAAGCTGGCCTGGTCTGACAGGATGGGGTTGGGTTTTTATAAATAGTTTTAATTTTAATATGTATTAATTTTATGGGCATAATGTTTAATGGCTTTTTAATTTTTGTATTGTATTTTTATTGTGTATTGCCCTGTTCACCGCCCTGAGTCCTTCGGGAGAAGGGCAGTATACAAATTAAATTATTAAATTAAATTAAATTAAATTAAAGCCAGAGAAGAGAAGTTCTGGCGAAAAAAGAAGTGGATGAAGCTGCCTTCACTGTCCATACTAAGGCTTGATGGGTCCTGCGGAAATTAAGCTCCGCCTTCTTATCCTCAGACTTCAGAGCCTCCGCTATATCTCCAGGCACAGGGTACTAAGGGCTCATCTACTGTGGGAACTGCTAGCACCTCTGACGGTGCTGGAGCTGTATTAAATAACTTATCTGTTCCCCCTGTGGATGGGAAGGTACCTGGCGCTCCCCATTGTCGCTGGACAACTTTGAGAAAAAGGGGAGGACAGGGAATGTCCTGTTGAGTAAAAGTTGGTTCCAAAAAAACCTGACTGGTAGACGCTTGGCTGGTGGAAGGTTCCACCTGCAAAACACTTTCAGGACCAAGTTGAGCAGTGCTCCTGGCCTTGCGCAGCAAGAATTTGAAGAGAGCCAGAATAAACAGGCCTATGAAAGGAGGGGGGTCAGGAGATAAGTCCTCATCTTCTGACATCCCCTGCTCTCTCTGGTCCTTGTCCCCTGTGAATGTCATCCTACTTCTAGAGGAATGTGAGGGGGAAACTTAACCCCTGATATGCGGCAGATTCCGCCTGGGGAAAATATGACACGTTGCTATGAGGATATTCCGATGCTATCGATTCAGGCCGAGCTGCCTGGTGCATGGTTGAAGCTATGCCTTGGGCAATGATCTGAGAAATCAGAAACTGTAGTCTCTCTGACAGTTCTGGCTCCTGAGCATCTGGAGGACGAAGTCCTGCCACTGTGGGAGTGAATGTGGCCTCTGGGCCCAGAGGCCTAGCTGTAAGAGGAGAAGCAGGGATCTGAAGGCCGAGCCTTTCACTAGGAGGGGAAGCCAACTCCACCTGTTCCATCACAGGAAAATTGAAATGACCTGCCTCACCCTCTGGGGACCAGGCACTAGGAGCGGCCGAGGGAGGAGCTTGGTGAGAGCCAAAAACCGATGCCTCCATAGAGATTGAAGTGCTCTGACCAACCTTTTCATCCGTCCTTTGCCTCGCAACTTTGGAGAATTGCCTTTCCAATGCCTGGTTGCTTCTTGCTTCTTCCTCCGTCACTTTGGAAGACCTTTTGCCAGAGATAGCTCTGGACTTGAGCTTCCCAGCCGTCTCCTGCTTGGCTGATTTGAGCTTCTTGCGTCTGGGCGAGCTGCTGGAGGTACCTTGTACCTGAGCTTCTGTAGATTCGTCTGCCATTATGACACTAGAGATAGTCTGGAAATGGCAATCACAATGCGTTTACAAAAGCAAGAACTCAATAGTAAGAGCTAAGTTGTGGTTAGCAGCAGTGGCAACACAACCAACTTAATGGGATAGCCAGCATACACGCTATCCTGGAGGTGGCAGCAAGACCAACTTAATGGTAATGGCCAGCACACGTAAAGTCTTGTTGGTGGCGGCAAGATCAACTTAATGGTAACAGCCATCACACATACAAATCCATTGGTGGAGGCAAGACCAACTTAATGGTAACAGCCAGCACACATAAAGTCTTGTTAGTGGCGGCAACACCAACTTAATGATAACGGCCAGCACACATAGTCTTGTTGGTGGCAACAAGACCAACTGAATGGTAGCCAGCACACTCCAAAATTCCTTTGGTGGCAGCAAGACCAGTCAATGGGGTAGCCAGCACACTATGAGCAGTGGCATTGCTAATGAATGAAGGTAGCTAAGGCAGGCACTCAGCCACACCCTGAAGCCTTGGAAATGTCTGACCGATTGCTCACCTCCTTAAAGCAATGAGCCAGTCTTTTTTTTTTACTAAAATGAGAGCTGCTCAGTAGCCTGAAAGCACCTTGAAAACAGTTTTTTTGTTTCTCTGAATGCCTGGTAAAGGTTTTTGTTCTTTTTCAAAATGGCAGTTGTCAGTAAAAACACCTCCTGCTCCGACTCGAGAGACAATTAGCTGATTGTAATAGTATATTCAGCAGCCGGGGTAAGAAGGCTGCTAGCTGAATGTGCCCAAATAAAACTGTTTTGCTGCTAAATAAACTTCACTGAAAGGGAGGATTTCACCCCCCTCGGGAGCAACTAAAGTGGCGTCCAAAATGGCGGCCGCTGCACTAGTGGCTTGCTAGAAACTAAAAAAAAAAAACAACACCTTAAGGCTTCAGCCAAAGCCTGTAACACACAGCGTTTTGAATATCAGCACTGAAATCAGTGCAGAAAACAATAAGGGAAGGAAGGATACAACCTGGGAAGAATCCAAGATGGTGTTGCCTTCTGCTAGAGCCAACCTTAACCATGTCTCTCTTGGGCTAAGACTAAGTCATGACTGAGGATTCCTAGCCGGAAGGAGAGAGGCATGTCAAAGGTTGAAAGGCAAGATCAACCAATCTGTGGATTCTCCACTCGTCATGCTGGAGAAAGGAAGGTACTGTAAAAATCTTATTATACCATATATTTTTGTAGATCATGGCCTTCTTTTTCAGGGATATAGCACGTTCACCAAATCAAACAGACATCCTGAATACTCACACACACCCTTCTTTTTCTTAAACAAGTGAGGCCCAAAGTTCAAGTAATATAAAAGGCAGCAACAGACATAGGATGCCACTGTTCATAATGCTAACACATCCCAAATCCAAACTAATAAATCCAAACAATGTAGGCTGTGATTGTTCTCTAGCCATCAATGATTAAAAAGTATAATCAAAGAAGTGTAAAAATGTACATGAATTTTGCTTATTCTGAACAATGTAACTATCCTGATGGAATATCATATAGGCTTTCTGAATGTCCTTTATGTGACCCCTAGTTGCTGGTCAGTAGCTGCATCATATTAGGAGTGAAATACAGTAAGCAACACAGCAGAAAAGAAAATTGTCTTTTCAGGATGGGTTCTACTCTCTGAGGCTTTAGCTGAGAGTTGTACACGATTATAAAAAGCACCACTGTTTTTTTCCTCTTCCATAGTGAGCAATTCTGGATGCCATTCAGACCTTTTGATTTGGTCCTACATTTCTAGATTAGCACTATAGTTTAAAGATTGTCTAATTTTATGCTCTATAACAAAAAGATTGGAGTTAATATATTGAAGTTACCAACAAATTCAGCTAGTTTATAATTTGACTATAATGTTACAACGTTGTATTATAAGAAAGGCATGGAAAGAATGCAGATCATGGCTTTTGGAAGTCCTTCAACTTCTTCTACTAATGGCCATTTGCAATGTCCATGTTTTTCTCTGAAATGCAGTAAAGTTGGGGGGGAGGAACAGAAGCACACAAGGATTTTCCCCTAAGGATCAACAGAAATGTGTGTGCGCACATGCTGCCTCTGCAAGTATGTTTTTCTGCTTTCCTCTCATGGTGAGTAAATGTGCATTGAGAAATATGGAGTAGTGTAGTCTACATAAGCTCCACTCTGAGTTACAAAACTGATCTGGAAAAGAAGAAGGGATTTAAAATGGAGGAGTCAACAAGATTCCAAGCACCGTCTGACTGTTTTTCATTGGAAAATGGTGGAAGAATTTTTTCTACTTTATTTTTTTTGCAGTTTCTACAGATTTTGGCTATTTTCTATTTAATCTTTCTTTTGCTAATTTCTCCCATCATGCCAAATTTGATCTCCTTCTGTTGAAGTCTTTTTACATCCCCGTGGATTGGAAAGAAAAGGACCTGTTCCATGGTAGAGCTTCTGGCTTACGATTGTGCTGTGAAATCTGAGAAGCCTTGGTGACATTTTAAAAGCCAAAATTTATTAGCCTACAGAATAATATTACTAGTCTATCTCTACCTGATACACTATGATAGGAGTTGAGCAAATTGCTAGAAATTTGTCCTAGCCAGTTATACAGCCATATGGAAGCTTATAGCAGCTTAAAGCAGATGGTAACAATTTACTTCAACAGAAACTCAATAGAGGTGTGAATACATTCTATTCTGAATGGTTCCATGAACAGGTATTTTTATAGTTTCAGATATTGTGATCCATATATAGAACAAAATGAAGCTACTCTGTGTAGACACTGTTCTGCTGGAAGGTAGATGACAAGCAGACAAAATGTTACAGGCATCAGCACTGCTGGCTGAGGAAAAAAAGAAAAGGACAAAGCTGACATGCGCTACCCCTCTCTCTCTCTCTCTCCAAAGAATTCCCAGGGCAGCATATCTCACTAGCCTATCCCTAATCCCCCCAGTGCTCTTGAAAATTTTCATAAATAACCTAGATGAGGGGATAGAAGAGAGGTTCAGCAAATTTACCGATGACACAAAGCTAAAGAAAGCTGCTAACATCTGAGATGACAGCTTCAAGGTTCAAAAGGCTAATATTACTTGAACTCTGGCCTCTATTTTTCAAAAATGTAGTTCAAGCACAAGATATAAAGGGTTGTGCACTTAGGTAGAAAGAACCAGATGCATAGGTACAAAATAGCAGGAGTCTAGTATCACTTTCTCCAATTAATATTTTATTAAAAGGCATAAGCTTTTGTGAGCTGCAGATACAGATAACCTATCTTCCCCATCCCCTCCATCTTTCACCTCATCCTACATTAGTCTACCCATTCTATGCGTAAAATCAGCTGCAACTCACAGCCTTAATAAAATTTGTTAGTTGTCAAAGCTCCTACCAGACTCCTTTTGCTTTTTGCCATCACATACTAACAAGCCTTTCCTCTTACAAAGTACAACTGTAAAGACCCACCTCAGCTAACCATCCAAGAAAGCAGAACTCTTGAAACAGGCATGGAGGTAGTGACAGATTGGCTGTGAAAGTTGGACCATAAGAAAGGCTGAGCGCCAAAGAATCAAGGCCTTTGAACTATGGTGCTGGAGAAGACTCCTGCGACTCCCTTGGACTGCAAGGTGATCAAACCGGTCAGTCCTAGAGGAGATCAACCCTGACTGCTCTTTAGAAGGCCAGATCCTGAAGTTGAAACTCAAATACTTTGGCCACCTAATGAGAAGGAAGGACTCACTGGAGAAGAGCCTAATGCTGGGAAAGATTGAGGGCAATAGAAGAAGGGGACGACAGAGAATGAGGTGGCTGGATGGAGTCACTGAAGCAGCAGGTGTGAGCTTAAATGGACTCCAGAAGATGGTAGAGGACAGGAAGGCCTGGAGGAATGTTGTCCATAGGGTCGCGATGGGTCAGACACAACTTCGCAACTAACAACGTGACAGTAGGGAAGTCAAGGTGGGATCTGGAGAAAATCCCGCTTAAACGGTATGGTTAAACCAGCAATATTCCTCCTAATAAGAGTCATAATGTCCATTTGAAATTCAGCCAACCCACAAGTGGCAACAATGTGCGGGTAACTGGCACAGTTGGTGCGCATCTCAAGGTCTTCTTCAGTTTCATTTCTCTGTAACCATCTCGCTGATAAGGGAGACACATTCCTTTCTCAAGTGGATAGAGGCGGGAGAGGAAAAGTAGAAAGCAAAAGTTATCCCAAGCGAATAATTATTCCCCCTCCCCCCCAATAGAATGGCAGGCCCCAAAACAAGAGCACAAGAGTATATATACAAGGAAGACAATAAGAATTTGGGGACCTGACAACAACATACATGGGACATGACTCAATTGTGAGGCAGAGCATAGATTTAATATGAGCTAGCAGTGTGCTGCAGTTGAGATCAGAAAATAACTGAGCATTTCTAGTTTATTCTTGAGAGTTCAGACTGAACCAGAAATATTGACAATACGGTACAAGAAAGATGTTGAAGAAAGAATTCAGAGAAAAGTGGCTAAGATGATGAAGGGATTGGCTTACAACAGCAATCCTGGCAGTCGCAGATGCTATCCTTATTTGGCAGCATCCTGCAATTACATGATTGATATTTGAGACCTCTGCCAGCTTTCCTGTTGACTTTGCTTGTCAGAAGCTGGCAGTGAAGATTGCAAATTGCAATTACTTGACTATTCGATGTTGCAACATTGGAATTGCAAGCCAATTATCAAGTACCCAAATTGCAATCACATGACTGCAGGGATGCTGTGATGGTTGCAAGTATTTCTCATTCAGTGCCATTATAAAATTCAATCACTGAATAAGTATGAACACTACTTGTACAGTAGATTCAATCAGTCTGCCTAACCTTAGATCTTTTCAGTGCCTTCCATCCTTCACTCGTTTGTTTATGTCCCAAACCTTTGGCACATCCCTCCCCACTTTCAAGTATCCCAGGTCCCTCCCTCCCTCTCATCCCAGCAGATCATTTTCTCTCAGTCTCACTGGTAGGTAGGTAGGTAAATAAATAAATAAATAGATAAATAGATAGATCCAATCCTCCCTTTGATATGGAAGTCAATTGGTTGGCCTTGTACCAGTCATTTTCTCTCTCAGCCCTAGCTTCTATCCAGCAACCTGCACCTGATAAGCATGATAAATAATAGCCCACAACGTTCAATGAAAACATCTTCAGTGGATAAATTTGGGATAGTAACACTATGTCTGTGTGTATGCCCATATAATGAATCTCATCAAAAATGCTGTGATCGTAATAAATAATCTATATGATCCTGTACAAAATATGTAGCTATACATAAACAAATTATCTGGAGCGAGGTAAAATATCAAAATCCAAATTTTTACAATATTGTTTTAATAAATACAAGCAAATATCCCAGTTCAATTTGTCCAATTTGCCTATGTTACCACTTTTGAGGGCAAGAGAAGAATGGGACGACAGAGAATGAGGTGGCTGGATGGAGTCACTGAAGCAGTAGGCGTGAGCTTAAATGGACTCCAGAAAATGGTAGAGGACAGGAAGGCCTGGAGGAATGTTGTCCATAGGGTCGCGATGGGTCAGACATGACTTTGCAGGTAACAGCAACAACCACTTTTGAAATGCAGCATCAGCCCCAATTTGTAAGGATGGACTTGTTAACAGTAACCTGTAAGAATGAGATTATATCTATCCCACAGCACCTAAATACTATATTTACCTGCAAAACAAATGTTTTCCCAGAGAAACCAGTTTTGAGGCCAATAAGATCCATATATGTTGCATTGTTGATGTAGTTTTCAATTCCATATAGAATTCCACGGCCTGTGGCTGACATGCGCCCATGGATTCCTCCCTGACTTATGGGTTTCCCAGTTACACAGGCATATGAGTTGATATCCTGCAATTATCAATATGAAGCAATATATAACTATACAACTAAATATTTTCCCAAGGGCAGAAAGCTGAGAACTGTGTCATCTCCTGAAATATGTGTAGTTACCACTTAAAAAGAGAACAAACTTGAAAAAAACATAATACAACCAAACATACAGCTTCTCTTTAAATCAAATCTTCAGAGAAGGAAGCAAGCTGCTAGGTTATTTAGAAAGCAGACACAACAAGCTTTTTGTCTAAAGAATTAAATTTACCTTGTGTCCAAGTGTACAGGAGTATGTATCAGCAATCCAGGACATCTCCCTTTCTCCTGTGTTTATATCAGGGGCAGCTACATCAATTCCTGGGCCTGCTCATATTAAAAACATATAGAACAGTCAATTTTTTGACTGGTCTCTTCTACCACGAATCACAAATGTTGCCAGAATACATCAATCAATTGTGCACATGTGTGTGTACAAACACATGTATAAAATTGAACGTATGTTTAATTTAGACATTTTCTATGCAACCTTATGTATGTTTATTTAACACTGTAGTACTGTGTTTAGTAAATAATGGATGCAGCTGTATTATTTTTAATAAAGGTTGGAAAAAGAGAACTGAACATATGAAATGGACTAACAAATTTTGTATAAAATAGTCTAAATTTATTATCTGCATAAATCTAAAGAAAGAAATGAGTGTGTCAGAAGTCTCATTCAGTTCAAATGAATATATTTTTAGGTGAAAGACTATACGACTGCACACTTGTTCTTCTTAACTGAGAAGAATTAGAGATAAATAGAATACTTACAAGTCCATCCTTCACCCACTAAAATATTATTCAGTCACATTTCTACTTTGTTCAGTAAATATTTCAAACAGTGCTGAAATTTATATTTTGTTATTAAGCAATGCAGTATTGCAATCAATCAGAACTAGTGGGAACAAATCTTGATCCCAAATCCTAAGACCTAGAAATACCGTAGTAGCAAAACTTTTTCTTTATTAAAAAAATAATCACTTAGATATGCTCATCACTGTGATAATCATTATGGAACCAAAAATAAAAAGAGATGCAATTGAAAATACACTCTGCACCAGAACAGAAAGGAGAAGAAAAATAATAAGCAGGAAGAAAAAGTTCAAATGACTGGAAAAATAGACCCCTTTAAAAACAAGATATGCATATATTTTCATGTTAACCTCTGCAAATGTTTAAGGATAAGATGACCAACAAAACAGCAATAAAGCCACTACATTAAGGCAAGGAGCTGAGGGAATCTTAGTTTTTGTCTTTTTACGGTCCTGTAATCCCTTTATTTGGGATGGAGTCAGGGCAACTGAGTGGAGTCGAGGGTTTACTGGTTGGATGCCCTTCCTTATGCCTAGGCAGAGTTCACAGCAGGTATTTTCTTTGCTCCCTAATAGAGAAACCTCTGCCACTGCTATGATTGAACTCTCAACCTTTCGAGTGGGAGACGAGCATCTTCACTTCTAGGCTGCCATGCTGCGTTTGAGGGGATTTTGGTTAAGGTTCTTAAATTAGGCAACAATGCTGAAAAATACTGGATTTTCTTTAACAATGAAAAATGGATATTAACAAGGAGTAGAATTCTGCAAAATTTGATTCTTTTTCTATCCTAAGTGCTAATTAAAGAATACAATTTTCAGATTTTAATGTTAATTCAAACCAATCTGGTTGCCAGATAATCCGTAAGAGATGGCAGGCATTATTCTAGCTCATGCTTTTATGTGAAACTCAGTCAGGGTGCTGGGTCCTGTCATTCAACATAATAGGAGGAAAACAGATTGGAGGATGATCTCTTAACCTCTTATGATATTTAGGCAGCTTGTGAAAGAATCACTTTTTTTTTACAAAAATGAACTCACCTATAAAACCTTTCTTGGCCAATTCCAATGTGAACTTTTTTGTTATTTGCTCCAGTTCATTTTCCTGTGTAAGAATATCAATATTCAGTTATTATTACCGTATATGCTTTGTCCCCCTTCATGGATTACTGCCTTGTTGTGGCGAAAGGGCTTGCGTAATTCAATGAAGCTATGAGCTATGCCATGCAGGGCCACCCAAGATGGACAGGTCATAGCAGAGTTCTGACAAAACATGTTCCACTGGAGAAGGAAATGGCAACCCACTCCAGTATCTTTGCCATGAAAACCCTATAGACAGTACCAAAAGGCAAAACAATATGACGGTGGAAGATGATCCCCTCAGGTCGAAAAGCGTCCAATATGCTACTGGGGAAGAGCAGAGGACTAGTACTAGTAGCGCCAGAAAGAATGAAGCGACTGGGCCAAAGCCGAAAGGACGCTCAGCTGTGGATGTATCTGGTGGTGAAAGGAAAGTCCGATGCTATAAAGATTTTTTCTCCATAGGAACCTGGAATGTAAGATCCATGAATCAAGGCAAGCTGGACGTGGTCGAACAAGAGATGACAAGACTAAACATTGACATTTATTTTTATTTATTTATTTATTTATTTTAATTCCATTTATATCCCGCCCTTCTCCGAAGACTCAGGGCGGCTTACAAACTTAGCAGTAGCCTTCATTCTATGTATATACCTGCTTATTAGGGCTTTTCACACACACCCCAAGCGGCATTATTACAAAGTCAGCTTAATTGCCCCCAACAATCTGGGTCCTCATTTTACCTACCTCGGAAGGATGGAAGGCTGAGTCAACCTTGAGCCTGGTGGGATGCGAACCTGCACTAATTGCAGGCAGCTGGTGTTACTTAAGGAGGCATTAGCCCACTGCCCCACCAAGGCCCAGACATCTTAGGTATCAGCGAACTAAAATGGACAGGAATGGGTGAATTTAATTCAGATGACCAGCAGGTATACTACTGCGGGCAAGAATCCCTCAGAAGAAATGGAGTAGCCTTCATAGTCAATAAAAAAATAGGAAAAGCAATACTGGGATACAATCCTCAAAATGACAGAATGATCTCAGTTCGAATCCAAGGCAAACCATTCAATATCACAGTAGTCCAAGTGTATGCCCCAACCACCAGTGCTGAAGAGGATGAAATTGACCGGTTCTACAGCACCTTATAGAACTAACACCCAAAAATGATGTCCTTATCATCATGGGGGATTGGAATGCTAAAGTAGGAAACCAACTGGAATAACAGGCAAGTTTGGCCTTGGAGTACAAAATGAAGCAGGGCACAGGCTGATAGAATTTTGTCAAGAGAATACGATGGTCATAGCAAACACACTTTTCCAACAACCCGAGACGGCTTTACACATGGACATCACCAGACGGTCAACACAGAAATCAGATTGACTATATGCTCTGCAGCCAAAGATGGAGAAGCTCTATACAGTCAGTAAAAACAAGACCAGGAGCTGACTGTGGCTCAGACCATGAGCTTCTTGTTGCAAAGTTTAGGCTTAAATTAAAGAAAGTAGGGAAAAGCGCTAGGCCAGTCAGGTATGAATTAAATCATATCCCTGTTCAATATACAGTAGAGGTGACAAATTTAAGGAATTAGATCTGATAGACAGAGTGCCTGAAGAACTATGGACAGAGGTTCGCAACATTGTACAACAGGTAGCAACCAAAACCATCACAAAGAAAAAGAAATGCAAGAAAGCAAAATGGCTGTCTGAGGAAGCTTTGCAAATAGCTGAGGAAAGGAGGGAAGCGAAAGGCAAGGGAGAAAAAGAAAGATAAGCCCAATTGAATGCAGAATTCCAGAGAATAGCTAGAAGAGATAAGAATGCCTTCTTAAATGAACAATGCAAAGAAATAGAAGAAAACAATAGAATAGGGAGGACCAGAGATCTTTTCAAGAAAATTGGAGAGATGAAGGGAATGTTTCATGCAAAAATGGGCATGATAAAGGACCAAAATGGCAGGGACCTAACAGAGGCAGAAGAGATTAAGAAGAGGTGGCAAAATTACACAGAACTATACAAGAATGAGCTTAACGTCCCTGATAACCACGATGAGGTGGTCACTGACCTCGAGCCAGACATCCTAGAATGTGAAGTGAAGTGGGCCTTAGAAAAAATGAACAACAAAGCTAGTGGAGGTGACAGTATTCCAGCTGAGCTATTCAAAATTTTAAAAGACGATGCAGTAAAAGTGCTACACTCAATTTGCCAGCAAATTTGGAAAACTCAACAGTGGCCACAGGATTGGAAAAGATCAGTTTACATTCCAGTTCCAAAGAAAGGCAGTGCCAAAGAATGTTCAAACTATCACACCATTGCACTCATTTCACATGCTAGTAAAGTTATGCTTAAAATCCTACAAGCTAGACTCCAGCAGTATGTGGATCAAGAACTACCAGAAGTACAGGTAGGATTTCGAAGAGGCAGAGAAACTAGAGATCAAATTGCCAACATATGCTGGATCATAGAGAAAGCTAGGGAGTTCCAGAAAAACATCTACTTCTGCTTCATTGACTATGCTAAAGCCTTTGATTGTGTGAATCACAACAAACTGCGGCAAGTTCTTAAAGAGATGGGAGTATCAGACCATCTTATCTGTCTCTTGAGAAACCTATATGCGAGTCAAGAAGCAACAGTGAGAACTGGACACGGAACCACTGATTGGTTCAAAATTGGGAAAGGAGTCCAGCAAGGCTGTATACTGTCGGCCTGCCTATTTAACTTATGTGCAGAGCACATCATGAGAAAGGTAGGGCTAGATGAATCAAAAGTTGGAATTAACATTGCCGTGAGAAATATTAACAACCTAAGATATGCAGATGATACCACTCTAATGGCAGAAAGTGAAGAAGAACTAAAGAGCCTCTTGTTGCGGGTGAAGGAGAGTGCAAAAGTTGGGTTGAAACTTAACATTAAGAAAACCAAGATCATGGCATCCGGCCCTCTCAATTCCTGGCAAATAGATGGGGAAGAAATGGAGGTAGTGACAGATTTTATTTTCCTGGGCTCCAAGATCACTGCAGATGGGGACTGCAGCCAAGAAATTAAAAGACGCTTGCTCCTGGGGAGGAAAGCAATGGCAAATCTAGACAGCACAATAAAAAGCAGACATCACCCTGTCAACAAAAGTGCATATAGTCAAGGATATGGTCTTCCCAGTTGCAATGTATGGCAGTGAAAGTTGGACCATAAGAAAGGCTGAGCGCCAAAGAATCGACGCCTTTGAACTATGGTGCTGGAGAAGACTCATGCGACTCCCTTGGACTGCAAGGCAATCAAACCGGTCAGTCCTAGAGATCAACCCTGACTGCTCTTTAGAAGGCCAGATCCTGAAGTTGAAACTCAAATACTTTGGCCACCTAATGAGAAGGAAGGACTCACTGGAGAAGAGCCTAATGCAGGTAATTCTTTTAAAATTCCTTTTATGTACTGTAAAGAAAAAATATAAATCCAGTTCAAAGGTGTGTGTGTGTAGGGAGCACACTATTGTGTTGGTTTGCCTCTTTCCTTCAGGGTCCCTTCCAGTTGATATTGATTAGGAGAGGTTCCACTATTGGCCCATAGTATGTGGGGTGCCACAGGGTTTAGTATTTTCTCCAAGGTGCTCATTCATTGCCATGGAATGAGGTAATCATATATCTGTAACCCTGGAGATTTATGTGATGCTGTGAATATCTTATCCCAGTGTCTGGAAGCCAAGAGGGTCTGGATGGGGAACAACAGGTTTCAGTTAAACCCTGGTAAGACTGAGTAGCTTTAGGTAGTGGGGTCCACTGGTTTCAAAACTTCACCATCTTTGGTGCTGGATAGGGTTGCACTAACCTCCCCAACAGTCATCATCCTAGGCTAACGACTCCAGCTCAAGGAGCAGGTGGCAGTTATGGTTAGGAGGGCCTTTGTGCAGCTTCATCTGGTGTTCCACTTGTACCCATTCCTGGATTGACAGGTCCTATTTACAGTCATTCATGCTCTGGTCACCTCCAGATTGGACTACTACATGTGGCTGCCCTTGAAGAGGTATCCACAAACTTCAGTGGCATAAAATGCAGTGGTGTGAGCAGTTATATGCACTCTTAGACCAGCATGTGTTACAACTCTGCCTGCAACCTGCATTGGTTGCGAGTTTCTTCTGGGTCCGATTTAAGGTACTGGTTTTACACTTTAAAGCCTTCATGACATGAGACTGGATTATCTAAGGGTCCACCTCTCTATGGTTACATCAGCCACTAGATCTGGCAGAGTAGGAATGTTGTAGGTACCACTGGCCAGGGACTTTCATTTGGTTCATCTCAGGAAAACAAGCCTTTTCTGTCGTGGCACCTACTTTATGGAACATTCTTCTCTCTGAAATTAGACTAGCATCTTCCCTTTTGTATTCCAACGTAAGTATTGCTTATGTTGTCAGGTCTGAGGCTCCAAGGCAACCTGCTCAGATGGCTCCATCGTAGAGGTGTCCATTTTTATCCTCTTCTGCGATGGGTAATTTTTGCTTTTTTATTATTTTGCTAATAATTTATTAATAAGGGTTTTTATATAGTACATATTTTGTACATGTTTTTATTTATTGTTCATATTAATTATTGTTTGCCACCCAGGGTCACCTTTGGTGGGATGGGCGGCTATAGAAATCTGTTGATAAATAAGTAAGATTCTAAAGGATTCCATTGTTCTTAGGTTGTTTTACAAATTCATATTTGGTCTTACCCATTTCACTTTTACAGTGATTCACTATCCATTGTCTGATATGGGTATATATTAATTCAAATTTTGCCACACACAAATTCATCCTCAAAGTTACAGTATGTCATGAGACTTAAGGGTGGGGGCCTGGTAAGCTCATGTCCTGCTGGCCGCAGATCTGTATTTACAAGGAAATTTGTGGCTGGACTGATGAAAATTCTCAGGAGCAGAGTTCATTGAGATAACCCACAAAACCCCAGATAGCTGCTCTTTTTGAGCAGACTGCAAGAACTGTTGTTTTGCAAATCGCTTTTGAGTTGAGTTATGGCAATTGAGGGAGACCATCAAACTCATTCATAAAGCAGACTTTTAAGGACACAAAACTCAGTTAAGCTTTATTTGTTTAAGGTTGAAATAGAAAATTAGATATAACTGGTTTCCCTTTCCGGACTTTGTTAACAACGAATGAATGACAAGGCCTTTGAATTTTGTTTTCTAGTTAAGAGATAAGTCATGGGGTGAAGATAAAATATATTGTATTAAATAGTTAGTGATAAGCTATTGAAATTGTTTTTAATTGCTGGGATGAAGGGGTGACTTGCTTTTTTTCCCTTTCTACTTTTTTTCCTTTTTTGTCTTTTTCTTTTTCATAACTCTATATTTTTGTAGTTTGTATAAGTTGTTATTTTCTACTTGTAATTCTCAATAAAGTTATCTAAAACATTTTTTTAAAAATGAGCATGTCATCATGTCCTGTTCTTTTCATTCCAGGGAAGAACCTATACTTACTGAATAATTCCATGGCTCAATAGTCACACCAGCCTTTGACCCACCAAAAGGAACATCTGAAATACACCATTACCAACAAATTAGCATCTTATATTTTTATTTCTTATCCAGCCACAGAAATGTAACAGGACAGCAACTTTTAAGAACTGTTGAGAGAGTACTGACTTATAATTCAAAGTTTTTCTTTACTTGGAAAATAGCAAGTAAAAATAACATGTTAAAATACATTCATGATGAATATATCATAAGAAGACCACCAAAGAATGACAGCTCTGCTGCTTAGAAAATATATGGGCTCTTTTGTAAATTAAGCAAAGGTATTTCTAAAACTAGGAGAAAAATCAGCAGGAATAAGAGAAGAAATCAGCATTGTAGAGCTGTATCTACTTTACAGTGAAAACCAAGACCAAATGTCAATTGTAAAACCTACCAATTCTGTCACATCACAACACTGTTAAACTCTTTTGTCTAAATGGATACACACAGTCCTGGTTTATACAAAGTCACGGTTTGATTTTGGTTTGTTATGTATAATCCTGATCTTTAGTTTGTAAATCATAGTTTATGATGTAGTGTTTTGTATGAACACTTGGCTTATTCAACAAACCTTTTTACACAACGTAATTTGAGGTGTCAATTTAACCTTTCTCTGAAGTCAAAGCAAGATTATATTCACATTAAATGTTGATAAAAATGTATTTTGAAGCCTAAGTGATGATCATCAAGAACACTATAATTTACAAGAAATCCAAGATAAACTAGGCCAGAGGTGTCAAACTCAATTTCATTGAGGGCCGCATCAGCATTGCAGTTGCCCTCAAGGGGCCGGGTGGGTGTGGCCAGGGTGGGCATGGCCTACTGGGTGGGCATGGCTAGAGTGCATATGGCCTACTGGGTGGGCATGGCCAGCTCTTCATCGCTCGCATCAAGGGTGCCTATGGGGGCCTGGGCAGGAGTTGGACACATCTGAGGGTCTCTGGCAGAAGGAAGGTCTCTGGGCCAGGGCCAAGGCAGTGGGGGCCGTTCTCTCACTGTTTCCAGGAAGGCTTTGTGGGCCACATGAAACGACTTTGCGGGCCGGATCCGGGCCCCGGGCCTTGTGTTTGACATGTCTGAACTAGGCTAAAGGGATCTAAAATAGTGAATATTTAGAATGCAAACAACACAATAAATCAGAAACCTCAGATAAAATCCAGTGAGCAAGAATTAAAATACAGATTTAATGATTTTCTTGCTCAGTATACTATATCAATACAGTGAAGCAATGCACGTGTTCTTTTAAATTTCAAGTTTCTTGATTTAATTGGTATTTCATTAACCAACACTGGCTACCAAGATTCTTCTTAATGATGATGTAGCATGATCAATTAGCAGCAATGCCCATTTCCTAATTTGCTTAAATACAGTGCTAACTCTGAAAACATACCATCCACATTTCAGAATTTGCTATTTATTAAGTAATTTTTGGTGTTGGGGAGGGGGCATCGCATGGTGATAGAGTATGATTTGAATTAAGGCAATTTTGGGTTCAACATCTGGCATTTTCAGTTAAGTGGTGTAGCGCCACCCTTGTAGGGACCGCTTAAGTCCGGACCCTCCCGACCTGCCCTCCAAGTGGCCACCAGCCCAAAGAAGTCTTTCACGTTGGTACCTCCGCCTAACAGGGTACTTAACACGGTGGTATTCAGTCACGATTGGCAGCCACACACATGGGGCGATGATGGTCTTTGATGACAACAACTTGCCTAGAATGATGGTAACCAATCTCTGGCACTGGCAGAGGCCTCCCTTGTCCATTCTCCTCGCCCCTCTCTGACCTCACTCCATGTAATCTCTTATCTCCCCCAGCTGATCCGATAAAGAAAAAACCCCTTCCCTAACTCTCCCTCTGTCTAACTTATTCCAATGAGGGAAAGGAATTAAAACTCCCCAAACTACCCTCTCTCCCTCTTGTCTGGCCTGCCTGCAAACAAGAGAAACAATAAAACTTCACCTTCCCCCCCCCTCTCAAACAGCTCCAACCAGCCACTCTCACCCTCACCCTCTCTCTTTCTCTCTGGCCTGCTACAAGCAAACTGCTCCATCTATAATTAGATCTCAACTTACAACTGTCAATGAACCTGGAATTATGAGTGTAAATGATTGCAGTTCTTAAATAGATCACTACGTTAGTGGACCCAAATTTATGACATATTTTGTGGTGATCATTAATCAAACATGGTGATTGTTAAGTGAATTTATTATACTTAATGGGCATTTTTGGCAGGAAACCAGAAGTATATGCTATAAACTGGCAAAAAAAGTTTAAAAATGTGATTATGTTTACAGGACACTGCAAACAGCAGTAAAGGTGAGCCAGTTGCTAAGTGCTCAAAATGCAATTATGTGACTGCGGTATGTGTTTGTCTATGTGCGTGTGCAGTTGTCATAACTTCAAAAGTGGGTTGTAAGTACTATATGGGGCATCTGTCACAACTCTGGTCTCTAAGCAATTGGTCTTAAGTTGAGAACAACCTTTATACTGACTCAATTCATATAACATAGTGAACCTCAAAATAGTCAACCTAACACAATGTATTAACTCAATTATTACATTATTTTCTCATTATCCCAACTCAAATATGGCATCTCCATTATGCAGTTATACAGCAAACTTTTTTAAATTTTCTATTCTCAATTTTTTTCACCAGACCAATAGAATACCTGTTATTCAACTATTATTCTATTAATATATATATTCTACTTAAAAATGTGACATGTTCTTTAAGTTACAACTGCTAGCAACATCATGATCATATTTGTGTAGTTTCACTGCAGCAGTATGGAAGTGATTTACTTCTGCTTTCTTCCAGTTTTTTCCCCCATTAATATAAACTACAGCTCTGGAACTTTTTGGTAGTTTCTCACCCAGATTTGACTCTACTTAATTATTCGGAGATCCATAATCAGTTTAATGTTGCTCCCTAGTTGGGTTACCCTTATACATGTTTGTTAACACCCTCAAAAAACAAATAGTAGATCATTTAAACATGACTTTCCTTTAGGGAAGCATGCCGAATACCCCTGAGCAAGGCCTCTCCAAATGATCATCTGTTCTTCTTAGTTGCGAAGTCGTATCCGACCCATCGCGACCCCATGGACAATGTTCCTCCAGGCCTTCCTGTCCTCTACCATATTCTGGAGTCCATTTAAGCTCACGCCTACTGCTTCAGTGACTCCATCCAACCACCTCATTCTCTGTCGTCTCCTTCTTCTATTGCCCTCAATCTTTCCCAGCATTAGGTTCTTCTCCAGTGAGTCCTTCCTTCTCATTAGGTGGCCAAAATATTTGAGTTTCAACTTCAGGATCTGGCCTTCTAAGGAGCAGTCAGGGTTGATCTCCTCTAGGACTGACCGGTTTGAACGCCTTGCAGTCCAAGGGAGTTGCAGGAGTCTTCTCCAGCACCATAGTTCAAAGGCCTCGATTCTTTGGTGCTCAGCCTTTCTTATGGTCCAACTTTCACAACCATACATTGCAACTGGGAAAACCATGGCCTTGACTATACGCACTTTTGTTGGCAGGGTGATGACTCTGCTTTTTAGTGTACTGTATAGATTTGCCATATTTTTCCTCCCCAGGAGCGTCTTTAAATTTTTGGTTGCAGTCCCCATCTGCGGTGATCTTGGCGCCCAGGGAAATAAAATCTGTCACTACCTCCATTTCTTCCCCATCTATTTGCCAGGAATTGACAGGGCCAGATGCCAAGATCTTGGGTTTCGAGCCCAGTTTTGCACTCTCCTTCTTCACCCACAACAAGAGGCTCTTTAGTTCTTCACTTTCTGCCGTTAAGAGTGGTATCATCTGCATATTTTATCTACAAGTAATAGCAGTTTCAGTTTCCACTATCTTCCTGGGAATGATGTTAAGGTATAGACCTATAATTTCCTGAATCTCCCTGCAAGCCCTTTCTAAAAATTGAGTTACGTTGGCCAATCCTCAACTATACAGGACAAATATAGATAGGTTGCATATTTTAGTTAGATCTACAATCTCAACTTTAAGCTCAACTCTTGGGTGAATTTCATCAGGGTCCAGTAATTTGTTGATGGTCAATCTTTCAGTATAGCCTGGCATATTGCTTCTACTATCTCTGTATGGCTAAAACAGAACAGGAGCTCAGGCTCAGGGAACTGCCCAACTTTTCTCCTGTGAAGATGAAAGTAAAAAAATTGTTCAGTTTCTCTATCTCAAAGGTGCTTTTTCCAAAAGACAACTAGATGTCCTTGCTTTTTTTTTCTTTGAAAACATTTTGCTTCTTATCCAAGAAGGTCCTCAGTAATGAACTGAAGAAGCTTCTTGTATGTGAAGCTAAACGTTTTCAAAGAAAAAAAACAAAACAAGGATATCTAGTTGCCTTTTGGAAAAAGTATTTTTGGGACAACCATGACCTGAATGATTGAGAATCTCCATAAACATTCAGCTTCTCTACAATTTGCTTTTCTCCTTTTAGCATTCTCTTTCACCACTTCATCCAAAGGACCCATGGCCTCCCTGGCTGGCTTGCCACTTCTGTGAAGAATCTTATTATCTAATATTTATTTATTTATTGATTGATTGATTGATGGGACTTATATCCCGCCTTATCTCCCGAAGGACTCAGGGCGGCTAACAACAACAAAATTAAAGGTCTCTGTACAATAAATTAAAATTAAAAATTAAAATAAATTAAAGATTAGGGTTAAAAATTGTAAACATAATTAAAATCCCTGTCAGTCCAGGTCAGCCAGGTGGAAAAGGAGTGTTTTGAGGCTGCGGTGAAAGGACTGGAGATCTTGGGCCATCCGAAGCTCAGGGGGGAGCTGGTTCCACAGGGCTGGCACTCCCACAGAGAAGGCTCTTCCCCTGGGGGCCGCCAGCCGACATTCTCTAGCCGACGGTACCCTGAGGAGGCCTTCTCTGTGTGAGCGTACTGGGCGATGGGAATATGCATTTTTTTGAAGGCAGAAGATAGGCGTATACACAATAATTTCTGTGAATCTCATCATTATGAAATTTTCAACATACTGACTTCCAGGTCTGTTCTGCCTATCTTTGATATTTACTCATATAGTGCTAACATACCTACTACTGCACACTTGTATGTCATCAAAGCAGCCAAAGCTTTTACTTCATCAGCACTAACTGATTTGCTATATCGAATCCCTGGAGAAAGAGAAACAAATATATATCAATGTATATAGAACATATATATCCACTGAAAACACACTTTACTATTTTTGTGAACTCTGGTAATAAGTGTTTGAGAAAGCTACACAATATGTATCAAAAAATCTTTTATAAGGCTTTTATATAGATCCTTTATTTGCACACAAAATTTCCTGTCTAGAGTTGTGTTAGCCTGATGTATTTTGTTTCTTAATTTCCACATTTTGTTAATGAGAGGAAAAGTTATATACTGGTAGATAATTGGGGAAAAGAGGGAAGATGAACTACTCAGCTTGAATTATACTTTGATATATATCTTTAGTAAACTCTATTAGCCACTTGTGAAAAGTATATTCACATCATGATAAACACTTTACAAGCCAACCTATGATTGGATGTATTTGCCATTGCTTTAGACCACAGGTCTGCAACCCGTGGCTCCGGAGCCGCATGCGGCTCTTTCAGCCGTCTCCTGTGGCTCCCAGTCCTCTGCCATGTGCAGTCCAAAAAAAAAAAGTGGGACTAAAAAAGTTTAACCAATCAATTCAAATATGCAGGGTAGGTGCACATCTCGCCTTGGCTCCACTCTTCAGTCAAACCCTGTTCTGCGCATGCGCACATGTACGCGCATGCGCAGACATTTTTTGCGGCTCCCAGTTTTTCCTTTTGTGAGGGAACCGGTTCCGAGTGGCTCTTTCACTGTTTCAGGTTGCTGACCCCTGCTTTAGACCAAGACCAGTAGGAAAGACTATGTTATGTATTTTCCAATTTCCTCCAAAATACCTAAGGGTTTTCCATGACTTCCAAATGTTTAAATTTTAAAAACATAACTGTCAACTTTTCTAAAACAATTCATAATTTTAGGACCGTATTTTTAAAAAATCTATTTATAATATTAAGTGTTTTAAAAACAATCTAGATAATACTCTTTGATACTCTTCCATCTCTTTGATGGAAACTAATCAAAGAGAGAAGCAACCTAGAACTAAGGAGAAATTTCCTGACAGAACAATTAATCAATGGAACAACCTGCCTCCAGAAGTTGTGAAGTTCCAACACTGGAAGTTTTTAAGAAGAGACTGGACAATCATTTGTCTGAAATGGTATAGGGTTTCCTGCCTGAGCAGGGGGTTAGACTAGAAGACCTCTAAGGTCACTTCCAACATCATCATCATTATTATTCACTAAAAATGGAACATCATTGTTGTTGTTGTTAGTTGCGAAGTCGTGTCCGACCCATCGCGACCCTATGGACAACGTTCCTCCAGGCCTTCCTCTCCTCCACCATCCTCCGGAGTCCATTCAAGCTCACACCCACTGCTTCAGTGACTCCATCCAGCCACCTCATTCTCTGTCGTCCCCTTCTTCTATTGCCCTCAATCTTTCCCAGCATTAGGCTCTTCTCCAGTGAGTCCTTCCTTCTCATTAGATGGCCAAAGTATTTGAGTTTTAGCTTCAGAATCTGGCCTTCTAAAGAGCAGTCAGGGTTGATCTCCTCTAGGACTAATGTTACTAATGGTTAAAAAAGAAAAAAAATCAGTTGAGCAGACAACAGTACCATTTTATTAAACTAGATGGCAGCATTAATGAATGGAAAGTAGCAAAGTTCATGCCATTTTTCAAAGTTCTATTTTTAATACCAGAAAAAATCCACTGTTTGTATTTAGACCTATCAGATTTCAGCTGCAAAAATCTGGACCACTAGACTATAGTAAAAAGTTAGTCAACCTTTTCTTGGCTGCTTACCAAATGATAGATAAAAGCTTAGTTGAGATAATCTGGATTTTTACACCCCACATCTATCAGATTTATTTTGCTAGAAAGCAAGCAGTTTACATACTGCTTAATAACTCTGAACACTAGGCTTCCTTAAACAGCAGGGATTGGTAACTACAACTTAACAGATCTTAAAATAGCCAGATATCTACTTCTGTGTCATCTTGCAACTACTTCCAACCTTTGTTTATAAACCTTTTTCCTTCTTTCCATAAAACACAAGTTCACTACTGATAGTCACATAGTACAGATTGTCAGATTTTAATCTGTTTTTGTTTGGTTTTTCCAGATGGGTATGTTTATTTTTAACAAATTCTAAAGATGTAATCAATTAATATATTAAACACCAATTTATTTTGAAATTTGTATCTGAAGTCCTTCATCTGCCAAGCAGACAACTTAAGTAACTTTCAACGCATCTAATCCTATGCACAGATTTGCACAAGAATGAACCCTAAACTAGTGTCCATTATATTTTAAATTCATTGTGTGAATCCATAATTACCTTGTGGTGGAGAATATCACATAGACCACTATGCAAACCAGAGTTCAGTCAATCAGAACTAAGTCCAGCCAACGCAACCAATAAACTGCAATTCTAGGTATATTTTACTCAATACGTTGGAATATCTTCTTCAAGGCCAGTTGCTACTTTAGAATATCTACATTTGCTGTGAAAGCGCAATTAACTTCGTTTTTATCGTTTGCTTACATTTACCATACAAGAGGTGCTCTTCAGGCTCACCTCCTTTGCAGGGCAAACGGTGCTGGCTGTGTTGGGCACGACAGCCCTTGATCACCTCCCAACAGCCACTGTCTCTACGAATCGGGAAGGCCACCTCCAGGACGTGGCCGCAGCAGCGGATCGCGTCGAGGACCCCGCGAACCCGCAGCACTCGTTCATTCTCATCCTTGGGAGTGCGAAGCCGCTTCACGAGTTCCTTTTCAATCACACGCTCCGCCCGGTCGCAGTAGTTTTCGACTATGCCCAGAAAGCTGGGTTCTCCCTCAGCCCCCTTTGCGTGCTTCCAACGGCCGGGCACGAGCGCTTTCCCGCCACTTCTGCCTAGAACGTCCCCTACGGGTGGTTCTAGTTCCCATGGAAACAAGGCCTGGTATTTCTGAAGCCCTGTCGAACGCCGGAGCCCCCCTCGGGGCTGCCACGAATAATCCCGCCCAAAGGCCGTTTCTCGCAGCCGACCCCACGCCTTCAGCCACCACCGCATCGGACGCGTGAGAACGGAGGGCGCTGCCTTTTTTTAATTAGGCAGAACAAGGTCAAATTTTACTCGGCTCTGACGCGCGGAACAAAAGGTGAGGCGAAGCGAAGGAGCTAAATTGAATAGGGAATGTCGAATGGGGAAATTTTGATTGGACAGGAGACCATCCAATGGGAAAAAAGGGCGGGAAGAAAGGGCCTTGGTTGTGGGGATAAAAGCAAGAGAGCAGGAAGAAGGTAAACTATATGGCTAACGGAGAGTAGACGGTGGGAGAGAGTAGACCTAGCGCGGTGTTTTTTAAACTTGGCATATTTAAGATATGTGGACTTCAACTCTTAGCATTCCCCAGGTAGCATTAAAAAAAACCGAACGAAAAAGTTGTGATGGATGGTGTGGATGATATATCTTCAAAAAGAAAGAGCTGAGAAAGGAAAAAAATTGCAGAGTTATCATTTGATATGTGGATGTTGTGGAATCCAGGAGGTAGATGTAAAAAGATGTGCAATAGGCAGGCATGAGAAATGAATAGTGTTGGAGTAAATTCAATCTAGCTGTATTTTTTCCTCTTCTTTTCTTTTGTATGTTGTTTCTTATAATTTTATGATTTGCATCAGGTTGCTTTCCCCAACAGAATAGCATAAAGATAGTATATCTTTAACTTACATTTTTCATTTTCTATTTTACTTTCATAATGAGCTATTTCTTAGTCTTGTTTACTTCCAACTTAAAATTTCATTACACATGTTTAATGGAGCCCTGTTTTTCAGTCATTGAATCCAATGAGTAACATATGTCCAGTAACCTCTCTAACTATTGGACATATTGCATCCAAGCAGTCTGTACTGAGATAACTAAAAACATAGCCTCGCATTAAGTTTGCCTTATTTTTGATGATTTGTACCATGTTTAATGTTGTTGCACAAATGATATGAAATATGTTATTTGTATCAAAATATTTAAATATCAAATTCTAGTTTATGTGAATTAAGTCATCATGGTTTATCAGCTATTTATTTCACCGCCCTGAGTCCTTCGGGAGAAGGGCGGTATAGAAATCAAATTATTAAATTATTAAATTAAATTATAGTTTAGCTTGATATATTAACTCAGGTAATTGTGCCATATGAAACAAATCATGGTTTAGTATAATGTGTGAAGCCAGTGATAGTGTGTTATAACTTGCACACTTGCAATCCAAACTGGATTGCCTGGGGTATTTTATATAATCTGAAACAATAAAAAACATCTTTAAAAAGGGAAGAGAAATGAGGGCAGGGGACTCGCTAAGGAGAAATCAAGAACAGTAAGGTAAAATCAGAAATGAAGATCAATGATTTTATTTTATTTATTTTTATTCCATTTATATCCCGCCCTTCTCCAAAGACTCAGGGCGGCCTACAAGCTTAGCAGTAGCCTTCATTCTATGTACCGTATATGCCTGCTTATTAGGGCTTTCACACACACCCCAAGCGGCATTATTCCAAAGTCAGCTTAATTGCCCCCAACAATCTGGGTCCTCATTTTACCTACCTCGGAAGGATGGAAGGCTGAGTCAACCTTGAGCCTGGTGGGATGCAAACCTGCACTAATTGCAGGCAGCTGGTGTTACTTAATGATGGAAATCTCAAAATTGGAGCTGAAAATTGAACCTGTGTTTCGATTCCTAGGCAAGCTAGAATGTTGCTAGAGCTGGTTTTGTTCACACTCCTACTTATTCTGGCTATCTTTGAGAATATATAGCACTGAAATCTTTTTCATAATCTTTCCAGGTTAATTGATCCTAAAGTTACCAGCCTGTCACTTTGCCCTTGTGAATCACATTTCTTAGGTTTTTTTTAGTGAAACCTTTCCTTTTGCATGATCTTAAATTGACAGAACATTTACTTTCTTCACATTCTTATGTGTTCATTACTACAGTTTCATTCTTTTTTAAAAAATGATGGCTTAATATTTCAGTGGTTTATCATAAAACTGCTAGCTTGGTAAGTTTTAATTTTATTTATTAAAATCAACTTTATATCACCTATTCAGAAGATTTTAATATCATAAGGCAACCCATGGAAATCATCCTTTTTATATTACAAAACCATTATAAAAAAGAATAGGTCACCTAATACTCATCAGTTAGATGCAAACTATGTGAAAAGTAAGATTAACAGTGCCTTCCTGAAGTTTAAAAATTCAATACTACTTATACACTAAATTGTATGTACTAATTTCAAATTTAAACACTAATTTCTTATGTTTATTCAGATACACGAGCATTAATGCAGCCTTTGGTAGTGTCGGTCTTTCCAAGTAGATGGACAAAGCACTTTTTCCCATTTGCAAGTGCAGTGCTTATAGTGGGTGTTTATGTCCAGCAATTTCTTGATGGATGAGCAGTTTTCAGCAGTATTAATACAAGCTTTGTTTGTTAGACAATCCACCCACTCTGCAAGGCATTCTGTTCTCAATGAAGACTTCATCATTATAGTCTATTGGTTGCACTGCTTGTCTTTCTCCTAGTGTTTTGCAAACATCTGTAGCCTGATATCAGTATGATGAAGAAAGCTATGAGAAGTAGAACAAGCGGCAACAACGTAACCCAAGAAGGAAATATTATTATTATGGTTCATTACACAGTCAACCAGTTGTTCAGACTGGATTTGGCATTTTTATCTATCTATTGAGTCCCTCCTAAGAACCCGGGATAGGCAGATTTTGATGTTTTATAGTGTTAAAAATATTATCTCAGGATGTAAGTTGTTCTGAGTAAAGCTGCCTTTTGCAATTGATTGAAGGTGAATTTATCAATGCCAAAGGTGTTAAAGTGGTGCTCCAGTTGTATTGGGATTATAGCCAAGGTGCCCATAACTATTAGTATTACCTTTGCTTTTTTTTGACACAGTCATTCTATTTCCATTTGCAGGTTTTTGTATTTTGTTATCTTCTCCAGTTCTTTCTCTCCTATTCTGCTGTCTCCAGGTACACTATCCAGATTTTTTTTGTCTTATCAATTCTGGAGTGTGTTATGGGAAATGTTTGTCTGTTTGAATTTTAAATTCCATCAGTTCTTGTTTTCAGGCAAGTGATATTTTTTGCAGATCTTCCAATGCACCATGGATGCTACTTTGTAATGCCATTATTTGTAGTCAGTCTGTGTGATCTTACAGTTGCTAACCAGGTGCTCTTCTGTTTCTTCAACTTTTTGCGGTTGTTGCTGTCTTCTCAATTGTGGCTTTGTATGCATCTCTTTCCTGCTTTTAGCCATTGCCAGGTCTTGTTATTATCTGCTTTGCCTGGTACTTTTTAATTTACTGGCCATATAATATTTTGTCTTCTCATGTCTTTTCTAAGACAATATAAATATTTTACAGGCGTTAGCCTTCATTTCCGTTATTATTTGGATATCTTTCTGATATGTTCATTTATCTTCAAACTATTGCTTAATTATTTGGTTGGCTATATCCAAACTCAGATTTCCCAGAAGTCGGGAAAGAGAGCAATTATATGTATTTTACTTATCACATGTGTCCAACAAAAAGATCAATACTATCTCTTTAATTAGAAATATCCATTAAGATGCAATGTTTGCTATTTATTCCAAAGTTTATCTCTATAGTTAGGAAATGTCAAAGTGCGCCAGAATTATCATTGTAAGGTTCAGAGAATTCCTTGTCAGTTTTGAAAGTAGTCATTGCTTCTCAAGCAGATAAAATAGTCCTCATAGGACAGCTGACAAACTTAACCAGAATGGGAACTCTCCCAATATGCCATATTTTAAGGCTCATGTGATTAATTATTGGTAAGGTTCTTCCTATCAAGATTATTATAAAGGGATTACAAAATAATCACACTTTTAAATGTATTCTTCTATTCTATGCATGGATGAAAAAAATTCTGCCAGATCCTAGACTCATTTTTCTGGGACAAAGTATCTGCATGTTTCAGCAATTAAGGATCAAAAGGGCCATAAGCAGTTGATGTGGTCAGGCTTGAAAAAACAGATGAAAATAAAAAGAGCCAGAGATAGGATACACAGTCAAAACATTCTGGTGCTTTAACATAAGGCAGAAAAACCTAGGGAATTTTCTGTAATACTCAATGAAATAAGTTGTCCAAACTAAAAAAGAATCTGATTTGGGTATAAAGGCTTTATATGTCCTTATGTGCTGCTATTGGCCATGATGTTAACTGACACTGTCCTTATTGTCAGAAGGTGCTGATCCAAAACGTGTCTTACTGTATTTGGCTTCATTTTTGTGTAAATTAGTTTTTTTTTTTTGCAAATCATGGCTTATGCTCAGCCAGTTTTATGAAAATGACATATGATTGAAGTAAAGCATGTGTGAGAATGAATGAAATGCTTAGCAAATATTTTGACATTATAGATGGACTAAGCAAAGGATATGCAGTATCTTTCTTGGTGGCTTTATGCATTTATGGATAAAGATAAAGATGTTGAGACTCTAGAAAGAATATAGAGAAGAGCAAAAAAGATGATTAGGGGACTGGAGGCTAAAACATACAAGGAATGGTTGCTGGAATTGGCTGTATCTAGTTTAATGAAGAGAAGGAGGGGCGGGGGACAACATGATAGCAGTGTTCCAATATTTCAAAGAAGAGGGAGTCAAGCTGTTCTCCAAAGCACCTGAAGGCAGGACAAGAAGCAACGGATGGAAACTAACCAAAGAGAGAAGCAACCTAGAACTAAGGAGAAATTTCACGACAGTTAGAACAATTAGCCAGTGGAACTATCTGCCTCCAGAAGCTGTGAATGCTTCAACACTGGAAGTTTTTAAGAAGAGACTGGACAGCCATTTGTCTGAGATGGTATAGGTTTCCTGCCTGAGCAGTGGGGTTGGACTATGACCTCCAAGGTCCCTTCCAACATTGTTGTTGTTATTAGTGTTGTATATAAGAGATATTTATGATAGAGGAAGAGCAGCGGGATGTTAATAGAGGACATGAATAAATATAAAGTTTTATGTGTAGATGATGTGCTGTTGACAGTGAAACCAAGTTGGTGTTAATATGAATATTTATAATTAGTGTTAACAAAACCAAGGTATTGTGTTTGATAGGAGAAATGGAGTGAATAGTTTTAAGTTATACATAAATGATGAAAAACTAGAGGAAGCAAGTGAATGTATGGTAGAATGCTTATCAAAGATGGGAAAATGGATGGAGAATGTTTAGGATATATAAATGCTCGCAGAAAGATAGTGGATAGTATAACTATTGAAAATAATGAATGAATGTTAGTTAAAAGAAGTAAACATACCATGTCCCAAAAATGTTTTTGCCCAGTTTGTGAGAGTTGGATATATATCAAGAGAAATGTAAAAAATTGTTGAATGGAATGTGAATGGGATACTTACGATATATGCATGGGTAAAACAAGATAGTCAGAAATAAATGGATGCTGAATGAAGGTGGGTTGTATATAAAAATGAAAGACCAGTATATTGAAGTGATTTGGTCAGGTAAAGAGAATGAATGAAGACTGAATAACAAAACAAACATAGGAAGAATAAATGAATACGTTGAGAAGAAGAGTAAGATGGAGAACGTGTGGTTTGAATGGTATCAGTGAGATCCTCAAAAAGATGGGTGAGAATGTTAAAGAATGAAAGACAGTCTATCAAGCAAGTATGTGTATAGCCGAAACAAGAATAGGTTGCAAAGATTAAAAAAGTATGGTAAATGATACTTGTGTAAATTGCTATTAACTGTAATATTTTCTTCTTTTGCCTTTATCTGCTTTTCATTTCTTTTGCTTACTATTCCTTACTAATTTTCTGTGTTCTCTATAACACCACTTTTCTTGAACAGGAAAAGTATTCTGAGTATCTATGTATCTTTGTTATCTATGAATAAATTATAATTAAGCAAACCACCTCTTTCTTCAGGTGATGATATCATAAAGGAATCACAGCTTGGGGAATCCATAACATCTTATTATTTATTTGTTTGGTTAGAGATTATATTTATTTGTTTGGTTAGAGATTATATCAGATTTGGGGTTCAAAATATGTTCCTTTCTGTATTTTTGCAAGCTTAATAGCATCCTTAGCAGTGCCTAATATCATCTGGTGCTTTCTATATTTATTTATTTATTTATTTACCACTTTTAGGAATCACCAATCTTCCTCATAGAGCAACTCATAAAGTGACATAGAGCAATCAATTTAAACAGTTAAAGCGATGCTGGTATGGAAACAGTCAGGAAATCAATGGACTGGGGAACACAATGGAGGTGTTTATTTCTTATACACACTCTTAATGGAAGGACTTAATTTTAGCTTGCTTTTCATTAAAAGAAATATGTATTCTTGTAATTGGAAACATGCACACATATATACAAAAATATGTGTGCATGTAGAAAATTATTTTTCATTAGTTCAGCCATTCCTCCTCCTTGAAGTCAAGACTTTGCCATCTGTCAGCATCACATCTGTTTTAAAGCTTGGCTTTTCTGCATGGCTGCCTGCATGAATTGGCGCAGCATTCTTACAGATAAAGAAAGCAGCCATCTGTGAAAAAAGGGGTGGAGAAACAGCTTCAGATATCTTTGTGCCTTTCTGCAAGAGAAAGATCCCCACACCAACACCATGCAGCCCATCAAGCAAATCAAGCATGGCATATGCATCCCAGAGGCCACTTTTGCCATGATCTCTTCTATTTCCTGTTTGTTTCTCATCTCTTTTTAAAAGGTTTCCTCACATGTGGTACAGATGCAGAAAGTACTTTTTAGAAAATGAGTGTGTCTTGGACTGTTTGAATGAGGAGACCACAACTCTCTGTAGCAATGAAATTTCCTTAGAAGTTCACAAATCATGTTTGGGCTTAACCATTAGTATATTACTGTATTTCCTTCACTCTGATTTTGTTTGTTTTGTTCTTTTAAATATTGCTGGTTATTGACAATAAATGATTAATTGATTGATAGGACATAGTAAGCAAACATTAATTCTACCAATAACAGGACTGAATGCTTTCCCCTTTAACTGTAACAAATGGCAATCTGCCATTTACACATAATTAAAGGAAGGGTTTATAACCCTTCAGAAGGAACACTTTTTCTGAACATTAAGTGCTGTCTCCACTCCTCTATGTAGCAATAGTATACACAGTTGTGAAGCCCCCCCCTTGGTTTTAAATGCTAGGAAATGCACACACACACACACACACACACACACACACACACACCTAAAAGAAATAACTTCAGATGTCTTTTTTTCCTTTCAGTGCAGCAGATGCTCTTTACTATAACTAAATTTTCTGTTCTGTGTTTCTTATCTGCACTGGTAATCAGAATAACAGAGTTGGAGGGGACCTTGGAGGTCTTCTACTCCAACCCCCCTGCTCAAGCAAGACACACAATACCATTTCAGATAAATCTCTGTCCAGTCTCTTTAAAAGCCTCTAGTGATGAAGCACCCACAACTTCTGAAGGCAAGCCATGCCACTAGTTTACTGTTCTCCTTGTAGGGAAATTTCTCCTTAGTTCTAGGTTGTTTCTCTCCTTGGTTAGTTTCCATTGCTTCTTGTCTTGCCTTCTGATGCTTTGGAAAATAGGTTGACTCCCTCTTCTTTGTGACAGCCCCTCAAACATTGGAACATTGCTATCATGTTGCCCCTAGTCCTTCTTTTCACTTGACCATCCTGCAATCATTCTTCATATCTGTTAGCCTCTAGCCCCCTAATCATTCTTGTTGCTTTTCTCTGCATTCTTTCCAGAGTTCAATATGTTTTTCATATTGTGGTGACCAACACTGGATGCCATATTCCAAGTATGGTCTTACAAGGCCTTATAAAGTGGTAGTAACACTTCATGTGATCTTGATTCTATCCTTCTGTTACTGCTGCTTAGGATTGGCTTGGCTTTTTTGATGGCTGTAACACACTGCTGGCTCATATTTAAACAATTGTCCACTAGGATTCCCAGATCCCTCTCTGCTATTGATATTGAGCCAAGTTTCACTTAATCTGTACCTGTACATTTCTTTCTTGCCTAAGTGTAAAACTTTACTTTTCTCTACATTAAATTTCATTTTGTTAGATAGGGCCCAGTGTTCAAGTCTGTCGAAAGCCATCTGGATCTTGAGCCTATTTTGGGGGGTCTTGGATATTCCTGCCAGCTTGGATGTTGTTTGCAGATTTGATGAGTTCCCCTTCTATTCCCTCATCTAAATCGTTTATAAAGACATTGAGAAGTACTGGGCCTAAAACGGAACCTTAGGGTACCTAACTGCTTGTTTCGCTCCAAGTAGATATAATTCCATTAAGAACTACACGTTGAGTGAATTTTGTCAGCCAGTTACAAATCCATCTGGTGGTGATGCTGTCTATCCCACATTTTTCTAGCTTACCAAGTAGTAGGTTGTGGCAAATGCTTTACTGAAATCCAAGTATACTATGTCCACAGCATTTCACTAGTCCACTAATTCAGCCATTTTGTCAAAGAGAGATAAGATTTGTTTGGCATGTCCTGTCTTTGACAAACCAATATTCGTTTCTGGTTATAACTTTGTTAGTTTCTAGGTGTTCGCAGGTCTGTTGCTTGATTATCTTTTCCAGATAACGATATCAGGTTGATTAATCTGTAGTTTCCTGGATCTGGTTTCCCCCCCACACACACTTTTTTTGAAGATGGGAACCACATCAGATCTTTTACAGTCCTTTGGTACTTCCCCGGTGCTCTAGGATCTCTAAAAGATATGGTTCAGTGGTTCTAAGATCACGTCTGCCAGCTAATTCAGAACTCTTGAGATATAATCCATCAGGTCCTGGTGACTTGAACTTGTCTAGAGTCGACAGGTTTACTTTTTCTTGTGAATTTTAATCTTAGTCTGTCTTTTACACTTCTGTTTTTGGTAGGTGGTCTATTTCCTCTTTTTGTGTGAAGACAGATGCAAAGAAAGAATTAAGTAGGTCTACTTTCTCCCTACTGCCAAACACTTCCTTGCAATCTTCTTCCATTAGTGGACCAATTTTTTCTTTCAATATTTTTGTCTTTTTTCTGTTGAAATAAACTTTTAAAATTATTTTTGACATTTGTTGCAAGTCTTCACTCTGGTTTTCTGACTTAATCTTTGCAGCTTTGGCTATCTGCTAATTTTCTGCCTTAGTTTTGTATCCCTTTTTCCATTTTTGTACTTATCCTTTTTGTCTTTCAATTTATGAGAGAGTTCTTTAGTTTAGTTTAGTTTTTAGTTTTATTAAATTTTTATACCGCCCTTCTCCCGAAGGACTCAGGGCGGTGAACAGGGCATATAATAAAAATACAAAAATACAAAAGTTAAAATAGAATTAAATTAATGCCCAAAATAAAACAATAAAATATACAAATATTTAAAACCCTAAATTAACTCCCCATCAGGCCAGGCCGGCTTGTTCGAATAAGTGGGTCTTTAACCCGCGCCGGAAGGAGCGGAGATCCGGTGCCATCCGGAGCTCAACCGGCAGTTGATTCCACAGAGCCGGGGCACCCACAGAGAAGGCCCTCCCCCTGGGGGCCACCAGCCGGCATTCTCTGACCGGAGGCACCCTGAGGAGGCCCTCTCTGTGGGAACGCACAGGGCGGAGGGGAGTTGACGCCGGCAGCAGGTGGTCCCCGAGGTATTCCGGACCCATGCCATGTAAGGACTTAAAAACCATCACTAAGACCTTGAACCTCACCCAGAAGACAACTGGTAACCAATGCAGCTCGTGGAGCAAAGGTGTAACATGGGAGTACCAGGAAACTCCCAAGACAACTCTCGCGGCCGCATTCTGTACCAGTTGGAGCCTCCGAGTGGTCTTCAAGGGAAGCCCCATGTAGAGAGCATTGCAATAGTCAAGACGAGAGGTCACGAGCGCATGAGTGACCGTACACAAGGCATCCCAGTCTAGATAGGGCCGCAACTGACGCACCAGGCGAACCTGGGCGAAAGCCCCCCTAGTCACGGCTACTATATGATCTTCTAAGGTAAGCCGCGAATCTAGGAGGACTCCCAAGTTGCGCGCCCTATCCACGGGGGGTAAAGACTCACCCCCCATAAAGAGAGATGGAACATTTTGAATGTCCCGGGATGCCGGAATGTACAGCCATTCAGTCTTGTCAGGGTTGAGTTGAAGTCTGTTCCTCCCCATCCAGACCCGAACCGCCTTCAGGCAACGGGACATCACAGCGAGGGCATCACTGGGGTGGTTTGGGGTTGAAATAAAAAGTTGGGTATCATCAGCATATTGATGATACCCAACTCCAAAACCACAAATGATCTCACCCAGCGGTTTCATGTAGATGTTGAACAGGAGAGGCGAGAGAACCGACCCCTGAGGAACTCCACAAACGAGAGACCTAGGGGCCGATCTCTGCCCCCCTGCCAACACCGACTGCGAACGTCCCAGGAGATAGGAGGAGAACCACCGAAGAACCGTGCCTCCCACTCCCAATCCCCTGAGACGCCGCAGCAAGATACCATGGTCGATGGTATCGAAAGCCGCTGAGAGGTCTAATAGGACTAGGACAGAGGAACATCCCCTATCCCGAGCCCTCCAGAGATCATTCACCAGAGCGACCAATGCCGTCTCCGTGCTGTACCCGGGCCTGAAACCCGATTGGTACGGATCCAGATAATCCGCTTCATCCAGGACCAGAGGGAGCTGATGCGCCACCACACTCTCAACAACCTTCTCAAGAAAGCGAAGGTTGGAGACTGGACGAAAGTTGTTCAACACAGCTGGGTCCAAGCCTGGCTTCTTGAGGAGGGGTCTCACCACCGCCTCCTTCAAGACGGTGGGGAAATTACCCTCACTCAAAGAAGCAGATATAACCGCCTGGAACCAGCCTCGTGTCCTCTCCCTAGCTGCATAAACCAGCCAGGAAGGGCACAGGTCCAATAAACATGTGGTGGAGCTCAGCCTTCCCATAATCCTGTCCACTTCATCAGGGGTCACAGAATCAAACTCCTCCCAGATAACATTGACAAGACCGCCCGTGTCCTGATCGTCAGACTCTGCCCAGCTGGAGTCCAGACCGGTCCGAATCCGAGCGATTTTATCCGACAGATGCTGACCAAACTCCTCGGCACGACCCTGCAAGGGATCCCCCCTCACCTCCTGATTAAGAAGTGAGCGAGTCACCCTGGACAGGGCGGCCGGGCGATTATCTGCGGACGCGATGAGGGCGGAGAAGTAATTACACCTCGCCGCCCTCATCGCTGCGAGATAAGACCTAATATAGGTTCTTAACCGCAACCGGTCGGATTCGGATCGGCTGGACCTCCAGCAGCTCTCTAGGCCCCGTTTCCGACGCTTCATCTCCCGGAGCTCCGCGGAAAACCATGGAGCTCGTTGGGATCTGCACCGGATAAGGGGCCGCAAGGGTACAACTCGGTCCAGTGCCTCAGTGGCTGCCCTTTCCCAGGCTTCCACTAAGGCATCCGCCGAGTTGTGAGCGACAGAGGCAGGTGGGGATCCCAGCGCTGCCTGGAACCCGTCAGGGTCCATTAAGCGCCTGGGGCGGTACCATCTAATTGGTTCCGCATCCCCACGGCGGGGGGTGGTAAAACGGAAGACCAGCCGCAGGAGGTGATGATCGGTCCATGACAGGGGCATAATAAATGGAGAGCCCCCACCAAGATCATCCAACCATCGTCCAGATAAAAAAACCAGGTCCAGGGTGTGGCCTCCCTCATGAGTTGGTTCAGAATTTACCTGCGTCAGGTCCATGGCCGTCATGGAAGCCATGAACTCCCGAGCTAACTCAGATGACCCTCCCAGGGATGGTAGATTGAAGTCACCCAAAACTAAAAGTTTGGGGAACTCAATCACCAAACCGGAGAGGACATCGAGTAGCTCAGGCAGGGCTGCCGCTGTGTGACTAGGCGAAACGTACACCAGCAGCAAGCCCAACTGCGCCCCCGAACCAAACCTCAAAAAGAGAGACTCACACCCGACTATCTGAGGGACGGTGGTCTCCTGCGGACATAAGGTCTCCCTGATAACTACCGCCACTCCCCCGCCCCTACCTTGAGCCCGAGGCCGGTGTAACGCTCGGAAACCGGGTGGGCAAAGATCAACCAAAGGGACCCCACCCTCTGGGCCCAACCAGGTTTCGGTGATACAAGCCAGGTCCGCATGCTCACCCTCCACCAAATCCCGCACAAGGGGAGCCTTGTTAACCACGGACCTGGCATTCAGGTAAACCAGCCGGAGCTCAGGAGGCTGCACATCCTCGCTCCCGGCACCTCGGGGAGGAAACAGAGGGTCGGAGCGCCTCACCGCTTGTAGACAGCGGGGACGGCCCTCCCGGTAACGATACGGCCCTCTGTCCATACGCCTGCTGCCATACCCCAGTGTCGTGGGAATCGGTAATCCCACGACCCGCTCCCGAGCCCCAGATGTAACCACACCCCGCTCCCCCCGAACGCAGTCGGACCCAGGCCTGGCCTGCACCACGGTTGTATGGCCACCCCCCCATAGTCAAACAACCATTACCCCCCGCCCCTCTCCCTAACCCCCTAAAAAATTTAACTAAAAAATTAACCAGGGGCCTCCTATTAAATTTAAATCGAGAGCCCCTGACCTTACCCGGCCATCTCTCAGGGTCCCAATAATTGGGCCCTTCATTGAGACTGGGAGTGGCAAAGAAGGCGGGACGCACCCAGGAGAGGGGGGAACCCCTGAGGGCGAGCAAGTCCGTGCTGGAGTATCTATACATAAGTCCAACAAGTCCAGATAAGGCAGTCCCGTAATCGAAAAGTCCAGTAGGAGGTTCGAAAGGGAGGGAGTGAAACATTCGGGCCATCAACCAACCTACTGCCACCCGGTTGGGTGCTCCCGGGGGCAGACCCCAACCCGTCCTCTCACGACAGGTCGAAAGTCTGATCCAGGGGATGGTCCAGAATGTACACCCTGGGTGGGGCATAACCCATAGAGCTCCCACCTCTATGGGGGTGCCGATTTCTGCAATCATGCTGGTTTCTTCTTGGATTTCTTATTTTTCTGTTTTTTCGCTATAAGATGTAACCCTAAATCTAACCCTAACCCTAACTTCATTTTCTTTGGCAATGGGATTTTCCAATATATCTTACTGTAGACCATAAACAACTCCAAACGAAAAGATATCAACTAAGCTTTCCTCAGAAAACTTCTAAGAATTTATCCCTAGCATTCGTTTTTGACCATGACACCAAGTTGAGCTAACTGTAACCCTAATCCTATCCCCATATACTGGCAATAGGATTTTTACTTGTATTTTACTGTGGACATAAACAACTCCGAATGAAAAGATATCAGTGTCACTTTCCTTAGTAAACCACTCAGAATATATTCCAAATAGATCTCACCTGAACTCTAACCCTATCCCTTGATTCGTTTTCATTGGCAATTAGATTTTCCCATGTATATTTCTGTGGTCCACAACCTACTCTGAACAAAAAGCTATCACCATCGCATTTGTTAGCATACCTTTAAGAATCTATCCCTAGCCTTATTTTCTCGCCATGACTCCAAGTAGATCTAACGCTAATTCTAACTCTAGATTCATTTTGACTGGCTATAGGATTTTTCCCATCTATTTTATTGTAGTCCACAAAGAACTCCTGAAAAGCTGTCACTGTCCCTTTCCTTAGAAAACAGCTAAGAATATATCCCTAATGATAGTTTTCATCCCTAGACCTAACCCTAACTCTTACCCTAGATTCATTTTAATTGGCAATAGATTTTCCCATGTGTTTTACTGTGACAGGTAATTTCAAATAAGAAGCTGTAATTCTCTTTCCTCTGAAAACCTCTAACTTTTTATCCTTAGCATTAGTTTTTGGCTATGACACCAAGTAGACATAACTAATCCTAACTCTAATACTAACACTAGATTCATACAGGAGGTTACAAGATTGAGAAATTTATTCACAAGATTTTCAGAAACGGGAGATTATTTTAAAGCCTATAGGAAGCAATGTCTAAAAGACAGGGATCAAGCTTGAAAAGCTAGACATGAATAAACTTGTTAGTACTTAGATATGAGAACACCAAGGTTGAAGCCTCAATTGAGAAGAAAAAGAGGATGGCATTGAATTATTTTCAGTTGTTGCTAAGAAAACTACATCAACATGTCTGATCTATAGATAATTAGATCACAAATGAATAGTTATTCAAATGATTACACACTTTTCTTAAAATCAGTGGGGTGCCATTTTGTGACTAAGTACTGTCATCTGATAGCAACCATTTTGAGTAAATAATTGCAGCCTATTCTAATGTGTGTGAAGCTAAAACATACTATGGTTTTGTTGTGGTTTAGTATGACATATCAGTCAACCCATTATGTCTACATATTATTTATTTATGGTATTTACATATCATCAACTCTGTAAGTACTCACTGGGATTTATAATGTTCTACATAAAATTATAAAAGCATAGATGAGCATATAATACTGTAAAATCATCACTCTGTTCTAGTATTTACAGCCCAACATCAATCTTAGGTATTAAAACCTCTACGGCAGGAGTACCCAACCCCTGGTCCGTGGACCAGTACCGGGCCATGGCATGCCAGCAATTGGGCTGCACAAACAAGCAAAGCCCCATCTGCGGGATGCAGGTAGCACACAAAACCACATCCCTCCGGTCTGCGGAAAAAACTCTCTCCACGTAACCAGTCCCTGGTGCCTAAAAGGTTGGGGACATCTGCTCTACAGTAAAACTCCATCTTAATCATTCCATTGAAGGCTCTCTGCATCATTCAGATTTCTACAGGAAAATTACTTCAGGATAGAACATAAACCAACATTTCCCCCCCTGGCTTTCCATTCTTATATTTGAATTGAATTATACATACAGTTGCAAGAAAAAGTATGTGAACCCTTTGGGATTACGTGGAGTTTTGCATGAATTGGCCATAAAATGCGCTCTAAACGTCATGTAAGTCACAACAATAGAAAAACACAGTCTGCTTAAAATAATACTACACAAACATTAGCTGTTGTCATGTTTTAATTGAACATAAGATGGAAACATTCACAGTGCAGGGTGGAAAAAGTATGTGAACCTTTGGACTTAATAACTGGTTGACCCTCCTTTGGCAGCAATAACCTCAACCAAACATTTCCTGTAGTTGCAGATCAGACCTGCACAATGATCTGGAGTAATTTTGGACCACTCCTCTTCACAAAACTGTTTCAGTGTAGCAATATTCTTGGGATGTCTGGTGTGAATCGCTCTCTTAAGGTCATGCCACAGCATTTCAATCGGGTTGAGGTCAGGAGACTGACTGGGCCACTCCAGAAGGCGTATTCTGTTCTGTTGAAGCCATTGTTTTGTTGAATTACTTGTATGCTTTGGGTCATTGTCCTGTTGCATCACCCATCCTCTGCGGAGCTTCATTTGGCGGACAGATGGTCGTACGTTTTCCTGCAAAATGTCCTGATAAACTCTGGAATTCATTTTCCCATCAATGACAACAATCCGTCCAGGCCCTGAGGCAGCAAAGCAACCCCAAACCATGATGCTCCCTCCACCATGTTTTACAGTGGGGATGAGGTTTTGATGTTGGTGTGCTGTGCCTTTTTTTCTCCACACATAGTGTTGTGTGTTTTCCCCAAACAACTCAATTTTGGTTTCATCTGTCCACAGTATATTTTGCCAGTAATGCTGTGGAACATCCAGGTGCTCTTTTGCAAACTTCAAACATGCAATATTTTGTTTGGACAGCAATGGCTTCCTCCGTGGTGTCCTCCCATGTACTCCATTCTTGTTTAATGTTTTCCTTATTGTAGATGTGTCAACAAAAATGTTAGCATGTGCCAGAGATTTCTAGGTCTTTAGCTGACACACTAGGATTCTTCTTTACCTCATTAAGCATTATGCGCTGTGCTCTTGCAGTCATTTTTACAGGACGACCACGCCTAGGGAAAGTAGCAACAGTGCTAAACTTTCTCCATTTGTAGACAGTCTGTCTTACCGTGGACACATGAACATCAAGGCTTTTGGAGATACTTTTGTAACCCTTTCCAGCTTCATGCAAGTCAACAATTCTTGATTGTAGGTCTTCTGAGAGCTCTTTTCTGCGAGGCATGGTTCACATCAGACAGTGCTTCTTGAGACCAGTAAACCCAAAGCAGGTGTCTGTTTTTAAAGGGCAGGACGGCTGTCAGCAACACATCCAATATCATCACATTGATTGGAGTCAAGGTTGGCTCACTCCTGGCTCCAATTAGCTCTTGGAGAAGTCATTAGGCTAGGAGTTCACATACTTTTTCCACCCTGCACTGTGAATGTTTACATGTTATGTTCAATTAAAACATGACAACAGCTAATGTTTGTGTAGTATTTTAAGCAGACTGTGTTTTTCTATTGTTGTGACTTACATGACGTTTAGAGTGCATTTTATGGCCAATTCATGTAAAACTCCACATAATCCCAAAGGGTTCACATACTTTTTCTTGCAACTGTATACATATAAGGGAGTCACTCAGCATTTTAGCATGGGACAAATAGTTAGTCCTACCTGAAGGATATAATCCTAAAAACAACTGGGAGTCAAACCATATAGCGTTTGCGGGTTCAAAGCAGCATTTTATATTTGGAAGCCAACTGAAAAATGATGCAGCCTGCAAAACCTGTAATATATACTTATAGTAGCTCTCACTTACCAATGGGCAATCTTCTCCATTTTGCTATACTATAGCTTCTAGGGTAATTATTCAAAGGCAGCCCTTCTAGAGGACATTGCAATAAACCTTGAAATAACAAGGATATAAGCTGCTGTCTTCAGAGCTTCTTGCTACAGGAATGGCTGCAATTGGCTGCGCAAAGACCTAGCCACAATCTTCATCTGTCTATACAGGTAGTCCTCGACTTACGATCAAAAGTGAGCCAAAATTTTCTGTTGTTAAGTGAGACATTTGTTAAGTGAGTTTTGCCCCATTTTATGACTTCTTGCCACAGTTCTTAAGTGAATCACTGCATTTGATAAATTAGTAACAGTTATTAAGTGAATCTGGCTTTCCTATTGACTTTGCTTGTCAGAAAGTCACAAAAAGTGATCACATGACCTTGGGACACAGCAACGGTCATAAGTATGAACCCGTTACCAAGCAGCTGAATTTTGATCACACAATAATGGGGATGCTGTCAAAGTCATCTGTGAAAAACAGTCATAAGCCACTTTTTCAATGCTGTTGTAACTTTGAACTGTGACTAAACAAAATGTTGTAAGTTGAGGACAACCTGTATATCAAAGATTATATGTCTAGGGCAGGGGTAGTGTGCTGCCACCATGTGACTGTTTTGGAGAAATTACAATGTGGGCAGTCAGACCCTCCTACCCTATGATGTATTTCCTCTTCCCTCCCCTTTCTGGGATGGACTTCCTCCTCCTTTGTCCCCAGAGAATCCCATTCTCCTTTAACCAGCTAACATGTGAAAACAACAGCCATGTGCAGACGCTGGGAGTATTACCATTTTCTGACCTTGGAGATACCTTGGAAATATCTTGGAAATGCTGTACAAACGTCATCTTAATGCACGCCACCTACTGAATTTGACTCTACATGCAATAAAGGTATTTCTATATGATAAAAGGTGTTTTCCATGAGTTCAACTATCTGGAGAGAGCTGTTAATGTTAAGGACATCTGCTTATCTAGACCATAGAAGTCTTATCAAGAGATTAATTAAAGTACAATGGCTTGGATCCAGAATAGGTAGGCAACCACGGCTCTTTTATGACTCATGGACTTCAAGTCCCAGAATTCCTGAGTCAGCTATGCTGACTCAGGTATTCTGGGAGTTGAAATCCATGAGTCATAAAAGAGCCGAGGTTGCCTACCCCTGGTTTAGGGAAACCCACAAGGAAAACGTGCTCCTAAGAATGCTACCCTATCCAGCTTCTGGAACATTTAGGAAGCCAGATAGTTTCTGGACAAACAGTAGTGCCATCTTGCATGCATTCAACTTCAGCTTGTTGTTTCTCATCCTAGATTCTAAGCATTGAGTCAATCACGCATCTCCTGTTTGTTTTACAGTGGAAGTATGTAGCTGAATATTGCTGTATAGGTATCATTATATTGCTGATACCTAATTTCAGGTTAACAGATGACTTCTCTCAGTGGCTAGATTTTAAAAAGAAAGGACAAGAGAGAAGCACCTTACAATGTCACAAGACATGAGGTATCAAGTTCACTTCTCCTTCCCTACTACCATTAACTAACAGTTCACTCAGGAAAGAGCCAGTCCTTAAAACCAGCTTAAAAGAATGTCAGTGTTGACGGTGTTGAAAGATCCAGAGGTCTAAAGCAGCAGAAGAGGTGCACTATCCTCATCTATGATCTGACAATAAACCAGAATTTCTGTATCATGCACACACTTGAATGCTGACTTAACAAGATCCAGCTAATATGTTTCATCTAGGATACTCTATAGTTATAGCCTTAAGATTTTTTCTATAATTTTCCCTAATTATCTCTTTACTCTCCTACCATCCGGTAGGAGATATAGGAATATAGCCAGCCGTACCAACAGGCTGAAGAACAGCTTTTATCCGTGGGCTGTTAGGCTTTTAAATGGGACATAATCTTATGCAGAATTGACTTGGGAGGCCGGTGTGTGGTGTAGTTGGTTCACAGAGTGTGGTGGGATGGAGGGTTTGTTGTCACTGTGTGTTGGGGGGAGAGAGCACGGGGGGAGGCTCAGCTAATCTCAATGTACACATGTTGTACTTTGACAATAAAGGATTATTATTATTATTATTATTATTATTATTATTATTATTATTATTATTATTATTATTATTATTATTATTATTATTAAGGGACTAGGTAATAGTTACCTAAAATAGCCTGATCTAAGGAGGCTTCCTTAGGAAGGAATACATCAGTGTCTTTTTCAAAGCAGCTTGGACAATCCTCTCCCCTGAAGAGATATTCACTATCTCCCAGAAGTAACTATCAGCCACATTTTTTACAGGCTTCTTAAGGGAACCAAGTGGAGTGTGGATTTATTCCACAAGCAGTAGAGCTCATACTGCTGGGCGTCCTATCCATTTTCTCAGAATCAATCAGCCAAGATGATTTCCTGATTACCATGCAGGGGTATTATCCCAATCATTTTCTCTGACCCCACCTATCTCTCTGTATGGATCTGAGTGAATCTGAGCTATTTTACTGGCAAAACTTTGCATAAAACCTCACCTCAGACAGCAGGAATATCTTTTTACACCTTGCTCCCCAACAACCAATCCATTATGACTTATATAGTAAACTGTAGTTTTAAAAAACATATTAGCATTATAGGGGAGTCTACCACTGTGTGCTTTAGCAATTCCTCAAAGCTTTTTTTTTTTATTGAAAAGTTTTAAAGTACAGTTTTCCATTAAAAAAAACCCCCCTTCCCCCTCCCTATACCCCCCCTACCTCCCCCCAACCTCCCTCCCTCCCCTCCTCCCTCCACCCCCCCTCCCCCCCCCGACTTCCCAGAGCTAAATACAAGGTATATGTATATAAAAAAGCAATCATAAACAACCATATACTAAAAACTATAGATTCTAAAATCCATCACTCTCTAGCTTATATAGGATAAAACACACCTTAACCATGATAAATATATATAAAAAAACTAGAATAAAAAAGAAGGAGAAACGAAAGAAGACTCATTCGAATGCTACATAAAACTTCTTGACCCTATACTTGTTCTGGATAAACTCAATCCATTTTCTCCATTCCATAATATAACGTTCTTGCGAATGATCTTTCAAATAGGCTGAAATCTTCGCCATCTCTGCCAGGTCGGAAACCTTTAAAGTCCATTCTTCTATAGTCGGCAGTTCCTCTTTCTTCCAATATTGACCTATCAAAAGTCTTGCTGCCGTAACTAAGTTCAACATCAACTTAGAGTCCACAACTGTAGCGTCAACAATTATTCCCAACAAAAAAAATTGCGGACAAAACTTTATCCTCCGTTTAAAAATCTTCTGCATATTCCACCAGACTTTTATCCAAAAAGCCTTAACCTTCTTACATGTCCACCATATATGAAAATATGTTGCATCTTCATCGCCACACCTCCAACATTTAGGCTGGTATTTCGGATACATACTTGCAAGCTTTTTGGGATCTAAATGCCATCTATAAAACATTTTGTAAAAGTTCTCTCTTAGATTTTGAGCTTGAGTAAATTTTACATTCCTCACCCAAATCTTCTCCCACGTGTCCATTGTAATAACTTCCTGAATGTTTTGGGCCCATTTTATCATGCAATCCTTAACAAGCTCCGTTTCTGAATCAATCTCTATCAATGCAAGATATGTCCGTTTAATATGTGCTGGTCCCTGGTTTCTAATTTGCTTTATCAAATTTTCATCAGTCATTGTAAATCCATTTTTCTGGTCTTCTTTCCACCTGGCCCGTAACTGAATATATTGAAACCAAGTTTGGACAACCTTCTCTTCTCGCAACAGGCTATATGATTTCAAGCACCAAATATTCCTTTCCAAACTTAAAATCTCCTTGTACGTAGTCACATCATGTTTAAAGCCAGCATGTATATTTTCTATTGCGTGTTTTGGAATTGCCCACAATGGTATCTTGCTGCTTAACTTATGTCTATACTTCTTCCAAACTCTCAGCAATGCCTGTCTTAAAATATGCATCCTAAACACAGTATCTACCTTCTTATCATACAACAAATATGCATGCCAGCCAAACAACAGATCATGGCCCTCAAGATTTAATAACCTCAATTGCGTCAAATTAATCCAATCGCTTATTCCTACTAATGCAGCAGCCTCATAATATAATTTCAAATTAGGCAACTTAAGGCCACCTCTCTCACGAGTATCCTGCATAATCTTAAGTTTAACTCGTGGCTTTTTCCCTGCCCAGACAAATTTATTGATACCACGCTGCCATTCCTCCAAATTAGAATCTTTCTTAAGAATCGGTATCATTTGAAATAAAAATAAAAATTTGGGCAGGACATTCATTTTCACTGCTGCAATCCGTCCCAGCAAAGACAATTGCAATTTATGCCAACTCTCCAATTGTTTTTGAATTTTCCCCCATAATTTTTCATAGTTATTTTTATATAACTTTGTATTAGAGGGCGACAAAATCACCCCCAGATATTTAACCCTTTTAACAATCTCAAATCCAGTTAATCCTTCTAAGAGAGCCTTCTGTGAAACTGTCATATTTCTAACCAAAATTTTAGTTTTCTGTATATTTACTTTAAATCCAGAAACTTTCCCATATTGTGTTATTATCTCCATCAGGTCCACAACAGAGTTCTCTGGCTGGGTCACTGTAACAACCAGATCATCGGCAAATGCTCTCAATCTATAGTCCTGATCTCCAACTTGTATTCCCTTAATTTTTTCTGAGTTCCGAATCTTGGCCAATAGTATCTCTAATGTTAACACAAATAACAAGGGCGATAACGGACACCCTTGCCTTGTGCCCTTCTCAATATTACATACTGCTGTCAAGCTATTGTTAACTATGATTCGGGCAGTTTGTTTTTGATATAATGCCCTAATCGGCTATAAAAAATTTTCCCCAAAATCCATTTTATCTAAAACTTTCAACAAAAATTGCCAATTCAATTGATCAAAAGCCTTTTCAGCATCTAAAAAGATTAGCGCTGCAGAGATCTGGTTGTGCCTTTCCAAAAACTCTAACACATCAACTATATGTCTCACATTATTTTTCATTTGCCTACCACTAATAAACCCCGTTTGATCCCCATGAATCACCTGTTGCAGGACCCTCATCAGTCTATTAGCCAAGACCTTAGCAAATATCTTATAGTCTGTATTTAAAAGCGATATCGGTCTATAATTTTTAACTTGAGTAGCATCCTGGTCTTCCTTCGGAATCAAAGAAATAAAAGCTGTTCTCCAAGACGGGGGCACCTCTCCCCCCCTCTGGATTGTCTGGAACAGTTCCTTTAACGGTTTTATCATCTCTAATTGCAAGTTTTTATAATAGGCCGCAGTCAAGCCATCAGTACCTGGTGCTTTATCCACCTTCAGTTCCTTAATAGCTGTAAAAATTTCTTCTTCTGTAATCAGTTGATTAATCCCCTCTTTTTGTACTTGCGTAAGAATCGGAATGCTAGCATTCTCCAAATATATATCAATATCTTTTATATTAATTTCCTCCTTAGTATATAATTTCGAATAAAAATCCACAAAAGCATCCTTAATAAGATTCTGTTGAAACACAACCCTTCCTTTATACTCAATCTTATCTATATTGGAGGCCCTTTGCTTTTTCCTCAGTCTATAAGCTAACCATCTGCCTGGTTTATTAGCGTTGCAAAAAGTATTGTGCCTAGCAAACCGCAGATTGGTTGCCACTTGATCTGCCATTAATTTATCAAATTGTCCTCTTAGCAATCTAATAGCCTCCTTGATCTTCACATCCTCTGGATTCAAAATCAAAGCCTTTTCTTTTTCCTTTATTTCATTCTCCAGTTGTTTCCTTCTAATTTCCACTGCACGTCTATGTCTATTGTTCATATATATCAACACCCCTCTCATATAGGCCTTGCTAGCATCCCAAACCATGTCCATAGAGGTACCCTTATTCATGTTAATCTCAAAAAAATCCTTCATCCGCTGTTTACATTCTTCCACATTTTTCTGATTTCTAAACAAATTCTCATTTACACGCCACGAGCGTCTGTCTCTTTTCTCCTTATCAATCTCCAACCAAACTGGACTGTGGTCAGAGATAGTTCTAGCACAAATCTTCACCTTTTTAGTTCTCAAAAAAAAGTCATTAGTCAACAAAATAAAATCAATCCTCGAAAAAGATTGGTGTCTGTCAGAATAAAAGGTATAATCCTTCTCTTGGAAGTGTCTCTCACGCCAAATATCTCGTAATTCCAAGTCATCCTTCATTTCAAAAAAAGATTTAGGCAGTCTTGCATGACTTGGAATACGCTTAAAAGCTCCAGCCTTATCCAGCTGTACATCCAAAACACCATTCCAGTCTCCCATAAAAATAAAAGATTTATAATCCAACTGGGTAATCTTTGTGTGAAGTAAGCTAAAAAAATCAGCTTGTTGTTGGTTAGGTGCATATAATCCAACTAAAAGCGTCTTTTTACCTTCTAACAACAGCTCAATCATAACATATCGTCCATGCTTATCTGCTTCAATTAAGTCTGCTGTTACGGCACTTTTAACATAAACAACCACTCCATTTTTCTTATTCTCTGCAGAGGCAACAAATTGCGTACCCAGTCTCGAGTTCATTAAATACTTTTGATCCAAAACTCTAATATGCGTTTCTTGCAAACATATAACATCTATCTTAAATTGTTTTAAATATTGAAAAACTTTCTTCCTCTTCTGCGGTGAGTTTAGTCCATTTACATTCCAGGTTAGAAATTTAGTTGCCATGGATATCCTCCAGAAGCTCTTGGACCACAGCTTTGATAGGACTAACTTCTTTAGGCCGTGCTCCTCCCACAGCTTGACTATATGTACGTTGTGAAGAATCTGAAGACTTTTGCTGATCCTGTTCCTTTATTTTCTTTGCTCGTTTTAAAGCAGCACGCGTTACTCTTTGCTCTCTAGGATCATCCAAAGAAGTTGTAACTTGATCTCCTCCAACACCACTTTCCTCTGTTTCATCCTCTTGATGTTCTCCTTCTCCAACTCCCTTTCCAGCTTCCAGAAGTGTTAATGGGGTTGCTTTTAAGACATTGTTGTAGAAATCACGCGCTTGCTTCACAGTAGTCAGCCGGTACCTTTTACCTTCATGCATCACCATCAGCCCCTCTGGAATCTCCCATCTGAACCTTATATCTCTTTGCTTAAGCTCCTGCACAAGAAATGCATAGTCCTTCCTTCCCCTTAAGATCCTTGGAGGAATTTCTTTTAAAACCAGAACTTCTTGTCCAGCAATCACCACTTTAACATCATAGGCAGCTTGTATAACTTGGTCTCTGATTTCTCTTTTTGCAAAATAAACCACCACATCTCTAGGCAACTTTCTCTGCCTAGCAATCCATGAATTCACCCTGAACACTTTATCCATAGCTGCTCTTATTTCAGATGCTGGCTGGTTTAATACCACTTCAAGAGCCTCAGAGATCAGCTGCTTTAAATCTTCTTTAATATCCTCTTTTAAACCTCTAATTCTGATAGCAAACTGCATCTGGTAATATTGGGCCAAGCTTAACTCCTTTTCCACTTTGTCTCTTGCATTTTCATTCTCCCGAGCCTTTACTTCTAATATAGCATTTCTTTGAGCCAAATCATCCATTTTTTCATCTAATTCTTCCACACATTCCGCCACTTTATGCACTGAGGACAAAATGTCTACCTTCATCACACTGAGCTTCTGTTCCATCCTCTCTTCCATTCTCTCCTCCAATTTCTCCAATTTCTCCTCCATCTGCGCAAATTTATCTGCCATTGATTGATTGATTGATTCCAAAAGTTTATCCAAAGCATCTCGTAAGTCCTTCGGTGTCAGCGCTTCAGGAGGGTGCAATGCCTGTAATGATGATTGTTGCACTGGCGAGGATCCACCACTCCGAAGAGTTTTAGGGGGAGGTTTCGCCGCCATCTTTTAGTCCTCAATTATGACGCACTTTCAAAAGTTTAAAAAATCCAACAAGCTAGAGAGTATATTAAAATAAATCTCTTCACCTTTGTCTCTTGTACCGCTCTGCCTGCTCCTTTAAATCATAGTCCTTTCTTCAGGCAGGGATGGTTCGCAGACGCCTGGCTCTGCTCCAGGGAGTTCGGAGCAGAGACGCCGGCCAGCTGGGAGCAACCCAGGCTTCGGGGGAGTTCAATCCTTCAGCCGCCCAAGCTCCAAGCTCAGGCGGCCCCGGAGAACTCTACCCCTACCTGGGGCCTCACCCCCTCCTCTTCTCCCGAGGAGGGGGCTTCAATTTCGCCCGAACAGCTGATTGGCGCTGTTTCGGGCGAAAAAACAAACAGCTGAGCCGCGGGCAGCCCGGGAAGGCTGTCTCCGGCGCCGCGCAGCCACCGGAAGTCCAGCAATTCCTCAAAGCTTGATTGTCATAAATAAAAAGGGCTTCATATAACAGATTCTTTTTTTAAAAAAAAATATGTCTCTCTCCAATCACAAAAAATGCTAACAGTTAAAAACATTATCTAGCTCGGGGGCTGTGGCCCACTACCAGGCCGTGGCCCATTCAGAACCGGGCCACAGAAGCAGCAGCTTGTGTGCACAGCTCCATTTGTGTGAGCAGCCTGCCACTTGTGCAAATGGAGCTGCACAACGCATGTGCCCACCTCTCGCGCAAATGAGCTGTGCATGCATGTTCACCCACCCCTTATACGGAAACCTCCCCTTTCTCCCCACCCACCCTCCGGTTCGCAAAGCTGGAAAGGTTGCAGACCGGTAATCTATTTGAACCATGTTAACGAAGTTGTTAGAAATAACTTTCAGTGCAAAGCAAGAATAGAAACAAGTGTGTCTATATATATACAGATACGTGCACATACGTACATACCCGAGGACCAATAAGATAAGTATAATAGTAGAGAAAAGTCTTATACAAATAAAAAGATTTCCAGCTGGCACCGAAAAGATAACAAAGAATGTCAGAGAAGTCTCTCAGGAAAACTCCAGCAACCATGTGCTATCCTCCAAGTAGCTGTACATCTTCCCTGCTCTCAGGCAGGATATAGGAGAACTTCCAAAGGAAATGTTTCTCTCTACAAAGCGGACCCAAAATAGCTTACACCAAAATTAAAACCACATAGAACGAGCACAAAATGCAATGAAAGTAGAGCTAGATAAAACAGTGGAGGAATCTTAAGTATGTGGCACAATACTATGAATTAAATGTAATTGTGGAAGCTGCAGAATGATGCTTTCTACTGAGTCAGTCTGCTTTGACTATTCTCTGATGGTGGAAATTAGCTCACCTCGTCAAATTTGTACACTGCTATCACACAAGGACTCCCAATGCCTAACAACTATCGACATCAGTACATAAATACTAAAATAAAGAGTTGATAACAGTAGTCCAAATTACAATTCACCATCGAAACAAAGAAGCAAGATAAAGCTACTGTGTCAGCTACCCTTTTGGACATCTTTGTTTGCAATAAAGAAAGAACATAGGCGAGTATGGCCAGAGCACTTACAGACTTTTCTTCAGACTGAGAACATTTTTATACAACTCAGTGACTTTTTTTACACTCAATTTTCACTGCTATGTTTGAATATTTGTGGTTAGAACCCCAGCATTTGTGGGTAATTAGAACAGGACATATGGACAAAATATGTGTAACTATTGCACTGTGTGTGATCCTGGGCATATATCTGCAAACTAGGGGGATGTCTGTATGGGGGTGTCATATGTTTCCCTACTTCTTTCAGGGTGAGTGAAGGGAGAGGTTGGGTGGGGGATGCAATTCTGCCTAAACTACAGCCTTCTTTGACACAGGCTTTGGGAGCATGTGTTTCCAGGCAATCAGTAACATCTTACTCATCCCTTCCTCCTATTGTTGTGCTGCCAATCTCACTTCTTTTCCCTGGAAAGGAGGATGGACCAGCTGCTAATATAGCCCTCATGCTGGTTCAGTGAGGAAAAACACCTTCAATTAAAGCTGCTTTGCCTCATACGATACTGAAGAGTAATACCTCAGTACAGAAAATGCAAGGCTTTTTGATGGGGTCAAAAGAGTATGCTTCAAAGAGAGATTATTTGACTGGAAAAAATGGAAAAGAAACCAATGTCAAAGAATCCATAATCACGGTCCCTTGGCTTCCCGGTATAGGGACTGAATCATAAAGGCATATGAGGGATATTAGTCAGATGAACCAAGAGTTTCCTGAAATATATTTATTTCTGAGTAAACGATAGAAAGATTGTGTCCAAACAGAAAGACATTAAGTTAAATAGTGGTATTATTGAACAGTACTATTTATTTGGGGAACTTCTGATTAGATTTAATTCCCAGCTAATTACGAAAAGCAGTGTTTCAACAGCAATCCCATAGGTTTGTTTGCCCTAGATTGTATCAGTCTGTAGGTGAGGAAGTACCTGATATTATTCATTCTCTCTCTCTCTCTCTCTCTCTCTCTCTCTCTCTCTCTCTCTCTCTCTCCCTCCCTCCCTCCCTCCCTCCCTCCCTCCCTCCCTCCCTCCCTCCCTCCCTCCCTCCCTCTGGAAATCAGGAGGAAAACACCTAATCTAATTTCCAGATTCATTTTCCTTACTCAAGAATAATACACATATCCCATCATTTGGTATATGCCTGATTTGGTCTGCAGTGGCATCAGTAGCTGGCATGATCAATTAGAGCCAAAGACAAACATGGGGGATTATGAAAACAGCTGATAATGAATGCAGGCAATTCAGCTTTCCTCCTCTGGACTGTAGGTGAGGAAGTACCTGATTAAATATTATTCTCTCTCTCTCTCCCTCTCTCTCTCTCTCTCTCACACACACACACACAAACACACACACACACACACACCCCAATTTCCCCATCTCTGAAGGATAAATCCTATGCATGAGTTCTAGAGTATTTACTTTGGCTGCACTATTTTAAGTTCTGTCTAGTACTTCTCAAAGTATTTGTGAAAATTGACCCCAATAGCTATTATGAGACATATTACAATTGTCTGATTCCCCCCAATATCATAATGGTCTGACCCTGACATCTGTTATGGGCCATATTGCAATGTATAATATTTATTAATCTGGACACTTCCTCTCCAGCCTTAAGGATATTTTTAAGATGTGGGTTATAACTACCAAATGCAATTATACAATGAAAATAAAATTTTATAATTTTATTTGATAGCTAGAAGCTATATCTTCAGAAAACCTACATTTAGCAGACAAGCCTAAATCCTTAATATTACTTAAGAAAGGATTCCTTTTATTTAATTTCTAATGAAGCCACTATGCAAATTCTTAAGCAAATGTTTAAGTCACTGAGAATTTATTTATCTCAGAAATGAACATACAAGTACATCAGTGCTTTGCTTGTTGGATTGTTCAACTAGTACAATACTTCATTCCATAGTCAAAAAAAATGATCACGGCCAAATTGAATTTACCTTAGCAACAGTTTTTTATACTTGTGATTGATACTGTGCTCTTGTTCACTAGTATATGTGCCACCTCCCTTTCGTTTCTGATATTTAGCATCACAGAAGCTTGTTCATGGAATTATGGGTAGTTGTTTTCCAGTTCTCTACAAGGATCTGGTGATTTATCCTAATATTTTCTTGTTGAAGGGAATATCAAGCTAATTAAAATATAATGGATATGCACAGCTGTGATTTAAGGAGAACTAAGCCGTAGGAGATTTTTAGGTAGTTTTAGTGTAGTCTTTGTTACCGATAAGTCACAATGACAAAACCATCTTCTTTGCTGTTATTGCCAGTTCTAGCACCATAAAGGCAATGGTTGTGATTTTGAGACTCAGCCATCTTGTGGAAAGATGTGGGTTTTTAGCGTTACTCCATGGCCTCTGATGCTGGCTATGAAAGTTATGGAAGGAAGGAGATGGTTTTATTCTCTTGTTGCTAAGATCTATTCGTGAGTAGTAAGGTAAAGTCTCACACAATGTAAGAACAGTAAATGAGATACACAATAGAGGAATTAATCGCAAATTTCTCTCTCTCTTCTTTCTCTACTTTGCCCTTGTTGCTGGAAATAAATATGTTATTTCTTGGATTGCGGAATTCACTGCCCATATGGGTGGCTAACGACCATCCTTTGCTCGGTGGTATTTATGGAGAAACTAAACAGCTAACAGTGTAGTGGTACTCTTTAGTGTTGACTTGCACCAGATAGGAAATTGGAATCCTGTTCAGTTGGAGGAGACAAGGCAGCAAAATTACATTATTTCTTTGCCTTTATTGTGTCTGCCAGTAGCCACTTGGCACTCCTGTTTAAGGTGAACCAGTCATAACTGGGTGGGAGGGATTACAGAATCATCTGCAGGCCACTGGAAGGAATATTCTTGCTAATCAGCAGATAAAGTTGCTTAGAGTCAGTCAGACCCTGACTGAACAGATCAAGATTTGGTGCCCAAGGCACAGCCTTGTAAGGTAACCTGAAGCTAGTTTGACAATGTGACTCTTGAGGGAGTGGACAAAATTCTCCAGTCTGTGAGTTTGGCTACCTGTTTGTAAAATACAGGCCTATCCAGGATGTTAAGGTTGCCTGGCTGATAATCTGCAGTTGGTCCTGTGTAATGTCTCTTTTCTGTGGGAGGGAGTGAAGAAGAAAGTTGTAGTTTGCCCTCGGCTTCGAAGAAAAAAATATACTATCCTGTCCTCAAGAAACTGTTCCTGGTTAATTTCCATTAAGTCTCCAACCTTTCCTTTCAAGGGAAGGTAGTGGAGAGGGCAGTCAAGCTTCAGCTTCAGAGAACCCTGGAAGAAACAGATTATCTAAATCTGCTTCAGTCAGGTTTCAGCAGGGTTTGGTACAGAGACAGCAATAGTTGTGCTTGTTGATAACCTGTGATGGAGCCAGAAGGGAGATTATGTGTCTGTCATGGTGCTCCTTAACAGAACAACAGAGTTGGAAGGGATGTTGGAAGTCTTCTAGGTCAAGCAGGAGCCCCTATCCAGGGGTAGGCAACCTTGGCTCTTTTATAACTCGTGGACTTCAACTTGCAGAATTCCTGAGCCAGCATGGCTGGCTCAGGAATTCTGGGAGTTGAAGTCCACGAGTCAAAAGAGCCAAGGTTGCCTAACCCTTCCCTATACCATTTCGGGCAAATCCTTGATTGCTTAGCAGCTTTCAATACTGCCAGCCAACACTGAATTGGTTTTGGAGGTTTGGAGTAGAGGCACTGTTTTGGGATGAGTTTTTTTTCCCCCGTTGCTGGTTTCAGTTGATCTTGATGGGGAGGAGGATGAGAGGTGTTGTTCCTATTCCATTTGAATTTCTGCAAATTATTAAAGCCCTGGTTCTCCCAGGCCTTGGGTTAAGATGATGTCTGAATCTCTCTAGTTTTTGGCTCAGTCATTTGTTTTCTTTTTCTTTGATCTATGTGATTTTCTTTTTTAATTTTTTAATTCGAAGATGTCCAGAGTTGCTGTGGAGTCAGGCAGCTTACAATTAAAATAAATTTGAAATTATATTGAAATTAAAACAACTTCTTCCACTCCTGTGATGTCAGAGGATGGTTGCTACAGGTACCAAAGTTTAGTGGGTATTTCTTAGTGGTGACCAAAAGAGTGTGAAGAAAATGGAAACTTTATGGATAAAGCTTATTCTGTGTAATTATATAAGTTGAGGATGAGGAAACATTCACTTCACAAGGCACTCTGGTCTAATCTGCCATTGTGCTCCCAAGAACCTGCCACCTTGGAAAAGACAAATTCTTATGCAAGTCACCAGTTAATTTGAAATGCAATTTTTAAATCGTCCAATTCTGGAATGAAGCTTTTTGAAAACTGTATGGATGAGAGGGTGATGGATCCTGTCAAAGCCTATTTGTTTTGTGGGAGGTTCTTTAGGAGGGTTGTAATTGTAGAGAAATAGCTATCTTCCAATGGAACTACCTTTCAAAAATTCATCCTTGCATTGAAATGGACTTTTTGGAGGCCAGCCACTATGTGGAGGATATTTTTGATAGATTGTATAATTGATTTTGATGCATAATGATAGAAAAGAATGCAGTTGAAGTCAGTTAATTATTACCTGTTCTTTGTTATAACTGTTGATAGGCTTATGTGTATAGGAAGATTTGGACTGAATGAGATGAAGTCCTATCACATATGTCCAGGACAATTTCCTGGATTTGTGGATGTATGATTTCAGGCGTTGGGAGCCTATGGGCCAATTTACTTGTTTTTATCTCTTTGGAGCAAAATTCACCTAATGTGGCATCTTGATTGTATCATGCATTCAGAAAATGTCAAGCCACATAAGATGCTGTTGTATCACATCCATGACAATCTGCTAGACAAATATAGGTAATAGGTAAATGATGCTTTGGGGGGACATAGAAGCATTTTTTTAAACTAATTTTTGTCTATGTGAAATTAGATATGCAGCTGTGCCATATTTAATGGTACCATGCACATAAAGAAAGTCATTGATTGGACTATCCTGCATCACATCCAAGGTATGTCGGATCAATGGGTCTATGATTTGGCAGAGGCCAAAGTGAATGGTGAGGTTCAGTATTTTAGATCTGTAAGCCTAATTATTTGACAGGTTTGTTTTTGTTATTGTTTTAATAAAATATTTCCCTTGAACTCTGTGTGGCATCAGGAAGGGCATCCATCCAGTCGCCCTGACTCTACCCCAATTAAAAGATTACAGGGTTGTAAAAAAGGGAGTATTTTTTCTCTTGAAGGGAACAATATTGTGATTTCAAAGACAGACCACTTAATTTTAAGTTTTGTCATTATACAAACTATGATTGTGGACTTTCAAATTTTCATATGAATAAGGGATCAGGAATGGGGAATAGGTAACTGACTTCAGCCTTATTAGAGAAGACAGATTTTTGCTGGTAGGATTGATAATAGCTAATTTGAGAGAGCTGTCTTTTTTGGGAAGCTAAAAATTGAACTTTGTTGAGTGTAAGCACCATACTTGCTCACAAACTACCGTAATAGCAAGGTACGTGTGTACATGATTTAATTCCAAAAGTGATGGCCAGTTGAGAACAGAAGAAAGCAGAAGATTCAGCCTTGCGAAAACTGTTAAGCTGCTTCTTACATGAGAGTTTCCACTTTAATATTCCCACATATATCTGTCTTAAACAAATTAGTGCTTCTCGTCACCTATAACCTACTGTGGCTTTTAAAGCTTTAGAGTAGTGTGGCATTTAATAAACTTTATTTTTATTCCATTTCTATATTTAGCTCTCTTATCTCTCTCCTCCCTCTCCACATCCCAGCCTTTCTTCCTCACTGTTTACTGGTAGGAGCATTTTCTGTCTTTGCATCTTCTGTGTTGCCTGGCAACCAGGTGCACAACCGATGCTGATTGGCTGAGGCAGATTCACCAAGCTCTGGAAGCATTGCACCTCCCCTCCTCATATAGGGCCCCCTTATAATCTGCATAGAAGGGGGAGCGTGGGTGGGGGAAATGGTGGGGGGGCAGGGGGAATTGTGAAAGACACTGTAGCAGAACACTCAGCTAGGAGATACCGGAGCTTCTCAGAGCTCATGATTTGCTCAAGTCTGGCAAATCCTTGGAAGCAATCACTGGCTCTTCAAGCAAACAGTTCATATCTCCCTTTATTTCTGTGATTGTGTAACGTCAGCCTATCCCAGAGCAACTAATTTTCTCCCTCCCCCACCTTGCAGGATAAGCATTTATATCCCAACCTTCATTCTAACCTTAACCACCTGTAATAATTGTAGGTCTTTGCTGTTTGGAGATAGCAAGAATAAGTTTTTCTATTTTTAGCCTATTCTTCTATCCACAGAGCCCTTAAAACAACTATGAAATATCCTAAAACCCCTTTAAATGACAATTCATATTAACTTATCAGATTTTGAAAACCTTATATGAAATGCGCACATCCTTCAAACGTAACTCCCATCTTTAACTTGTCCTTTAGAAGCTGGGTTGTCAGCCAAATAAATTATAAGTATATTGATAAGCAGAAAGAGAGAGAGAGAGAGAAAGAGAGAGATTTGAAATGTGGAAGTCAAATCAAATTCCTTGTTTCCTGACACTTGTACAAAGCTTATGAGCTCATAAGTATAGGCTCCAATGTACAAAAGTCACACAGTCCTAAAAATTTGGATTCTAGTTTAGATGTTTAATTCAGTTCAGAAGTGGTCATTTTGCTTTCACCTCTAATTTTTTTCATCACCCAGCTACTCAATTAGTAATAATTTCTACCATGTAATTTACCTATCAGCTATGGATCATGGAAAATGCAGTGTTCCCATTGCAACTAAAATTGTTTGAGACAGGAACTGGACCCTAGTGTATTTGTGGTGCTTTCCTATTAAGTGAGTTCCACTTAGGCTTGTAATTAAGCCTGGAATAACCCAGTCATTCTACTGAGGCTCACAGGGAACGAGGGAGGATTTATTATTTCTGTAATTTATTATATTTTATTATATATTTTTTTATACCGCCCTTCTCCCAAAGGACTCAGGGCGGTGTACAGGGCAATAAATATAAAAACAGAATATAAAAGTTAAAATACAATTAAATATAAAGCCCAAATTTAAAATTTAAAACAATAATTAGGAACATGTTTAAAACCCCAACCCTAACCCATCAGACCAGGTCAGATTGCTCAAATAAATACATTTTTAGATCGCGCCGGAAGGAGCGAAGGTTGGGGGCCATCCGGAGCTCAACCGGCAAGCAGTTCCACAGGTCTGGCGCGCCCACAGAGAACACCCTCCCCCTGGGGGCCACCAATCGGCATTCTTTGATCGGAGGCCCCCTGAGGAGGCCCTCTCTGTGGGAGCGCACTGGATGGAGGGAAGTTGATGCCGGCCGCAGGTGTTGCCGTAGGCAATCCGTACCCATGCCATGTAGGGCTTTGTAAGTCATTACCAACACCTTGAATTTCACCCGGAGGGCAACCGGCAGCCAATGTAATGGTGCTTCCTTCTGGAATTTTTACAGCCCAAGTCTTTTTATCATATCTATTGGGAGTATTTCCTCTCACTTTTTTGCCCTCATCTGGCTCTTCTTTCCCTAATTCATTATTACCCCTATTGATGTATCCACAAGCAACAAAGGAAAAGTCAAGAAGGTTTCTTTTTGTAAGTATTTTTTTCTTTACTATGGCAATTCCACCAGCCTTTCTTCCTTCCCCATTACTATAGAGCTTTTAGAGCAGCTAACAGAGCACATGATACTCAACCAGTTCCTGCTGGTAGAACTAGCCAATATCTTATTTGTGTGCCCACGCAAAAAGTTACCAGAAAAAAGCCACAGCCCTAAAGAAGACCGCATCAATCTTTTCTGTCTTTGAGATAAGGGAGAAAGGAGTGAGCCTCATCACTCCAAAGAAGAGGCGCTCTCATATTCATTGAATGAGCCAAGCAATTAGTTTCCTTGGAGATCAGAGTGACACTGGGAATAGTCATGGCGTATTGATACAGCAAGTCTAGATCTTCCTCAGAAAAAATGCAATCATGAAAGCAAAAAAAATGGCAAGAATTACTAAAGCAATAAAGCAAATGCATACCCCAGGCTGGGAAGCAAGGTCTCCCTTTTCGTTTCCATTTTTTCCATCATTGCTAATCTTATTTTCAAACCCCAATCTACAGATTTCTTAAGGATGATGAAAATGTTAGTTAAAACCAGAAACACAGGAAAGGTATCTTGCAAAAATTTCCAGGTGGTATTCCTCCATCTTTGAACTGGACTCTAAGAACATGAAGGAATGTCATTGTTGTTTTAAAAAAATGGACCTCTTTGAAAACATTTTTCTCCCTTATCTATCCTCCTTTCTTCCAGTTAAAGGAAAACACCTTCCTTAGTTCCCACCCACAAGGACAAATTTTGTCCAGATTCCTGCCTCCTCTTTGTAGGGAAGTTAGTGGAAAAGATGCTTGCATGGCATCTTCAGAGGATCCCTGATGAAATGGATTGTCTGGAGTCTTTCCACTCAGCTTTCAGGCCTGATTATGGGACAGAGGCAGCATTGTTCACGCTGGTCGATGATCTCTGTCGAGAGCCTTTGCAAAATTTCATGTTGTGCACCAGTTGTGTTTGTTCCTAGACCATGAGACCCTGCGCTCATTCACTTATGCCTAGTCATCTTGCATTTGGACCACTGCAATGTGTTCTAAATCTGGCTACCCTTGAGAAGTATTCGGAAGCTACAACAAGGCACAAAACACAGCAGCAGACAGTCCTAGGGTCCTCTAAAGTGACCGATACAACACCACTGCTGCATTAACTGCACTTGTTGATGATTTGCTTCTGAATCCAGTTCAAGGTGTTGGTTATCACCTTTAAAGCTCTTTATGGCATGATTCTGTGTTACCTGAGGAACAGTCTCATTCCCAATCACTCATTTCATTGGAAGAGGTATGCCCGGACCCTATTGGATAAGGAATTTTAGTTGGTAGCTCCAGAAGGAACCCTTTTGCTGTGGTTCCTACTCTATGGGACACCATGCCCATCATGGTGACATTTGCCCTTATTCTGTTGGCCTTTTGAAAGGCTCTGAGAAGCTGGTTCTGCCAAATAGCTTGGGGCCTTGATGAAGATATCCTACACGCAAGGTGGTTAATAAATCAGGAGAAGATCCCACTTAAAATTAACAAAACAATGGATAAAAATGGACCAATATATAAATGGAAAATGTAAGTGAAATCTTCTCCTAATATTTTAATTTTTAATGCTTAATGATTTTAATATTTTTAATGCTGTAGTTATTTTATATTGTGTTTATGATATTAACAGTAAGATGGGTAGCGTATACAAGAAAGAAAGAAAGAGAAAGAAAGAAAGAAAGAAAGAAAGAAAGAAAGAAAGAAAGAAAGAAAGAAAGAAAGAAAGAAAGAAAGAGAGCTGACTAACAGCAGGGCCAACGCAAATAGTTGATAGTATCTTCCTCTCAAATTGGATATCACTTTCTTTTCTGTTTATTATTTTTTTAATAAGATCTGGAAAACATAATGAGCTAGTCCAACAGGACCAAGGAGCCATATGGGTTAATGAATAAACATCACTGTCTTTTAAGCGATGCTACGGAACAGGTCAGGTTCTCTCTGGTGAAGAGAATTGCCAAAGGGACCATTAGGATGTATTCAGCTGTAATCTTTGCTGACAGTGAGCAGTGACCCAACAACCCTGTAACAAAAGGGCAGAAGAAGTCTTATGGAGCATTCCTAAAGGAAAAGCAGCAGATTTCAGCATTAACACCAAATTCCAGCGTCCCCCAGATCAACTTAACTTTGTTCAGAGGGCATTACAAATGCAAACTTGATCTCTGAAAAGGTAAACAGTGCCTTCAAAAAAAGAGGCCACATTCAAACGTTTCCCTTGCCAGCTTTTCATTAGACATTTTCCAGTCTGCTGAAGTAGGGGTTAGCTAGAATAAAGATGGTAACCAACATAAAACAGGTAGCAATATATTGCTTTAAGCTAACTATCTACTCTGCTCCACTGTTCATCCAACCTTATTACTCTGGAACCACTATCAAATTGCAATAGCAATCGTAAAGAATTTAAAATCAATAAGGTACCATGATTACAGTCAAAGGAGAAATAACTTTATAACGATATATGAGACTGGGGAAGTTGTTGGAATAATGAAATAGGAACATACCTTGCATCCTAAGGGGAAATCTAGAAAAGCTATAATAACCAGTAGCTTCTGGGACCTTGTGCAAAGAGGAATTCACTGTGTCTTTCCTGTGACCATGCTAGAAGCACAGTTCCTTTTATACGCAAGATCCTTTTGTCTACATCATTAATTATTAACTTATGTATAAATATCATACTATTGTTTGTATCTTACAGTACTACCTTCCCTTTTAAACTGAGCAGTCAAGTTATCTCGTCAATAAAAAATAAATGTGGGGCTTTTGTGAGGCTTGGGGGGCTTCCCAACAGCAAATCTCTTCTTATTTTGCACTCCAGATTGGGCGGAGTAATCTACCTTGTGGTAGGTAACATTCCTGACTCCCTTTCTTCCAAGTGACTAGGCTCCACACTGTCTTCCACAGTCATACTAAGTAGCAGCTCTGCCTCTTTTTTCACACACTGGCTTGTTTGTTGTTGTTGTTGTTTTTGCAACTTCCCATTGATCAGCTGGTCAAAATACTGATGAACAACATAAGGAGACCCTTGCCTGCATGACTAAGCTACTGCAGAGCTTAAGCAAGGGCAATACTGGTTATATGTATTCCCCCCCTCCTCCCCCCAAAGGAAGGGTCAGTTTGAATAAAACTTATAGTCACAATTGTGGATAGTTGCCCCGACTGAAGAATACTTAATATGCAAATCAGAAAAAAAATACCTAGCACACATACTTGAACAAGAGAATGTGTGCCTGAAGAGAGTTATGGAATATTGAATTTTTTAATGTAGGGTAGAAGGATGAGAACCATTTGCAATGCATTCTGGCTATTGTGGGCCTTGCATCTATATTGCAAAAACAGAGGACGCAGTGGGTGTTTTAAATCTTGGGACTTCTTCATGTTGCCATTTGTCAACATAATACTGGGTACAGTAGTTAGTAGTCTGTGAATGTCTGATGAAATGTCTGAGCCATCATAATTTTCTTTCCTCAATAGAACTACATCATACTATTATTTTTACATAGGGCACTGCTGCTGCTTCCCCATTACTATGCCTCTACGTTCCCATACTAGAACTGCCTGCCTGTTAGTAGGCATTAACCCAATTTTGTTTCTGGTCAGCCTCCCAAAATCGGACATTGCAACCCTTCCATTTTGTTATTTGAATAACTTGAGCTCATGGAGCTGGAGAACAGGCCATGTTCGTTGCCTTGGTAATTTTTCTGCTTTGCCCTCAGTTGAAAAACAGTGTACTGTATATTTGTTGTTAGCTGCGAAGTCGTGTCCAACCCATCACGACCCTATGGACAACGTTCCTCCAGGCCTTTCTGTCCTCTACCATCTTCTGGAGTCCATTTAAGCTCACTCCTACTGCTTCAGTGACTCCATCCAGCCACCTCATTCTCTGTTGTCCCCTTCTTCTCTTGCCCTCAATCTTTCCCAGCATTAGGCTCTTTTCCAGTGAGTCCTTCCTTCTCATTAGGTGGCCTCCAAATGATCTGTGGATTTTGCCAGCCATATTGGCTGCTCGTCTCCCTTAACTTCAAGCAAAAGAGTTTAAGACAAGGACAGAGGCACTGGATGCAGGTGTGCTGGCCAGTCACCAATCTCTGCATTCTGTCATTGATTGAGTAGAGGAAAACGCAGATCTGTTCTCCCTCAACAATTACTGCCACTACAATCCTATGCTATTGCAGGAATGACTCTGAGAGTTTAGGGAGAATCTGGAGGGTGGGGTGATGATGGATGTGTAAAGTGACATGAGCTCATTTTTGTCCTGAGCATATTATTCAAGGTAAGTACGCCCTGGTTTCTCCCTCTTGCTACGCATACTGGCCTCTTTTCCTCCTACCCAAAAAGAAACAATTATTTTGATGGTATGAATTAGCAACTGGGGTGTGATTCACACATGAGTCATGGCACAGGTGGCATCAAGCAAATTATAGGGCATCCACCCAGCATTAGTCTCTTCCAAGTGCCAGAATGCACCAACATATTCACTTTCTTTAAGTACTCAGGGTAATATCCCATTTGCTTCTTGTAATTTTTGTTTGCTGCTATACTAAAGAACACCTCCTCCATCCCACTATGCTGCTTCATTGTAGCAGGAATGAGGAAGGAGTATGCCAAGTAGGCATCACCCAAAGTGTGAAGATCATTCCAGCTGCCTATTGCTGGGAAAAAGCAATATAAGAAAGCATTGGAGACAGATTAGCATTTTACTGAGAACAACAAAGATTTTTGCCCCAACCCCTTATGCCCAAAACAAAGAAATTGACAAAATGTACAGTCAAATTCAATCTGAAGTAACAGAACATGCAAGCAGTTATAACAGCCAAGGTGTATCCAGGGGTTGGTTGTGGAACAGATCAAAAATTGCTTATATATAAGTTCCAAATGCAATTAAAACAGAGGAATAAAGCTAAAGAGTGTCCACAGTACAATTCTAACCATATAACTACCATTTTCAAGAAGACCAGAAATTGCTATAAAGCCGTGAACCTCAATGATAGGAAAGCAGAAGAAATATTTATTATTATTTATTTATTTATTCGGTTTATATATCGCCCTACTCCCGAAGGACTCAGGGCGGTTTACAAGGCAAAATTTAAAAACAATACAATATAAAATTAAAATTAAATTAAATTAAGTCTAGCCCCAAAAAATTAAAATCACAATTTAAAAACATTAAAACCCCTCAGTTCAGACCAGATAGCTCAAAGAGCCAGGTTTTTAGGTCCCGGCGAAATAAACAAAGGTCGGGGGCAGTCCGGAGTTCCGTTGGCAGTTGATTCCATAGGGCTGGCACGCCCACAGAGAACACCCTCCCCCTGGGGATCGCCCGTCGGCAATCCTTGACCGGCGGTACCCTGAGGAGGCCCTCCCTGTGGGAGCGCAGAGGACGATGGGAAATTGACACTGGCAGCAGGTGCTCCCTCAGATAATCCGTGCCCGTGCCATTTAGGGCTTTATAGGTCATCACCAGCACCTTGAATCTCACCCGGAGGGCAACTGGAAGCCAATGCAGCTCGCGGAGAAGAGGTGTTACATGGGAATATCAGGAGACTCCCATCACAACTCGCGCGGCTGCATTCTGCACCAGCTGAAGCCTCCGAGTGGTCCTCAGGGGCAGCCCCATATAGAGAGCATTGCAGTAGTCTAGCCAGGAGGTCACAAGCGCATGGGTGACTGTGCGTAGGGTGTTCTGTACCAGCCTACTACCGGCCCTGCAGATAAGGCAGGGACAACCCCTTTACAAGAAGGCAAGAGGCTGGAACTAAGCCTGCCAAATTTATGGACACAAAAGCAAACAGAGCAAAAACAAGACACGAACCATGAAACAGGAGCTATTCAAACTGTTGCCTTCAGCAAACCAGCCCTCCCACGCATTCCCCTTTTAAACAGTTCAGGGCGTGGCTTCTCTCTGCCTCCTTCCGAGGTGCCCCATTGCCTTCCTCTGTTTAGTCCTGATTGACTGCCTCCTGCGTCGGGCGTCCTTGAACAGGGCCAGCTGTGGATCATCTTCATCCACGCTGTCAGGCTCACACAGCTGGGTCTGCGTCGTAACCAGGTGGGAGGGGCCTGGCTGAGGGCTCTCATCAGCAAGCTCTCCAACACCCTCAGCAAGCTCTCCAACACCCCCTGCCTCCTCCTCTGAATCGTCCTACCCAACTGCCGAACCCACAGGCTGACCCTGAATCACAACATAGGGCATCTCGGTCCAGATAGGGCTGTAACTGGCGCACCAGGCGAACCTGGGCAAAAGCCCCCCTGGCCACGGCTCCTATATGATCTTCCAAACTGAACCGTGAATCCAGGAGGACGCCCAAGTTGCGGGCCCTATCAACGGGGGGTAACACCTCACCCCCCATAGTTAACGATGGAAAAGATTGGTTAGTCTGAGATGCCGGTATGCACAGCCACTCAGTCTTGGCAGGATTGAGACGAAGCCTGTTTCTCCCCATCCAAACCTGGACTGCCTCCAGGCAACGGGACATCACGTCGAGGGCATCACTGGATTGGTTTGGGGTGGAAAGAAAAAGCTGGGTATCATCAGCATACTGATGATACCCCACCCCGAAACCACGAATGAGCTCACCCAGCGGCTTCATATAGATGTTGAACAAGAGGGGAGAGAGGACCGACCCCTGAGGAACTCCACAAACGAGAGGCCTCGGGGCGGACCTCTGTCCTCCCGTCAACACCGACTGCGAGCAGCCCAGGAGGTAGGAGGAGAACCACTGTAAAACAGTGCCCCCCACTCCCAACCCCCTGATACGCCGCAGTAGGATACCATGGTCGATGGTATCAAAAGCCGCTGAGAGGTCTAATAGGACTAGGACAGAGGAACAACCCCTGTCCCAAGCCCGGCAGAGATCATTCACCATCGCAACCAATGCTGTACCCGGGCCTGAAACCCGATTGGTACGGGTCCAGATAATCAGTTTCCTCCAGGAACAGAGGGAGCTGAAGTGCCACCACGCTCTCAACCACCTTCGCGAGAAAGCGAAGGTTGGAGACTGGATGATAGTTGTTCAAAATAGCTGGGTCCAGGGCAGGCTTCTTGAGGAGGGGCCTCACCACCGCCTCCTTCAAGGCGGCAGGGTAGGTACCCTCCCTCAAAGAAGCAGTTATTACTGCCTGGAACCAGCCTCCTCTCGGGCTGCATATACCAGCCAGGAGAGGCACAGGTCCAATAAACACGTGGCGGAACTCACTCTCCTCATGATCCTGTCCACCTCATCTGGGGTCACAGGATCGAATTCACTCCAGGTAACATTCTCAAGACCACTTGATTCCTCCCCGTCAGTCTCTGCCCAGTCAGAATCCAAACCGGCCCGAATCTGAGCGATTTTGTCCGCCAGATGATAGCTAAACTCCTCGGCCCGCCCCTGCAAGGGCTCCTCCCTCTCCTCCCAATGAAGGAGGGAGCGAGTCACCCGAAACAGGGCGGCCGGGCGATTATCTGTGGACGCGATGAGGGCAGCGAAGTAATTAGACTTCGCTGTCCTCGTCGCCGTGAGATAAGACCTTGTAAAGATTCTTAACCGTAATTGGTCAGACTCAGACTGGCTGGATCTCCAACAGCTCTCTAGACCTCGTCTCCGACGCTGCATCTCCCGGAGCTCCACAGAAAACCATGGAGCCCACCAGGATCTGCGCCGGGTCAGGGGTCACAAGGGTACAACACGGTCAAGCGCCTCGGTGGCAGCCCTTTCCCAGGCATCCACCAAGGCGTCAGCCGGGCTGTGAGCGAGGGGGATAGGTATAGACCCAAGCGCCGTCTGGAACCGTTCCGGATCCATTAGGCGCCTGGGGCGGAACCACCTGGTCGGTTCCGCAGCCCAGCAGCGGGGGGTGGCATAGCGGAAGACCAACCGCAGGAGGTGATGATCGGACCATGACAGGGGGACAATAGTTGGCGAGCCCCCTCCCAGATCATCAAACCACTGTCCAGATAAGAAAACTAGGTCAAGAGTGTGTCCTCCCCTTCATTTCATGTGAAATGAAATCAAATAAATTGTTAAGGATTAATCTGAAAAGAGATTGCCAATAACCCCAAAGAAAAGAAAGCAAATTGAATGTCAATGGTGTAAACTGCCAAGAGAAGCCAGTCAAGAAACACAAGATCTTAGAAAGAAGCTTAATAATGAATTTCAGGCAGTTGTTAGAAGAGGCAAGGGGTAGGATTACAACACTATTTTGTAAAGAAATTGAAAATGGAAATAGACATGAATAGTTTCCCAAAAAATCTCTGAACTCAAAAGGAAGTTCCAACCTCAAATTAATATGCTAAATGATGCCAATAGAGAGATAGTATCTGATTTTTAAAAAAATAAAAAAGGAGGAGCATGCTGAAATTTTGTATAGTGGAGATGTCAACATCCAAGGCACCTTATATTTATTTACAGGAATCTAATACAAGAAAATAACAAGTTATAGTGGGACTCTTGTCACTACCAAATCAGACGTTTTTAGGAACTGATATTGCTGGAAAACTCAGAAAAATGGCAAGAAAGTGAAGAACATTTTTTTAAAGATTCTAACAAAAGAATGCAGACAAATCCAGAGAATGACACAATGGTCAACGGCCTGGAAGAAGTCAATCTATGTACCAATACCAAAAAGGAGACTTAAGAGTTTGCAAACAATCACATAGTACCCTAAATTTCGCAGGCTAGCAAAATAATACTTATGATTTATCCAATGTAGATTACAGCCTTCCGTGGAGAAGCAAATTGCAAAGGTTCAAATTCATTTTAAAAAAGGGCAAGGAACAAGAGACATTATTGCTGGCTCATATTGGATAATTGAAAAATCCAAAGACAAAGCTCAGTATGCACTCTGTTGACTATAAAAGTCAATTGTGTAAACAATCTCAAACTGGAATGTTTTTAGGAAAGTGGGAATTCGAGAATGTCTCACTGCCCTCATTTGAAATCTGTAATTAGGTCAGGAGCCACAGTACAGATAGACTGGCTCCAGGTTGGCAAGGGATTAAAACAAGGGTGTATATAATTTCCTTATTTATTCAACTTACATGTTGAGTATAGAGCGAAGCTACATCAGAAGAAAATGAGTGCAGTTATAAAACTGGAGAAAGAAACATTGATAACCTGCAATATGTTGACGACATTATTGTGATAAATGAAATTGCAAGCTATTTGTCCACTCTAAAAATAAAAGTCAAGGAGTACAGTGAAAAAATATAAATATAAAAGAAGCCAACTAACAATAGTAGATACAGCATCCAGCCTTAGAACTGACAATGGAATTACTAAAGTAGCGGATAGCTTCTGACTTGGGATAAATTATCAACTCTAAAGGAACCTGCACTTGTTAGGTTAGCAACAAAGGCCTTGGAAATGTTATTTAACTGTCTTGACATATCTGTACCTACAGAGATCAGAACTGTATATATAGATACTGGTTTTCCCTTTGACAGTCTATGGCTGAAAGAATTGGATTTTGAAGAAGCGGAAATTATTTTTAATTCAGTTTGCATAACCATACATTTCACATTTGTGACTCTGCATAGCTCACATAATTAAAACAACCACGAAAACAATAATCAGAATACTAATAAAATTAGAAAAATTAAAACCAAATTAAAAATCATAAAACATCATTGAGGAAGTACAATACATGCATCGGTCCATACAACCATCTAGCAGACTTCACAATACAACCAGGCTCAGGGCCAATTTAAACTATATATTGATGATGTTCTAAAGGGAGATGCTGCAGCACAAAAGGCTCTCCTGGATCCCGTCAAATTACACTTCTTAATAAATGGGATCTGTAACATGTCTATAACAGAATAATAGAGTTGCAAGGGACCTTAGAGATGTTCTAGTCCAGGCATGTCAAACTCGCGACATCGTGCGACGTATCAAAGTTTTTTCCCCATTGCCGGCAATGGGGTGGGCGCGGTTTCGTCATGACGCTCCGGCCCACGGGCCGGCAGTTTGACACCCCTGTATCTAGTCCAACCCAATGCCCTAGTAAGAGGCCCTGTACCATTCTGGAAAAATGGCTGTTCAATCTCATCTTAAGAACTTCCAGTAATGGTGCATCCAAACTTCTGAAGGCAACCTGTTTTACCAATTAATTGTTCTCACTTTCAGGAAATTTTTCCTAGGTTGGATCTCACTTTGATAAGTTTTCATCCGTTATTTTTTGTATGCTTTGGAGAATAATAATAATAAACCTTTATTGTCAAAGTACAACATGTATACATTGAGATTAGCTGAGCCTCCCCCCGTGCTCTCTCCCCCCAACACACAGTGACAACAAACCCTCCATCCCACCACACTATGTGAACCAACTACACCACACACCGGCCTCCCAAGTCAATTCTGCATTAGATTATGTCCCATTTAAAAGCTTAACAGCCCACAGATAAAAGCTATTTTTCAGCCTGTTGGTACGGCTGGCTATATTCCTATATCTCCTACCGGATGGTAGGAGAGTAAAGAGATACCGTCCAGGGTGTGAGTCATCCCTGAGAATCTTCCTCACTCTTCCAAGGCAATGAGCCCTGGCAATGTCATCCAGTGGTGTCGGAACAGCCCACAATGTCTTGTGCTGTGCTCACTACCCTCTGTAATATTCCTGTCCGCGGCTGTCAGACCAGCATACCAAACCACAATACCATACGAGAGGACGCTCTCTATAGTAGACCGGTAAAAGAGGGTCATTAGCTGTTGTTCTACCCTGTTCTTCCGCAAGACCCTAAGAAAGTGAAGCCTCTGTTGGGCCTTTCTAGCCACCTGAGTTGTGTTAACTTTCCAGGTCAGATCTTCACAGAGGTAGACTCCCAGAAATTTAAAGGAGGAAACTCTCTCTACACAGTTCTCTCTGATGTAAACTGGGGCAGGTTCCTCCTTTTTTCTCCGGAAGTCTAACACCATCTCTTTCGTCTTGCCCAGGGGTCGGCAACCTAAAAAAGGAAAAGAGCCACTGGGAACCGGTTCCATCACAAATTAAAAAAAGTGGGAGCCGCATGCGTGTGTCCATGCACGCGCATGCGCAAAAATGCGCAAAATGGTTTTTTGCGCATGCGCGGACACACGCAGCTGCCATTTTTTTAAAAAGTGAGATGGAACCGGTTCCCGGTTGCCCGACAGCGATGGCCCGTCTGCAAAGCTGTCGCTTTCGGCAGCTTTGCAGACGGGCCGCGGCAGCCTCCTCAAAGAGCGGCGCCCCTGCCCATTCCAAAAGGTGCGCGCGCACCTCCCCAAACCTTTGGGGAGGTGCGCACGTACCTCCGCGTGAACGGGCAGCGGTGATGCTCTTTGAGGAAGCTGCCGCGGCCCGTCTGCGAAGCTGCCGCTTTCGGCAGCTTTGCAGACGGGCCGCGGCAGCTTCCTCAAAGAGCGGCGCCCCTGCCCATTCCGAGAGGTGCGCGCGCACCTCCCCAAACCTTTGGAGAGGTGCGCGCGTACCTCCGCGTGAAGGGGCAGTGGCGCCGCTCTTTGAGGAAGCTGCTGCGGCCCATCTGCAAAGCTGCCAAAAGCGGCAGCTTTGCAGACGGGCCGCGGCAGCTTCCTCAAAGAGTGGCACCGCTGCCTGTTCGCGCGGAGGTACACGCGCACCTCCCCAAAGGTTTGGGGAGGTGCGCGCGCACCTCCGGTCGTTCGGCAGCTTCGCAGACGGGCTGCGGCAGCTTCCTCAAAGAGCGGCGCCGCTGCCCCTTCGCACGGGCGGTGCCACTCTCCATTTGGAGAGGTGCGCGCGCACCACTGCCCGTTAGAAGAGGTGCGCGCGCACCGGGTGGCTGGGAGCCGCAAGAGACGGCTCAAAGAGCCGCATGCGGCTCCGGAGCTGCGGGTTGCCGACCAGTGGTTTTGCCGATGTTTAGGTGCAAGTTGTTGTTACTACACCATATGGATAGTTTTTGTACCTCCGCCCTATATGCTGTCTCATCCCCACCTGTAATAAGACCCACCACAGTTGTATCATCTGCGAACTTAATTATCGCAGTGGATGGGTCAGATGATACACAATCATAAGTGTATAGATTGTCCCCCTCTTGTTTGTGATGCCCCCTCAAATATTGGAAGAGTATTATCATGTCACTCTAGTCCTTCTCTTCGTTACATCAGATATACCCAGTTCCTAAAACTGTTCATCACGTTTTAGTCTCCACATCTTGTTGCTATTCTCTTCACTCTTTCTGAAGTCTCAATGTTTTTTTTGTATTGTGGCGACCAAACTTGATTGCAGCATTCCAAATGTGGTCTTAGTAAAGCAGTATATAGTGGTATCAATATTTCACATGATCTTGATACTATTCCTCTGTTGATGCAGCCTAGAACTGGATTGGCGCTTTTTTTTGGCAGCTGCAGCACACTGCTGGCTCATACTTAAATGGTTGTCCATTAGGATCCCTAGAATAGATCCCTCTTACAGTTACTACTGTTAAGCCAATTACCACCTATTCTATACCTGTGCATTTGGTTTTTCTTGCCTAAGTGTAAAAAATTTACTTTTGTCACCACTGAATTGCATTTTGTTGGATAGGGCCCAATGTTCAGGTCTTGAGATCTAAAAGTGTTGGCTATTCCTTCTAGCTTGATGTCATCTGCAAATTTGATGAGTTCCCTTTCTATTCCCTCATCTAAATAGTTTATTAAGATTTTGAAGAGTACTGGGCCTAAGACAGAACCTTGGAGTACCACTCCATGTAGATGTAGTTGCATTAAGGACCTTGCATTGAGTATGGTTTATCAGCCAGTTATGAATCCATCTGGTGGATTCCATTTTTATACTTGTCCTTTTGTCTTTCAGTTTACCAGAGTGTTCTTTATGCAATCATGCTGGTTTCTTCTGGGATATGTTATTTTTCTTTTTCAGTGGTATTGTGCTATACTGAACTTTTATAATCTCAATTTTCAGAGTTTCCCATACTTCTTGAGTTGTTTTCCCTTTTAAGATTTTCATCCATGGAATCCTTCCCAAGCTCTCTCTAAATTTCTTGAAATAAGCTATCTTAAAGTATAAGTTTAACCATGACTTCTAGTTTTGTTTTGGGGACAATGCCAGCTGGCTCATCTGGGGCCAGTCTCTCTCTCTCTCTCTCTCTCTCTCTCTCTCTCTCTCTCTCTCTCTCTCTCTCTCTCTCTCTCTATCCCCTCTCAAACAACTATGGTTGTATTTCTTCTGTTTAGAATGTACTACTTATATTTTATTTATTTTTTTACTTTTTATTTTTTTTCCCTTTGGCAACATGCATTATTTCTGTATATTTTTGCAAATTTTCTTTCCTTAATTCCTTATTATCATTCCAGGTTTTTGTTTTGGAAATTGTAAAAAGAAATAGAAATACTTCCCGCTATCTCTCCCAAGCTTTTCCAATCTACTCAGGGTATGAAGTAGATAATTTGATGGGAAGGATTTCATTTTAGACTACTTAGGACACGGGTCGGAAACCTGCGGCTCCCAGCCGCCCGGTGCGCGCGCACCTCTTCGAACGGGCAGTGGTGCGCGCGCACCTCTCCAAATGGAGAGTGGCACCGCCCGTTCCGAGAGGTGCATGCGCACCTTTCCGAAGGGCGGAGGTGCGCACGCACCTCTCCAAGCCGCCGCCGTCCCATCCGGAGACCTGCCGCGTTCACGGCAGCTGTGCAAACGGGATGGCGGCGGTTTGGAGAGTGCGCACGCACCTCTCCCAAGCCACCGCCGTCCGGAGACCTGCCGACGTTTGGGGAGGTGCGTGCGCACCTCCCCAAACCTCCCCAAACGTCGGCAGGTCTCCGTACCTCCGCGCGAACGGGCAGCGGCCCCGCTTGTTGCGAAAGCTGCCGCGGTCCGTCTGCAAAGCTGCCGAAAGCGACAGCTTTGCAGACGGGCCGCGGCAGCTTTCGCAACAAGCGGGGCCACTACCCATTCCGAGAGGTGCGCGTGCACCTCCCCAAACGTCGGCAGGTCTCTGTACCTCCGCGCGAGGTTTGGGGAGGTGCGTGCGCACCTCTCGGAATGGGTAGCGGCCCCGCTTGTTGCGAAAGCTGCCGCGGCCCATCTGCAAAGCTGCCGAAAGCGGCAGCTTTGCAGACGGGCCGTCGCCGTCGCGCAACTGGGAACCGGTTCCATCACACATAAAAAAAGGCAACCGCGCGCGTCTGCGCATGCGCAAGAAACGGTTTTTGCACATGCGTGTGCATGGACGCACGCACGCGGCTCCCACTTTTTTTTATGTGTGATGGAACCGGTTCCCAGTGGCTCTTTTCCTTTTTCGGGTTGCCGACCCCTGACTTAGGAGAAGTAAGCTTTCATTTCTCATCCCAAAAGACCTGGCTAGTTTTGCTTTACAAATTTATCAGTTGTAAAAAAAATAGCAAAAATTCCCCCTCCTTTAATTTATACCTTGTGAGACTGGATTTTCTTCTGCCTCTTGAATCGAAGGTAAATTTATCACTGAGATGACATATATATATGGTCAGAGATTTGATCCACCAATTACTCATTCCATTTTGCAGGATACTCCATCCAATTCTGTTACAATCACTACCTGATTTCTAGATTTCAATATTCTGTGTCTAACTGTATTCTTAGTCCTTCTGTGCTAATTTGGGGGTACAATTTTTTTTAATCAAAGTATTATTTTGGATTCTTGAGAGTCAGGTGGCATAGAGCTTTAATTATTATGGCTCGTCAGCCTGATGTTTAGACTGGATTTGGCATTTTTATCCACCTACTGTAACAAGTCCTTCACAAGGACTTGGGATGGACAGATGTTGTTTGATAGTGTTAAAGGTATTGTCACAGGATATAAACTGTAAATTGCCGCCTTTTGCAATTGATGGTGGTTTTGTCAATGCCAGTTGAAATGGTGCTCCAGTCGCTTTGAGATTGCACCAAAATGCCTATTACTTTTGATATTACATTTGCTTTTTTACGCCACAGTAATATTACTTCTATTTGCAGGTTTTTGTATTTTGTAATTTTCTCCAGTTCAATTCTTTCTCTTCTGCTATCTGCTGGTACTACAGTGTCCACTATCCAGATTTTTTTGTCTTTCTTATCAACAATTGTTAAGTTTGTGATGTGATGTGGCAAATGCTTGTCTGTTTGAATTCTATAGTCCCAGAGCACTTTAGCTCCTTCATTTTCTATTACTTTTTATTTTGTGAACCCAGAAGTACATGCAAGCAAATGATATTTCTTACAGATATTCCAGTGCATCATTGTTGCTGCTTTGTGATGCTATTGTTTGAAGTAAATCTGTGTGATCCTCTTGCAGCAGCGAAGTGGAAACTAGCTGTTTCTTCAGCTTCTTTACAGAAGTGCCATTTGCTTTCTGGGCAGTCTTTTCCATTCTGACTTTGTATGCATTTGTTCTTAAGGCTTGATTTTGTGCAGCCAGAATTAGCCCCTCTGTTTCTTTCTTTAATTTTCCTCCTCTTGGCCCTTGCCAGGTCTTACTGTTAATCTTCTTTGCCTGCTATTTTGTTAAGTGTACTGCCCATTTAATACTTTGCATTGCCATGCCTCCATTCTGTTCTTCATTTGATCTTTCTTGTAGGCCAGTTTGATTTCTCCAATTCTTAGTAAGCCTTTTTGGCACACTAGCTTCAGGCATCTTCTTCCCTGTCTTTCAAATAGACTTCAAATCCTCTTTTTTTCCTTCAACTGTCTGGTGTAGTTGCGATATTCCACACTCACATATTTCCTAGAGTAAGTAGAGTCTGGTCAACATTGTTGCTTGGATGAAATGTATGATTCATTGTCATTATTTTTCTAATCTCCCTATCCAGGACTTTTAGTTCTGTTTGAGTCAAGTTCTCTATTCCAGCAGCGTATCGGATGAATTGCCTGGGTGTTAAATGCCTTGATAGCATTTCTTCCACTGAGTTTAGACTTCAAGATCTTTACTCTTTATCGTAATCACTTTTGACGTTCTTCTTGACTTCGGTGTGCTTGGTCTTGTCAGTCAGAAGGATGCCCAGATGTTTGCAGTGATTGTCTTTATCCAGACTCTTGAAGCTATTTTCATAAGGCATTTTGATTCCTTCATTTTTCATTATTTTTCACAGTTTGATGGTGAGCATGTCATATTTGTCCAGTCCAAACTCCATTGCAATATCTTGGTTGAAGATATGGGCAATGATTCTATTGCAGATGGTATTTTTTTATACAACATCAGATTGTCCGTGTAAAAGAGGTGTGATAGCTTGGCAAGCATTTTTGATATTTGATGAGGGTGCTTACCACAAGGAGGTTGAGGGTTTGGTGAACTGGTAGAAGGAGAACAGCCTAGTTTTAAACATTGGAAAAACCAAAGCGACCATTGTTGATTTCAGAAAAGGCAGGCAGAGCCACACTCCTCTGTGCGTTAATAATTCACCTGTGGAGATGGTTACCAACATCAAATTCCTGGGTGTGCAGTTAACAAGTAGGCTGGCTTGGTTGCTCAACAGCGAGACACTGGTGAAGCGGGCACAGCAGCACCTGCATTTCATGAGAAAAGCACATCTTCCTTCTCCTGTCCTTACCACTTTCTACAGAGGGACGATCAAGAGCATCCTGTCATGCAGTATCACAGTCTAGTTTAGAAGCATCACTGCTTCAGACAGGAAGACGGTGCAGAGAGTGGTGAGGGTGGCTGAAAAGATTATTGGCAGTTCCCTCCCTTCCATCCAGGACATAGCATATAAGCATTGCTTGAGCAGGATCTGCAAGATTGTCTGGGACACTTCACATCCTCTTCACAACCTGTTTTCCTTGTTACCTTCTGGGAGGAGGCTCTGTGTTATCCGAAGCAGAACATCCAGATTCAGTCACAGTTTTGTTCCATACAGTATTAACCTTGTGAACTCCAAAGCTTCCTTCTTCCATTATGTATTCAAGATGCACAGTAATTAATATTTATATTATTTATATGTAAGGCTGTAGATCTAGGCATATGTTGTATATAGTATGTTTAAATGTATGTTATGTATGTGTACACTTTGGGAGCAAGCAACTAAATTTCATTTTTAATGTGTGCCATTGTGTCCACAGTAAAAAATGACAATAAAGGTTATCTATCTATCTATCTATCTATCTATCTATCTATCTATCTATCTATCTATCTATCCATCCATCCATCCATCCATGGCCTCAGTATTGTTACTCATTGGAGTCAGTGCATTGACAAACAGTAGTGATGATAGTGAATCTCCTTGAAATATTCCTCTCTTAGTATTAATCTGACATTGACCAGCAGCTGCATCTTCCATTGTGCCATTGATCTTTGCACAAACTTATGATGTTTCTCTTACTCTGTTATTTCCAGGCACTGATTTATTCAATCATTATTCAACAGGAAATTGAATACCTTCTTGTAATCAATCCAACTTAATTCACGTTGGTCTTTCTTCTCTTGCAATTTTCTAAAATCATCTTGTCAGTTAGGAAATAATCCTTTGTTCCTGTGCTGTTTGGGCAGTTTCCCACATGCTCAGGTGGAAAGAGCTTCTTTTCGCCTAGATGCTGTTGAACTGCATCAGCTACCATATCAGTTAGCAATTAGAAAGTTGCTGGTAAACAGGTAGTTTCCTAGTGTGCCCTTTTTGTTGGAACTTTCATTATCCTTCCTTGCCTTTTTCTCCACCATTTTTGCTGTTACTACAAGTCCTTTGTTTCAGCTTCTCTTTTGTTATTTTCCATCTCCTTTATCCAAACTGCATTCTTGTTATATTTCTTTGAATTGCCCCAAGGCGCACTGGGAACTGCACTATTTTTTCTTTGCCAGGTGTTATGATTATGAAACTCCAGAGGTAGTTGATCCTAAATATTTCTCTAAGAAAAGTTCTCTTGGTGCCATTTGAATTTTCCAGAAGACATCCTGCTTACCACACTGATGGAAACACAACTGCTTTTACATTCTGATTTTCCACCTCTCTATCTATAAGTAAAGGGACGTGGTGGCTCAGTGGGTTAGGATGCTGAGCTTGTCGATCGGAAGGTCGGCAGTTTGGCGGGTCGAATCCCGAGTACCGCGTAACAGAGTGAGCACCTGTTACTCGTCCCAGCTTCTGCCAACCTAGCAGTTCGAAAGCACGTAAAAATGCAAGTAGAAAAATAGGGCCCACTACGGTGGGAAGGTAACAGCGTTCCGTGCGCCTTTGGCGTCTAGTCATGCCGGCCACATGACCACGGAGACGTCCTCGGACAAGCGCTGGCTCTTCGGCTTTGAGACGGAGATGAGTACCGGCCCCTAGAGTCGGAAATGACTAGCATGCATGTGCGGGGGAACCTTTACCTTTACCTTTATCTATAAGTAGCTTTCCCTATATACTTCAGAGTACTTCCCATTCATGGTCCATAATCATGCACATAGAAATGACAAGTAGCAATGGACAATCTCAAAAGCGGTGACGGAAGAAAGGACAGACAAAGAAAAATTATCCTACAGTACTATCAGTTGAGTTTCCCTCTTACCTCAGATTCCTGAGGAAGGTGGAATAACACACAGAATACATAAACATTATTTTAAATATTAATGAAAGGGTGACTGGTAAAAAGTAGAAAATGTGATTCAATCTTGGGACTTGGCAATTAATTTCTATCACCAGGTGCCAAAGTGGATAGAAAGATGTCTGGAATTCTAGGAGTCATAGTCCCACACCCTAAGAAGCAGGCTGTCCTAAGTAAATCATTCTACTTTGACCCATTCTTAAGCCACCTGACTCTCAGTGATGCTGGTAACTTTCAATTTAAAAAGGGTTTTTTTTAAAAAAAAAAAAAGATAAACAGCCCCCAAAACTATATATAATTTTTTAAAAGTCTGGATCATGGAGTTATTCTTGCAGTAATAAGTGATAAGTGCAAACCTATTCTCCCAAATGGGCAGATTTTACTGGAAACTGCCAAAAATCCTCCAGAAACTGGTAAAAAACAGTGGCGTAGCGTGGGGGGTGCAGGGGGGGCCGGCCGCACCGGGCGCAACATCTGGGGGGGCGCGCTCGCACTCGCAGCTCTCTGCCCCTGCCTGGCTCACTCACTCTCTCTCACTGCAGTGCTGGCTGTGCCAATCCGATCTGAGCCGCCGGGTCGCCGCCCACTGTGGAGGGGGGGTGCCAGGCGTGTGGTACGGTGCGGAGAGAGAGCGAGGGACTATCTGGGGGAAGGACAGTGCAGCGGCCGGGTGCTTGCCCCGGGTGCTGACAACCCACGCTACGCCACTGGTAAAAAAAATTGCAAGTTACCATCATGTGATTGCGGGGGAGGGGACAGCTGGATAAGATTAACACATACCACCACCACTCCACAGTTAACACCAACTGAAACCGGCTTCAAAGAAAGCAGGAGACCCTTTCTCCAAAAGTACAGCTAAGGGGTGAAAAAAGTTACTTTGCTGCAATGGACCTGGTCTATGACTACAAGTAAGCATCCGTTTATATTTCACACTTCAGTGAGCTTGTTGAAACTTGTTGAAGTTTTTACTTGCTTGGCTTCTGTTGCATCTTCTCTCACTTGTAATTTCAGTATAAAATCGCATTTGAAATATCTGTTAAGGGAAGCCTCGAATGTAAGCTAATTAAATTGAGAGATGGTGGACCTTTTAATAGGACAACAGTTTATATCCGACAATCAGGGCTTTTTTTTGTCATAGAACGCTCAGAACGGAGTTCCGGCACCTTTTTTGGATGGAACCTTGTAGTTTAGGCAAGGCGGGTTGTATGACATGTGTGAGTTCCGGCACCTTTTTCTTTTACAAAAAAAGCACTGCCGACAATAATCATTACTGACTAAAGATCAAACTCACGTTTGGCCTTCTAGCAGCTCTTCCCAAAGAATAAGAAATACAATTTGCTCTGATCCTGAATCCATTCCCTTGCCTTGAAGCCAAACTAACCCTGCACAAATGCCCGTTGCAAGGCAAGAACAGTGCTGACTTGCTACACACTGCCTGTTTAGCTACAGCAGAGTGACGGATCGGACCAGGGAGATCGTGCCACAGATATGTTAAGTAGTTGCTTTATCACTGTGACTTTATAGATGCTGCTAGATGATGCCTGAGCTAGGAAGCCGAGGCAGCGCTTCCACTGGCCCATGGGGGAGGGCTTTCCTTCCCCGGTGCACTCAGCTCCCATTAAAATGAATCCTGCATGTTCTCCTCATTTACAGATCTTCTAGAAGAGACTCCTTTTTGTTTAGCAGAAAAAGAGGGTCATGAAAGAAATGGGAGGTGTCCACGTACAGAACAAAACACAATGGCTGCTACATCTGCCTCCTCTCCTTTCAAAGAACCCAGTCTCTCTCTCTTTCTCTTTCTTTCTCTCTCTCTATTTTTATGGCTACAGAACATGTTGGTTCTCTAATGGAATTGGCAGAGTGGGTGGCATCAATTGTAGATTCAGAGTGTGGGTGGATTTGCACTTTGTGGATTTTATTTTTCCAAGATAATATTACTAATCTAAGCAGGGCAGAGGATGGCAAATACTAATGAATATTGGGAGGAGAAATTGAGGGAGGAAAATCATAAAGGATCACTAAATGGCATGGGTCCAGATTATCTCAGGGAGCACCTGCTGCCAGCATCAGCCTCCCATCGTCCTGTGCGCTCCCACAGGGAGGGCTTCCTTAGGGTTCCGCTGGTTAGGGAATGCCGGCGGGTGATTCCAAGGGGGAGAGCATTCTCTGTGGGCGCGCCTGCCCTATGGAATGAACTGCCGGTGGAACATCGGACTGCCCCGGACCTTCGCTCGTTTCGCCGGGACCTGAAAACTTGGTTATTTGATCTTTCTGGCCTGGACTGAGGGGGTTTTAATTTAACTTTAAATTTTAAATTTAAATTTGTTTTAATTGTGGGCTAGTCTTAATTTAATTCTATTTTAATTGTATTTATTTGTATTGTTTTAATTCGCCCTGTAAACCGCCCTGAGTCCTTCGGGAATAGGGCGGTATATAAAATCTAAATAAATAAATAAATAAATACTCAAAGTGCAGAATATGTGGCTTATCCCAATCTTCCTACTGAACAGTGGTTCTTGGCTTTTCATTGGAATTTTTTCCTACTGGGAAAAAAGGAGTTTGAAGATTAAAGTATTGGTAGTCTAAAATCAATCTTATTGACATTGTTATAAAAACAAACATTTGTTTAATCTCCATGGCCCAACAAATCTTTCCTGAAGAATTTTATGTAACAAAGACAAAGTTCTTAAATCTGGATCAGAAAAAAAATATCTTCCTCAGGAAGTTATCTCAAAAATATAGATGCTTCATACAGATGCTGATCCTTCAGATAATCTGGCTGCTAAACATGTATGCAGAGTTTTAAAGGTCAAAATCAGAATTTTGAATTAGTTCTAAATCAGCTGGTAATGAGAGCAATAGGCAGAGCTTATATATTCTTACTTGGCTGCAAAAAGGGATTCTGCATATCTGATTTTTTTTAAAAAATTCAGTGGCAATGCATTATGTTTATATATTTCAGTTTTAATTAGTATACACATTAAGACTAGGTTTACTGGGTTTTTTAGATGTATCCACAACTCCCTGGGAAACTAATTTAAAGAAAATCTGGTTTGTGCCTCCCTTTAGGTTTTTCTGAATTACTAAATATTTTTGCCACTGAAAGTTATCATAAGAGAAGTAGCGGGTTCTAGGAAATGGTGGTGGGGGGAGTGCTTAAGACCCTGAGGCATTTCTCTGTCATCAAGCTGGCTCTTTGGAATGGTCTCCCACAAGAAATATACTTGGCCCTAACTGAGATCACTTACCTGAAGCTTTCAAAAATGAAGCTTTTCTGGAGAGCATTTGGAGGCTGGTACCCAATGCGATCTGGAACATAATACTATGTGCCAGCCCTTCATGGAAGACCAGATTAAGACACCAATGCCATGTAAATCAGTATTATTTTTTTATTATGAAACTACATTAATACAATCTTGCAAGTCTGTGTCAGCCCTTCCAGGTAAACCAGAGAGAAGACAGGACCAGTTGAGCTAATTCTACTTTATTATGAAGCTATATTAACAGAATCTTGCAAGTCTGAAAGTACAAATCTCCCACTATTGCTTTTAACGTTCAGATCAATTAGGACTGGCCCCTTTCTAAGTTTCTTAGTCTGACCATTGTAGGTTCCTTTTCTCATCTGATACCATCTAGACACCATCTCTTCTCAGCATCCTTCAAGGTCATTCCCAAATAGAATTACAGCCTGACTGTCCCCTTCAACTTCATGTTAATTTTCTTTTACCTGACTGTTACCTTTGGAATAGCTCTTCCTCCAGTCTTTCAAGGCCATTCCCCCTGCTTTCTCCAGTTTTGTTGTGCATTTTTAAGTGTGTAGTAGATTTTTATATTTTTCACATCTAGTACTGTTTGTTTTTCATGGGAGCTGCAGTCTGTATATGACTGCAACAGGATGTAATTTTAATTTATATTATAATGTTTATTAATATATAAGTGATGATATGTTTATAAATTATTATAAAGATTATTTATATAAATAAATAAGTAAAAGTTTCATTTGGGTCTGATTGATATATAAATGAAACCTGAATAAATAAATATACCCATTTTTGATGCTTGTTTATTTCATAAGTAAAAAAGATTCAGTATCTAAAGTTCTAGTGGTAAAAGTAATCACCCACCCTTAGTTTCAGTAATCATCTTTGGCTGTTGGTGATAAATCTCTCATGTTACTCCTCTGAAGCAAAAACCTTTAACTCAGTATCATCTGAGGATTTTCTGGCATAACTATTTATACGAGTGTAGGTTGGGCTGATTGAGCCATTCAAAAATACTGAATTTATCTTTATCCATTCTGTTGTTAAGTAAGTGTCCTCTATTGCAGCAGCCCCCAACCTTTTGGGCCCCAGGAACCAGTTCCGTGGAGGGGGCATGGTTTTGCGTGCTGCCTGCATCCCACAGATGGGGCTTCGCTTATTTTTGCGGCCCGATTTCTGGCCAGCTGCAGACTGGGGGGTTGGGGACCCCTGCTCTACTGGGCTGGGGCAAGCTGGTTCTGCTGATAAGACCAATGCCTCTGGCTGTGGAATAACAAGAGTCTTTAGAAAGAAAGAAACACTATTACTTTTGTTTCTACTTGGAAACTGCTTCGTGCTTGAGGTGGAAAAAAATGAAACTTTGATTTTGGGTTTTACCAATTAGATAGATTTGTTGTTATAGAAATGGCTAAGAAATGGCTAAGTAAAAAGTTGAGGTTTGATGTTATTCTACTGCACCACAGGGAGTTAGAAGTCAATACCTTTCTTTCTTTTTCCCTTCTTTTCTACACTTTTCCCTGCCCTTTTCCTTGCCCTATTTTTCCTATTATTTTTGTATTTTATATTATAAACCAGGCATGTCAAACTTCCAGCCTGCAGGCCAGACGCATTGTCCTGAAACCGCGCCAACCCCATTGCCGGCAATGGGGAAAAAGTCGTGATACATCGCGCGACGTCACATGACGTCGCGAGTTTCACCTGCCTGTTATAAACTAAGAAAAACTCTAAAAAAAGACAAAAATAGTTTTCTAGAATCACATGTATCGATTACTTTTTTACAAGGCATGAGAAATTTATTTTGAGTGGGAATGATCCATCTCTAGAATCTGTGTGGTAAGAATGTCAATGTAATTAGCTAGGTTGAAATGACTATAAAAGGAAAGTTCCAAATGAAAAAATTATCTTCAAATGTTACTCAACAAACTGATGTACAGCAGTAGTCAAAATAATGATAGATGATATAGATGTTAGATGAAGCAGCTAGACAGATAAACATCATCACTGTTTGTTATTTTCTAAAACAAATGCACATCATCTTTAAAACAAAAAGATAGAAAAATAAAATACTAAAAACAATCACCTGGCTATTCACCCAGGCCTTTTGCAAGGCAGAGCAAGACCCCTCACTTTACTGTCTTTGTCTTTATCTTTTATAGCAGGCCCGCTGGACGGTTGCAGGTCAAACTGCAGGCCCGCTGGACGGTTGCATCATATGGAGGCTGCGCCCACCCCAGCTCCGGCAATGCAAAAAAACTCATGGCGAGTTTGACACCCATGTTTTATAGGTTTGGTTTTAATTTCTTTGTTTGACTGTTGTAAGATGCCCAGAGCTGTTGAGTAAGGAAGAATACAGGTTAAATTAATAATTTAAAACAATTTAATCTTCTAATAGATTCTTGCTGAGAATTTTCCAATAAAATCAGTCACAAAGACTGATTCCTTTCCTCAAGGATTCTCATCTTGATGTCAAAGATAGAATCTCCTGTGGATCTAAAATGTTCCACTACTGAGTGCTGAATGTTGCCATCACAAGCTTAGGAAGGACATCATAGGATTGAGATGAAGAGCTGATGAAAATAAAGCTGTTGTGTGGGGCAGTTATTAGGTATTTGATGGATTATATATTACATCAAGTACTGGATGTAATATGTTTATGAATGCTAGTGACCAGCAATCATGAATGAACATGTTAATGCACTCAGGTCCTCTTTGTGGTTTACTCACAGGTGCTAGAATAGCCAGCTTGGGAACAAAATATTACATTAGAAAGGCCTTTGGAAGGATCCAGCTATACAGTTCCCTGTGTTCTTCTGCAAGCAACTGGCCACTAACTGATTCATTAGCTAATTATAAAAAACTGGATTATTTATGATGAGGATGATAATTATTGCCCAGTCCCTAACCTTTTTTTCAATTCTTAGAATTGACCAAATAGCTGCCGTCCACAATATTTCTATTACAACAGCCATGTGGACCCTAGAAAGCAAGGCTGGAAAGTATCACTGAATCATATGTTAGACTTAGAAGGGATCATTTCGCTCAGCGGTGTCAAACTGCTGGCCCATGGGCCGGACGCATCACACGGAAGCTGCTCCCACCCCATTGCCGGCAATGGCAAAACAGTCTCACTACGTCACGCAACCTCACATGACATCGCGAGTTTGACATGTCTGATTTAGCTCAACCCCTTGACCAGAGTAAAAAATAAAGTCCTCTATTCCTCCTTCAGGAAATGAAGCTTAGGGACTAAATGATTTACAGAGGGTTTTTTTAATTGAATACATTTTCATAAGGAGCTGTTGCTGCTGAGTTTACTTGTTTCCTTGCAAACTTTTCATTACCCAAACTAGGTAACATCATCAGTGCTAGTAAGGACTGCTGTTTGCTGTCAGCTTATATTCTAGTCATCTACTGGCTTGCCTGTCAGTATGGGTGGGGGTGGTGTTAGAGATTCTTTGATTGGGCCGTTTGTTGTTGGCTTTTTGGCAGTTTCTTGGTTGGGTCATTGTTTACTTGACTATTGGTCTGATGTTAACCTTGGAGCTAATCTATCCTGAGCTGGGTGCTGATTGCTGGTGGAGGGGTGCTTGGGTCTTTTTGTTCCCTTTTTTGGGCTGAGTGATAGTCTCTTCTGCATAGTCTATAGATGTTGTTAATGTCTGTGTGTCTACTGATGGCTGATTTGTCAGAGTGCAAGGCGTCTAGAAATTTCCTGGTGTTTTGGGACTTGGCTTGGTCTAGGATTGTCACATTTTCCCAGTTGAAACTATGGTTAAATTTATCTATATGTTGTGAAATTAAAAAAATCCTCATCACGTCTTCTGACTGCTAGCTGGTGTTCGTGGATGCATTCTGCCAGTCTTCTGCCTGTTTGTCCTACGTAGTAGTTGTTGCAGTCCTTACACTGTATGTTGTAGATGGTTTTTTTCTTCTGGGGTTGTTTGGTCTTTTGGTCTGCTCAGGATGTTTTGGAGGGCTTTAGTTGGCTTGTGTGCTACGCTGATTCCATGTGGTTGTAGCGGTCTGTTGGTGGCTTCTGAGATAGTCTTTATTTATTTATTTATTTATTTATTTATTTATTTATTTATTTATTAAATTTTTATACCGCCCTTCTCCTGAAGGACTCAGGGCGGTGTACAGGGCAATATCAAAATATAAATACAAGCGTTAAAAAGAATTAAATAATTATGCCCAATATAATACAATAATAAAACTGTGTTAAAACTAAATCCAACCCCAAACCCAAATGTATGGCAGAGTAATTCTTTTTAGGGTTTGTGCTGGTTGTCCTGTACTGGGTTGAGTGGTTAGGGACTTGCGCTTCTGGTTCGCCATTGCGGTCTCTGCTGATCAGGATTTCTAGGAAGGGTAGCAAGTTGTGGTTTTCTTCTTCCCTAAATTTTAAAAATATCACAGTCAGTCTTCTTCAAAAACTAACATTATTCACAGAATTCCATTTTACAAAAAAAAAATGGGGGGGAGAGAAAAAACCCTCACTTATATTGAAACCAAACCAAAAAATGTTTTTTAAGTTTTTCAGTAAAATTCGAGGCGCTTCTTTCTCCAAACAAGTTGTTCAGCCTTTTAGATCCAGCTGAGATTCCTGCTTTCTCAGAGTCCATAACGATCAGCCTGTTCTTACAGTCTCTCTCCTCTGGTGCAGCCTGCATCACTTCCACTTGTTTCCAAACACGTTGACCTGCCTTTGCTCTTCTGCTCCTTTAGGGCCCTCCTGGCTCCTTTCCTTCGCCCGGGCTCTGCCCCGAAGCGGGAACCACCTCAGACCGAAGATTCACATTTAAAAAAAAAAAAAAGGCTTGCGCATTTTATTTTGTCACAAAAGACGGAGTTGCCTTCCCATGACTGGAAGATCTCCCCTTCTTCCATCTGCGAATCCGTGTTTTTTGTTTTTTCCTCAGAGACCAGGGAGAAAAGGAGGGAAGGGAAAGCCATTTTCAGGCCTGCCTTTTTGGGCTAATGGCGCTGATAGCTTAAGTGGAGAGGGACTTGGGGAAGATCCACTCGGCTTGTCTTCGCCTCCTAGACAGGCTGCTGGGGATCTCTGGAAGGAGCCAGGCTCGCCTCCTGCTTGCTCCTCCTCACGCGGGAGTAACGCATCTCCATGTTGAAGTGCCTGTTGTCTCTCCCCCCCCCCCCCCACACACACACACCGCTCTCTTTCTCTCGCTTTCCTTCCCCTCCCTGCCAGAAAACCAAGTGCCTGGCTCTTCCACGCATGCTCCCAGCCTCACACTCTCGTCGCCAGCACGCCTGGAACGGTAGTGCGGGGCAAGAAGAGCGATCCTGCTGCACCTGGCTCAGCTCGAGATTCCGGCAAGTAAAAAAAAAAAAAAAAAAAGCACCTCTCCGCTCCGACGGGACGGCGAGCCGACGCCACGTCTGATTGCACCCGGGAGAGCAGAAGCTCTCCTCCGGGTCCCCGGCAGGTGCGCGATGGACTTGGAAGCGCGCTCTGCCCACCGGGGAAGTAGCGGAGGGAGCACACGTGCGATTTGTAGCTGAGCTGGCTTTGTCCGGAGACCGCTCCAGCCACCCCCTCGGGACGGGGAGGAGGGGAGATCGGGAAATCGCGGGTCCTTGCTGCCGATTCTCACGCCTACAGGTTTATCTCGAGAAAGTGGCCCGGATTATGCCGTGGGCATCTTCGGTCTGGTCAGGGTAATGGGTGTATTCTCTTCTGCTGTTGTGTGTTAGAAGCCCCCGCGTGTGCGGCTGACAGGAGTGTCATCGTGTTTGTTCAAGCCCCTTTCTCCCCCCCCCCCGCCCTCCGTCTCTCTGTTAAGATAGTTGGATATGCGCGGCAGCCCGGTCGTCTGCTTGCGGTCACGCGTGTCTGTGTGGAGGAAAAGTGGGGTTTGCATTGGTTCCGTTGCCCGTTGTAAGCGCTGAGGACGCGTATTGGAAACGCGAGTTATTTGGGCGGGTAGGTAGCAGACGCGTATTTAAGGCTTGTGTTTTTTAATTCGCCGTGTCCGTGCGCGGTGTGTTTCGCCCGCGCCCCGCCGCGGGGAAGTATTCGCGTGGGCTGGATACATTACGTTAGGTTTGCTTCCCCAGCCGTGTGCGAGACTGCCCTCGTTGGGTGTATACACACATAGGTTGCTGGAGAACGTGTTTGTGTACACCCTTGCCGATAGGCTGCACGGATCAGACGAGGGCATTTTTGTCGCTTCGGCGGTGTGGGTCCCATTCATCGAATTGCCGCCGGGTCGCCCGTTCGGGTTCCGAGGCGAACTGGTCTCTGCCGATCATTCCGGCACCGCCGCCATCAGCACCGCGCCGTGGCTTTCTTCGCCCTCTTTCCCCTGCCCGGCGATGAACCTGGTTTGCTTTCACGCCGCACAAGCCATCTTGAAAAGCTCCTCTCTTCAGCGGCAACAGCTTCGCTCCGCAAGCCCCGCTTGCCTTCCCGGGTCCGCACAGGAGGAGCGATTGGTCCGGCTTCTTTCCTCTCGGTCTGACATTCGCCAGGCGGGGATTTGTTTGCCTTGCCTATTCGCTTCACTGAATTCTTCTCACTGGCCAGATTTTGCTTTTACGGCTGTCGATTTGGAGCTTTGGGGTTCTTTGGTCAGCGTGTATGTATGTGTGCGTGTGGGTACCCAACGCAGGGTGAGAGAAGAGAGGTTGCTTATGAAATGTGGATATGGAAGCTGTGAATGTACAGGTTTGAAATCAAAAGGCTGCAACATTAAGCGTTCCACGGTGGGTGCTTTCAGTTCAGAGGCCACAAGTGGTATGTTTTATTTGTGGATTTTTATCTTAGAATTCCTTAGAAAAAAACATCATTAGCTGATTATGATTCTTCCCTATAGATCAAAGAGAAAAGAACCAATGGTTCTACAAATAATGCTGAATTGCCTGATAGTGTGGCCAATGGTACTAGTATGGGGGATGCTGGCAATTCTTGAGAAATACTCTGCTGTAGGTGGAGAATTGAAGCTAGGGGGTATGGAAAAACATAGGTTTTGTCTGCAAAGAAATATCAGGTTCAGTCCCCAGAACCTCAAATTAAGATAAGGAAGACTGCTTTTTGGGATTCTGAAAGTTGATGCCAATAAGCATAGACCATCCCACCGTAACAGAATGCCCTGCATGTGCGCTGGGAACATATGTTGTTGTAAACTGCCCAGAGTCACTTAGGTGTGGTGAGCAGTGTAAAAATGTAATAAATAAGTTTAAGAATTCCAAGCCAGCTTGGCCCACTCAAACAACATGGCATTAAACCATTACTGCACCTTGCTTTGGGGTAAAGAAGGCTCATATAAACCTCCTTCTAGGCCCCTTGAGGATTTCATGCAACAAGTAAAATTTGGAACTAAACTTGTGCAGTAAGTGCTTTTGCTTTTAGTCAATGGGTTTGTCCTTCTGTGAAATGGTGATAGCTAAATAACACAAGGCATGCTTTAATTGCTGCAGATGTGCCCTTAAGCAAAGCAGCTTTACTGGGACTTGGTAAGAATTGAGGAGAGACTGTGGATTAATGGTAGCAAATGACTTTTTTTGTGGTCTGTGCAGCTGGCTTGCCAAGGGAACCCTCCCAACTGGCATCCTTTCAGAAGGAAACACTTGCGCAACATTGCTCGGCTTGAGGTTCCAACCTTCCTTGAAGTCAGACCTTAATATCAGTTGTGTGGCTTTGCCGATTTCTTAGGGAAATGAGCAGAGTTTGCAGAGAAACTTTGTTCTTGATTATTAGATTAGATCTCTGTAACTTGCAGTAAAAGTCAAAGTGGTATGTTTCCTCTTCAGGGTTACAGTCTTTTTCATCTTAACGCTGGAATATTTCCTACCATTAGAATTCTGCATAGTTTCCATTCTCCTTCCACCAGTATCCTGCATTCTGTTCCTATGATTAACATTTAGGTCTCGTTCGGAGTTTTCTCCAGTTAGGGGGTTGGGTTTGTGTTTTGTTTTGTTTTTGAGTTTAGGTTTCTCTTATTGTTTTCCTAAAGAACCCCCCCCTTATGATTACAGTCTTAATCAGTCTTGATGTAATGAGAGGTTGAACTCTCAGAACAAATAATAAGGGATGGGCTGGGACCCTTCCAGTGTGGATGGATCTATAACTCTCAGCATGACAAATGGCAAGCAACATTGAGAGTTGTTCAGCAACAACCCAGGACCACAGGGGTGAGAGCTGCTTGGGGAGCTGGAATTTTCCCAGGGAAGGAATTCCGAGAACCTTCCATTGACCATACGAAGAGTAAAGCAGGGCTTCTATTAAGCAGTGGAAAGGGTGGAAGGAAAAGACACTGACTTTAAACTCTGGAGGGTAGAAAATGTACCAGCAGGTCAGAAAGTAGTCGAAAGAGTTCATTGGCTCCAATCCTAATAAATGTCAAAGATTTGAGCTATGTAACAATTCAGAAGGAAAAAAATATGTAATTTAAAGCACGTGGGGTACTTAAGTCATACTTCCAGCAATTACTTTTTAAAAGATTCTATTTTTTCAGGGACATGTGTGATTGTTGCTATGCAAGCCCAAGAAAAGGCACATTTCATTTATGAAGGTGCCGACAGATGAGACATCCATATGCTCCAAATAATCTTTTTCATTTTTGGTCCTGATCATGGCATAGCCCTAATAAAGATTCTGTTATTGTGGTATCAAGTAGATTGGAAGCTTTAGGCTAGTTGAGCCTAACAAATGCGGGAGAGGAGTAGTAGCTGACAACAAATAATAGTGCATAATTTGTTAGAGCCCTTGAATGATATTTCCTTTGATACCCTAATTTAAGACTAGGTAACAATACTTTCTAGATGTTGTGAACAACCTCAGGGATTTCTAATCTGTGGTTGAGCCTGGCTGGATCCTGTGGAGGTTGCAGTTCAAACCATCAAGAGGTTCCAGATTGCAGTATCTGCCTCTGGCCTGATTCTAGATATACTGTGGCTTTTGCCTTGGAGTTGATTGGCATAGTCATAGTTCAGTTTTTCTACCAAAGTTAATTGCTAATGGCTGGTGTTAATGTAGCTTTAGTGCAGCTCAACCATGGCTACTGCTATTGGTAGAAGCTGCAGCCTGCTGTTCTCTGTCATTCAATTTGAAAGGATAAACATGCAGTGATAAATGAAAGCTTCTCAGCAGATTACCTAGAATCTAGGTCCTAGACCTAGATGGTAGCTTCTGGTCATGAAGGCAGCAAGCTGTTTGCTGTAAGCATTGAATCATTGTTCATAGTTCTCTCTGTGTGAGCAGCTGAGCATTGAAAGCGTACACTGATGATTGCCCAAAGAATCGTAGACAAATATAAATACGGTAACAGGAAAGGAATTGCATTCTGAGCCATGCATGTGCCACGGGAGCAACAATTGATTTGCATCTGTTCTCAGCTTGTCCCTGAGATATATTTCTGCTTTTTATTTGCGTATATACTTCCCTTAGCTGTCTTCATTTTGTTGTTGTTGTTCTTGTTCTAGGAAAAGCTGTCTGTTTATATTTGTAACTGTTTGGAAAACTGGTGAATTATTTAAAACATACTATGAATACCTTTTAGCTATAGATAAAATCATTCAGGAGGAAACACTTTAGTCTGATTGGCCTGGTTTCATCTACTGCCTATCTCCTACTCCCAAGGGATAGAGCAGAGGTGATTTAACAGCCAGATCTGCCGCTGTCCTCTTTAAAATAATAGCTGGAAAGGAAGACACTGGGTGCCCTAAAGGTTTTATTTCATGGATAAAGGGAATCAGTTGTCCATTTAATTCATAGTTTGCTTTCAGGCACAGTGCTTTGCTTCTGACTGCCGCAGGCAAACCTGAATTACAACTGCGGCCTGGTCAGAGAAAAAAATGTATGTGTATACATTATCCACCATATTCCCTCAGACAATTAAAGTGGCCACTCTGTCAAAAGAAGAGATCAGGTTGATTTGACACAACTTAGTTTTGGTAATGTCATGCTGTTCCTGTTAAGCAATGCATTTCTTTTTAAAATACTCACAAATCATATACTTCATAACCTGGCACAAACTACCATTAGTGTTTGTAGTTATACAGACAAATAAATACAAATAAAAATATTCTTTCAGTCTAAAAGCAATCTTCAAAATCTCATTATTCAAAGTTTTAAAAAGTCAATTAAGATCTACTAAAAATATCAAAGATTTTAATTTTTAATCCCTTCAGATGATGTCCCACAAATCAATTTCTTACCATCTTATCTTCATCTTCTCTCAATTTTAATACCATAACTTATCACTGTCTTATCTATAAACAAAGCTGTTAGAAAAAAGAGGATCATATACATACAGTTTAAACTTGGTCGAATAAGCAAACTTTCTAAAGCTTTGTTTTAGTTTTAAAGATATTGATTACTCCTTTTAGTTAATGTCCCAAAAGCTGATTTCTTCTCTCTTTTCTTTTTATCAGCATTTCCTTCATAATAACATACGAATGATTTTTTTTTCTAAATCCAAAGTAAGAAAATGGTCCAAGTCCCTTTTCTGACTTAAAATCCAAGTCATTCTTCTGATTTATTATTTGTATATCCGTTTTAACTAATAAAACCTGACAGTTTCATTTGTAGGTACTATGTAATATCTTTGTCAATATCATTCTTGTATCAAAATAGCCTGATTTTCAGTTATATCCTCTGCTATCTCTTTGTTTAAGCGCATTTTTGTTTGTATCAGACATGTTAAAGAATACATTCTGGGTAAATTATTGTCAAATAGCCTTACATTCTTCCAGAACTAAAATACTTTCTCTATTCTATGTTAGTGGGAATTCTCAATTGTTAATTTTTCTGGCTGTTTTTAGTAATCAGCCTCCTCTTATCATGTTTTCTGTCAACCAGAACATTTTTCCAAGAAGAGATTTCTTAAGAGAACGCTAAATATCCAGGAAGAGGGGTGTGATGGCTCAGCAGCTGAAAGACGCTGAACCTGTCAGCTGGAAAGCTGACATCCCAGGTTCAAGACCTGAGCACCACACATCGGGGTGAGCCCTCATTACTTGGACTCAACTGGACAGGGGAAACCTTTATCTTACCCATTCAGGAATTCTGTTACATTTTAGGATTTGATTTGAATGCGTCCTTGTGTTTCGATATTAAGGAGTTCTCATCAGGCCTTCTGACTGCCAGTAGGTACTTGTGGATAGGTGATCTGCCAGTCTTCTATTTGTCTGTCCTACGCAGGGCCTGCTGCAGTCTTTACATTATACAGTATGTATGTATGTTGCAGATGACTCCTTCTTTTGTTTCCTTTGATTACTGAATCTTTGCTCAATCTTTGCTTAAAGTAGTTTGGCGGGATTTTGTTGGTTTGTGTTCTCCTGTGAGTGGTTGTAGTAGTCTGTTGGTTGTCTTGGAGATGTTTTTGATATACTGTACAGAAACATTAACCTTTTCATAGGTTGTACTAGTTTGGGGGGTAGATCATGTAGTCAGGAACCTTTTGATAAAGATGGGAGTTTGTTACATAGAAAGATGTTGTATAGTGGCGTGTTTTCTCTTTTTGACATTTCAGGTTACTTTTGATTTGGTTAGCTGAGTTTTGGATTTTTTTTTAATGGCTTTGGTCTCAGATTTGCCAGCATTTATTCTCCTTATGAGGATACCCATATGTGTGTTTTTGTTTCCTTCCTGTAAATTTTATCCCTTTATTGGAGAAATATTGTTGATTGTCTCATGTGTCTCTCTCGTCAATATTTTTTTTATTATGACAAAAGCTTTGTCTACATAGCAGATTCATATTTTTAGTTGGAGGTGTGAGAGTTATTCCTGATGTTGCATCACAGTCTCAGCAATCCTGAGTGTGGTGATCCCATTGGTATTGCTTTTTTTTTTCCTCAGGGCAGAGGCAGAAATTCTTCCATTTGTAGAGGCTGTAGAGCAGGGGTGTCCAACTCGCAACATCACGTGACATGTCGCAACATATCACAACTATTTTTCCATTGCAGGCAATGGGGTGGGTGCGATTTCGCCATGACGCATCCAGCCCGCGGCCCAGCAATTTGACACCCCTGCTGTAGAGTTTTCCACCTTTTCCTTGAATTAATGGCAGCTGCTGTAAATCCAAGGGTTCAAAAATGTAGAGTGGCTAGGAAATCTATATTAAAGCTTCAGTGTAGAGGAGCTTCTCTTGACAGACTTGGGTCTTTGGATCACATTTCTCCATCTCACTACCCTGCCCACCTGGCTTTTGTTTACCTTCTGGGAGGCTGCTTGGTACCGTTGTGCCACCACGTGTGTTTTCTGATACGCTGGATGTACCAATAGAAGAGAATATATGTAGCCCTTGGTGATCTCTGAGCTTGGTTGTTTTCCTGCAGACGTTTCATTACACAAACTAGGTAACATCTTCAATGCTGGAAGAAAATGAGATTTACTCAGTGTTAGCTACTGTATATCAGTCTCCTCTCTCTCTCTCTCTCTCTCTCTCTCTCTCTCTCTCTCTCTCTCTCTCTTTTGTGGGGGGGGGTGTATGTGTGTGTGTGTATGTATGCATGCATGTCTGCATGTATGTATGTATGTGAATAGCCAGTCACCCTTCATTTTCTCTTCCAGGACAGTCAGCTTAAATTTGTAGCAGGTAGACAAGTTATTCTTCTCTTCAGAGATGAAAGCATGCGTGGAACATCCTCAGGAGCTCATCAAAGCAGTTTCCCCATGTCTTTGTTCCTCTGTGCAACAAGCAAATTGTGTCCTCCCCTTTACCTCCTCTTATGGATTTTCTTAGCAAATTCCTGTTTGCTTTCCCTCTTTCCTTATTCAGTGAGTTTTCCCTCCCGAGGACTGTTTTCCTTAGAAGTTCCTTGCCGTTGCCTTACCAAGCAATGCTCCTGTCACATACGATGATGGGGCAAGGAGCTCCACGGGGTGCACTTAGCAGCAGTTAGCAATCTGCCATCACTCTCTTCCCCTTCTTGCCTGTCTTCTTTTTCCTCCAACTCTCACCTGCCAGATTGGCTCTGCTCTCTCTGCTCAGCCAACAAGACAAAAGAGGAATGTGGGGCTGTGTTGTGAGGAGGTGCAAATGTTATTTATTGTTTCCAAGGGAGAAAATATTGCCAATCGTACTATTGGAATCGGAATGTGATACGTAGCAGAACAAGCTCACAAAGTTCATGGATGATTAGTACTCTCCTACAATCTCTGCATATCTGTAGCCTGCATTGAAAACTTTCCTTTCTGGCCATCTGGTGGTGGTGCTTCATACATGATCTTCACAGCCGTTTTCTGTATTGAATTCAGTGAGACTTCCTCTCAAGATGGCATGTATGAGATAGCACTAAAAACCACTGGAAGTCAGCTATAGATTATTACGTTACAAGAAAGTAATGTTTCTAAATGTTTTTTGGGAAACGGTTCAAATATTTTGAAAGAGAGAAGGAACTGATATCTATCGGCCACATTAAAGCTTTCTCTTTACAAGCGGTTCCTGATATTTTTGTCTCGTATATCTGTTTACAGGGATAATGAGAAGCATTGACACCCTCTTTCTTAGTTTTCAATCAAGAGCAAGGCTTTGTTTTATTTAGCTAGGCTGGGATTGCTCCATCTGGGAGATGCACAGAAAAGACAGTGGTGTTTGCGTAGCACACACCAAACCACAAATTAGGGGGCTCTGTTGTAGTTGAGTGTTTTATCTAATTCCAGCCTGACTTGAGTTATGGTCCAGTGATTTTACTAAACCTAGAAAATTCATCTAATTGATGAATGGTGGTTAGTCACTGAGAAATGTGCCATATGAACAATATTACAGTCTAGTGTATTCTTGTACAAGAGTTTGGGACCCATGAAAAAAAGCAACGTTCTTGTCAGTTTTGATTTGGAGTCCTTTCTGTCTGTATTAAAATACTAACAGAGGTTTTACTAGCCAGGCTGCATAGTAGTAAAGGTAAAGATTTCCCTGCCAGTCATGTCTGACTCTCCGGCATTGTGGTCATTTCTGTTTCTTGGCCGGGGGAGATTGTCTGAAGACAATTTCCGTGGTCAAGTGGCCAGTATGACTATATGCCAAAGCTGCAGGGAATGATGTTACCTTCCAGCTGAAGTGGTACCTATTAATCTACTTGCATGAGCATGCTTTTAAACTGCTAGGGCACACACACTGCTGGGTGTGCAGTAGGAATGTTCAGCAATCTCCATGCACAAATTACTCAATTAATATAGCTCATCTGATAAGCAGTACAGATATGTGCATCCCCAAATGAACCAACAATAGTGCTCAGTAGCACTCGAATTAAATCAAGATTCTTTGGCTCTGACAAAGACTGGAGGGATAGTGCTATTAATCCAAGCACGTAACATATCAAATGGATAGTAAACCACTAGAAAAACTTGCAGGCAGGTAGATTAGAGGCAATTTGATTTCATTATTGCATCCTTCTTTCTTCTCATGTGGCATTTCTTACAGTTCCCCTGGCTGTCATGTCTTTTAAGTGGAAATAACAACACATTTACACAGTACAATTGCACAGAATTAGTCTATATACATACTTTCCTTTCTATATGGAGAAACACAAGAATGTGAATGTAACCCTAGAACAGCCTTTTCCCTTTTAATTCCTCCCGATATTTTAGTTTAATATTCTCATCTGTAAGAGTGGTAAAGATGCCAGTCCTTGTCTCTCAATTTGTCTAAGACCCACCTAGCCTGACATACCAGAGGCAGAATAATACATAGGGAAATAGATTCTAAATAATAGTCAAACAACATTTATACTTTTTGAACCATCTGAACATTTTCTATATTGCAGCTAGTCCTTGCATTACAACTGGTCTCTTAGTGACTGTTTGAAATGACGACAGACCTCCCGTTGCGGAACAATTAACAGTCCGAACAGAGGAGGATGGACCGTGGTTCATTTGCATGGTCAATATCAAAGAAAAGAAATCCAAGGCATATTCTATAGTAAAACCTTTAATGAGAAAACAAAAGACCTAAACCTGGCTGCATTCTCTCATCAGGCAGAAGAGCAAAGTAAAGTAGTAGCTGTGGGAAACTTTTTCTAGGCCTGCGCACAAAACTGTTTAAAACCAAAACATAGCTGGACATAGCTGGGGTCACTATGGTTACATGATATGATAATAACACAGGTGCAGAGCAGAAAGAGATGTACAATTAGAAATGAGCGAAGCTGGCAAAACTAAAAAAAACACGCAGTGACACCTCCCTTGAGTATTTATAACCTGGATTTGAAGTTCCGACACTTCCCCCCCCCCCATTCCCTGGGATCATATGATCGTACTTCAAGTGCTCGGCAACATTTACAACCTTTTTTAGCCTCCTACATGCATGTGGCTGAATTTTACAACAGTTTTGCCTAAAACGGCATTAACTTCTGGTTTCTAGAAAAACAGGCCCATAGGGAAACATTGGTTTGCTGAAAGACCAGGGCATTCACTTGATGACTGCTGCAAAAAAAAAGGTCATAAAGTCAGGTCAGTCACGTGGATGACCCTATTTATGACTGTCACGAATTACAACTGTGATGGGCAGGCTCTGTCATATCATAACTCAAGGGTTATCTGTATTGGCATTGTCCAGAAATACAGCTGTCTAAAAGCATTTTAGTCGTAATTGAAAACGATATCGTTAAATATTTAGTTTTACTTTTTCCTGTGTTAAATAACCAGACAAGTATGAATTTTGATGCTCTAGAACAGCGTTTCCCAACCTTTAGGAACTTGAAGATGCGTGGACTTCAACTCCCAGAATTCCCCAGCCAGCTATCCTGGCTGGGGAATTCTGGGAGTTGAAGTCCACGCATCTTCAAGTTCCTAAGGTTGGGAAACGCTGCTCTAGAATGTTGGTATAACCCACCATTATTATCCAGTCCAGCTGATCCTGCCTTTCTTTGCTGTATATCCTGATTATTTGTCTGTGCTAAGGCAAATGGATATGAGTCATTTCTCCTTCCCTAAACCTCATACTACCTTGATATCAACTAGTCCTGTTTATTTATTTATTTATTTGCATGTTGGGGTATCTCAAAGAATGCTGACGCAAGGCAGAAAGGGAAAAAATAGTGTACAGTAGGGCTTTTCAACCAGTGGTACGGGTACCACCTGTGGTACGTTGGCACCTGGCAGGTAGCACGCAACCATCCTAGAAAAGTGGTAGTGGGGGAGGGGAATGACCTGAACCGGTGGCAGCACCGCACAAGCCTAAGCGAGAGATGGCTGGAGCTTCAGGGCTCAGCGGAAGCGCCAGGATCACCGCCAGGCTCCAGCTGGAGCTCGGCGCTGATCCTGGCGCTTCTGATCCTAGAAGAAGTGCCAATCAGCGGGAATGTTGCAGCCTCTCAAGGTTTTTTGATTTATATTCAGATGCTTGGCAACTGATTCATATTTATTACGGTCACAGTGTCCCAGGGTCATGTGAAGTGACCAAAACCTGCTGCAACCACCCAGCAGACTGGGGGGGGGGATAAAAACCAAACACACCCCACCCCCGCTGCCAATCCTCAACAGAAATGCTCACAACAATGAAAACCTCAGACGAGGAAGAGCGCCACAGGGCGGGCAGGCAGATGTCTTGCTCATCTGTGGCTGGGGGGGGCACTTTTTCAGTGCCATTGTAACTTCGAACAGTCACTAAACGAACTGTTGTAAGTCGAGGACTACCTGTACTTCATTACTTTTTTTTTTTTTTTTTTTGGTCATCAAGTTTTTGACACCTTGCTAGGCGACTGGTGGTACTCGGATGTTGCCATATCCTAAAAGTGGTACAATAGGTGAAAAGGTTGAAAAGCCCTGCAGTACTGGATGCTCGAGGTGGAGATATTTTCTATTAACTTTTAATAGCAAGTCTCAAGGGCAAATTTGGGCAAGGCATAAAATGGAAGTTTTTTTTTAAACAAAAAAACCACCCTTGTTCTGCCAGGGTGTTCGATCCACATCAGAATTCTTTCTCCAGTTCTTTACTTTTAAGAAACAACCATTCATAAAGTTGCTAGTTGTATGGATGTTGCCTTGTCTACCTGGGCTTAGAGTAAGTAATAGATGAATGCTGGGTCATTTTTAAATGAATTGGCATATTTAGAAACTAGCGCTGTTTGACACCTTGTTCAACTGACCCACCAGATACTATCAGAAAAACACCACCTCTATGAATATGATGAAGGGACGCGGTGGCTCAGTGGGTTAGGACACTGAGCTTGTCGATCAGAAGATCGGCAGTTTGTCGGGTTGAATCCTGAGTGCCGCGTAGCAGAGTGAGCGCCTGTTACTCGTCCCAGCTTCTGCCAACCTAGCAGTTCGAAAGCACGTAAAAATGCAAGTAGAAAAATAGGGACCACTACGGTGGGAAGGTAACAGCGTTCCGTGCGCCTTTGGCGTCTAGTCATGCCGGCCACATGACCTCTTTGGCTTTGAAATGGAGATGAGCACCGGCCCCTAGAGTTGGAAACGACTAGCACGCATGTGTGGGGGAACCTTTACCTATTTATGACTATAATCCGATATTCCAAGAATGCCACGTATTAATAGCTGTTTACCTTTTAAAATCGTCATTGTGGTGCTAGTTACCAGCAAGGGCACCTTGCCCAGAGTGCTTGTGGAGCACCACAAAACTTTTGTCCTCGCCTACATGTTATAATTGTAGGCATTTCCAGTTTTCTGGACTGTTTAGATAGTGTTGGTTTAGCATTGGGAAGATATAAGCTGAGATTCTGATTCACCTCTAGTGATAGTCAGCAAGTCATACCTTAATAGCTTACCTACCTCCCAAGATTTTGGTGAGGGTGGTGGAAATTCAGTAGGCTGTGACAAGTTTCTTGGGGGGAAAATGGAATAAAAATATAATAATTTTTAATCTCTTTGATCTCGGCAATCTTGTTGGGTCTCCCTTCAAAGGAAGCAGCACCCAACTCTGCCCCAATTACTACCTAGATAGGTGATGTACGCAGCTGTTGATTCCCTGGTAGAGGTTCCCAAATGGTGCTGGCAAAGCTAGTTGAACTGCCACTCAGCTAATGAGGGACAAGTTGCATTCTGCCTGAAAACCCACTGCTTATGAATTCTCTCCTGTTGTGATCTTGTGGCTTCAGTTCATGGAAACAGATTTAATTGCAGATGGGCAGAAATGAATTTACATTTTGCTCAGACTGTAAATGGCATCTCCTTAGCTGCGTTTAATATATCTTAGGTCAACATTACCCAACCTGCGTATCCTGCAGAATGCTGGACCTGGGGATGGGAATGCTAAGTCCCATAATTCTCTAGCCAGGCAGACTATATCTGATGTGCATCCAGGTGAAGACACGGTTTGACCAATGCTTGTCTAAGAAGAGTTAAAACTTGGGATAGTCTTGTGCAAGGGGTTCAGGACTCTCTTGATTTGCACACTAACAGAATGGGATCAAATCCACATGAAAGCAGCTGGCAAAAGAAGTATTGTGTTAAAAATGGGGCTGTAGGAAGAAAAGATCCCACAATCGGAGGAGGGGGGTGGTGGCTCAGAAAGTTACTAATTGTTCCATTCTGAGACCCTTCCGCTCTCCATCTTGCCCCCATGATCCAGAGAGTAAAGCCTGCAGTCTACTCTGTCCTTCCCAGAGCACATAGGTAGACCAAAACATACAGCCAGTGCTGTAAAAGGAGTTTGAAAGAATTCCAAAAACTCTGTTTTGCATGTTTTCCTTGCCATGAATTACGCTCAGAACTACAAAAATAATAATAATAATAATAACAATAACCTCAACAGGATGGAAGCTGTATTGAACTCAGTGGCACTTATCTCTGAATAAACATGGACTGGATTATCCCATTAGGACTTGGCTATTTTTGAGTCTAACTAGCTAGGAATAGGTTGTCTCAGGATTGTTCTGACATTGCTGCTTTTGAATGTTGCCTGGCTAGACTTTTTTTCAGCCTAGGAGCAAAAAAAAAATCACCTTTTGGCAAGAAACTAGAAATTCATGCTTACAGCGACATGTTTCTAGCAAAAGTAGGAAGCATCAGTTCTGACTGATGCACTGAAGTAATGGCTACAACAGGCACATATTTCTCTCGCATATACCTCTTTCTCACTTACATAGACGCAGCTCCACCTCAGGGCACTCAGAATAGCAGCTCCACTATATCTGACTGTGCCTGAACCCGACCTTTCCCTGCATGAGCCAGATACAGAGGTCTAACAGGACAGATGCAGCCCACAGCAGGTGTTCCCATCCCTGCCCCAGAAGAGATTTTCCCATTGGGTTCTTGTGAAAACATCCAAGAATAGTAATCTTCATGAAGCAGCCCCAATAGCAGAGGGAGGGATGAAAAGTGGGGCCGTGTCATAGCTTTACTGAGAGATCAGTATCCGTTAACTATTTTCCAGTGGTTACCTCACTTCATCAGGCTCTGAAGGAGAAGCCAGAAGAATAGCTCTGGTCCTAGTTCCTTGTTGTGGCTCCACCTCCTCTCCGAATAGGTCTGTGGCCCTCCACCACACCCCTTCCTCTCTCCCTCTTTTCTTATCTCTGGTGCCTCTTAACATTGAATACTTAAGAACAGGATCTTTGCTTTATATTGTAAATTATCGGCATCTCGGGTCAACCAGACTATTCCATCTCTAACGATGGGGGGTGAGGTGTTACCCCCCGTTGATAGGGCTCGCAACTTGGGCATCCTCCTGGATTCACGACTCAATTTTGAAGACCATATAGGAGCCATGACCAGGGGGACTTTTGCCCAGGTTCGCCTGGTGCGCCAGTTGCGACCCTATCTGGACCGAGATGCCCTACACACAGTCACTCATGTGCTCGTGACCTCCCGGATAGACTACTGCAATGCTTTCTACATGGGGCTGCCTGTGAGGACCACTCGGAGGCTTCAGCTGGTGCAGAATGCGGCCGTGCGAGTTGTGATGGGGGTTTCCCGATACTCCCATGTAACACCTCTACTCTGCGAGCTGCATTGGCTCCCGGTTGCCCTCCGGGTGAGATTCAAGGTGCTGGTGATGACCTATAAAGCCCTAAATGGCATGGGTCCGGGATATTTAAGGGAACACCTGCTGCCGGCATCAAGCTCCCTTCATCCAGTGCGCTCGCACAGGGTGGGTCTTCTCAGGGTGCCACCGGTAAGAGATTGCCGGCGGACGACACCCAGGGATAGGGCCTTCTCTGTGGGGGCGCCTGCCCTTTGGAACCAGCTGCCAGTGGAGCTGAGGACTGCCCCCGACCTCCGTTCATTCCGCCAGGACCTGAAGACCTGGCTCTTCGAGCTCTCTGGCCCAGGCTGAGAATTCTAATTTTAGCTTTAATCTTAATTTTAACTGGGGTTTTACTTATGCAGGGACGAATATAATTTTTTAATCTATTTTTAACTTTTGTATCTTTGTTTTTTAATCACCCTGTAAACCGCCCTGAGTCCTTCGGGAAAGGGCGGTATATAAATGAAATGAAAATAAATAAATAAATAAATAAAATAAATTACTCTAGAGCCCCTTTGCATAAAAGTAGGGAAAAGGGAGTTTTAATTCTTTTCTAAAATAATCTGTGAATTTAAGTCAGAAATTAAATGATCTCATTGGGTTTGTGTTAGAGCTGGATTATTATTTTTTGGAAACATATACTAGACTACAATTTACGGTAGTCCCCATTTAGTAACCACAATCGGGACCAGCAGCCTGGTCATTAAACGACATTGGTAAGAGAAATTGCAACTATGCCTACAAATCTTACTTCAGTTGCCTTTGCTTTATTTACAAACCCGAGAAGAACATAAATGCAAGGACTCATCACAAAGTGACTTCTTCACTACTGGCATAATGACGAATGATCCTGAGACGAGGCTGACACTAAGCAAGCATTGCTTTTTTGGGAATTCCAGCCCCGATTCCCTTTATCGGTTTTACTGAGCCTTGTCTGCCTGGCAGGTGGTAGGGATCAGAAAAAAAATAATAGTACATTCAGACTTGCAGCAGTGTTCCCCCAAATGCATCGCCTTGACGCTTGTGGTGCTCCCCTGAATTTGCCACAATGCCAATCCTTGAACGCGGCCCAGCTACTTTTCCATCCAATAGCAAATTTTGTGGCTGGCCATAAACACGTGTTCAGTCAGTTTCTTCACCCACAGCCCTGTGCCTGACCCAGAATTTTAGGTGAGGATGGCTTGGTGCCTCTATACTTCCTTTTATAAAAGCAATCATAGTGCCGAGACAAGAATACTCTTGTATGTGTGTGCACGCACTCGCCTGGCCAATGACTTTCCCCTTGTTGGCCTGGCCATAGATTGCTGGTTGAAAGCACCAATATTTTTCCCAGGGGCTTGCTGGGTGCATTTAGTTCTTATGAGATTGCAGACTTGTGAGATGTAATGAAATGCAATGAAAAGCTCCAGCTGAGCCCTTCCACTACAGCTCCCCGGAGGAAAGACCTGAACTGCACACGCTTCAGCCTCCACACGCGCATTTGGAGAAGGGATGGAGGATGACACCATCATTCTTTTAGAAGCCTGAGAAAGAAGAAGGCGGAGAAGAGGATTGATTGCTTGTTTGCTTGATTAATTCAGGAACTTTGGAGTTACTCTTATTTGGTATCATTCCACCAGTCGGTCTGCTGCTCTGGTTGTATTAGAGGAGAGCAATCTTTTCACCAAGACCGAGGAGGTGACAGGCAATGCATTCCTCTTGCCTCGCATTTTTTGCCTGTTTTTTTCTTTGCATGACTGGTTCCTTCTCACTGAACGTTATCCGTTCCACTTAAAATCTTGCACCATTTATTTCCTCAAGCTTTTATGGTTCCTTTCTTTCTTACTTGGATCCACCGCACTGAGTTGCCCTGTGTAGCTCCTAGGCAAAGCTAAATACCCTACGCTTCCTTGCTTACCTGCTTGCTTGCTGAGCTCCTGGCACACTAAAGAGGTTCAACTCTGTAAGGAATCTTAAAAATTATAGAGAGTTCACTTCAACACCAGGACCTGCAGCATATTATTTGTCGTTGTTTTTTTCTTTAGCAGAATGAGCTCAATGGATTCACTAGCAGCAGTTCAAATGTAGGATCATTTGTTGCCCCGCAAAAGAGCAGGTTTAGACAGTTGAAAAATCGTTCAAAGTGGGAGGTAAGAGGGTGATATTGAGTTGCCCAAGCTGCCAGAGAAATGCAGAATTGCTTACACACAGAAGCTTTTGTTCAGACTATGATAGGTGGCTTCTTTGGGTCTTAAATTTACCTTCCATTGGGGATGTCAGCTTGTGTGAAGTTGCTGCTTCCGGATAAAGTAAGATGTTCAAAATAACAAAATAGTGAAAAAAGAAGCTTTTGGCAGCACCAAATGAAGGGACTGTGCTGTATACCTGCTCTTATCTGCACCTTTCGGAGAAAAATATCTGCATATCCCGCTTTGGTTTCTACCTGACGTTGTACTTCCTTGCTTAAGTTAGTCCATAAATTAAATTTTATACTGAGTGGAAGGTTCAATACCTTGAGAATTCAGTTTCACTGGAACAATAGTTTTGGAAGAGATGGGCCATGTCTGGTGACATTGCAGAAACTGGAGACTCTGAAACTTCCAGTTGACAAGAAGTGGAGTTGTAACATCCTGCATAACTCCTTGTTCATCCCTTCTGATTAGAACAATGCATTGAAAACTAAGTGAATTTGTGCAGTTCCTTGGCATATGAATTCCAATTATGTAAAAGAGTCAAATTATTTTGACTGCTGTGTAAATTTATTTTGGATGTTTTTATTGTTTTTATAGTTTTGGAATTGCAAGCCACTCAGAGTCATTTGAGATGGGTAGCTATAAAAAGGTAAAGGTTCCCCTGCATGTGCGTGCTAGTCGTTTCCAACTCTAGGGGCCGGTGCTCATCTCCGTTTCAAAGCCAAAGAGCCAGCGCTTGTCCGAGGACATCTCCGTGGTCATGTGGCCGGCATGACTAGACGCCAAAGGCGCATGGAACGCTGTTACCTTCCCACTGTAGTGGTCCCTGTTTTTCTACTTGCATTTTTACGTGCTTTCAAACTGCTAGGTTGGCAGAAGCTGGGACGAGTAACAGGCGCTTACTCTGTTATGCGGCACTCGGGATTCGACCCGCCAAACTGCCGACCATCTGATCTATAAGCTCAGCGTCCTAACCCACTGAGCCACCGCGTCCCTTTATGGATAGCTATAGAAAATGAATAAAAATATGAGGTGAATAAATAAATATGAGACAAATATATCTGGATTATATCACCATTCATGCTATTAAAATAAAGTAATTCTGGCAATAATAATAAAATGTTAAGAACTGAAAGGGAGCTTAAAGATTGCCGAGTTCAGACTAACCAATGGAGGAATCCATTACTGCAGTATTCATGACAAATGGATTTTGACACCTCCAGCAAAGGACAGTCCTTCCTATTAAGAATTTCTTCTGGTGTCCAATCAAAATATGCATCCCTGTATTTTGCACACATTGGTCCTGCTTCTGCCTTTGGATTGTTCTCCGTTCATTGTTCCATATCTTGGGATAATCCAAACCAAGTTGCAACAAGGAGCTGACTGATCCTCAGCTTTAACATCCTGGAGAAACAGCTGGTCAGCTTATGATTGTAAATCCAGGACCTTTGGAGACCCTCCTGGCTAAACTAGGGGGTGCAATGGCCTTGAAGGGTTGGACTAGGTGTTCCAATTCGGCCAATGTCCAGTTGATAATTGCAGCTGAGTAGTGTATCACTGAGACTGCCCATGTATTAATGGCTTTAATTATATTTCCACCATTCAGTTTTGATTTTAGTATTTTGCGGACTCTCCTGATGTATTCCTTTTGTGTTGACTCTTTGACTTTTCCATTCAAGATGTTATCTGCTTCCAATATGCCTAGGTATTTGTAACCATCATCCTTTGCTAGTGCTTTCATAATACTTCCGTTTCCCAGTTCTATTCCTTCTATTTTTCCCATTTTTCCTCATTGCATGGATAATACAGCACATTTTCCATGTCCAAAGTCCATTCTGATGTCGCTGCTAAACAACTACTACTACTACTACTACTACTACTACTACTACTATTATTATTATTATTATTATTATTATTATTATTATTATTATTATTATTATTATTATTTTGTCAAGGTTGCAGACCCCTGAACTAGTTCTATGTACTATGTACCTGTTTTCATAGATTTTTTTTAAAGTTTATTGATAAAATGAATGGAAGGGAAATTACCATAATCTCCAACAACAAAACATACTGTATATTGAAGGCCTCAGATTGGGGGAAGGCAGATTTAGGAATTGGTTAACAAAATTATTTTATGTGCACATCCTAAAATCTTGGCAGAAAGTGCTTTTGTCCTCACAGGAAACAAAGTTCTGTTGTGTCACCGCATTTAGGCCATGCCTAGAAGAACCTGTGCATAACTGCATTCGGCTGCCCTTTCTGTGTCCAAAATATTCACGGATAGACTGCAGGTTGTTATCTGGAGGAACTTTCTTTTATCAGCTCAGGTCTCCTCTGGGAAAAGGGGGTTCAAAGCAAAATAAAGAAAGGTAAGGTTGTTTAAGGTCTTCTATGCCAATGGTTTTCAACTCATTCTACCCCTCCCATATCACTTCCCATTCTCCCAACGTTGTTGCAAACTCCAGAGCTAACATATTTTCGAAAGGGCCCAACTGAGGAAAGAAAACTGCTCAGGAATTGTTTGAACTGGAGAACTGGCAAGGAGGAAAAGGGTTACAGGGAAACTGAGTTCAGGGGAAACTCTGCTTTTCCTTTCAAGAATCTCATGTGAAAGCAGCTTTTTCACTCAGAGAAAGAAGATGAGGGCTCATTGGGCTTGCATTTGCACATAACATATAGCTAGGTGTATGACACTGCCCATTAAGATTTGGTATTCTGAAAGCCAGTCTACCCAATCATAACTGCATTGCTAAGGCAGTTCCATTTTGGCGCTCTGTGTGTGTGTGTGTGTGTGTGCGCGCGCGCACGCACACACACACACACACACACACACTTTGTTGTAAGAATTGTGATGAGTTCCATCATGAGAAGGAGAGCTGTGCCCATTTCAGAAATCTTTCAGAAGTGCTTTGGGCTATACCTGAGCATAAAACCTGCCTGCTATTAATTAAAGGAGTCATGTCTTTGGGGGAAGGAATTCTGGATGAGCTGCACAGTTCAGCATAATGAGGCTGATTTAATTAGTGGCAAAGAAATTCTGCAGTTACACGAGGACCAAAGTTCTTCTTTCCAGACTATTTTGGAATTATTCAGAGGCATGATGAGAATACTATTTTATAGAATGACAACTTGCACAAGGAACCATTTTGAGTCCATAGTCCTATTGTCTCTGAGTACTGTAAATCAGGGCTTTTTTTCTCATAGAACGCTCAGAACGGAGTTCCGGCACCTTTTTTGGATGGAACCTTGTAGGGTAGGCAAGGCGGGTTGTATGACATGTGTGAGTTCCGGCACCTTTTTCTTTTACAAAAAAAGCACTGACTGTAATGTTAGATATCAAAATAATAAAGTATGTGTGGATAATTCAGCCTCCAACATTAGAGGGCAGTTGTTCTAATTTGGGATATAAATGGGTTTGTTTAGCACCACAGAATTCCATGCTTATTTGTAGAATAATAGTTTTATTTTGTCAAAAGAGCCACCTGGGACTTTAAAAAAAATGTCTTATTGATTGGCTCATTTTTCATTTCCTTTTTAGGATACAATTAACACTTTGTTTGCTTCTACTAAAATATGTGATCTCAACTGAGTCACTAGCTTTACCACATATTGAAAGACACAGAGATAATGATTCTCACAGGGAAGGCATTCTTACAATACGGAGTGATGCTTTTCCCCCTCCTTATGTTAATGGTTTCACGCTAAATCTCTGCAGAGCAGAGCTTCCGGAGCCTTGGCCTTATAGGACTCAAAAGAAGCACCACGGAAAATGGATAGGATAGGAGGAGGGTGATCTGAAAGTGCCAGCCTCCCAAGATTAAAATGAAAAAGCATGTCTCAAAATGTATTAAGAAACAAAGGAGCAACAAGGTATAGGGAATTGGTGCAGTTGTGGGAATGTCTGAGTACACTGCGTGCAGCATGATGACAACCCCAAATTTCTTCTTCCTGGCTTCAGATTTTACTTCTTACAGTAGTACCTTTATACTCCACCGCTTTGAAACTCATTGAATTTTATACTCAGTGCATTTTGATGCGAAAATGTTGTCCTGCTACTCATTGTTTGGTACTCAATGCACAAGCTAGAACATTCTGTGTCGGCTGCCTTGTGATTCACTACATCATTGCTTATGGGAAAAAATTGTTTGGTACTCATCGTTTGTTTTGCTACAATGAGTAGCAAGGTACCACTGTATTGTCTGCTCTCTGATCCTTTGTAAGAAAAAATGCCAAAGATTGAACTCAGACCTTCTGATTACAGAGCGTTTACACCAACATTGAGCTATTATCTGTCTTCCTACACATCCTAGAGTTGTCTAGCCTCTAATAGTACCATAACGTCAGCAGGTGGCAACATCCAGGAAAGCTTGGATGACCTGAAAAAAATAAGGGTTGGATTTGGTTAGTTCTTGAAATGGGAGATCGCCAAGATATTCCAGAGCTGTAGAGATCCAGGAAGAAGGCAATTCTGGGCAACCCTCTATCAGATGTTTATCGAAATACAGCATTATTTCTATAATTTCAGTAAACCGTGGCCACAGCTTAAAGTCTGTATTTATGGGGGCATAATTGAAAATTGAAAATTCTGCCTCTGCCATTAATTCCTTATGTAGCTTTAAGGTTGTCTTCCATCTTTAAAGTAGGAATAATACTGAAGTATTGTTTTTTTTCTGATTAGTGAGATGAAGATGGTGTACTTGAAAGAGTATAACATGATTATTATTAGTGATGGATTATAAATTAAAAGGGTACAATTTAGTCAATTTTTCTGGGTTTCAATATTTGGATCAGAAATTCAGTGTTGTTTAAACAGATAGGTGTGTGGAACTAAGTGCTCAAAGAGACTATTATGGAAGTAAAGAATGGGAAGGGAGAGGGGAAGGGAATGGAATTACAGGTAGTCCTCACTTAGTGACCATTTGAAGTTTTGATCTCCCACCCAAAAGCTACTTACAACCCAGTTCTGGAGTTCCAGCAGCAACCAGTTTCAAGCAAAAAATGACTATAGAAATCCATTGACTTGCTTTACTACATTCACTTTTACAACTGCTGCACAAAAGATAATAAAATCGGGTTGGTCACATGACTTATGGCAGAAATTCCATGGTCTGTTACAGTCACAAGTTGAGGACTACCTGTACTGCACTAGAATCTGTGCATCTCTCCGAGACTGCAAAATACCAAGACTCATTTCAAAGATTCTGTGTTGGTTGTTAAGGCAGCAAGCTTAGTAAACTCTCTCAAATAATACAGAGGAATTGTTGACTTAGAAGACATCAAATATAGATATCTGTAAGGTCATTATGTTTTTCCTTGAGATTACCTCAGATAATTGTCCCGTTTCTTCCCCACCCTCTCTCTCCTTCCAGAACCTTCCGAGAGAGGTACAGAGAATAGCATGGCAGAGGTCCTGCCTAGAGATGGGCAGTGCTAAGGAGACAGAGGCTCTGCAGTTGCTGAACCAAGAAGCGGTTCCAGGAGATGCTCACAAGCTCACCCCCAGCTCACCTTGTGGTTGTAGAAAAATCAGCTACCTCCAAAATGTCAACTGTGAAAGTGGAGAGTTCACCATGAGGAACTGCTGTGTAAATGAACTCAGCACCAAAGACAGCAGCCAAAAGGTCACCATGGTGGATAACCCAAACCAGAAAGAGAAGGCTCAAGCGGTAGATCCACTTGCTGCTGCTGAGCCCCCCATTCTAAAAAACACAGGTGTTGGAGGAACTCCCCCCGAAGCAAAAGAAGAGGTAGCAACCTGTCATGAGTGGAAACAGAACAGTAATCAGGATGAGAGCCTGAAGGAGATCTCAAATAGCACAGCGACCATCTGCAGCCCTCTGGAAAAAAAAGTTAGCCCTGTTGCTGGAGAAGCATGTAGGCATCTTCCAACAGAGCCCTGCCTCAAAGGGCCCAATAAAGACTCATCCAGTGCACCAATCTCCCTGAAACATGTTGCATTTCTTGAACCCACCACAGGTAAAGCTGAGGAGGAATGTATCCAAATAAAAACAGTTCATTCCAAGATGGGTCCAGCACTTCCTTCATGTCAGCAAAACATAAGCCAAGGGGAGCCTCTTGCTTCTAAAGGAGATAAATCACACTTTAGCAGTGCTATTAGTGAAGCTATGGAATACAGGAAAGAAGATTCTAGAAGTTTCTCTGGGTCAGAAACTATGAAGGAGCCCATTCTGGAACCCTCTAAAGCTGAAACCACATCAGAGAAGTCAGACAAGCCTGTTGTGGCAAAGAATCAGTTGAGTGATACTGAGGAAACGAGGGTCCCTGTTGCAGAAACTCACCCACCTGGAAGCTCCTATAAAGTGCCAGAAGTCCTTGTTACCAGCATTTCTTATGAAGTCAAACATCAAGGCACGTCAGGTGAATTAGAATCAAGCCCAGCTGAATCCATGGAAGAGAAGACAGGGCACAGGGAACCAACAATCTCCAGCTGCAAAAACGAGGACCGAGCTCATGAAAAAAAAGTGAAAATGATTAGCATAGCTACAAGTGAGGACCATACCACCAAGGAGGAGACGGCGTCTGTAGAACTTCTTGCCCAGGCATGCGTATTGGAAGTCGCACACCCCCAGCATGATGCTGGAACTCAGGTTGATAATCGGGTATCTTTGGTGTCTGTAGCCGTCAGCCCTATTAATCCACCCGATGGCTCTTCAGCTTTCACATTTCATACAAGAGGTTTAGGGGCTTCTTCTCTGAAAAGTCCTGGTCCAGAGGAGAAACCCACGAAAAGGGATGTGGAGATGCAAGTGTCCATCCCAGTGGAGACCAGATCAGTGGCCACAGGACCCATGACTCCGGTAACCAAATCCCCTCAATCATCCTATCCTGAAGTGCACATTAAGGGTGCACAGGACGAGACATCAGAGCCAATACGAGAAGTCAGCTGGGATGAAAAGGGGATGACGTGGGAAGTATATGGAGCCTCCATGGAGGTGGAAGTGTTGGGAATGGCCATACAGAAGCATCTGGAGAAGCAGATTGAAGAACATGGTCGGCAGATGGTGATGACTCCCCAAAGTACCCGCTCCAGTTCTGTCAAGGCTGCGTCACGCAAGGGTGAGATCAAGAGGCAGCCCAGTGTGTTCCGGGCACTCCTACAGAACGTGCGACGGCCGCGCTGCTGCTCTCGTGGAGGCCCAGCTGTGGAGTGAAATGTGGTCTTGTCATTTTCTTGGGTTTTTATTGTAACTGGAAAATGCAAATATTATGTAGTTTCTCAGGCAAGGTGGGGGGGGAATGATCCCTTTTTAATATTTTGAAACTGTAATGTTATGGCACCTCTATCTACTGCTCTTCAAATGGCATATTTTAAAGATATTGGCAAAGTACTAAATTACAAGGTTGATAAGTTTGGCTGAAGAGCTTTGAGCCCTGCCCAACAATAGGTGTCTTCATATACACCTGAAGAACTTACACATTCCTGAGAGCAGTGCTCATATCTGCTGCTTGCATCCAGAGTGCAGTTTTCATGCCGGATATATAGTCTCCACAGTGACAAAATGCAGAACTCTCAACAACCTATTTACTATAGGATGGAGAGCATCCTTGGGCTTTTACTGCCCAAGTGATAACAGCCCTCTGATAGCCCACATTTGTCATTTTTTTAAAAAATTCACACAATAGATCACACAGATCTCTGAAACAAAGCCATCTGAGATATAAGGAATGGGATTGGCCACATTTAAGTGTTTGGGATCCACAAACAGAAGAAGCTATCCATTTAAATGAAGCGTGTTTTAAAACAAGCACTTTGGTTTTGACCCACTCCAGAATCTTTCTTGGTCCCGTTGCTGAACCACTGAAAGACCAACGACAGGGACAACCGGTTTACCCAGATAAGTAGATCCACGCGCATGCAGGTTGCTCCACTTGGAGGTCTCCTAGTGCTGTTGTCAAAAACCATTATGTAATTCTTATTTTCTTCTTTAGCAGATGGTTGTTGTTAGTAATGGTCGTAGTAAGAAAAAGGCAGTATTAATAAAAATGTAGGCATAGTTCTTTGGATTCTTCCTCCTGTAATCCGGAGGATGCCATTATTTGATTCCGTAACAGTCTATAATGCAGCAAAGTAGGAGCCACAACTAAACATTGTCTGTTACATATAAATCCTCTTAACACACACACTGGTTCTTTTAGCATACCAGAAACCTATTTTTCATAGCCGTTAATGGTTAAGCTTTCTTAGTTCTCTCTAGGAGTAACTCAAATGGGAAAGTGCTTTTCTAAAGAGAATGGAGCATGACTGGATTGCTTACCATAAATGTATATTTTGCATTTACTTTGATCCAAAGAAACTGAATCTGGGGCCGCATAATTGCAAATCTCAAGTTCTAAGCATCGTTGCTTAAAAATAACTTTCTATTTCTTAGAGCAGATGTTGAATGGTCCAACATCAAATATTCAGTGCAAACATACTTCGCCTAATTCCTAAATCACTGGGGCTACCCTTTCCTTAACTACAAAATAAAGTCCTTTCTGATTTCAAATATATTTATCCATTCAGAATTAAATTCATTCCCCACCTTTCTGTTTACAATATTCAAGCACTTGAGGTGACTTGTAGTTTAAAAATTACAGAATATTACACATAATAAAACCCAGGCAATTAAATTCAAAATCAGTTTTACTTAAATCAACTAACTGTTGAAAAACTGACAAAGACAATAATGTTCTTTTTCCGTTTATACTTTTCTCTGGGAGTCCTGTAGTAAAAGGCCCTCTCCCATCTGCCTGGGAGAGGAGCTTCCCCTGGTAATGTAATAATAATAATGAATAAAGTTGTAAGGGACCTTGGAGGTCATCTAGTCCAATGCCCTGCTCAGGCAGGAAACCCTATACCATTTCAGACAAATGGGCGGGTTCAAAGCCTGAGAGTTAGACACGGAAGCCAGAGAAAGGGATTGAGTAGCTCCTTTGCCCCTTAAAAATAAAATTATAAACGTTTGGTTTCCTAGAGAGGATCAAGATTTAGTTCTTAGGGAATCAGATCCCTGTCAAGGCTTGGTCCCAGTTTCTTTGCCATCAGTGATTTTCTTTGGTAAGCACGCACATATTTCTCAAATGCAATTCCTCTCGGCAAAGCTGTCCCAATCCTTTAGAAATCTTTTTGTTTCTGTACCCTCCAACGAGGGTAGCATGAAAAGAGAGGGCCGCTTAGCAGACAGTCACTGTGTCTGCTTTTAGGCTAAGCAGAACAAGCGTATTTAGTGTTGTAAGCAGTGTGCATGCTGAGTATTTTCTCACAGTGCCATTTGATTGATGGGGTAAGGACCAGCAACCTTACTTCCTAAATTACTGACAGTCATGCTGTTTCATCCCATAGATCCAAAACAGGACCTTTGTTTTGCCGCAACAAACTTGTATGGCTGCACCTCTTTGATATAGCTTGGAAAGATCAAGCTCTTGAAGTCTTTGGAGGTAACTCGTAGGGGATTAGCTTTAGAGCTAGAAGGCTGAGTGGGCAATTTTCTCAGTATAATGCAGAATGTCAACTCTTTCAAGACCCCTGAAGATCTATTTTCTTCACAATCCCCATCCTTTAGGAAACAAGGCCATGCTTTTCACAGCTGGTAACAGTTACTCCTGGGCTTTCCCTAGGAGTAACTCAAATGTTACTCCTAGGCAGTATGTACAGTATATGAGCCTCTAATAATTGGGAGTAAAAACATTGATACCCTGAATACTAACCAACTGTGCTCTTCAGTTTGGGGTTTGTCAAAGGTCTCCCATCTTCAGCCTTCCTTGATCACATGTTATCTAGCATATTAGATAACCATTCCCATCAGTTTAGTCACACTGATAGCAGGTGATGGGACTTGTGAACCAATACTGAGGGGTTTTTAATTTTTAATTGGATTTTAGACTTAATTTTTAGGGCTTAAATTTAATTACTGTTTTAACTGATTTTAACTTTTGTATTTTATGTTGTAATTGCCTTGTAAACCGCCCTGAGTCCTACAGGAATAGGGCGGTATATAAACTCAATAAATAATAATAATAATAATACATCTAGAAGCCCTTTTCAAAATGGCTTAGGAAAGCAAAACCCTGCTGCACTGTAGAACAAGCAGTTGCTACTGCGCTTCTTATTTATTTGTCCATTCCACACAGACAAGCTTTCCTCCTGTCATGTTATTTTTCTGGCCAATAACATTCCTCTACATCATCTCATATATCATCCAATGAAACAATTTCAAGCAAATCACCCAATTCGTGAAGTATGATTCACATCTAGGGATGTCCATCATTTTGGATCTGAAACAAAAATGGTGAGGCGTAATTGGCAGGGCACACATGCCACACCTGTTGGTGTCGCCTTACGGAAGCTGCATCTTTTCTGGGTTTGCAAGGTGGCCATACAATACCAGAAAAATATGGCTGAGTGGAGGCATTTAGGCCGACTCAAATCACCTTCCTGCATGTTATTGATGACTCCTTAAAACATATTTTCCTTGATTACCATACAATATAAGCCCAAACCAAAGATGCAGCTGCTTTAAGGAGGGACTTTAAAGAGATAGGGTGTGCATACCGTACCTACTTTGAAGCCACTTTTTTTTTGACGGCATCAAAACATTGCACATAGTTTCTTTTTGGGTACAAGAATTACCTTAGTACAAGTATGGGTTTATATTGTATTTAGTTTTGCACTGAAGGTGCACAATTTAGAGCAGGCGTGTCCAACATGCAGGCTGCATGCAGTCCTGGACAGCTACTAATGTGGCCCCAAAACCCCTAAGGTTTGTTATTTATATAGACTAACTGTATTATATATTTTATATGTGGCCCAAGACAATTCTCTTCACTCGATGCAGTCCAGGCAAGCTAAAAGATTGGACACGCCTCATTTAGAGTGATAGTTCAAAAGAAACAGAGCTTGTTCCTAAGGCAAAAGAAAAATGTAGACAAAATATATAATCGCCCTTGATCTGCATAGTATCAATAGCCTCCTCAGGCCTAAGGTCTGTGCCTCTTGCAAGTCAAAACTTGCAAGATGTTGAATTGATGGTGGGTTCTCTATATGGGCTTGGACCTCTTGCATCTTGACTGGCTGGTAAGCATCACTGAAGCCCATGGATGTTGTTTTAGATCCTATACCAGGGTCCTGAGACCACCAAGCAAACCATTTGCCTGAGAAACTAATCCTTGGGAAGAATTCATGTCTTGTAAGCAAATGGGCGGCTTGATGTGCATCTTGTATGCACTTGAATGCATGTACATATGTATCTTTGCCTCTTTGCAGTCTACACCGTTTTCTCTACAGAACAAAGAGGTTCATTGCCACCTGAAAATTGGCAAGTGTTATATTCCAGATTTTTTTTTCAAAGGGTTTGTGGGGGCTGAAATATTTTATTCATATGTGTCAGGATATGGGGACTTAAAATTATTTACTCTGGACCAAATTCTTTTTTTTCTTGATGTTGCCATTCCTCTTTTTTATCTCCTTCATTTTTCTTCTGTTACTAATATTCGTACTGGGGATGTGGGATTTTGTACTTTTCCCGTATGTGGTATAATCTGAGCAGAGATGTGTCTGACAGAAATAACTGATAAATTGAAAAGAAGATGGTAATGTGGGGAAGACCCAGTTTATTTTTTTTCTTTTTGATGGTAGTTCTCCAGATAGCTACATCCGCTATCATTTCAAAGGAGCTTCCAGTGGGAAATATAGTGCCAAAAATCTATTTTTAATTGTGTAGAAGAATACTATCCTAACTTTTGCCAGAAAATAACATTTTAATTTTCACTTTCTATTGTGATATTTTTTTTCCTGTCTGGGCTGTGCTACTTAGCTGTTGTTAAAGGGGGGGGGGAAATGAACAGATCAGATTTGTGCATCATGAAAAGTAAGCAGAGTTCTTCTGCTGAATTTTCTTCTTCAGGAAGTCCTCCCATGAAAGAAAGGGGAACACTGACCATTATACTCTGAATGGAGATGCTCTTTGAGTCTAGATAATGGAGGGTATGTCCAAACGGAAAGACTTTTTGTGTCTCTCTAGTTGATTGACAACATGCAGCACCCATTCATTTATTCAGACTGTGAATGGATTGACTCCTTCCTTCCTTCCTTCTTTCCTTCCTTCCTTCCTTCCTTCCTTCCTTCCTTCCTACCTTCCTTCCCTCCCTCCCTCCCTCCCTCCCTCCCCAAAAAATATGTTTCTTTTGCAGTGTTACATGTTTAATGAATCCTACTTGAACTTCTGATTGGAGTATAAAAACCTCTTCACCGAACCCTCAAAAGCCAGGCTGCATTGTGTTCCCATGATACAAGAATGTGTTTCCTTCTGATAACTGGGAAAAGCTTTCTGAACGCTGGCTTTTCCCCAGACAGTGAAGATTAACTCATTTGCAGAGTTGAGGTGGTGGTGGTGGTATTATTCATCTCTAAGTAGCTTTTAAAGCCTTTGTAAACAATGCAAGCATAGGAATAGTTTGGCTGTCTGCTATCCTGCACAAGAGAGAGAGAGAATCTATGCCAGATTTCTCCAACCCGGTGTTCTCCAGAGATGTTGGACTACAGTGCCTATCATCTCCCACTAGCGTTGCTCTTGGAGAGCATCTGGCTGATGGAAAAGTCTAGGCTTGCAATGGCTTTTAGCAGGCATTTGCCGAAGTACAAATGTTAGCACTAGGTTTGAGACACAGGGAAATGTTGAATTGCTGCACTGACTTAGCAACAACACTGCCTGCATAAAGCTATACCTAAAGTGTATCGGGCTGGCAAGCTCTCCTCAATACATTAAGCAGGGCTTTTGGAAGACATGCTGGAGGATGGGCTTATCCTTCAGCCAGCTGCGTTCCTAGGCCCCCAGAGTGCTCAGTGTTCACAAGTAGCCTTCCAGTTGCAAGATGCAGAGCTAGGTTGTCTTGAGATTTCACTTGCCTTGCAGATCAGAGAGCCTAGCACAGGCACAGGGTTATTGCTACCACCACATTCAGCTGAGACTCAAGACATGCAAGAGAAGAATTGGGGGAAGAGGCATCCAGCCTGGAAATACAAGTCTTTGTGGTGAAATCTACAAACCCCGCGGCAGCATGCCTAGAATGGGAAGTGCTGCTGAGGCACCAGCCAATGGACTTCCCCCTGCTCCCTCCTCAGAATAGAGGGGAAACCTTACAGAACCACTGGAGAACCTTCCCACGTCCTGCTTTGTGTGCTGTTCTCAGTATGGTGTTTACGTGCCATATGGATTTATAGTACCAAGCAACGCTGAATTGTTAAAAGAGTAATTTTGCCTTTTCTTTTTTTCCCCCTTTCTTTATATCTTTAGGGTACTACTTGTAAACTTAACTGTTGGATAATAAATTTTTCTCCAAAATACCCAAACAAACCCAACACAACAATGAACATTTTCTGCTCAAAAAGATTTATTTGTGTTTGTCAAGGGGTTGGGAGGAAAGGGATGGCTTTCCTTTATAGGAGTGAAATTCTGAATAGTCTCCTTGCTGAGAATGGTGAAAATTGGGTTGAAGGGCTCTCAAACGTGATCCCTTGGCAGGTTCTCAAAAGGGCTGGAGAACAATCATCTTTGCAACCTTCAAGAAGTTCTTAAAATTACAAGTTTATCCTCTGTTCAAGAGACAAAAAGCAAACACCACACTCGTACCATAAGATAGTCCACGTTGGACAGCATTTCAAATTCATATAGACACTACAAATGGAACATTTCCATTTTCCTTGTACCTACAAGTTACACTGATACCAGGCTAAAAAAAAATCCCAAAAACATTTTCCTTTCTCATAGTAAAATTAAAAATACAAGACTAAGAATTGTTTGTTTTCTTACGATACCTAAAAAGGAATTGCCTTATTCTTTCTCATAGTGGCATAGTTGCTAACCAACAATTAACCAAAAAGTGAAAACACATAATAAGGTGTGTTTCCTGGCATTGTTCTAGCTCATTTCCAAGCATCTTAATAATAAAGGTTTAGAGATTAAAAAGTTTTGGTATTATCACTACTTTGTGCAGAAGCTTTAAGAATGGGGTGGGGGGGGAGACCAATTGTACTGGATTATTTTTGAAGATAAAGAGTTTCCCGTGAAAACCATCATCTGGACATCTTTGCTCTATTTGTAGTAAAGTAGCAAGAGACCTACGTCTTCTCCAGCAATGGTGAGATGGGATGACAAGAAACTAATAGTGTCTATAAGTTAGTTGTGAGTTATTGATTACATGGACAAGTTCATGCGTCACTGGCCCAAAGTCATTCTGTCACATCCCATTAAACCACGATCAGAACTCTTAGTGACCAGCTTGGTGGAGCAGTGGGCTAATGCCTCCTTAAGTAACACCAGCTGCCTGCAATTAGTGCAGGTTCGCATCCCACCAGGCTCAAGGTTGACTCAGCCTTCCATCCTTCCGAGGTAGGGAAAATGAGGACCCAGATTGTTGGGGGCAATTAAGCTGACTTTGTAATAATGCCGCTTGGGGTGTGTGTGAAAGCCCTAACAAGCAGGCATATACATGGAATGAAGGTTACTGCTAAGCTTGTAAGCCGCCCTGAGTCTTCGGAGAAGGGCGGGATATAAATGGAATAAAAATAAAATAAAAAATAAATAGTCCAATATTTTCAATCACATCGTTACCACTATCTTCATACTAAACTGTTCTTCTCTGTCTTGTCTCTATTGAAGCATTTTGTTTTATTGAATACCCTAACAATTTTGTGCGGTAGCCACATATATGTATCTTTCAGTTGGATTCCTAAGCCCCCAGGGTGCTGGACCTCATGGCCCAAGAAGCTTCTTCCAGCTCTCCAGTTCCATAATCTTGTTGAGTCTGATCTTTGCTTCTAGTTTAGAGCAGATGTACAGTTTACGGTACAGAACTTGAGTTAATTCAGGCCACAGAGAAGCCAATATTCCAATGTTTTACAATTTATTTCATTAGTATTTCAGCATCTTCAGGTCAAAGCTGCTATACATTTGGGACATTGCTTTGCCAGAAGGAAATGGGCACAGTCATATTTCTGTAGTATCCAAGGAAGCGTTTCCAAAGTCTAGAGATACATTCTTGGAGTTCCCTTGCTGCAGTGGCTTGTTCTTCCTATGACTGTCTAAAGCAGTTTTCAAGGGCTCTTCCGTATTGTTTATTTCCCACTGAGCATCTGCTTTGTCCAGCTGGAAATAGTAAAATATTTAAAAATTATTGTTTCTGTGGATGACAAGTGATGGATAACAACAGTTTTGGATCACCACACAATATAGACACCCTATCCCAGGCTTTATTAGTCTTTGAGATCTGGATATTTAAAAAAATAGCCACTTTCTACATTTTTCTTCTATCCACCAGCTCACATCCTTATATACTGTATAATAATAATAAGAAGAAGAAGTTGGAAGGGACCTTGGAGGTCATCTAGTCCAACCCCCTGCTCAGGCAGGAACCCTATACCATTTCAGACAAATGGCCGTCCAGTCTCTTCTTAAAAACCTCCAGTGTTGGAGCATTCACCACCTCTGGAGGCAGGTTGTTCCACTGGTTAATTGTTCTAAGTGTCAGGAAGTTTCTCCTTAGTTCTAGGTTGCTTCTCTCCTTGACTAGTTTCCATCCGTTGCTTCTTGTCCTGCTTTCAGGGGCTTTGGAGAATAGCTTGACTCCCTCTTCTTTGTGGCAACTCCTGAGATATTGGAACACTGCTATCATGTCACCCCTCACCCTTCTCTTCATTAAACTACACATACCCAATTCCAGCAACCGTTCCCTATATGTTTTAGCCTCCAGTCCCCCAATCATCTTTTCTGACAGCAAATTGATAGCAGAAAGATGGGAATATGCAATTGTTGAAGTTGCTGCTTCTGTTGTATCATAAAACTGCTATCTCCAACATGGTACTCTCCAAATGAACTGAGAGTGCATCTCCCAGAATCCCTAGCCTTTGTCTACAATAGTGACAAATTCTGGAATTTGTATTCCCAGCCCACTTATAGGATCCCAACTTAGAGAAGATTGTTAAGTATGTGAAAAGCATTTTCTTTGGGTGGGGGTTGATCCAGAACACGAGGCTTTTAGAGCACAGCACAGCAGAGATGAATGTGTGTCTTTCCAAATACACACTTGGCCATCTGGTATCCTTGTAAACAGCCAAGCACAGTGTAGACATAGCTGTGATTGTGTGAGCGTAGGGCAGAATTATTTATCATGCCATTCCTTGTAAAGACTGGAAAGGCCTAACAACAGAAGTGATATAAAAATTGAGCAGCACAAGCCCAAACTCTTCATGAAGATCAGATTATCAGTAAGAGGTGAACCAGAGAGATGGGCGTACAGATAGCTGCATCCTTATGGATAATTTCATCTTCATGAAGAGATTGGGATAACCCACAAATCTTGTTCCTCTGATGCTGGCTTTGTAAGTTACAGAAATTCAAAAGTTGTGATTTGTACACTATTGTTTATATGTTATGAACCAAACTACTCAGTAACTTAACCACAAAGTGTGAATCCAGCTTATTTAGCAGTCCTTAAGGTTTTGTCTAACAGGGCAGAGATTCTGCCCAAAACAGAAAAAGCCTTTGTAAATAAAGGCCAGGACAGCAGATATTTTCCGTTTATCATTGTATGTGTTAATCACAAATCAAGCAGAAGGTGAAAGTAAGGCTTGACTTGCCACCCAGGAATGTAACGATAATGTAACTCAGTTTCAATACTTTCCATATACGAAAATCTCTTATTACTTTTTAAAAAATCCCTTATAAATGAAAGAGCTTAAGTTAGTAAAGCAAGTAATATATTTACTTCGAACAAAAGATACCCTACCCAAAAATATTTATCATGCAAAAAATGTGCAATAGTGAGAGGGGTCTTACTTTCAGTTTAGCAGGAAATGAGTCATGTGAAGCATCAACCATATTTTCATCCAGAGAATTCAGGCTGTAATACAAAAAGCAGTTTGATTGGCCTAGGAACTATTTGTCATCTTAGCTGCAAGTCTCCATAACCCCATTATTGCCTCCACCCATTCTGGAGACCCATTTGGTTTCTAATTTTTAGCACATATGGAAAATTCGACACCTCAATGCCAAAAGTAATGTGGGGGGAGGGTCAAAGAGATTTTAGGAACTGCACAAGATAAGGCTTTGAGTAAGTAAAGCAATCACTTCAGCATTAATCAGTATTTGCATAGATGGTGATTAATTAAAGATTAAGTTCATCATACTACCTGGCCACTTCAGAACTGGCATTTTCCTCAAAGCCAAGGTTCACAGAAGGATCCAAGGAGAAACCAAGCACAGGATTAGCCCTGCAGCAGAATGTTTTACACAAAAATGTCTTATGTATCAGAAATGTAACCAACCCTATGCCAAGCAGAGACTGCCATAATACATCATTTGGCAGCAAACATGCCCTACAGCTGCTCTTGTGTATGCCACAAGCTATACACCATCCGTTCAAACAGCCAAGGTGACATGCAAAGGGACTGACTAAAAATTTAATTTTCCACAATGTGGATTACCTTCCAACCAAGCAATAAGCAACTGCTATCCTAATTTTGCCCTCCTAAAATCAGTTTGAAGCCTGAAAGGGAGAGATTTCATATTTTCCAAAGACTGATAAGATGGTCTTCCATTTTTCTTGGCACTTCTGTATTGTTTCAACAGTAAAAAGGTAAAGGTTCCCCCGCACATGCGTGCTAGTCGTTTCCAACTCTAGGGGGCGGTGCTCATCTCCATTTCAAAGCTGAAGAGCCAGCGCTTGTCCGAGGACGTCTCCGTGGTCATGTGGCCGGCATGACTAGACGCCAAAGGCGCACGGAACGCTGTTACCTTCCCACCGTAGTGGTCCCTATTTTTCTACTTGTATTTTTACGTGCTTTTGAACTGCTAGGTTGACAGAAACTGGGACGAGTAACAGGCGCTCACTCTGTTACGCGGCACTCAGGATTCGACCCGCCAAACTGCCGACCTTCTGATCGACAAGCTCAGCGTCCTAACCCACTGAGCCACCACGTCCGTTTCAACAGTACAACCCTGCTATAATTTCCAAGGTCTCCAATTGTAATCACATTCAGCTTTTTGATCATTTGAAGGTGCTATATATTTTTAACCTATTCAAATTCGGCATAGGATCTGACCAACAGATGAAGTTTTATAGTTGAAAATTAGCAATGTAAAGGATTAGATGGCTTTCAGGAGGTAGGAACTTAAACTTCTTACTTGCATTTCATCTACAGTATCTACATCAATCGATCCTCTCTCTGTTCCCCCCCCCCCCCACATCTAATTGATATGGCCACCTCTGTCAATGACTGTGTAGCAAACCAAAATTAAATAGAATAAAATCAATCACAAACCCTATAAAAACTGAAAATGCAGACAACCAAGCAAGCACAACCCAATCTCTAACACAACCAAGAAGCACATCCCTCCACAATTTAGGACTTCTGTCACAAGCTGTACCTGCTTCTCTCTTAATGCAAGAAACCACTCCTTATGCCCACGTACCCTTCTGTATTGTATTTATTGGTCCCAGGGATGGCAGTTCCTTGCTGCACTCCATTTGCTGAGAAATGTGAAGCCACCTTCAAGGCTTTGAGTGCCTTCAATTTCCTTGTATAACTGCAAAAAGAAAGAAAGTTTGCACCAATCTGACAAGTGGGTTGACGGAAAAGCTTAATAGTAGAAGAATAGACCATCTGAGGAAGGTTTCAGCGCTGGCTTTTAAATATGTGGAGCCAATCTAGTATGGCAAAAGGGCTTAGAGCCTGCAACCAGAGGGAAAATCCTGGGTGCAATGAATTCATTTAGATTCTGATTAGGAATAGAAGAAAAACATTGGAAAATTGAGCTGATGGGGAAGGTGTACCTTTTCCTCATGCCAATTACTGTCCCAGTCAGGAGGAGGAGGAGGACGAAGACAGCTGCTGCCAACCCTATAATAATACCAAACAACTCCATCCCTTTCTCAGGTTCTTTCACATCCCCAGGACCCTGGAAACATACAAATGGGTTATAATAGCACACTCTGTATAGAGTCCATTCTAGCTATCCCCATCCTCATGCTCCCCATATCAAATTGCAACTCACTGTCTACACTCAGCAGAATCATATTGGTTGGGCATTATAGAAACTGTAGTCTAAACATTAGGAAAATGCTAATTGGGGGGGGGAGAGAACCAATCTGTACTACACAGGCTAACGCTGAAGGCTATGCTGGGAAGTTATTGGGGGGAATCACAGAAAAGGGCTTCTTCCATACTGTTGTCAAGAAAGTTGCACCCATGCGCCCAAGGAGCCATTAGGTGCCCAGTTTGATTGAGAAGGACTTTTTATAGACAAAACTTTCCCATTCTAGTTGCCCTCCAAAGCTTTTGGATTACAATTCCATCATTGCTACCCAGTGAGCTAATAACAAGGGAATGCAAAAATTGTAACCTGAAGTACCATATGTCCCATTGCTGGATGCCTATTTCTCCCGATGAAACTTTGCCTTCACCTATATGGCTTCTCTCTTAGCTGTTTTGCTCATTTCTGCCACAAAAGTTTTGTCCTCCCTAATCATACATCTTCCCTTGGATGTTCCCATGTTAATATTTTTTTTACAAGACTCCCATTCCTGCCTTTCTTTTTTGTTTTCAAATTCAACTCATCTGAATTTAGAAGCATTAGAAGGATAAGAACTCTCACAATGACTAACAAGCCATGTTTGATAAGTTGTTCCAGCTCTTCAGGGTTTCTTCGAATGAGCCTGGAGAAAACATATTTTGAGGTTGATTAGAAAGTGTTTTCCAAGAGCTGTTTAGCGTTTGCAACTACAATAGAATTAAGCATGAGTTCTATTAAAAAAATGAATGAAAAGTCTATTTCCAACTTCTCAGTGCGCCTTTGAAGATTCTCATTTTTGTTTTATACCATTATGCTAAACTATCCACTAGCAATTGCTTCCTCAATCTCAGCCTTCCTCTGCATTATTTTTCCTCTGTTCTCCATCAGATTTTCCTATTAGGTCTATACACACTGATATATTTAGATGTTTTGCCCAGGCTGAAATTACATGGGGATAGGGAGAGAAGCACTAGGTCTAAAATATGGTTTAGAACAAACGTGTCAAACTTGCGACGTCACATGATGTCGCGCGACATATTGGAACTTTTTCCTCATTGCCGGCAATGGGGTGGGCGTGGTTTTGTTGTGACACATCTGGGCCACGGGCTGGCAGTTTGACATCCCTGGTTTAGAAGCTGTGGGATGATTCTTAGCTTAAATTATTGGGTATGAGAGTGAGGGACAAGGTTTGGTTCATTTAAAGGTCCCTACTTTTTCTTTTTAATTTGACCACTTCCTTTTCCATTGTTGTCAAACTAACAGCAGAATGGGCCAGCCTTCCAAATGGGATTTTTATTTACTCCGTTCCTTCCCCATTTGGCTGAGAGCAATGTGACACTTACATGAGAACGTGATCACCAGTCAGAGCTGTGCCATTCTTGTAAACAAAATAGGCATCCATCGCAGTATCCTCCAGAGCCCTACAGAAGGTAAAAGAACACGGAAGATGGATGGACTGAAGGGTCAGTACCAGCATGACCTTGATAGAACTGTTACCAATCAAAGAGCTATCTCAAAGGAATGGCTCTTTCACCATTTTTTCCAAAAAAAAAGGCAACATAAGAAATCAGTGTTATAAAGCAGCCTGATCACCCATAAAAAGTAATTACACTGCTCACTCATATGCTAACTTCATGTTGAAATCTCAAAACTCTCCTTCCATTTTCATATGTTCTACCAACACCATAACATTCCACCGAGTATGCCTATGCTGGTTGTTGTAGCAAAATATACCTTCAATATTTCAACATGCCTCTCCTCTTTCCTCACCAGCCATTTCATATGCTTTTTAACCTCAGTTATTTCCTCACTATTATTGCTTCCCTCTGTTCAAATTACCTGTTAGATTTGGAGGCTGAGGAATCATCTGTATAGATTGCTGCTATGTAGACTGTTGATCCAGTTGCTTTGCTCAGAATTCTGGAAGCAACATAAAAAAGGCACATGTATCATCAGGGTTCCATGATAAATACCCATACCACTGTACTGCAGGAAACCCAGTTAATGTTCACAAACTGTAAATTGTGGTGCATTCAGTAAACCAGAGCTAAGCAAATCTGGTGTAGCATGATATGTGAATTTAGCATTTGTTTTAAGAATGACTTTGCCAAAGCTAAATGGCATCTCTTCACTTATGGAGTCAATGCTTACATGAGTGCACGTACACATCCACACACCAGACTGCTTTCTTTGTACTTTATTTGTAAACTGACATGGTATTTTGCCTTCTTCTGCATAACAAGATGGACAGAAGCACCATACTTAGTGATAGGTGAAAAGGTGTCATACCTCTTGATTTCACTTGAATTACTCTGCACTTGCTTTAAAGAGATACCAAATTTCAGCTTTATACGGTAACTCCGATCCACACTGAAGATCTGGAGAAGAAGAGAAATGATTGTTCTCTGAGATCAGACATTATGAAAATTCTATTGATGGAGGTTTGTCGGGAGGGACAACAAACTTACATCCAATGATGTAAAATTGCTCAGGGCTTGAGTTCCATTGTCTTTGGCTTCCACTTTCACCTGATATCGACCTTTCAACGCACTATTAAGGTTGCTTGCTATTCTGTAGGAATAAAAGGTGTTGCAGCATCAGAGATGTGTGTTCATGATCAAACTCTGCACTACTGTGAAGTAGACTTGCCCAATCCCACCTCCATCTTGAAATATTTCTGCATTGGTAGCTTTCATGCTTCTATTTCAACTTTCAGGGTAGTCCATCAGAAAACCAAATAAAGCATTTGCTAAATTGGAATCTTTATTGTAGTGTCAGAAAAAGTTGGATGTTGCCCAAGACCACATCATAATAGTATCCTGTTGTTAACATTTCAATAATTTAGAAAATAGTTTTTCAGAAAATGATAAGAGTAAAATTAGATTTCATAAAATGCTTTCCAGTGGGTTATGAGAACCCAGCTGATGGTGATCTATGTTGTATGAGCTACATTATACTATTAAACCATAATCTGGCTTATTATTAGGGGAAAAGCATTCCATGTGAACATGGTGATTGCAATTTTCTAATCTGGGTTTAGTGTGTTATGCTAACTATATCCAGATGGTCACTCAGCATGCATGACAGCCTCTCCTAATCATCTCCCCTCAGGAGCTGTAATCCAACTACATCTGGAGAGCACCAAATTGAAGTTGTTCTAGGAAACCCAGGATCTGCAACCCCATTGAAAACATTGAACCTTAAATAGCTGATTATCTAAAGTTCTACTCCTATTTAGCTGCTTCTAAATGTGCTAGAAAGCAAAGCTCTCCTTCTCCATACCCAATAAAAATCTCCAGTGAGCCCTATATATATGTTCAAAGTATGTGTGTGGAAATAAAGCATTGGAGCAATATATTGGTGCAAAAGCCAGCATTCCCCCCATATCTCCTTGTCTTGCAATGTCCCTTGGTTAAACAGGTCTATTGAACATATCTATCCAAATAGCCTCAAGGGCTTGTTGATCAATACAAGGTGGTCACGAATGGGGTTGTTAAGTATGCGTGCCTTGCATTCACTTAATGTGAACACAACCATAAGGTAGCATTTTTAAAGCTTTCAGCAAAGGAAACTCCATCACTTACTGAATGCTTCCAACAGAGATGCCCTTCTCTATTGTTTTTGCCACTTTGAAAACTTCAGAAAACTTCTGTTTATTTCCATTGTCCTGGATGAAAACTACCTCAGTGATGCTAAATGTGATCACACCATTTTCATCTGAATCGGCATCCTTGGCCTGGAAAAGGGGAAAAATATTGATGGACTTTGAAATATTATCGGACCCTGTCACACAGTTTGTGAGCATCCCGTTTAGTTTCTAAAAAAAAATCCAGGAAATCTGTGCAGCTAAATGGGTATTCTGTATAATCTTACCTTGACCACAGCCACAGGCAGTTCCATTGGAGAGATTTCTGGGATTATTACTGCAATGAAATACCAGATACAGATCAGTAAGTGGATCTTGCTCTACTGTAAGGCTCACTACCAAATCACATTATAATGGAGCTGTCGTCGTCTGCTCCCAAGCACATGCTCTACCCCAAACCCATTAAATGGCTGTCAGTATGGCATTCCTCTGCCCTAGCTAGAAAGCTGAATGTTCCCCTTCTGGCTGGCTAACATAAAGAGGAATGCACACATGACAGGAAGTGATGTGATGAAAGAAGCTTTGTGAGAACTGCAATCAGCTGGGATAGAAATGGATGCCCCTGCAACTAAGACAAGAACAAATTTCTGTTTGAACAGGCTGAAGGGAATCCTTAAAGCAGTCTGACACAATGCCACCTATATATATCAGGGGGCCAGTGAGGCATACCATGGTTGCAACTGTCTTACAACTCTGTTCTTACCAAAGGTGTCATCAACAGGAAGAAACTGGGGAGCGTTGTCATTTGCATCACCAATTAAGATTACCAGAGTCTCTGCAAAAAAGCCACAAATAGACAGGCTGTAGTCATTGATGAAAACAGCTCTGCATGTCTTCCTAGAACCTGCACACTGGAGCCATAACCCTGTTCAAGTAGATCTAGTCACATTTCCCATGAATAGCAGATGTTGCTTTCTCGTTTATATAAAAGATCCCAGCGTCAGTGCTGATATTCCTCCAGCTATGAAGTTGTTCGGAGCAGATAATCTGTGGTTATACTTTTTTGCAGTTACCTTTCGAAGACACAGAAAAGACCAATACACAAATACACTGAGATAGAGAAACAATGTGATACGTTTTTCACTTGCTCCCTTTCTCCTCTGGCAGGGAGTCGAGCAATGGCCGAATCTTCCCTCCATTCAATAATACCAGCCTTCTCCAACATGCAGATGTGCCAGGCTACAACTCTCATTATCCCAACGTAACATGGTTAGTACATATGGAGGCCAGCAGGCGAAGGTTATGAAGATATCGATGAAGACAGCTTGAGTGAACATAGTTATAAATATATAAATTATTCCTTTGGAATTCAAAAAAAAAAATCTAGTAGAAAAGTAAGACAGAGGAAGGGTATACATTGCACAGGATAGAAAAAGTGTGAAAGCAAGTGTCATGCAGGTATCTTACCATTTCTACTGTAGGGGTTTCCTACTGCAGTGAACTCATCCTTAACACGCAGTGTGATTTCCACTTGGGTGCACAGTTCATAGTCAATATCTGAACTATTCACAAAAAGTGATCCATTGGCTACCAGGTGGAACCAGTGCTGACATATATTGCCTGCACTGCCTGCACTGTTGAAACATGCAATAGCCAACTCCTGGAATACTAATGAGTGGTTGGTGTCCTTATCAGCAGCCTCCAGCACAGCTACTAACTTATGTAGTTTCTCATTCTCTGTAACACGAATGTTTTCTAGTGGAGACGGTACAATGGTTGGGGACTCATCATTGACATCTAGCACATACACCCTCACCATGGCAATGGCAACTTCCACTGTTTCCCCAAAGTCTGAATTTTCAGCCCGTAGAATCAGATTGAAGAACTTCTCCTGCATTTGGTCATAGTCGAGAGCAACGTCTGGGTCTAGATACAATGTGCCCTCATACCAGCCAGATCCCCTGGTGTTGGAGCGAATCAGAAAGTTGTTTGAGCCTATGCTGCTATTAATGTAGAATGAAATACGGTTGTGAATTTCTGTTTGATCAGCATCTCTGGCTTCCACAACTCCCACAAGGGCACCTGAGATATAATTCGAATATTAAAATTAGAATAATTGCAGAGTTAAACATATACCATCCTTCTCCACCCAGATTGTAATAGTAGAGGTCTACAGTTACGTTGTGAATGGCAATGCCCCAGTCAAGCAAATGCTATCCTCTACCTCCACTTTCATGAATTACTTAGCATTCCTACTATTGGTTCTCAAGAATCCTTTCATGCTTTATGTTGGTGATTTAAACTGCCTCTTAGATTGGCCTTGAAGATGCCAATTATAATATTATAAAACATAAATGACTTGGTTCGCATAGGTTGCCGAATCCCTGTGTTTTGCTTAACCCTTGACTTGGTTCACAAAGCACACCTAGCCTCTTTGGCCATAATTGAGAAAAGTGACAACAATCTTGTCTGCCATTTGTCTGTCTGTCAACACATGAAAATTGTAATGTAGACCCCTTAGTAGCAAATCAAAGCTGAAAAGTAAAGAAAAAGCTAAAGACGACTACTCAGACCCAGTCATATATATGATGGGGTGTCATTTGCCCGCTTTGCAGCCCTATGTTAAATGCATTATTAGGAACAATTATTAATCATTTTATCCCTTAAGATCTGCGCAGAATACCATATATTAAAACTTTGGGTAAACTTTACAAGAATATCATCTGACTCTCTCTAGAACTTCCTCTTCAAGAAAAGATAAGAGGTAAGATTAGTTTATAAATGCCTGGGAGATTTTCCTCTCCCCAAACTATCACGATAATGCAATCAATGAATGCTGATCCTTAGACTTATATATTGCCTGCTCCTATAATAGCTATCTATGAACCAGAGCATGAAAATGCTGTGGCACCATGTCCAACTTCCGGCCTTGATATAGACATCTGAGTAGTGATTTTGGGAAAAGAATGCTTGACTAGAATGCTTTCATGTGATCCAGTAGAGCTTTGTAGGTGGTTTGTTTAGCTTCTCACTTTGGATTTTTTTAGAACTCAGTAGTTATGGTTTTTGCTTCAGGTTACCCTCCGAGATATTTTATAATTTCTAGTTTCATTTCCAGTATGTGCCAAAGAGATTCAATAAATCATACCTCGCAAGCCTTCAGAAACAGAGAACTCATAATTTGAACTGTTGAAGCTGGGTGCATTGTCATTTTTGTCCTAAGAAGAGAAGTATTTATGTTGTTATGCCATATAAAATGGTAGATAGGGTGTTAAATTTGAAACCCCATTACCAAAATTATGCATCTGCAAAATAAAAGCAAATTTAATTTCTGGAGTATTTTACACATGCCTCTTTCTCCACTAAGCATCTTATCTAAATAAAATTTAGGTAAGAACTTTACATTACCACCTCTTTATCCATCTTAGCCCAAACTCCCGGCGATGAGCAGTGGGATTACCTCCACAGTGAGGGTGACATTGACAGTGGTGTTCAACTGAGGGATCCCCAAGTCTTGTACAAGTATTGTCACCACTATCTTCCCTTTGAGCTCCACAGGAATAGCTTCTCGGTCCAAGGGTCCTTTGCTGACTAGCTCTCCAGAATCTGGATTAATAGTGAAGTTGTTGCTGAAGTTGCCAGGCATAATTTCAAAATGTAAGCGGCTATTATTGGTTTCTAGGTTATCCTGATCAGTGGCCTGGGAAGAGAATTTTTTAAAAAATACTTACTTCTTACTCTTCCTTGTTCCAGTCAATATTATGAGTAAGATTAAACTTCTTCAACTGGATAATATATTGATGAAGATTCTCAGTCATCCAAGTAGATATTATTGTCCTTAAACTTCTCAGTCTAAACTGTAACCTTGTGGTCTCTTTGAGAGAGACCATCTAACTGCTAATCAGGTCTGATTCTGCTTAACATTTTGTTACATCAATCAAGATCACTTATACCTGCTATAATAATTTCAGGAACCAAGATGGAAATAGCTGGTACTTTGACTCCTTTTACTAGAACTCATGACTTACTACTTCATAGACTTCACAGAATACTACACTGGAGATCCAGGCCTTGAAGAGATCAAAACCTAATACACATAGCATACTAATGCAAATTGTTTTTGGCTTGGTGTGTTGTGAGAACCAAGCCAATTATAGCTTATATAATAAGCTGTAGTAAATAAGCCATGTCTTAACATGATGTGTGACTCCCCAACTCAGGATGTTCTTTAACAACCACATTATTTATTTAGAACTAGCAATAACAACCACAAAAAATAAAATATTTTCCAAGTCAATGTAATGCATGGATACCAACGCTATTTTATCCAAAACTGCCTGTTCATTATGGCACAACCACTGCGGCACAACCAGCACAGATTATGAAAAGGAAAATACCATCTTACATCAAAGACATCTCAGCTATAACCAATAGACTATTACAACTACCCAGCATGTTGTAGTACACAAAGCAGCCAAAGCTCTCCAAAACATCTTAACTAAATCAAAACATCCAGAAGCCCAAAAACAAATGCCAAGAGTTATCTACAATGTACAATGCAAGGATCATTAACAGTCACTGTGTAAGATGGGCAGGCAGAAGACTAGCAGAGTGCATCCATGAGCACTAACTAGTAGTCAGAAGACACAATGACAATTCCTTAATTTCACATGACAGACTCAACCACAGTTTTAACTTGGGAACTGTAAACATCTTAGGCCAACCCATTAGGGAATTCCTGGAAGCTTGCATTCAGGAAAATCAGCCATCAATAGATACATAAAGATAAACCATATTTACATAGCATGCAAAAGAGACAATAAAAAATGAAAGAAAGGAACAAAAAGAACAAAACACGCTCTCTCCAACCAACACATAGATAAGCAAAGAACAATACCAGAGAAACAAACAAGCAGAAAACAATCTCTAATTAAGGAACTGGAATACCTAATCCACCAAAACTGGAAGAGGAAGATACTGTATGTAAACCAGGGGCAAAATCCACACTGATTTGCACTGATGATGCTACCTAGCTGAGTGATGAAATGTCTGCAAGTGTTAGGTCCACCATCACCAGTGTGCCTCGCTGGGGCCCTGGCATTAGGGCAGAAGAGAGGAAGGAGGATGAGGGTTTATTGGGTGCTATTGCTGTAACTTCAAACATGGGAAATAGGGAGGGGGGAGTGACAACAGAATAAGACCAGATCACCACTAAATTGACTTGTATCAGGATCTTCAAGGCCATTTATCCTGAGAATGGAATGTTACCAGTTCAACACCTTAGAGTTTCTCAAAACATCTTACTGGCATTGCATTGGCTGGCCAAGGGACTGATCATGGGGGGAGGGAATGGGAAATGAAAAGAATGGCTTTGTATTTTGTGCAGGAACACTAGATTCCACCTGACTTTATTGCAACCAGGTTCTTTCAGTAAAAGTTTCTCTGCTCCAACCAAATGGAGTCACGAGTCTTACTTTTCTGAGAGAGTAGACTGGGGCAGGTCTGACAGCAAGCAAACGACCATGCTGAGAGAGCACCAAGGATTCTACAAGTCAGTCTGTATCTTAAATAAGTGGATATCCCACAACTGTCTTTAAACCTATGCATATAAATGGTTTGTGCACTATGGGTTCTCGTTTGCATGTAAATAATTCCTATTTCTTTTAAGTCCAATGGTTAAATGACTTATAGTTGTGGCATTCTGAATTTCCTGTCTATATCTAGATTGACTGAAAATGCCATCTTTAAAAAACAAACCACTTAGAATATCACATTCCAATTCTCCATGGCCATCATATGGCTGTATGTAAAGGTAATATTGTATATTAGAATAAATTAGAAAGTCTTAGGGCCCTAACTTAATTTTGGAGTAGGACTGGAAAGAAACAGGACAGTCACAATTTGGTGAAGTAATCTCAGCTTCAAAGGTAAACTTCCGACTTTATAATCTATAATTAAATTATTACTTCTTCTAAGAAGCAAATTATTGCTTTTTGTTTGAAAATGCCTATTAGTGTAATTTGGGAAATGTTCCAGTAAACAAAGGAAGCTGGCATTTTAGCTTTACCTGGATCCAGATAGGCTCAATGCTGTTGCCCTCAATGACCATGAAGTTGTAGGAACCTATCACAACCGGAGGATTATTGTTGATGTCAATCACTGTGATCTCCAATTGGGTAGAACCAATCAGCCCACCACCATCCATTGCCTGCAAAGTGGCATAATAGACATGGCGGATTCCCCAAACTATTTTATTGCCATTGGCCACAAATATTGTACCATTCATTTCATTCACCGTGAAATTTGATTGGCTGCAAAACAGTTAAACAAGCATATTTTTAGTTGTGTGATCACACTCACTTAGCAAGAAAATATTGACACATTCTCTTTCTGTTTCTCTCTGCTAATTGCTGTACTGTATATACTTACATGCTCTTAGGCAGTAATTGGTAAGTGATCTCTCCAAAGTTTCCACTGTCTGGATCAGTGGCCTGCAAAAAAAAAACAAATAGAAGAAACCATTTGTTTATCATAATTTCTTCAGGACTTGAAGTCTGCAGCTCAGGAAGGAAAGAATTAGGATATAAGTAGGTTTCCTTTGCACTAATAAATACTGTGGTTGGTCTGAATAGATTAAAAGCAGACTTTAAGGCCAAATCAGTTGTTGGTAGATTTATAGAAGAAAAATTAAAATAAATCTATGTGGAGGGTAGAAAGCCAGTTTAGTGTAGGGGTTGGCATCATGAGGCTGTGAGTTCTAGTCTTGTTTTAGGCCACAGACCAGCTTAGTGACCTTGGGCTAGTCACTTTCTCTCAGCCCTAGGAAGGAGGCAATGGCAAACCACTTCTGAAAAACCTTGCCAAGAAAACTCCAGGGAGTTTTCCGGAGAATTGGACATGATTAAATGGAAGGTTAAAAAAATATGCAGGTTGTGGGGAAACAAGGAGCATAATATCCTACGGGTGCAAAACAGCCATGAAGTCATAGAGATAATAGGCCTTTCTATTTCCATCATCTTTAACACCAGGAACCCAAAAAGACGTAGAAGTTTCTTACTGTGATATTAGAAGCTATAATGAAACCAGGTGGGCTCTCTTCCAATACGGAAAGCTTGTAGTCAGTCTGTCTGAATTCAGGCCTGTGGTCATTGATGTCAAGAAGATGGATGGTCACTGTGGCAAAAGAGCAGCAATCCACTGTCCTTCTAGTATCATTTGCTACAATCTGTTAGCATACAAAAGGATCAAATTACTAAACTTATCTCATGTATAAGAGTCGCTGTATCAATCTGATGGGTGGCATAAAAAGAAAGAAAGAAAGAATGAATGGATAAATATTCATAATTTCCTTCAGGATAAATCTTACTGTCTCAGGTAGAAACAGACAGGGCCATCAGAATTCATGCACATTGTTTAGCCCGTTAGCCCTTTGAGATAAGCAAGATCAAGAAACAGGAGAGATGCTGTGTAACTGGATAGGAATAGAAGAATCTAGAAGCCAATCAGTTTCTCTCTGCTCAGTCGTATACCAAACAGAATCAAAGCAGAATTGTTTTGAGTTTCTTTCTTGTGCCTTCTTCTTTCTCAGGACTAAAGTCTCTGCTAAATGGCTCATCATTCCTTCCCATTCCCGAATTCAGATCTACATTGATTATTGTAAGCTGCCTAGAGCAGCCAAAGGCAAGATAGGCAGCAAATAAATTTAATAACAAATAATTTCTTGACATTTGTGAAGAAGAGACGGCCATATCCTTGGCAGCAGCTAGATGGGGATACCTTGGCTGCACAATTCACAGTAGAACCAGTTTCCACATAGTCTGAGATCTGCAGAGTATACTGTAGATGCAAATATACCAAGTGTTCCCCACTTAGATCACCTACAGTAAAGCTATCTAAGGGGGAATTCAGTGCTCAGAGGGAAGAATGTTAAAAAGTTGATTTTGGATACAATTCAGTCAAAGGATCTTTCCCCGCCCTTCTCTTTTTCTCACCTCCACAGTCATAGTAGTGATAGTTTCATAATCCACAAGGCTTGAATTTCTCACTAGCACTTGAACAGTGCCTTCGTTTACAATCTGCCCAGGTGAGACTGAGAATGCCAGTGCATCAGGACCTCTCAGGAATAGCTGGAAAGTACCATTTTGACCCTGTTCAAGAGTAAAAAAAACAGGACATTCTGAAAGAACTGTATCAACCAGGAGAATCCATTAGTACCAGCCAGGAGAGTGACAGCCGATTGGGATTTTTGGCAATAGAAAATAGCAGATAGCAGTGTAGTGGTTTTCTTTTTTTTCCCATTTTCCTGCATTCACTCCTGAATTTTTCTGGAGCTGCAAAATTTCAGCTGTAAAACAAGATTTTTGTAACCATCTCCTAGAAAAGCAAAAGGCTAACCATCTTGGATTGACACTGACATACTTCTCAGTGTTAAATTAAAGCACGTTAAAATATTTTATCAAATGAGACAAAGTAATCAGTTGAACGTTTAGCTTGTGTTCTGAATGCAAATGACATTCAGTAACTGTATTTAAGACAGGTAAAAGAGAGAAGTTACTGCTGGCAAAAATGATTATTGATTCCCTTACCATTTAACTGGAATGACTTCATTTCAGCTAACACAGACCTAATACAACAGTGAAATCTTTTCAGAACGTGGGATTAGACTGCTGTGTTGGCAAATTCAATGGAATGATATGAAATATGTTCATAATTCAGAGAAATTAAAGAGATATATGGGTTTCACTGCCTCAAACAGGCACACATACAATTTTCCACTTATAGGAATTTTTCAGATACAAAGTTTTCTTTAAGTCAAACTCAAGTCCTACTGACTTCATAGACATACCTTTATGAAGGCTTTTTGCAAAGCATGGAAATATTCTGCTATTGTTTTCTTCCAAAGGTTTAATAATTTTTAACTTTCTAATTTAGTCTGCAACACAGTTATTTCATGATGGTCTCCAATCCAAACACTACGCAGACCCAATGCTGCTTAGCCTAATCCTATTATGTGCTAAGTTGGTCGAAATAATTTAAATCTGCCTTTAGTCCAAATTCAAACTCCTACTCTTCAGTGAATGAAACAGCAGGCTAAGTTTACCAGATGGACAATCACATCTTTGAGCTATCTGGTCTGGACTGAGGGGTTTAATGTTTTTAAATTGTGATTTTAATTTTTGCGGCTAGACTTAATTTAATTTAATTTTAATTTTATATTGTATTGTTTTTAAATTTTGCTTTGTAAACCGCCCTGAGTCCTTTGGGAGTAGGGCGGTATATAAACCGAATTAATAAATAAATAAATAAACATCAAGCCTTGTTCTGAACTGATATTTTTTACTCTAGCAGCTTTGTACAAACTACATTAAGATGTCTAATCCAGCCACTGTTATGTAGCAGTTAAAGTGTTAGGCTAGGATTGGAAAGACCCAGGATGTTTCTACAGTCCACCATGAAAAATCACTGAGTGACTAGGGGACAGTTGTCACTGTAAACCCAATCCACTTTGCAGGGGTAGTGTAGTGAGGATAAACTACACTATAGGAATCCTCCATGTAATTCCACCTAGAGCATTTGAAGCAAAGGCAAGATAAAAAGCTAACAAAAGCCTCACACACTCACCTTGTCAGGATCATAGGCTACAATATTGAGGTTGGCCACAGGTGTTCTGGCAGAAGCATGTTCCTCAATCTGACCTGAAAAATTGACCTCTGTAGGGCCTGTGAAGTTGCAGGGAGGATCCGTGCATAAATAAAACTGAGGCTTGTTATCGTTGATATCGGTGATATGGATGGTCACCTGGGTGCTTACTTCTGCCACTTGATGGTAAATGTTCAAGTTCTTTTCTCGAGCCTGTCCATTGAAGCAAGGGAGATCTCTTAGCTTAGTAGATCTACTTAATTTAGTAATTTGATGTTTTAGTATACGAAAATATTTTCGTACACCATCAGATCTTTGAAAAAAGCAGGGGTAGAGGAGAACATAGACCAACCATTTCCCAGGGCTGCTCTGCTACTCACAGCAATCTGAAATTGCACCTCTTCACCTGGTACACCTTCTCGGTCCAGGTTACTATTCACAGTGATGACTCCTGTGGACTGGTTCACTGTAAACAGGCTGCTGGCATCTAGAGAGGGAGATAATCAGAAAACATCTTATCAGCAGTGTTGGAAAAGTTAACCTTTCACTAAGGATGACAATTGCGTTTGGCTTTTAATTTGGATCTCAGGAAAGGGGTGTGCTTTTGTATAAGAACAATTCTCTAACCACTTGGTGTGTTATAGGACCTCAAGCAGTTTCTCTGACATCCTCTTCCTCCAGCTCTTGGGAGAGAGGGGCAAGGAAAAGTTTAAGATTGCAGTCATCCAACATAGTCAAGAATAGACAATGAGACAATTTCTGGAACTGTCCATTGCATGGATAAGCAGTCTAGTGTCCTCCAGGAGTCATGGGAATTTAAGTTCAAGATACACAGAAGACATGATCTGACTGTAAGAAAATTTATAACCCAAAGGAAGCCAAAAAGACAATTTGGGAAGAATGTGATAAGAGACAGGCTTTCAGTTGTAATGTGTCAGAAAAGGACTGAACATCAGCTATGATTTCCTAAGTAAACGGGTGTTGCTATGCATTTTGTAGACATAAAGTATCAATATAGTAATTAAAAATTAGAATCATATGCATAATTAACTTCATGATGGTAGACAACAGGAATCATAAATTTGATCTTGTCCGCACACCTTATATCCCTCTTCCCCAGACTCTTTACTCACTGATGATACTGTAAAGGATTGTATCATCCACACCTTTGTCCTTGTCAATGGCCAACACTGTCATTACAGAAGTACCCTAGAAGGAAAAAAAAGCCTAAATAAGACATATTTTGTACCCCCACAGTATGTAGAGAACCTGATTTGCCAATGTGTTCATCAACCCTTGCAGTTGTGCACAATTCTAGCTTTATAAAGAAATAAATAAAAAGATAAACAATATTCCAACAAGGGGATTGTCATGGTTGTTGATTGTCATGGCAGTGATAAAGAGATCCACCTTCTAGATAAATCATTGCTGTTCAGGAAAATAATTTCAGGTGTTTAAAAAGGCAATTCTATCTTGATCTCTAGGGGACAAGAAGCTATCGAAAAGCATTCAGAAATCTGCTCTGGCTGCTTTTTAAATCATTTTGTCAGCATGAAATCATCCGTTTACTATGTGGTTTCATTTAGATTCATATTGAGAGCAGATATTGATGATGTTAAAAAATTAAAGATGTCAACAGGTTGGCTGCAGGAGGGGGAATTAGACCAAGCATGTATTCAGTGTGTTCACTTTTGATTATAAAAAATGTTAAAACCAAACGACTGGTAGAAGATGAATACTTTGTTTGGCCAAGTGTGATTAGACACAAGAAATTTGTCTCATGTAACATTTTTTTTTCTCAAGGGAAGAACAAAGGCAAAATGAAGATTCACAAATGCAGAACTGGCTTTCACCACCTGTTATAATTATTAATTATTAATTTCCCTCTGTCTTTTTTTTAAAAGTAAGGTGTTAGAATGATGTGATTCACAATATCCAGTTTTCTTTTTAAAAATCCTCCTCTTCCTCACAGGCTGTTCTCATCAGATGCTATACAATACTGAACTTTTCAGCTGAATATAAAGTGCTATGTGGTGGTCACTGGAAATCAATATACATTGGCCCCTCTGATGATGATCACAATATGCAGAAGACTTGGATATTTGTATATCTTTGTTTGATATGACATGTGCAATTTATCTTGTAGAAAGAAGTTCTGACTATAGTAATCCATGCTTTGATGAGTTATCTGTAAAGGTGGTTATAAACTTCAGCTATTGCACAATGAAGTGTACATTATATCAGACTTGGATTAATGCCACTGGCATTCCAATAGTTTCCATGCTCCAATGAAAACAAACATGGTGTAGGACTAAGATAAATGAGGTAGTAGTGAGCAGTCTTTTAGATATAAGGCAAAAAGGTGTTTTATTGCACATGATGGCACTCATTTGGCTCTTGTCTGCAACTCCTTAAGGTGCTTACAACTATGTATGAGACTGCTTGGCTGTTTCTCAGCCCTAAATGGAAGGACCACTTTTTGTATCAACCTAAGATTTCTGATTTGGGGGAAGGGAAATCTGCCTACCTCTAGAAATTAAGACAGAATCTTCTCAGTAGCAATTGTGGAGCTACCTACTGAGGAATTTTAGAAGGATATATTTTCAAGTTATGTAGGCTTTCGATATTGTGCCTCTGTTTATATTTTAGATTAAATGCCATCCCCTCATTTTACTATCCTTAGCCCCCAAATGGATCTAGTAGGAAATTTTAGTAGGAAAAGATTTGAAAACCAAGGTCAGTTTGGTATCAGTAATGAGGTGTTCAATAGGCCAAAGCATGTCCACCACTCATAATCCACCCTGTGGGATTAACTGAGAGAGGATCCATATGATCATATTCTGTTCTTGCTTACTCAACTCAGATTGCAAGGAAGGACATAAATTCACTTTGAGGATACAGAGATAAACCCACATAGGTAAAATACATGTGAAGGGGACAAAAGTGATAATATTTATGTATCTAAGGAAGATGTTGGGTTTTGACATAGACAGGTGAGAAAATTCTTACCCAAGGGCAGTTCTCTGAAACCGAGGCCATGTATGGCTCTCCGAAAAACTGGGGATCCAGATCTGCAACATCAATAACTTCCACAGATAGATAGGCTGTATTATTCTGGTAGATAAAAGAACCATTCCACATTCCTCCATTGTCCTAGAATACAGAGAAGCAACCATAAATAATTTGAATTGACATTTTACCTATCTATGGTAGTACTGTGATGATTCCCTGTGTTATGATGTAGCCGAAAACACACCTAGAGTATCTAGGAGATTGCATTTCCATTTAAAAAATCCTTTGAAAATACCTGAGTTTTTTTTTTCCTAAATAAATATCCAGATCTCAAGTTCTTCTTTCACAGTGTTAATTCTTCTGAATCATAAATTTAGAACTGAGGGTGATGGAGGCATTTTTAAACAGTTTTTTATTGTCTATCTAAATCGCTGATTTTAGAAATTGATCTTACGGTACCATTGTAGAAAAAATAATCTGATAGGTTGGCTTTTGCTAGCTTTATATAAACATGGAAGAGTTCATCTCAACTCATCTCTTGGAATCATCTAAATCAATAATTGAAAGATATTCTTTCTCAGACCTACTTTGCAAGGCTATTCAGGTATATAACTAAAGGACTGATAATTGATTTTATGTGAAAGCATTTATGTATTTGTCTTCTCTGTTCCTTCCCCTTTTTTCCTCCAAACATTTTTTAAAAAGTATATTTAGACATTTGGCTGTAGTGTTTTAAAAACACAATTTCTCTAAAACCTTTATCCTGTGTAGGATATTACTCCTCTTAAAATGTGTTTAAATTAAAATGCAATATCTGCCAGATAAATAAAGTTTTGCAAATATAATTAGAATCAATTCAATATCTAAAAATGTATTGGTCTAGATTTTTAATCATCATGGTCAATGTAAGATAACAATAATTAGGAATCTAGCTGTCTGAAAGGTGCCTGGGTGGGGAGGACCAAAAGAAGAATGGTTTGCGTAGTTTAACAGTTTTTTTAAAAAAAACAAAAAACAAAAATGGTAATAATGTCTAAACTGAAGCAGGTACAGTTAGAGGGATAGTTATTTACAATGTAAATCTCATTCTTCTTGGCTCCCTAAACTTTTTCTGAAGTTAGTGGAGATCTTTCAAGATCTCTTTTAGTGTCCTACAGATCTGGAAATCATCAAATGGCCAGCACAGAGCAAATCCAGGGCTAAACCCCTGCTTAAATATTCCATTATTATCCACAACGTTTGTGCTTTTCAAATGGGTGCCACAATATTTTGTGACATAAGGACTATTACAATGGTTGAGGATCATTATTTCTTTCTGATAGCATCAATGTCATCCTTGGCTTCCTCAAGATTGATGATTTTAATAACAACCCCTGAACTGCTACGTTCAGTTATCGATGCTTTGAAGGAGGAAAGAGCACTTCCCCATGCGCTCCAAGTTGGTGAATCTGCTCTGTGATTCTGTGTTCCAGGCACCTGCTTGGCTACATTGTACAGATCCAAAGAAGAGGAGGAAGGGCAGCCTCAGTTACAACAAGGCCTTTCCACCACTGCTTCCTAATCTAAGTTGGTTAATCCAGGAATTGAACTACTGACAGAAGGCTTAACAAAATATACTACATAATCTCATCTAGTTCTTGCCCTACTGTTAGTCATATCTCCATAAATCTTCTCAAGCTGTACAAGGAATAGGGGAATATGGTGGAGTCCCCTAACTAGTTTTCACCAGACAACCTACATGCTACATGTGAAATCTAGGAGTTGCACTCTTAGCACACTCACAGGCTAACTGTTGGAACACCAATATAAATCCTTAAGAACCCAGTTGAAAGCTACTACGCACAGTGCCTTATTCATGGCAATTAAGCACAATTTTTCTTCTACACAGAAATGAAATTATCGTCCCATTCCCCGCCTCTGAATCTCCCTTGCTTATCTTAGCTGAGCCTCACCGTAGCAAAGATCTTGATTCGATAGAAAGTGCTCTTATTGTTGTAACTGAGTGAGCCATTCAACACCACGGTGCCATTTTGCAGAATGATAAAAAGCTGATGATTCTCTGCATTGTTTGGAATGACCTGCAAATGAGTCCCATGGTAGAAACATGAACAGTAATAAAAGCACTAAACTTTGCCTTGAATAAAATAGACATTCCTCAAGGATGACTTTGTGACAAGTCCTGAAGATATTATAAGTTAGCTGATGGGGGGAAGAAAGTATATTTATATCACACAGAGTCAACAGGTAAAAAAAACCCTCACCAGAGGTCAGATTAATTCTCAGTTTATGTAGCAAGTATATGGAATCTAGTAATGATGCTGACAACATCTCAGAGTCATATAATCACCATTTCCAACTTATCCAGCTGGCTTCCTACAAGCAAAGTCAATGGGGGAAGCTGGATTTATTTATCGACCTTGTGATTCACTTAACAGTTGCGGTGATTGCTTAACTACCATGGCAAAAAAAGGTGAAAAATTAGGTGGGGTTCACTTAACAACTGCCTTACTTCTCGTCCCAATTGTGGTTGTATGGTGAGAAATGAAAATATATACAGATGTTTAAAGGTCATTACTTTTTTAAATTGTAAATTGTAAATAGAATGTGTCTTATCAAGATCCGCTTTACAATTTTAAAAAGTTACAACCTTTAAATATCTGCATATATTTTCATTTCCAATTAACTTTTGAAATTCTTGAACTGTAACATCTTTTCAATTCCATTTTTCATTAATGCAAATTCCCAGATAAATATTATCCAAAGTTCTCCAATATATTTGTGTAAATTATCCTCCTTGCTGTAACCACCTTCTACAGTTGTAACTACAATACAGTTTTTGTTTGGAATTCTCAGAAACACACATTCTATTGAGAAGTATTTTCCAAAAAAGAAATGTGCACTTTTTCTGCAACTTTTTACATTTAGAAAGATGGCTACAGGTGGCTCTATGTATTAAATTAATGCATTAAATGGGGAAATTCACAATCCTAAGAAGCTATTTCTGCACAAGGGCCACTGGGCAGATGTTACTTAGAATATGTTCAAAATGCCAGTCCTAGGACACTCCGCTCTATTTATTTATTTAGCATATGGTGTATCATACATGGACTTACAATACATATTAACATTTTGTCTAGATTAAAAACACAGTAAAATATGAATGTTAAAAAGATGTACATTCAGATAGCAATACTTAGGCCATCTAACCACTGTTTATGTGGGGAAAAAATCAGATATTGGACTGGCATATGTCCTCAGTTTACAAGCTGGCCACCATGTGGTCTACAGTTTGACAGTTCTTCTCAATGGAAAGTCAAATTGGTGGCTGAACGCCCAGACACAGGTAGATGTATAAATGACCCTACGCAAACGGTGCCAGGTTTTTAACTACCATGCCAGCAATGGACAACCTTGAATTGGATTTCCATCTCACACGGCATCTGCCAGGATTCGCTATATAAATGGGGTATAGCATCCTCCCTTCAGTATGACTGTTGGGTCCCACTCACCTCTTCAATTTTATAGGATACCCATCCAGCATTTTCACTGTCAACATCCAGAGCTCTCACATCATAGATCGGAGAACCATTTTTTGTGTTCTGGAACAAAGTTAATCAGTTTGCAGACTTGAAGGTTGAAGTGAGTTGAAGGAAGAGCAACAGAAGTTACGTATAACATCCAAAGCTAATATACAAACTGTTAACAGAACTACACGTGCTTTGAAAATGATTCTGAATAATTGCCTTGGACTTTACACATGGACAACACTTTTCTGCTTTGATTAAACAAAGTGAACCTGAAAAAAAGATACCACTTCTTGAAGAGCTGCATTAACTAGTGTATTCCTTAAAACAGTGTCACCATTACTGAATACTTTAAAGCAGGGGTGTCAAACTGCCGACCCACGGGCTGGATGTGTCATTGGGAAACCACGCCCACCCCATTGCCAGCAATGGCAAAAAAGCTCCGATACATTGCACGATGTCACGTGACGTTGCGAGTTTGACATGTCTGCTTTAAAGCAATTGGGCTGCTTTAATCAATAGCAAGGAGGTATTGTAAAGTCCAAAGTACTTCCTCTGGATTATCTTGGAAATAAGCATAGTCCTATTAAAAATTCTCTAATATGGTAAATCCCTTGGTTGTTTGAAAAAATGAATGGCAAAACTAGAAGTTATGCCAGTGATGATATCCTGAAAATGTGAAGAATTGCAAGCTATCGAAACTTCAGCCAGGAGAAAAATTGAGGAGTTACAAGAAACTTGGGTAATGTAGGACTATTTCTCTAGGATATAAGAGGCACTACATGAGAGCTAACATCTCATTCTGTGTCTCAATCCAGCTTGATGCTGGAGAAAACAAGCAACTTTCTCTATCCCTTGAATTCATTACTGTTAAAGAGCAGTCAGGTTTAGTTAGTCTAACATGCAAAGGCTACCATTCTACGTGTTGAAGTAAACATGAAGTAACATCTAAGGAATGAGGCAAGATCAAAATGTCTGAGGAAAACGGCCTAAGACCAGCTGCCTGCAATTAGTGCAGGTTCGCATCCCACCAGGCTCAAGGTTGACTCAGCCTTCCATCCTTCCGAGGTAGGTAAAATGAGGACCCAGATTGTTTGGGGCAATTAAGCTGACTTTGTAATAATGCCGCTTGGGTGTGTGTGAAAGCCCTAATAAGCAGGCATATACACAGAATGAAGGCTACTGCTAAGCTTGTAAGCTGCCCTGAATCTTCGGAGAAGGGCGGGATATAAATGGAATTAAAATTAAAATTAAATTAAATTAATTGAATAAAACATATCAAAAATCCAGTATTTTGATAGTAATTAGGCTGGGTAGGGAGAGTTGCCATTGACATCAACAAAACTTTCTAAGTCATTTTAACTATACACATAATGCTGCAAGATACAGATTTAAAATATTGCTGGTTTAGGCTCTATTATTGTCAAAGTAATGTACTGTAAATACCATCTAAATCAGCAGTCCCCAACCTTTACGGCATGATGGCCCAGCATGGTGAGGGTGGGGGGCGAGGGGAACAAGCCCACTGCTCACGCAAGTTGAGTTGTATGTGTGTGCATGTGCCGGCCAGCCACTTGCACAACCCGTTCCCGAACAGGCTTGGTAATAGGGCGCAGCCCCAGGGGTTGGGACCCCTAATCTAAATTCCTTGCAAATTTTAAATTATCAGTGTTTCATCCAACAAGTTCTTAAAATCCCTATTTAAAAACAGCATTTTTTCTTCATTTTCCTTATCCCCACCCCAAAGTACCTTTATTCATTCCTTGCTTGTAACAATAGCAATAGTGACTAGCATATACTGTACTATATTGAAAAGGAATACTGTAAGAATGAAATCCTTTGGTTGAAATGGACAGAGTTGGATACGGAAGTTATTTCTCAAATATGGGAAACCAAATGATATAATGTCTCTGCAGTTGCAACAGGTTAATCCCCCCTTTTTTTTAGCTCCTGCAGAAATTGAATGCAAGAGAAGCTGCTTCAATGAGTGGCAGAGAGATCCTTTTATTCATGCTTGTGGTGAGCTCTGTAGCATTTCTTTGAATTCATTTTCAAAACATACACACCCCTGATCTCCACTGTTTCTATAATTATCTTTTGCCAATCATCGAGCAGGTCTACTTTTTAATTAAATTTTATTTAGCATGTTCAACAATCATTTGTTCAGAGACGATTTAGAAGTTAAGGTGGTGCTGAACGAATGGTAGTTATGTCTGGTCCCCAAAGTTACAACTGTTATAGCACACCCATGGTGATGTAATCAAAATTCTGACATTTGGCCTCCCACCTCCCCCAGGAGTGCTTAAACCCACTCCTCCATCTCTCCTACACTCATTTTTACCCTCTTGGCTGCCCTGGGCTCTGCTGGGTCTGACATCTCTGTTTACTTTCACCCTTTCCTTCCTCCTGCTGCTGCTGAGGTACGCCCAGCCTGGTTTTCTGAGAGACAATTGCAGGCTACACCTGCTGGCTGCACCAGGCCTTCTCCCGAGTTGTCCAGATTGCATGTGGCTTCCTGGCAAGGATTTGGAAGGCTTCAAAACCTCACCGGAAAGCCCCATGTGATTTGGAAAAAGCAGCAGGGCACACCAGTTACAAAGTGAGCAGAGTTCTGGCCAGCCAAAAGGGGAGAAACGGGTCTGGCGGAGAGATAGATGGGTGGGGGAACGAAGAGGAGTCAGAAGAAGGAGGGCCTTACTTTTCCAAGGCTCAGGATGGGAAGGCCCACGCTGGGAATGGCTTGGATCAGTGTGAGTCCTCACCTAACGACCAGTGGGATTCAGTTAACGATGGCAACAAGGATTGTCAGGATAGACACTACTAAGCAATGTAGTCATATAATGTCATGCTTTATGATTGCATCGCTTAGTATTGGATATTCTGTTCCCAATTACCATCGTAACTCGAGGATTATCTGTATGGGACACACAGTCACAAAGAAACAACATTTCTAGAACAAACTTGAGCAGAAGATAATATGGACATAGATACCTCAGGGACATCTGCCAGATAAGGTTCATTCTGGAAAATTGGTTTATTGTCATTCCGGTCATTTACAATGATAGTGATTTTTTCAAAGGTCTGTTGATAAAAAAGAAGAGATTAAAAACTAGTGATATAAGAGACTAAATGGAAGGGCTTCAGCATTCATGAGTAGAAAAGGACTGAAGTGTAGAGATATGATCACCATATACAAAGTAGATCAGGCCCTGGACCCAAAAGTACAAGATTCAAAACTCTACTAGACAGCAAAATAAAAGGCAAAACTCAGTAGTCGGTATATAAAAATATAATCATCACTGTCATCATAATCAACAATAGCAGTTGCAGCTCAGCAAGTTAATGGATAAGAAAAATTACAACCACAGAAATGCTTTCAACACAGTTGTTACATTTGATTTTGCGTCGGGTTATCGAATAGAGTTGTGTGGAGGCTTTTTCAATGTTATAACTAATTTTAATTTATCTCAGTGGCTTTAGTCAAAGAGTAGCTTGCTCAAATTGTGCTGTAGCTCCTAACTGAGCACTGAGGTAGCAAATACACCTCATTGCCCTATTCCCCATCATAGCATGCTACCATGGAGATTCTCTGCCCCACGTATCCCTCCAGGTTTGTCTTTCTCCCAACAAATTGCTTTACTTACTGGTGCACTGTTATTGTCAGTCACTTTTGCATTGAGCAGGATAACTTTTGTTTGCTGAAAAGAAAGTGCAAAGTAGGAGTATTTTAATAATATATGCCAACATAATTATCATACTTCAGTTTCAATATGGTTGATAAATAAAGTGTATTTATTTACTACCCATCTCATTGCTTTTTAGAGCAAGATGGGCAACATATAAATTTTAAAAATAAACCCATAAAAACATAGAAGTCATATTAATTGTAGTCTTCAACTTACAACAATTAGTTGTAGTCTTCAACAGTAGTCTTCAACAGTTCATTTAGTGACTGTTCAAAGTTACAGTACTGAAAAAAATGACTTATGACCGTTTTGGACACTTACAACCATTGCAGTATCACCATGATCACTTGATCAAAATTCAGATGCTCGGCAACTGGTTCATACTTATGACCATTGCTGTGTCCCAGGGTCATGTGATACCCTTTTTCAAGCTTCTGACAAGGAAAGTCAATGGGGAAGCCAGATTCATTTAACAACTGTGTTACTAACTTAACAACTGCCATGATTCACTTAACAACTGTGGTAAGAAAGGTCATAAAATGGGGCAAAATTCATTTAACAAATGTCTTGCTTAGCAACAGAAATGTTGGGTTCAATTGTGGTCATTAGTCAAGGACTAACTGTATTAATAAAAGCTGTTACATGTCCATCCTTGGGGCACCCAAAATTGCTTGCATAGCTACATTCTTCATCAGCTAATGGTTCTGGATACTCTTCAGTAGTACCCCATTGCAATGATCCAAATGAAAGATGATCAGGGAATAAATAACTGAGTGGAGAACCTCTCAATGCAGGAAAGGACGTAACTGTTGCACAAAGTTGAGCAAAGATCCTCCTAGCCAGGCCTGCCACAAGCAGGTCTTGTGAGTCCAGGAGGACCTGCAGATTATGCACCAGTTCTGCCTAGGGCAATGCAACCCCACCCAAGACCAAAGATGCTAAATGCCCATGGAGAGGAGCCCACTACCCAACGCCACTCCATCTTACCAGGGTTCAGCTGAAGCCTGTTGTTCCCCATCCAGACCCCCACAACCGCAAATAGTCTCAGGCCTCAAGAATGTACACAGCATCACACAGGATGGTGATCTATAACTGGGTAGCATACTGATAATATGTCATTCCATAATGGCAGATGATCCCACTTAGTGACTTCATGTAGAAGTTAAAAAGCAGTGGAGAGAGCCCTGAGCCCTGTGACAACCCACAAAAAAGGGACCTCTCACTTCATATCAATTCTGATTGGGACCAGCCATGGAGGAAGTAGATGAACCAGCACAAAACTGTGCCCTCACCCCTAACTCTCTGTGTCAGCTGAAAAGGATATGGTATCAAAAAGGTCAATGGTATCAAAAACTACTGAGAGGTCAAGAAGAACAAAGATGGATGCCATATCTTCATCCTGCTCCCACCAAAGATCATCTTAAAAAAGTGCTGTTTATGTCCCACATCCAGGCTTGAAACCTGATTGAAAAAGGTCCAGATAATCCATTTCATTCAATACCCTCTGAAGTTACAGAGTTGTAGTGCCATCAACTTCTCAACCACCTTTCCTAAAAAGAGAAGGTGGGAAACTGGTTGAAAATTGTCCAGAATGGCAGAGTTCAGCAATGGTTTCTTGGAGAGAAGCCCAGCCACTTCCCTTCAAATGAAGTTGAAATACCACTTCCATCAAGGAAGAATTCATTATTGCTCAGACCTACCCACAGGTCATGAGGTTTATTGCAAATGGCAGTTGGACTTTTGGGGGTTTTTTTCTTTGAAAATGTTTTGCTTCTCGTTCAAGAAGCTTCTTCAGTTCTGTTAGGGTGAATAGTGGATTGCCTCCAAAAAATTTAGGGCAAGGGGAGAGGAAGGAATTTACTGGGCTCATGACTTACAACCCAATTATCAAAACAACAGAAGAAGCTTCTTGGATGAGAAGTGAGATGTTTTCAAAGAAAAAGAAAATCAAAGGAAATCCAGTTGCTATTTGGAAAAAAGCACCTTTGGAACAATTATGACCTAGATGATTGAGAATCTTTATAGATTCTCTTCACCCAAATGTCATCTTCCAAGCAGCCTTGACCAACCAGTTAACTGAGTAGGTTTACTCCTTGGGCATCTCCACAGGACTTGCCCTATGTCTGGCACCCAACTTAATGACTTTATCTGCCAGATGAATAAAAAATTACTCTGTGTGGCCTTGAAAGTAGGTCTCTGCCCCCTCCCGTTTCCTAGAAGGGTCTGGGTAATCTTAAACAGGGCAGTCAGGTGGCTTCTGCAGATGTATTAAGAACGAAATAGTATTGCTTGGCTATATTGCTTATCGCCACAAGGTATGCCCTAATAATGGTTCTAAACCATACATGTCTGATCAGCTTCATAGCCCATTTTTTTCTAGCAGGACTCTAGATATCCCTTGATTATTTTTAATACCCTCAACTCTTCCATGAACAATGGACAATATAGGGAACAATGGACCAAACAAGTTCGCACAGATGAGATCCTGACAAGGTTCTGTCCACCTCCCTATATAACCTAAGGTTGGATTCACAAGCAATACTTAGAACAGACAAGTTACATTAGAACTTTAAATGATGAATGAACCAGAGCATATCTCTTATTAATACTTCTTCCCCAAGGACAGATTATCTGAGATGCCTCAGTTATGAATCATTTATGCCCTTACTCATCGTCTATTATTCCCTTCCCATCTTTTCTGCAAATGATTCCAGATATAGTAGATCCAATAAATCAATTATGCCCTGATTTATTTAAGCCAGTAGTTTTCTTTCAGTCCAGATTTGCAGACAAGTGAAAGCTAACAAACTCCAATAACTAATTTCCAATGAGTGATTTCTACTTTGCTTGCAGTTCTTGCAGTTCTTGTACAGTAGGGATAAATAACCTGGACCCTTATTAATATTCAAGGATACAACTTTCAAAAGTTGAACATGACATAGGCAACAGTGAAAGATAGGTCCAAGGCATCTGCAGGAAACTTTGCTCCCAGTTTATACTATATATAGTTCTGGGTGACTTCAACCTGCCTTCCCTGGGAGGGTTGTCAGAGTTAGCTCGGGAGTTCATGGCTTCCATGACGGCCATGGACATGACCCAAGTAATTCAGGGCCCGACTCATGGGGCGGGTCACACCCTTGACCTGATCTATCTGGACAATGGTTGGATGATTTGGGAGGGGGCTCGCCAACTGCTGTCCCCCTGTCATGGTCCGATCATTATCTCCTGCGGCTGGTCTTCCATTGTGCCACCCCCCGCTGCTGGGCTGTGGAACCGACTAGGTGGTTCCGTCCCAGGCGCCTAATGGACCCAGAACGGTTCCAGATGGCACTTGGGTCCTTACCTGTCTCCCTCACTCACAGCCCAGTCGATGCCTTGGTGGATGCCTGGGAAAGGGCGGCCACTGAGGCACTCGACCGTGTTGTACCCTTGCGACCCCAGACTCAGCACAGATCCCGTTGGGCCCCATGGTTTTCCGTGGAGCTCCGGTAGATGAAGCGTCTAGAGAGCGGTTGGAGGTCCACCCAGTCTGAATCTGACCGATTGCGACTAAGAGCCTTTACAAGGTCTTACCTTGCTGCGATGAGGACAGCGAAGTCTAATTACTTCGCTGCCCTCATCGCGTCCGCATATAATCACCCAGCCGCCCTGTTTAGGGTGACTCGCTCTCTCCTTAATCGGGAGACGAGGGAGGAACCTTTACAGGGACGGGCTGAGGAGTTTAGTCATCATCTGGTGGATAAAATCGCTCAGATCCGGACCGGTTTGGACTCTGACTGGGCAGAGTCTGGAATGGAGGAATCAAGCAGTCTTGAGCATGTTACCTGGACTGAGTTCGACCCTGTTTCCCCCAATGACGTGGACAGGATCATGAGGAGACTGAGTTCCACCACCTGTTTACTGGACCCGTGCCCCTCCTGGCTGGTCTATGCGGCTCGGGAGGAGACACGAGGCTGGTTCCAAGCAGTAATATCTGCTTCCTTGAAGGAGGGTACCTTTCCCACTGCTTTGAAGGAGGCGGTGGTGAGGCCCCTCCTCAAGAGGCCTGCCCTGGATCTGGCTATTTTAAATAACTATTGTCCGGTCTCCAACCTTCGCTTTTTGGCGAAGGTTGCTGAGAGTGTGGTGGTGCATCAGTTCCCTCTGTTCCTGGAGGAAACGGATTATCTTGACCTGTACCAATCGGGTTTCAGGCCCGGGTACAGCACGGAGATGGCATTGGTCGCACTGGTGAATGATCTCTGGCGGGCTCGGGGATGTTCCTCTGTCCTAGTCCTTTTAGATCTCTCAGCGGCTTTCGATACCATCGACCATGGTATCCTACTGCGGTGTCTCAGGGGGTTAGGAGTGGGAGGCACTGTTCTACAGTGGTTCTCCTCCTACCTCCTGGGCCGCTCGCAGTCGGTGTTGACGGGAGGGCAGAGGTCCGCCCCGAGGTCTCTCGTTTGTGGAGTCCCTCAGGGGTCGGTTCTCTCTCCCCTCCTGTTCAACATCTACATGAAACCGCTGGGCGAGCTCATTCGTGGTTTCGGGGTGGGGTATACCCAACTTTTTCTCTCCACCCCGAACCAACCCAGTGATGCACTCGACGTGATGTCCCGTTGCCTGGAAGCGGTCCGGGTTTGGATGGGGAGAAACAGGCTTCGTCTCAATCCTGCCAAGACTGAGTGGCTGTACATACCGGCATCTTGGATAAACCAGGTTGTTCCACCACTAATGATGGGGGGGTGAGGTGTTACCCCCCATCGATAGGGCTCACAACTTGGGCGTCCTCTTGGATTCACGGCTCAATTTTGAAGACCATATAGGAGCCGTGACCAGGGGAGCTTTTGCCCAGCTTCATCTGGTGCGCCAGTTGCGGCCCTATCTGGACCGAGATGCCCTACGCACAGTCACTCATGCGCTTGTGACCTCCTGGCTAGACTACTGCAACGCTCTCTACATGGGGCTGCCCTTGAGGACCACTCGGAGGCTTCAACTGGTGCAGAATGCAGCTGTGCGAGTTGTTATGGGAGTTTCCCGATACTCCTGTGTAACACCTCTTCTCTGTGAGCTGCATTGGCTTCCGGTTGCCCTCCGGGTGAAATTCAAGGTGCTGGTAATGACCTATAAAGCTCTCAATGGCTTGGGTCTGGATTATCTAAGGGAACACCTGCTGCCGGCATCAACTTCCCATCGTCCCGTGTGCTCCCACAGGGAGGGCCTTCTTAGGGTACCGCCAGTCAAGGAATGCCGGCGGGTTATCCCCAGGGGAAGGGCGTTCTCTGTGGGCACGCTGGCCCTTTGGAACCATCTTCCCACGGAGCTTAGGACTGCCCCCGACCTTCGCTCATTTCGCAGGGATTTGAAAACTTGGCTTTTTGAGCTGTCTGGCCCAGACTGAGGGATTTTAATTATTTATTAATGGGGTTTTAGTTTAAATTCAGGGACTTAATTTAATTTTAGTTTTAATCGATTTTAACTTTGTATGTATGTATTTTTAATTTTTCCCTGTAAACCGCCCTGAGTCCTACGGGAATAGGGCGGTATACAAGTTTAAATAATAAATAAATAAATAAATAAATAAATAAATAAAATACTATAATCTACTAGCAATTTTAAGATCTGTGGAGTTTAACTCCAAGAATTCCACAGCCAGCGTGGCCACACATCTTACAGTTACCAAGATTGAAAAATGCTGGCCTACAGTGTATAGAGGACAAGTACCTTTAAAGGTGAGGTACTGTGATGTTTCTTTGATATCTGTGCTAAAAATCTCCAACCCAGATTGGGATGGGACAAGGAGGTGTGGTGGGTGAGTTGTCGTTGATGTTCATCTGGTTACAGATGAAAAATTAAATATTGTGAAAATGAGAGTAACCTGGTAAAACAAAAGGAAGCAGTGGATATCATCACTGCTGTATAGAAACAATAGAAAAAAGAAAAGAATTTTAATCTGAAGCCTTTCAGCTTATAAATATTTTGGGAATTCATGCTAAGCAACTAAGTCTAAATTTTCAGTACTTCATGTCTTTATTGATTCTGAGTCAATCTGATTACTTCCAGTTCAAAATAAGATCTTGTGAAGACACCATTTTTAAAAGAAAAAAGAAACAAGGACACCTGTGGGAGATGAATAATTGTAGGACAATCATCTTAATGTCTCTTTGGGGCAAATTAGAGGCAATGGTAATCCAAGGAAAGAAAAGATGAATATTAATCAAATATCAATGCATTTTAATTTAAATGAGACAAAAGAAACATGCACTGGTGCAAACTCTTAATCACACAAATACACTGGTGGTGTCTGAGCTGTCTAACTAGGGAAAAGTTCTTAGGATCACAACAGAGAATTCAACAAGGGCATTTGTGAAAAGGGCAAATTCTGTGTCAGGGATCATTGGAAGTCTATGGTATATAAATGCATAATTCTGGCATATTTGAAAAAAGATATAAAATAACAGAACTGCAGAGTTCTGTAATAGTTTTGTTCCCTATGCCATCCGTCTGGTAAACTTGCAAGATAAGTTTTTCTCGCCATGCACGTGTATACATAACCCAAACTAGACTGTTGTTTCTCTGTGTCATGTAATATATGTGGGTATGTGCATAATTCTCTATTTATTTATTTATTTTTGTCATATTTATGTAGCGTATAACTGAGTTGACCCTTTGAGAGCTGAATACAACGATATTTCATTTTAATGATTGCCAATTAGTGTACATTCAAAGTGACAATAAAGTTATTATTCTATTCTATTATTCTAAACGGCAGCTCAAATGATCTGAACAGGGACCCTGAATGCCTTTTTTATGAGGAAAAAACTAGAACATTTAAAGCATTTTAGCTTAAAAAAGGGTGACTTGGAGGTGGATATGATCAGAGTATGTGAGTCTGGAGAAAAACAATGGACATTTTTCTGTTGTCTCCTCTCAGAACATTAGGATCAGGGTTCATGCAATTTCCTTTTTAGGATTCTGCCCTTGGGCTATACGATGAGGGGAGTAAGAAGGCTTCTAATCTTTGATTTAGATCAGGTGTGTCCTCTTCACTCAGTGTGGCCTAGGCAAGCAAAAAGATTGAACACCCATAGTTTAGATCAGTCATGCTGGCTCTGGAATTCTAGGACTTGAAATCCACAAGTCATAAATTGGCCATAATTCCACACTTCTAGTTTAGCTGAAACTGGGGGGACCTTTGTGTGGGGGCAGGGAAGATCAGTTTGAAAAGATTAGGCAAAGTGAGAAGCTGGGTTTGACTATGGTCACTTCGAAAAAGCAGGGAGGAGAAGGGTTCGGCCTCATTCTGAGACCTTCTTGGTTCTATAAAATCAGTTGAAACAGAACAAAACTGGGTCATTTGTCTGATTTTTCCAGTACTGTGGCTCTCCCTTGGCATTACCACATACTCCATCCATTCTCCAGAGGCTATTCTTTTCCTTCAAGTATACTTTTTCTCCAGAATTACTTAAAAAAAATGTAGCTCCTATGTGCTATTGTTCTGAGGGTTTCAGTTTAAAATGGCATTAAAACTTGTATTCATAAGAATCTCTTTAACACTTCTTTACATTTTTCTTCCACCTATATCTTTCACTTGAATGGGGAAGGGGTTTATGAATATGACTCTCATGGCCATCCACCATTTCTTTCCTTTGTTATTTATCCTTACAGTATTTAAATGTGTACTGGAGTGATGAACAACAATATTTTTAAAAGATAAGTTTTTACTTGCATTCCTGCAGGGATCACAATCTGTGGCAGGGCCCAGACAATCTTGATGGATCTTGAAAAAAATACTAAGTGGAACTGAACCTGATTAATACTTGGATGGAAGACCATCAGGGAAGAAACGCTATTGAACAGAATAAGACATTTTTGAAAAGGTCCAAAGTCCAGAAGAAAGGAATGGTAAATCACTTTCATGTTTTTTGCCAAAATGTTTTTTTAAAAACCTCTTTGTGTAGTAGTCACCAGGAACCTAGTAAGTAACTTTATGACCAGTTCTTACACTTACAATCTTTGCAGGTCCATAAAGCAAAGGAAAGCTGGAGTAAGATATTAAATACAGTTGTGATTTCACTTAACAATCATTTCACTTAATGACTGAGTTGCCACTCACAATTGTGGTCACTAAATGAGGTCTACCTCTTGTTCAGAAGGAGATTGCCAGAGTTGCCATCTGCCCAGCCCTGGTTATGTCCCTTCATATCTTTACCTCATAATCCACAGGTTGCTTTAGCTTCACGTTGCCTGTTCTACTATCAGCTGAGAAGTAGTAAGCATTTTCACCCTCAATGCTATAGTATAATGAATCGTTTTCAGCATCCACTGCCACCAGCTGAAATACCAAGGTCCCTGCAATGAAAAATGAGGGCCAGAAGCAGAGAAGATGAGAGGAAACAATCAGAGAAATACCTGGTTTTAAAAGATTCTTATGGTCACTGAATTTTTCCTCCAATTGTCTCCCTGAAGTCACACCTTTTGAAAGAAGCCTGAATGGTTTCTGGGTTCCTAATTTATTTAGTTTAATTTCATTTATATACAGTAGCCACCCATCTCATCAAAAAGTGACTCTGGGTGGCGTACAACAAAACTAAAACAATAGCTAAAACCATTATCATTACATTATTTTTAAAAATATTAAAAAGTATAAAAACAGAGCCGAAGTAATGAATAATGGATGTAGGGATATAAATAATAACTGAGCCGTCTCATCACTTCACGCATCCCCTGGAGTGCCTTGGTCTGCTAGCATAACCAGGTCTAGAGGGACTTTGGAACCCTATTGCCATGTTCTCTTACCACATTCCTCTTACCACATCCTTAATACGCGTAGGCTTATAGCTTCTCTATCATCACAACCACTGGCTGAAATGATGGGAGCCACTGTCTGTCTCATTTATAGGTCTTAGCCTAGGAAGGTCTATGAAAAATACCATTGACAAATATAGAAATACTGGCTTTAATTTTCTGCATTCCAAACAAAACTTTCTCCATCACTAACCTATAGGTGTGTCCTCTGGCAACACAAACCTGTTGCTCATGTTGAACTGTGGAGCTGTGTTCGCGGATGCTGCAGGAAAGACAGTGAGCTAAAATTATGATTTCATGCGCAAAAGACAATCCCCACCCAGTAATTACTGGGTGCATAAAATCTACACCTATTCACTGGCTACCAGTTCTTAGCCACATACTTCCCCCGCACTTACGACGACAAGAAGCTCTCATTCGGGAGTATAGTAAGATCCTGCTAAACTCCTCTCTACCCATTCATGCCTATACTTCTGATCTCTTAAGATGTCGATTAAAGTCAAGAAATCCACCACTCCTCACAGCACTTAAGCTGCTGGCCGAAAATCAGAGCACTATACAAAAGTGGATGGAAGCATGGAGTAGCTATACCTCCCAAGATATTTCTGAGCATATTAATCCTAATAGTATACCTCCAGGATTTAATCTACCCCGACACATATGGGTGACATACAATAGAATTAGAACGACTCATGGGGTGTGTGCCGATTCTCTGTATAAATGGGAAAAGACACCTTCAGCACAATGTGATTGCGGGGCTCCCCGACAGACTATCCAACATATAGTCAGGGAATGCACTAATAGAAGATACCCAGGAGATTTTAAGGACTTCCTCTGCGTAACAATGGCAGCTACTGACTGGATCTCCAAACTCGACATTAAACTCTGAAATGTTATTTCTGTTTTCCTCTTAGGTTTTATAATTGCTTCTTTTTTAAAAAAATTGTTCTAACTGTAGTGCTTTTAATTCTGTGTGTGACCAGTCATACACTAAATAAATAAATAATCCCCACCCACTCACACCACCCAATCTTCTAAATTTTTCCTTCATCTGAATTTCCTCATAATATCTTCTGCCACAGTTTTTAATATTTCCCAACACTGAATAGACTTAAGTCTAGTGGACTTAATAATACTCTTAACATGGTTTCCAGAACAATCATGGTCTAGTCTTAGCAAGAAAGACACTGGAAAATGTATAGTTCCATAAACCTCCCTTCACTTCCTTCAAGAGAGGTTGAATACCAAGGTGACTTTCTCATTTATTGAATGTTTACTTTAATGTAAATCCTACTGGTTGCAATATACCAAATTGTAGTCCAGGTTATAATTCTCACTTGAGGATGTTCTTCCATGCAGTGCCAAGCCTCAGTAATGTCTCAGCAGGCATGAACTGGCATAGAAGTGGGGGAGGAACTTTTCCACAGAAAATCTTACCTAATGTCAGAAATAGAGAGAAAACTACCCATGAAAGCCCGAGCATCCTGCTGAGGCAAGGAGATCTGTAAATACAACAGAAAGGAAGGATTAACTGTATTGAAAATAAAACTGCTCATCCTGCCCAGGGCCCGGTTGTTTGTAAGATCACATTCGTTGTTGAAAATGGCTGTCCTTAGAAAGCAAGAATGGTGTTCATTTTAAAAAATTATCCCAATGAAAATTGTGTGCAATGTAGATTTACTCATATGCCATATTTTATAGCTTTATTATGCCTCTCAAGTACTATATAAAAATTATTTTCTGGGTGTGGTACTAGTGACTAAATAAATGCTAAATTGCATTAGCAACAAAAACTTCCTATCTCTAATAATGTTTTATGGCATTATAAGCAGGAGAGTCTATGTTTATCACAGAATTTCAATATGCCCTCTTACCAAACTGCCAACATAAGCAGAATAAATATATGACGTAAGTCGCATATTATGCACTCCAAAGAGAGAGGACTAATTTACAATTATCCTATCCACATAGATCCAGAAGCAATGGGATGATGGTAAAGGGAAAAACTCAATGTAAAAATAGCACAGAGAGAGAGGAGATTTTGTTTGTTGAAACGTATTCAAGAAATATCTTCCAGAAAAATAAAGCATTAATGAAATACTTCTGAAGCAGTAGAAATTTGGAGTCCATTTTTTACTCAGTGCGGGATTGGAATGTAGGCTACCAGTGTGTTAGGTTTCCAGGAAGGCTAGAGATGACAGTTACTCTTAATAATGACAAGAACTTTCTGCAAAGGAGCCTGGAAGGTTCCTGAAAGGATGTTCAGCTCCCGGGTCCTCCCATTTCTTAAATAAAGCCTTGAGAATTTGGGTATTATCCCAGAGCTTCAGATTGATTGCAAGGCCACTCCAAAAAGATCGTTCATGAAATGCAAGCACAGAATCATTACATCCACAATTAGTTCATGTTTCCTTAATCCAATCTTTAAGGTAACCTAGCGCAAAACCCCATTGAGCTTCTGCATCTTTAATAGCTGTGTACAAGAGAGGAGAACACAGAACAGTTTGCTAGGCAAGTCTCCTTGTTGAAATGCCATGGCTGCATAAGGGAGAAAAGCGGTAGGAATTAAGGCTGTTTTGCATCTGGCCACCCTTGTCACACATGTCAGCCCACATTTCTCCTAGTAAAGAAATTAACTAGGTAATGCTTTGGTGTCCTCCGTACTGAAAAATACAATTTTGCAGAACAGGAGCAAAAGAACGGGAGGATGGGTAGAATGCTAAAGAGGGATCTTCTCAACCTGTTGATGAATCTACATCCCTTCTCAAGCCTAGGAGCTCCTAGGCAGAAGGATGAAAAGGTGAATATCCCTGCTAGGCATGGACTCTGGCCTGCTATAAAACTATTGTAGATATTTATTTATAGTAACATAGAAAAGAATGGCCTGCTAGGTGGAGATGCTAACCTCTGATCTCTGGTGGAAACTAGTTCCTTATGCAGCTAACGCTAACTAACTAACTTGAGGCAGGAGGTGCAATACTTCATTTGTGGTACAAAGGATTCAAAGGAGAAGCACACCTCTAGAATCTGTGAGACAGTTCCTCAACCGAAAATAACAATCCTACACACTATTTTACACCTCATCTTTCTAAAAACCCTGAACAAATGCCATTTCTCATTCTTTTTTAATTACAATTTTATTGTTAAATAAAAGCAAGCAAACTTCAGATATAGATTAATGATTTGAGCTGGGCTACGACAATTTAGTGTTAATTTAACGTCAACTATAGTACCTATCATAGGAAAATAATATATTAAAATGAGAAATAAGTAAATGGAAACAAAAGAATTAGCCATGTACGCTACAAAATACTTAATAAAACAGAACAGGAAATTCAATTTTTTAAAATAATCATTAATATATGATACTATAATTATTCCCCGCATATTTATTTCCTGCAAAGTATCTACAGGATGAAATCTAAATTCACAAAAAGATGAACTGAGCCTTTAACAACTACTAGAATAACAGAACCTGGGAAAATAGAAGGGTTTCAGCACCAAGACATCAACAATTCTGCTGTGAAACTATACTTCATCCCTGACCTGTTTCTTTCCTGGAAGAGAGTTCTCAACATTGTTGTACTTTGAGGTAAAGGTTCGTTCTCTGAACTTGCGGGTTCGTTTCCGAACATTTTGTTACCAGGCTAGGTAAAGAAACATTCAGAAACCAACCCACAAGCTCAGAGAATGAACCTTCACTCTCATCCTACACCCGAGCTATAGATATTTGCCACTATTGCAAATTGTTTTACTTGCTCTATACTTAGAAAAACTGTTTGGCTCCTAGGAAGATAATATGAAGACTGAAAGATTAATTTACCTAGGGACCATAAATCAAAAAATAATCAAATGAATCAGAACAAATCCAAGCATCAAAACAATAATAATAACATAAAACAGGAATAGAAAATAGATGCTATAAGAATGCCATTGGATCAGGCTAAAGGTCTTTTCTGGCGTAATACTGTTTTCAACTGGGATCAACTTCCCTAAGAATAAATGGGACAAGATTTAAATCTCACTTCTTGTTATTTTCCTTCAACATCCATCAATCACGGACATACTACCTCAGATCAAGGCGGCTTTATTTGGCCATAGGCTTATCTTCTACAAGGAAGCTTCAGTATTTTAAAACAATCACTTAGGCTGGCAGCCATTATGTTTTGTGTTACATAACAAATTGTTGATGATAGAAAATACTAAATTTGCTCAAAGTGAATTCCATTCAAGTACATCATTATTAAAATACATAAAGATCAAATGCTATAAGGTGGGATGGGGGTGGAAAAGAGTTATATAACTGGGCATCTTCAATACCTATGGTGGATAATATAATCTACGTCATAGAAATATTAGCTATTCTATTGGAAGAGAGACACAGAATTAGGAAAAGCCGATTTGAGTCTCTATGACTAAGGATAAATGTGACTTTAAAATGATGCAAAGAGCTGCCTTTGGGAAAAAAATTCATTAAGTCAGCGTCAGGAACTAAAAGAGCATACTATATCGAATGATTTATATGCTTCCCATCTCACCGTTAAAGCAACCCTGGGTGGAGCTTATATGAACTAAACTCCATTAATTGTATGGCTAGTATACTTGTTGCCAGCATGTTTAAGTCAGGAGAGTTCCTTAAGAAGCTCTTTTGCAAGCAAGAATCCATACAAGATCTGCACTAACTCAGGCAGGCTTACCACAAACTTCTCATACACACCATCCCATTAAACCTGAAGGATTCTGCAAGTTTAGCACTTGCTCTTTACGCAGAGCACTTTCCTTAGAGGGGTTCGGAGCCATGGCCTATTGTCATTCTAATCCCACTTTCCTTGGACACCCCTCTACAGGTTCGCAAATCTTACCTTGAATCACGCAGACTCATGGGGCATTCCTCAGTTCTGTTGCAGGTGATGGAGGTCTGAGTCCATTGTGCAGACTTTGGCTCCTGTTATAAATTAGCTTATCAATCATTAACTGAAATGAGTAGATAAAAAAAATTCAAATCTCCTTCCTTGAAAAACCATCCCTTTTCAGATTGTCACCAGTGCTGAAGTCTTATTTATGCATTAAATTGTCCTTTGTGGTTGGGAAGGAAAGCTTGAAACTCCTGAGGTTTCACATGACTTCCACCCCCTATTCCTGTGGTGGCGATTTTTCTATTTTTATGCCATATATACCCTGCATTTTCCTTCTTGGTTAGTCTGACCACCATGGCAGTTGATTCCATAGGGCAGGCGCGCCCACAGAGAACGCTCTCCCCCTGGGGATCGCCTGCCGGCACTCCCTGACCATCAAGACCCTGAGGAGGCCCTCCCTGTGGGAGCGCACGGGACGATGGGAAGTTGAGGCTGGCAGCAGGTGCTCCCTGACATAATCCGGACCCATGCCATTTAGGGCTTTATAGGTCATCACCAGCACCTTGAATCTCACCCGGAGGGCAACTGAAAGCCAATGCAGCTCGCGGAGAAGAGGCGTTACACGGGAGTATCGGGAGACTCCCATCACAATTCGCGCAGCTGCATTCTGCACCAGCTGAAGCCTCCGAGTGGTCCTCAAGGGCAGCCCCATGTAGAGAGCATTGCAGTAGTCTATCCAGGAGGTCACAAGCGCATGAGTGACTGTGCGTAGGGCATCTCGGTCCAGATAGGGCCACAACTGGCGCACCAGGCGAACCTGGGCAAAAGACCCCTGGCCACGGCTCCTATATGATCTTCCAAACTGAGCCATGAGTCCAGGAGGACGCCCAAGTTGCAGGCCCTATCAACGGGGGGTAACACCTCACTCCCCATAGTTAGCGATGGAAAAGACTGGTTGATCCGAGACGCCAGTATGCACAGCCACTCAGTCTTGGAGGGATTGAGTTGAAGCCTGTTTCTCCCCATCCAAACCCGGACCGCCTCCAGGCAACGGGACATCACATCGAGGGCATCACGGGGTTGGTTCGGGGTGGAAAGAAAAAGCTGGGTATCATCAGCATACTGATGATACCCCACCCCGAAACCACGAATGAGCTCACCCAGCGGCTGCATATAGATGTTGAACAAGAGGGGAGAGAGGACCGACCCCTGAGGAACTCCACAAACAAGAGGCCTCGGGGCGGACCTCTGCCCTCCCGTCAACACCGACTGTGAGAGGCCCAGGAGGTAGGAGGAGAACCACTGTAGAACAGTGCCACCCACTCCCAACCCCCTGAGACGCCGCAGTAGGATACCATGGTCGATGGTATCAAAAGCCGCTGAGAGGTCTAATAGGACTAGGACAGAGGAACAACCCCTGTCCCGAGCCCGCCAGAGATCATTCACCAGCGTGACCAATGCCGTCTCTGTGCTGTACCCAGCCCTAAAGCTCGATTGGTACAGGTCCAGATAATCAGCTTCCTCCAGGAACAGAGGGAGCTGATGCGCCACCACGCTCTCAACAACCTTCGCAAGAAAGCGAAGGTTGAAGACCGGACGATAGTTGTTCAAAATAGCCGGGTCCAGGGCAGGCTTCTTGAGGAGGGGCCTCACCACCGCCTCCTTCAAGGCGGCAGGGAAGGTACCCTCCTTCAAAGAAGCAGTTATTACTGCCTGGAACCAGCCTCGTGTATCCTCCCGAGCTGCATATACAAGCCAGGAGGGACACGGGTCCAATAAACACGTGGTGGAACTCAGTCTCCTCATGATCCTGTCTACCTCGTCTGGGGTCACAGGATCGAATTCACTCCAGATAACATTCTCAAGACCGCTCGATTTCCCCCCCATCAGTCTCTGCCCAGTCAGAATCCAAACCGGCCCGAATCTGAGCGATTTTGTCCATCAAATGCTGGCTAAACTCCTTGGCCTGCCCCTGCAAGGGCTCCTCCCTTACCTCCTGATTAAGGAGGGAGCGAGTCACCCTAAACAGGGCGGCCGGGCGATTATCTGCGGACATGATGAGGGCAGCGAAGTAGTTAGACTTCGCCGCCATCATCGCCGTGAGATAAGACCTCGTAGAGTTTCTTAACCGCAATCGGTCAGATTCAGACTGGCTGGATCTCCAACAACTCTCTAGACCCCGTCTCCGACGCTTCATCTCCTGGAGCTCCACGGAAAACTATGGAGCCTACCGGGATCTGTGCCGGGTCAGGGGTCGCAAGGGTACAACACGGTCGAGCGCCTCAGTGGCAGCCCTTTCTCAGGCATCCACCAAGGCGTCGGCCGGACTGTGAGTGAGGGAAATAGGTATAGACCCAAGCACTGTCTGGAACCGTTCCGGATCCATTAGGCGCCTGGGGCGGAACCACCTGGTCGGCTCTGCAGCCCAGCAGCGAGGGGTGGCATAGCGGAAGACCAACTGCAGGAGATAATGATCGGACCATGACAGGGGAACAATAGTTGGCGAGCCCCCTCCCAGATCATCAAACCACTGTCCAGATAAAAAGACAAGGTCGAGAGTGTGACCCCCTCCATGAGTCGGACCCTGAATTACTTGGGTCAGGTCCATGGCCATCATGGAGGTCATGAACTCCCGAGCCAACTCTGATGACCCTCCCAGGGAAGGCAGGTTAAAGTCGCCCAGAACTATAAGTCTGGGAAACTCAACTGCCAACCCTGAGAGGGCATCGAGAAGCTCGGACAGGGCCGTTGCCACACAGCTGGACGCCAGGTATGTTAGCAACAAGCCCAACTGAACCCCAGGGCCACACCTCAGGAGGAGTGACTCACTCCCAGCTATCTGTACGACAGTGGCCTCTCACGGACATAAGGTCTCCCATATAACCACCGCCACCCCACCGCCCCTGCCCTGAGCCCATGGCCGGTGAAGCACATGGAAACCTGGAGGGCAAAGCTCAGTCAGAGGGAAACCTCCCTCTGAGCCCAACCAGGTTTCCATAATGCATGCCAGGTCTGCGCATTCCTCCTCAATCAGGTCGCGAACGAGGGGAGCCTTGTTCACAACGGATCTGGCATTAAAGTACAGCACCCTGAGCTCAGGGGCCTGATCCCCCTCACCCCCGGATAAACGGGTACTAACTGGAGGGTCGGAACATGCCACCGCTTGAAGACAGCGGGGGTGTGATCCCAGGTGTTGATATGGCTCTCCACGTAACCACCTGCTGCCATTCCCAATTGTCGTGGGGATTTGAAACCCCACCCTGCTGCTGGGAAAACCAGAGGTCCCCAACCCCATCTCGCCGGGAACCATCTCAGGCCCAGACTGACAACCGGTTGGTGGGGCACCCCCCAATTCCCGCCCAACCCTACCATCCCCCTCCCTCCCTAACCCCTTAAAACAACTGGCTAAAAAACATACCAGGGGCCTCTTAATATATTTCCACTAGAGGCCCCTGTCTATGCCCAACCACCTCTCGGGGTCCCAACAATTGGGCCCGTCCTTAAGGGAGATGTTGGAAAGGGTGGCAGATCGCACCCAGGAGGGGGGGCCCCTCCTGAGGGTGCACAGGTCCGCATTGGAATAGCGAAAACGAGCCATATAATAATGTCCACATGGGGCAGCTATGGGCAGATAGATGGTCAAGATGATGTTAAAAGATGATATTAAGTCCGGGAAGTATCTCAAGTCCACCAATCTGGCTCCACTCTCACCTGAGCCGGTAACCAGGCGAAAAAACAACAACCACCCTCTCACTACAGCTGAGGCGTCCAGCCTGGGGTAGACAAAGTACGAACCACCTGGATAAACCTACCCCAACTGATCTCTCACATCAGTGGGGTGGTTGATGGCCGATCCAAAACCGCTCTCTCACCGCGGTCAGTTCCCGGGTTCTCCCGGACAATTAATGGGGAAGTCACAGGAGCAGGGGCATATAACCATGCCCAAATGTCCAGCCAAGCCGACCCAGATGGGTCACATGATGGTGCCGTTGGCAGAGATGTTCCAGGGGCATGCATAGTCCTCCCCCATTCAGATATAAAATTAAAGGTGAGCAGAAGGACCTGACGAGGGGTCGAGGCCATATCATTAAGGGCTCATGCGGCATGGAAAATAAACGTCGGTTGGCAGCCAGCGGGTCCGCCCACCGCCACAGTCCAAGCTGCAAGCGTCCAGGCCATCCCAAAATCGAGTTCCCTGAGGCCGCAGCAGCGGCTGGCCATGGGCCACACTGCCCAGGCCACGACACCAGCGCGCTGCAAACAACTGACTCCAGAGCCGTGGCCATGGCCGTTCTACAGGCCGCTATATTCCAGATTGCCGTTCCGGGGGGGGGTCGCTGCATCGTAAGAAACGGCACCCACCGTCATGCGGCCGATCACCAGGCCGCCATAATCTCCCTGGCCGCTCCTGCTGTTGCAGGGGGGGGCAAGGCCGCCCGAAGCCCCGGATTCAAGGCGCCACAGTTGCAGTTCTGAGGCCACATCTGCGGCCGAACTCCAGGCTGCCATTGTCTCCTAGCCACTTCTGCCATTCGGGGGAGGGGGCTACCGTGCCAGAAAAGCAGCGCCCACCAGCTGCTCCCTGCTCTGGTCTCCAACTGAGGTGCTAAGGTTGTGGCTGCGGCCGATCTTCAGGCCGCCATGGTCTCCCGGCCGCTGCTGCCATTCCGGAGGGGGGGCCTCCACGCTGCAAAAAGCGGTGCCCGCCAGCTGTTCCCTGCTCCAACCCTCCATTCGGCTTCCCGAGCCTCCATTGGGCTTCCCGAACTGCCCAAACTGCAAAAGCCCGTCGTGGAGCTCACAGAGCTCAGCCGAAGACCGCCTCCATCTTAGGCAAAAAAAACCCTGTCATATACTTATGACAGTTGCAGTGTCCTGGGGTCATGTGATCCTCATTTGTAACCTTCCCAGCTGGCTTCTGACAAGCAAAGTCAATGGGGAAGCCAGATTCACTTAAAAACTGCAGTGATTTGCTGTGGCAAAAAAGGTTGCAAAATGGGTCACAACTTAACAATTGTCTTGCTTAGCAATGAAAATATTGGGCTCAATTGTGATCATAAGTCGAGAAATAAATGTATACGATCCAACTTCCCTTAAGCTCTGAGAGCAGAAAAATAAAGAGATATGTTATGTCATGCCCACATCTTCTGGTTTTATATGATTCTCACTGTGCCCTTTCCTTTCCTATCACCCAGAAGCTTTTCAGAACCACAGCCAACTTCCTCTATCAAGCACTGGTCCAGTTTACAATTTATGGCCGTCTCTGTTGAGTGACAGATCAGCCATTAGATGATCTCATTTGCTGTATGCTTTGTATCATCCTGTCTTCAATGGGAAGGAGGGAATGGCAGATCTGCCAAAGGCAATCATTGCAGGGGGAAGAATTATCCAAAAGCAGGTCCCACAGACAAGCAGGGAGAAGGAGAAGCATGCACTTTTCACCAGATAATTTCCACAAAGCCCTAACTGAGAAGCCTCCAGAAAGACACTTTGGTAGGCAAGATCGCAGTTAGTCTAATTCCAAATGCCACTGCAAGGAATCCGTGTAGATCCCAAGGGACTGGAGTCTGTCCATTCCCTCACAGACTGATGTCTGGGTGTGGAAAGAGAAGAAAGTATCAGAAAGAAGAAAAGCATACTGGGTGTTCTAAAATATAAAGGAATATGTGGCTTTACCCTGTCTTTGTTCTGACCTGCCCCTTCATACTTACTACCTTCACCACTGCCACGGGATGCAGCTTTCAGGAGACTACTACTGACAAAAGGCAGCCTTCCACAGACTCCAATTTCTCATGGGCCACCAAGTCTTTTTTTTGCCCGTCCCTTTCATTACACAAGAGTTCACGAGCTGATGATGAATCACTGGCTTGCATGGTTATTTCAGCCATAAGCACCTAAAGTACAGTATATTCCATGGGGTTGCCTTCTTATACATTAGTTTGCCATTGATGGGCAAAACCAACTCTATTTTCAAGCCTTCCCATCTCTTTGTCCTCCTCTCTTAGTTTTCCTCAGCCCCCCCTTTGGCACCTGCACCCTTCCTTAGATTACTAGCATGGTCTCCCTGACACCCACCTGCCCGTTCCAAATTGTGGCCTTCTCTGCCAATGCAGCACTTTCACACTTGATGTCTTGTCACTTGCTGTCTTTTCCTCTTCCTTCACTGTGCCCTTAAGCCCTCATCTAAATTTTGTAATATGTCTGTAGAAATTAAAGATGGACTACAAAACCATTTTGATTTTATTTTTTTTTTATCTCCTTTGTGTGGCAAGAGACTTTCAATAATTACCGTTTTCCCTGTAAGAGGATCTACAGCGTGTACCCAAACAGTTTCTCTTGTCACAGCATGGGTCAAGTATGTCAGGGTGACATCCCTAGCTATGGAATTGACTGTAGGAAAATGACCACCTTACCCCAGACTCCTGTGTTCCTACCTCATGGTTCCTCTCACCCATTGGCCTTGAACTCCGAACCCTGCCTAGGCCAGAAACACCAGCAAACTGGCAAGGCAAATTTCTTCAATTTGCTGGCTTATTATGCTTATTATGCTCATACTGAAGTAACTGACAAGCAAGAGGATTTGCCAGGAGGGGCCTTGTCCTGTTGTGTGTTGGGGGAGAGTAGGGTAGCTTCCCCAGTGACCTACTTTCAGGGACAAATCAAGATTGTGAGTTTCCATTCAGGCAGAAGATGAGGGAGGCCTGAGCAAATGAAGGAATCACTGAATGTATCTTCCTAGCTTCCAATCACTAGTATTCTAGCATGTTATTAGACACCCATCAAACCAAATAAGATTCCTTAGAAGTCGGGGTTTCCTTTTGTAAAGCCCCAAATATGAAATCAAGAACACAAAGGACAACAGAAGATAAGATGGCCTTTCCATAGAAGTTGCAAAGTCTTAGAAAGTGAAGTCGTAAATCATAACGAAATCAAAACACTTAAATTTATAACGGCTAAAGTAAAAATAAGCCTTAGGCTGCAATCTTTTGTCTGCTTATATAAGCGGAAGCCACCATTAAACAAGCTTCCTGTTGCGTGACATAACTAATACATTGCCCTCCTAGTTAGTTTAAGATGAGGAGTGAGCAAATGGAGTTTGGCAGGATTTATATTTATATTTATTTATTAATCATTAATCATTTATTAATCCAAGTGGGAAAGCCTTCGGGTCCTTCCAGTTATTGCAGGGCTATACCTCTCCTTTCCCTGACCGTGAAATATTGACAGAGGCTTACATTATCCTGAAGACTTTTGTCAAAATGGCTAAGTTTTTATGACACAATTGCCAATCCTGTACAATTTCAGCATCTTTATTATTCCCTTCATAGCAGTTTTGTATTACGAGGTTTTTGTTTTTTATTCTGTCACTCTGGGAAAGAATGTGAGGTGAGAAAGCTATGTACTCTTCTTTTTCTTGATGAACCTTTCATCTTCACCTTTGATAGGGTAGCTCACTGGCAGGAAATAAGAAATTGTCCTTCATAGCCTTACAGTTATCACTCAAGCTTGGAAGATTGACCATTTATTTATTTTGACACACTTCATGCACAGTTGGGGAGACTGCTCTTTGAAAATCTGCAAAGAAAAAAGAAACACCTATGTTTGCTGTGAGAAGTTACCAAGGGTGTCAAATCAGTGTTCCTTTCACTGGAAAGGGAGAATTTCTTTCAACATTAAAAGGTGAGGATAGATTTTAAGGACACCTTTTAAGTATTCTCAAGGAGGAGAAAGGCGACCAAAGCATTACAAGAGTGAAAAAGCTCCAGAATACTAGAGGAGCTAGGAGATCCAAAGGCAAAACCAACAGCCATGAGGATACATAATTAACAAGGTACACCTCTATATAGCAAAATGCCATGTTTTGTTCTCCATTATTTTTCTTAGGTTGATTAAGTGACTTTCCTGGGTGTGTCCTTCTGCAGTGCACAGTACCTTAGAGAGAGTGAAAAATCAAGTGATGAAAAAACTTTTTGAAAGTGAGTGAAGTGGGCTAAACAAGGAGGTTTCAACAGAGTGAATGGAATGAAAAATAAAAGCGGTGACGTGATCTGGGATGTGACTGAAGCTAAGAAGGCCTGGAGGGAGAATTTAAACATTTGTATGTGAATCAAAGCGATCTATCAAGCAATGTGATAGAAACAAATAAATATTAGTATCCAAGTAAAAAAGGATAAAGATAAAGTCTTAGATACTACATAAATGTTGGCTGCAGGTGTACAGCAAGTGGAGAAATGTTAAAATATGGTTGTGTTTTATTAACAGAGAAAAGGTACATCATATCTCACATACAGTATGTGCAAACACTGCATTTGTGCCTGATGATTGTAAGAATGTCATTAGTATTCTTTTAACCAAGAGAAAAGTGATAGGAGCAAATACAAAAACTACATGGGAGATTTTGTTAATTGCCTCAGAAAGTGACAGAAAGGGTACAAGAAGTGAAAAAGAAGTGCAGTGCCGTGTATATCAGGCAGGTGACGTACAGTCCAAATTTTTGCTCAACTGTCATGAGAAATGTCAGAAAAAAGATGTTTTGTAAGTTTGTTGATTTAAAGAGTATGAGAAAATGAATAAGATTGAATTAAGGAATATTTGAGTGAATATAAAGTTGAAGGGTGGTTTTGAAGTTGGTGAGCAGGCCATGGTGAAAGTCAAACATGCACGAGAATAAATGAAATATTTTGTAAATGATTCAACACAAAGATGACATTAAAAAAGGATACGCCATCATCCCGTGATTATATCATATATTTTGTAAATGAATGCAGAGAGTGATGTTTAAAGATATGGTGTTGCAAATATGTATGGGCAAGTGCTTTTAAATATAGATGATGTTCTGCCATTGACTGAGAACCCCAATGATTTGCAGAAAATGTTGAATAGATTTGAAACTAAATATTTCAAAGATCAAGAAAGCTATGTTTAATAAGGAAAACGGAGGAAATGGAGTGAATGATTGCAAGTTATAAATGATCTGAAGATAGAATAATTTGAACCTGCTCATTTCTGCTTCTACTGAAAATTCTGGGTTGATTTGTTCAATAATCCAGCGTTATTTGACCATGGTATTCTCAGTTGTCTTCTCCAACATTTAAAAGTTCAAGTGTCAATACTTTTCCAATCCTGCTTCTCCAAAATCCAACTTTAGCTTCCAGGTAGTGTCACAGGTCACCTTTGCTTTCATAGTTCTGGTTTTTGTAGGCATAAAGGTATGGCATTTGAATACAGGGTAGGTCTTGGTAAGTGCAGATAATTAAACCCATGAAATGGTAGCATTATTCAAATCCATACTATAACCAAGTGACAGTTCTATGGAAAATATGATAATTAGTTCCAGCTTGACATAAATAGGCAATAAAAAATTTTAAACATAAAATTTTATACAGATATAAATAAAATATTAGTGAAGGATAAAACAAGTTTTTAATTTAAATTTATGATTTACAAAGTCACAGTGTAATTATAGAAAGCAAAATAAAAAATTAAATTCTACAATAGATTCAGGCATCTCATTCTATTTTAGTGTTGCTATGACCACGTTCATGTTATTCAATTATATCAAATTTTTGCTCCAATGTAATAAGCCTCTTTTTTTAAAAAAACAAAAACCACCTTGTACTGTTTTTGTCGAAGTCTACGTTTTCTCCATTTTGTACACCCAAAGATCAGCAGTGTCTAAAACCCCAACAGCAACTGTGGATGCCCTAGCCTCAATTGTGCATTGAATTTGGGGTTGCATTAAATGCAACCTGGTTTCAATTTACAATTCACATTAAATCAAATACAGGTACTCAACTTAGGAACATAATTGGGCCTGGCAATAAGTTGTGATTGTCATGAAATGGGTCATCAAGTGACCAATTTTATAACCTCTTTTGTGGTGGTCATTAAATGAACATCATGGTTGGAAAGCAACCACTGCAATTGTTAAGTGAACCCATTGTTCGCTATGGGTGGTTTTTGCTGAAAACTAGAAGTAAACATTGGTGTCCGGCAAAAATGTCATAAATCAGACTGCGGGATGCTGCAAATAGACCAGTTGCTGAGCACCCAAAATGTGATCACATGACTGCAGGGGTTGGAGTGGGCAGCCATCATAATTAGTTTGGGGGGGGGGGTTCTGTTGTAATTTTCAACAGTTGCTAAACAACTGGTCCTAAATCAAGGCTTACCTGTATCACATTACTTGAACTCACACCAATTGCAACCATCCTATCTTTTCCAATGTCTTCATGGCTACTCTGCCAAGCACTAATCTGCCCATTTCTTGACTGATTCTTCCTTTTCTGTTGATGGCTGATGCTAAAGAGCCTAAGAACAGATGCATAAAAGAATGAATGAATCAAGGAGAAAACTGAGAAGGTTGTGGTGGCATAAAAGAGACTGGCAAGACGAAAAGGCAATGCATAAATTAATGTATGGACATTTTGAAAACAAGGTTGCTTAGAAAGGTATGGAGAGGTACAGTGAATGTTAAATATGTAACTTATTTCCTTCCCCCCTCTGTCTCTTGCTTATCTCAAAACACACATCCATTGTTATTAGAATGCATTCTAAGAAATTGCAATAGTTTGGTGTAGCATTTAAGGCTCCAGGCTAGAAAGTAGGAGACTGTGAATTCTAGTCCAGCAAAGCTCACTGGGTGACTGTGAGCCAGTTGCTCTCTCCCAGCCATGGGAAGGAGGCAATGGCAAATCACTTCTGAAATGTTGCTGAGAAAACTTGCCAGTTGCCAGTTGCAAAAAATTGACTCAAAGGGACCCAAAAAACCTCCTGACACCAGCCAATAAGAATGTAAATGACAATCATGCCAAAATTCAATGAAAGTTTTTTTTATAATAAATCGTCCTTTTGCTGGATTTTGCAGTGTTGTTTCTCTGTGTCATATATGTTGATATATGCATAGTTCTGTCTTTATTTGTTTTTGTCATATTTATGTAGTGTATATTGGAGGTGATGACCCTTTAAGAACTGTGTGCAATGAAATTTCATTTTAATGTATGCCGATTAGTGTACATTCAAAATAACAATAACTATTCTATTCTATTCTATTCTATTCTATTCTATTCTATTCTATTCTATTCTATTCTATTCTATTCCTAATTCTAATTCTAATTCTAATTCTATTCGATTCCTCTGTTGAGGAATATTAGTTGGATGTATACATGTAAATAAAATTATACCTAGTTTAAATAGATAATATTTTGGCTTACTATTGTAGCTTATTCATGGTTAAACGCAGCTAAACATGAGAAATGAACCTGTCCAGCACATAATTGGGGTTCAACTTGGTCAGGAACTTTTCTATTATCAATTTTATTTATAAATATGTTTAGATACACATATGCATATGTGTGTTTCTCTTACAAATTTCTTGGATGTCACAGAAAACCTGTCCCCCAGGGATAAAAAACAAGAGTCCCTCAAACTGACTTTACAACTCCTATAAACTTTTCTGGATTTAGTTGCAATCTGTTAACTTGATTAACTCAGAGACTACAATCTAGTCCAGGCAGGAAGAAATGTGGGAGCTAAGTAGACCTGTTGGAAGGATGAAAAAGAGGAGCAACCTTGGATTGCTTGGTAACAGGATAATATTAGCTTTGTATCACTGATGGCCCCAGCTGCATAGCCGGACCTCTCAAAAAAATGTTCACCAAACAGCTTGGGGAGCTTCACATTAAATCAGGCAACTTGCCAGGTTTGAGAGAGCCAACAGCTGTTTAACAGGCGGAAGGAAGGGGGGCTGCCAAGGTTCTGAGACAGCGGACTCGCCTGCCTTATCACTCAGCTCCGTCTCAACCGATGCATGCTCCCGTTTAGTGTGCTCAATAAAGTGGGCCAGATGACCCACCTGTCAAAACTGACCACCTCCCCAGGCCCCCTTCCTGTACCTACATCACTGTTGTAATTGGTGACAGATGGTTTCCGGCTGGCTGGTGACATTCATAACGTGGGAAGACAGCAAAACCAACAGCTTTGCCTGACACTTTGCCTTCACATAAAATTCAGGACACCGCCACTTGGTGGCAAGCCAAAACAGAGACAATGGGGATGGCACATATTATGCCAGTAGTTTTCCCCCAAATGAAGGACAGGTTTGCATTTTTACTCAGGAGCAGAAATAGGCAAGCCCTTGGGAGTGTGCTGCGTGTCCTGGAGGGAAGGAGAGCTGATTTTCACAAGTATTTTTTTTTAATTCCATTTATATCCCGCTCTTCTCCGAAGACTCAGGGCGGCTTACAAGCTTAGCAGTAGCCTTCATTCTATGTATATGCCTGCTTATTAGGGCTTTCACACACACCCCAAGCGGCATTATTACAAAGTCAGCTTAATTGCCCCTAACAATCTGGGTCCTCATTTTACCTACCTCGGAAGAGTCAACCTTGAGCCTGGTGGGATGCGAACCTGCACTAATTGCAGGCAGCTGGTGTTACTTAAGGAGGCATTAGCCAACTGCTCCACCAAGGCTTTTGAAGCCCTAAGACTTCTTGCTTCTTCTGGAGAACTATATTACCAACTCCCCCACCTCACACCCTTTTTTTCCACCCGTAGATCATCCTTCTATGAAAAATCTGAAGAATTACTGCTAGGAACACTGCTCTTAAAAACCAGATGAGGAGACCAGTAGGATCTTGATTGGAGTGGAGATGTCAAACTGACATAAGCATATTTAATTGAGAGTGATTTCACAAGCTTGTCATCTTCTTTCCTTGGTTTAAGCACCACATGAAGTGTCTTTTTATAAACAGTGCTGGCTTGCCTGCCTGCTTGAGTTCTTTCTGGTGCATGATGCCCAATCTGGATCCAGCGGAAAATCTATGCTAGTTATGAGTTTGAGAGGCCTGTGCTTTTGGCTCATTACTGTGTGAAGTTCTCTATAGGGCCCAAAAGATCCAAACCTTCGGAACAATACGGTCTTTTGCCCAACCCTCACTTTCTCTCCCTGCCGTAGGTACAGGTGAAGCCAGCTGACGACGGACCCGCTTCCTCGGCAGGGAAATGCTGACTCTGCTCTTCAGTGAGCTAAGCAGAAAGGCCTGTTCCATCATGGAGTTAGCAGAGGTGGGGCGGGAGGGGCTGGGAAATGGAGCTGCAATGGAGAATAGGAGGCAGATCCTGGATGGGCCTGAGCCGGGCCTTCCAAGGTGGATTGAGCCCACGGGTCTTGCCTGGTACAGGAGATGGAATGAATGCTGACAGAACAAAGGCTTTTATGCTGTCTGTTAGTTAAGACTGCGGTACAGAGATGCAGCCTCCAAACAGGCTCATTGAAGGAGAGCACCTGGAATCTCTATCATGTCCCTTGTCTCTCTTTTTTTAATGCATTCTATGTTTAATACAAATTCAGGTATTTTTTTCAAATCAGTCACTATGGACTTAGCTATTTTCATGACAGGTTTACATATCTGATATTGCTGATATTTTGGGAGGATTTTTTCGCTTTGCCCATTCACTGACCCACTTTTATTCTGTATTTTGCTCCACCCTGTGTGTGCATTCTTCTTTAACACAGCTTGTCTCATTTTGAAAAATAAGGCATATACAAAAGTAGGGAGTATGGCACGAGTTTTGAGATAATACAAGATGCGTGACTATTTATAGATGAGGTAATATATACTATGACTTGATTAATTAGGACACAGGTGTCAAACATCACATCACATGATATATCGTGATGTATTGTGACTTTGTTTTTGCAGAGGTGGGGGTGTGTGGCCTGCATGTGACGCATCCAGCCCGCAGGCCACCAGTTTTACACCCCTGAATTAGATTAAAGTTTGAATATCTTTTGACTATTCAAGATTTCCCAACTTTGGCTGTGCATTCTTGCTTTTCTTTGAAGATGTTTCACTCTTAATCTTGCAACTATAGTTGTGCCTTCTAAAATGTTCTAAAGAGAATAGTTGATTTGTGCTACCAATTAAAACTTCAAAATGTGGCACATATTATTTGTGTGCACACTCTTATGCAAAATTTAAAAATAATGGATGGGTGTTAGTCTTGAGACCTGACATTAACCATTTGCTCCTAAAAAGGACTATCAGGCCAGTTTGCCATGGAGGAAAAATGTCCATTTTCTCTCTTTTACAAATAGTAGGCTGGGGAACACTTTAGCAACAGCAAGTCTGTGTTTCTGAATCAGCTCAAAAGCTTTGTGCTGGGCAGGGATTTTTAGAATTTGAGGGAGGCCGAGACAGACGGTTTTATTTCAACCCCAACTTTCTTATTCCTATGACATTTGTTCAAGGGCCGCATCCAGAAACCCCTTCCCCCCTTTCATCTCATCTCACCTATGCTGTTCAAGCATTTGGATTTGTGACTCATTGAATATGTTTTCTGACTTCACCAGGGATGTGGGTGTGAAAAACAATCCTCAAGCCTTAGAAGCGCCTTTGGACATTTATATGGACCACTTGCCTGCAGTTCCTTTAACCAAGCACATCATGAAGTGCCATTTTGGTTTCAAATCTGAAATGCTGCATAGCTCTATTGCCTGTTCCAGCCAAGAGGAGTCCTGAATAGAATTACAGTAGGAAGCTGCTTCCTATTTTCTCCTTCAGTGCAAGAATCTGATAAAGCATAAATAGCACGGTCTCTCTCTCTCTCTCTCTCTCTCTCCTAAATGTGCCTTGTAGAATGGTAGTAGAAGTAATACTTCCTCCAGCACCTGAATAACCTCTTTGCGGTTCTTATTTTCAAATAAGTGCAACAACAAGTAAGAGAAAGGATAATATAATTCTACGATATTTGTAGCTTGTAAAGGGGGTAGTGCTTTATATTTCCTGTTCCTGGGTCAGATGAGGGAATTGATTGGGCGTCAAAAAGAGAAGGGTTGTTGTGGTAAGAACTATGGATTTCTTAATAGAAGTGAATGGGGGTTTAAAAAGAGGTTCAATTACCTCAATTTATGAACCTAAGAAGAACACTATAAAAAGTATGTCTATAGGAGGGTCACAGGACGTAAGAAACCATATACAGCTAATAACATCAGCAGATGCTCTGTTGAGGCCACTGACTGATGAAACCACTTTGTTGATTTCCCTCATTATTCTGCCATATCAAAGTTTTGCTGTGAAAAGCACTAATGGGATTTAACAAGATCCTTGATTAAATCAGTTACTATAAAATTTCTTTTTCTGAACTACTGATGATTCTGGCTCAATGTTCACACTTCCTTGTCTAAATGTTGTTTCGATTTAAAAATTTTGTTAAGTTCTTCAGCAGTGAAACCTAGCTCTTAGACAAAGAAAGCCTAAATTCTGCAGGTTATGTAAGTATTACAAAGGCAGAAAATTGACAAGATGGATTTAAAAACTGTTTCTTCTGATTGTGGAAATGGTATAAGAGGTATTATTTTTAATCTGCCTTTATTAATATTCTTTTAATAAGTAACTCAAGGTGGTGAACATACCTAATACTTTTTCCTCTTCCCACAACAGTGATTCTGTGGCAAGGCTTTGGCTTTTCATGTCTTCATGTGTACCATTCTGGCCATTAATAATTACAACTTGAGCTTTATTACAACATATGGCTGGGTATTTGTGTGGATTAAAGATGAAATTTTCAAGATTCTAATTAGTATATCTGCTGTCTTTTTTGTGTCCCATGTAAAAGGTTTCCTTCTGCATTCTTTTGAAAACTATGTTTCTTTTGAGAGCAGTGAAGTTGGCTAAATCAGAATCTTTTTATTGGACCCAGAAATCTTTTTTGATTTAGATTAGACACCAAGACTTTCAAAATATTTAACAGATTTGTATTTCCCAATGTAATTCTGAGTTACACAGGTATACAAAAAACAGTATAAAACAATAAAATATTTGTGATTAAATATAAACATTAAAACATCCATGGTAAATAAGCTGACCATATTTTATGTAAAATATCTGCAGTACTCATACATGAGAAGTTACATTTGTGGGGAAATGTGGAGTTCAAAATCTTCCCTGCACAAGCCAGGGGATTTTTAACAAGTGACAATGGAATACACCCCTTCTTTTCCTAAACTGGGAAATCTGGGCTATGGGGAGTCATGTATGTCTGCAATAGCAGATGCTCTCCCCAAGAGTCTGCATTCAGGGAAGATTGGAACTGAAGTAACCTCTATTTTGATCCACCAAGGAGAGAGGGATTTCAAAACATCCAATGACTTTGAAAAGTCTTAGTCTGGGTAGCAAAAGTTTGCTAAGATTGTTATGGTGAATTCTTGAAAGTTGCTGCTGTTGAAAGGAATGGGTGATAGTGTCCTATGTGCTTTATAGTGCTTACCTGAAAGTTGAAGAGATGGGCATTAGGAAACTTGATGTAATTAGATCTTGATTTGATCTAATAAAGCACTCCTTGGGATATTAAGTAAAAGGGAGTCATTAAAATCATTGGATGCAGAATAGTTATGCCTGTGGTGTAATGTAGAATCAAGCTTTTGAAATGGAAGACATCTTAGCAAATTTTGAGAATTCTAACTAAAAATACAGATCTACAATGGGAGGTTTTGACGGATTGCATTATATCATTCATCCACCTAGAACGATTCTGGGAAAACAAAGCTTTCTGCTGCCATATTATTTGGGGGCATTACTCCCCCCCACATAAAACAATACAACTGTACTCGTTTTTTCATTTTGTTGAATCTGGTTTGTTTTAAATATATATATCACGCATTCTGGCTTTTTTGAGTTCTAAACCATACTGACTTGTGTCAATACTCAGTGACGCCAAAGTAATTGGGTGATTACCCCTCTCCCCTCAAACTGTATTTGTATGCATTTGCATGCTGCATATTTGCAAGAGTGTAAATGGTTTATAAATCGTAAATCTATAAAATCTATAAAGCAAGCCATCCTAATAAATAGATTACTAAAGCTATTAATAAGAATTGCTGTTATCTGTATTTGTTTTTATGATTTTGCAAAATCCCATCAAAGCGGGGGAACATCTGACCTTGGGGTAAAGCTGTTCTAAAGTGAACAGACTACTGCTTTATAGCCAATCTTTTACCAAGTTGTCTAGTTAAATAAATCCTTACATACACAATTATGGTTTCATTTTGACCTGTGGGGGTATGCTGGTTCAAATGCACAAGGAATTTCATAGCAACTGAAGTTCATAGTAGAATTAACAATAGTCTTACATGTCAGTGGTATCTTATCCATTAAGTCTGATGACTCTTATGTAGCCCAAACTGCACTATTCAGAAAGCAGAACCAAAAAACATGGTAGGATTAGGTATATATACTTTACTGGATTACTACCTATTTCAAACCATAAGTCTTTTGTTGTAGGTTCTAAACACAATAAAGATCCCTGTGATATTATAATCCATATATGGTTACACAATTTCAGAGTGCTTCACACATTACATTAACCCATACATTTTATTTGGTTTTGAATTAATGTGCTCTGTGGTCTCAGTCACTTTGGTTTATGAACCAGTTTCTGGCTTAGCATGATGTGTTAATCAGACCATTCTAACTTGCTTAGTAAATATTAGAATCAACTGTGTATGCTGTTTGTTTTCAAAGTGCCACAAACATCTTATTTTTGCTGCAAAGGAATTAGTGTTCTATCTCCCCATACAAGGGATGGCCCTTTATACAACTGCGATAATGCCTACTCAGCATGGCAAGTGGTGGTGAATTTTGCATGCTGGGCCACAGGTTCAAACTAGAGCTTACTGTTCTAGATCTTCAGATTATGTCACAGATGTTGATAGCACAACATAGTTAAAATATTTACCGAAGGAAAATTTACCATTCTCTTGTTTTTCGATAGTATGCTCAGTATCTTTTGGGGTCTGCATGGGCATCATTTCTTTTTTTAAAAAAAATACCGTAACCAAAAAGACATGGTAGCTAAAGAATATCCCATCTCCACCCGAGGAGTGAACAAGAGGAATTACCTTGTTTGGAAATAGATGTTGTACCAGACCGGGAGATAAAATAACATAATCTATAACAAGCCATTTTTAATATAATAATCTGAAGTCAAATCTGGGTTTGGGTGATATACTAAGCCAAACCATAATATCATATAACTATTCCCAGTGTACTGTATGGTATCAGTGCAATTGTTACTTTAATTATATTTCCATTTGGTGAGTGTGCTTTTTGTAGATAGAACCATTTACGTTGAGAGGCATCAGATTTTGGATGCTGAGATAATGTCTGTGCAATCTGAAGCTATTTATGGGAGGAAGCTCTCTTGCATTCCACGAGTCTTACTTCTAAGTCAACATGCATCAGAATGTATTATTATTATTGAAATTGTCACCGGATGAATTTACAGACTAACCTTTGGATCTATTCCATTGTGCCAAATAGAATTTTAAAGGAGTGAAAAACTTCTCTACTAAAAACTTTGAGAACGCTGCAAAAATTGAAAACTCTGTTCCTGACTAAAGAGATTAGTACTGTAATCTGTATAGTTCCAGTAAGTTTACTCACCAGTCTTTTCCCGTCTGTATGAATAAACCGTCTTGTTCCCTATGTGTTTGTACATTGCAGTTAGCATCTTTTGCAGCATAAGTAGTTCAGTGTCTATTTCATCTGCACTCATCTCTTTCTATTCAACAGCCGATCTTAGCGCCTCATATTGTACCTCACTTTCTAGTGAAGTCAGCTTCTGAATATATTGCTGTTTCTGTCCTAGAATGACATTTGTAAAGAATCAATTAGTGTCTGCCATCCGTCTTTAACCTCATTTGCCTTTTGTAGATCTCTTCAATACTTGTACTTCTATATTCCTATTATAACTGTAAATTTTCCTGTGACTTACCTATCTTTTAAAACAGACATATCAAACACAAGGCCCGGGGGCTGGATCCGGCCTGCAAAGTGGTTTCATGTGGCCCACGAAGCCATCCTGGAAACAGTGAGGGAACGGCCCCCCACTGCCTTGGCCCTGGCCCAGAGATTCTCCTTCTGCCAGAGACCCTCAGATCTGTCCCACTCCTGCTCACATAGGCACCCTTGATGTGAACGATGTAGAGCTAGCCACGCCCACCCAGTAGGCCATACGCATCTAGCCACGCCCAACCAATAGGCCACGCCCACCCAGGCCACACCCACCCGGCCCCCTGAGGGCAACCGCAATGCTGATGCGGCCCTCAATGAAATTGAGTTTGACACCCCTGTTTTAAAAGCATCTTTCCTTGCTTTTCATTGTTATAACATTTTAAATTGAATATATTTCTTTGTCCTGTCTTGCTTGATAGTTTGGCTGTCATATTTCCTTGCCCATGAGTTTTTACCTTGCTACTTTTCCTTTCTATCAGGATGGCTTATTCTGAAAGTCACGGTCATTTATGTTTTGAATTTTTTTTGCTTTAGTTTTGATAACAGCTCTTTACATTGCTCTTAAATTCTGTCTGTATGACAGACCTTTGTCAAATATTCAAAGCCCATCAACTTCCCTTAATTTTATAAGAGGAACCATATATAAGTGATACTAAAACATTTCAATTTGTTCCTTAATATCAACTTGAAATGTCATAACTGACTGAACTTCATTTTTTATTTTTCTAATTCCTATCATGTAATCTGAATCTGATCTCATTTGTCCAATGATATTTGTGAAAAATTGCTAAAAATAAAAATAAAAATTCCTGCAAAACTCTACCAACCAACCATTGCAATTACCCAGTCCAAATCTTCCAGGTTTCATCTTTCCAATTTTCACCTTTCCTTCCAATCATCCATTACTTACCCTTTCTGAACTTTGATTTGGGAAACTTCAATGTTTGTTGGCAAATTAAAAATTATTATATATAATTGTAATAATTATATATGTATGTATGTATATCTATATCTATATATATGTATGTATGTATGTATATCTATATCTATATATATGTATGTATGTATATATATATCTATATATATGTATGTATGTATATCTATATCTATATCTATATATATCTATATCTATATATATCTATATCTATATCTATATATCTATCTATATATCTATATCTATATCTATATATCTATATATCTATATATCTATATATCTATCTCTATCTATCTATCTATCTATCTATATATATATAAATTTCAATCATTATATTATACATTGGGACATATCCTTAACACTATCCTGTTCTTAGTACTATTCCAATTCTTAACAGTTTTATGTTATAAATCATTTGTCAAGTAACTTGACCTGCTCATACCATCCAAGTTCTCTTATTCCTAAACATCCAATTTAGAATGGTTTATTTTATTTTATCAATTTTAGGTTTTCCTTGGTCCAGAATTATAACCGATTGGTGCAGGTCTGTGCAATATAGATAAATGATTCTCATATTTCATCTGCCAGTTCTACTGGTCCTTATAAAATGAGGATATGCCCTTTCAATATCAGTGAATACATTTCCTTGGGGCTTCGGTTTGGCCTATCAACTTCCAGATATAAATATGAAAGTTCAACATTTTTTCCTCAATAAACCTTAAAACATACTGGTAAGGATGACTTGATTAAGAGCTTTTAGCCTTGCCAGCATCATTCTCAATGAAGATACTGGGTCCTCCCAAAATTGTACATTTAACATATAGTCAGGTTTCATTGCAGAGGATGTTGGAAGCTGCCCCTCCTGTTTGGATAATAGGCTGGTACCATCCCTCCCCTCCTTTTTTCTCCTTTGAATATTGCTCTAAATTTTGTAGAATTCAGAAGGCAAACACTAACTTCTTTGGAGGGCAGACTGTCATTTTACCCTATTGAGCAAATGCTACAACTTTGAGGTCATAGATCTATCCAGATACATTTTCTAGCCAACAAATCAAAAAAGCTATTTAGGTGCTGAATCCAACTTCCCTAAGGATTTTAGTTGACTCATAAAATTTTCATTCGTTCTATGTAAAAAAATTATGTGGAAAAAGTTTTGCTCTTGGGAAAGATTCTAATAGGGCCTCTCAGCAAGGACTCAATTTACTAGACGTTTAGATGGCTCTGTTGTGCCTACAAAAAGCCTATACGTTTGTTGCAGATTCTTTGAGCAGTTCATAAATCAAGTTAAAATTCCAATTAGAACACATCTTGAATGATAAGGAATGATTCTATAGGGACATGACAAAGCATATTCAGATGGAGAAGATAATCCACAAAATATGTAAGCATCAAAATAAATGAACAGCTTTTAGTACACACATTATTCACTAAAATCATGCCAAAATGACAGCATTCATAACCAAAATGAATAAGCAAATTATTTAATATTAATGGCAATATTTATAATAAAAGTACTCCAAGGATTGCAACCAATTATTTTAAAAATATAGACATCCTCCAGAAATAAAATCAAGTCTACAACATATAATCCAGTTCTTCAACATGTGAAGGTTCCATCTACCGCTCCACTTCGAAAGTTTTTCTCCTAAAAAGGAAAAAGAGCATTTACTCACTTTGTTAGTGAAGTTTCAGAAAGGCACTATCTTTGAAAGAAGAGCTATAAATGGAGGCATCTTCTCCACAAAATTACTTTTCGTTAATTAAACATCATTGGCATGTTTTTATTTAAAAGTCTCCCTCTACTCCTTTACTATGCATTTACAATGTGTTATTCGGACAGTGCATTTATAATATGTATATTCTCTAAGGCAAAGACGGAATTGTAATCTTAGGTTTTGAGCATGTCCAAGCCTAGAAAGAAAATGAGAAAAGTATTAAGGACGTAATTTACCTCCGCGAGCTGCACCGCACCAGCCAACTGCAATTATACAGTTACGCGTCGTTCAGTACAAATTCACATTGCAACATGCTAAAAGAGCAGAGGGGGAACAACAACTCTTTCGCCCGGGGAGGAAAAGAAGAGTTCACGTCCGAGCTACACGAATCTTTCCCGCCTTTACCGTCTCTCGGGATATTTACTCGCTCGGTTCCTTTTGCGCGCGTTACAGACTGCGCGAGGATCATCCCGCTGACCGCACCTGGCTTATAGTTGCCATGACGTCGCCCTGCTAACACCCCCTCGGTAGGCTTTGGCTCCGTCGCCGCCGCGTGCAGCTCCCTGGGACGCGCCCAACCGCGCCTGCGCAAGAGGGCTGCGGGCTTCGGCTAATTGCAGCGCCGGAGCCGGTCACGTGCTGGCGCTCGGGGCCGCGCCTCTACCCTCCTCCCCAGTTTGCCCGAGCCAGTCTCGGGCGCGCGCACTCAGGTCCGAATGTTGTGAATAAAACGCGCCGTTTGTTCCAGCCCGGCGGCGCAGGCAGCTCTTAAAGGACCAGAGCCCGGGGTCGCCGGCGCCTCCTGGAGGGGGCGGCTCGGAGGAGGCTGGCGCGCTCGGCGAGCGAAAAGGAAAACAAAGAAGCCACCGGAAACAGCCGTGGGGGGCGCGGGCACGGGGCTGAGAGCCGGCGCCCGGGAGCCTCGGCGGAAAGGGGCGCTTATGTGGGGTGCAGCTGCACCCGGAGAGGCGGCGCAGACCGACGGGTAGGTAGATCGAGAGGGGGATCGTCGCGTGCATGCGACTGCGAGCTGGAGGGGCGCGCCGCTTGGACTGTGAAGCTACGGTCCTCCCTCCGGATGGTTTAAGGTCCTTTTAAGCCGTAATTAAAACCGGGTTTTTAAAAATGCAATTTGGGTGGTGTTCGGTTTCTGCTTAGGATGGTTATGGGTGATGCTGCTGAGGGGAGGGTCAAATGGGCGGGCATTGTAAACTGCGGCTTCCCAACAATAAAAATGCAGTCCTCCTCCTCGACTATCCGCTGCACCTGCATCGCCTTGGATCCCGTCTCCAGGCCTTTGGGAGCCAAAAAAAAAAAAAAAAAAAAGCCAAGAGAATTTCCTGGAAAACCGTCGCCTTCTTTTAGGCCAGAGTGGAACGGGACAAGAAATTGCGGTCGACCCCCGGGTGAAGGATGAACTGCTCCTGCCCGATCGAAATTTGGTCCAGCGTTTTGCAGCAAGCGCAGAGCCGCCGTGTGGCAATTAAAGTGCGGGATTTATTCCGATTGGGATTGACAGGCGATGACAGATTTCGAGACTGAAAAATGGTTGGTGAGGTCCGAGTCGCAGGTTTGTGTTTTGAAACCAATTTCTGAAGGTGAATTGTGAAGGCAAAGGACTGGTGCAGGCAACAGGAAGCAGAATGGTAGCTCTTGGGGGATCGTGGTTGGAAGTAGCCTTCAGGCACTGCCTCCTTTTCTCTCTCATACAGAGAGGGGTGTTTCCTTTTTGAGCATTTATGGCCCACGGTGGTTTCCTGCATGCGTCCCTCTAAAGCTGCTACCGCTTTTCCTTTGCTGCAGCTCTCCAGATGTCTTTGACTTGAATTTCATGAAGTCCGGATGGAATGGTGTGTGCGGGGTGGGGGAGAGATTGTGGGAGGCACATTCCAAATGATGGAGCATCTATCTGTGTGGGAGATGCAACCCGACAGGTGTTTTATGTCAAGATCCCATTCTAAAAGAACCACTCTTGAACAGAGCCAGTCTCCTTTTTGATTCTCCCAAAGTTTGCGAACCTCTCTTGTTACCCAGAAACACTGAAAGCATATTGTAGGTTGTTCAGCAAGGGGGGGGGGAGAATTTTCCTTCCTTGATTTCTCCAAATGGATACAGAATGAAATGGTTTGAAATGAAAAGGAGGAGGGGCACAGGAAATGTGAGCAAAGTTACTTGTTATTAGGTGTGGTTTTAGGGGAGAAAAAATCTTAATATGGTTTTGAAGAGTTTATTGGTGCTGGGGCTGCTGTTACTATTAAAAAAATTAAAATAGATATGAGTAGAAATCAGAATTGCTCTTTAATTTTGGGACATAGTAACTGGTCTACCTATATTTTCTGACTGCTGTACCAGTCAGAAAATACAGCTCCTAGATGAATTCATCTGTCTTGGATTTTTCATATATTGATATATCTTGGGACCCCTTTTTCTTTCTGCCTTCTTTGTTTCTCTGTTTAACTTGGAAGGTTCATGGGAAATATGAAGCATGTGGTAGTGACATTCTGCACAAGCAATGTGGAGAGATGGGGTTGGCTCATTTTGATATTTTTCCAAATATCTGTACTGCCTTGATGATTTGGTACATTTTTCCTTTAAAAACCAGCATTTTACAGAACACAACATTATTTTCTGTGGCATGCCTGGTGAGGCCTGAAGGCAAATATGCATTATATATGTTAGCTGATTGCCAGTCTGAACAGCCAGAGGTCATGGAACTTGAAATTTAACATAATGGAACAGCTAGAAGGCTTGGATAATGTCTGAGAAAATACTTGGTTTAGGTGCAGGAAGCTTTTCCCAATCTGTATTTGGATTGCAGTTCCCGTAATTCCCAGCTAGTTTTCCTTTGAGAATTATGATCGCAGTATACCTGGAAGGCACCAGGTTGAGGAAAGCTGTTCCACTATAATGCCCTATTATGTTATTCTGAAGTGTTTTGCCAGTTAACATAGCAGTGCTGATCAGTGAAAATAATCGCTTTATTGTGTCAGTTAACACCACTTGAAATGGAAAGCTTGTATAGCAATGGCTAGCCAGGGAATGATTAGATGAATTGACACATTGGTAGTTGCCAGAAAGTAGATGCAGTAAAGTTGATAGTTAAGATGATAAGAGTGCCTTCTTCTAACATTTAGGACTCTGCTGAGTGTCAAATGGTAAAATTATTTGACTCAGGCAATGTGATTTCCATTCCACTGTAAATGGAAAAGTAGCTTGGGCATGTTTGGATCTTTTCCTGTGCATTTATATGTTTAAAATAGTCCTTTAATTTGGAGAAGTTGCAAAGAGATTTTACCGTACAATATTTTGTGAAAATTAAAGTGATACATTTGATAGACTTAGAATTCCATAGTCACCATAGAATCTAGTGAATCATGGCTCATTTCAGAAAAGCTAAGCATAGTTGGTGGACTTAAATTAGTTGTCGGATGGCAGACTGTATGAAATCTCAGGGTTATAGACTCCCTTCCAAATATTTGGGGAGAAGACAGTGGCAAACCACTTGTGAACAGTTGCCAAAAAAACCCCCTCCATTAATGTCTCCAGAAGCCACTAGATGAGCTGCATTTGAGTTTTACTTGTTACTTTTAAGGAGCTGCAAGTGTCTATTAAAAAAATGTGAAAAGATTCATCTGATGTCTTGTAATACTCCTTGCTGAACATCTCACCCTATAATTTAAAACAGAACAATCAGCAGTAATGGGCAATTGAAAGTGCAGATAGTTAAAATTGAAGGTAAAAACCAAATACTGTGGTGAATCAAAATACATTGTCCATCTTTTGAAGAAAAGCATTCAATCCAATTCATTTTATTAGTGCTACTAAATCAGTATTTTTTCTAAGTTTCAGAAACATGAATTAGTTTAGAGTGTAGATCCAAACCATTTAAATTTACCCAATCTACAAGTTTCTCTCTGCCTAAAGCAGTGTTATTAATGATGTAACTACTAGAATTTTCTTACATTACAGCTTCTAATCACATTCTATCCATATAGATAAAAGCTTTTATTTCCTATTCCTGCAAATTATTAGATATCCCTGAGATTGGACAATGGAAACTAAGAATGCTATTGAGATATTTTATTTATTTATGCATTTTAGACTATTTTATGAATTTGAGTTTCCAGAGGAACATGCATTTAATAATTGCAACTGATTAATAGCAAATAATTAAAATTAGAATAACAGAGTTGGAAGGGACCTACAGGTCAGCTAGTCGAACCCCACCCAAGCAGGAGACCTACACCATTTCTGAAAGATGGTAGTCCGATCTCATCTGAAGGCAAACTGTTCCATTGGTTGATTGTTCTCACTGTCAGAAACTTCTCCTTATTTCTAGGTTGAATCTCTCCTTGATCAGTTTCCATCATTTCTTGTCTGACCTTCAGGTGCTTTGGAAAATAGGTTGATCTCCTCTCTGTGACAGCCCCTCAAATAGTGGAAGACTGCTATCATGTCTCCCTTGGTCTTCTTCACTAGACTAGCCATGCCCAGTTCCTGAAACCATTCTTCATATGTTTTGGACTCCAGTCCCCTAATCATCTTTGTTGTTCTTCTCTGCACTTTTTCTAGAGTCTTAACATCTAGTAGTATGTGGTGTTAGTAAGCGTTTATAGAGTAGTATACTATACTAGAGTAGTATACTATATAGTATACTATATAGTATACTATAGTATACTATACTAGAGTAGTATACTATATAGTATACTATAGTATACTATATTAGAGTAGTATACTATATTAGAGTAGTATACTATAGTATTACTATAGAGTACTATTAGTACCTCATGTGATCTTGATTGAATCCCTCAATGCAATTTAGGATTGCATTGGTTTTTTTGGCTGCTGCCAGACACTGTTGGGTCATATTTAATTGATTGTCCACTAAAACTCCAAGATCCCTCTCACAGTTACTGCTATTAAGCCTGGTTTCACCCAATCTATATGTGTACTTTTGGTTTTTATTGCCTAAATGTAAGACTTTACTTTTCTCTACACTGAATTTCTATCCCACTTTTTTTAGCTTTCCACAGCATACTATGTCCACAGCATCTTGCTGGTCTATTAATTTAGTTACTTGGCCAAAGGATGAAATAAGATTGGTTTGGCATGATCTGTTTTTGACAAAGCCACACTGGCTTCTAGTTTTAACTTTGTTTCTAGATGTTTGCAGATCTGTTTTTTTATTATCTTTTCCAGTATCTTCCCGGGTGTTGATGTTAAGCTGATTGGTCTGTAGTTTCTTAGGTCTGTTTTTTTCTCTCTCCATTTTTTGAAGATGGGAACCACATCAGCTCTTTTCCAATCCTCTTGTAGTTCCTCGGTGCTCCAGGATTTGTGAAAGATATGGTACAGTGGTTCTGAGATGACATCTGCCAGCTCGCTCCTTCAGAACGCTGGGATGTAATCCATCAGGTCCCAGTGATTTATATTTATCAAGATCAGACAGATGTTCTCTTACCATTTTTTATTTTAAATTTTATTTCTAATCTGTCTTTTTCAGTTATGTTTTTGGTAGATTGGGCTATAATTTATTTTTGCATGAAGACTGATGCAAAGAATGAGTTAAGCAGCTCTGCTTTCTTTCTGCTGCCTGTTACTTCCTTGCTGTCTTCTCTCTTTAGTGGACCAACTGTTTTCTTGATTTTTTTCTTGTTATTTATATGTTGAAAGTCACTTTTTAAAAAAATTATCTTTGACTTTTGTTGCAGGAGAGATCAGAGAGATCAGAGAATTATCTATATAATTCTTCTGGCAACAATGTGGAGGCAAATACCATTATACCAGTACATAGTACAATAGAATTTGTTTAGAGGTGACAGGGAGTTTGTGTTTTGAGGTATACAACTCCTTGTATCTCAGCATTGGCTTCAACTGGCAGAGGTGGGGAAATGCAGCAGTGAAACCCCTTGTGTTTGTGTAAGAGCATTTATAAGTAATTCTAGCCATTTTACAAACATGGTTACTGACCCTGTTCCCCTAAGGGTAGCTGTGCTGGATGGTCCTCTCTAAAATATTTTTTTCTTCAGCAAGTCAGGTCTGTTTGATGACTGTGGAGAAATGAATATTGGAAAAGACCAGGAGGACAATTCTGATCGGTAACACAGACCATTATCTTCATATACCAAATGCCTTGATGGTCTGCTCTTGCTGAACCAGAAGTTAACTTACAAAAAATTTGACTGGAGGAGGATGATTTTATTTTTTCTAAATCAAAAGCCTTGACCTCTCTTGAATTTAATATTTGATTATGGGTTGTTCATTTAGGGCACAGGTCTGCAACCTGAGGCTCCGGAGCCACATGCGACTCTTTCAGCTGTCTCCTATGGCTCCCAGTCCTCTGCCATGTGCAGTTAAAAAAAAAAAAGTGGGACTAAAAAAATTTCAACCAATCAATTCAAATATGCAGGGTAGGTGCATATCTCGCCTTGGCTCCACTCTTCAGTCAAACCCTGTTCTGCGCATGTGCGCATGTACGCACATGTGCACACATTTTTTGCAGCTCCTAGTTTTTCCTTTTGTGAGGGAACCGGTTCCGAGTGGCTCTTTCACTGTTTCAGGTTGCTGACTCCTGATTTAGGGCATCATAATCTCCCATTGGAATAATGTGGCAGGTTCTAGATAATTATTGGAAACAATAGTTTATTAATTTTCTTTGTGTTGTCTGTTTTTAATGTTACTATGGAACTGTTGCAATGTTTGGATATTGTTCTGCTTTTACACGGGTAAACAAGGCTAAACCTCCTATTGCTTGTCCATTTTTTTCTTCTAGCAGTAAACATAAAAAAGTTTCTAACACCAAACATCAGGAAAAAAATTCAATTCATAGAGAGCAACTGGGAATCAGTTGAACTTTGAAGTATAAAGTCTCACATTGCCAACAAGATTGGTTATTTTTGTGTAATGAGAAGGGAGGTGGGTTTCTTGGCTACCATTTTTGTGTTTATAATATATATTATATATAAATTACAATATAAATTGTCTTGAAAAAGTGATAGTGTTCTTAAGAGTGGAATGTATTTAGAAAAGCATGTGGAACTTATACAAGTTAATGTATAAGTAATGAATTGGTAGAAACTCATGATGTTTCAACATGTAAAGGACCGAATAACTGCTTTTAAGATGAAATTGTAGGCAGATTACAAAAGTGACTATACGTAGCCATAGTGAGAAGATTCCAGAAATATTATTTGTCCATTCTTAGAAATGAATTTGCAATTAATAATGATACTGGTAGTCCTCAGCTTATGATGGCAGTTGGATGTGGAATTTCCTTGGCTAAGTAATATAGTGGTAATGGGTGACATCATGTGACTGCATCAATTAGGAATCCCAGCAGTCCTGGTTGCCCTTGTTGTAACCTCAGTACCGTGTGGGTTGTTAAGTAGGAAGAGATGAAAGTCCCAGGCTAGGTAGGGTCAATGTGTGCTTATTTGTTGTGCCATGGTTAGTGCTAGGATGTATGCTATGGAGAATAGGCTGGTGATCAGGTGCTACTCCCTAGTGGGGTTCTTCAGGGGGGAAAAGTGACAGGAGTGATTTATAACCTTTACTGCAAGCTTCCCATTGATTTGTGGGAAGCTGGCAGAGAAGGTTGCAAATGGTCACACGACTGTGGCTTCCTGTGATTTCATAACAGCAACCTGGGCCCTCAGATTGCAATCAAGTGGCCACAGGAATGCACTGACGGCTGCAAATTTGCAGACTGGTTATATGTTCCCTTTGTTCAGTGCTTTTGTAATTTTGAATGGTCGCTGAATGAGTGGTCACAATTCAAGGACAACCTGTAAATGTGCTTAGGGGATGATTTAGGCAGGGAGTCACCAGCTTAATGACCGCCACAGTTTAGCAATGTAATCCTGAGTTCAATTATGGCCATAAACTAAGGGCTACAGATGGCCATCCAGTGGTCCTGTTTAGAATGAGGAGATCCCTTTTGTGCAAAGGAGAGAGTGGGGGAGCTCCTTCAGGTCCAATGGGAGGAATGTTCTTAAATAAAATAATCTGACTTCACTTAGAATTGGGTGCCAACTGGGCTGGTCCACTGAAGATGACCAGGAAACACTGGAACTTGGTTTTCTGACAGGAATTTGAGCCAGTTATTACCAAGGAAGTAGACAGAGCCCCCAGGGCTTGGTAGTCTGCCATCTGGACTTATTTGCCTTTCCTGGTTGGATAAGGTCCCCAAGACAGAGTAGCATGTTGTTGTCTCTAATCAATGATTAATGCCTCGTGGGCGAGGTAGAACTGCCTGTGTTAAAGAGGACTATGGTATGACTCCTCTCAAAGTACATGAATCTGGGTGCTTACAATATACGGTAATAATAAAAATTAAGACAATTGATAGAGATAATTGAAAGGGATAGCCAAGAGAATCTATTTTTTCCACAATGCTTAGAAATTATTCAAAATTAGAAAAACACATAGTTGGAATATATACACATATATTATGGATATACATATACATACATATATTATACATACATACATATAGGTGTATGTATGTATATATATGTTGTTGTTGTTGTTGTTAGCTGCGAAGTCGTGTCCGACCCATCGCGACCCTATGGACAACATTCCTCCAGGCCTTCCTGTCCTCTACCATCTTCTGGAGTCCATTTAAGCTCACTCCTACTGCTTCAGTGACTCCATCCAGCCACCTCATTCTCTGTCGTCCCCTTCTTCTATTGCCCTCGATCTTTCCCAGCATTAGGCTCTTCTCCAGTGAGTCCTTCCTTCTCATTAGGTGGCCAAAGTACTTGAGTTTTAGCTTCAGGATCTGGCCTTCTAAAGAGCAGTCAGGATTGATCTCCTGTAGGACTGACCGGTTTGAACACCTTGAAGTCCAAGGGACTCGCAGGAGTCTTCTCCAGCACCACAGTTCAAAGGCCTCAATTCTTTGGCGCTCAGCCTTTCTTATGGTCCAGCTTTCACTGCCATACATTGCAACTGGGAAGACCATAGCCTTGACTATACGAACTTTTGTGGACAGGGTGATGTCTCTGCTTTTTAGTGTGCTGTCTAGATTTGCCATGGCTTTCCTCCCCAGGAGCAAGCGTCTTTTAATTTCTTGGCTACAGTCCCCATCTGCAGTGATCTTGGAGCCCAGGAAAATAAAATCTGTCACTACCTCCATTTCTTCCCCATCTATTTGCCAGCAATTGAGAGGGCCAGATGCCATGATCTTGGTTTTCTTAATGTTAAGTTTCAACCCAACTTTTGCACTCTCCTTCTTCACCTGCAACAAGAGGCTCTTTAGTTCTTCTTCACTTTCTGCCATTAGAGTGGTATCATCTGCGTATCTTAGGTTGTTGATGTTTCTTCTGGCAATCTTAATTCCAACTTTTGATTCATCTAGCCCTGCCTTTCTCATGATGTGCTCTGCATATAAGTTAAATAGGCAGGGTGACAGTATACAGCCTTGCCGGACTCCTTTCCCAATTTTGAACCAATCAGTGGTTCCGTGTCCAGTTCTCACTGTTGCTTCTTGACCCGCATATAGATTTCTCAAGAGACAAATAAGATGGTCTGGTACTCCCATCTCTTTAAGAACTTGCCACAGTTTGTTATGATCCACACAATCAAAGGCTTTAGCATAGTCAATGAAGCAGAAGTAGATGTTTTTCTGGAACTCCCTAGCTTTCTCCATGATCCAGCGTATGTTGGCAATTTGATCTCTAGTTCCTCTGCCTCTTCGAAATCCTGCCTGTACTTCTGGTAGTTCTCGATCCACATACTGCTGAAGTCTAGCTTGTAGGATTTTAAGCATGACTTTACTAGCATGAGAAATGAGTGCAATGGTGCGATAGTTTGAACATTCTTTGGCACTGCCTTTCTTAGGAATTGGAATGTAAACTGATCTTTTCCAATCCTGTGGCCACTGTTGAGTTTTCCAAATTTGCTGGCAAATTGAGTGTAGCACTTTTACTGCACTGTCTTTTAAGATTTTGAATAGGTCAGCTGGAATACTGTCACTTCCACTAGCTTTGTTGTTGTTCAGCGTTTCTAAGGTCCACTTCACTTCACATTCTAGGATGTCTGGCTCGAGGTCAGTGACCACCTCATTGTGATTATCAGGGACGTTAAGCTCATTCTTGTATAGTTCTGTGTAATTTTGCCATCTCTTCTTAATCTCTTCTGCCTCTGTTAGGTTCCTGCCATTTTGGTCCTTTATCATGCCCATTTTTGCCTTAAACGTTCCCTTCATTTCTCCAATTTTCTTGAAAAGATCTCTGGTCCTCCCTATTCTATTGTTTTCTTCTATTTCTTTGCACTGTTCATTTAAGAAGGCATTCTTATCTCTTCTAGCTATTCTCTGGAATTCTGCATTCAATTGGGCGTATCTTTCTTTTTCTCCCTTGCCTTTCGCTTCCCTCCTTTCCTCAGCTATTTGCAAAGCTTTCTCAGACAGCCATTTTGCTTTCTTGCATTTCTTTTTCTTTGGGATGGTTTTGGTTGCTACCTGTTGTACAATGTCACGAACCTCTGTCCATAGTTCTTCAGGCACTCTGTCTATCAGATCTAATTCCTTAAATCTATTTGTCACCTCTACTGTATATTCAACAGGGATATGATTTAATTCATACCTGAGTGGCCTAGTGCTTTTCCCTACTTTCTTCAGTTTAAGCCTAAACTTTGCAAGGAGAAGCTCATGGTCTGAGCCACAGTCAGCTCCTGGTCTTGTTTTTACTGACTGTATAGAGCTTCTCCATCTTTGGCTGCAGAGCATATAGTCAATCTGATTTCTGTGTTGACCATCTGGTGATGTCCATGTGTAGAGCCGTCTCTTGGGTTGTTGGAAAAGAGTGTTTGCTATGACCATCGTATTCTCTTGACAGAATTCTATCAGACTGTGCCCTGCTTCATTTTGCACTCCAAGGCCAAACTTGCCTGTTATTCCAGTTATCTTTTGGCTTCCTACTTTAGCATTCCAATCCCCCATGATGATAAGAACATCATTTTTTGGTGTTAGTTCTATAAGGTGCTGTAGTGCTTCATAGAACTGGTCAATTTCATCCTCTTCAGCACTGGTGGTTGGGGCATAGAGTTGGACTACTGTGATATTGAATGGTTTGCCTTGGATTCGAACTGAGATCATTCTGTCATTTTGAGGATTGTATCCCAGTATTGCTTTTCCTACTCTTTTATTGACTATGAAGGCTACTCCATTTCTTCTGAAGGATTCTTGCCCACAGTAGTATACCTGATGGTCATCTGAATTAAATTCACCCATTCCTGTCCATTTTAGTTCGCTGATACCTAAGATATATATATGTATGTCTATGTTTATATCTATATATCTACCTATCTACCTATATGGCTATTGAATGTGATTAGCAATGCTATTGAAAGAACATGAACTCCATTCAAAAATTTGAAGTCTTCCTCAAATTGGAATAAGAAGAAGCATAAACATTGCCCAAAGCCATAGGAGCAGTTGATATAACTTCCAAAAAACGATACATTTAAAAAAAAACTATATTCAAAATAGGAAACAGCTGTGAGGTTGAACTACTATGGGCATGTTAAAGATTGATTAAATTAACGTAGAACGCTAGCAAAACTGAACAAATTGATTCTATTTTTTACTATTGAGAATATAGGACACATATTTATGGCTTTTCTGTTAGGAAAATCAGATTGACTGAGACAAATGGGATAAGATGAAGTTTTAAACCAAACTAAAATAAACCCCAAAGTCCAGACAATATCCACTAAAGACTTCTTAATGAATTTAAATTTGAAACTACTGGATTTTTCATTCAAAAAACCAAATTTTCTTTAACGTCATCCTCTGTCCTTGGAACCAAATTTTCTTTAACATCAGTATCTGTTCTTGAGGCCTAGAAATTTATTCTTGTTTTAAAAAGAAGAGTTGAGGAGCAATAAAGGAAATTATGAGCCAGTTATATCTCTATGTGTATGCCTTCAAGTCAGTGCTGACGTCTGGTGATTGTCTGAAGAAGTCCTTGTAATTTTCTTGGCGAGATTTTTTCAGTGTTTTGCATTGTTCTTGGCTCTAGGGCTGAAAGGCTGTGAGTGCACATGGCCACCCAGCTGACTTTGTACGTAAGGTGGGATTAGAACTCATGGTCTCCCAATTTCTAGGGTGTTGCTTTTTAACCACTACACCAGATTGACTCTCCAGGTTAATTTCTCATTTGTAGGAAATAGTTGAAAATGCTAGAGAAAAATAGGCAAATACATAGCAGAAAACTGTCTTGGCTTTTACAAAGACATTTTCTTATGAGCATTCTAACCTTTTTGGAGAGTATCAGAAAGCATACCACCTTTATAATAGATACCGCATACTTGGATTTTCAGAAATCCAATAACAGAAAAAAAAATTCTCACCAAAACCCCTGAGGATAGGTGTTCTCATAAGTGGCAACTAGCTACGAAAAAAAAGGAAATAAGATTACAGATAATTCTCATAATGGCAAGATGTGCGAAGTGGGATTCATGTTTGGACGTGTTTTTTTTTAACTTGTGTCTAAAATATCTCAAGAGGAGGATTAAATTATGAACTCACCAGTTAGGCTTATGATACCAAAAAAGCAGGGGATTGAGAAGAGTTCCTAAAGGCTTCTCCTAATTGTGTGGATTGGCTTCAAAATAGCAAAGTGGTGCATGCTAACATAAAAGGTCCACGTTTCACCTATACCTTAACATGAAAAGGTCTGAAGAGGTAGTTACTGGCCAGAAAGAGATTTTGGAGTCATGAGGAACAGCTTGAGGAAAAAATCAACACTATATGCAGATGCTGTAAAAAAAACAACAGGCAAATTTTATGGTTGGAATCAATAAATTGAAAGTAAAACTGACAATATAATAATGTTCTTACACAAATCTTAAATGAGTCTACAGTTGTAATATTGTATATGGTTCTGATCACCACATATTATGAAAAGATGTAAAAAAAGTAAATAATTTATTAAGGATTATTACTTATTAAGATGAGGACCATGTCCTCTGAGGAAAGTCTGTAGCAACTCATTCTCAATCTTTTGATGTCAGTGCTAGAATGTGAGGTCACCCAGTGAATAAATGCAGGATAATTCAGGAGTCACAAGATTAACCGGGTTTCTTCTTACACATGGTTAAAGTATAGCATTCACTGCCAGCAGCTGTAATGGTATCTAATTTGAGTGGTTTTTAAAGAAGATCCTAATATTACTGCTTAGTACCTCCTGTATCATAGGCAACCTTCCCCAAAAGCTGACTCCTGGGTAGTGACATGAAAATGTTAATATATTCTTACATTTTTAAGATGAGACTCTGGATGTTTCTTACTAATATATACCTAATCCAGATAGCGTTGGAATTAATAATAGGCATGTTTATGTTTATCATTGCAGGACTTCTATGACTTTCTTCGCTAATTTTATTGTATGGTCAGATTTGATCTATGAATTGTTTTGTTGGGTCATTTTTCTTCCCCTCTCCAAAACAATCACTCCAAATGACCATTCCATTGGTCAGCTTGATAATTGTATATAAAATATGCAATATCAAATAAAACTGTTAATGAATTACACAATCTAGGACTCAACCTCTCTTCTATCCTGGCTATTGAATTATATTTCTCTCTTAGGGCATGATCTATAATCTTCTCTTCTGAGTGAAAAATGTTGGACTTCAGCTGGAAATTCAAAGTTTAAATCTCTTTCAGCCATAGGTTTCCTTGCCCCATTTGCTGTCTTACATTTTTAATTTATCTGCCTTGGTTGTCCTGTGGATTAAGCTGGAGTGCTCTGAGCTTCTTAAAAGAAAGAAAGAGATAAAGTTGGATTCACAACTAGATGTACCGTATATACTTGAGTATAAGCCGAATTTTTCAGCCCACTTTTTGGGCTGAAATCCACTTCGGCTTATACTCCAGTCAACAAAAAAAAAAGAACTTACCGAGGACTTGCGCGTGGCCGAGCTACTTTGCCTGACGCTGCTGGGGCCGCCCGGGCGCCTCTGCTCGCCCTCAGCAGCACCTGGCCCGGAATCACATGCGAAACAAGCCCGGCAGAGGAGCCGGAGCGGCGAGCAGAGGCGCCCGGCCCAGATCCTGCAAGGCCCGGCCGAGACACGCCACCAGCAGCGGAGCTGCTCCGGCTCCTCTGCCGGGCTTGTTTTGCATGTGAGCTACTTTGCCTGACGCTGAGAAGACCCGCTTGGGCACTCGGGTTGGTGTCAGTCTCCGCAGGCCCTTCTCGTTTCCAGGAACGTCAAGCGCGCTTGGCTTCCCACCCCCACGGCAGGGCAGGGCAGGGCAGAGACTTGCTCGCCCTTCTGACGGCCCTGAAGAGAAACGAAGGGCTTGCAAACTCCCCGCGAGAAGCTGGGCGAAGCACGCGGCTGGGCGAGTGTGTGCCTGCGCGCGTATTTACGAAAGAAACGCTCCGAGAGTTCTTCTTTCTCCGCCCCCTTGGGGGGAACTCTAGCAACTGCTGTAGCCACGCTTCTCTTCTCGGCTCCGAAAATAGGGATTTCTACTCTCTCTCTCTCTCTCTCTCCCCTCCCCACCCCGCATTCTCCTGCCTCTTCGATTGCGACAATAAAAGGGCGAAGTGTGCGCTGGTTTCTTCCTCCTTCCTCCCCCCCTCCCCTCCCCTCCCCGATTGTCAGGTGAGGCAGCTGGAGGTCTGGCCGGGAGATTGTAGCCATTTTGAAACGCCGCGTCTTGAAACGCCCGATCAGCTGATTTTCGGGTGGAAGAGCCGTGGCTTGAATCTGTTTGCATCTGCCTGAATTAGACCGAAACGGCCTGAATTTGACCAGAGTTGCTTTGTAATGGCTGGAGGAACTGCAGAGGAGGTCTTGTGGGTGGCTGCTTCGCAGACCTGGCGGTTGTAGCGGCATGCAAGGTCTGCGAAGCAGCCACCCACACTCTCCAAGCCACCATCGGACCCGAAAAGTCCCGTGAGGCCCGTGCGACCGTCGGTGGCTGTTTCTAGCTGCCGCTCAGTTGATCGCACTGCGTGACCACCGGTAGACGTCCCCGGCTGCCCCTTAGCTGTTTGTGCCGGCGCGGAACCTCCGCAGCCGCTCGCCGTCTCCTTCAGCCGCCGATCAGCTGTCTGTGCTGACGTGGACCCTCTGCGCCCGTCCACAATCTCCTCCGGCCGCCGATCAGCTGTTGATGCGGCCGCGGAACCTCCGCAGCCGCTCGCAGTCTCCTTCAGCCGCCGATCAGCTGTCTGTGCTGACGCGGACCCTCTGCGCCCGTCCACAATCTCCGGCCGCCGATCAGCTGTTGATGCGGCCGCGGAACCTCTGCAGCCGCTTGCAGTCTCCTTCAGCCGCCGATTAGCTGTTTGTGCTGGCGCGGAACCTCCGCAGCCGCTTGCAATCTCCTCCGGCCGCCGATCAGCTGTAAGTGCGGCAGCGGGTCTGGCGTTCGCCCGCCGAACAGTTGGGGGGTGCGGGTGCCAATGGGCCTTCGGTGCTGCGCGGGCATTGTTGGAAGTGCTCCCCTCGTCCCCGTAGGGCTTGACACCCCCATTTCGGCTGCTTCGCAAACTGCTTCCTCCACCCCACCCCACCCCACCTCACCCCTCCCCGCAAAAGATGCCGGGGTCGACAGCGTTTTTTCTACCCGGAACAAGCAAACACGCAGGCAACCCTGCACTATTCAGCTCAGTCAAGTCACGCTTGAAACGGCTTGAAATGCCCGATCAGCTGATTTTCGGGGCGGAAAGCATGCAGTGTTGTGTTTTTTTTCCTCCCCCCGAAAGTGAACGGCAGCTTTCCGTACTAGTGTATTTGTACTGCCGCGAGTGACAACTGACAAAGCTTGCCGGTGTGATCTTGATTTTGGAACTGATGAAGTCTGTTAACTAATTGATTGGCACTCCGGTCGCTCATCGCCGTGAAACTAGACCTTGTTTTTGGGTTGTTTTTTTTTGTACTTTGGGCTGATCAAATGGAATAAATGGAATAAATAAAAACACTGGCATGTCAAGACACCAGCACAAAGACCAAGGTACAAGCAGCTCTCCTTCAGTCATTATTGAAACATTTGATCAGCCCAACTTCTTCTTCTTATTATTATTATTAAATCTGTTTTTTAACCAAGCGTGACTTCACTGAGCTGAATAGTGCAGGGTTGCCTGCGTGTTTGCTTGTTCCGGGTAGAAAAAACGCTGTCGACCCCGGCATCTTTTGCGGGGAGGGGTGAGGTGGGGTGGGGTGGGGTGGAGGAAGCAGTTTGCGAAGCAGCCGAAATGGGGGTATATAGAGGATGGGAGGTTCCCACCGAGAGAGCCAGCAGAGTTGTTGTCGAAGCGCGTCACACGCCTTTCCAACCACCAGAGAAGGGAGGAATAAGAAAGAAACACACACACACACACACACACACACACACACACCAGAAAATCGAGGAAGCTTGCGTAAGATCTGAAGGAGACACGATCGTGGGAAAGGCATCGAGCGTGCCGTGGAAAAAAAAGAAAGGGTGGACTTGGGCTCGGCTGGTTTCGCAACGGGAAATGGGAAATCCCCGCAAAAGATGCCGGGGTCGACAACGTTTTTTCTACCCGGAACAAGCAAACGCTGCCCCAAAACTGGGGCGTTTCAAGCCATGGTCCTCCGGCAACAGTCGCTTAAGCTGCAGTTCATCCGGTTCCCCCAGCCTTTCCAAATATTCCAGGCTGGAGCATTCACTCCCTCCGCAGTTCCTCCAGCCATTACGAGCCGTTTCTGGTTAAGTTCAAACAAATACAAGCAGATTCAAGCCGTGGCTCTTTCCGCCCCGAAAATCAGCTGATCGGGCGTTTCAAGCCGCGGCGTTTCAAAACGGCCACAATCTCCCGGCAAGACCTCCTCTGCAGTCCCTCCAGCCATTACAAAGCAACTCTGGTCAAATTCAGGCCGTTTCGGTCTAATTCAGGCAGATGCAAACAGATTCAAGCCACGGCTCTTCCACCCGAAAATCAGCTGATCGGGCGTTTCAAGACGCGGCGTTTCAAAACGGCTACAATCTCCCGGCCAGACCTCCAGCTGCCTCACCTGACAATCGGGGAGGGGAGGGGAGGGGGGGAGGAAGGAGGAAGAAACCAGCGCACACTTCGCCCTTTTATTGTCGCAATCGAAGAGGCAGGAGAATTCGGGGTGGGGAGGGGGGAGAGAGAGAGAGAGTAGAAATCCCTATTTTCGGAGCCGAGAAGAGAAGCGCGGCTACAGCAGTCGCTAGAGTTCCCCCCAAGGGGGCGGAGAAAGAAGAACTCTCGGAGCGTTTCTTTCGTAAATACGCGCGCAGGCACACACTCGCCCAGCCGCGCACTTCGCCCAGCTTCTCGCGGGGAGTTTGCAAGCCCTTCGTTTCTCTTCAGGGCCGTCAGAAGGGCGAGCAAGTCTCTGCCCTGCCCTGCCCTGCCGTGGGGGTGGGGAGCCAAGCGCACTTGACGTTCCTGGAAACGAGAAGGGCCTGCGGAGACTGACACCAACCCGAGTGCTCAAGCGGGTCTTCTCAGCGTCAGGCAAAGTAGCTCACATGCAAAACAAGCCCAGCAGAGGAGCCGGAGCAGCTCCGCTGCTGGGGGCGTGTCTCGGCCGGGCCTTGCAGGATCTGGGCCGGGCGCCTCTGCTCGCCGCTCCGGCTCCTCTGCCAGGCTTGTTTCGCCTGCGAGCTACTTTGCCGGCCGCTGCTGAGGGAAGATCTCTGGAGAGGAGCATAAGGTGAGCTGCTGCATTTCCCAGCCTCGGCTTATACTCGAGTCACTAACTTTTCCCTTTTTTGGGGGGTAAAATTAGGGGTCTCGGCTTATATTCGAGTCGGCTTATACTCAAGTATATACGGTAATTAAAAGTGGTAGAAGGGAATGATAGATAGGAAACAGAAAAGGCAGATAAATGAACCAGCAAGTCAAAATTATTACGAGTTAGCTATACAGGAAAATGTTTAAATGGAGACCATGTAATATGAAGAGAGTCTATCACTGAATATGTGGGGATTTTTTCACCACCTGCTGTTGTGTTGCAGCCTGCCAGCTGATTGAAAACTTAAAACTCTTTTTGTTACAGCGCTTGTGTTCAGTAGCTGTTTCGTCACTTTTTGCAGATCCCAAAGTACCGGTGTGGATCTGCGTTTGGAGTGTGAGATCCAGCATCACCTTTTGCCTTGTGAACATCCCCAATGCGACCATGGGAACTGGCAGTGAATAGGCGGCCTCCTGTCCCATTTGACCAGCAACAATTCCCAGGGGAGAGCTGTGGCAGTCCAGCACACCTCAGGAGAAGGTAGAGTTCTTCAGCTTTTAAGTAATGTTGATAATCCGTGCCGACCAGCATTCTCCCTGTGGGCTTCAGGGCATTCAGTCTAGTCAGTGGCTCTAAGATTCCTTCACCATCCCCCACGTCAGTACTAAGCAGGCCCACCTCTGCCTCTCTCCACTTGTTCTGAAATAATCTCGGGTCAACCAGGAACTCTCACCTGCTGTGACTGCCTTCTCTATCAAAGCCAATATAGCACGAATGCTTCACCCAGCGGTACACACATCCCACCAGCATCCATTCATGGTGGATCTCCATGACCAGGTAAGGTGGATGTTGTGTCCTAAATACACTTAGAAACCTATGGCTGGGATATTGTCCCGCCTGCCATAGAAACGTTGGCTAACATTTGGAAGAGTCTGTGTTGGCCAAGAATAGTAAAACCGGGGAGACTATACAGTTCTTATACACTGAAAAGGCAAACGGCGTGGTTGGAGATAGCCAAGGCTGAGCATCCTTTGAAAGCTTTTGCCTGTGAAAGGCTGTATAACTGAAAGTGTGAATCTGTTTAAGATATAACAGTTATTGGATCCAGTTTCTGACTGAAAGAAGGGCAGTGCAGGACCACGTGGGGGACATAAAACTGCTCATAAGTACACCACGTGCTGTTTAGTTGCCTGGCTGTTTTACTTGCAAGTTGTGAGAGAACTTGTAACGTCATAGGAAAGAGCATGCTTTTGTATGGGTAACAATCCAAGCTGATTCCTTAGTAACTTCAGTTGAAAGATTCACAACTTTTGGTTGGGAAGCACTTCTGCTTGAAACCCTGAGGTGCATTTTCCTGATTTCATTTAGAGAATTTCCCCTTTTTGCTGCTAGGGAAGGAATGCAAAAAGCAGTGCAAGTTTCTGTAGCAGCTATTAGGACCATTGTGAGGTCAAAATTATCCAGCTTTTGAGATTGAATGTTGTTCTTATGGCAACGCATATACAGCTGCTCCTGGAATTCTGAAACTTCCAGCAGGTTCAAGCACTTGACCTTTGACTTTTAGACACTTCCATGGCAGCCAACAATTATAGGAGCTGTAATCCCACAATTGCATCTGATAAACTTTGTGCTTCTCATTTCTGCTCCAGTACTCTATAGACAAAATTTCTTTCACACAAATATGTTTCTGGCCTTGCTACCAGAAATGTGTTGACTGATACTGATTAGTCTCTTGGCTGGCTGGCATCATTTTTCAGCAAGTTGGCAGCATACAGTTGTTGTACACTGGATTATGAATGTGTGTTGTGTTAGTTACATTAAATTCCCAATAACAAAAAAGAAATTTTTTTTAAAAAAGAGATTGTTTCTCTCGCGACCTGAATCTGTAGGCCAATAGTATGCTTGACAAGACAGGAAATGTTTTCACACTTTTTAGACTATGCAGTTAATTTAATGCTCCAGCATAAAAACTTGTTAAACTAAAGGAATAACATGGGAAAATGTTTTCAAGGAAAAGAGAAGAGTGATTCCAGGTTGTGCTGATGTTTGCTTTTGAGCCTCGTGTGTCTGAAATATAAACCTTTCATGGGTATTGTTTATACATGAAATGAAACCGTGTAAGCAACTGTCTAAGCAATGTATATGAAATAAAGTTTAAAAGTACTGCTTTGGGGAAAGGCAACAAAGCATCCTGGAGAAGGATTGTCATTAGGGTACTTTAGCTTGTTAATGAATAGGGAAAGTGCAGGATGTACAGTTTACAAATAGAGAAAAAACTGGATTGTTGATTGCCAGAGAAAGCTGGGTGTTGGTGGTTTAGACTCAGAAATACAACCGTGACAATCTGGGAATATTTTCCAGGAGAGTTTTTCCCATTTTCAATTGCAATTTTTGGATCATGAACACTCAACTTCAATTGTTTATGATTCTATGTTTTGTGAAACTTGCATCACGGGGTTATTATTAATCTCCACTGGATTAAAATCTCTGCTCTGTTACTTAGTGGGTGTTTGAGTGAGTGTGTACAAAGGGAGAAATAAATAAATAAAAGGAAATAAGAGATAAATGAAGGAAATTTAACAAACATTAAAATACCTAAAAAAAAGAGAGCTAACAAAAAAATATGGTGTTGATTTCTGACTTCTCCCTTTTCATACATTTGCTAATTTGTGACGTAGTATTTGTAAAATACTCAGGGGCCCTAAAAGCTATTTAGGCTGTAAGTGATTGTATGTATGTGCCTGATGTGTGGTATGTGTCAGTTATTGTTAATTGTAAGGTAAAACAACCCTTTCGGGAGCAAATCTGGGAGAGTCCATTGAACCTGATTAATACTTGGATGGAAGACCATCAGGGAAGAAACGCTATTGAACAGAATAAGACATTTTTGAAAAGGTCCAAGGTCCAGAAGAATGGAGTGGTTAAATCAATTTCATGTTTTTTGCCGAAATGTTTTTTTTTAAGAAAAAAAAAACCTCCTCATGTACGTATCTAGGTAGTCAATAGGGACTTAGCTTAACTTTACGTAAAGCAGATGTGACTTCTCGGTTCTTATTGTTACAAAATTATGCATCAGTATGTGGCATAATACAATGCTATCTGTGATAAAATCAATTGCAGAATTGGAAAGTGTGAAATACCAATCCATAGAGGATTTTTAAATAAGAATCTCAAAAAAAAAGAAAAGAAAAACAACATGCTTATTTAACTGCACCTTAAAACTGTTATTGAGTTGGACAATATTCCATTTCCACATAAATTAATTAGAAGCATTTTAATTAGAAACAGCTGAGTAACTAGTTGTTTGATTGTGCAATAAATGTCTGAAGAAGCTACTTCTTCCAAATATGAAAGAATGAGAAAAATGTTATTTTCAGGTGTAACTATATATATCACAAACATGATTTCAATAGCACCTTGGCTCTTGTTTAGTTTTCCACCATTTTAATGTTTTGTAGATGTGAGCCCAGTGCCAGCCAAGAAAAGGAAAAGGAAATGACATCCCAAAGATTTCTGTCCCAAGAAGTTCAACCTGAACTGAATTATGATTAGTTTCTTGTAAATGCCTGACTTTCCATTCCAAGCAACGCTCCTCTGGTCACAAAACATAAATACTATTTTAACAGGTCTGAGTGTACAAAAAACATCACTTGCAGATAGCCACATTTGGCATAGGAAATACCAGTCTTAACATGCTGAATGTTAGCCCTTTTCTCCATATGCTCTTGTCACAATCACAGTGTTCCTCTACCCTTTTTTTCCCCTTTTACAAATTGATTGATTCCACCCACTCTCTGCAGCCATGGGAGATATCACCCAAAGTCCCTTCTTCGCTCTGAGGGGGACAGCTAAAGAGATGTCTCCTGAAGAATTGTTATTGTATATGAGGAATGGACGTGGTGGCTCAGTGGGTTAGGATGCTGACCTTGTTGATCAGATGGTCAGCAGTTTGGCAGGTTGAATCCCGAGTGCCATGTAACAGAGTGAGCGCCTGTTACTCATCCCAGCTTCTGCCAACCTAGCAGTTCGAAAGCATGTAAAAATGCAAGTAGAAAAATAGGGACCACTACGGTGGGAAGGTAACAGCGTTCCGTGCGCCTTTGGCGTCTAGTCATGCCGGCCACATGACCACGGAGACGTTCTTGGACAAACGCTGGCTTTTCGGCTTTGAAACGGAGATGAGCACCGGCCCCTAGAGTTGGAAACGACTAGCACGCATGCGCGGGGGAACCTTTACCTTTACCTTTTTTATGAGGAATGGAGTAATTGGTTTTTTAAAAAAAGGCATGGACTATTTCACAAGCCAATATCCATTCATCCATCCATCCATCCATCCATCCATCCATCCATCCATTTATTCATTCATTCATTCATTCATTTATTTGGTTTATATACCGCCCTACTCCCGAAGGACTCAGGGCGGTTTACAAGGCAAAATTTAAAAACAATACAATATAACATTAAAATTAAATTAAATTAAGTCTAGCCCCCAAAAATTAAAATCACAATTTAAAAACATTAAAACCCCTCAGTCCAGACCAGATAGCTCAAAGAGCCAGGTTTTTAGGTCCCGGTGAAATGAACGAAGGTCGGGGGCAGTCCAGAGTTCCGTTGGCAGTTGATTCCATAGGGCAGGCGCGCATACAGAGAAAGCCCTCCCCCTGGGGATCGCCCGTCGGCAATCCTTGACCGGCAGTACCCTGAGGAGGCCCTCCCTGTGGGAGCGCACAGGACGATGGGAAATTGATGCTGGCAGCAGGTGCTCCCTCAGATAATCCGAGCCCATGCCATTTAGGGCTTTATAGGTCATCACCAGCACCTTGAATCTCACCCGGAGGGCAACTGGAAGGCAATGCAGCTCGCAGAGAAGAGGTGTTACATGGGAGTATCGGGAGACTCCCATCACAACTCACACGGCTGCATTCTGCACCAGCTGAAGCCTCCGAGTGGTCCTCGGGCAGCCCCATGTAGGGAGCATTGCAGTAGTCTAACCGGGAGGTCACGATCGCATGGGTGACTGTGCGTAGGGCATCTCGGTCCAGATAGGGCCATAACTGGTGCACCAAGCGAACCTGGGCAAAAGCCCCCCTGGCCACGGCTCCTATATGATCTTCCAAACTGAGCCGTGAATCCAGGAGGACGCCCAAGGTGCGGGTCCTATCAACGGGGGGTAACACCTCACCCCCCCCATAGTTAACGATGGAAAAGATTGGTTAGTCTGAGATGCCGGTATGCACAGCCACTCAGTCTTGGCAGGATTGAGACGAAGCCTGTTTCTCCCCATCCAAACCTGAACCGCCTCCAGGCAACGGGACATTGTCGAGGGCATCACTGGGTTGGTTCGGGGTGGAAAGAAAAAGCTGGGTATCATCAGCATACTGATGATACCCCACCCCGAAACCACAAATGAGCTCACCCAGCGGCTTCATATAGATGTTGAACAAGAGGGGAGAGAGGACCGACCCCTGAGGAACTCCACAAATGAGAGGCCTCGGGGCGGACCTCTGTCCTCCCGTCAACACCGACTCCGAGCGGCCCAGGCGATAGGAGGAGAACCACTGTAAAACAGTGCCCCCTACTCCAAACCCCCTGAGACGCCGCAGTAGGATACCATGGTCGATGGTATCAAAAGCCGCTGAGAGGTCTAATAGGACTAGGACAGAGGAACAACCCTTGTCCCGAGCCCTCTGTTACTTTATCCAATTATCAGAACTGGCTTTATACCCTGAATATACATGTTTATTAAAATATCCATGATAGATTCAGTTTGCATGTCTATGTGCTCACGCATCTGTATATTTCATGAGAATAACCATGTCTTTCCTACCCTTGCATCACATTACAGGGATAGTTAAGGAGCAACAATAAAAACAAAAGGCATAGTAATGCTAGAAATAGTGCAAGATCTTTAACACAATGCTGCATGTGTATGATTTACACAGCTACGAAGGAAAAGTTTCACTAAGGCAGATTTGCAAGACAGGTTTAGCAACTGTCTTATTTAGCAGCCGTTTGCAGTTATGACAGTGATGAAAAAGTAACTTTATGACCAATCCTTGCACTTATGATCTTTGTCCATAAAGCAAAGAAAAGCTGAAGTAAGGTATTAAACACAGTTGCAATTTCATTCAATGATTTTTTTTTTAATTCCATTTATATCCCGCCCTTCTCCGAAGACTCAGGGCGGCTTACAAGCTTAGCAGTAGCCTTCATTCTATGTATATGCCTGCTTATTAGGGCTTTCACACACACACACCCCAAGCGGCATTATTACAAAGTCAGCTTAATTGCCCCCAACAATCTGGGTCCTCATTTTACCTACTTCGGAAGGATGGAAGGCTGAGTCAACCTTGAGCCTGGTGGGATGTGAACCTGCACTAATTGCAGGCAGCTGGTGTTACTTAAGGAGGCATTAGCCCACTGCTCCACCAAGGCTCTTAATTTAATGACTGACATTAATAATAACAGAGCCGTCTCATCACTTCACGCATCCCCTGGAGTGCATAGGTCTGCTAGCATAACCAGGTCTAGAGGGACTTTGGAACCCTATTGCCATGTCCTCTTACCACACTCCTTTTACCACATCCTCAATATGCGTAGGGTTATAGCTTCTCTATCATCACAACCACTGGCTGAAATGATGGGAGTCATTCTCTGTCTCATTTATAGGTCATAGCCTAGGAAGGCTATGAAAAATACCATTGACAAATCTAGAAATACTGACTTTAATTTTCTGCATTCCAAACAAAACTTTCTCCATCACTAACCTATAGGTGTGTCCTCTGGCAACATAAAGCTGCTGCTCATATTGAACTGTGGAGCTGTGTTCGCGGATGCTGCAGGAAAGGCAGTCAGCTAAAATTATGATTTTATGAGCAAAAGACAATTCCCACCCACTCACCTCACCCAATCTTCTAATTCTTTCTTCAGCTGAATTTCCTCATAATATCTTCTGCCACAGTTCTTAATATTTCCCAACACTCAATAGACTTAGGTCTAGTGGACTTAATAATACCCTTAACATGGTTTCAGAACAATCATGGTCTAGTCTTAGCAAGAAAAACCCTGGAAAATGTATAGTTCCATCAACCTCCCTTCACTTCCTTCAAGAGAGGTTGAATACCAAGGTGACTTTCTCATTTATTGAATGTTTACTTTAATGTAAATCCTACTGGTTGCAATATACCGAATTGTAGTCCAGGTTATAATTCTCACTTGAGGATGTTCTTCCATGCAGTGCCAAGCCTCAGTAAAGTCTCAGCAGGCATGAACTGGCATAGAAGTGGGGGAGGAACTTTTCCACAGAAAATCTTACCTAATGTCAGAAATAGAGAGAAAACTACCCATGAAAGCCCGAGCATCCTGCTGAGGCAAGGAGATCTGCAAATACAACTGAAAGGAAGGATTAACTGTATTGAAAATAAAATTGCTCATCCTGCCCAGGGCCTGGTTGTTTTGGGGCTGTCCTTGGAAAGCAAGAATGGTGTTCATTTAAAAAAAATGAACATGATAAAAAGGCTGCATAAAATTGTGTTCATGTGCCATATTTTATAGCTTTATTATGCCTCTCAAGTACTATATATAAAATAATTGTTTTCTGGGTATAATGCTAAATTCCATTAGCAGCAAAAACTTCCTATCATATCTTACAAGCAGGGGAATCATAAGTTTATCACAGAATTTCAATATGCCCTCTTACCAAACTGCCAACATAAGCAGAATAAATATATGATGTAAGTCGCATATTATACACTCCAAAGAGAGAAGACTAATTTACAATTATCCTATCCACATAGATCCAGAAGAAATGGGATGGTAAAGGGAAAAACTCAATGTAAAAATAGCACACACAGAGAGGAGATTTTGTTTGTTGAAACGTATTCAAGAAATATCTTCCAGAAAAATAAAGCATTAATGAAATACTTCTGAAGCAGTAGAAATTTGGAGTCCATTTTTTACTCAGTGCGGGATTGGAATGTTGGCTATCAGTGTGTTAGGTTTCCAGGAAGGCTAGAGATGACAGTTACTCTTAATAATGACAAAAACTTTCTACAAAGGAGTCTGGAAGGTTCCGGAAAGGATGTTCAGCTCCTGGGTCCTCCCATTTCTAAACTAAAACTAAAACTAAAATTCTATTTTATTGAAAGTATCTGTAGTAACAGAATGTTTTGAGTCTCATTGTGCTGCACTTCCTTCTCCTTATACTTCAGTGAATTAGGGAGGTATCTGTCTGAGTTGCTTCCAAATGTTATCTTATTCTGAACTTAAAAAATACTTCAGCCCCTTTTGCTTAAGTCTCTTCGAGGTTACAACTGAAGAAATGACTTATGACCGTTTTTCACACTTACAGCATCACTGTGGTCATGTGATAAAAATTTGTGGACTTGACAACTGGTATATGTTTATGAGTTTCACTGACCCATTATATAAAAAATGCTTTGCCTGCTGAATCATACAATAGTCATTTGTCTAAGTTCCATTTCAATAACAATTTATAAACCTTAGCAATAATATGTTCATTACCACAAAATAGAATTTCCAATTCATTTTTTGGAAAAACTTTTTTTATCTACTTTAAACCTTCCTTTGAATTATACATGTACAAACCAATGGCAAACATTTCTAACTCCTCTTTAGATTTGAGGATAGAGTCCCCATAACTGAAGAATAAGGGACGCGGTGGCTCAGTGGGTTAGGACGCTGAGCTTGTCGATCAGAAGGTCGGAGGTTTGGCGGGTCGAATCCCGAGTTCCGCGTAACAGAGTGAGGGCCTGTTACTCGTCCCAGCTTCTGCCAACCTAGCAGTTCGAAAGCACATAAAAATGGAAGTAGAAAAATAGGGACCACTACGGTGGGAAGGTAACAGCGTTCCGAGCACCTTTGGCGTCTAGTCATGCCGGCCACATGACCACGGAGACGTCCTCGGACAAGCGCTGGCTCTTCGGCTTTGAAACAGAGATGAGCACTGGCCCCTAGAGTCGGAAACGACTAGCATGCATGTGCTGGGGAACCTTTACCTTTTTAACTGAAGAATATTATTTGACTATAAGTCCAGCAATCTGGCCTCGCCACCTTTTCTTTAAAAAAAAAAAGCTTCCTGGCGTAACACCCAAAGAGGCCTTTTTGTAGAGAACCTTATTTTATATTTATTCCAAACTCTTAGGATGGCACATTTAATAAAGTGGTTGTTGAAATCCATATTAACCTTAGAGGATTAGATGATCTCATTTGCTGGATGCTTTGTGTCATCCTGTCTTCAGTGGGAAGGAGGGAATGGCAAATCTGCCAAAGGCAATCACTGCAGGTGGAGAATTATCCAAAAGGAGGTCCACAGTCAGGCAGGGGAGGAGGAGAAGGAGGAGCAAGCACTTTTCACCAGATAATTTCCACAAATCCCTAAGTGAGAAGCCTCCAGAAAGATGCTTTGGAAGGCAAGATCACAGTTAGTCTAATTCCAAATGCCACTGCAAGGAATCAGTATAGATCCCAAGGGACTGGAGTCTGTCCATTCCCTCACAGACTGATGTCTGGGTGTGTGGAGAGAAAGAGAAGAAGGTATCAGAAAGAAGAAAAGCATACCGGGTGCTCTAAAATATAAAGGAATATGTGGCTTCACCCTGTCTTGGTTCTGACTTACCCCTTCGCACTTACTACCTTCACTGCCACAGGATGCAGCTTTCAGGAGATTACTGCTGACAAAAGGCTGCCTTCCACAGACTCAGATTTCTCATGGGGCCACACCAAGTGTGGTTTTTTTTTGCCCATCCTACTTCCCCTCCCTTTCCTTTCCAGCGGATGATGAATCACTGGCTTGCATGGTTATTTCACCCATAAGCACCTAAAATATAGTATATTCCACAGGGTTGCCTTTCCGACTGAAATGCAGCTTCTTATACATTGCAGGTTGCTACTGATGAACAAAACCAACTCTATTTTCAAGCCTTCCCATCTCTTCATCCTCCTCTCTTAGCTTTCCTCAGCCCCCCTGCACCCTTCATGGAACTACTAGTATGGTCTTCCCCCCCCCCCCGGCCTGCCCATCCCAAATTGTGGCCTTCTCTGCCAATGCAGACACTTTCATACTTGATGCCTTTGTCATTTGCTGTCTTTTCCTTCACTGTGCCTTAAGCCCTCTTCTAAATTTTGTAATATGTCTGTAGAAATTAAAGATGGCCAACAAAACCATTTTGATTTTATTTTTTTCATCTACTTTGTGTGGCAAGAGACTTTCAATAATTACCGTTTTCCCTGTAAGAGGATCTACAGCGTGTACCCAAACACAGTTTCTCTTGTCACAGCATGGGTCAAGGATGTCAGGGTGACATCCCTAGCTATGGAATTGACTGTAGGAAAATGACCACCTTACCCCAGACTCCTGTGTTCCTACCTCATGGTTCCTCTCACCCATTGGCCTTGAACTCCGAGCCCTGCCTAGGCCAGAAACACCAGCAAACTGGCAAGGCAAATTTCTTCAATTTGCTGGCTTATTATACTTTTGACCTCACAATGAAGTAACTTGACAAGCAAGAGGATTTGCCAGGTGGGGCCTTGTCCTGTTGTGTGTTGGGGGGAGAGTAGCGTAGCTTCCCCAATGACCTACTTTCAGGAACAAATGAAGATTGTGCAGTTTCCATTCAGGCAGAAGATGAGGGAGGCCTGAGCAAATGAAGGAATCACTGAATGTATCTTCCTAGCTTTTAATCACTAGTATTCTAGCATGTTATTAGATACCCATCAAACCAAATAAGATTCTTTAAAAGTCAGGGTTTCCTTTTGCAATGCCCCAAGTATGAAATCAAGAACACAAAGGACAACAGAAGATGGCCTTTCCGTAGAAGTTGCAAAGTCTTAGTGAAGACGTAAATCATAACAAAATCAAAAGCTGTTAAATTTATAATAACTAAAGTAAAAATGAGCCTTAGGCTACAATCTTTTGTCTGCTTATGTAAGCAGAAGCCACCGTTAAACAAGCTTGCTGTTGCGTGACATTACTACATTGCCATGCTAGTTAGTTTAAGATGAGGAGTGAGCAAATGGAGTTTGGCAGTTTGTTATGATTAATAAGAGAAGTTTTTTGTTTTTGTTTGGTTTTGGTTTTAAATACCAAAGGGCTACTTTCTTCCATTTATTAATCCAAGTGGGAAAGCCTTCGGGTCCTTCCAGTTATTGCAGGGCTATACTTCTCCTTTCCCTGACCGTGAAATATTGACAGAGGCTTACATTATCCTGAAGACTTTTGTCAAAATAGCTAAGTTTTTATGACACAATTGTCAATCCTGTACAATTTCAGCATCTTTATTATTCCCTTCATAGCAGTTTTGTGTTACAAGGTTTTTGTTTTTTATTCTGTCACTCTGGGAAAGAATGTGAGGTGAGAAAGCTATATACTCTTCTTTTTCTTGATGAACCTTTCATCTTCACCTTTGATAGGGTAGCTCACTGGCAGGAAATAGGAAATTGTCCTTCATAGCCTTACAGTTATCACTCAAGCTTGGAAGATTGACCATTTATTTATTTTGACACGCTTCATGCACAGTTGGGAAGACTGCTCTTTGAAAATCTGCAAAGAAAAAAGAAACACCTATGTTTGCTGTGAGAAGTTACCAAGGGTGTTAAATCAGTGTTCCTTTCACTGGAAAGGGAGAATTTCTTTCAACATTAAAAGGTGAGGATAGATTTTAAGGACACCTTTTAAGTATTCTCAAGGAGGAGAAAGGCAACCAAAGCATCACAAGAGTGAAAAAGCTCCAGAATACTAGAGGAGCTAGGAGATCCAAAGGCAAAACCAACAGCCATGAGGATACATAATTAACAAGGTACACCTCTATATAGCAAAATGCCATGTTTTGTTCTCCATTATTTTTCTTAGGTTGATTAAGTGACTTTCCTGGGTGTGTCCTTCTGCAGTGCACAGTACCTTAGAGAGAGTGAAAAATCAAGTGATGAAGTGAAAAACTGTTCTAAAAGTGAGTGAAGTGTGCTAAACAAGAAGCTTTCAACAGAGTGAATGGAATGAAAAATAAAAGCGATGATGTGATCTGGGATGTGACTGAAGCTAAGAATGCCTGGAGGGAGAATTTAAACATTGGTACGTGAAAGAAAGCGATCTGTCAAGCAATGGGATAGAAACAAATATTAGTATCCAAGTAAAAAAGGATAAAGATAAAAGTCTTAGATACTAAATAAATGTTGGCTGCAGGCGTACTGCAAGTGGAGAAATATTAAAATATGGTTGTGTTTTATTAATAGAGAAGGTGTATCATATCTCACATATGTGCAAAGACTTCATTTGTGTCTGATGATTGTAAGAATGTCATTAGTATTCGTTTAACCAAAAAAAAAGTGATAAGAGCAAATACAAAAACTACATGGGAGATTTTGTTAATTGCCTCAGAAAGTGACAGAAAGGTACAAGAGGTAAAAAGAAAGTGCAGTGCTGTGTATATCAGGCAGGTGATGTGCAATCCAAATTTTTGCTCTTCAACTGTCATGAGAAATGTCAGAAAAAAGATGTTTTGTAAGTTTGTTGATTTAAAGAGTATGAGAAAGTGAATAGATTGAATTAAGGAATATTTGAGTGAATATAAAGTTGAAGGGTGGTTTTGAAGTTTGTGAGCAGGCCATTGGTGAAAGTCAAACATGCACGAGAATAAATGAAATAATTTGTAAATGATTCAACACAGACATTAAAAAAGGATACACCATCATACCATAATTATTTTATATATTTTGTCAATGAATGCATAGAGTGACGTTTAAAGATATAATGTTGCAAATATGCATGGGCAGGTGCTTTTAAATGTAGATGATATTCTGCCATTGATCGAGAACCCCAATGATTTGCAGAAAATGTTGAATGGATTTGAAACTAAATATTTCAAACATCAAGGCAGATAGGTTTGATAAAGAAAATGGAGTGAATGATTGCAAGTTATAAATGATGAAAAAATAAGTGCAGGTGGTCCTCATTTAACACTCACTCATTCCGTGATTGTTCAAACTTATGACAATGCCACATGAATGATACTTATGACCAGTACTTGAGTTTCTGGCCATTGCAGTTCTCCTTCAGTCACATGACTGTCACCCAGGCATTTGGCAACTGTCCTGGCGTTCTGACCATTGAAGCATCTCAAGCTCACAATTCCAATTTGCCGCCTTTTCTCCTGGTACCCACAAGCAATGTCAATGGGGAAGCCAACAGAAAGTCAGAAGTTGCATTTACCTGAGGTTCCTGCTTAATAACCAGCAGTGATTCACTTCATGTTGGTAACCAGAGGCTGCTAGAACAGCCATCAAATTGAGCAACTTGGTTTTGTGATTTCATGTTTTACAATTGCCTTGCTTACTATGGAAATCCTGGTCCCAATTACTGCTGCTCAGTGATTTATGTGATAATTTATGTAACTTGGGAGAGTCTTTACTAAAGATGGGGAAATGAATGGAGAAATTTTGAGATGCAAATGCTGGTGGAAAGATAGTGGGTAGTACACGGAAAGAATATTTATAGAAAAAAGTGAAAATGACTATATGAATAAAGTATCCTTCTGCCCCCCCTTTGTTATAAAGAAATAAAAGTTGGAGAAATATAACAGTATGTTGAATACAGTGGGAATGGGAATTTAAGATATGCGTGTGGTAAGAAATAGGCTCAAGAATGAATGGATGCTGAGTTAATGTGGGTGGAATACAAAAGTGAAGGACCAGTATGAAAAAAGGTAGGTTGAGGTTGTTTGGTCAAATAAAGAGAAGGAGCAAGGACTGAATTACAGAACAGATTAAGTATTGTACCAATGAGGCTTTTTTGACTCTTAATCACATAGATTTTCTCCATAACAATCTATCCTTTACCTGGTCTTTCAGATCTAATAATTTTTTATTTTTATTTTTTTTATTTTAATTCCATTTATATCCTGCCCTTCTCTGAAGACTCAGGGCGGCTTACAAACTTAGCAGCATAATGCACTCATAATAATGCACTCATCAGCACCGTGACTGAGTCCATCCACCTTGTTCTGCTTCTCTTCTTCTTCTTCCACCTTTCCCAGCATTAGAGCTTTTTCTTGTGAACTTAATCTTCATGTAAGGGTAGAATAATTTGAACCTGCTCGTTTCTGCTTCTAGTGAAAATTCTGGGTTGATTTGTTCAATAATCCAGGTTTGTTTTTTTTACCATAGTATTCTCAGGTGTCTTGTCCAACACTTAAAGTTCAAGTGTCAACACTTTTCCAGGGTAGGTCTTGGTAAGGGTAAATAATTAATCCCATGAAATGGTTTCAAATTCGTACTATGACCAAGTGACACTTCTATGGAAAATATGATAATTAGTTCCAGCTTGACATAAATAGGCAGTGAAAAATCTTAAACAAAAATGTTTATACACATATGAATAAAATATTAGAGTGGAGGATAAAAGGAATATATTTAAATTTATGGTTTACAAAGTCACAGTGTAGTTATAAAAAGCAAAATAAATAAAATCTATCATAGATTCAGGCATTCCAACGTCTCATCCTATTTTAGTGTTGCTATGACCACGTTCATGTTGTTCAATTACATCAAATTTTTGCTCCAATGTAATAATAATAATAAGCCTATTTTTTAAAAAAAAAACCTGTACTGTTTTTGTCGGATGAAGTCTATCTTTTCTCCATTTTGTACACCTGAAGATCAGCAATGTGTAAAAACTCCAACAGCAACTGTGGATGCTCTAGCCTCAATTGTGCACTTGCTAGCCTTGCATTAACTGAATTTGGGGTTGCATTAAATGCAACCTGGTTTCAATTTACAATTCACATTAAATCAAATACAGGTACTCAACCTATGACCATAATTGGGCCTGGCAATAAGTTGTGATGGTCATAAAATGGGTCATCAAGTGACCAATTTTATAACCTGTTTTGTGGTGGTCATTAAGTGAGCACTGTGATTGTTAAGTGAACCCATTGTTCGCTATGGGTGGTTTTTGCTGGAAACTAGAAGTAAACATTGGTGTCCAGCAAAAAAGTCATAAATCACAGTTACCTGACTGTGGGACGCTGCAAAAACATGGATCAGTTGCTGAGCACCCAAAATGTGATCACGTGACTACAGGGGGTGGAGTGGGCAACCGTCAGAACTTTAGAACCAGGTCATGATTAGTTTTTTTTTTGGGGGGGGGGTCTGTTGTAACTTTCAACAGTTGCTAAGCAACTGGTCCTAAATTGAGGATTACCTGTATCGCATTACTTGAACTCACACCAATCGCAACCATCCTATCTTTTCCAATGTCTTCCTGGCTAATTTGCCAAGCACTAATCTGCCAATTTCTTGACTGATTCTTCCTTTTCTGTTGATGGCTGATGCTAAAGAGCCTAAGAACAGATGCATAAAAGAAGAATGAATGAATCAAGAAGGAGAAAACTAAGAAGGTTGTGGTGGCATAAAAGAGACTGGCAAGACGAAAAGGCAATGCATAAATTAATGTATGGACATTTTGAAAACAAGGTTGCTTAGAAAGGTATGGAGAGGTACAGTGAATAATGTTAAATATGTAACTTATTTCCTTTCCCCCTCTGTCTCTTGCTTATCTCAAAACACACATCCATTGTTATTAGAATGCATTCTAAGAAATTGCAATAGTTTGGTGTAGCATTTAAGGCTCCAGGCTAGAAAGTGGGAGACTGTGAATTCTAGTCCAGCCTTAGTCAGCAAAGCTCACTTGGGTGACCGTGAGTCAGTTGTTCTTTTTCAGCCATGGGAAGGAGGCAACGGCAAATCACTTCTGAAATGTTGCTGAGAAAACTGCAGGCAGTTGCCAGGAGTAAAAAAATTGACTCAGAGGGACCCCAAAAAACTCCTGACACCAACCAATAACAATGTAAATGACAATCATGCCAAAATTCAGTGAATTTTTTAAATAATAAATCATCCTTTTGCAGGATTCTCTAGCTATTTGAATGAAAACTGGCTTTAGGAGGCAGGCAAATGCTAATGCAAAACATTTATTAGTGAAGGCTGCTTTTGGGGAAGGAGGACTGTTTGAAGAATAATACGGAGAACAGAGAGGGTGTGGAGGGGGTGATAGATTAAAAATAACAGGAGCTCCAAGCTAAGGTTTGCACAGCTTTGGGAAGAGCATTGAAATTACTGGTTCATCTATAGTGTAGTACTGAGGAATATTGGTTGGATCTATACATTGTAGAAAACTAAGCATTATAAAACTTAAGATTATAACTAGGTTAAACAGATGTATTGGCTTACTATTGTAGCTTATCCATAGTTAAACACAGCTAAACATGAGAAATGAACCTGTCCAGCACATACTTGGGGTTCAATTTGGTCAGGAACATTTCTGTTATCAACTTTATTTATATTTAAATACATGTACGTATATATGTGTTTCTTTTACACGTTTTTTGGGTGTCACAGAAAATCCTGTTGCCAGATATAAAAAAACTATTGCCCCTCAAACTGACTCCCCAACTATTACAGACTTTGAAATAATAGGAAATATTTGTAGCTTGGGTTTTAGATTTTGGCTGTGGTTTGTTCTCCAAGCTTGTTTTAATATAATTCCTGAACGTTTCGTTACCAAACTAGGTAACATCATCAGCAGGATTTTCTTATCCTATTTTCAACAAGCTTGGATAACAAACCACAGCCAAAATCTTAAAACCCAAGCTACAAATATTTCCTATTATTTCAAAGTTTTATGGGCGTAAAATTATTGAGACCTGATTTTCTGTCAAAGGAGCAATTAGCAAACATATTGATTTAGATCCAACATATTAATATGTAAGAAACCAGACCATTCGAAGTGCCAATCAACAACAGAACCAATCAGCTGCTCAGGATTCAAATTTAGCTTCAAATAACTGACCACACTGGCACACAAGACGCTTATGAGCTAAGGAGAATAGGACAGAAAATCTTGCTTATGATGTTACGTAGTTTGGTAATGAAGCGTTCAGGAATTATATTAAAACATGCTTGGAGAACAAACCACAGTCAAAATCCTACAGACTTGTCTGGATTCCGTTTCAATCTGTTAACCAACTAACTCAGAGAAGACTACAATCTAGTCCAGGCAGGAAGAAATGTGGGAGCTAAGTAGACCTGTTGGAAGGATGAAAAAGAGGAGCAACCTCGAATTGCTTGGTAACAGGATAATATTAGCTTTGTATCACTGATGGCCCCCCTCTGCAATCAGCTGCATAGCCGGACCTCTCAAAAAAATGTTCACCTTTTAGTAGGGCAATATTGGAAGAAGGAAGAACTGCCGACTATAGAAGAATGGACTTTAAAAGTTTCCAACCTGGCGGAAATGGCAAAGATCTCAGCGTACTTGAAAGACCATTCGCAACAGAGATATATTGTGGAGTGGAAAAAATGGATTGATTATATCCAGAATAAATATGGGACTAAAAAGTTTCACTTAGCATTTGAATAAGTATTGATGTGATATTTATATTGCTTGTAGTTATTTTATAAGAGTTAAAGTGCGATAGATTTAATAGTTTATTGTTTGCATATGGTAGACTATGATTGTTTGTATTTTTATACCTTGTATTTAGCTCTGGGAAGTCGGGGAGGGGGGAGGGGGAGGGAGGGAGGTGTTTGGGAGGGTTGGGAAGAGGGGAGGGGGTTGGGAGGGGTTTTGTTTTGTTTTGTTAAAAATAAAATGTACTGTAAAACTTTTCAATAAAAAAAATGTTCACCAAACAGCTTGGGGAGCTTCACATTAAATCAGACAACTTGCTAGGTTTGAGAGAGCCAACAGCTGTTTAACAGGCGGAAGGAAGGGGGGCTGCCAAGGTTTTGAGACAGCGGACTCGCCTGCCTTATCGCTCAATAAAGTGGGCCAGATGACCCGCCTGTCAAAACTGACCACCTCCCCAGGCCCCCTTCCTGTACCTACATCACTGTTGTAATTGGTGACAGATGGTTTCCGGCTGGCTGGCGACATTCATAACGTGGGAAGACAGCAAAACCAACAGCTTTGCCTGACACTTTGCCTTCACATATAAAATCAGGACAACCGCCACTTGGTGGCAAGCCAAAACAGAGACAATGGGGATGGCACATGTTATGCCAGTAGTTTTCTCCCAAATGAAGGGCAGGTTTGCATTTTTACTCGGGAGCAGAAATAGGCATGCCCTTGGGAGTGTGCTGCGTGTCCAGGAGGGAGGGAGAGCTGATCTTCACAAGTATTTTGAAGCCCTAAGACTTCTTGCTTCTTCTGGAGAACTATATTACCAACTCCCCACCTCACACCCTTTTTTTCCACCTGTAGATCATCCTTCTATGAAAAATCTGAAGAATTACTGCTAGGAACACTGCTCTTAAAAACCAGATGAGGAGACCAGTAGGATCTTGATTGGAGTGGAGATATTGAACTGACATAATTGAGAGTGATTTCACAAGCTTGTCGTCTTCTCTCTCCTCGTTTTAAGCGCCACATGAAGTATCTTTTTATAAACAGCTCTCTCTCGTGCGTGATGCCCAGGCTGGATCCAGCGGAAAATCTATGACCGTTCGAGAGGCACATTACAGGCACTACCGTGTGAAGTTCTCTATAGGGCCCTGCTTGCCTTGGGTATTCCTCCTCTATTGTGTTCCACATACCTCCTTAACAACAAATGCGAAACGGGCCTACATTTGGGGGGCGTGGCTTGGGCCTTCAGTGTAAATGCCCAGCTTTATCCAATTGATTCTAGGTGCTGTAGTGGGCCCTTTATTAGAAAAACACATCTTGGGTGGGATCATGTGGATTCTTTTTTTAAAGGAGAGTTTTTCAATTAGTCAGTGGATGGGCCTGCTGAAGAAGTCCGCAATGCCAGCAAAGTTTTGCACACCAGTAGCTTTGGAGGAGTTTGAAGTGGGTTGACGGGTGCTTCAGGGTGTTGGAGTGACTTATGAATTTTGTCCTTTTGGAATTTGAAAAACATTTGGCTTTCCCGGTCTTCCCTGGTACAGGAGAAGGGATGAATGCTGACAGGACAAAAGTTTTGATGTTATATGTTAGTCAAAGCTGCTGTACAGAGATGCAGCCTCAAATAGGCTCAGCTGTAGACACCACTTTCCTCCTTGTGTCCAAAGGAGAGTAGAGTTGTATAACGGAATCTATGATTTGATCAGTTGAGTGGCATAGGATATAGATCCCTTGATCTACATTTCTCTAATTTGTCAGTGGGGCATATTTCCAACAGCAAGAAAGCTGAAGGGCCAGCAATGTAAGCTGTGCACATCTGTTGGCTGCTAATGCAGATGCTGATGGTCTTGGTTTTGTATTGAGACTCTACCAGAGTTCTCTTTTTAAACAGCACATTTGTTATTTCCCTGCCGAAACTAAGTAGGGAAGAGCAAAATGGTAGAGAACAGCAGAGGTCAAAAGGCTTCACTGGTGAATTTTCTTTGTATTTTTTTTTGTGTGAATGTCATTGCAAACTTTTTTTAAAAGAAAATTTATAAACAGTCAACATTGAAGGAGAACAGCTGGAATCTACTGTCTACCTTCTTTTTTAATGTGTTCTTTGTGAAACATAAATTCAAGTATTTTTTTTAGATCAGTCACCATAGACCTAGCTATTTTCTCAAAAGGTTTACATATCACTATTTTTGGGAGATTTTTTTGTCTATGTCCACTCACTCACCCACTTTTATTCTGTATTTTGCTTATGTAGCTCCACTCTTTATGTGCATTTTTTTAACATGGCTTGTCTCATTTTGAAAAATAAGGCATATACAAAAGTAGGGAGTATGACATGAGTTTTGAAATAATACAAGATGAGTGACTATAGATGAGATAATATATTCTGTGACTTGATTAAAATTTGAATATCTTTTCAATATTCAAGATTTGGCTGAGCAGCACATAACCAGCATTTTCAAGTATGACAACTTTAAGATGGGAGAACTTCAAGTTTCAGAATTACCCAGCCAACCATGCTGGGAAGGGAATTTAGGGAGTTGAAGTCCATCCATCTTAAAGTTGCCAATGTTGAAAAATATTGATTTAGACTGTGTCCCATTAATATGGCTATATTTATGAAATTTCTGGAAAATTAGTATAATTTTGTTATATATTGCAGGCTTTCAACACCATTTTGCTGAGCACTCTCATTGAAAAGCTGACTGACTTGAAATTTTCCCCCTCCATCTGCGATTGGATTCAAGACTTTCTCAGGGACCGGTTACAAACAGTGAGGGTCAGGTCTGCTTTATCCACCCCCCTGAAGCTTTGCACCGGCTCGCCACAGGTCTGCGTGCTTAGCCCCTACCTGTACTCATTGTACACATATGATTTTGTATCATCTGACCCACAGGTCTGCAACCCGCGGCTCTGGAGCCACATGCGGCTCTTTCAGCCATCTCCTGCGGCTCCCAGTCCTCTGCCATGTGCAGTCCAAAAAAAAAAGTTCAACCAATCAATTCAAATATGCAGGGTAGGTGCATATCTCGCCTTGTATCCACTCTTCAGTCAAACCCTGTTCTGCACACACACGCATGTACACGCATGCGCACGCATTTTTTGCGGCTCCCAGTTTTTCCTTTTGTGAGGGAACCGGTTCCGAGTGGCTCTTTCACTGTTTCAGGTTGCTGACCCCTGATCTGACCCATCTACTGTGATAATTAAGTTTGCAGATGATACTACCGTAGTGGGTCTTATTACAGGTGGGGATGAGACAGCATACAGGGGGGAGGTACAAAAACTATCCATATGGTGTTGCAACAACAACTTGCACCTGAACATTGGCAAGACGAAAGAGATGGTGCTAGACTTCCGGAGGAAAAAGGAAGAACCTGCCCCACTTTACATGGGGGGGGGGCTGTGTGGAGAGAGTTTCCTCCTTTAAATTTCTGGGAGTCTACCTCTGTGAAGATCTTACCTGGAAAGTTAATACAACCCAGGTGGCCAGAAAGGCCCAACAGAGACTCCACTTCCTCAGGGTCTTGCGGAAGAACAGGGTAGAACAACGGCTAATGACCCTCTTTTACAGGTCTACTATAGAGAGCGTCCTCTCGTACTGTATTGTGGTTTGGTATGCTGGTCTGACAGCCGCAGATAGGAAAGTATTACAGAGGGTGGTGAGCACAGCACAAAACATTGTGGTATGTCCCCTGACACTGGATGACATCGCCAGGGCTTGCTGCCTTGGAAGAGTGAGGAAAATTCTCAGGGACAACTCGCACCCTGGTCGGTATCTCTTTACTCTCCTACCATCAGGTAGGAGATATAGGAGTATAGCCAGCCGCACCAACAGTCTGAAGAACAGCTTTTATCCATGGGCTGTTAGGCTCTTGAACGGGAAATAATTTTATAAACTTTATGCATGATAGACTTGCGAGGCTGGTGTGTTGTGCAATTAGCTCAAATGGTGTAATAAGATGGTTTGTTGTCACTGTGAGTTGGGGGTGGGGGCACGAAGGGAGGCTCAGCCAATCTCAATGTATACATGGTTGTAACTTGACAATAAAGGTTCATTCATTCAGAACTAATATGAAAACAAATCCTTATTGGGCTCACTGAAATTTAATTCCAAGTTGGTGGATGTTATATAATTTTTTATCTCTTTATATATGTTCAGAGGGCAGGAGCCATGGCAAAAAAGGCTTTTCTTCTGGATTTAAATTTAGATATGATCCATGATTTTCTTGTTTTGGTAACATTCATTTCCTCTTTGAGTTGTAACTATTTTTCTTCTTGGGTATGCCCCTTCAGAATAAAAATGGTTCACAATGGAAAGACTTGTGAACCAGATACATAATTTTACTATAACAAGGTTGGGCAACTACAGCAAAAAGTCAGATTGGTGTAGTAGTTACTGTAAGGTACAAAGCTAGAAATGAGGAGAGCATGAATTCTAATCCTACCAAGCACAAAGGCACCTGAGTGACTTCGGGCCAGTCACTTTCCCTCAGCTCTAGGAAGCTTGCAGTGGCAACCCACTTCTTGCCAAGAGAGCTGCAGAGACTATTCTAAGCAGCTGTTGAGAATCAAGATTAAGTTGAAGGTGCATGCACACACGCATATACACAACACCATAGAGTAAACTTTTATAATACACTTGATGTCAAAGAGTTGTAACTATGAGCCAAATAAATAAGATGGGGAGGAGACACACAGGCAAGCTAAAGATTACCTACAACCTAGGTGGACTTTTCACACATGCACACTCCCTCACATGCCGAATGAGTGCCTTATTTCCATAACACAAAGGCTTTTCTCTGATGTGATCCTGAAGGAGATATAAAGAGATGTTACCACTCTGAGGCTGAATCCTGTGACTTTATTGTAGGACTCATCTTGCTCCATGGGCACTTGATAGCTATTTTTAAATTAAATAAGGAACATATTTTCCCAATTACCAATAAAATGGACTGTGGGCAAAGTGATGCTACTGCTTCTTGTGATAAAGTAGAAGTCATCAACCTGGTGCCCTCTAGCTACTCCCAAATTGGCAGTCAGCATGTCCAGTGGTTGCATTGGCTGGTATTTCCAGGAATTGCAATTTCACCACAACTGGAAGGCATCAATTTGGGTAATTTATGTTGATATTTTGCAGAACAAAGGTCTGTTTGTATTCTTACATTCACATAGATTGGCTTGCCTCAGCAAAAATTGACTTGTAGCAATCAAATGAATAATTGCTATAAGGATAGTAATGGAGAGATGATGAAACTGTTGAGGTCTTTGTTTGCATGTTTTATACTACTTTTAACAGTTATATTAATGATTTTGTTACCCTTTTCTATTGGTGATCAAGTAAAGAATAAAAGCAGCTGCAACTATTATTTTCCACCTTTACTCAGAGGGTGGATGTTCAAATTTCTGATGTCTTTCTAGTATACCTGTAATTACAAAATAATAACTTTTATTTTCTAACAGCAGCTAAAATATGAATAATTTCAAAAGCTATTTTGAGTTTTTGTGTAACATTTTTGGCTATTGATTTGAGTCCTTTATAGGAGGAATGTTGTCCATGGGGTCGCGATGGGTCGGACACGACTTCACAGCTAACAACAACAAAGGAAAACCATTACTACTTAAAATGCTACTGTATGACCCCCATTGGGGGAAAAAAAGCTTTCTGCTGCCATATTATTTGGGGGCATTACTCCCCCCCCCCCGCACAAAACAATACAACTGTACTCATTTTTCCATTTTGTTGAATCTGGTTTGTTTTAAATATATATATATATCAAGCATTCTGTCTTTTTTTTGTTCTAAACCATACTGACTTGTGTCAGTACTCAGTGACAGCAAAGTAGTTTGGTGATTAATCATAATCATAATAGTAAAGTTGGAAGGGACCTTGGAGGTCATCTAGTCCAACCCCCTGCTCAGGCAGGAAACCCTATACCATTTCAGACAAATGACTGTCCAGTCTCTTCTTAAAAACTTCCAGTGTTGGAGCATTCACAGCTTCTGGACGCAGGTTGTTCCACTGGTTAATTGTTTTGTCAGGAAGTTTCTCCTTAGTTCTAGGTTGCTTCTCTCCTTGATTAGTTTCCATCCGTTGCTTCTTGTCTTGCCTTCGGGCGCTTTGGAGAATAGCTTGACTCTCTCTTCTTTGTGGCAGCCACTGAGATATTGGAACACTGCTATCATGTCACCCCTAGTCCTTCTCTTCATTAAACTAGACATACCCAATTCCAGCAGCCGTTCCTTATATGTCTTAGCCTCCAGTCCACTAATCATCTTTGTTCTTCTCTGTACTCTTTCCAGAGTCTCAATATCTTTTTTACATTGTGGTGACCAAAACTGGATGGAGTATTCCAAGTATGGCCTTACCAAGGCATTGTAAAGTGGTATTAATACTTCACATGATCTTGATTCTATCCCTGTTAATGCAGTCTAGCACTGTGTTGGCTTTTTTGGCAGCTGCAGCACACTGCTGGCTCATATTTAAGTGATTGTCCACTAGGACTCTGAGATCACTCTCACAGTTACTAATATTGAGCAAGGTACCCCCTATACTATACCTGTACATTTGGTTTTTCTTGCCTAAATGTAGAAACTTACTTTTTTCACCACTGAATTTCATTTTGGTACATAGCGCCCAGTGTTCAAGTCTGTCCAGATCCTCCTGTATCTTAAGCTTATCTTCTGGAGTGCTGGCTATTCCTGCCAGCTTGGTGTCGTCTGCAAATTTGATGAGTTCCCCATCTATCCCTTCGTCCAAATCGTTAATGAAGATGTTGAAGAGCACTGGGCCCAGAACAGAACCCTGGGGCACCCCACTACACACTTCCCTCCATGTAGATGCGGTTCCATTGAGGACCACATGCTGAGTAAGGCTGGTTAGCCAGCTACGAATCCATCTGGTGGTGGTGCTGTCTTACCCACATTTTCTTATCAAGTAGTAGTTTGTGATCTACTTTATCAAATGCCTTACTGAAGTCCAAGTAAATTATATCCACAGCATTCCTCTGGTCCACTAATTTTGTCACCTGGTCAAAGAATGCAATAAGATTTGTCTGGCATGATGTTTTTGACAAACCCATGTTGGCTTTTAGTAATGATTTTGTTTGCCTCTAGATGCTCGCTGATTCGTTGTTTGATTATCTTTTCCAGAATCTTCCCAGGTATTGAGGTCAGGCTGATAGGTCTGTAATTTCCTGGATTCATTTTTTCCCTTTTAGGAAGATGGGAACTACATCAGCTCTCTTCCAGTCCTCTGGTAGTTCCCCAGTGCTGCAGGATCTTTGAAAAATATAGTTCAGTGGTTCTGAGATCACATCCGCCAGTTCCTTGAGAACCTTGGGGTGGAATCCATCTGGGCCTGGTGATTTGAACTCGTCTAGGCTGGACAGATGTTCACAATTTTCTTGCCTATCTTGTGTTTTTATTGTTTTTTATGGCACTATTTTTGATAGGTTGGTCGGTTTTTTCCCTTTGTGTAAAGACAGATGCAAAAAATGAGCTAAAGAGTTCTGCTTTCTCCCTGTTGCTTGTCACCTTCTTGTCACTTTCACCCACTAATGGACCAATCATTTCCTTAACTTTTTTCTTGTTTTTTACATGTTGAAAGAAGCTTTTTTCGTTATTTTTGACTTTGGTCACAAGCGTTAGTTCATTTTGAGCCTTAGCTTTCCTCACTTCGTCTTTGCACGCTTGGGCTATTTGCTGATATTCTGTCTTAGTTCCACTTTTTATACTTGTCCTTTTTGTCTTTCAATTTATCAGAATTCTTTATGCAGTCATGCTGGTTTCTTTTGAGAGCTGTTATTTTTCCTCTTTGTTGGTATTGTGCTAGACTGGGCTTTTATTATCTCAAGTTTCAAAACTTTCCAAGCTTCTTGAGTTGTTTTCCTCTTGAGGATTCTCATCCATGGAATCCTTCCCAAGCTCTCTCTAAGTTTATTGAAATTGCCGTATATACTTGAGTATAAGCCGACTCGAATATAAGCCGAGACCCCTAATTTTACCCCCCAAAATTGGAAAAAGTTGGTGACTCGAGTATAAGCCGAGGCTGGGAAATGCAGCAGCTCACGGTAAATTTCTAAAAAAATAAAAATACAGGTAGATAACAATAAAATTGCTTTAATTGAGGCATGTGGAAAAGAGGGTCAACAAAAACAATATATTATCAGTATATTCAACAAAAACAATATATTATCAGTATATTCAACAGAAACAATATATTATCAGTATATTCAACAAAAACAATATATAACATTAAAGTATTAACAATAACTTTAAATGTACAAAAACCTTAACTCAATAAGCAACCAAGCTAAAACACAAGCATCAAAATCCTTCAAAACTGGATTCCTCCTCCTCATCTGTATCTGCAAACAGAGCTTCAGCTGTAGCTGGTGTGAGGTTATCATCATATACATTGTCACAGAGTTCGCTGTCATCACTATCACAGTTGTTGTCCTCATACAAAGAAGTGTCTTCACTGCCATCCATAGCATTACTTATGCCACATTTCCTGAAGGCGTGCTTCACCATGTCCTCTGGAATCTCTTCCCATGCATCACGAACCCACTTTGCTATCAGTTCTATGTCAGGCTTCATCATATTTCCACCTTTTGTTAGTCGGGCTTGACCAGATGACATCCATTCGCACCACATCTTTCGCACACGGTCTTTGAAAGGTTTATTTAAACACACATCTAAGGGCTGTAATACAGATGTAAGCCCACCTGGAATAACGGCTAAAGTAACTTGAGAAGACTTTGCCAATGTTTTTATGTCATCAGATGTGTGGGCTCTGAACATATCCCAAACTAGCAATGATGGTTTTTTCTTTAAGGCTGCTCCTGGTCGTCCATTCCAAACTTCTTCCAGCCACTTTTTTGTTCCATCTTCATCCATCCAGCCTTTAACATGTGGGCGCACTGTAATTCGTGGTGGGAATTTGACCTTTTTAGGCAAGGTCTTTCTTTTAAAAATAATGACAGGCCGCAGCTTAGTTCCATTAGCCAAACATGACAGAACAACTGTAAAATGGTTTTTCTCATTACCTGTGGTTCTGAGTAAAACAGTTTTGTCTCCCAAACTTGCCACGGTTCTGTTGCTTGGAAGATCAAAGGTCATAGGTGTTTCATCCATATTCCCAATATCTCCCAGGTCATAGTTATGGATCTTTCTTTGTTTTATGATGAATGAATGGAATGACATCACTTTTTCATCAAGGTCTTTTGGCAACTTCTGTGAAATCTTTGTTCTTTGCCGCAAACATAGGCCATACCTATTCATGAAGCCAGTACACCATCCTGCTGACGCAACAAAATTTTCAATGCCTGGTACTTTTAATTTGTCATCTTTAGCCATTTGAAGGGCACGTAAGCGAATTCCCATGCGTGTTACGCAGTAACCATTTTGACGACACTCCATAACCCATTTATGCAATTCAGTCTCTAGAGCCACATATGGAGTTGTTAAACCACATCGAGCTTTTTTTGCCTTTGGAATCTTTTCCAACTCAGCTTTCATTTTCCGCCACTCCCTCACTTGTTTTTCATCAACACCAAATTCCCTACTTGCAATACTGTTATTGCTTTTTTCTGCTCTTGACACAACCTTTAGTTTGAAAGCAGCTTCGTATGACCTGCGTCTTTGTTTTGGTGCAGGAGTACTAGAAGTACTGGGCTCCATTTCTAACAGGAATGGGGAGGTCTGCTAGGGAGGCGGCAGTCAAGCGTTGTTTCCCTCCTCGTGGGTGTGTGTGTGGGGGGGTGGCAGTCAAGCGTTGTTTCCCTCCTCAGTCAAGCTTGTTTCCCTCCTCGTGCGTGTGTATGTGGGGGGAGGGGCTTGTTTCCCTCCTCAGTCAAGCTTGTTTCCCTCCTCGTGCGTGTGTGTGTGGGGGAGGGGCTTGTTTCCCTCCTCAGTCAAGCTTGTTTCCCTCCGTGTGTGTGTGTGTGTGTGTGTGTGTGTGTGTGTGTGTGTGGCAGTAAAGCCTTGTTTCCACGTGGGCCCCGGGCTGCGCCCCCGGCGACTCCGCTCCCTCCCCTCCCCTCCGGGCCGGGCTTCTCTCCGCCCGTCCGCCCGCTGGCGGGCTGGCTGGCTGGGCTGCTGCGCCACCGCTGGTCCCGGGCGAGGCAGCGGGCGAGCGAGCGAAGGACTTTAGGCATTGGCGAGGCGGGAGGAGGGGGAAGGGCAGGGCAGGGCAGCGTCCTGTCCCGAAGGTGCCCAGACGCAACGCTGGGGTCTGAAAAAGGGAGCCGAGCTGCCAAACGGGACGCGCGGCTCCGGGAAAGGGGGATTGATTCCCCGCCACCTCGCAACCCCGCCGCTCGATTCCACCCGGCCCTCCCGCCGCGCCTCCCCTCAACGAGCGCCGGGGGGAGTCTGTGTGTGTGTGTGGGGGGGGTTAAAGTCCCCTCACCGATCTGCTGGAGAAGCGCTTCCGAGAGCTCCGGCTGAACATGGCAGCGGCTCCCCACCGGCGAAGGACGAGCGTCGAGTCTGGCGGGCCGGACTCCGGCGGGTCCCGGGAATCGCCCCCCGAAGGCGTGGGAGAGCCCGGGAAGACGGCCCAACCTGGAGGCTGGGGCTCTGGGCAGCGAAGCGGTGCGGCGGCGACTGAGCTGAGGCTTTCTCGGAGCGTGAGGCGCGCTGGCTTCCCACTCGCCCGCCACGCAGCCCTGGGTGGCTGCTGGTCCCCTCCCCCTCGGCCCCGGGATGGCTTCGTGCTGACTGCTGACCTCACGTGTCTTGGGCTCCCGTCAGGACTGGGCGCGCGCCTGCCTCCTTCATGCGCTCTAGCGCCTTACGTTTCGCTTTCCTTCCCGGCCTTTACTTACGGTAAGCAGCCGCCTTTCTTTCGGAAACCCTGAGGGTTAGCTAGGTATTGCGCTCGCCCGCCCGGCAGCGCAATCGTAGCGCCGGGTGTTTTTCCTAAGCTTGACCGGACGGAGTGGCGGTGGGGGGGAAGCGCCGGCGGCGGTGAGTTGGGGGCGCAGCGGGCGAGGCAGCGAGCGAGCGGAGGCTGGCTGAGTTCGGGGCGGCGCGGGCGAGCGATGGGGGCGGAAAAGCTGCGGCGGTATGTTCGGGGCTGCACGGGCGAGCGATGGGGGGGAAAGCTGCGGCGGTATGTTCGGGGCTGCACGGGCGAGCGATGGGGGCGGAAAAGCTGCGGCGGTATGTTCGGGGCTGCACGGGCGAGCGATGGGGGCGGAAAAGCTGCGGCGGTATGTTCGGGGCTGCACGGGCGAGCGATGGGGGCGGAAAAGCTGCGGCGGTATGTTCGGGGCTGCACGGGCGAGCGATGGGGGCGGAAAAGCTGCGGCGGTATGTTCGGGGCTGCACGGGCGAGCGATGGGGGGGAAGCTGCGGCGGTATGTTCGGGGCTGCACGGGCGAGCGATGGGGGCGGAAAAGCTGCGGCGGTATGTTCGGGGCGGCACGGGCGAGCGATGGGGGCGGAAAAGCTGCGGCGGTATGTTCGGGGCTGCACGGGCGAGCGATGGGGGCGGAAAAGCTGCGGCGGTATGTTCGGGGCTGCACGGGCGAGCGATGGGAGCGGAAAAGCTGCGGCGGTATGTTCGGGGCTGCACGGGCGAGCGATGGGGGGGAAAAGCGGCGGCGGCTGTGAGTTTGGGGGCAGCGGGCGAGCGATGGGGGGAAAAGCGGCAGCGGCGGTGTGTTCGGGGGCAGCGGGCGAGGCAGCGGGCGAGCGAGCGAGCGGGGGGGAGCGGCGGCTGGCTGTGGCTTCGGGGCGGCGCTGAGCTGCGCAGCCGCCCTCCCGCCCTGCCTGCCCCCTGGCCGGTGCCTTCGCCCCGCAAGCCCCCCCGACTTGCCCGGAGAAAGCGGCGGCAGCGCGGCGCTGCGGGCCGGGAGGGGGGCACGGCGGGGGCTGCCCCTCCTGCCGAGGAGCCGAGCCCGGCGGCGTGTGTGTGTGTGTGTGTGTGTGTGTGTGTGTCAGACCCGCAGGAATGGCTAGTTGCGTTTCTCTGTGTGTCAAGCCCCGTGGGCTCGACACACAGGAAGGGGGGGAATGCCGGAATGCCGCTTCCCTACCAGCCATTCCCGTGGGTCTGACACACACATGCACGCACGAGGGGGAGAAACAGCGCTGGACTGCCGCCAGCTCTGCCGCTCCCTTCTCTCAGCAGCCTGTTCCGAACGAAGGGACAGTTCTTTTTTTTTGTTGACTGGAGTGTAAGCCGAAGTGGAGTTTTTCAGCCCGAAAAGTGGGCTGAAAAATTCGGCTTATACTCAAGTATATACGGTAGCTCTCTTAAACTCCAAGACTCTAGTTTGACTGTATTCTCCCTCTCTCCTCAAGCTGCATTTGTATGCTGCATATTTGCAAGATTAAGTGGTTTATAAATCATGAAACTATAAAATATTCATAAAGCAAACGACCCTAATAAATAGATTACTAAAACTATTAATAAGAATTGCTATTATATGTATTTGTTTTTATGATTTTGCAAAATGCCATCACAGTGGGAAAAATCTGATCTAGGGGTAAAGCTGTTCTAAAGTGAACAGACTACTGCTTTATATCCAATCTTTTACCAAGATGTTTAGTTAAATAAACCCTTACATAAACAATTATGGCTTCATTTTAACCTATGAGGGTATGCTGGTTCAAATGCACAAGGCATTTCATAGCAACTGAAGTTCATAGTAGAATTAACAAGTCTTACATGTTGTTTTTAGCTGCGAAGTCGTGTCTGACCCATCGCGACCCTATGGACAACGTTCCTCCAGGCCTTCCTGTCCTCTACCATCTTCTGGAGTCCATTTAAGCTCATGCCTACTGCTTCAGTGACTCCATCCAGCCACCTCATTCTCTGTCGTCCCCTTCTTCTCTTGCCCTCAATCTTTCCCAGCATTAGGCTCTTCTCCAGTGAGTCCTTCCTTCTCATTAGGTGGCCAAAGTATTTCTGGCCTTCTAAAGAGCAGTCAGAGTTGATCTCCTCTAGGACTGACCAGTTTGATCACCTTGCAGTCCAAGGGACTCGCAGGAGTCTTCTCCAGTACCATAGCTCAAAGGCTTCAATTCTTTGGCGCTCAGCCTTTTTTATGGTCCAACTTTCACTGCCATACATTTCAACTGGGAAGACCATAGCCTTGACTATACGCACTTTTGTTGACAGGGTGATGTCTCTGCTTTTTCTTACATGTTAGTGGTATCTTATCCATTAAGTGTGATGACTCGTATGTAGCCCAAACTGCACTATTCAGAAGCAGAACAAAGAAACATGGTAGGGTTAGGTATACCTACTTTACTGGCTTTCTACCTATTTAAAACCGTAAGTCTTTTGTTGTAGGTTCTAAACACAGTAAAGATCCCTGTGATATTTTAATCCATAAACCATTACACAATTTCTGAGTGCTTCACACATTACATTAACCCATAATATATTTTATTTGGTTTTGAATTAATGTGCTCTGTGATCTCACTCTGGTTTATGAACCAGTTTGTGACTTAGCGTGATGTGTTAATCAGACCATTCTAACTTGCTTAGTAAATATTAGAATGAACTATGGTTTAATACCACAAACATCTTATTTTTGCTGCAAAGGAATTAGTGTTTTATCGCCCCACACAAGGGGTGGCCCTTTATACAACTGTGATAATGCCTACTCAGCATGGCAAGTGGTGGTGAATTCAAACTAGAGTTTCTTGTTCTAGATCTTCAGATTATGTCATAGATGTTGACAGCATTTACACAACATATATTTATTACCCAATGAACATTTATCATTCTCTTGTTTTTGGATAGTATGCTCAGTATCTTTTTTGTGCCTGTGTGGGCACCATTTCCTTTAAAAAAACAAAAAAACCAAAACGACAAATGGTAGCCAATATGCACAAAGTAGGAGATGCTAAAGTATATTCTCACTTCACCTGAGGAGTCAAGAAGAGGAATTAGCTTGTTTGGAAATAGATGCTCTGGGAGATAAAATAACAATCTACAACAAGCCATTTTTAATATATATAATCTGAAGTCAAATCTGGGTTTGGGTGATATAGTAAGCCAAACCATAATACCGTATAACTATTCCCAATGTATGGTGTCAGTGCAATTGTTACTTTAATTGTATTTCCAGTTGGTGAGTATGCTTTTTGCAGACAGAACCATTTACATCTGTGCAATCTGAAGCCATTTATGGGAGGAAGCTCTCTTGCATTCCATGAGTCTTAATTCTAAGTCAACATGCATCAGAATGTATTATTATTATTATTATTATTATTATTATTATTATTATTAGTAGTAGTAGTAGTAGTAGTAGTAGTAGTAGTAGTAGTAGTAGTATTGAAATTGTCACTGGATGAATTTGCAGATTAACCTTCGGATCTATTGCATTGTGCCAAAAAAGAATCTTAAAAGAGTGAAAAACCTCTCTACTAAAAACTTTGAGAACACTGCAAAAATTGAAAACACTGCTCCTCAGGAGCTTAATATTTTAAGCTTCCAGTAAGAAAGAATAATCATCAGTCTTTTTCAGTCTGTATGAATAAACTGTCTTATTCCATATGTGTTTGTATATTGCACAGTTAGCATCTCTTGCAACATAAGTAGTTCAGTGGCTATTTCATCAGCACTACTTTTCTATTGAACAGCCGATCTTAGTGCCTCTCATACTGTACCTCAATTTATAGAGTCAGCTCCTGAATATATTCTTGCTATAAATGTTTCGGTCCTAGAATGACATTTGTAAAGAAATCAATTAGTGTCCACCATCCGCCTTTGACCTCATTTGCCTTTTTCTAGATCTCTTCAATACTTGCACTTCTATATTCCTAATATAATTGTAAATTTTTCTGTAACTTACCTGGTCTTTTAAAAGCATCTTTCCTTGTTTTTAAATTGAATATATTTTTTTGTTCTGTCTTTTGCTTGATAGTTTGGCTGTCATATTTCCTTGCCCATGAGTTTTTACCTTGCTACTTTTCCTTTCTATCAGGATGGCTTATTCTGAAAGTCACGGCATTATATTATTATTATTATTATTATTATTATTATTATTATTATTATTATTATTATTATTATTATTATTATTATTATTATTATTATTTAGTTTTGATAACAGCTTCTCAGGTTTTTCACCTGAATTAAATCTACTAAAATTGCTCTTTACATTGATCTTAAATTTATTTATTTATTTTATTAAATTTCTATTTCTATACCGCCCTTCTCCCTAAGGACTCAGGGCGGTGTACAGGGCAATAAAATGCAACATACAAAAGTTAAAAAGAAAATTAAATTAATTGGCCCTAACAATAAATAGTTAAAATAAACTCAAACCCTTAGTCCAGGCCGGCCTGTTCAAACAATTCTGTCTGTATGACAAACCTTTGTCAAATCTTCAAAGCCCATCAACTTCCCTTAATTTTATAACAGGAACCATAAATAAGTGATACTAAAACATTTCAATTTGTTCCATAATAACAACTTGAAAGTGTCATAACTATTTTTTCTTTTTCTAATTTCTATCATGTAGTTAATCTGAATTTGATCTCATTTGTCCAATGATGTTTGACTGTGAAATTTGTGAAAACGAATCCCGAGTGCTGCGTAACAGAGTGAGTGCCTGTTACTCGTCCCAGCTTCTGCCAACCTAGCAGTTCGAAAGCACGTAAAAATGCAAGTAGAAAAATAGGGACCACTACGGTGGTAACAGCGTTCCATGCGCCCTTGGTGTCTAGTCATGCCGGTCACATGACCACGGAGAGGTCCTTGGACAAACACTGGCTCTTCGGCTTTGAAACGGAGATGAGCACCATCCCCTAGAGTTGGAAACGACTAGCACGCATGTGCAGGGGAACCTTTACCTTTACCTAATCCAACAACTGCATCTGATGAACTTTGTGCTTCTCATTTCTGGTCCGATACTGTAGAATGGTTTATTTTGACAATTTTAGGTTTTCCTTGGTCCAGAATTATAACCGATTGGCGCAGGTCTGTGCAATATAGATACTGTAAATGCTTTTCATATTTCATCTGCCAGTTCTACTGGTCCTTATAAAATGAGGATATGCCCTTTCAATATGAGCAGTGAATACATTTCCTTGTGGCTTCGGTTTGGCCATATCAACTTCCAGATATAAATATGAAAGTTCAACATTTTTTTCTCAATAAACCTTAAAATTTACTGCTAAGGATGACTTCACTAAGAGCTCATAGTCTTGCCAGCATCATTCTCAAAGAAGATACTAGGTCCTCCCAAAACTGTACATTTAACACAGTCAGGTTTCATTGCAGAGGATGTTGGAAGCTGCCCCTCCTGTTTGGATAATAGGCTGGTACCATCCCTCCCCTCCTTTTTTCTCCTGAATATTACTCTAAATTTTGTAGAATTCAAAGGGAAATACTAACCTCTTTGGAGGGCAGACTGTCATTTTACCCTATTGAGCAAATGCTACAACTTTGAGCTCATAGATCTAGCCAGATACATTTTCTAGCCAGCAAAACAAAAAAGCTATTTAGGTGTTGAATTCAACTTCATTAAGGATTTTAATTGATTTATAAAACTTTCATTTGTTGTATGTAAAAAAGTATGTGGAAAAAGTTTTGCTCTTGGGAAAGATTCTGATAGGGCCCCTCAGCAAGGACTCAATTTACTAGACACTTTAGATGGCTCTGTTGTACTTACAAAAAGCCTATAAGCAGTGCCTTTGCACCCCCGCCCCTGCGGCTTGGAGCCACATGCCATGGGGATTCCTTTCCCCGCAGTTGCCACGCCGCGGCCCATGCTGAGCCCCCACCTGGAGCTGCTCCAAACCCCAACCCAGAGCTGTGTTCCTCATGGCAGTGGTTTCCGGCGCCAAACAGCCTCTTTCCAACCACATCCAGAAAAATTTGTAACAAACATTGGAATTCTCAAGGCAATCTGTTACTGGAAGGAAAAAGCAATCCCTGCTGTGTTACTGATCCCAGAGAAGCATTTGCATGTATGCAGGTATCATCAGGGTGCCATAGTTATGGATGAGAAATATTGGTTGCAAAGTTAGCATTTCTGGATGTAATACAGATATTTTGGACTTATTTTTGTTTCTTTGCATGATTGATATTTTAAAAAAGGCATATGCTACTGACTACACTTATGCACATATGTAACATCTTTTGCTAGGATACATGACCACTGCTTGTCCAGAAAGTGAAAAGTGATTGTGACTCAACAAAATTTTAATGTACAAATAGCACCAGAAATTATTTTAGCCTTTTTAATAAATGTTGTTATTGATGTTAAGCTCACCATGGAAAACATCATATATTGTTATGTATATACTAGGTTAATTATTTAAAGACTGAAGTGCAACATAACTACTGTAGATTCTAAATAATCTATTTTTCAAAACACACAACAGTCCAAACAGTAAAAGTAAAGTCCAAATTAAGAATATTTCATTCTTAAGAATTGTTTAATTTAAAGTGGTTTAGTTGTAATAGAATAGATGGTTATAGATTCAAAATAGTTTTCAAGAGTGTACAAAAGATACTATTTTTTTTCTAGCATCAGCTAAATTAGACATATTACATTGAGAAAAATGTTTCTCATTTCTTTCCTGTTACCTTTATTGATTTCATTTTAGAGATGTTAACATAGGAAATAGATTATTTTGTTATCTAATTTTACCTTCCAAAAGACGGAAGCAGATGAAAAATGTTGAGGTTCTTTCCTGTTGGCTTTTTTGAATTAGCTGTTTTAGATTCTAAAAGTTTAGTTCCTAAAGAAGTAACCTTGTAAATAATTTTAATGTCCTCCTCTAGTGCAGGGTAAGCAACCTTGGCTCTTTTATGACTCAAGGACTTCAACTCCCAGAATTCCTGAGCCAGCATGGCTCAGCTTGGAAACCTCTCCCTTTTCCCTCAGCATGGCTGGCTCAGAATTTCTGGGATTTGAAGTCCACAAGTCATAAAAAAGCCAAAATTGCCTACTCCTAAAGCCAAAAGAGGGAGCTTTTTTTTTTTTTTGCAAAAAAAAAAAAAAAAGGGTGCCGGAATGCCGTTCTGGGGGTTATATTAGAAAAAAAGCCCTGCCTATAAGTTTGTTGCAGATTCTTTGAGCAATTCACAAAAAATTAAAATTGCAATTAGATCTCATCTTGATTTTTCTGGTTAATTTTTAACATGAAATATGTGACAGGGAGTTCTTGCTCATCAGAAAAAATGGTTTTTGGATACTAAATTATCAGGAGTCCTTAATGGAGGTCATACAGTAGCATTTTAAGTAGTAATGGTTTTCCTTTGTTGTTGTTAGCTGTGAAGTCGTGTCCGACCCATCGCGACCCCACGGGCAACATTCCTCCAGGCCTTCCTGTCCTCTACCATCTTCTGGAGTCCATTTAACCTCACACCTGCTGCTTCAGTGACTCCATCCAGCCACCTCATTCTCTGTCGTCCCCTTCTTCTCTTGCCCTCGATCTTTCCCAGCATTAGGCTCTTCTCCAGTGAGTCCTTCCTTCTCATTAGGTGGCCAAGGTATTTGAGTTTCAACTTCAGGATCTGGCCTTCTAAAGAGCAGTCAGGGTTGACCTCCTCTAGGACTGACCGGTTTGATCGCCTTGCAGTCCAAGGGACTCGCAGGAGTCTTCTCCAGCACCATAGTTCAAATGCTACTGTCTACATACCAGTAGTAGACAACATTTAAATTCAACTTCTAGGAAAACCACAGTACCAAATGGTTTTCCTAGAAGTTGAATTTAAATCTTGCATACTATTGGTATGTAGACAGTAGCATTTTGGGAGGTGACAAACATATCTGCTCAGTATACAGATGAACAGTCTACTAAAAACTGAATGTCACAAAAACATTCTTATTCAGTCACAGAAAATGTTTAATAGAGGACATTATCAAGTATGCTCTGGTTCTGCCCCCTGTATTCCAATCTCCCCTATTAATGGGGAGTCTTCAGCAAAACTCATTAGTGCTTTGCATGATTTTGTATTTCTAAATTTCATTTTTGTCTGTAGTTGCACTTACAAAAACCAAACATTTTAATAAGATACTTGATTCTTGTGACAGAATTATTGGTGCCACCTCTTCTTCCAGAGGAGCAATCCAAGGCTGCTGGTATGCTTTGGTGCTGATAGAGCAAGCTGAGACTTATTCTGAACTTACAAGAAACATTGATGTAGTTTCTGCCTCTTGGGCCAAAGACAGGATTAGTTTAGACAAGTCTAAATTGTTATTTTTGTTCTCTTGATTTTGTGTGTGTGTCTGGGAAGTTGCTAGACTGGAAGCATTATGACATGACTGTTGGTAACTGACACAACTGGAGGCAACTAAGATCCTTTTGATACGCAAGACAGAAAATCAAAATGGTATTTCTCTTGCTGATAAAAATATAATAAAGTAATAGGTAGCTTGTTGCTCCCCCCATCTGTTTGGTAAGGAGGAGATAGTTTTCAAAACTATAGACCGGTTTACCCCACGTAATAGTAAGGATAGCTCTAGTCAAACTTTTTCTTCCCCCTTTCTACAAACTTGGGAGGGGAATAGGTTATAATAAACAGGAGAACTCCTAGACAGATACATAAATGAATAAGCCTAGCTGTGTTTGTAAGGATTATGTTAATTTGAAGATTCTGAAGAACACAGTGTCCTCCCTTAAAGGCTTATTTAATTATAAGGAAATAAATAATGGAAAATTATACTGCACATTATAATTCTTGGGCTGTTATTTTCTTAAAAGTTAAAAGACATACAGTATGAATGCATGGAATTTTTCAAAAATTTGCTTTAGCAAAGTCCAAATGCTCTTCAGTTTGGTTAGGTAGCAGCATTTGAAAACTACTCAGTGTGTATAGCACTAAGAAGTGGTATATAGGTCTAAACGCAATTTCAATATCTAGCTTATCTGCTTGCTGTTTATTAAGTGGCAACATGACTGCCTCAGTGATTTGGACAAGATGACTAGCAAAGAGAAATCTCAATTGGCTTCCCCCCTTCCTCTTTCCTTTTTATTTATTTATATCCTGCCTTTATTATTTTTACAAACATCCCAAGGCTGAGGACATATCTAACTCATCTTCCCCCTCCTATATTCTCCACAACCACCACCCTGTGCAGTGGGTTGGGCTGAGAGAGACTCACTTGCCCAAAGCCACCCAGCTGGCTTTCACATCCAAGATGGGATTTTGATCTCAAGAGTCTGGACTTTAATCACTAAACGGTCAAGCTTTTAACGAGCAGGCATTTTTAGTTCTCCAATATTTTTTTGGTTGAAGAGATGGTAAAAAAAGTTTTATGCTTTTGAATCAGCAATGCAGGAAGAGCAAAGCTGCCTTATGAACCCCAAATATGATCATCCTTGATCAGAGCCTCTCCCTTTCCCCATGTTATTGAAACATTACCACCAGGTGTGCCTGTATTTATTGCCATATCTGGTTTGTCCTGATAGCTGCCTATTATTGCTTGAAATAATAGAAGTTAAAGTACTTACTCTGGTTAGTGAAGTTTAAGAAAGGCACTACCTTTGAAAGAAGAGCTATAAATGGAGGCATCTTCTCCACAAAATTACTTTTCGTTAATTAAATATTGTTATGTTTTTATTTAAAAGTCTCCCTCTACTTTACTATGCATTTACAATGTGTTATTCGGACAGTGCATTTATAATATGTATATTCTCTAAGGCAAAGACGGAATTGTAATCTTAGGTTTTGAGCATGTCCAAGCCTAGAAAGAAAATGAGAAAAGTATTAAGGACGTAATTTACCTCCGCGAGCTGCACCGCACCAGCCAACTGCAATTATACAGTTACGCGTCGTTCAGTACAAATTCACATTGCAACATGCTAAAAGAGCAGAGGGGGAACAACAACTCTTTCGCCCGGGGAGGAAAAGAAGAGTTCACGTCCGAGCTACACGAATCTTTCCCGCCTTTACCGTCTCTCGGGATATTTACTCGCTCGGTTCCTTTTGCGCGCGTTACAGACTGCGCGAGGATCATCCCGCTGACCGCACCTGGCTTATAGTTGCCATGACGTCGCCCTGCTAACACCCCCTCGGTAGGCTTTGGCTCCGTCGCCGCCGCGTGCAGCTCCCTGGGACGCGCCCAAACGCGCCTGCGCAAGAGGGCTGCGGGCTTCGGCTAATTGCAGCGCCGGAGCCGGTCACGTGCTGGCGCTCGGGGCCGCGCCTCTACCCTCCTCCCCAGTTTGCCCGAGCCAGTCTCGGGCGCGCGCACTCAGGTCCGAATGTTGTGAATAAAACGCGCCGTTTGTTCCAGCCCGGCGGCGCAGGCAGCTCTTAAAGGACCAGAGCCCGGGGTCGCCGGCGCCTCCTGGAGGGGGCGGCTCGGAGGAGGCTGGCGCGCTCGGCGAGCGAAAAGGAAAACAAAGAAGCCACCGGAAACAGCCGTGGGGGGCGCGGGCACGGGGCTGAGAGCCGGCGCCCGGGAGCCTCGGCGGAAAGGGGCGCTTATGTGGGGTGCAGCTGCACCCGGAGAGGCGGCGCAGACCGACGGGTAGGTAGATCGAGAGGGGGATCGTCGCGTGCATGCGACTGCGAGCTGGAGGGGCGCGCCGCTTGGACTGTGAAGCTACGGTCCTCCCTCCGGATGGTTTAAGGTCCTCTTAAGCCGTAATTAAAACCGGGTTTTAAAAATGCAATTTGGGTGGTGTTCGGTTTCTGCTAAAGATGGTTATGGGTGATGCTGCTGGAGGGAGGGAGGAAGGGTCAAATGGGCCGGCACTGTAAACTGCGGCTTCCCAACAATAAAAATGCAGTCCGGGGCATTCCCTCCTCTTCGACTCTCGGCTGCACCTGCAGCCCATCGAAAGCTTCACTGAGACCGTCGATCGGGTCTTCTCCTTTCCGTTGAAAAATGCGAAGGGCCGCTTCTTAGTTTTTCTTCCCTAGGAAGCTCCTGTGTTCGTAGAACCTGGTCTCCTTCCTGTTTCTTTGAGCTAAGGGTGAGGCGGCTGTTGCACCAAAAAGGGGGTGAAAAAGGAAAAAAAAACACGGCCGAGGTGGGGTATAAAAGAGGACCTGGCCGGTGGGTTTGTTAGGCGCGCGGGCAAGGAAAGAAAGGGGGCAGCTTCCTGCTTCACTGACACGTGCTGCCCCTTTCTGCTGTTGTTGACGCCTTTGTCTCGGAGCGAGAAGGCGGCTCGTCCCTTCCTGCGGGGCACGTCAGGCTCCGCTAACGAGCGCTGGGTGAGAGCCGCCCTCTTCTGCTTTCTCTGGCTCGCGTTTCCGTTTCGGCTGGGCAGGCCCGAGGACGAGGCAGGCTCCGCTCTCTTTGTTATTGCTTTTGTTTCGCGCGGAACACGTGGCCTGTGATCTCGCGGTTCTTAAAGTTACAGATTTCCCCCCCCCCCCCAACCCTGGCTTCAGCATTCAATTTTTAACGCCTTGGATCCCGTCTCCAGGCCTTTGGGAGCAACAACAACAACAAACAAAAAGCCGAGAGAATTTCCGAGGAAAACCGCCGCCTTCTCTTAGGCCAGAGTGGAACGGGACAAGAAATTGCGGGCGACCCCCCGGGTGAAGGATGAACTGCTCCTGCCCGATCGAAATTTGGTCCAGCGTTTTGCAGCAAGCGCAGAGCCGCCGTGTGGCAATTAAAGTGCGGGATTTATTCCGATTGGGATTATTTATTTATTTATTTTATTTTAAATTCCATTTATATCCCGCCCTTCTCCGAAGACTCAGGGCGGCTTACAAGCTTAGCAGTAGCCTTCATTCTATGTATATGCCTGCTTATTAGGGCTTTCACACACACACCCCAAGCGGCATTATTACAAAGTCAGCTGAATTGCCCCCAACAATCTGGGTCCTCATTTTACCTACCTCGGAAGGATGGAAAAGGCTGAGTCAACCTTGAGTCTGGTGGGATGCGAACCTGCACTAATTGCAGGCAGCTGGTGTTACTTAAGGTGATGACAGATTTCGAGACTGAAAAATGGTTGGTGAGGTCCGAGTCGCAGGTTTGTGTTTTGAAACCAATTTCTGAAGGTGAATTGTGAAGGCAAAGGACTCGTGCAGGCAGCAGGAAGCAGAATGGTAGCTCTTGGGGGATTGTGGTTGGAAATAGCCTTCAGGCACTGCCTCCTTTTCTCTCTCTTGTACAGAGAGAGGGGTGTTTCCTTTTTGAGCATTTATGGCCCACGGTGGTTTCCTGCATGCGTCCCTCTGAAGCTGCTACCGCTTTTGCTTTGCTGCAGCTCTCCAGATGTCTTTGACTTGAATTTCATGAAGTCCGGATGGAATGGAATGGTGTGTACGGGGTGGGGGAGAGATTGTGGGAGGCACATTCCAAATGATGGAGCATCTATCTGTGTGGGAGATGCAACCCAACAGGTGTTTTATGTCAAGATCCCATTCTAAAAGAACCACTCTTGAACAGAGCCAGTCTCCTTTTTTGATTCTCCCAAAGTTTGCGAACCTCTCTTGTTACCCAGAAACACTGGAAGCATATTGTAGGTTGTTCAGCAAGTGGGGGGAGAATTTTCCTTCCTTGATTTCTCCAAATGGATACAGAATGAAATGGTTTGAATTGAAAAGGAGGAGGGGCACAGGAAGTGTGAGCAAAGTTACTTGTTATTAGGTGTGGTTTTAGGGGAGAAAAAAAATCTTAATATGGTTTTGAAGAGTTTATTGGTGCTGGGGCTGCTGTTACTATAAAAACATTAAAATAGATATGAGTAGAAATCAGAATTGCTCTTTAATTTTGGGACATAGTAACTGGTCTACCTATATTTTCTGACTGCTGTACCAGTCAGAAAATACAGCTCCTAGATGAATTCATCTGTCTTGGATTTTTCATATATTGATATGTCTTGGGGATCCCTTTTTCTTTCTGCCTTCTTTGTTTCTCTGTTTAACTTGGAAGGTTCATGGGAAATATGAAGCATGTGGTAGTGACATTCTGCACAAGCAATGTGGAGAGATGGGGTTGGCTCATTTTGATATTTTTCCAAATATCTGTACTGCCTTGATGATTTGGTACATTTTTCCTTTAAAAAACAGCATTTTACAGAACACAATATTATTTTCTGTGGCATGCCTGGTGAGGCCTGAAGGCAAATATGCATTATATATGTTAGCTGATTGCCAGTCTGAACAGCTAGAGGTCATGGAACTTGAAATTTAACATAATGGAACAGCTAGAAGGCTTGGATAATGTCTGAGAAAATACTTGGTTTAGGTGCAGGAAGCTTTTCCCAATCTGTGTTTGGATTGCAGTTCCCGTAATTCCCAGCTAGTTTTCCTTTGAGAATTATGATCGCAGTATACCTGGAAGGCACCAGGTTGAGGAAAGCTGTTCTACTATAATGCCCTATTATGTTATTCTGAAGTGTTTTGCCAGTTAACATAGCAGTGCTGATCAGTGAAAATAATTGCTTTATTGTGTCAGTTAACACCACTTGAAATGGAAAGCTTGTATAGCAATGGCTAGCCAGGGAATGATTAGATGAATTGACACATTGTTAGTTGCCAGACAGCTTTTATTTGTCATGAGTAGATGCAGTCAAGTTGATAGTTAAGATGATAAGAGTGCCTTCTCCTAACATTTAGGCAGTGGTGGGATTGAAATATGTGAATAACTGGTTCTCTGTGTAGATGCTGCTTCTGGAAGTCCACAAAAAAATAGCTACCGGTTCCGCTGAAGTGGTAGGAACTGGCTGAATCCCACCACTGATTTAGGACTCTGCTGAGTGTCAAATGGAGAAATTATTTGCCTCGGGGTAGTGTAATTTTCATTCCACTGTAAATAGAAAAGTACCATAGACATGTTCGGAACTTTTCTTTTGCATTTATATGTTTAAAACAGTCCTTTAATTTGGGGAAGTTGCAAAGAGATTTTACTGTACAGTACTTTGTGAAAGTTAAAGTGGTGATACATTTGCTAGACTTAGGATGCCATAGTCACCACAGCACCTAGTCAGTCTTGGCTGATTTCAGAAAAGCTAAGCATAGTTGGTGGTCTTAAATTAGTTGTGGGATGGGAGACCTGTATGAAATCTCAGGGCTGTAGGCTGATTAAGAAGCCAAACAAAAAACGTAATTGGGCAGTAGACAGTTGCAAACCACTTGGGAACAGTTGCCAAAAATACTGCATGAATGTCTCCAGAAGCCACTAGATGAGCTGCATTAGAGTTTTACTTGTTGCTTTTAAGGAGCCGCAAGTGTCTCATAAAAAATTGTGAAAAGATTCCTCTGGTTTCTTGTAAAACTGCTTGCTGAACATCTCACCCTTTAATTCAAGACAGAAAAAGAAGCAGTAACTTAAGTTGTAGAATGGACAAAGGCAAATATTTTAGGTGTTGAATTTATTTTTAGTGTTTAAACTGAAGTGAATCTTGATTAAGTGGAAGAAAAAAATTAATGTTAAAACCTGAACAATTGAAATGCTTTACAATAGTGACAAAGGGGGAGATACCTTCCTCAGCTCAGAGGTTATTTTTTTTGTAGAAATACTACTTAATACTGATGCCTTCAAAATGAAAAGTAAAATCTCCTTCAAGTTGAGCTCCATGGCCATATCTATATAATTCTTCTGGCAACAATGTTGAGGCAAATACCATTATACCAGTACTTAGTACAATAGAATTTGTTTAGAGGTGACAGGGAGTTTGTGTTTTGAGGTATACAACTCTTCTATCCTTGTATTTTTCAATTCTACATCCCAGCTCAGTCAGCATTGGCTTCAGCTGGCAGAGGTGGGGAAGTGCAGCAGTGAATCCCCTTGTGTTTGTGTAAGAGCATTTATAAGTAATTCTAACCATTTTACAAGTATAGTTACTGTTCCTATTACCCTAAAGGTAGTTGTGTAGGATGGTCCATTCTAAAATATTTTTTCTTCTTCAGCAAGCCAGGTCTGTTTGATGACTGTGGAGAAATGAATATTGGAAAAGACCAGGAGGACAATTCTGATAGGTAATAGAGACCATTATCTTCATGTACCAAATGCCGTGATCAAGGGTGTCAAACTCGCAACATCTCGTGATGTGTTGCAATGTATCTCAACTTTTTTGCCATTGCTGGCAATGGGGAGGGTGCGATTTCGCCATGATGCATCCAGCCCTTGGGCTGGCAGTTTGACACCCCTGGCCTTGATGCTCTGCTCTTACTGAGCCAGAAGTTAAATTAGAAAAAAATTGACTGGAGGGGGATGATTTTATTTTTTCTATATCAAAACCCTTGACCTTTCTTGAATTTAATATTTGATTATGGGTTGTTCATTTAGGGCATCACAATCTCCCATTGGAACAATGTGGCATGTTCTAGATAACTATTGGAAAATATAGTTTATTAATTTTCTTTGTGTTGTCTGTTTTTAATATTAATATGGAATTGTTGCAATGTTTGGATATTGTTCTGGTTTTTTATACAGTTAAGGTCATTCCAAGCTTGCTTGTCCATTGTTTTCTTCTAGCAATAAGCATAAAAAAGTTTCTAACCCCAAAATCAGAAAAATAAAATGAGTTTAATTCATAGAGAGCAACTGGGAATCAATTGTCTCTTGAAGTGTGAAGTCCCACATTGCCAACAAGATTGGTTATTTTTATGTATGAGAAGGGAGGTGGGCTTTTTGTTTACCATTTTTGTGTTAATATATGTGTTTATAAACTACAGTGTAAGTTGTTTTAGAAAAATATAGTGTTCTTAGGGGAATTTGTTTAGAAAAACGTGTGGAACTTATATAAGTTAATGTATAAGATTAATGAATTGGTAGAAAATCATGATGTTTCAACATGTAAAGGACTGAATAACTGCTTTTAAGATGAAATTGTAGGCAGATTACAAAAGTAACTATACGTAGCCATAGTGAGAAGATTCCAAAAATATTATTTGTCCATTCTTGGAAATGAATTTGCAATTAATAATGATACTGGTAGTCCTCAGCTTATGATGGCAGTTGGATGTGGAATTTCCTTGGCTAAGTAATATAGTGGTAATGGGTGACATCATGTGACTGCATCAATTAGGAATCCCAGCAGTCCTGGTTGCCCTTGTTGTAACCTCAGTACCGTGTGGGTTGTTAAGTAGGAAGAGATGAAAGTCCCAGGCTAGGTAGGGTCAATGTGTGCTTATTTGTTGTGCCATGGTTAGTGCTAGGGTGTATGCTATGGAGAATAGGCTGGTGATCAGTTGCTACTCCCTAGTGGGGTTCTTCAGGGGGAAAAAGTGACAGGAGTGATTTATAACCTTTACTGCAAGCTTCCCATTGATTTGTGGGAAGCTGACAGAGAAGGTTGCAAATGGTCACACGACTGTGGCTTCCTGTGATTTCATAACTGCAAGCTGGGCCCTCAGATTACAATCAAGTGGCCACTGGAATGCACTGACGGCTGCAAATTTGCAGACTGGTTACGGTATATGTCCCCTTTGTTCAGTGCTTTTGTAATTTTGAATGGTCGCTGAATGAGTGGTCACAATTCAAGGACAACCTGTAAATGTGCTTAGGGGATGATTTAGGCAGGGAGTCACCAGCTTAATGACCGCCACAGTTTAGCAATGTAATCCTGAGTTCAATTATGGCCATAAACTAAGGGCTACAGATGGCCATCCAGTGGTCCTGTTTAGAATGAGGAGATCCCTTTTGTGCAAAGGAGAGAGTGGGGGAGTTCCTGGAGGTCCAATTGGAGGAATGTTCTTGAATAAAATAATCTGACTTCACTTAGAATTGGGTGCCAACTGGGCTGGTCCACTGAAGATGACCAGGAAACACTGGAACTTGGTTTTCTGACAGGAATTTGAGCCAGTTATTACCAAGGAAGTAAACAGAGCCCCCAGGGCTTGGTAGTTTGCCATCTGGACTTATTTGCCTTTCCTGGTTGGATAAGGTCCCCAAGACAGAGTAGCATGTTGTTGTCTCTAATCAATGATTAATGCCTCGTGGGCGAGGTAGAACTGCCTGTGTTAAAGAGGGGTGTGTGGTATGATTCCTCTCAATTGGCCATCCTTGGACCTTTTGTTGGATAACTTTCATTTCATTTCCAAAGTGTTGAGAGGATGTCCCCCACTGTTGAAATGGTGATACGCACCCAACCTCAAAGGGTCCAAGATGAAGCACTTTATCTGATCCTTTTTCATTTAAGGTTATCAAAATGAAACCAGATTAGGGTGTTTAAAAAGCATTTGTTGTGTTTGTGGATGTTCAGTGGAGAGCTTGAGATGCGGATGGTGTCCATCCCAGCCCTCCTCTCTCAGCTATATTTGATACCATCAATCATTTCATCCTCTGAAGCAGTTTTGGGGGTGCTGTTTTGAGCTTGTCCTTATTCTTCTTGGGCTGGTTCCAATCTGGTTTTGGGGTGAGTGGGAAAGGTCAAGCCTTAGGACCCTGCAATGTGCGGTGTCTTAGGGTCCCTCCTCTTTAATATTTATATGAGACTGCTGGATGAGTACATTTGGTGATACTCAAGTCATACATCTCCATCACTGGCCAATTATGCAAAGCTGTTCTAGTATTGGTTGAGTGCTTGGAGGATATAAGGAGCTGGTTGGGAATATAGTGGCTCTTAATTGAGAGGGAATAGGGATTTTTTTGTTGTTCTCCCAGATCTGGTGTCATGTTTGATTTTTGCTAGGCAGAGCTACTGGGCCTTTTGGGAATCCTACTGGACCTGTGACTACTGCTGAAAGAGCAGGTGACAGCTATTCGGGTGGAGCCCTTTGCACAGATTCATATTGTATGCCCATTGCACCCATCCCTAAACTAGGAGGTTTTGTTCTAAGTCGTTCATGCTGTGGTCACTTTCTGGTTGTTATTACAATTTATTCTATGAGGGGCTGCCTTGGAGGCCATCCAGAAATTACAGCAGGTCCACAGTGCAGCGATACATGCAGTGGTTTACCCATATTATACCACTGATGCATAAGTTGCACTGGCTTCCAATTACTTTCCAGATGCAGTTCGAGGTATCATTTTTTAATGGTGCAGGGCCAGGTTACATGGAACCACTGCTCTGCCTGTTCCACTGCTGTATTCCAGTTCTCTTTCATTAAGTGTAATCTGATTGAAAGTGCACCTTTTCCATAGTGCCCCATGCTTTCCCCTGAGATCTGGCAGACCCCCAATTTTTAGCCTTCTGGATGGCCTTGAAGAGCCGACTCTTCCCACAAGCAATGTGGTAGAGTAGGCCTGGAGTATGCCCAGTAAAGAGACATGTTGATGTGTGGGACATTTGCCTTTGGAGTATCAGCCATGTTGGTTAGGGTTTTTATGAGGTTTTGGTATTTTTATTGCTATTCTGGGAGCTTCCTAGTGTTATGGTACATAGCATGGGCAACCATATAACTTTTAAGAAAATAAATAAATAATTGGGATCATGAATAACAGTTGGCCTAAGTCAGAATTCTGGGTTGCTTACTCTATATTCTGTGCACCTAATTTTTATATTCTCTGCATATTTGTTATCAAACCTTGGCTACAGAGATTGCCATAATTTTTAGATATAAAACTAACACTCTATGTTGATGAGCGTAATAAGGACATGATACTCTGAATTTCAGAACATTGCTGGGGTACTCACTAAGGGCAAAATAAAACTGCAGGAAGATTAGAGAACATTAGAACAACATATATTGTTGTAATAAGAAATGCACTTGCATTGTGTTATTCAATGAAGATCCATTTATATCTATAGGAAAATGGAGATATGGAGGTTACATTTTAAGAGGAAGAGAACCATTTTGTCATGAGAGTACAGAAATCAGCAGCAATAATGGGTCTTGGAATGTAGTTGGAAATACATACAAAACAAGGTAAAACTTGAAGTTATTTGCCATTTGACACATGAAAAATAGATGATTCCCCCCCCCCCCCACTATCCAGTACTTTTCATTTATATAGCAACTTCCAAAAAGTGTAGGTAGGTTCTTTTCTTTTCTTTCTTAAATTTCTATGCTGCCCATCTCACTAATACAGTGCCTCTGGGTACTTAACAGTGTAATAATAGAAAAACAAGACTGATAGAGATAAAGTTGAAAGGGACAGCCAAGAGAATCTGTTTTTTCCACAATGCTTAGAAATTATTCAAAATTAGAAAAACACATAGTTGGAATATATACATATATATTATGGGTATACATAGACATACATAGATAGATTATACATATATACGTGTATATCTGTATCTACCTACCTACCTATATTCAGAAAAAAAACTACAAAGTCCAAATAAACACCATAATGGCTACTGAATGTGATTAGCAATGCTATTGAAAGAACATGAACTCCATTCAAAAATTTGAAGTCTTGCTCAAATTGGAATAAGAAGAAGCATAAACATTGCCCAAAGCCATAGGAGCAGTTGATATAAGTTCCAAAAACCCATACATTAAAAAAAACTATATTCAAAATAGGAAACAGCTGGGAGGTTGAACTACTATGGGCATGTTAAAGATTGACTAAATTAACGTAGAACGCTAGCAAAACTGAACAAATTGTTTCTGTTTTTACTATTGAGAATATAGGACAGATATTCATGGCTTTTCTATTAGGAAAATCAGGCCTAGAAATTTATTCTTGTTTTAAGAAGAAGAGTTGAGGAGCAATAAAGGAAATTATGAGCCAGTTATATCTCTATGTGTATGCCTTCAAGTCAGTGCTGAGGTCTGGTGATTGTCTGAAGAAATCCTTGTAATTTTCTTTGCGAGATTTTTTCAGAGTTTTCAATTGTTCTTGCCTCTAGGGCTGAAAGGCTGTGAGTGCACATGGCCACCCAGCTGACTTTGTACGTAAGGTGGGATTAGAACTCATGGTCTCCCAATTTCTAGGCTGTTGCTTTAACCACGACACCAGATTGACTCTCCAGGTTAATTTCTCATTTGTAGGCAATGGATGAAAATGCTAGAGAAAAATAGGCAAATACATAGCAGAAAACTGTCTTGGCTTTTACAAAGACATTTTCTTATGAGCATTCTAACCTTTTTGGAGAGTATCAGAAAGCATACCACCTTTATAATAGATACCGCATACTTGGATTTTCAGAAATCCAATGATGAAAAAAAAATATCTCACCAAAACCCCTGAGGATAGGTGTTCTCATAGAGTGGCAACTAGCTACGAAAAAAAAGGAAATAAGATTACAGATAATTCCTCATACTGGCAAGATGTGCGAAGTGGGATTCATGTTGGGACCTGTTTTTTTTTTAACTTGTGTCTAAAATATCTCAAGAGGAGGATTAAATTGTGAACTCACCAGCTAGGCTTAAGATACCAAAAAAGCAGGGGATTGAGAAGAGTTCCTAAAGGCTTCTCCTAATTGTGTGGATGGGCTTCAAAATAGCAAATGTGTTTCAGGATGAACAAATGCAAAGTGGTGCATGCTAACATAAAAGATCCAAGTTTCACCTATACCTTAACATGAAGAGGTCTGAAGAGGTAGTTACTGGCCAGAAAGAGATTTTGGAGTCATGAGGAAACAGCTTGAGGAAAATATCAACACTATATGCAGATGCTGTAAAAAAAACCAAACAGGCAAGTTTTATGGTTGGAATCATTAAACTGAAAGTAAAACTGACAATATAATAATGTTCTTGCAGAAATCTTAAATGAGTCTACAGTTGTAATATCGTATATGGTTCTGATCACCACATATTATGAAAAAAAGAGTAAATAATTTATTAAGGATTATTACTTATTAAGATGAGGACCGTGTCCTCTGAGGAAAGTCTGTAGCAACTCATTCTCAGTCTTTTGATGTCAGTGCTAGAATGTGAGGTCACCCAGTGAATAAATGCAGGATAATTCAGGAGTCACAAGATTAACCGGGTTTCTTCTTACACATGGTTAAAGTATAGCATTCACTGCCAGCAGCTGTAATGGTATCTAATTTGAGTGGTTTTTAAAGAAGATCCTAATATTACTGCTTAGTACCTCCTGTATCATAGGTAACCTTCCCCAAAAGCTGACTCCTGGGTAGTGACATGAAAATGTTAATATATTCTTACATTTTAAGATGAGACTCTGGAAGTTTCTTACTAATATATACCTAATCCTTGGAATTAATAATAGGCATGTTTATGTTTATCATTGCAGGACTTCTATGACTTTCTTCGCTAATTTTATTGTATGGTCAGATTTGATCTATGAATTGTTTTGTTGGGTCATTTTTCTTCCCCTCTCCAAAACAATCACTCCAAATGACCATTCCATTGGTCAGCTTGATAAAGGTATATAAAATATGCAATATCAAATAAAACTGTTAATGAATTACGCAATCTAGGACTCAACCTCTCTTCTATCCTGGCTATTGAATTATATTTCTCTTAGGGCATGATCTATAATCTTCTCTTCTGAGTGAAAAATGTTGGACTTCAGCTGGAAATTCAAAGTTTAAATCTCTTTCAGCCACAGGTTTCCTTGCCCCGTTTGCTGTCTTATATTTTTAATTTATCTGCCTTGGTTGTCCTGTGGATTAAGCTGGAGTGCTCTGAGCTTCTTAAAAGAAAGGAAGAGATAAAGTTGGATTCACAACTAGATGTAATTAAAAGTGGTAGAAGGGAATGATAGATAGGAAACAGAAAAGGCAGATAAATGAACCAGCAAGTCAAAATTATTACGAGTTAGCTATACAGGAAAACGTTTAAATGGAGACCATGTAATATGAAGAGAGTCTATCACTGAATATGTGGGGATTTTTTCACCACCTGCCGTTGTGTTGCAGCCTGCCAGCTGATTGAAAACTTAAAACTCTTTTTGTTACAGCGCTTGTGTTCAGTAGCTGTTTCGTCACTTTTTGCAGATCCCAAAGTACCGGTGTGGATCTGCGTTTGGAGTGTGAGATCCAGCATCACCTTTTGCCTTGTGAACATCCCCAATGCGACCATGGGAACTGGCAGTGAATAGGCGGCCTCCTGTCCCATTTGACCAGCAACAATTCCCAGGGGAGAGCTGTGGTAGTCCAGCACACCTCAGGAGAAGGTAGAGTTCTTCATCTTTTAATTAATGTTGATAATCCGTGCCGACCAGCATTCTCCCTGTGGGCTTCAGGGCATTCAGTCTAGTCAGTGGCTCTAAGATTCCTTCACCATCCCCCACGTCAGTACTAAGCAGGCCCACCTCTGCCTCTCTCCACTTGTTCTGAAATAATCTCGGGTCAACCAGGAACTCTCACCTGCTGTGACTGCCTTCTCTATCAAAGCCAATATAGCACTTGTTCAGTTTCTTGGTGAAAAGCTTTACAGATCTTCAGCAAGAAATCTTTTATAAGCTTATGGACAAGTTGCTGCAGTCACGTTACTATTGATGTGGGACAGATATCAGAAATAGTTGGAAATAACATTTTACTCCATGGATGAACCATTTATGGTAAGCTTTTGTTTGATGACCATATCTGCTTCTAAATAATGAGATGGTTTGCTCGGTGGCTTAGAATCTCGTCATGTCAAGAAGATTATCTGTGAAACCAAGTGAGGTTTCAGTGCTTCGTGCCTTTCTTCTGCTGGCATTTTCTCTCTGCAGAGTGAAGGACTGACACATAGCAGAATGCTGGCAGTTATGCTGTAGAATCATTGTATTCGAATGCACTAATTGCATTTATGGCCTAATTTGCTGCATGAGCAGCTAGACCTGCCTCCGCCCCACATAATATCACTATGTTGACCTAACCTTGCCATTAAAAATTGTTGTACTCATAGCTAAGAGGTCAGCACAGATAAGAGGCCAGCCCCTAGGGTCACCCCTCTATATTTCTCTCCCCGCAATTGGCACCACAGCCCTCCTTTCCGGCACCACTGGGGCCGACGTGAGCAACCTCTGCAAACCCTCCTAGCCCAGGATGAGAACTACTTGCACCTGGCTTTTTTCCAGCAGCAGCAGCAGCCACAGCCACAAGTCTCTGTAGATGAGCACCCAGCGTATTTTCTGGCCACCACGCCACCACGAATGCTTCATCCAGCGGCACACACATCCCACCAGCATCCATTCATGGTGGATCTCCATGACCAGGTAAGGTGGATGTTGTGTCCTAAATACACTTAGAAACCTATGGCTGGGATATTGTCCCGCCTACCATAGAAACGTTGGCTAACATTTGGAAGAGTCTGTGTTGGCCAAGGATAGTAAAACCTGGGAGACTATACAGTTCTTATACACTGAAAAGGCAAACGGTGTGGTTGGAGATAGCCAAGGCTGAGCATCCTTTGAAAGCTTTTGCCTGTGAAAGGCTGTATAACTGAAAGTGTGAATCTGTTTAAGATATAACAGTTATTGGATCCAGTTTCTGACTGAAAGAAGGGCAGTGCAGGACCACGTGGGGGACATAAAACTGCTCATAAGTACACCACGTGCTGTTTAGTTGCCTGGCTGTTTTACTTGCAAGTGATGAGAGAACTTGTAACGTCATAGGAAAGAGCATGCTTTTGTACGAGTAACAATCTAAGCCAGGGGTATTAAATTGCCGGCCTGCGGGCCAGATGCATCATACAGAAGTCATGCCCACCCCATTGCCGGCAATGGCAAAACTGTCCCGATACGTTGCACGACGTTACATGATGTCGCGAGTTTGACATATCTGATCTAAGCTGATTCCTTAGTAACTTCAGTTGAAAAATTCACAGGTTTTGGTTGGGAAGCACTTCTGCTTGAAACCCTGAGGTGCATTTTCCTGATTTCATTCAGAGAATTTCCCCTTTTTGCTGCTAAGGAAAGAATGCAAAAAGCGATGAAAGTTTCTGTATCGGCTATTAGGACCGTTGTGAGGTCAAAATTATCCAGCTTTTGAGATTGAATTTTTCTTTGCACAAAGAGGAATATATAAACACTTTATAATTCTTTGGATGTTTGCCAGGTAGCCTATGATGGTGTCTTAAAACAATACAGGTGAAACTTGAAAAATTAGAATATTGTGCAAAAGTTCATTTATTTCAGTAATGCAACTTAAAAGGGGAAACTAATATATGAGATAGACTCATTACATGCAAAGCAAGATAGTTCAAGCCATGATTTGTCATAATTGTGATGATTATGGCTTACAGCTCATGAAAACCCCAAATCCACAATCTCAGTAAATTAGAATATTGTGAAAAGGTGCAATATTCTAGGCTCAAAGTGTCCCACTCTAATCAGCTAATTAAGCCATAACACCTGGCCATTCAAAAGTGTTGGGGACTTTCACAAGGAGTGGACTGAGGCTGGAGTCAGTGCATCAAGAGCCACCACACACAGATGGATCCTGGACATGGGCTTCAAATGTCATATTCCTCTTGTCAAGCCACTCCTGAACAACAAACAACATCAGAAGCATCTTACCTGGGCTAAAGAAAAACAGACCTGGTCTGTTGCTCAGTGGTCCAAAGTCCTCTTTTCTCATGAGAGCAACTTTTGCATCTCATTTGGAAACCAAGGACCCAGAGTCTGGAGGAAGAATGGAGAGGCACACACTGCAAGATGCTTGAAGTCCAGTGTGAAGTTTCCACAGTCTGTGTTGATTTGGGGAGCCATGTCATCTGCTGGTGTTGGTCCACTGTGCTTAAGTCCAGGGTCAACGCAGCCGTCTGCCAGGAGATTTTGGAACACTTCATGCTTCCTTCTGCAGACGAGCTTTATGGGAATGCTGACTTCATTTTCCAGCAGGACTTGGCACCTGCCCACACTGCCAAAAGCACCAAAACCTGGTTCAATGACTGTGGGATTACTGTGCTTGATTGGCCAGCAAACCTGCCTGACCTGAACCCCATAGAGAATCTATGGGGCATTGCCAAGAGAAAGATGAGAGACATGAGACCGAACAATGCAGAAGAGCTGAAGGCCTCTATTGAAGCATCCTGGTCTTCCATAACACCTCAGCAGTGCCACAGGCTGATAGCTTCCATGCCACGCCGCATTGAGGCAGTAATTGCTGCAAAAGGGGTCCAAACCAAGTACTGAGTACATATGCATGCTTATACTTTTCAGAGATCCGATATTGTTCTATGGACACTCCTTGTTTTATTGATTGCATGTAATATTCTAATTTACTGAGATTGTGGATTTGGGGTTTTCATGAGCTGTAAGCCATAATCATCACAATTATGACAAATCACGGCTTGAACTATTTTGCTTTGCATATAATGAGTCTATCTCATATATTAGTTTCCCCTTTTAAGTTGCATTACTGAAATAAATGAACTTTTGCACAATATTGTAATTTTTTGAGTTTCACCTGTATATGTAAGGATGATTAAATAGTTTTGTTCCTCTCATTTTTATTACATTGTTTCATGTAATATTGTAGGGGTTTAAAATGTGATGCCAGAAATCCATTTCAGCATGAAGGCATTGTTTACAGTTTTTAAAAATAAGCCTCAGAATCCAGCATATTTTTTTTTATAAAAGCTGAAGCAGCCAGAGTGGAGGGAGTGGAATCATAATCAGTGTCATGTGCGTTCAGTATCTGAGGCATGCAACATTATGGGAAAAGCCTTTCGGGCCCTTTAAAATCTGTGTTCTTTGAGCAGTGAATCTGCACCTATGTGACTGCTATAATTGTGGGAATATTGTTCCTATGGCAACATGTACACAGCTGTTCCTAGAATTCTGAAACTTCCAGCGGGTCCAAGCACTTGACTTTTGACTTTCCACTTAGGCTTCTGCCCAGTTAATCTTGCTTCTCCTTGGCTTGGTAAGACAGCATCAAATAGTCTTTGCATTTAGCAGGAGGGTAGGTCTCTTAAGAATCCATTGGTTTGTAGATATTGCTGGACTTCAGACACTTCCATGGCAGCCAACAATTATGGGAGCTGTAATCCAACAACTTTAAGGGATGCGGTGGCTCAGTGGGTTAGGACGCTGAGCTTGTTGATCAGAAGGTCGGCAGTTTGGCGGGTCGAATCCCGAGTGCCGCGTAACAGAGTGAGCTCCTGTTACTCGTCCCAGCTTCTGCCAACCTAGCAGTTCGAAAGCACGTAAAAATGCAAGTAGAAAAATAGGGACCACTACGGTGGGAAGGTAACAGCGTTCCATGCACCTTTGGCATCTAGTCATGCCGACCACATGACCACGGAGACGTCCTCGGACAAGCGCTGGCTCTTTGGCTTTGAATCGGAGATGAGCACCGGCCCCTAGAGTTGGAAACGACTAGCACGCATGTGCAGGGGAACCTTTACCTTTACCTAATCCAACAACTGATGAACTTTGTGCTTCTCATTTCTGGTCCAATACTCTGGACTAAATTTCTTTCACATAAATGTTTCTGGCCTTGCTACCAGGAATCTGTTGACTGATACTGATTAGTCTCTTGGCTGGCTGGCATCATTTTTCAGCAAGTTGGCAGCATACAGTTGTTGTAGACTGGATTATGAATGTGTGTTGTGTTAGCTACATTAAATTCCCAATAACAAAAAAGATTTTTTTTTAAAAAAAAATACAGATTGTTTCTCTCGCGGCCTGAATCTCTAGGCCAATAGTATGCTTGACAAGACAGGAAATGTTTTCACACTTTTTAGACTATGCAGTTAATTTAATGCTCCAGCATAAAAACTTGTTAAACTAAAGGAATAACATGGGAAAATGTTTTCAAGGAAAAGAGAAGAGTGATTCCAGGTTGTGCTGCTGTTTGCTTTTGAGCCTCGTGTGTCTGAAATATAAACCTTTCACGGGTATTGTTTATACATGAAAGGAAACCGAGTAAGCAACTGTCTGAGCAATGTATATGAAATAAAGTTTAAAAGTACTGCTTTGGGGAAAGGCAACAAAGCATTCTGGAGAAGGATTGTCATTAGGGTACTTTAGCTTGTTAATGAAAGTGCAGGATGTACAGTTTACAAATAGAGAAAAAACTGGATTGTTGATTACCAGAGAAAGCTGGGTGTTGGTGGTTTAGACTCAGAAATATAACCGTGACAATCTGGGAATATTTTCCAGGAGAGTTTTTCCCATTTTCAATTGCAATTTTTGGATCATGAACACTCAACTTCAATTGTTTATGATTCTATGTTGTGGTTATCTGAAACTTGTATCACCAGGTTTATATGCCTTTGATTTCTTATCCCTAATGCTTCATTTTTATTCTTTGGTGTTTGTGCTGGTTTGAAATCACTTCCTTTTATGGTTTGCATATGACTAGCACTTCCTTTTTTCTACTATTGCTTAGTATCAGATCTATTCTGTCATATATTAAAAAGATGAGTGGGAAAGTATAAAAGTATAAAATACATAATGTGATTATGCTTTATCTCGCCTTCGCTTCCAGGTGCATCAGGGAGCTGTCCCTCTCTCCTACACGGTGACCACAGTAACAACACAAGGCTTCCCCATTCACACTGGCCAGCACATACCTGGCTGCAGTGCGCAGCAGCTCCCAGCATGCTCAGTGATGTTCAGTGGACAGCACTATCCACTCTGTTGCCTCCCACCGCCTGTGAGTCCTTTGGCTTAAGAAGAGCAGGAAATAATTATGGCTGAGAGGATGACCTGGTGTGAATTACCAATACTTGTTTGGACATGGGGTGGGGGTTCATGACAACTATGGACTTAACCCAAATAATTAAGGGCCTGACGTGTAGAAGAAGCCACATGCTTAGTCTAATTTTCATCTTGGGACACTGGCAATATGATCCGAATGGTCAGATCAGATCCCTGCCATAGTCTGATCACATTCTAGTTGCTTTGAAGTTTTCCATGGCTGTTTCCTGATGCAGAGCGAGTTTGGGGTTGTTCCTGAGGCTCTATGATGCATAGACAGATCTTGGTTACTGCTTGGTATAAGAGTACAATGCTGACCATAGATTGGGTTGCATCTATACATCCCCTCACTGCTTGTAGATCCTGTGATGCCCTCTGGTTTTTCAAAGGAGTTGCAGGAGATGAAATGACAGAACAGGTACCCATAGCACTATTGAAAACATAAAAACAGGATATATCTGACAGAATATGGATAAGAGAGTTTATGAAGGATTACCTTCTGACCATAGGAGCAGCAACATGTAATTATGTTTCTGCTCTTAGTACATCTGCAGATAGATAGCCAGCAGCCCTGTTCATCATGATTCAGATCATCCTAGAAGGCAGGGCCACTGTGAGGAGTATTCAAGGCCCCTGACAGATTAAGTTGCCAAACAAGATAAGATAAAATAAGATACTCTTTATTGTTGTTTTTTACTCTGGGCACAATGACACACATCAAAAATGAAATTTAGTTGCTCACTCTCAAAGTGAAACATACATGACACACACCTAAACTTACTATACACAACCTATGTATAAGACCCACCCCCCTACATATACATAACAAATATTAAATACTGTGCATCTTGAATATATAACGGAAGGAGGAAGCTTGAGAGTTCACAAGGTTAATACTGTATGGAACAAAACTGGATGTTCTGCTTCGGATACCACAGAGCCTCCTCCCAGAAGGTAACAAGGAAAACAGGTCATGAAGAGGATGTGTAGTGTCCCAGATAATCTTACGGACCCTGTTCAAGCAACGCTTCTGTGCTATGTCCTGGATGGGAGGGAGGGAACTGCCAATGATCTTTTCGGCCATCCTCACCACTCTCTGCACCGCCTTCCTGTCTGAAGCAGTGATGCTTCCAAACCAGACTGTGATGCTGTATGAGAGGATGCTCTCGATCGTCCCCCTTTAGAAAGTGGTAAGGATAGGAGAAGGAAGATGTGCTTTTCTCATGTGATGCAGAAAATGCAGACACTGCTTCACCAGTGTCTCGCTGTTGAGCGACCAAGCCAGCCTACTCGTTAGCTGCACACCCAGGAATTTGATGCTGGTAACTATCTTTGGTTATGTTGACTGAGGCTTGATCATGTGCTACCTGGGGAAAGCTTTGAGTCTGTTAACCTGAAGAATTATACAGAGTCCTTGGAATTGTAAACTCAAGTCACCTTGATATTATCTCCATGTCCTTTTGTCTGGTTATGATTATCCAGGAGGTGGTTAATTCATCTTTGAATGAAGGGGTAGTTTTTTTGTATTTAAGGAACCTGTGGTTCTCCCAACCCAGTACTCAAGAACCATTACTCGACCCAGTAATACTGAATAATTCATGTTGAGTTTCCAAGTTCCCCTTTGGGAGGAAGATTCCAACTTGGCTTTTGGGAGGAAGAAAAAGGTGGCTGGGGTGATAGCCACTGCCAGTAGAGGTTTTTCTCAAGTTCATCTTGTGCACCAGTTGTGCCTGCTCCTGGAATGTGAGGTTCTGCTCAGTTGGGTCTTAGTCACTTCTCATTGGATAATTGCAAAACCCTCTACATGTGTAGAGTGAAGAGCACATAGAAGCTGCAGTTAGTCCAGAATTTGGCTCTGCGGGTAGTTATGTGCATGTCTTGGTACCACCATGATACACCGTTACTTCGTCACTACTTTGTGAGCTGTACTGGCTTCTGGATGCAAATCAAGATGTTGGTCATGACCGTCATGGATAGAACTGGATTTTGAGGATGTCTGTTCCTAATTTTCTCTGTGAAATCCAGTTAAACCAACTAAAGAAACCAAGCAAAGCCCTCCAAGACATCTTAAATAGGCAAAAGATCAAGTAGCCCCAAAAAGAAAAGAAAAAGAGGCATATATAATATACAGTGTAAGATGAACTCCTTTGGCAGACAGCTCTTTCAGCTACCCTCCTGAAAGAAGAGGGAGTCATCGTTGCAGGAAGCAGCAGCTTGCAATCTTCCCCTCTGACTCTTCCCCATTTACTTTCTTGGGAAACCAGCAAAGAAGATTGCAAATGATATTCATATGATTGTGGGGTACTTGGCAACCAATTGTAAGTGTGAACAGGTTGCCAAGCACTCAGATTGTGATGATGTGACTATGTGGGGGGGGAGGATTGGGGCAACATTTTGCAATAGTCATGAACCACCAAGGCTATTATAATTCCACACTGTTGTTAAAAGAATGGTTGTAAGTCAGGCTACCTGTAAAAAAAGCTAAGGAGGAACCAAAAAGACCAGGACATGCCTTTCCAGCAACCAACACCCAGGTAAGCAGGGACTAACACCAGAGAAATAAGCACAAAACAATAATCAAGGAACTCCAAAAAGAAAACAACACCCCCATCAAGCTGGCAAGACAAGCTACTTTACATAACACAAGGAGGAAATGCCATGCTTGTAATGATGTTACCTAGTTGTGTAATGAATCATCTGCAAGCAAGCAACCAACCAACCAACCAACCAGACTCAAGAGAGTATCAAGGACTCCACAGTTCTACTCTTGAGTTACATATATTCTGTTCTATTGGAGAGAATAGATAACTCGATTTCCATTTAAAGGCCTTTAGGCCCTTGCTGGTCTTTGGAGATGGCATTTTGCTGCCAAATGGATTCTTCCCTTTTTATTGGCAGGCTGAGGTCAGTTGTTTTTCAGGTAGACATGTTGATCCTAAATGCACTGAAGGTAGCTTTCTTTTGAAGACGCTGCCTTTCTGTTTTCGTCTCACAGCTGATCCAGGCCTGTGCCATGCAGCAACTCCATGTCTCTTATCAAACATTCCCACCACTCATTTCCAGTGATCATTATATCCTGCACCCTCCACCACCTGTGCCACCACACCAGCCTCCACATATGACAGCCCTCGGCCAGTTTGTCCCTCTCCAGCCACAGCATCCTCGCATGGTAAGTCTCTCAAGATGGCATAAATTTGATCGGAAGTATTTGTACTCTATTTCCCTACTCCTGACATCTACTGTTGTGCAGAAACTTGTAGCATACCATCTACTGATTTCCTAAAATCCTGGAATGACTCTTCAAAGGAAGTATCTTGTAGCACTACAAGAAGAAGCTTGCACATGGTCACTTACATGATAGTCACTTGTCTAAAGGACTGCAGAGTCTTTGGCGTGGGGCTACTCTTGAAAATCAAAAGTTGAAATTGGTTCAGAATGCAGATGCACAAATAATTATGGAAACACCTCAGTGTACCCAAACCACAACATGCTTTGAAAATTGCACTGACTCCCTAAGAGCTTTTTGATGCAATTCAATGTGTTGTTATCTGTAAAGCTCTTTGTGGCACAAGGCAAGGTTACTTGGGGAACTGCCTGGCTCCAATTGTCTTTGCTTACCTGTGAGATCCAGCAGAGTAGAGGTGCTTTCGGTTCCTTCCACAAAATTGTGTTGCTACTGGGGTCCAGTGGTGTGTCTTTATTTTTTGCACTTCTGGAACCTCATTTCCTCTGAGGCTTAAATGGCCTCAGCCTTTATGTACTCCCACAAGACCCTAAAAGCCTGGCTCTTCCCCCAAGCATTGGACCAGACATGGGATCACCCTATGTATATTGTCAGACCATTGAATAAGATATGTGCTCCTTAGCTTCTTTCTTCTGCTGTTACTGTTATTAAAGATACTGTATTTTACGTTCCAGTTTTATTATTTTTTATATTATGTTTTAATAATTAATTCCTTTGAAATGTAAATTGCCCAGAATCCCTCTTGTGTATTGAATGGCCATATAAATCTAGAGGGGGGGGGGAGAGAAGAAAGAGAAAGAAAGGAAAAAAGAGAGAGAGAGAGAAACTTGGAACAAGGCATGAAGAAAATGTGAGATGATTGAAGCAGTGAGTAGCCATACTTCGGCTAATTAGATGAAAAAGACTAGAAGCTCACAGAATAAGCCTTCTTCCCTGAGGACGATAATCAAAGGAGTCAGCCAAGAGTAAAAAGAAGATTTAGCAGATGTTTTTCATCCTGCAACTCAGATCTTACTGTAGAAAGAAGATGTGAGCCTTCAGGGAAGAAAGCGGGTACCTATGGAATGCAGTGGTCAATCCCTACAGAACAGAGAAGATGCAGTTTGGTCATTCTAGGAAATGTGACTTACTTTGTTGCTAGCTTTTTTCCTGCAGATAACACAGGAAGGCACAAAAGAATCAGCTGGGTTTGGCTCATTACTTCTGACAGCTGGATAAAACTTAGTTGAGCAAGGGGGAGTAGGAAGAATGGAGTGGGGGATCAAGACCTGTTCCCTCTCATTCCAGAGTACAGCACGTGGAATAATGAGATTTACATTACAAGAAAATCCATTCCACTTGAATGTTAGGAAAAGGTTCCTAAGTAGAGAGACTTGGTGGCTTAAATGGCTACTGCCCTGATTTTTATATATATTATATATTAGTTCAACAAATTAATCTTATGTAATCTTTTCCCACAGCCACTTCAGAGGATAGAAAACGAGGTGGAGCTTCGGGGTGAACAGCACTCAATGGGGGGCTTCTCATATTCTCCTTCCCATCATACTCCTGCCTTGTCTCCCTCTGTACCATTGTATCTTCCACAAACGCACGACCCACTTCACCCAGAACTGTCATTTGGAGTGGTAAGTGCCGTGTTAAAGAAAAAGCTGTTCTCTGTGGCCTCTGGGACAGATAGAAGAGGGTGTCTTAAAAAAAACCCTTTTGTTTGGCCACCAAGAGCCATCATACCTTAGAGGGGAGGGGCGGGGTGGGGTGGGGTGATAGCAGTGTGATGATTTGTTGAGGGAACTGCTGAAGGATAAAAACTGGGCATCTCCTTCCAGGTTACATTCCAGAAAAGTAAGGAATGTTAGGGATTTAGAAGATGCAGGTGGATAGGCAGATCTAAGGGAGGCTCAGCTTTAGAACTGAGAGTATTTCCCCTTGTCGGAGAAACATGGCTAGGAATAAAGTCGGGACTAGAAAAGGCCGTTGATGCAATAGAGCAGGGGTGTCAAACTCTATTTCATTGAGGGCCGCATCAGCATTGTGGTTGCCCTTGGGGGGGGGGGCTGGGGGGGCGTGGCTGACTGGGTGGGTGTGGCCAGCTCAACATCACATGGGGACACCTATGGGGAGCCAGGTGGGGCTGTGGGGGATCCAGGGGTCTTGGTTGGAGGGGGGTGAGACCCTTCCCATTTGCCGGGGCCGTTGGGTGTGTGTCTGGCAAGAGTCTCGTCCCTCGTGTGCAGTGGAGCTGGAAGACAAAGTTGGGTGGCAGTGATGTCCATCTTTGCTTGCCCGTGCCTGCTGTGGCTAGGATGGAACTGGCAGCTAACTGGCCACCCAGCGCATCCAGCAGGCCTGATCATGTCCCTTTCCACACATCCCCCCCAATGTCTCTGCATCTGCCTACCACTTGGTTGACTGGTCCAGCAGCTGTAGCGCTTAGACCCACCTGCGCTGTGTGAGTTGTGAGATCCTGGGATGCGCTGGCCAATGGGTGGCCGAGGGAGTGGCAGTTTGCAGCTGCTGCTGGGCACCTCCGCCCCCCCCCCCCCTGTGCACTACCTCCTGTGCATGCTCCCAAGGGAGGCTGGTGTTTAACATGTCTGCAGTAGAGATTATAATTTATAGAAATAGTTGAACCCATTGAAAACCTTATATGCAGGTAGTCTTCAACTTACGACAAGTTTGTTAATGACCATTCGAAGTTACAACACTGAAAAATGTGCCTTAGGACCGTTTTTCACAGTAACGACCTTTACAACCTCCCCATGATCATGTGATCTAAATTCAGATGCTTGGCAACTGGTTCATATTTATGACTGTTTCTGTGTCCCTTTGGGACCCTCTGACAAGCAAAGTTAATGGGGAAGCAGATTCACTTAACCACCGGTTTACTAACTTGCCATCTGCAGTGATTCATTTAATAACATGTTTTGGGCTCAACTGTGGTCGTAAGTCGAGGACTATCTGAATTCAATAAAAGCCCATTTGTTCCTATGTTAATCAAGTGCCTGTGTTATCTTCAATTGGTCTTACGTTCCACCATTATACTACAAAACAAAAATGGGGAAAAAAGGATAATAAAGGAAAAGACACTCTTCCCCTTCAAGACAGTGTATGACAGGGATCCCAGTGGATGGGCCCGTGTCCTTTCTTACCGGAAGTCCTTGGGCTACATTCAGAATTGCCATTGCTAAGTGATGGTGGTCATGCAGTGCACTGTCACGTGACTGCATCACAGAGCAACAACAATCGCAGCTATAATGGCAGTCTGGGTTGCCATCCTAAGCCCAAGACACGTGGGCATCATTAGGTGAAAATCCGTGGGAGTTGAAGGTAAGGAGTGTGAGGATGCTACAGGAGGGATAAGAAAGGCTGGGTGGAGGCCATGCGTGAACACAGGAAAGCTGGATGGCGCATCAGGGTGCAAGCGCAGGAAGATCAGAGGGTGCTGGGTGCGAACATAGGAAGGTGGCTGGCATTTACCAGAGCTACTTGTGACTTTATTTGCTGAATTCTCCATTGACTTTTCTTGTGAGAGGCCGACGGGAAAGGTCACAGTGATTCTGTGCCATGGGGATACCGTGGCAACCAGAACTTTGAGGACTGGTCAATTGTTATTTTTTGCCCCTCTCCTTTTAGCTTGCAATTTCCTAAGATTGCACAGATTTATAATACTGTAATGTTTTAGATGTGACAGAGGTAGCCAGCTAAGATTCCAGTGACAGAGAATGTGGTTTCTACTGCTTTGCATAACTTCTTTCTGTTCTCTGTTACTAGGACAACAAGAATAAATTGATGCAACATAGTAAAAAAGCAGAACATGTTCTTTTTTGATTTGCATAACAGATCATGCTTTTCTTTATGCAAACTTTTGCTTGGATAGAATATGTTGGTTCTTTTTTCCCACGTGGCATGGAATGTATGCAGAGTTTATGGATTAGACAACATTGATGAAGCTTGTGTTGTTCCCACAGCCATATCCACATATGATGCCCCGGCGGCTCAATTCCCAGCGATACAGATTACAGCAACCACTGCCTCCACCGCCACCACCTCCACCGCCATACTACCCAAACTTCCTGCCGTACTTTCTGTGAGTATCTGTGATAACAGTGAGGAGAACCCTGAGTTGAATATTCTCCTTTGGAATAAGTGTGCAGAATTAAAAGCTCTGCTTTCCCTAATAGCCACTCTGGGAGTATGGACCACCATCTTTCCCCAGCAATATCCTCCATCAGTTTTGGTGTGCCATGGGTGCACATGTTATTTCCATGTCTGTTCACTGCTATTTATTTTTTTAAAAAAACTGCAGTTCAATGCTTCCTGTATCGCCAACAGCTGTGGGGCCCACAATAAGTTTGGACTTGGATGTGGATGACGTAGAGATGGAAAACTATGAGGTAGGCTTGCTTCTCTGTATTATTTGTTAGAATTAAGAAGGGCTCTTGGACAGACAGATTTGGATTTGGGTGTGTGTGTGTTACAACAGACTAACAAGGATGTTAACTGCTGAAGGACCAGGAAGGACAAAATGCTTTTCCATCAGGAGTGGAAGAACTATGACCTCCTATCTGTTCTGGTACTCGGATTTCTTTAATTGTGACTTTTAGTACTTGCTGCTGGTGGTGGCAATAGTATGTCTGGAACAAATTCTGGCTGATAGATCTTGAGTTGTACTATTAGAACCAAGAAACTTCACATCTGTCAGCTCTGCCCTCCAGAGCTGAGAGAAGACAGCTGAGATTAATACTTAAGGAGTGGCAGTAGTTGGAGAAAGCTAATGTATAGCAAATACTGTTCCTTTTGTGGGGACATTTCTTACGGCAGAGGAATACAATTCTGATGGAAGGTCCATTTAATCTTTATATGGCATTTTGGACTAGGGGTGACATTTTAAAAGTGGGCAAAGCCAGACAAAGATGCAAAGGATAAAGCCAATTAAGGTGGATTGATAATCAGAATAAAAATGAGTTGTCAGGAAAGATTAATGTTTTCAGAGAGTTAAACTTCAGTAAAAGATAGTTCATTGTCTTTTATTTCTTCAAAGTTTTGATGGTGAAAGATTCATCTCTCTGCCTTTCCTGAAGTTATAGACCGCATTGCTTATAAAGGATTAAAGGGGTATTCTCAGCAGTGGAATTGCTTGCTTTGTATTCCTTTCTTTCATTTTGTTTTCTATCAGGCATTACTGAATTTAGCTGAAAGATTAGGGGAGGCCAAGCCACGAGGACTCACCAAAGCAGATATTGAGCACCTTCCATCCTACCGCTTTAACCCAGAGAGCCATCAGTCCGAGCAAACCTTGTAAGTTCTCGAAGCTGCTTTAGTGTGAAGTATTTCTGAATGCCGTGCCTTCAGGCTGTCCTGCAACCTCACTGCTTGGATTTTTCACCCTTCCCAGGTGTGTGGTGTGCTTCAGTGACTTTGAAATCAGGCAGCTGCTGCGAGTTCTGCCCTGCAACCACGAATTCCATGCTAAGTGCATCGACAAATGGTTAAAGGTAACATTCACTAGTTCGATTGAGACTTTATTAATCAGTCTCCAATAAAAAATTATTTAGGTACTACCTGTCTTTAGTGGGTCCAGTTGGTTTCTGAAACGACTGTAAGGAAAAGGCTTCCCTGGTTTCGCAACATAGATACATCTATGTCATTTTTCTGGCAGTCATAGGATAGTGGTTCCTTTAATCCAGCTACTTCCACTTTCTAGAATGAGAATATTATCTAGCAACTGATTATTTATAAGACATTGTAAATTAGTAGTCTCAGCTAATTTTTACTGGTATCCAAAGGTGGGGCAGGAGAGCACAGCATGGGTAGATAATATGAAAAACTATCCTGGATGAGGACAGTAATCTCTTTGATATTGTTGCCAATAAAAGTACACGGGCATATCCATGCAGTCAACGGAAGAATTCTGCAGTAATGCTAAATTTGAGCAAAGAGGAGACAGTTGGGGATAACTTTTAAAGCAGTTAGGTGAGCCTTTAACTGTTCCAGTGCAGGCAATTCATTCTCATTCCAATGTGTTGCAAAGCACCTCTTGAATGCTTTGCACAGCCTCGCTGCACATTATTTGACAAACTATTTTCTTCTGAGGAACCTAATACTCTTGATAGCTTCATTACGTGACTATGACTTTTAGGATTATATGAAAAGGAGCAATATTCCATCAGGTGTTTTCACAGCACGAATGACTTCTTAAATCTCTATAGAGTTCACCCTTTATTGTCATTTTTCCTTCATTAATAAAAACTCCAAATCCTTTCACCTTTCATGCTTCCATTCTCATTTTTCTCTTCCGTGATTCCCTTTCACAGAGTAAGTGACTTGTGCTAAATGCAATAATTTTAAGAATTTAAATAGGAAAAACTTATTTTAGTTCCTAATTGGTTACCGCTGTTGCAGTGGACTCCATGGTTGTATGATCAAAATTTGGGTGTTTGCAGCCTATTTGTATTTACGACCAGAGCATTTATTTATTTATTTATTTATTTTATTTAATTTCTATACCGCCCTTCTCCCTAAGGGACTCAGGGCGGTTCACAGGGCATATATAAATAAGTATACAAAAATTAAAAGAAAATTAAACCATGCCCAAATTAAAATATAACAATAGTGAAATAAAAAACAATTAAAAACCCAAATACCCCTTCAGGCCAGACCAGCTAACTCAAACAAATGGGTCTTCAACCCGCAACGGAAGGATCGGAGGTCCGATACCATCCGGAGCTCAACCGGCAGTTGGTTCCATAGTGCCGGGGCACCCACAGAGAAGGCCCTCCCCATGGGGGCCACCAGTCGACATTCCCTGACTGGAGGCACCCTGAGGAGGCCCTCTCTGTGGGCACGCACAGGGCGGAGGGGAGTTGACGCCGGCAGCAGGTGGTCCTCGAGGTATCCCGGACCCATGCCATGTAAAGACATAAAGATCATAACCAAGACCTTGAACCTCACCCGGAAGACAACTGGCAACCAATGCAGCTCGCGGAGCAAAGGTGTAACATGGGAGTACCGGGAAACTCCCAAGACAACTCTCGCGGCCGCATTCTGTACCAGTTGGAGCCTCCGAGTGGTCTTCAAGGGAAGCCCCATGTAGAGAGCATTACAGTAGTCTAGGCGAGAGGTCACGAGCGCATGAGTGACCGTACACAGGGCATCCCGGTCCAGATAGGGCCGCAACTGGCGCACCAGGCGAACCTGGGCGAAAGCCCCCCTAGTCACGGCTACTACATGATCTTCCAGGGTAAGTCGTGAATCTAGGAGGACTCCCAAGTTGCGAGCCCTATCCACGGGGGGTAACAGCTCACCCCCCATAGAAAGGGATGGAACATTTTGAATGTCCCGGGATGCCGGAATGTACAGCCACTCAGTCTTGTCAGGGTTGAGTTGAAGTCTGTTCCTCCCCATCCAGACCCGAACCGCCTCCAGGCAACGGGACATCACAGTGAGGGCATCACTGGGGTGGTTTGGGGTTGAAATAAAAAGTTGGGTATCATCAGCATATTGATGATACCCAACTCCAAAACCACGAATGATCTCACCCAGCGGTTTCATGTAGATGTTGAACAGGAGAGGTGAGAGAACCGACCCCTGAGGAACTCCACAAACGAGAGACCTAGGGGCCGATCTCTGCCCCCCTGCCAACACCGACTGCGAGCGTCCCAGGAGATAGGAGGAGAACCACTGAAGAACTGTGCCTCCCACTCCCAATCCCCTGAGACGCCGCAGCAAGATACCATGGTCGATGGTATCGAAAGCCGCTGAGAGGTCTAATAGGACTAGGACAGAGGAATGTCCCCTATCCCGAGCCCTCCAGAGATCATTCACCAGAGCGACCAATGCCGTCTCCGTGCTGTACCCGGGCCTGAAACCCGATTGGTAAGGGTCCAGATAATCCGCTTCTTCCAGGACCAGAGGGAGCTGACGCGCCACCACACTCTCAACAACCTTCGGAAGAAAGCGAAGGTTGGAGACTGGACGAAAGTTGTTCAAGACAGCTGGGTCCAAGGCAGGCTTCTTGAGGAGAGGTCTCACCACCGCCTCCTTCAAGACGGTGGGGAAATAACCCTCACTCAAAGAAGCAGATATGACTGCCTGGAGCCAGCCTCGTGTCCTCTCCCTAGCTGCATAAACCAGCCAGGAAGGGCACAGATCCAATAAACATGTGGTGGAGCTCAGCTTCCCCATAATCCTGTCCACTTCATCAGGGGTCACAGAATCAAACTCCTCCCAGATAACATCGACAAGACCGCCCGTGTCCTGATCGCCAGACTCTGCCCAGCTGGAGTCCAAACCGGTCCGAATCCGAGCGATTTTATCCGACAGATGTTGACTAAATTCCTCGGCACGACCCTGCAAGGGATCCTCCCTCACCTCCTGATTAAGAAGGGAGCGAGTCACCCTAAACAGGGCGGCCGGGCGATTATCTGCGGACGCGATGAGGGTGGAGAAGTAATTACACCTCGCCACCCTCATCGCTGCGAGATAAGACCTAATATGGGTTCTTAACCGCAACCAGTCGGATTCATATCGGCTAGACCTCCAGCAGCTCTCTAGGCCCCGTTTCCGACGCTTCATCTCCCGGAGCTCCGCGGAGAACCATGGAGCTCGCTGGGATCTGCACCGGGTCAGGGGCCGCAAGGGTACAACCCGGTCAAGTGCCTCAGTGGCTGCCCTTTCCCAGGCTTCCACTAAGGCATCCGCCGAGTTGTGAGCAATGGAGGCAGGTGGGGACCCCAGCGCTGCTTGGAATCTATCAGGATCCATTAAGCGTCTGGGGCGGAACCATCTGATTGGCTCCGTACCCCCACGGCGGGGGGTGGCAAAACGGAAGACCATCCGCAGGAGGTGATGATCGGTCCATGACAGGGGCATAATAAATGGAGAGCCCCCACCAAGATCATCCAACCACCATCCAGATAAAAAAATCAGGTCAAGGGTGTGGCCTCCCTCATGAGTTGGTTCAGAAATTACTTGCGTCAGGTCCATGGCCGTCATGGAAGCCATGAACTCCCGAGCTAGCTCAGATGAACCTCCCAGGGATGGTAGATTGAAGTCTCCCAAAACTATAAGTTTGGGAAACTCAACCACCAACCCCGAGAGGATATCAAGCAGCTCGGGCAGGGCTGCTGCTGCGCGACTAGGCGAAATGTACACCAGCAGCAAGCCCAACTGCGCCCCAGAACCAAATCTCACAAAGAGAGACTCACACCCGACTATCTGAGGAACGGTGGTCTCCCGCGGACATAAGGTCTCCCTAATAGTCACCGCCACACCCACACCCCTACCATGAGCTCGTGGCCAATGTAGCACCCGGAAGCCTGGTGGGCAGAGGTCAAACAAAGGGACCCCACCCTCTGGGCCCAACCAAGTCTCCGTGATGCAAGCCAGGTCCGCGTGCTCGCCCTCAACTAAATCCCTAACGAGGGGAGCTTTGTTAACCACGGACCTGGCATTCAGGTACACCAGCCGGAGCTCAGGAGGCTGCACATCCTCGCTCCCGGAGCCTCGGGGAAGAAGCAGAGGGTCGGAGCGCCTCACCGCTTGCTCCATCTGCCTATGCTTCCCCCCTCCCCGCCCTTCGGCTGCCTTGCACACTGCCACTGCGACCTACTTCTGCAAACCCCAACAGAGTTTCGCCTTCACCTCTCTCCTGTTGCTGATGAAGTGCACCTTACCAATGGCAATGCAGCTGCTGACTCCTGGCAAGACCTTGGGCTTGTGCAGGATGGCCTGGAGGTCAAAGGTGGGAGGGAGATAGGCGAGCGGGGAGAGTTGAAGGAGAGACAAGTATGGTATGGAAACAGAGCGTCATCTGCCAAAGGGAATTTGCCCGGCACAGCCAGGGAGGACACAGCAGGTCAGAACTGGAAGTCTGTATAGGGTAGGAGAAGCATGTGGTCCTCACGTAATAACAGTACAATCCTCATCTCATAACCGCAACTAGAAATACCAGAACTGCCATTGCTAAGTGGTGCGGTCACATAGTGTTTCACAACCACTTTGCTTAGCAACAGAAATTCTGGTCCCAGTTCAGGTCAATGACTAACTGCACATACAATACATATTCTTTGAGTACCAGTACCGGTTCGATGAATGAATTGAATTCATTCATTGTAGGCTGAATATTTTGATGAACGCTATTGGGTTGCTTATTGAATTGCTTGGACGTATGACTTTCCCTTCAGAAGGGATGTGACTACATTTCAACTTAGTAATTCTGAAATCGGCAGCCCTCAAAGCAGAGAAGTCCTTTTAGTGGAACTGCTGGAAATTTTCCAATAGGTAAGGTTGGCCAAAAGGCCATATCCGAAGTCATGCTTTCATTAATCGTTGCAGGCGAACCGCACATGCCCCATCTGCCGAGCAGATGCTTCAGAAGTGCATCGGGAGGCCGAATGAGGTTCATCAACACACTGCTGCACAAATTTACTCCAGGATACGGACCTTGGACCAGAGGCATGGGCCAGCCTGTATGCTTAGCCTCTGGGGCCTCTCCTGGGATGCGGTGAGAATATAAGCAATGTATGACACTCCCTCCCCCTCACCCCATGGCATGGACTGGGCCTGGTGGTTGAGCCAGCTCTGCGGTGTCATGCTTTGTAGGGGGAGGCATCCCCACGTGCTCTGCACTCCAAAGACTCGCCATCCTTGCACCATTGTTTTCCAGGTGTTTGCATTCCTTCTTGATTTGGGGTTTTCCTTTCCTGTTTGGTTTTGTGGCTGTCTGACCTAGATTTTTATCCGAATTCATTCCTTTCTGGCAGAGCCAGATTTGGGGGCCTTGAAAGCAGAACAGCTCCAAGGGAGAGGGGAAGAAGTGCCTGCTTCAACCCCACCACCTGCTTGCCTAGAGTACAGTGCTGCAAGATAGTAGCGGGGGGAGGGGGAGTATGTTGGTTGCAACACTGATGTAAGCCACTTGAGGCCTTGCCAAAAAAACATCTGTGGCTGTCTCCACGCTAATCATGGCCCAGGACCACCCTGTGTTTTTCCCTACACATGCACAGAATAGTCCCACCAGCGTCTCAGACTCTCCCTCCCCTTTGCATGCCTGCAATGTTGGGTGGAGTTCAGGGTTGTTCTCACAAATTGCACAGTGAGGTAAAGAAAAATGGGCCTAAATTTAAGTCCAGCAATATTCTGCTGCAAGGCAGTTTTGGGGGAAAGACCCATTTTCCCCCCCAGAAAGCTCGAAAGAGAGGAGGAGTATGCAAGTGAAAATCCCTACAATAAAACAGCCGGCTCTGTTTATTACATACTTAATGAAATGAAGGCTTGTGGCTTGTGTTTTGAGATACAGAATCATGTAATAATTGATGTGTCTTCCTTTTATTTTCCCTTTGCACACTCGGACCCCTTTGGGTTGGTATTTCTTCTCAGCACCCATCTCCAGAAAGCACCTCTCCTCCATCCAGTTTTTGAGCATCCCGGCAGACTGCCTGCATACGCTCTCTCTCCCTAGTGTAGGGGGTTAGGGTGAGATGCTCAGCAGACTGAGGCAAAAGCCTTCAACTGCTCTTCCTCGGCGCTCTGTCCTGACTCCAGGCTAAGCCCTGAGAGCTGTTGGGCAGCTCCGGAGGACTCGGTGGTAGGATCCTGGGCGGAGAGAGCAGGCAGGAATTATTTATCTTATTATTTACCCTTGCACTAGCTGTTACGGAGAAAGCCTTTCTGGTGATCTTCCTCCCTCCACGAGGCTGTATGCAGTGCTGCATCAGCTTTTGTAGGGCCAAGGAGGCCCTTTTCATCCTATCTTTTTCGATTTCTTTCCTTCAGCAACCTCCCTTCCCCCCCCCCTTCTTCCTCTTCACATTTGGCCTACTGATGCTCATCCTGATGAGTTTTTCTGTATGGCCTGATGCTTGTGCGCTCGGTCAGGAACCATGGCCAATTTGGCCATGACACTCAAAGCTGTGTGCCTTCTTGTGTCTGCGCGCACACACACACACACACACACACTCCTACCTAAAACACCTGCTGATTTGAAGCAAGAAAGCAACCAACCTGCCACCCTGTTACAGAAACCTGTTATCGTAAAAGTAATAAATTTAAAAATTGTTTTGCATGATTATACCATGGAATAAGAGAGAAGCCCTCGCCATTTAGTTGGTTTGTGTCTGAAGCCTGGAAGAATCAGAGAAGATGATAAAAATCTAATGTAAATGTTCACAAATTATGCATGTATGTTATGACCAGCTTGGAACTTGGTATTGGCTATCTCTCTAGCCAGCTGTGGGGTGATGGGGTGGGTGGGAATGAGGGGGTTCTTTGTGCTCAGCTGATTACTGCCATGCACTGTACTGCACATGTCCGCAACGCCTCACAAGGACCGTTAACGCTTTTCAGGGCATTTCTCTCTTCCCCTCCTTTCCCTCCAAATTAGAGATTGGTTTGAAACCAGGCTGGGCTAGGAGGCAGCATAGTTTTAGTAGAGAGCCAGATTGGTGTAGTGGTTAAGGCATCTGGCTAGAAACTGGGAGACCGTGAGTTCTAGTCCTGCTTTATATACAAAGCCAGGTTGGTGATCTTGGGCCAGTCAGACTCCTTAGCCCAAGGAAAGAGGCAATGGCAAACAACTTCTGAAATCTTACCAAGAAAACTGGAGGCCCTTGTTTAGCCATTCTTCAGGAGTCCACGCTGACTTAAAAGATGTACACACACACACACTCACACACACGGTTTTAGTGGACTTAATTTGAGGTAGAGTTGCAAGGCTTAGGGACAGATCTCTTGTGCGTTAATAGCTGCCTTGGAAGGAGGACTCTGGCAGAGTCACTTTCTCCTTCGTGGTGCTGCAGAAGTAGGAGAAAAGGGACCTAGTGACTACTCATTTTTCTCCTCTCTTCCTTCCTTGCCTGGTTTGTCTTGTCCTGTGTCAACTAGTAATGCTCCAGGATAAGTCTGGCAGTGTCATAATTGGTCTCTGCCTACCCACGGTGACATAGTTTGTGTTGTCCTTGAGTTTGATGGCAGCTTCTGCCCTCCCTCAGTGATACTCTTCCAAATGGTTAGATCTCAGCTCTTTCCCTTCAAAATGGGAGCAACAAATAGGTACAGGGACTGCGAGGGATCCTAAGGCCAGGAAGCATTCCCTGAGCCTTTCTAGAGAAGAGAAGTGCGTTATCTTCCTTGTGCTCTGACGTCCAGTTCTTGATAAGAGGGCCTGATGAATTTATGGAATAGCTAAGCAGGGCTCTACTTAAGGGCCATATGGATGCAAGGGAACAGGTTTAGGCAGTGTGATTTCCCACAAGTCTGAGAGGGGGCTCCATCAGCCAAGAGCAGAGAAGGGCTAGTAATGGGAAGAGCAGCTTCTGTGTCCACTTTGAACATGGATGGTGACTGGAGGGACATGGCTCTGGTGCCATGTAGTTGTCAGTTTTTTCTGAACATGCCAGCTCGTAGCAATATTTACTTCTAAAGTAGGAAAAAAAACAACATGTGGCTGGGGCCAGTTGGTCTTTTGCCACTCGTTCTGATAGCCATGTCTGGTGAAGTGACCAGCTTCTTCCCCAGCAATTGTTGAGATTCTTCCCTCAGCGAAGGAGAGGTGATCCTCAGGGTGCAAGGAGGAGGAAAATGAGAGGGACGCTCGCAAGCTGTGTTTTGTGGCTCTTTTTGTCCTAAGTGACAGTAGTAGTGCTTAATAATACAGTTCGTCCCTGACTTGCAACCGTTTGTTTAATGACCGTTTGAAATTACTATGATATTACTATGGGACTTTATGACAGGTCCTCACACTCAATGACTGTTGTGGTACCCCAGCTGTCATTAAGCACGATTTGTATGCTTGGTAACCAGCATGTGATTACGATGGTTGTAGTGCCCTGGGGTCACTTGCAACCTTCGCAGCGCAAGTCAGGGGCCACCTACAAAGGTCCTCAGACCTTTAGTTCCTGCAAAGACCCATCAAGGCAGGATGGATAGACTGGCATTCCTTTATTTGAAAGTAGCGGCGGGCGTGCAGATTGATCAATGAACTAGAATCTTTGGGCAGGTCCCAGCTTTCCTTCTGGAATAACAATCAGTGGTTTCCATTTGTTAAGATGAAGAGCAATGCTACTTTTTAGACCTCTTTCTTTTCCTGCTCCACTCACCCCACTTACGTTTAGGGGATGCAAGTTACGGTACATCCCCCAATAAAGAATTTCCTCTTTCCCCTCCTCCTTTTCAGAGGGGGGGAAGACTAGCTGCAGTGGGACATCTAAGCCAGGTCTCGGCCCGGGTACATGCAGACACCAAGGAACGGGCCGCTTGCCATCCTCTCCAACTGCACAGACACCAGCAGCTTCTCCTTCCCAGTCCTCCAGCGATGCGTCACGCTCCCTCTCTCCTACCATGTCAAGCCAGTGCCTTGTGTCAGACCCACCTCTTCCCCAGCCTTTCCCCTTGTTTCACAGCTTTTGAAGGGAGAGAGAGGGAACCAACCCCTTATTCCATGTGATACAAATAACCAAAGGTCTTTACTGTGTGTATATATATATTAAAAAGCTAAAACAAACAAACACGGGAGGTGTTTCTATATTTATAGCCAATCAGAATAGTGCCGATGCCCAACTCCTTCAGTGTCTCTTCTCCTTCCCCCGCCATCTTTTCAGAAAGGTTATTTGGAGGTGGGGAGGGAAGGGAAAGCCTTACGGTTCTTCTGATGGTGACTCGAAAGCTCACAGCTCGTGTGCTGCAGAATTTATTCCAAGGAGCAGCTAAAAGTTATCATGAAAAAAACAAAAAAAATATATATTAAAACATTTATTTAGGATGTTTGTGATTGCTGATTGCGCTGTAGATGCCACTGTTTACCAATGATTTCCTGTGGTGGGATAGTGGGCTGTTTACTGTTCTTTTATACCAGTCCCGTGCCCTCCAGAAGGATAGCTCAGCTTCACCCTACAAAGAGAGGGGCCTCCCTGTAGGGCACCAGGGCATTTGTTCTGTGTTAGAAAGTTTATATATATATATTATATATATATTATAAATATATATATATAATTTTTTTTGCTCTGTTACTTGCACATTTACAGTTACCTCATTTTTCCCATGTATGTATTTGGAAAAAAAGGCTAATATATAGAGAAGAAAAAAATATCTTAAATCTCTAAAGTGTTTGTTTTGTTTTATTCCATTCCATTGGAATCATATTGGTTTGTAGCATTTAACATAACTAGTATGTTGTATTATATATGTGTATTATACTGATTGAAATTTTTAACAGATTTGTACTTTTTTTAAAATGAAAGTTGCTAGTTCTGCTTGACCAAGTAGTGCAATCATTATTTTTTTTAATGTTGTGGCTGATTTTGAGAGGGATATTCACTAATAAATGTATGATGTATACCAAAGAGGGCAGAATGGGCTCTTCTTTTGGCAAAGACAACACTATCAGAAAGGCATATTTCCCCCACATACTGTACAATCACACACACCCTTAAATTGATTAAAATATCTTTGGCTTATCCAAAGAGCTAAGAATGAATAACCTTACAATAACCTGAACATGAAGCTCATATAAATGAGAAAAGGTTTTTAATAGTGATTGTGGATGCAGTAATTACGAACCATATAACTAATTTAAAGGATTATGAAATAATCACAGAGACGACCAAGTTCTTAAAATTGTTGATTAATGAATTCCACATAACCGTGAATGGCTCCATAACAAATTATCTCTGCCATGCGAAGATTGGGTGGGGGTGGGGGGATACTGTGAAATGATTGTCCTCGTAAAATTAATTGAGATCAGTAAACTTAGAGCATGAGCAACATCTCCCTATAGTTTTTTAAAAAAAACCTAGCATACAGTGTGAGAGTAATGAAGATCCAGCAGCTATTTGGCAGAGGAAATATTAGTATACTTTATGCAAACACCTTCAGTGTTTGAGGCAGTTCATTCTCTAAAAATGAGCAAAATATATCTCACAGCTCAAACAACAGTGGATATTTGTTTATGGGATCTTTTTGGATTGTTAAATATCAGGGTTAGATTTTGGAAAGTAACATACATACTAAAAAGAATACAAAAAATGCCTGAAAAAGCATCTTTGAACAAATTCAGGGAGCTTTAACTAAGATTTAAGCATTCATTTGACTGCAACGCTTGCTTTCCTCCCTGGTCCAGTCAATTTCAGTGTACTTGCTACCTATCCTGAACTGGAAATAATTAGTAATATCAATGTTAGAATTTGCCTTTCAGAGTTTTTAGAAGATAGATAGATAGATGCAGGGCTTTTTTTCTCATAGAACACTCAGAACAGTGTTCCGGCATCTTTTTTTTCTTTTTTTTTCTTTTTTTGGAAAAAAAAAGCTCCCTCTATTGGCTTTTGAAGGCCTATTGCAGTCTTTTTTATGACTTGTGGACTTCAACTCCCAGAAATCCTGAGCCAGTCATGCTGAGGGGAAAGAGAGGTTTCCAAGCTGAGCCATGCTGGCTCAGGAATTCTGGGAGTTGAAGTCCTTGAGTCATAAAAGAGCCAAGGTTGTCTACCCTGCACTAGAGGAGGACATTAAAATTATTTACAAGGTTACTTCTTTAGGAACTAAACTTTTAGAATCTAAAACAGCTAATTCAAAAAAGCCAACAGGAAAGAACCTCACATTTTTCATCAGCTGTCTTTTGGAAGGTAAAATTAGATAACAAAATAATCTATTTCCCACGTTAACATCTCTGCAATGAAATCAATAAAGGTAACAGAAAAGAAATGAGAAACATTTTTCTCAATGTAATATGTCTAATTTAGCTGATGCTAGGAAAAAAATAGTATCTTTTGTAAATACTCTTGAAAACTATTTTGAATCTATAACCATCTATTACAACTAAACCACTTTAAATTAAATAATTCTTAAGAATGAAATATTCTTAATTTGGACTTTACTTTTACTGTTTGGACTGTTGTGTGTTTTGAAAAATAGATTATTTAGAATCTAGTTATGTTGCACTTCAGTCTTTAAATAATTAACCTAGGTTTTACACTTAGCCTCACAATTGCCCCAGCATTACTCAGGAATTTAAAAGAAACTTCTGAGCTGAAGTTTCAGCAAGCAAACAACTTTTATTTTGATCAAAATAGAGTTGGGTGGCCACATCTCTCTTTGTGGCTGGTAGAGAGATGAAGGCAACAACCAGGAAAGATGTCTTCCACCCCTTCACAACAAAGAGATCTGGTCTTGGTACTAGGAACCAAAAGGTACAGAAAAATAATTCCTAGATTATACCCAACAACCCAGGCTCCACCATAATTCCTCCCCCCCTTCCCTTACCATGCTCTTTTCATGTAATCAATCCCCTGTACCTAAAGCATGAAACATTTGCTTTTATATAACTAATTTCCCAATATAAAGCACCTACAAAACTGCCTGCACATAAACAAAGATGATTACAAAGTATCACTACTAATATCAATATTACTAACGTCAATCTTAAGCATAATAAAATCCTTTCACTAGTATATACATAACAATATGTGGAGTTTTCCATGGTGAGCTTAAAATCAATAACATTTATTAAAAAGGCTAAAATAATTTCTGGTGGTATTATCTGTACATTAAAATTTTGTTTACTCACAATCTTTCACTTTTCACATTCTGGACAAGCAGTGGTCATGTATCCTAGCAAAAGATGTTACATATGTGCATAAGCGTAGTCAGTAGCATATGCCTTTTTAAAAATATCAAACATGCAAAGAAACAAAAAAGTCCAAAATATCTGTATTACATCCAGAAATGCCAACTTTGCAACCAATATTTCTCATCCATAACTATGGCACCCTAAGGATAGCTGCATACATGCAAATGCTTCTCTGGGATCAGTAACGCAGCAGGGATTGCTTTTTCCTTCCAGTAACAGATTGCTGGGAAATACCAAACATGGCCTTGAGAATTCCAATGTTTGTTACAAATTTTTCTAGATGTGATTGGAAAGAGGCCTAGAAATGCCAGCACAAATACAGTACATCACACTTGCTGAACGTGCACACGCAACTAATTACAATCTTCACTTATATGTGATATATCTAAAATGAGATGGGCTGTCTCAACTGCAACTTGCAAACCGTTCCGTTTTGCGGCAAAACAATCCAGGACAAGCTGATCAGCAGAGCTTAGAAAGGACTCATTAACACAGTTTTTGGGAAGGAAAGAAACAGAAGGACAATTTAACATCTTCCAGTTGATGTTATGTAACATCTTCTGGGAGTTGAAGTCCACGAGTCATAAAAGAGCCAAGGTTGCCTACGCCTGGCCTATTGGCTTTCGAAAGCCAATGGGAATTGCTGCTGAGCGCACCAAAAGACGCAGCCGGCAAATGTTGCACAGGCAAGTTGTCTGCAGCGAAGGCAGGAACTTTGCACCCCTTCCTGCTGCCCAACTACACCATCTCAACTAGGTAAGTAAGAGAGGACAAGGAGTGGGAGGTGGATTCTGTGGAGTCTATGTGCACTCCTTCCTTGTGCTCATCTGTGTCAACCAGGCTGGTGGCCTACCCGGTGCTGGACCTGCGCCACTGTCACCTCACCCTGTGCGTCTAAGTGGCCGCCCTGCATCGCCTGGTCTGCACCGCCTCTGCCGCCCGCATCGCACAGCCCCGCCATATAGAGCAGGCCCCACTGCTCCCACAGCACCAGCCATGTCGGCTCTGGCCCTGGGGGGGGGCAGCCCACTGCCAACACCCCTTGCACCCATGACTGCAGCAGCGCCCCCGCCTCCTGCACCCGCCAAGATGAGAGTTCCAGCACCTTTTTTTTAGAAAAACACTGGATAGATGATAGATAGATAGATAGATAGATAGATAGATAGATAGATAGATAGATAGATAGATAGATAGATAGATAGATAGATAGATAGATAGATGTTATTTCTCACATCTTTACATAATTGTACCTGGCACATTCCCAGGCACACTTAAAAATAATGCTACTCTGGTGTTGCATTCAGTCTTGCATTCGTCTACATTTCCCTTTGTATGGGGGAACAGTATTATTGCAGACAGAAAACAAATGGTTCGCATACAATCAGGTACAGATACAGGTTCAAGCTTCATTACCATTTTATATTTATAGTTTAACATAACTGATTATATGGTCTGCCTTAGCATTTTCCAATGATTTCACAATATTGTATCACAATGCAGATCTTTAAAATACCCTTAGCCTGCCTTCATTTCAGCTCTTTTTCCCCACTTCCAAAACAAATTTTAATTTCCAGTAATTGTTTTTGCATATTCTTTGCTTCTTTTAATGTTAACTTGAAATTGCTTGCAGTTATCTTTTTCTCTGTGTACACATTAAGCAATATCTTTCATCCCTGTCAATTTTTCATTCATTTTGTTAGATAATCTGTAATTTAATACTTTTCCATACAGAACTCATTTCTCTTTTGCAGTGTTTCTATTACTATCATTTCTTACATGTTTTTGTTTCCTTATTTTCTTGCCAAGATATAACCTAAACATGATTTTACATTCAGAACTTCTCATTATTCTTGCAATCTTCACCAATTCTCAGTCACCCATCATATACAATCAAATCAATGTGCCTTTAGAAATAAATTTATTATTTTGCCACATGCATATATGAATAGTGTTAAATCACTTATTGAAAATGACTTTTTCTAAACAGATATTTACCAGCTATGGTTGGTGCAGGAAACTTTAGTTCTAAACTTGCTTTGTTTGCAACCACTAATCCTTAGTAAAAGAACCTATATTTCAACCAAATGGAGTCGAGGGTCTTTCTTTCCTAGGTCTTCCCACCTATTTGGGACAAGCCTGACATTAGGCTAGATTGCCCTGGTGACCCGCATCATTCATTTGTAATGTTGCACCATTTTTTTGTTAAATCTAATTTCTGGTTCTTCCTATATCACCATTCACTGGAGCAACTACCACCAATGACTTTTTCTAAACAGATATTTACCAGCTACCATTCTCGTCCTTTCTTGGGTCTCAGAATGGCCCAGTCATTTTACTGTACTCCCTCATCTTGCTTCTGTCCATCCATTCAAGATACTACCTGTCAGATCTGCCATTTTCAGCTTTGAGCTTTGCTGACTTCCTGCCATAAATCGCTAGGGAGGGGGAGGGGGAGAGGAAATAGACAATTGGCATGTAGAAGGCAGAGATGGCCAAAGGGGGTGGGGGCAGAGGTGTGAAAACCAGCCTGTTCCAGTCTTCAAGGCTGCAGAGCTTGGGAAAGGAATGTGAATTGCACCAAACATCCCAGTCACCTAGGCCGCAGCTCATTGGACTAAGACGGACTGGTCAAGGGAAAAGGGCCTGACAGCAAAGGAAAATTTGTAATGGTTGGTGCAGGAAACTTTAGTTCTAAACTTGCTTTGTTTGCAACCACTAATCCTTAGTAAAAGAACCTGTATTTCAACCAAATGGAGTCGAGGGTCTTTCTTTCCTAGGTCTTCCCACCTATTTGGGACAAGCCTGACATTAGGCTAGATTGCCCTGGTGACCCGCATCATTCATTTGTAATGTTGCACCATTTTTTTGTTAAATCTAATTTCTGGTTCTTCCTATATCACCATTCACTGGAGCAACTACCACCATCCTGAAGATACATTTTGACATCTTCATTCATTATTAAACCTGGACTTCCACTTCCCTGGGGATGTATATTCGTCAATACCAGACCACTTTATTCAGATTTATTACACTCATCGTCCTTTAAGAAACACAATAAGCATATTTTTCTTTCATTAATTCATAGTTTATGATTTACCTCTTAGGATTGTCATTATATTGTGCATGTCACCGTAGCTGTTGATATCTATCCCTCATGACTTGTTAACTGAGATGCTCAATTCTTTTTTAACAAGGTAGAGAAGATAAAACTTAGTTAGCAGTCCAAGTCATTCCTATGCCACATGCAGCATCCTTCTAGCAATAAGGATACTGACCAGTTTGGACACAATTTGGCCAGTATGCCATGATAAAGCTAAGGCTATTTTACAGCTAGTATGGTCACAATATTCCATGCAAGCTAGCATATTGAATCTAGAAAGACTAGCTTGAAAACCAAAATGTTGCTTCTATCCCACCAAACATGCAGGCTGACCCACACTTAGGATGCAAATTTATTGGTTTTCAGATTGCGAGCTATAAAACTTCCAACTATACAACCTTTATTTTGCTTAAGCTCCTTCCTGCAAAAAACTTATTTCCTTATAATTTCCTTAAGATGTCTATAGTGAAGGTGGAAACATTAGGAAATCATTCAGGTTCTCTGGAAACTTAGCTTCTTTTAATATTCTTTTTCTTGTCGTCCGTATGCCTCTCTAGGAATTTGGTAACTTCCAATGTACATAAAGATTATTTTTTCACATTTGAATATCTTTCACTGTACATTTGCATTAGGTAAAGGTAAAGGTTCCCCCGCACATGCATGCTTGTCGTTTCCGACTCTAGGGGCTGGTGCTCATCTCCGTTTCAAAGCCGAAAAGCCAGTGCTTGTCCGAGGATGTCTCCGTGGTCATGTGGCCAGCATGACTAGACGCCAAAGGCGCACGGAACGCTGTTACCTTCCCACCGTAGTGGTCCCTATTTTTCTACTTGCATTTTTACATGCTTTCGAACTGCTAGGTTGGCAGAAGCTGGGACGAGTAACAGGCGCTCACTCTGTTACGCGGCACTTGGGATTCGACCCGCCAAACTGCCGACCTTCTGATCGACAAGCTCAGCATCCTAACCCACTGAGCCACCGCGTCCCTTAAAGTTGTTGGATTACAGCTCCCATAATTGTTGGCTGCCATGGAAGTGTCTGAAGTCCAGCAATATCTGCAAACCAATGGATTCTTAAGAGACCTACCCTCCTGCTAAATGCGAAGACTATTTGATGCTGTCTTACCAAGCCAAGGAGAAGCAAGATTAACTGGGCAAAAGCCTAAGTGGAAAGTCAAAAGTCAAGTGCTTGGACCCACTGGAAGTTTCAGAATTCTAGGAGCAGCTGTGTACATGTTGCCATAGGAACAACATTCCCACAATTATAGCAGTCACATAGGTGCAGATTCACTGCTCAAAGAACACAGATTCTAAAGGGCCCGAAAGGCTTTTCCCATAATGTTGCATGCCTCAGATACTGAACGCACATGACACTGATTATGATTCCACTCCCTCCACTCTGGCTGCTTCAGCTTTTATAAAGACATTTGCATTAGCTTTATGCAATTTTGTCTTCTTGGTTAAACATTATTTCTGTTGCTTAAAAGCAGCTTTATTTCCAGTAGTTGTCGCTGCTCTTTATCTATGCTGGTGACTTGCGAAAACGTATCCCCTTAATTTTATAGCATACTAAACTCACGGTACATGAAATACAAGGTGTTTGAGCACTAGTTTTAGTGTATTTATAAAACTGACAAAATTCCAAAAAGCCCTGTATGTGGGAAATAATATGCACATAGATGTAATGTCAAGGAAGAAGGCAACTGGAACTGTTGGCTGGATCCCAATTTCTTTGACATTAAGAACCTCAGAGGATTGATGAAATTTGTTACGCTTCAAGGTAACCTTTTTCCTACCCAAACACAACTATTTAACAGTGGAACAGCTTGCTTCCTGAAGTTGTAGGTGCTCTTATCAATGAAGGTTTTCAACAAAAGACTGAACTGCCGTGTGTCCATAATTGTACGAGGATTTCCGCACTGAATAACAATGTGACTAAAAGAACTCCAAGGTCCCTTCCAATCGTGTAATTCTATAAAGCTGGTTTCTCAGATTGAATTAAATATTTTCTTCAGACCAAAATTTTGGGAAGGATATTGTGAATGCCCTTAGTCCAGCCTTCTTAAAGAAGGATGTTTTTAAAAGCTGCTACTTTAGCTGCTCAGTAAGGGCACATCCATTTCTCAAATCTCATTCAGATTTTCAGTCATCAACACTGTCAAAACAGGATTCAGTGAAGATAGAAAAACATTTGAATTAGGCACGTTAATAGCTTATCAGTGTACTGGCAAATGATTAATACGATGAATGATCCCAAACATTTTATGGTTGATCTTACCAGGACAATACTGTTGATACATGGAAATTGACCAGGAATTATTTTTAGCACAGTGATGAAAGTGAATGTTATGTTCATTCATACTTTTAATCCATAAGGAGAAAGGAGAGGAAAAGACCAAAGGTAGAAACTTTCCTCCATAAATGGTGGGCTTTCCAAAAGGAACTTAAAACATTTACATTAGCTTTGTGGAAAATTATTTACATCAAAGCACAGCCATTTACTTCGTTATCTCAGGATTGCCAGAAGACTAGACACTAGAGCTAGATTCAAGTAAATTTAAGACTACTGTAAGGTTTTAAATTCTACTGTACACATGCTACCAATAAAAACAGAGATTATATCTTTCTTTGTTTAGAAAATTTTATTACATGTACATTTAAAAACAAAAGTGGACATGATTCAACTTCCCTGGCTACAACACTACTATTAGTATTACCTTATGTTACAGAAAGAAAAAACAAAAACTTAAAATACATTCTATGACAGGACAGAGTATAACAAACTGTACATATAACATCTGTAATTTTTTTTTGTAAACTGTCTTTCGGTCGTCAGCGTTATGTTTACATATCTTTCAGTTGTGTCCCGATATGGGTGCTAATAAGAAGTCCTTACTTTATCAACTAATCAAACAATAGTCTTCTCAGCGATCCTCAAATTTTGCCAAATTTCATAATACTCTTTCAGTTTTATTTTTAATCTCTAGGGTTAACCTGTCCATTTCGGCGCAGGATAAAATTTTATCTATTATTTCTTCTTCAGTGGGGGGGGTTCCTTTCTTTTCCATTTTTGGGCATATGCCAATCTTGTTGCGGTTAAAATATGCAATAATAAGTAGAAAGATGCTTTGCTGAGTATATCATTAATAATCCCTAATAAGAAACTTTCTGGTTTTAGATCAATTTTTTGTAGTAATATTTCTTCCAACCAATTTTTTTATCCGCTGCCAAAAATTTTGCGCTTTTGAACATTCCCACCACATGTGATAGTAAGTCCCTGGAAGCCTTCTGCATTTCCAGCACGTCGGTGAGATTTTTTTTATCTATTTTTGCTAACCTTATAGTGGGAAGGTGCCATCTATAGAACATCTTGTACAGATTCTTTATAGGAGGTGGCTAGTGTTAACCTCCTATTTCTATCCCATAGTGATTGCCAATTATCTAGGTCAATACTGTAACCAAAATTTTTACTCCATGTTAACACTGTTTCTTTTACCTGTTCTTCTAACAATTCTTGTTCTAATAGATATTGATATATCTTTTTTATCATTTGGTCTTCTGTTCCTAGGAGGATTTTATCTAATTGTGTATGCTCTAATTTTATCCCTGGTTCTTTTTTGTCTTTTCTATATCGTGACTGTATTTGTAAGTATGCCCACCATTCCAACTCTTTACCGTCTTCTAATAGTCTTTTTCTTGTTTTCAGATCTCCATTTTCATCTAAGAGATCCTTATATGTGATTACTCTTTCTAAATTTATGAATTTGGGGTGCATGAATATCTCTAATATGGATAGCCAATTGGGGATTTCTATGTAGTTATTTTTTATCCACACCTCTAGTAGTGCCCGTCTAATATGATGATTCTGGAAGTACTGATGAGCCTTATATTTTCCGTCCCACATTATAGCACGCCACCCAATTTGCATGTCATGACCTTCTAATGCTAGTAGTCTTCTGTTCCTTAAGTGTATCTAATCCTTATCCATACCGCTATTGCTGCTTGATAATATTTTTCCCAATTCGGGAGGCCAAGCCCTCCTCTTTCCTTTGCATCCTGTAATAATTTTAATTTAATTCTCGGTTTTCTACCTTGCCAGATAAATTTGGATGTAGCTCTGTTTAAATTTTCAAAAAAAATCCTTAATTTAATTGGTACACATTGGAATAAAAAGAGTAATTTGGGAAGTATATTCATCTTGATTGTCGCTATTCTCCCCATAAAGGAGAGCTGCAAGTTTTTCCATCTGTCTAGGTCTGCTGTAATTTGGTCTATTGATTTGTCATAATTTTCTCTTTTGAGTGTAATACATCTTGCCGACAGTTGGATCCCCAAGTACCTAGGGATGTGATGAAACAGCCCTTTTTCAATATGTGATATACAAAGTACTGACTAGAGCCTTGTTTTACTTTAGTTAGGCTAGTGTAGATGAGAAGTGATTTTTTTCTAGTCTCATCTCCCTATCCAACTGTCTTATAAACTAAGCTGGAAGATAAATGCCCAGTCACAGGATAAAGTCATGAGGACTATGCAGTTTCATTCATCTCTGTGCTCTGGGATATACAGGTAGTCTTTGACTTACAACCACAATTGGAAACAGAATTTCTGGTGCTAAGCAAGGCGACTGTTAAATCTGAGTCTATGACCTTTTTGCCACATTGTTAAGTGAATCACTGCAATTGTTAACAAATTGTGTGGTTAACTGAATCCTGCTTCCCCCATTGACTGCTTGACTGAACCGGACTAGAAAGGTCAGAGATCAGGTGACCCTGGAACACTGCAATCCTTGTAAATACAGGCTGCTGCCAAGTGCTCAAATTTTGAACACAAGACCTTGGGGATGCTGCAACAGTTGTGAGAGTATTGGTTATGTCACTTTTTTCCAGGGCTATAGTAACTTCAAATGGTTGCTTAACAAATGGTTGGAAGTCTAGAACTACCTGTATAAAAACGTCAGAATATATACTGTATATCTGTGTGAAAAGAGTGACAAAAGAAATAAACTTGGCTACTTCCAAGTTGTGATTATCTTATTAAACAAATGCTATTTTGGTGCCCTGGATGCATGTTTTTCATCATGAAATGTGAACTCTCAAAACGTTATTTTCCATGGGGGGAAAATGCACCAATACACAAACCTGTTTTTTCTGATAAATGCCCACAGACTGGAACCACAGACTCGACCAGCAATGGTGAACCCTTTGGGCTCTGCATGTCAAAAATTAGGAAAAATGCCTACCCTGACTCCGCTGGCCCGTCAACATGCTTCCCCTGAACAAAAATGAAACAATTCTTTATTTATTGCAAAAAGAACAAAACAAAACAATTGTCTGTGTGATCCTCAGCCTCTGCTGCATGCCGCTTACCTTCAGGTAGTGTCCTCTTTCTGCTGACAGGCCTCAGTGACCTACCCAAGGCAGCTGTGGGTGACACAAGGCCTCGAAGAGGCTTTAGAGAATCCTCTCATGTGGCTTCTGCAGCCTCTGAAAACCACACAAAACCACACCCCCTTCTGGCACAATTTTCAGATGGGACAGAGGATGCATATGAGAGCACACCCCATTCTCACAGAGTCTCCACAAAAATGGGGTGTGCTTTCAAGGATAGTTGTTGTTGGGTATTGGTGAAAGCTGGCATTTCATCCAAAATATTGTGGTGTGTCACCTTTGACACGTTATGTCCTAGGTTTGCTAACACTGGATTAGACTACAGTAAAGGTCTCACTGAGAAGAATATAAGTGTACTTATAACTGCTGTTAAGAAGATAGGAAGTCATTTATTACCATTTTTCGTATTTATTTTTATTTTGGGGGCTTTGTTTCTTTTCCACTTTTTTATTACTTTTCCTTATTGTTTTCCTCTTCTATCCAACATTTGTATTGTTTTTGTTAAAAATTATTCAATAAGTTATTTAACTTTGGTTACTTGGCAGTGCCAAGTGACAGCAACATCATGAAGGCATATGAGAAGCTGGAGAGGTATCAGGGCCTGAAGGAGGAAGTGGAGAGGATGTGGAAAGTAAAGACTAAAGAGGTCCTGGTGGTGGCAGGAGCACGGGGTGTGTGTGTGTGTGTGTGTGTGTGTGACTCCTAAGCTGGGAAAGTGATTCAAGAACAGATCCCAGGAACATCACAGCTTTCTCTGTCTAAAACAGCACTGTGCTAGGTACAACTAAGATACTGCGCAGAGCCCCCCCAAACTCCCAGGCCTCTGGTAGAGGATCCGAGAAGATGCATATCATCCACAGGGGTAAGAAGGGAACTTTCTTAAAAAATAAAAGGACTCACCAATGCTGTGCTGCACTGGTGTTCGATCCAAATATTCAGCATTCCCATTTCTCCTTATCATCATCAAGGGGGGGGGGAATGGAGCATAAAATGCCCAGCTAAGAATGTGATGCTTTCAATCTTTAGCAGTAGCTTAATCACAATTTAGTCTATCATCGGGTCTTTTAATGCATATGGAGGAAAATGTATATATGTTTTAGTACGTGTGCGCATATGCCATCATTAAGGTCATCCAAACTCACTACACACATGCATACACATTCAGAGAGTAAATTCCTACTTCATAGTTTTCCTTTTAATTCAAGTTAACTGCTTTCTCCTCTTAATTGTTGGTAAGACATAGGAGAAGACTGGTGGTCTTCTGCTTCTGTTCAGGTCAAACAGAACAGAGAAGGGAAGCCAAGCGTAGCAAATTAAAAGCAATACTGCATTTGCTCATGCCTCATTCCATGCTACCACTTGCAGGAAACAATATTATTTGCAAGTTACATAGAAGCAAGAGGGCTGAAGGTTTCTCAATTGCAGGAGGAGTTACAAGAACCTAGTGGGTTTTATGTGCAAGGTTCGTACCTTTAAAGAAAAAAAAACTACAGTTCAAAAAATTCTCATATCAATTACATTGTTTGCTGATAATCAAGATAAAAAGGTTTTCTGATCACAGGAATCCAAATTGTGAGATGGAATTGTCTTAATCTCCCACCTTTTAGTAGGTAAGATTTGACTCTACACTTGGATTCAGCTGAGCTCATCTAGTGGAAGAGTCAAAAGTTGGTTTGATTGCCTTTCTCTCTTGAATCCTACCCTGTTGCTATATATAGTTTAAGACAGGGGTCATGTGACGTGCCACGTCATGTGACATGTCGCGATGTATCGCGACTTTTCCCCCCTTGCCGGAGCTGGGGTGGGCGCTTCTGTGTGATGCATCCGGCCCATGGGCCGACAGTTTGACACCCCGGTTTAGGAGTTGGCAACTGCAAGAGAATTTGCAGAAATTTGCTATCCAGCTCCCTTCCTCTATTGGGAAACCTCTGCTAGACCCTAGTTCAGACATGTCAAACACAAGGCCCGGGGGCCAGATCCGGCCCGCGAAGTGGTTTCATGTGGCCCGCCAAGCCATCCTGGAAACAGTGAGGGAACGGCCCCCTCTGCCTTGGCCCTGGCCCAGAGACCCTCCTTCTGCCAGAGACCCTCAGATCTGTCCCACTCCTGCCCAGGCCCCCATAGGCACCCTTGATGCGAACGATGTAGAGCTGGCCACGCCCACCCAGTAGGCCACGCCTACCCTGGCCATACCCACCCGGCCCCCTGAGGGCAACCGCAATGCTGATGCGGCCCTCAATGAAATTGAGTTTGACACCCCTGCTGCCTAGTTCTTCTCGTGGGCAAGTCCTGATCCAACTTTAAGGCTATGATCTTATTAAAAAGGGCTGTCTGCATGAACGACGTAAAATTCAGAGGCACCAACCACAGGGCTCAGTTCATCATCCCTACAGCCTTTCAGGTGGCTGTAACACCTATCAACATTTACAAATGACCTTACTACTCACCTGGCTCAGCAAAGATTATGAGTCCATGCTTCAATGCTGATTTCTCTATTTTTCTTTTCAGTCACTACTGTAGATTCATCACTTTAAATTGCAAACATCCTACACTAGCACAGAAAAAGACTCATCCCAAATGGAGTGAAGCTGCATTAAAGTCAAAAACTGTGTCAATTCCAGAATGTTCTACTACGGTTGTAGTTCTGCACAGGTTGGGGCAAGGCATTATTTCAGATTGGTACATTTGAGCTAGATATTGAAGAGGCAGTAAGACACTGACAGGTGTTAGCACAGGCACACTAGAGGCAGAGTTTATTACACTATGCAGCTAACAACCCTGGAGAAGAAAAACCTCTGTTGTTAAGAATATCAACATCTCCATATTTAGGAAAAAAAATCATTGTTAACCCATTCTCCTTTGGTCATTACAAAGCAAAAGATATATTTAAGGTATTTTTTTTACAGAATGAGAAGCTGGAAGAAAATAACCTTCTATCTGTCTTTCCCCAGTGGGGGGCAGATCTCAACCTGGCTCACACGCACGTTTCTTTAGCTGTCAAAAGCAGCAGAATGTCAAATTTTCTAATGTCAAAATGACGGTGTAAATTATTTCCAATAAAAGCAGCATTTACCAAAAGCTGCATTTCTGACCCTCTCTTGGGATGCCAGTTGTGGCTCCTCCCGTCTGCCCTCTCAATGTAAAAGGGGTTGAGTGTGTGCGCGAGTGTGCAGTTTCTCCTGCCAATGCAGTCAAATGACACGGCTGGCCAGGCCATATAGTCTCTGATCCCTCATTTGTATGCAGCAGTCTTTAAAAAAAATATTGTATTATAATAGGAAATTCTCTTTCCATCTCTGTATTTTGGATAAATGTCAATCGTCCGTAAGGTCTTGCACAAAGAGAACTTCCGTGTGGCTGAGTCCGGCTTCTTGCAGCGTGGGTGGATTAGGCCATTCCTCTGTAGGAAGGCAGGGCAGGACACGGCGGGGAAAATTGGCCTCAATCTGGAACTTTTCCGGACTCTCTTTCAAAGAGAATAGGAAATCATGGATCACCTGGGAAAATTACACAAAATGTCGGTCAAAGGATTTGTTTTGATGAAGTATAATAATGAACAAATGCTCACATTACAACAATACCACTGAAGACTACTACCATGCAATGAGTAGGAAACTTTAAATGTCAAGACCTACAAGAAAACACACTGTTTCCTGTAAGCTGTAAATCATAAGATACTGGCTCAGTTCTAGACTTTGGTGAACAAAACTCCATTAACAAATAATGGTAGCTGCTGCTGGAGAAAAAAGGAAAGTAATCCCCCCCCAATTCTTCCTTCTTTCTACCATCCCCTGAAAATTCCTCCAAATATTTGGAGATTGTGGTAGAGCACAAAGGTGGCATGCAAAGATATTCCATATATATTGATTTGTTTCCTTGGGAGCCTGAATAATACAATAGAATAAACACTGGATGTCCATGTGGGAAACTGAGGTATAGTTCCCTAGTAAGTGTCTCTTCACAGAGACACTGGGCACAATTCTAGGTCAGGTGAGAACTGTACCCCTGGAAAAAAAAAGATAAGGACAGCATTGTGCTTTGCTTCACACTTTGTCCGAGCCCCACAATTTCCACACTGCTATTTTAGCTTGCTCTGTGTGGCACCTTAAGGGTGCAAATTTTTGAAGATCAATCATATAAAAACATTCACCACCCGTAAGATTAGGATTTCCACCTTCCTTTTCTTACAGTTAAAGACTCTGTAAAGTGAAATCTCCTTTCCACCCTGGAATCGTTGGGCATCTTGAAGATGATCTTAACGCTTTCAGGATCATCAGGATGTGGCTCAGGGGGAAGGCATTCAGATTTCCGTTCCTTCTCCTCTTGCAAAGTCTGGAGGGTTAATTGGAGAGATCAATAACAAGCAGCAATTCAAAGAACATAGCAAAATCTAAACCTAAATACAGGTATCAGGGCAATGTAGCAGCAGTCATCAGGTTTAAACAGATTCTCGAGTCCCAATTCCTTTAGACGAGGCTCCCAAGCTTTGTTGGTTCATGGTGCCCTGGGGCATCTCAGTAATGTTTCTAAGGCACCTCTAGAGCTTCCTAAACTGCATCCAGATAGTGAGGCACCAAAGCTAGTTCACTAGTGGTTCTGTTTAGTAAGTAGTAAAATATCCTGTTTGGAATAGCTTGGAAACGGCAGCTCTAGATACAAGATGAGGATTCAAATGTGGAAATGCAACATTTCAGCAAGAGATTTTATTTATTATTTATTTATTTATTTATTTATTTATTTATTTATTTATTTATTTATTTAGTTAGTTACATTTATATACCACCCTTTCCCTGAGGACTCAGGGCGGTTTACAGGGAATTAAAAAATCCACCATACAAAAGTTAAAAACCAAATTAAAAAATATTAAATTGACCCTGTACACTTAAAACCCCAATTAAAAATTTCTCCTCAGCCTGGGCCCGAGAGCTCGAAGAGCCAGGTCTTCAGGCCCCGGCGGAATGATCGGAGGTCGGGGGCAGTCCTCAGCTCCACCGGCAGCTGGTTCCAGAGGGCAGGCGCTCCCACTGAAAAGGCCCTATCCCTGGGTGTCACCCGCCGGCAATCTCTTACCGGCGGAACCCTGAGCAGACCCTCCCTGTGGGAGCGCACTGGGCGAAGGGCGTTTGATGCCGGCAGCAGGTGTTCCCTCAAATAGCCCGGACCCAGGCCATTGTTATTTTAACAATAACGAGTCATAATCAATAAATCCAGGACCAAACTCCTTAATAATCAAATTTGCCAGGCATTAAAATCTGCAGTTAAATTTTCCCAATAGATATAATGGAACTCCGTTAAAAGTTCTACTGCAGAGGACTTTAGCAAACGTCTAGAAGAAAGTGTAATATGCACACCAGTTCCTGCTCCTCTCTCTCCTTAACTAAAAATAAATTTGAAGAATTTGAATCACTCCAAATATAAATATATCAGAGCTTGACACATTATCACATCAGACTACAGGTAGTGTTTTTAATCTTTATGAATTAATCTATTATATATTAGAAGTTTTTATACACTGTTTCTCATTACAAAAAAAATTCAAAGCTCAGTGGCGTACGAATTTAAACATCTGCCTCCTAACTCGTTTCCATCTTGCACGCTGAAGCTTGATGGGTGAGTATACTTGGTATTTGGCCTAGTACAGTATTCCTTAAACTTTATGCTCAGGACCCCTTCCCCCACCTTTAAAAATTATGGAGGACCCCAAAACAACTTTTCTTCATACAGATTTATTTATTGACAGTCACCAGATTAAAAATTATAATTGATGTAGATATTTATTGAATTAGGGAAAAATAACATTAAGCCCATTATATATATATATATATATATATATATATATATATATATATATATATATATATATATATATATATATATATATATATATATATATACATACACATATACATACATACATACATACATACATACATACATACATACATATATATATATATATATATATATATATATATATATATATATTATATTATTGCATTTATATACCGCCCTTTCCCTGAGGACTCAGGGCGGTTTACAGGGAGTTAAAAATCAACCATACAAAAATTTTCCCTGAAAACTTTTTTTAACAAATAAAGTAATAATGGGACAAGCAAAACTATGTCAGATTTTTGCAAACATGTTCAATATGTGGCAAAAAAATGTTGATTTTGTGTCCTGTAGGATGGAGTTGGGGAACTCCCAGGGGTGCTCAGACCACATTTTCAGACTCTGGTCAATTAAATAGGCTAATCAACTAGAAAAGCTATATCCTCTATCCCACAATTTACAAAAAGCCTTTTTACTCGAAAACAGCTGGGCTCCTAAGCCAACAAATCTCCCTTCTTACCTGCTGCCTTCTCTCCTCTGCCAGCTTCTGCTGTTGCACCTCTTCCTCCTTCCTCCTCTTCTTCTCTCGCTCTTCCTTTTTCTTACGTTCTTTCTCCTGATCTGCCCGTAAGGAAGCGAGGTATGCCTCATCCTGCTGCTGCCTCAGGACCTGAGTTTGGTTTCGTTCTTCTCTAATATAGAAAGGGAAATTTAACCAGTGTTTTTTTAATATATATATATATAGCAATTTCTGACTTTTTAAAGTAAGAAGATGCATTTAGAATTAGGACCACTTTTCTATCACAGCTTGAGTATAAAGGGCTGCCCTAGACAGCAGCGTGTCCCAAAAATCGCTTTTTCTAAAAGGCAACTGGATTTTCTTGATTATTTCTTTGAAAACGTTTTGCTTCTCATCCGAGAAGCTCCTTCAGTTCAGTTCAAATAACCAAGCAAGTCCAGTTGCCTTTTGGGAAAAGCACATTTGGAACAATCATGACTTGGATAATTGAAAATCTCCATACACATTTGGACAACAGCATTTTCAAACTAGTAGCAGCAACTTTCTTTCCCATTAAACATGAAGAGCACTTCAAACGTGTAGATATATGAAGGATAAGAAACCTATCAAAAGTACTTTTTTTCTTCTTTTCAACCAAAGGTGTATTTTGTTCATATCTAAATGCACAAATTGCCGAGTCTACAATTAGTTTAGTCTAAAACTAAATGTAGTTCCAAAGAATCTAAGATCCCACTGGATCTGACACCTTTGAGGCTGAGGAACAGCCTAAAAATATGAGAAGGGGTACATAACTTTTCAGCAGCAGACAGCAAGATTATGATTTCCACTCTTAGGGTGATAAATGTCAAAATTTAATGATAGATTGTAGCCCACATATTTTCAATTTGGTATAAATATACCATAGCGATAAATCATACTGCTGGTTCTTTCTGCTATGCTGCCAAAATTTCTTTTAATCTTTAACATCCTACCTCCTGTTTTATTCCTGATCATAGCATATAATCTACCAGTAATGTGCAGTTATTAATTTGGTCCATGAAGTAGATAAATAGAAGTTGAATAGTGTACATTTCTGATATCATGAGGCATTAGATATCTTCCTGGTTCTCACTGAGCAAGGTTCTCAGACTTCACAATGCCAGAGTTCATACAACACTTCACATAATTTGCAAGTTTTTTTTACACAGTGCAGAGCAAATCCAATTCACCAGATTATGGTTTACTACTTAAGTGTGTTGTATGTATCAATCAAACTGCGTCTTATTAAGCAATCTATACTTAAAACAACCATAAGCCACGATGTGATGCATGAATCTAGTTAATCTCAGATTTTAGGCAACTGAGAACAAACTAACTCACAAAAGGATGTAATATGAAAAGAGCAAACTGCCTTGAGTTTTTGATGAGATATATTATTTGTTAGAAACATTATAACCACCATCCTCTATTTTTTAATTCAATATTAAGATATTTTGGAATAAAAGAAAGGAATAAAATAGTGTTATTTATCTGCTTAATACCTTTCCAGACGCTCAGATACCAGGTATGTCTGATTGGAATCCATAATGAATGTCAACTGGTTAATGAGGTCATCAGGTTGGATAAGTCCTTCTAGCCTTCCCACCACAGTCATTCTACGATCTTTCAGCATGATCACTGCCAAGAAAGGGTACGTGTTCTCACGCAAAGCCTGAGACACTGAGAAGAATAAAGTACTGTCACTATTTGCAGCTTTAGAATGGAAGCCAATATTTAACATTTAAATGCTGAAATTGAACGACATTATTTGGTCTCTCAGTTCTTATTAATAGCCACTCTGGCAGTTTTCAGAGAAAAGCATTTCCTATTTTTGTTGTTATAATTTTCTGGTAATTCAAGATGACAAGAGTTTCAGGTGTGATCTTTATTCAAATATTCCTTAACACAAAGGTGTGATTTTATTCCATAATGGGCTGTTAAAAAAACCTTGTTCAAGCCCACACATTTATTTCAACTCTACGATGGAACTGTTTCTTTGTTCTAATCCAAAAGTACAATAGAACAATACAATTTATATCAAACAATGCAAAATCAGAAATGTGGTCTCAAAAAGTAAGAATTTTGTATTTTGGATGTCAAAATCTGATTTCTCGTGCCAAACAACCTGTACTTCAATGAGCTGTAAAACTCAGAGTAGAACTTTCCCAAAAGATCCAAGGCCAGATAGGAACATACAAAAATGGCAGATGGACATTTAATTATCAAACTCTTAAAACCTATTTTCAAAAAACAATAATGAGAAGCAATAACAAATTCTTGCCATATTATGGATTCCAGTATTCGTCAAAGACAGACTTAAATAAAAGCTGCTGTAATACCAATCTTTTGCTGAGAAAACCTGATTTATTCAACACATTTTTGGCAAAGCTTCATCTGATAATCCAGGATCATTATTGATATACAACTTCATTTTTAAAAAAGACAACTTTATTATCAATACAACCTATTAGATTTAATCATATACTCAATGTGAATTCCAAATGGGATTGTTCCATGACATCCTTTGTGAAGTCACTGTATTACTGGAAATTTTATTCAAATTATCCTCCATATGGAATTTCCTTTTTTGATTTGACCCTGCCTTTCACTATAATCCAAAATACATTTCCTTTGTTAATTACTGCATACTTGACCTGTCTTTATGTTAAGGTTTCTACCTAAAAATCTGGAAGCATGATTTACAGACCCTTAAGCCCTTTCTTTTTTAAGCTAGTTATTCCTAGTTCTAAATTGTGTGTGGATTAATTAAAAATCTCCGGTAATAATATAAAGTTTTACAACTACCCATTGTCAGAAATGACCATGGAACTCCATTCAATTATGTTTATCCACATCAGTTGTAAATGCTTCACAGTTCAAGAATAGCTTTTTCTAAATTACCTAGTTTCCTATTGAAGGTTTAACATTTCTAAATAACTTTAAAAGTTTTTAAAAATTTAGAACATGCAAACATTTAATGGGATTTCTTTCCCAGGAAACATATATAACACAGCAGCTAAGACTATTTCAGTGTACTTTTACTCTGGCATAAGTACCAAGAATACTTTCAACGTTGCTTCTGAATAATAAGGCCAGATATGTTACAAGAAGACATACCTCTGTATCCTTCTGGTTTACTGGTAGAACATGCCCAGAAGAGCATCCTGGTGTTTAAGAGGGAAATTACTTCTGGTGCACAGAGTGTTCTGCTATAAGAAGAGGATAATAAACAGCATACTTGAAGTCACATACAAAACATTCATTTATTTGATACATTTATACCCAGCCTTTTGTTCAGGAGTTCACAGCAGTGTTCATAGTGCGTTCTCCTTTCTTTCCCCCCCCCCATAACAAGAAGGTTGTAAGGCAGATTAAGCTGATGGTTCCCGTGACTGAAAGTGACTTAGATGCAGATAATTTGCTAACTTAATAGCACCTACCGACAAAATTCATCAGTATCTTGATGATCATCACCATGCAGATAAACAAGGAGGAAGCGCAACTCCCTCTTGGCATCATTCAGCGCCTTGAAAGACAGCATTAAAAAATGGGATTAGAGATATACAAAAAGGTTCACTTTGCAGAACACACAGGGAGAAAAGCTTGGGACATAAGCAAATGAGGCAGGAAAGGGGAGGCATGGGGAGGGGAGGCCGGGAATACACCATTTGGGGAGGAATGGAGAAAGGGTAGAGGCTGCTTTAGAACAAATAGGCCTAAACCTGAACACAGGTAGTCCTCAACTTATGACCGCAACTGAGCCCAAAATGTCTGCTCCTAAGCAAATCTTGCCTCATTTTATGACCTTGCCAAAGTTGTTAAGTGAATTACTGCAGGTTGCAAAAGGTGATCACATGACCCCGGGACACTGCAACCATCATAAACATGAATCAGTTGCCAAGCATCCAAATTTTGATCACATGATCATGGGGATGCTGGCAATGGACTCATTTTTGATGGTTCCAAGGTCACGTGATGACCTTTTGCAACCTCCTGTCAAGCTAAACCAACGAGGAAGCCAGATTCACTTAATAACCATGTTACTAAGTTACCACTGCAGTGATTAACTTAACAACTGTGGCAAGGTAAGTGTAGTAAGTGTGAAAAGCGGTCATAAGTCACTTTTCTCAATGCCACTGCAACTTTGAACGGTCACTAAATGAACTGTTGTAAGTTGAGGACAAACTGTATGGCTTTTGTGAGAATTTATTCATGAGGATTAATGTGGATTTCTGTCTAAAAGACTATTGAAGGATGTCAGAACTGTGTTGGATACCTTGGAATATTTGCAACTGATTATTTCACTGATTTTATGCTTCTGAACAATGCAAAACTGAGTTTGAAACAGAACTGTGTACAAATGGTTAACTTGTAACTTGTATAAACTTTCACTGAAATTTGAGACAGAAGCACGTGAAAGAATATGATAAAATGGGCTAAAAAATTTGGTTATGATATACAAACGGAACAGTGAGAAAATATGTGGCTAAGAGAGTTGTAATGTTCTAGCCTTCTTTTTTAAATAAATGTTCTGTCCTAGCCTTCTTTTTTAAATAAAATGACATACCATTGTGTATGATACCAGAGAAACCAAAATGTATAAAGATATTTTGAATTTATACTGGAACATAAACATCATGAAGGGATGTTTTATCATGTTTGGTGGATGTGTAAAAAGCCAGAAAATTTTGAATTCAAATACATGAACTAATTCAGAAGACTTTAATGACTACAAATCATCCTTGGCTTACAACCACAACTGGGATCAAGTGATGCAATCATTAAGCAGGTCACACCTGATATTACAATCTTTTATGTCATGGTCATTAAGCGAATCATGTGACCATTAAATGATTCTAGTTTCCCACATTGGCTTTGCTTGTTGGAAGGTTGGGAAGGTTGCAAATGGTGATCATTTGTCCTTGGGATGGTAAATACATGTTGGTTGCCGGCTTCCGGTTTGCGACTGTGGTGCTGGCAGACGTGTTAGGCGATCGCTGCCTCCACCATCTAGTTTTCTCCCGCCAGGAGACCCTGAAGAGGGTCGAAGTCACCCTGTAGGGGCGACAAGCGTGAAGAGGACCCCCGAGTGATCGCAGAAGGACAGCTGCCCTCCCGTTTGATCCGGGGCAGCTCTTCAAACTCATGGGGAAAAGATCGGCCATTCATGGCCCATCATTAAGCTGCTGACAGCCAAGGCCAAACTTACTAAAAAGCACCTTGAAAGCAATGTGGAGAAATTGGGTGAGATTTTACCTTCTCTGTACCCTAAGTACTTTTCCTGTTAAAAGCTTCTTGAAACTTTATCCCCTTCTGAGGAGAGAGGGAAGGGAACTCTTTTTCTCCACCCTCTAAAATGGCAGCGTCTGCTTACTCAGGAGAAACAAAGCTTTGAAAAGATCAATTTAACACAATTGGATATCTATTTTCTGTTTGGAATTTGGGGACCCCAAAAGTTCCTATTCTTACTGGAACCTGCTATTCTACTTTATTTGCAAAAAGAACTTAAATCAGATAAGAACCTAGCCTGGGATCTGAAAAATATTTTAAATGCTATCGGGAACATCTTGTGGCGAAGCTTGGTACAGCAGTTTTATTGAAGAAGAAACTTGCTCATAGCCCAGATCTGACCTTGGTATTATTTATGAGAGACTTAACTTTGAGAGAGAAGCTGAGCAGTGAAATTGGCTTCTAGGAACGGTGGTGAACATTTACTGACTCTTGTTTAATAAATAGCCTTCACTAGAAAGACCATCTCTATGTCAGAAATGGAGGCAGATCAGCAAAAGATCTTGGATATGTTAAAATTTTTACTTGAAAGCATTCTGGCAAATACTGAGAAACTCAAAGCTAATCTGAAAGACAAAGGTGACAGCTTAGCCCTAGAAAGTGAAACCCTGATTGGAGTTAGAAAAATACTAACTCAAAAAACAACAGGAATGGAACAAGTGGATACCAAGACAGAGGGCTCTACAGAACAACAAGCACAGTTTACTGAAAATCCAGACAAAGAAACAATAACTCCAAAACTGGAAATGACCTTCTATGTAAACCAGAAGAAATCTGAGAAAGAAAAAGACCAGAATGAATTGAAGACAACTATACCAGAACAAACACGGGGATCTGGGACATCAGGGCGACAGCCTAATGATTATAAATGGGCCAGATCTTTTGGAAAATTGGCAATGAAATGGTCTCCTTTAATTCAAATAATATATACAAGAATGGAGGGAGATCTATCTGATGTTTTAAAAGCATTGGTATGGAAGCCTGGTTGGCAAAAGAAGAAAGCTAGAATTAGGTTGAAAAACTGGGGCCTTTTGATTTATTAGAGAGGACCCTAAACTGTCAGCTAGTGGGCAAAAGGGAGATTTTGAGACAAAGAGAAATTTGATTACTAGATTTAAAATAGTCGGAAAATAGTAAAAAAGGGATTAATCTGTCTAATATTGAAGATTTAGACTTACAAGGGAAATGTAAATTAACTCTTAGAAAATAGGTTTGAATTATTGACTAGCCCAGAAAATATAATGATGGATTTGAACTAATAAAGGACACTCTATTATCAAGGTGGTGATGTATTAGGGTGGGAAGTAGAAAATGTTTATGGAATAGAATAAGAATATAGTTAAGTAACTAATATGTGTATGTTAGACATTATAATTTTTATGAAGTGAGATAAAGGAAATTTGGGTTACCTGAAAGTTAAATACTATGGATATTAAAGATCAAACTGTAAATATGTAATTAAAAATTAAAATTAGGTAAAATTGAATAACAGGACATTGATTGTTCATCGAGATTTATTAAGATAGGTATAAGCAAAAATGCATTTATAAATGCGATAATGAAGTTTATACTAAGTTTTGATACAATTAGAAATTTGTTAGCTTAAATACGAAATAGCAAATGTTCAGGGAAACAGAGAAGAAATATTTGATGATGTAAACTGAGATACTTACTAAAGATTGTATTACCGAACTATGTTTAACCCAATTACCACATTGCCTTCTAAATAGTTATATGTAAAATTGGAAAATCAATAAAATATCTTTTTTTAAAAAAAAATACATGTTGGTTGCCAAGCACTTGAAGGCTGATCACATGACCATGGGATGCCGCAATGTTAAGTGTGAAGACTGGTTATAACTTTTTTCAGCATTTACATAACTTTGGGCAGTAGTTAAATGAATGGTTGTAAGTTGAGAACTACCTATAATGTACAATTAAAATGAGAGAATTTTGTTTTTGGATTAATGGACAGCTGGGAAAAAAGTCATGAAACATTATTTTTATATTAGAGAACTGCAGCAAGAGGATTATATGTCCAAAAATGGGAAGATACTATGTTACCCACAATGGAGGAATGGTTGGTGAAGATGACAGAACATGCAGAGATGGCTAACTTCACTTTTTAAATTAGAGATTTACATTTATTGCTGACTGGAAACACCTTATAGACTTTTTGTATGAAAAAAGAAAAAAATGAACTTTTGATTTGTGGTTTTGATGATTAGAAAATATTAGATAACAGAAAAAAGAGAGCTTCTTTTGTAACTAGAGATAATTTTGTAATCATTTTTGTATTTGCTGCAAGGAAATTGGAAGCTTCGTCTATTTCTTTTTAATCTTTCTTTTTTGCACCTTTGTCCTTCCTTTCTTTCTCATTTTCCTTTCTTCTTTTACTTTGTATTATTTTTGTTAGTTTTTATATTCTCTTTTAAACTTTTAATAAAAAAAATTATATAAAAATTAAATGGATATGATCTTCAGCCAAGGGTCTTCCAACAAACCAAACAAAGGAGCCCATTACAAGACAGTATTCTGTAATCACGCTTAAATTTATATTTAAGAAATTTTATACTTATCTCTGTTATAAAAGAAAGTTGGCAATCATTTATTTGCATTGTTTTTTCTTTCTGAACTCTTGGCTTTGCTCTTTTTCATTCTTTATTATTTTCCCCTTCTATCTTCTTCATTAGTTTTGTTAAGTATTTTATAGTTATTTTTTTAAAATATTGCATTTTAATGAAAATGCAATTACTATCTAATCACAAGCAATACTATCAGAGTATCAAATTAAATGTTTAAATTTTACTATTATTTTTGTAAAGAAAAGAAATTGCAGTTGTACTTCAAAGGAAAGCTTAAGTGTGGCTTTGTAAGAGATATAACAAAACAGGATTAGAATAATTGCATTTATCTAAGTCTACATTTCCACCAACCTGGCTGTATGTTCCCTGATAGAAGACAGGATGTATTCTTCCATATTTTTCTTCAAACAAATGAATAAATGAAACAATGTCACCTACAGGGTCAGTGACCCGACTACGAGGATCAGGACGGATAAAACGCAAAGCAAACCTGAGAGAAAACAGGATCAAAATGTTTCATTACTGAAGATGTGAATGGACTGATTACAGTCTTAAATCCTCTAAACTAATTCCTCCATGATCAGCTACAAAGTTTGATTTAAGTTTGCAAAAAACAAATATGCACTAGGAATCAATCAATCCTGATTATTTATTATTATATTTCTGTTAGATTTTAATGCAAGAAATGGCAAGAAATGCCTTGTTGAAATAAAACACAATTCATTAGCCTTAACATTTTTATATAATTTGTAATGCACCATAGTTATTGGGTGGCTTACCAGAAATTTGACACTTATCCATTAATAACCCGATCTTATTTGTGTGGTTATGTATTTACGTATGCATGCCCGTGTATGTGACAGATTAAACTAATTAACAAAAATGAAGGTGAAAATAAACTATAAGGTTAATATAAAGAAATATGAACTCAGCTAGACTTACCTAAATATATCAAGTAATGTGTAATATGTAAATCGGAATGGAAGCATTATCAAATAGTAACCCCAACCTAATAAACCCTGAAAGAAACAGAAAGTAATTATCAGTATATTCCTTTTACACACTCATGTTAATGTAGTTTCAAGTTATTAGTGAAAAATTAACAGAATCAGGAAAACTGCTGTCATTAAGACCATTAACAAGACATCTATAACTAACGCTCCTCTATACGCTTTTCTCCTCCAGTGTGGAAGATATTATAGCATAACAATGACACAAATTTTGGAATTTCATTGCCAGATTTTTTAAAAAAATAGAAACAAGGACATTTATTAGCTTTTAGGGGATTACTGAACATTTAAAACTGTTATTTAAAACGATCAATGGCTACTTCATGCGACATTTTCATTTTACAAAGAAAATAAAATACTTCATGAATATACCAAAAAAATTAGCATATAACAAAGGTGGGTACCTTTTGTGCTAGAACAGCTTCACTATTTTGATTGGCAGATGTGAAATGTGTTGCTACACAAAATAAATAACTTAAGCCTCACAGAAGCTTCTAACACACCTATTTTATGGACTAAATTGGCAAAAATAAGCCAAATACGTCCTCGTAGAAATAGAACTTCTATGTTTACTATTTACAATACTGTAACAAAAGCAAGCGTGCCAATTGTGGACACTTACAAACCAAGTCTTCTATACAAAGAGATTCCCAGTGATTCAAGCAGAGGACATGCAGCACATGAACAATCCATGACACAGAAAACACAAAAGGAAAGAACTTTCCTTCTGTTGGTCCTTTTCATATTAGCAACAAAGAACATCCCTCTTTTCAAGCACATTCAAATAAAATAACCTGCCCTTGGCTGTGGCCTTGAAACAACATAGCTGTAGATTCTGTGATCCGCAGTGTTGACCTGCAAGGGCCGAGAAGGTGGTGGGTTGAAGACACTTGGGACTCCCTCTTGTTCATTTAATCGATCCTGAACAGCTGCCTACAGAAGGAGACCCACAATATATTATGCTCCTATTGCAGAAAATATTATACTATTTTGAACACAGGAGGAGGAACAACGGACATAGACCTATTGACAGCTTGCAGTCTGAAATACATCATTAAAAAGTTTAAATAAATAGTATCTTCTTTGCTAAATGTTCTTGTAATTTGAAATGCTAAGGAACAGTTAGAAACAATCAAGATGACATACATGTACATCTTCCCAGTTTCATCCCCATGAAAATAAGCTTTGAATGAATTAAACTGAAAGACAGTAAGTGGTTCGAAGCCACCTGCTCCAAGGACGAGTGAGATCTGAATCTAGGTGCCATTCCTTATCCAACACATTAACCACTTCACTGATTCCAGAACTTGAAAATTTCAGAAATCCAGCTTCTTATATATCTCAGTTTTCGATTAAAGAACCCGGTATTTTTCTAGTTCTTATAAATAAATGAGTTGTATTTGAAATTTGTACAGATATTATATGTGAATAAATTACATTTGTAATAGTCAGAGGCAGACCATGCAATTTTGGGCTGAATTTCATGCTTCTCCCTCCAATTATGAGAATTCTGCATAGTGAAACAAAGCAGAATTATGCAAAATAAAGAAAATATGCTTAACATACTTATAATATTTTATTTATTTTATTTTAATTCCATTTATATCCCGCCCTTCTCCGAAGACTCAGGGCGGCTTACAAGCTTAGCAGTAGCCTTCATTCTATGTATATGCCTGCTTATTAGGGCTTTCACACACACCCCAAGCGGCATTATTACAAAGTCAGCTTAATTGCCCCCAACAATCTGTGCAATATGTGCAATAACTTTGTTTTAATACTAAGCATATCTGATTATAAGATACTTTAAAGAAGGAACTCGTATCAATGTCTTTCACAAATCTAAGACTACAATCAGTGCAATAAGAAAGCAGAGCCAAATGGCACAATACCTCTATATTCCAGTTGTGTTGCTCCAGTGTATGACGACATTGGTCCATGGACTCTATGCCAGTCAAATCCTAAGGCCAAGAGAAGTGGGGAAACAGATGTCACAGAAGGCACATTTCCTGAATTAATTAACATTTATTTTTACTCACTTATCTTAATAATTCAGACATTAGCAAAGTATTTGCAAACTTTATCCCAACTTAACCAATAATTAAGCAATGCTGGATTCTAAACAGGGCACAAACAAACTTTACCTTTAATGCTTACCTTTATTTTTAAAAAAACCTTTTGATTCTTAAAAAACCTTGGAGAAAACCTGAATATTATTGTTTCTTAGATTACTATTAGATGGAAAAAAGCCAGCTCTCCCAAAATGAAAATAGGGTGCCTAATTGTTGAAATGCTTCGTGGTAATTTCTCTTGTACCAGTGATAATTTCAGCGGATCAGGAGTTATTCCCCCTTTGGCATCAATGTCCATCAAAACTCTTCTCTCCTTTATGTTTAGCTATATTAGTTATTCATCCTTTCTCAGATGTACTATTAAAAACTGATGATAAAAGGCAGTACACAATAGACACTAATTAGTTTATAAATACCCAATTAGATGGCAATATCTTAGCTAAGATATTACCTTTTGAGCATCAGGGATTGGTTCCGTGGAGAGAGGTTTTTCTGCAGACTGGAGGGGGTGTGATTTCATGTAGTGCCTGCATCCTGCGGATGGGTCTTTGGTTGTTTGTGTGTTGCTGGCATGTACCGGCCCGGTGCCGGTCCATGGACTGGGAGTAGGGATCCCTGGTCTAACTCAACAGTTCCCACACTTTCAGGCACCAGGGACCAGTTTTGTGGAAGACAATTTTTCCACGGATCAAGGAGAGGGGGAGCACACAACCTAGATTTCTTGCACGCGCAGTTTACAGTAGGGTACATGTTCCTAAGCTAGATGCTCGGAAGTAGACCAGAGGCGGTAAGGCTAGCACTGGGGAGTGCTGCAAAAACAGATGAAGCTTGGCCACTGTTCACCTCCAGCTATACGACCCAATTCCTAACAGGCCAATGGCCTGAATGACATTGACTGATTTTTAAAAAATTAAGAATCATATCTCATTAATACCTGGATGGGAGACTAACAGAATTTTTCAAGAGCTATAGTGTAGACTGGGAATTTGAAAAACAGCTTAGAAGAAGGCAGTGCCAAATAACTGCCATGTCGTTGCTGGGAAAATTACATAAACCCGTATATAAATTCACCACGAGTTGAATTACTCAAATAAGGCTTTATTATATTACTTCTGTAAGTAATAATTGGGTGGTAATAAATGCTAGGCAAAATGAAACGTCTTAAATCATAACTATAAAAGTTGGGTTCTTATAACACAATGAGCAAAAAACTAAATAAGCTAGCCAACCTCTCACCAAACTGGCTCTGTCATTAATATTTTCCACCACTCTTTTGCCTCAATAAGGCAATGTTCAACTGAAAGTTATTTTTCCATAGAATCAGAAAATAAGGATTGAAAGGAAACTTGGGGATCATCTGCTTCAACCCTCTGCCCCTAAAGGAATCCAAAGCTATGCATCCCTGACAAATGGTAATCCAGCCTCCCTTGTGAAAGAAAAATCTGCCTCCAACCTCTTATTCTTATGATTTCTTCCTGGATGTCCAACCAAAGGTACTTCTGAACAATTTAAAACCATCGTTCTTTCCCTACTTTCAGGAATAATTTTGAACAATCCTGCCCTGTCTTCCAGATGATGGCCCTTTGAATACTTGAAGACAGCTATTACGTATTGCTTCAGTCTTCTCCAAACTAAGTGTAGCCAATGTTTCCAATCACTCCTCCTTCTTTTCAAGACCCTTGGTCTTGGTTGTTCCTCTCAGAACATGCTGCAATTTGTCGGTGTCTAGACTTGGATGAAATATTCTGAGAGTTGTCTGACCAATGCAGAGTAGAGAGAAATGTTTCTTGATCTTGATATAATGTCCCTAATCCTAATGTTCAGCTTCTAAACCATTGAGACACCTATATATTTTTTGCATGAACTGCTCTCTAGTATGATTTGTCCACCTCTAAAACTATACTCCTGTCTTAGGGGGGGTGACTAAATGTAAAATGTTTGTCCCTGTTAGGTACAATTTCAGGCTTAGTCATCAGCTTGCAGGTCCAAAGGGACCAGAGATATTCTAAGATGGTTCTGTTTTAATTCCGTCTCATCTCTACCTGATAGTTTGTATTTTTTTAAGAATAATTGCTTTATATTTTTATCAATGATTTTTATGTATTAGTTTAATTTTACTGTTGTAAGCCACCCACATAGTGTGAGATGGGTTGCTATATAAATTTGATAAATATTAATCTTAACAATGCCCATTTTTCCAATTTGTCAACATTCTGTTGAATCTTGATATTATCCTCTAAAGGGTTTGTTATCACCTCTATCTTTCTATCACGTACATTTCTAAATATGTTCCACATGAAATATATACCACTTGACATTTTTCTCCACATTGTCATTAAGACATAATGACATACAATTATTGTGCACTATTTCTGAACCAGCTCTGTGACCATTTTTAAACTTTTTAAGTCTTCTTTACTAGAATCTTATAGGAGACTTTGCTGTAGCCAAGGCACAGGAAATGTGCACCAAATTCTCATTGTCAACTAAACAATCATTCTGTCAGCACAGTTCTTCCCCATATGTAAAAATAACACTTATTTGTCACTGCAATATGTTTGTAATTATGCTTGTTACTAGCCATTCAAATAACCAATATACAATTTGTTTAATAAGATTTTAGTATCTACCAGTCTTCAAAATGTTTTATTCCTTTTCTAAATTAAAAAAATACCTTTTTAAAAAAATTGATTTATTCTAGGTACTAGAACTGTTTACAATTTATATTTTATGAACTCACTCACTGTATATTACATATCTAATCCATAACTGAGAATTTTATACTGTTTAGAACTTATGTTCAGTATCTGGTGCTGGATAAAAAAAGCACTTTTGATTCCAAGCTACAATATAAATAAATACCCTGTATTCAGAAATGTGAGTTTGAATTTCATGATTGAACATAAATAGTAAAGCCCTGTACCCATTAATTCTTTCTCTTTTATTTATTTATTTATTTATTTATTTATTTATTAGTTTTTATAAACCGCCCTTCTCCCGAGGGACTCGGGGCGGTGTACAGAGGAAGGACGAAGTATACAGACCGAACAATAAAATAATAAGAAACACTAATGAACACAAACTGGGACCCCAATTAACGCTATCATGCCAGGCCAGCCTGCTGGAACAAAAAAGTTTTTAAGTCGCGACAGAAGGTACGGAGGTCAGGGGCCATCCGGATTTCGGTAGGTAAGGTGTTCCAGAGGGCTGGCGCACCCACTGAGAATGCCCTCCCCCTGGGGGCCACCAGCCGACATTCCTTGAGCGGTGGCACCCTGAGGAGGCCCTCTCTGTGGGAGCGCACAGGACGGTGGGGTGCTGACATCGGCAGAAGGTGCTCCCGTAGGTAGTCCGGACCCATGCCATGTAGGGCTTTGAATGTCATTGTTAGCACCTTGAACTTCACACGGAAGGCAACCGGAAGCCAGTGCAGCGCACGGAGGAGAGGTGTGATATGGGAGTATCGGGAGGCTCCCAAGAGTGTCCGTGCCGCCGCACTTTGCACCAGTTGAAGCTTCCGAGTGGATCTCAAGGGCAGCCCCATGTAGAGAGCGTTACAATAGTCCAGGCGAGATGTCACAAGGGCATGGGTGACTGTACGTAAGGAATCCAGGTCTAGATAAGGCCGTAGTTGGCGAACTAGTCGAACCCGGGAGAAGGCCCCCTTGGTCACAGCTCCAATGTGGTCTTCCAGGGAGAGCTGCGAATCTAGGAGGACACCCAGGTTGCGGGCCCTCTCAGCAGGGGGAAGTAACTTGTCCCCAATGTTAAGCAGTGGGACGTTCTGAATCTCCTGGCTTGCCGGTACGTACAGCCATTCAGTCTTGTCCGGGTTCAGTTGAAGCCTGTTTCTCCCCATCCATTCCCGGACCGCTTTCAGGCAGCGGGACATCACGTCTAGGGCATCACTGATATTGTTAGGAGTTGAGATAAAAAGCTGGGTGTCATCAGCATACTGATGGTACCCTACTCCAAAAATGCGAATGATCTCACCCAGCGGTTTCATGTAGATGTTGAACAGGAGAGGCGAGAGGACCGACCCCTGAGGGACTCCGCAAGCGAGAGGCCTCGGGGTCGACCTCTGTTATCCAGGATGACTTCCTCACACACATCACCAGTACTATATTTTCAAGTCCTTATCATTTGTCCTCTGATATTATTATTTGATATCATTATTTCTGCTTTCATACTTTTTATATGCTGATCTATTTAACAATCTCCACATCTCATATTACTATTTAAATTGTCTAGTTTACTACCACTACATGAATTTTTATATTGCAACTTCTGGAACTGCCAATGACTACCACCTCCATCATCGAAAGAATAACATTTTACCTAAGAGAAGAAAGTCACTAGGTATTTTCCCAGGAATATACTGTTCTGTCCTCAGTGGCATACTACACTTTTGAGAGAATGTACGCAAGCATATTGAAATCATTCAAGAGGAGGCCTCAGGCATTCCAGTTAGCCTGTTAAGCTGGTATTCCTGGTCTTGTTTTATCTCTTTTCAAACTTAAAATCTGTTGAAAATGTAGAAGCTCTGCAAACCAAAGGATGACCTAATCAGAATTTTACAATAACATTAGCATTTGAAGTTTTGAACAGAACCTTAATTCTCTCTCTCAATACTAAACTTATCTTACAACGCCCTCTCCGAAACAAAACAAAATCTGTAAACATCCTCCTAAATCATATACTTGATTGGACAAATGTATCTAATATTTCTTAACATTTCTAGATTCTATTGCCCTTTTCAATGTAGCCTGCCTGCTATAACTTTCTTTATTAAACAGGGTGGATTTGATTTAAATCAAGTCAATTTAAATCACAATTTAAATCAACTTGATTTAAATAACATTTGAAGAGCCACTGTCATCTCCGTCCCGCAGCGGCTCCTCCTCTGACCCGCCGTTGACTCACCGACAGTACCCTTCACTTTAACAGGATGGCTGGTGATGCCGCAGTGACACAACAAGGTAAGGGACGTGGCGGGTAGCAGGTGAGTGGAGGCCCGCTAACAGGCGCTGCCATGATGGATCTGAAATGACAGGTGCTCTTTAAATGAAAGGATTCATTCTTGCTGGTAGTTAGAATCACTTGTGCGGCAGGCTGAGGCAAAGAGGCAGTCCTGGGACCAGCGAAATCTGGGGGCTGGACAGGGGACAGATTGTATCTCCCTTCAGTGTGGAAGGGACTGCCACTCTCAAATTGGCCTTTTTAGCCACATCAGATCCTGCTTTAGTACCTCTTTCCAGAGCACGATATCATAGTCTCTCGAGACTGAAAGATGCCAATGATTATTTGCAAACAAAATGAAGGTTTCCTATTTAGAATAATAAGCTGTCAGGTTATTATCAGCAATATCAGAATCGATTTTCAGTTAATAGGTTAATCACACATACTGAGTTTCCCTGAAAATTAGACCTACAATGACAATAAGACCTACCCTGATTTTTTGGGGGGTGGGCCGAATATAAACCCTACCCCCCCAAATAAGCCCTAATTAGGACCCTGGCCATTCCATCCTACCTCGCTGCTGCAATGGGGCAGGAGAACACATGGCAGCCCCGTTTCCTGCCATTTCTCCTCCTGGAGCTGTTGTAGTGTTTCACGCATCACCACCCAGCTCCTCTCTCTTCCCAAAAGCACTTCTTCACTAACCTGCTTTCCAGCCCTGGCGTATTTTTCTCCTGCTGCAGGGAAACGGGGCTGCCATTTTCAGAATGAAGAAGGGAGACGTCGGGTGAAGCAGAGTGGCAAGCAAGTGCTCTTCTCTGCTCTGCATCGCTGCACAGAGCCGCTCCCCTCCCTGTTCTTCATTCTCTCCAATGGCAGTGACGGAGGGCTGGTGGAAGGAGGGGGCAGGGGAGGCTTGCGCTGCACGGTCACGGGAGGGTAGGTGGAGGAGGCTGCCGCCAGGTAGATGATCTGTGGGGCAAGTGCAAAGAAAGCCCCTCCAGCGGCACACAGCAGCAGTGGAGCCTTTCGCTGTCATTCCCCCCTGGCTCTGAAACAGCGGAGGGGGACCGGGTCTACCCTATCCTCTGTAGCATAACAGTCCAGCTCGGGAGGGGAAAAGTCACTGAGCAAGGAGTGGCCTGGCTGGTGGGGCCCTGAAGTAAACAGGTGCAGGGCGCATGGGGCAGCTCCACCCTCCCCCACCTGGTTGTGGTGGCAGCAGCGCGATGTGCTGCATGGCCTAAGTGGGTTGGCAGCCATGCGGGAACCTGCTGGACGGGGCTGTTTGTGCCACCACTGCAAAGCAGTCACAAAAAATATAAGGTAAAGTAAAGGTAAAGGTTCCCCCGCAGATGCGTGATAGTCGTTTGCAACTCTAGGGGCTGGTGCTCATCTCCGTTTCAAAGCCGAAGAGCCAGCGCTTGTCCAAGGACGTCTCCGTGGTCATCTGGCCGGCATGACTAGACGTCAAAGGCGCACGGAACGCTGTTACCTTCCCACCGTAGTGGTCCCTATTTTTCTACTTGCATTTTTACATGCTTTCAAACTGCTAGGTTGGCAGAAGCTGGGACGAGTAACAGGCGCTCACTCTGTTACGTGGCACTCGGGATTCGACCCGCCAAACTGCCGACCATCTGATCGACAAGCTCAGCGTCCTAACCTACTGAGCCATCCCCCCAAAATAAGGCCTAATGCTCTTTTAGAGGCAAAAATAATATAAAACCGGGTTTTACTTTCGGGGAAACACGATAGTTTGAGAACTACTCAAATTCTTTTATTCAATTAAAACATTTAGAGCCTGGTACAGATGCATTTTTCTTCAAAGAATCATACACTTTGTAGTGTACATAGATTTGCAAAACAATGGAATAAAAGAATATTCCTGAATTTTATGATTTATCTCATGGTTACTGTGAAATTGTGTAAATGCATCAATGCAGTGCATGTTATCTCACTTGCAAAGCTTGGATTCATTGAATAAGTTTACCAAAATGCAAATATTGCAGAATATACAGATCTTGCTACATAACTAAGCTCCATTTCATGCTGAATAAACTAAAATACTAATGTATCTTAAATAGAAAACTATAGATTTTTACTCAAAAAGCATTTTATTAAAATAAATTTGATAAAAATAAAAAAATCCAATTTAAATAAAAAATCTGATTATTTTTATTTTTTAAAATTAATCATAATTATCCACCCTGTTATACTAGATGAGAGAGTATAGCAGCCTTATGTGAGAGAACTAACAACATCACACATCAGCATTTTTATATAGGTTTCAACATCACAAGGAGAGATTTTAGCTGCATGCACTTTTTAGCTAAAACTAAATTTCCGATATCCTCTCTCTTGACTTGGTACCATAATGCAATAGTCACAAACAACTGAATAAAAATTTTCTGATAAAATTACCACTACAATGAATTGGAGCATTCAAATACCCTATAATTATGATGAAACTAAACATCCTAAGTAATGTCAATTATTATGTAGATGTCTCTGTGAAAGTATGGAAATATAATTTCTTTGATGTTGGGAAGAAAATTAATGTACATTGCACCCAGTGTTATAATCCAGAAACTGGTTAAGATTTGTATAATGGAATATTTTCCTCACAAACTGACAAAAAGCATTCAAGATACTCAGCAGTATCAGCCAGAGATTTCTCTTATTTTCTATCATTTAAATAAGATAAAATGAAATGGAAGCTATCTTCCTATCTGGAATTCTTGGAATGAATGGATAAATAAATAATAAATTGATGGATCCTGGTGCTCTCTGAGCTTATTTATAAACATTTCATTACCCAAACTAGGTAATATCATCAGTGCTAGCAAGGAGTGGAATTTGCTCTTAATTTATATTCTAATGGCTTGCCCTGTCAGTGTTGGTGGGAGTAGTCTTGGTGGGAAATGTTGGGATTCTTTTTGGGGGGCCGGGTGTGTGTGTGAGCTGTTACTGATGGCTTGTTTGGCAGTTCTTTGATTGGGGTATTGTTCACTTTTTGATTGCTGGTCTGATATTAATCTTGGTGTTAAACTATACATGGTGTTGATTGCTGGTGGGGAGGTGTTTTGGCCTTTTTCTCCCTTTTTGGCTTGCTGGTTGTCTCTTTTGCACAGTATGTAGATGTTGCTTATGTCTACATGTCTGTTGATGAATGATTTGATAGAGCGCAAGGCTTCTAGGAATTCTCTACCATTTTTGAACTTGGCTTGCTCTAGGACAGACACACTTTCCCAGTTGAAACTACAGTTAAATGTGTCCATATGTTGTTAAAGACTTTTCATCAACTATCACTCATTCTGGAACAACTGCTTTTTAGGCTACGATAACTGATAAGATTTTACCAAATTATCCAATACTGTGTACTTCAACTTTAGAATACAGGTAGTCCTCAACTTACAACCACAACTGAGCCCAAAATTTATCTTGTTAAATGAGAAATTTGTTAAGTGAATTTTGCCCTATTTTACTTTCCTTGCCATATTTGTTAAGTGAATCACTGCAGTTGTTAAATTAGTAACATGGTTGTTAAGTGAATCTGGTTTCCCCATTGACTTTGCATGTCAGAAGGTAGCAAAAGGAGATCACATGACCCCAGGACACTACAAGCGTCATAAATGTGAGTCAGTTGTCAAGTATCTCAATGTAAATCATGTGACCATGGGGATACTACAGGAGTCATAAGTATGAAAAATGGCCATAAGTCACTTTTTTCAGGGCCGTTGTAACTTTGGTCACTAAACGAACTGTTGAGGACAACCTATAATTTTGTTTTAGATGGTCAGATTTATTGAGCATTTACATCTCCAATGATAAGTATTCTTGTGAAACATAGTCCATAAAGATACATTTTGCATTTTCTTGGTCCACTAAGAAATAAATTTTCACTCAAGAGCGCAGATGAACAAATCTTAGCTTAACTCACTAATGTTATAAATACAATACCAGTTGTGGATTATTTTAATCAAACACCCCAGAAATGCCAAAAGATTGGCAGTAGGCTATTTTTACACACTTCAGCTTTCATTCATTTCTCCCATTTTTCTTATTAGACAAGGAAAGCATTAGAAAAATAGTAATACAGTATTACATTACTAAAAAGGTAAAGGTAAAGGTTCCCCCACACATGCGTGCTAGTCGTTTCCGACATTACTACTGTGCCATAAAGTTGCCTGTTTCTATAGTAAAGGAGAACAAAAAGCATAGCACTAAGAGAAGAAAGGATGAACTTTCTATCTCTATTAAATCCAATTTTACTAAAATCCAAGCATACTATCAAACCAAAGTTAACATTTTTTTATAATTTTAAGGGAGATTCAAACACATTTTAAAGTGTTCAGTTGGATCAGACTGTCCTTCAGACACGTTTTAAGAGGGTCAGTTTCTCAATACTTAATACAACTGTAGAAACTGTACATCTTATAGTGTATCTAATCCAATTGGTGCCTGTCATTTAGATATGTTGGTATATATTGAAAGAAGGCATCTATCACAGGTTGGAAAAAATAACCCTAAATATTCTGGCTAATAAACTGGCTACATTTTTTTTTCTTCTTCCCCACCCCAACTTAATAGCTAAATTCTTTTTAGCAAAATATTTAAGAATAAACCTGTCCAAATATAAGCATAAGTTCTAATTTAGTTCTGCATCTTCTCCCCACCCCCATTTTGGGGTCCTTTCAGACCACCTTTAGATATATCACCAGTTCCTGATGGCACTCTTTTTTATAGTAATAAGAAACAAAGCAGATTACGTAACTGTGAAGTTGCTGTACCTATTTTACCTATTGCTCTCTTTCATTCCCACCAAAAATATAAAAGGGCCAAATTTTAATTGCCCTCAAATGCGAGCTTTTTAAAATAATACCATGAGAATCCTGTATATTTTTGTTTCTTGAATACTATTATTACTACTACTGGGTCTTCACATATATGTATAAAAATCTGCCATTAGTTTTCACACCCTTTAGATTCTTATACCTGTAACTATACTAAATATGTCATGTGATGGTGCAGAATTAAATAGGTTACTGTGCTGAAGCTTGATTTACATTTGTAGTGGAATCTGGCATTGAATCTAGGGGTGTGGGGGGGGGAAGGGTCTCTCACAAGGAGCTAAGAGGGAAATCAGCCTTGTGTCCTTGGTATGCAGAAAGAGGACCAGGAGGGATCCTCTCTTAATCTTCACAATTCCCAAAGGTGCTTTTCAAAAGCCAACTGCACTTGCTTAGGTTTTTTTCCTTGAAAATGTTTCACTTCTCAAGAAGCTTCTTCAGCTCTGACTGAATGGTGGGGAAGGATTTATATTCTTTGCAATCATCTGGTTGTTAGTTCTCTGAAGGTTGATTGTCAGCTCTCTGAGGAGTCCACTTGAAGCCACTTGGGGGTTTACCTATATTCTCAAGGTCACCTGATCAGAGTGCAAATGGGTGTGGACCCTTTTTGGGACTGCTGAGAGGACTATGTTGCAGACAGGATATATAGGTAGTACCATTTTCAAGGAAAATCATTTTTAAGGGGAAAAAACTAAGAAATTTCAGTTCCCTTTGAAAAGCACCTTTGGGACAATCATGACCTGGATGATCAAGCATCTCCATAAACATTTATCCTTCGTAAGATTTATTCTATAGGATAGTTATGCAGAGTGTGCTTTAATATGCCAAAGATTCTTGCCTATGGGAAAACAGCTGTAAAGAAAATACCCTGAGCAATTCATTGTGTTGTTCTTTGTGCCTGACAATATTCTCCCTTTATTTTTAGAACATTTTACTTCAAAAAATAGTGTGCACACTGTAAATTAATTTCTACAAAAAATTATGAAGCTCAGAAAATAGAATATAATTGATTTTGGCAGCCCAAGTTACAGATGGATATGATGGTAAAAGGTTATGAGTAAAATTTATCTTAGTGAAGCAAAATTTTCAAGTTAACTAAAAGCACCCTGATTTATTAAAATACCAGGGAAGGAGGGGAGTCTGGTTTGGTGGCAGAAGTGCCTCAGATAGGAAGTCCATACAGAAATTGGTAAGGACAGCCGAGAAGATCATAGGAAGCTCCCTTCCTGGTATTCAAGATGTTGCTTATAAGCGCTATGTGCTTAGAACTCAAAGCATTTTGAGAGACCCCACATACCCACTTTATGGTCTGTTTTCCCCTCTGGTAGGTTGTTAAGTATTTTTAGCAGGACTACCAGATTCTGTAATAGCTTTGTTCCCTATGCCATCCGTCTGGTAAGCTCACAAGATTTTTTTTCTCACCATGCACATGTATACATAATCCATACCAGACTGTGTTGTTTCTCTGTGTCAATATGTGGGTATATGCATAATTCTGTATTTATTTATGTCATAGTTATGTAGTGTATATTGGAGGTGGTGACCCTGTGAGAGCTGTATGCAATGAAATTTCATTTTAATGTATGTCAATTAGTGTACATTCACAATGACAATAAAATTATTCTATTCTTCTATGTTAATCTATAGCAGCCAAAAATCAGAATGAGTTTGGTAGTTCCTTTTCAAATTAAACACATTAATAAAACATGTTTATGTGAACTACAGCTCAGCTACAACTACAACTATGGTTCATAAAAAGTTATGGTCTCGTCCCAGTGACTGATTCAGATTGGTTCCTGTGTGAAAGATTATGTCTATTATTAAAATATATTAGTCTGAAAAGATGCTACCAGACTCTTTCTAATTTTTAACCAGGTATCACAAAATCTTTTAAAAATCACCATGTTCTCTTCAACAGATACAACAAACAAACAAAAAATCAATTTGCCATCAAATTTCTTCTTAAAATAACCATAAGAACCTAGCATGCATGGCTTTATCAATTCTGCCTGCAGCACATTAAGCAATCAGGACAGTGTAACAGTAGCTAATAAAATTAGGGCTACGTAAAATGCATAGGGACGACACAATTCTATCATTTTGGAACATTACCAGTATTAAGTATGATTTATAGCAGTGATTGTGTAGCCTCTATTTGATATAACAATCAAAATCTTAACATAAGTATTTAGCTTTCCTCAATCTTTCACTAACCACATGTACTGTATCTGCTAATTCCAAAAACATGGATGAAAGCAATGCTGGCTAGGTGTTCTCAGAACTACAACCTCAACTGACAAATTGGGAAAAGCTAATGTACAGAATTATGCAAAATGTATTTTCTTTTCTGTTCAACATTAAGTGTAATAGAAATTGATAACGAAAGAAGACCAGACACCTTAATGCCCAAATTCCAATTTAGGACAACACATCTATTAAACTAATTACAATGCATAACTTTGTTTGTAATTACTGGTTACAAAACAATACACAGACCTTTGAATTATAAATAATCCAATAGGCCAAATACTTAAAAATGTTAGGAAAAGAACAGCTAGGGTTGAAATTGGATATCTATATAATCAGTGGTATTATGGAATAACAAAAGATAGGTAACGCTCAGCTTCTTCTTTTATGGGCCAATGTGGAAATATTTTCAAGGCAGTTGAGATGGTAGGGCTTAGAATAAACACTGTCCCATAAGACCTATCCAAATCCCTCACAATGGTGGGTGGATTTTTAAAGTCATATCATTTTTTTAAATATTTCAATTGTAAATATTCCATGTTATATTTGTTTCTTTTTCATAAACCAAGAATAATAGAACAAAAGTTGCATATGCAGGGAAAAACAACAATCCTGTTCTCACTGTAGTCATATTGGAAACTGCTGTGAAAACCAAAAGAAACTGAAGGAGGCAGAGACAGACCTGACTTAATAGGCCTTCCCACATTTATCATAAAAGCTAAATATAAGGCAGTTATAAATTGTAATGCATGTAACAATGCCATACTCTGAATTTAAAAAGCGTGACTTTATAGGAATGATCTATAGTTTTTAAGGTTATGTATTTAAGATATATACGCCATCAATTAAAACTAATTAGGAATTCTCAAGGGTTGCCAACTTTTCTACAAGTTGTTGCCAAAACTGTCCAGGGTGATATCCTTCCAAATATGCTTATGGTGTAGTAAACACAAAAACCTTATTCTCTTTACTTGCTCTACAATGATTTCTGTGTACTGTATAGCTCAGTGTCCTAGAACAAGATAGAATATAGGAGTAAATGCTACACATTTGTACATTTGGTTAGGAGGAATCCATTTAATTCACTACAGCTTATTCTAAAGTAAATATTCATAATGCTGGGCTCCATGACAACTTATCATTTAGGGTTGTCCGATCAACCAGCCTGGAATGGACTGGAGTTTTCTTCTAACATACCAGCGCATTGACTCACTTCCTGTTGTCTTTAATCAGCCTACCGTGCGATGGATGCTACTATTAACGAATTTCGAAGGCAACGTATAAATAAGTAGATTTCAAGTAAGCTCCGAGTTTCTATTACAGATTCTCCTCCCGCCCGCAATTTCCTTTTTTAAAAAAGAAGCCGTTCGTTTTACGCAGAGCCTCCGGCAGAAACCACACACGCAGGCAGAAGCCTTCACCGAGGTCTCCTAAGTCGAGGAGAAAAACTGCCTTTTTCCAAGCACTACCGTCCCATACAGCCGTCCCCACCGCACATGGTCCCGCTGCCATCCCAACGCCAGCAGCAGCGAATGGCCAAGTTGCTCCCGCTTTTCCCTGCACGCTAGAAAACCCCGACGGACAAATTAGATGGGGCTCGTCGGCCTACTTCCATTCACCCAAGTCCACCCACCCGCCGTGCCCCGGGCCAGCACCTGGAACTGAAGGAGCTTCTCAGTTTGGTCCGCCGACAACTCCCGCTCGTCCGATGCCGCCATTTTGCCGCCGCCTCTGACCCGCAGCTGCGTCACTCTACGGATATGACGCAACAATTCGAACCTTCCGTTTACGCTCTACCCGTACGTGTCACCATAGAGAATAGAGCTAGCTTTCGGAATCTTATTACAATTCTATGTGTGAGAAACGGGGACCTTTTTGGGTTTTTTTGCTAAACGATGGCAAAAAAAAGAAGATATCCCGCATTTTATTTTAATAATGATTAGTTAGTAGTATATTACCTATGAAATCAACGGAAATAATCTTTTCATTCGTCTTAATTTGGTTGAATGCACAGTTTTCAGCACATAACCAGCTGGAGAGCTTTAGCGGGTAGACTTACCAATGACGTCTCGACGTGTAACCCATAATTAACACTGCAGGTTAGAAGTGGAACTTAGGCTAGCTTAGATTCGAGACAAAACGCCAAACTATAAAACGATTCCGAGATTGAAGTCTACGATCACACCGATAGATCATATTAGCGAGCGTCCCGCACAGCTTCCGGTTTTATTTATGAGCAGCATCTTATCCTCTTGAGAATTTAGAGTGACACGTGTTATGCGAATGAATGGAGCCTAAGATATGCTTGCGTGTATTTCTGTGCTGAGGCGGTACTCAGTTTAGTTACATTTTTATTGGACACTGAAGTATGCTTTCTTTTGAATAGCTACCGCTCTGTCTAGGAATGATGGGAATTGGAATCCAACAGCAAATGGACCGTGTGCCTATATGAATTGTCCGCTGACAATATAATTTCAGGTGATCGTCGTTATAATCCTATTAAAAAGCGCTAGGAAATCACTGGGAATAGATCTACTTAGGAACGCGCGCTACAAGACACTAAAACCAAACTTTGTGCTTCAGTTTCCGGGAGTTTTTTTTTTAACTTTACTGGCCTCTAGAGCACGAAGATTTAGCCTGCAGCTGAAACAGTATTCAGAAACAATTTCACTATTCAAGTTAGAAGGAAATGGTATTAGAATATTAAAATTTGAGTGCAATGCCTATTAAGCAACATCAACAAAAGCGTATAAGAAAAATATACTAAGCCAAGTCTGAACTGTTCTGATTTTTCCACTGAAAAGGTGTGTTACGCAGTATTAATCAAACACCAGCCATCTATTGTAAGGGAAGGAAGATGAATCATGCCATTGAAGCTTTGATTATAAGCTGCAGTAAATTCACACCTGGGTAGGAGCATTTCCAAATGAAAGAAAGATGAGTTGTCATGTATCCCTCCCCTTCCTCTTATCTTCAATAAGAATTAAGTGTGACACTTTGTTCTTCTTTTACATACAATATTTGCAAGGGTGCTTATTTCCATTTGGGAACAACCAAAAAATGGATGTCCAATGATTGGTTTATTTCAAAGAGACTGACTGTATAGCAATGATAGGGAAGAAGAATTCAGCACAGGCAATCTGAATCTGAAGGCAAAATCAGAGAAGAAATCCAATATCTTACAAAACCTCTTCTTTTGCTCTTCCTTTGCTGGGGATGGATCTTTAATATGCGTCTGACTAGCTGATACAGTGCTGTGCATTGGTTGAACTCATCCAATATGATTTGGTTCAGTGCCTTATGCAAACCTAGAACATCTGGTTCAATAAACTAGAAGTTTACTGTGTCACTTAAACATCTTCATCTAAGCTACTTTATCCTGTTATGGAAGGAGAGAACTGGGGAAGGGAATTTTGGAGGGATGAATCAGAAGCCAGTGCATGAGTGTTTCTTCCCTTCAAGGGAGCAGTGTGATTTCTAGGCAAGATAGGTGGGAATTATAGAAAATTAGGGGAATTGTGATAGCACTCTGTCTCTTTTAATAATAGCTGTATATGAATAGAAACCAAAGAAAGAAGAGAGAGACAGATGTCTCTTATCCATGATCCTTTCAAATTATACAGTAAATTCTCACAGCAAAAAATGTGGAAACAAGTGTTAGAAAGGTATAGAAGAGTTTTCCTAGGTTTATGTTTGAACCAGAGACCAGGATATAACTGCATTGAAGTACAGATTGGTTTATAGTAAGTGCTGGAGGTAAAGACAGTCATAAAGAAGGGAGGGATTACTGTATAATCCCTCTTTATATATTTTTTCAAATTACAGTATACATGTGATTTTGGTAGCACAATCATTTGATTGCATATAGTATGCAATGCACCTAGTGAGATTGGTGAGGCCACAAGTATGATGAGGCAGGACTATAAAGCCTGAAGCTTTGAAAGAACAAAGAGATAATATTTCATGAACATAATTACTTTCTAGGGAGTCACTTTGCTTTTGCTTTCCCAGAACTCTGCTGGTTTCTCAGTATCTTTTCCCAGCTTATCAGCATTCCATGACCTTCTAAATGTTTTATGGCTGAGTTGACAGTTTTATTCCCTGAGAAAAGGTTAAGGCTTTTGGCTCATCCCATATTTGTCCTTCAGGAAGAAATGAATGAATGAGGATATTGGCAATATGGCCAAGTTAGCACATTACTAAAAAAAAACCAAAAAAACTATCCCTCAAATTGAAACTGTGTGACTTTTTGAAAAAAATCATTAAACATATAGAATCCCCATTATCTATTGATGTGTTTTAAAGCTGCAATCTGATGCCTACTTACTTCAATTTCATAGAATTTCTGTTAGACTAAGTCCATACAAAATTACAAAGGTAATAAATACTTCAGGGGTTTTTAACTAGAGATAATTAATCTGTGTTTTACATTTCCCTGAATATGGATTCTAAATTAAGGTTAAGGTTCCATTTGCTGAATTGCAGCTTTGTTCAGCTATGTTGGACGACATTTTTCATAAAATTCAAATTATTAGGAGGATATATTGCATAGTCTGTTGACTAGAGGTAACTAAGAAATATATTGAGACATAAGCTTTCATAAATAAAACACTATATCAGGTATGCAAGATAATTCTCTGTAGAATCATAGATATGTTTCAGCAATGTGGTTCATGATACATTACAGAGAACAGACTCATTAGTGTATTCATTGGGACCATATTCAGTCATAACAAGCTTGTTTGTAGCTTAATGCAATGCAGAAACCAAGGCAATTATGATTAATTAGTAAACTAAGAATAGTTTGCATACACTATTCTGGGATAATGTACTGTATGAATCCAGTTAATATGGTTTATAAAGCATGATTTAATAGCTTAAAGTTTGCAAAGCATGGTTTAGTATATTGTGTGCTCATATCATACATACATGCATAAAAGTCTATCAGTGAATAAACTGACCCTCTATTTTTTAATCAAAATACCATGAAAACCACACCACTTATGGACCTGCAATTTTGGTTAAAAATCCCTGCTTATCCATGGATGGGCTTATATCTGAGCATACATGGGAAAGATGGGTATTTTTAAAAGTATTACTGTATATATTCATGGATAAGCCCAACCCAATTTTGAAGGAGTATTTTGGCACCTAAATTTTTGGTATATCTGTGAGAATGTACAGTGCTTGTATAAACTGGCATATTTATTCTTATTCTTAGCCTTTCCTCTGTTGAGGTAAAATAATAGCCAACCATCCTTCAGCAAGCAGGAAACTATACTAGCATGAAATATCTTGCTTGCATTGGTGATTCCAATCATATCTCAACTCGAGTCAACAACACTGACTCACTGAATGGTCTGTCCTGATTTTTCATGTGTAGCTCCTGATAAAGTTGATTCTGCCAGCTCTGCTGTCCCCTACATCTTTTCCACATATCTACTTGGTGGGAAAAACATCCATCAATCATGACACTGTAGCAGGATTGGGGCACCTTTGGCTCCTGCACCTTGTCATTTCCCTGTGCCCCAGCTGTGACATCCCAAGTTGAATATATATTTTTTAAATAATAAATTGGAATCACAAAGAGAGTTCAATCATAAGCAGTCTCTTTATTTTTAATCTCTATATCTTTCCTTTGCTTTCTAAAGACCACAAATGCCATCTTCTGGATTCTCATGGGTGCTGATCCAGAGGTGATGAGATGGGATGAGATAGTCTCTATTTCATTGTTGCAGCCTTGCACTAAATTGACAAGGAGCATAGTGTTAAAACATCCACTGCAATCTGACACTGTTGCACAATTCTGACAGATGACTGGCCAGCAGTGCTATATTGAGCTCTCTAGAGAGAGCTGATCAGGGCTGAGTGAGACAGTGCTTGACCACTAAATACTGCTTTGATCTCACCCTCCCACTCATTGTTCACCTGATTTGGTTAGACAGGTGGTGCCATCAGCTTAGGGGGGGAAACATTATTTTAACATACAGCAATACAACTAAGACTTAAACTGGCTTATTTGTAGGTTATGGGAACATTTTTTTAAAAAAAGGTTATGGCTGCATATGTTTAGATGCCAGGAGAAAAGAGACAAGGAAAGCAGGCACGCAAGCAAGCAAGTAGAACTTTTCAAGCAGCTGACTTTAAAAAGATTGTACACTGCTGTTTTATTCTCTGGCTTGGCATCACCAAAGCAGCAACAGAGTCCGTCCTTTGTAGAGAGCACCTCTTCGGAGAGTATCACGATGCTGTTGAATTTTGGGATGCGACAATATTCCCAACAATAGGATGGACGTTCATCCTCCCACGCCACAGCTCCAGGGAGCGGCAATTCAGAGCTGATGCTGAAGGAAATCCAGGGCGGTCGCTGCTTCCCTCTAATGGCTCCGGAATGCGCTAGCAGCTTGGCGGGTGAGGTCACCTCCTTTCGCCGCGTCAGTCTCCTCCCGCAGGCGCCGCAGTGACAGCTGAGCCGGCGGTTCCTGGTCGCCCACTGCTCGGCTGGCCGGCTCCCGGTGCGTCTCTCGGCCGCCGAGGTTGCGGGCGCTGCTCGACGTGCCCATTCCGGAGGAAGGCGGGCTTTGAGAGCTGCGGGAAAGGGCCGTCATGGCGGATGACTTCGGCTTCTTCTCCTCCTCGGAAAGCGGAGCAGCCGAGGCCGCCGAAGAGGACCCGGCCGCTGCCTTCCTGGCTCAGCAGGAGAACGAGATTGCGGGCATCGAGAACGACGAGGGCATCAGCTGCGCCGAAGGAGCCGCGAGGGGCAGCCCGGAGGCCGCCGGGGAGCCTCGGGGTGAGCGCGCAGGGCGAGGGGGAGGCGGGCGAGCGGGCGGGCGGCTCCTTCACACGTGGCCTGCCCGGGTACGGCGCCGCGGGACCGATGGGGCGGCATGTCGGGAAAATGGGGTCTTTCCGGAAGGGCGCACATCATCAGTCATCAGCCATTTCGGTGGCTGCCTAGCCTCAGCCTGCCAGGGAAAGCCAGCAAAAACTGAAGAGTCGCGTGCTGAGGCCGCATCCAAGCCAGCAAGTCCAGTGGGTGATGGGAATTGTACTCTTAAATACATCTTTCCGAACAGGTTGCCTCTGGTGCATTCTTGCCAGTCTTTCTAGAAGGCGACTTTTGTTCTTAAGTTGTGAAAACAAGCCTCAGCCACAGGATGTTGTTGCTGGGAGTTAGGACCAGTCCTACTCCCCCTTAGCTCAGTCGACCTCAGAGGGTTGTTGTGAGAAGAAATAAGAGGAAGGGACACTGCATGCACTATCCTGAGCTCCTAATTTAAAGGTAGGATGTAAAGTTTTGAGGCTCCACAATAGTGACTTCTATAGCTGCGCCATAAATCGCAACTGGGATTATGCCTTTGTATTAAGCTATCCAGTCGCCTGATTTTGTGTTGACTTCGTGCCAAAGCAGTTAGGGCTCTCCTGTGAACTGTTTGAACTAACTATGGCTTAGCACAAACAAAATACATATGAGATTACTCTGAATCTCTGCTCTGTGGAACTAGCTGATTTTTCACCCTCCCCCTTTGGAGCCAGCTCTGCGTCAGGCACCAGCTATGGGTTGGGTTTCTCAGAAGAGGCAAACACACCTTTGACTCTTCAGTGCAGCCTTAGATAACCACAGAAGGAAAAGAGAAACAAGCTTAGTCGGTAATGTAGGCCTTGCAGGAGCCACCGAGAACACTGTAAGATCCATCAGGAGCCCTGTTTTTGTAAGTAATGCTTTCTTTGGCTAAGACAAGAACAGATAGCATTTGGCCCAAGCACTGGTTTGGGGAAAATTGCTGCAGAAAGAAGAGGTGACAATTAGAAGTTGATGTATCATAGGCATTTTGATGTTCTTGTTTAGTTTTTGGGAGGAGGCTTCACAAAGGTTGCCAGACCAGATCTGGGTGCAGCCCAATATTCAAAATGTGGGTAATATCAGGGGAAAGAAAGTGACAGAAAGATGTTTCGCAACCCCCAAATACTATTTTTCATTGATAGCTGAATTCATCTAAAGCTCTGTGTTTTTACACTGTCATGCTTTCCTACTAGTTGGGACATCTGAAAGTTTAGCAGACAGACTTTTCTGTACATTGCCAAAACAAAGCTGCACTGGTTAATTTCTGTATGTCCTACTGCTGCTGGAAGTGCAGATTCAGAGCAAGTAAACAGGTCTGTTCTTGCTTCTCCCTATGGCAGCTGTCAGGAAACCTATCTGGTTTTCCAGCAAGAAATTTAAGCTGTATGGATGCTATAGAGATCCACCTTTATTTTTTTTTCTTGTTCATTTACATTTTCAGAGTGGAGAGCATATAGTTTTGTCTGGGTCTCACGTTGGAGACTTTGGACTTCCCCACTAAGTGGAGGTGGTATATAGCTTTTTCTTGTAAATTGTGATGTTTGCTACTTACTGCTAGGATACAAGTTGTTTCATTCTATACAAGAAAAAAACTCTTTAGTCACAGCTTCTCTTTCCATACTTTATCTGGTCCTTTCAAACCGATGCAGGAGAGGAGCCCAGAATCCCAGGAACTGTTTAAACTGTTGCTAAGGATTTCTTAGCACCATACAGACCTAGGGCTACTGTATTGGACTTAGTCTGCCAAAATCCAGATAGCTGCTAGATGTAAGAGATTGTTTTATCTCTTCGTTGTCTAGTGGTCAGCCAGATATTTTTGAAGCCCATATCTTATGGCTATATCCAGGTCATATTCAGTAATTTCTCCTCTGGATTGATTATTATTACTGAGTCCAATATTATGGCCATATGTACATAAATCTATATTTTTATCTATGACAGTTTTTTATTTCTTAGGGTTTTCCCTGAAAGCGTACGGTCTGCTTTTTTTCAGATCAGTCAAGTGTTGACCCATTAATTGTGACAGAAATTGTCCGACTGGCTTGCTGCCCAAGCCCGACATGATGAACTGAGAGAGAATGACTGGCTCAAAGTCACCCAGCCAGCTTTCATGCCTGAGGCTGGATCAGAACTCAGTTTCCTAGTTTCTTCCCTAATGACTTAATTACTAGACCAAACTGGCTTTTTTTAATCAATAAGGTAAAGTTCCAGGATCCTGGAATCCATTTGAGCTGAGTAGCTATTAAATTCACATAAAAAAACTATTTTTAAAGAAAGTCAGGATGCATGACTTATTTTTATTTTAGTTGCCCATTGTAAAAGATAAGTTAAGCAATAGTGTGGTCTTATGGTAACCTATGTGCTTTATAACGATGTATGGGTTAAATTCCATGTTTCCCCCAAAATAAGACCCGGTCTTATATTTTTTTGCCTCAAAAAGGCACTAGGTCTTATTTTGGGGGGGATGTCTTACCTTAGGACCGCCGCAGTAAGGCCTCCCACACACTGATACTTGTCGCCCTGCGCTTGACTTCTTCAGTGGCCACTTGCCGCCACTTGCGGCCAGACACCATGTGGCACATTGTGCCAGTGCCTCGGGTTGCGGCAGGACGGCGTATGATGTTTCACGCCTGTGCTGCCAGTTGCAGGTGATGCTTCAGGCCGTTTGCAGGAGGCTGCATGGTGATTTGGGCCCATTGCTGCTGCTCATCGCAGGATGCTGCACGGAGTTTTGGGTCATTGTCAGTCGTGGCAAGATGCTACACAGCGCTTTGGGCCATTTGCAGGAGGCCACATGGTGCTTCAGGCCATTGCCGCTGGTTGCAGCAGGACACCATGTGGCGCTTCGGGCCATTTGCAGGAGGCTGCATGGTGCTTCAATGGCAATGGCCTGAAACTCCATGCAACATCCTGCCGTGACTGGCGGCAATGGCCCAAAGCACCACATGGGCTCCTACTGCGACCAGTGGCAGTGGCCTGAAGCACCATGTGGCCTCTGGCTGCAAGGAGCGACAAAAAGCCTGAAGCGCCGCGTGGCATCCTGCTGTGACTGGCAGCACCGTCATGAAGCACCATGAGGCCTCCTGCAAACGGCCCAAAGCACCGTGCAGCCTCCTGCTGTGAGGAGCAGCAACAGCCCGAAACTCCACATGGCATCCTGCTGTGACCAGGGAACAGTGTGACAAGCCACTTAGCGTGACAAGTGTTGGTGTGTAGGAGGCCTGCTTGCGGCGGTCCTACTGGTAAGGTGAGTGGGTGTGGGGTGCGTGGGGCAGCTCCATCCCCTTACCCCCACCCTATATTGATTTTTAGGCATGTACCTCACCCCAAAACTAGGGGTTATTTTCAGGGTAGAGCTTATATTAGGCCCACCCCAAAAAATTAAGCTAGGATTTATTTTTGGGTAGGTCTTTCAGGGAAACACGGTTCTAGCCAAACGCAACAATTATTATACTGTATGTCTAATAAAGTGTTGTTTAAAACATAGTTTAGTATGATATATAATCCTAGTTTGGTAAAATGGAGCTTCAGAAATAAAGTTATCTCATAGATACCAAATGTCACATATTAAAAAAAATCACTTGAATATTGGAAATTCAAGGTAAGCTCAAGAATCTGTAGCATTTGCCAGCATCAGGACAGGATAAATTTCTGTGCTCTTCAAACTAAATTTAATTTATTGAATTTATATACCGCCCTTTCCCGAAGGACTCAGGGCGGTTTACAGGGTATAATTCTTAAAACATTAATACAAAAATTAAGACCAATTTAAAAAAGATTAAACTAAGTCCCTGCAACATGTAAAACCCCAGTTAAAACCCCAATTAAAACTCAGCCTGAGCCGGAAAGCTTGAAGAGCCAGGTCTTCAGGTCTCGGCAGAATGATCGAAGGTCGGGGGCAGTCCTAAGCTCCGTAGGCAGCTGGTTCCAGAGGGCGGGTGCCCCCACAGAGAAGGCCCTCCCCCTGGGTGTCATCCGCCGGCATCCGCCGGCATAAAGAATGGGGGGTGGGGTGGAGGATAAATATTTCCTTCCACTACAGTCTAGGAGTAGATTAATCATATCTAGAGCTTGATCACTTTCAGATTTTTAATATTCGTTTCAATGTCAGACTACATAGCTGTTTCTTAGGTATGGATTATGGGCATTTTAATCCAAAATATCTAGAGGGCAGTAAATTGTTCTAATGAGCTATACAGTATAAAATGTCACTGTCTACCCTTTTACCATTTTATGATCCCAACAGAAAAATGTCTGTGTGAGAAAATGGATGAGTGCAAAACAGAATATGCAGTGCATGAATCCAGCTATTGGGGCAGATAATTTTTGATTCATGACAGGATTATATTGAACCAAATCGCTTCTGCTTATTTAACACAATTGTAAAATAAACTATGGACTATTAAATGCATAGACAACAATAATCCTATATACAGTTTAGATATGGTGAATTTTACAAATCAGTAGCCCCAGAGTACCAGAGCAAACTGCAGATGAATATTAAACCATTTTTAGTTAGCCAAACATGATGTCTACAACCTGATATGAGATGAAATTATAGTTAAAATGCTTTAATCATAATTTGTATTCATGATTTCTGATACATTTATTCATCTCTTATATGGCTAATTTTCCATTCTGGCTTTTAGACATAGAAATGGATGGCTATAACATTTAATAATTTATTCCATATGTTTCTATACCACTTCAGATGTACAATGCTAAGTGGCTTATTGCATAAGTCATATGCAGCATCTCTGCTGCCTCATCTCATTTTTTTAACCACGACAGATATGGATAGAAGTGAAATGAAGACATAAATGTGGCAAGGGAGACTCAACCTTCTTCTATCCTAAACTCAATAGCCTTACTACTTGGGCCATTATTCTTTGTAGCATGAAAAACTACAAATCAAATATATTCATTCTTTTCCTTGACTTGAAAGTCTGAAAATATCTCAGAAAAAGGCAATGGCAAACCACAGTTACATTACCACCAAAAAACCTTACATGGATGTGACTATGAAGATACCAAAATTCTCACTTTGCAGGAGATTTTTTTTCTTTAACAAATTGTTTCCCCCCCCTTCTTTTAATACTCTCCCAGATTTTTGATCTCAGCTCTATTGGAGGCCCATATCACCTTTTACAGGTCTTATGTGTTCCTATTCCTTAGCTAAATAGCTTTATCCCCCATCTAGCCAAACAGGGAAATACTTTTCAAAATAAAGTCTGATGCTGGTCTGTCTTTTGCAGGTTAAACTTTGCAAGTAACTGGTGGCTGAATGTTTTCTCTTACACTTGAATGTTGAATAATACTTTAATATTTTCCCTTTGTTGCAGTTAATTTTGAAAACACAGGAGGAACTACTGTGAACGGTGATGTGTTTCAGGTGAGAGTCTGAACTGACTGTAAATCATATATCAACTATGTTCTGTTTCAAATAAAGATGTGAATGCTGATCCCTCTTGAAACAGCCAGAATAAACACAAATGAAATAGGTATTTTCAAATAACTTTAGTCACATGCTTCCAATGTCAATAACACATGGTTACAGCACTGATCCATCCGGAATGCAAGGTTGAAATTTGAAACCCATCTCATTAGGTGAAAACATGATGATCGTTCCATCCTGTGCAAAGCTACATGATGAAGATGGAGCGTGATATCCCTAGCCATGCCAGGGATTCATTCACCCAGAGCGATTGAACGAAAGACAAAGGCAGGAAGTCCTACCATAAAACTTAAAACTCCACCCACTTAACTAAGTAAGCATGGTATTCACTAAACAGTTAGACTACAATTCCCATAAGGCATCTCTTGAGGAAATAACATTTAACCCTGTGAATGCTACATGTTCTTACATACATTGCTGCTAAAAAGGCTGTATTAACCCTATAAATGCTGAACACACTAACACTGTTCTTAATTCCTAAACTAGATATAAAATGGAGCAGCTGTAAATATACTGGTCCAGCACAAACTTTCATAAGTTGATATAATGTACAGAAGAATAGCTGTAATCCAACCTTAGACCAGTCCCACACTTACTCGCACTGATTATGTTACCTGGTCTGATAATGAAACGTCTGCAAGCAACCAAGATCAGAGAGTGCCAAGAACTCTGCAGTTCACCTCTGAGCTACAGATATTCTCTTCTATAAGCATCCCCTTACCCTAGATATTGGTGACTACCATTTCCATAGTTCCTTTTCATTGGTTGTGCTGATAAGGGCTGATAAAAATTAAAGCCACAAAAATGGTGCTTATCCATGTTCCAATCAGTCCTCTACAGTAAGAGCTTATAAACATTTCTTCTAAAACCAACCAGAAGATTTGAAGGCACTGACATTATTGAGGGAGATGATTATGATTGTAAGGAGAGAATGACTTAGACGGAGATAGCTGTGAAGTTGAACATCCAATTAAACATAGACATGGAAGTATAGAAAGGACAGCGCTGACATGGATAGCTTTTTTGTACCTTGTAGGTGAGTCAGACCTCTGCTTCCATTTTTTTCAACAGATATGACCCTTGCTAACTGGTCTGGAAGAGGCTAGATTGGAAAAGACAGTAACATTCTACCAGATCCAAAAGCCAAAAAAAGGCATTGTTCCTTTTGCTTTAGGTTTGTACTGAGGGAAGCATGAATCAGTCCAATTATGTGTATGTTTATTTAGCACTAAATCCATTTTAATTTTGTGGGACTAACTTCCAGTAAATTGAACTGCTACATTACTCTCCTTCCGATATAAAATTTGAAAATTCCAGTGCAATAATTCTGTCTTTCAGTTAAATCAAGCACTTCACAAATATAAACAAACTAGCATTGTTTCTTTATTTTGGATGAAAGAATGTTGACCTGAAAATTGCAGGCATATCCTTATATTATTAATTCCAACCTTCACCCGGAAAGCATTTTTCTGTGTGGTTTTTATCTACTTTCCCCCTCTATCGTGGAATAATGTAAATACTCGAAAAAGACAATAGTTTCTTTGAGGCAGTGCTCTGACTGTACTAAATAATCTGCATACCAAGATAATGATTATCGAATAGCAACTTTGTGCCTTTTTACATTGTAGAGGAACCCTGTTATGTTACTAGAATCGAACAGTACACTTCTCTTTTTTTTTTTTCAAGCAAAATCCTTTATCTTCCTCGCTTTTCTGTATTAATCCTGCACTTATAGTGCAGTGTGTGGGGGAAATCATTTAAAAGAGTTACTAAGGCGGATCAGAGGCATAACTGTTCATGGGATACCATTCTACAGCAGGACATATGACAGCCTCTTGTCTTCCTGAGATCAGTGGGAAAGGCAGTTGGCTATTACTGGAACTTTTGGCTTCTTCTTGGCGTGATTTAGAGTCACATAATTATAGTTTGATTTATGTAATTATATTGGCAACAGTAGATCATTTCTGAAAAACCTTGCTGAGAAAACTGCAGGGACGTGTCCAGGAAGCCTCCAAGAATTGGGCATGATTCAACTGAAGAAAAAAAATATATAGAAACTTTAGCTTACTCAGGGTTGAGTTGGCATGTGTTCAACCCTATAAGTAGCAGTATTATAGAAACAGTTTTCTAAGTGCACATGCTCCTTTCTTTTTCTCTTGCTCCTGTCTCTTAAACAACCACCTTCCCCATACCTTTTTTGGACTGAGCAATCTGCCTCCCACTCTCCTCCAGAGAAGGCAACTCCAGATGACAATTTATTATTGTAACCTACCTAATCCAGGGATGCGGTGGCTCAGTGGTTAGGATGCTGAGCTTGTCGATCAGAAGGTCGGCAGTTTGGCGGGTCGAATCCCGAGTGCCGTGTAACAGAGTGAGCGCCTGTTACTCGTCCCAGCTTCTGCCAACCTAGCAGTTCGAAAGCACGTAAAAAATGCAAGTAGAAAAATAGGGACCACTACGGTGGGAAGGTAACAGCGTTCCGTGCGCCTTTGGCGTCTAGTCATGCCGGCCACATGACCACGGAGATGTCCTCGGACAAGCGCTGGCTCTTCGGCTTTGAAACGGAGATGAGCACCGGCCCCTAGAGTCGGAAACGACTAGCACGCATGTGCGGGGGAACCTTTACCTTTACCTTTTACCTAATCCAACTTGAAGCTGTAGGAAGGTGAACCTGATCTAGCCCAACCTGAAGCAGTAGATCCAGAATCAGCATTCCTATCTGCAGTGTATACAACTCAGTTCTCTTTTATTTTGGAAGGTGCAATAAGAGGTACAGAAGAAAACTAGCTAGCCTTTTGGATGATTCTAGATAAGTTGGAAAGTTTGTTCATAGGATCATTTTGTTTATGTAAAAACAAGCTACAGCACAGGTTTCTGGAAATAACTGCAGGAACCTGATGCTGGACCCAGCATTTTAAAAATTATGGTCTACAAACAGACTCTGTATTGAGGGGTTCCTCTTAATTTTGCAGTTGATTTATTTAATTGCTACTATTATTGTCCTTTACATGAAGATGACCACCTTTAGCATTTCCCTTGTGATTTCAGCCTTAGCTTGTGAAAATGGTTCTTACCATGACAACAGTTGACACAAATGGCAGTTTTAAAACTCAACTGAAATCAACACCTGGTCAGAGAAGATTGCAGCAAGACATTGGCCCTTTAAAGATTGTGACATCATAAGAATTGTATCACAACGGCTGTCTTACAGCTATTACCCCTTAGAATTTCAGGAATTCACCTGAAGCACAGATATGAAAATCATGTTGGCAGTGAATGACAAGGCAAGTTCATTAAGAGAAGGCAGGTACATGGCTGATGGAGATGTTCATGAATCAGCTTAAATGTGTAACTTTGAAAAGTATCTGCTTTTATAAGACTGCAGCTAATTGCGCTAGTTTCTGCATGAGGGAACCCTCAGAGTGTCCTCATATTCTCAGTTTTCTATATCACATTCTTTGAATTAACTTTGGAGGAAAATACTGGATTATGCTTAAACAAACCCCCAATCTGTTAGGATTAGGATTTGCCTATAATCTTATGCAAAACTTTTTGACAGGATTGGAGACTCCTATGTTCTGCTTCCTAATCATTCCTTGTTGGGGGAGACCAACATTTCATCCAGTTTCTTTTGTCCCAAGGAATCCAACGGACCTACAGATTCCTATGCAGCCATTGCCAGAGCTGACCGATTGACACAGGAGCCTGAGAGCCTTCGCAAATGGCGAGAGGAACAGAAAAAGAGACTGCAGGAGTTGGGTAGGGATAAAAACATTTGCTCAGAAGTTGAGCTGGAGTTCAAATATAATTATACTCATGTAAATTATATTTTAAATTGTATTTTAAAATTGTATTGCGTATGGGAGTTGCATGTATAAGGAGAATTTTTGTAGAGCAGGAGAGAAGATGGTGGAGAAGAGATTGAACCAGCAGAAAAAAACTTAAAGAATGCAAAAAATGCTGCTGGGATTTGTTTAGAAAAGGGTTTGTGATACAAAAAGAAAGTATAAACTGGGCAGCAGAATTGAAGAGGGCTCCCAGATTAGGAGAATAGAGAAAATGAATGTAAGTATAATCAGGAAGGGGGAAGAGAAATAAAGATAACACTGTAGAATAAGAAATAATGAGGACTTGTGGTTTGCCATGGACGCCTGGGAGACGAGCTCCGTCTCCCCCGTCCAGTTTCGGATCGCTGGGGGACCCTGAAAAGGGTTGAAAGTTGCCCCGTAGAGGCGACCAGCAAGGAGGGGCCATTGCGGGAGAGCTGCAACTCCCACTAGAGTCAGCAAATCCCTCCAAACCGGCGGATGAAAGGCCAACTATAGAGATATGGTCTGCCACAAGGCTGAAGACAGCCGAAGTCACAGCTACTATCTGGCATCTTTAAAGCAGCATGGAAGAGACTGAGTGAGATCTAACCCTCTTGCATACTAATTACTTATTTACCTGCATAAGCTGCTAAAGTATTTTTCCCCCTGTGATGAGGGAAGGGGGATTTTAGCTCTCCCTCCAGAAATAGTGGCGATCAACTACCCAGGGGAGTTTAAAATGTTGAAAAAATGCTAAGAACCTAATTGGAACTCTATTTCCTAAAATTGGTGGATTATAAGATTTTTAATTTTCTATTTTTACTGTTCCCTGATTTTTATTCCTATTTTTACTGAAGAATTGGGGGGTTTTTCCCTTTAAAATAAAAGATTTTTTTTTAAAAGATCAAAATAACTCTAGAGTGTCATCTGCTGGCTGAATTTGAGATTGTAACCTGTTATTGTCTAAGAGGGATTTGTTGACAGCTTAGAAAAGAGATAACATATATTTAACCTTGAAACACCACCTGGAAGAAATTCAGCTCTGTTTTTCACTTAGTGGACTTTCTGATTGTAAGTTTTCGGTTTTAATATACTATAATGGAAGAAAAACAGGAATGGACTTTTCCTACAGAGGAAGAACAGCAACAAACTTTTTGTATCCTAAAAGCGATTATCCTAACTCTCCTCACAGCTGGAGATGAAATAAGAAGCTGCAGGAAAAAACAAGAAAGCAGCCTGGACATTCAAACTCAAGCTGTGATTTCAACTAAAGAATCATCTCTACAGAGGTCTACAGAAAAAGTGGAACAATTAAATGCTACGACAAAAGATTCAACTATTCAACAAATACAGATAATGGAAGATACAGAAAAGAAATTGATAATAGAGAAAAAGGAAAGGACTTTTCTTATAAATCAGAAGGAATTTGAAGATTTAAAAGAAAAACAGATGAAAAAGAAGATAAATACTTCAGGACAGATCAGCTAGTCCTCTTTAAAAAATGGCAAGTGGATGGTCTTTTCAACGCCAAACAATAGCTGCAACAACACAAGGAGATCTGCTTGATGAGTTTAAAAGCAAAGACACGGAAGATGATTTGGCAAAGAGAAAAAGCTAGAATAAGACTGAAAAGAAATGGGGTTTTGATTTACACATAAGATTTAAAGTAGAATATATACAAATGGATAAAATATGTACTCTGAACATAAAACATTGTAATGGTGTGAGATAAAGAAAATTTTGGTTATGCAAAATTCAGAAGTACAAATATCAAAATAAGAATTTTATATTGTTTTATTAATTTATGAAGGTAGATGATAAGAACCTATATATTAGATGTGTAACTTCAATACTAGATTTTGTGAGGAATGGAAATAAAGGAATTGTGGATAATTAAAAATCTGGAAAAAATAAATGTTAAATTTAAATATTAAGGGACAATTAAAATTGGGAAAGGCTTATTAGGTCACTGATGGGTTAAAAGATTGAATGTTAAAACAAGATTTGAATATAAGATATTGTAATGAGCTGAGACAAAGAAAAAATTTGGTTAAATTAAACTTAGAAGTACAAATACTAAGAATTAAATTTGAATATTGGTTTGTGGTATAAACGTTAAGTTATAAAAAGAAAAAATAAGAAATAATGAGATATGTTATGTCAAGTTTTACTTCTAGCATCAGCTGAATAAATGCATCAGTGTGATGATGTAGCTAATAAGCATTCTTTTTCTGCTTCCTAACTACTGTAGTATTTTTGGTTTTTGTTCTATAAATTTCATGTGTATGTCAGGCTATACCTTTGTCATTCATGTTGTTGTTGTTAGTTGCGAAGTCGTGTCCGACCCATCGCGACCCTATGGACAATGTTCCTCCAGGCCCTCCTGTCCTCCGCCATCCTCTGGAGTCCATTTAAGCTCACGCCTACTGCTTCAATGACTCCATCCAGCCACCTCATTCTCTGTCGTCCCCTTCTTCTATTGCCCTCAATCTTTCCCAGCATTAGGCTCTTCTCCAGTGAGTCCTTCCTTCTCATTAGGTGGCCAAAGTATTTTGAGTTTTAGCTTCAGGATCTGGCCTTCTAAAGAGCAGTCAGGGTTGATCTCCTCTAGGACTGACCAGTTTGATCGCCTTGCAGTCCAAGGAACTCGCAGGAGTCTTCTCCAGCACCATAGTTCAAAGGCTTCAATTCTTTGGCGCTCAGCCTTTCTTATGGTCCAACTTTCACTGCCATACATTGCAACTGGAAAGACCATAGCCTTGACTATACGCACTTTTGTTGACAGGGTGATGTCTCTGCTTTTTAGTGTGCTGTCTAGATTTGCCATGGCTTTCCTCCCGAGGAGCAAGCGTCTTTTAATTTCTTGACTACAGTCCCCATCTGCAGTGATCTTGGAGCCCAGGAAAATAAAATCTGTCACTACCTCCATTTCTTCCCCATCTATTTGCCAGGAATTGAGAGGGCCAGATGCCATGATCTTGGTTTTCTTAATGTTTAGTTTCAACCCAAGTTTTGCACTCTCCTTCTTTACCCGCAACAAGAGGCTCTTTAGTTCTTCTTCACTTTCTGCCATTAGAGTGGTATCATCTGCATATCTTAGGTTGTTGATGTTTCTTCCGGCAATCTTAATTCCAACTTTTGATTCATCTAGCCCTGCCTTTCTCATGATGTGCTCTGCATATAAGTTAAATAGGCAAGGCGACAGTATACAGCCTTGCCGGACTCCTTTCCCAATTTTGAACCAATCAGTGGTTCCGTGTCCAGTTCTCACTGTTGCTTCTTGGCCCGCATATAGATTTCTCAAGAGACAAATAAGATGGTCTGGTATGCCCATCTCTTTAAGGACTTGCCACAGTTTGTTATGATCCACACAATCAAAGGCTTTAGCATAGTCAATGAAGCAGAAGTAGATGTTTTTCTGGAACTCTCTAGCTTTCTCCATGATCCAGCGTATGTTAGCAATTCGATCTCTAGTTCCTCTGCCTCTTCGAAATCCTGCCTGTACTTCTGGTAGTTCTCGATCCACATACTGCTGGAGTCTAGCTTGTAGAATTTTAAGCATAACTTTACTAGCATGAGAAATGAGTGCAATGGTGCGATAGTTTGAACATTCTTTGGCACTGCCTTTCTTTGGAATTGGAATGTAAACTGATCTTTTCCAATCCTGTGGCCACTGTTGAGTTTTCCAAATTTGCTGGCAAATTGAGTGTAGCACTTTTACTGCATCATCTTTTAAGATTTTGAATAGCTCAGCTGGAATACTGTCACCTCCACTAGCTTTGTTGTTGCTCAGCTTTTCTAAGGCCCACTTCACTTCACATTCTAGGATGTCTGGCTCGAGGTCAGTGACCACCTCATTGTGATTATCAGGGACGTTAAGCTCATTCTTGTATAGTTCTTCTGTGTAATTTTGCCACCTCTTCTTAATCTCTTCTGCCTCTGTTAGGTCCCTGCCATTTTGGTCCTTTATCATGCCCATTTTTGCATGAAACGTTCCTTTCATCTCTCCAATTTTCTTGAAAAGATTTCTGGTCCTCCCTATTCTATTGTTTTCTTCTATTTCTTTGCATTGTTCATTTAAGAAGGCATTCTTATCTCTTCTAGCTATTCTTTGGAATTCTGCATTTAATTGGGCATATCTTTCTTTTTCTCCCTTGCCTTTCGCTTCCCTCCTTTCCTCAGCTATTTGCAAAGCTTCCTCAGACAGTCATTTTGCTTTCTTGCATTTCATTTTCTTTGGGATGGTTTTGGTTGCTACCTGTTGTACAATGTCGCGAACCTCTGTCCATAGTTCTTCAGGCACTCTGTCTATCAGATCTAATTCCTTAAATCTATTTGTCACCTCTACTGTATATTCAACAGGGATATGATTTAATTCATACCTGACTGGCCTAGCGCTTTTCCCTACTTTCTTTAATTTAAGCCTAAACTTTGCAACAAGAAGCTCATGGTCTGAGCCACAGTCAGCTCCTGGTCTTGTTTTTACTGACTGTATAGAGCTTCTCCATCTTTGGCTGCAGAGCATATAGTCAATCTGATTTCTGTGTTGACCATCTGGTGATGTCCATGTGTAAAGCCGTCTCTTGGGTTGTTGGAAAAGAGTGTTTGCTATGACCATCGTATTCTCTTGACAAAATTCTATCAGCCTGTGCCCTGCTTCATTTTGTACTCCAAGGCCAAACTTGCCTGTTATTCCAGTTATCTTTTGGCTTCCTACCTTAGCATTCCAATCCCCCATGATGATAATGACATCATTTCTGGGTGTTAGTTCTATAAGGTGCTGTAGGGCTTCATAGAACCGGTCAATTTCATCCTCTTCAGCACTGGTGGTTGGGGCATAGACTTGTACTACTGTGATATTGAATGGTTTGCCTTGGATTCGAACTGAGATCATTCTGTCATTTTGAGGATTGTATCCCAGTATTGCTTTTCCTACTCTTTTATTGACTATGAAGGCTACTCCATTTCTTCTGAGGGATTCTTGCCCGCAGTAGTATACCTGATGGTCATCTGAATTAAATTCACCCATTCCTGTCCATTTTAGTTCGCTGATACCTAAGATGTCAATGTTTAGTCTTGTCATCTCTTGTTTGACCACGTCCAGCTTTCCTTGATTCATGGATCTTACATTCCAGGTTCCTATGGAGAAAAAATCTTTACAGCATCGGACTTTCCTTTCACCACCAAACAGCTGAGCGTCCTTTCGGCTTTGGCCCAGTCGCTTCATTCTTTCTGGCGCTACTAGTACTAGCCCTCTGCTCTTCCCCAGTAGCATATTGGACGCCTTCCGACCTGAGGGGCTCATCTTCCAGCGTCATATCGTTTTGCCTTTTGGTACTGTCCATAGGGTTTTCATGGCAAAGATACTGGAGTGGTTTGCCATTTCCTTCTCCAGTGGATCACGTTTTGTCAGAACTCTGCTATGACCTGTCCGTCTTGGGTGGCCCTGCACGGCATAGCTCATAGCTTCATTGAATTACGCAAGCCCCTTCGCCACGACAAGGCAGTAATCCATGAAGGGGCAGTAATCCATGAAGCTTCCTATAAATGGAGACTAATATCTTTCTCTTAACCTGAGAACTTTACAGTTCTTTATGAAAATATCTATCCAGGGTATCTCTCTTTTGCTGGGGATAATGGAGATGTCATTCAATACACCCGGATCGTGCCAGGCTAGATTTAGGCTAGTTAACTTGCTAAGACCCTTAGGAATTTCCTTTCTATCTTTCACGATATGTTTTTCTTGGTTTTAGATGCTGCTTCTAAAGTATTAGAACAGGAATGGCGTGAAAAGGCTAAGAAGGACTTGGAAGAATGGAACATAAGGCAGAATGAACAAATGGAGAGGAACCAGGCCAATAACAGGTACAGCTAGGAAAAGAGTTTCTTTACTTGTTTATATCTGGATCTGCAACAGGTGAAAGGGCATCCTACTGGATGTAAATTTTAATTGAATTAAACATTTGTTGGTTATGTAAATAAGGTAATCTTGGGAGGGTTAATTCTAGTTCTTAGAAGCTAGCTGTCTCTACACCAGGTCTGTTACTGTGGGGGCATTATGACAAGCAGTTTACTTCTATAAAATATTCTCATTTTCTTTCCTATACATTTGATTAATGAACCTCTAACTCCCTGAGCTACTAATGCTTTCAATTAGCATCTAGTTCTGCCTCTTCCTCTTTTAAGGGTATTACTAATCTATGTTTCTCTCTTTAACTCTTTGCTTCCATTCTGCTCTGCCTTTTCTCCTGTTACTGGACCCTGCCACAGGATTGCTGACAAAGCCTTTTACCAGCAGCCAGATGCAGATGTGATTGGCTATGTGTATGTCTCTCTTGCTCATTTTTCAGGGGGTGGGGGTAATTTTTCTCAATGGGACCATGCATGCGGAGCTCCAGTGTGTGCTTTTTGCCTCAATGTTTCTTAAGAGCAAAAATAGGCCCAGAATTGCCTCAGTTCCTTCTTCTCATACTTCACTGTGGTGTGAAGAATAGTTATTGTAACTATGTAGTTTTCTGACTCCAATCTTGCTGTAATATTTTTTACTTTCCACTTTCTATCATCCATAATTAGGAGATATATATATATATTTTTATATATATATATATATGGATCTTTGGTCATTCGGGTTTTTCCCTGCGTAGAATTGAAGGTGTAGGATTATTATATATAATTATATTATATATAATTATAATTTTTGGTTAAGCAGAAAGGTAAGGCATAAATTGATGGAGTAGTTGGGAATATAAAAGCTTATATATATAGTAGAGGAGTGATGGAGCAGTCTATGAAGTGAAGCAGCAAAATGGCAAAGGTATATTCTCTTATGCCACAGATTTCTTATGAAGAAATACCTACTAGTATTTTGAAGGGCCTTAAAGACCTGGCTTTTGGGCCAAGTCTTTGGAGAGGAAAATGGATATCCCCTCCTTCCTTTCTGTTCCCCTCTTTAGTTGACTTTCTTGCTATTTCTGTGTCTTTTGATAGTTTTTTTAAAAAATGTTTTAACAATTGTAAACTGCTCAGAGTCAGTGGGAGTTGGGGGAGCATTTAACTTAAATAAATTGCTATTATTATATTATTATAAGGCTTATGATGATTTATAATTGCTTCAAGGCATGTCATATAAGCATCTCTTACATAGGCCTACATTGTAATTACTTTTCTATTTGTTTTTGTGCAGTACCAGATACTAGTCTGGCAATGTTCCTCATATTGCAGAATCTAAGAGATGCTGCTTAAATACTGTATATCAAACAGTTCGTGAATCCTATATTGTATGCTCCTACTGTCCTTCCAATAAGTTGCAGTGCTTCTTTTAAATAATCATTCTAGTTTCAGGTTTGTCCACGCAATTCATTTCAGGGTGTACATATTTTTGCTCCTAACCCCGGTTTCAAGTATGAGGTGTATATCTTTGCCATCTCTGTTGTTACTCATACATATATTTATTGTTTTCCCCTCTTATTTATTTTTTCTTGTTTACTTTCTTGTTGAGATAGCAGAAAACCTAGAGTACTTGTCAGGCCTGTGATCATGATTATCCATGTGCTAATAATAAACTGCATTTAGCTCGTAGTGTATATCTATACACCCAGATGATAAGGCTGTCAGAATAATAATAATAATAATAATAATAATAATAATAATAATAATTATTATTATTATTATTATTATTATTATTATTATTATTATTATTATTATTTTATTTATATACCGCCCTTCTCCCAAAGGACTCAAAGGGTGGTGAACAGGGCAGACATATAAAAAATACAAAAATACAAAAGTTAAAAAGAATTAAACATATGCCCAACTGAAAACAGTAAATACATATATTAAAAATGACAATAAAAACCCAACCCATCCCCCATCAGGCCAGGCCGGCTTGTTCAAATAAGTGTGTCTTCAGATCGCGACGGAAGGAGCGAAGGTCGGGCGCCATCCGGAGCTCAACTGGCAACCGATTCAATAGCTCCGGGGCGCCCACAGAGAAGGACCTCCCCCTGGGGGCCACCAATCAACATTCTCTGATCGGTGGCACCCTGAGGTGGCCCTCTGTGGGAGCGCACAGGGCGGAGGGAAGTTGATGCCAGCAGCAGGTGCTCCCTAAGGTACTCCGGACCCATGCCATGTAGGGCCTTAAACACCATTACCATGCCTTTACATGGTGGTCAGTGTTGCAAAATATGTTAGTCAGAATATTCCTTAAAAGAAGGAAAATCAGTTCTGGGAAATCCTTTTTGTTACAGATCTCAATGGCTGTGTTCACCTAACAGATCGAATCACAAACCAACCAAATTTAATCTGTTGTGTGATACAAGTCAGGCCTGTCTAATTAATTTATATTGAGCATACTGTGTGAATGCAGAAAATGTGGTTAGTTTGATACCTTACAGTTCAGTTAAACAGTAGTGAACGTTTTATGCCAATCCAGACCTTATCTGGAGGCAAACATTCTTGCAATTCTTTTCTGGCCTGACAGTGTCTTCTCTTGCCTTCTCCAGAGCCTCAGAGGAAGCCTTCCTAAAGGAGTCCAAGGAAGAGACGACTGGCACTGAATGGGAGAAAGTAGCCCAACTCTGTGACTTCAATCCCAAGAGCAGCAAGCAGTCCAAGGATGTCTCACGCATGCGCTCGGTGTTGATCTCCCTCAAACAGATCCCTCTGGCCCGCTAGCCTAGCTGAAAAGAGGCTGAGGCTGGAGTGAGGGTACTTGGTGGCTCTTTTGCCAGCCAGTTTAGCACCACCACCACCACCACCGCAGGCTTAGAAGGCCACCAACATGGGGAACAAACAAAAGCATCCCGCCCCTGCCTCTTTCTCTCTTCTCAGTGTGTTCCTGCCCCTTCGATTGGGTGGCTGCCTGTATCCCTCCCCTTGAATTTACTTTGCTTAAAGGGTGCACTGACATCTTTTTACACATATTTATTAATGGTGTGGTCCTTGGGCAACTTCTCTCTTCCCTGCTGCCTTCAAGAAAAGTCACATTCAGTATTGGGTCATTCAGTTTCTCACTCCCCCAGTATTGCCTCTATCTTCTCCTCTCAGACCTGGCTGGTTTAATAGGTTAAAAGCTTCATTCCTCTCTCCAGTCATTTGTACTCAACCTGGGGGGGGGAGATGGGGGGGCAGTGCTAAAACTGAGCTTAGGCCTGGGCACAAAATTCTAGTCCCAGTTCTGTTGCTGTTCTTTTTTTTAACCTGAGTGATGAGCATGATTCTCAGGAATGGCCAGCCATTAGAAGATTGGGACTTGATTGTGTTTCCCACTCGTGCTGGACGTTGCAGGCACAGTCAGATTGAAGAGACCTCTTAAAAAATGAGTGCTTCAAGAGGAAATGTGCAGAAGAGAGAGAGAGAATGGACAACTGAAGTAATAATAGATGTGTGTGCTACATTTTTAATGGCAAACCTAAAAATGAGATTTGTATGAATCTGAAAGCTACAATCCAACCTGAAACCACTGCACAAAGAATTGCTTGCACTGAAGAGAATGCTAGTTCTCTTTTTGAGATAATCTTTAGGCTTAGTTGATGTCAAGGAAGAATATACAAGATATACAAGCAGATTCCTTCGCTTTCACTCCTCTCTTCAAAGGTTATTCCATATTTGCTTAAGGATACACTAAATGTATAGCTACAATGTAGAGTTAAACTGGATGTTATTAAAAGGTACCTTTGGATCTTTTCCACTGAGATAGCTGTAGATTTAAACAAACAGAAGCCAATTCTTCTGGTTTTGCTCACATAACTAATACACTCTGCTAAATACTATGTTTTATGTTCACATTTTCTTGGCATTTAGTGCCATAACATACAGTGATACTTACTCCCCTGTAAATATGTTTAAGGTTTCAGATATAGATATGCCACTATTGTTCCAGAAGACACTTGCCCTTTCAGTTTTTAGGGGCTTTGCATCAGCAACTCATGTTCTTGCTACTATGATGTTTTCCATTCCAGATACCTAGAGGAAGTTTTGTATCAGCAGCAATGTCAGACGATGAAAGTTTTTCCTACTCTTCCGTTCCATACTACTAGCTCAGATCTGCAATCTCTTTTGCTGTAATTAAAAAAGAACCAACGATTCTAATTTCCCTTTGGGTGTACATTTTACTAGAAGGGGGGGGGCTTGGCTCCTTTCGTGAAGATTTCTCACTTGCACGTACCAATAGAAATACAAAAATTCATAAGTGTAAGACTGTAAGATTAGTTTTTGAAAATGTGGTTTTAGAAAGACTGGGCATGTTACTTCACCTTAGCTGTTGTGTAGCAGGATTGAAATACCTTCATGAGAATACAGCATATGCAGTTATGTAATGTTCACTGCATAAGGTAGCATAGGTTTGCATATGCATTTTACTTGTAAAAAGTCCCAATGGAGTAAATTCAACGTGTGATTTTTACATAGTAAAACATTTTCAAAATCCACAATACATTGAAATTACTAGCCCAGGGAAGACATCTTTTTTCTCTAATTTGATAACTTCGGTATTTTTCAGAAAGTGGTATGATAAAAATAATCCTTTGAAGATCTGACAATGTTCCCCAAAGGGGTTTGGGGGGGAGGGCATATCATTTGGAGGTAGTACTATCAGAGGTTGCTTGTGCTTTTTGTTACTCATCAGCTGAAAATAAGTTGGGCTGAAACTTACTCAGCACAAAGCATTGTATGGCTTTTGTAGCAAGTCTTTCCCTTGCACAGCCTTGGGCTTGTATTCTGTGAGTCCAAGATGTCATTTCAAATGAAAAGCTCATAGGAATTCTATGACATATATCCCTTTTGGAACATGGGAGCGAAGAGAAGAAATTTGGAGGAAATTGAATGCTTTCACAAGCTTTCTTTTGAAAGTTGTTTACTGAATATCATATCAGAAGCCAATGACTTCACATTCAGGTATATGTGACAAAGATGGCAAGGCTACCAAAGGGAATGGAGGGACAATTGCAAATAAAGGATAATGTTTCGCCCCATCATTGACTATTGAGAAATTTATAGCCAAGTGCCCTTAGTGGCAATCACAGTCTGATTGGCCATTTCAGCTTACAAAAATTAAAACTTCTTTCTCAATTTTCTGTGACATCGCTAAACCATCAGCTGCTGCTAGAATCACAGAGTAAAATCACAGAATGCTCTTTTTATGATTCTTTAACTGAAAAAGTAATCTAATAGACATCTAGCAAAATATTTTTTTCAAAATTTGTTAATACATGATCATTAGGATTCATGTATGAAGAAATCTTAATATTTTGTTTCCTGCAAAGTATTTTGAACCAAAGGTTAAAAAAGCTATGCACTTCAAAACAAAGTATTATAAAAACACTTAAATTTGTAGGTGTGAGAACCCAACTATATAATTTCTTAATTTTTCAAAAAAGATACATCAAGATCTTCCCACATAAAGGCTCATAGTTTTCTAAATCCTGCAAACCAGTTCTCACACCAGTCAGAATTAAAAAATCAGGATATTTTAGAATTCTTTCCATGATTATATGATTACACAAATGATGCAAATTTATGCAAATGATTTAAATTCTATTTTAGTGGATTTAACAGCTATCCCTCCCTCATAGTTTTCCGGTGCATAATTTATATACATAAGCCTTAGGGTAAGTACAGTTTTGAGCATATAAAAAGAAAGGTTCATTTGACTTCTTATGAGCTATGCAGATATGCCTATATAATTTTCTTGACAGCAGTACAAAAGTTTTGCTGTTGCCTTTTTTTGGGATGCCTTTCAATTTCCTAGTCTAGATTGGGATGATTTGGTGGCTGTGCATCCAGATTAGTTGCTTTAAGTTTCTGAGGTCAGCCAAGTTTGGCTAAATTCTGCCATGTGCAGCATATAAATCCTCAAAACCCAGGCATTGTGACAAGATTTTAAAATAATGGGCTGCTGTGCTTCAAATCCTATAAGCTACTTCTGCCTTATATTTAGTAGCACCTTCTCCTGCATACTACCACTTAGGTGTTAATATGAAACCCAAGATACAGAACAGCTTCTGCAAAAGTGTTTGTCATTATCAAGCAAATATTACCAGAAAGGAAGAAAGGAATCCAGTATCCTAGACCTAGGTCAGGGGTAGGCAACCTCGGCTCTTTTATGACTCATGGACTTCAACTCCCTGAATTCCTGAGCTAGCCAGGAATTCTGGAAGTTGAAGTCCATGAGTCATAAAAGAGCCGAGGTTGCCTACCCCTGACCTAGGGTATGAGCTATTTGGCTTAAATTCTCAAACATTCATGTTTTATGCCTCTAAATGGGCAACAAGATCAGCGTCATAACTTTTCCTTCTCTTTTTTAGTCATACTAATAGCCACTATTTGCATAAACCATTTTTTCAATATGACAAGCTATAGTTCACACAGTTGCCTGTTCATTAATACATGGATCAAACTAACCCTATATATAGACCCATAGCCTTTACTTCTGAATAGGCATTTACTGTAGCTGTATATTGGTTGAATGCGACTGGCCCAGCATAGATTATGTTACTTCTATGTAATAATTGCCCAATAAAGCCAACTCATACATGGTGAACAATTATGCTGCCAGTAGTATATTGTGTGACTCAATGAGAGCAAAGTTCATGTAATATAGAATACTGAACTCTTAATTGCAGGAACCCACCAAAGAATTTAAAGTCATTATAAACATCAATTAGCTAATCTTTCCAGTGCTGCTATCTCCCTGGAAGTGTAACCTAGCCTCTTTATTCATTTAACCCTACTCCTTTTAGCCTTGCCTAAGATTTCAGAACCATACTGGATATCGGCTCTATTCTACATGCATACCTCTGTATTGTTTAAATACAATACAGCTGGCTCAGGAATTCTGGGAGTTGAAGTTCACGAGTCATAAAAGAGCCAAGGTTGCTTACCCCTAGTTTAGACCATGGATGTGGAAAGAGGCATGCAGTAATTTTAAGCTGTTTTGGTGACAGACGTTTTTACAAATTGGCTGTAAGAATTCATCCATAGGCACAATAGAGAAAAGGAGTCTGCTCTGACAATCAGACTAAACTTTTCTCCTCTGTTTAACATATTTGAGTAACAATTATCAGATATGCTACAGAATTATCTACATGCAAGAAAATAGTCAAATAGGATTTTTTTCCTGAGAGACATTACACTCTACAATATGATTGTGCATCAACATCATTATTTCACATGATTAGGCTCCCAGCAAGATGATTAACCCAAAATGACTGGATTTATTTTTGTGACATAAAACATAATGCACTTTGTTAGGTTTTGGCTTACAGTCTTGGGTAAACATAACTTTAAATCAAAGTTAAACTTCAGTGTATTGGGCAAATCTATTCAACCAGCTTTATAACCTGAGGTTTGATGTTACTAGACCTGCTATTATAATTTAATCAATAAACTATGGCTTAGCTAGCATGATACCTAAATTCAGCTAATACAGCTTTTCTGGAAACCATCAATTCTATAATACAGGAATGCCCATGATTTCAAACAAAATTTTTCACTATGTAGAATTTTGCATTTATTAAAATACATCTCACTTGTTTCTGCCTAAAGTATTTGCTACCTCAATTTTTTGCGTTGTTTGCAAATTTGATTTAAACTCTGTCCAAGCCATTTATAAATTTGTTGAACAGCACAGGGTCCAGAACAGGCCTCTGAGGCATACCACATGACTTTTCTTTCTAGCTTGATATAAAACTTGTTCAATGCTTTTTTCCAGTAGTAGCATATTCCAGCCTGTATTCCACCATCTTCTTTCTCAGAATCTCCCGAGATACTTCATTGAACTCTTTGCTAAAGTCAAGATACACTGACTATAGTACAATCAATCAATCAATCAATCAATCAGAATAGAGCTGGAAGGGACCTTGGAGGTCTTCTAGTCCAGCCCCCAGCAGTGATGAAGCACCCACAACTTTGACGGCAAGCTGTTCCGCTGATTAATTGTCCTCACTGTTAGAAATTTTCTCTTTAATTCCAGGTTACTTCTCTCGTTGATTAGTTTCCACCCATTGTTTCTTGTCCTGCCCTCTGGTGTTTTGGAAAATAAGTTGACCCCTTTCTCTTTGTGGCAGCCTCTCAAATACTGGAATACTGTTATCATGTCTCCCCTAGTTCTTCTTTTCTCTAAACTAGCCAAACTCAAAGCTTGCAACCGTTCTTCCTATGTTTTAGTCTCCAGGCCTTTAATTATCTTAGCTGCTCTTCTTTGCACTTTTTCCAAAGTCTCAGCATTATTTTTGTAATGTGACCAAAACTGGATGCAGTGTTCCAGGTGTGATCTTAGTATGGCTTTATAAAGCAGTACTTTATAAAGTGGTACAATGAACAACAAAGCTAGTCATTCCTATTAAAACATATCAAATTGCTTTCGGTTAACTATACTTGCTAAACCCTGCTGGCTCCTTCAGGGGGCCAGTGCATTATTTTTTTTTTTTATTGAAAAGTTTAAAAAAATACAATTTTCCTTTAAGAAACCCCCCTTCCCCCTCCCTCCTCCCCTCCCTACCTCCCCCTATCTCCCCCCCTCCCCCTCTCCCTCCTCCCTCCCCTGCCTCCCCCCCTCTACTTCCCCTCCTCCCCCCCCCCCCCGACTTCCCAGAGCAAAATACAAGGTATATATCTAAAAAGCAATCATAAACAATCATATACTAACAATTATAAACTCTAAAATCCATCACTCTCTAGCTTATATAAAGTAAACCAATCCTTAACAATACTAAATATATATAAAAAACTAAAATAAAAGAAAACTAGCATCATTCCCATCTATGTTCTTCCACATTTCCCTATTACCTAAACATATTCTCATTTACACATCACAAACACCTATCCCTATTAACCTCTCTAGCCAAAATAGACTATAATAGATAGTTCTTACACAAATTAACCCGCATTAACCCACAAAACTTTCTTCCTCTTCCTCTGTAATAAATTGTCCATTAATTCCAAATTAAAGATTCTGTTACCATACATATCATCCCAAAACTTTTAAAAACACAACTACCACTTGTCTATAAGTATATTGTGGAAGTTCCATAGATTTCTGCTGGTCTTATTTTTTTGTCTTTTTTGAGCGTTTTAAGGCAGCACGCGTCACCCTCTGTTCTCTAATATCATCCAAAAGAGTTGCAGCTTGAACTCCTCCTGTACCCTTCTCGTCTATCAGTCCATCTTCATCCTCTTGATGTTCTCCTTCTCCAGATCCCTCTGCAGCTTCCAGAAGTGTTGATGGGGTTACATTTAAAACATTGTTGTAAAAGTCATGCGCTTGCTTCACATTACCCAAACAGTACCTTTTGCCATCATACATGAAGCTCAGCCCAGCTGGGATCTCCCATCTGAACCTTATATCCCTTTGCTTGAGCTCTTGCACAAGAAAAATAAAATCCTTCCTTCTCTTTAAAATCTTTGGAGGAATTTCTTTTAGAACCAATACTTCTTGACCAGCAATCACAACTTTGGTATCATAGGCAGCTTGTATAACTTCATCTCTAACTTCCCTTTTTACAAAATAAACCACCACATCTCTAGGCAACTTTCTCTGTTTAGCAATCCACGAATTCACACGAAACACTTTGTCCATACCTTGTTTTATTTCAGATGCTGGATGATTCAATACCCCCTCAAAAGCCTCAGAAACCAGCTGCTTTAAATCTTCCTTAATATTCTCTTTTAGGCCTCTAATTCTCACAGCAAACTGCATCTGGTAAAATTGGGCCAGACTCTGTTCACTATCCATTTTGTCTTTTAAATCTTCAATTTCCAAAACTTTTGCTTCTAATATAGCATTCTTTTGAGTCAAGTCTTGCACTTGGTCATCCAGCACCTCCACACATTTAGCAACTTTATGCACTGAGGACAAAATGTCTGCCTTCATCTCTCTAAGTTTCTGTTCCATCCTTTCTTCCATTCTCTGCTCCAATTTCTCCAATTTCTCCTCCATCTGTGCAAATTTAGCACCCATTGACTCCAGAATTAACTGGGTATGTCTTTCAAGATCCTTCGAAGTCAATACATCAGGAGAATGCAACGCCTGCAGTAATGATTGTTGTTGCACCGGAGAATTTCCAGCACTCCGAAAAGTTCTAGGGGGAGGTTTAGCCGCCATCTTTTACTTACAATTATGACGCACTTTCACTTTAAGTTTTAAGCAAAGTCCATCAAGCTTGAGAGTAAAATAAAATAATCTTCTTCATCTCTTCATCTTTCCCTCTTGTACTGCTCTGCCTGCTCTTTTCCTTTCATAGTCTCTCCTTCAAGCAGGGATGGTCGCAGACGCCTGGCTCTGCTCCATAAAGTCCGGAGCAGAGACGCTAGCCAGCTGGGAGCAGCCCAGGCTACGGGGGAGTTCAATCCTTCAGCCGCCCAAGCTCCAAGCTCAGGCGGCCCCGGAGAACTCAACCCCCACCTGGGGGCTCACCCCCTCCTCTTCTCCCGAGGAGGGGGCTTCAAATTCGCCCGAACAGCTGATCGGCGCTGTTTCGGGCGAAAAATCACACAGCTGAGCTGCGGGCAGCCCGGGAAGGCTGTCTCCGGCGCCACGGAGCCACCGGAAGCCGCCAGTGCATTATTTTTTAAATGCTCCCGAATTATTTTCTCAGTATGGATACCAAGATGGGCGATTGGTCATTGCCACGGTCCTCTTTTTGGTGTTTTGCTGTTCTCTAAACCTCTGGCATTACATCTTCTTGTTGTTGTTGTTAGCTGCGAAGTCATGTCCGACCCATCGCGACCCCATGGACAACATTCCTCCAGGCCTTCCTGTCCTCTACCATCTTCTGGAGTCCATTTAGGCTCACACCTACTGCTTCAGTGACTCCATCCAGCCACCTCATTCTCTGTCGTCCCCTTCTTCTCTTGCCCTCAATCTTTCCCAGCATTAGGCTCTTCTCCAGTGAGTCCTTCCTTCTCATTAGGTGGCCAAAGTATTTGAGTTTCAACTTCAGGATCTGGCCTTCTAAAGAGCAGTCAGGGTTGATCTCCTCTAGGACTCACCGGTTTGATCGCCTTGCAGTCCAAGGGACTCGCAGGAGTCTTGTCCAGCACCATAGTTCAAAGGCTTCAATTCTTTGGCGCTCAGCCTTTTTTATGGTCCAACTTTCACTGCCATACATTGCAACTGGGAAGACCATAGCCTTGACTATACGCACTTTTGTTGGCAGGGTGATGTCTCTGCTTTTTAGTGTGCTGTCTAGATTTGCCATTGCTTTCCTCCCCAGGAGCAAGCGTCTTTTAATTTCTTGGCTGCAGTCCTCATCTGCAGTGATCTTGGAGCCCAGGAAAATAAAATCTGTCACTACCTCCATTTCTTCCACATCTATTTGCCAGGAATTGAGAGGGCCAGATGCCATGATCTTGGTTTTCTTAATGTTTAGTTTCAACCCAAGTTTTGCACTCTCCTTCTTTACCCGCAACAAGAGGCTCTTTAGTTCTTCTTCACTTTCTGCCATTAGAGTGGTATCATCTGCATATCTTAGGTTGTTGATGTTTCTTCCGGCAATCTTAATTCCAACTTTTGATTCATCTAGCCCTGCCTTTCTCATGATGTGCTCTGCATATAAGTTAAATAGGCAAGGCGACAGTATACAGTCTTGCCGGACTCCTTTCACAATTTTGAACCAATCAGTGGTTCCGTGTCCAGTTCTCACTGTTGCTTCTTGATCCACATATAGGTTTCTCAAGAGACAAATAAGATGGTCTGGTACCGTATTTTCCGGCGTATAAGACGACTGGGCGTATAAGATGACCCCCTACTTTTCCTGTTAAATTATAGGGTTTGGGCTATACTCACCGTATAAGACTACCCCACTGCATACAAAGTCTGCTTGGATTGGGTGGGTCAGCCCTCTCTCCCTCCCTGCCTGCCCAGCCCTCCCTGTCTCCAAGACGCAATTTTTTTTAAAAAAAAATCCCATTTATATCCCGCCCTTCTCCGAAGACTCAGGGCAGCTTACAATCTAAAGCACAAATCAATGTGCTTAGCAATGTACAAAGTACACTTCCGGCATCCAGAGCCTGCCTGCTTTAACCTCCACATGCTTCCGACTCTCGACAACTTCAACGTTGTAAACCTTGCTGCTGTTAGTATCCTGGGTGACTCTTCTCCAAACCCCCTCTACCCCAACCCGGGTGAAAACGCTAATGTGCTCCCAGTGTGTGCCTATCCCACTCCAACTAACTGCCCCCCCCATCCGTATCTGGCTCCAGCAGGCTCGTCCAAACGTCCCAGGGCCACCCTCCAGCAGTCCCCAGCTCCGGTCCATCTGACACCGACGGAAAACAGCCGGCCCTTGCCTCCAGCACGCAGGCTATAGCATGCAGTCCCGGCACAGGTCCGTTGGCAGGCAAGGCATGTTTTGTAGTGCCCAGGCTTCCTGTATGGCAAGGCAGACTGGGCTGTCCTCCTGAGTGCCTGCGGGGTCCTCAGCAAAGCCCTGCGATGCAGGCGTGTGCAAACGCTGTGAAGCAGCTGGTCGTCGGGTTTGCAGAGCCAGGAACCGGCGATCAGCTGATAGTTGGGCTTGCTGATTACGGGCGACCTTCTCCCTTGTTTGTCGGAGCGCCGGGTCATGGAGCAAGCCGTGTGCAGTGGGGGGGGGGGTGAGTAGGTGAAGCAGGGCTTGTTTTTGGAACGAGATCCCCTACGTAGTGTTGGACCCGCAGGGCTCGACAACAGACAGCAATTTTGTGATCCCCTCCCCCTTCCTCCTCCCATCAATGAGCAGCCGAGGTTGCCTGTGTGTGTGTGTGTGGAGGGGTGTTGCCTCTGGTTTTTCCTGTAACATCGGACAATAAAACCGCCCCTAACGCTAACACCCGGCGTATAAGACGACCCCCGACTTTTGAGAAGGTTTTCTTGGGTTAAAAAGTTGTCTTATACGCCGTTAAATACAGTACTCCCATCTCTTTAAGAACTTGCCAGTTTGTTGTGATCCACACAATCAAAGGCTTTAGCATAGTCAATGAAGCAGAAGTAGATATTTTTCTGGAACTCCATAGCTTTCTTCATGATCCAGTGTATGTTGGCAATTTGATCTCTAGTTAATCTGCCTCTTCAAAATCCTGCCTGTACTTCTGGTAGTTCTCGATCCACATACTGCTGGAGTCTAGCTTGTAGGGTTTTAAGCATAACTTTACTAGCATGTGAAATGAGTGCAATGGTGCGATAGTTTGAACATTCTTTGGCACTGCCTTTCTTTGGAATTGGAATGTAAACTGATCTTTTCCAATCCTGTGGCCACTGTTGAGTTTTCCAAATTTGCTGGCAAATTGAGTGTAGCACTTTTACTGCATCGTCTTTTAAGATTTTGAATAGGTCAGCTGGAATGCTGTCACCTCCAGTAGCTTTGTTGTTGCTCAGCTTTCCTAAGGCCCACTTCCCTTCACATTCTAGAATGTCTGGCTCGAGGTCAGTGACCACCTCATCGTGGTTATCAGGGACGTTAAGCTCGTTCTTGTATAGTTGTTCTGTGTAATTTTGCCACCTCTTCTTAATCTCTTCTCCCTGTTAGGTCCCTGCCATTTTGGTCCTTTATCATGCCCATTTTTGCATGAAACGTTCCCTTCATCTCTCCAATCTTCTTGAAGACATCTCTAGTCCTCCCTATTCTATTATTTTCTTCTACTTCTTTGCACTGTTCGGCATTACATCTATTCTTCATTAATTTTTAAAGAAAAGACACTGAAATATATGTAAGTTCTTCCAAGAACATTGGCTGGGATTAGATGTATCCTGGACACATAAGTATGCTTATAATAGTAGTCTAACTAAGTTACCACACCATTGAACACTTGCTTTAGTTACATTCATCTGAACCCAGAAGTCCATTGGGGAATCTGAAATAGAGTATATTATATTATCTCCCCATTGTGGAGTCTTTGGTACATTATTATCATGTTACCTAGTCAGGTAATGAAATGTCTATAAACAACCAAGCTCAGAGTGCAACAAGGATTCCAGAATTCAACTCTGAGCTATATATAGCATATTCTCTTCTACTGCAATATTTCCACATTCTCTTACCATCTTTTTTTTCAGCAGCAAGCTCAGCCATTACATTTACTTTCTTTTGCTAGTCACAAATTTTCTTTTAATTTCTCTCAAAACCTAATTTTTTTTTGTACTTTAAGATTTCTGGCTCTTATCAAAATACATTTTAACATCTACTTTGTCAAACACAATAAGCATGACCAAACTTTAAGCAGGTTTAATCCTATTTAAAATTTGAAGATATTTTAAGATTTAGTATCTGTAAATATATTTAAAAATAAATCCTATGGAATATTTTTTACATTCAGGCATATTAGTGTAAGATTATATCTTAAGATATTGTTGAATGGTAATTTTTCCCTAGCTCTCTTTCGGAATTCAGCAGTTTGAATGCAAAAGGAATTGCTAGAAACTTTTTTTAAAATGGCATAAATTGTTATAAAATCTATGACAGGTGGAAGATGCCATTAGTTAGCAAGACCAAATTAACAATTTTGTTGTAATCTAGCAAGTTCAAAAATGAGCAGACTGGAAAAGAGATGCAATTTATCCTACCCTTGACACTGTAGGAGAGCTGCATGATAGCCAAAAATCAGGAGTCTGTTAACACCTTTTCAGACTAGCAAATTTTATTAAAAGGTATAAACTTTTGTGAAATACAACTCACTTCTTTATGTGCTTGGAATGGCTACTCTAATACAGAATTTAAATTGGAATGAAATAGGGTGGGAGGGAGGGGACAGTAGGGCAGTTTACTTACAAATTTATAAAGGTATTGTGACTTTGGGCAGCATACAATAATAAAACAAAGAATAAAAACAAACGAAAAATAGACATATAGGGGAAAACCCACAAGTTCTAAAGGAGTCATATAACACACAAGGGTCTGTACCACTCCAGCCCAAGACCCATGGGAAAAGCCAGTTTTTAAAGGTCTTTTTAACAAGGACTTGGGGCGAAGCAAACATCTCTGGGAGGATATTATTCCAGAGAGCAGGTATAGTGACCAAGAAGGTATGTTTTGCAGGTACCATCTAATGACACCTGTTAATGGCTATGAATATGACAAATCTGTTTGATCATAAAGCATGGGCAGAAGCTACAGAAAAGTCTCCATGTCATGAGATGTTATTATGCAGTAACTAGCACAATGAATTTACTTGAAAGCCTACCAGTAACCAGTGAAGCTCAGAAAGCAGGGCTGTTGCAAGGGCATGCCCATAATTGCTTAAATTATTGCTATATTCTGGATCAGTTGAAGTTTTTGAGGGTCTTCAAGAGCAGCCCCATTTAGTGCACACTGCAATAATCCATAATAAGTGAATGAAGCATGAATACTTTTCAGAAAGGCCTCTAGGTCCAGGAAATGGTGCAATCACAGCATTGTATGAATTTCTGCAAAGGCCATTCATAGCTGCCAACTGCTTGAGCTGGAGCTGTGAGTCCAAGAAGATCCCCAATTGCGCAACAGGATGAAGTGGATTCCCATTTGGACCTAAAGATGGAACATCGCCAGTTCCAACACCTGCAGCCGCTTGGTCTTGTTACAGTTGAATCAGAGTATCTTCCTCCATATACACAACCTCCAAGTATAGATACGAGACTGTGATTTCTGTCAACCTTGGGTTGAGATATACAACTTAGTATTATCACAAAATTGATGGTATCGGACACCAAATCAATTAATGACCTCACCCAATGTTCTCAAGCAGATGTTAAAAAGAGAGGAAGAGTGCCCTAACTTGTGTGGGTTGAATAACTCTTCATCTTCCTCCAATAGTGCTCTAGGTGATCCATCGGCATTTCATCTCCTAAGTGCCCTGGAAAATCAAAGCACACCTCAGGATTCGTGCACAGTGAGAAGCTGCACTGGTGCAATCTGTTCTAAGGCATTTGCCACATGTCCATTTCAGCCAGTCAGCAAATTCTCAGCCAACTTATCCATCAGATCCTTAACCTCCCAGCCTCCCTCTACAACTTGTCAGGGTTTATTGGTTGCCTTGGATGGTCTACTCCAGGCATGTGAAACTGCCGGCCCATCGGCTGGATGCGTCACAACGAAACTGCGCCCACCCCGTTGCCGGGAATGAGGAAAAAGTCACGATACGTAGCGCAACATCACGGGTTTGACATGCCTGGTCTAGTCTAATAGATTCCACTTCCTGTTTTGCAAGGGGGACAAAATACAAAGCAATCAGAGCATATGTCCCCAGTAATAGACTGATGATAATGTCCACAACAATCAGATCAGGTAGTAACTTTCCTGAAACAAAAAGTAAAGACCTCTGATGTGCATCAGGATTTTGATGGCAAGTCAGTTCGACAATTGCTTGGAACTATAAGATGCACATGACTGGGGAAAGGTTGAAGCCACCAAAGATTATGAGCCCTGGAGACTCCACCCACAGCTGATCAAAGAAATCCAATAACTCAGGTAGGAATTCACTATGCAGCATGAAGGCTGCTACATCAACAAATCCTCTGCTCAATGGAGCTCAGCTTCAACCAAAAGTTCTTACTCTAGTTATCTGCAGTTTTTTCAGAAATTGTATGTGAGGCAAATTACAAGTACCTTATCAATTAACAATTATTTCAGACTATCTCAGTAGATCTTAACACAATGGTTTTTAATAAATCACAATTAGATTCCTCCTGACTTCTGTCTAATCTTGACAGTGACAAAATTTCAGAAAAAAATAACATCAGGAATAAAAACTTTACAATTCTTTGACACTAACATGTGTTGATCACACCCAATCTCCATAATAAATGTTATTTTCGATACACTTTTAACCACATAGCTTCCTTATAGACAATAAAGGTCCTCCATCCTATGTGATTTGTTTACATCAGATAATCTTATTGGGTTTATCAGAAATATAGGTTTAAAACATAGCTATGATACACAAAAACGTTATACACCAGTGACAAATTGGAAATGATGGAATATATTAACAATGTTATTAAACAAAACTCGGCCTCCTTGATACCAGAAATAATTTCCCAAGTAGCACTGAAATATCATTCTGCAAAATATGATGGGCTGGCAGGTGGGTGGGCTTGTTCTTACCCAGATTAGTGGACAATATCATATTGTACAATAGCAGCTTGTTCACTTGGATGATTTCAAGTTTGTAACAGCCATGCCCACTAATAGGGATGCAACAGTTAAACCTTGGGCTATAACACGGGCTCTCATCATCATCTGGGATTGCTTGGGTTTATTGTTTATGAAGCAGATGAGTCCATAAGTCAAAATTCCAGCTGTACCAAGGCAGCCTGGAAGAGAGGGCAGAAAAAGAAACAAAGAAATTTTGTTACAGAGGCTTGGGCTATCTCCTGAATAAACCATCAAATCTTTTCATTTCAGAGCTTCCAGTTCTGTCAAGAATTTTTGGTTCATTGACATTTAGTTCTCACCAAGTAAAAAGGTAATAAAAGATCTAAACATAGGTATTTAGGTAGGACATTCTTTTCCATTCCCTCACACCAGAAAAAACTTAATTTATACCACTTTTACAGCTCATATTTTTCTTAAGGGCAAACACTGATTTGATTTTTTGTTTTTTAATGTATTTTCCTGATCAGTTTCAACTCTCAGGGACTGGCGGTTACTTTCTCTTTCTGAATAATTTCTATGCTGTTTGGTACAATAAAATCAATCAAATTTGGCAACTTGGAAGATGTGTGAACTTCAACTCTCAGAACTGGCTGGGAATTCTGGAAATAGAACTCTACACATCTTAGGGTTACCAAGTTTGGAAAACATTGAGCTAAATGATGAGAAAAAATTAAGCAGGACAGGGGTCTTCAAACTTGGCCCTTTTATGACTTGTGGACTTCAACTCCCAGAATTCCTCAGCTAGTGTGCCTGGCTGAAGAATTCTGGGAGTTCAAGTCCACAAGTCATAGAAGGGCCAAGTTTGAAGACCCCAGCCTTAGGACCTTGTGATTGAGACCAGAAAAAAAGCATTTCCGATGGCTGGCTGAATTCGGAGCCATTAAGGTCTGGAATAATCTTTTTATTCCTTCCAGGGCTGAGCTTTAGTATAAAATCCTTTTTGCTCTTTTTCACATTTTAGATATCTTTTGACTGCGAGGTTGTTTTTTCCAGCTGCTCATTTCACAGTAATCTTTTATTTCACTATTCAACACTGCCTAGAAGGTGGGGACGGACAGGCAGATGAAATATTTTAAAGAAATAATGCAATAGGGGGTGGGGGGTGCAATTGCAATGGGAGGGGGTGACCCTTTGAGAGCCGTATGCAACGAAATTTCATTTTGATGTATGCCGATTGGTGTACATTCAAAGTGACAATAAAGTTATCATGAAGATGAGAGTTCCGGACTGGAGAACTTAGCCCAGGTTTTCATTGTTACCAATCTGGCAAATTCATTTCAATAAATTAAAGACTTCAATACTGAAATAATAGCCGCACTGTTTCCCCCCCGACTCGCGCTGCCCGACCCCCACCAATTCGCTTGCTATTACTACTCGACTAGAGGAATATTCGCCCAGGCTCACCGAGGGGCACAAATGGATTCTGGAGGAACTTGCGCATGAACTTGCTTTGGAAGCGTTCGGCCTCGCCCCGATGAGAAATCGGAGTAAAGCCTTCAATAACCGGGGGTCGGTAGGGATCAAATGGCGGCGGAGCGCTCTGAGCCATGGCAGCTCTCGCCAGATACCGACGCGCAAAGGTCACCTCTCGACTCGCTCTAGCGAGGCGCGACTCTTCCGCTATCGCTAAAGGAGGCCCCAGACGCCGATGCCAGCCAATCGTGCTTTTCACATGAATCTGGGCAATGATTCCCTCCCCCCCGCTCTGGCATTCTGGGAAATGTAGTTCAATTTCATATCTCTCGGTTATGCTGACCGAACAGGCAGAACTACCAATCCCATCTGCCATTGCGATCATTGGTCCGGCTGATGCTTTGGCTGCGACAAGTAAAGGCTTGAGCGGGGAAGCGCGTGGCCCTTTTAAGTTGGTCTGGAGAGTTGCAACGATGCCGAAAGCCAAGCAGAAGCAGCGTCGGAAGAAGTATAACTATAACGTCAACCGCAAAAAACTGAACCGGGCTTTCCGCAAGCGGTCGGCCCCTCGGATAAAATGGTGAGTAGGGAAAAGGGGCTGTTCAGTCATTATTTGGGGGCGAGCGTCAGTTTAGATACGGCATGAGGGCTCGTCCCTGTCGATCATTTGAGACGTCTGGAAGGGCTGCATTTGCACGACGTGCTTGCCAATACTTCAGTTATTTAGGATTTATTCAGCCATTTCTGCGTTTCCCACACACCTTGAACCAACCGTAAGGTCTGGACTGATTTAACACGCCAGGCTTAAAATGCGGGAGGCTGGTTCGTGGTTCGTCTGACCAGCTTGAGCATCGTTCCCGAAGGCCATCGAATCTTTCTTTCTCTACACAGTAATAGCAACGCCGCCTCTGTTTTAACTAAGCTTTGAAATAAATAATAATAATAATAATCACTTGAACACCATTGGCATTGACAAATTCGCCGTTAGTCAATTGCAAAAGGTGGCCTTCCTAGGAACTGCTTCCATCCTGCAACGATATCTGTAATACCTTCAAACATCCACATCTGCCTATCCCAGGTCCTTGGTAAACAAAATGCCAAATCCAGTCTGAACATCTGGCTGACTGTGCGATGATCAATAATAATAAAAATGGTGTTGGCGAGATTGTGCTCAAAACCTATCAACGTGCGTTTAGTTCTCAAAACAAGCCAGTGTGCATGTTTCTTTGGATTATATTATCAGCTAAAAAAGGGATCTGGATAGTTTAAAGTGGCTGAGGGCAGGAAAACAATGCATTATAAAAACTGCAGCAACATAAACCACATGTCTTCATTGTAAAATTAAAACTATAAATCCTACATCCCTGTTGTCTCACTTTTCCTTCCCTTTTCCTCAGTAGCACACTAAGTAGCTGCTCCTTTAATCCTGCATTTTATCCGTTTTCTAGATAACTACTCCTATTCAACTATCTCCCCAGTGAGATTTCAATCATGGAATGCAGTGTATTGGTTCAACTTTGGATTCTCTCAGTTAATCTATGAGGTCTATTCCATGCTAATTTCCCCTGGAAAAATATTGGTGGATACAGAGCTTAGGGCTAAACGATCATTAGAATGAAGAATAACATGAAGAATGGCAGAGTTAGAATGGTTAAAAAACATACAGAATGAAAATGGCTCAACTCATTATCATTGCTATAACAATTCCTTTTCATGTATAAAAAAGGTAAAATATTTAAGAAGATGAGTAAGCTTTTAAAAAATGAAATGAAACCAAATTATGCTAAAGAAGACTGCCTCTTAATGATACTTGAAATATCTTTAGACAGATATGTTGAAATACAAGATTTTTTCAGGCACTAGACTAGGGGTAGACAACCTTGGCTCTTTTATGACTCGTGGACTTTAACTCCCAGAATTGAGTTGAGATAGCTGCCATAGATAGCCCATTTTATATGTCATGAAATACCAGCAGATTGTCATTTAAAGCAGAGGTCTCCAACCTTTGGGGCACCACGGACCGGTTATGGTTATGTGGAGAGGTTTTTCCACAGACCAGAGGTGTGGTTTTGTGTGCTGCCTGCATCCCGCAGATGGGGCTTTGCTTGTTTGTACGGCCCGATTGCTGGACCAGGGGTTGGGGACCCCTGATTTAAAATGTACTTTTCCAGTTGTGGAAAGAGAGGGGCACATATAGATTTGAGGTTTTCAGCATCAAATTAACATTCCAGTGCCCAGTGCACTTGAATTGGGGGAGAGGGCTGCCATTTGTTGCTTTGTTTTGGATGCAAAAACTTTCTTGATTGCAAAAGCGTGGTCATTATTGAAAAGAGAGGAATCTCTTAAAGATTACATAGCATTGACAACCTGCTTTATCTCTCCCCCCCTCCCCCCTTGCTCATTTCTTTTCAGTGCTCAAATCCGACATGCCTGGGATAGCACCAAATCAGTTTCTAAGAATTTGGCAGAAATGGGCCTGGCTGGTGATCCAAACAAGGCAATTCCCATTCCAAAGGTTAGTGCTGTATGAATTCCAAGTTACCACTTGAATGTTGAATAGAAAGTATAAATCAAGTTTAATAATAATTTAGGAGCTTGCTCTATTTATTTGGATGTTATTCCAGGAAGACAGTAATTGGAAAATGAAAATGGCATAACTGGTTAGAAAGGTACATCATGAAAATGTTTCTCTAGAATTTTTCCAGTAAATCTCAGATGTTATTGGTTAAATATAAAGTATGCATGAGAAATAATATTGTAACTAAACTGTCATTTACCCAGTTTTTGGTTTAGAGGTAAATTCTTCTTTTGCCTGACTATCTCAGTTTTTAGGAAATTGAAATAGTTGAAGAGCTGTTTCCAAATCTTGGCATTTCATCTAGGCAAGTGAAACTGCCTCCTTATTCACTTACTGGCCTCTGGTGCTCACATCCATAGCTATCGTGAGAAATAAATGGTAGAGTGCTAAAGAGTTATAAAATAGCTATCACTCTTTGCACTATATAATAATTTGAAACTATGTGATATAACACTGCATCCAATTAGATACCAAAAGAAAGTTACTGATCCTTTTAAGTGTTTAAAATGAGTTAACCGTTGTTATAAAATGATAACATTGGGGTTAAAAAAATACAAAATAATTCCTAGCTGCCTTTTTGTATGATGTGAGTTGTCATGTCTTTTAAACTGCAGGGTATGAAAATGGAAATCGATGGACAAGAGGCAGAGACAAAAACTGTTAGGAAGCCATATGTAATAAATGGTGGGTATTACTTCATATTTAATTTAATTTAATTTAATAATTTGATTTCTATACCGCCCTTCTCCCGAAGGACTCAGGGCGGTGAACAGGGCAATACACAATAAAAATCGAATACAAAAATTAAAAAGCCATTAAACATCATGCCCATAAAATCAATACATATTAAAGTTAAAACTAGTTTTAAAAACCCAACCCCATCCCGTCAGACCAGGCCAGCTTGTTCAAAAAAGAATGTTTTGAGATCGCGCCGGAAGGAGCGAAGGTCGGGGGCCGTCCGGAGCTCAACCGGTAAGCGGTTCCAAAGATCTGGCGCGCCCACAGAGAACGCTCTCCCCCTGGGGGTCACCAATCGGCATTCTTTGATCGGCGGCACCCTGAGGAGGCCCTCTCTGTGGGAGCACACTGGACGGAGGGAAGTTGACGCCGGCCGCAGGTGTTGCCGTAGGTAATTGGCAATGTGTGACACAGATGTCATTCTTCATAGGGAGATCCTTCATTAGAAGTCTTGCTATTCCAGTTAAGTGCAGTTTTCTTTTCTTCTTGCTTATTGTCAAATGTAGCAGATATTCAAACTTTTTTTTGGTGTGGTTTTGAATACGAACTGAGTTTTATAATCAGTTTGATAATAATCAGAAATTAGGCTGAGAGTTTTAACATGAATACAAAATAATGCATCTTTTTTCAAGCAAGCCTAGGGATGTGACTTCCATGATGTAATGGTTGGGTAGAGCTATTCTGCTTCCACAAAAGGAGGTTTCACAGTCTGCAAACATTTCTTAATACCTTCTTGCTTTCTTTTCTTTATGCCCAGAATTGGAATATGAAGCCAGCTTCCCAGAGAAAAAATCCGAGACCCTCTCCACAGACCTTATTGACTACGTCAAACACATGATTCAGAATCATGGTGAAAATTATAAGGTAGACCTTCTGATTCTTTTGGCCAGAGATAAATTTGTAATTATTTTCATCTGATATTATTTTGTTTAACTGCAATACATCATTAGAAAATGATATGAAAATCAGATCAGATAATCCCAATTATATAGTTAGATTTTCAAAGTGAGAAGCACTGGCTGTTACTACCACATCATGCCAGTCTGTTTGCCTCCTGCACTGGCTTCCAGTTATTCCAAGGACAATTCCAAGTGAGTTTTAATCTGTAGATGCCTTTGAAACAGCTTGGCTGGATGAGATCTCCTCTCACAGGCGAGTAAGTATTTAAAACAGAAGATCTTTTCAGTACTAACGTTTTCCCCAGAGAGACTTTTCTGGATCTTTATTTTCCTCCCACATTTTTAGAAACTGTAGTCAGATCTGGACATGAGTTTTAATATGAATGACTTTCATGATTGTTAATTTATTTTTATTTTTATTTTAATTCCATTTATATCCCACCCTTCTCTGAAGATTCAGGGCGGCTTACAAGCTTAGCAATAGCCTTCATTCTATGTATATGCCTGCTTATTAGGGCTTTCACACACACACCCCAAGCGGCATTATTACAAAGTCAGCTTAATTGCCCCCAACAATCTGGGTCCTCATTTTACCTACCTCGGAAGGATGGAAGGCTGAGTCAACCTTGAGCCTGGTGGGATGCGAACCTGCACTAATTACAGGCAGCTGGTGTTACTTAAGGAGGCATTAGCCCACTGCTCCACCAAGGCTGTTAAGTCTTGTATTTATTTATAGAATAGGATTATTGATACATTATGCATTATGTAGGCAGCTTTAGAAAAGGATTTGTTTCCTCTGTTTGCCCATATTGCTTTGTACAGTGTTTCTTGCTTGACAAAATGTATGATTTTTCTGAAATGGACATTTGAACTGTAGTAAGAAATCTAGGGCCTTTCAGATGGTTTATACTGGAGTTCTTATAATCCTTTGCTGCAGGCAGAATTCAAAATATCTGGAGGGCAACTAGTTCCCTCCCCATTCTGTAGGAAATTGCATCTAGCATCTGAATCTACCTTTTTTTTTAAACTGCAGTTCTGTGGCTGTATTTGCTTTATGTACAGCCTCTCCTTGAGACTTGATGTTTAATGTACTCCTTGCTTTCTGGATGTGGGGACTTTCTGAAACTATATGTTGATAATGTTGATATAAAACTGCTTCTCTGTTAATTTATACTTTAATTTATTGCCTAGGCTATGGCTCGTGATGAGAAGAACTATTACCAGGACACACCAAAACAAATAAAGAGGAAGATCAACGTGTATAAACGCTTCTATCCTGAGGAGTACCAGACACTCATTGCATCTTTACGGCAAGAAAAAATGGAGCAATAATTATGGAGGATAATAATGCTGAATCATTATTTCATCTGCTGACATGGATTTAAGTAGCTGGGACTAAAAAACTGATACTTGACTTACATAAAGTATTGTCTTCCAAAAAGAGATAAGAAAATACAGATGCAATGTATAAAATTTAAGTCAGCTCTTAGGTTTATTTATTTCTCTGATGGTTCTTCAAGGCAAAATAACTCTTAAAATGGCAAAATATGATTTTGCCTTGTAAAGATCTTGGTTGACATAAATGATTTCCCTAAACCTGGTGTCAATAATAGAGCATACTGAAAAAAATGTGTTAGTTACAAGAGCAGAGGTGAATTGTAGACTACCTTGTCCACAATAACACAATAACAGTAGCCTCAAATAGTAGGTTCCTTTCTAAGAAATAAGATGAGGGCATCAAGATTAAAGTATCAGAACTAGTAAACTTGGCCAGAAAGAGCGATCTCCACTCTCCAGTAAGGGACTCTATCCCAAAGGGATGCTAACTCAATAAATACTAGTCCATATTTATGGGAGGGAAGAAGTCACTGTCCTGCCTGATGGAAATGGTGAAATGAGGATTCCTAATATAAGGTACATTATGGATGGTCTGTCAAGTCACCTTTCCTCGGCAATTTTAAAAGTAGAAACAGCATTAATTCTTTGTGTCTCTGGAGACTGAAACTGCAGTTATACATTGTCAAGCAGCTACTACAGGAATTTGCAATTGATGAAGCTTCTGAATTCTCTGCTGAAGCACCTGAAGGACTAAAATGTTGTCTAATCCCAAGTAATATCTGATGAAAATGGTATGGTCATTGGCAATAATTGTATCCTGATAATTGTACGCAGGATTCCTCCCACCAGGCTCAAGGTTGACTCAGCCTTCCATCCTTCCGAGGTAGGTAAAACGAGGACCCAGATTGTTGGGGGCAATTAAGCTGACTTTGTAATAATGCCGCTTGGTGTGTGTGTGAAAGCCCTAACAAGCAGGCATATACATAGAATGAAGGCTACTGCTAAGCTTGTAAGCCGCTCTGAGTCTTCGGAGAAGGGCGGGATATAAATGGAATTAAAATAATTAAAAAAAAATAAGTAGTGAAGAGCAGAATCACATCTTACAACACAAGTTTTATTGATAAAAAATACAAAGCATTTGTTAGCAATCGCCTATTTGCAGGGGTAGGCAACCTTGGCTCTTTTATGACTCGTGGACTTCATCTCTCAGAATTCCTGAGCCAGCCATGCTGGCTCAAGAATTCTGGGAGTTGAAGTCCACGAGTCATAAAAGAGCCAAGGTTGCCTACCCCTGGCCTATTGCACATATGGCTAAGGTGTATTATCCAGGTTTCCTATATTCTGTGATAGGATAAATAAAGGAGGGGGATGGTTAAAATGTAAGCTGTGCAAAAGGAGCTTAATCCAAACAAAAATCCTGAAGAGGGAGCATTAGAGAGTATATGCATCATTTTCCTATTTGTAACATCATTAGAGCTATAGAGACAAATTGGTGTGAAGATGGGATTGGTTTCCTGCACATGTAGAATTATGCTTTAATGCAGAGGTGAGGCAAATGGCTGTTTTTTTCTTCATTAGAAGTTTAAGAGAATGTTATCGGTAGCCCATATGAAGTGGCCTGTCTGTAGTTTGTAACAGCCATTACCAGCTCACAATAGCTTTTGTATAGATAACACTTTGTTTGTATAATGGAGCAGAAATAAAAACTTTTAAGAGCCCCTGAGGGGTTGAGATCAAATAGGAATACTCAAGTACTTTACTGCTGAACAACTTTGCCATTATCAGGGACACCTGCATGTGTTGGCCTGCATCTCAAACTTCCTAGCCAACATGGGAAATTGACAGTTGAGCTCAACTACTTTGAAGGATGTTAGCTTACTTTCCAGTTCTCTTGCCCAATATCAAATATATAGACCTTGTGGAGGTTACTTAAGAATCAACTAATAAATAAGAAGATAGCAGCCTTAGTGACTGAAGTAGCTTTGGCATCGGTTCAAGGCACAACTGTCCCAACCTGCTTAGCCAGAAATAAAAGATATTCCACCAAGGATCCCTCAAACCTAGACAAGCCATCAGTGTCAGTACATAATACTTTCCCTTAGCTGCAGTCAGGATGAAATAACCCTTTATGGGCCAAGACTAACCCTCAGCAAAGAGCCTCTGAAATGACTTTCTCAGCTGCCGCTACATAAAGTCATTGCATTATCTTTTCCTGCTTATTGTAAAGTCAACTAGCAGATCCAGTAAAGAAGAATGCAAAGTCTTAGTGCAAATATTGGTATTACAATTCTTTAGGTTTGTGAAAAGAGCAACAGCTGCTTTCAATAGCTAGCCTCTTGAGACTGACTGATGCCCCCCTCAAGCAATGTATTTTGCCTTTGTTTTCCTTCTGTCCTATGCAAAACAATAGGAGTTATCTTCAAGGCTATATTGGTAGGTGGAATTCCTTCTCCAAACGCATTTGGTGAAGGCCTAGGTAGACTTTTAAGAACAAAGGCTTCCTGACCATGTGGAAAAAGTTATTGCTGAGAGGCACAATCACAGAGAGTCCATCTTGCTTGAATGGGCAAGAATTTTGACCAGCAGGTGCTTCAAGTGAAGAACACTGTTTGCAGTGGCCAGACCAGCATAAGTTGCACTCGTGGGCAAGAAAAAGAATTTCCTCTGACTATCCAGGTTGTGCAAGGCCAACTCCTCTCGCAATTCTGCCACACTCAGGGCATCATCCTTGTCCTAGAATAGATAAGACAACCGATCATTTTAAAAACCTTAGGCCTTTACTGTAATAGCTATGCCACAGTTTTATATTTTTCTGCATTTGCCTGAGGATTAAGCTTAATATGTGCTGATGTTCCTTTTTTCACTTCTCAAAATTAGTAAGAAATTTTGTTATTGGTAATTACTGTTACAGTTTGGTTGCATTCTTGCAAACTTTCAAGAGATTTTGGAAGTACAGAAAGGTAATCTAGGAAAAGTAACGGTGTGAGTCAAAGGGGTCTCAGAGTCGCCTGCAGTTATATACTTGTACGTTGCTCTTGCATCACAAGTCCATCTATCAAGCTACAGTTTTAGAAAGTAGCATGTGAAAGATAGCAAGGGACTCACCTGTTTGTTGGCTAAGACTATCAAAGGCAGCTGAGGGTCCTCAGCTAGCAGGCAGTGGAGCTCCTGCCGAGCAATGTGAAGGCGTGAGCCATCTGCAGAGTCTACAACAAACACCAAAATGTGGGCTTTGCTCAGATATTGGTTCCAATAGAAGCGTAGATTCTGGCTCCCACCAACTAGTAAAACAAAGAGCAAAAATACAAGTTGACCGATTAGCGTTCTTTCTCATTGTGATGTCCTCCAGATGTGCTTAATTGCAGTGCCCACACGGAGGAACAAATCATGAGAAAAGATTTCTTTACAGCGTATCACGAGCATCTTTCCCACGACTGGAATGCAGATGTGGATTTAAATAAGAGGGAGATTTTTCTCTCTTGCATCTAAATATCTATTCAGTTCTCATGCATTGTTCAGGCCGAAAGAAACAAAAATGGACAAGTCATAGACATAAGAGATTCCCAGCACAGAAGACATAAATTCAATTCAGGAGAAAGCCTTCAAGACAGTTTTCCCTTACTTCAATATATATTAGATAGAAACCTATGTTAACATAGATCAGTTTTAAAAAAAGTTGCTTGTTTGGATATTATTAACCTCAGTTTGGCTTTTTGAGGCTTAGTTTATGGTATAATTAGAAGTTAAGTGTGGTTTCTGTGAACAAGCCAGTGATTGCTATCAGAAGAGAAGAAGTTCCAGACCCATCTTTCCTGCACAAGTGCCGGACATGCAGTGTGTTGCAGACTGTGCCCTATTTCCAAACAGGGCTTACCTTCTAGAAGGTCCATCTGGAGCCCACTGGCCTGCAGCTGCACTGACTTGAAGCCTTGAGTAGGTGCTACATGCTGCTTGGCTTCTGGACTACATACATAGTGAAGAATGGTGCTTTTTCCAGCCCCGTCCAAACCGAGAACCAAAATTTGGTAACCACAATAATGTGGCTGCTATGAGAAAAAAAATTCAGGTCAGTTCAAGCAGTTATTGTTTTAAAATAATGGAAATCCTTGTAATCCTGGCTCATCACTGAAAAAAATGGCTGTATTAAAATATTCAAATGAGACAATAAGTAAGCAGGAAACAAGTTGTGGATAGTATTTAGAATAGTCCTGCTTGTCAAGAGCATAGCTGATCTATAAATTTAGCAAATTGGTCACTCATTTTTGACAGCTTTAAGGAAAAACAATGACAGCCTTGTCCAATTTTTGGAGGCTGAGGGAGGATTAATTTAGGACACCAATCCTGAAAGGATCATAAATCACACCTTTTAGTAATATATGAAAGTAATTGCTCCAAACCTCTTATTACTAGTTTCTTGGACTGATACCTCATGTGATTATGAAAGATTTGGAGGTGGAGGTGGCAATGGAACTAAATAACTGATGCCAATAAAGAATCAGTGACTTTACGGGGGGAAATGGGCCGTAGGTCTTCAAAAGTCATGCATGAGTGGATTAAATTTAGATAATCCTAGATTTACAACCACGATTGAACCCAAAATTTCTATTGCTAAGCAAGACAGCTGTTAAGAGAATTTTGCCCCATTTTACCATCTTTCCTGTTGCAGTTCTTAAGTGAATCACTGCAGTTGTTAAGTTAGTAACTTGGCTGTTGAGTGAATTTAATTTCCCCATTGATTTTGCTTGTCAGAAGGTCGTGAAAGGTGATCACATAGCCCAGGAATACTGCAACCATCATAGATACATGCCAGTTGCCCAGTATCTGAATTTCGAACATGTGACCATGGGGATGCTGCAACGGTCCTAAGTGTGAAAAACGGTCATAAAGTACTTTTTTCAGTGCTGTTGTAACTCTGCATGGTCAATAAACAAATGATTTTAAATTGAGGACTACCTGTCACCTCAATTATCTTTGTCACTATGAAACGTTGCCATCTTACAGAACTGAGGAAGTGCATCTTCTCTATTGCTGCTTCCCTTTAGAGCAGGGATAGGCAACCTCGGCTCTTTTATGACCCATGGACTTCAACTCCCAGCATAGCTGACTCAGGAATTCTGGGAGTTGAAGTCCATGAGTCATAAAAGAGCAGAGGTTGCCTACCCCTGCTTTAGAATATCCCACCAAGACGTGAAGGATGCTCACTTTTCTGGCCTTCTGGAAAGCTCTTAAAATCTGGTTCTGTTCCCAAGCCTAGGGTTAATAAGTTTACTAATATATTTGTGGGGGCCTTGTACAGGTTATCAGTCTGATTGTCTTCATCTAGGTTGCTTGGGTTTTACTATTTTATTATTTTCTGGATTTTGTAAGCTGCCCGGAATCTTGAGTGGGTTGTTATAAAAAAATAATAATTGAATTAAACCACCGATACAGGAGATGTGTTGGCTATTGGTTTCTCCCCAAGTGCAATTCAAGGATTGGTTATCAACCATAAAGTCCGAAAGGGCTCAGAGCTTGGAAACTGAGACTGCATCTCTCCATTCACTCTGCCTGCCTAATCCAAAGGTCCTCTTCCATGAAAAATTAGGATAGCAGAGAACAGAGACAGGCATTCTCAGTCATACCTACCCTTCTCTGGAATATGTCTCCTTCACCAGAAGTGTAGGAAATTGTCTTTTGTTTCATACAAGACTGGAGGTTAAAGGCCTTTGGTAACTTAATCAAATGGAGTTAGCATAAAAGATGAAAATGAAAATGTGAGATGGAAGAGCATTTTATTAACTGCATTTTCTGTGTTCTAATTAAAACTCAATGGAATAAAGCAATTTATAAGTCTTATAGATAATAAAGGGGTAACCTTTGTCAAACATAACAAAGAAGTATGCAACACAACCTTCCTACATAGAAATTCCATTCAGTATTGCTTTTCTTGGTGGAAGAATTCATTAAATTTTTCCTAAAATATTCCAAATTATGGGTAAACATACGTAGAGGGTAGCAGTCCTTCAGATTGTCTTTCTAACCCTGTAAGGATAAGTTCTAACGCCTTGAATTATGCCAGTGAAAACAAAGAGACTGGAGTAGTATGAGTAAAACCAAAACAACTGTAAAGTAAATCATGAGTAAAGTAAAACAAAACCAACAAGCAACTTGCCTTCCACATATTTTTTATGAGTGAAAAGTGTTTCAAGAGCAGTTCTATGTATAAAGTAAAAGGTAAAGTTTCCCCCGCACATGTGTGCTAGTCGTTTCCGACTCTAGGGGCCGGTGCTCCCCTCCGTTTCAAAGCCGAAGAGCCAGCGCTTGTCCGAGGACGTCTCCGTGGTCATGTGGCCGGCATGACTAGACGCCAAAGGCGCACGGAACGCTGTTACCTTCCCACCGGAGTGGTCCCTATTTTTCTACTTGCATTTTTACGTGCTTTCGAACTGCTAGGTGGGCAGAAGCTGGGACGAGTAACGCGCTCACTCTGTTACGTGGCACTCGGGATTCGACCTGCCAAACTGCCGACCTTCTGATTGACAAGCTCAGTGTCCTAACCCACTGAGCCACCACGTCCCTAACAGTTCTATGTATACCAAACTAGAAATGATTGAGACATGGATCACTGTAGTCAGCAATAGCCATTAGAATCAATTGGACATTTATTCAGGAAATAGTTTGTATTAACATATGCCACGTGGATAAAAGCTCAGGAACTTAATTAAGGGAAGAGGCATACTTTCATTAGCACCGCATCCTAAGGAATGTTTTATAACAATTAGAGAGTGGCATTATGAGGATTTTGATTATCAACACATGAACAGAATGAAGAAATCAACTGAAGAGGTCTGCCTCTTTTCATCTTTACCCAGTTTTAGGCCCTTGTTTTCAACTCTGTAAATGTGCTCACTTTGCAAATTCCTTTGTACAAAAAGTTCTTTTTCTTCTTGTATTACTTTCATAAGCTGCCACCACCAAAATGGTTTGAAGTGGGTGGCTGCACAAACTGAATAAATCAAACGTAAGCAGAGCCCCAATGGAATAAATCAAAAGCTTATTTTGTCTAGGGGTTGGATCCATCTTCTAGAGGCTTAGCAAGCGTAAGAAACCCATAAAAGAGGACAGTGTGGAATAGTACCACCCTCCTGTTCATCTTCACTAGGAAACAATATTGAGGAAGAGGGGAGGGGGTTGGGAGGGGTTTTGTTTTGTTAAAGATAAAATGTACTGAAAAACTTTTCAATAAAAAAAGGAAACAATACTGAGAGTGGTTACATGAGGTAATTGAGTGGTTTATTTATTTATTTATTTGTTTGTTTGTTTTTATAAACCGCCCTTCTCCCGAGGGACTCGGGGCGGTGTACAGAGTAAGGTAGGCAAACATAATGAAACAGTACTGAAAAACAATAATCAAAACAAACTGGGACCCCAATTAGAGCTATCAGGCCAGGCCGAACTGCTGGAATAGGTAAGTCTTTAAGTCGCGCCGGAAGGTGCGGAGGTCAGGGGCCATCCGGATTTCAGTTGGTAAGCAGTTCCAGAGGGCTGGCGCACCCACTGAGAATGCCCTCCCCCTGGGGGCCACCAGCCGACATTCCTTGAGCGGTGGCACCCTGAGGAGGCCCTCTCTGTGGGTTACATGAGGTAATTGAAGTTTAGCCTTCATTTATTTCAATCTAATCCTCTTTTTAAACCTCTTCAACCCAGAGGCAATTCTTACATTTTTCTGGTAGCATAATGAATTGTGTGTATGGCTTCTATTGTCTGACTTTCCCAACACTCAGCATTTAAGGGTGATCCTGGAATGCAGCATTAGAAGGGCAAAATCAGCGAATGGGAGGTTAGTCCTCAACAGCTTAACATCCAAGCAATTAATCACAATTCTTTTGCCTTTCCTTCCATAAATTTCTATGGTGACACCACGGAAATTAAGACTAAAGCTTGCAATCCTACACATAGTTATTGGGCTTAAAGTAAACTCTTTGAATTTTTGTTTCTCTTTCTCTATGCATGTCCGTGTAATTCTACCATAAGTCTTCTCAGAAACTTAGTAAGCTGTTATTCTAAAGAAATTACTGTGGATAGGAAAGGTTGGATCCAAGAATATTCTCTACTTATTATTTTACAAGTTTCCCAAAAAGTAATGCAGGACTTTCTTTTATAGAAATCACTTTAATCCCACTCAGCATGTTTATTTCTTCTGGTGTTTATAATTCTACTACCTTTTATGATGTTTTGCTCTTCTTAAACTGGGACAACTTATCTGTTATTTCCTGATCCTTCCTATTGGCCTTTCAATAAATATTGTACTGACAGCATTCCGGCCTGATAAGATATCTTAAGAACAAATTATGCAATTTTATCAAGATTAGCAGTTGAATTTCTAGGCTCTCATTAGTGAATGATTAACTTGTCCATTATCTCTATAATTTCATCCTTATGGGGATGAATTTGTAAGCCCCAGTCCACTCCCTCTCTCTGATTTGGTGACTTTTTTTTCAAAAATACCCGGAGAAGTCCCTACAATTTTCTCAGAAACATGTCCACGACTTCTTCTTGTGTCTGAGAGGGAATGTAAGAAACTCAAAAGACACCAGCTGATCTTGTGTGTAAAGCAGGAGCAGAAGACACGGTTTCCCAGTTTTTAGCACACTGCCTCTCGGGGTCTTCCTTTGGCCCCATAAACAGGTATTGAACCGTATGCCCAAACCACCAAGTTCTAAGCTTCTAAAGCAATCTCGTTTCCTTGAAAACCGGCTAAATGCTTCCCCCAAAATCGCAGCCCCATCTCCAAGTCAGAGGCGGATGCAGCGACGAGTTTATTATTTATTTTATTTATTTATTTTATTTATTAAATGTGTATACCGCCCTTCTCCCGAAGGACTCAGGGCGGTGAACAGGGCGGTGAACAGAGTTCTCCTCTGAAGAGAAACATTTTTGCTCCAGGGCTGCGGAAAGAGCCAAGGCTCCCTTACCTCCGCTTCCTTTCGCGCGTTGCAGGCTCGCAGCTCCGCTTCCAGTTGCCGCTCCCAGCGACTTCTCCAGCCGACGCAGCTGTCATCGGCGTCTCGGAAGTAGATTTTCCACGCGATGAAAAGGAGAGAAGCGAGGGCTGCTACCGCTCCGCCCAGCGCCAGGCTCAGGTGTCGGAAAGCGGCAACGGCAGCAGCCATGTGCGGGCCAGGGAACCGGCCTCCAGCGATCTCCGCTCGGCCAGAAGCTCCTCCGCCTTACTGCTCGCTTTAGCCGGTCCCCTTCTTTATTCGGCCACGCGTCCTTCGGCGCAACGGAGCTCAGCGGCTCGCTCTCTTCCGAAGTGGGTGACCGACCGCTCTCGCTTAATCTAAGCAGGAGAATTTCCCGGCCGGCGGCAACGGCAATAGGAACAGCAGCAAGCAAGCTGTGGGCCGAGTATCGTGACGTCATTCATCAAGTTAAAGGGGAGGGGCTCCTTCTGCGCAATGGCCATCAAGAGCTGCACAGTTCTTAGGGAGGTGCCTTCAAGGTGACGCGCTTCACCTGTTGGATGATATCTTCAAAGCGACGTGGCCGTGCTTGTTTAAATGATGGTAACAACACTGGGGAAGGACACTAAGATTGAAGTAAAAACTGTTTTGCATATGCGTATTTTGATGTTATACAATCGGAAACTGTTTTTCCCACCGTCCGTGGGAAAACTTTGCTTTCTGCTTCTATCCCTAGCTTATCCTTAGTAGTTAAATTTTTGTTGTTGTTAGTTGCGAAGTCGTGTCCGACCCATCGGGACCCTATGGACAATGTTCCTCCAGGCCTTCCTGTCCTCTACCATCTTCTGGAGTCCATCTAAGCTCACGCCTACTGCTTCAATGACTCCAGCCACCTCATTCTCTGTCGTCCCCTTCTTCTCTTGCCCTCAATCTTTCCCAGCATTAGGCTCTTCTCCAGTGAGTCCTTCCTTCTCATTAGGTGGCCAAAGTATTTGAGTTTCAACTTCAGGATCTGGCCTTCTAAAGAGCAGTCAGGGTTGATCTTCTCTAGGACTGACCGGTTTGATTGCCTTTAGTAGTTAAATACTGGACCATTTTTCTCTTGGCTGGGATTCCAAAAGATTGTAGGGAGGAATGTTTCCACTCTGCTTAGAAATATCAGGGGGGGGGAGATTTCCATGTAAAAGTGTGCATTTGCCCCTGATCTAATATCTACTTGATTCAATTTCAGCCTTGATAGCAAACTTTATTGCTTCCCCTGCCTCCTAATTCTACATGTCGGGCATGGTTTAAGTCTATGGGACATTTGCATTCAGGATTGCAGTAATTTGTAGCTTCAATTATATTGCCAAGTAAATGTGAATTCAATTTGCCTATGGAATACTAAGAATGCTGGCTTAGGAATGTGGTTAATTGAGTGGGTGTAACATGAAATGATTAACTTTGAAGTGATAAGATGCAAAGGAAGTACAAGGTAATTTTATCAAACACAAGTAACCTGAATACTCCCAAACAATAAAACAAACAGGTTTATTTGAACCAGTACTTAGGGTCAACCCCAGTACAGCACTAGCATTCAGTGTTAATTTTCAACAATTGCATTTAAACATGATTTTAAAAAGTGCCTTAGCTAATATACTTATTCTGCTGGGTTCCAATGATGTTGCTACAGGCACAATATAAAGGTTGAGCAGAAGCACATACACACATGCAAATTCAACAAATTACATCACAAGAGAGAATACATACATTCTTCTTATATCCATGATGGGTAAAATAATTTGGAAACAATTCCAGAAACCATGCTCTATATTATTTCTACCTTGTTTTATATTCTTTATAGATTTTTTCCCCAAAAAGGAAATGCTTTGAGTTGGGAGAATAATATAGACGGCTGAAACTTTAAAAATAGCTGTCTCCATTTACTGAGAACTGAACTGTACTAAGATCAGTGTGCCTTAATGTGTCCCTGGAAATCTGGGTAGTAGGTGCTCTGCTCTGGGTCATATGACCACAAGGACTTAGAAAAGAGCTGCTGCCCACCTGCCTTTTCCACATACAGATATACTGGGGACATTTTGTCTATTTTTTCCCCTCTGAAACCCTCTCAGCCAAAACAGCCCATTTTTAAACTTCATCCTTTTTTTTGGCCACTCTCTTCCTGCCTCAACAAATTTAGTCTCATTGGAGAGTTCTCCTGCTTGACTGTCATCATATTCTTCCAAACTGCTGAATTGGAATGAATTCAGTAAAATGCAGTAAAAAGGACTGCAGTAAATAGCTGTAATGTATTGGGATTTTTACTTGTACAGATTCAGGTGTCTGTTTGAATGCTGCTTAAAGGTTGTTCAATGGTGTGTCTGTGTAACTCAATGACTAAGCCAGACTTGCTGCCTCCAAGATGATCATTGGTTGATTTGGGGCAGGAATGGATTCCTTTAAACCAGGGGTGTCCAAACTTTTTTCAAAGAGGGCCAGATTGGATGAAGTGAACATGCTGGAGGGCCGAACATTTTTCCGAACATTCTTTGAACAATTACAATTAAATGCAAATGAATTATTTTATGCCAAGTTAATTGCAAATGGCATACTTTTCATTTTATAACATAAGATCAACTGACAGCTGAGTTTTCACAATGTATTTTAAATAAATTTTTAAAAAAACTTACTGTGTGAGCTGTTACCAGAGAGTCTGACCTTGTCAAACTTACTTTGACTGTCTGGTAACAGCTCACACACTTCCACCACTTCACAAATTCTGCTAGGCCAGGGCCCTACCTACCCCTGTCCAGCTCCCCATATCCCAGCCCATAAAATGGCTGTGAAACACAGAATGCGCGCACGTGCACACACACACACACACACACACACACACCCGCCCTTCCCTGGATGTCACCAAGGCCCAGGGGAGCCAGAGGGCTTCGAAGCCGGGGCAGCTCCGGTGGCAAAGAAGGCGCGCCCTCGCTGCACCGGCACAGACGCCGCGCCAAGCCCGCGGCGGGGGGAGGAGCGTGGCGGTTCGGCCAGACAGGAAAAGGTGCGGGAAGCGGCCGCCGCCTGGTAATGGCGCCCGGGCTCACAACGTGGAGGCGGCAAGCAAGCACGCGCTCAGGGCGAGGCAGCCGCGGTCCGGTGAGGGAAGACCGCCGAGGGAGTGGCTGGCCGGGCTGCGCTGCTGCTGAGCGAAGCTCGGCCGGGGTGCCCGCTCTGCTCTGCCTGGCGCCAACTTAGAGACTCCACCCGCCAGGCCCTTCTCCCGCTCAGCCAGGCCAGGCGTGCACCGTCAGCCTCGCTGCACCGGCACAGACGCTGCTGGGGCAGGGGGGAGGAGCGCAGCGGTTCGGCCAGGCAGGAAAAGGTGCGGGAAGCGACCGCCGCCTGGTAATGGCGCCCGGGCTCACAACGTGGAGGCGGTGTAGTGAGGCTGACGGTGCGCGCCTGGCCTGGCTGAGCGGGAGAAGGGCCTGGCGGGCGGAGTCTCTGAGCTGGCACCAGGCAGAGTAGAGCGTGCGCCCTGGCCGAGCTTCGCTCGGCAGCAGCGCAGCCCGGCCGGCCATTCCCTCGGCGCTCTTCCCTCACTGGACCGCGGCCGCCTCGCCCTGAGCGCGCGCTTGCTCGCCGCCTCCACGTTGTGAGCTGGGGCGCCGTTACCAGGCGGCGGCCGCTTCCTGCACCTTTTCCTGCCTGGCCGAACCGCCATGCGCTCAGCCAGGCCAGGTGCGCACCGTCAGCCTCGCTGCACCGGCACAGACGCCGCGCCAAGCCCGGGGCGAGGGGAAGGATCATGGCGGTTTGGCCAGGCAGCCGGCCCTTCAACCCACCGGAGGAGCGGCAGATCGGCGCGGCCGGAGTCGGGAAAGCCACTAGAAGGGGGAGAGGAGTCACCTCTCCCCGCCGGGGGGTCGCCCAGCCCGTCCCGGGAGGCTGACATTTCTGCAGCTGAAAAAGTCGTCTCGGATTCCATGGCGGAAGGTCACCCCCCGGGAGTCCAGCGCCAGGCAGGGCTGAGAGAGGGAGGGGGGGAGAAAGGGAGGGAAGGAGAAAGAGAGAAGGAAGGAAGGAAGGAAGGAAGAAGAGAGAATGGAGGCAGGAGAGAGGAAGAAGAAAGAGAGAGAGAGAGAGAGAGAGAGAGAAAGAAAGAAAGAAAGAAAGAAAGAAAGAAAGAAAGAAAGAGAAAAGAAAGAAAGAAATCGGAGGCTTGGACAGACCCCGCTCCAGGCTCTGGGGCCGCCACCACGGAATGCCCAGCCTCGGGGGGGAGTCTTCTGCAGGCGTGCCCTGGCTCCCTCCCCTCCCCTCCCTCCCTCCTGCGGCCCGTCCCCAAGGCGGCGCCCGCGGGTCCCCGGACTCACAGCATGCAGAGGGCGAAGGCGCCGGCCACGCTCTCGCTGTCGCGCACCAGGAAGCTGCCGGCCCGCCTGGCCCACGCCAGCAGCTCCTCGGCCGCCGCCCGGCTCAGGTCCTTGTGGTACCAGAGCGGCCAGCCCAGCACCGCCGGAGCCCCCGCGCCCGGGAGCCCCAGCGCCGCCGGGGCCGGAGCCGCCGCCATGGGCAGCCGCGGCGTGCAGGGAAGGTGCTCAGCGGGATGGGCGGGCAGGCCGAGACCCCCGCCGGCCACCCCCGCCTCACCCACAGTGCCGCATGGCCCGACTGGAGACCCCCGGCCGCTCAGGGCATGCCCGGCCCAGCGGCTCCTCCTCTGGGCTGCGCTCCGGCCGGGATGAGGGCGCGATCCGCTCTCCGCGCGCTTCCCCTGCGCACTGGAGCCGCCCTGGGCCCCGAGCAGGCCTGGTGGAGGAGGAGGAGGAGGCGGAGGAAGCCGTGTGGAGCCCCGGAGCCTGGCTGGCGGGGTGGGGGCGGCAGCTGGGCCGGCCTGCGCTTCCTGGGGCGGCCCCTCGGCGGGGGAGGTGGGAGCAGCTCCCGAAGGGGCGGCCCTCAATCAGAAGGGAGGGCCGTGGGAGGGCCGCATTTACATACAGCAGGGAGGGCTGTTGCGGGCCGTATTAAACCGCCCCGCGGGCCGCAAATGGCCCGCGGGCCGGACTTTGGACATGCCTGCTTTAAACCTATTGGCCACCACCTAGTGGCCAACCGTATAAGTAGCTGCGCAGCAGCCACTGTTTCAGTTCTGTTCCTTTGCAGCCTTCCGTCTTCATTATTGCCTGCAAAGAACCGGCTACACAACAATGGCCACATTAAACATGGCTTAGGCCTGGGATATTTACAGGACCGTCTGCTGCCAGGAACGACTTCCCATTGCCCTGTGCGCTCACACAGGGAGGGTCTCCTCAGGGTGCCATCGGCCAGACAATGTCGGCTGGCGACCCCCGGGGGGAAGGCCTTCTCTGTCGGGGTGCCTGCCCTCTGGAATCAGCTCCCCCTAGAACTTCGGATGGCCCCAGATCTCCGGTCCTTTCGTCGCGACCTAAAGACATACCTTTTCCAACTGGCCGACCTGGACAGACGACGGGGTTTTTAATTTTTATTGGTTTTTAGTGGGGCTTTGTAAAATTTAATCTCTTTTAGTATTTGTATTTACTGTTTTTATTGTTGTTTTATTGTTGTTAGCCGCCCTGAGTCCTTCGGGAGATAGGTGGCATACAAGTCCCATAATTAAATTAAATTAAACTCTTGATATTTTGCAAATGTGCCATCTCTTCTAATCCACTTTCAGTGTTCAAACCTTACTATGCGCTTTTGTTATCTTGGCTGAGTACCGGTAACTACATGCCCCAAATATGCTGTATAAAGTTATGAAATTCACTGCCGTTACACAAAACCAAGAACAAAGGAGTAACTACGTGTGTGTGGGGGAGGAGCTTGAGCTCCGGCAGGAAAGGAAACCAAGTTACGCTACCTATTATTTCATAGCAAACACGTTTTATTATAATTTCCCTCTCCCTTTTTATTCTACTGTCTTCCAGTCAGCTCGGCTCTCCCGGCGACTCAATCCCTGCATTTTTGTTGGCAAATTTTCAAAAATAATTGGTCACTGTATCCTTCCTAGGACTGAGGAAAAAAAACACGAATGACCCAAGATTACCCCTTTGGCTTTGTGCCTCAGGCAGGATTAGCACTCCCAATTTCCTGGTTTCTGGCCCGATGCCTTAATCCCCACCCCAGTGGCTCAGATTTCCCACAAGTCCCATTCAACTCGATGACGCTTCGCCACCCCCGAGTTCTCGCAAGACTCTCTTTTGAGGCGCTAGGGCAGGGGTAGGCAACCTCGGCTCTTTTATGACTCATGGACTTCAACTCCCAGAATTCCTGAGTCAGCTATGCTGACTCAGGAATTCTGGGAGTTGAAGTCCATGAGTCATAAAAGAGCCGAGGTTGCCTACCCCTGCGCTAGGGCGTCCCCTGCTGGCGACTTTAATAAGCCCAACGCATTCGCGGTGGGCGGGCCGGATGTGTCCGCTCACTCTTCTTCCCGGCTTCATTTGGCGCCATGGCGGCTCCGAGCCTTGGCGGCTCGGGCTTCCTGCTTGCGCGGAGCCTGTTGTGTCCTCTTCTTTCGAGCGACGTGCGGGCCCGGCGGGCCTGTTAGTACTGGGAGAAACCAGTGCGGGGGCTGCAGGCAGCCCAAGGCAGGTACGTCCTCGAAAGGCGGAGGCGAGCGAGGGGTGCCAGCGCCTGGGTCCCGTTGGCGGCCAGCGAAGGGCGAGAGCTTGCTGGGGGGGGGGGGCGCGGCGGCTGCGGCGTGGAGCTAAGGCGTGGAAAGCGGGTTGGGGTGGACCGAGGCTTTGCGTGACCCTGGAAGCTCCCTGCCGGGAAACGAAGATGCCGTGGATGATGAAACCTCGAAACGGCGAACTTAGCTGGCTCCTCCTGCCATCTACGGAAAGGAGGTGCCGTGGCTGCTGTGTAAACATCACGTCTCCCGTTGGCGCACTTCGGCTCAGGGCTCCTTTTCTCGCTGCTGCTGTTGCTGCTGCTGCTGCTGCAGCTGCTGCAGCTGTTGCAGCTGCTGCACGTTTTAGGGCTGGAGACAAACACGCGGAGCCTCGTGTGCGTTTTCCTTCCGCTCCTCTGCCCACCCACCCGGGAAAGTACTTTATCCCTTTTTCTGGCGGCTGCTAAGTAATGGTTTTTTATTTTTTTATTTTTTATTTTAATTCCATTTATATCCCGCCCTTCTCCGAAGACTCAGGGCGGCTTACAAGCTTAGCATAGTAGCCTTCATTCTATGTATATGCCTGCTTATTAGGGCTTTCACACACACACACCCCAAGCGGCATTATTACAAAGTCAGCTTAATTGCCCCCAACAATCTGGGTCCTCGTTTTACCTACCTCGGAAGGATGGGAGGCTGAGTCAACCTTGAGCCTGGTGGGATGCGAACCTGCACTAATTGCAGGCAGCTGGTGTTAAGGAGGCATTAGCCCACTGCTCCACCAAGGCTCTTTAGGTTAATAACCTAAACTAAGCCGAGATGTGGTTTTTTTTTTAATTTTAGAGAAACTGCACGGTAATATTAAAACGCCATTGTTTGCTTCCCTGTTCCAAACGCATGGAGAAGTTGGTGAGCCGGAACGATCCAAAGACGGCTTAGGCAATAGTAGTATTGTAATTGATGGACTTCAGCCCAGTAGTGGAGGGGATGCGCTTCGGAAGCTCACAACCCTGGGTAGCTATGGCTCCTTTCCAGTGCTGCTTTCCAGGAGCCAGCAAGTATTTTAGGGCATGCTTCCTTGGTTCAAGGGATAATAAACAGGCACGGATTGTAGCAACTTTTGATGCTTGGGTCCTCTTGTGAACCTGCTGAGCTAGTCCCCTTTTAAAATTATCTAACTTGGCTGCTATTATAATAACAGAAGTGAATTCTCCAGTTTAATAATGCAGGATGTTACATATGGATAGTGGTGATTGGTTGATTGCTTATGTGTCCTCAGGTCGTTTTTGACTCCTAGTGACTAGCTCAACATCCTTTCTGTCTTCATTTACTCTCAGTGATAAACAGCTTGCAACTGTAAAGCTTTCCAGTTACTACAGTACTTAAAGTTGTTTTACATTAGATGGAAGGTTGAATTAGAATATAGACATGCTTCATGCTCTCCGGCTCACATGTTAACTGCCCTGCCTTTTAGAGAAGCTTGGGGATAACTTCTGTTGGTCATTTTGTTTATATTTGTCTTATTTGCATTTGTTATGTGGTTATGCAGGATTTTTTAATTGAATGTAAGACAAATTGTTAATGAGACCGTAAATGACTATCGTTTGGATATGTTTTGTACATAATCCAGAAATTTAGGTGATGGGGGACCTTACAGTCAAATTAATTTCCTTTGCATGTCACAAAGTAAAATCTGTAACTTCTATCAACAGTGATGATGGTAGAATAATAGATGACTGATTGTGGTTATTATTACATATCCAGATATTACTACTTTTATTCTAGTCTGTGTATCCACACCAGCTTAGAACAGTCCTGGGGGGAATATGTCTCTGTTGGGTTTCCCTCTTAGTAAATCTCTCTTAAAATAGCAACCTGTGCATTGAATTATGTGCTTATGTTCATTAGTGAGGTAAATATTTTGTTAGGTTTTAATTGTGTGATAATTCAATAAGTAGATTTCTACTTTAATATCCTTACTTGTAATTAGAGATCTTTTACTTTAAAATAAGCGTAAAAGCTGCTTCATGTATCTGATAATCTTTCTTTTACTGATTGATCAACGAAATACCATCCTGTTGTGCTACTCGTTAGCTTACTATGTTAACTAAAATTGAAGGTGCTAGGGCAAATATAAAAACAATGTATCATGATTGTACATAGGAATAGGATTATGAAAACTATGAATAAAGTTATGTAATCTATGTAATTTATATATAGTACAATTATAAAACTACTTATTAAACCAAAATGACTAACACAAGTATTACTAAAATCTTACGTATTTCAAATCTGAATATTAATGGTATGGCTGAGTGAAAACTATTATGTGAAAATTTAGGTAGAACCTGGGAAGGGGTACAGGTCTTACATATAGTATGCTAGATTCTGATTATGCTATAATGTGTTGAGTGCTATAATGCTATATTATTTTTCCCGTACTAATATACTTTTAACATATGAGATTTGTGTTTTTTCAACTGTCCTTTTCCCCCCTCCCCAACCTAGTTGAGGTTTCTTTGATATAACTAGCTAGATCAGGGGTGTCAAACTCAATTTCATTGAGGGCCGCATCAGCATTGTGGTTGCCCTCAAGGGGCCGGGTGGGTAATGGCCAGGGTGGGTGTGGCCTACTGGGTGGGCGTGGCCAGCTCTACATCGTTCGCATCAAGGGTGCCTATGGGGGCCTGGGCAGGAGTGGGGCAGATCTGGGGGTCTCTGGTAGAAGGAGAGTCTCTGGGCCAGGGCCAAGGCAGTGGGGGCCGTTCCCTCACTGTTTCCAGGATGGCTTCGTGGGCCACATGAAACCACTTCACGGGCCAGATCCGGCCCCCGGGCCTTGTGTTTGACATGTCTGAGCTAGATATTTTAGTTGCATAATATCAAAAGTTGCAGGATCTACAGATGGAAGACATTTCATGATTGGAGAATTACCCAGTTAGATTTCTTTAAAGTAGTTAAAGCAATTCTAAGCATACCTATAACTAGGAAACATAAACATCTTTTGAAATTTTTCTTACTGCTTTAACTTTAAAAAAAATCTTGCTTCTTAATTTTTGTTAGTCTTTCTGCATGGAATCTCCTGGGGATGATTTGATAGTTTCAGCTTCAGCAAGAGAATGCCCAGTTTTGACATCATTCTGTCATCATAACTTGTGGTAAGATATTTTGGCCTTTATTTTTTTATCCTAACAAATTTATTAGGATAATATTTGGATAAATTATTTTCTCATGTTTCATATTGTTGCCTTCAAATTAAATATTAGGCAGCATGCATTCTTAAACAATTAGAACTTTCTTGTGATATTCTTGGTTTTATGATAAGCCAAGATATTTTATTCTAATCTAATTGTTAACAGACCAAAATACCTTATATTTTTATTAGGTAACAGCAGTCCTGTCCTGGATTTCTAAATAGTGAAGCATCTGGAGTTACAGTCATGACTTCGAGACGAACAGATGTTCCTGGTAAAACTAATTGATAGAGAATTCATATATATTTAAATAGGACGCAGTAGCGATTGTAACAAACACTTAATTTCCAATTCAAGTTTCCGAAGGATTTTATAATACTGTTTTAAGGAGAGCTTACTTACATCTAGGAGTATGTATAAAAGAACCAAAGGCTAGTGAAATGGAGGGCTAAACCCTTGTCCTGAATTTATTCAAGAATAATTGAATATTTTGTGAGTTGCTCAGAATTGCTTCGGATGGGGCAGCCATATAATTTTAAAAAAGAAATAAGCAAACTAAGCAGCCTTCTGGCTCGTTGTTTAATTTGGATTCCTCTTTGGATAGGAAATTGGACTTGATTGGTCTAAGGTTTTTTTTTAAGCTCTATGATTCTAATACTCTGAAATTCTGGCTCTGCTCTTAAGAAATTATATTTTACCTCAGTTTTGAACTAAAATGTTATGCTTGTTAGCTTTCTTTTTTAAGTAGAGATATTAATTAGCAAGAATGCAAAATGAGTAGTTCTGTTACTAGAAAAATACTGTACTCTTATAGTCTCTCTTTAAAAAGTTTTATTTGCTATCTATAGGTTTGTGTGGTTAGTTATTCTGATGTTAATTTGTGTTCTTTTGAATCCTGATTAAATTGCTATTGAGCGTGTTTGTTTTGATTGGAGAGCTAGTGTGCCTCTCTTCTGTGTACATATGTATAAAAAAGTTAGCAATTTGGGGGTAGTACATTAGGCTATTATACCTCTTTAATCATAATATTTAATAGGAAATATTTCAAAATCCTCATGCATTTATAAGTAAAATTTTCAGCCTTTTCATATTGCCTCTCCTCCCTGTATTTGGAAGAAAACAAACTGAATGTCAGAATTGTGGAAATTGCTATGAACAGAAGACCAAAATCTCAGGAATAAATTTAGTAAAGAGTTTCAGAGAACTATTAAAAGAGACAAGAGCAGTATTACAATAGCATCTTTAAAGACATTGAAGATTGAAACAGACATGGAAAAACAAAGTCTTGCAAAAGATTTTGGAATTCAGAAAAAGATACCAACCTCAAATTGGTTTGCTAATGGACATTAATGGACAGGTAGTAATTGATTCAAAGATCAAACAAAGATAGGCATATACTAAAACACAGTGCAAATGTACGGAGATGTCAACATCCAAGATACCTTAAAAATATTCCCTATCTAAAGGAACCACAAGTACTAGAAATATGTCAAATCACAGAAAAGACTTAAATATCCAAACTCTCAGCAAATCTGGAGAATGACATGATGTTCTTGTCTGGGAACTAAAGATCTATCTCTGTCAGGGGTCCCCAAGCTCTTCAGCTCATTAATCCACTCATGAAGTTTCATGTTGTTCATTGACCCCAAACCTTATATGAAAATGATTTAATAAATATTACTTTAAATAATTGCAACAACAATCTCATCAAGCCTTGGGGATTATACTGGCCATATTGTGGAACCCTAATCTATATTCTAATGCCAGAAAAATAAGACAAAAATGGGTATGCAAACTATTGTATAATAGCCATAATTTCACATGTTAAAAAATGCTTGGAATCATCCAATGCCAATTAGATTCCTCCAAAACAAGATGATATGTGTTCAGACTTGCTTTAGTAAACGCTATTGCTGATGTATAATTGAGAAAACCAAAGAATATCAAGAAATCAGCCTGTGCTTCCTTGATTACAGAAAGATCAATTGTTTCGATCATATTAAGCTATAGAATGTGCTTAGAAAAATAAGAAACTCAGAACATCTCATTGCCTTACATGAAATCTATATACAAGTGAAAAAGCAACTTTTTGGACAGAACATAGTGAAATGTACTGGCTCCACATTTGCTAAGGAAGAAAACAAGGCTGTAGTCTCTCCCCTTATTTATTTAACCTAATGCTGAACATATATTAAAGGAAACTGGATTGGAAGAATATGAACATGGTTTTAAAATTGAAGAAAGATCCAAAACCTGTACTATACTGATGACACTACTATGATAGCTGAAAATACAAAGGATCTCCAAGATCTACTAATACAGGTAGTCCTTGCTTACTGACCACTTGTTCAGCAACTGTTTGAAGTTGTGATGGTTCTAAACAAGGGATACTTGTGACCAGTCCTTGGTCATGTGATTACCATTTGTGACCTTCCCTGCCAATTTCCCATAGACAAAGTCAGCAGGAGATGCCAGCAAGTAATGTCTAAAGTTACTTTGTTAAACCCCCTCCTCCCAGCCCTCCTGCATACCCATCCCATTGTGCCATAGCAGCCGAGTTAGCAATACAACCAGGAAATGGGACAGTCAGCATCCCAGACTTGGGAACATAGCAGATATTTAGGGCCTTACAAAAAGCTTACAGGGCCATTCTATCTCCAAAGGAAGGATATTTCATAAAGCAGGGATCACTGTGGGAAAAGCATGTGTTGTAATCCCCACTAGCCACTACTTTGGCTGACAGGACCTGCAGCATGCCGATTCTGCTACATTGGGTTGGACTGCTAGAGATTCTTGGAAAAAGGAGATCCCTCACGTAACCCAGTTTCAAGCCATGTAGTAGGGCTTTAAAGTTGCCAACTAGCACCTTGAATTGCACCCAGAAATATACTGGTAACCAATGAAGCTCATGGAGAAGTAGTGTTACATATACCTGCAAATATCAGAATAGTGCAGAATATATTTAATATCAGAATTTTAAAATGATATTCTCATTTTTAAACTTTGGTGTTGGAAAAGCTTTCTGAGAATACTGTGGACATCTAGGCAAAGAGGTGGTTGAACAAATCAATCCAGAGTTGTCGTTTGAGGCACAATGACCAGGCTGAAATTATCCCACTTTTGGATTGCTCTCTGGAGAAGGCTAGGAAAAGTGGGGGGAAAAGAGAAGAGGATGACTAGCAGCAAAGTGGGTGGCTTAAGTGGTGATGCAGTGCACCATTGGAAGAACCGGTTGGGGAAAGTTCATCCTGGAGAAAGTCTTATCACATAGTCAATGCACATGTGCGCTTTATCAAAAAGAAATCTGGTTCATACCCTGTCCTAAATATCTTCATACTGAAGGACATCAATTAGTATGTCAATGGTATATATAAGTTTTTTACATTAAAAATTGTGTTTTGGTAATTCAGCAGTAACAACATTTCTAAAAACATTTGGCTAGGATTTTTGTAGCCCTAAAATTTTTACATGTCACATGTGAAATAAACCTAGAAGATGTTTAAATCAAGGATGGGCAACTGTGATTCTTAGGGCGACATAGAATCTTTAGACTAAAGATATCAGAAATATCAGAAGATATTATGCAAGGGATCAGGTGAGATTGTTGGGGGAAAAAATCTGCCTTTTCTCTAGCAGTAACTGGTACGAGAGGGAATATTGGTAGAAAACTATACCAATAAGAAAATTAATGAGAATTAGTGTCCTTATTCACCTCTTGCTTCAGTCTTGTTCATCTTTTCTAAGCAGTGTGGACCTCAATAAAAAAGATTGCCATCCTGTATTAGGTCATGATGTAATGTGTTATACTTTATTTGGTTATAAATGCTGTGTTAGTTGTATCAAAGATGTTTCAAAATTATGGTACTGATCCTAGAAGGCCTTTGATGAAAGGGCTAATATTGTCTATTTTGCTTTTGAAAAGGTGAAACACTAAAAGTTCAGATCATTGTGAAATCTTAATCTCTGTCCTTAGCTATAGAACATGGCTCTGGAAGCTTTCTAGGGAAGATATCCCAGCCAATTGGAATGAATCGTCGGGCATTCAGTTATGATGATGCCCTGGAGGATACAGCACCAATGACTCCTCCTCCTTCAAATATGACCACCAATATCTTATGGAAAGAACCAGTCATTCCAGATCACAAATATGAAAGGATTTCCCAGGTATGCAGTCTGTTGAGCTAATAAAGAGATCTCCTAACCAACAACTAAAATTTAAACATATCAAAGCATTTGGAAGAGGAGCTAAACAACTTTTAAAAATGACACAGTTCTGCACTGATAAGACATGCTAAAATGTTTCTTATAAAATGAAAGAGGCAACAATGGAGAGTAAGTATAATTCTTAGAGTAATTTGAACAAAAGCATGTATTTCAATTTTTTCTATGAAAAAAGGTATACAGGTAGTCCCTTGACTTCCAGCCACAGTTGGGATGAGAACTTCTGTCGCTAAGCAATGCAGTCATGAAGTGAGTCATCACATGACCATTTGTATGACCTCTTTTTGTTGAGGTTGTTAAGCAAATTTACAGTATTTTCCCCCATTGACTTCACTTGTTGGAAGTTGGTTGGGAAGATCACAAATGGTGATCACATAACCCCAGGATTCTGCAACCATTATAAATACCTGCTGGTTGCCAAGGGCCTGAGTCGCGATCACATGACTGGGGACACTATAATAGTTGTAAACGTGATGACTGGTTGTAAGTGATTTTTTTAAGCACTCATAACTTCAAAGGGTCACTAAACGAATAGATGTAAGTTGAGGACCACATGTCTTTTACACTAAGTATAAACTGAATCTTTTGCAAATTTTAGGTTAAATTGAAGGAAATGAAATAAAATCTGCAAGCCCAGTTTACTCATTCTGTAAAGCCTTTATTACTGTTTTAATATAAAAGAATTGATACTTATAATACAGGTGTGAGCTATATGAAGATATGAAATTTATAAATGAGCTATACTAGGCTTAACTAAACTTTAATTATGTTACTCAGTTTTAACTTTGTATCTTTTATAAACTTTTTTTAAGGAAGCAGTTGTGATTGTCATTGTAATATATGGCCTACTTTTTAGAAATAGTGAATAGTTTGAAAATTGTGCTTGACTCTAAGCAGGAAAAGTAATGAGAAAGAGAATTATTGCAGAAAGAGCCTTTTTACTTATTTCTGTAGCTAGACTTTTTCTAGTGAAAAATAAAACAAGCTTCTTTAGTGAATTCGTGTTTTCAAATGGCTACAAGAATGGTGGTTTCCAAATGTTGCATAGTGTTTCACATTGTAGGCAAGAGAGTGGAAATATGTCAGCTCAAGATTATTGTTCAATACAAATTCCAAAACTTTTGCCCATGAGAGCAGGAGTTTTATCTGAAATTCTCCTAATTTTCTTTTTCCAAAATTGCATCTGCCTTCCTCTGTATAGGTTGAGGAAGGGGAGACTAGCATGCATTTCTCTGCCAAAGTTCCCCCGTCTTCTTCTGAGGTGAACAAGACACCAGTAGTGAAGTCCAAAGCCACTCACATCATCATGAATTCTCTTATTGCAAGTAAGAGCTCTTGCATTTCTTTGGTAGGCAAGTTAATTTCTACAGAGAATTTTGCAATGTAATTTATGTCCCATTTATTTATGATCTTCTTCTGAATTTATTAAATATATACATATAGCCGCCTATCTCACCAAAACTGACTAAGTGGTATACAACAAAGCTAAACAGTGAATAAAGCCACTTATCATGAATGATAAAACATAAAAACTATAATAAATAGAACAAAACGAGGAAATAACAGATGAAGGGATGGGGCTATCTTCTGGATCCTCAGGCTCTCTGGCATAATCAAGTGTTAAGGGACCTTCGAAAGCTCAGAATTGGTGAGACCAGTCTTCTGTCAGTGTAGAGAAGATTCCACAGTGCGGGCACCATAGCAGAAAAGGCCCACTCTCTAGGGCCTGCCAAATACAGTTTCTTAGCAGATGGGTGTTGTAAAATGCCATCTCTGTTGGATCTTCTGTATGTCCCTGCAAAGGGTTCCACAGTCCCCCTTTACCTCAGAGGGCTTGTGTCACTCAAAATGGGGCTGTAGGGTAGCAATTTGCAGACTAAGAAGTACTGCTGCTTCACTACTCTTACTGCCACAAAGTAGGCCTTAATAGAGGCTCTAACCCTTGCTCAGTTTGTCTCCATTTCAGGTACTCTAGACATCTCTCGTTTCATCTCTCTCAGCTCCTTTGTAAACCATGGGCAGTGATGAACTCTGTGAGAGGGGAGAAGTGGCATATCCCAAACCTCAGTTGCTCGTTTATTCCTAGTGGTAAACAAGATTTGGCAGGACTGTGCAGGAGACCAATAGGAACAACACCCAGCTCCCTCTGAAATCCCACTGGGTCTATCAGTCACCAGGGGTGGATCAATGTAATGGATTCAGCCTCCCTGCAGTGAATACTGGTGCCAAAGAATCTCATGGTAATCAAGGCATGATCTGACCATGAAAAAGGGGACCCCAAAATCTCCCTCAGTTGAGGATTGTGCATTGCTATACGATGTTAGGCACTTAATGACCTGGGATAAACCCATGGCTGTCATGGTAGCCATGAACTCCTGAACCTTCGTAGACCTTGTTTCCAGGGAAGGCAGATTGAAGTCCCCCCCCCAAGAACATCCTCTGCTAACTTCCTCTGCTAACCAGGAATGAAGTCAGGAGCTCAGGCAGGGAGGTTGCTATGCAGCAGGGAAGCTGGTATAATAGCAACACTCCCAACTGAGCCAAGTCAAAACTATGACATAATTCTATTTGTACAGAGGGGGGAAAATTGCACACCATACTAGGAGGTAACAGATCTTTAAATTATAAATAAAATGTCATAACAATCACTTTGATTCTGGTACCTGTTAGACTTCAGTGAAAAACTAAAAAACATATTTACCGTGGCTATAGTACTATATTACACTTTTTGATTGATCCTCAGCTGCCATCTACCATTCACTAGTTGGGCTAACATATTTCATCTGTCCAACAAATATTGTCTTCAAACAAATGGCCGTGAGAAGCAACTTCTTGACACTTGTGTGCTAGTAGTTACTACATCTTTGTGGGAAATAACATACTGACGAATAGAGAATTAGGTCGAAAAATCAAAGGTTGGCAATAATATACATTCTGTTAATGGGGAGATAATTAGAAAACAGCCTGTGTCATAATGAGTGCTTGAATCATAAGACTATAGTACAGTTTAATTTAAAGCTTTATACCCCTTTCTGTGTTTGGTCTGCCTTAGCTTTAGAAACATCTGTTGTTGAATTTTATTTATTTGATTGCTTGCGTGATTAAGTGGTACATTGCCTTTATTTTTGTGGAACTCCAGGCGGTGCACATAATGCTTCTAGCTCCTAATTTCTCCACAATAATAATGCTGTGACTTGGCTGAAAGGGAACGATTGGCCCAGAGTTACTCAGCTGGTTTTCTTGCCTAAGGCAGGACTAGAATTCTTATTTGTCTAGTAAGCACAACAGTGTAAAAAATGAGTTCTGCAAATCTCTTTCATCCAAGCTTACTTTTCTTTCCTATTGAATTAAAATTGTCTAGTATGGTTTGATTTAACATAGAGAATGCTTTATTTAAGAAAAATTAAAATATTATAATATTTTAAGCTCTTTATCTTAGTGGTAAAATAGTTTGCTTGAATATCTAAGGAGCAAGGTTCATATCCTGTTGTTTCCTGCTAAAGACTAAAATCTTGGAAGCTGATACGAGTTTAAATGGTATAGAGTTAGAGGATAATAATCTAAGAATATGGGCACTGGGACATCTTTAACTAAAAACAGCAACAAGAAATAGGAGTCTTTTTGAGAAATATTTAAAAAAACCTGAAGGAGGTAACATTATTAAGTTCTGGAATTCCTAGAACTTAGTACTGTACTTTGCTTGGTAACTGCCTTCTTGGCCAATTTTTATTTTTATTTATATAACTTATATGAAATAAATTATTAGAACATATTAGAAACACCTATAGTAAAGCTTAAACAATCTGATTATAGAACTAATTGGAGAGGGAAAGTGTGTGTTTTCATGTGTATGAAAGAATCCTAAGCCATTGATTCAGTTCTACATTATCTTGCTGTTACAATCTGCATCACGTCCTCATTCTGTTTTCTAAAGTTTGCAAGTTCAGAATGTTGTGGAACCCTAGTTATACGTGGTTTAAAGCATTGCCACACTCTGCTTTGCTAGTTAGTGATTGTGGATGCTTATGACATCACTCTTAGAAAACTGTAGTAGGCAGCACAGTTTTGAGAAATGTGTGAATGTGTATTGTTGTCCATTCTAGAACAAACCCAGGAGAGCATTCAGCGATTTGAGCAGCAGGCAGGGCTAAGAGATGTCGGCTACACTCCACACAAAGGCCTCACTGCAGAAGAAACAAAATACCATCGTGTGGCTGAGTCATTCCATGTAAGGTGTTTGGGCCCTTCTGTTCTTTAGCCAGTCTATTACTCTCGTTGATGGTTAGTTATTACTTTACAGAACCAAGTATGGAGGGAAGAGACATCTATTGCTGTGCGTCTTTGATACGTTGCGATTATTTTTTGTGTTGTTCTACTTTTTTGGATGTGTGCTTAAAGTATGTGTAATTGGGGAATTCAGAACCCTGCAGCATTCCTTTTTTCCCCCCTGGGCTGCACCATGACTGTAGGGGTGTGGCTCGGCAATACCCAGAAACGAATCCTCTGAACCAAGAGTGGCTAATGTATGATAATGGAGCACCTCAAGACATTTCTGGCCTAGATAATTTACTTCTAGAAACCACTTCTCTAGAATTGCATGATCTGTTGGGAAATGGAACATTCTGAGTGGGAACAAAACGGTCTCTTCTCGATGAATTACACATCCTCAGTGTAAAAGTAGTGTGAATTCTTGATTCGGTATCAATGCATTGGCAGTGAAAGTAACACCATGGTATCACAATCTAGCCTCTCTGAAGAAGGGCGTTTCAACTTTCTATTACAGGTAATCCACGGCTTACAACCACAATCGAGCCCCAAATTTATGTTGCTAATCGAAACATTTGTTAAATGAGTTTGCCCGATTTTACGACTTTTCCTGCCGTAGTTGTTAAGTGATTCATTGCATTTGTTAAGTTAGTAATACAGTTGTTAAATGAATCTGGATTCCCCATTGACTTTGCTTGTCAGAAGGTTGCAAAAGGTGATCACATGACTCCGGGACACTGCAACTGTCATAAATATGAACCACTTGCCAAGCAGCCGAATTTTGATTATGTGACCATGGGGATGCTGCCATGGTCTGTGAAAAATAGTCATAAATCGTGTTTGGGGTTTTTTTGTGCCATTGTAACTTTGAATGGTCACTAAATGAACTGTTATAAGTCGAGGACTACCTCTTCTGGTCTTTTTTCTTAGCTGCCCATTGCATTGGGTTGAATAGCAATAGAGAAATGTGGCTTCAAAATGATATGCTCTTGAAATATGTCTACTGATTTCCATAAGAACCTATATAATCTTGAATGCAGCTTTTTAAAACATACCACCAAAAGCTTTCATTAAGTTGTAGTGACAAAAAGGTGGAATCATTTTTTATTGTTGGTGGGATCTAGGTTAAATTTAGAAAGTTTCCAGATGTTTGTTGCTTTTCTAACAGAATTTGAAGATGCAAAGTGGAGAGATGGTAAAAGAAGATAAGCAGGCCTCTTCTGCCCAGTCCACTCCAAGCAGCACTCCTCATTCTTCTCCCAAGCGCTCATACAGGTACATTTTTTTAAAATGGAAAGTAAAATCACAAATTGTCTGAATCTCTTGATTACCTAGGAATCTGTTTGATTCTCCAGATGTGTTTACAATCGAGTATTTTATCAAACACTTCGTATAAAATCCCTCTAGATTTATGTTTTGTTTTAAATTTACTTGGAGTGAGGGTATCTGTTAAAAAGAGATGTTTGTGGAAATCTGATGCGCCAAATCTTGTTCCCGTTTTGATTTCTGCTTTTTCATTGGAAGAAGCTGGTTTAGTCATGGAGCTTATGCTTCTGTCACTGGTCCTGATCGTGCCCCCATGGATTCCAACAGTGGTGATAGCGATAAAGTATTATCTGAAAAATGGAGCATTTTTGGACCTAAAGCTCTTCAGAGATCTGCTACCGAGTCAGGTATAGTATTACTTTGAGAAAACATGATTTTTATATAAAAAGAACAAATTAAATATACTTTACAAAAGTTCAGAACTTAAAAAGTGGCTCTGTGAGGGAGATGGGCTATTTCTAAACGAAATAGGTAAATAAATTAAGATCAGAAGTCCACCTTTAGATTAAAAATTAAGGCTAGAAGGAAGCAAATTTATTAAAAGCCTTAAAAATAAAATACAGTTCGAAGCAGTTTTGAATTGGAATTGCAGAACTTCCATCATGTTACAAGGATACAGCTTTTTGCAAATGGTAGCACAGGTCTTGGATATTGCATCCACGAAACCTATAATGAGTAGCATCAACTCTTGTCTTGAATGTTGAATTCCATTTTCCTATTTTCTAGGATCTACGGTAGCTGATGATGATAATTTCTATGTTACAGTTGGATAAACTTTTGTAAATGGATGAGAATAGAATTGGAATCCTCAGTTATCGAAAAGGAATGTACAAATCTCAGGAACTTATTACCGAGATAGGATTGTGGGAGAGCAGCAGTGTTGCTATTTCCCAAACCTACTGAGCTGCATTTCAGGATTCCAAGGGGAGGTGGGGTAGTGCTGATTGATAGAATACATGGCCCTGTTAGAACTGGTTATCTGCAGATGCCAGGTTGCTGTGGGCTATGGGAACAAGGTATCTTGCTTATGTACTACTCACCTTGCTGAGCGGCAAGATCCTTTATAGTGCTCATCGTAGTTCCAGGGATAGAGTATCCTTAACAGCGTTCCGTGAGCCTTTGGCGTCTAGTCTGCTGGCTCATGCCCAAGATGGCGGACGTGCTGGGCTGAGCTCCGTGGAGTGTTTCCAGTTTTGGCATCCTTACCGGTCTTCTGGGGTTCTGTGTCGTGGCTCGGAGAGTTGATTGAACTGAGAGAGAAGAAGAGTCGGCATGTTGTTGGAGTTGCAGCCCTCCATTTTCCATTTAAGCTTCAGTGTCTTCATCTCGGAGGTCCCGGTGGAGCTGGGAGGAGCCGCGGCTTGGAGGGCTCCGAATGGTGGATCCTCGGGGCCGATAGAGCCGCGGCCCAGAGTGGCCTCTGATACTCCCGTATGCTTTGTAATGGAGGTTGATGTTGGGATAGAACGGTGGAGTGATCGACAGCGAGCGGAATGGGGAGCACTTTGCTGGCTCTTGGCCTCTGCGCTGTCTGTGGAGGATTGTTTGAAGTTACTTTTGCCTGTTCTCGACCGGGGAGACCTGCGGCTGGCGTGGGATTGCCTGACTTCTGGTGCTGTGTGTGGCTGGCTGGGCGACGTGCTTTTTGCCTTCCGGTTTTCAGCTCCCTGCATCAGGGTCCATCTATCTGCCGTCCGGCGTCTCCTGCTCTCCCCGCTTTGCTCTTCCCGCCTTGAGATGAACCGTGCTCTCCAACCTAACTATGGTTACCCTCAGGTTAAGCCTGATAACTGCTGCTCTTCTTCTCTCTCTATGGTCCCTACTGTAGCAAGAAGGTCTTGGATGAGCCTCCGTGAGAGGGCGGCTCGTATGTGTTATCATCGATACCAACCAATTACCATCTGCTGCCTCCCTAGAGGTGAGAGATCTAGGGAGGTATGCCTTACTGAGTTGGTATTTGTCCATCCCATGACAGACCCGGGCCCTTCGTGAGAGGGAGGTGCCTGTTCTATTTTGGAAGTCATCTGATTGGTACCCAGCTCAGTGGCAGGGAGCTGGTGAATTGGACACTCTTGACTTTCCAGCTTTTCAACTTTAGACTGATGGACTGCCTGACTGGACTCCCCCGGACTAATGGTTTTATCTTACTCCAGCACAGCCTTATTGGCGCTCAGGGGTGCCCCCCTCTCCTGGGCGTGACCCGCCTTCCTTTCCATCGTTCCTCTTGATGACGGGCCCAACTATTGGGACCCCGAGAGATGGCTTGGCAGGGACAGGAGCCTCCTTTCCAAATTTAACAAGAGGCCCCTGGTGTGTTTTTTAGCGAAATATTTTGTGGGGTTAGGGAGGGGGGTGGGTTTACAGGTTCGGTTGGAAACTAGGGGGGTTCCACCAACCGTTTCTCAGACCAGGTTGGGGATTGATCGCGCCGTGGTGGGGATTGGGCTGGGGGCCTACGGGGCCCCGGAGCGGGGTGTGGGATTGCTTATTCCCACGGCAGTAGGGAATGGCTGCAGGTGTATGAACAGAGGGCTATATCAATGTCCGGGAGTGCGTCCCCGCTGTCTCCAAGCGGTGATGCGCTCCGCCCCTCTGATTTCAGCCCGTGGTACCGGGAGCGAGGATGAGCAGCCACCTGAGCTCAGGCTCGTGTATTTCAATGCCAGGTCCGTAATGAATAAGGCACCTCTCATTCGTGAGCTGATTGAGGAGGAGCATGTGGACCTGGCTTGCATTACGGAGACCTGGTTGGGCCCAGAGGGCGGGGTCCCCCTGGTTGATCTTTGCCCATCAGGCTTCCGGGTGCTGCACCAGCCTCGGGCTCAGGGTAGGGGCGGTGGAGTGGCAGTAGTTGTGAGGGAGACCTTATGTCCGCGGGAGGCCACCATAGTCCAGATAGTCGGGTGTGAGTCCCTCCTCCTGAGATGTGGCCCTAGAACTCAGTTGGGCTTGCTGCTGGTGTACGTTTCGCCTAGTCGCGTAGCAGCAGCCCTGCCTGAGCTTCTCGATATCCTCTCAGGGTTGGTGGTTGAGTTCCCCAAACTTATAGTTTTGGGTGACTTCAACCTACCATCCCTGGGGGGATCATCTGAGTTAGCTCGGGAGTTCATGGCTTCCATGACGGCCATGGACCTGATGCAGGTTATTCAGGGCCCAACTCATGGGGGGGGGTCACACGCTCGATCTGGTTTTTTTATCCGAACGGTGGTTAGATGATCTCGGGGGGGGGTTCCCCAACTATTACACCCCTGTCATGGACTGATCATCATCTCCTGCGGTTGGTCTTCCGTTTTGCCACTCCCCGTCGGGTTGCTGAGCCAATAAGATGGTTCCGTCCTAGGCGCCTGATGGACCCTGAGCGGTTCCAGACGGCGATTGGGCCCCCACCTGCCTCCTTTGCTCACAGCTCGGTCGATGCCCTAGTGGAAGCCTGGGAAAGGGCAGCCACAGAGGCACTCGACCAAGTTGTACCCATGCGGCCCTTGACCCGGCGCAGATCCCATTGGGCTCCATGGTTCTCCATGGAGCTCCGGGAGATGAAGCGTCGGAGACGGGGCCTAGAGAACTGTTGGAGATCCAGCCGATCCGAATCCGACCGGTTACGACTAAGGTTTACGAGAACTTATCTCGCGGCGATGAGGGTGGCAAGGTCTAACCACTTTGCCACCCTCATCGCGTCCGCAGATAATCGCCTGGCCGCCCTGTTTAGAGTAACTCGCTCTCTCCTTAATCAGGAGGTGAGGGAGGAACCCTTGCAGGGTCGAGCCGAGGAGTTTAGTCGATTTCTGTCGGACAAAATCGCTCGGATCCGGACCGGTCTGGACTCTGACTGGGCAGAGTCTGACGATGAGGATACGGGCAGCCTTGCCGATGTAATCTGGGAAGAGTTTGACCCTGTGACTCCTGAAGAAGTGGACAAGATCATGGGGAAGCTGAGCTCCACCACGTGTTTGTTGGACCCGTGTCCCTCCTGGCTGACTTATGCCGCCCGGGATGGGACACGAGGCTGGCTCCAGGCAGTGATTACTGCCTCTTTGAGTGAGGGTAGCTTTCCCGCCGGCTTGAAGGAGGCGGTGGTGAGACCCCTCCTCAAGAAGCCTGCCTTGGACCCAGCAATATTGAACAACTTTCGTCCGGTCTCCAACCTTCGCTTTCTGGCGAAAGTTGTTGAGAGCGTGGTGGCGCAACAGCTCCCTTTGTTCTTGGATGAAGCTGATTATCTAGACCCGTACCAATCGGGTTTCAGGCCCGGGTACAGCATGGAGACGGCATTGGTCGCGCTGGTGAATGATCTCTGGCGGGCTCGGGACAGGGGCTGCTCCTCTGTCCTAGTCCTTTTAGACCTCTCAGCGGCTTTTGATACCATCGACCATGGTATCCTGCTGCGACGTCTCAGGGGGTTAGGAGTGGGAGGCACAGTTCTCCAGTGGTTCTCTTCCTACCTTCTGGGACGCTCGCAGTCGGTGTTGGCAGGGGGGCAGAGATCGACCTTGAGACCTCTCATTTGTGGAGTTCCTCAGGGATCGGTTCTCTCGCCTCTCCTGTTCAACATCTATATGAAGCCGCTGGGTGAGATCATTCGTGGTTTTGGAGTTGGGTATCATCAATATGCTGATGATACCTAGCTTTTTATTTTGACCCCAAACCACCCCAGTGATGCCCTCGACGTGATGTCCCGCTGCCTGGAGGCGGTCCGGGTCTGGATGGGGAGGAACAGGCTTCGACTCAACCCTGACAAGACTGAGTGGCTGTTCGTGCCGACATCCCGGGAAATTCCAATTATCCCATCTCTGGCCATGGGGGGTGAGCTATTACCCCCCGTAGATAGGGCGCGCAACTTGGGGGGTCCTTCTAGATTCACAGCTCTCTTTAGAAGAGCATATCGGAGCTGTGACTAGGGGGGCCTTTGCCCAGGTTCGCCTGGTGTGCCAGTTGCGACCCTATCTACACCGGGATGCCTTGCGTACAGTCACTCATGCGCTCGTGACTTCTCGTCTAGACTACTGTAATGCTCTCTACATGGGGCTGCCCTTGAAGTCCACTCGGAGGCTCCAACTGGTGCAGAATGCAGCCGCGCAAGTTGTGCTGGGGTTTCCCGATACTCCCATGCTACACCTTTGCTCCACGAGCTGCATTGGCTGCCGGTTGCCCTCCGGGTGAGATTCAAGGTGTTAGTAATGACTTACAAAGCCCTACATGGCATGGGTCCGGATTACGTACGGCAACACCTGCGGCCGGCGTCAACTTCCCTCCGTCCAGTGCACTCCCACAGAGAGGGCCTCCTCAGGGTGCCTCCGATCAAAGAATGTCGGTTGGTGGCCCCCAGGGGGAGAGCGTTCTCTGTGGGCGCGCCAGACCTATGGAACTGCTTGCCGGTTGAGCTCCGGATGGCCCCCGACCTTCGCTCCTTCCGGCGCGATCTAAAAACTTATCTATTTGAGCAGTCTGACCTGGTCTGATGGGTTAGGGTTGGGGTTTTAAATACGTCTTAATTATTGTTTTAACCTTGGGCATTTATTTAATCACTTTTAACTTTTGTATCCTGTTTTGGATCTTTATGCTCACGAGAGGGTTTAGCAATTTGTGATCACGGTGCAATTTTGTGTTTGTTCCAACTAATCTCAGGTCTGAGACACACACAGGCAGCCATATCTTGTTTTTTGTGCATGGACATCTGGTTCCTAAATTGGAGAATGTGAGAGCTAGTCTTTGCTTGGTCAGATCATACTCTGGGGATTACTCATTTTTCTGAAACTCCTAGAAAGGGTGCTCTTAAAATGACGTACTCCAGGTGTCTGATAATCTGGATAGATTCCAGAGGCACCCCAGAATGTTCTCAGCAGTCTCATAGACCATAGTTTTGAATGGACAAGAGCTTATGTATGAACTTAAGTCATGGTAATAAGGATGATGATGTGATACAAGTCATTCATTTTTTACTTCTCTACTCTTGATTGCAGTTCTATTTAAAGTGCCCTGTGCCTTTGGGATTCAGGAAGATTTTTCTGAGGATCACTTTAAAATTTTGGAGAAACATTTTGCTAATAAAATCATTACCTCTGGCATGGACTGTGCATGGGTTAAATCAGAGGAGGTGATTGGAGTCCAAATGATATGATTATCTGTGGAATGAGCTGTGCCATGTGTGTGCTAGATCCATGTCCTTCTTGGCTCTTTTGGAGAGCATTTTGGGGAAGTGAGAGATACAGAAGATAGCTAATGTCCCCTGGAGGTACGGTAGCAGTTCAATCCTCTATCTTGAGGAAGTGGTGTTGCTTTATCCTGAAGTCTATTCTGGATCTTGCCAGGCTGACAACTCTCTCTTAGTCCCCAACTTTCCCTTTTTGAGGATGGTTGCAGAGAGTAGTGGGGCTCCAAATGCAGGTTGGTTGTCCTGGTGGATGCTGAGATTATATGAGATCAGGGTGAAAAGGATGGAGTCTGTCTGAAAATACCATAGTGTTATGGCAAGTTATCTTCAAAGAGTTGGAAAATTCCTGATAACTTTGGAACAGCTGTTATCAGACATTTTTAGCATTATTTCCCTCTCCAAATTTATTGCAATTCTAGTAATAGCAACGGTTATGTATTGAAACATTTATTGTAATTTATTTCATATAACTGTGTATTTCCTTAGGGGGCTTTACCATTCAGACATATAAGAGTGCTCAGAAGCCATCTCCAATGGAACTGATGCGTATACAGGCCACCAGGATGTCAGATGACCCTGCAAATTTCAAGCCTCCCAAGATGGATATTCCAAATATCGAAGAAAAAAGGCAGTCTTCACATTCTCACAATATTAAACCCCGGGACTTGAATGTGCTTGCTCCCTCTGGCTTTTAAGAATATTTCTACTTAAGTGGCACAAGTATGTTCTTGTCATCTTGCTATCTTATCTCATCTTTAAGTAGACTCTATTCTACTCATAAATCCCTGATTAAAAAAAGGCAACTCTAATGCCTTCCAGTTCAGAATTATAAATGGGATGAAATAAGTTCTGGGCAGCTTTCTTAATTTATTGCCTTTTCCCTCTCAAATGGCTCTCTGGTGCACTATAAATCAAAGTGATCTACCACTGAAATTCAGACAAGAAGTTGTGTGCTGCTTTACATAGCTAAACTTTAAAAAGGAAAGCTATAAAATAGTTAAACCTGTTTTGAATATTTGTGCTCCCACTACTAGATTTAGTGCTGCTATTCAGGTCAGATTATCAATAGACAATGTATTATTTTTTAACAGCTAAATGTTTTTTTTTTAACTTGAAGGGAATCTAGGAAAAATGATTTGCTAAGGTGTTCTGGAAGAATTATTCTTCAAATGCAGACTCTCTCCCTGTTTTCATACATAAATGTTTCATGTGTAAGGAAATTTAAGAATTAAGTTCCCCTTCTAGACCTGTGGCATGGAATACAATATTGTTTGTGGTGCATTTTGTTGTTGTTGAAATCAAATGATTCAGCCTGAAGTGCAATGTAGGCAGATTTCTTCATTCCTAAAATAATCAGATTCTATTTTTAATAAAGGGATTCCAGAACTGAGATCCCTTGGAGTTTGAAAATTGTAGCCATAGTTTCTGTGAAAAGAATATGAAATAAAATAAAATATCACTGAAACTATAACAGACATTCCTATACATGCTTCCTTGGGAGGCAAAAGGAATCCAAAATAAAATTACTTAATAGAACATGAGAAGATTTTTAATTCAGCTGTTCAGTTTATGAATATTACAATTAATGTTTGATTAAATGTCTATTTTTACAGATTTATATTTTAGAATCATTCATTGAAAGATAAAAAATAGTATATGCTTTAAGGCAAATGAGCATATATTATTTCTGTTTTTTTTTAATCTAATGTTAAATGTCAACTAAATGGCATTACTTTACAGCAGGGGGATGGAAACTAAGAAGCATTACAATAAAACCTTTTTTTTCTTGAACACCAAATTTGTGAATTTCATGAACCCTTCTTATGTCCTAAATTGGTCTTATATCTTATTAAATCCAAATTCCTATATCTGCTATATCTAAGTGACTTAACAATCCATTTTTCTTCACAACAGCTGCAACTTGGACCTGTATTGCTTTGATAGTGCTGTGTCAGCTCATCACTTGTACCCGGGAGACAGTGATCTTGCTTCTTGGTTAATGTTTAATTTATTTGGTAGTACTTTGTGCTCATGTCTCTATGCCTAATACTTTTGCAGAATAAACAAACATGAATTAATCTGGAGGTATGGCTGTTATTGCATAGTGTACAAATGCTCCTTGTTTAATGACTTCTTTTAGTAATCGTTCAAAGTTGTGATGGCACTGAATGAGTGTACTTATGACTGGTCCTCAAGGTTCTGGCCATCCTAGCATCCACAAAGTCTTGTGATTTGGGCAAGTGATACTCACTTCCAGAAGAAAAGTCAATGGGGAAGCCAAGAGGGAAGGCCATAAGTAGTTCCTGGAAGTCACTCCCTTCCTTTCCCATCCAGAGCAGCCATCCCTAGCCGTGCAACATTCACAATCCACCTGCACACCCTCCTCTGCCTGGGAACAGTCCCTTTATCTGCCTACTGGCCTGCTTACAATTGCCTGGAACTTGCTTAGTGACCCGTGATCCTCACTTAATGATGGCAATGGGCAGTTCTGCAATTGCTGTCGCTAAGCAATGCAGTCACGTGACATCACACTTTATGAGCACATTGCTTAGCAACAGAAATTCTGGTCCCAAGTACTATGTTAACTTGAGAATTAACTGTGATAGTAAAACCTCTCAGCCTTGCATGTATTATCTACTACTAAGGTTTATCTGGGAGCATGACTTGTTCTCAGGGGACTGACACCTGTATAAGCATAGTCTTGTATATCTATCTAATCTCCAATAACCTGTAATCTTAAAAAAAATGACCAAACTCATTCCACTTTTCACCTAATAAAATTTATTATAAAAGGTGTATAAAACATAAATAGAAACAAAACTAGACAAACTGGTATTAACAGAAATTTAGAATAAACTTGACAGATTCTTGACTTATCCAGTGACTGAGAATACAGTGCAATTTATTGCAATCAGAAAAAGAAGACTTAGTTTGTAATTTTTTAAAAAAATACATATTACACTTGGAAGAGGTCCATCTGTTAGCATCCAACAGTCCTCCAAGAGTTAGATATCCATAGCAGTGAAAAGCAATACCTGGAGTAGTTCAATCTTTTCTTTGATGGGGGAGGGAATTGGCTGTCCCAGAATCTGGCAGAGCTTTTTCCGGATGCTGTGAATGCTGCGCTTTATATCACTTCTTTCGATATAATCATTTGACTGTAGTTTGGGTTTAGCAGCTTTGATAATTAAATTAATACGTTCGTACACTGAGTTTCTTAAGTGCTCTATAAAAAGGGGTAGAAGCAAATGTTACAGTTTGTTTTACCATCAGATTGATATTTTAGGCTGTAATTGTCTTGTAGCTGTCACAGGAAAATCTCCATTTTACCCCATGTTAACTGAAATTAACGTGTGAAAAAAATAAGTTCAAAAAAATGCTAAAATAGAGCAATTCTGAGAATTGCATCTCGTCAGAGATAGGCTTCCAGCTATAATTGTGTGAATTAAATAAAAAATATTTTCACCTACATAACTGTTCCTTTTTTGTATTAACAAGTTATGTAAGGTTGCACACATAAAAATAGTATTATACTGAGTTTGGTCCAAAACTCCACTAGAAACACTGAATTCATAGAAGCAATGACAACTCAAAATTATTCCTTGCTTGGCCAATGGAATACGGTAATTTAATTTTTTAAAACGTTATTTTAAAATTGCAATAATAAAAAGCAACAGTTGCTCTCTGCAGTCAGTGTGTGCCTAAAGAGCAGTCAAATACCAGCAGTAAGTTCATCTAGTAAAAATAACACAACTGTGAAAGGATTACTGGGTTGAGGCTTCTTCCCAAAACACATGCTTGTATATAATGCACAAACCTTTAGTGTTGCTGCAAGATTTAACAGCTTTTGCCTTTGGCAGACTCCGGCTCAATTGCAAAGAAAAGTATGCAATGGATTGTTTACTTTTGCAGTTGGCTTGCTGCCTTAAAGAGAAATACTGAACAAATGGATACCTTTGAACTTCCCAAAAGCAAATACTTTTAAAACTGAAACAAACCTACCAAGCAAGTCATTTTTGTCCTGAATAGTTTTTAATCTCAAACAAATATTTAACCCTACTTTTGTTTAGTTTTAGTTTAGTTTTATTAAATTTTTATACCGCCCTTCTCCCTAGGGACTCAGGGCGGTGAACAGGGCAGATAATAAAAGTACAAAACTACAAAAGTTAAAATAGAATTAAATTAATGCCCAAGATAAAACAGTAAAATATACAAATATTTAAAAACCCAAATTAACTCCCCATCAGGCCAGGCCAGCTTGTTCAAACAGGTGGGTCTTTAACCCGCGCCGGAAGGAGCGGAGATCCGGTGCCATCCGGAGCTCCACCGGCAGTTCATTCCATAAGGCCGGGGCGCCCACAGAGAAGGCCCTCCCCCTGGGGGCCACCAGCCGGCATTCTCTGACTGGAGGCACCCTGAGGAGGCCCTCTCTGTGGGAACGCACAGGGCGGAGGGGGGTTGACGCCGGCAGCAGGTGGTCCCCGAGGTATTCCGGACCCATGCCATGTAGGGACTTAAAAACCATCACTAAGACCTTGAACCTCACCCGGAAGACAACTGGTAACCAATGTAGCTCGCGGAGCAAAGGTGTAACATGGGAGTACCGGGAAACTCCCAAGACAACTCTCGCGGCCGCATTCTGTACCAGTTGGAGCTTCCGAGTGGTCTTCAAGGGAAGCCCCATGTAGAGAGCATTACAGTAGTTTTGACCTAATTTTGACCTACTTTTGACCTAATTTCTTCCATCATGGTCAGATCACTCCCTGATGAATGTCCAGTTGACTGGCTCCACTCCACTCAGCAGGAAGGCTGCACCTATTAGACTGGCCCACCCCAGATGACTGATGGACCTGATTGGGTTCCAGAGGGTGTTTGGGGTTCTGGAAGATCTGCTACATGGTCCAGCCGAAGCTTTGCTTGCTGTTGGAATGAGAGAACGGCTGTGGAACTAGACTACGCCCAAGTGGCAGCTCTACACCTATGAATATCAGAATTCTCCATGGACTTATAGATGAACTAAGAAAAGTGAAGAGGGCAAAGAGATGCCTAGAGTACTGCTGCAAATGATGAAGGAGTGAGATGACGGAGCATGAACTAGAGCAGCTATCTTGTGGCCTTAAGGATGGCAAAAAGTAATCATTTCTCTGCTCTTATTACATCTACAGATAGTCATTCAGTGACCCTGTTCAGGTCACAGTGAGAAATCTTCAGTGGATAAAGTGGCAGCCATGGCTAAGAGGGCTTTTGCACACCTTTGGTTTAGGCACTGGTTGCTCCTGGACCTGAGGGTTCTGCTTACTGTCACTCATGCCGTCTAGATTGCTGCAATTCACTCTATATGAAGCTGCCTTTGAAGAGCCTCCAGAGGCTTCAACTGGTGCAGCGTGTAATTGTACAGGTAGTAAATGGTATGAACTATCTGACACATCACTGGATAAGTCCCTGATGTTGGGAAAGATTGAAAGCAAAAGGAGAAGGGGACAGTGGAGGATGAGATGGTTAGATAGTATCATCATTGAAATGAACATGAGTTTGGTGGACATTGGGAGACAAAGGGCAGGTGGGCCTGGTGTGCTGTGGTCCATGGAGTCGCAAAAGTCTTGACGCGATTTGGCAACTGAACAACAAAACGCAGGCAAGATCACTACTTTGTGAACTGCAATAGTTAACAGGTTACCCAAGGGACCATCTTCCAGTGTTTCTACCTGTCCAATACAATCCGGATGGTCATGCTCTGAATCCCATCAGTCAAGAAATGTCTGCTGGTGGGGCCTACAAGGTGTACTTTTCTGCCATACCACTTGCCCTCTGGAACATTCTCCCTTTATACATTAGTGTGGCCCCGATTCTGTTGGCCCTTGAAGAACTGGTTATATGCCCTGGCCTGGGAGCCTGAGTGTATGAAGGGGCCTGTTTCCTGGTTATCTTTATATGTGCGTATTATAATTTTTTTGATTTCTATTTAGTTTTGCATTGTGTTTTGAATTGGTTTAAAATGATTTTATGATTATTCGCTATCCGGGGTCATTTGTTTGAGACGGACTACCATGAAGATAGGTAGGTAGGTAAGTACGTAGGTAGAGACATACAGACAGACAGACAGATGATAGATACAATAGATTAGATTAGATAAGATTAGATTAACTCCAATTGATTGTAGCACATAAAAAAATGCTGACATTATTGGCTCATGCCACTCTCAAACTCCATGAACAAACAGAAATAAGTGAATTGCAAAACATTGGAACTCAAAGTTGCCTGAAATGAAACACTTTAGTTTTATCCAAAGCTAGGGACGACATTTTGAGTATGGCATGTTTTCTTCCAAACTTGTAATATCTGAAATAGCTATTTCAGCTTAGAGTATTTTGAGTATTCCTGCAAACCCGTGCAAGATGTCCTAATAGGTTGTTCTATGGCTGACAGTACTGACTCCTAATCAGAGAGTTATACAGAGAAGTTTATGAGCCAAGCTGCTTACCTAGAACTATAGTACGGTAACTCAGCAACAATAAATTCAGTTGATGAAGCATCTCATCCCATCTCTGCCATGATTTTTCACTGTCCTGTGAACAGGATTTTTATTCAGAATTTTACAAATGCTGCATACTGATATTTTAAAAGGGCTTTGAAATACTATACTTTAAAGCAGGGCTTTTCAACCAGTGGTACGGGTACCACCTGTGGTACATTGGCACCTGGCAGGTGGTACACGACCATTCTACAAAAGTGGTAGCGGGGGAGGGGAATGAGCTGAACTGGTGGCAGCACTGCACAAGCCTGAGCGAGAGATGGCTGGAGCTGCAGGGCTGTCAGGGCTCAGCGGAAGTGCCAGGATCAGCGCCAGGCTCCGGAGCTTGGCGCTGATCCTGGCACTTCTGCTGAGCCCAGAAGAAACGCCAATCAGCTGGAATGTTGCAGCATCTCCAGGGTCTTGTGATTTACATTTAGATGCTTGGCAACTGATTCGTATTTATTATTTATTTATTTATTATTTATTAATTCGGTTTATATACTGCCCTACTCCCGAAGGACTCAGGGCGGTTTACAAGGCAAAATTTAAAAACAATACAATATAAAATTAAAATTAAATTAAGTCTAGCCCCCCCCCAAATAAAATAAAAATCACAATTTAAAAACATTAAAACCCCTCAGTCCAGACCAGATAGCTCAAAGAGGTGACCAAAACCTGCTGCAACCACCCAGCAGAGTGGGGGGGGGATAAAAACCAACCCAACCCACCCCCACTGCCAATCCTCAACAGAAATGCTCACAACAATGAAAACCTCAGACAGGAGGAAGAGCACCGCTGGATGGGCAGGCAGGTGTCTTGCTCGGCTGTGGCTTGGGGGGGCACTTTTTTCAGTGCCACTGTAACTTCAAACAGTCACTAAGCGAACTGTTGTAAGTTGGGGACTACCTGTACTTTATCACTTTTTTCCTTTGGTTTTTTTGGTGATCGAGTTTTTGATACCTTGCTAAGCGACTGGTGGTACTCGGATGTTGTCATATCCTAAAAGTGGTACAATGGGTGAAAAGATTGAAAAGCCCTGCTTTAAAGAACTTTGAATAACAACAGATTAAAACAATGCATAAACACTGTAGGGATGCATGCAATGTTCCAGGTTTCATTTCTGTTAATATAAATGAAGGAAGCAAGCACTGAATTACCTGATATGTTAGCAGCAAGGAAACGTGGTTCAAAAAATACAATATTTTTGACAAAGACAAAGGCTGTTTGGTTGGTATAGAGCAGCTATGTTGGAAAATAAGCTCCAGCACTTTGCATCGTAGAAGGTGACAATCCATGGTGCTCAGGAACATGTCCCTGTAAGGTGATACATTGCAATGATTGAGGTTTTATGTTCTGCATTGGTTTGGGAGCAGTAATTTTAAAGAGGGTCATGTCTAAACCAAAGGCACAACATAATGAAAAAAAGACATTAAATGAAAGTGTCTTCTCAGAGTCTGCATCATTGGATGAAATGAAACTTGTTCAGAGAAAGATATAACAGCAGCACAGATGGTCTCAATTCTCTGAACTAGAGAAAATTTAAAGCTCTTTCTATGACCATTGAAGCTTGCCTAAAAGGTTTGAACACTTATCTCTTACAAACTTCAATTATTGCAGGCATAAAATTCAAAACATGTTATTCTGCTGCAGATGTTTACTTTGTGATACCTTGGAAATGTTCAGTCAAGGTTGGGGTAGATTACATCCTCAGCTTATCTGCTTGATCTCAGTTTGATAAACAGGCATTCTTAAGACTCATAGGTAGAAGACAAGTTATTGTGATATGCTGTACTGTCAAAACGTAATAATGGCTGATTTTTAAATACTAAAACTGTAGCCATAAGATTATTCAGTGACATTTTTACTAAGTGACCTGGGGATGAAACTGAAATCTGCTACTATGTAATTTAGGTTTTTACACTACAACTAGCAAATTTTACAACTTAGATTCAGTCCTAAAACTAGCTCACTAGAACTCTTTCCAACATATTAGGCCTGTGACAAAGATACTATTAGCAAAAATTGCTTCAGTTATAGAATTAGACATTAATTTAATTTAATTTAATTTAATATTTGCATTTGTATACCGCCCTTTCCCTGAGGACTCAGGGCGGTTTACAGGGAATTAAAATCGAAACATACAAAAGTTAAAACCAATTAAAAAAGCATTAAATTCACCCTGTAGATTAAAACCCCAGTTAAAACCCCAGTTAACTGGAGAATTTAAGCCTGAATGTTTTAGCACGTTGCCTTTCATTAAGTACACCAAACATTTCCAATGTAGTATCTTCCATTTTATGTTGAGCTAATTTAACTAGATTAAAGGATCTTACAGATGCCTTTATTTAGAACACAGCCATATATCAACTATATTTTTCTCTAAGTGTTTTAAAATTAAATGTAACCAAATTGTTCCTTATTACCACGGGAGTGAAGCAAGCCTGGCCCTCCTTTAGGTGTGCTGAAGTACACCCAAGCATAGTGGAATTTACAGTCAAACCCTCTAGTAGGCACCAGACTACAAAAGACCGGTATAGATCCTTTATATTATGAGTGAGTGAGTGAGTGAGGGAACCAAGTAAGTACTGGCAAATAGATTAGTAATCTGATAATTTTTGGTTACCAGAATATATTTTCTAAATTACAGGGAGATGTTACAGAAGTATATAAAACAAAGCAAGGGCTGGATTGCTGGAAGGTTTTTTTTCCAGTCATACACTCTTAGATTTTTGCCATCATTCACTATCTGAATTGCAACAAATTCAGGTCAGATTAAAGGATGTACTTTTTGCATAAAATGTAATTACGAAATTCATCGCCACAAAATATAGTAGATTACTAACAAGATGCATTAATAAAGTCATGGAAAAAACATCAGTGATTAGACATGATCCACGGAGATAATGCTGGTCAATAGTCTCTCGCTTTATCTTCCATGGATCTCTTTTCCCCAAGGTGGGCGAGAGAAATTCAAAGGTATTTCTGGTAGTCACTTGAGAAAGTATTTAGAATTTACAATTAATGAAATGATCAGTGACTTTTATTTCCCCTGGCCCCTTTTTATAGACTTTTACAAGCTCAGCTATAATTCTGCTGTATACTTAGCAGACCAGCCACTGTGTACTGTGAAAAAATTTTTTTCTGGGCAGGGGTGTGAATCTAGGGCAGACATGTCAAACACAAGGCCCGGGGGCCGGATCCAGCCCACAAAGTGGTTTCATGTGGCCTGCGAAGCTATCCTAGAAACAGTGAGGGAACGGCCCCCACTGCCTTGCCCAGAGACCTTCCTTCTGCCAGAGACCCTCAGATCTGTCCCACTCCTGCCCAGGCCCCCATAGGCACCCTTGATGCGAACGATGTAGAGCTGGCCATGCCCACCCAGTAGGCCATACGCACTCTAGCCACGCCCACCCAGTAGGCCATGCCCACCCAGACCATACCCACCTGGCCCCCTGAGGGCAACCGCAATGCTGATGCGGCCCTCAATGAAATTGAGTTTGACACCCCTGATCTAGGGACTTAGACACATGGCTGTACAATAGTTCTTAGTAACCTTTATTGCTGATAATGATAGAGATACTGGATGTTAGTTTAGTCACATCTGGAGATCCACAGGTTTCCAAGAAATCCTATACTTGCATCATACAAATGCATACACCTGGGAACATGTAGTTAAAGGCATGAAATTTATGTTCTTTCTGTATTCAGAAAAGTAATTTGGCATGGCTCTCCAAACCTGTGGTAGACCTTTAATTTTCAACTTTTAGAAAAAGCATAGATTCAACACTTGCTATTTGCTCAGAAATGACTGGCTGAGCTAGGAATGAGAACAACTCTTTGTGGAGTTGCAGAATCAATACAGAAAAAGTCAGTTCTGAGGAAGAGTGAATTCAATAATTTATTTATCTCTTACCTTTGGCCCCGCTTGGGTATATTCAACAGAGAAGAAAAAACCATATCTGCAATTTTACTGGCATTGCAACTTGGAGATTTGTCCACTTCAACTGCTATTGAAAGCATCCTTTGTAGAAGTGCCGCTTCCCTAAACCACAAAAACAAAATACTTCTGTTATATTTTGCACCACTCATAACAGGAGGGAAAGACTATGGAACTATGGCACTGGCTGAAACCAGATGAGAGGTTTATACTGTTCTCCAAAATATTGATAAAATACACTCTTAATTGCCACAGTAGCACATACAGTATATACAGCATATGGATTGCTGTAACATGCTACACTTGGGGCTGTCCTTGTGCTTTTGGAAGCTGTAGCTGGTGCCAAATATATGGGCAGTTCTGTGCACACTTGAACAGCACTTCTCACATCTTTGCTCCATGTGCTTCATTGGTTTCCAGGTACAATTCAAGATGCTGGTAATGACCTATAAAGCTCTACGTGGAATGCGACAGGGAAATTTGAGGGACCGCCTTGCCCTGGTTACATCTACTGTCCCATCAGATCCATCAAAGAAGGCATGTTACAGGTCTTGTCTACTAGGAAATATCATTTGATGGGACCTGGGAAGAGAAGGGCCTGATGACTTAGCTGTGCCATCATGCCTGGAGATCCAGCAGTAGCAGTGAGCCTTGGCAATCACTATATTAAATGAACATATGATTTATATTCATCAACCATTAATGTTTTACTAGTTTTTAAACAAGGTTTTTAGAATAGTTATATGCTATTGTGTTTATGTTTTGTTGTTTCTGTTGTTTTCGAATTATGAGCCACCCAGAGTAACATTTGTGAGATGGGTAGAGATGAATGATAGAGATAGATGATATAGATAGATAAGAAGGATTAGATAGATAGATAGATAAAGACAGATTAGATAATACAGACAGACAGATGGATAGATATAGGTAGAGAACTATTTTAAGCAGAACTATTTTAAGCAGTGTATTCCATACAATTAACACTTTCTGAGTGTGTTTAGGCCAAGTTTGGAAAGATTTATTTACTCTTATAAAACAACAGATACTGTTTCATTTAAGATTAGGAACTTCAAAGAGAAAAACACTGTAATGTGAACTTCAAAGAAAGCAAACTTTTGAATCTGGTTACTTTTGAATCTGAAATTGTATGGAGGTTTCCTCTTTCTCCATGGTCTCATTTAAGGACACTTCTGGTGTGGAGTTACAGCTCTGACCTCTGGATTTGCCTATCGATATAGTTCTGGTTTCTTGCAGGTACTTTTTGTGCTGAGAAATTCTGGACCCAGTGACCACAGCTATTAGCCATTCAATCACTTCCCTGAACAGAAATAAGAATTAGAGATGCACACATGTAATATATAGTCTCAGATATTGCTCGTACATTTTTTAAAATAGTAATTACATTAAAGATTACAATTCACAAGAATAAAAACCAATATAAAATTTAAAAATAAAAATAAGGATGCAGAAAAAATAGAAAAGAAAAATAATAATATAGTAAAGTAAATGAAAAGGGAGGGTTAGGAAGGGTTGGGTGGGGGGAGGGGGAAGGGATTGTTAAAGATAAAATGTATTGTAAAACTTTTCAATAAAGTGATTTCCCCCTTACAAGTATAAATAATTTTAATAACTAATCACCTCTTAAAAAACAACAAATTAGCTCTCCTTTTCATATTCCATTTCTAATCTATAAACAAATCCATAAAGCCTTGTCATTTTAGTCCTGTTGTCAGCAGAAGTCCAGTAAGGATTTCCAGAGATAACATCCATTTTAACCTTGATCAAATAGACTGGCTTTATATTTCTTTCTTAGAGGGACGCGGTGGCTCAGTGGGTTAGGACACTGAGCTTGTCAATCAGAAGGTCGGCAGTTTGGCGGGTCAAATCCCGAGTGCCACGTAGCAGAGTGAGCGCCTGTTACTCGTCCCAACTTCTGCCAACCTAGCACTTCGAAAGCACGTAAAAATGCAAATAGAAAAATAAGGACCACTACAGTGGGATGGTAACAGCGTTCCGTACGCCTTTGGCATCTAGTCATGCCGGCCACATGACCATGGAAACGTCCTCAGACAAACGCTGGCTCTTTGGCTTTGAAACAGAGATGAGCACCGGCTCCTAGAGTCAGAAACGACTAGCACGCATGTGCGGGGGAACCTTTACCTTTACCTTTATATTTCTTCCTTACTTCTAAAGATCTTGATCCTTAGTCCCTTCAAATAATGTCCTCGAACTTGATTTCTTTTCACGTTTTCTTTGTCCTATTTCACTGAATTCTTCAAAGCTTAAACAAGCCTCTTTTATAAATCCAATATAGGAAAATTATCCAGTTCATTCTCTTGGATTATTATTGGTATAACCCTTTTAATTATTAAGACATCAGCTGGTCCTTTTTTGTATGCCCAGTGTGGCATCTTTTTATGTCATTCTTGTAGCCTGACATTTTAAATCTACTTTTAAATCAATTTTGTTTAGTGGAACTTGTTCCTTTTCCATGTCATCTTTTAAACAAAGTCTATCTATAGAAATAGACATAATTAAAATTAATGTTTGGATCAGTTGTTCAAAAATATCCTTCACTATGTCCAATGTTCAAGTATTTTGCTTTGTTCTGTATTGTCATGATTTAATGTTCTCTTTAAATTATAATCTTTCGTTCCTTTAATTTTATCTAGTGTCCAAATTTTAAATTCTTGTTTTTTTTAAGAATCTAAAACAAAAGCATTTTCTTACAGGAAATATTCTTTATAATTAATTTCAAAATCTTATTTTAAAGTTATCTGGACTCTTAGTCTGTAAAATCTAAAATCTGATTTCTAAAACCATAGTTTTAACCACTCTTTTTCTGTTTGTTTCAGAAACTTTTTAAAATGTCCTTAAAATTATATTTAAAACTTTTTTTTGCTAAGGTTCGAAGGAAATTCATCTGGCACTGTAAAAGCTAAAAATAATTAACAAGCAGTTTCCAGAAGTAATTACCCTGAGCTCTAACCCATGAGGTTTAGAGCTTGCAATCCCTGCATGAGAAGCAACTGTCTGAAGCACTTGTGGGTGATCTCAAGTCCTCTCCTTATCTAGAGAGGAATTATGAGCAGTTGGTCTACACACTGGCTCTTCACTCTGCCACAGTTGTCTTTGTCATTTCTTCCCCGGAAGTCCCATTCACACATATAGTTGAGGTTTTGTCCAATATTTCACAATATTTTATAGGGTTCTAAGGTGGGCAGTAAGGAACTTGCAGCCCTCATCCTAAATTCCATAGCCCATTGCACGCAAGCAAATCATACCTTGGAAAAAAGCAGTCTGCTATGAATACAACAAGAAAAAGAGAAGCAGAAGAAGCCATAAAGAGAGAGGATGAAGTACCCTATCTGCTATTTGCTTCATCCCCCCACCTTCCAGCCCCATTGCTTTAGCTAAAGCTTGGGCAAGTTTGCTGTTGCAATACATTCAAGCAGTAGAGAATATTTGGAAACAGAGATTTCCCCAAAGCCCCAGAATTCTGCTCAGTGAATGAAAATGCAAATTACTTGACATTTCCGAAGCACTTGTCACAGGAAAGCACTGCCTTGGCAATGGATCTGTGCAGAACACCAGTCCTGATCATCTTTTGGAAGTCATCTTCTAAGGTCTGTATCACATACTGCAAGAAGAGAATTCGGCCAGAAATCATCTCTTCCTGTGGATGTCAGACAATTTGAAAGACAGAATAATGAATCACAGTATTGTACCACTACGAAGTAACTGATCTGCCCACATACTGGAAGTCCCACCCAAGTAAACTGGTTACCAACATAATGGACAACTGAGGTGAAAAACTGGTATTGTAACTGGAAGCAGTAGAAATAAGGCATTTCTCAATAATTGGCTTTGTACCATGTACCCTGATTGATTCATTTGTGATAGACTTTGTGGTTTTAGCGTTTTATACAAAGCAGGCTATCAATCCATAATATTGTTTGCGTACAGAGTTTTATGTGAGTGAAGCAACTTGTTTTGTTAACCCATAATTAAAGTTGAACATGGGGATCAATCCAACCAGGGTTTAAAAAAGGACTTGTGGATGTTACGCATGCAGCCAGTACAAAAACAAGAATGAGGGCCTGATTCACAGATGGACTGGGCTGCAAAATTTGATGTTTACTACACACACTGCTTGGTAGTGATAGAGGACTCTGCTAGTTGCATGTGATCCATACAGTTTCTGCTCTTTCAACAGGGAAAGTGAGCAGTAAAAACAGGAAATTTCCTGGACAGAAAGATTAAATTATTAATAACATTTGTTAATCTTCTGATGATCCAGCATCCAACTCATTTATTCTTAGAATTCAAGATTTAGCTATTTACGGCATTCTAAAAAAAACAGAATCCCATCTCAGAACAGTCACATGATTGGTGTCATTCCACATTTAAACTAAACTAAAAGCCCTCCTGAAGTGCCCCAATTAACCCACATCAGGAAGGCAATCAATTTTGGGGATTTTTTTCTTCCAAGGAGAGTCACAAAATGGAGGTCAAGAGAGAAAACCAATTGTATAGATCCCCTGCCCAGAGTGCTGCAGGTCAGTAGGGGAATAAGGCTGAATCAGGAGAATCCTCTACATTTAGCTAGTGGAAGACCTGCTGGCATGCCTGCTGACATGTCCACCAGCTGAAAATGACCAAGAGCTGTGGGGAAAATCCCACCCCTTTGTCAAGTGCCAGTTTAACTAGGGCTGTGTCTCCTGTCTGCTCTAGCTGCATCTGCTTGGAAAGCAAGTGGGGCTTACAAGATCCATGTGCCCCAAAATGTTGTGAGTCCATGAATAACTAGACATACAGTAAGTGGAATCTGGGAGAGCATGAGACACTGAGAGATGGTGAAAAGTATACTTCAGCTTTGGTTCAGGAAAACCTGGTTGGATGGCTGGACTGTGAACTGCGGATGACAAGGAGGCTACATTGTGCAGAGGTTGCTTTAAAGAACAATTAGGGTTTTCAGGTTGAATATAAGTGACATGTATATGAGAAGATATGAGAAGCAGAGCATTTTGCTGCATCAAAACCACATAAAATAGAGTTAATTAATTTCAGCTCTTCCTTCAGAACAGTCATGTGGTTCCGAGATAGATTGCTTAATAAACTCTGGTGGCTTTTTTCTGCTGTACCTTCAAAGCAGACCGGTCTGATTCAAACTGTTTGCTTTTATTGGCTTGATTCAAACTGTTTGCGTTTACATATTAAGGATTTTTTAAAAGCTCAATTTCTGAGCTTTTCCTCTCATCTAAAGAGGGCTCATCAACATACCTGCACTTCTTTCAGCAATTAAACAATTGAAAGTGGGTAAAGCGCCAGGTACGGATGAATTGACTGCTGTGTATTACAAAAATTTACAGTTAGAGATGGCAAAGCCATTAAGGGAATTGTTTCAGACAATTCAAATGGGAGGAGGGGTGCCTCCGTCTTGGAAGACTGCTTTTATTTCTTTGATTCCGAAGGAAGACCAGGATGTCACCCAAGCAAAAAATTATAGGCCAATATCACTTTTGAACACGGACTACAAGATATTTGCTAAGGTTTTAGCTAACAGATTAACGAGGGTATTGCAACAAGTAATTCATGGTGATCAAACTGGGTTTATAAGTGGTAGACAAATGAAGAACAATGTGAGGCATATAGTTAATTTGTTGGAATTTTTGGAAAGAAACAATCAGATCCCTGCAGCGTTGATCTTCTTGGATGCTGAAAAAGCCTTTGATCAATTGGATTGGCAATTTTTGTTGAAAGTATTAGATAAAATGAAATTTGGGGATAAATTTTTACAACCAATCGGCATTATATCAAAAGCAAACAGCCCGCATAATAGTTAATAATAGTCTGACGGAAGTATGTAACATTGAAAAGGGTACAAGGCAGGGGTGCCCATTGTCACCCTTATTATTTTTTTTAACATTGGAGATATTATTGATTAAAATACGGGGTTTGGACAAAATTAAGGGAATTCAAATTAGAGATCAGGATTATAGATTGAGGGCGTTTGCAGACGATCTGGTTGTTACAGTGACTCAGCCTGAAGACTCAGTTGTAGAACTGATGGAGATAATAATGCAATATGGGAAAGTTTCTGGATTTAAGGTTAACATACAAAAAACTAAAATGTTGTCTAAGAATATGACAGTATCACAAAAGGCTATTTTAGAAGAGCTAACGAGATTTGAAATAGTTAAAAGGGTTAAATATTTGGGGATATATTTGTCACCCTCAAATGTAAAGTTATATAAAAATAATTATGAAAAGTTATGGGGAAAAGTTCAAAAAGAATTGGATAGCTGGAAAAAACTACAATTATCTTTATTGGGAAGAATTGCAGCTGTGAAAATGAATGTTTTGCCAAAATTTTTATTTTTATTTCAAATGATACCTATACTTTAAAAGGATTCAAACTTGGAGGAATGGCAAAAAGGTATTAACAAATTTGTTTGGGCAGGGAAAAGGCCACGAGTTAAATTTAAGATTATGCAGGATACGCGTGAGAGAGGTGGTCTTAAAATGCCTAATTTTAAATTATATTATGAAGCTGCTGCGTTGTCAGCGATAAGTGATTGGTTTAATTTAACACAAGTGAGATTACTAAATCTTGAAGGCCATGATTTGTTATTTGGTTGGCATGCATATTTATTGTATGATAAGAAGGTGGATAATGTGTTCAAGGTACATATTTTAAGGCATGCTCTGTTGCGAGTTTGGAAAAAGTATAGACACAAGTTAAATTATAAGATACCTATATGGGCAATACTAAAACACGCAATAGAAAATATAAGTGTTGGGTTTAAACATGATGTGACTACATATAAGGAAATTTTAAGTTTGGAAAGGAATGTATGGCAACTAAAGCCATATAATATTTTAAGAGAAGAAAAAGATTGTTCAAACTTGGTTTCAGTATGGGCAATTACAGGCCAGGTGGAAGGAAGACCAGAAAATTGGTTTTTCAACGATTGATGAAAATTTGGTAAAGCAAATTAGAGATCAAGGTCAAGCACATATTAAAAGGATATATCTTGCATTGATAGAAATTGATTCAGAGACAGAACTTGTTAAAGATTGTATGATAAAGTGGGCTCAGAATTTTCAAGAAGTCATTACAATGGATACTTGGGAAAAGATTTGGGTGAGAAATGTAAAGTTTACGCAGGCTCAAAACTTAAGAGAGAACTTTTATAAAATGTTTTATAGGTGGCACTTAGATCCTAAAAAATTAGCAAGTATGTATCCGAACTGCCAGCCCAAATGTTGGAGGTGTGGCGGTGAAGATGCAACGTATTTTCATATATGGTGGACCTGTAAAAAGGTTAAAGCTTTTTGGATTAAAATTTGGTGGAACATGCAAAAGATATTCAAGAAAAGGATAAAGTTTTGTCCGCAACTGTTTTTACTGGGCATTATTACTGATACCACTGTTGTGGACACCAACCTGATTTTGAACTTAATTACGGCAGCAAGACTTTTAGTAGCACAATATTGGAAGAAGGAAGAACTGCCGACTATAGAAAAATGGACTTTAAAAGTTTCCAACCTGGCGGAAATGGCAAAGATCTCAGCGTACTTGAAAGACCAGTCGCAACAGAGATATATTGTGGAGTGGAGAAGATGGATTGATTATATCCAGAATAAATATGGGACTAAAAAGTTTCATCTAGCATTTGAATAAGTATTGATGTGATATTTAAATTGCTTGTAGTTGTTTTATAAGAGTTAAAGTGCGATAGATTTAATATTTTATTGTTGTTTGCATAATGTAGACTATGATTGTTTGTATATTTATACCCTGTATTGAGCTCTGGTAAGTCTGGGAGGGGGGAGGGGGAGGGAGGGGTTGGGGAGGGGGTTGGGAGGGGTTTTGTCTTTTTAAAAAATGTATTGTAAAACTTTTCAATAAAAAAAAACATACCTGCACTTCCATGACCTCACTTAGCAGTTGCCAGTCCCACACCACTGTATCAGCTGTTGCTGGATGAAGTCTAAAAATTAGAATTAAGCTTTTTATATCATCACATATTTGTCAAAACTTTCTGCTAAACAGTTTAGATGTAGTACATTTCAAATTAAATCTAATTTGTTGTTTCTTTATGGGTTGTATTTGTTAAAAAACAAAACAAAGCAAGATTAATGCTCACATCCCTTCAGTTTAGGGCAGGGACACCTAATCGTTCAGAGCCCTGGCACTTCTGACATTTAGAAATAGTATCAAAAAAACCCTCTGCCATGGGAACGAAGCTTTGCCTTTTCAGTTATGATCTTAACTGATACCACAACCCCAAAGCTAAGGAAGTTTAATGGCCCGATACAAAATCCTACAAAATAACGAGTGGGAGAACACTTACGCCTGGATTTTCATCAACAACATATAAGCATCCTTCTGTATCTCCTGTTGCCCCTCTTGATGCTCTGAGCTCAGCAAAATCTGCCTGACCACATAGGTTGTGACTTCTTTTGGTGGGTAGTATTTGCAAGATACATAGTCCATAAGGAAATCCAAGGTTCCCTGGAAAAAATTCTCTTCAATTGTGCTGGACACCATGTTTAATCTCCGGAATGGAATAGGTTGGGCTTTTAGTCTTTTATCCTGTGCATAAAGGAAGATCAACATGCATATGGTATCTGGTAGTAATTATATGGGGTGAAAAACTTCAGATAATTTTATTGTTAAGTTTGCACATTTTAAAAAAAATAACTTTGATTATTACACACAAATTATAGACATTGGTTAGAATATTTCTTTCAGTTTTAGTTGAAAATGAAAAACGTTCTAATTCAAAGTTTGCAAGACTTATATATTTGCTCTTACACTGAACCTCTTCATGAAACTGACAGTTCTGTGATACTAAGCACTTCTTTACAATAAAAGAGAAGATTAGAAAATGTGTGCTGTAGTTCAGTGATCCCTAACCTCTTTTGGAGCAGCAAACACATATCATAGATTCCCCCCCACATAGACACACATGGAGGGGGAAATTGTCCATTTTCAAAAGGTTGCTATAACACACAATATCCATTAGCTGGCTGGTTATATGATTCCCTGATGCACCCTATAGGTATGTATAGCTGGAGGGTAGGGATGGAGAAGAAATGACTATACCTGCTTGATGGTATCATCAAGCAAATGACATGACTCTTGTACTTTTCTTTAAAACTCATGTCATTGCATAATCATGCTATTTGCATAATTATATTATCTCACATGTATTATTTTAATATCACTGTAGCTTGTGGAGATGCTGCTATCTCTAGGATACTCATCACTTTCATTTGAGCTTTTTCAGGGCACTAGATATATTTATCAACAAAGTTGTGGATTACAACCATTCACCATTTTTATTTTTTAAGAGGTCTATATGGACTCCAAGGACTCTTAAAAACAGGCTGGTACTTACTTTTTCAACGGTCTTCATGAAATTAATGAGTGGAATGGTATAGTGTTCTGACAAGCACTAAAGGAGGTGCCCACAGGAACCACACTAGAGATCTCAATTCTGGTTTACCATGCTGGGTGCATTAGATTGAACATGCGTCTAGCCTTGTTGGGCTCAAGCTTCAATTGGTGTTGGCTATTACAACCTGCTTGGTCTCAGCCTTGTCCTCTTTAGTGTGGTGCCTTCCACCTTTTAATAACCAAGCCAGAGATTCTGTTTGACAACTTGATTAAGGAAGATGATTTAGGAAGAAACATACACTGCTAGAATGACATTTATTAAAACATGTTGCTATCTGTACTTTAATGTGAACTTTGTGCTCTTAGGGGAGGTGTGATTGTTAAGTTTTTATAACAAAAGACCAAACAGTTAAACCAGTTGAGATTTGATAGATTTGCACATTGTGCAAACCCATAAATTATTTTCCTGTAATTTACTGGACTAGTACAGTTGGCTGAATTTCCATAACATACTGAGCCAAAACCAAGTAAATCACATTTTGGCTTAGATGATATCTGAATAAGATCAGACAGGAACTCTGCTTTTATAAGCTACGTTTTGGAGAAGAGATTTTAATGTTAATAATTTTTATTAATAAAGCCTTGAACTGTGGGATTGTAACATAATGCCAAAATGTCTGGGGATGATGGCTGAAAGTCCCAGTATGATCTATTCCATTCCATCTCTATCATATGGCAAAACATTATTCTACTGTTTTTGGATTATAAAGCTTATGCCTTAATAATGGGATAAATGAAAGAACTTTAGCTGTGCAAACAGCTTTGATGTACCATTGGCTTTGGATCGAAAGGAAGGCTAAATCTTAGGACCCGCAAATTCAGTAGAACAGTTTTGTGTGTACATAAAATCACCTACTATATTTAAACCCAAGAATATTTATAACAAAAACAACTTGCCTTCCAAAATGGCTATGTTTCCCACCATGTCAGCATCTACTTAAAGTGGCACCGACTTTTTGATGAAAAAGCATGACTTTTCTCATATTTTGTTTTATTTGATTGAAAATGTAATCCTATCAATTCACTTGAGCTGGACAACCTTCTAGCTTTCTGCAAACAAACTATGCAATCGAAAGCAAGCAAGTTTGAGTTGTGAAGCCAGTGTATCTTACTGCTATTCTGAGTCTTAAAACTCTAAAAGCCAGATTGATGTGGACTTCAAAGTCCTGCTTGGGATATGGTTACCTCCTGCAAATTACCTTTCTTGACTCCTTTTCCACCACATTTTGAAGAAGGGGGTGATGTACAGGGATTCCATGGCAATACTGTAGTGTTTTCAGCCAGACCTTGATATCAGTCTGCTTGGATTGTTCCTGAACATTTGATTCCATGGCATGCCGTGGTTTTTTTGCCTGGTGCAAAAGCTGATCAGCTTCAGCTACAGATCTGGTAGTGTTCAAAGAAGAGTAGCAGAGATTTGGGGACAGTCTTTGAGGCAGGGGATAGAACTGCAAGTCGGGTTTTTTTTCAGATGAGCAAGCCTGGGGAGGTTCTACACAGTCCAAGAGCACTGGACGTTCAGTACCATCATTACCTGATGAGAAAGACAAAACATCAGATTCCAGCTGAGGGCTTCCCAAAGAGCCCAAATCACTGTTGCAAGTGGTGTGACTGCTGCCTTCAGATTCCTCACTATAGTTGGAATGGCAGAAGAAGCTGTTACTTGGAAGGTAGTCTGGTTTTCCTACACCTACTTTGGGGGAGGATCGCTCATGGTCCTCAACCCACATGGCCACTGGCACAGTACATTTGCTCTCAGCATCAACAACAGTGAGAACATTAGGAGAGCAGATGGGCTCAGGGCAGACTGAAGTTGATGGCTTTAGGTCCCAGGCAAAGCAGCTATGGTTCTGGAGGGAGTTGATCATGACCTCCTCAGGCTTCGTAAGATCAATGATCTCCAAGTCATTGTGTGCTGTTGTTCTCACAACTATGTCTTCTCCAGTGAGATCAATAATATCCTACAAAGAGAGACAGGGGAGAGGAGATAATTTAAGGTAGTTAAAATGCTGGACTGGATCCAAAGAAGCATATATAGTTTCAAGTCTTCACTTGAACACCGAGACTCTTGTTGACTTTGAGCCAGATTAAATGCAGCAACAAGTACTCTCCAGGAAATCTGGAAAATAAAGAAAACCCCTATATATTAATTTCTGGCCAGCTGCTTCCCCTCCTATTAATTTATCGGAGCATTACACAGAATGGCAAACAGGAACTCAAAACCACAATAATTCTTTCTTACACTGAAGAGGTCTCCAAACTTGACAACTTTAAGACTGGTGGTCTTTGGAACTCTGGGAATTGAAGTCCACAAGTCTTAAAGTTGCCAAGTTTGGAGATCCCTGTTATGCAGGATGCTGAGAAGCTTAACACATCAGCAGAAATAATACTATTGCTTCAGTCCAGATATTGAGGACACTGCTGCCTAAGCACAGCCTTTCAGCTTCATGTGGGGATAGTTATTGCTTGTGAAATTCAGGCACATGACTGGCATGGAGCTGGAAAGAACCTAGTCCCTGAATTTGAGAAAGACTCAATACTTTTTGCAAAGTTGGTTTTTCACCTCCCTCCCAAATACAAATTACTTCTGACAAAGCAAAAAGGGTTTATTAAGGTTTTTTTTTCATGTCTTTATACAGAATTGCATATATTTGATATTTGTGATAGATGCATCATGAAGCAATCAATAAAAGACATGGATCCTAGATACCGTTTGACAAGTAGCAAATTGATGAGGTTAAAATCCCTTTCTTTTTCATCCAGGTTTGTTTTGTTCTTAACATTTGCAAGTAGATTCAAGGACTTCAGAATAAATTTATACTGGTTAGTCTCTGAAAAGGCTAGTTTTAACTTCAGAGGAACTGACCTTTGGCTGAAGGGAAAAAAATGATACTTTGAAGTTAAAAAAAGGCATAGACTGCCCTACTAAATTGCCACTCCTTCAGGTTTTTGAATCCCCCCTGCTAGAATATTATGGTATTTGAAAGATGCCTCAGAATTAATGAGCCAATGGAGGGCAGAAAAGTGACCTGCAAATTTTCATTGACTGGGCAAGAAAATATCCATCACTCTGACCTATCTCTTAGCTGGAGTTCCCAACAGCTTTGATCTTAACTTACTTTCCCCAATTCCCCATTCCCTAGTCTTTCAAACTTTTGAAAATCAATCAGTTTTCTGATTATTAGAATACATTACTGAAGAGAAAAATCACACTTAAAATCCTGGATAAACTTTAAATATACAGAGAAATATAGAAAATGCAAACACCAAATTCTGTATTCACCACCCGAGACTGGAAAAACTGAGGGTCTCCAAAGGTTTTTGGAGATTACAATAATAAAATATGATCTGGTCTTGTAAGAAGATTAACTGTTTCTCTGAATGTGGATCCTTAGGTAGTCAAAATACTCACATCCACATCTTGTTATCATTCTTATACAAGAAAGAGACAAGTAAAAGTAAGCCTAAGAAATATCATGGTTTGCTTAAGATGAAAAAGTTTGGGGAGGAAGAAAGCAGGGGGGGGAAGTAAAGAAAGAGCAAAGCAGCCCAACAAAGACTGAGTGTGTTTGAGTAAAATGCTATCTATTCAAGGGAAAAATTGAGAATTGAGAGATTGGGGAAAGGAAGAAGGGGAATTTGGGATTCTGGAACAGGATGCCTTCGGAAGTACTATGCACTGCTACACTTGGTTGCAAATCTCAGTGTTTGCTTAATGAAACAAGAGTAATCGCAAATGAAGCGTGAAAAATTACAGAGGGTGCATTTTAAAGAGTAAAGAAATCAGTATGCTAAACTGCTTTCTCCTTTTTTTCAAAATAAAAGGTCCTGATCTACCAGTTGGGCACAAGATGGATTCAAATGGGAGATTTCTTATTGAATGAGTAGCAGCTCGTTTTGCTAATACCAACATTTGCAACACGGCTTACGATTCATTTTATAAAGCAGCAAAACACACATATTAAAGAGTGCTAGACAAGATGGGTTATCCTTAAATGGTTGATTCCTCCTTAATTTTCTGGCTGCCCATTGACAGATGCAGAAAGCACAAGAGTGATAACCTTGCCTGGGAACAAAGGCCAGACTGTTAAGTCTCAGGGTCATCAGCGTTTATTTACCACCCACTCCTTGCTGTCCTTGCTACCTCTAAAAGCATTTAGCTGATTGCAGCAGGCAGAAAAAGAAAGGGGAGGATTATTTTACTAATTCTCAGATGTTCCAACTGCCTCTCTCTTTTTCATATTAAGGCTCACCAAACTCTCAAACAAAATAGCTTTCCTATTATAAGCCCCCCTCCCCATAATAACAGGGTTATAGTAACATGTTTCAAATAGCCAAAACACCCATGAGTGCCAATATATTAATCCAGTGTCTATGCAGATTCTGTCATTCAGAACATAGTTATCCCAAAGGTGCTTTTTTCACGAGACAACTGAACTTTCTTGGGTTTTTTTTGAAGCTGAAGAAGCTTCTTGGATGAGAAGCAAAATGTCATTAAAGAAAAACAAGAAAGTCCAGTCGCTTCATGAAAAAACACCTTTGGATCTTTTTTTGACAATAGGTTATTATTTGACAATAGCTACTATCCTGAGTGTTGGCATATTATACAAACCTCCTAGTTGGTGGAATACAAACAACAGTATGTCAGCTTGTAAGGCAGTCTCTAGATATCCTAGCTTGCCTAGAAATCACGAACATACTAAGGAACAAACCAGGCTTTGGTTGCACTTGTGTCATTTTGGTCCAAATGTGCCAGAACTGACTAGTAAGTTCTCCACTATTAGTAGGGAATAATGCAAGTAAAGCAGGTGCAACTAAAGCTAATATTGAAAAATGTGTCAATAGACAAAACAGCTGTAAAGAATGTTGTCAAAGAAAGCAAGGAACTGCTAAGATTGAAAGAGGCTGAGAAAATGTAGAACAATTTTGATGGAAATAAAAAAAATATATCTGCGCAGCAAGTGAAAAAGATTCCAACAAGGCCTTAAAACCACAGCTGTGTTCATAGACCTAACTGTGGCAGACACAGGAAGGATGGGTTGTTATACAAACTGTGCCATATTATCCCCTGCAAAAAAATCTCTAATAATATGCTGAGTGATGGGTCCTTTCAGATAATAATGGGGAAACCACTTAAGCATGGTCAGAAAGTTGAACGACCTCTCACAAGGTTCTGTAATGCAACCTACACTATTCAACTTATCGGATATGCTGCGCGACAAGGGGAAGCAAATTTGGATACGCTGATTATTTGGCCATGGAAGTACCAGAAAAACACATGGAGGTGGCTGACAGCTTACTGTCTAAAGATCTTAAAATCTTGGGAAAATTCTTCACTGACTGGAGGCTCAATCCTAGCACCAGCAAAATAGTAACTACATGCTTCCACCTTAACAACAAACTACCATATGAAGCCCCAAAGGTCTTCTTAAACAACAATTACTCCCCTATGATCCCCATCCAAATTACTTTGGAGTAACAGACTCTTTCCTATCAGATACACCTAGAGAATACAGCGGCAAAAATCAATACAAGGAACAACATATTCCAGAAATTATGTACAACTAAATGGGGAGTTTCAGTTGCTACCCTCAGGTCATCAGCATTAGGCCTGATCTCTGCAGCAGAATACTGTGCTCCTACATGGCTTAATAGCTGCCGTACTAGTAAGTTCGATGCCAGACTCAATGACACAATGAGGATTATAAGCGGATGTATTAAAACCACTTTGATTTGCTGACTTCCTGTTCTGAGCCATTTAGCACTGCCAGCTTTATGAAGGCACAATGCACTAGTGAGAGAATACAGAAAAAAAATATGAGCAACTCACTCCTACCAGTGCATGCTGACTTTCTTCATTTATCAGTCAGAAGACTCAAATCCAGGAAGCCCCCACCGGCACTTGCACAACATCTGCCCAACAACTTTAACATCAATTCCCAATGAAAAGTGAAATGGGTTGCTGAACACCCAGATATAGGAAGACATATAAATGACCCCACCAAAAAAAATGCCAGGCTTTGAAATAATCTTAAATAAGATTCACACCTCATACCTCTTCTGGGACTCACTGTATAAATGGGGCGTCGTATTCTCCCCTCAATGTGACTGCAGGGTCCCACGTCAAACTGTAGATCACACTGTGACTGGCTATAAACTGAGGGCATATATTGGTCCAGTATCTGATACTTTTAATATAAACGATGCTGCACTTCAATGGTTAGATGGCCTAGGCATTAATATTTGAACATAGAACTTTTTAAAGTTTATATTTTATTGTGTTTATTAATCTAGGTGAAATATTAATATTTATTGTAGTCCATGTATGATATGCCATATTCTAAAATAAATAAATAAATAGAATAATTTTAAGATATACAAATGTTCACAGTTAAAAGAAACTGTTGAAAGAAACAAAGACAGCATAAATGTGTACATCTCTACCTTGTTATACAACAATAAGAGTTTGGTATATCAAGAAAAACAAAAAAGATTACAGTGGGAAGCAGTTATTTGTATTGGCTTCTCTACCTTTTGTCTAAATTCAGGTGTACCCTGTGTGTGTGTGTGTTTGTGTGTGCATGTGTGTCAAAACAAGAAGGAAGGGAGCCAAGAATGAATGGGTGATATGTCCTGAATACAAAAGTAAGTGATTAGCTGATAGAAGATCATACAGAGAGAATAAATGAAGACTGCAGCAAGGGTGAATGGGTTGAGAGCTCATTTTTCTTTATAAATAAATGAACAAATATATTACTATGTTCACTTTATCTAGTTTTAGGACTTGTGTAGAGAACAGATGTTTTAGGTCCTATTGATGTACAAATATTGAAAATTCAAAAGAGTTCACAAACTTTTAAGCACCACTGTATTTGAGGGTATCATAATACGAAGGTTGCTTAGTAAACACTACAATGCTAAATTAGCTGTATTAGATTGAAGAAGGTAGCAAAATGAAGGCCTTCCCCTGGGAATTATAGTTACTCATCTTTTGGCATGGCAATATTATATTTATGCCAGATAATTTTAATAAATTCTGGAATGTGTAATTCCAACATGGTAGTTACTATTTATCTGAAAGATACTTATTTCTATCCCTGTTTTCTTAAACAATACTTTCAAAATATTTTAAAACATATTCACGCCATCAATAGAAACAGTTGTTCAATGTAAGATAAAATAAAACAATTAGAATCGCTACTAAAACTATACACATTCAGAATGACCTTCATCTGGAGCCATTCATTTTGTAGAGCATACTAGAATTGGAACTGAATGGAAGTGAAGTGGCAAACAATTGAATATATTTTAATACTGGTATGTCATCTTTCAGCAATCAGACTCAGTAATAACCTGTTCCACCTGTTCCAAAGCAGCTTAAACTCCCACCGCTTTCCAAGGGCTGCCAATTTTAGAAAGATCTTATAACTTTGGTCATTATGGTATTATTAAATCATGTTACATACAACCTTGGCCATTATTATTTTTTTTATGTTGTGTCAACTCTCTGTTGCAAAGATTGTTTTTCATGGTGATGCATTTGATGGCTTTTCTTTTTTTTACAGCAAATCATACAGGTAGTCCTCTATTTACAATCATTTATTTAGTGATCGTTCAAAGTTACAACAGCACTGAAAAAGTGACTTTTGACCAGTTTTCACACTTATGACCATTGCAGCATCCCCATGGGCACATGATCAAAATTTGGACTTTTAGCAACCAGCAAGTATTTACGACAGGGGTCATGTCACCACTTTTTGTAACCTTCCCAGATGGTTCCTAACAAGCAAAGTCAGCGAGGGAAGCTTAATGACCACTCAATTTACTTAACAATTACAGTGATTCGTTTAACAACTGTGGCAAAAAAAGTCATTAAATGCATCATAAGTTACTTAACAATTGCCTTGGTTAGAAACAAACATTTTGGGCTCTATTGTGGTAATAGGCCGAGAACTACTTGCATAGGCTTGGGAAATCTTGTGAGCTTATATCTAGATGTCTTCATATAGGATTTTTATATGTTTCAATATGGACATTTCATGGATTTGCATGTAATCAATATCCATTTCTTCTTCTATTTCTTAAGATAGTTTGTTTTTGCTATCCTGATTGTAAATCAGTTACATTACATCATAACTTAACACACATACTTGTAAAGTTCCTTATAGCAAGGAAAACCCCCCCAGCAAGATTCAGTCATGTTACTTTCACCAATTTTTCCTCCCTATCTCCAGCAAGACTGAAATAAAGCAATATTTTTATTACCTACATAGTAATAGTTCAATAAAACCGACACGGATTTCCTCTAAACTGAAAGCCATCAGTTTCATTTCAGTTTCTTTCAAGCAACAGGGTGAAGTTACTGCTTGCCTCCCCTGCACCCCAATTCTTTTAATTTTAGATTGTACGAACCACACTGCGAGCTCAGGTTGGGAGAGGTTCCATGTTTAATCTGTCAACAGCGCTTGAGCTATTTTAAGGAATTTACCGTTATCCGTTGTCATTTAAATTGTAACCATTTTTTTTTGAAGCCGACGTTTGGGCATTTACTACAGTTACGCGGCAGAGCCAATATTTTACAAGCAGGAAACCCACGCTTCCATCCCTGATAAATTAAACGGATCAGGCGACAGGGAAGGGGTCTCCGAGACCCTGGAGTCCTGTGGCCGGTGAGATGGACAAACGAACGGCAGTTTCCAGTGGTTCTAAGGCAGGGGTCTTCAAACTTGGCCCTTTTATGACTTGTGGACTTCAACTCCCAGAATTCCTCAGCCAGCAAAGCTGGCTGAGGAATTCTGGGAGTTGAAGTCCACAAGTCATAAAAGGGTCAAGTTTGAAGACCCCTGCTCTAAGGTCTGCTTCGTTTATTGGCGAGAAGCCGGCTCCCGGGGCTAAAATGGGACAAGAGGACAGCGCAACACGATCAAGCGCGGAGACGGGATTCAGAAGGAGAACACAGTTGCAGGGACATCTCCAATACATCCCATCCCGAGAGCCGAGGAGTAACGCATAGGGACGGACCCCTTGAACGAGGAAGCTGCAAAAGCAATTCGGTCCGGAAGAGTCCTTTCGGCTTTCCGAAGACAGCGCGCAGCTTCGCCTTATATAGGGCGAGAGGGAAAACCGAAGCGTTCAGCGGGCACTTCGGGCAACTTCGCTTCAGAAGCGCCGTTTCCTCTCTCTCTCTCTCTCTCTCCGCCAATCCCCGCACGCTTTCCCACTCGCGTTTTCGGAAGGACGGATCTTTTTCTCCGCTCGCCAAACTCGGCGGGTCGGGGAATCCGAGCTCGGGTTGCGAGCCTCCCCGGCATCGCCGCACAACGCGGCGAGAAAAGAAGCGGCTCGGAGCGGGAGGGAAGGAGAGACCGAAGGCTCCGGCCAGACAGGGCAAAAGGAGAATCGGGACAGCCAGAAGCCGCCGAGTTAACGAGCGACTAGAATCAAGGGAATCCTCTCCCGCAACAGCGAAAACAGGAAACACCACCATCTTTACTGCGGGCAAACGACGCCCTGCCCTGCCCTGCCCTGCCCGACTCACCAGGGGCTGCGAGAAACGGCCGTTTAGCTGCTCACGCTTCCATTTCCTCCTCTGGAGTAAGCGGCCGCGGCAGAGCCGCGAGGGACCCGCAGTGTCTTCCTCTCCCGAACGCGTTTTTCGGGGGAGCACCGCACCTTCATCCATCGCGCCCCTTTCCGCGGTCCGCCTCTAGAGGGCGTGGCCCGGGAAAGAGGCGTGGCCTGACTCAGCCTGACCCCGCACTCCTCGCCCACGCAGCGGTTCGATTCTGTTACTTCACCTCGGCTAGTACAACTGATCCGTTCTAGATTGCCTAACTTAACAAGTATTCCTTGCAGTTAGGGCGTTCTCCCCCGAAGCACAGCGAAAGGAATTGATTCAAGCAAGCGCTTTGCTTGAATGTCAAAATAGGCAGCGTTGTGTATTAAGGCTTAAAGAAACACCTAAGCACTTGTATAACAGTCACTACCAGTATGCATTTGAACTGTAACCGTTTTGGTAGGAGTCAACTATGGTGGGAGATTTAGGTTCAATCTGATTGGTTGGCTGTGTACTCAGAAAGGTATATAAAGAGTGCATGTACCCCCTAACCCAGGGGTCGGCAACCTCGGCTCTTTTATGACTCGTGGACTTCAACTCCCAGAATTCCTGAGCCAGCTATGCTGGCTCAGGAATTCTGGGAGTTGAAGTCCACGAGTCATAAAAGAGCCGAGGTTGCCGACCCCTGCCCTAACCCCTCAGTACAGTTATGGTCACCAAATAAAGAGCTGTTTAACTGTACTCATCTGCCTGGCATCATTCCTACTCTTCAAAACCCACTACACAACAGTGGCGACGAAGGTGGGATCCTACTTCACCTCAAAGAGCTGAATTCAGGAGGGGTTGGCTTCGCATGCTGGAGGAAAGAGGCATCTTTCCCCCTCCCCTCTACGGCCGGCTAGTCACCACGCTAGCGGCCACGTACTCAGAATCACACGTCTGAGTCTGCGGAGCAGGATCTAATTATACAAGAAAGAAGATGCCTAAGGTCGGTCAGCCCAGAGAATTCGACATCCGTCACCCCAAACAGTGGCCATATCACCTCGGGCAAGTTGAAAACTACCTCTGGGCGAACCAGATTGCTGAGGACAGCCTAAAAGTGGCGACCTTGCTTTGCATAAGTGGGCCGGCAACATTTGATCTGGCTGAAAGCCTATTTGCCCCTACGCTGATCGAAACCGTCTCATTCACTGAACTCAAGCAGAAGCAGAATGGGCACTTCAAGCCCAGAATGTCTGAGATGGCCTGGCGGTTCCGTTTTGACCAGAGGGTGCAACGGCCAGGTGAAACTGCATCTGAATTTATCGCGGCCTTGCAACAGGCCACCCGTCTCTGCAGGTTTACCAACCTAGACGAGCGCCTACGAGACAGGCTTGTGTGCGGCCTAAGAGACGAGACTTCAACAGAAACTTTTCGCTATGCCCGACCTAATACTACAGGACGCACAAGATGAAATCATGGCTGACGAGGCGGCCGGAGGCGTAGTGCAGGTGGTACAGACGCCAATACCCAGCAAATCAGAAGAATCAATTCACTACAAAGGCGCTACTTACAGCGAGATCGCAGAAGAAGAGGAAACTGAAGTCGACCAGATTTGGAAAAAACCAGAGCAACGAGAGAGAGGACGCGAGAAGAGGGAGAACCAGCAGAAGGCAGCGCCCCTTCCAAAATACGGAGGGTGCGGCAGCAACCACGCACGGGCAAACTGCAAATTCTGGTTGGCGACGTGTCAGGCCTGTGGAAAATTGGACCACATCGCGGTGGTCAGTTCCGAGAGGGCCTACACAAGGAACAGCCAGAGAATCCGTCGAGGAGAGGTACCAGGGCCCAGAGCCCGATCAGTGTGGGGTTTTTCAAAAGCCGGAGGGCCATCTGCTGAACCGGGGCCCGCCGCCGGCTTAAACCTAAATTAAAACCAGAAGTCCAATTACAAGGCATTCCTTGTAAAATGGAGCTAGACTCTGGCTCTGCAGTCTCGATTATCTCATATGAGTCTTTTAAATATGTTTGCGGCCAAAGTAAGCAGTGGGTCAAATTGAGGCCCTCCAGTATTATTTTAACTGACTTCCAAAATGCCCAGGTAAAAATCAAGGGGGAGGCTACCCTTTCCGTACGGTTTAAAAGGTTTCAGGGGCACTCGGACATCATTGTAGTTGAAGGTCGTAGGACCAGCTTAGTCGGGTTGGACTGGTTTGAGGCGTTGGGCATTGTAATTTCAGGCATCCATAGAACACAGGGAAACAACATCGAATCTGTCTGCAAAGAGTTTGCGGACGTTTTCAATAATAAGCTTGGAAGGTAAACAGATCCCCCCATTTCATTTAAGTTAAATCCCAGCGTCTTACCCATTAGAATTAAACCCAGGAGAGTTCCTTTTGCACTCAAACATAAAATCGAAAGAGAGTTAGACAAATTAGTTGAACAGGGGGTCCTGCAGCTGGTAGAAAGGGGGAAGTGGGAGACCCCAATTGTCATCCCCCTAACAGGGAAATCCATATCTGTGCAGATTATAAGTGCACCCTAAATAAGGCCCTCAACCAGCACACTTACCCAGTCCCCACGGTCAGCCACGTTCTCACTTCCCTCCAAGGCGGCGCCATCTTTGCTAAAGTAGACCTCGCACAGGCGTATCAGCAGCTGCCGGTTACTATGGATACAGCAGCAGCCCAAACAATTGTAACTCATAGGGGAGCCTTCAGAGTCAACCGCCTGCAATTTGGCGTAAGTGTGGCACCTGGGATTTGTCAGGAGGTAATGGAGCGAACACTTAAAGGCATCCAAGGGGTTTGCCTTTATTTTGACGATGTCCTCATTGCAGGGGAAACAGAGGAAGTGCTAGCAGACAAACTTAGGGCAGTTTTAAATAGGCTTCGTGCTGCAGGTCTCAAGCTAAAAAGGGACAAATGCAGTATAGGGGTTGCATCTACAGAATTTTTGGGGTTCAGAATTGATGCCAGTGGGATTCACCCCGCAGAATCAAAAGTGAAGGCAATTAAGATGGCCCCCACTCCCAAAAACAAAGTTGAACTGCAAGCTTTTCTGGGATTAATAAATTTCTACCATTCGTTCCTACCTCACAAAGCTGCCATAGCTGAACCCTTGCATAGTCTTCTTGATAAAAAAGCCACTTGGAAATGGACCAATGTCCATGAAAAAAGCTTCCAGGACCTTAAGGTCCTATTATCTAATAAATCCACAGTTACCCATTACATTGAAACGAAGCCCATCTGCATTGCTTGCAGTGCTTCACCCTATGGAGTGGGAGCAGTGTTAAGCAATCTGGAGGAAAATGGCGAACAGGTTCCCATTGCCTATTACTCCAGAACATTATCAGGGGCGGAGAGGAACTATGCACAGATAGACAAGGAAGCCCTGGCAATAGTGGCTGGGGTCAAGAAATTCCACGACTATCTGTATGGTAGGAAATTCAGTGTTTACATACCATAAGCCTCTATTAGGCTTATTCACCACCGACAAACAAACCCCCCACATACTCTCTCCAAGGATGCTCAGGTGGTCCATATTCTTATCGGCTTACAGTTTTAAAATGATTCACAAGCCAGGAAAAGAAATGGGCCATGCTGATGGCCTCAGTAGGCTACCCCTAGCAAACATTGAGCCAGATCCGGCCCCTGCTGCACAGATACTGTCAATCCAAGAGCTACCTGAATTCCCTCTCCATGCAGGGGACATAGCCGCTGAGACAACCTCAGATAAAATCCTAAGCAGAATTCTGTCTTGGGTTTTCACAGGGTGGCAGGATAGAAATCCAGGCCCCGAATTCCAAGCTTATTTTCTTAGGAGACACGAATTATCCGTGCATAAAGGATGCCTATTGTGGGGTAGTAGGGTCATTATACCCTCAGCATTGAGATATAGAGTTCTGCAGTCACTACATGAGGGGCACCCTGGCATAGTTCGCATGAAGGCGCTAGCAAGGAGCTACCTATGGTGGCTGGGGTTAGATAAGGCAGTGGAACAGCAGGTACACGGATGCTACACTTGTCAAAGGTCCAGATCTGAGATGCCCCAAGTGCCTGTCCGCAAATGGGAGGCAACACACACACCCTGGTCCAGGGTTCACATTGACTACGCTGGTCCATTCCAAGGACAGCTTTTCTTAATAGTGGTGGATAGCCACTCAAAGTCGCTAGAGATGGTGCCAGTCCCAAACATGATCACTGCCAGAACAATACAAGAGCTAAGGAAACTTTTTGCCACTCATGGGCTCCCTGACGTTTTGGTATCAGATAATGGGACTCAATTTACTGCTGCTGATTTTCAGGCCTTCTTGACAGCAAACATGATTAGACATGCTGCATCCATGCCCTTCCACCCGTCGTCTAACGGTCAAGCAGAAAGGATGGTGAAAACAACCAAGGACGCACTCAGGCGCATCATCGTTGGTAACTGGCATCACAGGTTAGCAGACTTCTTATTGTGTCAACACTCCACACCATGTACAGCCACTGGAAAGAGTCCTGTGGAGCTCCATTGGGGCAGATGCCTTATCACCAAACTGGACAGACTCTATCCCGACAGAGTGGCTTCTGAGGCTGCTCAACCCAAACCCCCAAGGGGACTACAACCAGGTGACTTGGTTTGGGCTAGGAACTACGGCCCAGGACATTTATGGATTCCGGGGGTGGTGGTTGACAAAACCGGGCCCCTATCTTACTTAGTAGGGGTGGAGGGCGGTCGACAGTTTAGACGGCATATAGACCAGTTACGAAAAAGACTCTGGGGTGGGCCTACCAGAAATGGTCAGCCAGAGTTTCCCTACTGACTCCCCAGTTCAGGAGAACCTGGACTTCCAGGGCACGCCTAGCAAATTGTTAGACCAACAGGGGACAGAACCCATAAGGCGTTCATCTTGGCCTCATAGGCCACCCGCTTACCTCGCTGACTATGTGGTCAACTAAGAGGAAGAAGTTGTCATGGTCTTCATTGGGCACACCTTTTGTTATTGTAATTTCTGTAAAATTGGGTCCACCTAATCTATATCTGGGGAGTCAGTGTGTACCATTAATGGTACATCGCAACTGACATTGACATTGGGTTGCATGGGTCAGTATGAGCAACTCTCACCTTGTTTAGAAATTACTACCTGGAGTGGGGTCAATCACTCACGTTATCTTGAGTGGGGTCAATCACTCATAAACAAATAGTGGAGGTTGGAGTGAGAAAATCCTTACATAAGGGTTTGCTGTACATAACCTTGGGTGGGGGGGGTGTCAATCCTTCACATTTAGTCCGGAATGTGGAAGTGGAAATGTACAGTAAATATGTTTTGCATAAGTTATATTGTTTAATCCTTAAAAGGGGAAGGGGTGTTGTGTATTAAGGCTTAAAGAAACACCTAAGCACTTGTATAACAGTCACTACCAGTATGCATTTGAACTGTAACCATTTTGGGGGGAGTCAATTATGGTGGGAGATTTAGGTTCAATCTGATTGGTTGGCTGTGTACTCAGAAAGGTATATAAAGAGTGCATGTATCCCCTAACCCAGGGGTGTCAAACTCAATTTCATTGAGGGCCGCATCAGCATTGCGGTTGCCCTCAGGGGGCCGGGTGGGTGTGGCCAGGGTGGGCGTGGCCTACTGGGTGGGCGTGGCTAGAGTACGTATGGCCTACTGGGTGGGCGTGGCCAGCTCTGCATCGTTGGCATCAAGGGTGCCTATGGGGGCCTGGGCAGGAGTGGGACAGATCTGGGGGTCTCTGGCAGAAGGAGGGTCTCTGGGCCAGGGCCAAGGCAGTGGGGGCCGTTCCCTCCCTGTTTCCAGGATGGCTTCGTGGGCCGCATGAAACCACTTCGCGGGCCGGATCTGGCCCCCGGGCCTTGTGTTTGACATGTCTGCCCTAACCCCTCAGTACAGTTATGGTCACCAAATAAAGAGCTGTTTAACTGTACTAATCTGCCTGGCATCATTCCTACTCTTCAGAACCCACTACACAACAGTCAGGAAGCTTAACAATATAATAACAAACAGATGAGAAATTTCATATATGAATATCAATGAAAACATTTCATTGATGTATGGGCTCTTAATGGAAACATTTTGTGATGTATGCCTTCAAGTCAGTTTTAACTATGAGTGACTGCCTAGTCCTACACAAGTCCCTGCCGTTTTCTTGATAAAATTCCCAAAGTGGTTTGCCCTTGTCTTCTTTTTAGGGCTGAGGCTGAGGGTCTGGCTGAAAGTTGCCCAGCTGGCTGAGATCAGAACTTGCAGTCTCCCAGTTTCTAGCCCAGTGCCTTAACCACACCAAACTGGCTCTAGACTAGACAATCACCTGAGATGGTGTAGGTTCTCCTGCTTAAGCGGGGGGGGGGGGAATGGAGGATGGGCTGGACTAGAAGACCTCCAAGGTCCCTTCCAGCTCTATTTTATTCTTCCCATATGGCAGGGCTTTTCAACCTTTTTACCCATTGTACCACTTTTATGATATGGCAATATCCGAGTACCACCAGTCACCTAGCAAGTTGTCAAAAACTTGATGACCAAAAAAAGAAAAAAAAGGAAAAAAGTGATGAAGTACAGGTAGTCCTCGACTTACGGCAGTTCGTTTAGTGACTGTTTGAAGTTACAATGGCACTGAAAAAAGTGCCTCCCAAGCCACAGCCGAGCAAGACGCCTGCCCGCCCGGCAGTGCTCTTCTTCCTGTCCGAGGTTTTCATTGTTGTGAGCGTTTCAGTTGAGGATTAACAGTGGGGGTGGGGTGGGAGTGTTTTGTTTTTATCTCCCCCCCTCTGCTGAATAGTTGCAGCAGGTTTTGATCACTTTACATGACCCTGGGACAGTGTGACCGTCATAAATATGAATCAGTTGCCAAGCATCTGAATGTAAATCACAAGACCCTGGAGATGCTGCAACATTCCAGCTGATCGGCGCTTCTTCTGGGCTCAGCAGAAGCACCAGGATCAGCGCTGAGCTCCAGCTGGAGCCTGGCATTGATCCTGGCACTTCCACTAAGCCCTGACAGCCCTGCAGCTCCAGCCATCTCTTACTCAGGCTTGTGTGGTGCTGCCATTCCCCTCCCCCACTATTGCTTTTCTAGGATGGTCGCATACCACCTGCCAGGTGCCAATGTACCACAGGTGACACCCGTACCACTGGTTGAAAAGCCCTGCCATATGGTGCTAATATAGTATTAAACCAGTTGCATGAAGCAACCAGCTGCCCAGAGAGATGGGATCACTGTGCTGGAGATGTTCAAGCAGAGATTCTGTAACTGTTTATCAGGGATACTTTAATCTGAATTCCTGGATTAAGTGGTGGAGTTGGATATATGGCTATCCATATATACTTCAGTTCTCTTGGTTCTTGAATTAATTTTCTGGATTTTCACAGTACTTGCTAAATCATAAAACATGACTAGGATTAATAAAACCAAACTTAGTAAAGTTTTGCACTTTCAGCCTCTAGATCTTGAACAAATGAGATTAAATGAATATGTGAAATCAACCAGACACTCTTATTTAAACTCCCCTCTTCTTGGCCCTCTAGGACAACCAGATTTGGGCTGCAAAAATTGACATAATTACTAGTTGATAGCAACACTATACATTAACCATGGAATGATTATTGATTTAATGGGTTATGTCTTTGACATATTCACTTTAAGGAGTTGTTGGGAGAATGACATTGTAGTCAGACTCTGTTGGTTTACATAAGTGTCTTGGCAGTGGCAGATCGAAACTGGATCCTTGACTCAAAGTGGTTACAAATTGCTCCATTACCTCCAGGTTATGCCTAGATTACTCCCTTGGGCAATTACCCAAGTTTAAGAACTAGTGTGCCACACGGTCACTCCCTACAGTAAATACAAGGATTTTATACCTTCTTTTTTTTGTACACAGGTAAACTTTAAATCATTAGGACAATACAAGAGAAGAAGTTATAGAAACAATGATTGAGGGACCTTTCTGATGAGATTTAATAGTCAAGAGGCTGTGCTGTGGGCAGTGATTAAAAACAGGACTAGGTAGTACTTCTTGAGATACAGGCACTGAACAAAAGTCTTGTGGAGTGTAGACAAGCATATTAAAAACCATATATACTTGTAATTAAAAGGGTAAAGGTTCCCCCGCACATGCATGCTAAAAACAGAGACCACACCCAAATGTTCAAATCCATAGCATTATATACATTCCTATTGCTACGCCCCCTGCTTCAGCCCCATTTGAAAGAGCTTCAGAGGTTACAGGCCTAACCAGAATACATCACCCCTTCCCTCCCTTGATTTACATTTGTTCTTTTAAGTATTCTGGGAAATAACATCCCTATCTATCTCTCAGTGGATAGAAAGGTAATAAAAAGGTTAAACAAATAGTAAAAGGTTATACAGAGCAATAAACAAAGTAAATGGGGGAAGCAATACATTTTCCCCCCTTCCCCTCCCCTTCAGGAAACATAGGATAGGAATGGGTTTAAAGAATTATTTTATTTTTAAACTTCTGCATTACTATCACTGGCATGTATACATCTAGGTTCTTTAGGTAAACATTTTTTTAAAAAATTATATTGCAAATCTAAAATTATTATCAGATATGCAATAGAGGCAATATAGGAATGGCCATCTTTTATACCAATATCACATCATTTTAATTGTCAGATGTACAATATAATCAAGATCTACTTGATTTTTTTTTATTGAAAAGTTTTAAAAATACAGTTTTCCTTTAAAAAACCCCCTTCCCCCTCCCTCCTCCCCTCCCTACCTCCCCCCTTCCCCCCCCTCCCCCCTCCCTCCTCCCCCCCACCTCCCCCAACCCCCCTCCCCCCCCGGACTTCCCAGAGCTAAATACAAGGTATATATATATAAAAAAGCAATCATAAACAACCATATACTAACAACTATAAATTCTAAAATCCATCACTCTCTAACTTATATAGGATCAAACAAAACTTAGCATTATTAAATATATATAGAAGACAAAAGAAAAAAAGAAAAAAGAAAACGAAAGAAGACTTATTCAAATGCTAGATAAAACTTCTTGACCCTATACTTATTCTGGATAAACTCAATCCATTTTCTCCATTCCATAATATAATGTTCTTGCGAGTAATCTTTCAAATAGGCCGAAATCTTCGCCATCTCTGCCAAGTCGGAAACCTTTAAAATCCACTCTTGTATAGTCGGCAGTTCCTCTTTCTTCCAATATTGACCTATCAAAAGTCTTGCTGCCGTAACTAAATTCAACATCAACTTAGAGTCCACAACTGTAGCGTCAACAATTATTCCCAACAAAAAAAATTGCGGACAAAACTTTATCCTCCGTTTAAAAATCTTCTGCATATTCCACCAGACTTTTATCCAAAAAGCCTTGACCTTTTTACATGTCCACCATATGTGAAAATATGTTGCCTCTTCATCACCACACCTCCAACATTTAGGCTGATAATTCGGATACATACTTGCAAGCTTTTTAGGATCTAGATGCCACCTATAAAACATTTTGTAAAAGTTCTCTCTTAGACTTTGAGCTTGAGTGAATTTTACATTCCTCACCCAGATCTTTTCCCACGTGTCCATTGTAATAACTTCCTGAATGTTTTGGGCCCATTTTATCATACAATCCTTAACAAGCTCTGTTTCTGAATCGATCTCTATCAATGCAAGATATATCTGTTTAATATGTGCTGGTCCTTGATTTCTAATTTGCTTTATCAAATTTTCATCAATCGTTGCAAATCCATTTTTTTGGTCTTCTTTCCACCTGGCCTGTAACTGAATATATTGAAACCAAGTCTGAACAACCTTCTCTTCTCGCAAGAAACTATATGATTTCAAGCACCAAATATTCCTTTCCAAACTTAAAATTTCCTTGTAAGTAGTCTCATCATGTTTGAAACCAGCATGTATATTTTGTATTGCGTGTTTTGGGATTGCCCACAATGGTATCTTGCTGCTTAACTTATGTCTATACTTCTTCCAAACTCTCAGCAATGCCTGTCTTAAAATATGCATCCTAAACACAGTATCTACCTTCTTATCATACAACAAATATGCATGCCAGCCAAACAACAGATCATGGCCCTCAAGATTTAATAACCTCGATTGTGTCAAATTAATCCAATCACTTATTCCTACTAGTGCAGCAGCTTCATAATATAATTTAAAATTAGGCATTTTAAGGCCACCTCTCTCACGAGTATCCTGCATAATCTTAAGTTTAACTCGTGGCTTTTTCCCTGCCCACACAAATTTATTGATACCACGCTGCCATTCCTCCAAGTTAGAGTCTTTCTTAAGAATCGGTATCATTTGAAATAAGAATAAAAATTTGGGCAGGACATTCATTTTCACTGCTGCAATCCGTCCCAACAAAGACAATTGCAATTTTTCCCAACTCTCCAGTTCTTTTTGAATTTTCCCCCATAACTTTTCATAATTATTTTTATATAACTTTGTATTAGAGGGCGACAAAATCACCCCCAAATATTTAACCCTTTTAACAATCTCAAATCGAGTTAATCCTTCTAGGAGAGCCTTCTGCGAAACTGTCATATTTCTAGCCAAAATTTTAATTTTCTGTATATTTACTTTAAATCCAGAAACCTTCCCATATTGTGTTATTATCTCCATCAGGTCCACAACAGAGTTCTCTGGCTGGGTCACTGTAACAACCAGATCATCTGCAAATGCTCTCAATCTGTAATCCTGATCTCCAACTTGTATCCCCTTAATTTTTTCCGAATTCCGAATCTTAACCAATAATATCTCTAATGTTAATACAAATAACAAGGGCGATAGCGGACACCCTTGCCTTGTGCCCTTCTCAATATTACATACTGTTGTCAAACTATTGTTAACTATAATTCGGGCAGTTTGTTTTTGGTATAATGCCCTAATCGGTTGTAAAAATTTTTCCCCAAAATCCATTTTGTCTAAAACTTTCAACAAAAATTGCCAGTTCAATTGATCAAAAGCCTTTTCAGCATCTAAAAAGATTAGCGCAGCAGAGATCTGGTTGTGCCTTTCCAAAAACTCTAACACATCAACTATATGTCTCACATTAGTTTTCATTTGTCTTCCACTAATAAACCCCGTTTGGTCTACTCCGCGAGCTGCATTGGCTTCCGGTTGCCCTCCGGGTGAAATTCAAGGTGCTGGTTATCACCTATAAAGCCCTACATGGCCTGGGTCCGGGTTATTTGAGGGAACACCTGCTGCTGGCATCAAACGCCCTTCGCCCAGTGCGCTCCCACAGGGAGGGTCTGCTCAGGGTTCCGCCGGTGAGAGATTGCCGGCGGGTGACACCCAGGGATAGGGCCTTCTCGGTGGGAGCGCCTGCCCTCTGGAACCAGCTGCCGGTGGAGCTGAGGACTGCCCCCGACCTCCGATCATTCCGCCGGGGCCTGAAGACCTGGCTCTTCGAGCTCTCGGGCCCAGACTGAGGAGGAATTTTTAATTTGGGGTTCTTTTTTAACTGACTACAGGGTTAATTTAATTTTTTTTAATTTGGTTCTTAATTTTTGTATTTTGGATTTTTAATTCCCTGTAAACCGCCCTGAGTCCTCAGGGAATAGGGCGGTATATAAATATAATTAAATAAATAAATAAATAAATAAATAAATCACCTGTTGCAGAACCCTCATCAGTCTATTAGCCAAAACCTTAGCAAATATCTTATAATCTGTATTTAAAAGCGATATCGGTCTGTAATTTTTAACTAAAGTAGCATCCTGGTCTTCCTTCGGAATCAAAGAGATAAAAGCTGTTCTCCAAGACGGGGGCACCTTTCCCCCCCTCTGGATTGTCTGGAACAGTTCCTTTAACGGTTTTATCATCTCTAATTGTAAGTTTTTATAATAGGCCGCAGTCAAGCCATCAGTGCCTGGTGCTTTATCCACCTTCAATTCCTTAATAGCTGTAAAAATTTCTTCTTCTGTAATCAGTTGGTTAATCCCCTCTTTTTGTACTTGCGTAAGAACCGGGATGCTAGCCTTCTCCAAATACGTATCAATATCTTTTGCATTAATGTCCTCTTTAGTATATAATTTCGAGTAAAAATCCACAAAGGCATCCTTAATAAGATTCTGTTGATACACAACCCTTCCTTTATACTCAATCTTATCTATATTAGATGCCCTTTGTTTTTTCCTCAGTCTATAAGCCAACCATCTGCCTGGCTTATTAGCATTGCAAAAAGTATTATGCCTAGCAAACCGCAGATTGGTCGCCACTTGATCAGCCATTAATTTATCAAATTGTCCTCGTAACAGTCTAATAGCGTCCTTGATCTTCACCTCCTCTGGGTTCAAAATCAAAGCCTTTTCTTTTTCCTTTATTTCATTCTCCAGTTCTTTCCTTCTAGTTTCCACTGCACGTCTATGTCTATTATTCATATATATCAACACCCCTCTCATATAGGCCTTGCTAGCATCCCAAACCATATCCATAGAGGTACCCTTATTCATATTCATCTCAAAAAAATCCTTCATCCGCTGTTTGCATTCTTCCACATTTCTCTGATTTCTAAACAAATTCTCATTTACGCGCCATGAGCGTCTATCTCCTCTTTCCTTATCAATCTCCAACCACACTGGACTGTGATCAGAGATAATTCTTGCGCAGATTTTCACCTTTTTAGTTCTCAAAAGAAAATCATTAGTCAACAAAATAAAATCAATCCTCGAAAAAGATTGGTGTCTATCAGAATAAAATGTATAATCCTTCTCCTGCAAATGTCTCTCACGCCAAATATCTCGCAATTCCAGGTCATCCATCATTTCAAAAAAAGATTTAGGCAGTCTAGCGTGACTTGGAATGCGCTTAAAGGCTCCAGCCTTATCCAACTGTACATCCATAACTCCATTCCAGTCCCCCATAAAAATAAAGGATTTATAATCCAACTGGGTAAGCTTTGTATGAAGTAAACTAAAAAAGTCAGCTTGTTGTTGATTTGGAGCATATAATCCAACTAAAAGCGTCTTTTTACCTTCAAACAACAGCTCGATCATAACATATCTTCCATGCTTATCTGCTTCAATTAGGTCCGCTGTTAAGGCACTTTTAACATAAACAACCACTCCATTTTTCTTATTCTCTGCAGAAGCAACAAATTGCGTACCCAGCCTCGAGTTCAATAAATACTTTTGATCCAAAACTCTAATATGCGTTTCTTGCAGGCATATAACATCTATCTTAAATTGTTTTAAATATTGAAAAACTTTCTTCCTCTTCTGCGGTGAGTTTAGTCCATTAACATTCCAGGTTAAAAATTTAGTTGCCATGTATATCCCCGAAAAGCTCTTGGACCACAGCTTTGATAGGACTGGTTACTTTAGGCCGTGCTCCTCCCACAGCTTGGCTATGAATGCGTTGTGAAGAATCTGAAGACTTTTGCTGATCTTGTTCTTTTATTTTCTTTGCTCGTTTTAAAGCAGCACGCGTCACTCTTTGCTCTCTAGGATCATCCAAAGAGATTGTAGCTTGATCTCCTCCAGCACCATTTTCCTCTGTTTCCTCCTCTTGTTGTTCTTCTTCTCCAGATCCCTTTCCAGCTTCCAGGAGCGTTAATGGGGTTGCTTTTAAGACATTATTGTAGAAATCACGTGCTTGTTTCACAGTAATCAGCCTATACCTTTTACCTTCATACATCACCATCAGCCCCTCTGGAATCTCCCATCTGAACCTTATATCTCTTTGCTTGAGCTCTTGCACAAGAAATGTATAGTCCTTTCTTCCCCTTAAAATCCTTGGAGGAATTTCTTTTAAAACCAAGACTTCTTGTTCAGCAATCACAACCTTAGCATCATAGGCAGCTTGTATAACTTGATCTCTAATTTCTCTTTTTGCAAAATAAACCACCACATCTCTAGGCAACTTTCTCTGTCTGGCAATCCATGAATTCACCCGAAACACTTTATCCATAGCTGCTCTTATTTCAGATGCTGGCTGGTTCAATACCCCTTCGAGAGCCTCAGAGATCAGCTGCTTTAAATCTTCTTTAACATTCTCTTTTAAGCCTCTAATTCTGACAGCAAACTGCATCTGGTAATATTGGGCATGGCTTAACTCCCTTTCCAACTTGCCTCTTTCAATTTCATTCTCCCGTGCTTTTACTTCTAGTATAGCATTCCTTTGAGCCAAATCATCCACTTTTTCATCTAAATCTTCCACACATTCCGCCACTTTATGCACTGAAGTCAAAATGTCTACCTTCATCACGCTGTACTTCTGTTCCATCCTCTCTTCCATTCTTTCCTCAAATTTCTCCAATTTCTCCTCCATCTGTGCAAATTTATCAGCAATTGATTGATTAATTGATTCCAAAAGTACCTGGGCATGTTTATCCAAGGCATCTCGCAAATCCTTCGATGTCAGCACTTCAGGAGGGTGCAATGCCTGTAGTGATGATTGTTGCACCGGCGAGGATCCTCCACTCCGAAGAGTTTTAGAGGGAGGTTTAGCCGCCATCTTTTAATCCTCAATTATGACGCACTTTCAATTAAAGTTTAAAAAGTCCAACAAGTTAGAGAGTACAGTAAAATAGTCCTCTTCACCTTTTCCTCTTGTACCGCTCTGCCTGTTCCTTTAAATCATAGTCCTTTCTTCAGGCAGGGATGGTTCGCAGATGCCTGGCTCTGCTCCAGGAAGTTCGGAGCAGAGACGACGGCCAGCTGGGAGCAACCCAGGCTTCGGGGGAGTTCGATCCTTCAGCCGCCCAAGCTCCAAGCTCAGGCGGCCTCGGAGAACTCTACCCCTACCTGGGGCCTCACCCCCTCCTCTTCTCCCGAGGAGGGGGCTTCAATTTCGCCCGAACAGCTGATCGGCGCTGTTTCGGGCGAAAAAACAAACAGCTGAGCCGCGGGCAGCCAGGGGAGGCTGTCTTCGGCGCCACGCCGCCACCGGAAGTCAAGATCTACTTGATTTTGTTACATGAGAAAAACTGTATTGTTGGACTTGGAAAATTGTACAACACTTGCATATTGAGTGCACCGGATTTTGGAAATGCCTATACTAAGAAATATTTTATTTCCATTCATATATTCCTACTTTACTCCTTTTCGATTTCTGAGGCAAAATGTTACAAAAAGTGGTTGCTTTGAAAACCAGACTGTGGTTGGGTTTATTCAAAGCTCTTTAACCATAGTTGAGTAACTCACAATTGTTTACAAATAACAGAAGATATAAAAAGACGACTTACAGTTTAAATTATAATTCTTACTTTAATTTCTATTTCACAATATGATATGTTTACATGTCATTTGAATGCTATGTAGGACCAATTATATCTCATAAGATAGGTTTTAATAGAAGAAAATTATTTTCCATTTATTTTCCTAAAATATATAAAAAAGATTCAAACTGCATTTTACACTGTTTTTCTTACACAAAGAGCAGAGCTTCTTTTTTATACTTCTTTGTTGGTTCTTGTAGAACTGCACAAACATATGGGTGAAGCATAACATAATTCTCTTTCCAATTTCTCACATAACCTTATCTTCACATATAACTTGTATATACTTCCTCTTATCTCCACAGACACATCTGTTTTTGTTCATGCAGACATCACTATCATACTCAGAATTCTTTGGGGAAGGTTTAGTGTTGCTTTCCCCTTGGGGAAAATGAGGTGAAGGAAAACCCTCCTTTTCCAAAGATTTTGTTAACAATTCTGCCTACAGCAATATGAAAACAATTATTTTCCCAGTATGAGCTTGTTGCAAGAGTAGAGGATTGGGCTTCTTAATTAGGATCACTAGGATCAGGAGGAGAAGCTTTAATTCAGATGTGGTCCATCCATGATATGACTGGGTGTCAGGTAAGATGCCAAAGAACAGGGAATAAAATCAAAATCAAATAAAAAATTACAAATACTTTTGAGGGACTGATTTCATGGGTTTGCCTAGGCCTAGGGTACCAATTCCTATAGCTAGTCTAGGGATTTCACTGCTTTAACTTCATCCTGTTAAAGGAAAATAAATAAAGGTTATTCTTTTATAAATGGTACCAAATGTAACACCAAATGTAACACCAATGAATTGTATCAAATGTAACACTAAGATGTGGAGGCCATCTTTTTCCTGCTTAGACAGAGAATTCACACATGGTAATCAACAAAGTTCTTTTGAAATGTTAAAAAGGATACTCACCTCAAAAAGGTGAGTAAAACAAGATAGTGTAGTGACGGATGTAAGGAAGTTGTTACAATAAGTCTTTTGGAAGTAAAGGTTCAAAGAAGATCTTCTAGAAATGTAAATGACTTCAAAGACTAACTTAAGTTTCTTAGGGGGGGCATATATCGAGAAAAGAAAGTATAAATGCTTGCTTTGAAACTTGCTTAGGGCGCTCTTCGAACCCAATCCAACTTGGGAAGGGTCTAAGAGGCCGCGTTTGCAAACGCTTTCTTTCTTTATTATTTTCAATTTCTTTTCAATAAATCTTGGTTTTTGTTAACCAGAGTTGTGAGTATCAAATTTTGGGTTTTTAAATCTCACAATCTTGGCGCCCAACGTGGGGCTTGAAAGAGCCTCTTGTGGGGAGCTGTTCTCAGTAAAGTCCAGGGGCGCGCCTGTTGATTTCAACTGCCTGGAGTTGTCTGAGATCTAGCTTCCCATTGCAGGCTCTGAGCCAAACTAAATTAACAATTCTGGTCTACAAAATCAAAGAATAGGAAAAAAAAGGAAGAGAGTCAACAACTGAGGCCCAGGACCAGGTAACCCAGTGCACTGGCCCAGGTAAGAAACTTTTGCCCCGAAAGAGGGAAACGCGCAATTGTACCTGGGTGGTCAGGAGAGCGATTGTGGGAGGTTTCTGCGATAATGGCTGTGTGAGTGTGATGGGCTGTGTTCTGGGAACACTGGTAAGTCCAAAGCGAGTGCGGACCTGAAAGGTTGCATTTCCTTAACCTGCGAGGGGAAAGGACAGCCTGAAGGGAAGCGAACTGGTGTTGAAAATTTTGAGTGGCCATAAAATCGAGAACCTCAGGGAACCATAATCAGGGAAACTCTCAAAGAAGATGGGCAATTGTAGTTGTTGTTGCAAACCTGAAAAAAAGAAAAAAAACTACAAAATTAACTAATCGAGATATAGAAATTCCTTCTGATAGTCCATTAGGACAATTACTAAGTCAGTGGGATGATGAAAATTTGGAAGCATGGACTTGTAAGATAACAAAGAGCAGAATGATAACTTTGTGTTTAAAGAAATGGCCTCATTATGTAATTAGTCCACCTGCTTATCATTGGGACCGGTTGGGAGAGCCAAATAAATATTGGATAGGAAAGTTAGAGCAATATATTCTTAAAAGACCTACCCTAAGCAGTGAAATACCATACGTAAAGCCATGGTATTTTGTGAATTGGGAAGGACCAGTACCACCAGAGGAAGATAAGATTTTTAAATTGAAGGAGGAAAGACCAGGATGAGATCCTTTAGAATGCCTCCCTTTCTCACCTCCTCCTCTTGCTCCCCCTCCACAAGTAATACCAAATGCTCCAGCCTTAGAGGATGATCAAGGAGCAGTAGGGGGAGTTGAAGAACAACCTATAGCCGAAAGAACACGAAAGAGAGAGAGAGAGAGAGAGAGAGAGAGAAAATGAAAAAGAAGAAAAATTATATCCTTTGCGGCAAGTCCCTCAGGGCATAAATGCACAGGGACAGCCAGTGATGGGTTATGTAGCAGTAAATATCACAGCTACTGAATTAAGGGAATTTAAGCAAAGAATAAAGAAGGTTCAAGAGGAACCCCAAACAGTAGCTGAGTAGTTCTCTGCCTTTTTAGGTCCCAATACATACACATGGGATGAACTCCAGTATTCTCTGGGTTTTCTATTTACTCCAGAAGAGAGGGATCTAATCCGAAATGCTGCTATGGCATATTGGAAAGACCATCATTCGGGGGCAAATGATCCAACTCCTGAGGAAAAGTTTCCATTACAAAGACCAGATTGGGATAATAACAATCCCGCCCATAGGCAGCAAATGGATAATTTAAAACAAATAATTATAGAGGGCATTCGGAACTGTGTGCCCCAAAGCAAAAATATCAGTAAAGCTTTTAATGTAAAACAAAAGAAGGAAGAGTCACCAGGGGAATACTTAGAGAGACTTAGAGATCAGATGAGAAAATATGGAGGAATGAGAGAAGAAAGTGAAGGTTTTAGACAATAAAGAGTCAGTTTGTGATTGGAGCATATGGAGATATACAAAGAAAAATACAGAAGATGGAAGGATGGGTAGAAAAGAGTATAATGGATTTGTTAGCAGAGGCTCAGAAAGTATTTGTGAATCGTGATATACAAGAGCGAAGAGAAGATAAGAAAGTGTTATTGTCAGCAGTAGGACAAATGATGGATAAGGAGATAAGAGGGGACAAAGAAGAGAATTTGGGAATCAAGAGAGAGGAAGAGGAAGAGGAAGAGGCAGGAAAACTATGGGATTGGGTAGCAAGAACCAGTGTTTCAGTTGTGGAAAGGAAGGGCATTTCACAAGAAATTGCCCACAGCTAATGAGAGAAAGGGAAAGAGAGCAGCAAGTATATAGGCTAATGGATGAGGATGAAGAATAGGGAGGTCAGGGGCCCTTGATATTAAGGTTCCACCAAGAGCCCTTGATAAACATACAAGTGGGACCCAAAAAACAGGAATTAGTGTTCCTAATAGATACCAGGGCTTCTAGGACATCTCTGACAAATATACCCCAAGGCTGCCATTTAATTAATAGTACAATAAGAATTTCGGGGGTAGCCGGACGATCTTTTGAAGTCCCTCAAATAGAAGAAATAACTCTTAAATGGAAAAACTATGAAACCAAGATTCAACCATTATATGTCCCAGCGGCTGGAGTAAATTTGTTAGGAAGGGACGTACTCAAATATTGGGAGTGGGGAATACAAATACTTAGGGAACAGATGTTAATATTGACTGAACAAAATGAGGAAGAAATAACTCCAATAGTTTGGGCCACAAAGGGAAACTGGGGAGGATTGCAAATAACTCCTATAAAGATTACTCTTAAAAACACAGAGCCCATAAGGCAGAAGCAATATGAGATTAGTTTAGAAGGAAGAAGAGGGTTAAAACCAGTAATAGAAGAATTAATACAAGACGGATTGTTGGAACCAGCCATGTCTCCATATAATTCTCCTATCTTAGCAGTTCAAAAACCTGATGGAAATTTCCGCTTGGTGGTGGACTTGAGAAAAGTGAACAAGATAATTGTATCTCGACACCCTGTAGTTGCTAATCCCTACACATTATTGAGTAGAATCCCTCCAGAGCATCAATTGTTTAGTGTAATTGATTTAAAGGATGCTTTTTGGGCTTGTCCACTTGATCCTGAATCTCAGGATGTGTTTGCATTTGAGTGGGAAGATCCAGATACAGGAAGAAAAAGCCAACTCAGATGGACAGTGTTGCCCCAAGGGTATACTGAAAGCCCTAACTTATTCGGCCAAATCCTAGAACAAATTCTGGAAAATTTGAAAAAGATCCAAAATTATCTTTGATACAATATGTGGATGACATATTGCTCTCAGGGGAAAAGAAACAGGATGTAGAGAAAGGAACTAACGACTTGCTAAATTATTTAGCATCTCAAGGGTTGAGAATATCTAAAAACAAACTCCAGTATGTAGAAAGGGAAGTGAAATATTTAGGGCACTTGATAAGTAAAGGCAGCAGAAAAATTACTTCCTCTAGAATAGAAGGAATAAAAACACAACCACTGCCAAAGGATAAAAAAGCCCTTAGGAAATTTTTGGGATTAGTAGGGTATTGTAGACAATGGATTGTAAATTATGCAGAAACAACTAAACCATTGTACTCAAAACTGATAGATTCTGAACCATGGGAAATCCAATGGTCGGAGGAAGAGAAAGGGAAATTTCAGGAACTAAAGGAGAAATTAGAAAAGGCACCTGTCTTATCGTTACCAGACTTAGAAAAAACATTTCATCTTTTTGTCGCTGTAGAGACTGGAGTAGCCAAAGGGGTTCTAGCCCAGAAATGGGGAGGACTGAAGAAACCTGAGGCATTTTTATCAAAACTGATGGATCCAGTAATAAAAGGGTGGCCGGTCTGTGTACAAGCAATTGCAGCTACTACCTTGCTAGTTCAAGAAAGCAGGAAGATAAGTTTTGGAGGGGCAATTGTAGTGAGTAGTCCACACCAAGTAAGGAATATTTTGAATCAGCAAGCTCAAAAGTGGATGACAAATTCTAGGTTAATGAAATATGAAAGCATTTTATTAGAAGATCCAAGTTTAGTGATCGTGACTGAAGCTAATGTAAACCCAGCTCAGTTTCTAAGTGGAGAAAGAGATTCACAAGAAATAGAACATGATTGCCTAGAAGCAATTGATTATCAGACCAAAGTGAGGGATGATCTAAAAGAAAGTTGAATAGGAGGATTAAGGACTTTGTTTACAGATGGAAGCTCCAGGGTAATAGAGGGGGAGCGAAGAAGTGCCTATGCCATAGTTGAAGGGGAAACATGGAAAATTGTGCTAGCTGAGAGATTACCAAGTCAGTGGTCTGCTCAGACTTGTGAATTATATGCATTAAAAATGGCTCTGAAGGAACTGGGAAAGGAAGGTGGTAACATATACACAGATTCTATGTATACTTTTGGAATAGCGCACACTTTTGGAAAAATATGGAAAGAAAGGGGGTTGGTGAATAGTAAGGGGAAGAGATTAGCAAAAGAAGAGTTAGTCATTAACATTTTAAATTTAATAACTATACCTCAGGCATTAGCCATAATACATGTAGAAGCACACCAAAAGGGAGAGAGATTTGAAGTCTATGGCAACAATTTAGCAGATGGAAGAGCCAAAGAAGCAGGACTCATGGAAAAGGAAAAAGAAAAAGTTTTTATAATGGTACCTGAAATGGAAGAACAAAGGGTACCAAAGTTTTCCAAGGAAGAGGAGGAAGAAATGGGGAAAGAGGGGATAGTTCAAAATGCAGATGGGGAGTGGATATTGCCAGATGGGAGAAAGATGTTAAACAAACCTATCATGAGAAATCTGATTGAGAGGTTACATGAAGGGACACACTGGGGGGCACAGGCTTTAATAGATTTGATACACAGAAAATATGTACGTAAAGGAATATATAGCCTGGCCTTACAAATACTTAGAAAATGTATGGTCTGTCTAAAAACAAATAAAACAGCGCTCTTCGAACCCAATCCAACTTGGGAAGGGTCTAAGAGGCCGCGTTTGCAAACGCTTTCTTTATTATTTTCTTTATTATTTTCAATTTCTTTTCAATAAATCTTTGTTTTTGTTAACCAGACTTGTCTTTGAGTTGTGAGTATCAAATTTTGGGTTTTTAAATCTCACACTGTCTTCCTTCCATACCTTGGCAATCTAAAGACATGCTAAGAAACAGGGGATATAAGAATGATTCTTTTTGTATGCCTTTTCTTCCAGCAAAACTGAACAGGAGCATTTCTAAAGAATGACACGGTGGTTGGGGAAACACAGAGGGGAATCAAGAGATCTTCAAGTAGTCTTTCTCTAGCAGAGTTCCAGCAGTCCAAAGAGAGAAACTGGAAGGCAGACAAGAAAAGACTGTGATCACTGTGTTTGGTTCTAATTGACGAGGACTCAGAGTGGTTTAACAATGAACGAGTTTATTGAATACACAAAGTCAACTGTCAACTGTCAAATGTTGCAACCCTTTTATAGAGAAAGCCTTTGAACTGTAACCAATCAATGGAGTCTCTTTTCCCGCTCCTAGGTTGTGGCGTCCAATGAATGCACCTTAATTTCCCGCTCTGAACCTTGCTAAGCTGCAATGTGTTTGCAATCTCTTGCTTGCCCTGTTAATAACTATTTACATACACAACACCCCTTACCCCCCCGTTGATGTTATTTCTTTACGAAATCCTTTAGGTATTTTGGTGGCCTATGTATTCTAGAAGGGTATCTGTTACTTTGGCTGCTAGGGACCCCTCTTCCTGGTTGACTGCTTGGCTGCTTGTCACTGCTGGGCCTGGGCTCTGGGTTACTGGCTTCAAATGTGCTGTCTTGTGTATTAGTTTGTGTTTGTAATTCAGTGGTCACTGGCCTACTTTGCAGGGGTATTTCCCGTTCAATTTGACTGAATTGTTGTTGTTGGGTGCGAGGGGATGAGTCCTTTTGCCCCTCCTCTACGCCACTCTCTGGCCTGTTGTTATCTGTACTGTTTCCCTTACTATGCTTAGGTCCCCCTCAACTGGCACACAACCACTGGATCTTTTCCTCAGCTGGTCTATGTGTCTTTTACAGATCCTGTTCCCTTCCCCCTCAATAGTGTACGACAGGGGACCTAAGATTTCAGTCACCACCCCTGGAATCCATTTGTCCCCTTGGGCATAGTTTCTGGCCCAGATCAAATCCCCCACTTTAAATGTTCTGTTAGGAATGTCAAATTCAATGTTTGTTTGCAGTCTGTCAGGGTGCAATCTGTCCAATTTTGTGGATAGTCTCCTGCCCCACCTCATTTCAGCTGGACTTTTCCCTGTAGCAGAACATGGGGTCGTGTGCTGAGCCAACAAGAACTCTGCCAGTCTCTGATGCCAATCACCTCGAATAATTCTTTTTAAAGCGTCCTTCGTGGTCCTCACATTTCTTTCAGCCAATCCGTTGGTGGAGGGGTGGAAGGGTGCTGAAGTCTTGTGCTTAATCGAGTTGGCCTTGAGGAAATCCTGAAATTCAATAGATGTGAATTGTGGCCCGTTATCAGACACAATTAAATCCGGCAACCCGTGAGTGGCAAAGAGGCCCCTTAATGCCTGTATTGTTCTGCCTGAAGTTACTGAGCTGACCGGTACTACCTCTAGCCATCTAGAGTGGCTGTCAACCACTACTAGGAACGTTAACCCTTGGAAGGGTCCAGCAAAGTCAATATGAATCCTGGACCAAGGATTCCTAGCTTGTTCCCATTTATGTGTGCGGATATGTTGTTGTTCAGGCCTGGAACGTTGGCACAGATGGCAATTGGCAACACATCCCTCAATGTCGTTGTCCAGTCCTGGCCACCACAAGTGACTCCTAGCCAACGCCTTCATCCTTACTATTCCAGGATGTCCCTCATGCAATTCAAGTAGAATAGCTGATTTGTGGATTCCTGGAATAACTACACGAGTTCCCCAGAGTAAGCAACCCAAATGAACTGACAGTTCATCTTTCCTCCTGAAATATGGACTGTATATTTCATCCGGTTTGGCGTTAGGCCAACCGCTCATGACCCAGGTCATTACTCTCCTTAAGGTGAGGTCCTTATTGGTTGCCTCAGCAATGTCTTTTGCAGTTAAGGGCAAATCAGGAATGTCCTGTAGGGACATTATTTGTCCCACTGGGGCAGGGTCCTCCTCTGTTGTGCTTAGGGGCAATCTGCTAAGAGCGTCTGCATGACCCATGTCCTTGCCTGGTCTGTATTGGAGGGAAAATGAGTATGCTGAGAGGAAAATGGACCACCTCAGCATCCTGGGTGACATAATTTGGGGAGTCTGTTTATCTGTGGTAAACAGTCCCAGCAAGGGTTTGTGGTCCGTCAGTATAGTAAAGTTCCTACCATACAGGTAGTCGTGGAACTTTTTAACTCCTGCCACTATGGCTAATGCCTCCCTGTCTATTTGCGCATAGTTCCGCTCTGCCTTGGTTAGTGTGCGGGAGTAGTATGCAATGGGTCTTTGTATTCCCTGGTTGTCTAAGTGGCTGATCACAGCCCCTACGCCATAGGGCGAAGCATCGCACGCCAGGTAGATTGGTTTGTTTTCTATAAAGTGGGTTACAGTTGAATTACTGGAAAGGATGTCTTTTAAAATTTGGAAACTTACTTTGTGCTTGTTCTGCCACTGCCAAGGGGTCTTCTTATCTAAGAGTCTGTGTAAGGGTTCTGCAATGGCAGCCTTGTGTGGCACAAACGTGTGGTAAAAATTTACCAAGCCAAGGAAGGCCTGTAGTTCCGCCTTGTTCCTTGGTTCTGGGGCCCCTTTGATTGCTTTAATTTTTTCAGGGGTAGGGTGGATTCCACTTCTGTCAATCCTGAACCCCAAAAAATCAGTGGATTTAACCCCTATGCTACATTTTTCCTTCTTTAGTTTCAACCCAGCCTTCCTAAACCTACCCAGTACCTGTTCCAGCCGCTCTACTAATATTCCTTCATCCTTTCCAGCTATTAGGACATCATCAAAGTAAGGGCATACTCCAGGTATGCCCTTTAAGGTCCTCTCCATCACTTCTTGGAAGATGCCTGGAGCTGCTGCAATTCCAAATTGCAGTCTGTGGACTCGGAACGCCCCCTTGTGGGTAACGATCGTCTGTGCCTCTGCAGCCTCTTTAGAAACAGTCAACTGTAAGTACGCATGCGCCAAGTCTAACTTGGCGAAGATGGCGGCGTCCTGGATCGTGGCAAGGACCTGCTTCACCGTCGGGACCGGGTAAGCATGCTTTTTCATTCCAATGTTGAGGGTGGCTTTGTAGTCAGCGCAGATTCTCACATCCCCATTGGGTTTGAGGGGTGTGACAATCGGCGTTTCCCACAAACCGCCCTCAACAGGTTCTAATACTCCTTGGCCTACAAGCCGGTCGAGCTCGGCCTCGATTTTTTCCTTTAAGGCAAAAGGCACCCTTCGGGCCTTAAGCCTGATTGGTTTTACTGAGGGGTCTAGGTTGAAGTTAATGGGGGGCCCTTTGTACATGCCCAGAGATCCATCGAATACGTCTGCAAATTCATTGCAGACGGATTCGAGGGTCTTATTTTTAATCACTGAATTTATTCCCCCGATCCAAATTCCTAGGGCAGGGAACCAATTAAGTCCGATTAAGCTAGTCCTATTCCCCTCTGTAACTATTAGTTCTAAGACCCCCTTAAACCCCTTAAATTTTACACTAAGGCTGGTCTTTCCTTTTACTTTTATTGGACTTTTTTGAAAGTCCATTAATTGAATATTTGTTGGACTAAGTGGAATTCTTTTTCCACTTCTTTGTTCAATTCTCTCAAGGGTTTCAGTGGAAATTATCGACACTGAAGCCCCTGAGTCAATTTCCATTCTGCAAGGGACCCCTTGCAGAAGGACTGTGATTTTTAATTTTCCATCCGGAAAATTGTGACCACTTCCCAGCCTTCTCCTATTGACTCGCGCCACCTCCCCTAGATTTGGAATTTTAACCCGGTTTTTAGGGGTCTCCTTGCCACTAGCAATAGGGGTTACCTTACCCTCAGGCCACACATCGACTTCGTTCAGACGGTTGTCGCGAGCGCGGTTTCTGCAGATGGCCTGGATGTGGCCGGTCTTGCCGCATGCCCTGCACTTGGCGGTACGGAATCGGCAGGATGCGCGGGGATGGTTGCCGCCGCAGCTGCCGCATCGGTTCTGGCTGTCGTTGTCGCGCGGTCTGGTTGCGGTGTCCCGCCACGGTCGTTGTGCTCCGGTCGGTTGTCTTTGCGGAGTTGCGGGTTGTTGACGGCGGCCAGGTTCGGGCCCCTCGCTTCTGGGTTGTCTAGGTGCCATCTTTCCAAATCGCCTGGAGACTTCGGCGATCTCTTCCTCCCACTGCTGGTCCACCTCCCCGCAGTCCACATAGCCCGCTTGGTTGATCTCGGGCGCTGCTGCCATGCTACTGCGGGGGGGGTCGCGATACCCGGTTGACTCGTAAGTTAGAAGTTCGTCGAGCACTTCCTGCAAATCGCCGGTGGGTTTGGCGATTATTCTGTTTTGTAGTTGTTCATCACGCAAGCCCAGTACTACTCTGTCCCGAATTCTTATTTCTAAATTATCGTATTTACATCGTACTGCGGCTTCCCTGACGGCAGCGACAAACTTTTGTATGGACTCTCCCGGTCTCTGATTCCTCTTTTCGAAGATGCGCCGCCAAAAGAGTTCGGACCTTCGGGGTGTAAAGTGGACCTTTAATTTAGCGAGGAGGTCGGCATAAGGCACGCTAGAGACTGGTTGCGGTTGACACAATCCGACAGCGACTCTGTAGACCGGTGTGCCACAGATCGTCAATAATGCCGCCGCTTTTTTACGGTCGTCTGTGATTCCGTTCACTAACAGGAACCCTTCGACTTGACCGATGTATTCTTCCCAATCTTCAGTGAAGTTTGGGTCGAATTCCTTCAATGACCCGATTTGCGCCATTCGGAGAATTTTTTTCTTATTCTGCCGCGGCCGCTCGGTTGACTGTGACTCGCTCTGAATTTGCCGCCTTTCGCGACAATTCCGCCGGTTCTCTGGTCTTCTGTCAATCCCACCTTCGTCGCCAGTTGTTTGGTTCTAATTGACGAGGACTCAGAGTGGTTTAACAATGAACGAGTTTATTGAATACACAAAGTCAACTGTCAACTGTCAAATGTTGCAACCCTTTTATAGAGAAAGCCTTTGAACTGTAACCAATCAATGGAGTCTCTTTTCCCGCTCCTAGGTTGTGGCGTCCAATGAATGCACCTTAATTTCCCGCTCTGAACCTTGCTAAGCTGCAATGTGTTTGCAATCTCTTGCTTGCCCTGTTAATAACTATTTACATACACAACACACTGAGACACCATAGGCCAGACGTGTCAAACTCGCAACGTCACGTGACGTCGCACAATGTATCGGCACAGTTTTGCCATTGCTGGCAATGGGGTGGGCGTGGCTTCCGGATGATGCATCTGGCCCGCGTGGGCTGGGAGTTTGACACCCCTGCCATAGGCAGTCCATCCACTGCTGGCTGTATGCTATAAAAGCAAAGATGGGTAACTGGAAGCCTCAAGATCACATGTGGCCTCCAAATCTCGTTTTTCCAAAGATCACATTCCTTATAGTCATAATTACAGAAAATCAAAGGCAGGAGACAGGAAATACATGAAAAATGTAATGTAAGCCTTTAAATAGATTAATTAGCTGTTCACCCAATTGACACTAATTGTTTTTCTGTAAAGATGAACAGAATAAAGGAAGCCATTAATGAAGGTAGAACAGACATTTCAAACACAAGTGGTTTCATATGGCCCGCGAAGCCATCCTGGAAACAGTAAGGGAACAACCCCTGCTGCCTTGGCCCCGGCCCAGACTGGCCGGGAGCCAATGTACAATTTCATGGTGGCCATCTATGCTGACATGCATTCAGTCGTAGCTCCACAATGCTGTCTGGAAACAGCGAGGGACCTGCCCCTGCCGCGTCGCCCCTGCCTCCTGGGCGCGCGCTGGGGAGGTATCACCCTTTGTGAGGAATGAAGAAATGCACCATCGCCTGGAAGTGGCCAGCACATGGCCCCGCCTACTTCAGGCAGGCTAGGGCAGTGATGGCAAACCTTTTAGAGACCGAGTGCCCAAACTGCAACCCAAAACCGACTTATTTATCACAAAGTGCCAGGGCTGCATCAGCATTGTGGTACTCTCAGGGGGTTGGGGGGGGCGTGGCCCACTGGGTGGGTGTGGCTGCAGTGGTCACGGCAGACCTTCCCTTTCACTCCCTTCCTGAGCCAGACAGCCATGCTACGGAGGATGGGCGGGGTAGGCCCGGTCCCCCTCCTCAAGATGTTGGAAAGTCTGACTGAATTTTTTTTTAGTACCACAAACTCCATTTCCTTGCAGCAGGAGAGAAATGCACCAGAGCTAAAAAGGTTAGTGAAGAAATTCACAGGTTAGTGAAGAAATTTTTTGCTTTCAGAAAGAGGGAGGAGTTGGGCGGTAGTGCACCAAGTTCTATAGAAGTGCCAGGAGAAGTGGCAGGAAACGGGGCTACCATTTCCAGAACAGAGAAGGGAGACATGGGACGATGCAGGGCAGCAAGCAAGTGCTCTTCTCTGCTCTGCATCGCTGTACAGAGCCACTCCACTCCCCGTTCTCCATTCTCTCCAGTGGCAGCAGGGGAGGCTTGCGCCGCCCGGTCACAATGCAAGCCATGGGAGATTTGGCAGAGGAGAAAGAGGAGGCCGCTGCCACTGAGCAGGTGATCTGTGGGGTGAAACGTGAAGCCCCTCCAGCAGAGCCTTTTGCTGTCACTCTCCCCGGCTCCAAAATGGCGGAGGGGGACCAGGCCTACCCCCCCATCCTCTATAGCATGGCAGTCCAGCTTGGGAGGGGAGTGAAAGGGAAGGCCGCCGAGCAAGGAGTGGCCTGGCTGGGGGAGCTCTGAAGGAAGTGGATGCGGGGTGCATGGGGCAGCTCCACCCTCTCCCCCACCTGCCTCATCTCATTGTGCCTGCAGTGGCGTGATGTGCTGTGCGGCCTCCTGACCCACTGTGGCAGCGAGGTGAGATGGAGTGGGCGGGGTCCTAATTAGGGCTTATTTTTGGAGTAGGGCTTATATTAGGCCCATCGCCAAAAATCAGGATAGGTCTTTTTTGGGGCTGGGGCTTAATTTTGGGGAAACCGGTAGAAATACTTCGAAACAAATATAAACAAACCCACCAACGTCTTGGCATTGATAATGCAACAAAAACACTTCCACGCTTCTGTTTGCATGGAATCTATCTGTCTTATAGACACAAAATTCTTCTCCCCTACTTCACAACTGGGAGAAAAAATGGTTCATGTGGAATCCAGTTGACAGGAAAACAGATAAACAAAACATAATGTTCTATTATTTATATACAGTATGTAATGGCATAATAATATTTCTCTTTTTACCATTAGCTTTGATGGCTTTCAACTGCAGCTTTGCAGTACTGCAGCAAATTAATTAACACATACAAAAACTGCTATAATTAAAAAAAATCATCTTCAGTTGCATTTCAACTCTACGTTGCACACGTCTCAAAGTTCTTTCAACGTGTGGTGTAAAATCCATCATGAGTTTCATCAGAGCGCTGAACAATGGTGCTTCTTTGAGTACCCTTAATAGGATTAATTTTGATTGACCAAATTACAAAGAAAAGGTCTGGAGACAATGATATGTTGGTTGCTGAATTGAAGCAGCAAGTTTCATTCAAAAGTTGTGGCCAGAAATGCCAGTAGCGCCCAGTTTTATGTTATTGTGGCTCAGTTTATGTTACGCGGTGGCTCAGTGGGTTAGGATGCTGGGCTTGTCGATCAGAAGGTCGGCAGTTTGGCGGGTTGAATCCCGAGTGCCGCGTAACAGAGTGAGCGCCTGTTACTCGTCCCAGCTTCTGCCAACCTAGCAGTTCGAAAGCACGTAAAACTGCAAGTAGAAAAATAGGGACCACTACGGTGGGAAGGCAACAGCGTTCCGTGCGCCTTTGGCGTCTAGTCATGCCGGCCACATGACCACGGAGACGTCCTTGGACAAGCGCTGGCTCTTCGGCTTTGAAACGGAGATGAGCACCGGCCCCTAGAGTTGGAAACGACTAGCACGCATGTGCGTGGGAACCTTTACCTTTACCTATGTTCTTTTAACCAACCAACCAACCAACCTACCTTCATAAGTTTCAGTTGACAACAATTTAAAGTTCTCCAGTTTGTCTAATTTATTATAACTGTCCAAAAGTCTCTGCCAATTTTTCTGTAAATAAGCTTATCTTTTTATTTTGAAAAAGAACAGTCCAGCTGCTTCTGTGGGATGTCGGCTGCTTTCAGCTGTGCTAGCTTTTTCATGTTCTTTTTTTGTGATTTCATTATCTGCAGCCTAATTCTTTTTTTTTTACAAAGTGGGAAAGTTCTGAGGCTTTATCCCATAAGTTCATACATTCCTTCCTGATTTGATCTGCTGTCAGAGCTGAGTATAGCTCCTCCTTCAACTGGCCTTCACCCCTTTGTTTTGCAGATTCTGCACTCCCCCTCCACTGGTATCTTCCTGGAGGCCAAAGACTGGAGCCAGGCCACCGATATCTCGTCAAGTAGATGGGGCTAGCAGATCAAGGGAAGGGGTGAAGGGCACAGTTTTTTTAAACCACCACCTCTCCTCCCATGAAAGGGATTCAGTGTATTTGTCAATTTCCCTGTGCACAATATGACCACTCATTTTTACTCTTTCCATTGCTCCATGTATTTAATCACTCCCAGTCCAAATCAGTGTTTCATAAACTTTGGAGCCTCCTGTACAACTCCCTGAGACTGCAAATTTCTCATTTGCCTTCCTCCCAGAGATTCTTACATTTCCCCTTTCTATCCACATTTAGATTTGGACCCTATTCCTTGCTGGGCTTCCCTTTTCCTTTCCTGTATTGATTATTGTGGTCCTTGTATACATGTCTCAGTTTGTTTCTGACTGGGAAGGAACAAGACTTGGGGACAGTCCTTGTTCAACACAGAAAGGTCAATACTCACCCCTCCAAAGCCAAATTTCCCCTTCGTTTCCAATGCCTTCAGTCACTGTTCAGCACAGCAGGGGCAGCTGGGAACTGGAATGAAAGGGACCACACTCAACAAACCTCTCTAGCTAAAATAGACTTTTAGACACAGACTGTTGCCTTACATCTGTTCCTAAATGGTGTCCTTATGTGGTAGTGGAAATGGACATGGAATCAATCTCACAACACTCACCCTATGGGGCGCCCCAGCTGTTGTCCCTGGCTGCAGCTCAAAGATTGTAAATCCCACTTCTAACACCAGTTTCTGTTTAATCAAACAAAGAACACTCCCCCTAATTAATTAAGGCTCACTGCAGTTATTATTTATTCAATGTACACTGGAATTCCCTCCAGAAAATAGTGGGAGGGATTCTTACAAACAAAAGGATGCACTCCTAAATACATTTCAGGAAAGGAAGAGAAAAATATAGCTATACATAGGTACTGGATGATGTAAGCATAAATATTCATAATCAGCAAGCCTCAAGTTACTTCTCCATTCATTTTCTGTTATTATCCTCAAGAAGGAGTTACAGGTAGTCCTCAACTTACAACAGTTCATTTAGTGACCGCTCAAAATTACATCATCATTGAAAAAGGTGACTTTTGACCCTTTTTCACATTTAAGACCATTGCAGCACCCCCATGGTCGCATGATCAAATTTCAGATGGTTGTCAACTGATTCATATTTATGCGTTGCAATATCCAGAGGTCATGTGATCACCTTTTGCAACCTTGTGAAAAGCAAAGTCAATGGGGAAACCATTTTCACTTAACAACCGTGTTACTAACTTACCAACTGCAGTGATTCACTTAACAACGATGGCAAGAAAAGTTGTAAAATGGGGCAAAACTCAAGAAATGCTTCGCTTAGCAACAGAAATTTTGGGCTCAATTATGGTCGGAAGTTGAGGACTAAAAAGAAAATATCAGTTACATTGCCACAGCAGTTTCGATAAATATACTGAGAAGTGAAGACTTCAAGGCCCCAGTTAGCATACATTCCTTATAGGTTTCTGTCTTGCTAACATGCTCCCACCCGTCCAGGAATTGTTCTCCTTACAGTATACAAAGCAAACCTCATCTTGAAGAGAGAAAGCTTGTAAGCCACAAATGGGATGGAACAGCAATCCATTTGTGCAGATTTTTTTTTCAAAAAAATGTACTTTACACAATATATCAATCTTTGTGTGTATTCTTGATGGCATAAGATTGTTAAACACTAACTTCCTTAAAGAAATATATCACTCCATAAGCACACAATCTGGATTATTTATAACATCTTATATGGTAACAACCTATAGAATATGCTTTTGGTTAGTACCAAGACTCAGATTATATGTCAATGATCCCTTGAAATCCCAGTTTTGTACAATTTTGATTGCATTCTATTGCAGTACTGATGGGCTGGATGCCAAAATAAAGCAAGAGCCAAATATCCATCACAATTTTGTCAGTCACAATGGCAGAGTGTAGGTTTTTGTAGGTAAAACAGAGGAGCAGTTTGCCACTGCCTTCTCCTATAGAGTATGAATTGATGTCTTTGCCATTGTCACTAAAGTGACCATCTACCTCCAACATCTTTCTGTATCTCTGCTACGCAAAATAGGTACCTGTTTGCTTTAGCTGGGCTTCTAAGAGTATAAACAGTCTTGATGTACTCTCACAACATTTTTGATCCATCCCTTACATAAATATCAATCTCCAGTATAATAAGGCTTGAGGGGACTCCTCATAGTAAGTTACTCCAATAAAATTACCCCTTAATTCGCTCAATGTTTGCAGCTTCCTCAATTTGGTATACTCCAAGTATGTTGGGACTGCAATTCCTAGAATTCCTAGGTATCTGGGAACACATTTTCAAATTCCACATTTGAAAAGCCTGTTTATGGCATTATAAATTAAGTGCCTTAAATTTAAGGTAGACAATTGGATAAGCATGAAGGATTTTAGACATTCAGCTACAAATGGCATTTTCTTGCTTAGCAACCAGAGATACCAGATTCTAAAAACTAGATCGTTTTCTTCTGTGATCTCTCTCTATGTGCTATCTCTTTCTAAGTTCTAAGAATATACATCTGTATAAACAGCCTAACATCCATTCCTCTTTTCATTGTATGCCGCATACGGTTCAAGAGTCCAGGAAGTCTGTAATTCGGGAGTTTGTCTGGCAAGAATAAAGAATGCTTATTCACAAGATATATGCACCTGTAAAGCTTGTAACAATTCTGAGTGATTAGAGAGCTGATAAAAGTAATGAAGAGTTAGGCATTTTTCAGACTCAGCTAAAAGTTAAGAATAGGGATAGCCTGGAGCAAACAGGATGTGTATTAGATAACTCCTGAAGCATTCATTAGCCAAGGATTAGGAATAGGGATGGCTAGAGACCAATAGAATAATTGTTAGATTATTATTGAAATGTTTATTAGATGATATTTCTTATATATACCACCTTATATCGCTTTCTGCTTTAGAGAAAATGTATAAAGCTTGATTAATTCTGTGGTTAGGGGTTCCTTGGCATTTTAGCCAGGATCCCTTTTCTTGGAGTGCTTCAATAAAAGACAACAAAACCTGCACCTCGTGTCTGGTGTTCTTCATCAGGCTCAGACCCGAATTGGGGACAACAGTACCATAAAAAGGAACAATACCAATGAACCTTAATATGTTAAGCAACACTACACTATTTCACTGTTATAAACATATGTATATGCAAATTAAATAAAATAGCAGCATCAAACATTTATAACTGCTAGTCCTGAAGATTTGGGAAACTTTAGAGTGGCTTTGGAGTCACTTGCAGTAAGCAGAAAATCAGATGATATTACTAATTCCATGGTACTGTTTTCTTAGTGACCTTATATAACAGTAAGGAAGACAAAGGAGAACTTTTGTCTACATTACAAAAATTGCATAACAAGCCCGGTTTGAACAAATATAGCTCTTGCCTCAGAATGTTGGAAAGAACTGCAGTTTGAGAGCAAGAAAACCTTTCAAAAGCACTTGATTTTCCTAAAAGGATACCCTGGCCACATCAAAGATTGGTATTTCAATAACCTCAAACTTCTGCAACCTAACTTTTTTCGTTTGCCAGGGTGCAGGTATCAGCCTTATTATACATCATTGCTTGGAAGTTAAGTCCGGTGAATTGCTCACTTCCACACATGCATAGATGTTTCTTGAAAATCTTAGAAATATTTTTCATTTATTTCCCTTTTGACTTTCCTGCATAAACACAGATTTTTGAGTTTTGGATGGCTTTGAAACAAACATCATTTCAGCTGAAGAGGATCTATTTTTGGTGCACAGACCGACTTCCCACTTTCTCTTTTTTTGATACTATGTGATAGGAAACAGGGCAAATAAATGAAACTTTACAGTGTATGTCATAAGTAGGGCAGCATTAATTAGGTTGAGCAGCAGTTATAAAACGCATTTTTCATTGAATTTCTCATTGTGCAGTCTAAATTTTATCATACAATATGGCACTTGACAGGAGTAGACTATTAATCAGAAATGTCTAGTGATTCTAAAGGTCTGCAGGAGAAGCCACCTGAAAGTCATAAACTCTTGACAAGTTAACTATATACAAATAAGAAAAGCAGCAGTTGCTGCCTAACTGAAAAGGCAAGTAAACACAATAAACTGAAGGTAAAGTTTAGAGCTTAAGCTAGCAAAGGTATAACTGCTGCAAAGAAATATATAAATAATTATAAGAATTGAGCTTTGTTAGCAGAAAACTAGATGGTGAGAGATAAGACGTGCACAAGGGGGGGGGGCTTCCTGGGACATGGGGAGGGAGGAACGGTTTAGGGCGCTTCGAGTTAGTTTATCGGATGTTCAGACGAGAGGTGTTGAGAGCGATAGGGAAGGGGGGAATCTACGTCAGGGGTAGGATATAAAAGTGTGTTAATATCTCTTTAAGGCAGGGGTAGGCAACCTCGGCTCTTTTACGACTCGTGGACTTCAACTCCCAGAATTCCTGAGTCAGCTACGCTGACTCAGGAATTCTGGGAGTTGAAGTCCACGAGTCGTAAAAGAGCCGAGGTTGCCTACCACTGCTTTAAGGTGTGGCTGGACTTCTACGTGTGCTTCCGCCCACCAAGCCTTTGCAAATACTTCTTTTCAAAGAGCGTTTTGTTTCTGGAACACCAAGTGAGTTTGTTTGTTTGGGGATCTTGAGCCACGTTCCAAACAGCATTCTTCCTTCTGTTAAACCAGGAGTCTTCAAACTCGGCCCTTTTATGGCTCATGGACTTCAACTCCCAGAATTCCTCAGCCAGGCATGCCTGGCTGAGGAATTCTGGGAGTTGAAGTCCACGAGTCATAAAAGAGCCGAGGTTGCCGACCCCTGTGTTAAACGAACGGACGTCTTTCCTTTAGAAGCCACAGCGGACCTTCCCAAGAATCAATAAAAGAGAAAGTTTCACCAACAAGATAAATTAGCGCACCAAAGAGACCCCAAGCGATACTAGCCAAAGGACGTCTCTCTGGTAAAAGTATCACTCTTTCCTCATATACCTCTACAGCGCTCAGGAACCCGTTCCTCAAGAGACTCCTCCCTCTTGCCCACGTGAATAATCTACCGGAAGTAGAACCTTTGCAGCTCGGAAGGAAAGGCGGGGGGTGGGGGAGAAGGGGGTTCTGCTGGCTCGAGCCTGGCTGAGTTGCCATGGCTGTTTCTCCTTACGTGAAGAACATGCAGGAGCAGTTCCGGGCTAACACGCGGAGCCGTGAATTCCCCGCGCACGGGGCCAAGGTCCACTCGGTGGCCTGGAGCTGCTGTGGCCACCGTCTGGCCTCCGGCTCTTTCGACAAGACCGCAAGCGTCTTCGTGCTGGATAAAGACCGGCTGGTGAGTCCAGGGACGGAGGAGTGGAAGAAGTGGCGAGTCGGTGCCAGCGCAGCGGCTGCAGAGAGCGTGGCGGGTTTATTGGACTCTCGACGGCAGATGTGGGAATTGGAGCATATATGTGTGTGTGTATATATATATATATATGTTTGTATGTGGATCTTTGGTCATTCGGGTTTTTTCCCGCGTAGAGTTGAAGGTGTAGGAGCAACGTTTCGACGGAATCCCATCCGTCATCCTCAGGCTGGTGGCTTCAGCTTCCTTCCACATGCTTCTCCCAGAAGAAGGAAGCTGAAGCCACCAGCCTGAGGATGACGGATGGGATTCCGTCGAAACGTTGCTCCTACACCTTCAACTCTACGCGGGGAAAAATCCGAATGACCAAAGATCCATACACACACACACACACACACACATACACACACAATTTTTGGGTGGCTTACGGATGCTCGTAACGGATGCAAATCGTTTTGTCTGAATTATCTGCCAATAAATCCTCTGACTTCATAAACTCATCCTAGTGTTGGCGGTGAGGCTGCTTTCCAACTTTCTCTCCCAATTGCCTCTCTTTGGTTGCGTTCGATTTTACCAAGTCTCAGGCTCTTCTCTAGTGATTCTTTCCTTAACGTTACATATTTTTTTAAAAAAAACATTTAGACTTTAGCTGCTTTATTAATGCTTGTACTGAGCTCTATAACTTCAGTTGTTATTGAAAGATTTGTTCTTGGGGGTATTCTCCAGTTTTCTCCAGTGCTGTTATTGAAAAGCATCAATTTCCCAGCTTTCATGACCATATGTTACAAAAGCATGGTCTTAACAGTACATATCTGTGTGATTACTTTCATATCAAAAGTTTGTCTGGATCTGTTATGGTCTACCAAGCAGCAGACATATTTTTATTTCATGGCTACAGTCACCGTCTATGAGTTTTTGAGTCCAGGGGGGTAAAGTCAGCGTCAACTTATTTTCTGCTTATTTGTATTTCTGCGTTGACATCAGCTTAAATTTCTTAAAATATTGGGCAGCAGACTAGCTTTTGTATTCCCTTTTTTCACCTTCAAAAAGTGATTCCTTAAGTCTTCCTTTCTTATGGCCATCAATATACCCGTGGTGTTTCATTTTCTGATGAACAGTTTTACTTTTAATTACTATTTCCTCTGTTCCAGCATTTCTCATAATATATTTTGCATGTGTTACATGAATAAGATGACAGATTACATCCTTGACACACTTCTTTCCCTATTCTGAACAATTTAATTATTCTATATTTAATTCTAACTGTTGCTTCCTGATCATCATATAAAGTGACCAGTATACCTATGAATTATTTTAAGACTATTCACGGTTTTTTATATCTATATAGTCAAAAATCTTAATAATAATCAATAGAGGAAAAAAAAGACGTTTTTAGAACACTCTTGACTTTTCCACTATCTGTGTATACTAGCAGTCTGATCCACTATCCATGGATACTAGCAATGTGATTGCTTCTACTGGATTCAGATTGTTCATCTGTTAGGTCTTGTTCCATAATATGGTTGAAATATGGATTGTAAAATCTTGATCATTTTTTATTGATATGTGACAGGGCAATTGTTTAGTAATGTTCAGTATTCTTTAATAAAGCCTCTTTTTAGTATTGAAATAAAAATGGATGCTTTTAAGTTTTTGGCCATTTCTTTGTTTTCTACATAGTTTACAAAGCACAAGTAACACTTCAGAAACATAAGATTTTAAAAATCACTTTCTAGTATGTTTGTTTCCAGTTCATTGATCTAAACTTTGTATCTTTGATTTTGAGATATTTTTAAATATAATTCTTCTATGTTTGGAGTCTCATTTCTTGGGGCAGAAAGATAAATTGGGAAGCTGAAAAACCATCCTAGGAGAAGGTGACAAGACTCTTCCATATTAGTATCAGTAAACTAAATTGTTATCTTTAAACCATCTGAGACCAGTTGATTAGAGAGGAAGACAGTAGGGTGAGAAGTGAAGTAACTTCTACCTTACTTAGTCAACTGTTCTTCTATAATTGTATATAGAGAATCAAATCCTGCACAAATCCTTGAATCAAATCCTGCACAGACAACTATATACAGTGGCATTTAGATTATGATGAAGTGTAGGTGATAAAATGATTGTGAAGGGCAGAAGAGTTTGTTGAAGATTTTTGTATTTTTTGCTCTTCAGGTCAAGGAAAACAATTACCGTGGCCATGGAGATAGTGTGGATCAGTTGTGTTGGCATCCTAGTAACCCAGATCTATTTGTCACAGCATCTGGTGATAAAACCATTCGTATATGGGATGTTCGAACCACTAAGTGCATTGTCATGGTGAATACAAAAGGTATTTTTCTTCTTAATTAAATAAGAGATCTTGGGGGCAAAATTACTCCATATTTATTTCTAACTGTTGCTTCCTGATCATATAAAGTGACCAATATACATATGAACACATGCTTTTAATATATGTTGCTTTTAAGGGAGAAACAACTTGTTTTTCATGGTATTTGACCAAATTATTCTCTTTCTTTTCTCTTCTTCTCTTTTCAGATAAACGGCCATGGCCAAATCTGAAATGCACTCGTACTGTTGTATTATAAAATTGTTAGTTAATAATTGTATTAAAAAGTTGCCTTTTCTGTTTATCATCCTTGCTTTGCAAATACAAAAGCCTGTATAAATTGTTCTTGCTGCAATTAGTAAATCAAAAGATTTGTTTTTCCCTTTTTCTCCTTTATAGGTGAAAACATTAACATCTGCTGGAGCCCTGATGGTCAGACTATTGCAGTAGGGAATAAAGATGATGTTGTCACATTCATTGATGCTAAGACATATCGGTCCAAAGCTGAAGAGCAATTCAAGTTTGAAGTGAATGAGATATCTTGGAACAATGACAACAACATGTTTTTCCTCACCAATGGCAATGGTTGCATCAACATCCTCAGGTACCTTCACCACGGTCTTCTCTAGGAAGGGTAGCAAGTGAGTTGGCTGTCCTGTCTTTTGATCTAAGTGGTGTTGGGAAAGTGGATTTGCCTTTTACGTAGATGCAGCCTTGTTTATAGATATTTTTTATTTGTTCTGCCTTCCATTTTTGCTTCTAATTGGAGTTCATATCATGATTTCAGTGATACCATTAACAGCTGCAAAGCTTTTGGCAATATCTTCTCATTTCAGGATTGTACAGTTTAAAGCAAATAGAAGACAATATATATATAGCTCAAGTTGAACTGTTGGGTTCTTGGTGTTCTCTGAGCTTGGCTGCTTTCTTGCACGCTGGTCAGGCAGAAAACAAGCTCAGAGAGTACCAAGAACCTAACAGTAATATAAATACTGTTCTTTCATGGATATCTCTGAATACTGTTTCCTCATAAGAGTTCTTTCTGTTCCATTTATTATTCCTGATATATTAATGTTAAGATCCAAGATATCATGAATTTAATTCTTCTTAATAGTGGCCATTGCTACATTTTTCTTTCTTCAGCTTAGATATTCATTTTTAATTGCTCTTCAAGGAAAGTGAGATGGCACACCTGGAGATATTCCCTTGTTTTCTCAGCAATCTTCTGAGAGGCCCTGGAGTTAGAGTCTCCTAGTGAGCTGTACGGTTAAGTGGGGATTTGTATTTCAATTGTCTGCTTCATTTTGACACTAATGAAAGGTATTCCAGTGAAGGACTACTAGTCAAGTATTTTAAAAACTAAATAAAAATGTCATATTTTATTTTCCTCTTTTTTAAATCAGTTTATCACTTAACCAGATGAGGAATATTGGGATATGATCTCAGATCCAGAGTGTTATTCAGGCATCCAGATCTGCTAGCAGAAGAGGAATTTCACTATTAGGGCCTGCTTAGATCTTTATTATATTAAAACAAATTTCCTTCTTGTATTTGAACTGACTTAAATAAGGGCAATTATTATCCTGTGCGTTCTCATTTCCTTATGTCTGCAAACCATGAAAAAACCTCCTTTTTCAAAATACCTCAGTTTTCTTTGTCTTTGAGCAGACTTTCCAGATTAGGATAGATGTGCTTTTTGCAGCAATGAACAGAATCTTGTGGTATCTTAAAGATCCTTATATTGGTGTAGCATAAACAGTTATGAACAAACTTTTCTGCCTTTTTTTACTTTACATTTGTTTAAATTTTAAAATGTATTAAAGGGGTCGTACATGCTCTTTTATATTTGCTTATAACCCTTCAGTGCTAAAAGAAAGTAAGATATGCTATTCAACTATGCAGCTTGTGGTTCCTGATATATAATAAGGAGCCTGCCTTACATTTAGACATTGTTAAACAAGATTTCAGGGTATGTCCTAGTTAGTGAATTGTATGTGCATTTAATAAACTGTTTTTATTTCTTTTCTGCAGCTACCCAGAGCTGAAACCCATTCAGTCAATTAATGCCCACCCCTCAAATTGCATTTGTATCAAGTTTGATCCAACGGGCAAGTATTTTGCTACTGGAAGTGCTGATGCATTGGTTAGCCTCTGGGATGTGGATGAGCTGGTATGTGTACGATGCTTCTCTAGGTAAGTTGTATTAAAAGTGTTAAAAAGTACTTTTCCAGATTTTGGGCTTGTAAAATAAATGGTGCTTTTCTGAGATTAATGGAATGAAACGTATTTATAATCAAAATACTATGCTAAGTCCAAAGTAATTAGAAGGATATACTATAGAAATGCAATAGTGCAATATGTGAGCTATGCAGTATAGCTTAATGTTACATAATGGAAGCATATCCTAGGGTTTGGGATGATATAGTTATCCTGAAAAAATGATGATGGTGATGACTACGGCAATGGAAAACAAGAAGAGATTCAATGTAACATTTATTACACTGTTTTTAAGTTCCATTCTTGTTCTTTCATTGCTGCTGTGATTTATTATTGTATAGATCGTATCTGTAGTAAGTTGATTAAACAGTAAATCCTGCTTTGTCTTTAAAAAAGACAGTGAGCTTGGATATTTCAAACAATTTCAAATTTCAAATTAAATTTAGAATCGATTTAAAATAATTTGAAAACAAATTAATAAATAATATGAATGCTCCATCTTAGTGCTCATGTAATACAAGTAGTCCTCGACTGTGGATCAAAACTGAGCACAAAATTTCTGTTGTTGAGTGAGACATTTGTTAAGTGAGTTTTGCCCCATTTTATTAACTTTTCTTGCCACAGTTATTAAGTGAATCACTGCAGTTGTTAAGTTAGTAACCCGGTTGTTAAGTGAATCTGCCTTCCCCATTGATTTTGCTTGTTAGAAGTCACAAATGATGATCCCAAAGATACTTTTTCATGAAGCAACTGGACTTTCTTGTTTTGCTTTGAAGATGTTTCGCTTCTCATCCAAGAAGCTTCTTCAGCTCTGACTGGATGTTGGGGAATGGAAAGATTTATACTTCTTGCAGACAGCTGTTCATCTGCATTCTTTTAGCAAGTCCTTAAAGGTACCTGGAGGCTTCTCAGGGTCACCTTCAAAGAAAAACAAAGTCCAGTTGCCTCGTGAAAAAGCATATTTGGGACAACTATGACCTGGATGACTGAGAATCTCCATAGACATTCACAAATGATGATCACATGACCTCAGGACACTGCAACCGTCATAAATATGAGTCAGCTGCCAAGCGTCTGAATTTTGATCACATAACCATGGGGCAACACCTGTGGCCGGCGTCAACTTCCCTCCGTCCAGTGCGCTCCCACAGAGAGGGCCTCCTCAGGGTGCCTCCGATCAAAGAATGCCGATTGGTGGCCCCCAGGGGGAGAGCGTTCTCTGTGGGCGCGCCAGACCTATGGAACCGCTTACCGGTCGAGCTCCGGATGGCCCCCCGACCTTCGCTCCTTCCGGCGCGATCTCAAAACCTTCTTTTTTGAACAAGCTGGCCTGGTCTGATGGGATGGGGTTGGGTTTTTTATAATTAGTTTTAATTTTTAATATGTATCAATTACTATGGGCATAGTTGTTTAATCACTTTTTAATTTTTGTATCCTGTTTTTTATTATGTATTGCCCTGTTCACTGCCCTGAGTCCTTCAGGAGAAGGGCGGTATACAAATTAAATTATTAAATTAAATTAAATTAAATGTTGCAATGGTCGTAAGTGTGAAAAATGGTCATAACTCACTTTTTCCAGTGCCATTGTAACTTGAATGGTCACTAAATGAACTGCAAGTCGAGCAACACCTGTATTAAAGTGTAACTGCATTTCTAGTGTGGGGTCAAGTAAAGGATTTTCTCTTAAGAAAAAATAGAGACCAGGATGCAAATGAGTTAACTATTATTTTATACCTAATATAAATTAGGTAGTATAGTTACTAACTAGGGAGAGTTGTCCTTCTCTGTCTAATAAAATGAGAAATAGGAGTAATCCAACAAAATCAGTTGGCAGTAGATTAAGTAGATTAAGAAAAAAAAATCATACAGCACAAAATGTGTTACTACAAGACATTGTGATCTCTGTCTTAGAGAACTTTAAAATGATATTAATAACTGAGATACAAATTAGTTACTGTACTTAAATGACATCTCCATAGTGAGTGGCAATATAATAACAACAACTTTATTGTCACTGAATGTACACCAATTGGCATACATCAAAATGAAATTTTGTTGCATGCAGCTCTCAAAGGGTCACCACCTCCGATATACACTCCTTATTCATGGCCAGCTCAAGTTACAAATCTTCCATTTTAGTCTCTAGGAGGCAAACTGGCAAACAGGATAGTTGGAAATGGAGCTCCAGGTGGATTTGCCCTCAAATTAGCTTATATTCCTGCACGACAACCTTGCCTCCTTTCCTTTTTCTGATCCTGTCTCTTCCACCTTTTTCTTAAATATTTAATATTTAAAATTAATATTTCTACTTTTGAAAGACTAGATTCTAAGAATGATAAACTAGACTGTTTAGTGGTGCCCAAAGGACTTATCTCGTCTCTTGTAATCTATTTCTCTATTTCCTTCTTTGCTTCCTGATCTTAGACTTGATTGGCCTGTCAGGACTTTGAGCTTTAGCCATGATGGCAAGATGTTGGCTTCAGCCTCTGAAGATCACTTCATTGATATTGCTGAAGTAGAAACTGGTGAGTATGGCTTTCTTGCTGCCTAGCTGGAAAGTAATTTAGCCTTTATTAGGAGAAGAGATCAACTGAATGAAGGCATTTTTTAAAGAAGGGTTAGTAAAATATATGCACAGATTGATGTATCATATGTTTTTTCCCCTATCTTCTGCTTTTTGGTTTTGATTTTTGATCTCAGTTTAAACAGTGTATCTCTCACAGAATTTTATCCTTGGGTAAGCATAATATCTAGGCAAAATATCTATGAATGTAATATATAATGTAATGTATGCCTTAAGCTGTTTTGAAAATCTTGCTGTTTTCTTGTTGAAAGAGGTTTTTTTTCTGAACTGCCCTTTTGATTCTGAATAAAAGGAACACTTATTCAACAGTACTTCCTAACTTGCATTCTTGTCTATAGTGAGCTACGGATATAGGGTCTGAGTTGTCCCAAAGACAGTATCTAATTATGTCTTTGTTTTTTTAGGGGAGAAGCTCTGGGAAGTACAATGCGAGTCCCCAACTTTCACAGTCGCTTGGCATCCGAAATGTGCGCTATTAGCCTACGCCTGTGATGATAAAGATGGCAAATATGATAGCAGTAGGGAAGCGGGCACCGTAAAGCTCTTTGGTGTTCCCTATGACCCTTAAGAGAAAGCTGCTAGAGACTTTATTTATAATCTAGGATTATAAGCCAGTGTAGAACATTCAGAAGACACTCAGCTTCTCTCTGGGTTTGTTTTTCTTTGTGGAAGAGAATAATGCCATGAATTTTAATTCCCTTGTCTGGGAATTAGGTTTTAAAGACGTTTTTATGCATTGTTAACTGTCCTAGAAGACAGAGAAGCTGAAATGATCTGGACTTCTTTGGAAGGCGTGGGTCATTCAATATTTTGATTGCAGAATTATAGGGGAGCTATCAGTATTCTAGCTGCCAATGCATTTGTGTTCTCCATCATAACAGTCTCTGTCCTCTGTTTAATTGAGAGAGTCAAGAGGCAAAAATTGCTGCAAACACGGATTATACATCACTGTCATTTTTCTGTGTCTTCTTTTGAGAATGGAAATTCCGATTGAGAATTATGCTAGTTTCTTCTAGACACGTTTGAAACTTTCCTTTTCATAGTTAACTTTTGAGAAAATGTATATAAGTATGTGTCCAATTCTTTTTGTACCTTAGGATAATAAAAGGAGTAAGGCTGGAAAATGATATTAATTTTTGAATGATCCTGTTTTTGTACCTTGGATAAAGATGTTTGCTAAAATATTGTGTATTATGGTTTAAAGGGCAATTTACTGAACTTCCAGAAAACTATTCATACAGTCTTCGAATATTGATTCTCTCATCTTATCTTCTGTGGAATATTGCAGCAGCACTCAAAAGAGGCAAAGAAAGGTGGACTTAAAGGATGTTGTTACCTTAATTGAAAGCGTTCTGGGAGCAATTTGTTGATGAGTGAGAATCAGGACATTGACTGGATCAAGCTTTGATTTGACATAGCTGGCTGTTGTTACGGATGAGTATGTACCGTGGTTCTGCGGTTTTTCATTTTCAATCAAAAAAGTTGTGCTGTTGGAAAACTCTTTCCAGAAAAGGAAATGTAGCAGTATTAATATTTTTAGTCTTGCCATTATTACCCCAATTCAGGTGTCTCAGCTCCAGTTTCCTAATGTGAAAGCCCTTTCCTTCATTATTTGTAGAAAATCCAGACAATGAGTAGTTGTGGAAGAGCCTGATGTCACGATATGTTTTATCCAATTTGTTTGGTTTTATGACGTACTAATGTTAGTGAAGATGACTGAAATCAATTCAGAATGTTCCCTGCACAAGAGAAAATACTGGAAGCATTATTGGGGGAAAAGTTAAAAATAGGGTAGCACTTTTTAATTACAATAGCATGCATTTTTATTCAGGTTTAGTAATTCACTCTGTGAGTAAAAATACTAGAAGATATGGGAAGAGACTTCAGGCTTGCAATAGCTACTTTGTTTTCGGGTAGCTATAACCAAATCCTTAAGCAGACCCTCAAACAAAATGCCTCTGAAGATATTCAACCCAGAATTTGCATTTACTTAGTTTAGAATTTGCTTTTCAAATCTTTTTTTTTTTAAAGAGGAAGCCATTTGTGACTGGTGCCAGATACTAAGTTCATTTACACAAAATACACACTTTAACTACCCCAATATTCTTTTTTATTTAAATAATTAAACTTTTGTTACTGTCATTAGGTGCCTTGAGCTAGAAGCAATTGGCCCTTGCAATGCAGTCATTTATGCCCTACTCATTTCTCAGTTGGAATATTGCAACACACGCTACATGGGCTATTTTTGAAGATTATTTGAAAGTTACAGCTGGTACACAACGCAGCAGCGTGTCCAGTTCTGGGGGCCCCCTCAGTGGGCACATATAACCATTGTTGCGTGAACTGCATTGGTTACCAGTTTGCTTCCAGGTCCAGTTCAAGGTGGTTGGTTGAGTCATTTTGCAAACATCTTTGTGCACGGTTGTGTTTGTAGATGTGTTTTAAATATCATGGATATTTGGACTGATTTGTTATGACAAAGTGAAAATATTGTTCAGTGTATAAATAATCAGCATAAGCATGAGGGTTTGGGGGAGGATTCTGTATAAAAAGCATGCAAATAACCAAGGGACTATTTTTAACTTACAAAGGCAGGGTTTTGTGCTGTTCCCTTTTTCATGTGGCAGGTTTCCCTGATCTGTTAAGTTAGCCATTCTAATTGGGCCCTTGAACCTCACTCAAAATCCAACATGCTGCTGCATACATACAGAAATTACATAATGAATATATTGGCAAACATCTTAGGGTCATAAGCTTTCTTTTGCAGCATTAAACTAAACTGGATTTTTTTAATGAAGAGGAATATAGTACCTATCCCTACCTGGGACAGGTAAGCAAGCATGTCTTGACCTAAATACTGAAAGGGAAACCCACCAACTTAAATTGGGCTCTTATCCATTCCATACTTTCCTTTACAAATGGATTTCTAAGCGTATTTCTTCTATTGGCCTTCTATCTGCCTGATGGGAATTAATTATTACTGCCATTGGAGGGCAGTGTAATGCTTAAGTTGGGAGTTTGGAATAAAATAACAATTTGGTTGTTTTTCTTCTAATTGGTTCAGCTTGAAACCTTTGTATTTGTGGTTGCTTTTTGTATTTTTCTTCCTATCAAATCTCACAGTAATTTTCTAAAAAGTGTCAGTTTACTGGAAATAAGCCTAGGACTGCAGCCTGTGACAATTGCGAGCTCCAATTATTGGCCTTTGTGTTATGCATGCACAAGGAGCTGGTAGGTATTTAAGCTGGAAGGCATTAATCCACTGGTCAATGTTACTAGCCTTGTCCAAGAGCCTTCAGCCATACAGAGTGAATGGCAATTACCACACACTTAACAACAGGTGTTCTCTTGACCTCTCTGTAGGCTCTCTTTGAAAAACCTTAAACACAATGAACTCAACTGCTAGCCCTCCATTCAGGATCTGAAGTAAATGTTTGATATCTTCCATGATTTCTGCCTGAAGCTGTCCAGCTCTCATTCTCCATTTTGAAACTTCAGTTGGATCTTTTAGGGGGTCTTAGTTGGCCCACTCCCTTATTCCTCTGTCTAAAGTTCCTTCGGACCAGCCAGCATGGCTAAAAGCAAGGGATTGTGAAGTTGTCGTTCCCTTCGCATAGCAAGTGGCAGATGGAGTAAAAGAGACAAGAACTGCTGTCGTCAGACTTGCAGTGGGATATATTTTCTCCCTTGGGCTCATCTCTGCTGTACCTGTTCTGCTGAGGGCTGTGAGGAGTGGAGAAATGGTTCCAGGCTACATTATATATAAAAGAAAAGAGAGGGAGGGTGGTTCAGAAATGTGAAAAATAAAAATAAATGACCCAACGAGTCATGGGTTGTCTAGTACAGGGGTAGGCAACCTCGTCTCTTTTATGACTCATGGACTTCAACTCCCAGAATTCCTGAGCCAGCTATGCTATGCTGGCTCAGGAATTCTGGGAGTTGAAGTCCCTGAGTCATAAAAGAGCCGAGGTTGCCTACCCCTGGTCTAGTATAAATTTAATATCTTTAGAAAAATATATATATAAAAGATGTACAGTATTAACTTTTGGAACCTACTGTATGTAGTGTGGCTATATGAAATTACATTATTTACAGCCGATCAGTCTGTTAGGTTCTCCTGTGTCTCAGAGAAGAGAGATACTTTCCCGTTCTCTTTTTTTTATCGTTTTAACTGAATTTGAGAATGTTGATTTGCAAAACATTTGCTCCATTCCAAGCTATTCCACCCCCCACCCCCCAGGGTGCTCAGTAGACATCTCTCACTGAAGCTGAACTTAAGATTTGACTTTGCTCATTAAGCCATTGTGAAATAACTGGACCAATTGTCGAATCTATTTATATAACTTACATTTATATAAGTTATATTTATATAAGTTATATTTATATAACTGCCGCACATTACTGTTTATAGACAAAAAGATCAGTAGGATTTTTTTAAACTTATCAGATCCAGTGTACCATTTCTGTTAATACACACGAGATGTCTCTAGGAAGTCTAGAAGAACATGAGTTAATCAAATGAGAGAACTTTCCATCTCTCACTTACGCATAACCCCAAGCACACGAAATCTAGTTTTTTGTCGTCTCTGGCTACTGTCAGAGGAGAGCCAGCAGAAGAGGTCATTTGGAAAGGTATAGGAACATCGCAGCCTGGGCTAATACCAGAGGCCTGCCAGGGATCTTAGCAGGCAGCCCACTGCCACGGCTTTCCAGGAGACTAATCACAGCCATTACTTAATTTTAAGCTGAATAGGGTGGAACCCTTTCTCCCAGAGAGCTGCTATTATCCTCTCTCCCTCTAATCACGGTTGCCTTGGTCCTTGCCTTGGTCCTAATGCTGCCTTCAGGAAATTAGCAGATCAAGAGCAGTAGTGCTTCCTACTCCGTTCAGGCAGGCTGCATTTCTGCCTCTTTGTGACCCCGCTCAGCTCTGCATGGCTTTTCTCCTATAGAATTTGCAAGGAGCAAGGCAAGTAGTATTTGGCATCCTTCCACTGTTACGCATCAGGACCTAACCGCTGAACCCTCTTTCTGAACTAGAGGAGAGTTTCTCTCAAAAATGCTGTAGAGGCAACATTTAGAAAAGGATTGAGTCAGTGTTGGTAAGGCAAGGTTTTTGGGTTGGGAACATATCTGGAGAATTTGGGTGTTTAAAAAACGGCAGCAGGGAGGTCATGATTAACCATAAAATCCTTGTTCTGACAAATAGCTTCCCAGGTGCTCTGTGCCATCTCTTACTGGTCCAAAGGAACTGAAAATAAATATGAGACAAGGGTCTAGCTCAGGGGTGTCAAACTCAATTTCACTGAGGGCCACATCAGCATTGTGGTTGCCCTCGGGGGGGGGGCAGGTGGGTATGGCCAGGGTGGGCGTGGCCTACTGGGTGGGCGTGGCTGGAATGCGTATGGCCTACTGGGTGGGCATGGCCAGCTCTACATCATTGGCATCAAGGGTGCCTATGGGGGCCTGGGCAGGAGTGGGACAGATCTGGGGGTCTGGCAGAAGGAGGGTCTCTGGGCCAGGGCCAAGGCAGTGGGGGCCGTTCCCTGTTTCCAGGATGGCTTCGGGGGCCACACAAAACCACTTCGCGGGCCGGATCTGGCCCCCGGGCCTTGTGTTTGACATGTCTGGTCTAGCTGAATGGGGCAGTTTGATGGCAGATGCTACCAACACCATATCTAAACGATATAATAATCAGCAATGATGAATGCTGCAGCAGTGACAGCCTTTAATTATCTTTGGCTGATCTACAGCCCTTCTTCCAAAAGCTTTAGACCTGGTTAATAGTTAAGGCACCACCATGAACTCCATGGGTTATATAGTAGATTTGTCAAGAAAACGTATTAGAAGAAGGTAATGAGGAATTTTTCCCTATTATTTCTATATTACTAATTATTTTATATTATTAATTGTCCCAGCAACGATACATAATTCCCAGCAACTGAGTTCAACCATGGAAGAATTTACCTTTTTGTATTAATGGAAATACTACTCTATTAAGTTAGCCACTACTATCTTTAGTCTAACAGTTAATATGGCAGGCATAATAGATAGCACTTTCTTATTAATATTGGTTTCCATTTTTTGGAATTTAATGGACAAGCAATATTTGTCAGATTCCATTATTACTGATTTCTAGCAGGCTAGATTCTGACTTCTATATAAAACACAGCAGGGGCCTTAGAGGTCTTAAACATATCTAGAAGGGAGGGAGAGTGCTTGATTTTCAACTATGTTTCTTATGAATTGTTGTGAATTGCCTAGAATCATTATATGAGACAGGAAGCCATATAAGTCTTCTAAATGAACAAATAAGTAAATAAGCCATGCAATCAAAGCCCTGCCCCTTTATGTGCAGCACATGCATGTTAAAAATGAGCAGGGCACTGATTGTATAGATTTGGCTGCCAGCTTGATTCACTGTGCACACTCTTGCTACTGTTACTTCAGCAAAGAAAAGACTTGCAAAGAGACATCATCTCCACTTTTTATGACCCAGTTGAGGGTGCTCTCCATGTTCTACCAAAGAAAGGCAGAGGAGGGGAGTCAAGTGCTTCCCATTGGAAAGCTTTCACATTTGCAGAAAGTGTAAATTTCTTTCTGTCAGAATTCTGTCTTTTGCTTTGTTTTTGTTCTTGCTACACTTTGCTATGAAGGAAGGAGGAAATATCCCAGTTAGGGATGTGCACATTTTAAGATAGCTTCCAAAGATGGCTTTAAAGCTTGAGCAACCACAAACTGCACTTTTATGCCATTCAAGCACACAAGACATTTTCAATGCTCCACACCAGCCTCCCCCACCCCCGAAAAATAGAGAGAAAAGCTGCTGTTGTTGCCTTAAGAGGCAAAGTCAGTGATTAATGTGACTCTTAACTATATTAATGATGGTAATTATTTGATTTGCTAATGCAGCAGTATAAGCTTTTTTTAGACTAGCACAGGATTCACCTTTGAAGTACACACAGCTCTAAGCTCAGTTCCGTCTCTGGCATGTCCCCCTCAGAAAAACAGCCTCCCTCTGTAGCCTCTACAGACACGCAAGCCATGGGCTTCTTCCAGGCTTCTTCTGACTCCCTGATCATCCATCCCCCCCAGGTGCATCACTGGGTCAATTCGCTGTGTGTTATGAAGCTGTGCTTGTGTCGAGGGTGGCCAGAATCTCTTCTGGTTGGAACTCAGAGACAGTTGACACAGGGCAATGTACAAACTTCTTTATTTTATTATTTTTCTTCAAAGACTAGGTAGAGCAGAATGGTCACCATAGGATGGATGGATGGAGCCCTTCAAGTCTTCCCTGCCCCTTTTGCTTGCATCTTTCACCCCACACAGACCGGGAAAGGGGCGTAACCAAATCTCTGCCAGCTCCCCAGGTTAAACAAAAGAGTCAGAAATCAGGTATCCCTTTGGCTCAGATTCAGCTACACAGCTTGCCTTTCAGCTTCCCCCCACCTTCTCCCCCCCCCCCCCCGGCCTGGCAGCAGTAACCTGAAGGGCCTGAGGGAGCTGTATTTGCACTGGATTGGCCCTATAACTCATTTGCCCCATCGTTGTGACAGATGCCCTTGGTGGTTGCAGGTGGGACGAGGACTAGCCAATTAGACACAATGATTCTAGAAAGCAGATGGCACGAGCAAGGCAGAATGGTTCATACAACCCCTTGGCTTAGTGCGTGGGCAGTCAACTTCCTCAACAGATTAGTGAGAGAAAAGTAGAGAAGAGCAACTCCATGCTTATGACAACTAGCTCTTGGGCACCAGCCAAGGAGGGGACAGGATGCATTGGAAGGCTGGAGTCAATTATTTTGTGATAATAGTGAATTCCCAAAGGATGTCCTATTGTAGAAGCCATTTGAAAAAAAAAGGCCCATATTTTAACTGATTCTTGGGAAACAGATTCAGACATTTCTCCTGGTTTCATGGCAAGACATATTTGTTCCCCGAGGCCTTTACAGCACATAGACAGATACACTACTAATTTGTCTTGTGATCTCACACATCCATGTGCTTGGAGGAAATGTAAAAACATTCAACACGCCTTCTCACCCTGTTATGCTATTTTCTCTCATTCACTTTTCACCCACGAATGCTTACAAATGGTCATTCTCTGACATTTAAACATTCATTCATAGCAATGACAAGCAAATGCATCAGATTGTGTGATACACATGTACCTCCCATTGTAGGCAAGCCTTCTATGTAAGTTCTATGGCTGTAAAAAGTGATGGAACCAAAAAAAGAGTCTAATCCTCAGCCTCTCTAGGGAGTCAAATTGGTCAATCTGAGCAAAGCAGAACCATGACACGGGATACGCCTTCTGTACACATGCATGTCATATTGTCTGTATGTCCAGAAGGGACTTTCAACACAATAGTATGACACTGCTTTTATCATTTTGGCAAAAGCAGCTGCAATCTACAGATACCCATCAGTCTGGTGACCTAGAAGGATATCTTAACCTTTATATGTGGGATAAGGTAGAATTCTTTAGATATGGTGAGATTCAACTTGAAAATTCAGGGAAATGAATCCCAACACAATTGCAGGACATCAAGTTGGGAAAAGCTGGTTGAGGGAGACTGATCAAAAGGCATCACTAAACTTGTTTTGACTTTTATCTCTTGTTCTTTTCTATCTTTCTCTTATTCATTTACTCACTCATTCACATACATATATACATACATACATACATACACACATACATACATACAACACATATACTCTCTGCAGTTCATGTAGATTTCAAGTTGGAAGCTGATCCAGCTCCATTAAGTAAGATTTGAAGAAGAACATTAGGGGTTTCTCCTGACTTCTTCAGTGACCTGGAAACTGCGTCCTGCAGCTCCCTCCCCTGACATGCAAACAGTGTCAGAGGTCTGAGGTCACAGATCAAGGGGGACCAACAGAGGATGCTGAAATGAGGAGCTGCAACACAAGTATGTCTCCTGTGGTTCAATGCTTCTGCTCTTATCCTAGTAGTTGATGAGGCTTAGATTTCAGATTTGTATATTCTTTGTGTGAGACTGCCCTACTGACATTTGTCTCATTTTTGTGGGCATTGCTACTTCATGTCCTTCCAGTATTTTACGACATGGGTTTTTTTTTGCCTCTTCTTGCCCAGAATGGAGTTCTCAGATTGGTAGGGTCCAGAGACTTACTGGTACGTCTCTCTGCCTAAATACCAAAGAATGAATATAGTGGTAATTTTGTCAACTGAGAGCAACAGCGTCACCACAGTGTGGGAAGCTGGCTTCAGCATCAGCCCTTTGCCCCATGTGAAAAGTAGATTTATTGCAATTTTCAACATTCAGTCAGGAGGATTATGTAGACAATAAACAACTGGTGTCGCCTTGGCAAAGTCCTGCCATTTTGGCACAGAGTTTACTTGCCTAGCCACCAGCATGAAACTTGCAAGACTCTCACAGTCACACTCTTTTGTCCTATGGGATGACTGCAGACAAGCTCACATTATATTGACAAAACAGGTGCTAATGGGCTGTCCCCTGACCACCTCCAACCTGGTCCCCTTTTCACTTTACCTGAGGACCTTTTGTTTCAGCTCCATGGGGCTGCATGATGACCATCTAATGAGTGACTAGCAGAGACAATAAGACAAATAACAGGTGTTTTGGGTGATTTACCCTGTTACAGAGATACCTATGCAAAACATGTTGGGCGGCCAGAGACACAGACAAGCAGGCAAGGGGGTAAGGGGATGGTCCCCAACCCCAAGACGCTCCTTTATACAGCATGACAGAGCGCAGCCTGCAGAGTTTTTAGCGTTGATAGTATTGCAGTCTAACTGATATGGCTTTAACTATTAAGGAAGAAAGGAAGGATAAAAAAGAAAGAATGGTGGATTTTGGATGCAGAGAGATAACTCCCAAAATCAAACTTGACCCCATCCCCAAACAAAAGTAGAAGGGACAGAGTACCAAGAAAATTTACCAAATAATCCAGGCCTTCCTTCTTCCCAAATAAACACAAGAATGAAAACTACAAAACTTCCCCATAGAAGGATGGACATTTGATTTTGTTTTCAGCAGTGGCCAAGGACTCTTGGTACTGGGGAGAGGGCAGTAGGCCAAATCAGCAGTGAGGCTTCCTCCTTTTCTCATAGTCACCCCTTTTTGCGTAATGTTGTGGCTTTGAAGAAACAATGGGGAGAATCGGCCTCGGTGTGAATGCAACAACTGTGAAGTGAAGGGGAAGGCGTATGCTGGAGAGTGGGTCGGATGCCCACCACACTCCCAGGCCACATTGGGCTGCAGAGATTGAAAAATGGGAAGGTTTTCTCATAGACCATGAAGGACCCATCCTTTGGAATCAGCATGCGTGTCTGGGTATGCATGCCTGCAGTCTTTCTAGACACTTCAGTGAAAAAGAAAAGGGAACAATTTCTATCTTGGATGCAAGAACAATTCTGCTAATATTTGGGCTTGCCATTATGTTTCCATTGGGAAAGAGATTATCAGCATCCTAGGATCAAGATATATCAGGGATGGGTTTACTGGCTTTAACATAGACCCTTTGGTCTAGTAGTAGGCAACTGGAACTCCCTGGCCTTGAGAGGCTGTGCTGCTGTCTCTATAAGTGTTAGTGCCGGGCACTCCTACAACCTCCTAAAGAAAGCAGGGATCAAGCAGCCCAGGTAATTTTCTTCTATTAGTAACTCAAAATTCTTTGCAGTGGGCCTCCATGCTAGGCGTGTGGTAGGAGTTTGATTCTTTTCAGAAATGAGCTCTTCTTCCACAAGCATATGACCAAGCTATGATTTGCCAACAGCCCTAAAGTGAGGCTCGAGAACTGTGTGTGTGTGTGTGTGTGTGTCCGTATCCAACTGGTCCTTCCCTTGGTCAGAGATGGAATGTGCAGGGGCTGCCTTGGCCCCCATGAATTAGGCAGGAACAGCAGAACAGAGATTAACAGGCCACAATCTCTGTTTGGCAGTCAGCACAGGGCTAAGGAATATGGGAGAAGGAGGCAGGCTCAGAGGATTGTGCTGGGGCCTGGCCTTCCTCTGTTGCCTCCTCCTCAAAAACCCCATGAGGTTGCGTAATTGAATTTGGTCCCAGTTCCCATTTGTTTTTGCTTTGATTTGACCTTCTAGCCAGCTGGCCCTTTGGCACCACAGAACTCCATTTCAGCTCTGTGTTGGGAAGGGAAATCTCAGGTGAGGGAAAGGAGATAAACTCCTGGCAGTGCCCAGCCTGTGACTCCAAGGAATCCAGCAGCCTAGAGCAGGGGTAGGCAACTTTGGCTCTTTTATGACTCGTGGACATCAACCCCCAGAATTCCTGAGCCAGCCATGCTGGCTCAGGAATTCTGGGAGTTGAAGTCCACGAGTCATAAAAGAGCCAAGGTTGCCTACCCCTGGCCTAGAGTGATGATAGCAAGAGGACGGGGTAGGGAGCACGTCCCGTGCCTGATGTGCTTCTCTTGGGGACCGAGAAGAAGGCCTGGGAAAGGCCTGTGGCACAAAGACATGTACGAAGTCTCCCCTTGAAAGAAAAACTGGAAAGGAAAATGCCCCATGAAACCCCAAAAGGAAGTCCCTTCACCACCCAAAAGCCTGAACCAAGTGTTGAGCTGGCAACACCAGGAAACTCTGGGTGGGGCTTGGGCTGGTATGGCGGCTACTTCTTGAACATGTCCTGCAATGGACCTGGCAGATACTTGAGCACCGTATCCAGAATGCTCTCCTCATCCTCATCTTCATCATCTCCACAGCCAGCTGGGATGGCTTTCTTGGGTCGCGTCAGGCTCCCCTCACAGGGCTGTTCCAGCGCTGCCTTCTCCTCTGCCTCTTTCTCCTCTTTCTTCTTCAGGCCGTACTATGTGGGGGAGACACACAAGACTTAGAGAAATGCAGGAGAAGGTGGAGCTTGACTGCAACAACGTTGGGCCTTGGGTCATAGGTCTCCTAAATTAAGATTGCATTAACTTAATCACTGAGGCTTCTGAAGACTAACCAGCTGCTCCAGTAAATGACATCAGCTGCTTCCATAGTGATACAGTCTGTTCTTAGGGTTACAATCTGGCATCTGAATGCTGTACAGAAAAGACCTTTAAATTTTACTGATAATTGAGACAAAAACTGCAACTTCTGTTGCCTTTATGTATTTCCTTTACCATCTAAGCTAAGACAGAATCTACACTGTGTGCACAATTATTAGGCAAGTGAGTATTTTGACCATATCATTTTCATGCTTATTTTCCACTTCCAAGCTGTATAAACTTGAATGCTTAGTGGATATAAGCATATCAGGTGATACGTATTTGTGTAATGAGGGAGTGTGTGGCCTAAGAAGATCAACACCCTATCAAGATATGCATACTTATTAGGTATGCATACATCTTTTCCTCAGGCAAAATGGGCCAAAAAAGAGAGATTTAACTGACTCTGAAAAGTCAAAAATTGTAAAAAGTCTCTCAGAGGGATGCAGCACTCTTGAAATTGCTAAGATATTGGGGCGTGATCACAGAACCATCAAACTTTTTGTTGCAAATAGTCAACGGGGTCGCAAGAAACATGTTGAGAAAAAAAGACGCACATTAACTGCCAAAGATTTGAGAAGACTCAAACGTGAAGCTACCAGGAACCCATTATCATCCAGTGCTGCCATATTCCAGAACTGCAATCTACCCGGAGTGCCCAGAAGTACAAGATGTTCAGTGCTCAGAGACACGGCCAAGGTAAGGAAGGCTGAAACCCGATCACCACTGAACAAGACACATAAGTGGAAACAGCAAGACTGGGCCAAGAAATACCTGAAGACAGATTTTTCAAAGGTTTTATGGACTAATGAGATGAGAGTGACTCGATGGGCCTGATGGACAGGCCTGTGGCTGGATCAGTAATGAGCAGAAGCTCCACTTCGACTTCGAACCCAGCCAGGTGGAAGTGGGGTACTGGTATGGGCTGGTATTATTAAAGATGAACTATCTGGACCTTTTTGGGTTGAAGATGGACTCAAAATCAACTCCCAAACCTACTGCCAGCCTTCCTTACCTTGGCCATGTCTCTGAGCACTGAACACCTTGTACTTCTGGGCACTCCAGGTAGGTTGCAGTCCTGGAATATGACAGCACTGGAGGAATAATGGGTTCCTGGTAGCTTTACGTTTGATTCTTCTCAAATATTTGGCAGTCTTTTTTTCTCAACACGTTTCTTGCGACCCTGTTCACTATTTGCAACAAAACGTTTGATGGTTCTGTGATCACGCCCCAACATCTTAGCAATTTCAAGAGTGCTGCATCCCTCTGAAAGATGTTTTTCAATTTTTTACCTTTCGGAGTAAGTCAAATCTCTTTTTTGGTTCATTCTGCCTGAGGAAGAGAAGCTGCCTAATAATTATGCACACCTTGATATAGGGTGTTGATCATCTTAGGCCACACCCTCATTACACAAATACACATCACCTGATATGCTTATATCCACTAAGCATTCAGGTTTACACAGCTTGGAAACAGAAAATATGCATGAAAATGGTGATATGGTCACCAAGTATTGAAACAATACATGGACCCTGAATTAATCAGAGGTGACACTAACCCTTCTCTTTCATGTTAATGGAAAATCTGGAAAAGTATTTTATGCTTTTTCATTCATTTAGAAAGTAGCTTCCTTGCCCACTCTGTTAAGTATGGCTTACAATAACCACAGGGACGCGGTGGCTCAGTGGGTTAAGATGCTGAGCTTGTCGATCATAAGGTCAGCAGTTTGGCAGGTCGAATCCTGAGTGCCGCATAACAGAGTGAGCGCCTGTTACTTGTCCCAGCTTCTGCCAACCTAGCAGTTCGAAAGCATGTAAAAATGCAAGTAGAAAAATAGGGACCACTACGGTGGGAAGGTAACAGCATTCCGTGCGCCTTTGGCGTTTAGTCATGCCGGCCACATGACCACGGAGATGTCCTCGGACAAGCGCTGGCTTTTCGGCTTTGAAGCGTAAATGAGCACCGGCCCCTAGAGTCAGAAACGACTAGCACACATGTGCGGGGGAACCTTTACCTTTACCTTTACAATAACCACAGCTAGCATGCCAAATGACTATGCTGGATGTAAGCAATGACAGTTATAGTTTGAATGACATTAACGCCCCATGTTGGAAGATGGATTAAATGGTGTACGTTCTACACTGGATATCAGACTAAAATATTTGAGGGTGCTATGTGCCTGCATAACATTTCCCTCTCTTCTCATGACACAGTGAAGAAGGGCAGGGACATATAAAACCTAAACTAATGCAAAATATGAGTTCCTTTGCATAATCTGCAGTCTTCTCGTCTGCCCCCAGTAAAAAACATACCATGGACTGGTACCTGGCAGCCACAAGTGCATTATCTACATCTGGAGAAAGATCTTGAGAATTGCAGATAAGGGCACATTGCCTTAATATTGCCACTTCTAGGGTGAATAATAAAGATAGACCTGCAGCACCCCTGCTCATAATTTGAGCATGACTGGAGCCAAAAGGGGTGTTATGATTGGAAAAGGTAAGGACTCTGGAAAGACAGCCTACCCTATCTTCTAGCAACCATGCATTTTGTGGAATTGATGCTAATTTTGCATACAATTATCTTTATACAAGTAGTCCTCGGTTTACAACAGTTCATTTAGTGACCATTCAAAGTTATAACGGCACTGAAAAAGTGACATGGCCATTTTTCACAATTACAACCTTTGCAGCATCCCCATGATCAAGTGATCAAAATTCAAATGCTTGGCAACTGATTCATACTTATGACCGTTGCTGTATCCCAAAGTCACGTAATTACTTTTTGCAACCTTTTGGCAAGCAAAGTCAATGGTGAAGCTGCATTCACTTAACCGTGTTATTAACTTAACAACTACAGTGATTTACTTAACAACTGTGGCAAGAAGGGTTGTAAAATGGGGCAAAACTCACTTAACAAATGTCTCACTGAACAGAAATGTTGGGCTCAATTGTGGCTGTAAGTCGAGGACTACCTGTATATATATATATATGTATATATGTATGTAATTTTTTTGGCTTGCTAACAAAAAGCCAAAAAATTTACACAAATATGAGCTGCCACTGCTGTGGCTACTGCCTGTAAGATGGCCTTGGGCTAGGCCGAAACAGGAAATAAGATTTGTCCTGTGTCTGGGACTAAGCAAGTGTATTCTGAATGCTTAACAAACATTTAACGTATATATGTATGTATATATATGTATATATACTGCTCAAAAAAATAAAGGGAACACAAGATAAGACATCCTACTATTAAATACAGTACATTGTGTTGTTTAAGTGTTCCCTTTATTTTTTTGAGCAGTATATATATGTGTATATATGTGTATATGCATGTATGTGTATATGCATGTATATGTGTATGTATGTATCTGTATATATATGTATGTGTATGTATATGTATGTGTATGTATGTATATATGTGTGTGTATGTGTGTGTATGTATATATAGGTGTGTGTGTGCGTGTATGTATGTATGTATGTACTCTCAACTTCAAATCTTCAGTAGCAATAAGAAAAACAGGAGAAATTTCCTGGAGGATGTGCCTTTAAGAAGCTTACTAACAAAAAACGAAGACAATTTCCTCTTCCACTTAGGTCTTCTTCATTCAATTTTTGGTATGCTATCAATACAGAGGTTCTGTGATCTTCTCTTCCAGCGAAACGTATTCTCAATCTTATTGGGCAATTCCTCCAATTTTACTCCTTCCAGTTTAGCTGATGCTTTGCATTTATAGCAATTTTTATGTATACAATATTTCTAGTCTATCCCTTTTTGATGCACATAATGTTTTCAATTCACATTTCTATAATTGCTTCCTTCAGCTGGGATAATTTCCCTTTAATTCTTTCTGGTATCAGCTTTGACATCCAGCCCTCCAAGCTTGATTTGCTCTGGAAGAGCTCAATAAGAGCATTTCAAACTTCAGAAGATGCAGAAGACTGATGGAGTAATCGTATCAGTGCTGCTTCTGTCTTGGTGCCATAGAATGAGGAACTGGCCTAAAAGATGTTAGGGAAATGAGTGACTAGGTAACCCTTATGATGAATTGGAGCGTGTCTTCATTGGGCTCACTGTCTATAAAGAAGGGCCAGGCATGAATACTTTTAAAAGCAATGTAAAAAAAGGGCAGATACACCGAAGGGGAGCAAACGATATTGGTTCAAATTCTCCCATCTCTGCATAATTATTTAAAGGGACAGCAGAATCTGCTCATGCTCACTGTTACTGTCTTAATTTTAATCTTTTAAAAAAGGCAGATGACAGAGACTGAACTTTAGTTATTCCCAGTCGTCTATATTCTTCTCTTAGAAGACAAATACGCCAGGAGGAGAGGAATGACTGAGTGAAAGAAAATGGCAAAAGAGGATGCCAAAGAACACTCTAACAGCATCCAGCTTCAGCGCAGGATATGATGGCTCATGCCTAGTCCAAAGACCATTTATTTATTGAATTTACATGCCCCTTGAGACCATATGCCAACACTTTATGAATGATTCTCCTCTTGCTACAGTGCAAACAGAGAAGCGGGACCCAGAGAGAAATCGTTCGTGAGCAAGTACATATAATGCAGGGAAAGAGCTGGCCTGGAAGCGGGGCTGGATCACATCACTCTGCTGAACAGACTGTCACTTTTCCAGGGATGTGGCTCCTAGGTCTGCCTTCTGGAGATGAGAAAAGAAAAGTCAAAGGAAAAAAAAAAGAAACAGTGGGCGGGCACTGAAGCAGTGAGTCTAGACTCAGCTGGATGAATGACAGTTGCTAATAGCAGAAACCGGCCTTTTGTCTTAACATCAGGAAGCTGAATATTGGCCAGCTTCAGTACATTTAAGGATTATCAGCAACAAAAAGGAAGTTCACATCAAAGGAGCTCTAAGATGGTAATCTTAAGACGGCCTGGCAGAGACCACTTCACCTCTAGTTGTTGGACTCCAATAAAAGCTCTTTAAACAATTACAGCTGGCCCTGGAATAAGAGCTTTGGCAAAGAGGAAAGAAAAAGAAGGAATAATGTTTAGAAGGTGAATGAGTGTAACCATGTTGTGTGCAGGTGGGTTTCTCTTTCTTTCATCTGGAACTGCTGCAGCAATGCTGGGATGTTCCAGTGGGGTACAAATAGATTCAAGGGCTCATGGCAAGAGTCCTTGTTGCTTTAGTTCACTTTCCCTCGGGGGGGGAAGAGGGACAAAACTGTGAGGCTTTGTTCTCAATAGGCAGGGTCAACCTACTGGCATAATGTTGCCAATCAAGGGGGAAAACAGGATTCAATCTCTTAGCAGGGAGCAGATGATTTCTTGGCTATGGTCTGTTTCTCTTCCCATTCTCTGGATGCCACCCTGTTTCTGGGGAGGAATCATTTCCAGGTATCAGAAACCCTTTCAAGGAGCTGATCCCTGAGGGTATCTTTCAGGAATTCAGTTGTTCCATGCATTTCCCAAGGCACAGGGCAATGAATGGGTATAGCTGGCTGAACCCCATGGACATCAGGTTGAGAATGGAAATGCTGGAATAAAATGGGCCTTGGTCTGATCCAGCAGGGCTATTTTTATATTCTTACCTTCAGGTGCTGGCTGCCCAGGTGCATCTTTGCCCAATCTTCATTGTAAAGGGGAAGCCACATTTCAAGTGCAATAGAGACCTGAAGGTGCAGCCCTTCATTGGGAAGGCAGATGGGGGCAGGGTTTCAGGGAGAGAACAGGGGGTTCAAGGAAGGAGAGGGACTTTGCTTGGGTCTCTAAGGGCCAGATGGAGCAACTAGGAAGGGTTTATCCCATGGACTGGAAGATCTCCATTCCTGCTGTAGATAATTGTCCAAGATGCTGGACCTGTAAGGGATATTATCTATTGAGTTTTGCAATATTCCCATCTCCTGTAATTGCTCTAGCCCGTGCTAGACAGAAGCCCTGTGCCATGGGAAGGGTACATTAGATATGACATGGTTATATGACAACATTTCTGGCTTCCTTTCTCCCTTTATTAAAAAGCTGATGCATGAATGGAGTTGGAGTGGCCATCCAAATGTCAAGCCTTTGGGGCAGAATTACTACACCTTCAGATGTCGTTAAACTACAACTCCCAGAAGCTGATGCATGGCCAATATTAAAGAATGGCGGCCTCTGTAACAAGGCATGAAGAAGTCAAAATGATGACACTGATTATGGAGTCATCATGAAAACGGCATGCTGATGTAATGACATCATGATGTCTGAGGCAAGTATGTTCCCCTCAATTCTTGCTCCTTCACGGATGACCAGTAGGAGAGATGCTCAGTTATAGTTTAAGAACAACTGCTTAAAAGTTACAACTTTTTCTGGGTAATCAATGCATATCTCAAATAATTCAGGTTAGATTGAGTGGCTCCTCAAAACTGAGTTTTGTACTTTAAAAAAAGAAGCCAAGTCTTGGCCATCCTGATCAAGAATAATCACTTCTTCAGTTTCCTGAAGCTCAGTCTCCTTACTCTCAATCCTTTTCTTGCCATTTCTTCCAAACCACTCCCTCAAGATCTTAATGACAGAGAGATTATTTGGAAAATGGCAGGGAGGTGACCCACCTTATCACGTATTTGCTGCCGAACCTTTTCCCGTTCAGCCTCCATGCGGGCATGCTTTGCCTTGCGCTCTTCCTCTTGCTGGCGTAAAGCTTCTTGTCGTTCTTCTTCCTTCTTTTGCGCATCGGGGTCTTTCTCCTCTTCTCCTCCCAACATTTTACCCATGTCCTTCGTGGCCCCTGCACATGGCATGGTTGAAAACATAGTAAGAGGGACTGCTGTGGGAAATCCCCATTTCTTTTCAGTATTTCCCAGAAGGCTGGTGTTACCCACTTCTACTATTAAGGAAAAATAAGGAATTGGTGGATTGACAGATGAAGTTTCTTCAGGCAGGCAAAATGGCTATGAGCTTTTCCATCAGCCTTATTTTTAAAAAAAACCCTGAGTAGACATTATTATTATGCGCACTTTTTTCCCTAAATGGAAATCTAGATGGGTGCTTTAGGCCTGAAAGAGTGACCTTGGGGCAGTCACAGAATTGTTTTTGTGAAAAAAACAAAGTATAATCCCAGAAAAAAGAAGAAAGAGAATATTTTCAAACTTGGGACCTATTTTATCAATGGTTAGAAAAAAGATGTAGGGATTAGGAATTTAATTTGTATTAGTGAATAAGGTACTCAGACAACACGTTTTTGTTGAATAATTATTATTGAACTCTGTTAAAGTAATAAAACTTTTTTTAAAAATTGTTTTTTGGGGGAAAATGGGAGGAGTATTAGATATGCTCACTGCCTTCAGTTATTTATAACAATAATAAAGAGGATAAAAGCAAGCAAACAAGGCAGGATCTCAGAAACAATAATCTTTCTGGTTGTGAGAAGTCAGTATTTTCACCGAGACAATTAGTAAATTTCTTTGGCGGACCTCTAGGGGGAGCTCAGATGTCACAAGACATCTGAATAAGAACCCTGAATTTTTCAGAAGGGCCTCTCTCATATTTGTCTTGGTTTTCCCATTACTGCAACATTTCTAAGCTTGAACACAATATTATATAAGCAATACTTTTGTACGTAGGAATAGCCACGATTGTGTCATTGTGGGCAAATGCCTGGAGAGCTCTATCTGCTTAAAGAAAATAAAATAACAAGAGAAAACTTCTATATTAGCAATGAGTCAAGTCCAAAAGCTAATCAGACAACATAGTATACAGTAGCTGTTAAGGAGTTGGTCTGGGACTCAGAAATCCAGGTTCAAATCCTATTTTGACATTGGAGCTCATGCAATAAAAATGAGCCAGTCTTTTCTCTCAAAGCCACTACTTTATAGACTTTTTATGGTGAAGACACAGTGAAAGGGGATCTCCTTTGATCTCTCAGAAGCTCTAAAGCAGAGATGGATAACTTGTGGCCAAGTCCTCTTTTTTTAATGGACCTTGAAACTCTCTCCAGTCACATCCATGGGCATTCACATTCTGTAGTAGATGTCAGCTGAGAACTTACCAGGATACTTTTTTTGGCCTTCTCTATTGTAAACTCTATGTCAGCACTGCAACGATCCTGGCCAAAGCCATTTTGTTTCATTTTCGGTTGCCACAGGACTGGGAGGGGGGGGGGTTGGGTGATTTTAATGTTAGCCTAAACATTATTTTGTCCTGTGGGAACCAAGGTCATCGCTGCCTGGGAATACATTGGAGGGAACTCCAGATTTGGTTTCACTTTTGACTTTGCCTATACTTTGTAGCCAATAAACATGTTCTTTAAGGAAACCTCTAGCCTTGGAGTTCTGCTTTTACTGGTCTCATCTGTTGGAACAATGACACTCTTATGTTTCAGCCATGAGAATCAGTTACTTTTACTTCCAGCTGTGCAAGGCATCTACAAATTTGATAAGCACTATACATATGGGAGATCCTGCCTTATTTCTGGATATTCACTGTAAAGTCTGATCTTCATAAGATAGGTTGTAGACGTGTGCCACTGCTTGAAAAAAGATTTCTGAAGAGCTTGGAAAAACAACTGTTGATGCCTATCAGACTGAAAAAGTTTACAAAACTATTCCCAAGTGTTTGTCAGGAAATTCATCACCATTGTTACCCTCCCTAGAGTGGATGACCAATCAAGAGCAAGAGCACGGTATATTATATTTTCAGACGTCTCAAAAAACCCCAGGGTAATGTGTAGGGAAATAAAGGCCTCTTTTGCATTGACAAATGTCAGTCTTTGTGATACCACTATCAAGGAAACACTGAGCAATAAAGGTGTGCTGCATGGCAAGGTTGTGAGAAGAAAGCCACTGCTCTTCAAAAAGAACATTGCTTCCTATCTGCAGTTTGTGAAAGACCATGTGGATAAGCCAGAAGACAATTGGAAGTATGTTCTGTGGATGGACAAAATCATAATAGATTTTTTTTGGCCTGAATGAAAAACATATTTGTTGAGAGCAAATACTGCATTCCAGCATAAGAATGTCATCCTATCTGTGAAACATGATGGTGGTAGTATCATGATTTGGGCCTATAGACCCAAATTTGCTGCCTCTGGACAGCAAATGATAGGAATATGAATTCTGAATTTTACCAGCAAAATTTACAAGAAAATGTCAGGGTATCTGTCCTTGAACTGAAGCTCAAAAAAGTGGGTAATGCAGCAAGACAATGACTCAAAACACACAGGTTGTACCACCAAAGATTGGCAAAAGCAGATGAAAGGAATGGCCAAGTCAAAGTCCTGACCTTAATCCTATAGAAAAGAGGAACAGAAGTAGACTTTCATGCAATGAAGCCCACCAGCATGCCTGGATTGAAGCTGTCTGCTTCCACCAGAAATTCAGTCTTATTAAGTGCTTAGAATAGTGGAGCTAAGAGAATATTGTGAGGAGGTAAGACTTACCCCCTAAAGCTTGTTTCATCACAAAATCCATACTGCTGGCCACGTCAGTGAGCTCTAGGAAGTTGTTGAATTCTCATCCAGTGCTGCTGATGGAAAACTTGGAGTCAAGGGCTACCTGGAAGGGAAGTGAAATCAAATGAGCTGGATGAAGTGAAAATATATATACACAGTGACTGTTGAATTAAGCTCTGACCAGTGAGTCATCCATTCCTTCACTCTGTGTCCAGAAGCCCAGGTCTAATGCAATGAATGTAATGAATAGCAATAGAAGAGTAACTGAGCTGTTAAGGAGCCTTGGTGGAGCAGAGGGCTAATACCTCCTTAAGTAACACCAACTGCCTGCAATTATTGCAGGTTCGCATCCCACCAGGCTCAAGGTTGACTCAGCCTTCCATCCTTCCGAGGTAGGTAAAATGAGGACCCAGATTGTTGGGGGCAATAGGCTGACTTTGTAATAATGCCGCTTGGGGGGGCGAAAGCCCTAATAAGCAGGCATATACATAGAATGAAGGCTATTGCTAAGCACATTGATTTGTGCTTTAAATTGTAAGCCGCCCTGAGTCTTCGGAGAAGGGCGGGATAATGGGATAAAAAAAAAGAGACACAAGTGTACCAGACTTTAGGTGTGTTTAAACATATTATGGTGTCATATCCATCCTTTCTACAGAAATGAGCATAGCTTCAATATTTTTTTAAAGTCAAAACTACAATCAGTTAAATTTATGGATGTATCCCTCATTCTTTGGACCCTGTAGCTTTTCTGGCACCAAGGATAATGTTTAGATAATGAACACAACAGGACTGCAAAACTGCAATTGTGAACCAGCATAAAACTTTAACCATGGAACTACAATGAACTACATGCTCTTTAAAATTCTGCCTCTTGAATCTTTTTTTAGATGTTTATCGCAATATTTTTTAAGAATAAATGTACCAAATAAGCAATGCACAGCCACATGTCTGAGTTTTGTAATGAAAATGCATTAAAATTACCTCTAAGTGCTGTTCAGCTAAACTTGAATTTAAAATGTCCCATCTTTTAAAATTTGACGACTGTCCATTAAGAACAGAGGCAGTTTATGAAATTATGAAATTGCACTCTATGGATTGTGCTGACACTTCACAAGCAGCATGTAGGAACTACCATGGCTCAAATGAAGTTAGCATCTGCTGACAAAAATTCATGCCATGAATAATTTGTTACTATTTAAGCCCCACAGATGAATATCAGAACTAATGTTTTTGCTGCAAGAAGCAAATATAGCCAACTTTCTAGAATGCATTTATTTTCTCAAGTAATGTTTTAATATTAAATTGAGCTGACCACTGATAAAAAATATTTTAATGGTTTTGATAAAAAGTATTGCAAACCTTCTTGTTTTGTAGATTAACTTCTACCTATATCTCTTGTTTATGACTGGTCCATGTCTAATATTGGCTGAGAATGTGATTGCTAGAATATTAGATCTCAGGGTGTGAGGAAGGAGATTCCATCTTGAAAATACTTGATATCCTGCAAACCATATCTAGACTTATAAAGAATTGATGAGTGCCACTCATTTTCCACCTCTTGATACCAAATAATCCCTGATTATTCGTATATTCCAATTTTCATCAGCCTCTGCCCACTTCCCTGAGTCTGAAAATTAAAGCAGCCTCAACTACAAAGAAAAGGCTTATACTGCTCCATTTAAATGCCATAAATACTTTTTTTTACTGATTACTTTCTTTAGGCAATGCCTTGCTGGGAGCCAAGGGAGCATTTATTAGGTACCATCTCCAGAGAATGAGATACGTGCTCCAGTGCATGTTGCATTCAGGATGAAGCCCTACCCAATTTATTGGAACTCAGTCCTACGTTTGTGTCAGTTTGAATTATGAAAGAAAGGTTTACTCCCAAGAAGACTTAACATAATTCTGAATATAAAACTGGAAAGTTCACAAAGATAAATACACATATGTATAAAACTAGTTCTCATTGTTATTGATTATAATTCTAACCTGTCTTTTTTCCCCCTGAGGCTGATTGCAACAGTGATCTGGGTGGCTGGATCGCTTTCAAATACCTAGCATGATAAGCTGACTTTAGTAAGTAAATGCAAGTCCTTTTTCCATATTCTTTTTTTCTTGGTCTTTCTCCAGATATAGTTTGCCAGGGATCAGCTGATTCTAGGAACAGATCTTTGAGGAGCTGGAGCAGCCTGAAAGCAACTGTCCATGTGTGATATATCTTGAGAAGACTAGATGTGAGCCAGGCTCCATCCTATAAAAATGGCCATGGGCGAAGCTTAGAGGATTTTAAGGAAGAGAAAGGTATATCCACACACCTCTCCCCAAGTTTTCATTTCAGGTAGGGTCTTTGTGTACCATTTTCACTTAGGTTTGGGATAGGAGAACAACAGAGTATTGCTCTACAATCATAGAAACTATAGGGACATAATTTTGAAGGCTTGATCTTAGATACTTCAGGTACAGATAATTCTTTATATATTTATTACATCATAGAAAGAGGCATCTTATAAGGCAGTGACTTTTGGATTCATTTCTCCTCCCACAATATGACATTGTGGAAAAAGAGGGCAGAAAACCTCCAAGCATCGGAACTGTATTTTATTATGTGCAATTTATTTTAAATAAGGGTTTTATGCAAAGTGAATCTTAATCTTTCATCAATGTTATTGTTTCAAAGTAGTTCCTGACAGCGAAGCAAATTCCATAATTTGAGTTTAGATTTGGAACAGACTAGGGATTATGCCCAACTTAATTAGTTTGCAATCAGGGAGTGAATCCCACTGACCTTAGTGGAACTTAGTTCTGAATAAAGATGTTTAGGATTGCACAGTTGAGTTTTGGATGGTTAAACTCAAATGGGGTAATAACAGCAACAACAATAATAGGAGTTGGAAGGGACCTTGGAGGTCTTCTACTTGAACCCCCTCCTCAGGCAGGAAACCCTATGCCATTTCAGACAAATGGCTGTCCAGTCTCTTCTTAAAAACTTCCAGTGTTGGAGCATTCACAGCCTCTGGAAGCAGGTTGTTCCACTGATTAATTATTCTAACTGTCAGGAAATTTCTCCTTAGGTCTAGGTGGCATCTCTGCTTGATTAGTTTCCATCTGTTGCTTCTTGTCCTGCCTTCAGGTGTTTTGGAGAATAGCTTGACTCCCTGTTCTTTGTGGCAACCCCTGAGATAATGCTAAATGACTTTGTTGTTATATGCTGCCCATATGATTCAGTATTTGGTTCATGTAGTACTGCAGCGATATTGTTATGGAATGCGCAATCCAGAAGAACAGAAAATAGCAATAGCACTTAGACTTATATGCCACTTTATTGTGCTTTACAGCCCTCTCTAAGCGGTTTACAGAGTAAGAATGTTGCCCCCAACAATTTGGGTCCCCATTTTCCTTGGAAGAATGGAAGACTGAGTCAACCTTGAGCCAGTGAGACTCGAACTCAGCAATCAGCAGAAGTAGCAAAATATTTACAAGGATAATAACAGTGTGCATGCCATTCAGTTCTTTAAGGTGTATTTCAATTGTCCGCCCCCGAATCACCCCCCCTTCCCCAAAATATCTGTTTGAAGCAACTAGAAGTAAAAAAGAAGACAAAAGAAACTGGATTTTATCAGCCTCCTTTGCCATATAACTATACTATTAACCGATGCTCTCTTTATCATTTGGAATGTTTATGTCACTCCAACATTTGCAAACTTCCATTTGTAAAAATGTGGCCTGATTGGGGGGGAAAAACCCAACATTAGCTGATGTAGAGACCTTAATCTGACTCATTTGCTCTAATCTTGAAATGTGGGTTGCTATCTATCTCTAAAACAGGGATGCGGTGGCTCAGTGGGTTAGGACGCTGAGCTTGTCGATCAGAAGGTCAGCATTTTGGCGGGTTGAATCCCGAGTGCCACGTAACAGAGTGAGGGCCTGTTACTCGTCCCAGCTTCTGCCAACCTAGCAGTTCGAAAGCATGTAAAAATGCAAGTAGAAAAATAGGGACCACTACAGTGGGAAGGTAACAGCGTTCTGTGCGCCTTTGGCGTCTGGTCATGCCGGCCACATGACCACGGAGACGTCCTCGGACAAGCGCTGGCTCTTTGGCTTTGAAACGGAGATGAGCACCAGCCCCTAGAGTTGGAAATGACTAGCACGCATGTGCGGGGGAACCTTTACCTTTACCTTTTCTATCTGTAAGAAACTGTGCCAACAAAATAATAATAATAATAATAATAATAATAATAATAATAATAATAATAATAATAATAATAATAATAATAAATAATAATAATAATAATAATAATAATAATAATAATAAGTTGGAAGGGACCTTGGAGGTCATCTAGTCCAACCCCCTGCTAAGGCAGGAAACCCTATACCATTTCGGACAAATGGCTGTCCAGTCTCTTCTTAAAAACTTCCAGTGTTGGAGCATTCACCTCTTATGGAGGCAGGTTGTTCTACAAGTTAGTTGTTCTAACTGTCAGGAAGTTTCTCCTTAGTTCTAGGTTGCTTCTCTCCTTGACTAGTTTCCATCCATTGCTTCTTGTCCTGCTTTCAGGTGCTTTGGAGAACTACCTGTAATTGCTGTGGTGAGCTGAGGTGAGAAATCCATATCATCTCTATGCTAGTTTCTAAAATGGAAAATATGAACTGATTTCTTTAGATGTTGGGAGTAATGCATGTCCTTGTATGCATTTCCCCCCCCCTGCTGTTGACTTTCAGGCAGCCTCCCTTCTAAGTTGATCCTGTCCTGTCCACCATAGATTAGCTACTGCTGTTTCTTAGTAATTAAGATTATTTTGGAAGGCAGAGAACACTGCAGCGGTCCAGGTCACAGGAGATAATGGCTTGTTATTAGTGTGTTACACTTAACATCAATGCTCTATTTTCCACAGTGCTTTTAAGCCCCACCACAAAAGCAGTATTTGTAGTTCTGGGCTCTCTCTCTCTGATGCAATGCTTTGGTACAGAGTCAGTCCAAAGAAGAGGAGACTCATCTGAGCCAGTTGCAGCAACGTTTGGCAGAAAAGTGTCCCAAGTCTCTGTTGACTTGAAGGAGATGTAGCATTATTAAGCTACAGTCTGGAAGGACTGTATTCTGGAGGGATAGTCTCATTAACAGAAATGAACTTCCTTTAGATTAAGCACTGACAACGGCAACTTAATTTTTTTTAGAAACCACATAGAGAGAAGGAACCACCTTCATAGGAGAATGGAATTCCAATAGGATGCAGGAGAAGAGCTGGAATTGTTTTCCCCCACTTTGAGTACATACTGTCCGTGGGGTAGTCTATATCTTAATAAATGAGGCTCGGAAAATAAGGTCCGTATAATAATTCCCATTGAGCAATAGGCAAGATAAATCCTAGCAATAACAATAAGCCAGGGAATAATAACTGTTGGGAGACATAAAGGGCCTATGAGCTCATTTGTTGCAACTGCCCACTAATGGCAAATAAAACTGTTTAATATGTTCCGAGCCTACAGACCATCTGGCTGAATGCAACTTTCTTTTCACCAATCAGCAGCATTTGTATTTTGTGTTTTTCAGACTGTGGGAGAGAGACAAATTAATTATAAACTAATCAATAATGCACCTCAGAAATGAAAAAGAAGAGGCACGGAAGGTGATACTTTCAACAACTGAGTGATTCACTGAACAGTAGTGGCAAAAAAAAGTCATAAAATTGGGCGCAACTCAATTTTAACAAACTATCTTGCAGAGCAATGGAAATTCTGGTCTGAATTGTGGTCATAATCCGGGGAGTGTAAGGCAATTTCTCTTTTTTAAATATCATTAGGTTAAAAAGAAACTTTATAAGGGCTTACAAAATTATAGTAACAGTGCACAGTTAATAAGCAGTGTGGCTTTTTAAATAATTCATTAATGTAGTAACTAATGTATCCGTGAACTTTTACAGGATAAAGTTCTTCTTTATCACCACAATTACCTTATGTGTTACAATTTTAGTTCCAATATGTTTTATTTGTCACCATTTCTCTCACAAATATTCCCCCTTTTGTAACAGAAAAGTGGGGTTAGGCAAAAATTTGGCAAACCTATAACTAAATTTGACTTTCTCTCTTTAGAAAGAGTGTATCAGTTTGGTGTAGTAGTTAAGGCATCAGGCTACAGACTGGGAGACTAGGAGTTCTAGTCCCACCTTAGGCATGAAGCCGATCAGGTGACCTTGGGCCAGCCAGTTTCTCTCAGCCCTAGGAAGGAGGCAAGGGCAAACCACTTCTGAAAAATCTTGCCAAGAAAACTTTAGGGACTTGTCCAGGAAATCTGAAACTTGGACATGATTGAAAGGAAGAAAAATAAAAGAGACCCAACTATCTCTGCTGATATTTCATCATGCCAATAAATAGAATGGGATGTAGCAGCTAGATATTGTATAAACAGGACAGAGTGAGGATCCTGGTATAATGACTGATCATCACAATAAGAGAAATACACCCAGAGATTTTATGGAACTTTCTATAAACAGCTCCTGTCCATTCATCCTTGGACACATGCAGCAGAAGAGAGGTTTTTTTCCCACCAACATGCCAATAAGCTCTCTTCCCTCAACAAATCACCTATAGAGCTTCAACAGCTTGCTTCCTGTGTGAGCTGATGACAGTCAAGCAAGCCCCTCTGTAGATCTGCCAGGAATGCCAATTGCCTGGCCTCAGGACCAAGTTCTGCATTGGCTGCCACACACAGATTCAGAAATTAGTTCTGCTGTTGTGTTCTTTATCTGCACTGCCCTGTTAATTACACAAGCATGCTTGCTTCCTCCCCGCTGTCTGTGCATGCATGTCTCAATGTGCCTTCAAGACACACAATCGTACGATCTCCTACAAAGATGCTTCTAGAAAAAACACAAAGAGTAAAATTAGATTTAATATGTGCAAAGATGGACAACAATTATAATGCCAGATGGTGGGAAATTTAAGCCCTTTCTCTCTCAGGAGATTTGAGGAGCCTGAGGAAAACACCTTCTTAGAACGGAGATTTCCTTTGGATCGGATGTCTGATATTTAAATGGGACGAGATCATCATAACATGGGTGTGCTGCCTGACTGGTTGGGAATCATGGGAATTGCACTCTTAAGACATCTGGAAAGCATTAAGGAAGGAAAAATTGTGTTACACTTTGCAAGTAATGGTTTGATTGCTTACACATACCCCTTTCATTTTTATACCAGATCCTTGCATAAAATATTTACGTATAATACATATTTCCCCCTTTTTTTAATAGACAAATTTCTTTATGGTCTCTCTCCATTTCTTGCACAAGCACACATACGGTAATTTTTCATTGTTACACAGTCCACTAGAGGCTTTTATAATTATTTTCACTGGCTACACTTGCACACTCTCTCTTTCCCAACAATGCAGTTCTCTCCTTCTTCCACCCACACGGTGTCTACCAGCAGCCATACACTCATGCTGTCTTGCACAGAATGGACACATGAAGAGACATATACATCCATAGTTTCTTTCGCACCTATCAAACGCCCCCCCCTCCTCTTCCACTTCCTTTTCTGTCAGTTTGGTGAAAAACATGACTCTCCCTTTTCATTTTTCCTCTTGGCACACCTTTCACTGCCTTAAACTTCTTCAGCTTTCTCACATATGTGATATATATATTTATATGCACACGTATTTATGTTAAAGACACTTCAACTTGACTAAATAATGCACAGTGGTGATGTGGGGGAGGGGAACACAAGAAGGTAAGCTCTGAGTAGGCTGAAGCTGGTCAATTTACATTACTATTGGGCAATGGGTGGTAAGAGGAAACCATGAGGAAATACTATCTACGTTGGCTTTCAATCTATAGATTCATGAATCATTAAAATGCCGCAATGTGTGGGCCTCTGTATTGACCATTCTATCATGTATTTCTAGTGAGAGTAGTTTATTTTGACAGTATATAAGATTATGAGTATTTCCTCCTGCACATGACCAGCTCACCTAAGGCAGACAACCAATTTCCAAATTCTTTCACACAAAGATATTGTGATCTACCCAGTGTATATATATTTTAGCCAAGTAAATCAATCTTCAGAAATCCAGGTAACTCAACAGGGGTTTGCTTTTTCTACAAAACCCATATGCTTATCCTTTCCAATCCCGTCTCAATTCAGTAACGATTGAGAGAGTGAGAAATACTAGTCAGCTTTTTGCATAATGTGTGAATTGTGTGTGCAAGAGGGTGAATGACTGAATGAAATTCCATTTGGATACTGATTTCTAATCTCAAAGGAGCCACAGGTGGCAGCATCCTTCAGCATCTGTCTAGTTTTCCTACAGAAACTTCCATTGCAGAGTCTGGAACCAATGAAAGTCAAAAAAACCCAGCGGGATTTGGACTTTTGACACAAAGTAAGTAGATTGGAGGTTGGTTGACATAGCCATGTTTTGTACTGCACTGCACCAAACATGTGACCAATAAAAAAAAATCACAAAAAGACACGCAAAATGTTCTAAGACAGATTTAACCATTTTAAAGCAGCATCAAGAAATGTTACATTGCCAAACCTGCTAGTAGATTCCCCCAATTAAAACTATCCTGCAGCTGAAATGCTCCCTCTTTAACATTTTCAATAAATTCACGCACAGAATAAAAACATAATTTTTTTGACCCACCTGATTTAGGCTCTGCTTCCTACTCCCTAAAAGAGGGCTGACTCCTGCTTTCCTTGCTTACACATGTGCTGAACCTAAGAGCTATCTGTATTACATAACCACACTTTATTTACTACTGGGAAACAAACATATGGTCAAGTTGTGCCGAAGCTGCATTTTTTCTTTATGAATGTACTCAGGTGATACAATGTGAAAAAACAAACAAACACATTGTATATGCAACAGGTGCGTAAAGGTTGGGCTGTAGTTTTTAGTTTTTGTATATATAAAAGTCAAATAGGACACACGTAGTAGATAAAGGTCCAGCACAGAAACAAGCACAGCACTGAATTTGAGCCAAGATTCTCAATTCTTCTCTAACTCAGCCCTGATTTCAATATACTAAAATACACTGAAATATACTAATATACTAAGGATATAGTGAATGAATTTTACACATCAGCAATTTTGATATCAACAGAATTTTGGTAAATGGGCACACTAATAATCCTCAGTGAGTATGAGCAGTTAATGTGTAAATGGGGACATTAACATCCAAGGTCATCCCGAGTTTCCTCTCAAAACTCCAAGATTGAAAGTTTTGTTTCAAACAAAACCCAATATTTCTATGAAATTATTTACGAGAGGCACATGAGTTCCTATGACAAACATGTACACCCAGCACACAATTGATGCCGTTATTGTTAAACAGTGGTAGAAGTTAATGAAATATCAAAAACTGTAGAATATTCTAAGAGTAGTGCATGCCATGTTAGATTGAGTAGGAATGCTAAGCAACCTTTTGTAGGATCCACACTTATACATTATCTACAAATAATATGCTGTAAGATACATGAAAAGAGATACATGCGCAAAACAAAACAAGTACAAAGATGCTTATAAAAGTAACTTGCTACAAAAGTAAGAAACCAGAAGAGGTGCCTCAAATAATTTGAAAGCCATAACAACCATGATCTGAATGATGGAGGCAAGCTAGTTTGTGCTCTGGAGAACTGTTTGCACACAAAATATAATCCATTTGTTTTATATGGCAGGGAGATTCCTCCCCCCCCCCCAATTACCCAAAGTGTGGGATCCATATCTGTGAAATAACCTTTTCAAGAAATATTCTAGGTAGGAAAATGGGCAGGAGGATGAAGTAAAAGCATCCCAGAGAAACTATACAATTGCTTTTTCTTGGAGTATTTCATGGAAAGACTGGGTCTGAAGGTATTGGTTGATATTGGTATAAAAAAAGAAACATATCACTCAAGGGCTTTTTTTTAAAAAAAAGTTGTATTTGACATACTTTATGAGTGTCATATATGAATATTCACATACACACCCATACACGCGAATAGAAAATTGAGACGGAGAGATTCCCTATTTTATTTTTTTTGTTTTTTCCCCCTGCTGAAATCTGAAGAATTTTGAATCTCTGAGCCACCTTGCTAGGGGTCAGTGAGTCTCTTGCCGATTTTCTTAATATCTCAGGAGTTTGAAGATGAGATATTGCACCATTTGCAAGCTCCAACTGCTGGAAGGAGAAAGTGAGGTAAAAAGAGGGCGGGTTGGTGGTGGTAATCCACTATGAAGGGAAGCACGGGAGTCATGCAGCAAGAGCTTTCAGAGGGTTGGGGCAGAAAAGATGACTGGGGGGGGGGAGTCCAGATGGCTTCAGTCCCACCAACTGAACCTCACTGACTAAATGAAAAGAATACTACGGGGAACCTTAGGGTTCATTTCTCACAAAGCTGTCTGGCTGGACAGAGAAACTCTGTTCATTAGTTCATTAGTTCTCTAGCAGATGAATTAAAGCCATGGAGAGCAGAGACCTCCAAAACAAGAAACACCTGGGGGAGGTCAACCGCAAGCAGCCCCTGGGCAAAACATAAAAGTGGGCGTGGCTGGAAATCTCCTTTTCCCTATCCGGATAAAGATACGGACACAAGTTCTCCAAATACCTCACCCCAGGATTTTGTCTCATTTCCTGAGCCAGAGGAGCAAGTGAAGGAAACCCATGGAACGTTTTTCCCAGGTTTTTACTTTTGTGCAGCTAAAGCTGTACTACTTATGATCCTGAAGACGGGCTTTTTCTGGCTTTTCAGTCCACCCCAGTTTGGATAACGTCATCCAACAAATGTGACATTGAAGAGATATTGTGTACTCAAATGAGGGATAGGGAAGGGAGATGGTGGCGGCTAAAATCTACAATCTCGTTACGGTTGAGCCAAAGCTGGTTCTTCTCCATCCAGACCCAGACCAGCCTTGGCAGTGTCACTTGGCTGGCCTGGGATTGAGTATCGCCAGCATTTCATTCCTGTCAGTGAGAAGCCTCCCATCTGGGCAGAAGCCTGCCCTATTGCCCTTCTGTAAGGCTGGGAAGACACGGCCCTCCTCCTGGGCACTGGGTTGGGATGTTAGCAGGGCAGTTCTGACATTTTATTTATTTATTTTATTTTAATTCCATTTATATCCCGCCCTTCTCCGAAGACTCAGGGCGGCTTACAAGCGTAGCAGTAGCCTTCATTCTATGTATATGCCTGCTTATTAGGGCTTTCACCCCCCCAAGCGGCATTATTACAAAGTCAGCTTAATTGCCCCCAACAATCTGGGTCCTCATTTTACCTACCTCGGAAGGATGGAAGGCTGAGTCAACCTTCAGCCTGGTGGGATGCGAACCTGCACTAATTGCAGGCAGCTGGTGTTACTTAAGGAGGCATTAGCCCACTGCTCCACCAAGGCTCTTGGTCCTCTCCCTTCAGTTTTCACTCTCTAACTTCTGGTCCATTTCTCCCGCTCCTGATACACGGCGAAGACCGTGCAGTTTTCCCTCACCTTCCCTCTCCGCATCCCGCAAGACATGGGCATATCCGCCTGGTGTTTTATTATGAGCATCGAGCATCGACGCAGTTTTAGTTTTTTTTTTAAAAAAACAAATTTGCTTTTGTTTGCCATTCAGAGGCTCTTAGATAGCTGGATGAATAAATGAAGTGTTTCCACCTCTTGCTCACTGGCCACCTGTCTCATATCTCCAGAGTTTGCCTTCCTATCAACGAGCAGGTGCAACAATTGTTCATTTATTTCCACGATTCACCTTTCACTGGCCGGTTCCAAACTACCAGGATGACGGTGGGAGTTGTGGGGAGTACAGGTGCACAGAGCAATAGGAGAAATGGGCAGAGCAGCCATCCGAGCCCTGTGGACCCGTGTGTGTCAATCTTTCTGGGACTTTCAGCATTTCCTAGGGCTCATGGAGGGGGGTGGGGGAGGGTGTCAATCCACCAGCTACCAGGTAGGTCGGTGCCTTCTCGTTTGCTTGGAAGACCGCGTGTGACAGGTTGTAGGCAAGTTAACTTCACTGCACACGACACCCCTTTTTTCTCCTCTCCCTTCAGTTTTCACTCTCTTAACTTCTCCCGGTCCATTTCTCCCGCTCCTCATACACGGCGAAGAAGACCGTGCAGTTTCCCCTCACCTGCCCGCTCCGCATCCCGCATTCTCCAACCACCATCCGCACTGCCGACTTATTCAACATGCAGAGCAGGAAAGCTCGCGGCTCCGATCCGCCCCGGGTAGCGGGCAGAGACCGCAGCCTCCCTGCCGGGTCTGCCAGCCTCGCTTCCCGCCAACGAAGCAGGGAGCTCAGTCCCAGAACTTGGGACAGCTCCTGCCCGGGGAAACTCCCGGCTTCCGGCGGGGCGATTCCCAGCACAGCCTCCAGGCAGCGGACACAGAGAGGCGGCAAGCTGGGACCCTGCCCGGCGCGCTCGGCCAACTCGGCCCGCGCGCTGCAAGTTCCCGCTCAGGGCTTTAACTCAGCGTTTCCCAACCTTAGGAACTTGAAGATGCGTGGACTTCAACTCCCAGAATTCCCCAGCCAGCATAGCTGGCTGGGGAATTCTGGGAGTTGAAGTCCACGCATCTTCAAGTTCCTAAGGTTGGGAAACGCTGCTTTAACTAACCGAGGCGAGGAGCGCTGGCGGGGCAGCCCCGAAACCTCTCGCCCTACTCAGCCTCGCAGAGAGGCTGTTGCGGCAAGAACGTACAAAACCCCCCCACCAACCCCCGGTTTCGCCACTCCACCACCCCCCCCCCCCCACCCCGGCCAGGGCGAGCTTCCCGAGGCGACTCTTGGCTCTGCGGGTTCTTCCCTGGACGCTCCGCGGCTGGAGAGACCCCTCCGTCCGTCCCCTGGCGGCCCGCCCCTGCCCTTCCCGCGGGGCTCCCGCCTGGCCCGCTGGCCCACTCACCGCAAGCCCGCGGCCGGGAAGAGGGAAGGGGCTGCCTCTCTTCGGTCTCCCGCGGCGCCCAAAAGCCCGCCTCCCGCTCTTCCCGCAGCCTGACGGGACCGCTCCAATCACTCCCCTGCAACCCTGACGCGCCTGCCCGTCCGTCTCTCTCTCTCTCTCTCCCCGCGCTGCCTGACGGAGTGGGCCGGCTCCGGATGCTGGGGATCCTGCGAGGGGCTCAGCCTCCTCGGTCTCCCTGGCTGCCCGGCTCGCTCTGCCCCCCCCCCCACCTTCGCATCTCCCCGCCAAGCAAGGGCATTCCTCCTTTCCCCCTCCTCACGTCTCCCCTTTCGCCCCGCCCCGCCCCCGCCCGGCTGGCTAGTACGAATCACGCGTCCGAGCTCTTAGAAGCTCTTAGAGCCTTGGTGGAGCAGTGGGCTAATGCCTCCTTAAGTGACACCAGCTGCCTGCAATTAGTGCAGGTTCGCATCCCACCAGGCTCCAGGTTGACTCAGCCTTCCATCCTTCCCAGGTAGGTAAAATGAGGACCCAGATTGTTGGGGGCAATTAAGCTGACTTTGTAATAATGCCGCTTGGGGGTGTGTGTGAAAGCCCTAACAAGCAGGCATATATACATAGAATGAAGGCTACTGCTAAGCTTGTAAGCCGCCCTGAGTCTTCGGAGAAGGGCGGGATATAAATGGAATTGAAATTAAAATAAATAAATAAATAAATAAATAAATAAATAAATAAATAAATAAATAAATAAATAAATGTAGAGTAGCCTTCTCAACCGATGGCTCGTTTGGCTCTCTGCCCCCCCCCGGCAATTAGGCACAGAGCCACCGACACGGACCGCTGGCACTTCGGAGGGAGTATTCCACCAGCCCCCCCCCCAAGCGTATGGCTGGGTGTGGGTGTAACAGGTCAAGGATGCCAGTAGGGGAAACCGCTATCACTTTGCAGCTCCTGAGACTGGTGTCCGTAGGACCCCTTTGCTTTTCTGCAAACCTTAAAGGTGATTGCAAAATATTGAGGGACAAGGCAAGGACAAACCCACACCCATACCAGGGGGGGAAAAAAACCCCAGTCTTACTAAAAGTGTCAGGCTGCAGCTAAGTGAAGCAGCGGGATACAGTTTGCCCAAGCAGAAATCACATTAGCCCTTTCTTTCCCTATTCAAGAACTCCCAGGGAGCAAGCCAGCTGGTCAAAAGCTTCTCTGGTCACTAGTGGGACTTTCAAGAACAGAGAATTGCCCTGGGGAGGATCTGGTATTTTTCAGACAGATCCTCTGAATCTAAAAAGCTGAATTTCATCTCACTTTAACAGGGTTCCCTGAAGGACGAACTCTGGTGTGCCACTATCCTTCACCTCATTTGTAGCACTGGGATAGTAATCATGATTACTATCATGAAAGAGATGAGACTGAGCAAAAAATACATCACAAGAAAAAAAAGAGAGAAACAATTTCCTAATCTCTTTACTTTAAGGAACCTCAACAGGTGGCAGCATCTGACTGACCTGTCTAGGTTTGCAGGCTGAGCCCTGGTTAGTCCTTGGTAAGAAAGTAAGAAATTCCAAGCCCAGAGCATGATTTTTAAATTTTTTTACACGTGTGTTTATGGAGTCACCAGTCGTTCAGCCAGCTCAACTTGAGGATATCTTTATTTTCTCTCTCTCTTTTTATGGAAGGATTATTTATTCTTAAAGTTTGACTAAGCAGCTGGCACAATTAGTATGTAAAAGAAGCTCAGATTGTGACTCCATGGATGTGCACAGACAGTGTCCTTGAGGGCAATGTGGAAGGGGTTCCTTTTTCCTAGGCAGGAGTTTCCTTGATTTTCTAGTCGGCAGGACTGCCTATAGGCCTGGTGGTATGAAGGACTCCTTCTGGGCAGGAATAATGGGGATACTTGTCGGGTATCAGGAGAAAATTGTGGGGCACTGATTAACAATCCACCATGACTGGGAGAACAAAATGCTGAGGTTCTTTCAGGTAAAGAGCATAGGAAATGGTTTATCATTACAGGTAGTCCTCGAGTTACGACCATGACTGAGCCCAAAATTTACTTTCCTAAGTAAAACATTTGTTGGGTGAGTTTTATGACCTTTTTACAACCCCATTTTATGACCTTTCTTGCCACAGTTGTTAAGTGAATCTCTGCAGTTGTAAACTTAGTAACACGGTTGTTAAGTGAAACCGGCTTCCCCATTGACTTTGCTTGTCATAGTCACAAAAGGTGGTCACCTGACCCTGGGACACTGCAACTGTCATAAATATGACTCAGTTGCCAAGCATCTGAATTTTGATCAGGTGACCCTGGGGATTCTGCAACAGTCGTAAGTGTGAAAAACAATCATAAGTCACTTTTTTCAGTGCCGTTGTAACTTTGAACACTCACTAAATGAACTGTTGTAAGTCGAGGACTGCCTGTATTATTATTTTGCTGTTTTGCATGGAACATGCATTGCCTCTTTTTTCCTAACATATTTATATCCTGTCCAGATTCTCTTTTGATTTTTGGTTACAATGGATTAATGTGGCTCTACTCCTACAAAGTCCTGAATATTAACTCTGGAAGCTGGTTGTTGAATACCAGGGTTACAATTAATCCAGAAAGGTAATAAGATATAAAAGTAGAAAAATTGCATTATTTAAAAGCCTTTTGCCTTTGCTCTTGGAATCTGACATTCTCATGCTAGTTCATTATAATTTTGTTATGTCTTCAAGATCAGCTGAATTAACGAATTGCAACAATTATTCTTTTATACTTCAAATACAATCCTAAAAAGTGCTACCAAGAATGGCCTTAAATTTGAATTGTTCAAGAAGATGGCATGCAAATGTTAGAATTAATTAACTAGCAAAATTCAAGCTGATCTGTTCCTCTTTTTTTTACTCTAGCTTTCTTTTTGTAGTTGTATACGTAAAAGAAAATCATACATACAGTACACATATCTATCCCTCCATAACCATCCTGCTATTTATTTTTCAGGTAAGCAACATTATGCAAAGTCTAGAAGAGAAGAAAAAAATATATGGAAACCTTTAGAAATTCAAGGCAAGAAACACGGTTAAAAAAGAAGAAAAGGGTCTGTAGCTAAACCAGGTTTAGCTGTACCTTCCAAGTTACATTTGGGCTTTACAAACCATCCTATTCTGTACCAGCCTGCTACCGGCCCTGCAGAAAAGGCAGGGACAACCCCTTTACAAACGGCAAGAGGCTGGAATTACGCCTGCCAAATTTATAGCTACAAAAACAAACAAGACACGAACCAAGAAACAGGAACTTTAAGAAACACGAACTATCCAAGCGGTTGCCTTCAGCAAACCAGCCCTCCCCACACATTCCCCTTATATAGAGTTCAGGGCGTGGCTTCTCTCTGCCTCCTTCTGAGAAGCCCCATTGCCTTCCTCTGTTTACTCCTAATTGACTGCCTCCTGCGTCGGGCATCCTTGAACAGGGCCAGCTGTGGGTCATCTTCATCCACGCTGTCAGGCTCACACAGCTGGGTCTCCGTGGTGACCAAGTGGGAGGGGCCTGGCTGAGGGCTATCATCAGCAAGATCCTCAACCCCCTCAGCAAGGTCTTCAACACCCCCCTCCTCCTCCTCTGAGTCATCAGACCCAACTGCCGAACCCACAGGCTGACCCTGAATCACAACACATCCTTTCTTCCTCCACATTTATATATCACTTCACACACATTGTATTTTGTTCTTTAAATTCTGTCACCTCCCTTTTGGGAATATTATTGTCTCCACCCAACACAGAGTTTCTCATCCCTCTGTATCTTCTCAACCCATTCATTCTTCCTTCGTATATTTTGTTTTGAGATTTTATTATTCTCTCTGTATGACCAAAGCATTTCTGAGTACTTCTTTTCTACCAAACACTTTTGCATTCAGTACGCATTCGTTCCAGAACCATTCAGGCTTGACCTCCTCCTCTCTTCTGGTTTTATCACATACTTCTTAAGTCCTCCATTCCCACACGATTTAGTTTTTGTTAATCCTGCCGCATTCCGCATTTATTTCCATATAACATAATGGGCACAAGCACGCTTCTGCAGGAGTTTTCACTTATTTCAATAACATATAAACAATGTCAAGACTTTTTTCTTTTCTAGTTTTGATAAATGTCCTACCAAATTATACAAATGCATTTATTATGCTACACTTTCGCCATGAATACATAATTTGCAATTGTTCACTCTGTTCTCTACAGAGTTACTTGATCTTGGGTGCACTACATTATAGATTCATACGCTTTGTTGCATTAGAACCATGGAAGATTTTCAGAGGTCATCATGTCTAACTCTCTGCTCAGGAAAGATCCACCACAGATGATACTGTATCCAGACACTTTGGAAGAGCTCTAGTGATGGGAACCTTACTTTATGTGGAAGAGCTGGTGGACAGCTCTTATAGATAGGGAGTTCTTCCTGATGTGTAGCCTGAAATACCTTCCCTTAAAAATTAACCTATTGTTTCTGGTCCTTCCCTTTGGAGGAACAAAGAATAACCCATTCTTTCTATGTGACAATACATTAAATATTTGAAGACTGTGACTTTTAATATTAACTGTTCCTCGCTCATTTTTTGTAATTATCCTTTTCTCTCTCTATATGTTATGCAATATCTGTCAATTTTTTTTTGGCATGCACATTCTCTTAGTGCTTTTCCTCATCCTCAGCCCTTTCACCTTATCATTCCTCCTTTTCATTTCTGTACTTTATAGCATAATTCTTTTTCTTCTGTGAAAATGAAAGCTGTTTTAACATCCTTTTTCCTTGTCTGCTTTCTATTCATTCAGTTGAGATTTCTAATATTTTTTTCATACAGGACTCATACTTACTCTCATTGTGGTCATTATATTTACATTTTAATTTCTTTCACTTCTTTGATTTTCTTTCTTATGAATGGTTCTGAAGATCTACTTGTAACACTACCTTATAATCGTCTGTTCAGGTCTCCAAATATTCCAGTCAATTTTTCCTGAATATTCTTTTTTCTGTTCTTACCCATCCATTCGTAACAACTAACAGAATATTTCCTCCTGTCCCCCCAGATTACATTCATTCAACCACTTGGGCAATTTTTATCAAAACCCATATCTGGTTCTCCAATATTATGTGCCCTCAAGTCCTTTTTCACTCTATATTGTAATGATGGACTTCAATTCATCACAACTGAAAAATATGAAACTGAAGACAAATGATGTAAGGCTTGAGCACCTTGAACTGTTTCCCCCAAAAGTTCAACCAGACCTCCAGTGGCGTAGTGTGGGGGGTACAGGGGGGGCCGGCCGCACCAGGCGCAACATCTGGGGGGGCGCGCTCGCACTCGCAGCTCTCTGCCCCTGCCTGGCTCACTCACTCTCTCTCACTGCAGTGCTGGCTGTGCGAATCCGATCCGAGCCGCCGGGTCGCCGCCCACTCTGGAGGGGTGTGTGTGCCAGGCGTGCGGTGCCTTGCCCCGGGTGCTGACAACCCACGCTACGCCACTGCAGACCTCCAAATGTTCAGCCTGAAATGCAACTATGAACAACAAATCATTTCTCTGGAAAACTGAGGTGGTCCTGTCTCAGTGCTTCTTTTGTAAAAAAAAAAAAAAGGTGCTGGAACTCATACACATCATACAACCCACCTTGCCAGCCCTTCAAGGTTCCATCCAAAAAATGTGCCAGAATGTGATAAGGATTTAAATTCCAAGGTATATCCTTCCCTTCCCCTTCCCTTTCCTTTCTTCTGTCCTGTCCTTCCACTTCCTTTACTTGCTTGTTCATTTATTTATTCCTGTATTTATAAAAGTAATTCACGCAATTCCATCTCTCCAAAGATGACTGGTTATAATTTAAATGACAGTTCTAAGAGTGCGCAAGTTTTCCTACTAGTTCTGGATTTTTCTGTAAGAACAAGAATGTTGTGTAAAAGGTAAAGGTAAAGGTTCCCCCGCACGTGTGTGCTAGTTGTTTCCGACTCTAGGGGCCAGTGCTCATCTCCGTTTCAAAGCCGAAGAGCCAGCACTTGTCCGAGGACGTCTCCGTGGTCATGTGGCCAACATGACTAGACGCCAAAGGTGCACGGAACACTGTTACCTTCCCACTGTAGTGGTCCCCATTTTTCTACTTGCATTTTTACGTGCTTTCGAACTGCTAGGTTGGCAGAAGCTGGGACGAGTAACAGGTGCTCACTCTGCTACGCGGCACTCGGGATTCGACCCGCCAAACTGCCGACCTTCTGATCGACAAGCTCAGCGTCCTAACCCACTGAGCCACCGCGTCCCTAATGTTGTGTAAGAAGGTGCTAAAAAGTGAGGTGTGTGCACACTTTTTGCTAACTCACGATTAATGTTTCTGTGCAACACTCTTCCAAACAGCTGCTGATCTGAGGAGCCACTGGGGCTCAAACAATTGGCTTCTATCAGCCTGAGGGAATATCCTCCCTCACTCCCTTTGAACAGTAGATTCCCACATTTTAAACCAGCAGCTTTTAAAATTGTAAGATATACAATTCATTGTAACAACATAATGTGTATTGCAAAATAAAATGAAATAAAAACAGCATACTGCATACTTCTAGGTATTTTGATCACATTGCACAGTGGATTATCAGCTGTATTGACCCCAATTTATTGCTGGGCTTGGTGTAAAGCTGTTACTTTAAGATTTAAAATAACTTGGGACCAGGTTATTCTTATTTCTGTCTCTGAATATATTTGAACCCTCTTTAGAAACTCTGCTCCAGTGCTCCCTTCAATAAAGTGGGACAAATAATGACTGGAATGGGATCTTTTTGACTATGGTGTTCTGCTTTTACAACAATCTTTTCAGAAATTCTTCCTTGCAACCACATTTATATATGTCCAAGTTTTAATGCCTTTCCAGTAAGATCAGATAGGGTTGGTATGTTCTGGATCCTGTTGATTAAAAAGTGTAAACTTGTGGAACCCAGAATGTGAATCTTCTCTTTGAAGTGTCTTCCTCCCTGATACTCCTCCCTGAGATTCCTGTGTCTCCCATCCTAATGACATTCAGAAAATCATTAAACACTTGGTTGTTTTCTTATGCCTTGAGATAGGGTGGCTGGCCCCTGGTCTGGGTTTTATTTGAATCAGTAGAGTGTAGTCTTATGGTTGGTTGTGATTTCCCCGCCCATATAACTTGTTTTTCCTCTTTTAATTGCCCAGAGTCATTAAAGAGATAGGCACTCACACTATTCTTTTCAAAACCAGATAAAGACCTATTTATTCAACCAGAACTCTAAAATTACGGATGCCTTTTATTTTAAACCTCTTTGCTCTGAAATTATACTTCTTTCTGAACAGTAATAATTTTATTGATTTCAATTGTACTTTAATGCTGTTAGTGCTCAAAGAAATTGTATTTTAGAGAAACCTAACAAGAAACTAAGAGAAAGGAAATCTCTTTTGTGATGTATACCTTCTGAAAAGGAAGGGCCAGATAAGGAGTCTTATAGCTTGTTCATTGGTTCAAGTCACTTAATGGAGTATGCATCATTATTCATACTCTCCAATCAGCTAATTTGTTTTTTTTTAAAAAGCCAGACCTTATGGCTCTTTCCTGGTTTACTCATTTCATATCTGCAGGACCATAACAATCAGAAAAGAAATAGTGAGGGGCATAACAAGGAACATATATCTTTGAAACAGCAGGTTTAGGCTCCTCTTATTTAGGGGGTGAGCATTTCAGCTCTTAAAGGTATCTGCTTACAAGTAAATATTCAAATTCATCTAGGGGTAAATGTGCAGTGAACTCCCTTGTTTGAAAATAGCACAGGATTCAGAGCATCATGAGAAATGTCACGGTATAAGGTCTGGCAAGGCAGTGGCTAGTGCTGGCATCATCTCTGACATGGGAAGAACTTGAGCCCTGCTGAAACTGCAGCTGGCATTCCATTTCTTCATTTTGTAGAGTGGTTCCATATAGTTGAAATGTAATTCATATACTCTCTGATGCCTACTCCTCCCCATTATGCCTCTTTCCCCACATACTCTGCTCCATTGGCCATGGATTGTGTAAATTAAATATCAGAGCCTGCAACCCTAGACAGAAATTAGTAAGAGGTAAGCCCCACTGAGCTTAGAAGAATTTGTTTCTGAGTAAGCATTTCTACCACTGTGTGCACATCTGCATGAATGTTTATAATGCTGAATGATATTTGCTTTCTTCTCTTATGCTTGCTTTGGATTTTGGAATGCCAGCTTTTTAGGGTTTAGTATTCCTAAAAATCTGAATTTGTAAAAATTAATGAATCTAGAAGCTGTTATTGCTGGGCAATATTATTGTAATGATGCCTATTGAGTCACAAAGTGTTGGAAGTGAATGAACAAAAAAAATGACAGTAAAATGGATCTAAGGTATATTCAACAAGTTATGTCATTGCAATCAGGGTAAAAAATGCCCATTTTTCTCTAATAAAGAATTTATTTAAGATAAAGCAGCATGTCTATTATCCCAGAGAGCAGTTTAGCATGCCAAACCTGGAAGCGTTATAACATCAACTTGTCTCTCCATAAAAACAGATTTGTTCCTTAGCCACAATGAAGTTATCTGAAAAAGCACTATTCCCTTTTGCATAACTAATGGACCATGGCAAGAAATACAAGGTAGGTTTCTTTAAGAAACTGTGGAGATGGTGATGGCTTTGGAAGAAAGATTAACGAGATAGTGATGTTATTCATTTCCTTGAGCAGGAAGGAGAAAGATGATGAAAAAACCTCCCATCAACCACTGCTGCAACCTGAGGACTGTTAAATTCTGCACTAGTTTTTGTCAGAGCCTTTCACTTAATGGTTGGTGCACATAGCAGAGCATTACAAGGAGAGAATTTGGAAGTTGATTAAAACAATCCCTATGGGAATCTCTAGAGATACAAGTTATTTGTGATGATAGGCACAGATACAGCAGAAGGACTAAACCTAAGAAAGCACTCTTCGATGAAACATTGTTGAATGCAATCACTCAGCTACAGCTCCGTGGTGTTTTACTACCTAACTACCTCAGATGTCTGGCTGCAAGACACAATTGAATTATCAAACAGTGCCAGCCTAGCAGAAGCTACAATCTTACTCTATATCACTATTAACACAGCTAGTGCTTACAGGCCCTGGAGGCAACAGAAAGGAGGAGAAAGAAACAGAACCCAAAGTGGGTTTCCCTTCTGCACATGTTTAATGGAACTGAACCAGTGTCGAAAGAAGCGAGTCACTCGAGACAAGCGGGGGAATGATCCAGCAATTATCTCCTGCCAGCTTCCTACTCACATTAGGACTGTTGCAGAAAAGTTATTTTCTCTGTCCCAGGTACTGATGCTTAGGGGGAAGCTACAGTAAGGAAAACATAACCCCAGAAGAGCAGATGAATGGCTTGAAGACAGGTTGGTCAAAGCAAGCTGCCCGTAAGCAGAATTCAGATGTAATAGATGATGGATAATCCTGCTCAGGTTTTGCTCATGTAAATGTGTACTCATTGGGGGAAACATTTTCAAAAGGGCAGATTTGGATAATAAGCATACAGAGCCTCCCTTTAAGCAAGCCCTACCGGAATAAAAGGCTTTTGATATGAGAAACATGCTGTTACATAACTACCCAAAATGGCTTATGCAAGAGACATTTCCAGCACCACTTCACTTCCTGAGAATGAGAAATGTGGGAGATTCCCAGTGATAGACTTTATTGCCTTACACAAACAGCAGAATCCAATGGCAAAGAGGTGCAAATCTATGCTACGTATGCTTAAATTTAGTTTATGGGAAAGAATCGGGGTGGAGGTAAGTTCAAGCTACCAAAGGAATTGGAGTAAAATACATGTTTTTCCAGCAATGATTCCATTTAAAAAGTTTACATTCCCTGCATTTCGGTTTGGACTACAACTCAAAGCGTATTTCCTTCTCATGGATCGAGCTTTCTGAAATACTGCTTCATTGGTGCACGTTACGGAGATTTTTACTGTGAACTACATTCTAAACGAGGTCTGCCTGCCAAAGCGACTAACAGAGGAAAGGCTTTCAGTTTGAAAATAGGAAAGAATCCCTCAATTGTCCCTTTTTTTCCGGGTCGCATTTTTCCAAGGTTAGGTTGCTTCAACCAGAGGCTGCATTTTTTAAAATTGGAAAATTTATGAAACGTTTCTCCAAACAAAATTTTGTATGCACTATGTCCTAATTTGCCCAGATCTGATAAGTTTCCCAACATCTACATGTTCCCCAGTATAATGTATTTTGGTGTGTATATTTTTGGGTTGTGATATTTTTCACAACTGAAAAACTCAAGACTGATATTTCTGTTCCAACTTGGCAACAGTCAGGAAGTGTGAATTGAATAACTTTGGACTTCGATGGAATTTGAACAAATTCTGTTCCTTTCCCCTACTCTCTCTTTTCTGTGGGCTGAATATCCAGGATCAGTTCTGCTGCAGTGCTTGAGAAGTTACTGGCATTTGTACTTTGAACAGCTTCATTAGAAACACATCCAGTAAACAGGATTCCATTTATTTATTGCCAAATTCAGTTGCTGACTCAATTTTTTGTCCAGTAGAAAGGCTGATTGCCAAAATTCAGCCCATGGATGAGAAACTCAGCCCCTTTTACAGCCGTCTCCATTTCCCAATATTAATTTCTTCCAGTACCTTGCTCTGAGGTAACATGTCCTCTGCTTTCCTGCTATGATGCTGCTGTCAAGAGCAGTGGCCAATAGCCCCTGAATTAAACTCATTAATGAACAGGACTATGAAATCCTTAACATGGTATTACTGTCAGCATTCTCACTGATATCAGAAAGACAAACCCTGATAGACAAAACAGAGCAGCTGCATTCTCTTTTTCCATTAGTCCAGTCAAACAAACCCTCCCCTTAGAAAGGAGAACAAAAGCCCAACCTTCTGGAGCCACCAAGCAATCCAATAATTGCCAGCAAAACTATGGGAGCAAGCTATGAATGAAAAAAAAAACAAACGACATTTTGTAGGGGTGCCAAGCTTTTGCAAGAGCCACGGTGGTGCCTGTGTAGATCATGCCCCAAAGTGTCACTCTTCTCGCTTCAGCCTTCGGTTCTGTGACAACAATTAGACGACTGCATGTTATGTGGGACATGAACTTCCTGGATGTTTTTCTCTCTCCCCCCCCCCCAAACTGAAGGGCAGTTAGTGTATGTGTGTGCATGCATCCATTTCTGTGGAGAAATAGCAGAGGTAATGGAGAAAGCTATTTAACCTGCCTGCCTTTGTTTTGCTTTCCCCTTTGCACATTTGCCCAATTAACAGTCTGTCTCACTGGCATGCATTTTTTCACAAGCAAACACACAGAGCAACAAGGGGGTATTTTTAACTGAGAAACTGCACAAGGGATCTCCTGTAAAACATTTAAACAACCCTCAGATCTCCAGAGAAATGATTTGCTCTTCGTAGTTGCATTTGAGGCTGAACTTTTGGAGGTCTGGTTGAACTTTTGGGGAAAACAGTTCAAGGTGCTCAAGCCTTACATCATTTGTCTTCAGTTTCATGTTTTTCATTTGTGATGAATTAAAAGTCCATCGTTACACTACAGACTGGCCTTTGAAAATGAAGACACATGTGGTTTAAGATATCTTGAGAACACTTCATTGGGGGTTTGTGGCATTGGATCAGGCAAAGACATTCAGTTTGATAACTCATTTGCTACAAGTAGTCCTCAACTTATGAGCACAATTGAACCCCAAATTTCTGTTGCTAAGCAAGATAGTTAAGTCAGTTTTGCCCTATTTTATGACCTTTCTTGCCACAGTTGTTAAGTGAAACACTGCAGTAGTTAAGTTAATAAAACAACAGTTAAGTGAATCTAGCTTGCCCATGGACTTTGCTTGACAGTGCAACTATCATAAATATATGCCAGTTGCCAAGTATCCAAATTTTGATCACATAATCATGGGGATGCTGCAATTGTCATACGTGTAAAAAATGGTCACAAGTCACTTTTTTCAATGCTGTTGTAACTTTGAGTGGTCACTAAATGAATGGTTGTAAGTGGAGGCCTACCTGTAATGGTATATGAGAATGGCATTGAGAGACAGGAGGAAAAGCCGCAGCTTAGAAAACTGTCATGCAAAATGTATCTCAGCCCACAGAAAGGAGTGGGACGCAGCTGAAAAAGGACACTCCTTAGTTTTCTGGAAAGTAGAAGTAAAGGAGGGGAGAAATACTTTCAGACTTGTGAGATTCTGTTACTGTAACCTCACAATAAAAGTAATGTTAGTACCCATGGTTGATGCTCCTTTCTGGATTACCTTGAAGGGCTGACATTTGCATAGCATCCCAGCCCTGGCTTAAAGATGGCCCATCTACCATTTGTCAAGGACACATCCTCACAAAGGGCTTCCATATTGTTGCCAGCCTGTTGCTGAAGCAGGCTGAAGTTGGATCAGAAAGATCCAGCAGGAAAGTGATGGAAGAAGATCTCCTACGCAGACATTCTGTACTGCATATAGGATGAGTCTTCAGAGGACTGGTGATCTGCTGGGATCTACCTGGCTCATTTTCAGGACCTTTCCCTACTTTCTAAAACAGACGAAGGATTGTGTGCCTTTGTCCCCAGTTTTACTGTGGCTGCCAGAGAGAACAGGCATCTTTTTAATACAGTTATATCCTTTTCTTTTGTTTTCAGTTTAAAGGCAATTATTCACCTTTTGGGAAATCAGATGTAGGGTTTTCCATGGATATTCCCATTTGTAAGCAGGCAGTTGGGCCTCACCAGTAATTTTTACTTAGCCTACAATTTGAGTGTTTAGTCCATACATTTTATCATAAGATGCTTAAGATGTCCTCTCTTCCCTTCTCTCCCAGTCACATCAAAAAGTGTACACAGTAAAGGTACTTATAGCAAAGCACTCACCAGATAGTATTGTACAGAGTGATCAGTTAAATAGCAAGCTGTCAGCCAACTATCAGCTGGTAAGAATTGAGAGGCAGGTGTGGAAAGCCTGTGGTACTTTAGTGGTGTCTTCCCTCCTCACCACCTGGCACAGATGGGAAAATAAGAGCAGCTGCAGGAAAACTGAGCAAGGTGGGGAGAGATGGCTGAGTTCTGGTGAGCAGAACTCAAGGAGAATAAAGAGAGCTCTTTTGCTACTCTTTCTTTGCAGCGACTCAAAAGAGATGCTCAGGCCAAATCATCCTCGTCATTTTGCTCCCTTTTAGGCCTCTCCAGGCCTGGTTTGCTGACCTTCATGGCAGCAGCTCTACCAGCCTTCTTGCTGAGGAATGGTGAAATATATGCTAGAGGTTCATTGGATTTCAAACTGTCTTGTGAATAGGAAGAAAAATATGTCAGCCAGGATGTGTGGATAAGTTCCTAGTTGGAGCCAAATATGCTAAAAAAAAAGTTGGTTTCACCACTTTTGATGGTTAATGATATCATTTAAAAAATAATTTTCATGAAATTTCAATCAAATCATAATAGATCTGATATCAACTTCTTTTTATGGGCTTTTGCCCTGCTCCTCTAATGTTCAATTAGATGCAATTCTTCAGGCTTCTTTAGTATTATATCACTTTATTTGTATCTCCAACTTGCTCGTGGCTGCTCTTCCCAAAGCAATGAGGGTAGTTGTAAGTTGAAGTATCTGTCTGATGATCTATCAAGCACAGATGCTGCATTAGGGTTAGTGTGGACCGTTTCTGCAACCTTTTTCCATCTGCATCTCAGCTCAATATTCAGGGAGATCTGCCCACCTTAAGCTTTTTTTGTCATAGAAATACTGTCAGGAGCCTGGCTCTCTCACTCTTTTTTTTATTATGGTAATTATTCTTGTTCTCCCTCTTCTGTTGCAAGTTGGGTGGGAAATTATAGGCCTTTTATTCCCTTGCATAGCAAATATTTCCTTTCATCTCTCTTGCTAATTACTTCCTTCCCCTTCATACTATTGTCTAAGCAGCATTAATAATCCAATCCTGAAGGTTCAAGGATTGTAAAACAAAACAGGTAGAGCCATTGCTGGAAATAAACCTCATACACTCCAGAAGAACAGGTTATCTTTTAAACTCAAAGGATTACCTTTCAGAATAAAGCAATAGGACCATGAGTCCTTAGGCTACTTCTGTTATAGCCCAGAGATTTACAAAGAGAATTGCCTATTTGTAAGAATTCTTCAAACTTTTGCCTCATATGCTCTAAGCCAGACATGTCAAATACAAGGCCCGGGGGCCAGATCCGGCCCGCGAAGTGGTTTCATGTGGCCCACGAAGCCATCCTGGAAACAGTGAGGGAACGGCCCCCACTGCCTTGGCCCTGGCCCAGAGACCCTCCTTCTGCCAGAGACCCCCAGATCTGTCCCACTCCTGCCCAGGCCCCCATAGGCACCCTTGATGCGAACCATGTAGAGCTGGCCACGCCCACCCACTAGGCTATACACACTCTAGCCACGCCCACCCAGTAGGCCACGCCCACCCTGGCCATACCCACCCGGCCCACTAAGGGCAACCGCGATGCTGATGCGGCCCTCAATGAAATTGAGTTTGACACCCCTGCTCTAAGCAATCCAGATCCAAATGATTTTCTAATTGAGATTGCTGGTAGGTTAATGAACATCAGTTAGGGAAAAAGGCACAGCTATCTAGAAAGTAATAAAACCACCATGGAGAGTCCCAGGGACACAGAACTATGGAAGCTTGAGAGTTGAATAATTACAGATGGTATCCTAAAAGCACTTGACAGGAATCAATGAATTTAAAGAATGGGCTACAAAGAGAGATTTTTTGGGGGAGGTGCCTTTGAATCAGTGTTGACTCCTGGTGACTGCCTGGACAAGTCCCTGCAGTTTTCTTGGCAAGATTTTGAAAATGCTTTTTGCCACTGCCTCCCACCGCTCTACCAGCTGGGTCAGCTTTTCAAAAGCAGGCCATTACTATTTCCCTTTTCTTCCATGGTTGGGTATGGTTCTTTCCCATCTTTAATCTGAATCAGTAAACTAAACTGAAGGAAAAAGCTGGGATCATTGAATTTGCACCAAGGAAGTAAAAGGGGAACCAGTGATTTATTTCTGAAGGCCACCAGCCTTGGCAGAGTTACAGAGGGAAGGTAAGCTTCTTTTGTGTTCCTTTGTGTGTCTGGGGCTTTGGCTGAGCACCAAAGAATTGAAGCCTTTGAACTGTGGTGCTGGAGAAGACTCCTGCGAGTCCCTTGGACTGCAAGGCGATCAAACCGGTCAGTCCTAGAGGAGATCAATCCTGACTGCTCTTTAGAAGGCCAGATCCTGAAGCTAAAATTCAAATACTTTGGCCACCTAATGAGAAGGAAGGACTCACTGGAGAAGAGCCTAATGCTGGGAAAGATTGAGGGCAAGAGAAGAAGGGGACGACAGAGAATGAGGTGGCTGGATGGAGTCACTGAAGCAGTAGGCGTGAGCTTAAATGGACTCCAGAAGATGGTAGAGGACAGGAAGGCCTGGAGGAACGTTGTCCATAGGGTCACGATGGGTCGGACACGACTTTGCAACTAACAACAACAAAATTCTTTTTAGTGTATCTCCATCTGTGTGTCTGTGTCTGCAGGCACACTTCCATTTATCCATTAAAGCAGGAAGCAAACAACACGGAAAAGAAGGAAGAAAAAAATTGTGTTTGGAAGATGCAAATTCTAATGGGTGTAATGTTGAGGGAGACAAGTATAAAAGTGAAGTGCCTGAGGAGATGTTACCCACCGACAGAACCAGCAGACTACTGAAAGATCAGAGCATGCTAGTAGGAATCACTTTAAAAAATAAATAAATCTGATTCTTCCTTTCTACTTCCAATAGATCCACGGTCACTTGGTCAAACAGCAAGTTTCCTTTGGTTTTTTGATCCAGGCAAAACATTTGATCATTTCAGCCTGAGCTGTGAACTTAGTCTTTAGCTTCTAGTATTCCCCCCTTTCTCTTCCCCTGGAAGCTCCAGGGGAGCTCTACTCTCACCACCACGAATGATACCTCTTGGCCACAATCAGCCAGTGAAGATCTTATGAAAGTACACATCTGGATGCCATCGTACCCTGGGAGGATGGCAGAGCCATTGGCCAAGCCATCTTCTCATCATCCTCTGGGCTCTCCCTAGAGCACAGGTGTCAAACTCGCCATGTCACATGATGTGTTGCAACATATTGTGACTCTTTCTGCATTGCTGGCAATGGGGTGGGCGCAGCTTCGGTATGATGAAACTGGCCCACGGGCTGGCAGTTTGACACCCCTGCCCTAGAGGGATTGCTAAATGAAAAACCACCTGAAAAAGGACCTTGTTCTTTCCAGAGAAGTAAATGCTCATTCCACATATTTCTTTTCCTTTCAATCTTGTCACTTTGTGTATGTGGGTAGGGAAAAAGGTTTATTTCTTAAAGAGGAATGATTGTATTAAAAAAAAAACACCAAAGGGAAGAAGGATTTTAAGCATCCTCCCCCACATACTTGGGTGCTCTAACACCATGGAAATAAAAACCAAGAAGCCAAATTAGCTGCATTAATGGAGTGTGTGTGGGGGGGAAATTTCTGCTAAAGCAAAGGGACAGCCCAAGTTAGTCTGGCTTAGGGTTCTCAGATGAAAACAGCCCTACATATAAAAGCAATGCAGGTTTGCCTTCCTTTTTTCTATATAGTCTTTTTTATTATTATTGTATACTCTTTTTTAAAATTAAAGATCTTTGTGATCTTTACTGTAAAATTGGTTGCAACTCACTTAACAACCACTTTAGTGCCAGTTGAGGTTGTAAGTTGAAGACTACCTGTAACTACCTCCCCGTAAAGGGGGGCTTATATTGTTTTAGATTTTAAATTAGCTACTGACCATAGGATGCACTCCATCACTAAATTTGTCTTTATTGGACTCTTCAGTGGAGAAATGTGTTGTGAAAATATTACAGTTTGCAGAAATGGTGAAACTGCCCTGACAAACACATACTTTTCAGAAAGCCTGGAACCCTATATGAACTTTCTGCTGAATGAAGAAAAAAAATATATGAAAGGATGATTTACAGATGTGAAGATTAAGAAAGAAGCAGAATAAATGAGAGGATGAGAGACCTCTAAAATATTTAAGAAGTATGAGGGATAATAAGATTGCAATTATCTCTTTAAAAGGTCAGAAGTCAGTTATACAGTATATTTCTTTAGTTTCCTTTTTCTTTTCTTGTACATTTTTTGGTTTTTTTTCTTTTGATTTGGCTTTTATTATATGAAAATTTTTAATGAATATAAATAAAGTCTGGGTCTCTTTGGGTGTAGTTATCGTCCATTCAACCCTTTAGCAGGATTTGAACTTAAAAGCCTTGCACTTGATGCTTATGCAGTGTATTTAGCTTTACAAGTCTGGGTCTACTTGTCAGTAGCTTACATAAAGGGAAACTTTATGGAAGCTACATAGTTTATTTATTGATTTATTTAATTAGTTTTCTATACCGCCCTATTCCCGAAGGACTCAGGGCGGTTTACAGGGCAGCATATAAAAGACAATTTAAAAAGATAATATAAAATTAAAATGAATTAAATTAAATAAAGCCCAACAGTTAAAACAATATTAAAAAAGCTAAAACCCCTTCAGTCCAGGCCTGATAGATCGAAAAGCCAGGTTTTCAGGTCCCGGCGAAATGAACGCAGATCGGGGGCGGTCCGGAGTTCCACAGGTAAATCATTCCAAAGGGCAGGCGCGCCCACAGAGAATGTCCTCCCTCTGGGGATCACCTGCCGGCACTCCCTAACCGGCGGCACCCTAAGGAGGCCCTCTCTATGGGAGCACACAGGACGATGGGAAGTTGATGCTGGCAGCAGGTGCTCCCTAAGGTACTCCGGACCCATGCCATGTAGGGCTTTATAGGTCATCACCAGCACCTTGAATCTCACCCGGAGGGCAACTGGAAGGCAATGCAGCTTGCGGAGAAGAGGTGTTACACGGGAGTATCGGGAGACTCCCATCACAACTCGCGCGGCTGCATTCTGTACCAGCTGAAGCCTCCGAGTGGTCCTCAAGGGCAGCCCCATGTAGAGAGCGTTGCAGTAGTCTAACCGGGAGGTCACGAGCGCATGAGTTTTTCCTTTCCTTTCCTTTCCTTTCCTTTCCTTTCCTTTCCTTTCCTTTCCTTTCCTTTCCTTTCCTTTCCTTTCCTTTCCCCTTTCCTTCCTCATAATATTTTTTATTGATCTCGATCTTATGACAGAGGCCTCAAAACCACCTCCCTTATGGGGAGGCTTATAACATCTAATTCTATATATGTACAACAAAGTTCAGACTAATTTAAATGGGGGAATTCTTCACATAACAAATAAAATTGGGTTTATGGAGGACTTCTATTAACAGATTTTGTTCCTGTACTTTTCCTCCTCTGGCTCTTGCTGCCTGGAGCGTTCTTCTTTTTGGGTTGGATTCTGAACCTCAGCCGGGAAGAGAGGACAAATCCATTATTTGCAAAATGGCGAAAGGATGCAGAAAGTGTGGAAGAAAAAAAAAATCACACTCTCTCTGATATGTTCCTCTTTCTATGAAACAAAAATAGCCAACCTTTTGATGCTAGGAGACAAGTGGAATTTGAAGTTGTAAAGTGCTCTTATGAAATGCTTGCCTATTGATAAAAATAACTGCCATCGTGAACATGACCATTCACAAATTTAGAAAGTAAATATAGTAGATGAATGTATAACTAAATATGCAGCATCTTTCTCACCATCATAGCTCTAGGATGTATCTTAGCTTCGTTTTGTATTTTTTTTTCTCCTAAGTAGATACTTTTCCAGTGAAGGGTTTTGGTTGCAGCCACCAATCTTTTTATTTTCTAAGGAAATCATTAGAACCCCTATGTCATTCCCAGAAATGTAGATGATACTAACAACTTGTAGCAAATCAGCTCTTCCTTATTTTTAATGGAAAGATCTTAAGCAAAACTAGAAAGTTGGCTGAAGCAAGGAACTCAGCAACTACTAAAGGATATATAAGCAGGCACAGTGATGGCTACAAATGCCAGGTTGATTTATCTCTACTATCTTTGCATGACTTCGATATCTACTCTAACCCAAGAATCTAGGTGGGACATGGTGGTACATTCATCTAAAGGAGCTGTTACAGGGACTTTTGTGTGAAAGTGATTGAAGGAAAAACAGAGGGTGGAACAAAGTGTTATGAAGTGGGCATCATAATAATATACAAACAAACAAGGGAACAATGTGGTATATTTGCTGTTCTTGTTATATACAAATCTCCTCAACGCATGGGAGGGCTCCAGGCTGCTGAAAAAGTAAACTTTTGGTTCCTACCTATTTGTCTCTATGGACTTGCTGGCCGTTGCTCAGCTTCCTGATGATTTAAAGGAGGATATATGTTTGTGGAAGGGAGGAGGTTGAGAATACAGTTGTTATTCACAGTACTTTCATTGTTCTTCTTCCCAGATGGTCTTTCTTGCTGATTTTCTGAAATGTAAATACTTGGATCTAGAAATTCTTGCTGCTGAAAACTCAGTCTGCTATTGTGTTTTTTGCAGCCAGGGGCTAGGTGCAGGACCCAGATTGTTGGGGGCAATAAGCTGACTTTGTAATAATGCCGCTTGGGGCCCCCCGAAAGCCCTAATAAGCAGGCATATACATAGAATGAAGGCTATTGCTAAGCACATTGGTTTGTGCTTGGATTGTAAGCCGCCCTGAGTCTTCGGAGAAGGGCAGGATATAAATGGGATTAAAATAAAAAAAAATAAAAAAATAAAAATAGAGAATTCCATGCAATCACCCAAAAAATCCAAAAGTGTGACAGAAGGGTTTTAAATTTCTAGCTTTCATATATGCAAAAAATAAAATCAAATGAAAGACTAGAAAACATACAAGGGATGCTTATTAAAATGTCAGGTGTACTTTCATAAGATCTCACTGGCCAGTCCCGTTTTCCTCATGACAAGGAATAGAAACCAAATAAATGATGCAAAGTCATGAAGTACATTATAAATTCAGTTTGATTGATTACATATTTCAGGTTTCTTGGCTTGAAACAGTGGTTTCTTTTGCAGGACACACATAAATTTGCTTATGGTTGCTAGCATTTTATCTATAGCTTCTGCCTGTCTACAGCCAGCCATGGTGGGGAATATTGGGTGTTGAAGTCCAAGCATCTCAAAGTTGCCAAGGTTGAGACACTCTACTCTAAAATAAGTAGTGTTACCAGCAGAAGAACAGCATGATCTTCTGCTTTTTGTTGTGCATAATAATGTCTTCAGGATACCAATAGGAACACCTTGATGTGGCTTAATTCGGTGGAGAGAGAGATATGTAAGGGCAGTTGTTTATCAGAAGAGTTGGAATGATAGTGTCCTGCCAGGATTGATAAAGGCTCAGTGAGCCTGATTTTAACTTGCATAGAACTGCTAGAAGGAAAGCAGAGGCGAATTGATTCTGTGTGAAAAGAGAGAGGCAGTGGGGAGGGGGGGATTCCATTGGGCAGATGCAACATATAGTTGAAAGTTTATGGAGATTCTCAGTCATCCAGTTCATGACTGTCCCAAAGCTGCCTTTTCAGAAGGTAACTGGACTTTGTTTTTCCTTGAAGAGGTTTCGCTTCTCATCCAAGAAGCTTTGGGACAAACACTACCTGGATGACTGAGAATCTCCATAAATTTTGGGATATGGTTGAAAGTCATCAGGTCTGGCCGAAATGTTGGGACAAGGAGGAATCCTTCACAGTACAGTATTGGAACCCATTAGCCTCCAATTGCTCAGCCAGCCCTGTGAATTTCTCAATAATCGGTGCTTGGCTCCTGGAACCTGATAGTGATTAATGGGAAAGAGACAGAGGGGGGTTGCATCAAAAATGATTAAAAGGCCTGATAAATAGTGTCACAGTGCCCCTTGCTAATGGCTGCAGTTTGATGAAGAGCTGTGTTCCCCTGTGCCTCGAGGTGAAAAACTGATCTGAGTGACAAACAGGAAAGCAAACTCAATCTGGAAGAGTGAAAGGATCATTGGATTTTGCTGCTGAGCTAAACACTTGAGTGACCCTCTGCATATTGAATACCGCACAGCAGCCTTTTAAGAGACATGCAGAGCTCTCAGGGCTCCACATCTCACAGCATATCAGCCTCTGCCAACCTGGTATCTGCCAGACAGCTTGAACTTTTGCCTTCCATCTTCCCCAGCTAACTGGTGGGATTCTGGGTCACAAAATGCAACATATCTGAGGGCTCTGGGTTTGAAAAAGAGGACATAAATGGGAGTCCTCCTAGATTCACGGCTCACCCTGGAAGACCACATAGGAGCTGTGACTAGGGGGGATTTCGCCCAGGTTCGCCTGGTGCGCCAGTTGCGGCCCTATCTAAGCCGGGATGATCTATGCACGGTCACTCACGTGCTCGTGACCTCTCGACTAGACTACTGCAATGCTCTCTACATGGGGCTGCCCTTGAGGACCACCCGGAAGCTCCAACTGGCACAGAATGCAGCCGCGAGAGTTGTGTTGGGAGTTTCCCGATACTCCCATGTCACACCTCTGCTCCGTGAGCTGCATTGGTTGCCAGTTGTCTTCTGGGTGAGATTCAAGGTACTAGTAATGGTGTTTAAAGCCCTACATGGCAGGGGTCCGGAGTACCTTAGGGAACACCTGCTGCCGGCGTCAACTTCCCTCCGCCCTGTGCGTTCCCACAGAGAGGGACTCCTCAGGGTGCCACCGGTCAGAGAATGTAGATTGGTGGCCCCCAGGGGGAGATCTTTCTCTGTGGGTGCCCCGGAGCTATGGAACCAGTTACCGGTTGAGCTCCGGACGGCGCCCGATCTTCGCTCCTTTCGCCGCGATCTGAAAACATACCTGTTCGAACAAGCCGGCCTGGCCTGAGGGGGGATTGGTGGGGTTTTTATTATTATTTTATTGGGGTTTTTTATTAATGTACCAACTGTTTTTATGGGCATGTATTTAATTACCTTTTAATTTTTGTAACTCTGTGTTTTATTCTTGCCCTGTACACCGCCCTGAGTCCTTCGGGAGAAGGGCGGTATAGAAATATTAATAAATTAAATTAAATTAAATAAATGGTTAGCATTACTCTGGCACTGGTAAGACTGAAAAATTTCTTCTCCCCCCCCCCCAAATCCAAGGCACTTTTCTTTAACCTTGTGCCCTGCAAATGTGGGTGCTCTCAAGTGTTAATAACTATAGGTAGTCCACGACTTAGGGCTATAATTGGGATTGGGATTTCCATCGTAAGTCAGTATTGTCATAAAGCAAGTCATCACATGATCAGACTTGATTTTATGACCATTTTTACTATGGTTGTTAAGTGAATCCAGCTCCCCCCCCAATTGATGTTGCTTTTTGGATTGTCACAAATTTCAATCATGTAACTGCAGGATGCTGCAGCTAGTTGTAAAAATAAGCCAGGTGCCAAGTGCCCAAAATGTGATCGATTGGCTGCAGGGATGGTGTGATGGTCATAAGTGTGAGGACAGGTCGTAAATCACTTTCCAAGGCTTTTCCACTTTCCTGTAACCCAATCTCTCTAGAAGCCTAACTTAAGATCTCATGTACTAACTATACAGTATATCAAATTAACCCACCTGAAAACAGCAGATAAAAAACATGGATATTATGGATTACCCAACAGTAGTACTATTTCTTCTTTGAACCATTAACCTTTATGCAAATTTAGGCAAGTGACCTGATACTATAACTCTGTTTTTCCCCACCTTCTTTTGTCCTGACTCCCGTGAGCCAATGGGCAATCCAGCCAAACTGTAAATTATATTTTATCATGGGACTTGAGCATTTAGTCAGGAGGAACTAACACCTAGCAATAATTGAACACTTAGTAATAATTCAGACCTGACTGTTAGGTTCTGACAGACGAGGACTCAGAGTGGTTTAACAATGAACGAGTTTATTGAATACACAAAGTCAACTGTCAACTGTCAAATGTTGCAACCTTTTATAGGGGTAGTGTTTGAACTGTAACCAATCAATGGAGCCTCTTTTCCCGCTTCTAGGTTATTGCAACCAATGATTGCACCTGAATCTCCCGCTCAAAACCCTGCTATACTGCAATCTGCTAATTCCCTTGTTAGTAACTATTTACATACACAACACCCCTTACCCCCCAATTGTTGTTATTTCTTTACAAAATCCTTTAAATATTTTGGTGGCCTATGTATTCTAGAAGGGTATCTATTACTCTGGCTGCTAGGAACCCCTTTTCCTGATTGACTGCTTGGCTGCTTGTCTATGTTGGACCTAGGCTCTGGGTTACTAGACTCTGATGTTTCCCTGTTGCTGTTTTGTGCATTGGTTTGTGTTTGATAATCAGTGGTCACTGGCCTACTTCGCAGGGGTACCTCCCAGTCGATTTGACTAAATTGTTGTTGTTGTTGTTGGGTACCAGGGGAAGAGATGTTTTGCCTTTCCTCTACCGCACTCTCTGGCATGTTGTTATCACTGAACCTGGATGTACTGTTTCCCCCAAATATGCTTTGGTCCCCCTCTACTGGCAAGCATCCGCTGGATCTCTTCCTCAGCTGATCTGTGTGTCTTTTACAGATCCTATTCCCTTCCCCCTCAATAGTGTACGACAGGGGGCCTAAAATTTCAGTCACCACCCCTGGAATCCATTTGTCCCCTTGGGCGTAGTTTCTGGCCCAGATCAAATCCCCCACTTTAAATGTTCTGTTAGGAATGTCCAATTCAGCGCTTGGTAGAAGTCTGTCAGGGTGTAATCTGTCCAATTTGGTGGTTAGTCTCCTTCCCCACCTCATTTCAGCTGGACTTTTTCCTGTAGCAGAACATGGGGTCGTATGTTGGGCCAACAAGAACTCGGCCAGTCTCTGATGCCAGTCGCCCCGAATGATTCTTTTTAAGGCGTCCTTCGTGGTCCTCACATTCCGTTCAGCCAAGCCGTTGGTGGATGGGTGGAAGGGTGCTGATGTCTTGTGCTTAATCGAGTTGGCCTTGAGGAAATCCTGAAATTCAATAGATGTGAATTGTGGCCCATTATCGGACACGATTAAATCCGGCAACCCATGAGTGGCAAAGAGGCCCCTTAATGCCTGTATGGTTCTACCCGACGTTACTGAACTGACTGGTACTACCTCTAGCCATCTAGAGAAGCTGTCAACCACTACCAGAAATGTTAACCCTTGGAAAGGTCCAGCAAAGTCAATATGAATCCTGGACCAAGGATTCCTAGCTAACTCCCACTTATGCGTACGGATGTGTTGTTGTTCAGGCCTAGAGCGTTGGCACAGATGGCAATTGGCAACACATTCCTCAATGTCATTGTCCAGACCTGGCCACCACAAGTGACTCCTAGCCAACGCCTTCATCCGTACTACTCCAGGGTGTCCTTCATGTAATTCTAGTAAAATGGCTGATTTGTGGATTCCTGGAATAACCACACGATTTCCCCAGAGTAAGCATCCCAAATGAACTGACAGTTCATCTTTTCTTCTAAAATAGGGAATGTATTTTTCGTCCGGGTTGGCGTTTGGCCACCCACTCAGGACCCAGGCCATTACTCTCTTTAAAGTGTGGTCCTTATTTGTTGCCTCAGCTATGTCTTTAGCAGTTAGGGGCCAATCAGGAATATCCTGTAGGGACATTATTTGTCCCACAGGTGCAGGGTCTTCCTCTGTTATGTTTAGGGGCAATCTGCTAAGGGCGTCAGCGTGTCCCATGTCCTTGCCCGGTCTGTATTGGAGGGAGAATGAGTATGCTGAGAGGAAAATGGACCACCTCAGCATTCTGGGCGACATAATTTGGGGAGTCTGTTTATCCGTGGTAAACAGTCCCAACAGGGGTTTGTGGTCAGTCAGTATGGTAAAGTTCCTACCATAAAGGTAGTCGTGGAACTTTTTTACTCCTGCCACTACAGGGAGTGCAGAATTATTAGGCAAGTTGTATTTTTGAGGATTAATTTTATTATTGAACAACAACCATGTTCTCAATGAACCCAAAAAACTCATTAATATCAAAGCTGAATATTTTTGGTAGTAGTTTTTAGTTTGTTTTTAGTTATAGCTATTTTAGGGGGATATCTGTGTGTGCAGGTGACTATTACTGTGCATAATTATTAGGCAACTTAACAAAAAACAAATATATACCCATTTCAATTATTTATTTTTACCAGTGAAACCAATATAACATCTCAACATTCACAAATATACATTTCTGACATTCAAAAACATAACAAAAACAAATCAGTGACCAATATAGCCACCTTTCTTTGCAAGGACACTCAAAAGCCTGCCATCCATGGATTCTGTCAGTGTTTTGATCTGTTCACCATCAACATTGCGTGCAGCAGCAACCACAGCCTCCCAGACACTGTTCAGAGAGGTGTACTGTTTTCCCTCCTTGTAAATCTCACATTTGATGATGGACCACAGGTTCTCAATGGGGTTCAGATCAGGTGAACAAGGAGGCCATGTCATTAGATTTCCTTCTTTTATACCCTTTCTTGCCAGCCACGCTGTGGAGTACTTGGACGCGTGTGATGGAGCATTGTCCTGCATGAAAATCATGTTTTTCTTGAAGGATGCAGACTTCTTCCTGTACCACTGCTTGAAGAAGGTGTCTTCCAGAAACTGGCAGTAGGACTGGGAGTTGAGCTTGACTCCATCCTCAACCCGAAAAGGCCCCACAAGCTCATCTTTGATGATACCAGCCCAAACCAGTACTCCACCTCCACCTTGCTGGCGTCTGAGTCGGACTGGAGCTCTCTGCCCTTTACCAATCCAGCCACGGGCCCATCCATCTGGCCCATCAAGACTCACTCTCATTTCATCAGTCCATAAAACCTTAGAAAAATCAGTCTTGAGATATTTCTTGGCCCAGTCTTGACGTTTCAGCTTGTGTGTCTTGTTCAGTGGTGGTCGTCTTTCAGCCTTTCTTACCTTGGCCATGTCTCTGAGTATTGCACACCTTGTGCTTTTGGGCACTCCAGTGATGTTGCAGCTCTGAAATATGGCCAAACTGGTGGCAAGTGGCATCTTGGCAGCTGCACGCTTGACTTTTCTCAGTTCATGGGCAGTTATTTTGCACCTTGGTTTCTCCACACGCTTCTTGCGACCCTGTTGACTATTTTGAATGAAACGCTTGATTGTTCGATGATCACGCTTCAGAAGCTTTGCAATTTTAAGAGTGCTGCATCCCTCTGCAAGATATCTCACTATTTTTGACTTTTCTGAGCCTGTCAAGTCCTTCTTTTGACCCATTTTGCCAAAGGAAAGGAAGTTGCCTAATAATTATGCACACCTGATACAGGGTGTTGATGTCATTAGACCACACCCCTTCTCATTACAGAGATGCACATCACCTAATATGCTTAATTGGTAGTAGGCTTTCGAGCCTATACAGCTTGGAGTAAGACAACATGCATAAAGAGGATGATGTGGTCAAAATACTCATTTGCCTAATAATTCTGCACTCCCTGTATTGCTAATGCCTCCCTGTCTATCTGAGCATAATTCCGCTCTGCCTTGGTTAGTGTCCGGGAATAATATGCAATTGGTCTTTGTATTCCTTGGTTGTCTAAGTGGCTGATCACAGCCCCTACACCGTAGGGCGAAGCATCGCACGCCAGGTAAATCGGTTTGTTTTCTATAAAGTGGGTTACAGTTGATTTACTGGAAAGAATGTCCTTTAAAGTTTGGAAACTTACTCTGTGTTTGTTCAGCCATTGCCAAGGAGTCTTCCTATCTAAGAGTCTATGGAGGGGTTCTGCAATGGCAGCCTTGTGTGGCACAAACGTGTGGTAAAAGTTTACCAAGCCAAGGAAGGCCTGTAGTTCCGCCTTGTTCCTTGGTTCTGGGGCCCATTTAATTGCTTTAATTTTGTCAGGGGTAGGGTGGATTCTGTTTTTGTCAATCCTAAACCCCAAAAAATCAGTGGATTTAACCCCTATGCTACATTTTTCCTTTTTTAGTTTCAATCCAGCCCTCCTAAATCTACCCAGTACCTGTTCCAGCCGCTCTACTAGCATTTCCTCATCTTTTCCAGCTATCAGGACATCATCAAAGTAAGGGCATACTCCAGGTATGCCCTTTAAGGTCCTCTCCATCACTTCTTGGAAGATTCCTGGAGCTGCTGCAATACCAAATTGCAGTCTGTGGACTCGGAACGCCCCCTTGTGGGTAACAATCGTCTGTGCCTCTGCAGCCTCTTTAGAAACAGTCAACTGTAAGTACGCATGCGCCAAGTCTAGCTTGGCAAACATGGCGCCATCCTGGATCGTGGCGAGGACCTGCTTCACCGTCGGGACCGGGTAAGCATGCTTTTTCATTCCAATGTTCAGGGTGGCTTTGTAGTCAGCGCAGATTCTCACATCCCCGTTGGGTTTGAGGGGTGTGACAATCGGCGTTTCCCACAAACCACCCTCAACAGGTTCTAATACCCCTTGGCCTAGAAGCCTGTCGAGCTCGGCCTCGATTTTTTCCTTTAAGGCAAAAGGTACCCTTCGGGCCTTAAGCCTGATTGGTTTTACTGAGGGGTCTAGGTTAAATTTAATTGGGGGCCCTTTGTACTTACCCAGAGATCCATCGAATACGTCTGCAAATTCATTGCAGACTGATTCGAGGGTCTTATTTTTAATTACTGAATTTATCCCCCCAATCCAAATGCCCAGGGCAGGGAACCAGTTAAGCCCAATTAAGCTAGTCCTATGTCCCTCCGTAACTATTAATTCTAAGACCCCCTTAAATCCCTTAAATTTAACGCTAAGGCTGGTCTTTCCTTTTATTTTTATGGGGCTTTTTTGAAAGTCAGTTAATTGAATATTTGTTGAACTAAGTGGAATTCTCCTTCCACTTATTTGTTCAATCCTCTCAAGGGTTTCAGTGGAAATTATTGACACTGAAGCCCCTGAGTCTATTTCCATTCTGCAAGGGACCCCTTGCAGATGGACTGTGATTTTTAATTTTCCTACTGGAAAATTGTGACCTTTTCCCTGTCTCCTCCGGTTGACACGCGCCACCTCCCCTAGATTTGGAATTTTAACCCCGGGTTTAGGGGTCTCCTTGCCACTGAAATAAGGGTTTACCTTACCCTCGGGCCACACATCGACTTTGTGAAGGCGGTTGTCGCGAGCACGGCTCCTACAGATGGCCTGGATGTGGCCGGTCTTGCCGCATGCCCTGCACTTTGCGGTACGGAATCGGCAAGAGGCGCGGGGATGGTTGCCTCCACAGCTGCCGCACCGGTTCTGGTTGTCCGTGTCGCGCGGTCTGGTTGCGGTGTCCCGCCAAGGTCGTTGTGTCCCCGTCGCTTGTCTTTGTGGAGTTGCGGGTTGTTGACGGCGGCCAGGTTCAGGCCCTTCACTTCTGGGTTGTCTTGGCGCCAATTTTCCGAATCGCCTGGAGACTTCAGCAATATCTTCTTCCCACTGCTGGTCCGCCTCCCCGCAGTCCACATAGCCCTCTTGGTTGATCTCGGACGCCGCTGCCATGCTGTTGCGGGGGGGTCGCGATACCCAGTGGACTCGTAAGTTAAAAGTTCGTCGATCACTTCCTGCAGATCGCCGGTGGGTTTGGCGATTATTCTGTTTTGTAGCTGCTCATCACGCAAGCCCAGTACTACTCGGTCCCAAATTCTTATTTCTAAATTATCGTATTTACATCGTACTGCGGCTTCCCTGACGGCAGCGACAAATTTTTGTATGGATTCTCCCGGTCTCTGGTTCCTCTTCTCAAAGATGCGCCGCCAGAAGAGTTCGGATCTCCTAGGTGTGAAGTGGACCTTAAGTTTGGCTAGGAGGTCGGCGTAAGGCACGCTTGAGACCGGTTGCGGTTGACACAGTCCGACAGCGATTCGGTAGACCGGTGTGCCGCAAATCGTCAATAATGCTGCCGCTTTTTTACGGTCGTCTGTGATTCCGTTCACTAACAGGAACCCTTCGACTTGTCCGATGTATTCTTCCCAATCCTCGGGGAAGTTTGGGTCGAATTCCTTCAATGACCCAATTTGCGCCATTCGGAGAATTTTTTTTTATTCAGCCGCGGCCGCTCGGTTGACTGTGACTCGTTCTGAATTTGCCGCCTTTGCGCGACGCTTCCGCCAATTCTCTGGTCTTCTGTCTATCCCACCTTCGTCGCCAATTGTTAGGTTCTGACAGACGAGGACTCAGAGTGGTTTAACAATGAACGAGTTTATTGAATACACAAAGTCAACTGTCAACTGTCAAATGTTGCAACCTTTTATAGGGGTAGTGTTTGAACTGTAACCAATCAATGGAGCCTCTTTTCCCGCTTCTAGGTTATTGCAACCAATGATTGCACCTGAATCTCCCGCTCAAAACCCTGCTATACTGCAATCTGCTAATTCCCTTGTTAGTAACTATTTACATACACAACACTGACACAGAAAAACTTGAAGGGAGTTGGAGTGGAGGTTGTAAGTATCCTTTGAGTGTTCTCCCTTCCCTCAGTGCTGTTTCCGATATTCTATTTTTCCATGCGTGGAAAGGGCTGGGGGGGGGACAGAGCCCAATGTACAGGCCAGGGATGCCCAACCTCGGCAACTTTAAGACTTGTGGACTTCAACTCCCAGAATTCCCCATGTTGGCTGGGGAATTCTGGGAGTTGATGTCCATAAATCTTAAGGGTGCCAAGGTTGGACACCCCTGGTTTAGGCTTGGCATGTAGTACGTTTCTACTTCATCCCATGGTATCACCAGTTGTTGCTAAAAAAGAGAGACAAAGCTTATCAACATAGGCATAGGTAGGCAATCTTTTTCATATGTTAGGTATAAGTCAGTCTCCTGGCAGCTGACCATTTGCAAGACACCTTTGAGTGTAAATAGATGTTTGAGGGCTATGTGTGGCTATGGTTTATCTTCCCTTGGGGTTAACAGAGAAAATTAGATGGTGTAATGGTTTGCTTCCCTCACTCCTAAGTATCATATTAACTAGCCTTTCTCGAGCAAAATCCCACTCAATACTGTGATATGTGTACCTTGACCAACTGGCACCAGTTCTATGCACCTCTTATAAACCAGAAAGCCCAAAATAATGAGGTTACTAACCACATTGTTATACCCATTCAGTAGAGGAAATAAAAACTAACCTATAAAGAATAGTGCATAAAATCTGCCTCAAATAGGAAAACAGCATAACTAGAAACAAGCTAAAAATATTTATTGTATATGGACCTTGCTTAGCTTGGAATTCAGCCAAGGTTACCTAACTGTTGCTCTGCTTTAGGCACTGCCCCAATGTCCCAACCAAATGATCTCAGGAGCACAATAATAGCACAAAGACAGTGTCTCATTCAGAAACTTCTACACTATCAGTAGAGGTGAAGTTATGTCCTACCTCTCAGCCCAAACAGAGGCTATGTCCCTAACTTAGCACTGGTACTTTAGAGCTGGGGAAAGGCCTGTACCCAGGGTCAAGTTGTCAATAGTTTTTCTATGAGAAGTAGCAAAAGAAGTGAGAATCTTATTTTTAGTGATTATGTACGAACTGTGTACACAAGAAAGGAAGATTACATAATGCCAGCTGTTTGATTAGCACTATATCTTGTTTGTAAACAGGAAAGCACATTTGCTGACACACACTATAACAGTTCTCTTAGCAGATATGGAATGTATCTTTAAAAAAATCCAAACAAATATAATGTGTGAAGCAGTTGATGCTCTAGATCAGAAACCACCCAAATTTTGCTGTTGGAAATTCACCTAATTCTATGGAGCTACTTTCCACTTTTCCTTCATCATTCCCACTTGCACAACAAATACCATCAACCAAGAGCCTTACGCTTTATGATTCAAGGAGGTTGACCTTTCCTCTTCCTCATTCTAATATGTAGGATCATATTATTCATATTATTCATAATATTCATAATATTCAGATCAATAGGCTAGGAGCTTGGGGATATTGCAGACAGGAACTTGGCTTGAATTTGAGCAAAGTATTTCTTAAGATGCTCATGAGTAAAGACAAGCTTCTTGTCAAATCTCCTACAGGTAGTTGAGAGAGGCAGATCCATTGTGACAGCCAGTTAGAATGCAAAGCTTCCTTAGTCTGATTTCGTGTCCAACCTGGGACATAGGGCTCATTTGTTTTTCTCGCATTAGAAAAAAGAAAAATCCCAGTGATTTATCTAAAAGCAAGAACTTTTTAAATTCCAGGCATGCAACTGGCAACAAGTTCAGAGTTGTATTCCCTTTGCAGCTGAGGCCCAGTAACTTGTTCTTCATCAAAGTTGATCAGTGAGTATTAATATGCAATTGATGAAAGGGAAGAATATATTCATTCTAAAATTCAGTGTCCCCATATAAAGAACACAGAGGATTTTGTCTTTTAATTTCATCCCATCTAGCATTTAGATCATTGGGTCCCTCCATCCTCCTCTCGATGGATACCAAAAATAGTTTAATCAGTTTTAATAAGAGTCCACTAATTAGAGCTGGGTGTGTTCATTAAGTTCAAGGATTGAAGATTAATACACCAGTACTTTTTCCTATGGGATCAGACTTCACTCAGAATAAAAGCTGCTCTGGTGGTTAATACGGCTGTGTAACTGGGTATGATAAATTATGGACTATTCCTGTTCTAATGTCAAAATAATTCAGTGAGCAGAGCAAGAGGCTTTTGATTTGGCTTACTTGGCTTCATCAAGGAACACTGAAGACAAGATCGAAATGCTGCTATACTAAAACTGGTTATTGGTTGATCATCCAGGCTTAGTTTGGGCTTCTCTGGTGTAGATAAACTCTGGTTATCTCTTTATGAACATAACACCACCTATGCTTTGTACAACCTTAGCAGCCTTGAAAGGATTAGCTGGTGACATCATTGTCACCCAGGGGGACATCTGAGGGGGCTACTTTCATGTCCTTGGTATTTTCCCACCAAAGTGGTACCTATTTATCTACTTGTATTTGCATGTGTTCAAACTGCTAGGTGGGCAGCATCTTAGGGCAAATTGACAAGAGCTCATTCTGTCATGTTGCTTGCTCTTCGGTTTTGAACTGCTGACCTGTTGACCTCTCAATGGACAGTGTTCTAACCACATGAGTCATCCTGGTCCCTAAGGTTTACTACTTACACCATCTTTAACAGCTTTCTACCTTAGAAAGTCCATTTTCAAAGACATGCCTTGGTCCATACATAGAGATTTGTTGCTTTCTCTCTACCTCTAGAATCCTCAAATATTTAAATATCTTCAAGGTTCCTCACTTGATTTATGAAAATAAGAAATTAATTTTTAGAGAACAGGTGTTACCATGGTACAAAGAAAAATAATAACAGTAGTCTTTATTTCCAAAAATGTCTCTGATTCCCACTAGAGGCTCATAAGCTAAATTAGAAAATGATTTGAGGCCAAATCCAATTCATTACCTGATTAGGAGATATGTCCTTTTTCCAAGTACTGTATGAGGCAGGGTTGGGTGGGGATGGAAGCTCAGCTACGAAGGAATTAAATGGAATGCACTGAGTTAAGCTGGCATGGAACAACTGTGTGAGTTTTCCCACAAACCAAAATATTGGATTCATACAACATTCTAACAACAAACAAATTTTGGTTTAGCTTGAAGTGTCAGCCAATCCATAAATTCTTAAAAATACAAGTTAATCTAACTTAACCCTTAATTAGCAGCAATTATTCTCAATACCATTTTGTTTCTCTCACCCCCTATCAGGTCACCCCCCCCCCACTACATTCAGTTGTGTTTTAAAAGTTTTAAACTTTATCGTCTTCTATCCCACTAACAGATAAAAGTAGGGTCTAGAATTAGGCGGTGTCAAAATTAAACAAAGTGACACCAATCTCTCTTCCCAAACTTATAAGCACAACTCTGTAGCAAAGAAAACTTCCAAAAAAATAATTGGTAAACATTTGCTTATTTGTTTGTAGTTTATTTATTTGTCCAATTTATATGGGCACCCATTTTAACATACTCCCAAGAAGAGAAATGATACGGATTAAAAATGTAATAATAATAATGAAAACTGAAAAAATCAAAATGTCTCATGGAAATAACATCAAGAATCTGGATGAGAACAATCACTACAAATACCTGGGCATCTTTTAAGCTGACAACATTAAGTGCACTGAAGTCAAGAAAAAGGTTAGAAGTGAATACATCAAGAGAGTGAAGAAAATCCTAAAATCCAAACTCAGTGGAGGAAATACCATCAAGGCAATTAACATTTGGACAACTCCACTCATTAGATACACAGCTGGAATAGTGGAATGTACTCAAGAAGTCCTAAAAGTCCTGGATAGGAAGACCAGAAAAATAATGACAATGAATCATGTCCTTCATCCATAGAACAATGTTGACAGATTTACTTACCGAGAAAAATAGGTGGACATGGAATGTTGCAAGTATACCAGACAACTGAAGAAGAAAAAAGGGCATTGGAAGAATATTTGAAGGACAATGAAGAAGATGTACGGAACCTAGCAAACAATGAAGGCTTACTGAGGACTGGAGAGACCAAACTGGCTTACAAGAAAGAGCAAATGAAGAATAGAAAAGAGACATGGCAAGGCAAAGTATTACATGGCTAATACATTAAAAAAAAGAAGAAGGCAAAGCAGAGGACAACAAGACCTGGAAATGGGTAACAGAAGAAACCCTGAAGAAAGAGACAGAAGGGCTAATTCAGGCTGCACAAGAACAGGCCTTAAAAACAAATGCATACAAAGCCAGAATTGAGAAGGCAGCAACAAAGAGAAAATACCATCTCTGCAAAGAAGCTAAAGAAACCGCTGGTTTTCACTTAATTAGCTGCTGCAAGATGATCACACAGACAGACTACAAACAATGATATGACAAAATAGCAACAATGGTGCTTTGGAAGATGTGCAAGAAATGCCACTTGCCTGCAAACAAGAACTGGTGGGACCACAAAATAGAAGAAATAATAGAAAATGAAGATGCTAATGTGCTTTGGGATTTTAGAATTTAAACATACACCTCCACATAATACCCGGGCTTAGCAATTTCAATAAGAGAGATTAAAAATAAGCCTGGATAGTGGATATGGCAGTACCTGGAAACATTAGAAGAGAAGAGAAAGAAGTGGAGAAGATAACAAAACACAAAGTCCTGCAAATAGAAATAGAACAATTATGGCAAAAGAAAGCAATGGTAGTACCAGTAGTGATACAGTAGGTGTCTTTGTGCAATCCCAAAGCAACAACAGTTCCACTTGAACACCATTGGCATTAACAAAACCACAATCATTCAGTTGTAAAAGGCAGCTTTACTAGGAACAATACCTTTATGCCAACCACAGCCACTCTTTAGTAGCTTAAGTCAGCAGCGTTATTGACTTCTACCTATATTACAAGAATGTCACCAGACTGCTTGCCTTCCTCTGGAATGAAGCAGATAAGGTTTTGTGGATCTTGAGGAAGCAAGGAGTCAAGCTTATTCCTCTTGTGACTGTATAAAAACTCAAAGCTAATTCACCACTTGAACTCTCCTCCTAGCTTGGCTGGCAGTTTCCCAACTCTTTAATACATCCAAAAACAACACCTGCTTAAACCCAGGTTCTTGGGAAGGACTAGATAGGTAGATAATGCCAAATCTAATCTAAACATCTAATTAACTATATGAATAATAACAACAATAACAATAATACCTGATTATACCTAAAGGATTTCCTTGATATCTGGAAATGATGAATTTATCAGACCTGAACACCCTAATTTTACAAAAAAAACCCCAACCCCAACCCCACCCTGCTTTGAACTGCCTATATTCTTAGATGTTTCTTTAATAATGCTTAGGTCCTTGGTTAGGACTTGAATTATTAAGTTTCCACCAGTCTTAGACTGAGAATCTAACTGTAGATTACCCACAGATATAATATACAGCAATGGTTTTTGAAAAGCACAATAAAGGAAAAGAAAAGGCTCATTTTAGCATCTCAAGAACAGTTGTGTACAACTGAAATGAAAGCTAAATTTGAGAAAACTCAGCACGACAGTAAATGGCAGTTATGCAAACAACAGGAGGAGATTGTTGAACACCTCAAATGGATGTAAGAAGATTGTGCAAACTGTGTATTTAGAAAGACACAATAAAATGGCAATTTGATTCATTGGAATCTTAATAAGAATTACAATTTAGCAGCAACAAAGAATTGGTCAAATCAAAATATTGAAAAGATGGTTGAGAATGAACATCCTATGGTATTTCTAAATACAAACTGATAAACATTTGGCTCACACTATGCCAGAGATTACTGTAGTTACAAATAGGGAAATATAGATATGAAGTGAATATAGATATGAAGTGAATGTAAAAAAAGGAAGTAGTGCCAATAACGGTTGATATACCTGGTGCTACACCACAATATTTAGAAAAACATTTGGACACAATAGGAATGAACAGAATCTCAACACATCAATTACAAAATGTTGCATTACTTGGAACAGCATGTATATTACAATGGCATTTTTAGCTATCCTAGATTTTGGAAAGGATCCAATTCAATCAGAATTATCTCATGGAGTTATCGGAATCATCTAATCATAACAATCACCACTGCCGCTGCCACAGAATATAAGTTTGAAGTTATCTACTTTAATTTCCTGTCAAGCACAGGAATCACTACTACAGCATTCTCAACAAATGGTTTATCCAGGCTCTGTTTAAACCTCTCCAGCAAAGCAGAGTCTAGACTTCCTAAGGCTGTCTGCTCTACTGTTGAACAACTCTTATTGTTATGATTTTTTTCTGATACTCAACTAAACTTTCCTACCTTGTGTCTTATGAACAGAAGTGCTTTTGATTCAGAAGAAAACTTTCTAAACTGCAATCAATATTGTGGTTCTTAGAATCATTTTCAACAAAAAGCCATAATCTCTCCAGGGGTAAACTTTCCCCTAATTTTCTGTATTTTTAGAGTTCAACTGTATATCCACTCAAGTTCCTTTTACAAACCCGAAGTGTTTTGCTGTCCTTACTGGTATTCAATAGCTCTTGAAATATCACCAGACTAGCCTTTTTTGAGATGGACTCTTTACATACAAATGAATGTGTGTTTCTGACTTTGCTGTGATAACATGTGTTTCGCTGTCCCATGGGAAGAGGCAGACATGGAAGAAGATTCAAATGCAAGGTGCAAACAGCCTTCTAGCTTCAAATTAAATCTTGGCTCTGTGGAATCCCTGTGGAGGTACTTTTACATGTTCTTGAAACCTACTGGAGCATTCCAGTTGTATTAGGGAATGAGATTAAAGTGATTGTTTTCACACACAGTTAGGTTTCTATTGGGCTTTACTCCTATCACCATTTCATTCCAGGAACCTCTTGGGGTTTTACAAGAGGAAAACATTAAGTCTGGTACTTACTGTTCCTACTACAGGTTATATGAGTATGTTAAAAGGAAAACCTGGTCACTGAGTTTAATACCCTAAAATGGTAAAAATAGGAGCTGTTATCTATTCTGTAGAAAGGAAGATGGGAGCAGCCGATGTACTGATCCGTGAGCCAGCAGGAATGGAAACAAATTCCATGAATTAGTTCTTTCATACTAGCAGATTAAAAGTAGGAAACTTCAGATGTTAAGTCCACATATTAACATAAATGTGCTCTCAAAGGCCTATATTAGGCGGTGTCCCAAGTCAACAGCTTCAGAAGTCAAAATTGCCATTCTTCACCTGACTTCCTAGCAATTCTTTAATGACATTCATTGATGGAATATTTGCTTGCATCCATGGGCAAGCTATCTGCAGTATTTCAATGAATCAACCATATGATCAGTCTCAAAAGAAGCGCTATAGGAGTGTTATCTAGCTGGTTCAGTCTGATTCATGAGAACCGGTTATTAAAATGTTATACACATTGGAGCAGATAAGCCAAAAATCTCCTATTTTTCTTGCCTGTCCTGGCAGAACAGGAAGGAAAGCCTGGAGCATATTTGGCAGGGACCGGGCTTTGCTTGTACAAGCAAAGCCACAGACTTGACAGGATTGCACTACAGGCATTCTGGACTGTCAGCTTGTTGAGACACAGTGGGAGAAATGTGAGTTTATGGCTTAGCAATAATTGTATTGAAAACACTGGGAGTTAAGCTCCTAATGAAGAATGTAAAGAATGTTACTTCTATTGATTCCTTTTTAATATAACTTGATGTGTGTAATTGTGGCTTATCAATGAAGAATTATCGTATTTTATATGTGTACTGTATTAGTTCAATAGGACTTTAGGAAAAATAATTATATCTACCTGATAAAATATGCCAGAGAGTTTAGGATTACAGTTGCTGCCTCTAGACTTCTACACTTGTTTATATATCAAGCAGTATGACATAACATATAAATATCTATTTTCATTACCCATGCTCAAGAGGGGTATGAGATAGGTTTTTCTATGCCTTCAGTTCTAGGATCTATACTAGCAACAGATAACTTTTCTCACATTTTATTACCAAGAAATGCCATCTGGTTCAAAATATAATTTTTATATGGAATAATATTTTTGGTCAGTCTTACGGTATATTAAAAAACCAATATATTTCTCAAGGAGTTCAACTTAGATCATTTTTAAATGACTGTAGCGATACCAAAGTAATGAGAAAGGTCAATCTGAGTAAAATGTTAGGGGCTTGTGGCATTGCAAGGTTTAAGAAATTCCATCAGAATGCTCTTATTGTGATTCATCTTGCAAAAAATCTTCAGTGTAATAAGACAGCTTTTTAAAAAGCCACGTTGATACAACTTACTTTGATATTTCTCACTTGGAAAAGTTAACATGATATATATAAGAGCCTTGGTGGAGCAGTGGGCTAATGCCTCCTTAAGTAACACCAGCTGCCTGCAATTAGTGCAGGTTCGCATCCCACCAGGCTCAAGGTTGACTCAGCCTTCCATCCTTCCGAGGTAGGTAAAATGAGGACCCAGATTGTTGGGGGCAATTAAGCTGACTTTGTAATAATGCCGCTTGGGGTGTGTGTGAAAGCCCTAACAAGCAGGCATATACATAGAATGAAGGCTACTGCTAAGCTTGTAAGCCGCCCTGAGTCTTTGGAGAAGGGCGGGATATAAATGTAATAAAAATAAATAAATAAACAAACAAATAAATAAATAAATAAATAAATAATTGTCAGCAATGGGTGTTGCTTGATTTAGATAACACTGCTGGAGCATTGCAGGAAAAAAAAAGAACAGCTCATGGAAACAGGAAGGATTATGAGAACTTCTTGACCTTCTCGTTGCAACAATAGGAGGGCTTTTCATGGATTTCAGCTATGGTTGGAGAACTGACACTACATTTTTCATGTATTGCCTACAATAATGCAATTATTATCCTTCATCATCTGATGATTTACCAGTTCTTTTAGATTTCTTAAAGATAACACATAAAGGGTTTAGCTAGATAACACCTAGTTCTTTCAGTTACCTAGCAGGCAATTCATCTGGTCCTGGAGATTAAACAGACTCAAAATAAAGAGATATTCCTGGTCTATGTCTCTAGTTTCAATCTTCCCCCTTCATCCTGCCCTTCACAATGTTCGGTTGGATTACACAGCATTTTTATGGGAGAAAATTGAACCAAGATAGGTGTTGAGTAGCGTTATGTTACCCATTTGTGTTTTGCTTGTTCATGGAGCATCTGGTATATGGATTCTTTTATTTCCCTTTTCTTTGGACTTATCTAAAGAAGCCCTGTGCCAACCTGAGTTCATTCTGACTTTGTACCTTCTTGACACAAGTTCTACAGTTCTAAACTTTCCATCCATGAACTGGTGTTTCCACTTCCTAAGCCTTTTTGTATAGCTTCACTGGCTTATTGAGCTAACTTAAATTTTTCTTTCTAATCAGACATATTCACCAAAAAATGTTTACATTTGGACAAAGCATCACTTGTCTATTTTCACCCCACACGTCTTTTGGCATGAATAATTCACTGATTTAGCAGTCATTTTCAAATGATGGAAAATCAAGTAATGTATGGATATGTGTACAACTGTCTTAGGGGTAATTAGGTTTTGGAAATATGTGCTAGATAATATGTATTTTTCATACAGTAGAGTCATAAAAACCCTGATTTTGCTGTTTTGTAAAAGACTGGATGTTTGGGCAATTTTAAGATAGTTCCTGTCATAGCTACTAATTAGACCAAGACCAGGAAATCAGCTGGAAGTGGTCCTTGACTTACAACAGTTTGTTTAGTGATGGTTCGAAGTTACAATGGAACTGAAAAAGTGACTTATGACTGTTTTTCAAAATTAAGACTGCTGGAGCATCCCCATGGTCATGTGATCAAAATTCAGACATTGGGCAATTGACTCATATTTAAGACAGTTGCAGTATCTCAGAGTCATATGATCACTGTTTCCGACCTTTTGACAAGCAAAGTCAGTGTGGAAGTCAGATCCATGTTATTAACTGAATAACTACAGTAATTCACATAACAACTGTGGCAAGAAAGGTTAACAAATAGGGCAAAACTCACTTAACAACTGTCTCACTTTGCAACAGAAATTTTGGGCTCCATTGTTGTTGTAAGTTGAGGACTATCTGTACACAGGAAATCTAAAACCACTGCAAAAGACAAATTAAAAACAAAAATTAAAATAAGCAAGAAAATGATAAGAGAACATCTATCCGACCTTGACGAATATAAATCACCAGGATCTGACAGATTACAAATCTGAGTTCTGAAAGAGCTGGCAGATGTTATCTCAGAACCATTGCACCACATCTTTCAAAAATCCTGGAGCACTGGGGAAGTACCTGATGATTGGAAAAGGGCTGATGTGGTTCCCATCTTCAAGAAAGGGGGGAAAAATGGACCCAGGAAACTACAGACCAATCAATCTAACATCAATACCTGGGAAGATCCTGGAAAAAGTCATCAAAACACAGATCTATGAACAACTAGAAGCAAACAAAGTTATAACTGGTAGCCAGCACGGGTTTGTCAAAAATAGATCATGCCAAACCAATCTTATTTCATTCTTTGATAAAGTGACTAAATTAGTTGACCAGTGAAATGCTGTGGACGTAGTATACTTAGATTTCTGTAAGGCATTTGACAAAGTAGACCACAATCTACTGCTTGGTAAATACAAATAGGTGGAATAGACAACATCACCACCAGATGGATTTGTAGCTGGCTGGCAAACCATACTCAATGAGTAGTCCTCAGTGATACTACATTCACATGGAGAGAACTAAGCAGTGGGGTACCACAAGTCTCCGTCTTAGGCATGGTACTGTTCAAAATCTTCATTAATGACTTAGATGAGGGAATAGAAGGGGAACTCATCAAATTTGCAGATGACACTAAACTGGCAGGAGTATCCAACACCCCAGAAGACAAGCTCAAAATCCAAAAAGACCTTAACAAACTTGAACAATGGGCCCTATCCATCAAAATGAGTTTCAATGTGGAGAAAAGCAAAGTTTTACATTTAGGCAGGAAAAATCAAAGGTTTAAGTACATATTAGGTGAGACTTGGCTCAAAAACAGGAACTGTGAGAGGGGCCTTGGAATCCTAGTGGTCAATCACTTGACTATGAGCCAGCATTTTTGGTGTGCAGCTGCCACCAAAAAAGCTAATACAATCCTGGGTAGAACCAAGATCATGCGAAGCATTAGTGCCACTTTATAAAACTCTAGTGAGACCACAACTGGAATACTGCAACCAATTTTGGTCACCATACTACAAAAAAGATGTTGAGACTTTGGAAAAATACAGAGAAGAGCAACTAAGATGATCAAAGGCCTGGAGACTAAAACATATGAAGAACGGCTGCAGGACTTGGGCTTGGCTAGTCTAAAGAAAAGAAGAAATAGGGGTGACATGATAGCAGTATTCCAGTATTTGAGGGGCTGCCACAAAGAAGAGGGGGTCAAATTATTCTCCAAAACTCCAGAGGGCAGGACAAGAAACAATGGTTGGAAACTGATCAAAGAGAGAAGCAATCTGGAATTAAGGAGAAACTTCCTAACAGTGAGGACAGTTAACCAGTGGAACAGCTTGCCTACAGAAATCGTGGGTGCTCCATCACTGGAGGTTTTTAAGAAGAGGCTGGCCAGTCACTTGCCTGAGATGGTATAGGTTCTCCTGCTTGAGCAGGGGGCTGGATTAGAAGACCTCCAATGTCCTCTTCTCTTCTCTTCTCTTCTCTTCTCTTCTCTTCTCTTCTACTCTACTCTACTCTACTCTACTCTACTCTACTCTACTCTACTCTACTCTACTCATTTCTAATTCTATTGGCTATAATAAAGGAACCTTACAAATCTGATTGTGTTGTACCTCCTATCCTTTCTTATACTCCAAAGAATCAGGAGTTATCTGTGTGAGTACTTCCAAATATTATCTTGTTGCTCTGAACTTGACAAAAATGTTTCTGCCCTGTCTGCTTATGTAATTATTGTTGTATGTTTCCATCAATATCACCTTTCTTACTTGCTACATTTGTTAGTAAGCAAACTGACAGCATAACAAAAATACACCTGAAAAAGAGTAAGAAACCTCAATTCAAAAAGAAAGGAAGAAATTACAGAGAGCTATGATTTGCCAATAGTGTATATGCTCTGGAATAAGACATTTTGACATCTGCATTAAATAAGTATCCAGTAAGCTACTGCCAGTCCTAATCATTGGTGTGGACAAAAGACTGGTTTGTTTCAACAGAAGACATCCCATTAATTACTAAACAAGATTATATACTCTGGCAGTTTGCTTATCAGGCATCAATCTGGTTTTTTTTAATAGCAGTGAGCTTTGTTGGTTGGTTAGAACTGAGCAGATTCCCCTGAAATCTGATTTGTTTTTCAATTCCCCCTTTTTCTGCATTATAGTCTGTGTGATACTGAGCACAACGCTTCTCAGAATGTCTTTTATATTAAGTGAACATCAAGGAAATTAATCCTGACACCAACTTGAATTGCAAATATATTTTGAAACAGGTATTTTAAAAAGCTACCTTTTAAAAGAAGAATTGAAAACTAATTACTTAAGTGAGAACATTTCTAAACTCTTTCTAATAAATGGGCCCAAGCAGTAGATGCAATGGCTTGCCCACCCAGGAGAAAGTGAGATGAGAAACATGAGGCAAGGGAAAATAATTCTGAGGGGTCCTTGGTGCTCTCTGAGCTTGATTGTTTACTTGCAGACATTTCTTTTTTTAAAAAAAATAAAGATTTTATTAGTTTTTTTTCTTACATATATGTGTTAAATTTTTCAACTAGCGTGCTGTCTGGATTCAAAAGCGCTAATACATAATCAATTCCTAATCCTTGGTTCTTTCCTGTAGCCATTTGTAGAATGACTCCCAGATTTGGTAGTATTCTGTTTCTTCTTTATCCTTCAGTCTCATAGTTAATCTGTCCATCTCTGCGCATTCCAATATTTTTTTAATCATTTCTTCCTCTTGCGGTACTCCTTCATTTTTCCAGTATTGCGCGAAGACTATTCTTGATGCTGTTATGACATGTAGAACCAAATATAAACTTTATTTATTAATCTTTTCTGGCATTATACCTAATAAAAAAAGTTCAGGTTTAAATTCCACATGTTTTCCCAACATTTTTTCTAGCCAAACATGTATCTTTTTTCCAATAAGCCTTTGCTTTATCACATGTCCACCAAATATAATAATACGTGCCTGAGTTATGTTTACTTTTCCAGCATCTATCTGACATATTTTTAAACATTTTTGCTAGTCTTGCTGGTGGCAAGTGCCATCTATAAAATATTTTATATGAATTTTCTTCATACGAAGTTGACATTGTCAATTTATAATTTCTCTCCCATAATTCTTGCCATTTTTCTAGTTCTATATTATAACCAAAGTTTTTCACCCACCTTATCATTGTTTCTTTAACTTGTTAACTTTCCATCTCCTTTTACTTGCAGACATTTCATTCCCTAAACTAGGTAACATAATCAAGAACACTGATGATGTTGCCTAGTTTGGGTAATGAAACATCTGCAAGAAAACAGTGAAGCTCAGAGAGCACCAAGGACTCCTCATTTCAATCCTGAGCTACAAATATTCTTTTATCAGGAAATAAATATGTTCTTACCAGAGGAAGATGTGTTAAATAGTAAGATGCTATACAGCTGTGATATTTATGATGTGGTATATGATTTGAACATTTAAGAACCACTAAAGCCTTCCATGATGAGTTTTCCATGATGAATGGGAAATCTAAAAGGAAATTATAACTTCCTTTTTGCTACAGTAATGTATACCACACCTTTCTACTCCCAGGTGCTCAAGATAGAACAAAAGAAAACATAAAAGGATTACAACAGCAGGTACAGAAGTCCCAAACAGAACTCAAACAAGTCTCTGGAAAAGGAAAACCTTGATATATCTCCGAAGAAGGAGGGACAGTGGGGGTCCCAGCATAATTCCCACGGCAGTGTGTTCCACAGCTGGAGAAAATGCTTTGGAATCCTCTGTGACTCTGGGAGCCCACACATTCAGAATCAGTGCTTACCTGGAGGCTGTAACTGCCTCCAGTCTGATGTAATTTCAATCCTTTTGCAGTTCTTCTAATTCAACATTAAAAGGGCAGTGGTACAGGAGGCCAGGACAATACTACTACCTGTGTCCCTTCCCAGACAGGCCCTCCAGACCAAATGCATGGGATTGAATTTACTAGTAAATGTGTATCAAAATACTATGCTCCAAAGCACCTGAAAGCAGGACAAGAAGCAACGGATGGAAACTAGTCAAGGAGAGAAGCAACCCAGAACTAAGGAGAAACTTCCTGACAGTTAGAACAACTAACCAGTGGAACAACCTGCCTCCAGAAGTGGTGAATGCTCCAACACTGGAAGTTTTTAAGAAGAGACTGGACAGCCATTTGCCTGAAATGGTATAGGGTTTCCTGCCTGAGCAGGGGGTTGGATTAGATGACCTCCAAGGTCCCTTCCAACTACTTCTTCTTCTTCTTCTTCTTCTTCTTCTTCTTCTTCTTCTTCTTCTTCTTCTTCTTCTTCTTCTTCTTCTTCTTCTTCTTATTATTATTATTATTATTATTATTATTCTTAGTCAAAATACCACCCAAGATTGGAATGAGAGTCTTTCTGGTCTAAGTTGTTCAGAAAGGATATTGAAAAACTGGAAGAGTCTCAGAGCAAAGTGATGAAAATGATTAAAGGCCTAGAGTGTGTGTCATATACAGAAGAGCTGAAAATAAAAGAGATTGCTTCCTTTACAGAGGAAATAAATAAGATAGTTGCTAAGATGAGCAGAGAAACTAATGAATGGTACAGAGTAGGCAGACAGAGAGCTATTGTTCTTGTGATCCCCTAATACAACAAAAAGATGAATAAAATCGATCTCAATTTTAACAAAAGGAAGTGTTCTTTGACAAAGTGCCACTGGCTGATGGAACTCACTGCCTTAGTATATGACTGAAGATAACATTTTAAGAAGATGCAAAGAAGATGGAAAGAAAGGCAATCTATTAGCATAACAGAAAAAGTATGAAACTTTTGGGTATTCAGTGATGTAAGAGTAGACTAGCAAATTTAAAACTGACAGCTAAAGGAGAGAACCTTAAATAAAAAACAAACATCAACTTAAATGTAGTTGTTTAAAAGGCCAGTTCAAATTAGGAATTGCACCTAAAATCTTGGGTTCAGATTCTGATTATCTCCAGGGAAAGGAAGGCAGTTTCAAAAATATGGGGTAGTTTGGAAATACATGCATGGAAGGAAACCATGCTGCTTTTCCTCACTGTCTTTTGTGGGACAGTTTTTCTTGCTTCTGAAAAGGTTAACTAAGTTTTTGGAGTTTAGTACAATGCTGTGCGATGTGACACAAAATATAATGATTTGGGCTCTTGGGGAGAGAAAATCAAAACTCTATCCCACTGTGTACATGTATGACTCTTTTGAAATAATCTCCAAATAAATGGAAAGCTCATGGAAACAAAATAAGCTTACTTCCAGATGTAATCAGTTGTAACATGTTCCTTCACAGGTTGAGCATTTTTCCAGATCCGATGCTTTTCTAAGTGTTGGCAACTATCACCACAGATTAAGGTAGATGAGCTGCAATACCTGACTTAATAAGAGATAGCATTCTTTGTATACAGTCCAAAAAAAGTGAAAAATTAGAATTTCTTACAAAGTCATCTATATTTTGCAGAATTTCTATTAATCTAACCCCCTATTAAATGCTTTGGAGAATAGCTTCAAGAATATGCTACATGTTTCCCATAATGTGGTTGAGATCTTTATAGAAAATATATGCTAATTGAGACTTATTTTCTTATTTATTAAATTTATATGTCGCCCATTTCACTGTAAGGTGATTCTGGGTGGCTTACAACATCAAAAAAGCAAAAATAGGAACACCAAAACTTTAAAACACTCAAGTGTTAAAATTAGCAGATTTTAAATGTTAGAAACCAGAATACAATGGGGTGACAGCAAGCTCTTCTTCCTAGTCCACTAATTACATCCAAAATTGAATGTGGAACCCATCTGGGCCCCAGATCAGTTGGCAGAGGCAGGTTTTGAGGCTCTTCTCAAAGGCCAAGAGGTTGGGGGCGGACCTCACCTTGAGGAGTAGGATGTTCTAGAGGGCAGGAGCCATGACAGGAAAGGCCTTTCTCCTGGACCCTGCCTCCTGGAATTCCTTGACCAACAGGGTCTGCCATATGCCCCTTCTGCTGGAACAAGTGGGCCAGGCCAATCTTATTGGGGTGAGATGGTTCTTCAGGTTGCCCGAACCCATGCTATGAAGCCTTTATCATTCTCTTCATTAGGCAGGTTTTTCCCATTAAAGTATGGTCTGTACAACTACAGAAATGCCACGTTAGTTAAGTACAAAGAAAATCCCTGCTGAATTAAAATCATGTTTGTTTTATTCAGCAATCTGCTTCCCACCATGGCAAGATCGGATAGTTCTGGAATACCTAACTTTACTAGCTTAGCTAATTATATCAAACTCTCGGTCCCTGGCTACCAAAGCTGCAGTTATGATTGATAATGTTTCATGGCTAAAGCTAGGAGAACAAATTATTTGCTATTGTTCAAGTTCACAGAGGTCCTGTGATGAGTGGGTTACCTCCTGTTCCTGATCAGAATAAGGTGTTTTATTGGACAGGGTTTTGTTTGGAATTATTCTTATGGTTTTTAACAGCTATTGCATTCAGAAGTACGTAGGTCTTTTCAGTAGGGTTAGCAGTTCTTCAATTTTGAAATTCTACCACTCCTTCCATTTTTATTTTTGTGAGTTTGTGTGTCTTCAAGTCAATCTTTACTCCTGAGGACCGCCTGGATGAGTCCCTGCAGGTTTTTTGACAACATTTTCAGAAATTGTTTGCCACTACCTCCTTCCTAGAGCTGAGAGAGAATGATGGAATCAGGGTCACTCAGCTGGTTTTTTTGGAGGTTGAAAACTCCGGACAGTCTGATCTCCCCTTGGTTGTAAGATAGAAAAACAGCTGGAGGCTTGCAAGCTGCAGCCAGCCTGATCATCCCTTGGCTGCTGGGTAAGAAGGAAGCTGAAGGGTTGCAAGCTCCAGCTGATTTGCACCCACTACAGCCAGCCTGATCTTCCTTGGGTGGATGAGTGACTGCAGGTACCCATCAGGGTGGGATGGGATGGGTACTGTAGCATTCCTGTTGTTGGTCATAATGGTGAATGGCTGCGGGGATGTTGCAGTTGCCATAACCATGAAACTGATTGTACATAACTTTGGGGGAGTATGTCATAACTTCAAATAGCTTCTAAGTGACTGGTTGTATGTCAAGGACTATCTGTATGAGCTTACCTATGTGTTTCTATCCAATTCAGTGGCAAAAACCTGCCCTTCTTGATGGGTTGCACCAGAAGCTAGCTATTTAGCAGAGCAGACAGATGGAGGCGATGCTGAGAACAACATATTTGCTTCCTTGCTGTGTGTTTTTGTGTCTTTGCCTTGCCTTGCCTTTGCCTATGGATTTGTCTTTGTCTTGGAACTTGCCTTTGCCTTAGGAACTTACTTTTGCCTAGTGGACTTGCCTTGCAAACTAGTGCTGGGTTCATTTGAATAGCATGTGGAACTCATTGGGGTTGAGCTGGTGCCGGCACAGGGAATTGCTGGGGAATGCAAGTCAGGTTTGGAAGCCTTAATGAAGACTCCTTACACCGGTGGTGTGTGTTTGTGTCTGAGTGGGACAGCACACATATTCTGACAGTTTTCAGCAAAGTATCAAAGCATGTTACCCTTTGGGGTTTATGTCTAAGGAGATAATCCTCTGTAGATCTCTGATTACAGCAAGCTTTTATTATGCTATATCAGAAGAAATGGGAAATCATTGGCTAGGGTTTTTTTTTACTTTAATCAAAGCTAAGAACTAAGGTCATTTAAATAATAAAAAAGGTTCATAGCCAATCTCTAATAAGAACCCAGAAGAGGAACAAGGTTAGTGTCTCTAATTAATCTACCTCTAAAAGATAGATAGGTAGATAAAGAGTTTTTCAGATCAAATTAATTGGCAAAGGAAGGGAAACTACTGACAATATTTATTATTTAAAATTCATATTACTGCAGGCTGAAGCCTACTAGTAGTGTGTGCTGGAGAAATCTTTCATTCACTTTATTAAATATACAAGTGACACTGCCCTGTGCCCAGATCTCAAATAATTTTGGGAACTCAACTGGGAGCTGGGAAATGCACAGCTCTCAACAAAGGTCAGGAGATCTGGGATTTGTGGAAATGCAGCAAGGAGGTGGGCAACTAAACCAAGTCTTCCAGGGATCCCTGCTTTCCTATCTCAGGGCCTAAGAAAGGATAATCAGGAGATGGCAGAGTTATCAGCAGCTGGCACCAACCCAAGAAGTTAAGTTAGGCTATGATGACCATTATTATATTTTCCATCTCAACCCTTCACTGAGGATCTACAAAAGAAGAGCTCAGGTCACTGTGGAAGATGTGATAGTAGGCTTTGGGTATGGACTTGGTTGTAAATGTTTCTCCATACCTTTGTATCTTCATCAATGATTGCTACTTTCTGAGATTTTATACAAGCAGTCAAGAATTGAAGAGAACCAGTATCATAAAACAGAAATTTACCAGGCCACTGAATGAAGATTGATCGAATTTGCAGATGCTAAACTAGGATAATTTGGGGAAAAAAATCTTGATTATCCACAATGTAAGCTGTGACTAGAGAAGAATTCATAGAGAAAGGAAGCCCTCTGATTTTGATTTTAGCATGAATTAAAACCATTAACAAAGGATGAAACTTGAAAATAACCTAAAATAAATTCATACACAGTATGTAGCCAGACCAAACAAAAAACAAAAAAAAAACAGAAAGAAAGAAGATTGTAAGATGAAAGCTCTTCTATCATAGCCAAAAATGTAACAAAACTAGGCAGCCTTTTTGTGTTCTTCCTCTAATGTGGTATTTGCCACCATCTACCCACAATAGTGGACTGCAAGACATTCAAACCGGTCAGTCCTGGAGGAGATCAACCCTGACTGCTCTTTAGAAGGCCAGATCCTGAAGTTGAAACTCAAATACTTTGTCCACCTAATGAGAAGGAAGGACTCACTGGAGAAGAGCCTAATGCTGGGAAAGATTGAGGGCAAGAGAAGAAGGGGATGACAGAGAATGAGGTGGCTGGATGGAGTCACTGAAGCAGTAGGCGTGAGCTTAAATGGACTCCAGAAGATGGTAGAGGACAGGAAGGCCTGGAGGAACGTTGTCCATGGGGTCGCGATGGGTCGGACACGACTTCACAACTAACAACAGCAACCCTCAATACTCCTCTGGAGTCTATGTAGGACAAACAGACCAGACTTGTGAAAAAGAATTAATGCACATAAATATGATATCAGGATTCAAGATAAGGGCAAAGTAATTGGAGAGTATTTTAACCTCACGGATCATTCCATTACAGATCTCAAAGTAAATATTTTACAAAAAAAAGTCCTCATCATCACAACAGAGACAGTTGAAGCTAGAAACATCACTAGATTTCAGGGTATTTCAGAAGGTCTGAATAAACTCAGTGGGTGTTTTAACACATTAAAATTGTTAATTAGCAAGGTGATTGTAATCTCTTCCCCTAGAATCTTCATCTGCATAACCACCCTATCTCTCCCCCCTCCCTTACTGCTATTTATTTAAGACCTACATCAGTTAAGGCACTCCACATGAAATAATTGGCAGCTCAGGAAAACTCATGCCTTGTCAAATTTAAAAGCAGCTACCAGCCGCTTTCCGAGAAAGAAACAGAGAATGATGAGCAGATGTTAGCATAAAGCCATTAATGGAAGATATTGGCTTCCTTTTAGGAAGGACAGCAGAACCTATCTGATATTAATGAACTGGAACGATTTGGTTGCTTTTCTTTGTACTTCTGTTGTGACAAAAGGAAATCTATAGTTTTCAAAGTAACAGGGTATTAGCCTGAAAATAAACCATTCTATGTAAATCCCAACAGCACACAATTAAAATGATCATGGATAAGCTTAACCTAGTCTCACTGTTTCTCCAATTCTCAACTTAATGGCAGAAGAGCAAATATTGTTTTAACATCTATGATAATGTTAAATTTCCTTCCCCACAATAGGTTATACCAAAATGTTATATCTAACAGTTCCACAGTAAGATTGGAATAAACTTGAAATCTTTGTCCTTTTTCCCTGGAAGGCTTCATATAAATCCAAAATGGAGAATTTTTCCATTTGCAAGAATGTGTTTGTCTTGATAAAAATTTATTGGGAGCAATAGGCTAGTAGTCTGTAGAATCAAAGACACAGACTCACCAATGGAAATAAGTAGCATTGTGAGTCTTCCTACATCATATATACAACTGCACATAGATCAAATGCATATTAGGTGGGCGCACAAATGCACCATTTTCTCATACTCACGCCTACATAAGCAGCAAATAGCTTAAATGGGAGCAAACAGAAAGATTTAAGTCTCCCTTTCTCTTATTCCTCAACTAAAGAGCAGGAATATGAGAAACTGTGAAGATGGAGAGGGCTAAGTGACCCTTATTCATGGTTTTCATTCTTTGGTGATGCTCAGCTTCCTGGATGAGAGGCTTATTTCTTTGGGAACTAATTAAAACTTCTTGATTCTTTGAGGCAGTTTTACCGCATACTTCCCAATGAGGCAAACAAGGTATTTCTTTGTACTTAAAAATGGTCCAGGAACCTTGTATCCCATTCTCCCAATCACATCTACCCAGGGGGACTTCTGAGCCATAGGCTGTCTGAGGCTGGATTATTGCTGATATATCCCATCAGGAGGGAAGCTGAATAAAATAAATATTAATCCCATCTTTACCGGGCTAATTAGCAACCGTTAAAAAGCTCTCAGCCACTCTTGTTGATGGACAGCAAAGGAGAAAAAGGTTTTGTAAAGGTTACCAGAGCATTAAATTTCACAACTATCTTTATCTGAGATGAGCAGCGATGCTTGAGTTTTGAGTGGCTTTCTGTGTAAAAGGAGAATAAGAAGCAATCATGTTTATTAATTCTAGCTTTGCCTATACATATCTCAAAGGTGACAATAGATGAAAACTGAATTCTTTTATTAGTCAACATAATATTCCACTGGAACGAAGTGTAAACAACTGACACTTCTCTCCTCTTACAGAAGGCAACAGTGGGCTCTCTGTGCAGGCATGCATTCTCCCTCAGTCCTGATTAAGTCCTATATCTTGAATAGAGAACTTCTCCTGTGTCTCAAATCAGCACAAAACCCAATTCCAATTGCCATTGGTCTTATTCAGACGCTGATGCTCTTGAACCCAGAGACTTCGGTAAATCAAACATGCTTAGGTACCAACATGCTAGATTTGTAGGAAGATGGGTGTCAGAATGCTTGAGATCTCAATTACTGCATCATACCAGTTCAGAATTAACAAATGAATAGAAGACTGAGAAGGCAGGAAAAACTGAGACAGTCTTCAAAGGCAGGCGGAATTAAATTGCTATAATAAGCACAAAGGCAAGGCTTTAATTTTGTCAAATAAAGCTTGCAGCCTTGAGACTGCAAACAATGGATAAATGTGGTCCCAGGTTAATTTTGTTGTTTAAAATTTGAATAATTGAATTTGTATAACCATGATATAATTATTTTTACTACGGTTAAAAAAAGTAGAGAAATGTTATTGAACTACATGTTTTCCTTTTTTTCTTTGCAGCCTATATCATTCTGTTTTATTTTTAAATACATAGAAGTTTTGGACTAGTTTGGAATGCAATTTATGAGTTTAGTCTCCAATTGCTGTAAAATTATATTAAAAAGTTGCAAATTTGGGATACCATCACCCCTAGTGTAGAGACAAGGAAATACAACTTAGCAAGAGATACCGGTAAGAGTTAATGTACATTCATGGAAAGTACAAGTAAAAAGGATTAAAAGCTACTTCTAACGTTGAAAATTTTTGATACAGAAGAAGTTTTGTACTGCAATCAAACATGTAAAATAAATGTAATGTAATGACAAGCTTCTGTAAAATTCCATGTTGCCACACACTAATCTACCTCTATTTCCCCAACCTGTGTGCAATTTGTACCCATCACAGATTACAGACTGAGAACACTGATGCTTGTAATCCACCTGGGTGACACCAAATTGGAAAGACTGTTCTGCGGGTGTGTCTCATACAGGTGATTTGTAATTAATGAAATTACTTTCCAAGAACAGAAGGAGTGACATTTTGAGGCTTTATAAGCAAGCAATGAAATAACTGCTTGTAAACGTTGTGTGTGGGTTGTTCTGTGTAACTGGGAATGACACTACTGTAGGTTTTTTTAAAATGGGGATTTGCCCCCCCCCTTGAAAAAAAGCCTTCTGTCTTCAGCAGAGTGGCTGTGAAAAAAAATGAGTAGAAATATTTGTCTCAGCATCAGGGATGATGACTAAGATGAAACAAACAATTTAATACAGTCTTTTGTCGGAAAACAGCAGCCTTTCCTTAATGTGAAAGGAATATTTGACATGGAGATGAGGTTTGCCTGGGGAAGTCTTGTTATTATAAAAAAACCCTTCTTGATTAATAAGATTTGTAGGTTTCCCATATCCAGAACCTTTTGGAAATTAAAATCTTTGTTTCAAATGCAGACATTCCCCACATCACATTCCTTTTTTCTTCCCTTTAATGGGTTTGAAAATGAACACCTCTTTTGGGTGGTGGTGGTAGAGGAGACAATAAAAATTTTAAAGGAAAAGCTCATAGTTGCATCTGAAGGCCACATCCCTTCTAAATAATAATAATAATAATAATAATAATAATAATAATAATAATAATAATAATAATAATAATAATAATAATCCTTTATTGTCAAAGTACAACTTGTGTACATTGAGATTAGCTGAGCCTCCCCCCCCCGTGCTCTCTCCCCCCAACACACAGTGACAACAAACCCTCCATCCTACCACACCATGTGAACCAACTACACCACACACCGGCCTCCCAAGTCAATTCTGCATAAGTTCACAGAGATTATGTCCCATTTAAAAGCCTAACAGCCCACGGATAAAAGCTATTTTTCAGCCTGTTGGTACGGCTGGCTATATTCCTGTATCTCCTACCGGATGGTAGGAGAGTAAAGAGATACCGTCCAGGGTGTGAGTCATCCCTGAGAATCTTCCTCACTCTTCCAAGGCAACGAGCCCTGGCGATGTCATCCAGTGGTGTCAGGGGACAACCCGTCTAACAATGTTTAATGTGCAATGATGCAACACATTAAGGGGAGAAAGAGGAAAAGCAGACCTGGTTTGTGACAGAGAATTTTGACAGTAAATGCCCAATATAAAGGTTGAGAGAGGAGCAGTAGTGGGAGAGATGGACCAATGAGAGTAGATAATTTGTGGCTGGCTGTTTTTTGGGAAGACTCCAAAGACATTTTTGACTCTGCCTGAAAAAGCCTTGGTCTCCCTTTGGTAATTGGATTAATCTGTAAACTGACATGATGGTTCACATCCACAGTGAAAGGAACCAGGGATAGCAGATCTGCCCAATTGTTTCCAATGTGGGCAGATAATCCATTAATGGTATGCAAATGCCTGATGTAGAACCAAATATGCCTGACTAATCTTAAAGTCGGAGTGGGCATGAGGAATTTGAGCTTAGTTTTCCCATTTTAAATTCATTCTGTCTTATTTCCCCAAGTTCAGCACAGGAAAATTATGCACATCCTGGCGGGGCTTTTGCTTTATTACATATTTTTGTGTGTACTTTCTCCTCTAGATAGATTTTACATGCCCTTTTTCTAATATGCATATTTTATCAAGAGATCTGTTCCTACAGTCCAACAGTTGTGTTCAATTTTTGTAAAACAATTTTTACTCAAAAAACGCATCCTTATGGAGTTTAATGTACGCAGTTTTGTACATGCTGTCCACAAATATACACATTTAAGCAAATTTCTGGAGTTGTAAAATTCATCACATTTGCATCCAACTGCTCTGGTTTACAGATAAACTGGACAAAAGTGAACTTGGTAAGACTGCATTAAAAATAGAATAGAATAGAATAGAATAGAATAGAATAGAATAGAATAGAATAGAATAGAATAGAATAGAACAGAATAGAAATAACTTTATTGTCACTTTGAATGTATACTAATTGGCATATATCAAAATGAAATTTCATTGCACACAGCTCTCAAAGAGTCACCACCTCTGATATACAGTACATTCCTTGTTTGTGGCCAGCTCAAGTTTCAGAACGTCCATTTTAGTCTCTAGGGAGCGAACGATGGCAAACTGGACAGATGGAAATGGAGCTCCATGTGAATTAGCCCTCAAATAATCTTGTATTCCTGCACGACATCTTTGTCTCCTTTCCTTTTTCTGATCCTGTCTCTTCTACCTTTTCCTTAAAGGGGCCTTGCTCCTTTTCTCCCCTGGAGCAGGCTGCTGCCGCTTCCAGTTCCTCCAAAAGCATCTCTCCCTTCCTCTGGGCCTGCCAACAGCCTCATCCAGTTCCTTTGCTCCATAAGCCCTGGGGACCTCTCCTCCTCAAATACAAGCCCAACCAATTTCATTTTCTCTCGTTTTAATACAGAGCTTTCTAGTCTGGTTTATGAGACCTGTACCGTGTTTCCTGAAAATAATAACCACCCAGAAAATATGTCCTAGCTTGATATTTTTTTTTGCATACGACTAATATAAGCCCTACCTCAGGATATTGGCACAGAACGTTTTAATGTTAGGCTAAGATAAAGAAAAATGAGAAACACTTGACAACAAATGTGGCTTTTTTCATGTAGTTTCAGAAAAGCATGAAAATCCTACCTTTTTCTCTCTTAGAATGGAATTCTAAAAACATGTAATGTTTAGACAGATAAATGAACCAGTTAATTAATCTAGCATGCAGAAACTGACTTCCTCTAATTCATCTGTCAACAAGGTACAGCTGAACCATTTTACAGGTAGAAATGCAGGTTTGTTTTCCAAGGTAAAGTCAACTGTCCAGTACCCTTTTCTCTCATTTACCAAGAGCAACAATTTGTCAGATATTTGGGTTTCCCCAACAATTCTGCTTTGAAGTACAGCAGTGTGCTCACGTTGTCCACATTTAATGGGTTGACAGATGTATCAGAGGAGGTCCATTTGCTGCCCACTCACAAGATGACTTACTACCTGACCTGGAAAGTTAATTCAGTATTTATATGACTGGGATATTTGGCATTCCTGATAGGAACAGCTGCTGGATGAATTTTAACTTTCATTTTGATGGCAGGTTCAGCTCCAATAAAACCTCTTACTCTTGTTCCTCATTCTGGGATCACATATAGAATTCAAACACAAAGCTGTGACAGAGCTCCACGCATTAATCTATACCCAGAAACATCACTGGATATAACATGGGACAGGGTAAAATAATAACATCCTCCGGGCTGGGTCCCCAATGAATGCAGATCTGGAAGCTTTCTCCATCCTCAAATTAAAGAAATCTTTTGCCTTGATTAGGAGATGGGAACTGGGCACAGCTTGTTCTGGTAAGAACCCATCCCTTCTTCCATGACAGTTGCTCAGTTTTAATCTTATGATTGGGAAACACATGGTTACTGGTGTCTCCCTCATCCATCCCTCCGATTGCCTCTACTCACTTGTCTTGAGACAGCTTCAGAAATTTGGAAGGGAGTCTTAGTTTTACTGTTTGATCCATCTTATTTTCTATTCTTACAGTTATTTGATGATGTTGAATGTTGATGATGTTTTGTGAGCTGTTTTAGCTATCTGATTGGCTTAACAACTATTTTATAAAAAGGAACAGTGAATTAATCTCTTGTACTTCTCTCCATTCTCATCCCTTCAATCAGCTCCATCACATCTAGGAAGAGGTCTCATTATTTCTTAGCATTAATCCTTCCTTTGTGCAAAACTCCTTCAATATATCCATTTAAGGTTTGTAATGGTATTCTTTGTACTGTAATAGGAATATTTCCTTATTATCATTGTAAATTTTCCTTCATGAGCATTAGAAGAAGTAGTGAAGCTTGGAACTCCTACATCTTTTTTTGTAAAATACAATGCATTTTATCTCCTCACTGTACCTAAAATTCTTCTGCAAATTTTATCCTGCATAGTTAAAAAAATAGTCAAATCTATAGCTGCCATTAGATTTTTTTTCCATGCTAGCTGACAAAATGGCAGAGCTCTCTGGTTTTCCTAACTGCATTTTAAACTTGGGCTATGTTATACCTAAACTGACCTGAGATAGGATGGGCTACTTTAGGAACAACCAATCTATCACTTGAAATGAATTAAATGGTCAGTACCAGTCTTACTGAAAATCTAATCAATTATTATCTGTTAACAACAGTGTGAAATCACAGCTGCCAGTTCTCTGGTGTGGGCCTTGATACACATCAAGTTTTTTCCAAGAACTAGGATACTGTAATGTATCAACACAGTATATGTGCAAATCCAAGCAGAGTGTACTTTTGTAATTGAAGATGGAAATTGTGCAAATGCATGGATTTTCTAAATGCTATCCAAGTGTGCTGACTGGAACCACAATGGCTGATTTATGCCATAATCACTCAATTTTGATTTTCATATCTTGATACTTTGTGATCTTCTCAAATTCTTTGTCTTCTATTATCTATTACTACATCAATTATCCACACTTTCCTTTTTTTAAATCACAGTTATATCTGGTGTGTTATGAGTCAGGATTTTCTCAGACTATATTGGGAAATCCCACAATATTTTAACCTCTCCTTTTTTCAATGACTTTTTCTATTATATGTTTACACCAGTTTTTCCCTACTGGTATATGATAATTTTTAAGATGTTCCAGGGAATGATTTTGGCAACTTTGTTATGTAATTGTTTATGATCAGTTTATGTGATCTTCTTGCACAAGCTGAGTAAACGAGCTATTATTTCTTCTGCTTCTTTGCACAATCTGTACTTTGAAACATTTTATCATTATGCCACTTTTTCTGTATATCGCAAGGCAACATATATATGTAATACTCCTTCCTCCCCCACAGCTTCTTTTTGGGGTGGGGTGGGCTGAAAAAGAGTGACTGTTGTAAAGTCACCCAACCAGTTTTCATGCCTAAGGAAATCTAGAACTCACAGCCTCCTGATTTCTAGGCCAATACCTTAACCACTACACCAAATGGCCCTCATAATGTCCAACGTACTGACAAACCACTTCTATATTATTGCCAAGAAACTACATGGACGAATCAGGTAGTCATTAGAAGGCACACTAAACTTAAGAAAGTCTTTAACTTTAATCTAATGAGAAATCCTGCAGAATAATACCTAACCACCCCCCCCACCCCCACCCCCATTCTCTAGCACTCTGCCAATACTGCTGAAAATATATTGCAGGTTAGGTACCACAAACATTTTCAGCTGGCAATAAGGAATCATAGTCTCAATATTCCAGTCTAGGAAAAGGAGAGATTTTTTTTTAAACACAGAAAGGTCCCTTTACCACCCATGCAGGCCATTACAGGTAATCCTTGAGTTACAAATGTAATGGAGACTGATGACTACATTCACAACGTGAGGATTTGTAGGAGTGAATGATGTAACTTGAATGTGATCACTCCCTGCTTTCGCACACGCATTCGCTAATCAAATGCACGGTTGTTAAGTGCACGAGATATCTCAGGGTGGGGAAGGCCACGGGGGGCCTAGTGCTTCTAACCACCCAAGACCTCCTCCAACCCACTGAAGTATCTCATTCTTTCCCTTCTCCCCATCCTACACGACCGGGTCACTTACCTTATGTAGATCTCAATGATCAAGGGAGCTGTCTACTCTCCAGCCTCTCTGCCCTGGTTTCACCTTGAGCAAAGGCTTGCCAACGCCTGCAGGGACAAGAGATGGCATCTCTATAAGCTCCAGTTGTCTTTGCAAAAAGCTTTTCACCATCGAGAATGGAGGCCAGGAGGGGTGCGCATGTCCCTATGGGCCTCTGTTTGAAGTTACAACATCATAGCTCCCCCAAGTACATACGACACAGTCCTGAAGTTATGAATGTTGCAGCACCGTGGCAGTTGTTCACCCTTACGGAAAAACCGCAGAGACACTGCAACAATCACCCTGCCTATTTCCCCCTACCCTGGGCGGGTCTCAACAGGCACTGGGCTTGTGGACACTCAACTTGCGAAGATCTAGCGAGCCTTCAGTTTCTTGTCCAGGATCAGTGCTTCAGGTCTTTGGTGCAGTTGCAGAGAATGGAGACCTAAAATACTGCAAGATCAGTAGTGTGAGATCTCGTGCTACTGATCTTGCATGATCTCATGGTACTTTAGGCCTCTGTTCTCTGGACAAGATCTGTGGGAAAAGGCTTTGCAAACAGAGGGAAGGCCTGGAGCACCGAAGCCTTCCCTCTGTTTGCAAAGCTTTTTGCCGTCTTTACAAAAAGCCTTTGTCGATGAGAATGGAGGCAGGGAGGGGCGCGTGTGTCCCTCTGGGCCTCCATTTAGGGCGGCGAAGTTCTTCCCACACTTCAGCACAGGTCAAAGTTTCACATTTACTGGATTATTCCTCCAGGAAAAGGCTCTTCTTTTTACTCCTGCTTTGAAGTAGCAATATTACAATAAAGGGTAAAAAGGGAAACTACTGACTGACATTCTTAAGGCGAAATATTTTTGTATTTTGGACAAATTGCTTTTATTTTGATGTCCCAAACAAGAGGATGATGCTTTCTCATTTTTTTCTCATTTTTTTCATGACATTTCTTTTAGATAAAATTTTGAATCATCATAGGAAAACATGTCAGTGCCTGATGTTGGACTGGTGGAAGCATGAGTTGACATACAAGCAAACTGAATATCCAATAGCAAAGATCCACATGATGCTTGTAAATTATACCTTTGACACCCAATAATTTCAGTGATGGTACAGGCACACATCCTATTTTAGGGGAACTTACTAGACCACGTTTAACTTCTTCACCCACAGAATCTATGTTTTAGTAAAGTTAAATTTTTTTACTACTATACCTCTCTACACCTGCTGGGAGAAATGGGCTGAAGTTTGATTTACAGGTAGTCCTCGACTTACAACAGTTAGTTTAGTGAATGTTCAAAGTTACAACAGCACTGAGAAAAGTGACTTATGACCGATTTTCACACTTAAGACTGTTGCGGCATCCCCAAGGTCATGTGATCAAAATTCAGAAGCTTGGCAATTGATATTTATGATGGTTGCAGTGTCCTGGGGTCATGTGATCACCTTTTGCAACTTCCTGACAAGCAAAGTCAATGGGGAAGCCAGATAACAACCGTGTTACTAACTTAACAACTGCAGTGATTCACTTAACAACCGCAGCAAGAAAGGTCATAAAATGGGGCAAAACTCACTTAACAAAATGTCTCACTTAGCAACATAAATTTTTGGCTCAATTGTGGCCATAGGTTAAGGACTAGCTGTATTTAAATTTCAAATTTTAGACAATACTGCAGACTACATGGTTCACCACTAAGAGGGTCCAACAAAACTCTCTGTATAATATATTCAGGAAATAGTTGCTGGAATCAATTTGAATCAAAGTGCACCTCAAGCAATTTCCCACTTACTGGACTGTAGTGATTAAAACTTGATACAGCCAGCAACATGCCTCATTCCAACTATTAAAATCCCAATTCATGAATAATGGAACTGAAAAGGGCCATTTGAATCATGACCTAACACAGGGGTGTCAAACTCAATTTCATTGAGGGCCACATCAGCATTACGGTTGCCCTCGGGGGGCCGGGAGGGCATGGCCAGGTGGCCGTGGCCGGGTGGGCGTGGCCAGGTGGGCGTGGCCAGCTCAATGCTGCTCACTCAGCGCAGCTTACTCAATGAAAGAAAGTTGGCAGCAGTGCCCCTGAGGGGCAGGCAGGGTGACAAAAACAGTTTTTAGCGCTCAGCTCTACTATACCAGCAAATCAAGCAATCACACCAGGGTTACCCTTGTAGGTAGGTGCACTTGAAGCAGGCAGAGTGCCACTCAACCTGGTTCCCAGAGGGCCAACTTCCCCCTTCGGCCTCGAGTCCCCCGAAAAAGCCTAGTGGGGTGGGGCCGGATATTGGCTCATTTGCAGGCACCCCAATGAGCATTGCATAGCCGTAAGATAGGTAGTCCTCGTTTAGCAACAGTACAGTTACAACAGTGGTGACAAAGTAACTTTGCAGCCAATCCTTGCATTTAGAACTTTTTCAGGTTTGTGTGGCAAATGGCAGCTGAAGTAAGAACCTAAGTCAGTTGCAGTTTCACTGAGTGACTGCATTGCTTAACAACCAAGTGGCTGGTCCCAATTGTGGTCGGTAAATGAGAACTACCTGTATTTCTATGTCCTTTTTGGTGTGGTAGAGGGCTTCAAATTCAGGAAACCTTCCTAAAAAGGACCAGAGACTTACTTTCCCCAGGCTAGGAGTGCCCCTGAAGTACACACACTTGAACAGCAATTCAACACATAATCACACTTCTGTACCCATGCCAGCTTTTCAAAACCACACCGGCAGCAGGGGATCCCACTTCAGTTTCCATTTTACAGCTTTACCCTGTGCAGCAGAAACCCAGCACCTGCAAAATTACCCGTAACACAGCCTGGAATTAAAGGATTCTGCCCTCGGCAGTGATAGGTAGGCAGTTGAAGCAATCAGTGAAGGTCTTCCATAATTTTATGTTATACCGCTGTTTACCACAAATCTTGAGTGGGGCTTCTAGTTCCAACAAAATGGGCTGGCTCAGAAAGATCTCTCGTGACTTCAGGCATATGCCCAGAATCTCATTTTCTGTGAGCTGAACATTCTTGCCTGGATGTGATCCTTGCACTTCAAGCACCCAGCACAGGAGCCCATGCGTGAAAGAAGCCCGGCAGAGGAGCTGGAGCGGCTCCACTGCTGGGGGCGCCTCTTGGCCGGGCCTTGCAGGATCTGGGCTGGGCGCCTCTGTTCGCCCTCAGCAGCGCCCGGCAAAGTAGCTCGCATGTGAAACAAGCCCGGCAGAGGAGCCGGAGTGGCGAGCAGAGGCGCCCGGCTTGGATCCTGGAAGGCCCCAGCCAAGACGCGCCCCCAGCAGTGGAGCCGCTCCGGCTCCTCTGCCAGGCTTCTTTCACACAAGGGCTCCTCTGCCGTGCTTGTTTTGCGTGCGAGCTACTGTATTTTTCGGACCATAAGACGCACCTGACCATAAGACGCACCCAGTTTTTAGAGCAGGAAAACAAGAAAAAAAATATTCTGAACCAAATAGTACCAGTATACTAAAACAGGGCTTTTCAACCTTTTCATTCATTGTACCACTTTTAGGACAAGGCAATGTCACCCAGCAACGTGTCAAAAACTTAACCCCCCCTAAAAAAGGGAAAAAAAAGATAAAGTACAGGTAGTCCTCGACTTACAATGATTCACTTAGTGACCGTTCAAAGTTACGACACTGAAAAAGTGACTTATGACCATTTTTCACACTTATGACCGTTGCAGCATCCCCAGGGTCATGTGATTTACATTCGGATGCTTGGCAATCGATTCATATTTATGATGGTCATATTGTTCCAGGGTCATGTGATCGCCTTTTGCAACCTTCTGAGAAGCAAAGTTAGTGGGGAAACCAGATTCACCTAACAATCATGTTACTAATTTAATTTCTCTCTCTCCTTCTCTTTCTCTCCCTCTCTCCCCCTCCCTTTCTTTCTCCTCACCTTCTTTCTCTCTCTCCCTTTCCTTCTTTCCCTATTTTTCTCTTTCCCTCTATTTCTCCCTCTCCGTTTCCCTCCCTTTTTCTCCTTCTCCCTCTCTATTTTTCTCTTTCCCTCTATTTCTCCCTCTTCCTCTATTTCCCTCCCTCTTTCTTTCTCCTTGTCTCTCCCTTTCTTTCTCTCCCTCTTTCTCTCTCCCTCTATTTCCCTCCCTTTCTCCTTCTCTCTCTCCCTCTATTTCTCCCTCTCCCTCTATTTCCCTCCCTCTTTCTTTCTCCTCTCTCTCTCCCTCTTTCTCTCTCCCTCTATTTCCCTCCCTTTCTCCTTCTCTCTCTCCCTCTCTCTCCCTCTATTTCTCCCTCTTCCTCTATTTCCCTCCCTCTTTCTTTCTCCTTGTCTCTCTCTCCCTTTCTTTCTCTCCCTCTTTCTCTCTCTCCCTCTATTTCGCTCCCTTTCTTTCTGCTTCTCTCTCTCCCTTTCTCTCCCTCTCTATTTTTCTCTTTCCCTCTATTTCTCCCTCTTCCTCTATTTCCCTCCCTCTTTCTCCTTCTCTCTCTCCCTTTCTTTCTCTCCCTCTTTCCCTCTCTCCCTCTATTTCCCTCCCTTTCTTTCTGCTTCTCTCTCTCCCTTTCTCTCCCTCTCTATTTTTCTCTTTCCCTCTATTTCTCCCTCTTCCTCTATTTCCCTCCCTCTTTCTCCTTCTCTCTCCCTTTCTTTCTCTCCCTCTTTCCCTCTCCCTCTTTCCCTCTCTCCCTCTATTTCCCTCCCTTTCTTTCTGCTTCTCTCTCTCCCTCTCTATTTTTCTCTTTCCCTTTATTTCTCCCTCTTCCTCTGTTTCCCTCCCTCTTTCTTTCTCCTTGTCTCTCTCCCTTTCTTTCTCTCCCTTTCTCTCTCCCTCTATTTCCCTCCCTTTCTCCTTCTCTCTCTCCCTCTTTCTCTCCCTCTCTATTTTTCTCTTTCCCTCTATTTCTCCCTCTTCCTCTGTTTCCCTCCCTCTTTCTTTCTCCTTCTCTCTCTCTCCCTCTCTCTCTATTTTTCTCTCCCTCCCTCTCCCATTGTCCCTTCCTTCTTTCCTTCCTTCCTTCTTCCTTCCTTCCCTCCCTCTCTGTCCTTCCCTCTCCGCGTTAGAGCAGTACCTACGGAGGCAGCCCTGCGGCCCGGCTTTCTCTTGCAGAAGGCAGACTGAAACGGAGCAAGGAATGCGAATCGCCCGATCTCGCGCTTCAGTGATCTCCTCTTCTCGGTTTCAGTTTCTTTTGCTACAAGACAAAGCAGGCTGAAACGGAGCGAGGGAATCTCCCTTGCTTTGTTTCAGCCTGCTTTCTCTTGTAGCAAGTGAAGCTGAACCCGAGCAGAGGAGATCCTAGGAGCGCGAGATCGGCCGATTCGCATTCCTTGCTCCACTTCAGCCTGCCTTCTGCAAGAGAAAGCCGGGCCGCAGGGAGATTGCAGGAGCCAATTGCAATCTCCCTTGCTTTCACTTGCGGAGGTTGGGGCTGGTCTGGGCATCTCTCCCCCTCACCGGCTGGGTGTTGTTCGTCCTCCCCCCCCCCCGCGTCCCACCTCACTCCCTCCTACCTCCTCCTCCTCCACTTTTTTTTTGGAGCCGCAGGAGACTAAGATGCAAATAGTGCTGGGTTCCACCAGCCCAGTGCACTTGCCTCCTACTGAGCAAGTGCTCAGCCGGGCCGGCGCCAAGGTGGTGGGGGCCGGACCTTTGTAATTTCTGGGAGAGTTGTGCGGGCCGGATTCAATCATGTGGCGGGCCGTTTGTGGCCCGCGGGCCTTGTGTTTGACATGTCTGACCTAACATGATTGTAAGGCAGTCAGCTGGAGGATTATAAGCTTTATCTTGGAGTGCAGCTAATGGGGAGAAAGGATTAAGTGCAGTACCAAAACAGCTGTTACTTTATAGTTTTGGTTTTTTTAAAAGAAACAATTAAATTATTGTTATGTTTTTGGTTAGTTTGTCATATTGATTTTGTGCTTTTAATTTTGCAAGTTGCTCAGCATCAGGTATCTGAGATGCGCAGCTAAAGACAGTTTTTCCCCCATACCATCACTCTGCTAAATACCGGTACATAATTCTCACAACACTGTCTTATGCCTAAGGATACCTAACCATGTAGTAGGACTGTATTACTATTATCATCCCCATCTTTCCTATTACCTACTCCTATTGGTATCTTATGACTATCGCTTTGTTTGGTGATTATGATTGTATCTTATGATTTATGTTGTATCTCTTTGTTGTATGTACACTGAGAGCTTATGCACTGGAGACAAATTCCTTGGGTGTCCAATCACAATTGGCTAATAAAGAATAATCTATTCTATTCTATTTATCAGATAAACAAACAAAAAAACAACAACTCTGGGATACAGCTAAGTGGATAGCAATGCTGAACAGGTGGCATAGGTTACAAAATAAGTCTACCTTGCCAGATAAATAACTCAGCATTTGTACAGTGCTGAAGTAGAAATCTGTAATTTTATGTGGGATTTGGTTCCAAATTTCGCATTAGTTTATCAAAGTATAAAATTCAAAGAAAAATGAAAATAGTGGAAAAGTAGAGGAGGAAAAAATATAGGGGAAAGGGGGAAAAAGAAAAAGCATTGACTTCTGTTTCGTTTTGGTGCAGAATAAGAATAAGCCTCAGCTTTTTACTTTTACATAATAATATATACCAGTCATTTCTATAATGACAGGCTATAAAATCAGCAGAACCCAAAGTCAAAGTTTCATTTTTTTCCACCTCAAGCACAAAATCCAGAAGTGGTTTCCAAGTGGAAACAAAATTAACTGTATTCTTTTCTTTGATTAAGATGAAAAACACAGGAGGGGAGAAATATTTCCCGTCTTGCAAGATTCTGTTTATTTTACTTATTAATTTTTTATGCTTTCCATCTCTCCTATAAGCTGATTCTGGGTGGCTTACAAGTTATAAAACAAGTAGAAAAATAGTTAAAATATTAAAACATTAAAACGACACAGATTAAGATTTTAAAATTATTCTGAAACCAGAACTAAGAGACTGACAGGGCGGGGAAGAGGTCTTCTTCCCGTGAGCCAACTCCAGCAGCAGTGAGCGCCCCACTTTACTGTAACCTCTGATGCTCCTGATTGTGCTTGTTTGGATTACCTTGAAGGGCTAACGTCACTCTTGCAAGCCTAGGAAAGTCGCTTCTGAAAAGCTTCCCATGCTTTCCCTCCATCTGCAGACTGAGCTGTCCCTTATCAGTCCGTGGCCTAGGCTGCACATCTTTCTCCTGTCTCCCAAGGTCCTTTCTCACATACCATCACACAGTTCCTCTACAGGTGGTCCTTGTTTAGTGACCACAATTGGGATCAGCAACTTGGTTATTAAGCGAAGTGATCATTAAATAAAACTCTGACAGTGCTTATGATCTTACTTCAGATTTTCTTTGCTTTACAGACTGCGAAGGTCATAAATGTAAGGATTGGTTGCCAAGTTACTTTTTCATCATCGTCATAACGGCAAACAGTTGCTGCACAAGTCAGTCGATAAACAAACACTGCCTGTATTTATAAAGTGGTACTCTGCTAAGGTCAGAAGGCTTCCACTCTTATTTAGCGTGCTCAGTGGTGCAAGATGGCATGCTGTTGCTGAATCTCTGTACAAGTTGCTACAGATTCGCAATGCTACTACTCTTTTCTCTTGCTGCCATTCACTAACCATTAGTAAGCTTCTCTAAGCTTAAATAACTTGTTGTGAACACTGCTGTGGCTCTTGTTTTATTTCTCTTAGGGGCAAACTGAATAGCAGATGGTGTATGCTAAGAATTACCTAGTACATAATTGTTTTCCTGTCTAAATTTCCCAATAAGGTTCTGAAGTATGTCACAGGATGGGATAGAATTTCTTTTGTAGACCCCTGTGCTTTCTTTCAGCTATGGAAATAAATTTGGAACTATTTTCCATAACTTCCAGCAAAGTTGGATGCCACTCTCATCCACTGAGAGGTTCTCCATGGAAATCTGGAACCCATTCTATTGGGTGAGTTTCCAAACCTGTCATGTTGAGCTTGCTCCTAAACCAAGAGCTAAGAATCCAGAAGCTCTCATTAGTAGCATTTATTAGATGAAGGTTAAGAATTACACCAGGGATTATATTTTCAAATAAGACACCTATCTGTAGGCAACTGATAGTGACAAAACTCTTGCCCCTTTCCTCCTGTTTTTTTGAGGTACAAGGGAGGAGGCTGGTCTCCTTGGCAAGGCCTGCATCTGTTCATATTTTATTAACAGCTATTACAATTTAAGTAATGTCTGTGTGATGCAAATTGTTCGTTTGGTTGCCTCTGAGTCATGGTCTGCTTTCAGGTTGTTTGGTTGGCTAGCTGTTGTTATTAAGATGTGGTCTGGTTTCTTGTGGGGAGTTGCGATTTTTGTTGCCCTGTAGTGGGGTGCCTGTTTGTTTGCTTTAAATGCTGCCTTTGGGATTGTGGTTGTGGTTGAAGTATTTAAATAGATACTTAAAACACTGAAGACTATGGCCCAGCAACAACAACCAATCAAACAGCCCGAAACATCTGGACAAATAACGCCAACACCAATTTACATCACACAAAAAGGTATTTAAAGGCCAGTGCTCTGACAGACAAGCACAATTCAAAGCACACTGAAGATGTCTCCTTCCTCCGAAATGGAAATGAAATGTTTGCAGCCAAATCGCCTAGCTCAGAGATCATCAGAGAATGTACACCATGCAGTATTACAGAATTTTCCCTATGCCTCAAGGAAGCTTTGATGGCTCTGCTTCAGAGCCTTGAAATCAGAAGACATTTCTGATGTCTAGAAAGGAATCTAGAGGGTTCATTCTTTAGAGATTGTCACCAAGAGATTCAAGTCAAGATCTTTTTCATGTTTTAGAAACTCCCACATAGCTTTTCTTTCAACAAGGTGTGTATGATTTAAAATTAGAAAAAGACTGATAGCAAATATCAGCTATGTTTACACTTTAGGTGATTGCTAATATTCTTCTTCTTCTTCAAGTAGTTGAATCTCTGTGAGTGTTCTAATTATTAACATGACATCCATTAAATAAATGATGTCATTGTCACTATTTATACCACTTACATGATGAATATATTATGATACATGCCACATAAATTTCATAATTTAGGTAACTCTTAGTTGCATATTTTGGGCTTTAGTTTTTTATGTTTTGATTTGGGTTCTTGTGCTTGAAGTTACAAACCAGACATGTCTGCCATAAGTAAGGAGTCCCTGCAGATTTTACTCCAATAGTTGTTGCTGACTATAGGAGGCAGTACTCATCTCCGTTTCAGGGCGTTTGAGCCAGCACTGTCTGAAGACATTTCTGTGGTCATGTGGCCAGCCTGAGCACTATTACCTTCCCTATTTATCTATTCTCCTTTGCATGCTAGGTTGGCAGAAGCTGGGGCAAAAATGGGAGCTCATCCCATCACATGGCACTTGGGTCTCAAACCTGGGCTGCTGGCTTTCCAGCCAACAAGGATGGTACCTTAACTGCTGAGCCACCAAACCGCCCATCTGTCATGGTATAGGCTTAACTATTACCCCAAATTTCTTTTGTTGTTGTTGTTCAGATTTTATGTTATCTCTAGAATTATTGATTCTTTCTTGGCAGTTTCTAAACATAAGGCACAGCAGCTCTTTAGCCTCTCTTTCACGACCTCCTACTTTTTCTCTCTCATGTGAATGCCCTGTACAACAGGTTCTTTCAACTTCTGCTCTCTTTTCTCTTTATAGAAAGCCTACACTTTACTCAAAAAATATATTACATGTTAATTAAGAACAGCTGTCTTGATCTCCCATAACCTCACTTTAAGGTGCACGTTCCAGGAGGTCAATAATTGATGCACACACATATCGTATTTGGGACAATGGAATATATTAATTCATACAGAATTTTCTTCTTTAAAGTTTCTAGTTCTTCTGTTGAAATCTGAAAAGGCAGAGGGAAGGTTAAATAAACAGGAATAAAACAAATGAACTGGATTTGCTGGCTAACCAAATCTTTGAAATAATGGCTGCTTTCATGACCTAGCAATGTTGGGATCTCATTTTAACATCCCATTAAGCCTCTCAAATAAGACTTCTGGTTTGGTGTTCGACAAGACGGGTGGAAGAAGCTGGGGCTCCGGCTTCTTAGCCCGATTTCATTCTGCCTGGCAACCCCAAGGGGTCAGAAAGTTGCCCTGGAGGGGAAACGAAGAAGGAGGAATGCCTCAGGAGTCCAGACCAGATGGCGGTCAGTCCAGATGGACTGAAAAAACCCTCTAAAAGGATGGAGGAAAGGCTGCCTGGTAAGCCCAGACAGCCCAAGTCGTCACCAGCCAGAAGAAAAGCGAGGAGCTGCAGCACTCCGCTAAACAGCTGATTGTCAACAGCGTGCTGAAACTGGGTGAGCCTGCTTTTTTCCTTTTCCTTTTGGACCTAAAAATGTTGATCCCCTGATTGGGAAGAGCTATAAAGTAAAGAGCCCAGAATGACTAGATGAGAAGAGAGTTAAAAGCGGTGAGCAACTACAGAAAGGGAAAGGATTTTAGGAATATAAAAGAACTCTTAAAAATTGAACTTAGACTGACTCAAAGAAAGACTACTTAACCTACAGAATGTGAAAAAAATTTTTTATATATAATTCCTAGGGTAAATAACCTATAAAGAACTTTAAAAGAAAAACTTTGTAATAATCTTTTAAAACCAGATATTGACAAACCAGTGTATGAGGACATCTAGTGGTGAAAGAAGATACTACAGTAACACTAAATAATAAAAGAATTTGAAAGTGTTTGACCTTGAAACAACACTTGGTGTAAACAAAATGCCTTTGTGTGAGTTTACAAATGAAAAAACTTTCTACAATTATATTTGCTGATTCTGGATATAACTAAAACAGGAATTACTTGGAGACAGCAGGTGTTTTACACCTGAGACTCGACTGGTGGATTTGGATTTGGCCTAAAGCAGTTGGCTCATTCTTTTTGGCTGGACTTTAGCCTAAGATAGTTGGCTTTTTTTCTTTCTTCTTTTTTTTCTTTTGTTTTCTCTCCTTGAGATACTGGATTTAGCCTAAAGTAATTGGCTCCTTTTACGGTTTGGATTTTAGCCTAAGATAGTTGGCTGGAAAAATGAGTACATCAAATCTCACCAGACTTATGAAAAAGACTTCCTCTGCACTCTCTGTTGGAACATCTAGCCCAACAACCCAGGGATCTATTGAAACAATGTTGCAGCATGAGAAAATAAGCATCGCTCAAAATGAGATGCAAACTACATTAAAATTACTTCAAGAATCAATACAAAAAAATCACAAAGAGACAAAAAGTAACTTTGATAAATTAAATGAAGAAATCTTGGACATAAAGACACAATTTGAAGTCCACCATCAAATGATTGTTAAAAATGAGCAAAGAATTCAAAAAGTGGAAAATAAATCAGATGATATTGACAAAAAAATGGAAATACTAATACAAGAAAATGAAAAATTAGAACAAGCAAACTAAAATTTAGAAAGTATGGTGGTGATCTTAGAAATGGAGAAAGCGGAACACTACTTAAGATTTCAAAATATTTCTGAAGATAGAAAAGAAAATATATCAGTTGTGATTTTTGATCTCCTGGCAGAGGCTTTGAAAGCAGACAGAGCAGAGATGCAAATGGAGATAGTTGAAATATTTTGAATGAATTCAAGCTATGCAAGGAAATACAAACTACCCACAGAAGTGCATATAAAATTTATAAAGAAAACAACAAGAGATGAAATACTGAGAAGAGTTAGAGATGAGCCATTACAATACAGAAATAAATTGTGGTCTTAAAGCAGATATCCAAGAGAGTAAGAGATACTCGAAGACAATATCATTTCTTAATTACAAAGCTGATTGCAAAAGGCATAAATTTCAGATGGTTAATGCCAGAAGGGATTTTAAACAACTGGAATAATATAAGATACCGATTGGATTCAGTTTGGAAAGCAGATTTTGATGAAAGAAATTGAGCATTCTTAGATGAAGGAGTGCAACATCGACAAGAGGAGAGAAAAGACCAGAAACAAATAGAAGAAATAATTATGCAAACAGGAGAACAGAAAGAGAAATCTGATCAAGAGAGTGAAGGAACTGCTAGAGAACAGAGGATCATGAGATTGACCAGACCTAAATATAAATAATTGAAATGGAGAAAGAAAATGATTTTTTCACTGAATATAAATGGATTAAACTCCCCATCAAAAAGAAACATTTTTAATAAAAAACCTACAGTAATTAAATACAGATACAATTTGTTTGCAAGAGACACATATGTTGTGATTCAGGGTCAGCCTGTGGGTTTGGCAGTTGGGTCGGACGACTCAGAGGAGGAGGGGGGTGTTGAAGACCTTGCTGAGGGGGTTGAAGATCTTGCTGATGATAGCCCTCAGGCAGGCCCCTCCCACTTGGTCACCATGGAGACCCAGCTGTGTGAGCCTGACAGTGTGGATGAAGATGACCCACAGCTGGCCCTGTTCAAGGACGCCCGACGCAGGAGGCAGTCAAGTAGGAGTAAACAGAGGAAGGCAATGGGGCTTCTCGGAAGGAGGCAGAGAGAAGCCACGCCCTGAACTCTTTATAAGGGGAATGTGTGGGGAGGGCTGGTTTGCTGAAAGCAACCGCTCGGATAGTGTTTCAAAGCTCCTGTATCTTGGTTCGTGTCTTGTTTGTTTTTGTAGTAATAAATTTGGCAGACGTAATTCCAGCCTCTTGCCGTTTGTAAAGGGGTTGCCTTTTCTGCAGGGCCGGTAGCAGGCTGGTACAGAACAACATATAAAAAACCAATATTATAAGCTGTTGGAATACCCCAAAATTGGGAAACTTTATCATGCATCAGCACAACAGAAAAAAAGAGGTGTTGCTGTATATCAGTGATGGAGAACCTTTTAGAGACCGAGTGCCCAAACTGCAACCCAAAACCCACTTATTTATCACTGGGTGCCAGGTGGTACGTGGCCTACTGGGTGGGCGTGGCTGTGGTGGTCATGGCTGACTGAGTGGGTGTGGCCAAAGTGGACGTGGTCACCTCAATTTTGCTCATGGGGAGGGATGCTTGTGGGGGCCAGGCAGGGTTGGGGGAGATGGATAGACTGATTATGAGAGTGAAAGAAAAAGAAGAAACAGAATATTATCAAACTTGGGACTTATCGATGGCTAGAGTAAAGAATAAAGGATTAGGAATTAAATATGTATTAGCGAATGTAAGCTCAGCACGTTTGTTGAAAAATTATTACTGAATGTATGGGAAAAAACCCAATAAAACCCTTACAAAAAAGGCCTCTCAAATAAAGTGGAAGGTCAGCCAAAATCTTCTTTAAACTGAGGGGGAAGTTTCTGAATTAGTCTTAATCCTCCTATCCAGCTTGGACCTTTTGGAAGGTCTTGGAAGCTCAACAATATTACGAAGAAAATCTCTCCCTCTAGCTCTAAAGTTCAAGATGTGTGGGGCAAATATCCTCCTAGATATTAATTTAGCCTTTGTATTTCATCAAATATATTGGGAAATATAAGTATCAGATTTCCTCTGCAAACTGCAGCTGCAGCCATCTTTCTTTGCAATTAGTGACTAAGGTGGGAGAGATCCTTTCTACAGGCGCGGGTATTTAGAAGCACCCCATGGCTGCAGAGATCAGCTATGCTGGCTCACATACCTGCTTTGTACCTTCAAAAGTGAGAGAAAGGATGAGTGTCTTCAACCTCAGTAGGCTGCAGAAATTGCCCACTAGAGCACAAAATATGCAACTTTATCAATAGGAATTTATTATGCTGACATGGGGCTTCAAAGCTTAGATGACTCATTTTACTTTCCTGGGGCAATCAGAGCTAGCACAGTTTAAAATAAACCACGCACATTAGTTAATTTGTAGAATTTAGAAAGTCATCTAATTTATTTTTCATTACAGAATTTGCATCACTCAGTGCTAAATATTCACTAACTTGATAGTTTACAATTCCTTCCAGAGGATTACCATCTTGATATAGAAGGATCAGTTGCTTTAACAACCGTTAGAGTAATATTAGTGCAAAAAGGAACAACTGGTAGAATTGTGCTTTCTGGTAAGGGTAAAGGTAAGAACAATCTATAAAGGGACTGAAAGCACATGAAGCTCTAAAAACATGAGGAAAACAAAATTACTAAGGGGAAGAAGACAATGGTAAATTGCAACACTACTGGTGGCAATTAAAATATATTGTGTGGACATGCTAGATATGGTAATCATGGCTGTACCTAGAAAAAATAGTTTTGATTAAAGTAGTTTTCACAGATTAAACCAGTTATTAGAATGGGCCAGATTCTCCCATCCTTTTATTCCTCCAGCTAGGAAATGACCAGACTGAGCCAGATGGAACAGTCAAATACGTCACCAGTCTCATGTCCCTTAATGCCCACATGAGATCCAAGTCGGCTGCACCTTGAATTCCATTTACTCTTATCTACCGCCGATTTGCTTTGACCATTAGTAGTTCAGACTCTTGTAGAGAGCAATTAGTGCAGGTTCGCATCCCACCAGGCTCAAGGTTGACTCAGCCTTCCATCCTTCCGAGGTAGGTAAAATGAGGACCCAGATTGTTGGGGGCAATTAAGCTGACTTTGTAATAATGCCGCTTGGGGGTGTGTGTGTGAAAACCCTAATAAGCAGGCATATACATAGAATGAAGGCTACTGCTAAGCTTGTAAGCCTCCCTGAGTCTTCGGAGAAGGGCGGGATATAAATGGAATTAAAATACATAAATAAATAAATAAGCTTGCAATAAAGTTTTACATTTGAACTGCCTGGACCTCCTGATTTTCCCATGCTTGACAGATAGATTGATTGACCAAATGACCATAATGAGTGTTTGGGGGTAGACCAATGAATGTTTGTGGGTAGCTATTGAATCAAAAGTGCGTATAGTCAAGGCTATGGTCTACCCAGTTGCAATGTATGGCAGTGAAAGTTGGACCATAAGAAAGGCTGAGCACCAAAGAATTTAGGCCTTTGAACTGTGGTGCTGGAGAAGACTCCTATAAGTCCCTTGGACTGCAAGGCAATCAAACCGGTCAGTCCTAGAGGAGATCAACCCTGACTGCTCTTTAGAAAGCGAGATCCTGAAGCTAAAACTCAAATACTTTGGCCACCTAATGAGAAGGAAGGACTCACTGGAGAATAGCCTAATGCTGGGAAAGATTGAGGGCAAGAGAAGAAGGGGACAACAGAGAATGAGGTGGCTGGATGGAGTCACTGAAGCAGTAGGCGTGAGCTTAAGTGGACTCCAGAAGATGGTAGAGGACAGGAAGGCCTGGAGGAACGTTGTCCATAGGGTCGCGATGGGTCCGACATGACTTCGCAGCTAACAACAACAACAATTGAATCAAATTGGTTTCCATACTATTACCTTCCTCCAACCCTTCCTCCACACTTCTCTTCAGAAGTATGCAGTTTTTTAGTTCCACAGGCAATCAAGTTGGCCAGTTGTTCTCCAGCAGATGGAAGGAGTAGATGGTAAAAAATGATTAAAATCCAAAAAATATAGAGTTGGCTGCATCATATTTGATTCCTAGTGACGTGCACATTCTTGTCATTTTCTCAGTAACAATAAATTGTTGGCCATGGCCTTTTTCCAGATTGTGTATGTACATACAGTATGCACGTATGTGGCATAGAACTCCCTGGAGCTTTCCATCCAGTACTAAGCAAGCCGGACTCTGTTTTTCTCAGAGGAGACAAAGCTCAACCACCTACTACATCTGCTGAGGCAATAACCTGAGAGGTCAGCCCAAGCTTATTAGTGTTAGGCATTAAATACTGACACTTTCTCCTCTCTCCTCATGCTGCCCACAGCAGGAAATAACTATCGAAGTGCCTAATCTTTTGAAAGGATTAAACTTGTTAACTCAATTTTCAGAGGCTTTTTTGTGTGGTTTTCCCTAGGCTGATATATAAAGAGATTTTCACATAGCCACTTATGCTGCTTTTTTTTATCTTGTTGCCTTTTAGTGATAATTGCATTTGGTGAGATGCCTGCTTAGGATGGGAAATGCAGTCTCTCAAATAAACAGCAATAAAGCCAGGCAGAAAGATGGCAGAAAACCAACCCAACCAGCCACCTCTAGATGGGCTTATCAGTCTGCATTTCAGGTTTTTATTTAAGTGAAATTCTTGTATCATCAGTTAGAGCAAGGGTCCCGAAACCCCTGGTCCATAGCATACCAGTGACCGGTCTGCGCAAACAAGTGAAGCCCCATCTGCAGGATGCAGGCAGCACACAAAACCACCAACCCTGTGGTGTGTAGAAAAATGTCTCTCCATGGAACTGGTCCCTGGTGTCCAAAATATTGGGGGCCAATGAGTTAGAAAACTATCCTGGGCTATATCTCATCAATACTTGGAAATAGGTAACTTGCAAAGAAAACAACAAACTGAAAAGGGACCTTTTACATTTAAGAAAAAAAATAGCATTGCTGTCTCAGGAGAAAACTGATGAAGTGAACTTCAGCTGATGAAAGCTTATGCCTTCTCATAAAATATGTTAGTTGAAGTTACCAGAATCTTCTTAATTTTTTACTGCCATAAACTAATGTGGCTCCCCTCCTACTATGTGTCCAATGACAAATGGTTGTTCTTCAGTGGTTCACATTGAAATGAAAAGCTCAATTGTCATAAATAAAGGAAATCTGCTTGAATTTGAGATCACAGATGAGATACTAGTAATAGCAATAGCAATAACATTTAGACTTATATACCGCTTTACAGACCTCTCTAAGTGGTTTACAGAGTCCCCAACAATCTGGATCCTCATTTTATCCATCTTGGAAGAATGGAAGACCAAGTCAACCTTGAGCCGATAGGAATTGAACTCTGGCAGTCAGCAGAACTAGCTTGCAATATTGCATTCTAACCACTGTGCCACCAAGCAATGGTGAAAATACTAGCACACTTTCTTCCTCAACAATTTTAAGACAGGAATTGTATAATACAATATGCTATGTGAGGGGAATGGCAATTTTTAGGTGCTTAATACCTTCTTATGGTAATGTTCAATCTTTTGCAAAGTGCAGAATGTTTCAAGATTTCAAGCACAAATTTGGCTTTCTGATGAAGTAAAGAAATTCAGCTTGTGCTCTATGCAACTCCACTTATAATAAATAGCCTCATCACTTTGTTTTGAAAGGACAGGATAGTTAATCAATGACAAGATGGACTACACTGATGGGTAGTTTATGTATCAGATACTTTTTTTACATTAGAGTTATTTATTCTCAAGATTACAGAGCACACACGATTGTGCTGCATTCCCAAACTGGACCAATTTGGAAATTTAAAAAGTTAAATGGATGCTACCTAAGGTGCTTGTTTATTAGCTTTCTCTAGTTCCCCTGGGACAGGAAATTTAAAGGGCAAGATGATATATAATGCACAGTGATATGTTTATTTCTTCACAGTGAGAAATATCTTTTGGTGGCTTTTTCTCCCAGGCACAGACATTTCATTTCCAAAACCATGGGTTGTTCTCTCTAATGCTTGATGACATGTGATATTTATGAGCTAGCTTTTCTTTCTTCATCATAGTATAATTATTTCTTCACTTGAGTACTTAAAGATGCTTCCTAACAACTGCCCTAGCTTGTTAAGTAAGTAGCAAAAGATCAAGGATCTCTCTCTGTGTGTGTTTTGCCAAGCACTCATAAAAACTGAAGACATTTCTGTTAAGGAGGGATGCATTGTGTGTACATCCCATAAGTAAAGAATTTTAGTGAAGTACTAGGAATATGTGGAATTTTCAAGGATCTGGAATAAAGATATGCATTTGCTTAAGCATGCCTTCATTGCAGTAGCAATTTAATATCTTGTCCATTTCTGCTTTCAGCTCTGCTGGGAATTCAGGATCCCAAACTTTTATTAGGAACAAAGGGACAGAATGATAGCAGGAATGTTCATAAAAATAACTGCCAATTTATTAACAGGAATTATTAATTGTCTTGCTTTTAGTCAGCACAAGAGTCAAAATTGATGAAAAGAATCTCAAGCAAATTCTTTAATTCATATTTGCTTGTAAATATTTCAGTGTATATCAGGATTTATTTTTTTTATAATGTTCTCAGTAAGGTGTACATTTCTCAGCAAAAGTTCCTTTAATTTTCTAAAAAAGATTTTTAAAATGTTGAATGTTGAAATTATCATCTTCAAGTTCACCCTGAGTACCTACACCTACTTTTTTTCTTTTACATTGCTTTGTTTACACTAGTAAAATGTGTTTTGGCCTCTGTGCTACCCACTACAGAGGCCCTTTTCCACCCTCACTTTGGTTTGAAGTCTCGAGGCAAAGCAAATGGATTTTCTGAGTCAAGAGACACCTTCACATTTCAGTGTTAGGAGTCCAGATGAGAGGATTTCTTGAGATGCTTTAGAAGAATCTGCCTGCAGGACAGAAGTTATCAGAAGAGATGCCCAGGAGGGGATTATTTGAGTTTGGACCATTTTTTTCAACCCAGGGCTCTGTACACAGCAATAGCAATAGCACTTAGACTTATATACCGCTTCACAGTTTTGCAACCCTCTCTAAGCGGTTTATAGAGTCGGCATATTGCTCCCAACAATCTGGGTCCTCATTTTACTTTTAAAGCTGAAGGCTTCCCACCAGAGGTGCCTTCTGATTTTCAGCTGGAGCCATGCTGATTGAGAAGTTCTAGAGGCGGTAATCTACAGTATGGAAGACTTCCAGCTGGGAAAAGAAAGAATGGGGTACAATGATGGGAACGGGATAAAAAGAACGGTTTTCACTGTACAGCTACAATCTTGTCATATTATTATTATAAACTGACACATCACTAGAAGGCTTGCATAAGCAAGCAAGCAAGGAAGGAAGGAAATCTGCTATGTTTCAGCAACTAGAGTGATAGCCAAAAAAAGAGAGTAGAAAATGTAATGGGGCAGATAAATATGAAGATTGCCACAGTTTCAGAGATAGTACAAAATAATGAACTTCCAAATATTCAGATTTCTGGATGTCTGTTTCATGGAAGGCCTACACAGATTCACAGAATGTTAGGCCTTCCTTCCCCCCCCCACTCCCAGAATCAGTGGGAATAATCTCAAGAGTTTTCTTTGTTTTCAAACTTCTAATAAAGCTCTTCTACTTCCGACCTCCCACAGCCTCTCTGCCAGTCCCACAGGCAAGTTGTTTTATCTTTTTGTCCTATGTTTGTCTATTTGTGACTCAAGGAAAAACAATGCATCACCTGCTGCCGGCGTCAACTTCCCTCCGCCCTGTGCGTTCCCACAGAGAGGGCCTCCTCAGGGTGCCTCCAGTCAGAGAGTGTCAGCTGGTGGCCCCCAGGGGGAGGGCCTTCTCTGTGGGCGCTCCGGCTTTATGGAACCTGACCTTCGCTCCTTCCGACGCGGTCTGAAGACCCATCTATTTGAACAAGCCGGCCTGGCCTGATGGGGGATATGTTGGGGTTTTAATGGGGATTTTTATATTGTTATTGATTGTTTTAGCTGGGCTACTATTTAATTCTTTTTTAATTTTTGTATTTTGTATTTTTTATATGTGCCCTGTTCACCGCCCTGAGTCCTTCGGGAGAAGGGCGGTATATAAATATAATAAAATAAATAAATAAATAAATCTTCCTGGTCAGGAACAGGTCACAGCAACAAAAACGTATCTTAAGACTCTACAGATCACTCCATACCATCCCAGACTTCCAAGAGGCATTTCCCCCAACAAAATAAAAATAAAATAGTTATTACAAACCATAAATACTTTACATGCAAGAATTTTGAGAGATGTTCATTTATTTACTTTGGGGTATTGAGGCAACCCCATGGAATGGTGCTCAGGAATGAAAAAGACTGCCACTTGCTGTCACAGCTTTTTTGCTCTCTGTGATACAGACAGCAGTATATAACGAAAGTTCTTCCCCTGCTTACTATGACCCACACAGAAGGAGCTTACTCTCTGCTTGTCTGAAGGGCTTCTGCCAAACTTGCTTGGGGTCAAAATGTCACACAAATTTGTGCAAGAAGCAATACTTTACAACTGCGAGAGAGAGAGTGCCGCAGGAATTTTGGCTTTTTTGCTGCCCCTTTTCTCCTTTTGTGCCTCCTGTCTACTACTACTACAAAAAAAGCAAAGCTTTTATTTCCCAAGAACAGCAGTGGGTGGTAAGTGAGGGGATCAGAGAGCACTAAGTGGGAGAAACCATAAGCACATTCCTATTCTTGGTTGCAGAAACAAAACAATTTTCTAGATTGCCACCCTAGCAACCCTCACATTCAGAGTGACCCTTACAAAGCTTAGCCCCAAACAGGGCAGGACAATATTCAGGTACGAGGCAGTTTTCTGTTCCAAGTAATTCAGTTTTATTATCTCATTCTTCTCATTGCGGTTTTCTATATGCTGAGAGCACTTTCAGCAGCACATCAAGCTTTGGGGAAAACATCTTCATCCTATAATCCATAGATCTATATCTATCTATCTATATCTATATCTATATATCTATCTATATCTATATATCTATCTATAGCTAGATATAGATATAGATATGTATATAGATACATAGATATAGATAAAGAGATATGTATATTTGTTGTTGTTAGTTGTGAAGTCATGTCCAACCCATTGCGACCCCGTGGACAACATTCCTCCAGGCCTTCCTGTCCTCTACCATCTTCTGGAGTCCCTTTAAGCTCATGCCTGCTGCTTCAGTGACTCCATCCAGCCACCTCATTCTCTGTCGTCCCTTTCTTCTCTTGCCCTCAATCTTTCCCAGCATTAGACTCTTCTCCAGTGAGTCCTTCCTTTTCATTAGGTGGCCAAAGTATTTGAGTTTCAACTTCAGGATCTGGCCTTCTAAAGAGCAGTCAGGGTTGATCTCCTCTAGGACTGACCAATTTGAATGCCTTGCAGTCCAAGGGACTCGCAGGAGTCTTCTCCAGCACCATAGTTCAAAGGCCTCAATTCTTTGGTACTCAGCCTTTCTTATGGTCCAACTTTTACAGCCATACAATGCAACTGGGAAGACCATAGCCTTGACTATACGCACTTTTGTTGGCAGGGTGATGTCTCTGCTTTTTAGTGTGCTGTCTAGATTTGCTATGGCTTTCCTCCCCAGGAGTGTCTTTTAATTTCTTGGCTGCAGTCCCCATCTGTGGTGATCTTGGAGCCCAGGAAAATAAAATCTGTCACTACCTCCATTTCTTCCCCATCTATTTGCCAGGAATTGAGAGGGCCGGATGCCATGATCTTGGTTTTCTTAATGTTAAGTTTCAAGCCAACTTTTACACTCTCCTTCTTCACCCGCAACAAGAGGCTCTTTAGTTCCTCTTCACTTTCTGCCATTAGAGTGGTATAATCTGCATATCTTAGGTTGTTGATATTTCTCCCGGCAATCTTAATTCCAACTTTTGATTCATCTAGCCCTGCCTTTCTCATGATATGCTCTGCATATAAGTTAAATAGGCAGGGCGACAGTATACAGCCTTGTCACACTCCTTTCCCAATTTTGAACCAATCAGTGGTTCCGTGTCCAGTTCTCACTGTTGTTTCTTGACCCGCATAGAGGTTTCTTAAGAGACAAATAAGATGGCCTGGTACTCCCATCTCTTTAAGAACTTGCCACAGTTTGTTGTGATCCACACAATCAAAGGCTTTAACATAGTCAATGAAGCAGAAATAGATATTTTTCTGGAGCTCCCTAGCTTTCTCCATGATCCAACGTATGTTGACAATTTGATCTCTAGTTCCTCTGCCTCTTCGAAATCCTGCCAGTACTTCTAGTAGTTCTCAATCCACATACTGCTGGAGTCTAGCTTGTAGTATTTTAAGCATAACTTTACTAGCATGTGAAATGAGTGCAATGGTGTGATAGTTTGAACATTCTTTGGCACTGCCTTTGTTTGGAATTGGAATGTAAAGTGATCTTTTTCAATCCTGTGGCCACTGTTGAGTTTTCCAAATTTGCTGGCAAATTGAGTGTAGCACTTTTACTGCATCGTCTTTTAAGATTTTGAATAGCTCAGCTGGAATGCTGTCACCTCCAGTAGCTTGGTTGTTGCTCAGCTTTCCTAAGGCCCACCTCACTTCACATTCTAGGATGTCTGGCTCGAGGTCAGTGACCACCTCATCGTGGTTATTAGGGACGTTAAGCTTCTTCTTGTATAGTTCTGTGTGATTTTGCCACCTCTTCTTAATCTCTTCTGCCTCTGTTAGGTCACTGCCATTTTGGTCCTTTATCATGCCCATTTTTGCATGAAATGTTCCCTTCATCTCTCCAATTTTCTTGAAGAGATCTCTGGTCCTCCCTATTCTATTGTTTTCTTCTATTTCTTTGCACTGTTCATTTAAGAAGGCATTCTTATCTCTTCTAGCTATTCTCTGGAATTCTGCATTCAGTTGGGTGTATCTTTCTTTTTCTCCCTTGCCTTTCACTTCCCTCCTTTCCTCAGCTATTTCTTTGGGATGGTTTTAGTTGCTACTTCTTGTACAATGTTGCAAACCTCCATCCATAGTTCTTCAGGCACTCTGTCTATCAAATCTAATTCCTTAAATCTATTTGTCACCTCTACTGTATATTCATCAGGGATATGATTTAGTTCATACCTGAGTGGCCTAGTGCTTTCACCTACTTTCTTTAAACCTAAATTTTGCAACGAGAAGCTCCTGGTCTGAGCCACAGTCAGCTCCTGGTCTTGTGGTCTCCATCTTTGGCTGCAGAGCATGTAGTCAATCTGATTTCTGTGTTGACCATCTGGTAATATCCATGTGTAGAACCATCTCTTGGGTTGCTGGAAAAGAGAGTTTACTATGACCATCGTATTCTCTTGACAAAATTCTGTCAGCCTGTGCCCTGCTTCATTTTGTACTCCAAGGCCAAACTTGCCTGTTATTCCGGTTATCTTTTGGCTTCCTACTTTAGCATTCCAATCCCCCAAGATGATAAGGACATCATTTTTTGGTGTTAGTTCTATAAGGTGCTGTAGGGCTTCATAGAACCGGTCAATTTCATCCTCTTCAGCACTGGTGGTTGGGGCATAGACTTGGACTACTGTGATATTGAAAGGTTTGCCTTTGATTCGAACTAAGATCATTCTGTCATTGAATTATGCAAGCCCCTTCGCCACAACAGGGCAGTAATCCATGAAGGAGGCTATGTATGTAAGTGTGTGTGTATGTGTGTGTGTAAATTATTCAAATTGCTAATAAAGAATTTAGGGAGGCTGATATGGCCATTTCGAACTTCTTATGTTCTCATTAGTCAGTCATACCCTTTATCTGAGATTCAAACCTGGGCTGATTATATATTAGGCAGTTGTTTTAACTCCTGAGCCACAGGTTCTTTCTCTCTTTATTAGCTAGGAAGCAAGGGAAATATGTGACAATACTTAACACACACACACACACACACACACACACACACAGAGACACATATATATAGATATAGATAGATAGATAGATATGTAGATCTTTGGTCATTTGGGTTTTTCCCCACGTAGAATTGGAGGCATCAGGGCAACGTTTCGACGAAATCTCATCTGTCATCCTCAGGCTGGTGGCTTCAGCTTCGTTCTTCTGAGAGAAGTGTGTGGTAGTGGCTGTTTTTTCTTCTTTTTTAAACTGCCAGAGGAGGTGTGGTCTGTGGGTGGAGGTGTGCTCTGATTGGGTGGGGGGTTAGCTGTGTTCTGATTGATACAGATAGATATATAGATATATAGATATATAGATACAGATATAGATATGGATAGATAGATATCTATATAGGTAAAGGTAAAGGTTCCCCCGCACATGTGTGCTAGTCGTTTCCGACTCTAGGGGCCGGTGCTCATCTTCGTTTCAAAGCCGAAGAGCCAGCGCTTGTCCAAGGACGTCTCCGTGGTCATGTGGCCGGCATGACTAGATGCCAAAGGCGCACGGAACGCTGTTACCTTCCCACCGTAATGGTCCCTATTTTTCTACTTGCATTTTTACGTGCTTTTGAACTGCTAGGTTGGCAGAAGCTGGGACAAGTAACAGGCGCTCACTCTGTTACGCAGCACTCAGGATTTGACCCGCCAAACTGCCGACCTTCTGATCGACAAGCTCAGCGTCCTAACCCACTGAGCCACCGCGTCCCAGATATCCATATATAGATACATAAAGATATATATAAAAATGGATGTAGAAGGAAAATATCTTTAAGAGTGTTTGAGTATCTCCCCACTGCCGAGATGCTTCTGTCCTCTTTTTATTCTGTCTCTTACTGTCTACTACGCTGGGCAGCACACAACCTGGAGAAAACATTTGGGTTTTAGCAACTACCTCTCTGTGTCCTTGCTTGTTCTCCTTCAAACATTTGTTGATCATCTTGTTTCCCCAGCAAAATATTGTGTACAATGCAGCCCTTGAACAGCTGTTAGGCAAGCAGCCCAGGGAAAGTGTACTATTAAAGTACAAACATATTTTTTCTCAGCCCAATAACAGTCACCTGCAGCTCTTTCAGTAGGCTGCCAGAGACCTCTTTCCCAACACAAATGTTCGGATGGGGTGGGATGGGGAGAATCTCCTTCCCTCCTTCCACAAATCTGGAGGCTGAATATTGGAAACACAACATTGATCTGCAGAAAGACTGCTGGGAGGGATGACAACGAGGTTTTCTCTTCCAGTAAATTGGTTCAAAATGTGGACAAGACAGAGATACTTGCTTGGATCTGTGCAAAATTGGCATGGGGAGAAGGCTTACCTCAGATCATTCCCAACATATTTCCTCCAAAGGTGGTGCAGAAATAAGACAAGCCAATAAGACATAATTAAATCTGATGGCCAGGGCAGGCTAGTATGAATATGAAAAAGCAGGGAGGATAAAATAAAATCCCTCAGCCCCGCAGGACAAAATTATCATGGGCTGAATGTTATTTGCTCTGTATCATTGTCTGGAAATCCTTCTGCAGATAGAATACCGTGATACCTTTGAGAAACCAGGAAAAGCAAAATAGATTGACATCTACTGTCTTTCATTGGAAGAAATTTTTCGGAGCAATCAAAGCAATTTCAGCACAAAAATTGCCTTAATGGTTAAACGGCAGGATAAAAATGCCGAACATAAATAATGGATAAAGTAAATAAAACTTTGACTTAGAAGGATTTTGGAAGAAGTTAATGTCTGCAGCAAAACAAAAGGATGAGATAAAGGAGAAAGAGACAGAGAGAGAAAGGTTCATCACTATTTTAAGATGTACCAAAGGGTTTTTGAACATAGCAACAGTGTAGGAGATAAAGCAGGCAGGGCTGAAACAATACGGCTAATTAAAACCAATCCTCAGGATCCGTGTGTTTTTTCTGATCCAGCATCTGAGCAACCCAAATCCAATTGCCTAAACAAGTGAACTGAGTGCACAACAACTGGGTAGGAGCCTAGGCCAGAATGAAATCTTGGACACATTTTAAAAAGGCAGAATAGAAAATAATTTAAAAAGATAATCTCCCAGGAAGCAGTTCGGAGAGATCTGTTTTCCATAGTGCCCTGCATAAAAGACCTGCTGTGGCTATGAGATGGTCTGTATAGGTGCCTGATTCACTATGCTCCGAACATCCTGGAGAGGTATCCTTTTCACCTGACAGAAGCAGCTGCTCTGCACCTGCTTTTAAGAAATATGCCATGAATTGCAAAAAGGAAAGAAAGCTTCCTTTCTCGCTGCAGGTTTCCCAAATAAATAAATAAGAAGATGCACTTGAGGTGTATAGTACAGCTGTAGTTGCTAATGAAATTGATTTTACCCTTTTAGGCTAACTTGTTAGTAGGAAGAGGCTAGTTCTGCCTACTCTCTGCTCCTTCTTAATGAAAGAACTATGTTACACATTATACTGTTATTATTACTGTTATTTCTGACTGCACATAAAAATATAAAATCATTGATATTTCCATCCCCATTAGAAATGCTAGACTCAGACTCATAATATAATTGAAACAGAATAAGTAAGAAAAAGAGTGGTAGGTCATTCAGTGCTTGTTTAACTCTTAGTATTTGCTGTACTGCAAATAGTGTTAGCAGGATGGGGCTATGGCAGTGATCCAGGAACAGGCAAAGAAGATGTCAAGATAGAGATCAAATCAAGCAAAAATCAAGCACTCAAAACCCCAGTTGTTTTACACAGTGTTTTAAAAGTTCCCAATGTCCCAACTTTCCTTAATGGAATCATTTACTGTATACCAGCACAAATATTTAGTGCAAATAAGATACATATACACTGGTACTTATCATCTTCTCCAAGACATATAGCATCCTCCCCATTCTGGGCATCTCAAATATTCTAGTAGCCTGCTGTTGGTGCTTCCTTCTCTCTTTCTTGCGCATTCATTCCAAATCTTTAGCAAGGCAGATTGCCCCACTGTAGGTTGGGCAAGCAGTTACGATAGGCAGTTTGCAAGAGAACAATATAAGACCCAGCCCTCGGCTAGAGTGTTGCTATGGCATGCAATGGAAAAATCCTGCAAAAATCTTAAAGTAGCCTGGAGGGCAACACATGGATATTTCTTGCCTTTTCAGACATAAGACGATTTCCTATTGGAAAACATGTGCCTTGCTGCTGATCTGCTAGGATGACAAGGTTTATGCTGGTGTCCAGAGCAAAAAATATGAAGACATGAGCAGAGCTATTAAAGGGCATTGTATATGCTCATGTGTTTATGTGTAAGAGGATTTCTGGAGCAGAGGCAATTTTCAAAACAGAATCAGCACATGAAGGAGCATTTTGTAAGTGTGAGGATGGATATTGAATGTTTCTGGAACTTCACCAAATTTTAATACAAAGTGATCTCACCTGAATCTCCTATATTAATGTTGGAATACAATCTTAGATGGAAGCCATATGGATATTTATTTTTTCTTTTCTCAACTTCTAATTTTATTTTTTCTTCTATACCACATTCAGCGGGCTAGCAGGGCCAGATGAATCATTTCTGGTTTTTTCTTTTGTTTTTTGGCACAATTGTTACATTTTCTGTGAATCCCTGCACACAATTCACATCAAATCTGTAGGAGAATTGATCAAATCCATCCAACCATCCGTCCATCCATCCATCCATCCATCCATCCATCCAATTTAGAGAATGCCCAACTCCCAAGAGATAATGATACTTACAATACACAAGAGAAAGCGGATTCCAACCTCAAACAATAAAAAAATGTGTATCCACAAAAGTAAAGCAGTCAAACATATCCAAAGCCAACAAAAAATAACCACGGCTTGGCATCCATTCTACCCCAAGTTTTAGAATAGACCCACATTTTTAATGTCTTCTGGAATAATTGTAGTGTGAGACACATATGAATGGGGGAAATGCTCTCACAGAAGGCAGGCAGGCAGTCACCACAACAGAGAAGGAGTGCTACCTAGGTCCCGATAGATGATATTGTTTGATTGAAGGGACCTGGTCCATACAATCTTTGCTCAATTTGACTGGTTGGGCAGAAACTAGCTGACACAGGTAGTCTCTCAAATACCAGACCCCTTGCTATGAAGGGCTTTATGGATGACATGTAACTGAATTGCAACTGGAAGTCAAGTAGGAGCTAATACAATTCGTGAAGCAGGGATGACATATGGCACAATGTGACTAGCCACTGCTGCTCAGGCTGCTGCATTCAGGACCAACTGGATCAAGTGATCTTTGAGGGTAGCTGCATACAGAACATATTGCAGTAATCCAGTCAAGAGGTATAAGAGAATGAGTGGCTGCCTGAGGGATGGGCAGCAACTGGTGTGCCATGAGGCCTGTATAAAAGGCCTTCTTGACTACAATTGTCACCTATTCTTTGAGCAGGAGATGTGAGTTCAGAAAGACCCCCAATTGCACACCAGTCTTGAATAGGAAGTATAGCCCATATGAGACTATGAAAAATCCTCAGATATATGAAGAACCACGTTCAATTTTGTCAGGATTGAGCTTCAGTCTGTTCCTTCCCATCTAGACTGCAAGAACCTTCAGACACTGGGTCAGGATATGACAGACACTAGGTCGGGATATTGACAATATCACCTGGACAGGACAGGTATGAATTAGACATTAGTCAATGGACCTCAAATTGATGGATAACCCTACCCAGCAGTTTCATGTACATGTTGAACATGAAGGATGAAAGTATTAAGTCCTGAGGCACCCCACAGATGAGAGGTTAGGAACATGACATCTTCCCCTTCATCAAAATTCACTATGACTGGCCAAGGAGGAAGCAGAAGCAACATAAAACAGTACCTCCCACTCCCAGTGAGTCTAGATCAGGGGTAGGCAACCTTGGCTCTTTTATGACTCGTGGACTTCAACTCGTGGAAGTATACTGAGATTGAAGGTACAGAAAACCACTGAAAGATCACCTCCCCCAAATTAGCAAACATAATCATTTCCATATTGTACCTGACTGTAGTGGATCCAAATAATCTACTTCCTCCAAAATCCTATGCAACTCTTATTAGACTAAGGTCTTACAACTTTCACTAAAAAGGGGAGATTGAAGACTGCACAATAGCTATCCAGCATTGTTAGATCCAATAAGACCCCTCCCTCAGAGAAGCTGATAACATAGCATGGACCCAACTACCAGTCCCTTTCCACTTTAATAATCCAGTAGGGTCTTGAGTCTAATAAACAAGTGGTTGAATCAGAGGGCCTTGATCATGTCTTCAGGAGTCACAGGTTCAACTCTATCCAGATCATTCAAAAGATTCTGCTCGCCAAGGCACCTCCAATACTTACATCTGGATGGAGTCCACTTCTGAGCAAATCTGATCAATTTTGTCCCCAGATTTCAAGAAAATTGCTCATAACAGCCCTGAAGATGTTCCTGTGGACCAGCACAGCACAGAATCCATCACCTTAAATAGGATCAAAATTTTTATTGTAAGATGTCCAGAGTTGTTTAACATGGGTGGCCCTGTAAATCTTTTAAATGAATGAATGAATGCTTATTGATGGATGTCACCAAGCAAATGGGTCAAACCTGTGAAACTCGGTGGGTGTCAAAATTACCATTTCAGAAATAAGTATCTGGGAAAAGCAGAATCAATTGTTTCTTTGAAGTATCCCAAAGGGGCAGATAAAAATATTTGTGTTAACTACTCTACGGCCTTTTGCTTCATCAAGACAAATGGACAATCCAGCCTGTCCCTTATGCTGTGACTTTGCATAGTACAACCTACTTCTCTCTATCACTGTTCTGAAAACTCATGCATTTCAATTTTACACAGTGTAGAAGGTGTACATTCAGCTGAAAGCAAAAGCTGATAAAACATTGCATGTGCCTTCAAAAGTGTGCATTCTTATGTATCCAGCACTCCTCCTTATCCTACTCTGATAGCCTAAAGAGACTGAGGTACCTTTGGCAGGTGTGGTTATCTTTAAATGAACCTCCACTGAGGCCCAACCTACATCTGGTGCTCATTCACATGGATGACACATCAACAGTAAGAATTATTTTTGAACAACAAAGCACTCCACTTGGCAGAAGCCCAAGAGAGTAGAAGCTCCTCCTGGGAGCCCAAGAGAAGACAATCACTTTTTAATGATAATTATGGGACTGTCATCTAAAACAAGCTCCTGAGGCGCGAGGACTGCAGAGACATGAAGCTTGTGGGCTTTTGCACACCTGAACGTTTGTATGAAAAAGTCCATAATTTTGAAGGGCTTCTGTGCCCAACGCTGCCACAGGGTCACCAGAAAACAAAGTACTGGTAAGAAACCTGACAGGGAATTTTGTTCTCTAGGGAACTTGAAAGGTTAGCATTGGAAATTCAGAAAAGAGAACACTGTAATATAGTTTCCATTAGTTTTCAACATCAGAATGGCAAGATATGATGCACAGTTTTCAGCATTAATAATCAGAGTAGGCTCTGATGGCCTCAAAAAGAGGAAGGGGACTAAGTGTAATCCTAAACTGCAAGTAGCCTGCTCTTATGTTTATTGCTTGTCCATAAAACTCTATTTTATTACTGCAGGAAACAGGATAATCCACTAGGACTTTCCCTACGTTCTTCTCAATGGCAGGATTTTGCAAAGTTAGAGGACTCTTTCTTGGTCCGTGTCCATGCAATAGTTTAGCTCTTTTGTAATGAGCTTAATAAACTTCATCAATGTAACATTCTGAAATATTATTATCCAGTCAGGAAATAAAATGTTGAAACCAACAATTAAGAACTGTACTAAAAATCAGCATCAACATTTTTAAGTTCCTATGGCTTAATATTCATCTCTTTAAAAATGTTAATATTTTCTAATGATACAAATGGAAAATTGATTTCCAGTCAGCTACAATATTTGCAACTAAAATTACATAGGGGATAAAGAAATCCAATTGCATCTATTTATGCACCCAAATTGAAACTGCCTCCAATAGCAGTCCAGAGAATGGGGACAGGAATATTTGTGTGATGGAAATAACCATAAGATTTTTGAAGAGATGTGATACAGTAATCTAAGAATTTATTTCTATTGCTGCAATGGAATTCTACAAAAAATGGGGACAGAAACACACCAGCTCATATTTTCTATAGATCAAATGTTATTGTGTGTCTGGGATTATATAAACACGAGAATACTCCTACATCCTGACATAATCTGCATGCAGAATTTGGTCCAAAAATACACTACAAGCCGCAAGAGCATGACGGCTAAAGCAGTTGAATCCAACTACTTCTTGAAGTAGAATGCCTAAATTGAAATGTTTTGTCTTGATCCAGCCTTCAAAGTCATATTATATGCTTCATGATAAGTCTACCAAATATTCAGCAAGGGAGCACTGTAAAATAAATAGCTCACAATATTACGTGGAAAGAAAACAATTTTGCTCTTAGCTTATAACAAACTGGCACATGGCAGACTCTTTCATTCCTTAAGCGATGAAAAGCTTCCATAATTGAAACTTGAAGGGATACAATTTTATCAAAGGCCTGGAGACTAAAACATACGGAGAACGGCTACGGGACTTGGGTTTGGCTAGACCAGGGGTCGGCAACCTCGGCTCTTTTATGACTCGTGGACTTCAACTCCCAGAATTCCTGAGCCAGCTATGGGAGTTGAAGTCCACGAGTCATAAAAGAGCCGAGGTTGCCGACCCCTGGGCTAGACTAAAGAAAAGAAGAAATAGGGGAGACATGATAGCAGAATTCCAGTATTTGAGGGGCTGCCACAAGACAGAGGTTGCCAGGTTGTTCACCAAAGCACCAGAGGGAAGGACGAGAAACAATGGTTGGAAACTGATCAAAGAGAGAAGCAACCTGGAATTAAGGAGAAACTTCCTGACAGTGAGGACCATGAACCTGTGGAACAGCTGACCCCCAGAAATTGTGGGCGTTCCATCACTGGAGATTTTTAAGAAGAGACTAGACATTCACCTGTCTGAGATGGTGTAGGTTCTCCTGCTTAAGCAGGGGACTGGACTAGAAGACCTCCAAGGTCATTCCAGCTCTATTCTATTCTATTCTATTCTGTTCTGTTCTGTTCTGTTCTGTTCTGTCTGTTCTGTTCTGTTCTGTTCCGTTCCGTTCTATTCTATTCTATTCATGCAGCTCTACAAAAAAAAAGTTTCACAAAATGGGGAGGACAATAAAATTTCAGGGAAGAGGGGAAATCAATAATGCTTTGATCACAATGAAATTATTTAGCTCACATTTTTTACAATTTTTAATATAAACTTTATTAAATTTTTTAAAGAGAATATAAAAATCGAACATGAACTAATACAGAAGAAAGAGAGTCAGAAAAAGAAAAAAGAAAAACTAAAATACAGAAAGGATAAAAAGAAATAGAAGTTTCCAATTTCTTTTACAGCAAATATACCATAAATACAATTACAAAGTTATCTCTTACTCTATGATTATAAAAAGCTCATTTTTTTCTATTATCCATTTTTTCTTAATCATCAAAACCACAAGCCATAAGTTTATTATTTTCTGTTTCAAGCAAAAAGTCTATAACTGGCTTCCAGGCAGTCACAAATACAGATATTCTCTTTTCTTTTATCAAAGAAGTTAATTTAGAAACATATCTGTAGGTTTCTTCATCTTCACTAATCATTGCTCCATTATTGGTAGTCTTGAACATTTCCACTTTTGAGCATAAGATTTTTTTTTGTTACCTTATATGTATATATAGCTATTTCAAGCCCCTTTGCTATTAGATGGCATCAACTATTGTGCTTTAGATTGTAAGCCACCCTGAGTCTTCGGAGAAGGGCAGGATATAAATGGGATTAAAATAAAATAAATAAATAAACTATGCAACAAGGCTTAACCAGATGGGAAGGGTGTGAATTTGTGCATGCTTGTGTGTGTGTATAAAGGTAAAGGTAAAGGTTCCCCCGCACATGCGTGCTAGTTGTTTCCAACTCTAGGGGCTGGTGCTCATCTCTGTTTCAAAGCTGAAGAGCCAGCGCTTGTCTGAGGATGTCTCCGTAGTCATATGGCCGGCATGACTAGACGTCAAAGGCGCACGGAACGCTGTTAACTTCCCACTGTAGTGGTCCCTATTTTTCTACTTGCATTTTTACGTGCTTTCGAACTGCTAGTATATGCCTCTCTTCTAGACTAAGACCTTTTCTTTGAGAATACAGAAAACCTGATGAAGACCTGGAAAAGATAATTTCTGATCACAAATCACAGAAGACAGTGGAACACCCTGCCTCCAGAAGCAGTGAATGTTCCAACAGTGGAAGTTTTTAAGAAAAGACTGGACAGCCATTTGTCTGAAAAGATATAGGGTTTCCTGCCTGAGTAGGGGGTTGGACTAGATGACCTCCAAGATCCCTTCCAACATCATCATCATCATCATCATCATCATCATCATCATCATCATCATCATCTAGCTGTAGTAATGTTTGGAACAAAAGCTGAAGAAACATAAAAGGTAGTTTAGCCTTGCATTCATTAGCTTATTACATATCAATGGGTCCCTCCTGTATTTGACAAGAGAGAAATGTCACACAGAGACATCACAAAATCTTATTCAATTATTCAAAAACTAAGATGCTCTCAATGGGCTCTCTCCTCTGAAAATTCAACTCAAGGACAATAAAATTCAAGGATTAATTACTATTTGTGTGCAAAGTATAGTCTTTTGTTTTTAAAAGCAAGTTCATATAAACTCACTTTAAAATACTATTTGGAGGAAGGAATGTCTGTTAAATCTGAATTTACTGTACATCATTTGCCTCAATACACATCCTTTGTGTAATTATGTAACTGATGTAAATGACATCTTTTGGAGGAAAGCAATTTAGCAGATATGGGTCTTACTGTGAAAATCCTCTTATATTTAAGAAATAAATGTAATATAAATATAATATCTTAGCATTCATTTATTCCTACCAGGCTGATTTTATGTACTTTTGTTCATTACAGCCGTGAGGCCCAAAAGGGCAGGCTGCATCTGCTCCTTGTCACTCATTTAGCACTGCCCAGGGAGCATGTGTAGCTTAAAGAATGCTATAGACATGGGCGACTAATAGGTAAATTACCAGCCTTCAGTGAAGTTCTGGAACCAGGTTTAACAATGTAATAACTCTTTGAAGTGCCTGGGCAGATCACTAACCTTCGGACAACAGCTGGAAAAAACAGCTGCAAAATTGAAAAGCTGCAACAATTTACTGAACAAACTGGCTGGAACATCCTGGGGTGGTGATGCTAACACCCTATGAACAACAGCCTCAGCTTTGGCTTATTCCACAGCTGAATATTGTGCCAGCATGTGGTTTAACAGCACCCACACCTAAATGCCAATGTCCAACTCCAACAGACAATGCTTAACATCTCTGCCACTTTGCATCCCACTTCTGGGCATGGTTACCAGTACTTAGCAATATCATACCATCGCACATTAGAAGACAACAAGCTGACATTAGGCTGTGGTCAAGGATGCTGAACAACAAAGCCCTTACTATTCACCAAAACAATGCATAGCCCATCACAAGATTGAAATGCCATGGGCCAGCTATTCACTTAACATCTACCCAATTTAACCCAGAACAGAACACAATAGTATACAATAGAACTGAATTCTTTATTAGCCAAGTGTGATTGGACACACAAGGAATTTGTTTCCGGTGCATACGTTCTCAGTGTCCATACAAGCAACAAGTGATAAATCATGATCATAATCATAAATACAATCATCATAAATCATAAGATATAACACTCAGTGGTAGTCATAGGATACTAAATAAACAATCAACATTGCCATCTAGTGGTAATCCAGAATGAAGCCCCAATATGGCATCTTATCCTTCAAGTTAGGTCCTGTCAGAGGGACTGGCAAAGGTAGTATTGACTGTACAATCCGGCAGAAAGAGCGGGTGCTTCTCATCAACAGCTGATAGAAGAGCAGAAGGCTTCCCTTCCTCAGCCTGTAAAGTCATCTCTGGGAAGAGCCAGGAATGCATGCAACTCTAGTTCAACCTAAAATATAGCAGGGACATAGGAGATTGGTAGGACACTAGGAGACAGAGAAGCAGGTGGGGCACAGGGTAGGAGGGATGTTTGGGGAAAGCCCTCCCCCAAAGAAAAAAGTTTTACGATGCTTGACACAGCCACTTACCGTATGGCTCTCTTAAAGCAGCTGCATTTAGTCCTAATGAAGATTTTTTAATAGGGTTTTTTGGCTACTTTTCTTAATTTTTTTTGTTTCTGAATCTCCCCCAGGCTTTCCAGTGTTTTGTTTTTCAGTCTCCATATCAACCAGAACTCAGCATCCAAGTGTGCTTTTGCATGCATCTGATGACATACGTAAACATTTTTCTCAATATAGATTTGTGAAAATGTATTTCGGCATTTCGTGGGCAGGGAGCAAGAGTGAGAGATGTTGTTAATTGCCTTTCTAGATTAATGGCAAAGCAGTTGCTTTGTGGGCAGAAGAAGTTCAGTTCCTGACAGCTGCACTTAATGGATCTGATGTGAGATAGAAAAGCCCCTCTCTGACTTTGGAGGATGATCTTGGGGAAGCTAACACTGACGAGATCGACAAATAACCAGACTGGGTTTCAGATAGCGTCCTCTGATTCTAAGTGGGGAAAAAACAACTGCAAATGAAGAGACACAGAAGCCACAGGATTATAAGTGCCAAATAATAGCAAGGAATCAGGCAAAACATCAGTAAATGACACATATCTGAAATATTCTGATATCCTAGGCAACAGTCTTCATTTTGCAATAGTTTAAATCTGCTTATTCTGAACTGCACTGCATGAAGCATTTTACAATAATAGATCTTTTTAATTATGGAAAATCTTCCTTGCAAAGCTTTCACTACTTCTGTTTAAATTCAATATCAGGCACAGATTTTTGCTCAAGCGTCTCAATATCTGCATAATTTTTTTATCTTTCTGAATTTGATGTCTTTGTTTCAGAGACTGCTGCTTCTGCTTTTCTATCTTCCACTGCCTGATTTATTTACTTTTCATTGTTTCATTGACTGCTGTCACGGCCCTTTCTCTCTTGTTCCTCTCCCTTTTAATGAAGTGCAATAAAGAAATAAAAAATACATAACCTTGTGATGTTGCATATACAAATAAAAGATGGGCTTGCAACAAACTTGCTGAAAAGATAATAATAGCTGAGAATTGGGAGAGGAAGAAAATGTGTAGCCTGTCTCTTGAGTTACAAGATCTAATGGCATAAGAGTAGATGTTATAACTTAAGGTTTCCTTGGACAAATCACATTTTTCTAGTTATATAGGAACCATTATTGTTATTATAAAATCTGCAAGGTAATTCAATGGCTAAACAGCTGCAGCATCAAAAAAAACCTATGTACTAATAAATGAAAATCAACACATATAAAAAGGTTTATATGTTCATTTATATCAGAAGAACCTAATCTGAGACTCTATAATGGTGTTTTTCAAATTTGACAACTTTAAAATGTATGGAATTCTGGTAATTGAAGTTCCAGAATTTTAAACTGCCAAGTTTGAAAAGGCTAAACTAAGAAACTGCTCTAGATACTCTAGCAATCTAACAATGTTGTCTTGCAAGCACCTTTCCCGAGGAACTCCAAAATTGCCACCAAATTGTAATTTTAATGAGAAAAAAATAAAATTAAACCTATAGAACATAACATAGTTATGTTTAATTCCATTAATTGTAACTAAATGTACAATACATATTCATATATATATGATGATCTCTTGGCATAGCAAGAATGGATGGGAGACAGAACTGTCTCTAAACTCCAGGAGTGTAAGATTTGGCTAGGAGATGTTGGCAGCCTACTACTATGCATCCACGTTAGGTTGCTTTATACAGGCTAAACTAAGATAATGAAAAATATGTCTTGAAAGAAAGCAAACCCTCTGTGCAACACTGTAAAGAATACTGCATGAATGTAGTTGAATTTGACTACAAATATCTTCATATTTTATATTTATATTGTCAGATTTAGTTTTTGTCCTGTATTTTTTTAATTTGGATTTATCTACCATTTGGAGGGGCCCTAGCAAGTGGCGGTTTTGGCCCTGCATTTTTGATATGACGTATACTGTTAGCCATACTTTGGTTATCTTCAACCTATTCATATTTTGAAACCCACTTTTATCATATGCATACAGTAGCTTAGAGAAACATATACATAAATATGATTTGTGATTTAATTCTTCATAAATATGTGTAATGGTAATTATGGCTGTTCAAGCTTCAGAAAAGGGATTTTCTGAACTCTTTCAAAATAGTTGCATCTCTTTTTTTCAAGCTTCCATACAAACTTGAAAAAATATCTATACGCTTGAATCAGCTGACTTGTTAAAGTAACTGTGTCTGAGAAAACAAGACCCAGCTATTTTAAAGAGGCTGTACTTGTATTCATATACATTCTAAAATATCTTTTCAAAACAATTTTGAAACATTCACTGCCACAGCTGTAATACTTCTGTGACCCAGTTAGATATGACTGTAAACCCAATCTGCAGATCAACATTGTGGCTATTCATGCTCTGATAATATTCTGTCAATGCTGCTAACATCAGATGTTCTTGCTTTGACAACAGATGGAAATGCAGCCATTTTTCTCTATTGCCTTTAGAGTTAGTTGATGCTGGGAGGGGGAATGTGGATGAGAGTCCAGCTAGTCATGACAATAATAACTCAGCCATGGGAACCTAAGGTCATTGGGCCCAGAGTTGATGGAAATTTGGTGGGCTGGAGAGCTGGTGAGAAAGCCTGCACTTCAAGCTAATTGGGGAATGTAATTTATGACTGTTTATTGGAGGAGGGAATTGTGCTTTGTTACTTTGTATCCAGGGGAGGGGGATTTAGTTTTTGGTTTTGACTATGTAGTGCCGATACTTTGTTTCTCGAATAAAAGATTCTTTAAGGTAAATAATGCCTTGAAGTTCTTTTGAAGAGTTTCATCTGTCGGAACCATGACATATTCCATAAGAATTAAAGCTGAATAGGCATGGACTTATCACTGATTCTCACACCAGAACAAAAGCAATTTGGTAAACTAGCGATACGTGGTAGAAATCTTTAAGGCTAGGAAATAAGTAATCATATAGCCAATGAATCAAAAAATACAGGAAGATCTTGAGACTAAAATATATAAAGGGCAGGATTTCTGGGTGTTGTTAAATGAAGAAATTTGTATATGAATGACTGCCTAATTCTCTGCAGTTAATCTACTTATCTAAACATATTGAGACTGCTTGAATTAGTATAACAGGGAGATTAATTATTGTACTTGGTACGAAGCCTTGACATATCAATTATAGTACTATAATGTGTTAAAGGTATTTATCTATGCATGTAATTTGGAAACTTCAGTTAGTACATAATGAACTGGTTTGAGATTTGACTGGCACTACTCACTAAAATAATCTGGCAATCTTCACTGGCTATTTACTTCTGGATAAACTCAAAATGCTAGCCTTCTCTAAGTAATTTGTAGTCCAATAATATTCAGAATGAAAAACAATAATTTAGAGCTCAGGCACTTAAACACATTTTTAGTATTTCAATTTATTTTAAACGATCCACATTTGAATCATGTTTTCATCATCTGGTTGTTTTCTATGGATATCTTGTTTCACTTTGACATTTTGTCTTGTTTAATTTTGTATTGTGGGAAGGTGTATAATGATGTAAACTTAAAATGTTTGTTTATGTGATGAAAATGGCTAAACTGAAAAAAGAGATATTTTAAGAAGCGGCAGAAAAGTGTTTAGCCACCTGCTTCTCATATCTCCGCCGGCTCATGTAAACATACCTTGTTTAGCAATGACAGCTGCTAATGTGCATACTGCCCAGAGTAAAGCAAGCTGTTCTGTAAATTGTAGACAATAAGACTGTAGCTCCACAAATTAGATAATGGATAGCTTAATGTATTTTTTCGAAACCAAGCTTTTCAGCACCTATTGAAGCTGCTCTTGCTGCTATGAAATCAGAGAACGGAGTCATGTTAACAACAATCTCCCCCAATCTGCATGCCCTCTTGATGTAAGGACTTTAACTTCCAGAATTCTCACAAACGGTGATACCAATTGGGGAATTCTGGGAGCTGGAGTCCACACATCTGCAGGAACTCTGGAAGGAAGGGCTAGGCTGCCACTGTATTCTTTGAGCCAGGCTTTGAATTTACTTCTTGAAGCAGATTCTCTGTTACAAAGTGGGGAGACCAGCCAGATGTTATGATCTATAATCCCCACTACTGTGTCTTTCACCATCCACTATGCTGATTGAAGTCATATAAGAAACGAAGACCAACATATCCAGATAACATGAGGTTGCCTGCTTTTAGCACACAGGCTACATAAATTTAATGTGGAAACCATCTAAATAAAGTAGGCATGTGCACAATGATAGCATGTCAATCCTGGACATGGTGGATTTCCAAGAATGCCCTTTAGAAAAGCTTTGCTGGGTCAGGCCAAAATCCATCATAACATATTCTGTTTCTTACTGTGGCCAACCAGATGCCTCTGGAGTGACCTCCATTGCAAGAGATGGAAACCTACCATTCTCCTGTAATTGTTCTTTAGCTACTGGTATTTGGAAATATGCTGCCATCAATCTTGAACCAATACTGAATCCTTATGTATTTTCTCTTTAGACAGATGTTCAAAACCTTCTGATAATTTCAGTTGCCTCTTCTGCACATTTCCTAACTATCATCTCCTGCATCAAGTACACAGTAGAGCCCAGTCAGTATACAGTATTCCAAACACTGATAATGCCTAGCTTGAAATGAGGGATTAGAGGTAGTTCTCAATTTATAACCATTCATTTAGTGGCAGCTCAAACTTACAACAGCACCAAAAAAGTGACTTACAACTGCTCCTCACTCTTATGACCGATGAAGCATGCCCACAGTACACGTGATGAAACTTTGGGTGCTTGGCAACTGGCAAGGTATTTTACAATGGTTGCAGCGTCCTGGAACCATGTGATCACCATTTGTGACCTTCTCAGCTGGCTGAGAAAGAAAAGGCAATGGGGGAAGCCAGACTTGTTTAATAACTGGGGCGATTTGTTAAGCAAATGTGCATGCTTAAAGACAACCACATTTGCTATTTGGTCGACCATTTATCCAATTTAGAGAGACCCCTGAACTCCTCACAAATCATTTTTCAGGTTTTTCATCCTGAATAATTCGATATCATCTATGAACTTGGCAGCTCACTGCTTGAGATCATTTATGTTATAAATGTCAAGATCATTTATGAACAGATTAAAAGGCATCCTTAAAATACTTCACAATTTACTTTCCTCCACTGAGTATTTACATTTGTACTCTTTGCTTTCTGTTATTAAATTAGTAGTCCACAAAAGGATGGACTCTTTTCTGTTAGACTAGGAAACCAACGTCATACAGGCCAATACTACTTTTATTATGAGTTTATTGTAACAGAATCTTGCAAGTCTGAATGTGTTTGCTCCCTCCCTCCCTTGATCTGTGAAAGACAGGGAGGGTCCTGACTGAGATGCTTTCTCAGGTTAAGTTTCTGTTCCAAGCTCACATTTCTTTTATCTGATGCTGTCTTGGCAGTGGCTCTTCCTCCTGCTCCTCAAGTTCATTCCTTCTACCCATTTCACTTTTATCCCTTGATTGCTAAATTTACCCAAGAGACTTTGCTATGGAACATTATCAGAGCTTTTTGAAAACCTTAAAATATAGCATTAATAAGGCCACCTCCATCTGCAATCCTGCTTTTTTTAAAAAAAACAAACTCTTGGATTGATGCTATCAGGACCTAATGATTTATTACAGTGTAATCTCTCAAGAACTCCTGAACTATCTTGTCTTATTTGATTAGTTCAATTTACCTTAGTTGTTTTGATCCCTTCCCTAAAAAATCAATACCAGTTCAGGTATCTATCTTATATTTTCTGAACATTCCTTGCTTTTGTTATCTAACAACCAAACTATTTTTTTGGCTCCTTTCCTGCTTCGGATATCTTTAAAGAAGTTATTATTGTTTCCCTTTTTGCCATATGCTCCTCAAATTATTATTATTTGCATTACTTATTACTTACTCAATATCTTTTCTGCCACTTTCTTCATTTGTGTTGTCTTTCCCCCCCCCTCTCTTTTGCTTAATGATGGCAAGTACATTGTGTAACAGCAACAGGACATCTGGTTACCCTGTTGTACAGCTAAGCATGGCATATTGATCAAAGTGTTTAACTTGGAGAGGAAACCTGGTTCGACTCCACTCTCAACCCTGGAGCTCATTAGACGATTTTGAATAAAAGTCAGGCTGTCTCAGGCCAGCCCCCTTGAGAAAGCTGCTGTTGCAACAATTAGAGAAGACCCCCATGCACCCTGTCTTTAGATTCCATAGAAAAAACCACAATAAATATGTCTAAAAGTGACTTCCAAGTATAGACAAGAATAAGAAGAGTGTGGAGGTTAGAACAGTTTACAGTTGAAAGCCAATCTGTGTCGAATGAATTCTGTGCTAGCTTTTCTTTTCCAAAATGCATTTGATGTCTGAAGACATACTTTAATTAACCCACACAGTATCTGTACTTTCTATAATGCAACCAAGTGCCTCATATCAAGGCACTGTGTTGTTATTATTGGAGATGGAACAGAGCTATGAAAGGTTATGCTGTTCTTTCTGGTTGTTTTATAAGAATCTGGTAATTGTATCTGCAGTTATGAAGCTATGCAGGAATGCAAGTTTAAAAAGGAACAACTGCCTGGTTATTCACAGCTGGGTAGTGAGCACTGAAAAATAGCATCTGAAAAGCCCATCTCCCCTGAGGTGCAAATCCTCACCTCTGATCTGAAGTCAAAGGAAAATGTTGCAAAAAAGGAGCTGTAGTTTTACATGCACTTCTCCTGGGAAGGATTCACATACCACTAGATCAAAAAGCCTGGAGTTTGGTAGAAACTTGAAATCACAACAAAAAAATTATAAAAGTGAAGGGTTAAGAAAAAGGGAACGCTGAAGGGAAAATAGTCTCAGGTTGGCAAATGCATGAAACACCATGATAGTAAGCCAAAAAGCCAGCATGAAACACAAATATCCACTGGCCTCAAGTCTTTGACAACATAATGAAAAGAAGAAAGAAAAAAGCCTTATATCATGCTACTTTAAAGCATATACACAAGATGCATTAAGTGATTTATACATCCTCTCCATAAAAAAAATCTCAGTCAAAAACTCATCAAAGAAATCTCTGTGCAAAATTATAATATGCTTCTCCTTCAGGGAAGAGACACGAGAACAGGAGATGCAAGGTACTCTTTTACTTTGAGAAGTTGCAGGGTGAATGCTAAAGGATGCTAAATTCTGCACGGAAGATTCTTGATCTTATGTATTAGGCTTTATTGGAACACCTAAAGCTTGCATAAGAGTCACCACCAGGAGGTGTTGAACTGTAACTGTTTTGGTGGGAAGCATTTTCAGCGGGAAACAGAGGTTCAATCCGATTGGTTGGTTGAGTACCTGGCCAGGTACTGGCCAGGTATATATAAGAGTTCTGTTAGCCCCTATTACCCAGTACAGGCACTTCCACCAAATAAAGAGCTGTTATGTTGTACTCATCAGCCTGGCATCTTTCCTGCTCTCCAGAACCCACTACACAACACTTGACTTGAACGCTGGCACAAAATGTACCCACTCTTCCAAAATGGTAAGCTGTATGTGGCAAACTGCTGATAAGACTCTGGCCAAAACAATAGTTTGGGAGAAAGAAAGGCAATCAGTGGCAACCTGAGCCATGTTTCAAGATTTACAGTTTATCAATTCTTGCTTTCCTAGAAGTGCCATTCGTACATTTATGCTGACCATCCACTGTGGCTTTAACATTTTCCTGAGTGATTGTTTGACTCTGAAATTCCTTCCATTTAGGAAGTCTAAATGGAGAGAACTAGGGCTCCACTCTGAAAACTGGAATATTAGGTACAACTGCCAGCTTTAAAACCGGGCACTGGGGAGGAGTCTTTCAGCAGTTATATTTTAGGCTTACTGTAGCAACTGATACATTGGAGGCATGGGGAGTGATGTGTGGTTATGGAAGCGGCTGTAGAAACACAAGTGGCTAATAGAGAAGTTTGAGAGTGACATCACAGCTGGAACTAAGCCTGAAGTGTGTTTGGCAAAGACAAGGTTCCTTCTTGGCCTTGGAAGTTAAACAACAATAGAGTAGATTGTGTGCTAGAGAGTCTTACATGTGAGCAAAAAAAGAAGAAAAAAAGAAAGGCCACTCCAAGTAAGATAAGACTTTCCCAACCTGGTGTCCTAAAGCATCAGTTGTGACTATGAATTTGGTAAATGCAGCTCCTACACATCTGACTGATAGACAAGATTGATGTAAATAATTACTCTAATTTAAATTAAAACACCAGCTTTCTCAACATTGGGAAGACTGTGTCCAGATTAGCCTTTGTGCCTCTTTTTCTCTATTCAGATATTGTGTTTTAATGGCTAACTTCAAATCTCATGCTATTTCAAGTTTTTAAGAACATTTAAACATTAAACATTTAAATCATGGCCGATGGTGACGGATGCTGACACTTGCTGTTTAGCAACAACCAAAACACTAAAGATGATTAGTATTGCTGCCCAGGAGAGATCCACAGAGGGGTTGAAAGAAGTCATGAAGGCAACAAGTGTGAGACTGAATCTATCCCTTCTGTATGTGTGTGATTTTGAAGCCACAATTGTTACTTTGATTTTTTGGGGCCACTCCACAGATGCCATTGATTGATCCACATCACACAGTGAGCTAAATGAAAAAATCTGAGATATTTTAAGGACATATTTTCTATTCACTCCTTTTTTAACCTTTCCAAATACTTTGATCACTCCTAAAATATGCTTATAAATATGCATATACCAGCAAAGCAAAAGCAAGCAAGTGTGCAGCCACCATGCGTATTAAGTATATCAAAGTTTTCTTCATATTGGTGTGCTCTATTATTAAAAACTTCCATTGCTAGGAAAACCACAGTCTTTGTTGCTACATTGTTGTTCTGATGAATTGCTTATATGGTAGGAATATTCATGTGGATTCAGTTGTAAAAGGTTCCACTCTCATTCTGTATTTTATTTTTTTAAAAACAGGAAGTGTAAAATAACAATCACCCCTGGAATATTACTTAGTGAAATAGGACTTTTAAAGTCCGCAAAGACAATACACAGCTGGAGTGGGAACTGTTGCAAAACACGACAAAGGTGGAATTATATCTGGGCAGAAGTAAAACCTCAAGAATTGTAAAACTTTTTAAATAAATAATAAAAAAAAAGAAGTAAAACCTCAAGGCAAGCTGTTCAGGGATCTCACATTAGGGAATGCGTGGATGCCAGCTTCATTTGGAATATTTGTAAAGGGGTGCTGCTGACACCAGAGGAAGTTGAGAGCAGAATCGAGTCAATCCGGCAGGATTAAATATTAAACTGGCAAAGCACAATAGTTTGTCTCTTTTCTTAAATTTTTAAAACCCTATTCATCCTGTTAGAGTATCAAGCAGACAGATGCTAAATACAAGCAGAGTGTCCTCTCCAGAGCTGCTGTCTAGGAATGTCATTCTTGGGGGAGAAATGATGGCACAGTTCGAACCAGTAGTTCAAAACACACAAAAAAGCCCCTTCTCTCAGTAGGATAACCTTTTTAATCTAGGTGGAAAGAACAACATGGCTTGGCCTCTGTGCTTTTCTCAAACAGAGTTTACAGTAATTGAAAAGAAAGAAACAACTAAATTGGTGCTCCCCTGGTTAGATGCTTTGTGTTTGAATTGTCACACCCCTGCTTATGAAGCAACCACCTATTCCCTCCCAGGCAAAAAAAACAACCCCAGGATTTTCATTTTAAGAAACCTTTAGGGCAAGGCTAGCCAGGTGCAAATGAGGATGGGTCTCTTTCCCCTTGGATTGTGGGACAGAACAGATTATTTCAGTCTATCTTGCAAAAGTATCCCAATTAAAAACTTTCTCCTCTTCTACTTTAAAGGTACAGGACCCTTCTACTCTTTGGATCAACCCATATTCTCTATTTTTTGCTGCAATAAATAGGCAAATGTGACTGCTAACTCAAATGCACCCATAAATTGCCATTTAAAATAACCATCTCTGGTTACACACACACACACACACACACACACACACACACACACACACACACACACACTTAACTGTAAAACCTTTAGGGCTGGAATCTATATTTTGAGCTTATTGTACATTGCTAGCCACTGCTGTATACATTAATTATATAAACAAATAAGTGTTGTTTCTCATCTATAGCACACTGTCCATTGGTCTTCCCTTGAGGTTATGCTTTTATTGTAAAGAAAATATATTTTCCCAGCATTCAAGCCAAAACACTTTATCATTGGGAAAAATGAATATAGTTATAGCTTGTTATAGAGAAATACTGTTGCCTACCTGGCTAGTAATAATGTGCAACTTATATATATTTATATCCCCTGTCATTGCATTATTATCATTTTTAAAAACTCAAATGAGAGGTTGAAAAGATAAAGATACCACACCCTCCTACATCTTCCCCAAGAGAAATTTGTTCATGATGAACAGCTGCCATTAGGTATCAGAGGATGTATGAACATTTCCCTTTTGTTCAATTAGCTTAATTGCCCACCATCTGAACAGCAAAGTATAAAACTAGTTGTTACTTTTGACAACTTGCAGCATATTCCTTTGAATGCCTGCTGAAAAGTATAGTAAATGCATTAAACTAAATTGGGCTTGCTCACAGATTAATGTGCTTAAGATATCTCAGCCTAAAGTACCCAAAGCTTCTTCCCAGAAGTGTGAGCCCCAATCACCTTGGGGGCAGAGTATTTTTTAAAATAATTTTTATTGAAGTGTTTAAACCAGATTAAAAACAGTACAGATTTTAAATTCAGAATAAAGGTAGTAAGAAAGTGAAAAAGAAAAAAAAGGAAAAGATTCTGAAGAAGCTACTTCAATCTTCTTGACAGCAATTATAAATACATAGAATATATACCCTCTCTCTCTAAGGTTACATCATAATTCCTCCTTTTTATAAGCTATCTTTTCTAATTTCCAAACCCATAAATTACAAGTTTGTTCTTTTCTTTTTTCAGCAAACAGTTCATAAGGAGTGCTCAGTGGCATAATATTAACCCATGAGAGCAAATATCCAACTTGCCTCTACCTCTACCCATAACTGTGTGCACCGGATCATGAAAACCACCAAGAAAGCCACCACTTCATGCGTGTCTGCATTTCCTTCTCTGTCCAAGGGAAAATAGAAAGCTCTTTTCCATTATGGGGTTACACTGGTAATTGGCATATAATCAGAACTGCCCAGAAATCATGCATGCTTTTAAATCTGCTCATGGGTGAATGGGAAGAGAGCTATACTCCAAAGGAACACATTCTATTCATGTTGCACACAGATGGGCACAGCGTTATGAGGGGAATGCTATGGAAAGAGCTGTAATGGGCTATAGACGAGTAATAATACCAACCATGATAAAAGCGCTTGCATTATGAGATGCATTTTATCATCACTATCTCACCCCAAAGCCTAAAATCAGTCCCATGAATTATTTTATCAATACCTCTAAAATTTGAAATTTGGGACAGCGAAATATATAAAGATAAAGAGATTCAAGGTGCTGGTAATGACCTATAAAGCCCTAAATGGCTTGGGTCCAGGATATCTGAGGGAACACCTGCTGCCAGCATCGTTCCCTTCGTCCAGTGCGCTCCCACAGGGAGGGTCTTCTCAGGGTGCCACTGGTAAAAGATTGCCGGCGGGTAACGCCCAGGGATAGGGCCTTCTCAGTGGGTGCGCCCGCCCTCTGGAACCAGCTGCCCGTGGAGTTGAGGACTGCCCCCAACCTCCGTTCATTCCGCTGGGACCTGAAGACCTGGCTCTTCGAGCTCTCTGGCCCAGGCTGAGAATTTTAATTTTAATTTTAATTGGGGTTTTTACTCTTTCAGGGACTGTTATAATCTTTTTAATTGTTTTTAATTTTTGTATTTCTTGTTTTAATTCCCTGTAAACCGCCCTGAGTCCTTCGGGAAAGGGCGGTATACAAATCCAATTAAATAAATAAATAAATAAACTATTTTAATGTCAATGCTGTAAATACAGTAATCTGATGGATACATAGTAGAGACTTTCCCTACTCACATGGATTTCCCAGTCAATTTACAGAATGGACCTGAACATCTAAAGGCTGCTTCTTTCCTTCCTTCATTTCACTGAAACCAAGTGTACATGTTGTAGGCACAGTGGCTCACTGTATAATCAGGTTAAGGGCCATTTGTTGATTATTTTTAGATTATTTAGTCAAGGTAATACGTTCCTTGTAGAGGGGCCTGTTGCAATGAGGGAAAGAGGAGAATCCTGCAATACTGCAAAGGCAGTGTTGATAAACCCTCATGCAAACATCTGGTTCTATCATACAGAATTCTTGTTACTATACCTCAATGTGTATCGCTGGAAAAAGTGATTCCCCTATGAGGTAAGTTTGGGCAGAGCAGTTAGGTAGGAAAAATAGTAAGACAGGACCTGAAGCACATATATCTCTGCAAGGGGTGAAGGTCGGGAGTTTTCCCCCTTATTTTTTTAGGGGATGTCCACTGTGGAAAATTCAGGGCATTTTAAAGGAAGTTATAGCTACAGGGCATAGTGAAATTACAGAATTAGGTCCCTTGAGATAGAGCAATGGCTACTACTTTAGATTGTTTTATAGAGGATTAGACAAAGTCACGGAAGAGAAAGCCATGGATGTTTACTGCCTAATAGAATTCCATGCAACTTTTAGACCACAGACATGAGTGGCCTACAGAGAAATGCTGTGAAATAAATGTTTCCTTGTCACGAATAACCAATAGTATTCTATGAACCATGCACCTAAGGGAAAGAGGAATGCATCATTACTCAATTCCCACCTGCTAATCTTCCTGAAAAACCACCAGCACCACAGCACCTCAGGGCTATCTGTCCTCTGAATCAAAATAGATGACAGTGAAAAGTATTGCAAACAGGCTTACAGGCAACACTCTGCCACAGATCTACATTGAGGCTGCTGCCAAAGGGTCTTGCTAATCCTCTTCCTCCCATTCTCTCATCCTCCTTCACTTCCCTCTCCTCCTCTTCTGGCCATATGCCAGGCAGCATGCATCTGAATATGGAATCAAATAAAAAGGTTGTTGCCCTGAGACCTCTCAAGTTTTCCATTTGATGGTCATAGCTAAAGGCAGAATGAGGGTAGGACAAAGCCACAAAATAAATACAGATTTGTATTCCAGTCCCAACACATATGCATATTCCTATACATTTCCCCCCATTCATTTTCAATTGCTATTTATTCAAGCTCCAAATTTATTTTCTGTCTAAAGGTAAAGGTAAAGGTTCCACCGCACATGCATACTAGTTGTTTCAAACTCTAGAGGCTGGTGCTCATCTCCGTTTCAAAGCCAAAGAGCCAGCGCTTGTCTGAGGACGTCTCTGTGGTCATGTGGCCGGCATGACTAGATGCCAAAGGCGCACGGAACACTGTTACCTTCCCACCGTAGTGGTCCCTATTTTTCTACTTGCATTTTTACGTGCTTTTGAACTGCTAGGTTGGCAGAAGCTGGGACGAGTAACAGGTGCTCACTCTGTTATGCGGCACTCGGGATTCGACCCGCCAAACTGCCGACCTTCTGATAGACAAGCTCAGCGTCCTAACCCACTGTCTACAGCCCCTTAAATTTATTTCAGATGATTTAATTCTGTTTTGAACTCAATAAATGAAGCCCTATTTTGCCTGATTTTACACTCAGCCAACACTTAGGGTCCAGGTTGCTAATTTATTTCCTTTTCTCCTTTTAAAAGTGCAAGTATCTTGCTGCTACTGGCCATTAAGACTAGCATACCCAGACAGCAAAATGTATCTAAAGGAAGCTTAGTCCTTATGAACATCTTAAGAAGGGGCTCAAACGACAACAATCAATGTGAATTGATTTTCTGAGTAGGGGTGGAAATGGTATTGACTCCTAGATCAGTATTTCTTAAGCTACATTCCAAAGAATTTCAATGTTTCCTGAGCAAATTGAAGGTGTTGTGCCATTTCATCCCAAGGTCCAAGACAAGCTTTTGAAAATGGCTTTTTGATCCTTTCATTTCACTAGTGAAACAACTTGCCCTGAAGAAATGTTGGCAGATATTTTATCAGATGTCACACTGAAACAATTGAGAGGAATTTTTTTTAAAAATCACCAGAAAATTTTTGGATGAAAATGTACGGAGAGTATGAGTTTTTAAATGCCACTGACAGCTCCACTAACTCTTCCTTGAACACAATTTAATGAAAGCAGGTTTTCAACACTTTTTATAATCAAGACAAAATATCAAAACAGGCTGAATGTTACTCCCATAATCAGTCTTTTTAACAAAGCTAAACTCCTACACTGATGAAATTTGATGTCATCTGCAAGATCATACTTCCCCTACTGTTTTACCATTAGTGTATTAAATGTAATGGAAATTTAATAGATTATTAAATACATTAATTAATAGTCTTAGATCAGGCATGTCAAACTGCTGGCCCATGGGCTGGATGCATCACACCAAAACTGCACCACTATTGCTGGCAATGGGGAAAAAGTTGTGATACATCACAAGTTTGACATGCCTGTCTTAGATATTTCTTGTGTTTATAGATCTCCCTAGCATCAGAACAACATAGCCAATTTCAGCTCACCCTCTATGGTTGTAGAATAACCTGCCAAGGATGGTAAGAAGCTTTCCCCCAGACTGGTGCCCTCAACTTCCAGCTTCATAGGTGCTATTCAAGATAAGTGGAGGTCACCAAGTTAGAAAAAGGTAGGCTATTATTATCACTAATTCAGTCCAAAGCAAACAAAAAAGTTGTTGGTATTTTCTATCTTTTAAAAATCAAAGTAACAAAACAACAACAACCGTGTCATGCAAAAGAATTTAACTCAAACTGTGGCAGCACTACAGAACTTGGATGATCTTGAAAAGCTAAGTAGGGTCAGACCTAATTAGTACTTGGGTTGAAGATCACTGCTAAATTCCAGAGCTACAGAATAGATGAGACTGTTTTAAAAAATCTTCCATCCTATGTCCTGATAGTCATCAGAAATCAAACTGACTAAAATGGAACTTGATTATTTATCTAAATCTGGTCAGACTTTTCTCTTAGTCTGCAAATTCCATTCTATTAAAAAATAAAATTGACAGCCATTCTTATGTTACTCCATGCGAACTATAATGGCTTGGTTTCTAAAATTCCTGCTTAAATTAAGTCAGAAGCTATCTTTCAAATCACCAAATTGGGCCCACATCAAATTTTGTAGTTAGTGATACAAGCATTTATCCTCTCCTTATTTTTAGGCCCTTTATTTTACATGTCCATTTCTCTATTCAATTATAGGACATACAGTATATACTAAACAACTCTAATGTTGGGATACTACAGGAGCAATAGCAATAGCACTTAGACTTATATACCATTCCATAATGCTTTAAAGTACTCTCTGGGCGGTTTACAGAGTCACATTTTACTGACCTTGGAAGGATGGGAAGCTGAGTCAACCTTGAGCCTGTCAGGATTGAACTCCCAGTTATGAGCAGAGTTTGCCTGCAGTATTATATTCTAACCACTGCATCACCAGGGCTCCAGTAACTGGATCCATAGGAGTTTGCTTGGTACTTAGTTAATATTCTTTACTACTGCTTCAAATATTCTCAGGAGAAAGAACTGGGATAAGCAAAGGATACAAAAACCTATCTTCTTCTGAAACTCTGCCACCTGTTTTGAAGACAGAATCTCCTCTCAAAACATCCTACAGGGAATGCAGAATTATTAGGCAAGTTGTTTTTTTGAGGATTAATTTTATTATTGAACAACAACCATGTTCTCAATGAACCCAAAAAACTCATTAATATCAAAGCTGAATATTTTTGGAAGTAGTTTTTAGTTTGTTTTTAGTTATAGCTATTTTAGGGGGATATCTGTGTGTGCAGGTGACTATTACTGTGCATAATTATTAGGCAACTTAACAAAAAACAAATATATACCCATTTCAATTATTTATTTTTACCAGTGAAACCAATATAACATCTCAACATTCACAAATATACATTTCTGACATTCAAAAACATAACAAAAACAAATCAGTGACCAATATAGCCACCTTTCTTTGCAAGGACACTCAAAAGCCTGCCATCCATGGATTCTGTCAGTGTTTTGATCTGTTCACCATCAACATTGCGTGCAGCAGCAACCACAGCCTCCCAGACACTGTTCAGAGAGGTGTACTGTTTTCCCTCCTTGTAAATCTCACATTTGATGATGGACCACAGGTTCTCAATGGGGTTCAGATCAGGTGAACAAGGAGGCCATGTCATTAGATTTCCTTCTTTTATACCCTTTCTTGCCAGCCACGCTGTGGAGTACTTGGACGCGTGTGATGGAGCATTGTCCTGCATGAAAATCATGTTTTTCTTGAAGGATGCAGACTTCTTCCTGTACCACTGCTTGAAGAAGGTGTCTTCCAGAAACTGGCAGTAGGACTGGGAGTTGAGCTTGACTCCATCCTCAACCCGAAAAGGCCCCACAAGCTCATCTTTGATGATACCAGCCCAAACCAGTACTCCACCTCCACCTTGCTGGCGTCTGAGTCGGACTGGAGCTCTCTGCCCTTTACCAATCCAGCCACGGGCCCATCCATTTGGCCCATCAAGACTCACTCTCATTTCATCAGTCCATAAAACCTTAGAAAAATCAGTCTTGAGATATTTCTTGGCCCAGTCTTGACGTTTCAGCTTGTGTATCTTGTTCAGTGGTGGTCGTCTTTCAGCCTTTCTTACCTTGGCCATGTCTCTGAGTATTGCACACCTTTTGCTTTTGGGCACTCCAGTGATGTTGCAGCTCTGAAATATGGCCAAACTGGTGGCAAGTGGCATCTTGGCAGCTGCACGCTTGACTTTTCTCAGTTCATGGGCAGTTATTTTGCGCCTTGGTTTCTCCACACGCTTCTTGCAACCCTGTTGACTATTTTGAATGAAACGCTTGATTGTTCGATGATCACGCTTCAGAAGCTTTGCAATTTTAAGAGTGCTGCATCCCTCTGCAAGATATCTCACTATTTTTGACTTTTCTGAGCCTGTCAAGTCCTTCTTTTGACCCATTTTGCCAAAGGAAAGGAAGTTGCCTAATAATTATGCACACCTGATACAGGGTGTTGATGTCATTAGACCACACCCCTTCTCATTACAGAGATGCACATCACCTAATATGCTTAATTGGTAGTAGGCTTTCGAGCCTATACAGCTTGGAGTAAGACAACATGCATAAAGAGGATGATGTGGTCAAAATACTCATTTGCCTAATAATTCTGCACTCCCTGTAGAGCCAAGTTAGTATTCTGTACCTTTCTCTATGCAAATTCAACAAGTAGCTGGGAAAATCGCATTTGTTCTCATTGACAAAACCATAATTGCAAGAAAATCAAGAACAACATCATATAATTGCTAAAGTCAGCCTGGGAAGGCTAGGTTCAAATCTCCAGTCCACCACAGCACTTATTAGTTGATGCCACTATCTCTCAGCCCAATTGATTATTGCTGTGTTGATAAAATTAGGGGTGATCTCCCATGCAAACTATATTAATCTCCGAGAAAACAAGACAGGATATAAACACAATAAATTGATAATCAAATAAGCAACATGGGAGCAGAATGGAAACACACATACCTTTTTGAATTGCCAAGGCAGTGCTCCTTCAGACAACTAATATAGTAGTTCCTCAGCCAGGCAGTGCATGTCAAAGGTAGCTCATACCCTGAAAGTGCATACAGATGAGGAGGACAGGGTCAGATAGCCTGAACTTGCATTCATGTCACTGTTGAGTGTCACTGTTATTCTTTCAAGCAATTATGGAGCATTCCTAAGATGACCCTATTATCTTTACTTTAGCAGCAGGAAGAACCTGCAACTCTAATCATTATGGTAACTACTACTGTGACTATACAGCCATAAGGCATGGAAAAGAAAAATGCACAACACATATGCTTAGCAATGGCTCTCTTGGGACATCTTGTCTTCAAATATTGACTTCAAATATTCTTCCCTCTCCAGCATATAATCTTTGGTATCTGTTAAGGGACAGCTCTAATATTAAATGGGAGTAGCAGTACCATGAGCTGTTTTTCTGTGAATTATTTGGCTGCCAAGGTTTCAACACTCTTATATCAATGTGTGAATCCTGCCAAGTTCTCCAGAATAACAGATTCTATATCCTGTTCACTGTGATGTTCCCCCTAATCCCTGCAAATCAAAATCCAAATGTTTGGATAGCAATGAACATTGACATGGAGGAATCAAAAAGTGTGCTTCTGGATGAGATGGGCAATACATAAATCTAATAAATAAATAAATAAATAAACACATGAGAAATTAGTGTAGTTTCATCACCTGGGAAGAGTCCAATCTGATAGGTAGGTATGAATATTAAATCCCTGTATCTCTTCCTTATCATAGCCTATTTATTTGAGTAGATATACACTATACAGTCTTCCTTAAATTATTCCAGTTGAGTATTGAGGAGAGGGATTTTTTTAAACAAAAAATCAGTGCTGGAAACTGTAATATATAATATATAGAGAAAAAGGTGGAGTTAGATTTCTAAAAAGTGCTGCTCTAGTTGAAACAGGTAACTGGGCTAAACAGACAGCTGGCTACTAAGCTATAGTAAGTCACTTTTCTATGTTGTAAGAACTAGTGATACATTTTAAAAGGAAAAGTGTCATCTTAGGGATATCAATCACACGTGTTAACTTGACACTGTATTAAGCAAAAAAAATCCAGCTTTGCAATGTCAATACCATCACACACATTCCTAGGAAACGGTCCCACTCTGATAAAATAAGAGTACTATATTTTGTGAAACATTTTATTAGATATGTCTTAAGACTTTCTTTCAAATAGGAGATATACCTAAAGTCAAAGGATCTTTGATTACTTCAAGTGCAGTTTGGAAAAGGCACTCTTAAAAAGCAATAAAACTTGAAGCAAATATATCCAGCATATATCCAAGACATATATGGTTTAAAATAAAAAGTAAATGCTTCATGTTTCTTTTTTTGAGCAAAATATTTATTCTTTTTTTAATTTTCAAGAAAGTGCTATATTTTGGATACACAAGAGAATGCGTAGATAAATTTTAAGAATAAGACAAGGATGTCCATTATCCCCATTGCTATTTATCTTAAACTTTGGAAGTTTTAAATAGAAACATTAGGCAAGATCCAGAAATTAAAGGATTGAAAATAAAAGGTGAAACCTACAAACTGCAAGCATTTGCAGATGATTTGGTATTCATTCTAGAGGAACCTTTAGAGATGATTCCTAAACTGTTGAAAAAGATAGAACAATTTGGAGAGAGAACAGGATTAAAGATAAATAGAGAAAAAACTAAAGTGATAGTTCAATTTTTTACAGATAAACAAAAAACTAATTATCAGAAAAAATAGAATTGCAAATAGTCAAAAAGGTCAAATATTTGGGAATATATTTGACAGCAAGATGTTCAACAATAAAAGAAGATAATTATATTAAATTGTTAAACCAAATAAAGCTTGATTTGAAAAAAACGGAAGAATCTTCAACTGTCGATGTTAGGAAGAATTGCTATGGTGAAAATGAATATATTACCAAAAATATTATTTTTATTTCAAACGATACCTATAAAACTGCAGAAAAAATTCTTTGAAGATTTAAACTCTTTCATTCAAAAATTTATCTGGGAAGGAGAGAAAACTAGAATTAAATTGAAAATGTTACAAGAAGCCAAGGGAAATGCCAGATTGGGTTTTATATTATCAAGCATCAGTGTTAACATGGATAAAAGGATGAATCACTCTTAAAAATAAAGATTGTTGTATCTGGAGGGACATGACCTGCAACTTGGTTGGCATGCTTTTTTATGGTATGGAAAAAATAAAATACATAAATACTTCCAAAACCATAACATTAGAAATGCAGTATTATTAAATTGGGAAAAAATAAAATGTAAAATTTGAAAATTCTAGGATGGCTTTCAACAATGGAAGCATTCGTACATCCAAATCTAGTCAGTCTCGATAAAATATGGACATACAAAGATATTCTAAATTCTAAATTAAAATCCAGGCAAGAGATGGAATATCAGGGCATCGATTTAACATGGTGGTCACATTTATTAATGCAGGTCAGATATGATAAAGATATTATCAGACATTATTAACTTCTGATGAAAAGTTAATTAAAAATGTACAATTTCTTATTAAATTTCAAAATGGAAAATGAACAAATAAAAGAGACAATGATAGTATGGGCAAAGAATTTTGGACATAATATAGACTTAGAAAAGTGGCAAAGTTTGTGGGAAAGAAACTATAAATTGACAATGTCAGTTTCATACAAAGAAAACTTACATAAAATGTTTTATAGATGGCATTTGCCACCAACAAGATTAGCAAAAATGTTTAAAAACATGTCAGAGAAATGTTGGAAATGTAAACACAAACCAGGTACTTATGATCATATGTGGTGGACATGTGTTGAAGCAAGGAGAGATTGGACAATAATCCACACTTGGTTAGAAAAAATGTTAAGAGAAACACGTAGACTATAAACCTGATTTTTACTAGGTATAATGCCAGAAAAACTTGATAAGCAAAGTACATATTTGATTCTACATGTGATAACAGTGGCAAGAATTATATTTGCACAATATTGGAAGAACGAAGAAATACCACCAGAAGAAGAAATAATCAGAAAAATATTAGACTGTGCAGAAATGGACAGACTTACTTTAAGGTTGAGAGAAAAAGAAGAAACAGAATATTTTCAGACTTGGGACCTATTTTATCAATGGTTAGAGAAAAGATGTAGGGATTAGGAATTTAATTTGTATTAGTGAATAAGATACTCAGACAACACATTTTGTTGAATAATTATAATTGAACTGTTAAAAAGAATAAAAATAAAACTTTTAAAAAAATTCTTTGACGTGAGTTTCATTTGTTTCTCTCAATCTGCTCCAAAATAGAGACATGATTATATGGATAGCACCAGCCCTTATGTAATCAACCACTTCCTTACTGAAATGCACTCTTTATATTCTTCTGAAATACAAATGTTAAAATATGGCACTTATACTTTTTCAATTAAATTGCATATGCATTTTAACTTGAAAGAATTTTTTTAAAAATTGAAAATTACACTGAGTAGTAGCATTGTGATGCCACAGGAATCAGAATTCTACACAGGATTCAACAATTCTCACTCTTGAAACTCAACCAACATTCAGGAGAACTTGCATCTATAACCGTCGTGGTAACTGCTACTGTGAGTAGCTATAAGATATGGAAGAAAAAAGTGTACCTCATATATATTTTTTTAAATTTTAATTCCATTTATATCCCGCCCTTGTCCAAAGACTCAGGGCGGCTTACAAGCTTAGCAGTAGCCTTCATTCTATGTATATGCCTGCTTATTAGGGCTTTCACACACACCCCAAGCGGCATTATTACAAAGTCAGCTTAATTGCCCCCAACAATCTGGGTCCTCATTTTACCTACCTCGGAAGGATGGAAGGCTGAGTCAACCTTGAGCCTGGTGGGATGCGAACCTGCACTAATTGCAGGCAGCTGGTGTTACTTAAGGAGGCATTAGCCCACTGCTCCACCAAGGCTCTATGGTTAGTAATGGTTCTCTTGGGACAGCTTGTCTTCAAATATTCTTCTCTCTCTAGCATATCAGTTTTACTATCTGTTAAGGGACAACTCTAATATTTCATGGGAATAACAATATCATGTGCTGTTTCTCTATGAATTATTTGGCTGCCAAAGTTTCATCACTCTTGAATTTAAAGCATTCTTCACTGTACAAATGCTTTAGATTCTTTATTATGTCTTGTCTTAAATTATAAGCCACCCAAAGTCATTCTGCAGTCAGATGATTTCTAAGTCTAATAAAATGAAATGAAATATTAAAATAAAATAGTCACGGACAAGCTTTGGATAGGTACATTGCTGAGACTGTTGACAGAAGATATCTAATAACAAAGATCAGCTACAGAAGAATATGGCAACCTATCCTATAATTTATAATGGTGCCAAGGTTAAATTTTAGGTTTCTTTCTCTTGTCCTTACGTGCTGTTTGTTTCTCAACCTTGGACATGGAGGTCATCTACACCATGTTTTGATAATAGTCTTGTCTGCCTCAGGTTCTTTGTTTCTGGTGTTGCCAGCTTCACCTTTCAACTCTCACCAGAGGAGAAAGCCACTCAGCACGAACTCAGTTTTCACTGAATTCAAAACTGGTTGGAAATAATCATTCAAATAACAACAGACAGGCATTTGGTACACAACACCCCAGACTTAACAATTGTTAAGGGAAAAAAAAGACAAAAAACTCTGGATAATGGACACTGCCATACCTAGAGGCAGTAGAATATTGAAAAGTGATCTCCAAGATTTTCAGGAAAAAAACAACTCAACAAAACAAGGAAAGCAGGAAACCAACTCCCAGACTGAGATTTGGGCCAGTTATGCTACCATGAAATTTAGATAGTCTGATAGTAATATAGCTGGTTCTGCAAGAAGCTCTCCATGGTGCTGTTCTTTGCTCACTGCTTGCTCTATTTGCGAATTTTGCCTGGAATGGATAGCTGACCACTTACAGGTGAAACTCGAAAAATTAGAATATCGTGCAAAAGTTCATTTATTTCAGTAATGCAACTTAAAAGGGGAAACTAATATATGAGATAGACTCATTACATGCAAAGCAAGATAGTTCAAGCCGTGATTTGTCATAATTGTGATGATTATGGCGTACAGCTCATGAAAACCCCAAATCCACAATCTCAGAAAATTAGAATATTACATGCAATCAATAAAACAAGGAGTGTACATAGAACAATATCAGACCTCTGAAAAGTATAAGCATGCATATGTACTCAGTACTTGGTTTGGGCCCCTTTTGCAGCAATTACTGCCTCAATGTGGCGTGGCATGGAAGCTATCAGCCTGTGGCACTCCTGAGGTATTATGGAAGACTAGGGTGCTTCAATAGAGGCCTTCAGCTCTTCTGCATTGTTCGGTCTCATGTCTCTCATCTTTCTCTTGGCAATGCCCCATAGATTCTCTATGGAGGTCAGGTCAGGCGAGTTTGCTGGCCAATCAAGCACAGTAATCCCACGGTCATTGAACCAGGTTTTGGTGCTTTTGGCAGTGTGGGCAGGTGCCAAGTCCTGCTGGAAAATGAAGTCAGCATCCCCATAAAGCTCATCTGCGGAAGGAAGCATGAAGTGCTCCAAAATCTCCTGGTAGATGGCTGCGCTGACCCTGGACTTAATGAAGCACAGTGGACCAACACCAGCAGATGACATGGCTCCCCAAATCAACACAGACTGTGGAAACTTCACACTGGACTTCAAGCATCTTGCAGTGTGTGCCTCTCATTCTTCCTCCAGACTCTGTGTCCTTGGTTTCCAAATGAGATGCAAAAGTTGCTCTCATCAGAAAAGAGGACTTTGGACCACTGAGCAACAGACCAGGTCTGTTTTTCTATAGCCCAGGTAAGACGCTTCTGACATTGTTTGTTGTTCAGGAGCGGCTTGACAAGAGGAATACAACATTTGAAGCCCATGTCCAGGATCCATCTGTGTGTGGTGGCTCTTGATGCACTGACTCCAGCCTCAGTCCACTCCTTGTGAAAGTCCCCAACACTTTTGAATGGCCTTTTCCTGACCATCCTCTCCAGGCTGCGGTCATCCCTGCTGCTTGTGCACCTTTTTCTTCCACACTTTTCCCTTCCACATAACTTTCTATTAATGTGCTTTGATACAGCACTTTGGGAACATCCAACTTCTTTTGCAATTACCTTTTGAGGCTTTCCCTCCTTATGGAGTATGTCAATGATGGTTTTCTGCACAACTGTCAGGTCAGCAGTCTTCCCCATGATTGTGATTCCTACTGAACCAGACTGAGAGACCATTTAAAGGCTCAGGAACCCTTTGCAGGTGTTATGGCTTAATTAGCTGATTAGAGTGGGACACTTTGAGCCTAGAATATTGCACCTTTTCACAATATTCTAATTTTCTGAGATCGTGGATTTGGGGTTTTCATGAGCTGTACACCATAATCATCACAATTATGACAAATCAAGGCTTGAACTATCTTGCTTTGCATGTAATGAGTCTATCTCATATATTAGTTTCCCCTTTTAAGTTGCATTACTGAAATAAATGAACTTTTGCACGATATTCTAATTTTTCAAGTTTCACCTGTATTTATCTTTATAAAAGTTCAAATCCCGATCAGCTTTCAAGATGACTGGTTAATAACAGCACATTGCAACTCTCTCAAATATCAATTAATTTGTACCTGTACATAACTTTCCTGTGTATTTTTTGCTTGTCACTATATAATAATAATATAAATATTCACATACACACAAAATAATTACTCCACACATTTAAACTGAATGTGTCTGAAAAAGATATCATATCAGTCTATTTTAATGGACTAAGCCAATCTACTACTATTGGGTTTGGTCTAGGAAGCATTAACAACTCACCTCACTAAAGATAAAGCTAATGAGCTTTCAAACCCTGAATAGGTTGAGAATTGGAATGCTTAAATGTAAAAAATATTCTTAAGTGGAGGCTCTCAGTGGATACTATGTGAACATGGAGAGACACAGAGCCCGGCTGGTTTGTCGGCTACCAGAAACATTTACCAATAATGACTTAGTTTTGACCAACTCATTCTAGCAGTTTAAAGTTTGATCTAGATGAAGATAAAGAGGAGGAAGATTATTTCAAAGTGCTCAGTTTTGGCTGGCTAATGCACATTAATTCAAAATATTGCATCAATATTTGGCCAAGTAGGAATTTTATAGGTTTTGTTTAGGCATTAAGACACCTTAAATATGTCTAGCATAGTCTAGCATGTCTAGCACACAATCTAGCAGTTTGGCAAGATATCCATTTATACAAGACTATGGAGCTACAAGTAGCCAGGATGTCTAAGTGGTGGAAAAAATTCTATTGTCTTTCATGCAGAATTTTTGGAAGAAAGATTTTCCACAATTTCATCTATGGAACTGGTTTATGATGCGGAAGAGGTAAAGATTGAAACTGAATAAAGTTTTTTAAAACTTTTAAAAAAGAGTAAATTTCTCAATGGCATGTAGGTCAAATTGGCCAGGAAATAACAATGTCATTTTCCAGGACCATTTTGCTTATTTGGCCAAAGCTTATAAGTGAATGATAGACTCTGATTTGTTTAGGTAAATTGTTTATTTTGAAAATTGAAATGGCTCTCCATCTTACATACCAAACCATCCAGTATTTGCTATACTATCTTGCCTTCTATATCTATAATGAATTAAGATGCCAAGGTTGGAATCCAAGAGCCTGAAATCAGATATGATTGTTATTGAAACATGGAGCAATTGCCCTCCATATACAAAACCAAGCGCTTAAGCCCATTATCACATAGGGGCAAATGAAAGGGATATAAAATAAAACTTGGGTTTATATATAAATGGGCTGAATTGCTAGATTCTACAATAAGTGATCTTGTTAGTTGGGCTTTTTTTCCTGCAATTAAAAGCAATTTGTCTAACTGATTTGTGTCCTTGACTTTTTTGTGCTTAGCTCCCAAGTGTCCTTGAGTTTTTAAAGAAACTATGACTTGGTTCAAGCTCTGACTGACTATTAGAAGCTATTTTGGCTATTTGAACCATTGTTTTTATCTGGAAAACAAACTAAGGTATTGTAATATTGAGATGTTGAGCACAGAATGCAATGAATCAACTATGTGGAAGTATATATAGGTAGAAATTCTAATTCCTTCTCCAGAATAACTTCAGGTACCACAGCAGTTGTGAAAATGACTTTGCTGGCAAGACTCAGCATTTTTCTTAGTAATAAAGAATTTCTGAAATTGTATCAATCTCAATGACTGCATGTCATCTGCAATCATTCTACGTGGAGGACTTAAACTAGACTGAATAGTGCAAGTACATGCCTGTATATACAGTACCTCCAAGATATATTCCTCATAAAGCCTAAAGAAACATGTTTAATAATATTAATGAATGAAACTATGTAGGAAGTGATATTTCTCTGATGTTGGCTTGTTCAAAATTGGCTACTATTACACATTCTGAATTGTTATTGAAACTGTGGCCCTTACTGCCCTGTCTAAAGGTCAGGCAATAGCCCTAGCCTGGAAAAAGGAACAATTTTATGAGTCAGATTTGGAACAAATATATTTTTGCACTTAATTGCCTAGGTATTAGAACATCATTGCTTCATATTTATTGAATTATCAATGAGAATACAACCTCTCTGGATGTAATGCTGCAGTTGAATAACTTCCTCATCAAATGAAATCTGGGACTTCTTGTCACCCATATTAGATTGGTATATTATAATAAAGTTCAAGGGGGTTCCACTCATCCTTCATTATAAAGATAATCCATCTTTGAAAAGGAGACAAAATGACTATGCACCCAGTGATGCCCTCGAGGTGATGTCCCGTTGCCTGGAAGCGGTACGAGTCTGGATGGGGAAGAACAGGCTCCAACTCAACCCGGCCAAGACCGAGTGGCTATACGTGCCGGCATCTCGGGTAATCCAGGATATTCCATCTTTGGTTATGGGGGGGAGAGGTGTTACCCCCCGTTGAAAGGGCAGACAACTTAGGTGTCCTCCTGGAGGCACGACTCAGTTTAGAAGATCATATAGGAGCCGTGGCCAGGGGGGCATTTGCCCAGGTTCGCCTGGTGCGCCAGTTGCGCCCCTATCTGGACCGAGATGCCCTACGTACGGTCACTCATGCACTTGTTACCTCCCGTATAGACTACTGCAATGCTCTCTACATGGGACTGCCCTTGAAGACCACCCGAAGGCTTCAACTGGTGCAGAATGCGGCTGCGCGGGTTGTGATGGGACGTCCCGATACTCCCATATTACACCCCTCCTGCGTGAGCTGCATTGGTTACCGGTTGTCCTCCAGGTGAGATTTAAGGTGCTGGTTCTTACCTATAAAGCCCTACATGGCTTAGGTCCAGGATATTTGCAGGACCGTCTGCTGCCAGGAACGACTGCCCATTGCCCTGTGTGCTCACACAGGGAGGGCCTCCTCGGGGTGCTGTCGGCCAGACGATGTCGACTGGCGACCCCCAGGGGAGGGCCTTCTCTGTGGGGGCACCTGCCCTTTGGATCTCCGTTCCTTTTGTCGCGACCTTAAAACATGGCTTTTTCCACAGGCCAACCTGGATTGATGGAAGGGAGGTTTTCTTAATTTTGTTTTATTGTGTTTTTAATTGGACTATTTATGGGATAATTTGATTTAATACCTTTTAATGTTTGTATTTTGTGTTTTATCGTTGTTAGCCGCCCTGAGTCCTTTGGGAGATAGGGCGGCATACAAATCCCATAAATAAATAAATAAATAAATAAATAAATATTACCAATGCCTCCCACAAACTGCTTTACTTTTGAAAAACTTGAGAAGGACGAGGAGGACAAGGAGAGTCCAAAAAGCTTGCCAAGACTTTTAGTTAGTCAATCCCGGCTAGAGGGCTGGCCTAAATGTCCTCCAAGTTATGTTCCAACTCTCAAAATAAAAATCCTGATTCACTGTCCGGCAGCGAGGTAAAAAGTATTTAATTTAGAGGAAGAAATCACGAATGACAGCATAGCTCTTTATTGAGAGAATCTGGCACATTTTAAATTAGTTCATTACTATGCACCATTTTCTGACAACATTAAGAAGAACTGTGCTGGATAAAATTAAAGAACCATCTATATTAGCATCATTTCTTACAGGAGCCAACCAGGCAGGCCTATGAGAGGACCAAAAGCAGAACAGCTGTGTAACAGCAGCCTTCTGCTCACTTCCCCTCCCCCAGCTAGTATGGAGAATTGTACTGCCTTGGAAATGGGAAGCAATAGAGAGCATGTGTATTGGTGCCTTGCAATCAGTGTGGATTCCCTGCAGTTTCTGACACTTTCCTAGAGTAAGCAGCTCAAAGTCACCCAGCTGACTTCATGACTAAGGCAGGACTAGAAATCACAGTCTCCCAGTTTCTAATATGCCTGAACCATTGCACCAAATTGGCTGCCTCAACAGATAGAAACCACCAATACCTATAGCATCTGTTAATTTGCCTGATTTTTTGAAATCTAAATTTTGGGCATTGCTATTGCTCATGATAGTAAAATATATTTTAAAAAATATTTTATTCACCTGGAATCTTCTATTGTTTAGATTCACAGAATCTGAACATTGGGTGACTTTTATGAAAAGTAACCTAAGACCTATTAAGGAAATACATAAGGCTTCTCCATTGAGGGAAATGCAATGGAAATGCTCATATTACACCTCAAATGTTAATTTTGAGGGCAAAAATGTTTTGTTACTCAAGAGAAAAATAAACCTATCAGATTAGTAATTTATAAAAAAAATAGATTTTCTTCCTAGCCATGTCACTTATAAATTGCTATTTTTATTTTCTCTCAAGGAATAAGCTGTTTCCATGTACATGTGCACGTATAAGGTGACTTACTGCCCAGCAGATGAAGAATTTTAACTGCAAAAAGACAACAAAAAACCCACAAACAAATATAATCTGCCAGTTGGAGGCTTATTGTCTTTTTGCACGTATAAGGTGACTTATTGCCATGAGCAATACTGTTGGGCCTATTTAGTAAGCTAGAGTGCAAAATGCTCCAAGTAAACATTAGGAGGACTTAAGGTGTGAATTCAATTTCTCATCTTTCTCTCCAAGGCATTAATAGCTGTGTCTAGTTGAGATCATTTCAAATGAAACTTCAGGGTATACAGCAATCAAAAAAGCTTAAACCCTTTGATGCTTTCAAAAAAGATTCAGACATCCATTGCTACCTATCATTCTGCCCTTGGGGGGAAAAAGCTTCATTCAGGAGTTCTGGAGCAGTATGGTATGTAAATATGTAGAGATGCTCTCATCTCTGCATGGTCCTCTCACATGGTGAGCAGAAATGTCCTCAGGAGCAAAGCATCTTTACATAGAGCTGCATTATCAGGGTTATTGCTCACATGGAAATCAAAGCAATTTCTCATGGAAGTCCAATTTAGCTATTTTCTTAGAAGCATTTACACTGGATATCACATAAACACTTATAGATTGCATGCTTGAATGGGGCTAAGACCTCCAAGTTTTTCCAAAACAGGAATTATAGGTGCCATTAACATTGTGAAATTAACACACTCATCATAATACAAATTAGCTTCCTACTACCTGTCTCCCTCCAGATATTATCAAACTTTAATTTCCTTGTCCAAGGGAATTCCACATAAGCTTTAAATGGATTAACGATTCCAGTTTAAAAACGTGTCCATCTAAATCAGCGTCTACAAGTTATTTTCAAGTTTTGAAATTTCTACTGATAGTATCTATATTGTATAGTCATGACATACATATAGTCCTTGACTTATGACCAAACTGGTACCTACCTGGTCATGATGGATGTAAAGTAAGCAATCACATGACCAATCAAATTTTATGACCTGTTTTTTTGGCGATCATTAAGCAAATCACCATGATTGTTTAGTGAATCTGCAGTCATTAAGGAAACCCATTGTTCTCCATGGGGCATTTCTGCCGAAAACTGAAAGCAAATGCCGGGTTTTGGCAAAAATGTTATAAATTTAGTCATGTGACCACATGAAATGAAAATGTGGTCACTTAACGGTGGGATGGGGGACGCCATTGGAACTTCAGAATTGGGTTGTAAAAATCTTTGGGGGAGGGGTCTGTTGGAAGTTCAATCTGTCACCATAGCAACCAGTTGTAACTTGAAGACTACCTGTATGCACTTCAAAAATGTCCTTTTTCTGTTTTATGACCATCTAATTTTTTTTTAATCCCATTTATATCCCGCCCTTCTCCGAAGACTCAGGGCGGCTTACAATCTAACCACAAATCAAATGTGCTTAGCAATAAACATGAATTAGGATAAAATGACAAAGCAACATATCTAAAGATTACAAATGTTTATATTTATTTATTTATTCAACTTATAATATCTTACATAAAAGTGCCTACCTTTTCACACTCCCACAGTTTTTTTATTCTTTTTTCTCTGTGTTTTTGCTGACCTCTGCTTATCCATCTGGATAAACACATAAATTAGGAGCTAGGCCAGACTGCTACTTAGATGAGGTCCTGTTCTCTTCACAGCAGAAATCTTTACTGTTTAATAAGCTTCAGATATTGCATAGATTCTTGTCACTTTTTATACAAGATTCCTCTTTTCATCAAAACAATGCCAATATCACATGTGGTCACAAAGTCCGTTGTAAAACAATTTGATTAACAGCCTCAGCAATTACTCAGAGAAAACTATGTTGTCGCTTTCTACATCGGGAGTTAACATCTTCTGATCAGAAAGATGTAAGGTAAAGGTAAAGGTAAAGGTTCCCCCGCACATGCGTGCTAGTCGTTTCCAACTCTAGGGGCCGGTGCTCATCTCCGTTTCATAGCCGAAGAGCCAGCGTTTGTCCGAGGACGTCTCCGTGGTCATGTGGCCGGCATGACTAGACGCCAAAGGCGCACGGAACGCTGTTACCTTCCCACCGGAGTGGTCCCTATTTTTCTACTTGCATTTTTACGTGCTTTCGAACTGCTAGGTGGGCAGAAGCTGGGACGAGTAACAGGCGCTCACTCTGTTACGCGGCACTCGGGATTCGACCCGCCAAACTGCCGACCTTCTGATCGACAAGCTCAGCGTCCTAACCCACTGAGCCACCGCGTCCCTTCAGAAAGATGTACATGCCCTCAAACCCCATCAAGATTATTTTTGCCAAAATCCAGAGGCAAAATAGTTTGAATATACATGTGTGCTTTTTTCTTAAGCCTGAAATTCAACTCTCAGCTGGCTTACACCTAATACAGCTACCACAGCTTTCGTTCATTCATTCAGAGTGATTGGATCATCTGAAAGAAGTAGCTTCTCTTAGTTCTTTGGGGACATGTTCACAAGTCCCCTCTCCAATCCTAAAGAAATTGGATTTATTTTGGATTAGCAAACCTTGAAAATTTATCTTAGTTACAAAAAAGACTACAGTTATTACTCCAGTCTTTTAAATCCTTTGAAAAAGTTAATAAAACTAATTTCGTCCACTAATTTGGAAAGAATGCTTAATGAGAAATTGTGTTTAAGTGACCTGTATTAAATTAAAATGTGATTATTCCTTTTTATCATAATTAGCCAAAGAAGAAATGTAGAACAGGCAGGCAGATTAGCAGAGTGTATCCACGAACATCAACTATCAGTCAGAAGACACAAAGAAAACTCATTAATCTCAGAACACATGGACAGACTCAACCATAGTTTCAACTGGGAAACTGTCAGTATCCTAGACCAGACATGTCAAACTTGCAATATCACATGATGCCGTGCAATGTATCGGGACGATTTTGCCATTGCTGGCAATGGGGTGGGTGCGGCTTCTGCATGACGCATCCGGCCCATGGGTCGGCAGTTTGACACCCCTGTCATAGACTAAGGCTAAATCCAAAAATATTAGGGAATTCCTGGAAAGATGTCATCCAGACAAATCAGCCATCATCAGACAGATAGATATAAAACCATGTTTACACACCATTGATAATAAAAAGTGCTAAGAAGGCTAAAAAGGAAGCAAAAAGACCAGAATACATCCCCTCTACAACCAACACCCAGAGAAGCAGAGACTAACACCAGACAAAACCTCAGACAAATCAGTGAACTAATCAAGGAACCAGCAAGGAGAAAACGACATGCTCACCAAAACTGACAGAGCAAGCTAGAGGTAACCCTCAACTTATGACTGGTTGCTTAGCATTCAAAATTAATGTATTTGAAAAAAATATTCAGGAGACCTAGGGTCAGATTCACCTTCAGAGAATCAATTCCACGTGACTTTAGTTGTATTTTAGTCCTCTCCCTCTCCTTACAAACTTTTCAATGCTTGGTGGGGCTGAAGTGAAGGTGAAGAAGACATTGACTCAAACCGTCCTGATTCACTTTGGATAGTGAGATGGGCAGCATGTAAAATTTAATAAATGAATAATAATAAAACGTAGGAGATGAATAGGGGAGCCCAGGGGAGGAATCAAACTCATCATCAGTCTCAAGTCTCTTCATACCCACAAGAGTTCTAAGTCCAGTTCACCTTGACTTCCACTGACTCTTATCTGCTGCCAATTTGCTTTGACTGTTAATAGTTCAGATTCTTGTAGAGAGCTTTAGCTTACAATAAAGCTACATATATTTGAACTGATTTCCTGTGCTTGACATAAAAAGCATTCTGTAAGGCTCCAAGTCCTCGACTTATAACAACAACTGAGCCAAATTTTCTGTATGACAGTTAAGTGAGTTTTGCCCCATTTTATGACCTGCCTTGCTATAGTTGTTAAATGAATCCCTGCAGTTCTTAATAACAGTTGTTAAGTGAACCTGGCTTCTCCATTGACTTTGCTTGTCAGAAGGGAGCAAAAGGTGATCCTATGACACTGGGGTCCTGCAACTGTCAGAAGTACATGCCAGTGGCCAAGCAACCACATTTTAATCACATGACCATGGGGATACTGCAATGAGCATAAGTATGAAAATCCAGTCAATTTTTAAGTGCCTTTGTAACTTTGAAAGGTCAGTAAACAAATGGTTGTAAGTCAAGCACTATCTACCTATATACCTAAGGCTGTGCTCTTCCCATTACGTGTTCAAAGGACAACCAGCCTGGCACTTCAGTGTTTCTTCCAAGTGGAACCTGAAAGTCTCGTGGGGCGACAACCAGGGTGGTGATGGGGGAATGGCATCCATGTGCCAGGGTAGACGCTGTGGCACACAGCTCCCTCTCACCCTTTTGGTGTTGTCTCTCAGAGGTTGCCTCTGCCTAAGGATAGAGCTGATCCGACAGGCCTACCATACAACTTGCACACAGCCTTTCCAGCAAGCAGAGCTGTGTGTTTGCGGGTATGCTGGGGAATCCCAAATTACCCCCACACCCACTAGGCGGCTGCTGCCAGACCGCCCTGCAACTGCTCTTTTATTACACTGATTACATAAGAAGGGAAGAGGAGTCTGTCTCCTTCCCTCCCCTCTTCTTCTATTTGTGAGCCTCTCCTCCCTCCCCTCCCTTTCCTATGCCAGTCACGGGAATAATCAACGGGTGCAAAGAGAAAGACAAAAGCTTTCTTGCTATTAATAGGAGCTGGGAGGGAAGAGGAGAGGAAATGGGAGGCTTGCAGAAGCTTCCGTGACTTACGGCCGAGGCTGGCCTGCCTGTTCAACCTAAACGCAGCCCGGAGCCGTTTCCCCATTGCACACAAAAACAGAGGGGAAAAAAGGGTTGGCTAGAAAAAGGAGGAGGAGGAGGGAATGGGCCGGGAAGGCCCTTAAACAAAAGCCATTTCCCGCTTCGGATGAGGAGTCCCGGGCGGAATAGCGGCGGGGAATAGCTCTGTGTGAAGAGACGACGGAGGAGGCTTTTCTCCCCGCGCCGTCCACCCCCCCCCGCCCGGAAGAACCGGGGATTAGAAGCCGCGCTGAAGCTCCCGCCAGCTGGAAAAGCGGAGCGGCGGCTGGAGACACGCCCAGCCCCGTGGGGCTTAAAGGAGCCCGCTCGTTCGCTCTTGTTCTACAAGCAAGCAAACGAGCAAACGAGCAAACGGAACAAACAACGCCGGGCCTCAGCGGCCTCGGCGCCGGAGAGCGACCGAGGACGAGGAGGCGGAAAGGGGCGACGGGACTCAAAGCGTACCTACCTACCCGCCTGGGCGCTGGGCAGCCGAAAGGCTTCGCTCTGCTGGCTGGCTGGCTGGCTGGCTGGCTGGCCGGCCGGCCGGGGGCAGTTCCGCCAGCGGGGCTCGCGGCGGCGTTGGCGCTTAAGACTGGCTCTCCCGGCGCCGCTCTTCTAACTCCAGGCTTTGCGAGGGGAGGGGAAAGTGGCGGGGGGGGGGGAAGAGAGAGAGAGAGAGAGAGAGAGAGAGAGAGAGAGAGAGAGAGAGAGAGAGAGAGAGAGAGAGAGAGAGAGAATTGCAGGGCTTTCTAAAAATAGCCGCCTCTCGCGCCTGGCAGGGAGGCTAAGCACATCATCCGCACCTCGGGCTCCGGCCCATCGTTCCCGGTTGCAGCGGGCTGGGCGAGCCCTAGCGGCTCTCGCTTCAAGCCGACGACCTGCGCGCGACGACCTGCGCCATCCCTTGTCGGAGCCCCGAGCAGATGTGTCGGAAAGATAAAAGGGGAGGCGGAGGTTGTGTGTGTGTGGGGGTGGTGGTGGGAGGAAGAGGAGAGGGGGAGAGAGAGAGAGAGAGAGAGAGAGAGAGAGAGAGAGAGAGAGAGAGAGAGAGAGTGTCTCCGTTTCACACCGCACAAGGCTCGGCGTTGCGCCGGCTGCCTGGGGGGGGGGAATCCCGAGGTTGCGGGATGAGGGCGTGGATGAAGGAACTTCGGACGGAGAGCGGAGCCCTTGATCCAGCTGAGCTACGAAGAGCGCAATTAGATCGCTCGCTTGGACTGTCCAAAAATGCGTCCCCCACTTTAATGAAACTCCGGCGAGATGTAAATTGGACAGCGAACTGCTCTGTTCACTTACCTCGCCGTCTTGGTCCTCTTTATTTTCAGAGGGCGGCATTTTCTCTTAGTTTGAAACTCCTTGATCCCTCTTTCCAAGCTGGGCTTCAAGTTGATTATTCTATGGGAGGTTTAATGTAGATAAGTACACCTCGGAAGGAATGGGGTTTTGCTAAAGTCATTCCATCTGAAAAATCTGAAGAATCAACTTAAGAACCACGAGGAAATAATTAGTAGATTTACAATTTAGGGTGCAGCATTAATTAAGAGGAAAATTGCTGTCCATCGTTAAGCTTGGAAGAGTTGATCTTGAGCAGAAATCGCCATGAGATCATCTACTGTGGTTTATTCTTCTTTAATTAATTCTACCCCGTTGTGGCCTCTTTCCCCAGAATGAATGCATGAATGAGTTCAAGAAGTGTAAGTTATTTGGCCATATAATCAACTTAAACATTTTTTTTTAAAAAAGAAGTGGTTGGTTATGTAAATCCCCTCAGAAAGGTTGTAAGCATTCAAAGTTCCATATGATTGATGGCTTCCAGTTAAGGGAGGCACTAGCAGAAGTCAGTTCAGTTACAATTCAGGGATACAGAAAGTACTGTAGTACTTCTAAGAAGTGATCATCTAGCTATCTGCAGAAAGATCTGAAAATCAGTAGTTTCACCTTCATCTGTTATAGCAGCATCCATATTCTCCATTTTATCATATCTACAAGTAGGGTGGGTTAGTAAGAGCAGGGCTTTTCAACCAGTGGTATGGGTACCACCTGTGGTACATTGGCACCTGGCAGGTGGTACATGACCATCCTAGAAAAGTGATAGCGGGGGAGGGGAATGAGCTGAACCGGTGGCAGCACTGCACAAGCCTGAGCAAGAGATGGCTGGAGCTTCTGGGCTGTCAGAGCTCAGTGGAAGCGCTAGGATCAGTGCTTCTTTGGGGCTGTCAGGGCTCAGCGGAAGTGCCAGGATCAGCGCCAGGATCCAGCTGGAGCTCAGCGCTGATCCTGGCACTTATGCTGAGCCCAGAAGAAGCACCCATCAGCTGGAATGTTGCAGCATCTCCAGGGTCTTGTGATTTACAGTCAGATGCTTGGCAACTGATTTATATTTATGATGGTCACAGTGTCCCAGGGTCATGTGAAGTGACCAAAACCTGCTGCAACCACCCAGCAGAGGGGGGAGAATAAAAACCAAACACCCCACCCCCACCCCACCCCTGCTGCCAATCCTCAACAGAAATGCTCACAACATTGAAAACCTCAGACAGGAGGAAGAGCGTCACCAGGCAGGCAGGCAGGTGTCTTGGTTGGCTGTGGCTTGGAGGGCACTTTTTCAGTGCCGTTGTAACTTTGAACAGTCATTAAGCAAACTGTTGTAAGTCAAGGACTACCTGTACTTCACTTTTTCCCTTTTTTTTTGGTCATCAAGTTTTTGACACCTTGCTAGGTGACTGGTGGTACTCTGATGTTGCCATATCCTAAAAGTGGTACAATGGGTGAAAAGGTTGAAAAGCCCTGATTAAGAGTACGTCTGCCCAGATAGCATGTGTGTGCCTGTTTTTCATGTGTTGGGATAAGGTAGATGGAACCCCCTTGTTAGAGGTTTTTAACATGTATACGTTTTGATGTGATTCTGTTTCTTCTTTTCCTTACTGTATTTCTATTATCTTAATATATTTTGTTTTTATATTGTGAGTTGTCTCTTTGTAGTTAAGCAGTTCCACAATTGAATAAAATAATAATAAAGAATTTTGTTGATATAAATCAGAGGCTACCACATATTCCTTTTAACTTGCTACCTTCCAAATATGTTGAACTTTTCAGTGCTATCACAGGATAATTAGAATTATTCTATTATCCATGCAGGGCACCTACAAGTTATGACAGACATGTCAAACATGTGACATCACGTGATGTCGCACATTGTATTGGGAAGGTTTTGCCATTGCCAGCAATGGGGTGGGCACAGCTTCCGCATGACGCATCCAGCCTGCGGGCCTGCAGTTTGACACCCCTGAGTTATGGGAAAGCTTGCAAAGCAAAAAAAAAAGTTCCATTAAATGATCTAGCATGGAACTAAAATTTAATGCACAAACTTGAATCAAAAGTCTTAAATAAATAATATTTTTAAAATGACATCTTTTCTGGCATGCTGTAGTCCATCAGAAGCATGAAGTGTTTTTATTTGTAATTCCAAAAATTTCTAACAATAATTATGCATGATGTCTGGTAAATAGATTAAACAGAGATGCCAATCAATAAGGACAAAAATAAAGGCTTCCCTTTTATTGAAGAAACTCGTGTGCTTCATAATTGTTCTTCTGAAGCACCGCAGTCTTTTTTTAAAAGAATATTTCACCACATCCAGCTCATTTTAAAAATTATTATTGATAGTTTTCACTGAATGCATTTTTAAGAATCTTCATCTTGCTGCTATATCACCTTATAAGAATTGTTTGCATCTTTATAGACATCATCATGGTATACTTTCAAATGGAAGGGCATCATAAATATCTAAAATGAAATAGGGTAAAAAGAAAAGTTAAATGGTATTTTTTAAAGGTCACTGAAGAATAAGAATAGATAGAGCTGCAGATGGGAGTGTTAGAGGCTGGAAAATGGATGAAATCAAAATATACATCTAATAAACATTCTATAAAATAAAAATATTATTTTAAGTTTTAACATAAATTCTCTGGAAGAAAAATACAAGAATAATTTTCTCAGCAGTGCCTACTAATTATGGCTTTATGTAGAGCCTGCATGCTGAAATATTATAGAGAATTAAGTCCTGATGATATTATGTCTTCATCTCCAAATGTTCAACATCTAGTTGATATTCACAAGTTCATCTCATTGTTACAAGAACATTCACTTTGGAAATGGTTGATGCAACCACCATCAGGGATCACATATCACTGCTGGGATGTGCTAATGAGCGCTTTGTTCCCAGTGGTAGGTCAACAAACAGGTGGAAGATGCAAGCCTGGCAATAAATGTTTGCCAGAAAATATAAAATTGGTTTTAAACTCCAAAGAATTCATGGTTATTTTAAACATAGCTGTTGATGAATTTCATAAATTCAACCATACCTGAGTGGGAGTGGGGGGGTGAGGGAGAATGTTCTCATGACTGTATAATAACGAATGATGTCAAGGCACTAAATGCACAAACTGGGAAAGTTTTCCAGTGCAAGACCAAGAAGTGAAAAGATCTTAGGGCAAGTGGTCAGGCCTATTTGGAATTTGCCCATCAGTCACATTTCAAGAGGCTTTGATGGAATTACAGATGAGACCAAGAGGCTAAAATTCAAAGAGATTGTGACTGGTATGGCATCAATCAATACTATAGTTTGTTTACATTTCTATGGTACATCTCAGGAAGAGTATGCTGATGAACACCTTGACTTTAGAACAACTGGAGGCTCTGTTCTATGGTAACCCTTGTGACAAAAGGCCAGGGAGAAGAGAAAGCAGAACACTTAGAGTCCATAGAAAAGTCACTTTGGATGATTTCTTTATCATTGCTAGAATTAAAGGCTGCAACTAGTGATGTAATACAATTGTTCTTCTTCTTTCTTTAAAGACCTCTTAAGACCTCTTAAAACCTACAGTACTGAAGGTCAGGTAGGGGCAAAAGTGTTGAGCTAAGCATTGAGACTGACTGCTGTGGCCTGAAAAATCTTTTCACAGTGAACCTTTCTGAAGGACATGTTAAAGCTGAAATGGGGGCGTGAAGTGTTTCTATTATGAATAAGTATTCTGACTAATGTAGGTTTTGTACTGAAACTGAGAGAAGCAAAGAACTGTTTGCCTGTTTACACCCTAGAAAAATGCACTGGCAAACCACTTCTGTGTTGCTGCCAAGAAATCTGCAGGATGTCAAGCTTGATTTGAAGGAGACTTTACTTTTGATCTTATTTATTCTCAGGCCATTCTTCTGTCTGTGTAGTTTGAAAATTAAAAGAATCGACTTGATGCTCTGTGTGTAGCAGGATTCATTAACTGCAAGGAATTCCCCAAAGAAATATAGCATAGCCAAAGCATTTTAAACAAACAAACAAACTGAACAATACTAAATGACTTTTTAAAAGTCAGATTTCTGGAGCCCTACTTGCAAAGTACAGCTCCACAGCTGGCAACCTGCTAAGAATAGTATAAATTATGTTCTAACATTCTTCATTGGACAGAGAAAGTCAACTCAATAGTGACAAATAAGTTATACAAATCCTGACCTAGCAATTTGGGGCAGTGCAGAGACTGAGCAGTTATGATGCTAGGCTTGTCAGCTGGAAAATCAGCAGCCCAGTTCAAGACCCAAGCATGACGTGATGGGGTAAGTTCCTGTCCTTTCCCCAGCTTCTACCAACCTAGAAGTTTGAAAGCATGCAAATGCAAGTAGATAAATAGGTACCACTTTGGTGGGAATGTAACAGTGCTCCGTGATGTCATGCTGGCCACCTGACTGTGGAAATGTCTTTGGACATAGTTGGCATTGATAGTGGAATAAAATCCACAGGGATTCCTTTACCTTTACCTAATTTAGCAATTTACCACTAAGAGTGTGTCCTCCACAGCTCTTTATCACTTGATCATAGTAAGTAATCACATCTGTACAGCTATGGTTGCAGTAAATATAATAATGGACAATGATAGGGATAGCCTTTTTCAGCCTGACACCATCTAGATACATTCGGAAAACAAATCCAAGAATTCCCAGACAATCAACATGGCCCAGGATGATGGAGAAAGCTCTGAAATTAAATAAAAGAGCTTTGTGAAAGCTTACAAAAAATTATATCCTGTTTCCAAGAATAGCCATTCATACATTTCTAGGAATATTGGGCCTTAATGCTATTAAGCTTCTGAATCTTAAGACATTTTGTTTACTTATCCATTTTAGCAAATAGTTATTAAAAACAAATCCTCCCTTTTATTTTCATAGATTTCTTTAAAGCTAATTATTAGGGCATAATTATATCTTGGACAGAATCAGCTACTCCGTATAGTCATAGGAAGCCATAGGAAGAATTATGTTCTAATACTAAAGGAAAATCAAACGGGTATTTCTTTTTATTCATTTTCTGTGAAACATGCATAATTTAACCTCCAGCAATATAACTTTTTAAAATATTGATTATTTTTTTTAAAAAAAATCACTTAGTAAGCAAAGGCAAACATATTCAGCTAATGGCTGTTATTTTTACACTATTATGTCTGATGCATCTGGACTGGCAAGAATTGTAATTTCACAGTTCCGTTCATAAACTACTTAGATGGAAGTGAATATAGAGTTTAGTTAATCATCTACTTGTAAGTATAAGTAAGGAACTGGTGATAAACATCCTTCTCTGTGTAAAATTGTGCCCTATCAAAAATATATATTACCCTGACTGGCAAAGAGCCTTGGTGGAGCAGTGGGCTAATGCCTCCTTAAGTAACACCAGCTGCCTGCAATTAGTGCAGGTTCGCATCCCACCAGGCTCAAGGTTGACTCAGCCTTCCATCCTTCCGAGGTAGGTAAAATGAGGACCCAGATTGTTGGGGGCAATTAAGCTGACTTTGTAATAATGCCGCTTGGGGTGTGTGTGTGAAAGCCCTAATAAGCAGGCATATACATAGAATGAAGGCTACTGCTAAGCTTGTAAGCTGCCCTGAGTCTTCGGAGAAGGGCGGGATATAAATGGAATTAAAATAAATAAATAAAAAAATAAAACTGTGGCAAATCCTACTTTAGTAGGGTTCAACAGTGTTCTCTGAAGCATTTGATAACATGATCTCAAATTGACAGATAAATGCAATTTCCTGAAACAAAACCTCTCCCATTTAAATACTAGTATAAAAACTAGTCTGCAACTCATTTCATCAGGTGTTATTAAAACATGGGTTTAACTATTAGACCTAGGTCCTAGAACATCAGAGATAGTCTTTTGCGTGACAGGACAAAACAATTGTCTAGCTTCTAGTTATGTTCAGTATTCCATAAAACAGAGGAGTGTTCTCAAGATAAAAAGAAAGATCAAGAACTATCTGAGTATTAGCTTTCAAGCAGAGATGCTCATCAGGGTTTCTCAACTTGAAGATGGGTGGATTTCATCTCCCAGAATTCCCCAGCCAGCTCCGCTGCACTGAAACCCACTAGCTCACAGATGTCAAACTCGATTGTGTCACATGATATGATGTATCAGGACATTTTTTGTCTTTGCGGAGCTGGGGTGGGCCTGGCCTGCGCATGACGCATCCGGTTCACAGGCCGCCAGTCTGACACCCCTGCAGTAGTTTATTCAATGAGATAACAAATAATTAGCTAGGATGTCATTAGCTATTGATGTCACTTGGAATTCTCTGTGCAATTATTGTCTTCTTTTGTTTTCCTCATTTTCCCCAGTAAACCCATTTTGTATATAGAGATCTGGCTTCATTATTTAGTAACGGGATTTTTCATTAAATTATTTATGAATTAATGAATTATAAATTATTTCCATGTGCACACTGTTCTTTCTGTGTTGCAGAAAGTTTGTTAAGTTCTGTGTTTGTGGGTTGGGATAAGAAGAACCAAAACACATTTCTTTCTATTTTTTCCAGAGCTGGTGAAGAGAGAAGTTCTTTAAAACAAGATCCAACTGAATGGATCAGAGAGTATTAAGAGGATCAATCACTGACAGCTTATCAAAAGCTTTATTATTTACCAAGGAACCCCAGAAGAAATTGCCCCTGTCATATTTTGAACAATTTCATCTTTCTAAGTATTGTTGTATTATGCATTCTTTATTCTAGACATTTAAAAATGATTTATTCCATGGGTGGAATTTGATTTAAGGTATTTATCAGGTCTCCCTCCCCAGCTTTCTGCAAAGTTAAGTTGAAAGCCTCTTTCTTGCCTTAGAAAATGTTTGAACTCATAACCTTAAAGTCTATCTTCTGCCATTTATATCTGAGAATCACTTAAACTCATTGAGATCAGGAGGTTCCTGAATTAAGCAAACCAAAGATCAAGGATGAAATCTGTCCCTCAGTGAATTTATGGCAAGACTTCTTATCTTTACAAATATATTCAGAAACAAAACCTGCAAAAATCTTCTTCAGGCTTAGTTATCACAAACATCTTTTTGAGTGTGCTTCTTAGGTCCTAGCAACACATTTTTTTGATTCCGTGGAATACATCATATTTCATGCTGAAGTTGAGCTCTGTGTCACACTGTTACTTGAAGCTATATAACAATGGAAAACAGTATATAATCAGCTAAACTCAGGAAATGAAAAAAGTTTCTCCCTGTTTTCTCCCAATACATTAGTTAAAGTAATGCCCTGGAATACTGATGAATTATGCAACCTGTTATATTCTCTTCAAGGACTATTGATTACAAAGGGATCAAGGAGAACTACAGATTCAGAAGGAAAAAAAGATCATTTGTTAGCTGACATATCAAATAAAAAAGTAACAATCAGCAGCAAGTTTTGATAGTGTTATAAATAGAAATCTACACAGTCGTGCTAGGTTATATTTTATTTTGTCTATTTTTGTTAGATATTTGTAAAGTAAGGCCACATTTGGAATACTGCATCCAGTTTTGGTCACCACAATATAAAAAAGATGTTGAGACTCTAGAAAGAGTACAGAGAAGAGCAACAAAGATGATTAGGGGACTGGAGACTAAAACATATAAGGAATGATTGCTGCACCAGTTGAAGCCTCCGGGTGGTCTTCAAGGGCAGCCCCATGTAGAAAGCATTGCAGTAATCTATACAGGAGGTAACGAGTGTGTGGGTGACTGTACGTAGGGCATCTCGGTCCAGATAGGGGCGCAACTGGCGCACCAGGTGAACCTGGGCAAATGCCCGCATGGCCACGACTCCAATATGATCTTCAAAACTGAGTCGTGAATCCAGGAGGACACCTAAATTGCGTGTCCTATCAACGGGAGGTAACATCTCTCCTCCCATAACCAAAGAAGGAACCTCTTGGACTAAACTAGATGCCGGTACGTAAAGCCACTCAGTCTTGGCCGGGTTGAGCCGGAGCCTGTTCTTCCCCATCCAGATCTGTACCGCTTCCAGGCAACGGGACATCACATCGAGGGCATCACTGGGTTGGTTCAGGGTGGAGATGAAAAGCTGGGTATTATTTTTATTTTTATTTTATTTTAATCCCATTTATATCTTGCCCTTCTCTGAAGACTCAGGGTGGTTTACAATCTAAGCACAAATCAAATGTGCTTAGCAATAGCCTTCATTCTATGCATATGCCTGCTTATTAGGGCTTTCGCCCCCTCCAAGCGGCATTATTACAAAGTCAGCTCATTGCCCTCAACAATCTGGGTCCTCATTTTACCTACCTCGGAAGGATGGAAGGCTGAGTCAACCTTGAGCCTGGTGGGATGTGAACCTGCACTAATTGCAGGCAGCTGGTGTTACTTAAGGAGGCATTAGCCCACTGTTCCACCAAGCATATTGATGATACCTCACCCCGAAACCATGGATGATCTCACCCAGCAGCTTCATATAGATGTTGAACAGGAGGGGCGAGAGTACCGACCCCTGAGGCACCCCACAACTAAGGGGCCTAGTGGTTGACCTCTGCCTTCCTGCCAACACCGTCTGCGAACAGCTTGAGAGGTAGGAGGAGAACCACCATAAAACGGTCCCTCCCACTCCCAGCCCCTCAAGACGTTGCAGCAAGATACCATGGTCGATGGTATCAAGAGCTGCTGAGAGATCTAATAGGACCAGGACAGAGGAATAACCCCTATCTCGGGCCCGCCAGAGGTCATCCACCAGCGCGACCAATGCCATCTCTGTGCTGTACCCGGGCCTGAAACCCGATTGGTACGGATCCAGATACTCAGTTTCCTCCAGGACCAAAGGGAGATGCTGTGCCACCACGCTCTCAACAAACTTCGCAAGAAAGCGAAGGTTGGAGACAGGACAAAAGTTATTTAAAATAGCTGGATCCAAGGCAGGTTTCTTGAGGAGGGGCCTTACCACTGCCTCTTTCAAGGCAGCAGGGAAGCACCCCTCACTCAATGAAGCATTGATAACTGCTAGGAGTCAGCCTTGTGTAACTTAATTTCCCCATGATCCTGTCCACTTCATCCGGAGTCACAGGGTCAAACTCTTCCCAAATGTTCTCGGCCAAACCCATCGCTTCCCCCTCGTCAGATACTGCCCAGTCAGAGTCCAGCCCAGCCCAAATCTGAGCGATTTTGTCCACCAGATACTCACTAAATTCCTTGGCCCATCCCCACAAGGGGTCCTCTCCTGTCCCTTGATTTAAAAGGGAGCAGGTCACCCTAAACAGGGCGGCTGGGCAGTTATCTGCGGACGCAATGAGGGTGGCGAAGTAAGCACGCTTCGCCACCTTTATTGCCACAAGATAAGATCTAGAAAAGGATCTTAACTGTGTTCGGTCAGACTCGGACCGACTGGATTTCCAAATGCTCTCTAGGCCCCTTCTTCTTAATGTTAGACTTCCACGAGGACAGCGTGCAATTGGTTGCAAGTGGGTCTATAAATTGAAGAAAGGTGTAGATGGGACTGTTACCCATAAAGCACGTTTGGTTGCTCAAGGATTTGCTCAGTCAGACAAAGACTATAATGAAGTGTTTGCACCTAGTCTGAGGGCTACTACGTTGAGAGCAGCATTAGTTTGGGCAGCTAAGAATCGGTATAAAATAAACCATGTAGATGTAGAAACAGCATATCTGCATGTGCCCTTACAACACACTATCTATCTTACAAAACCACTAGGAGTAAAAACTGATCGGACAACTGATTGTTGGAAACTAAAGAAGAGACTTTATGGCCTGAAACAATCAGGATATGAATGGAACAAGTGTATTGTAAACGAGCTAGTTGCAATGGGCTTTGTTGCCAGCATCGCAGATCCATGTTTGTTTAAGAAGGAAACTAGTGGTGTAATTTCTTTGTTGTTGCTATTTACTGACGACATAGCAATTGTTACTAAGACTGAACAGGAAGCAACTAACATTGTTGCACAATTGCAAAAGAAGTTCAGAATTAGAAACCTAGGAGAAATTAATCACTATTTAGGTCTGGATATTGTGAAGACCGATAAAGGTTACAAGATTTCACAGGCTGGAAAGATAAGCCAACTGCTGAAGCGATACAACATGGAACTCTGTAAGCCTGCAAAGACTCCAATTGCACAGGACTTTAAACATGCTAATGTAGCAAGTCCTGCATTTGACAAATTGGTATATCAATCTTTGATTGGTAGTCTCTCATATCTAGGTAATTGGTCTAGGCCAGATATTTCGTATAGTGTGAACCAATTAGCTAGATATAGTGATGAACCTACTGTTAGGCACTGGCAGGCAGCGAGGCGTGTGTTAAGATATCTAAAACAAACCATACATTACTCATTATATTTGGAACCTAATCGTGATTTGGTTTTAACTGCTTATGCGGATGAGAGTTTTGCTACTGATGTAACTACTCGGAAATCAACATCAGGTTTGGTGATAATGTTAGGTAATTTGCTAATAGGATGGAAATCCATTAGGCAGAAACATATCAGTCTGTCCACAATGGAAGCTAATTTTCCTGTTTGTCTGTTTTGTGTACTGAACTACTATGTTACAAACAAGTATTAACGGACATGGGACTAACTGTAGAAAGTCCATTTCTCATTTATGAATATAATCAATCTGCAATCAAGATGGCAATGAATGCAGCCATCAGAACACGATCTAAGCATACTGAGGTATGATACTTAAACGACAGTGTATAAAAGATAAACTAATACGGTTGGAATACTGTGCAACCGACGATAACATTGCAGATCATTTTACCAAAGCTCAGGGTGCAGTTAAGCACAAAGCTTGTTGTGAAAGTTATGGCCTAAGGTTGTAAGAGCAATATATTGTCCTACCCAAAGGGGAGAATGTTATGTAGATGACTATAGCCTAACTGGTTGGGTTGGCAATATATATAAACTATGATTGCATTGTTGTAATAGAAACTGTATTGTATCACTTTAACTGTGTGATGATTGGCCAATGCTGTTTTTCCAACGGCCATAAGAGGGAGCTAGAGACATAGCTTCTTTCTCTCTGTTGTTCTCTCTATTACGTTTGCTGTTACTTGCTGATTATTGTGGTTTGTGGGTTTGTTACTGTTTGCTAAACCTGAAGAACTGTGTTTTGACTTACGGACTGGTAAGAAGACTCTGTTTTGGATAATCCTTGGACTATTGTTATTTGCTATCATCTCTTTACTCGTGTATGACATGGACTGACTTTTTCTTGGATTGTACTAGTGTATTATTCCACAAGTAAACCTTTTTACACACCTCAGTGTATCTGTGTGGTTGCTGCGTAAACTTGACTACTCTCAGTATCCTCTTTTTCTGTGCAAATGCTTGTTAGCTCAAGAGGTACTCTGCACATCCTTATCAGCTGTGCAAAGCTTCAAGAGGAAACCCTTCCCTGAAACTTCATCATTAAGTAACACAGCCTTTCACTTCTAAAGCATGAGGAGAAGCTAGCCTTGTTTTACCACATATTTCTCATCCTCCACCTCCAGAAGCTGTCAGGGTGACAGAGAAGAGACTGGATAAATTACTGCATCTCAACAAGGTGAAAAATATCACCTCTGTGGCACAAAGTTTCTGATCTTGGGGAGTTAAGGCTGCTTCATACAGTTGTGACTCATTTCCATCCCTGGACTTTAGAATACAGAGTTAGGTTAAAAGTCGTTTTATTCCACCTTCACCTTTGGATTAATAACATTTACGTATGGCTTGATTTATACAAAAAAGGGAGTTAAATGTCTGTGAAGGATACACTTTTGCTTGCTGTGTCATTAAAAAGTAATCTGCTTAGCTCCGGCCTTTTAATTTCTTTTCAAGGTTATAATCTCTGGCATCTAATTCTGCTGGAATGTTATTAAATTGAAGGAGTGTTAGCTACATTATTCCCTTAAAAAACAATTCCTCCATCCTCTCTCAGCCCTGTTCACTTTTACATATTAGAATGGTGTTGCTTCTTAAATAGCAATAATACCTGTGATTGTCAACTCTTAGTATGTACTCTTAAATAATGACTTTGCTAATGTGCTCAGTGATTGGTGGAGTCTATATAAGAATTGTAATAGGCCATTAAATCAGGTGAGTAAATCTGTCTACTGAAAGTAAATCTGGATCATATAACGGTCAGGATGTTGGTTCATGTAGCAGTCCTATTGAATGACCAGTATGGTGTTCTATCAAGGATAATTGTAGCTTGTTTATGCTGGTATTTGACCACAATAAAAATGGATTTGATTTTATTTGGTTGTAATTAATCTAATAGAAAACTATTTTAGGACTGTACTTCAGGTTTCTGGACTAAGGCCTTTGTTATCCATAAACGATTTTTGATCCTAGTCTTTATGAGTGATTTCTGGGTAGGTCTTCTCAGTTATAGCACTCATCTTATGGATGAGAAGACTAAATGGCTAGGAAAGGCTGAGGCCAGAAGTCAAATATCCTGAGCACAAATCTAAATGAATTTATATGGTGATGAGATACTCAGTCAAAATCTCAGAGAAAAAATGTTTCTGGAGGAGAAAAAGTACAAGTTGGAGAACTTTCAGTAGTATGTTTTTTAATCACAACTTGTGAAATCAGAAATAGGAAGTCAGGCATTTGCTTGTCAAGAACTGCCATAAATTTCCACCAAAAACCCCCACATTTGCTTGTATTCCCATTTGAATACAGCTGGAATTCCCATTCAAGCAACAGCAGAGATCTGCATACAAGCACACTGATGTCTGAACTAAACTAAATCATCTTTGCTCTAGTGCCATGGTGGCGAACCTATGGCACGTGTGCCACAGGTGGCACGCAGAGCCCTCTCTGTGGGCGCACACGTCGTCTCCCCAATCCTAGGCCTTCAGCTGGGTTTTATAAAACCTTTTCACTTTAGGCCTCCGCTGCCGTGTGCAAGAAAAAAAAAGTTTCAATCAATCAACTTCAACTTCTCACGGGAAAAAAAAATCTTGCAAAGGTGGAGTTGATTGATTGAACTTTTTAGTCCCACCCAGTCTGCTATTACCACTGCAGCCACACCCACCCAATGGGCCACACCCACCCAATGGGCCACACCCACCCAATGGGCCACACTCACCTGGCACCCGACAATACATAAGTGGATTTTGGGTTGCAGTTTGGGCACTCGGTCTCTAAAAGGTTCGCCATCACTGCTCTAGTGGAATTGACAAGACTTTTTGTTTATAATTTTCCCTTGTGCTTATAGATTACTGCAATGCTCTCTACATGGGGCTGCCCTTGAAGACCACCCGGAGGCTCCAGCTGGTGCAGAATGCGGCCGCGTGGGTTGTGATGGGAGCATCCCGATACTCCCATATTACACCCCTCCTGCGTGAGCTACATTGGTTACCGGTTGTCCTCTGGGTGAGATTTAAGGTGCTGGTTCTTACCTATAAAGCCCTACATGGCTTAGGCCCGGGATATTTGCAGGACCGTCTGCTGCCAGGAATGACCTCCCATTGCCCGGTGTGCTCACACAAGGAGGGCCCCTCAGGGTGCCGTCGGCTAGACAATGTCGGCTGGTGACCCTGAGGGGGAGGGCCTTCTCTGTGGGAGCGCCAGCCCTGTGGAATCAACTTCCCCTTGAGCTCCAGATGGCCCTGGATCTCCGGTCCTTTCGTCATGGCCTTAAAACATTTCTCTTCCATCAGGCTGACCTGGACTGACGATAGGGATTTTTAAATAGAATATTTTTAATATTTTATTATTTTATCATTGGGGCTTGTTAGTTTAATCTTTTTTAACATTTGTATTACTGTGTTTTATTGTTGTTAGCCACCCTGAGTCCTTCGGGAGATAAGGCGGCATATAAGTCCCAAAAATAAATAAATAAATAAATAAATAAATAAATAAATAAATAAATAAATAAATATGCTATTTGAATGATGAGCAAAGGTGGACAACATTGCTTTATTTGACAGTACAGATTTTCCTTATTAAAAACTCTTGGGGTGAAAATGAAAAGCCACAGCTGCTTAGTTGGGTTACTAATTCATATGCCAGAAATGGGAACAATTATTTTGATAAATGCCTTGAGAAAATCCTAGTTGATTTCACTGCAGTTGGTCTGTTATGTTTGCATTTGCCTCCACCAAATGCAAAAAAAAAAAGATTTCATAATCTTATTAATTCACTGTATGCAGTATGGACTTTGAATACCAACATATAACTTTATTGTTTGCAATGTTTATCTGAATCATTACTTCTTGCCCTTTCCCAAATGTTGGGAAACAAAGGAAGATGAAGAATGTGGGTTCTCTTTCTTTTTCCATATTAATTATTTGGTCTTTTGCTTCCCTTCTGGCTATTCCCATGGACCCTGGTCCCCAAACATCGGCATTGTTAGGAATTAAAGTCCTAACCTGGTTTGGGTGAAATACATATAATATGGTTGTGTAACTTTAAGAAGAGAGATGGCCTAAGGGTGTGACTAATTCTATTCAGCATAAATGAATTTCAGATGTTAGACTTACTCTCTCTCTAGTGTTTTTTCTCTGACTGACTTGTTACTGTGTGTATTGATATTTGACTTTTAACTGGTAAGGATTTTTGACTTTGACTTTGTTTACTCCTGAACTGTTATTCAACGGTGATTCTTCGTTACTGACCTTGGAATGAAAACTGGACTATATGTAATTGTGTTTTTTTGTTTTGTGTTATATTGTCTGAGTAAAAATATTGTTATGATACAACTCAAGTTAGTCTGCCTTTTACTGTTTGCTTCTTAAAGGTCCCAGTACACTTTCCTTTGTGCATTGCAAGCCTTGTATAAGGCATTCTGCACAATTTAATTTTGTTTCCTTTTAACAGGCATGACAGAGTACACCTCTCTCTTCTTTCTATCACCATTCCATGCTGCTAAGAATTACAAGGCAGCTTTTTGTTGGCTTTGATCACTTTCTCAAATAGTGTATTATGAAAGGAAGCATTCCAATATTTTTTAAAATTTCAAATTATTACATGCAAGTGGAGAATAAGGCATCAAATGATCAAAACAAATATTGTATGTGTTAGATACTGGGTTCGTTGCTTCAATGACAAGACAAGGCGAATGAGTTCAGCAAAGATCATTGTTTATTGCTTGCAGGAACTGAACTGAGAAACAGGGCTGCGAATGCAGCAATTTATACCCTGGCCTCTAGGTGGCGGCCAATAGGTTTAAAGCAACCTATTGCCGCCCTAGAGGCAGCCAATGGCGGCGCTGGAGACGGGTTGTCTGAGGAGCTGGGAGTCCTTAGCCAGCTTTCCTGCTTGAGCAACCTTCCAGCAATTAACCCACGTGATATTCCTTTAGCAAGACAAAGCCCAATATATTACACCCCTCCCCCTAGAATGTACATACATTATAATAACAAAATACAAGTTTCACAGAGTTACAACAGTTGCATGCAATGTGCACATTTTCCATACTGGCTAATACATAGAGTTTCCTGGCTAGCAGCACGTGAATGATACAAACAACATTATAGCTCAGTTATTTCAGAACAAAATCTTGTAGATATGCAGGAGGCTTGCGAACCTGTACTGTTCCAGCCTAAAACGGGCCCTGTTTGAATGTCAGGGACAACCCTTTTTTATAGTCAACAGGCTGGAAAAACCCAACCAAATTTATTTACAAAGAAATCAAAAGTTCAAACAAGAGTTAAACCAAAAGTTCAAACAAAAGTTAAACAGAAATAACAGACCAGGACTCTAGCAGAAGATCTTCAAATGGTTGCCTTCAGCAACCAGCACCTCCCACAACTTCCCCTTTTATCAGCAGTCCCAAGGTATGGCTTCTCATTGCCTTCTCCTCCTCTCACCGAGTTGCCTCATTGCCTTTTTCTGTTCTACTCTGCTGGATTGCCTCCTGCTCCTAGCATCCCTGAATAGATCCAGCTGTGAATCATCTACGTCCAATACCTCATGCTCAACCGGCTGAGTCTGATGAGGAACATGATGGGAGGGGCCAGGCTGAGAGTCCTGCAGTGCATCAGAGCCTCCCTCTGACACCAAAGGGTCTCCAAACCCCTCCTCCTCCTCCTCTTCAGAATCATCAAACTCAGCTGCTGGTATCACAGGCTGACGCTGAATCACAACAGAAGCCTCGTGGGATGACTGGGAGAGCCAGGCCCTCCCTGGCCTACTAGCTTGCCCGCCGGGCTGGGTAAACCAGGCTCCATAAGTTCCAGCGAGTCTGACTGACTCGGAATTCTCTGGCTGGCCCTTTCAGGTCAGCCCACCCCAGAGTCCAATCGCTCCGCAGAGTTAGCGTAGCAGCTGTAGTGTTCTGGTTGGCTTTCTCCATCAGGGGCCCCATGTTGCACTCCTGGGCTTTGCTTCCCTACAGCCACCTCCCCATTGCTCTGACTGCTTGGGAACTCAGAGCCTATAGATTGATTGGCCTGGCTGCTGGTTTGTGGTCCGTGGCTGGGACCTGGGACAAAGTCCTCGCTTTGTGGCCGTTCTAGAAAAAGCTTCCTAAGCTGATTGATATGGCGATGGATGATTCACCTGCCCTCTAGGCCCACTTCGTAGGAGAGAGGGCCTGACATTTTGGTGATTTTCCCTGGTATCCACAAGTTCCCATGCCCATAGTTTCTGGCCCATACCCCATCGCCCACTTGCAGCCCCCTCGGGGGTTTTGGGTGAGAGGCCTCAGCTGCCACCCGATCTGGGTGCAACCTGTCCAGTTTAGTGATTAGTCACCTCCCCCAGCGCAGTTCTGCTGGGCTCTTACCCTGTTGCCGTGCATGGCGTGGAATGTTGGCAGAACAAAAAGTCGGCCAGTCTGTGGTGCCAGTCCCCAGTCACTATATGCTTCAATGATTCTTTCGTGGTGCACAAACATTCATTCGGCTTGACCATTAGTAAATGGGTGAAATGAAGCTGATGTCGCATGCCTAATGAGGTTTGCCCTCAGAAAAGCCTGAAATTCTGCCGCAGTAAATTGGGCCCGGTTATCGGACACTATGACATCCGGCAGCCCCTGCATTGCAAAGAGTTTCCTAAGCACCTGGATGGTCCTAGCAGTAGTCATATTTGCGATTGGTATAACTTCTAGCCATTTAGAATGGCTGTCGACCACTATAAGAAAGAGCTGTCCCTGAAAGGGCCCAGGGATGTCTATATGAATTCTCGACCAGGGTGTGTGTGTCTCCTCCCACCTGTGGACAGGAGCATGCGGCATTTCAGGCCTAGATTGCTGGCATGTGTAACACCCATGCACTTGAGCCTCAATGGCTGTATCTAATCCTGGCCACCATAAATAGCTTCTTGCCAAAGCTTTCATGCGAACAATACCTGGATGACCTTCATGAAGCGATTTCAATACCCTGTACCTTAATGAGGTGGGAACAATGACCCTGTTCCCCCAAAGAATACAACCTTTATGAGGTGAGAGCTCATGTCTCCTTGTGAAATAGCTCTGAAACTCAGGACCTGGGCTTTTATCTAGCCACTCTGTGTGTACCCAAGGGAGCACTCTACTTAGAGTCTTATCTGCTGCTGTTTCTGCAGCTATGTCCCCCGTGTGGAGGGGAAACTCCGGCAAATCCTGAATGGACAAAATGTGGGCTCCTGGGGCCAGATCTGGTTCGATTTGAGGCAGTGAAAGCCTGCTCAGGCCATCTGCATGGCCCATATCCTTGCCGGGTTTGTGAATTAGCTTAAAGCTGTAAGCCGATAAAAAATGGACCATCTTAGCATCCTAGGGGATAAGATGTGGAGAGTCTGTCTGTCTGTAGTGAATAACCCCAATAGCGGTTTATGGTCTGTGAAGACCGTGAAGTCCTTGTCGTATAGGTAGTCGTGGAATTTTTTTACTCCAGCTACTATGCCCAGTGCCTCTTTGTTGATTTGAGCGTAATTACGCTCTGCGGAAGACAGTGTCCTCAAATAAAAAGCAATTGGATCTTGAGTTCCATCGCTCTCTAAGTGACTCAAGACAGCCCCCACCCCATATGGGGATGCGTCACATGCAAGGCATACAGACATCGATTCCTTAAAGTGAGTAATCGTGGAACTGACAGACAGAAGAGCCTTCAATTCCTTTAAGCTTCTTTTGTGAACACTAGTCCACTTCCATGCAGCATTTTTGTCCAAGAGCCAGTGTAACAGCTCTGCCACTGTGGCCTTGTTAGGAAGGAACGTGTGTTAAAAATTTAGGAGGCCTAGGAATGCCTGCAGCTCTCCTTTCGTTTTGGGGCTAGGTGTCATCTGACAGAGTCTCTTTGGTGAAGAGTTTTTGCTGTAACTCTCAATTCTGGAGACCGCAGACAAGTCAGTCTCGTAGTCTCTCCTCGACATTGGAGAACTTGCACAGGCATGCAGTCTGCCTCAAGGCTGCTATGAATTTGGATGCTGTTTCACCTGGTTGCTGAACTCTCTGTTCAAATGCATGGCGCCAAGCGATTACCGACAGCTTGGGTTGAAAGTGGTCTCCAAGCTTCTTCTTCAAGTCCTCGAATGGCATTGGCGCGAACAAGTTCTCCATGATGTCGAACGTGGCTGGGCTGCACACACACAGGAGCGTAGCGGCCTTCAGGCTGTCCTTGGTAACTTGATTCGCATAAAGATAGTTCTTGACCCTGGATAGATACGAGGACCATCTTTCTGGGTGAGCTATGTCAAATTCTTTCAGCTTTCCAACCTTGGCCATTTCTGCTGGTCTTCGTGGCTGAGGCTCGTTGTCTTCGCGTCCTGCTCCTCCATGGCCCAGGGACTGGTCCTCTGGGTGCGTGGCCGCTTGCATGGCTGTGGTAGGCCAACTGTAGGGGGGGAATTGCTTTTCCCACCAGGCGTGTTCAGCCTCTCCCCTAGTGACTCTTCAGCTCAGTTGGAGGAGCAGGATCCCACCCTCGTTGCCAGTGTTAGATACTGGGTTCGTTGCTTCAATGACAAGATGAGGCGAGTGAGTTCAGCAAAGATCATTGTTTATTGTTTGCAGGAACTGAGAAAAAGGGCTGCAAATGCAGCAATTTATACCCTGTCCTCTAGGTGGCGGCCAATAGGTTTAAAGCAACATATTGCCGCCCTAGAGGCAGCCAATGGCGGCGCTGGAGACGGGTTGTCTGAGGAGCTGGGAGTCCTTAGCCAGCTTCCCTGGTTGAGCAACCTTCCAGCAATTAACCCACGTGATATTCCTTTAGCAAGAAAAAGCCCAGTACATTACAGTATGTAAAGAACCAAAAGGAATATATTTTTTCTACAGGCTTCACTTGATATGCTGAAATAGGAGATGCGTTACCATAGCAGGCATAGACACAATAAATCAGGTGTCCTTTTCTTCACGCTTTTATAGTTATAATGATTATTTAACAAATTATTCATAGCTGAATGGGCTCCAAAAGGATCAATGTGGCCCAGTGAGAGAGGATGCAGTATTTTTCTGTTGCTTAATCCCATTAATTTGCGCCTTTCTTTTTCTTTTATCTGAAGGATCTTGCTTTTTAAAAAAAACTTTCTTTCTCCTTATTTTTTCCTTTCTTTCTTAATTGCCAAGGAAGTGGTGTACCCAGCAAAATGCAGCCAGTGGTAAATGCATGCTCATTTCAGTCTCATTGAACATGTAAATAATTTCAGAGCTGTTTCCATGGAAAGTAATAACTGCTGTGCAGTTAACAGGTAAACAAGCTGAGGTAAATACAGTATATCTATATATATATTTACCAGTAGCTATGAAAATGTCTCCATTTGGTTTATCCCTAAATTTGGCCTTAAATAGGATGCTTGATGCAGCAGTTTTGTCTCATTTAAACCTTCTGCCAATTAAAATCTTACTTTAAAAACCTTTTTCCTGTCTTCAGTGACAGCAGCCAACGGCAGACTATCCCCATGGAGGCCTTCTCTAAGGGGTTTCTGACAAACTATCTCACCTGATGAGGGAAGAGCTAAGTAAACAGTTTGGTGAGCCGCTATCATACCTCTCATGGTAACCACTTTTTTCTCTCAGGAATTTTTGAGAAGCTTCTCCTCTTGAAAGGAGTAGAAGAAAAGAAAATTAAACCTGACTTTAAGGCGAGAAGTAAAGTTCCTCTCAAGTCAAGCTAGATTTCAGATGACTTCATAGACACATCCATCTTGTTTTCTGGGTGATAAAACAGAAGTGATTAATCATTGCTTTATGTATGTATGTATGTATGTATGTATGTATGTATGTATTTATTTATTTATTTATTTATTTATTTATTTATTTATTTATTATTCCTAGTTTAGCCTACAGACCTGGGCTCTCCCATCTATGTTCTAAATAGGTTTGACTTTATTGACAAAGATAGCAAAGTGTCTGTCTGTCTCTGTCTATCTATCTATCTCTATCTATTTACATCTATCATTACAGGCCAGTCAAGGCAGAAAACATATGCAGTGCTGAATGAACTGCCACTATAAATATCTGTCCCATTTCTCTAATTCCTTTATGGTTGTTTGTATATTGCATGTGTGTTAAAGGATAGACTTTACATTGTATAAGTAATTCTAAAACTTCTTTTAGGGAAGCATGGAAACAGTCAAGGTAGCATGATACAATTTATCATAGATAGGAGATAGGTTCTAGTCTATTCTCAAAATTAATGTCTGAGGTTTTAACTGGTCTCCCAATCTCCCAGTGTTTTGACTTGCACAATTCATTGTAGCATCAGTATTGTGTTTTTATGTTGTATGTATTACTGTGATCCATTTTAAACCATCTTCAATAGAGTGCCAAGTGTAAATTACTTCAATCAACAAATAAAACATATAACTTCTCAATGCTTGTACTATGGATACAGATTTATCTTCTGTAATACAATGGATCAAAATAGAGGTTATATCAGTTTTCCCAACTGTGATTATAAATGTCTACCAAGGTTTTGATATGTTATCTAGACACACAATTGATTTGTCAAAATTGTGTTATAAAGATATTTAGGTTCCATTCAAGGAAAGCTCGGGGGGGGGGGAGAACTCATTTTGAAGAATTACAGCAGAATACAGTAGGCATGCTTTGGATATGGGTTTATTCTCCTGCTTGACCTTTTTCACTTGAATTATTTATTATAAATACTTACGAGGACTATCTAGAAGATCTTATGGTTCCAACAGACAGAGATGAATAAAGCAGAACTCTGAGGTTTGCAAATTCCCCTAAGAACATGTTTACTAGTACAAAGTATTGGCACGTCAAAAGCGAAACCAAGTCTGGAGACACACATAACAATTCCCCAATACAAAGTTAAAAAACCCCTCCCCTAAAACTATGTAAGCAACTATGTTCCCCAATACATTTTCTTGGTGGGCTTTTAAAGCAATGCTGAGCCTGCAGTCTCGGGAGCAGCCAATGACCTTGGTTCTCACAGGACAAAAGATTATTTAGACTAGCAAAGCACCTGGGCAACCCCCCTCCCTTCGCTTGATGTAGCAACCAAAAATGGTAGGAAAAGTGGCTGTAGCCATGTTCATTTGTAAAGTTGACAGTTACACTCCATTAGAAAGCAATAGAAAATACTAAAACCACATAAAATAAATAACTGAAGGGTGATCTTCAAACTTTTTACCACTTCTTTCATTATTTCCCTATGGCTTCTGAGCATCTTCAAAGGCAGATGTTAAAAATAAATTTATGTTAGTACACTCTTTTTGTCTTTTATTGTTATATTTCATTAGTAAACATATTCAAATTTATGTTTAAAAATGTATATTGACTTTTTCCATTAAACTGGAAATAATTGTCCTATTTTCTAGACTTTGAATAGTGCAAATTTCATGGGATTCATTATCAGCAGTAATCAAGGCTTACCTGTACATTGCTGGACCAATAAAACCTATATCCTAATGTAAAAGATGCTTTAACTGATTTTTTTCCAGTTGACAATTATGCAGTTATAGTGCATTTCATAGAACTGTGAAATTTATCACAATCTTACAGTTTCAAAATCCTGACAGATAGCAATTCAGGTCATGACCACCTGAGACATATTGTGCCATTGGTAATAGCCATTACTATTAGAAAGTCTCTACTGCTTAGCTAGAATCTGATTTCCTGCAATTTTTTCACTCTATGATTCTTTTCAGATCTGTCTTCCTGACACAAACAGAAGTGTGTTACTGTTTGCTCCAGCAGTAATTTAGCACAAAACTATTATAATAAAGTGAGACTTCTGCAGGAGGAATACAACTATCCTTAAACAGATCCAGCATTGTCTTTGTGAAATGTTAGCTCCTTAATATCATGTATCTCAGGGACTATATCATCAATTTATAATTTGCTTTCAAAAGGTGATAGATGAATGGATTTGAGTTTTGTGCAATGAATCACTCTTGAATTTTGGCAAATGGATGTCTGAAATAACACTACTGAACAGGTCTGCACAACAATGGTTCCATACATCTGAATTTGCCATTCAGATTTGCAAATCATACTTACTGTTGTAGTTGTCCAGATGAACATACACATGCAAACCATTTCCAGGTTTCCAATGGCCAAATGTCAGGGGCATGTACAGCAATTCCAATAGTAAAGCAATGATAAAATTATATCTAATGATAAGAGCATTAGATATTTGTCATAGAATAAATATTATCTATATTAAGCTTATTCTACTTTTATGAAAAATAGTCAAAATAAAAACATAACCTATGTTTGTATTTTGACAATGATGTGGTACTTTTTTTCTTTCAGTTCAGTCACTCTGTGGGCGCCCCGGCTTTGTGGAATCAACTGCCGGTTGAGCTCCGGATGGCACCGGATCTCCGCTCCTTCCGGCGCGGGTTAAAGACCCACCTATTTGAACAAGCTGGCCTGGCCTGATGGGGAGTTAATTTGGGTTTTAAATATTTGTATATTTTATTGTTTTATTTTGGGCATTAATTTAATTCTATTTTAACTTTTGTATTTTTGTATTTTTATTATATGCCCTGTTCACCGCCCTGAGTCCTTCGGGAGAAGGGCGGTATAAAAATTTAATAAAACTAAACTAAACTAAACTAATTATTCCCTCTTATTTGTGTCTCTGCATATACAAAGTTAAATGTGGAGGCTTCCACATAAACTGGAATCCCTAGGGCACAGGTTTCTATCTTCCATGTAAATGTTGTCCATTCAGCTACATGCACAACAGCATCTTTCCAGAATTTCTTTGCACTATGTAGATAGATCTGATGGGAGGCCATAGAAAAATAGGGAAATAACCTTGAGAGAAATTGGCAAGAACTGTTACATAAATGATGGGAGATGAAATATACCTTAGGCCCTAGGAAAAAAGATAGTATTCAGAAGAGACTCAGGCAGGGTCCTCCCTAATTCATTGGAAGGGGAGCAAAGGTAAGCATGAATAGGCTTGTAAGATTATGTTACTACAGCCTATCTCCATACAATAGAAATAAAGAGAAGAAGAGGATGACCAGCAGCAAGATGGAAGGACTCAATTACAGTGGTGATGAGAATATGGCTGGAAGACCTGAAACACAAGTTAGTAACACATCCTCATGGGGAAAAAAACCTTTTATGTTGTCACTAACAGTCAACAACTACTTGATGACAGATAACCAATCAAATCAAAAGGACTTTCAGAATCACATGAATTATACTTAAGCGTAGCCAAAAATAGCCTCTCCTGCTATACCTAGGATGATCTGATGAATGGGATTGTGTTTCTCTGTCTTTCTTCTATCATATACTTGTAAACATGCACTCGCTGAAACCTAGGTCATGCTAAGTTTATCTCTCAAGGAAAAAGCAGTAATCCATCATACTGGGTGACCGAATGGTGGTCTTGGGGATTTATGTTACTTAATGCATTTAAATGAGTTGTGAGTGGATGGATTGTAACAGCTAGAAATGTGCATTTGTCCTTGCTGTTTTCAGGTTTTCTTAGTATCACTAATATAGCAAATGGAACTCAGGCATTCAAAGGCATTACACTTCAGAGTTCATGAATAGAATAAGGAGGGTCATTGCTGTGTTGTGTTAAAAAGATCTGCATATTCATCCTGCTTCATAAAGACAGAAGAAAGTGCAGCCAGTATGAGATGTCTACACTTGTTTGGGCAGGTGGCCACTGGCTTCTAAACAGCACTGAAGTATCACGCAAAGGAAGGGAGGGAATACATCACCTCAAGAGGACACAGATTGTATAACTTTGCACTTACTAATACTTCATGCCAAACCCATATTACTATAATCTGCTGTCAGAAATTGTTTTAGCATGGTGGGGAAGACAGTGAATATATGCCTTACTTTCTACTCTACTTCTGTTCCTGTGTTTGTGGTTGATAGGTTCCTTCAAGAATAATCCCTACTCTGCTCTCTTTTTAAGCCACTTTACCTTTGGACATTCTTCAAATCTAATTTGCCTTCAAACAGAGATTAGCCCTTCTAAAGTAGAACACATGGCCATTCAAACACTAGCCTGTTCCACTCCTCCTAGCTATACAGCCTACTTTGCAAATTATCGTTGGTTAAGAAAAAAACTCACAAATACAAATCATCAGCAAGTCCTAAAACAGTTAATTGTTCAGAATGCATAAACCATATCTGAGCTCCTGGGAGAGTGCCAAGATTTTTTAAAAATGTGATATAATGAAACAATCTGCTTTTATTCTTGGCAACTAGGTGTTTATGTACAGTGCAGAGGCACTATGGAAGGCAGCCCATAATCCTCAATCTTATTAACAACAACAACAACACTAATACCAATACCAATACCAATACCAATACCAATACCAATACTACTACTACTACTACTACTACTACTACTACTACTACTACTACTACTACTAATAATAATAATAATAATAATAATAATAAAAATAAAAATAATAATATTGTTGGAAGGGACCTTGGAGGTCTTTTAGTCCAATCCCCAGCTCAGGCAGAAAACCCTATGCCATTTCAGACAAATGGCTGTCCAGTCTCTTCTTAAAGATTTCCAGTGTTGGAGCATTCACAGCTTCTGGAGGCAGGTTCTTCCACTGATTAATTGTTCTAACTGTCAGGAAATTTCTCCTTAGTTCTAGGTTGTTTCTCTATTCAGTTAGTTTCCATCTGTTGCTTCTTGTCTTGCCTTCAGGTGCTAAAGGAAACTATTGGCACTTCCATTTAAAAATATTAGCAATTCCATTTAAAAATGGCCAATTATTTCCTCTTTTTTATTTATACACCTGTTCATATATATTTGGTACTGTATCTTCTCCAACTTGCAATATTTTACAAGGAAAAGGAGCTCTAACTTCAAATCTATTCTTAGCTATGATAGCAGAATATATCCAGACCAAGGTAATTAAAGAAATAAGTTTTGCTTTCAGTACCAAACAATATGTTTTACCTGCCCATTGAAACTGACCTGTTATATCTGCTCATATTTAACTAGGATCAATAAATTATCTTTAGCTAAGATCACATATCAATTCTAAAAGCTAAAAACCATCAGCTCTGTTAGGATTATTACCTAATAATCTGATGGCTTCACTGATAAATAAAAGATAAAAAAATCCTTGAAGATCAATCATTTAATAGCATATCTATGTCATCTCCTTTCAGGAGTGGAAGTGCCAGTTATATTTGCACAAAATCCTGCTAAAGGCATGCATGAAAAGGTTTTGGACCATTTGTTATCATTTTAGACCAATCAGAAATCATGAAGATGTTGTCTGCTAGTCTAGACATTGAGTTTTATCTAATTGTGGGCCATAATAGAAATCATTACCCTTTAGAAGAGGTATTGAAAGGTAAAGCTGCTTAGGAGTTTACTACCATCACAGAATCTCCTTGAAATTCTTAAAAAGGATTCAGCTGTACACTTTTAGCAGGCATGTTTCATGTGTCAATGGGCATCTGACTTTATTAAATAAAGCAAGAGAAGTTTTTCTTTGAAAATTTCTAAATGATCTAAATGGTGACTTCTTGACTGCAAATGTTACATCCTAATCTTTCACCAAATTCTGGACCTTCCTTTGAAGAGATTGACTTTAAGAGCAACTGATTCGAACTTCATAAGATATCATGATTTTATATAGGGTAATAAAAATGAAATGGATTTGTCCACAGTCATAGCATGAAATGGATTGGGTACAGAGAAAGAGATTCAGACATTTACCGCTTATATCAGTTGGCTACATTAGATTTTCAGGTATAAGTCTTGAAGAGCCAAGGCAGAAAGTGATGGATCCCAAGCTAGAGAGGGCCAGTAAACATACTAGACGTGCATAGCTTTAAGGAGACCAAGCACCATGTCCAACATCTATTAATTTGGAAAGATAAGAGGACAATGCTTCAAGAATTTAAACTTATACGTGTGAATATTATAGCTTTCCATTATTTATACTAATCAATTGTTGTAAATGGCTTAACTTTTGCTTAGTAAGAATTCTTATCTATTTGATGTATCTGGGAATCTTCTGCCAAGTGAAGGTGAGAAAGTGAGCTAAGCCATGAAGTAACAGGAGCTCTGTGATTAATTTGGTTTCCAAGTTTCAAGTGCTGGCAATAACCTTTATGAAATAAAACCCTAAATCTGACAGTGGAACTGGGTCTTCACTTACATTTGTTTGATTGTACCTGTAATCTAAGATGCACACTAAGATCCCACTTGAGTACTTGACAATAAAATTGGTTAGCTTGTCTGAACACAACAGATAGATCTGATAACTGGTAGCTCTTCTTGGTGTTTTCTGTTCTGCCACCTAAGGAAAGACTAAGCATTTATTTTTCTTAGGTTTTCGTTTCCTTAAGTCAATTGTGCTGTCAGTAGTAGTCTTTCACATACATCTATGTTGCTACATCTATTTTATGTTTTCCCTATTATGTTTATATTGGGGAATATGTGTTACATTGTCATGAAAGATGGCACTGAGGAGCAATAAGTAAATTGTTGAAATAAAGGAATAAATACTATATTTAGAACTATCTGTAGCAATATCTATTTAGCTTCTTTGGTAGCAATCTGGACAAGAAATGGTCAAGCTCATGTCTCTTAATACTTCTTTAAAAAATGTTAAAGTAACAACATAAGAATTCCAGTGAGTAACTATCAGTATACGGTACTTTCAAAACCTATAGATCGGGAACATAGACTAGGGAGATTCAAGTTCTTTTTCTTGGGCTCTTTTGGAAGAGGAAGCTTGTTTTTTTGTGATGTGAAGGAGGGGCAGATTGTGTTGTGGATTGTTTTGAAAATGGCTTGTAGAATTCCTGTTGTTCTGAAGATAAGCTCTTGCAGTGTCTCAGAACTACAGTGAAAAACTATGGTGGTTAAGTAACAGAATAATCCACAGACACCATTCCTTTCCCTTCCCTATCAACTGATCTAAATAGTCCACTTCCAATTTTTTCCACTTTATTGGAAGCTTGGGAATACTTACCAGAATAAGAGAATATTCCCTTTCAAGAAAATAGATATACCGGTACTTTCAAGCCAGTCCAAAGAGCATGTTTTTTAAACATATTTTATTAGATTTTTACAATAACAATCCTTAGTGCTTAGTGAACAATATGTTGTCTGGGTTCATATATTTAAAAACAATAATAATTAATTTCTATAATTGATCAATATTTTGGTTAGTAATATATTTCCTTGATCCTCTCTTTTTCTGGTGATATTCTCATTTGTCTACATTAAACAAATATAATTCTTAATACTTCCAATACATACAAAGTTGAGTATAAACATTTTTCTAGTATTTGTACAGATAACAATAAAATCAACATATAACATCTTTTCTAATCAGTTTGCGTTTCAATTGTATTTATAGAAGTCATCTTATTAAATTGTTATATGTCCTGTGTCAATGCTGCAAACATTGACATGTTTTTGCACTGACAATATAAGAGGCAGTCTTTTGCTTTAACTGTTTGGTTTTGAATCACTAAAGCATGTGAGGAATTAAACCCAGATGTTTTGAGAAGTTAAGAGCGTACTTCAGAAGGGAAGTGAAACTTTGTGTGTTAAACTAATTGGTGAATGTGATTTATGACGTGTAATTAAGGGATGGAGATTCTGTATGATATGATGTGTTAAGGGGAGGAGAATTCAGATATAGAGTTAGCAGCATCCAGTGTTTCCTCCTATATAGTTTAAATCGTAAAGATGTTAGTGCATTCTATGTATTATGCTGTTGTCATTTTAAACACAACTTTGAGACATTAGACAAATGAAATAAAAAAAGAATCAGTATACAATGAAAATATCAACAGTTGGAATTACTCATCCAATTTTTATAACAGTTTTCTCCAACAAGAGCTTTTGAAGAGCAGGATGGAAAGGGAGAACTGAAGGTTGTGATTGACAGAAGCAAAACCAAGGAATGTCTCTAATATTCCACTGCAGATACTTGTTAAAGTAGCTGAATCTTTACCTTCAGAGGCCCTGGAAATAGCAACTGGAAAGCTACAAAGTTTGTCTCTATCTTCAACATGAAAGAAAAAATTACAAACCAATCAGTCTGATATGATCTGAAAAGATTCCACATCAGAGCATAAAGTGGTTGTAAGCAGGTTGAAAACACGGCAGTGAATGCCAGTAGTCATCATAGCTTTATCCAGAGCAAACCTTGCCTATGCAAAAACTGTAGGAAAGCTACAGACATTGTATTTTGTATTTATTTATTTATTAAATTTATATTCTGCCCATCTCACTATCAAGCAACTATGGGGGGCTTACATCGCAACATAATGATATAAAACAATTAGAACACTTAGAATATTAAAAGCATTAAAAACATTGAGCATTAAAAGTTGAAACCTTAAAATTAGTATAAATTATACATTTTGATTGCAGCAAAGTGTTTGACAAAATAGATGTGATATCAGGTTAGCAGGCTAGCACTGGACAGCAGGAAATGTAGTGGACATATAGGCTAGCTTGAAAATTATATGAAAAGATAGTTATCGATCTGTCCTCATCAAATTGGAAGAGTGTATCAAGTGGGCTTCCACAAGGTAGAGGTGGAGAGAAGGGTCTCTGTCTCAAGCTTCCCAAACTGCACCGTGGTGCCTTGGGGCCCAAGAGCAACTTCAGAGAGCCACTGGAGGATATTTAAAATTTTAATGCTGAAAAGTAGCAATACTGTACTTGATATCAGTTGGACACTGCATGAATACTAGCCTGAGTTCCTGTTAAACCCCAATGAACTGATAAAGTTTGGGAGTCTCTCTACTAATAATAAAAGCAGTTCAACAACACAGATGATTATCCAGAAGGATGGGGCTCCTCCTAACCTAACCTAACCTAACCTAACCTAACCTATACAACACAACACAACAGTATAATTTACAGTATGTTGTTAATTTTCCCATTACTGCATATTCTCCAAGTCTACATTCCCAGTCTGATATCATCAGTAATGTACAATATGACTTTTCAAATGTTGTTGTAAATTTATCCTTGTGGCCATCAATATCAACATATATTTTAGTAAATTGTGATGTTTTTTTTTTAATATGGCAGGATCCAATCTGGGTCAGTCACCGGGACCAGAGGTTTATTCTTCTGAGCTTTCAGACTCATGCTGGGCATTTCTCTCTACTGGAATGTGTGCTTTGGGCTATTCAATGTGTTGTATTCATGTGGTGCCTGGTTAGGTGGGCTTCTTACTGGTTGATTGGGCTGTTTTATTTTGATTTTTTATTATCTCTAAAATTCTCTGCTTGTGCATTTTTCCAGTACTTTTGAGGTTTTAATATGTCCACCACTAATGGTAATACGTTTCATCTGTCCTATGTAGGAATTTCTTCAAGGTAAGTTAATACTACTAATGTTACCATGCACGGTGTGGCTTTAAATTACAAGAAGGCATTTTATTAATCTTTTGGAACATTTACCACTGGCATACTCATATAGTTTAATGAGTGGAAATGTCAGCTTTCTATGTGGAATGAAATTGGCCCAATAAAACAAAATTTGGTTGCTTGTAAAAGATTGAATTATTTTTAAGAAGTTGTCAGTCAAGGTGGAAAAATTTACATTTGGAGTTTACTATGGATATTGACTTGAAACAAATTAAAGTTGAAACTTTGTCAGTGAACAGACTACTTTTAATTTACCTTTAAGTTAAACCCAATTTAACAAATAGATCTGATTAAAACTCATACTGTAGGTCTACCTATACATCTGACCAATACATAATTAATATATATTATTATTAATAATAATACCTCCAAATCACAAGACATTGGCTTTATTCTTATTCTTCCCCTCTGCAGTTTGAATATAAAGTATAAAAGACTAAAAAGAGATTTTCATAGACAGCCCAGCCTTTGAACTACCCAAGGAACTGAAACAGCAAAGTTTCGCTGTCGGGCAAGCTGCCACGCCAGCCTCACACCCCACCTTCTGTAAGGGAAGGCAAAAGGCTCACTCAACCTCTCATGAAAGATGGCCTCCATGTTTATGTTTCTTCCACCAACACCATCGGCTTCCACACCACATGGTCCAACCCAGCCATCAAGCCACGCTCTGGCTGTGGTGCTCCGGCGCCTCATGGCTCCTCCTAGAGGAGGCAGACAGGGCTGGAGGGGACCCTGCTTGCACCGTACTGCCAGCAGGGTATTTTCAAAAACAAATGAGGATAGGAAGGGAAACAATAGGAAAAGAATGCAACTCTGGAAAATTGAGAACTCTGTTCTGGTGGTTCTATGACAAAAAAAAGCCCTGCCTATGACATTTAGTTTTCTTGTGCAAAACACATGTTCATACATATTGATAAGGATATAATCATTCAATGATGTGAACCTGATCTGCAATTTAAAGTGATACAGCTTTAGTGTGGAGTACTAAAATATGAATTTAACAACATTTGCTTCTGCCTTTCTATAGTTCTATTTTACACAGAGATTCTTTTTCAAGTTATTGTGTATCCTTTTAGTTATGTTTCTGCAGAAGCTGATTTAAGTGTGAAATTTTACTGCTGCTGTGCTGTCAATGATTCAGATGCTTACAGAATTTACGCCTTTAGCTAAGCAGCAGATTTAAAGATATGTGGTGTTGCCTTCTTATCTCTTGCCTCCTTCTGCAGTAAAGCACAGAATCAGCCTTTTAGAATATCAGAGACTTGGCACTTCTCATATATCAAAACTGCTATGTTACATTTCAAAGAATGTGCAGTATCTATTTGTCATCTTGGATCCTTATATTTTGTGAAGCAATTCTCTTTGCATTTTGAGGTGCCTGCTTCTTTATACATGTGTTTATACTGCCTTTGAGAAACAAAGACCCTAAGTTATGTTGGGGCTCTTTCTCCTGGCTCTTTTGAATGCCAAGGACCACTGATTCACTGTAAGTCTTAGTTTTAGAATTAATGAAAAGATTGTTGGATCCTCTCCAGTTGTTGGTATTTTTTTGGTGAGTTTTTCACCATACTGCAGCATAGGTTTGCCACTTAATCTTTTCATATGGCTGACTGGAGGGAGGACAGGGGAGTTTAGATTGGGAACTAAATTTGCATATGCTAAATATATCACATGCATCACTGATTTATCTTCTCCCCCTTTGTTCATTATTCTTACCTGTGATCAGGAGGAAAAGACACTTAGAAGTGACTAGACTAGACAGTTATGGACTAGGATGAGCAAATAGGCAGTAGCAAGTTTTTCTGTTTTGGGGGCCTTACTCTCTATCACTAGAGGATGAAGTAGTAGAACTGGAGGATGCATCAGAACTGTCCCCAAAGGTCACTGTCCTAGAAGATGCAGTGCAAGAGTTGCCTTTTTGTCAACTTCTCTCTGTGTTTCTATCTCTATTTCTGAGGATTCTAATAGTTTTCTGTACACTTTTGGATTTAATGGCTATTGGAGAAGGCTAGGTGCCTTGAACTGAACAGGGTTTTTCCAGTTGAATTGGATCGTCATGGATATGTATGCTTCAGTTTGAGGACATACAGTATTCTTATAGATCTACAGCCTGAAACTCACCATGGAGCTGTCCAAGGTGCTGCTCAAATTCTTCTTTTGAAAGACTATGGATTCCACTAGAAATTAGAACATCTTCAGCTTTCTTTTGAGGTGGAGATCAGGGCCAATATTATGGTAGCCTTTTACTGTTCCTGGTCCCACTTCAACATTATGTCTAAAACTTGCTGTTTGCAAGAACTCACAATTCCTATCAGAATTGATTGCATCATTTTGGTTACATGCTGTGTAATAGGCAAAGCACTGAATGGATTTCTCAGCCTGTTTGTGATGCTGAATAGCCTGTTCCCCTGCATGTTCCTCACTCTGTTCCAGGTCTAATTTTCAAGCCTTTCAGGGATTTTGCCTATTCTTTTCATGCAAACATTTTCAAATGTGGAAGTATTGATACTCATCTGGCAGGAGAGTAACAACACCTAGTGCCTATTTATTTATTTGCTACAGTCATTTCTTGCCTTTCATTCATGAGCTCAAAGAGGCATACATATTGCTCTTTCCTCCAATTTCCCGCTTCTCCAAAGAAAACAAAACCCCTGACTCTGAGAGTGAATGAGTCATCCAAAGTCACCCAGTAAGCTTCCGTGGCTGAGCATGGTCTTAAACCTGAGTCTCCCCAGTCCAGGTCCACATGACAAACAAAGGAACCACATCATTGAGAAGATAGTGTCATTGTTATCAGGTGAAGTATCGCTTCTCGGCCTTTTGGCTAGATCAAGTGTATTATTAAGTTTCTTGAATTGAGATGATACCAAGGCTATATAATTGTGACTTTCTCAATCAGCCAGATTTATGTAACCAGGTTCAAAGAGGCAAAAGGGGCAGTAGATTCTAACAGAGAGACATAAACAATATATTACACTTCCCTAACCAAACAGGACTCTTTTGACTATAATTTCCATTGGCTTATTTTTAGGATTGGGGGTCTGTTCCCATAATTCGGGCTATTTACCTCATTTATTTTTAATTTATTTTTGATTCATTGTATCTTAAAAATATAATGTGCATGGTTTATGCGTGCATATGTTAAACGTTTACACAGTTGTGGCCCAATTGTCCTAGGAGCAGCTTTATTGATCTTGTTAGTGGTATGCAAACCTGGATTTAAAGTTATATTCCAATTATGAAACCTTGCCTGCATTTATAAGAAGTAAATTAAGTGGACATGCAATGACAGATCGATAAAAATATGTCAGGGTTGTCTATAAGGTTTGATCAAAAAAATCAAGATGGTGGCTATAACAATAACATAAATAAAAGCTCTACCAGTATGTTATTGTGTCTAAGTTTGTGAGGTATATAAAAAATAGTGGAGCTTTGGTGACATTGTTATGGCTGCCATCTTGACTGCTTTGTCTGTATTCTGCAGGAATCCTGGAACGTGCTATAAGAATTTATATTCTAGTCAGGGCTTTTTTTCTCATAGAACGCTCAGAACGGAGTTCCGGCACCTTTTTTGGATGGAACCTTGTAGGGTAGGCAAGGCGGGTTGTATGACACGTGTGAGTTCCGGCACCTTTTACAAAAAAAGCACTGATTCTAGTCATATTGTGGAGATGTTGAAGTCCCTTAACTATGTTTCTGTGTTATGTCTATAGAAAGGGCGTGCAGATGAGGAAGACTACATGTTACATAGCACATAGCATCTCTGTTATTGATTACAGTAATCCTTTTTTTAGGCTTTAGGACCAGCATGAAGAAAAAGCAAAGTGGATTTGTGTTGCATTAATTTTAATGTTGATTTCTTAAAGTAACCACCCCTTGTGTCAGATTAACCCAGAGGCTTAAAAGGTGGATACTTTTCTGAATAGTAGAGAGGTGCTGTGCTCACACCTGTGCAAAATTTAAAACACTTCTTCCAAATCATATTAATGAAATATGCAGTTTATTGCAATATTTAGTTCTTTAAGTTCTAGAGTCATTTGTATGTTATCTCAGAACCATTGTACCATATTTTTCAAAAATCCTGGAGCACCGGGGAAATACCTGAGGATTGGAAAAGGACTGATGTGGTTGCCATCTTCAAGAAAGGGAAAAAAATGGACCCAGGAAAATATAGACCAGTCTGTTTAACATCAATATCTGAAAAGATCCTAGAAAAGATAAAAAAACAGATCTGCGAACAACTAGAAGCAAACAAAGTTAGAACTAGTAGTCAGCATGGGTTTGTTAAAAACAGATCATGCCAAACCAATCTTATTTCATTCTTTGATAAAGTGACTAAACTAGTAGACCAGCAAAATGCTGTGGGTGTAATATACTTAGATTTCAGTAAGGCATTCGATAAAGTAGACTACAGCCTACTCCTTGGTAAGCTAGAAAAAGGTGGAATAGACAACATCACCACCAGCTGGCTGGCAAACTGTACTCAATGAGTAGTCCTCAATGAGACTACATCCACATGGAGAGAAGTAAGCAGTAGGGTACCACAAGGTTCCGTCTTAGGCCCAGTACTCTTCAATATCTTCATCAATGACTTAGATGAAGGGAATTAAAGGGGAACTCATCAAATTTGCAGATGACACTAAACTGTCAGGAGTATCCAACACCCCAGAAGACAAACTCAGGATCCAAAAAGATCTTGACAAACTTGAACAAAGGGCCCTATCCAACAAAATGAGTTTCAGTGTGGAGAAAAGCAAAATTTTACATTTAAGCAGGAAAAAAATCAAAGGTACAAGTACAGATTAGGTGAGACCTGGCTTAAAAACAGTAACTGTGAGAGGGACCTTGGAGTCTTAGTGGACAATCACTTTACTATGAGCCAGAAGTGTGCAGCAGCAGCCAAAAAAGCTAATACCATCCTGGATTGTATAAACAGAGGCATAGTATCAAGATCTTGCAAAGTATTAGTACTGCTTTATAAAAACCTAGTAAGACCACACCTGGAATATTGCAGCCAATTTTGGTCAACATATGACAAAAAAGATGTAGAGAGTTTGGAAAAAATTCAGAGAAGAGCAACTAAGATGATCAAAGGCCTGGGGACTAAAACATACAAAGAATGGCTGCAGGACTTGGGTTTGGCTAGCCTAAAGAAAAGAAGAAATAGGGGAGACATGATAGCAGTATTCCAGTATTTGAGGGGTTGCCACAAAGAACAGGGAGGTCATGTTATTCTCCAAAGCACCAGAGAGCAGGACAAGATACAATGATTGGAAACTGACCAAAGAGAGAAGCAACCTAGAATTAAGGAGAAACTTCCTAACAGTGAGGACAATCAACCAGTGGAACAGCTTGCCTCCAGGAATCGTGGGCGCTCCATCACTGGAGATTTTTAAGAAGAGGCTAGACAGTCATTTGTCTGAGATGGTATAGGTTCTCCTGCTTGAGCAGGGGGCTGGACTAGAACAGGGCTTTTCAACCTTTTCACCCACTGTACCACTTTTAGGATATGGCAACATCCGAGTACCACCAGTTGCCTAGGAAGGTGTCAAAAACGTGATGACAAAAAAAAGGAAAAAAGTGATGTACAGGTTGTCCTCGACTTACAACAGTTTGCTTAGTGACTGTTTGAAGTTACAATGGCACTAAAAAAAGTGCCCCCCCAAGCCACAGCCGAGCAAGACAACTGCCTGCCCACCTGGTGGTGCTCTTCCTCCTGTCCGAGGTTTTCTCTGTTGTGAGCATTTCTGTTGAGGATTGGCAGTGGGGGTGGGGTGGGAGCGGTGTTTGGTTTTTATTTCCCCTGTCTGCTGGGTGGTTGCAGCAGGTTTTGGTCACTTCATATGACCCTGGGACACTGTGACCATCATAAATATGAATCAGTTGCCGAGCATCTGAATGTAAATCTCAAGACCCTGGAGATGCTGCAACATTCCAGCTGATCGGTGCTTCTTCTGGGCTCAGCAGAAGCACCAGAATCAGCACCGAGCTCCAGCTGAGCCCTGACAGCCCCGAAGAAGCACTGATCCTGGTGCTTCTGCTGAGCCCTGACAGCCCTGCAGCTCCAGCCATCTCTCACTCAGGCTTGTGTGGTGCTGCCACTGGTTCAGCTCATTCTCCTCCCCTGCTACCACTTTTCTAGGATGGTCGCATACCACTCCAGGTGCCAATGTACCACAGGTGGTACCCATACTACTGGTGTCGCGCCCCATGGGCGCAACGCCTAGCGGCGCCACGGACGCGACATTCACCTGGTACCTGGCACCGGACCGAGAGAGCACCCCAACGGCTGCGGCAGCAACGACGGCCGGCTGACATCCGCCCTTCCCCACTTGTGCACGCCGAGCCGGCTGGAGCTTCTACGGTGGCCTCGCAGGGTCCTAGGCCCCGCCTCCCTTGCCTGCCGGCTACGGTGGCCTCGCAGGGTCCTAGGCCCAGCCTCCCTTGCCTGCCGGCTACGGTGGCCTCGCAGGCTCCTGGGCCTACACCAGCTGTTGATTTGGCCTTCGCGGCGTTGGCGGACGGGGCCCACGGCAGCGGAGGCCTTTCCCCATACAAGAGGTTCGCCAGCTTTGAATAGGGACAGCAAGCGGCAGGGTGAAGGTGTATTTGGTTGCCGGGTCCAGGGACGGGTGTGGGGGTGGCGTCGAGCGGCGTCAGGACGAGCGTGCGCGAGGGGATTCAGCTGGGAGGTGGAGGGTGATGGGTGGCAGGGGTGCCGCAAAGGGAGTTGCTTGGGAGAAGCGGGGGTTAAGTAAGGGATGGGCGGAGGTGGGTGCAACCGGGTGGGGCGTGGGTGTGTACCTGCAATGTGTATTTAACAGCGTTGGATGCAGGTAGCAGCCAACGCTGGCTTTGTTCCGTTTGGAGATCGTTTGCTTTTGCTCATTAAACCGTTTTGGAAAACTCAGCTTTCGTCTCGGTTGCTTGAATCTCCAGACGAGGTTTGAGAGAAAGCCAGCGTTCATCCAGCCAGCACGGTCTAGAATGGCGGCGCCCGTGCTGTTTCGTGAGAAAAAGGATGGTGGGCTTAGACTGTGCATGGACTATCGCGGTGTGAACGCGGTGTGTGTTGAGCACCTTTACCCGCTCCCACTAATGAAAGATTTGTTGGCCCACCTGGCTAAGGGTCGGGTCTTTACCAAACTGGACCTCAGGGAGGCCTATTATCGTGTTCGAATTAAAGCAGGGGACGAATGGAAGACGGCGTTCAACTGCCCTTTGGGTAGTTTCCAGTTTAGGGTGATGCCGTTTGGGCTACAGGGTGCTCCCGCCGTTTTCATGCAATTAATAAACCAGGTCTTGCATGAATTCTTATATCGTGGGGTCCTGGTTTACCTGGACGATATCCTGGTTTACACCGAGACGATGGAGGAACACGTCGCCTTGGTTAGGCGAGTGTTAATGAAATTGCGGGACGCACGGCTCTTTGTGAAACTATCCAAGTGTGAGTTCCACCGGCAGCGACTTGACTATTTGGGGTACAGAATCTCTGCAGGGTGGGTAGAAATGGACCCAAAGAAAGTGGAGGCCATCCAGCAGTGGCAGGCCCCGCGGACACGGCGGCAGTTACAAGCGTTTTTGGGTTTCGCAAACTTTTATCGCCAATTCATACCCTGTTTTGCGGCCATAGCCCTGCCACTTACGGACCTTCTTCGCACACGACAACTAACCGTACGACCACGTCCTGGATTACGGGTGGGGTGGACTGCAGAATGCCAACGAGCTTTTGATACGTTAAAAGCTCTTTTTGCTAAAGAACCAATTCTACGACACCCAAACCATGCCCTGCCTTTCGTGGTCCAAGCTGATGCAAGCGATGTTGCCCTCGGAGCCGTCCTTCTCCAACGAAACAACGACGGGGTGCTTCAACCGTGCGCTTATGCGTCTAAAAAGTTGTCTCCTGCAGAGCGTGCCTGGGCAATATGGGAGAAGGAGGCATTTGCGGTACGCTGGGTGTTGGAACTGTGGCGACATCATTTGGAGGGGGCTGTCCACCCGTTTGAAGTGTGGACGGATCATAAGAATCTGATGGCGTTGCAGACACCCTGACGGCTATCCCCCAAACATGTACGGTGGGCACTGTACTTCCGTCGATTCCGCTTCACATTAAAATATATTCCGGGGGGGAAGAACTTCCTGGCGGATGCGTTGTCACGTATGCCACAGTTTGAAGGGAAGAGGGAGGACGTTGTACAAGCGCTTGTGCCTACCGGAGGTTCAGATCAGGAGGGGGACACCGTTTTAGCAGCACAGGACGAGTTCTGTGAAGAGCTTCGGAAGACCCTTCAGGGGGATACTTGGCTACAGGCCCACCCAGAATTTGTTGCCATGCGTGATGGTTTGGCCTGGCATGGGACCCGACTTTATGTACCAACCCCTTTGAGGGAGCGAGTGCTGTATCGGTGCCACGACACCAAGCAAGCTGGGCACTATGGGTTTCTGAAAACCCTGCATTTGGCACGTCGGCAATTCTGGTGGCCGCAAATGGCAAAAACGGTGGAGGACTATGTACGGCGATGCCACATTTGTGCCACCACAAAACCTATGGTGGGAAAACCTTTGGGCCTCCTACAGAGGGTAGCTGACCCTACTCGTCCATGGCAGGACATAGCCATGGACTTCATTGTTGAGTTACCCGACAGCAAGGGCCATAACGTTATTTGGACAGTGGTGGACTTATTTTCTAAGCAGGCCCACTTTATCCCCTGTAAGGGGTTGCCCTCAGCACATCGATTGGCCTGGCTCTTTGTAACCCACGTCTACCGTTTGCATGGAGTGCCGCGCCGTATCATTTCGGACAGAGGAGTTCAATTTACCGCACGGTTCTGGAAGGAATTCGTTAAATTCATCGGGACAACCCAAGGACTCAGTACGGCGTACCACCCTAGCACCAATGGCGCAGCAGAACGAGCCAATGCTGCCGTTGAGCGATATCTACGTTGCTACGTGTCGTACCAGCAAACCAACTGGGTGGACCTTTTAGCGTTTGCGGAAGTAGCATATAACAACGCTGTACATAGCAGTACGGGGTTTTCCCTTTTCAAAGTGGTTATGGGTAACGATTTTGTCCCCATCCCCGAATGTAGCCCAGGGCACGAGGATCCCTGTCAGCCACAGGAATGGATGAGGCAGATTGAGGGGGCCTGGGGTGCGGTGACAAAAGCATTGGAGCGGGCTGCGATAACGAATAAGGAGCAGGCTGATAAGAAGCGAAGAGTGTTCGCAGTCCCGAAGGTGGGGGACCTGGTCTACCTGTCTACTAAGTACCTGCATAGCCAGGTTCCCTGTAAAAAGCTGGGGCCTAAATACATCGGACCATTCCGGGTGGTACAGGTAATTAACCCCGTAACAGTACGGCTACGGCTACGGAAGATCTTAGGCAAACTTCACCCAGTGTTCCATAGCAACCTACTGAAGCCTGCCACCACAGCCTCAACGGCAGTGGGGGAGGGTGGGCCTGGACCCACTCATAACAACCATTATGAGGTCCAAGAGATCCTTGACTCCAGGGTTCGTAGGGGGGGTGTCCAATACCTAATCAGGTGGAAGGGATATCCTGTGGAGGAAGCGACATGGGTAAGGGATGCAGATGTACATGCTCCTCGGTTGCTGCGGGCATTCCACCGACTGCACCCTGATAAGCCAAGGGGAGGACGGGGGAACACCGCGGACTGGGTGGATGATTGCTTACCTCTTATGTCTTCCCCTGCAGGAGGGGCCCTGGTAGGAGGGGCGGCATGTCGCGCCCCATGGGCGCAACGCCTAGCGGCGCCACGGACGCGACATTCACCTGGTACCTGGCACCGGACCGAGAGAGCACCCCAACGGCTGCAGCAGCAACGACGGCCGGCTGACATCCGCCCTTCCCCACTTGTGCATGCCGAGCCGGCTGGAGCTTCTACGGTGGCCTCGCAGGGTCCTAGGCCCCACCTCCCTTGCCTGCCGGCTACGGTGGCCTTGCAGGGTCCTAGGCCCAGCCTCCCTTGCCTGCCGGCTACGGTGGCCTCGCAGGCTCCTGGGCCTACACCAGCTGTTGATTTGGCCTTCGCGGCGTTGGCGGACGGGGCCCACGGCAGCGGAGGCCTTTCCCCATACAAGAGGACTAGGGGTTCGCCAGCTTTGCATAGGGACAGCAAGCGGCAGGGTGAAGGTGTATTTGGTTGCCGGGTCCAGGGACGGGTGTGGGGGTGGTGTCGAGCGGCGTCGGGACGAGCGTGCGCGAGGGGATTCAGCTGGGAGGTGGAGGGTGATGGGTGGCAGGGGTGCCGCAAAGGGAGTTGCTTGGGAGAAGCGGGGGTTAAGTAAGGGATGGGCGGAGGTGGGTGCAACCGGGTGGGGCGTGGGTGTGTACCTGCAATGTGTATTTAACAGCGTTGGATGCAGGTAGCAGCCAACGCTGGCTTTGTTCCGTTTGGAGATCGTTTGCTTTTGCTCATTAAACCGTTTTGGAAAACTCAGCTTTCGTCTCGGTTGCTTGAATCTCCTGCTCTCCGGATGAGGTTTGAGAACTGGTTGAAAAGCCTTGGACTAGAAGACCTCCAAGGTCCCTTCCAGCTCCGATTCTATTCTATTCTATTCTATTCTATTCTATTCTATTCTATTCTATTCTATTCTATTCTATTCTATTCTATTCTATTCTATTCTATTCTATTCTATTCTATTCTATTCTACAATAAGTTCTGTAAGTTTTCACATGCTCAGTGAAAAAGTCTTCAAGTTGCATTTTGTTTTTTCATAGAATTTTGTAAGTTAGAATAGATGACTCTTCAAATGATAAAATATATGGCAAATCTTTTAGGAAAAATGAATTCATATATGCACATTATTTTAAGGCATATGATAATATGCATAGCTTGGGTCTAAGCCTGAACAGTTTAATAATGGTTTCATTAGCCCCCTGCCTTCAAGCCAAATGCTGTTTCTAGAGCAACAGGAGAAGCATACAGATGAGTTCCAATAAATCTAGTAAATGCCTAGTGAATCTCAGACAATCCATTTCATTTGGTAGAGTTTTGCAAATAGCGGGATGGAAGAACAGTCTTCAAATATTATTATGATTTGATATGGGAGGCTATATAAATCAATATAATAAATGTGACTGAGGTGTACAGTATCTAAATTTGACAAATAAAATCTTAAAAAATGTCATGCAGAAGAAGAAGTTTTCTCTGTCATCTCAAACCAGAGGATGTGGAATTCAAACTACAGGAAGGCAGAGTCCAGCTGAAAGTTAGAAGAATATTCTTAACAGCAAGAACAAGTTTAGGGAGTTGAAAAGATCAAGATGTTAGCCATGACCATACAGATAACCCCCCCTCCCCACACTTTACATACATTGCACATGCAGCATACAAAGTGTTGAGCTTCACTGTCCAATTTCAGCTGCCTTCTTGACTTTTTTGACCTTTTGGATGTTCCTAAGATCATTTTGATAATGCTGTAAAGTAGCTGGGAATGTGTGGCTTATAAACACCAGTACAAGAGTTACTTTGATAATTTTGAAGGGATCCTGGAGAAAGCTCAGAAAAACTTGAGAACCATTTTTCTGAATCCAACTCTTGTTTTGATCTTGAGGGGAGGAAGAATTTCTTTTTCTTTCTTTCTTTCTTTCTTTCTTTCTTTCTTTCTTTCTTTCTTTCTTTCTTTCTTTCTTTCTTTCTTTCTTTCTCTTTCTTTCTTTTTTCTTTCTTTCTTTCTTTCTTCTTTCTTCTTTCTTCTTTCTTCTTTCTTCTTTCTTTCTTCTTTCTTTTTCTTTCCCTTCCTTCCTTCCTTCCTTCCTTCCTTCCTTCCTTCCTTCCTTCCTTCCTTCCTTCCTCTTTGCTTAACACTATATTTTCCTTTATTTCCTCCCTTCCATCTAAAACAGGCCATTCCACTTTTCTTTCCTAAGTTGATCTCTCTTCCCGCCTTGGAATTTCAAAACTGAAAATAATCAACTTGCTTGGAGAACAGAAACCCCTACAGCACATAACAGTGTGCTTGGATTAATGGAGGTGTGTGTGATGCTGCTTTTGTTAAAGGTAAAGGTAAAGGTCCCCCCACACATGCGTGCTAGTCATTTCCGACTCTAGGGGCCGGTGCTCATCTCCATTTCAAAGCCAAAGAGCCAGCGCTTGTCTGAGGACGTCTCCGTGGTCATGTGGCCTGCATGACTAGATGCCAAAGGCGCATGGAACGCTGTTACCTTCCCACCGTAGTGGTCCCTATTTTTCTACTTGCATTTTTACATGCTTTCGAACTGCTAGGTTGGCAGAAGCTGGGACGAGTAACAGGCGCTCACTCTGTTATGCGGCACTCGGGATTCGACCTGCCAAACTGCCGACCTTCTGATCGACAAGCTCAGCGTCCTAACCCACTGAGCCACCGCTTTTGTTAGCCTTAAGTAAAAGCAGCAACAGTCATCACTGAGTTCTTAAGAAGCCTAAAGAGAATTGCTTTAAAGTCCTGCTGAGCAACTGACTGAAGAAGTAGATTCAGCCCTTAGTTTCTCATCCCAAATACTCCATGGAAGAATTTACACTTCTGAAAAGGCTTTGTGCTGTTGAAGTAAACCAATTTGAAAAGCACCTTTTGCACAGGGCTGGGAAATACGCTATCATCATTGAACTGATCAAGCAGTGGAATGGGATTTAGTGGGAAATATCTTCTCCCCCATTGCTATAGCCACCCTCTAAGTGGCTATAGCAATAAAAGGAGGGAGAAATAGATCGATGCAGCACATTTTATCTTTCCAGTTAGTGAAAAGATTACTCCATGGCTTAAATTTTACAGCCATTTTCTTTAAGTGCTTGTGAAAAGGTCAGTTCTAAGGTCACATTAAAAAAAAGTAAACTGCAGAGTTTAAGAAGCTAAAATTGCTAAAAAAAGGGAGAATAAGATGCTGGTTTTGAACTGAATTGGGAAAAGATATCATTTTATTGGATAATCAATCCCCAGTTTAGATAAAGTTAGTTGTAGGTGTACTCCATTGATCTAACTCAATACTATTCAGTGCGGCCTCAGATGTTTTATGAATGTTTATAAGATTTATAAGTTTTCTCCGTAATACTTATCAGACTGAAGTTCTATTTGCAATTAACTTTTATTTGATTGAGGATTGTAGTTTTATGTGGCTCTTTTATTATAAAGCTTTGAATATGTTCTCCAGCAGAAAGCGCATGGCTTACTTGAAAACGTCACTCAGAGTGGACTGAACCGTGAGATGTGTGACAAATAATTTTGATAATTTCCTATTATGGTTCATTTATTTAGTATAGTATAGTATAGTATAGTATAGTATAGTATAGTATAGTATAGTATAGTATAGTATAGTATAGTATAGAATAGAATAGAATAGAATAGAATAGAATAGAATAGAATAACTTTATTGTCACTTTGAATGTACACTAATTGGCATACATTAAAATGAAATTTTGTTGCATTCAGCTCTCAAAGGGTCACCGCCTCCGATATGCACTACATAAATATGACAAAAATAAATAAATAAATAAACACAAAATTATGCATATACCACATATATTATATAACACAGAGAAACAACAGTCTAATTTGGGTTAGGTATACATGTGAATGGCAAGAAAAACGAATCTTGAGAGTTTACCAGAAGGATGTCATAGGGAACAAAGCTATTACAGAATCGGGTAGTCCTGCTAGAAATACTTCGAAACCTCCTCCCAGAGGGGAGCAACAGAAACAGACCCTAAAGTGGGTGTGTGGGGTCTCCAGCAACGCTTTGAGCTCTAAGCACATAGCGCTTATAAGCAGCATCCTGAATACCAGGAAGCGAGCTTCCTATGATCTTCTCGGCTGTCCTTACCATTCTCTGTATGGACTTTCTATCTGAGGCACTGGGTTTCCAGGCTCCTTTCTGAATCATAGCTTTTCACCCATGCATTCCCCTGCTGTAACTGAGTAACCTGAATATTTTGGTATCAAATGCACACATTGGATTGAAAGGTTCTGAGGAAAGAATGAAATCTGACATTGATGGAATTTTGGTTCTTTTCCAATTCTATGATTTTTATGCTTTGTTGAGTGGGAATTGTTCCTCCAGAAAAATAATGAAAAGTATCTGCTAAAAAAAAGTAAGTTAGAATTACAGGATGTTTGAAAGGCTGTTCAAATTCTTTGAAAGAGATATTTCATAAAGAGAAGTAGTTCTACATACACACTTGTGCATCAGGCTGGAAAAAAGTCAACCATTCAAAAACTGCACTCATTTGAGCTCTGCCTAATTCCATTATAAAATGATAAATAATGTTCCATTCAATACTCTTAAACTGGATGCTGTCTTATATGACATTAGTATCTGGAAGGTACAGGGAATGAAGAAGAAGAATAAAGAGACAGTGAGAGAGATCTATCTTCACATAATATTTTTTTTTATTGAAAAGTTTTACAATATATTTTTTAAAAAGACAAAACCCCTCCCAACCCCCTCCCCTCTCCCCAACCCTCCCCAACACCTCCCTCCCTTCCCCCTCCCCCCTCCCCGACTTCCCAGAGCTCAATACAGGGTATAAAAATACAAGCAATCATAGTCTACCTTATGCAAACAACAATAAACTATTAAATCTATCACACTTTAACTCTTATAAAATAACTACAAGCAATATAAATATCACATCAGTACTTATTCAAATGCTAGATGAAACTTTTTAGTCCCATATTTATTCTGAATATAATCAATCCATCTTCTCCACTCCACAATATATCTCTGTTGCGTTTGATCTTTCAAGTACGCTGAAATCTTTGCCATTTCCGCCAGATTGGAGACTTTTAAAGTCCATTCTTCTATAGTCGGCAGTTCTTCCTTCTTCCAATATTGCGCTACTAAAAGTCTCGCTGCCGTAATTAAGTTCAACATCAGCGTAGTGTCCACAACAGTAGTATCAGTAATAATGCTCAGTAAAAACAGTTGCGGACAAAACTTTATCCTTTTCTTGAATATCTTTTGCATGTTCCACCAAATTTTAATCCAAAGAGCTTTAACCTTTTTACATAATATTCTTTTGAAAGGAAGCCATAGCAGAAAAAGATACCTATACCAATTTACAATTGGAGTGATTATGTAAAAGTATTGCTTCAAAAACCTCTTAAGCAGTAAATCTGGTATCTGACCTAATGTAATCTTAAAGAAACTGGTCAAACAAAACAGACTAAAACAGACATGTCAAACACAAGGCCCGGGGGCCGGATCCGGCCCGCAAAGTGGTTTCATGCGGCCCGCGAAGCCATCCTGGAAACAGTGAGGGAACGGCCCCCACTACCTTGGCCCTTGCCCAGAGACCCTCCTCCTGCCAGAGACCCTCAGATCTGTCCCACTCCTGCCCAGGCCCCCATAGGCACCCTTGATGCGAACGATGTAGAGCTGGCCACGCCCACCCAGTAGGCCATACGCACTCTAGCCACGCCCACCCAGTAGGCCATGCCCACCCAGGCCACGCCCACCCAGCCCCCTGAGGGCAACCGCAATGCTGATGCGGCCCTCAATTAAATTGAGTTTGACACCCCTGGACTAAAAGAACTTAACTAGTATCTAAGGGCCTCTAACATGCCGTGTGGTTAAAATCAAAATTAGCTTAGATGGGGAGGCAAATATTTAATGGGATCATAACAGGCACAACAGTCTCCTTTGTCTCTTTCCTCCCATGTTACTCCCAAGCAAAATACTTTCTTTGGAGTTACTATTTGGTTTGAAACAAAATATGCTATCTAGATTCCTTTGTTCTTCAAACAAATGTTCATCTAAAGCAAATGTGACTTTCACCCAGGTGTATTTTCCAGATTTTTTTCTTGCAATTTTACTTTGTATTATTGTTGTGGTCTGCTGATTATATTTATTTGCATATTTTATTTATCGCTTTAACATATCATTTTAATTGCTTGCATTTTATTCTAAATCATTTTGATTTTTTTAAAATAGAAAGCAATATACAAATGCTTTAACAAACAAACAAAACAAGTAAAGTGCTACAGCAAGAGAAGAGTTAAATTTCTCCCTGATGTCTAGTTCCAAATATTTGCCATGAAATCTCAGTGCTGTGTGCTAGTTTGTCTCTTTTCATAGTCTATAGATGTTGTTAATGTCTATGTGTCTATTGATGGCTGGTTTGTCAGAGTGCCAGGCTTCTAGAAATTCCCTGGCATTTTTGGATTTGGCCTGGTCTAGGATGGTCACATTTTCCCAATTGAAACGATGGTGAAATCTGTCTATATGTTGTGAAATTAAGGAATTTTTGTCATGCCTTTTGACTGCCATTTGTTGTTCATGGATGCGTTATTACTTTTATTTTTTATTTCTTTTATATTGTGCTTTTATGTCTTGTAAGCTGCCTTGAGTCACCATATCCAAGTAGGAGGCCATGTAAATTTTCTAAATAAATAAAATAAATAATCTGAAAAAAGCAATTGAATTGGCCTGATAAATAGTCCAATCCTTATAAGGAAACTCCCAAACTGGAGTACTTCTGCAACCCCTATAGAACTACTGGTTGAACGCCAACAGATTATTGAAACAGGAACAAAAATGAAACTTTGATTTGAGGCTTTGATGATTAGTTTGTTGTTTTAGAAATATCTAGTATTTAATAAATATGTATAGGTAGTCTTCGACTTACAAACATTTGTTTAGTGACTATTCGAAGTTATAGCGGCTCTGAATAAAGCGACTTATGATTGTTTTTCATACTTATGACTGTTGTAGCATCCCCTTGGTGAGCAGAATTCAGGTGCTTGGTAACTGGTGTGTATCTATGACAGTTGCCCTGTCCGGGGGTCATGTGATCATTTGTAACCTTCCCAACTGGCTTCCCACAAGCAAAGTCAATGGGGAAGGCAGATTCACTTAACAACTCATGATTCACATTGCGGCAATTTACTTAACAACTGTGGCAAAAATGTCATAGAATGGGGCACAATCCACTTAACAACTGTCTTGTTTAGCAATAGAAATTCTGTTTTTTCCATTGTGGTCTTTAGTTGAGGACAACCTAAAAAGTAAAAAATTGAGGTTGTGATTGTATCTTATATTTTACTGCATCAAAAAAAAAGTTGGCAGTCACTGATTTTTTTTCCTTTCCCTTTTACTTTGCATTCCTCTTCTCTTTCTTTTCCCCTATTCTGTTATCTTTGTTTCTATTTTTATTTTGTATTATAATAAACATCAATATTTTTTTGAAAAAGCCAACAGGATGAAAGTGGAGAACTTTTTACTAATGATCTTCAGTTGTGAAAGTAATCTTCAGTGAAAACTCCTCCAAGCCATCAGAAATCATTGTAGAAGGTGCTTGTGAGCAGCAGAAGGCTGCTCAGGTCAGACCCCTGTCTGCAGTCTCAGAAGCAGTTGTCCAACCAAGCCAATACAATCATATAGCAGCCTAACTGATGGCATAGTAGTTAGAATGCAGTACTTCAGATTAACTCTGCCCAGAGCCAGGAGTTTGATCCTGAACAGCTCAAGGTTGACTCAGCCTTCCACCCTTCTGAGGTTGGTAAAATGAGGACCCAGACTGTTGGGAGGCAATATGCTGACTCTGTAAACCATTTAGAGAGGGCTGTAAAGCACTGTGAAGCAGTATATAAGTCTAAGTGCTATTATAAAGATCATACCTACATATAGATTACAGGAAATGAGTCAACTTATGCTACTGCTGTGAGACAGATATAATTTAATTTAACCTGCTATTTATTTGTCATGTATATAATAAGGGAGTGCCAAACATGTAGACTCAAACAAAGGCTGCTCACAATACTTAGAATTGTTTCCAAAAACTCTTAATGTTGAAGGGCGGGGAAATTACTAAACACAGTACAAAGAATAATTGTATTATCACAGTACAAGGAATAATTGTAGTCAATACAATCAATCATTGCAATCAACTTTAGGTCCTTCCCCAATGCTTCTTGCTTCAGCCACCAAAAAAGCCAACACAGTCCTTGGCTGCATCAACAGAGGTATAGTATCAAGATCAAGGGAAGTGATAGTACTTTTCTATACTGCACCAGTGAGGCCACATTTGAAATACTGTGTCCAGTTTTGTTCACCACAATACAAAAGAGATGCTGAGGGTTTAGAAAGAGTGCAGAGAAAAGCAGCAAAGGGTTCTGGAGGCTAAATGCTACAAAGAACGGCTACAGGAACTAGGTATTTTAGCTTAAAGCAGGGAGTGGAAGCTCATCAGAGGGAGGTCCAACCTGGAAATTAGGAGGCATTTCCTGACAATGAGAACTATTAAGGAATGAAACAGCTTGCCTTGCAGCATTGCTGGAGGTTTTCAAGAAAAGATTGGACAAGTACTTCTCCAAGGTGGTGTAAAGACTCCTGCCTTAGGTAGAGGGTTGAATTAGAAGATTCCAAGATCCCCTCTAACCCTGTGATCCCATAGTGTCCTCTGGCATGCCATTCAAAGCTCAAATGCTGCCCTTAGCCTAAACCAATAAGTATGCACCACATTATAGTGTGACCTGCTCTAGTTTCTTATTGTATGGTTGCATCCTTTTATAGATGGGATTCTAGGCTATTAGGTGAATTGAACCTATTTTTTTTTACATCAGCAAGATGTTTATTTACAGGACAAGCAATATCTACTGAAATGTTATGTTCTGCACAGCTGTTAAAGATATATGAGCCCTATCCAATTTTACAATTGGTCACACTGCCAACAGGCAAAGAAATCAAATGTATTATTTTATCACATTACATGTTTTGCTTCACTTAACTTTTTATATCATGGCATATGATGCTTTTGGAAATCCTTATTGGAAAATAGGCCAGCATTTTATTGTCCCTTTACACATGCTTGGAGGATTCATTTAGGGCCTTGGTTTTGCTTGTCTCAATAATATTTTCGTCAAGCTTGAAATGCAGAAGTTGCTTGTTTGCAGTTTTTTTTAAAGAGAGGGATCATGCTAAGAAATTAATTACACACCTGAAAACAAAATCTGGCTGTTAAAATGCACATTAGGAACAAATTGTGTACTCAAAATTAGACCATTCTCAGCTTGACTAAGTAGCCTGAGATCATAGAAAAACAGCTGAAGTTGCGGAGGAGGGATTTAGAGAGATGTGGCACCCAGCATCTTAAGTAGAGACACTTGTTTCCAGCTGGCAACAAACATATTTAGTCAAATGGCAACCGGACTTCTAAGAGCAACCCTTATATGCTTACATTGGGCAGCCCATCTTAAAGAGCCAGGAAGGAAAAGCTGAAGGTTTCTTCTTTAATGTACAGAAGACAGATGGTATGATATCATTTTAAACTTGCTAGGCATTTGGGGGGAAAGAAATAGGAAAACAATGCAGAAATGCTTAAACAACTACATACTGACTTTGCTGCAGTCCTGATTCCTCGCAGCTTAGTTTTATTTAAAAGGGACCATTAGAGAAAGGGCATACCTACCTATGGGCAACCGCTAGCAAAAAATCTTGAAGTTCTCTGCTGGCATGTTTAGCATCCTATGCAAACAAAGTATTCTGTTTAGAAGAATTCTGGAGCTGAAATGCATGCATCTTAAACTTGCTGAGTTTGAGATGCACTCTTTTAGAGGAACATGTCTACAGAAGGTTTAAGGATGAGGAACCTGTGGCTCTCTAGGTGTTGCATATAAATTTATTAAATCCTAATCCTAATCCTCTTCTATAATTTCTAGCTTTTTTCAAACTATTGGTCAATTCAGCTGGACAACTGGAATGCTACCTCAGCAAATCGGGGGGGGGGGGCTGTTTTCCTTTCTTCAACTCACAGAAACATGGAAAAAACTGCAGAATTGAAAACAATGCCTACGTGATGAAAAAGTGCCAATTCCAAATTGTAGAGCAGCATTTCTCAACCTGATATCATTTGTTGGGAAAACAATTCCTAGAATCGCCAACCAACCGGGCCAACATTAGGCTGGCTGGGAATTCAAGGGCTGGCTTACTCTAACACCTTTATATATATCTTAACAAGGCACATATTGCTTATCATTCTCCCCTTCCCTTCATCAAATACCATATAAAGGTATAACAAAGAAAAGTAAATGGGAAAACACTAGGATCAAAATAATCCAATGAAGATGATTAGATATTTACAAAGGAAAATACTTCTCGCCATTCATAATTAACCTGAGGAATTCATCACCACAAGATCTGGTGATGCCACTAACTTGGATGTTTTAAAAAGGGAGTGATAAATTCATGGAAGACTTGTCTATGAAGGGAGACAAGTCTTGAGATCCAGTATTATCATTAATATCCGTTACATGGGAACAATAGTGAGAAAGGAGTACTGAAGTATTGAAGTCTGATCTTCTACATATTTAGAATCCTTGTTGAGTTGATAGGAAGTTGAGAGTTAACAGAAAAGAAGGAAATGTGGAGGGGAACTTGAGAAGCAACCTAGAACTAAGGAGAAACTTCCTGACAGCTAGAACAATTAACCAGTGGAACAACCTGCCTCCAGAGGTGGTGAATGCTCCAACACTGGAGGTTTTTAAGAAGAGACTGGACAGCCATTTGCCTGAAATGGTATAGGGTTTCCTGCCTGAGCAGGGGGTTGGACTAGATGACCTCCAAGGTCCCTTCCAACTTATTATTACTATTATTACTAGTATGAAGAGGGATGATCTTTTTTTTAAAGATATATCTCCACACCAGGATTTCCAAACTGGGTTCTGCAGAATCTAGGTTCTACAAGAACTTCATGGGGGGGATCTGTGAGGGACTGAGGGCCACAAAAAATAATTCACTTGAACCAGCCATTTTTTTTTAAAAAAAAATCACTACAGCTTTGGCTCTCAATCAAAGATGCAGGATTTTTTTTTTTTAAAAAATAACAGTTTCTATGACTTGAAAAGGTTTGAAAAGCACTGCTCTGGGCAATCTTGCTGCTTGGGATTTCTGGGATTCAGAATACATCTGGAATATATCAGGAAAGTTGATTTGAGCAGAATGCATACAGGAGCAACAGTAACCTTTTTTTAAAAGGAAAAACAGCTTAGGAAGAGAGAATGGGAACATAGGATATAATAAAATGTCTGCCAATTTTTTTCTCTTAAAATATTTAAACATTGGATTATCCAGCAGATGCAGAGTAAAATATTGTACACTTATGCAACAGTGGAATCAGCGTTTGCTTTGAAGCACAATTTGTACAGTTGCCAGAGACATCTGGCTGACTAGTGTGGGAAGCCAAATGGTGGATATTGGTCTAGCCCAGAAGGCTTCTCCTCAGTGCTTTTTTTGTAAAAGAAAAAGGTGCCGGAACTCACACATGTCATACAACCCGCCTTGCCTACCCTACAAGGTTCCATCCAAAAAAGGTGCCGGAGATCCGTTCTGAGCGTTCTATGAGAAAAAAAGCCCTGCTTCTCCTTATGTTTTTGCCTGGCTCTAAGAACTTGAGTATAAAAGTTATGTTCCCCTCCTAAGCCAATAAAATTACTCTTGAACGTGTTAGAGAAACAGCAATAAGAGCTAAAAAAAAGTAGCTTCAAATGCAGTTCTGCTTCAAAACTGATGTGACAGCCCTGCTGACATGGAAGATGTTTTCTGCTTATATAAGCTAGGGAGAGCAAATGAAATCAAACAGAAAGTTCAGATGCCAGTTCATCAGTTGAGATGGGGTATGCCTGTAAAACCCTGAATTAAATTTAGTAGATTTTATATTAATTGCAGGGTAAGCTAAATCACTATTGCATTAGTAGCTTTGACCCTTACTTTACATGGCAAATGTCTATGGAGATTCTCAATCATCCAGGTCCTGGCTGTTCCAAAGGTGCTTTTTCAGGAGGCAACTGGCCTTTCTTGTTTTTCTTGTTTTGCTTCTCATCCGAGAAGCTTCTTCAGCTCTGACTGGATGGTGGGATTTATATTCCCTGCAGACAGCTAGTGTGCTGTCCCAAGCAGATGGGGTTGCTGGTTTCACATGAAACAGCCAGAATAAAAGTCAAATGGATGGGATAAGCAAATTACTTTATTCACAGGTATCCTCAATCAATAACTCACGGTTGGACCAGAAGTTCTTCCAGAATATAGATTGTAATCTGGACCCATCTCATTAGGTAAAAGAATAATGGACTTTCCCATCCTGTGCACATGTTACATATTGATACGGAGCTTGTTGTCCCCCAGCCGCATGGCTAGGGTTCATGCAGAGAGATGATACAAAGGCACAAAGCCAGGAAGTCCTGCAATAAACTTTGAAACTCCTCCCATTGTTCTAGATAAGCTATAGGATTTACTAACTAGACTACATTTCCTATATTTTGTTCCATTTATTTTGATGCCTCACTTGGATTCTGTGGAAATAATATATTAAAAAATGATACTCACAATTCCTGCCTGTTTCCAGAGTATAGAACAGCAATTATAAAACAACAAATGAGCTCTTCCATAACACAGGACAAAGATAGTTTGAGCCTTTCCAGGTACAAATAATTGGCTTGTCCTTTTTCTCTCAAATATGATTTATGACCAACTACAGAATAAACAATGTACATTTCACTGTCTTAAACCTGGAGGGATCAAAAAATAGCAAAGACATCCTTCTTGATATTACTAGGTAAACTACTTCTCTTGCCTAGAAACTTACACACTCAGTTTGTGTGGAGCTGAAGACCTACTCCCTGAATCTGGAAAAGAAAACATTTATACTTTTGCAAAGAGGCTTTTTTCACCTTCCAAAAATAAGAATCACCAAGTAATTCAGGAAAGCAAAAAGCATTTATTAAGGGAGGGTTTCAAATAGTTTTATAAGGTACAGAAACAAATGATACATATATTCAATAGGGGTGATATGTTAGAAAACAAATGACCAAACATAAAGAATTGATTACATGTGATAACTGAACAACAACGACAACAAAACATTGATTCTAAATAACATTTCACAAGTGGCAAAGATATGGGTTACATTACTTCCTTTCCAAACCAGGTTTGTATCTTTCTTAAAACTGGCAAGTGTATTCAAGGACTTCCAGAATATGCTAACTATTGTTTAGTCGCTGAAAAGGCTAGATTTAAAAGTAAAGGAAAGAAATAGTTTTGGATAAAAGGAAAACATGATTTCTTCAATTCAAAGGAGATATGCTAAAATGTTAAATATCATCTTTATTAAAAAGCTACTCTTTTTTCCTTCTGTTCAAGTCTGATTCTCAGAGACTTCCTGAACAATTTCCTGCGGTTTTCTTGGCAAAGTTTTTCAGAAATGATTTGCCATTGCCTCCTTCCTAGGGCTGAGAAAAAATGACTGGCCCAAAGTCACCCAACTGGTTTTGTGGCCAAGGTGGGACTAGTACTCAGAGTCTCCTGATTTCTAGCTCGATGCTTTAACCACCACACCAAACCTGTTTTCAGGAAGGTAATAAAGAAACCTAAAATTCCAGGTTACACCTCAAGAAACCAAAGGATTATAAGCAGAGGAGAGAATTGCACCACTGAATAATGTGACAGTTGGCTCAAAAATGAGATGGGATTCTGACTCAAACATCAATACTGATAAATATGAGCCATATGGATAAGCTCTCTCTGATCATTGCTAATAAGGCCTTCCCAAGGTAATTTCTGAAGAATGAAACCAACCTGAGCAATATGTGAACCTCTAAATGTTGCTGGCTTGCAACTCCCTCCAGTCCCTACTATTGACAACATTTGATAGAAGTTGTAGTTCAACAACATCTGGAGGGCCATCTGTAGCTCACTTAGCAAGCAGACAAGGAGAGCTAACAGCAGTCTCCCTGGAGTGTTCATCAGGAAGGAGAAAAATGAGTAATGAAGTAGTGTGTCCTGAGGAATTGTATGTTAAACTATGAAAAAGATCACCTGATAAGTGCTGATTGCAAAGGGGAGCAGTATATTGCTCTCTGGTGAATAGGTGACTCTTGAATAAAAAGAAGCCTGTAAGAGGATTACTTACTTATTAGATGTTTATCTTGCCTTTATCACATTATAAATAACCCAAGGTGGCAAACATACATCATACTCCTTCCACCTATTTTCCTGACAACAATCGCCCTGTGAGGGTGGGTTGAGAGAGAGGGATTGACCCAAAGTCACCCAGCAGTTTTCATAACCAAGGCGAGATGAGAACTTGCAGTTCTTTAGTTTTTAGGCCAGCACCTTGCAGGAAGTGAACTTACTCAGTGAGAACAGTTGAGAGTTTGCTGGGCATTTTACAAGAAAATCTCCAACAAACCTGTGACCCAGAGTTCTTTTTAGTAGATAGACAGCTATTTAAATTGGTTTAATGAATATTTTCCCTTTAAGAGTTCATCCATATACCCAGTTGTCCGGTTGCCAAGAAGCTGGATATACATCTCAGTGGAGTCTTCATTCTGATATCTTACCAAGAAAAGTGAAGCTAGATCAAGGTGACATAGCAAGAAAATAATATTTTCTGTCAGAAAATAGAGCAGGTTCTGCTATGCAAACATTCTGATTGCATTGAAAGTAGCCTGTTCATTTGCAGGGTCTCCTATTGTAAGCCAGCTGTAGGACCATCCCTCCCTTTTGGCCATGGGACTCTGGGCCAGGAATGCCCATCTCTCTCTTGCTGATGGAGAGAACAGATCTATCAAGTCCCACAAAGCTGGAAAAGGAAGGAAGAACTAAATAGATTTCAATAATATATCTTTAATGCTAACCTGGGTTAAATACAGAATCTTAGAAAGGTTTATAGGCATTTCCCAGACTCATTTATAGTGAAATAATTAAGATGGAGCCTCTCTGAATATTTTCAAATGCTTTTTGCCAGATTTTTCTTTACCTGGATTAAGTTATCATTTCTGAGATAAACTGTGAACTCCCTTGCCCACAATTTCTTCATATCAATCAATTGTCTATGCCTGCGTTCTCATCCACCCCTTTCCCAGGCTTTCCATAAACTCTCCTATGAGCCTCCTATGGTAGCCAATTTTATTTATTTTGTTCTGCCAACTCTTGCCCTGGGGATGGTGCCTGCTGATTTAATAATTTTAGAATATTATTTAGAAACAATTACTTCCTTTCTTAGCTCATTGATCCAATACCATCTGTTTTGTGCACACTTTTCATAATTTGATATGTCTCAGAGCTGCCCCCTTTTCAAACTGTCAGTGATAACTGACACAAGTTCTATTTACTTTTGCCTTTTAGTCAGAGCAGAAACTTCAGAATTATGTTCCTTTCAGCCTTGAATATTTTCCATTAAAATAATGAATGCTTTCAACCACTGTTGGAAGTATATGATGAAAATGGGGAAAGTTAGATTGTTTTTCCTCTCTTTAAGAATATTGGGTCTGAAATTTCATTTCTTCACAGCATATAGCTATAGAATAGCAATAGCACTTAGACTTATATACTGGCTCATAGTGCTTTACAGCATTCTCGAAGCGGTTTACAGAGTCAGCATATTGCCCCCAACAATCTGGGTCCTCATTTTACTGACCTCGGAAGGGTGGAAGGCTGAGTCAACCTTGAGCACTGTCAGGATCGAACTCCTGGCAGTGAAATGCAAAGTTAGCCTGCAATACTGCATTTTAACCACTACACCACCATGGCTTCTATGCTGCCTTATCAGTTATTAGTTCTTTCCTTATGTGGCAAGCTAAGCTTATTATGTGATGATGATGTTATATATTCAGTCATGTCCAATTCTTGGCGATTCCAAGGGCCAGATCTCTCCACATCTTCCAGTCTTCCATTACTTCTTTGATATTATGTGAAAACCTGCAATAAATCTGGAAAACTTGTACAAAACTGGTTATATGCCAAATATCATGGAAAGAGCCATACTTGCTAATGGAGGCAAACTTTTCAAATAATAACCCCCGATTTAAAACAAAACTGCCATGAAAAGACAGGTCAGAAGATGAGGAATTAATTAATTCCTTAAATATTATTCATTTCCTGAAATCTGACTGCATAAAGAAACAAATCTTTCCTTCCTTTAAGAGAAAGTGTGGGATGATCTTCCAGCAGCCTTATTTTTTTGCTTTTAGAAAGACTTTGCTGTTCCAGCACATTTCTGTGCAACACTGTTATCTAACAAAGCCTGGGGGCTGAAAACGTTTTAATGTTCATAACCAGTGATCTAAGCATATGGAATATGAATGCGAATAATGCTAATTTTGCTTGTATAGATTTAGCAGAATAAGCTTCAGGAAATGTGGGGGGTGGTGGTGGTGAGGAGAGCAAGGGAATAAGAGAATGAAAAACCTCAAAACCTAAGGTGTCAGGTTAGTTCAAAGAAGAAAGTGGGGAAATTTCTGAAAATTCAGGACATGGCTAGATCATCCAGTGCATTGTGGGGTCAAATGAAGTGATGGAACAAAAGTTTTTGAAGGCAATCATAGGATGTGATGCTGTTGCTAAAAGAAAGAAAATGCCTTCAGCTGTAATCTTAAATGTGCTTGCTAGGAAGTAAGTCTCACTGAAGATGGAATAAACCTGTGTTGAAAGAAAAATCTTCCTCAGGGTCCAGTCCAAGCTGTGAATAAACAAAGACATGTTCCAGAACAGTGATGGCAAACCTTTATAGACTGAGTGTTCAAACTGCAACCCACAACCCACTTATGTATCATTGGGTGCCGGGTGGGCGTGGCCCATTGGGTGGGCGTGGCCCATTGGGTGGCTGTGGCCCATTGGGTGGCTGTGGCCCATTTGCTGGGCATGGCTTGGTGGTCATGGCAGATTGGGTGGGTGTGGATGGGATAGGCGTGGCCACCTCAATGTTGCTCATGGGGAGGGACGCCTGTGGGGGTCAGACAGGGTTGGGGGATATCCAGGGGGTCTATGGTGGGTGGGACTGTGGGCAGAAGACTCATCCTGTGGGGTGAGGCGAGGCAAGGCATGGGGCAGGGCAAGGGGCCATTGCTGCAGGGCAAGGTAAAGCGAGGCAGGGGCTGGGGCAGCTGCTGCCTCACACCATCGGTCCCCACACACAGCAAGAGCATTGGGGCCAACTGTGTCCATCAGCCACCACAGCCTGCCGGCCCCTCAGTTTTGGAGTGACATGGCTGTTCGCTGCCTCCCACATTGCACCCAATGCGGCTGCCATGAGGCCGTGGAACAAGCTGGGTGGAGGTAAGGAACTGGTATATCGGTTTCTTACTGCCGACCAGCTTGTTCTGTGGCCTCATGGCAGCGGCACTGGTCAGGAAGTGGCAAATGGCCAGTTTCAGCACAACATGGCTGTTTGCCTCTGGCCGCGGCCACTTGCCACCTCACTCATTGCACCCACCCCCATCGCAAATCTTTCCAGAAACTCACTGCAAAGGACACTTGGCATGAAGGATGCCAGCACAACTCCCAGGAACCAGAGGGGTGCTTCATGGCAGTGGCACTGGGCAGGACATGGCAAACGGCTGCTTTTGGCCGAGCCACATTGCAGCAGCATTGGGCGCAATACGTGAGGTGGCAAAACAGCTGTGTCATGCCAAAATTGGCCGTTTGCCACCTCCTGCCCAATGCCGCTGCCATGAGACTGCGGTGCAAGCCAGACAGTGGTAAGAAACCAATATACTGGTTCCTTACCTCCACCTGGCTTGTTCTGCAGCCTCATAGCAGTGGCAATGGGTGCAATGCGCGAGGTGGCAAATGGCTGGAGGTAAACAGCTGCATCATGCTGAAACTTGCCATTTGCTGCCTCCTGCCCAATGCTGCTGCCATGAGGTTGCAGAACAAGCCGGGCAGAGGTAAGGAACTGGTATACCGGTGGGGGTGGGCGTGGCAACCTTATCCTGCGTGAGTATTGATGCAGGTTGCTCATGGACAGGACTGAAGGCCTAGGACTGGGACGACAGTGCACGTGCCCACAGAGAGGGCTCTGCATGCCATAGGTTCACCACCACACTTCTAGAATAACAGGCACATTTTTTAAAGCTGTTAATGATTTTAGAAAATCTATGGAAAAATTAATTTTTAGTACTGTATGAGTGAGATTTTTTTGAGGGGGAGATGAGTTGGAATATTTTTTGCTTAGTTTGTTTTACATTTTATGCTAAGAATGATCAATTCTAATCCCATAAGAAGCTTTTTCAAGACTCATTTAAAACAAGGAATGTTAATTGCCCAGTTCACTCAAATAAGTAGGCTTTCACATAGTTTTATTAACTGCATATAAATGTAAGAAGAAATGAATTTTACTGGATTCAATTTCTTCAGCTCTCCAGTACTGTCTTCTACAACTGGGTACCTTAGAGCTGTGTTTGAATATAACTCTGATAATTCACATGTGACATGACCAAAGGTTTGGGAATATATACATCAGGAATTGAAAAGGGATAGCAATTAAGACCTTATTTAGCTGGTTGGTATCTCCTCTCAGATCTAGACTTCTAGTCCTTTTTTCTCTTGTTCTCTAGCTGCCTCCTGGGAAAAGTTCAAGAGCTCAGGAAAGGAAACATAATTAAAGAGTAGAGATAAAGTTCTTCCTTTTCTCACAATAAGTGTGTCAGGACGACAGACAAGAACTTGGATGTAGTTCTTGGACACTCTTTCTTTGCATGGCTTGAATTCAGGTGAAGACACCCAGAGTCAATAACACAGCATGTCTGGGTAAGCATTTTTATTGCATACCTGGACAAAACCACTTAAAATAGTTAACTGCTCTTGTGAGCTTGAAAGTATCGTCTTTCACTGTCTTCACTATCTTTGGAGTCTTGTACTTCTTTTTCCTGCCCTTCAAAGAAGTTTTTGCATTGCATAATTGATGTCTCTGCTCTGAGAAATTCTGGGTCTGAATTCCCACAGAGCACTGGCTGGCACAATGCAGTTATGTTATGCAGATGTCCTGCCTTTTAACAGCGTAGTAGAACTTTCTAGACCTTTTAACTCCTTGCCATGTATTTAGGTATTTAATAAAGGTAAAGGTTCCCCCGCACGTGCGTGCTAGTCGTTTTTGACTCTAGGGGCCGGTGCTCATCTCCGTTTCAAAGCCGAAGAGCCAGCGCTTGTCTGAGGACGTCTCCGTGGTCATGTGGCCGGCATGACTAGACGACAAAGGCACACGGAATGCTGTTACCTTCCCACCGTAGTGGTCCCTATTTTTCTACTTGCATTTTTACGTGCTTTCGAACTGCTAGGTTGGCAGAAGCTGGGACGAGTAACAGGCACTCACTCTGTTATGCGGCACTCAGGATTCGACCTGCCAAACTGCCGACCTTCTGATTGACAGGCTCAGCGTCCTAACCCACTGAGCCACCGCGTCCCTAGATTTAATAGGATACATTAAAATAATCCATGCAAAATTGAACAGAATCTGACTGATCAGCTGTGAAGGTTCGGCTACAGGATGTTGCCAAGAACGTTCATCAGATTGGCAAATCAAAGGCAAGCCGTTTTATGCATTGGAGCACTGGTGTGGGAACTAAGGAGATGGACTTACCCGATGATTTCATTTTCCTGTAAGCTTCATGCATCCCAACTGCCCAAAAGGGAAATTTCACAAACTCTCTATGCCATGTTTCAGAAATGTAAATGAAGGAAAATACTGTTATAAGAACTTATTTCCAAGAGATTTCTCCCTAACCCTTTCTATTGTTCTCTATTCTTCCGTAGTAACTGCTAACCCATCTACTGTTTTTTTTCAAAAAAAATGTGATTTCCTTCTCAGAGTTGTGCTCTATGATTTTAAAAAAGGCCTTGTAAGTAATCCATCCTTCATGTAACCAAAAGAAAAGTAAAAGGAACGTTTATAACAGACATTTTGCTATTATGCAAAATTGGGTCTACTGCAGTATGCTTTCATTTAATACAATTTAGAAGGTTCTTAGGAAGAAGCATATTTAAACAAGGGAAAATCTACTAACTGCACTCATTAAAACAATGACAATGAAGAGGAGATTAAATATACCTGTAAATCTTTTGTACAGATGCAGACTATTTAGGGTTTAGATTACTTTTAGATGCATCTAAATAGAAATGGAATTAAAAGGATATGAGCCTACTTTATGCAAGTATTAGATTCCTAGTGAACCTTTTTATTTCTTAGACTTTTTCAGTTTCAGGGATAGAGTTGCAAATTCATAATGCACCTAACGTGAGTGTGAGCTAAAATAATTACCTAGATAAGATTTGCGTTTGAGTGACATTCCACAATATTTCTGTTTTGAACTGGTTTTTTTGCCACTTGGTGAGAAGGACTAATTGTCTGATCTCCTGTAAGATAAATTTAATCATATTGAATTTATCTGGGTTGACATTCCTACATTGGAAATGAGCTTGCTGAGTAATATGCACTAAAGGCAGCCTGTAATAAATGAAATGTATTTATATTCCATCAGACTAAGCAGCAACCCTACTTTCTCATGAATATGTTTGGAATGTAGCACAAATATTATTCCTTATGTTCGATATTTTAGGTGATTTTGGTAGAATATTAAAATCTCAGGGTTGGAAGAGAACCTTGGAGGATTTTTACTCAAATACACTGACCAAGGCAGGAATCTTCATAGCATTTTGGATAAATGGCCATCCAATCTTTGTTTGTAAATGTCCAGAACATTCCTGACTACAGGAAACAGGCTGTCCAATTCTTAATGTACATCATAGTCCAGAATTTTCTCCTGCATTGAGTTTAGATCTCTCTCTATAAAGTATCCAATTGTTAATACTTGTCCTATCCTCAGGAGCTACAGAGAATAAATCCATATCCAATTCACTTTAACAGCTCTTCAAGTATTGGAAAACTGCTATCATGCTTCTCTTTGGCGTGAGAGATTACTGGACAATCTGTGACCCTTTGGATCATTCTTCTTTCCACATTATAATATAGCCTTGCACCATTTACTCTTCCCTCACAACCCTCTGGAGAACTTGGGTGAAGCCATCTCCTCCTCTTCTTCCTTGGTTGACCAGAGGAATTGCTGCCACTTTGCTGGGGGAGGGGGAGGTGAGGTGGAAACAAAGCAAGCAGTGGACTGTGGAGAAATCTTCACATTTGCTCCCCTCTGTGCCCCCTCCCTCCAGAGAAGAGGAGGGCTCTCCCATCACCACACCTTTCCTGCCTGCTCTACCTCACCTGCAGGCATCCCATTTGCTCCCCTACCCTTCTTCTTTCCACATACTGTATAATATAGATTTGCACTTTTTCCTCCTCCACTCACAACCCTCAGGAGAACCCAGATGAATCCTCCTCCTCCTCCTCCTCCTCCTCCTCCTCTCCCCCCGACTGACCGATGGAACTGCCTACCACTTTGCTGGAGGGGCAAGGTGGGGATACACCCCCCATCTTACCTTGTGCCCCCAACTGAAGGGTTTCTAAGAAGTGTAAGTGGATGGTGAGATGATGCTGCCAAATGTCAGTCCCACAGAATCTTGATCCCAGATTTTGGACACATTCCTTATGTGAGGCAGGTTGATTATTATTTTTTTGCTCTTTTGCCCAATTGAAGGTTACAACATACCAAACAGACATGAGCATTTTAGTGGTACATAGATGAGAATTTCCATTCAATGCATCTGAAAGGCCCAAGTCCAACTATCCTTAGTCTAAGGCACTGTGACAATGGTATTTTCATTTTCAGACTTTCTAACAAGAACACCTAAGAAATATGTCCTCCACCCCCACCCCTCCATCCTGTATATCTCATATAGACCTCACACTTTTGATTGATCTAGCCATAAGAATCCTGGTTAGACAATACCAGTTTGAATCACATCAGAACGAAACTGCAATGTTTTACAATTATTTGCGCTTAGCTTCATTTTCCATTTTTGACTAGAATACTTGTTCTATCCCAGCCTCCATGAATACTGCTCAACTGCTTACTCGTGAGGAAAAGCCCCTTTGCACTGAACAAGGCAGGGCTGGGTAAGATAAACCCCTTTTATTTTGACACAGCTTTTATGGAACAAAACTCCAACCAGTCCTTTAGATGTTGAAATGAACAAGATTCAGTCTTTGAGTTCTCAGTTAGAATGCTCAAGGTTTAAGTCACTCAAACACACAGAAATCCAACAAACATGGTTAAATATCCAAGAATCCTGAGGCAAGAAATCCAATGACAGAAGCACGAAGCCGTAGCATGAACGGTTGCCTTCGGCAACAGCCCCTCCCATGTCTCTCCTCTTTATAGTCCAGCCAGGGTGTGGCTTCTTAGAGTCTTGGAGAGCCTCCCCACCACCCTCCGCTGTCCTGCACGCCTTACCTCCCTGCGCATCCTTGCATCTAGAACAGGCCCCAGCTGCTCCTTGTCTTCACTCAGTTCAGGCCCCCAACCCAGGTTTCTCTCTCTCTGAGCATGAGTAGATGGGCCCGGTGTCACATCTAGCTCTGAGTCTTCATGCTCCTCAGAGCCTTGCACAGACTTCGATGTGACCCCAGGCAACCTTTCCCCCTCATCCGATTCATCTGACTCGGCTGCCGGATCTGCTGGCAGGTGAGGAGTGACAACACTACTTCACAATTTGCTTGAATGCTCATTACTGTGAGTAATTTAGTGTCACCTGCAAACCAACCATTTCAGTGCTCATCCCTGACTCCTATCAGTAACTGCTATCAGATAGACATTTGTAAAATTCCACTCTTGATTGTTCACTATCTGAGAACAATCCATGTATTCCTATTGCTTATTTGCTCTTGGCAGTTAATCATACAAATAAAGACCCCTTCTGTCAGAATGGTTCAATTTGTTGAGGAACTTCTGGCAAGAGGTTTGATCAAGATAAACTTCATGTGTATGTCTGTACATATGTGTCTTTTGCTTAATAGAGGAGCCCTAGCCAGACATTTGTTTACATTCTTTTAAAAAACCAATAAGGTTCATGAGGAAGACATTTCAAGTGACAAAAATGCTAATTTATTCTCAACAACTCTTGTTCTTCTAGCTGCTTAATGATCCTACCAATACCATTGATAAATAACGCTTTCTATCATTTCACTTAAAAGGGAAATTTAATTCATGTATATTTCTTGGATTTCTTATGGATCCATTTTGAAATGATTTTTCTATCTGGACCCTATGTGAGGAGACACATCTTTAAGAAATTACCTTTGAAGCAATGGACAAAATTATATGTCAGAATAAAATAGGTGGTAAAAAGTAACATGTATGTTTCTTTCCTAAAAAATGGTTAATATGATGCTTTTGAATGACTAGGCAAAAGTGAAAGGATGACTCTAGAGAAAAATGAAATAAATAACCAAAAGCAGGTACTGTCTTTTGTGAAAGTGCAAAAAGGACTAGAGAAATGAGCATTAATTTAATGTTATGAGAAACATTGATGTTAGCTACCATTAGTATCAAAAAGGAAGGTGGATGAGGAGTTCTTTAAAGAAATGTGCTCCAATAATATTAATTTACATTATATTTGTAATTCTTTGTATCATCTTGTAAGGTTATATGACCTGTAACCTTGTAGACTTCATGGTTGTTTGGCAATGCGTCAGTCAGGAAACCAGTTATCATTGTACATGCCAATAAATAATATTTTATTGCATTTACCTCCAAGTGCTTTGATTCTTTATTTAGTCCACATCTTTCCCATAACAGTGTTTTTGAGGACGAGATCCATCCATCCTTCCTTCCTTCCTTCCTTCCTTCCTTCCTTCCTTCCTTCCTTCCTTCCTTCCTTCCTTCCTCCCTCCCTTCCTCCCTCCCTTCCACCCACCCACCCTCCCTCCCTCCCTCCCTCCCTCCCTTCCTTTTTTAATTTTATGTATTTGCACAAAAAGAAAAGCAGCACAACGTCTGTAAATTTTCACTAGCATTCTTGCAAGACAACTGGTGAACAGAGCCAACATTTTTCACCTTTTAGCTTCTGCCCAGTTTACAATCTATCTCGTTAAATATTAAAATGTTAAAAGTGAAAATTGCTTACAAGGTATATGCCTAAAAATCTTGTTCTTTCTCTCTTTATGATGACAAGCAGAAGTCCTAAGTGCCTGATAATACAATCCCTTAGTGCAGATGTTTAACTGTTTCAATATGTGAGCAACACTAACAATTTCTCATACATTCATGACAATGGAAAATTACATGCTTGGGCAATTTCTTGAAATTGGGGCTCAAAAGTTAAGGTTTCCATGGCAATGATAACTCATTCCTGTCACAGAGATGTACAGGAGTATTTCTGAGTATTGTTTCTAATGCCTTTAAAATGATTTTATAGATTGTAGCATCGGGATTTAGATTTAAAGGCTTCCAAAAAGTGGATTGCATTCATGAATGAAGATTTTTTAAAAATTAATTAGACATTGTATATACAGATGAAACTAATACAAATGATTAAAAATAAAAGGATAAAATAAAAAAGTGTAAAGAACAAAGAAAGAAAGAAAAGAAAAGAAGGAAATGCAGGTTGTGAGTCCTCGTCTTTACAACCTTTTGTTTAGCGACCGTTCGAAGTTACAATTACACTGAAAAGCGGGACTTATGACCTCACTTATGACCATTGCAGCATCCTCAGGGCCACATTATGAAAATCCAGGCCCTTGGCAGTCAGCATGTGTTTACCACAATTCAAGCATACCCGGGGCAATTTGCGATCTTCATCATTTGTGATCTTTCCAATTCAGTTGGCTTCTGTCCAACTGAATTCAATTAATGACCACACGATTCATTTTAACAACTGCAGAGATTTGCTTAACAACAGTGGCAAAAGCTTGTAATTTTAGGTGTCATTCACTTAACAATCACCTTGCTTAGCAACCAAAATTTGGGTCCCAATTGTGATTGTAAGTTGAAGGCTACTTACTTACATAATTTTAATGATTTATCACTATATTTATCACTATAAAATGCAACAAACAGACTTCTGGTTTTTGCATCTGCAGTGCATGGCCGCATGAGAGCGGTCCTCCACTCCCCTCGGCTAGTTTCTTCCTGCTTGGGGGATCCTAGATGGGTCTGAAGTTGCCCCGAAGACATGACTGTGAAGGAGGGGTGCCCTGTTGGTCATGAAGCAACTGCAATTGCTTCGTTTGATCCAGGGAAAGCACTCCAAACCCGACAGGAGAAAGGCTAGTGTGAGATCAGCGTCTAGCCCAAGCTGCTTGCAGCCAAAGTTCCAGAGCACAAACCTAAACATTGGTAAACAGCGTGCTTGGAATTGGTGAGAATACTGATCTTCTTTCTTCTATCTACTATTTAAATCCTTGAAAAGATCCCCAAAGCAAGAAAAGCCACAGAAGTGAAGGGAGGGGACTATATCCCCATTCCCTTACAGACGGAAGTGGCAAATTAATATAAAAGAGATATACTAACATTTGATTTAAAACATTTCAATCTGGACAAATCTAGGAACTAAAAAACTATCAAGATTATATCTTTAAAAATTTCTGATGTAATTATAAAAATATATAACAAAAATGACTTTTTGATTGAAAGAAAAACTGAAAAAAGAAATAACTGCTGACATCTAGTGGAGAATCAGAGAATAGAACACTAACAATAAGGACCCAGAAATTGGCAGAATGCCCAGAAACAAAGAAAAAGTTGTTCCTTTGAATTACAAATAAACTTGAAGACAGCTGGGAACAAAGGAAGAGCCAGCTATAAGATTAAAAAGTGGTTGAAAGAAAAACAACACCAACACCTGGACTGTTGCTTAAACCTAAGAGCTGTTTATGGAAAAAAAAACCTTGGCTTTTTGGCTAATCTATTAGAGGAGAATTTGCAGGAAGGATTTAAAGAGGCTTAATATACTGAATCTGTAATTTTGACTGACTGATAAATTGACTTTTGAATTAAAACATTGATGAAAAATTATTTGAAGGGGGGAGACAACATGGAGATCACATATGTATCAAAAATGACAGGATGCCATATTCAATATTTTCTCCTAAAGGACTTAGCTTGGAAAATCAATATGCTTTCCCGGAGGAAATATACGCAATGTTAGGACAAATACAAATGACAATAGATTCAAACCACGATGAAATTTGAAACAACTTTGAGGATTTAAATAAGCATATTTCCAATTTTTGCAATGTATGGCAGTGAAAGTTGGATCATAAAAAAGGCCGAGTGCCAAAGAATTGAGGCCTTTGAACTATGGTGCTGGAGAAGACTCCTGCGAGTCCCTTGGACTGCAAGGCGATCAAACCGGTCAGTCCTAGAGGAGATCAACCCTGACTGCTCTTTAGAAGGCCAGATCCTGAAGCTAAAACTCAAATACTTTGGCCACCTAATGAGAAGGAAGGACTCACTGGAGAAGAGCCTAATGCTGGGAAAGATTGAGGGCAATAGAAGAAGGGGACGACAGAGAATGAGGTGGCTGGATGGAGTCACTGAAGCAGTAGGCGTGAGCTTAAATGGACTCCAGAAGATGGTAGAGGACAGGAAGGCCTGGAGGAACGTTGTCCATAGGGTCGCGATGGGTCGGACACGACTTCGCAACTAACAACAACAACAACAACAATTTCCAATTTTAAATCTACAATTAAAAAATACCCAGGAAATAACAACAAAGGAACAAACAAATCAGACAGCAGATTACAAACCAGAAGAGTATGATCAAATTGATGAAATAACAAAGGAAAAGAATTACAATTTGACACAAACAGGGGAAAATCTACAAGGTTCTGATACAACAAGAAAAATGGGATTATTAGGAGAACTATTAAAGTTTGGGGGACAGAAAGAATTTATCTTACTTACTTGTATTCCCAACAACATTTGTAAAAATACAGGAACTGTTGGGAAATTGGATTACATCAACTTAGAAAATTACTTGGAAAAAGAAGATCAGAGACAGATACAAGAGATTTGACTTGCCCTACCAGATGGACTATTATGTGAATAAACATTTGTTTGAATATGGCTAAAAAAACAAAGAATTTCAAACCTAAAGGGGCATTATAACAAGAAGGATAATGAAATTTAAGAAATATAGTATGTTTTAAAATATATTAAATGTTAAAATAGTAGATTGATGTAACTTTTATTAATATATAAGTAAAATATAAACTGATTAAAAAGGACGTTATATATAGATATTATAAGACAGATAAAAAGTATAGTATTTTTATAATGCATGACATAAAATAATGAGATGATGTACCTAAATGGGAAAATTTAGACAGTGAGATGACTAATATGAAGAAATTATGACTGATAAGAAGTGGATTGAATATAAGGGAATCTAAGTGAACAAAAATTATAAAAATAGGATGTATGCTGAACTAATGAGATGGTGGTTATGAGAATAATGTAAGCTGAAAAAAATGCTATATAGAGAGATTATTATTATTTGTATAAATATAAAAAATGCCTATACCTAATCATTTATATATTGAAAATATTAAGAATTATATTTTGGCTAAGGTTGAAGAAGGAAAATACAAATGGGAGAAGGGAAGATCAAAGAAATGTATTATTAATTTATATATTAAATATGGAATTATCAAATTTAATCATTCTTGACTGTTAATTAATTATTACTGTCCTTTTTTTTCCTTGTTAAAATCTAAACCAAAGCAACACACTGTACATTAGGCACTGGAGATTGTTATAGTTAAAAACCAATAAAATATCTATAAAAAAATAAAATGCAACAGACAATCATTTCATTCCATATTTCATCTCATTCTCTATTAACAAACAAAGCTCCTCCGCATATTAATCAGTAAAAGTCTATTAAGGAGTATCAGAAATAACAACATATCTATTATAAGCTTTACCTAATAAACCCATTTTAATTCTTTATATCTCATTTTTTATTTTTCAAAGAAATCCACCAAATTTCATCATTCAAATCCAGTTTGTAAAACTCTAATTGAAGTTACTGGAGATAACGATATATATAAAACCATTTTAACCTCCATCAATAAATTTAAAATGTATTCAATAACCACTTTCCTGTACAACTCTTAGCTATCAGCAAAACCTTAAAACATCATAATCAAGTCCTAACTAAAAAAATCATTAAATTTTTTCAGAGGTAACAACATATTTATTTTAACATTGGTAAAACAAATCAACTTCATATTCCTTCCACTTAATCCAAACAATCCTTTAGATAATGTATAAACACTTGATCCCCCCCCATTTTCTCATTGTCTTTTCTCAAGAACATTAACAAATCCTTTTTGTATATCCAATATAGAAAGATTATCCCAGTTATTCTTCTAGTCTATTATTTGCATGTCCTTCTTAGTTATTAAAATATCAGCATGTATATTCAGTATTTCATCTTTTTCAATATCCTTCTTCCAACCTGTTATTTTCAACTCCACACTTCAATCAATTTCAATCTTATCCAATAAAATATATTTTTTCCCATAGCATTATTTATATCACGAATGGCAGATAACTTTCAGACTAAAAATTCTGCACCCATTTTTCCAAATTCTCTCTCTATGCATCTATTATTTTGTTTCCTTCTGGTGCCCTCTAGTACCCAAACTTCAAAGTCTCATATTATTTTTACTTTCCTTTTGAATGCAAGCACATGAATAATTTCCCACAGGAAGTATTCTTAATTTCCAAATTTTATTAAATCCATCACAATCTTTATTCCATTTATAACTTTCTAAAATCAACATTCTAAAAATCATGTTGTTATTAATTCCAGAAAAAGAATTCTTTAATCTTTAAACACATATTTAAAGCTTCTTTCAAAGTGGATTTAAGGAAACTCACCTAGTGAAGTCTATAAAAACTTGCTTTTCTAGAGGTTTCAATGAAAACGATAACAAAATTAAATTTGAAGTCATTAAGAAATAAAGATTGGCTGAACCTTGAGTTTTTGAGGGCTACATTCCATCTGTGCATGTAGATGTGATCCCTCAACTCATAAGCAGGCTCCAAAAATGTCAGTTTCTGCTGCCAACTCATACAGAGCTGCTGTGTGGAGTACAGGTGGACTATCTCATGAGCTCCCTTTTCTCCTGAGACTTTTCACCGATTCAAATCCAGCAGATTTCAGGTGTAATGTTGTCCTCATTTCTTCAAGGACATCTTCATTTCACCATTTCTTTACCAAAAGTCACAATCATGAATGATTTTTTTTGAGTAATAGCACTATTTTATATTTTCTCCTTTAAAATGGGACATTTGCCAAGAAATGTGGTTGCAATGTGTATTTTAAGAACTTAGTTGAGGAATACCGAAGGAACAAAAATGCTTTATATCTGAATATTTGGAAAATTTTAAAGCATTCCCATACATTTTAACTGTACATGGCACATAGGCTCATGAGAAACACTAGCATTCTTTCTGAGATTATAGCTGAGAAAGAACTGTGATTTGTACATTTGCTTCTTAGAAAGCCTAATGCTAGTGACATTGTGCTACAGTATGTACTTGCCTCTTTTGAAGGGCAACAGCAAAGTTAAATTTTCTGGTGTGCACTGCTATAAACCAGGTCTGGACAAGCAGGGCTCTTTCTAAATGAAGATTCTTTCATGGTGGCAGAATTGTAGTTGTGTGCTTATTAAAGAATGCAGCAATCACATCATTGGATTTGGATCTATTTCATGATTCAGAAAGAAGATTAATTCAGGCCCAACTTATTTGGAAAGTCTCCAGCTTGACCTGGGGCCAGTATTTGGATCTCAGCTGAAAAAAACCTAAAGTCCCATATCACTCCTCGACTATAATTGGAATTCAGGGAACAGTATTAAATTCTTGTGCCTCAAATTCTTGATTGATAGCACAAAAACCTCTTCTGAGAGAACAAGCCACACCAAATTTCAGGTAAATAGATTATCAACTTGATTCATAACAACCAGCAAGTTGTTTTTTTTTTACTTCTAGCAACCACACAGATAGATTTTCTCCACGACTATCTATCTCTAATCTGTACTTTCAAGTCTCCCAATGGTGCACCCATCATCGCTGTAAGTCCATCCCTCTTGCCGCCAGTTGTCTTCTCTTTCCGTCCACCTTTCCCAGCATTAGAGCCTGTGCCAGAGGGCTAGGTAGAAGCATTCTTTCTTTCCAGCATGTAAATAGTTAATAGCTAAAACTAGGACTTAAATAGTAAATTAAGTCTGGACAAATGAAAGGGATAACCAGCTTTATTGTGCTCTGCTTGGAAACTTCCCAGGGGCACCTTCTGGGCTACTTAGAGAGAAATATTAAATCAAATGGAACTCTGATCAATCAAGCAAAACAATTACTTTTTCCTCCTTATCTCACTTACTCCTTTCAGTGTACTCGAGGGATGAGGAACCTATGGCTCCAACTTAATTTCATGTTTTAATTTAATGTGGCCCACAGAGACAGGATAAGAGAAAGCAAGCAAGCTGGAGAAGCTATATAATTCCACAATATTTGCCCATTTTAAGTCTTGCCTCACGTCCATGATTGACCTGCACTTTACCCCTGGGAGAAAAAATTGTTCAAAAGAAAAAGATGTCCCATCTCTTGATGGCCTCCATCTTTCTGGTGGGATAGGAATAATATGCTCTAGAGCAGGGGTGTCAAACTCAATTTTATTGAGGGCTGAATCAGCATTGCGGTTGCCCTCAGGGGGCCAGGTGGGTATTGCCAGGGTGGGTGTGGCCTACTGGGTGGGCGTGGCTAGAGTGCATATGGCCTACTGGGTAGGCATGGCCAGCTCTACATCGTTCGCATCAAGGGTGCCTATTGGGGCCTGGGCAGGAGTGGGACAGATCTGAGGGTCTCTGGCAGAAGGAAGGTCTCTGGGCCAGAGCCAAGGCAGTGGGGGCCGTTCCCTCACTGTTTCCAGGATGGCTTCGCAGGCCACATGAAGCCACTTCGCGGGCCGGATCCGGCCCCCGGGCCTTGTGTTTCACATGTCTGCTCTAGAGTCTAGGCAAAGACATGCATCCCTTGCTCTCCTGAATACTTAAAAAAGGTGGGATTGGCTTCCACTTTTGAACAGATGTTTGAACAGATTGGCTTCCACTATTTGAACAGATGTCCTCTCTTCTGTCTGTTTCTGTCCTAAGAGACACACAAAAATATATGCTCCTCTCTGTTCTTCTATTCTCTGTCCTTCTATTGTCATACAAAGTCTTGACTTCAAAGGTCTGAAAGAAAATGATAAGAAAATACAGAGACTCATTTCCCCTCGTTTCAAGCCTTCAGCACTTAGATTCAACTAAAAGTTCACTTAGGCCATGGTGAAGACAGTTTAGTCAATAGTGGCTACAAGTTGAGAAGATAATGACACTGATCTGGCAGGAGAGGCTACTCATGTTATGGCTAAGATAAAAATCAATGGCTTTCATTCAAAGCTGCTTGTTTACTCAGGAAAAGCTTATTAGAGGCAGCAGAACAAAGTAATTTTTTGTGTTTGAGGCACATTGATAAACACTTCTTAAATCTGAGTATTACATTAGTAACGTTATTTAATTTCAGTGGATTAGGTAATTAATTATGGCATCCAGCAATCTATCAAAACATGAAAAAGCCATAGCAAAGCAAGAACAAGCCAAACCCACTTTTTCGTATGGGAAAAAAGGCAACAAAAAGCAAATAATTCTCTTATTTGGAATGTTTACTTCTTTTAGTTCAATTATTACCTAACTAATCTGATAGTTTTAATTAAACTGGATCAATACTGGTATACTTTCCACAATGGCATACACTTTTCAGTCAGAGATACACACCAGATTTATGTTTTAACTGGGAGGCATAAATTTGTGTTCTGTACACACAATTCAATCATCAGGAAGAAACCCCATTGTAAATTCTTTATACCATTTTTTTGTGTTAATGGAAAAAGTCTGGAGTCAGCCACAGTTCTTGGTTTTAAGACAAACTAAAGATCAAATCAACATAGATGCTCTCAACATTTCTGTTCAGATTACAGTATTATTTATACTGTAGCTCCATTACTTTTGTTCCTTTTGAACATATTACCTCCTTCCATTGTGCATTCCAGTGATGAAATTCATCACACAAGAGCTCAGCTATGAAATCGTATTTGCTTTCTTATAATGAGATGAGCTCATATTTTTCATATTCTATACTTCAGTGTATGTAGACAGCAAGGGCTATACTTGTTCTAGTATTATTCTGGATTTTTATTGGACTGTTAAGTAGGTTCGGGTTTAATTATTCTGTCAGTTTCTCCTGCAGTACGCATCTTTATTTTCAAGCCTCACAGATTTAGTCTTTCATCCAGCTAACATATTTCAGGTTTCCAGCAGTCAATACCACTTTCCATAGTCAATGTCTTTTTTCCCCTTTTTTTATTTGTAATGTACTAGCAGAAAAGCAACTGAGTCTCCATAGTCTTCAAGTGTCTTCCTACAGCTTTGAAACCCAAGGTGATGTCATTGCAGCAGCTGTTGATAGCACAATCATTCTCCCTTGGATAAGTAGAAAGGAATATTTTTCCGTGTGTTCGATGACTCTTGTTTATTACTGTTTATTACTCTCATCCCCCCTTCATGGATTATTGCCTTGTCGTGGTGAAGGGGCTTGTGTAATTCAATGAAGCTATGAGCTATGCCATGCAGGGCCACCCAAGATGGACAGGTCATAGCAGAGAGTTCTGACAAAATGTGATCCACATTTTGAAGGAAATGGCAACCCACTCCAGTATCTTTGCCATGAAAGCTCTATGGACAGTACCAAAAGGCAAAACGATATGACGCTGGAAGATGAGCCCCTCAGGTCAGAAGGCGTCCAATATGCTACTGGGGAAGAGCAGAGAGCTAGTACTAGGAGCGCCATAAAGAATGAAGCGACTGGGCCAAAGCCGAAAGGACACTCAGCTGTGGATGTGTCTGGTGGTGAAAGGAATTTCTAATGCTGTAAAGATTTTTTCTCCATAGGAACCTGGAATGTAAGATCCATGAATCAAGGAAAGCTGGATGTGGTCAAACAAGAGATGACAAGACTGAACATCGACATCTTAGGAATCAGCAAACTAAAATGGACAGGAATGGGTGAATTTAATTCAGATGACCATCAGGTATACTACTGCGGGCAAGAATCCCTCAGAAGAAATGGAGTAGCCTTCATAGTCAATAAAAGAGTAGGAAAAGCAATACTGGGATACAATCTCCCAAATGACAGAATGATCTCAGTTCGAATCCAAGGCAAACCATTCAATATCACAGTAGTCCAAGTCTGTACCCCAACCACCGGTGCTGAAGAGGATGAAACTGACCGGTTCTACGAAGCCCTACAGCACCTTATAGAACTAACACCAAAAAATGATGTCCTTATCATCATGGGAGATTGGAATGCTAAAGAAGGAAGCCAAAAGATAACTGGAATAACAGGCAAGTTTGGCCTTGGAGTACAAAATGAAGCAGGGCACAGGCTGATAGTATTTTGTCAAGAGAATACGATGGTCATAGCAAACACTCTTTTCCAACAACCCAAGAGATAGACCTCACCAGACGGTCAACACCGAAATCAGATTGACTATGTGCTCTGCAGCCAAAGATGGAGAAGCTCTATACAGTCAGTAAAAACAAGACCAGGAGCTGACTGTGGCTCAGACCATGAGCTTCTCATTGCAAAGTTTAGGCTTAAACTGAAGAAAGTAGGGAAAAGCACTAGGCTACTCAGGTATGAATTAAATCATATCCCTGTTGAACATATAGTAGAAGTGACAAATATATTTAAGGAATTAGATCTGATAGACAGAGTGCCTGAAGAAGTATGGATGGAAGTTCACAACATTGTACAAGAGGAAGCAACTAAAACCATCCCAAAGAAAAAGAAATGCAAGAAAGCAAAATGGCTCTCTGAGGAAGCTTTGCAAATAGCTGAGGAAAGGAGGGAAGTGAAAGGCAAGGGAGAAAAAGAAAGATACACCTAATTGAATGCAGAATTCCAGAGAATAGCTAGAAGAGATAAGAATGCCTTCTTAAATGAACAGTGCAAAGAAATAGAAGAAAACAATAGAATATGGAGGACCAGAGATCTCTTCAAGAAAGCCTTGGTGGAGCAGTGGGCTAATGCCTCCTTAAGTAACAACAGCTGCCTGCAATTAGTGCAGGTTCGCATCCCACCAGGCTCAAGTTTGACTCAGCCTTCCATCCTTCCGAGGTAGGTAAAATGAGGACCCAGGTTGTTGGGGGCAATAAGCTGACTTTGTAATAATGCCGCTTGGGGGGTGTATGAAAGCCCTAATAAGCAGGCATATACATAGAATGAAGGCTACTGCTAAGCTTGTAAGCCGCCCTGAGTCTTCGGAGAAGGGCGGGATATAAATGGAATTAAAATAAAATAAATAAATAAATAAAATTGGAGAGATGAAGGGAACGTTTCATGAAAAATGGGCATGATAAAGACCAAAATGGCAGACACCTAACAGAACAAGAACAAATTAAGAAGAGGTGGCAAAATTACACAGAAGAACTATACAAGAATGAGCTTAATGTCCCTGATAACCACAATGAGGCCAGACATCCTAGAATGTGAAGTGAAGTGGGCCTTAGAAAAACTGAGCAACAACAAAGCTAGTGGAGGTGAGAGTATTCCAGCTGAGCTATTCAAAATCTTAAAAGACGATGCAGTAAAAGTGCTACACTCAATTTGCCAGCAAATTTGGAAAACTCAACAGTGGCCACAGGATTGGAAAAGATCATTTTACATTCCAATTCCAATGCCAAAGAATGTTCAAACTATCACACCATTGCACTCATTTCACATGCTAGTAAAGTTATGCTTAAAATCCTACAAGCTGGACTCCAGCAGTATGTGGATCGAGAACTACCAGAAGTACAGGTAGGATTTCAAAGAGGCAGAGGAACTAGAAATCAAATTGCCAACATACGTTGGATCATGGAGAAAGCTAGGGAGTTCCAGAAAAACATCTACTTCTGCTTCATTGACTATGCTAAAGCATTTGATTGCGTGGATCACAACAAACTGTGGCAAGTTCTTAAAGAGATGGGAGTACCAGACCATCTTATATGTCTCTTGAGAAACCTATATGCGGGTCAAGAAGCAACAGTGAGAACTGGACATGGAACCACTGATTGGTTCAAAATTGGAAAAGGAGTCCGGCAAGGCTGTATATTGTCGCCCTGCCTATTTAACTTATATGCAGAGCATATCATGAGAAAGGCAGGACTAGATGAATCAAAAGTTGGAATTAACATTGCCAGGAGAAATATCAACAACCTAAGATATGCAGATGATACCACTCTAATGGCAGAAAGTGAAGAGGAACTAAAGAGCCTCTTGATGCAGGTGAAGAAGGAGAATGCAAAAGTGGGCTTGGAACTCAACATTAAGAAAACCGGGGGGGCGGAGCCAACTGTCAGAGCGGGCGGCTGTGTGAACGGAGCTCTCTCCTCGCACAACCTCTCACCCAGTGTTCGCGGGGGCTTTTCGGAGCTTCAGGAGGTCCTGTAGGGACATCCGAAGTTGCAGGCAGCCCGGAGAACCTTCATGAGCGGCAGTTCGTGTTGAAGATCCGGAGAAAGTCTGATGCGAGCGAACCGGGGAGAAGGAGGCCAGTAATGGCCGACATGAAGATCTGACAGAGGGACGGAGCTAGCACGTAAGCAGCGGGACAACGGTAGAGCGGAGCTGACGGAGAGTGTATCCGAATATTAAATAGGAAGCGCTTGTGAAAGAGGTACTGGTTCGAAGTGGGAGCCTCACGGAGAGGGAATAAGCGGCGATAGAAGTCTTGAGGGAGGCGTTTGGCAAAAACAGCAAGGGAAAGAAAGCCGAAGACTATATGACTGTATTCTAGCTGGAGAAAAGCTACAACAAGTCAAAGTCTGAGCTTTGGAGCCTTAGAGACTGAACTCTGGATTGTCGGGCGTGGAAAGCGATCAGCTTGGTCTAGTCTGGTCTATCCTGGTAAATTTTGAATTTGTGAACTTTTGAAACTTTTGAAATTCTACTCTACTTGTCACGGGCGGCCATTTGATATAGCAATTTAGTAACTGGAGGTTTGTTTAGTGGGACACCTACTGGTCTTTGACAGCAGAGGAAGACGGAAAAGGTGCCAATTTCTGCGCCGGAAACGGGGGGGGGGGGAAAAAGAAGAAGAACGTGACTTTGATTATATTCATACTATAGAATTTTATTATATAAATTGCTTAGTTGGTAATAAGTATCTGGTGGTAACTGTTTTATATATCTTTTGTCATAGAGTTAAAAGGTTTATATAAGACTCAGGGTATTATACATTGATAAAACGCTGTTAAAATTGGGGAAACATGACAAGTATCTCGGGAGCAACTAAGCCTAGCGCTGGCAAAAAGGCAGCAGCACAGGGACAGGGGATGTCCTCAAGTCCCTCCAATCAGAAATCTATAGAGGATATGCTGCAAAGGGAAAGATCTAACTCGAATTCCTTTAAAGATTTACATGCCCTTTTGCAAAACCTACACGAGGCAATGGCCAAAAACCACGAGGAGATGAAGAGAGAAATAGGCCAAATAAGAAACGACACTGGTGAATTAAAGGGGAAAATCCAAGCGATAGATGATAAATTTGAAGGGATTCAACAGCAATTAGTCAAAAATGAACAAAGACTTCAAGATATGGAAGCTAGAATGGAAAAAGAGGAAAAGAGAGTAGATGATTTAAATGAAACACTCCTTCAGGCTAATAAGGAATTAGAAACAACAGTCATTTTTCTGGAAGCAGAAAAGGCTGCTCATTATCTACGCTTCCAGAACGTTCAAGAAAAAAGAGGGGAAGATCTGTTGGTCATGATGGCAGAACTGATGGCAAAGGCACTCGGTGTAGGGAAGGAGGAAATGCTGGCGGAAATTGATGAAACATACAGGGTCCAAACTAATTATGCGAGAAGGCACAACCTCCCAAAAGAAGTACATGTAAGGTTAGTTAAAAAATCAATTCGGGATGAGCTTCTGCATAGATCTAGAGAGGAACCATTAGAATTTCGGGGCCAACCAATCACCATCCTTAAACAGATACCTAAAAGGATGAGGGATCTGAGACGCGGCTATCAATTCTTAACATCCAAACTAATAAGAGAAAATGTAAACTTTAGATGGCTAACTCCAGAGGGTATTCTTGTTACGTGGCAGGATAGAAGGCATAGACTGGACACGATAGAGAAGGCAGAAGATTTTTACAAACGCCACTTCCATAGCCAAGAGGAAGTAGATTTAGAAGATCAAGATGGAAGGGAGGTAAGAGAAAGAGATACAATACGTGTGGCAATGGATGGGAAGATCTTAGCTACAGAGGATAGAAGGAACAAATCCGGTGAGTTAACAGAGAAACATGGAACTAGAGACAAGGAAGAGAGAGAGCCCCGAATCACGAGATCCACAAAAACCAGAAATAAGTAAGATGAAGGGAGGTGAGTGTAGTATTATGTCTGTGAATATTAATGGATTGAATTCGCCAGTGAAAAGGCGGAAATTTTTTAATAGGCTTATTCACCAACAATTGGATATCGTGGCAATACAAGAAGTCCATATAAAGGAACAACAAAAATATTTGTTAGTACAACCAAGAATAGGGAACCTATTCGTTTCCTTAGACCGACACAAGAAAAAGAGAGGAGTGGCACTATATGTAAACCCAAAATTGACTGCAAAACTAATTTATAACGATAAAGAGGGTAGAATACTGATAGTCGAGGTTATAATAAATCACAGGAAGGTCATGATGGTAGAGATATATGCCCCAAACCATAACCAAGAACAATTTTTCAAAACACTTCACAATAAGATATGTAGCATTGATTATGAGGAGATTTGTTTAATAGGAGATTTTAATGCTATCCTAGATATAAATTTGGATTATATGGGAAAGACGCTTAGGAAAAAGAAGAGAAGAACTCTACCGAGATCTTTTCTTAACTTGGCTGAGGAACTAAATATCCAAGATGTCTGGAGGGAAAGAAATCGTAAGGCTAGACAATATACATATTACTCCAACCGACATAACTCATGGTCTAGAATAGACATGGTGTGGATGACGAAAGAAATTAGTTCAGAAATAGATGAGGTACATATAGCGACAGGTACTTGGGCAGATCACAATCCTATTAAACTTATCTGGAAAGGTTCCAAAAAAATATCCAGATGGACGCTTCAAAGAGCAATTTTAAAAGAAGACGAATTCAAATCTAAGATGGAGAGAGAACTAAGTTTTTTCTTTAAGGAAAATAAAGCTATAGACACCTCAGTACAAAACAATTGGGATACAGCTAAGGCTGTGATGAGAGGGGTAGCGAGGGCATATATGGTATATAAAAATAAGGGGAAAAGACAACAACGGGAAAGATTAGAAGAGGAATATAAGAGCTTAGAAGTTACACTCCAACAAGATCCACAAAAAGAGAATATTAAGCAATCTATGGATCTGATTAAACACAAACTTAACATTCTAGACAAAGAGAAATTGGCACAACAATTGAGAAACACGAAACAAAATTTTTTTGAAAATGCAAATAAACCGGGCCGGTGGCTCGCATACAAATTGGGAAAACAAAAGGGGAAAAACTGGATTCACGAACTACGAGATGAGGAAGGGAGAATATTCCACCAGGAGGAAAAAAAAAAAATTATAGCCCAGGAATTTTATGAACGTTTATATAAAGAAGATAGCCAGGCAAGTGTGGAGAAAATGGAGGAATATTTTCAAAGAGCCAAACTACCTAAGGTCACAGAAGATACCAGAAATATGTTAAACGAGGAAATTCGACTATCTGAGGTGATAAAAGCTATTAATGCACAAAAGAATAATAAAGCATCGGGACCCGACGGTCTTCCATCAGAGATTTATAAAGAATTACAAAATATCCTAGCTCAACCCCTAGTGGAGGTATTTAACGCAGTATTAGAAGGCGCAAGGACGCCTAAATCTTGGCTAGAGGCAAACATAACCCTTATTCCGAAAGATAACACAGACCATACATTAATCCAAAATTACAGACCCATATCACTTCTTAACTCGGACTACAAGATATTTACATCAATTATAGCGGAACGATTGAAACGATTTCTGAATGATTTCATACACGCAGATCAAAATGGTTTTCTCGCTAAGAGACACACTAAGCACAACATTAGAATAATATTAGATACATTGGAGTACTATGAATTACATAGCGAACAACAGATGGCATTACTTTTCTTAGACGCCCAAAAGGCATTTGACAATGTTAAATGGTCTTTTTTGTGCCAACAGCTTAGCTTTATGAATATGGGTGAAAAATTTATAAATATAATTAGGGCAATTTATGACAATCAGGAAGCAAAAATAATTATTAATGGGGAAGCATCTAGCAAGTTTCAAATTCAAAAGGGAACACGGCAAGGCTGCCCCTTATCACCGTTGCTGTTTATATTGACTCTTGAAGTATTAACGAGAACTATAAGAAACGACCCAAAGATAAAAGGATTAACCATTAAAAAGGAAACCTTTAAATTGCAAGCTTTCGCGGACGATCTAGTTTTTATTATGGAGGATCCATGTCAGACGGGACCAAAGCTATTGGAAGAATTATCTAAATATGGTGAGGTTGCCGGACTGCGAATAAATAGAAATAAGACCAAGATGATTGTTAAAAATATGACCAATAAACAAAAAGGTAATCTGGCCGAAATCACGGATATAGAAATAGTCAAGAAAATAAAATATTTAGGGATTAACATTACGGCTAGATGCACTTCACTCAAAAAGGATAATTATGATAGTGTAGTGAATCAAATAAAAGGTGACCTGGAAAGATGGGGAAACCTAAAACTCTCATTATTGGGAAGAATCGCTGTCATTAAGATGAATATTTTGCCTAAAATCCTGTTTCTGTTTCAGAATATCCCAATTCAACTCGACTCTAAATTTTTTCGAAATTTGGATAAATTATCACTAAATTTTATTTGGCAGGGGAAAAAACCAAGAATTAAATTGAAATATTTACAAGACACGAAGGAAAATGGGGGTTTTGGATTGCCAGACTGGGAATTATATTACCACGCCGCGGCCCTGAGCTGGATTAGAGAATGGGTAATCTTGAGAAATAGAAGACTATTAACTTTAGAGGGTCACGATTTGCAATATGGCTGGCATGCTTTCCTATGGACGGAGAAACAAGGTCTTTTCTCGCATTTTCAAAGACACCGGATCAGGCAAGCGCTACTCAATACTTGGAAAAAAATTAGATCTCACAATTACACCAAAATACCGGTCTGGCTATCCACCCTTGAAGCGATAGTTTACCCAAATCTGTTTGATTTGGGTAACATAATCTCATACAAGGATATTCTGAATGAGGAGGGGGAATTGAAACTTAGGAATGAACTAGAATTACAAGGTATAAAACTCCATTGGTGGGCCTACTTACAAATCCAATCGAGATTTAGGAAGGATAAAAATGAATGGGGGATATATACCTCTGAAACAGCATTGGACAAAATATTATTGGGACCGGACTCTAAACAAATAAGGAATTTTTATAAATTACTTTTGGGATATAAGCTGTTTGAAGAGCAAGTGAAAGACCCCATGTTGATCTGGGCTAACAATTTAGGACATAACATCGACCTAGATACTTGGCAAACAATTTGGGATAGGAATAAAAGGATAACACTGGCCTCATCGTATAAAGAAAATTTATTTAAAATGTTTTACCGATGGCATCTTCCCCCAGCCCGCTTAGCAAAAATGTACACAACAGTATCTCCCAAATGTTGGAAGTGTTCTGAAGAGATAGGCACATACTTCCACACGTGGTGGTCTTGCAGTAAAACACAAAAATTTTGGAGAATGATTTGGATTTGGCTGAAAGAAATATTGAAACAAGATCTGGAGTTTAGTCCAGAACTTTTCTTGTTGGGAATCACGAAAGAGAAATATCCTAAAGATGTGCTATACTTAACGATCCATATTATCACAGCAGCTAGAATATCATTTGCGCAAAAATGGAAAAAGAATGAGATCCCAGGACAAAAAGAGGTTATTAGGAAAATTTGGGATTGCGCTGAAATGGACAGATTAACTTTGGAATTAAAGAATAAAGATCAATCAGACTATTATAGAATTTGGAACAAATTGTATCTTTGGATGGATAAAAAGAAAGGTCTCTATTAGGTTTTACAGACTAGCTCACTGTTTTAAATATTGTGGTATTTCACCGATTTGTAATCTAAGTGTATTTAAGTGTATTTTTGATGTATATATATACATGTATATATATATATATTTAAACATTGTAGACAAAAAGGTTTGTCAGCTCGCTGGTACTGTGTCCAATGTTTTTAAATAATAAATTTAATAAAAAAAAATTAAAAAAAAAAAAACATTAAGAAAACCAAGATCATGGTATCCAGCCCTTTCAATTCCTGGGAAATAGATGAGGAAGAAGTGGAGGTAGTGACAGATTTTATTTTCCTGGGCTCCAAGATCACTGCAGATGGGGACTGCAGCCAAGAAATTAAAAGACGCTTGCTCCTGGGGAGAAAAGCTATGGCAAATCTAGACAGCATACCAAAAAGCAGAGACATCACCCTGCCAAAGTCAAGGCCATGGTTTTCCCAGTTACAATGTATGGCTGTATACTGTCACCCTCCCTGTTTAACTTATATACAGAGCACATCATGAGAAAGGCAGGGCTAGATGAATCAAAAGTTGGAATTAAGATTGCCGGGAGAAATATCAACAACCTAAGATATGCAGATGATACTACTCTAATGGCAGAAAGTGAAGAAGAACTAAAGAGCCTCTTGTTGCGGGTTAGGGTAATGGAAAATCTAGACAGGAGAGGCATCACCCTGCCAACAAAAGTACACTCGACCGAGTTGTACCCATGCGGCCCCTGACCCGGTGCAGATCCCAGTGGGCTCCATGGTTTTCCGTGGAGCTCTGGGAAATGAAGCGTCGGAGACGGGGCCTAGAGAGCTGTTGGAGATCCAGCCGGTCTGAATCTGACCGATCGTGACTAAGGTCCTTTACAAGGTCTTATCTTGCAGTGATGAGGATGGCAAGGTCTAAATACTTTGCTACCCTCATCACGTCCGCAGATAACCACCCGGCCACTCTGTTTAGGGTGACCCGCTCCCTCCTTAATCAGGAGGTGAGGGAGGAGCCCTTGCAGGGCTGTGCCAAGGAGTTTAGCCAACATCTGTCAGACAAAATTGCTCGGATCTGGTCCAGTTTGGACTCTGACTGGGCAGAGTCTGACGATGAGGACATGGGCGGTCTTCTTGATATTATCTGGGAGGAGTTCGATCCTGTGACCCTGGATGATGTGGACAGGATCATGGGGAAGCTGAGCTCCACCATGTGTTTATTGGACCCGTGCCCCTCCTGGCTGGTTTATGCGGCTCGGGATGGGACACGAGGCTGGATCCAGGCAGTGATAACTGTTTCCTTGAGTGAGGGTAGTTTTCCTGCCGCCTTGAAGGAGGCGGTGGTGAGACCTCTCCTCAAGAAGCCTGCCTTGGATCCAGCTGTATTAAACAACTTTCGTCTGGTCTCCAACCTTCGCTTTCTTGCGAAGGTTGTTGAGAGTGTGGTGGCGCATCAGCTCCCGTTGTTCCTGGAGGAAGCTGATTATCTGGACCCGTACCAATCGGGTTTCAGGCCCGGGCACAGCACGGAGATGGCATTGGTCGCTCTGGTGAATGATCTCTGGCGGGCTCGGGACAGGGGCTGTTCCTCTGTCCTAGTCCTATTAGACCTCTCAGCAGCTTTTGATACCATCGACCATGGTATCTTGCTGCGGTGTCTCAGGGGGTTGGGAGTGGGAGGCACTGTTCTTCAGTGGTTCTCCTCCTACCTTCTGGGATGTTCACAGTCAGTGTTGGCAGGGGTGCAGAGGTCGACCTCGAGGCCTCTCGTTTGTGGAGTTCCTCAGGGGTCTGTCCTCTCGCCTCTCTTGTTCAACATCTATATGAAGCCACTGGGTGAGATCATTCATGGTTTTGGGGTTGGGTATCATCAATATGCTGATGATACCCAGCTTTTCATCTCTACCCCAAACCACCCCAGTGATGCCCTCGATGTGATGTCCCGTTGCCTGGAGGCAACAGGCTTCAGCTCAACCCTGACAAGACTGAGTGGCTGTGGGTGCCGGCATCTCGGGAAATTCAGATTATTCCATCTCTAACCATGGGGGGTGAGATATTACCCCCCATAGATAGGGCTCGCAACTTGGGTGTCCTCCTAGACTCACAGCTCTCTTTGGAAGATCATATAGGAGCTGTGACTAGGGGGGCCTTTGCCCAGGTTCGCCTATATGGACCGAGATGCCATGCACACAGTCACTCATGCGCTCGTGACCTCCCGTTTGGACTACTGCAATGCTCTCTACATGGGGCTAACCTTGAGGACTACTCAGAGGCTTCAGCTGGTGCAGAATGCAGCCGTGCGAGTGGTGGTGGGAGTTTCCCGATACTCCCATGTAACACCTCTACTCCACGAGCTGCATTGGCTTCCGGTTGCCCTCCGGGTAAGATTCAAGGTGCTGGTGATGACCTATAAAGCCCTAAATGGCATGGGTCTGAATTACCTACGGGAGCACCTGTTGCCGGCATCGACTTCCCTTCGTCCAGTGCGCTCCCACAGAGAGGGCCTCCTTAGGGTGCCGTCGGTCAAAGAGTGTTGACTGGGGGCCCCCAGGGGGAGGTCCTTCTCTGTGGGCGCGCCAGACCTTTGGAACCGTTTACCGGTGGAGCTCCGGACGGCTCCCGACCTTCGCTCCTTCCAACGTGATCTAAAAACATACTTATTTGAACAAGCCAGCCTGGTCTGATGGGTTTGGGGTTTTTAATATTTACTGTATTAATTTTATTGGAATTGGGCTGTATTATTTAATTCTTTTTTAACTTTTGTACATTGTATTTTTACTGTATTTGCCCTGTACACCGCCCTGAGTCCTTCGGGAGAAGGGCGGTATAGAAATTAAATTATTATTATTATTATTATAGTCAAGGCTATGGTCTGTATGGCTGTGAAAGTTGGACCATAAGAAAGGCTGAGCGCCAAAGAATTGAGGCCTTTGAACTATGGTGCTGGAGAAGACTCCTGCGCGTCCCTTTTGACTGCAAGGAGATCAAACCGGTCAGTTCTAGAGGAGATCAACCCTGACTGCTCTTTAGAAGGCCAGATCCTGAAGTTGAAACTCAAATACTTTGGCCATCTAATGAGAAGGAAGGACTCACTGGAGAAGAGCCTAATGCTGGGAAAGATTGAGGGAAATAGAAGGGGACGACAGAGAATGAGGTGGCTGGATGGAGTCACTGAAGCAGTAGGCGAGAGCCTAAATGGACTCCAGAAGATGGTAGAGGACAGGAAGGCCTGGAGGAATGTTGTCCATGGGGTCGCAATGGGTCGGACAGGACTTCGCACCTAACAACAACAACTCTCATCCATCATCTAGTACATGCATTCTAACAATCTAGTCGAATTATCACCTTCAGAAATGGATACAATTATTGAATTAACAGCTTTGCAACCATACTTTAACCTCCACTAAATCCAGAAGTATATTGAAGTTATGAGTTTTGAATTTTCAGAAAAAGTGTAATTGCCATTTAATGTTGCCTGAATCTTTAGCTTTCTTTGATTCTCTTCCATGCAAGAAAAATATTTCTGCCACAGTACAGTGTTTGTTTAACCTGAGATAACTGGCCTCACTTATGAGCTGAAGTGAGGCTGTTTGCTGATTTATTCATCTTTTAAAGCAGAAATACAAGCTTGAACTCTTTGAAAATACAGTCCATATTTTAGGCAGCATCACAAACATATCACAACCATACCATACTCATGAGGGAGGCCACACCCTTGACTTGGTTTTTTTATCTGGACGGTGGTTGGATGATCTTGGTGGGGGCTCTCCATTTATTATGCCCCTGTCATGGACCGATCATCACCTCCTGCGGCTGGTCTTCCGTCTTGCCATCCCCCACCGTGGGGATGCGGAACCTACTAGATGGTACCGCCCCAGACGCTTAATGGACCCTCTCGGGTTCCAGGCAGCGCTGGGATCCCCACCTGCCTCCGTCGCTCACAGCTCGGCAGATGCCTTAGTGGAAGCCTTGGAAAGGGCAGCCACTGAGGCACTGGACCGAGTTGTACCCCTGCGGCCCCTGACCCGGTGCAGATCCCATCGAGCTCCATGGTTCTCTGCGGAGCTCCGGGAGATGAAGCGTCGGAAACGGGGCCTAGAGAGCTGCTGGAGGTCCAGCCGATCCGAATCCGACCGGTTGCGGTTAAGAACCTATATTAGGTCTTATCTCGCAGCGATGAGGGCAGCGAGGTGCAATTACTTCTCTGCCCTCATCGCGTCCGCAGATAATCGCCCGGCTGCCCTGTTTAGGGTGACTCGCTCCCTCCTTAATCAGGAGGTGAGGGAGGATCCCTTGCAGGGTCGTGCCGAGGAGTTTGGTCAACATCTGTCGGATAAAATCGCTCGGATTCGGACCGGTTTGGACTCCAGCTGGGCAGAGTCTGATGATCAGGACACGGGCGGTCTTGTCAATGTTATCTGGGAAGAGTTTGATTCTGTGACCCCTGATGAAGTGGACAGGATTATGGGGAGGTTGAGCTCCACCACATGTTTATTGGATCCGTGCCCTTCCTGGCTGGTTTATGCAGCCAGGGAGAGGACACGAGGCTGGTTCCAGGCGGTGATATCTGCTTCTTTGAGTGAGGGTAATTTCCCCACCGTCTTGAAGGAGGCGGTGGTGAGACCTCTCCTCAAGAAGCCTGCCTTGGACCCAGCTGTCTTGAACAACTTTCGTCCAGTCTCCAACCTTTGCTTTCTTGCGAAGGTTGTTGAGAGTGTGGTGGCGCATCAGCTCCCTCTGGTCCTGGATGAAGCGGATTATCTGGACCCGTACCAATCGGGTTTCAGGCCCGGGTACAGCACGGAGACGGCATTGGTCGCTCTGGTGAATGATCTCTGGAGGGCCCGGGATAGGGGATATTCCTCTGTCCTGGTCCTATTAGACCTCTCGGCGGCTTTCGATACCATCGACCATGGTATCCTGCTGCGGCGTCTCAGGGGATTGGGAGTGGGAGGCACAGTTCTTCGGTGGTTCTCCTCCTATCTCCTGGGACGTTCGCAGTCGGTGTTGGCAGGGGGGCAGAGATCGGCTCCTAGCTCTCTCGTTTGTGGAGTTCCTCAGGGTTCGGTTCTCTCGCCTCTCCTGTTCAACATCTACATGAAACCGCTGGGTGAGATCATTCGTGGTTTTGGAGTTGGGTATCATCAATATGCTGATGATACCCAACTTTTCATTTCGACCCCAAACCACCCCAGTGATGCCCTCGATGTGATGTCCTGTTGCCTGGAGGCGGTTCGGGTCTGGATGGGGAGGAACAGACTTCAACTCAACCCTGACAAGACTGAGTGGCTGTACATTCCGGCATCCCGGGACATTCAAAACGTTCCATCACTTTCTATGGGGGGGTGAGCCTTTACCCCCCGTAGATAGGGCTCGCAACTTGGGAGTCCTCCTTGATGCACGGCTCACCTTAGAAGATCATGTGGTAGCCGTGACCAGGGGGGCTTTCGCACAGGTTTGCCTGGTGCGGCAGTTGCAGCCCTATCTAGACCGGGATGCCCTGTGTACGGTCACTCATGCGCTCGTGACCTCTCGTCTTGACTATTGCAATGCTCTCTACATGGGGCTTCCCTTGAAGACCACTCGGAGGCTCCAACTGGTACAGAATGCGGCCGCAAGAGTTGTCTTGGGAGTTTCCCGGTACTCCCATGTTACACCTTTGCTCCGTGAGCTGCATTGGTTACCAGTTGTCTTCCGGGTGAGGTTCAAGGTCTTAGTGATGGTTTTTAAGTCCTTACATGGCATGGGTCCGGAATACCTCGGGGAACCACCTGCTGCCGGCGTCAACTCCGCTCCGCCCCGTGCGTTCCCACAGAGAGGGCCTCCTCAGGGTGCCTCCAGTCAGAGAATGTCGGCTGGTGGCCCCCAGGGGGAGGGCTTTCTCTGTGGGCGCTCCGGCTTTGTGGAACCAGCTGCCGGTTGAGCTCCGGATGGCACCGGATCTCCGCTCCTTCCGTCGCGGGTTAAAGACCCATTTATTTGAACAAGCTGGCCTGGCCTGATGGGGAATCACTTAGGGTTTTAATATTTATATATATTTTTATTGTTTTTATTGTGGGCAATAATTTAATTCTTTTTTAATTTTTGTATTTTTGTAGTTTTAAGATATGCCCTGTTCACCGCCCTGAGTCCTTCGGGAGAAGGGCGGTATAAAAATTTAATAAATAATAAAATAAATAATACCATTTAGGACATAAGCTGCAAAATTATATATGTTCATATTCTCCAGTACCTCTAACAACAATAACAACAAGAAATTATTTTTCCTCCTCCTCCTCCTTAATAATAATAAAGTTGAAAGGGACCTTGGAGGTCATCTAGTCCAAACCCCTGCTCAGGCAGGAAACCTATACCAGTTCAGACAAATGGCTGTCCAGTCTCTTCTTAAAAACTTCTTCTTCTTCTTCTTCTTCTTCTTCTTCTTCTTCTTCTTCTTCTTCTTCTTCTTCTTCTTCTTCTTCTTCTTCTTCTTCTTCTTCTTCTTCTTCTTCTTCTTCTTCTTCTTCTAATTCTTCTTCTTCTTCTTCTTCTTCTTCTTCTTCTTCTTCTTCTTCTTCTTCTTCTTCTTCTTCTTCTTCTTCTTCTTCTCCTCCTTCTCCTTCTCCTTCTCCTCCTCCTCCTCCTCCTCCTCCTCCTCCTCCTCCTTCTCCTTCTCCTTCTCCTTCTCCTTCTCCTTCTCCTTCTCCTTCTCCTTCTCCTTCTCCTTCTCCTTCTCCTTCTCCTTCTCCTTCTCCTTCTCCTTCTCCTTCTCCTTCTCCTTCTCCTTCTCCTTCTCCTTCTCCTTCTCCTTCTCCTTCTTCTTCTTCTTCTTCTTCTTCTTCTTCTTCTTCTTCTTCTTCTTCTTCTTCTTCTTCTTCTTCTTCTTCTTCTTCTTTTCTCATATTGGCTAGTTACAGTATGCAAAAATGTTACCAGGAAAATATGTTAGTGATTTTCTCTCCTGTATATTGTTGTGGAATTTTTGATAACTCATTGAGGTCCCTGCTTGAAACTCACTGTCTTATATTTCTTCTCATTTTTGCAGATATAATCTTTAGGCCCAAGTTCTGCTGCTCATATCTACTGCATGTTGTGGCTTCTGCAAAAAAAAAGACAAAAAGTGTTGGATATCCACAACCTTAGGTAGGAAACTTCAAAATAACAAAGATGAAGGAAACCTTGTATACTTTAATCTGTAAAACCTGTCACATTTGAAATTTAGACCTACAACTTCAAGGAACAATGAAAAACTGCATTTTCAATGACTAGCTGAAATTTTATCATTTAATCTTTCACTGTCTAGGTAATAGTCATTATAATCCAAAAGTTATAGTTATAGGGCAGTTGGAGGAATTTGCTGTAATTTGTCTGAATGGGAAACTGTCAGCTTCAGAGTTGGTGATAAAAAGAACCAGGCTGGTTTTAATTTCCTCACTCTCATAATTCTTGGTGAAGATCATTCTTTAGCATGAAGATCTTTTACTCATATGAGGACCCAGATTGTTGGGGGCAATTAAGCTGACTTTGTAATAATGCCGCTTGGGGTGTGTGTGTGAAAGCCCTAATAAGCAGGCATATACATTGAATGAAGGCTACTGCTAAGCTTGTAAGCCGCCCTGAGTCTTCGGAGAAGGGCGGGATATAAATGGAATTAAAAAAAAAATACAATTAGGTAAGTCAATGCAGTATTGTAGCTAGGAAACAATCAAGAGGAAAAACACTGAAGGAGACATGCACAGGATCTTTAGCTTCTAGCGGAAAAGCAAATTGAAAAATTCAAATAAATAAGTCCTTCCTCTGCCTCAAGAAAGATTTAATATCCTCGATCCTCTGGCTTTGCCCAAGGAATAAAGATATAGGGCAGGGCTTTTCATCTTTTTCACCCATTGCACCATTTTTAGGAGATGTCAACATCCGAGTACCACCAATCACCTAGCAAGGTGTCAAAAACTTGATGACCGAAAAAAAGGAAAAAAGTGATGAAGTACAGGTAGTCCTTGACTTACAACAGTTCACTTAGTGACTGTTCAAAGTTACAGTGGCACTGAAAAAAGTGCCCCCCCAAGCCACAGCCGAGCAAGACACCTGCCTGCCCACCCAGCGGCGTTCTTTCTCCTGTCCAAGGTTTTCATTGTTGTGAGCATTTCTGGTGAGGATTGGCAGCGGGGGTGGGGGGGTGATTGGTTTTTATTCCCCCTGTCTGCTGGGTGGTTGCAGCAGGTTTTGGTCACTTCACATGACCCTGGGACACTGTGACTATCATACATATGAATCAGTTGCCAAGCATCTGAATGTAAATCACAAGACCCTGGAGATGCTGCAACATTCCAGCTGATCGGCGCTTCTTCTGGGCTCAGCAGAAGCACCAAAATCAGTGCCGAGCTCCAGCTGGATCCTGGCGCTGATCCTGGTACTTCCACTGAGTCCTGACAGCCCCAAAGAAGCGCTGATCCTGGCGCTTTCGCTGAGCCCTGACAGCCCTGCAGCTCCAGCCATCTCTCGCTCAGGCTTGTGCAGTGCTGCCACCAGTTCAGCTCATTCCCCTCCCCCGCTACTACTTTTCTAGGATGGTTGCGTACCACCTGCCAGGTGCCAATGTACCACAGGTGGTACCTGTACCACTGCTTGAAAAGCCCTGATATAGAGGACTATAACCTGTATAACAAGATTTATTTAGTTGCAAACTAACCGGGGTGCGGGGGAGAACTGGTCTAGTTTGCTTCTATAACTAACAAAAACTATTACACCAAAATTGTCAAGTAAAGTTATTTACAGGTAAACATCATTACCTGTTAACTTGTATAGGTACAAAATGATGCCATAAAAACAGAAAGGGCTGTTAAAAAAACCATTGCTAGCATTGGATGAGTATACCTTCAGTGAGGACTGTGCTTTCTTCTCAATAGTGTTATCTCTGAACTACTTTATTACAGTAGTTTAGAATAAAATCAGAAAATCCCCGGGAGATCAAGGGCAAACTTTAGCCAAGTATGCTTCAGAAGGCTGTTGTGGAGATAATTCAGCTTATGAGATCTTTATTGAAAGGGAAAGGGAAATATGTGGTACATAACTATAGGATATTGCTCTGCCATTGGTTCATTCCCTTCCAAATTCCTACTGTAGAGATAAGGAGCCTATTGGCCTTCAGTTATTCTGGGATTATGACTCCCATCTCTACTGGCTATTGACCATACTTATTGAGGATGATGGGATCTGCTCCTAATGTTCTGGAGGGTTAAAGTCCCCTTTCAAATGTTGTAGTGCCTGCATTTCACCTATCCATCCACCTGCATCTCTTGATTGGTTATCTCCCTAGGCTTTAATATTGCTTTAATATTTGTTTACTATTGTGCTTCTAGCCTATACTATAACCCCTATGTAGCTTGCTAACTTACTGCACATTTGTCTTGTAAGGACAGGCTAGATCTTAGGTCACAGCTGCCATTCAGCACCTCCTAGAGTATTTTCAAAGTATCTCCAGCAGCACAATTTTCTGCCTCAAATGCATGCATTTGAGGATATGAAGATTTCCTCCAGGGATATTCTGCATCACCAAGCATATCTAATCTAAATAATGCAATCCATCCTTTGATGCAAACAAATGAGCCAAATATAACATGCTCTAGAATAAAATCCATCTTTTGACCTTATTCTTTCCCATGGTCTATAATGTTGGCTAAGAATTCCAAGAATCACTAATTCTAAATCCTTTCACATACAGAATGGTCTTCAATCTGTAGCATGAGTTCTGGAAAATGAGTATGCTCAAACCTGTTACCAAGAGAAAGCCATTTCATACGAGAGGTCCAATCGTTTATTTTCCACTCTTGCTTGTATTTTGCAACCCTCTCCAAGGAGCTGATTCATAAAGAATGATAATGTCATTTCCCACAGGGAATATGATAGCAAATCTCTGAAGGAACAAGCCTGAGAAATTGTATGAAAACAGCCCCAGTGTCAGGCACTGTTCCACTATAGCTTCCTGCCGAATAGCATTTGTCATTCTGGAAGATATTTTCCCCCTTTCCATCAGTGGGAGGGAAAAATAATACTCATGATTTGTGTGAAAGCTGTAGTGAAAGAAGAATTCAACATAGAGCAAGCTCTACAAATATTCAGACCTTGCAGGATCAACATGTTTTATTTATTTCCGAGAAACTACTTAGCTGCTTGTGACAGGCAGTAGAGAGAGAGAATTGCTTAAGGCCAGCATACTGTAAGGTTGAAAAAATAAAAAGAGAATCCCATAGAACTTAATTTTCTTTTTGCCTTATATTGCTATCTATACAGCAACAAGGAATTGTTTGCAAATTATCTTTGCATTTCAAAGTTTCAGAATTGAGTAAGGGAGACATAAATATTTTTTAAAAGATTCCTGAAAACTTATTTGGGTAGTGTCAGCAGCAATAGCACTTAGACTTATATACCGCTTCATAGTGCTTTACCGCCTTCTCTAAGTGATTTTACAGAGTCACCATATTTCCCCCAACAATCTGGGTCCTCCTTTTACTAACCTCAGAAGGATGGAAGGCTGAGTCAATCTCGAGCCCCATCAGGATTGAACTCCAGGCTGTGGTCAGAGTTAGCCTGCAATGCTGCATTCTAAGCATTGTGCCACCATGAGAAAAAGTATTCTCCAAAGGTCCCCCAAAACCTTGAAGGATTAAATCTCTAATTATAGATAGTTCTCAACTTACAACCATTCATTTAGTGACTGTTCAAAGTTATAACATCTTTGGAAAAAGTGACTTATGATCTTTTTTCACACTTCACACTCCCCATGGTCACGTGATGAAAATTTGGATACTTGACAACTAATTCATATTTAGGATAGATGCATTGTTTGAGGGGGTCATGGGATCCCCTTTTGCAATCTTCTGACAATGGAGAAGTCAGATTCACTTGTAACTAACTGAACAACTGCAATGATTCATTTAATAATTGTGGCAAGAAAGATTGAAAAATGGGGCAAAACTCAATAACTTTGTCACTCAGCAACAGAAATTTTGGGCTTAATTGTGTTTGTATATCAAGGACATGTTGTATGCTCTTTTCTGTTTGGGAGCCCTTTTACTTGTTTAATTTTATTTGCCCTATCAAGTCTCTTTCCAGTATTAAACACTGTTTTGGAAGTGAACAACTAATCGGATTGTCACAATTGAGTATACTCAGAATTATTATTGGTATCAGACTCAAAAATTCAGAACAGTGTTTCCCATATTTGTCAATTTGTGAAGGGTGACCTTTGGCTCCCGGTATTCTCAGCAATGGCTATTTTGATTGGGACATTTTGGGAACTGATGTTTATAACAGTTGTCAAATGTGGGAAAGACACTGTGAAGCACATTGTCCAGTTTCTCTCATCCTGGAACCAAGAGAGAATTCTGAGAAGTGACCACGAGATTGATCAGGAATCTTCTAGCATCCCTTTGAGAAATTTCCCTTTGGGAAATCCCTTCTCAGATGGATTCAAGTGTCTTGTAGCAGCCCATCAGCTCAGAAAGATTCTATGCTTGATGCTATTGAAAACCAATCAAAGGGAGATCTGAAAAGAAAGTCACCTGATCCCCCACTAAGTTTTCTTCATCACTTATCCAACTGCTTTGCCTTTTGTTTGGCTGGCAAAGTTTGGACTTGGAACTTTTAAGCTTTCATATTTGGTGAAGTAGGTGTCATGGTTCCGATAGATGAAACCCATCAAAAGAAGTTCAGAGCAATAATTCTTCCTTAAAGAACATTTTATTCAGGAAACAAAGTATCGGCACTACATAGTTGAACCCAAAATGAGATTCCCTTACCCCAGATACAAAGTAACAAATTGCAAGTCTCACTCCCACAAAGCAGTCATAAATCACGTTCTCCAATTAGCCAGGAGCATGGGCTCTCTCCCCAGCTCCTCAGCCCGCCAAAACGTTATTGGTTTGTGTCCTTGAGTTCTCACGGAGCTGCATTGTTATTATGGCTAGCTGAGCTCAAGCATTCACCCCATTCCCCCCTTCCACACTTAATTTCTAAACAGAAGACAAAGCATGTTAAAAGCAAAGTAAAAATAGTTGCAATTTCCATCAGTTGTCAGAGCAGGAACATCCAATGTTACAGCGTTGACAGTAGGTTTTAACAGATGGCTGGCTATTATTTCTCTTTCTGATTTTGTTTACCAGTTTTTTTTAAGAAAATAAGCAATTTTGTATTTTATCTGTATTTTATCATGATTCTTGGAGCGCCTAAAATTAGGGGACTAGGCATGGAATATTTTTTTTTAAAAAGCAAGGATTTACAAGCCCTCAACAGCAATTTGTATGCGCCAAATGTTTTGCTACCTGAAAATATATATACACCAGCTAATCTCCTAATTCACATAATAAAGGATGTCAGAGAAGCAAAGACTAATGCAGACTAAAGCTATTAACACCATGGAAATCAAATGTGCCTGAACCAACATTTGAATCCTTTGATGAGCAGACTTGCCTATGGGGATGTTTCCATGAACCCTTTTTTGTGTACAGAGGGTTTAGCAGGGAGGTTTTAAGGACATGTGACCTTTGAAGTGGGAAAGGAACATAGTTGTCAATGTAGCTTTTTTCTGAATTTACTTTGATCCCTTCAATTTAAGCTGCCTTAAAATGCTAATCTCTCAGCAAGCCATTCTGACATCCAAGAACCTTCAGACTTAAGAATATATAAACAAAATCTCAAATGTGAAATTTACAAAACCAATAATCTGTGAAGCTTGAATCATAACCCACCTGTTGCCATGAGTATTACATAGCCATGTGGGGGCTCATGGAATAAGCAGGCAGGGGAGGAGTGGGGAGAATCTCAGTGAAATGTTTACTTGGTTTCTTAATCAAATCCCAAATCACATATTGGCATGTATGCTTTTTTATTTCCCCAACCTGATCCACTTCCTTCTTGTTAGGGGATGCTCTGATATTCTGCTTATTTGACACACGGGATGAGTTTGGATGACATTTGTGAGCTTCATTATTTAAAATATGACTCTTCTGCTTTTGGGATGCTGTACCTCATTGAGCGGTGGCTCAGTGGGTTAGGATGCTGAGCTTGTCGATCAGAAGGTCTGCAGTTTGGCAGGTCGAATCCCGAGTGCCGCGTAACAGAGTGAGTGCCTGTTACTCATCCCAGCTTCTGCCAACCTAGCAGTTCGAAAGCACGTAAAAAATGCAAGTAGAAAAATAGGGACCACTACGGTGGGAAGGTAACAGCATTCTGTGCGCCTTTGATGTCTAGTCATGCCGGCCACATGACCACGGAGACGTCCTCGGACAAGCGCTGGCTCTTCGGCTTTGAAACGGAGATGAGCACCGGCCCCTAGAGTCGGAAACGACTAGCACGCATGTGCGGGGGAACCTTTACCTTTACCTTTACCTCATTGAAATGAGTTCTTCAGGGAGGAAAAAGGTAGTTAATGTGCCCATCAAGTGCATTTTTTAAACTTATAGTAACTTTAAACAAGCAGGCAAAAGCAAGAATAAGCCTGATTTAATTTAATTTAATTTATTAATATTTCTATACCGCCCTTCTCCCGAGGGACTCAGGGCGGTGTACAGGGCAAGAATAAAACATGAAGTTACAAAAATTAAAAAGTTATTAAATACATGCCCATAAATAAAAGCAATAAATACATTAATAAACCCCCCGATAAAATAGTAATAAAAACCCCAGCAATCCCACCCTCAGGCCAGGCCGGCTTGTTCGAACAGGTATGTTTTCAGATAAGAACAAGTAATGAACTCTTGCTAACAATATAACTGATGTTATTGGCTTTGTCTTGCCTATTATTGGATATGCAATTTCAGAAAGAATGTGAGGGCAAATCATACCATAATGTTCTTATAACTAGAAAGGAAGGGATTTTAACATACATTAGATGAAAGTTAAAATTCAGAGTTGCCTTTTACTGCCTGTCTGCAGAAGACTCAAATAGAGATTTATTTTGAGTGAAATTTATTTAGTTGAATCTCAAAATATGCTTTAGAAATTGAATTGTTAAATAGAACAACTCAAATTGAATGATCTAGATAAGCGATACAGGTACATAAATAAATTTTGCATAATTGATTCAGTTATCAGAATGGAATCAATTCACTTTAGTAATGTGACTCAAACATCAGAGAAAAAGTCAAAACTGACATCTTGATTCAGATTTTGTTGGTTGTGCAAGACTAACAGTTCCCATTGTTTTGTGCATCTGGCTAGAGTAGTCCATTGACTCACGTACTTTGAGATCTGCACCTATTCTGCAGACTCAAACATTTTTATAAGGAACACTGTGCATTTGTTGGCAGGAGAGGGAAGTATGGGGATCACAAGGTGACCTCTGGGAATTAGACTTCCAAAACAACTCAAACTACTTTCACTATATTGTTGTGATTCAGGGTCAGCCTGTGGGTTCGGCAGTTGGGTCAGACGACTCAGAGGAGGAGGAGGGGGGTGTTGAAGAGCTTGCTGAGGGGGTTGGACAGCTTGATGAGAGCCCTCAGCCAGGCCACTCTCACCTGGTCACGACGCAGACCCAGCTGCGTGAGCCTGACAGCGTGGATGAAGATGACCCACAGCTGGCCCTGTTCAAGGACGCCCGACGCAGGAGGCAGTCAATCAGGAGTAAACAGAGGAAGGCAATGGGGCTCCTCGGAAGGAGGCAGAGAGAAGCCACGCCCTGAACTGTATTTAAGGGGGAATGCATGGGAGGGCTGGTTTGCTGAAGGCAACTGCTTGAAAAGCTCCTGTTTCTTGGTTTGTGTCTTGTTCTATTTGTTTTTGTAGCAATAAATTTGGCAGGCGTAATTCCAGCCTCTTGCCTTCTTGTAAAAGGGGTTGTCCCTGCCTTTTCTGCAGGGCCGGTAGCAGGCTGGTACAGAACATATATATCCAAATGCTATAAAATCCAAATCCAAAGACAATCAGGTGACTTTTGGTAGAGCTGAAAGCTTCTATTCTCAGGTCATGCATGAGTCTGTGGGTAAGAGAATCTTTTAACATTGACAATCAATGGAGTGACAAAATTTGCAGTCAAATCGCCCTCATATCCATATGCTGACAATGCTGTAATCTTACCTGCCTTCCTGCCACTAGCATGAATGCATTACTGCTAATCTGAAATCCTAGAAATCAGCTGTGCAAAACCATAAGGTGTTTGCATTGATCAAGGGCACATTAACCATCCTCATGCTAGGAAGATCAATAATTATCAAATTGACCAGGTCAAGGCTTTCAAATATCTTGGCATCTTCAGTACTTCCTTGCACCTTCATCCTCCAAGATTCTCTCTTCAAACATTTTGTTGTCAGCCCGAGCAGCACCTAATAAAATGATTAAATATTCAGTCCATAGGGACAACAGCTATGTTCTTGCAGTTATTACTTTTTTTAAAGCCATAGTGTTAATTGTTTTATTGTATGGCAAAAAAAATTATGATTCTTCCAGTTGAAGCACTGGTTTAAACAAATTTGGGGAAGTAGAATAGAATAGAATATAGAATGAGAATAGAATATGAGAATAATAACTTTATTGTCACTTTGAATGTACACTAATCGGCATACATTAAAATGAAATTTCATTGCATTCAGCTCTCATAGGGTCACCACCTCCGATATACACTACATAAATATGACAAAAATAAATACATAAATACAGAATTCTGCATATGCCCACATATATTATATGACACAGAGAAACAACAGTCTAGTTCAGGTTATGTATACATGTGCATGGCGAGAAAAATGAATCTTGAGAGTTTACCAGAAGGATGTCATAGGGAACAAAGCTATTACAGAATCGGGTAGTCCTGCTAGAAATACTTCGAAACCTCCTCCCAGAGGGGAGCAACAGAAACAGACCATAAAGTGGGTGCATGGGGTCTCTTACAATGCTTTGAGCTCTAAGCACAAAGTGCTTATTAGAAGCATCCTGAATACCAGGGAGCGTGCTTCCTAAGATCTTCTTGGCTGTCCTTACCATTCTCTGTATGGACTTTCTATCTGAGACACTGCTGCCACCAAACCAGACAGTGATGCAGTTTGTTAAAATGTTTTCAATGGTGCCTCTGTAAAAAGTGGCCAGGGCAGAAGGAGCAAGATGTGCTTTCCTCATCCGACACAGAAAATGCAGATGCTGGTTTGCATGCTTCACCAAGGATGATGTGTGGAGAGATCAATTCAGATTGTTAGTTATCTGCACCCCAGATACTTAATACTGTTGACTGCCTCTACAGCTGCATCCTTGATACGGAGTGGAGTATGACTATGCTGGCTCTTTCTGAATCTACAATGATCTCCTTTGTTTTATCAACATTTAGAACCAGGTTACTTTTATTGCACTAGTCCACCAGAGTCTTCACCTCTTCCCTATAAGGATCTGGATAGGGACCTTGGAGGTCCTCTAGTCAAGCCCCCTGTTCAAGCAGAAAAACATATACCATTTCGGACAAGTGACTGTCTAGCTTCTTCTTAAAAACCTCTAGTGATGGAGTGCCCACAATTTCTGAAGGCAAGGTTAATTGTCCTCACTGTTAGAAATTTTCTCTTTAATTCCAGGTTGCTTCTCCCCTTGATTACTTTCCATCCATTGTTTCTTGTCCTGCCCTCTGACCCCCTCTTCTTGGTGGCAGCCCCTCAAATATTGGAATACTGCTATCATGTCTGTAATGTATTGGGATTTACTTGAACTGCTTTCACGTGTCTTTTGAATGCTGCTTAAGGTTGCTCAATTGGTGTGTCTGTGTAACGGTCACTGACTTGCCAGACAAGCTGTCTCCAAGAAGATCATTGGAGGATTTGGGGTGGGAATTGGTTCCCTTAAACCTATTGTCCACCGTCTAGTGGCCAACCATATAAGTAGCTGTGCAGAAGCTTCTGTTTTCAGTTCTGTTCCTGTTTGCCTCAATAAAGCAATGTTCCTGTTTGCAACCTCTCATCTTGCTTACTGCCTCCAAAGAACTCACTACACAACAATGTCACCCCTATTTCTTCTTATATTTAGACTAGCCAGACCCAGGTCCTGCAGCGTTTCTTCATATGTTTTTGTCTCCAGGTGTTTACTAAGTAAATCATTAAGATCCAATCTGGGTCAGTAAGTGTGATCAGAGGTTTAATCTTTTGAGCTTTTGGACTCGTGCTGGTGCCCATCTTCAGAGAACTTCTCTCTCACGAGAATGTCCTGCAAGAGACACTCTGCTGGAGAGAAGTTCCCCAAGGATGGCCCCAGCACAAGTCTGAAAGCTTGGAAGATTAAACCTCTGGTCTTGGTGACTGATCCAGATTAGATCCTTCAACATTATCCTGGGACAGGTATATTTGCCTTCATTCATAAATAAAACTAGTTCTAGACTAATTCTAAATAGTTCGGAAATTGCTTTTCTTGAAAGAAATAAATAACGGATGACTTGGCTTTTTGTGGACTTATTCTCTTCCCCCCTCCCCCGCCCTAGGCTGTACCCCGGCTAGGCTTGGATAAAGTCTGGATAGAACTCAAGCAGAGAATTTTAGACCTTGATTTACAAAGAGACAGAACTAACATTTCTCCTCTTAATGGCATTCCTTACTATTGATGTATCTGCTCAGACTCTGAAATGGAGAAAGTAGTGCAAATGCTTCTAAAATGTCCTATCTACCTTTTTTTGCAGGTCAGAATTAATTTCCCTTCTAATTAGAAATGATTGAGACCACTACCTATTAAACAACCAGGAACAGGAACTTGTGACATGGTAGCCAAATTTTATAACATCACTGGTCAACCAAACATTTCTGGACCTGATTGCTTTTTCTAGATATATCTTGGATGGCCATGAACAGAGGTTTTGTTTGTTTGTTTTAATTGCATTCAGTGTGATGCCTTTTTAAATTTTTGTATGTTTGCTCTATAATCATATTTTAATAAACTAAAGAGGGTTATTTTTTAATACTGCCTCTCAGGCTGCAAATTATTAGATAGCATCAACCTCTTTTCCTAGTCTTTTAAACTTTAGCTTAACCAAGTACAGAGAGCTAGAGACAGAAGAACTATGGTCAAACTTTCAACTCAGAAATTTAGGGCATAAGCACAAGTGCTAGCTTCACACATTGCATTAAACTACAGGTGGTTTTAACCAAGGTTGTCAGAATAACCCATCATGAATCATGATTTATTAGCCACTATTTCTGGATTAACATATCATGCTACATGGTAGAAATGCTGTACAATAGATTAAAAAACATGGATTTTAGGCTGGGTCACCACTGACTTTAAGTATTAAATCAATTAAAAATATTATCTCAGTTGTACTTTGTGCTTGTTGTTGTTGTTAGCTGCGAAGTCGTGTCCGACCCATCGCGACCCTATGGACAACATTCCTCCAGGCCTTCCTGTCCTCTACCATCTTCTGGAGTCCATTTAAGCTCACGCCTACTGCTTCAGTGACTCCATCCAGCCACCTCATTCTCTGTCGTCCCCTTCTTCTCTTGCCCTCGATCTTTCCCAGCATTAGGCTCTTCTCCAGTGAGTCCTTCCTTCTCATTAGGTGGCCAAAGTACTTGAGTTTTAGCTTCAGGATCTGGCCTTCTAAAGAGCAGTCAGGATTGATCTCCTCTAGGACTGACCGGTTTGATCGCCTTGCGGTCCAAGGGACTCGCAGGAGTCTTCTCCAGCACCATAGTTCAAAGGCCTCAATTCTTTGGCGCTCAGCCTTTCTTATGGTCCAACTTTCACTGCCATACGTTGCAACTGGGAAGACCATAGCCTTGACTATACGCACTTTTGTTGGCAGGGTGATGTCTCTGCTTTTAAGTGTGCTGTCTAGATTTGCCATGGCTTTCCTCCCCAGGAGCAAGCGTCTTTTAATTTCTTGGCTACAGTCCCCATCTGCAGTGATCTTGGAGCCCAGGAAAATAAAATCTGTCACTACCTCCATTTCTTCCCCATCTAATTGCCAGGAATTGAGAGGGCCAGATGCCATGATCTTGGTTTTCTTAATGTTAAGTTTCAACCCAAGTTTTGCACTCTCCTTCTTCACCTGTAACAAGAGGCTCTTTAGTTCTTCTTCACTTTCTGCCATTAGAGTGGTATCATCTGCATATCTTAGGTTGTTGATATTTCTTCCGGCAATCTTAATTCCAACTTTTGATTCATCTAGCCCTGCCTTTCTCATGATGTGCTCTGCATATAAGTTAAATAGGCAGGGCGACAGTATACAGCCTTGCCGGACTCCTTTCCCAATTTTGAACCAATCAGTGGTTCCGTGTCCAGTTCTCACTGTTGCTTCTTGACCCGCATATAGGTTTCTCAAGAGACAAATAAGATGGTCTGGTACTCCCATCTCTTTAAGAACTTGCCACAGTTTGTTATGATCCACACAATCAAAGGCTTTAGCATAGTCAATGAAGCAGAAGTAGATGTTTTTCTGGAACTCCCTAGCTTTCTCCATGATCCAGCGTATGTTGGCAATTTGATCTCTAGTTCCTCTGCCTCTTCGAAATCCTGCCTGCACTTCTGGTAGTTCTCGATCCACATACTGCTGAAGTCTAGCTTGTAGGATTTTAAGCATGACTTTACTAGCATGAGAAATGAGTGCAATGGTGCGATAGTTTGAACATTCTTTGGCACTGCCTTTCTTTGGAATTGGAATGTAAACTGATCTTTTCCAATCCTGTGGCCATTGTTGAGTTTTCCAAATTTGCTGGCAAATTGAGTGTAGCACTTTTACTGCATTGTCTTTTAAGATTTTGAATAGCTCAGCTGGAATACTGTCACTTCCACTAGCTTTGTTGTTGCTCAGCTTTTCTAAGGCCCACTTCACTTCACATTCTAGGATGTCTGGCTCGAGGTCAGTGACCACCTCATTGTGATTATCAGGGACGTTAAGCTCATTCTTGTATAGTTCTTCTGTGTAATTTTGCCACCTCTTCTTAATCTCTTCTGCCTCTGTTAGGTCCCTGCCATTTTGGTCCTTTATCATGCCCATTTTTGCATTAAACGTTCCCTTCATTTCTCCAATTTTCTTGAAAAGATCTCTGGTCCTCCCTATTCTATTATTTTCTTCTATTTCTTTGCACTGTTCATTGAAGAAGGCATTCTTATCTCTTCTAGCTATTCTCTGGAATTCTGCATTCAATTGGGTGTATCTTTCTTTTTCTCCCTTGCCTTTCGCTTCCCTCCTTTCCTCAGCTATTTGCAAAGCTTCCTCAGACAGCCATTTTGCTTTCTTGCATTTCTTTTTCTTTGGGATGGTTTTGGTTGCTACCTGTTGTACAATGTCGCGAACCTCTGTCCATAGTTCTTCAGGCACTCTGTCTATCAGATCTAATTCCTTAAATCTATTTGTCACCTCTACTGTATATTCAACAGGGATATGATTTAATTCATACCTGAGTGGCCTAGTGCTTTTCCCTACTTTCTTCAGTTTAAGCCTAAACTTTGCAAGGAGAAGCTCATGGTCTGAGCCACAGTCAGCTCCTGGTCTTGTTTTTACTGACTGTATAGAGCTTCTCCATCTTTGGCTGCAGAGCATATAGTCAATCTGATTTCTGTGTTGACCATCTGGTGATGTCCATGTGTAGAGCCGTCTCTTGGGTTGTTGGAAAAGAGTGTTTGCTATGACCATTGTATTCTCTTGACAGAATTCTACCAGCCTGTGCCCTGCTTCATTTTGCACTCCAAGGCCAAACTTGCCTGTTATTCCAGTTATCTTTTGGCTTCCTACTTTAGCATTCCAATCCCCCATGATGATAAGAACATCATTTTTTGGTGTTAGTTCTATAAGGTGCTGTAGTGCTTCATAGAACTGGTCAATTTCATCCTCTTCAGCACTGGTGGTTGGGGCATAGACCTGGACTACTGTGATATTGAATGGTTTGCCTTGGATTCGAACTGAGATCATTCTGTCATTTTGAGGATTGTATCCCAGTATTGCTTTTCCTACTCTTTTATTGACTATGAAGGCTACTCCATTTCTTCTGAAGGATTCTTGCCCACAGTAGTATACCTGATGGTCATCTGAATTAAATTCACCCATTCCTGTCCATTTTAGTTCGCTGATACCTAAGATGTCAATGTTCAGTCTTGTCATCTCTTGTTTGACCACGTCCAGTTTTCCTTGATTCATGGATCTTACATTCCAGGTTCCTATGGAGAAAAAATCTTTACAGCATCGGACTTTCCTTTCACCACCAGACATATCCACAGCTGAGCGTCCTTTCGGCTTTGGCCCAGTCGCTTCATTCTTTCTGGCGCTACTAGTACTAGCCCTCTGCTCTTCCCCAGTAGCATATTGGACACCTTCCGACCTGAGGGGCTCATCTTCCAGCGTCATATCGTTTTGCCTTTTGGTACTGTCCATAGGGTTTTCATGGCAAAGATACTGGAGTGGTTTGCCATTTCCTTCTCCAGTGGATCACGTTTTGTCAGAACTCTCTGCTATGACCTGTCCGTCTTGGGTGGCCCTGCACGGCATAGCTCATAGCTTCATTGAATTACGCAAGCCCCTTCGCCACGACAAGGCAGTAATCCATGAAGGGGGTACTTTGTGCTAGAAACTTTCATTAAACCAAGTTATACCAGGAATGTTCTGTCTTCAGTGCAAAAACGAAGCACAAAAATCAGCTTCTTGAGAGCCAGCGAAAAGAACTGATTTTCATCTTTGGTGCATAATGCACTTTTTTCGTCTCTTTATGTGTACATGTGGGGATAAACAGACTTCTGGTAGAGATCCAGAAACTACCTACTAAATGTCCCTTAATGGTTACTTGGCATGCTTGCAGGAAAATGTTCACAAAAGGCAATTAGTAAGATTGTGCAAAAGGTCAGTTTGGAGATTAGATTTGCAAGCAATTTGATTGAATTTCTGAATTGATTTTCCAATCTTGAATCAGAAAATCAAATCAAATGGTTGAATTAGATGCCTCCACATTAATCTGAATGTTTCATATATACAGAAATAGAAAGCAAAATTGTTTTCAAAATCAATTCAAATCAAGAAACCACTGTTTTTCTGAAACAAAATAACTCAAATAATATTTAGCCTGATGAACATATAACAATCGCTTGAACAGATGGAAGCAGTTACAGACTTTGTTTGAACTTAGAATTAAACAAGTTAAACTGGGCAGGAGACCTTCAGGGTAATATAGGGTTGTAGGCTACACTAGGAAATGGTGTAGAAAAGCCAAAGGGAAACCTCTTCTGCACTGTTGCCATGAAAATTGTTTTTATGTGTCCATGAATTCTCCAGAAATTGAGCTTAAATAAGGAAAGCTTCATCTACCACCTTGCCTAAATTTCCAATTGATTTAACTAAAGTCCAATGTCTAACTTCCTTTCTGATTCTGTAATTGGTTGATTTGCAAATACCAGGAAACAAGAAGAGACAAGAAGCTCTCAAGTCTTTACCACTTAGCAAGGGGTGTCAAACTGCCGGCCTATGGGCTGGATGCGTCATGCCAACACCATACACACCCCATTGCCGGCAATGGGAAAAAAGGTCACAATACGTCGTGACACGTTAATGTGATGTTGCGAGTTTGACACCCCTGCCTTAACATAATCTTAACTACTTTTAGTAAGGAGGAAAGTTCTTGCCTTGTCTTTATTTTAAACATGCATTTAATCTGACAACTGTGGGATAAACTTTGGACACCAGCCACAGTCTACAATCTTGCCATTTGTATTTTGCAGTGCCTCAATGTGTGCAGTGTGTGATTTACAAATGAAGACTAACAAGGTTTATAATGATCATCCCTTACCCATTTGATGTAATGGGCCTCTATTTATATATATGTTACATCCCTTGTGTATATGTCTCTATGTGCCCTGGTTGAATTTGTACACAGTTCTACATACATCCTTAGCTTTAGAAGGATGAGCCATGGAAGACTATGGATTATATTCTTTCACCACCTCCTTTGACATGAGGAGGTGTTGAAAGCCCTGTTTCTATTTTTGATGAGCTGAAGCTCATCATGACATCCAAAAATGTGCTTTATCTAAACTATTGTTAAAGCAGTCTTGTTTCAAGGAATCATAACATTGCCTGAGGTTAGGACTCTGATATTGGATAAGTTGACCTCTTGTACCATTCCAGAATTTTAATCATCTTGTACTGAACAGGCCAGAGTGTCCTGTTTTGTATGTATTACTGTATATTGTATATTATATATATTATTAACCCATTACCCATCGGTGTCTTCAACATTACATTTTGCCAATTAACCGGATGCATTACGTCCCTGGCTGAAAGTTGTTCAAAGAAGAGGAACATGATAAGTCATGCAGGGAGAAAGACACAGAAGTAGGAGGCGAATGAGAGGTGGGGAATGACAACATGTGCATGATGATATAATTTGTGTTGATGAGATTGCACAAGTGCCTCAACTTATGTAACTGCAAGATTATTTCATTGCACGCATGGCATCATTGTGGTTTGCTGCAGATACCATGAGAAACAGACTCCCAGTGAAAGCAATGAGCTTCCTTAGAGTCCACTAATTACCTTGGTCCTTGTGATTCACAACTTGACCTCTTCTTCTCATCCAAACCCTTGGGATCATTCCCTCTTGGAGGAGCATAAGAGAGCAGGATGGCAGAGGGGTGCTACATATGGCTGAGGCAAGTCTACTCAGAGTGGTCTGGTGCTGGATTTTAAGATTGAGTAATGCTAACAGTGTGCAACTATTGTTAGGCTATGGGTGTGTTGCAACTAGACTGCATTTTAACTCATTAGAAAATTTTCTTAGAAATTCCAATCCTTTCCTGGCTGTGATTATGAACACTGCCTTGCTCCATGAATTGTGGCTACTGGTGCTGATTTTCTTTCCTTTGAACCATATGCATTCTGCCCTAGGAATATGGTGAGGCTTCAGAGACAAAGGGCCAAGCCGTCTATCATGGGTGGTGGAACATGTAATGAAGTCAGAAAGTTTTGAAATTAAATATGTGCATTTATTCAGAAGATTAAAAAAATAATATAGAACTTTACTTTTGGGACTGAAAAAAGTTGTGGAACTTGGTTTATGTAAATGATAACTGTGGCGAGATTATCATATGGATAGAAATGGAAAGATCTGACATGATCCATAATGGAGGAATGGATGGTGAAGATGAAGGAACTTGCAGAGATGGTCAAACTGACACCCTTGATTAGAGAAAAGACATCATCTAAGTTTACAGTTGACTAGAATGCTTTGTAGACTTTTTGTGTAAAACAGAAAAAAACATTAACTTATATGTAATTTATGATTTTGGTTATTACAAAAACAGATTATAGAAAAAATAAAAATCATGATATAACCACAGAGTAAGACATAATTTTATATTTGTAGTTGTTGTAAAGAAAATTGGAAGTTACTTCTTCATACTTCCTTTTTTTTCTTTTCTGCACTTTTGGCTTTGTTCCTTCTCTTTCCCTACTTTTCTTCTTTATTTTATATATTAGTTTCTTATACTATTTATTTATAACTTTTTAATAAAGTTATATAAAAAAAGAAAACAAGGTCTTAGCCAATGCAGAAAAGCACCATCCTTAATAATGCAGGTTATTTACTTGTGTTTAAATTATGCCTCCCTGGCTGTGAGCTATCATGGATAGAAGTTCTTAGCCACAAAGGGAAATAAAACACAGCAATGACAAATGAACAGCAATACAATCTGCAATCCCATTCAAACATGGAAAGAAATAAGAAATTGTTCAAATCTTGGCTCAAATTTCAAATACTTGCATAATTTTATTTTTACTCTTATTTATATCCTCTTTCTTTTGGAACTATTCAGAACCAAAAATGCAATTACAATAAAACAATATCTGCAATGGAACAAATGCAGCTCGACTTCCGGATGGCAAGGCGTCGCAGGAGGCAGCCATTTCTTGGCTGTCAGCCCCGCGGTTCCGTAGAGCCGCCGAAAACAGTGCCGATCAGCTGTTTGGCGGCTCGGAAGCCCCCACCTTGGGAGAAGAGGAGGGGGTGAGCGTCCGGGTAGGGGTAGAGCTCTCTGGGGCCGCCAGATCTTAGAGTTTTGGCGGCGGAAGGATTGAGCCCCCCTGAAGCCTGGGCATGCTCCGGACTGCGAGGCGTCTCTGCTCCGGGTTTTTTGGAGCAGAACAGGGCATTCGCAACCATTCCTGCTAGCAAGGAAGAGCCTTTGAGAACGAGGACGCAGGCAGAGCGATGCAGGAGATTTTGGTGAAGATGATGTGTTGATCTTTAACTCAATGGACTTTGCTGAATCCGTAAGTGAAAGTGCGTAGCTAACAATAGTGGGTGAAAATGGCGGCTATATTTTCTAAAGTTCCTGCTTTGATGCAGCAGTCTTTGGTGAAAACTTCATTGTCCTCTGCATCTGAATCTGTATCAGCTTTTACAGCAAAAGATTTGCAGAATCTGTTGCAAGAGACTATGGGAAAGCAAATGCAGCAATTTGTTGAGATAATGGAGAAGAAGTTGGAGGAGAAGTTTACAGAGAAATTAACAGAATTGAGAGCAGACATTACATCTGCAATACAAAGCATGGTTAAAAGCATTGAGATTTTGGATAACAGAGTGGAAGATCTTGCTCAAAATGATATTAGACTGGAAGCCAAAATGACAGAAACTGAAAATGTGATAGAGAAAATGGATTATGATTTGATTTCGACACAGTATTATCAGATGGAATTTGCTTTAAGAATTAGAGGTCTGAAAGAAAATCCTAAGGAAAATTTGAAGAAAATGGTTTCTGAGGCTCTGGAAGGGGTGTTGGAGCGACCAGCAGATGAAATAAGGCAAGATATAGATAAAATCTTCCATGTTAATTCGTGGATCGCAAGACAAAGGAAACTACCCAGAGATGTGGTGGTTTACTTTACAAAGAGAATGATTAGAAATGAAGTTATCCAGGCCTCCTACAATATTGATTTTGTAATTGCTGAGCAAAAAGTTCTGATTTTAAAAGAGATCCCTGCAAAAGTTTTAAGAAAAAGGAAGGAATTTGCTTTTTTGACACAAGAATTGAGATGACGTGATATCAAGTTTAGATGGCAAATACCAGTGGGTATGGTGGTGACATATTTATTTATTTATTTATTTATTTATTTATTTATTTATTATTAATTTAATTTGTATACCGCCCTTCTCCCGGGGGACTCAGGGCGGTGAACAGGGCAATACATAAAAACTAGATACAAAAATTAAAATTATTAAAACATGATTAAACAATGCCCATAAATTAATACAGATTTAAAATTAAAGTCATTTATAAAAATCCCACCCCATCCCATCAGGCCAGGCCAGCTTGTTTAAAGAGATGGGTTTTAAGATCGCGCCGGAAGGAGCGGAGATCGGGCGCCATCCGGAGGTACGAGGTATTGTTTTACCATGGTGATTCAGGCACGTGATTTCTACAGTAATGTTTTAAAAGCAGTCCCCATACTATCTTTGGAATCTACAAAGAAAAAAGGTGAGAGAGAGTCTCAATGTTCCAGAGAGAACCCGCAAGTTGCTGAAGGGTTAACGCAGACAGATGTGAAAGGTACAGGAGTGGGTCAAATTTCATTACCACTGGAGAAGGCCAGAAATGGGAAGAGGCGTGCTGCTTCTGGATGAATGAATCAAGCCTGAAGACTTAGTCACGTAATTGTAAGAGACAACAATGTAATAAGGATTATGGGAATTGGAATTGCTAGAAGGACTAAATATTTGGGGATATATTTTTTACCCTTATAAAATAATTATGTAATACTTTGTGTTGTTTTAGTTTTAAGATGATTATGAAAAGTTAATTGGAAAGATTTGTAGTAGTGTTTATTGATATTCTGTAGGTTATGATTTGTTATTTGGATGGAAAATTTTAAGCTTGGAAGGTATTTTAAGTTGTATAATACATTAGGAGAAGGGAAGGTTGTATAAACCTGGTTTTAGTATGTTGAAGCTTAGTTGGATAGAAGAATAGTTTTATAAAATTGATATAAATTGTTTTCTTTGTGATTGAAGCTAACTTGTAATATTTTTATGGGTAATATTGGAATAGGTAATAGAATATAAGAATATAAGAATGATGTGATTATATAAGAATTTTTTTAAGTTTGGAAAGTAATCTATGGTATTTTAGGTTGTATAATACATTAGGATAATATGAATTTAAAGCTTAGTTGGAATGAGGAATAACTTTAGACAATTGATATAAATTGGTTTATTTGGGATTGTTTTTATTGGGTATTAGATTGAAGTATTATTTTGTATTTGAATAATCACTGATATGATATATATATGTATGTTTGGAATTTACTTATATGAGTTAAAGTTTGATAGTTTAAATAGTTTAGGATTGTTTGCGTAAGTTAGATTATGATTGTTTGTATTTTTATACCCTGTATTCTGCTCTGGGAAGTGGGGGGGGGAGGGGAAAGGGAGGGAGGGGTTGGGGAGGGTTGGGGAGGGGGAAGAGGGTGGGTGGGGAGTGGGTTGGGAGGGGTTTTTTTCTTTTTCTTTTGGTTTGTTAAAGATAAAATGTATTGTAAAACTTTTTAATAAAAAAAATGCAGCTCCAGCAAAATAAAAGTAGCTACCATAAAAACATTTTAAATTGCATAGTTTTAATATTGTGAATATTATCTCGAAATATATATATTTGAGACTTCAACTTAATGTTCAGCTGAAAAGGCCTCATTGTTTGTTCCTGTCCTGAACTTTCTTGTTGCTTAAATACAAAACACTGATCAAGGAAAATTCACAGCAGAATGTTTAAAACTGCTCAAAATCACTCAGGGCTTCTGAGCGAACTTGCTTCTGTTTAGCCTTTCTCATATAACTGCCCAATAGTTAGGTATTTCCAAGAGCAAACAGCTCAGTGTAGAAAAAAATTGATGTACTGGGAACAAGACATCTGCATGCAAGCACACATCCAGGATGCTATCATCATTTCCTCTGCCCAAATGCCACGTACTACTAAGTATGGCGGGTGTTGTAATTCAGAAGCTTTTCAAGTCTGAATGAGTTGCTCCATTTCCCATTTTGAGCTTGAAGCCAGACTATGGCAACCCAGACACGTTTTGAACTCAAAAGAGTGTTTAGAGTTTGAAACTTGTTGAATTTATATATTTTGCGTTCTCAACCTGCAGGATGCCAGGGTGGAGAAAGTTGCTGCATTAAGATATCCTGAGCAAAATCTCATCCTTTTCTATTGTCCCTCTGCACAAATCACCCTGGACGGTATCTCTTTACTCTCCTACCATCGGGTAGGAGATATAGGAGTATAGCTAGCCGCACCAACAGGCTGAAAAACAGCTTCTATCCGTGGGCTGTTAGGCTTTTGAATGAGAAATAACTTTTGGGAACTTTTGTGAATTTTATGCAGAACTGACTTGGGAGGCCAGTGTGTGGTGTAGTTGGTTCACATGGTGTAGTAAGATGGAGGGTTTGTTGTCACTGTGTGTTGTGGAGGGGGGAGCACAAAGGGAGGCTCAGCTAATCTCAATGTACACATAGTTGTACTTTGACAATAAAGGTTCATTTCATAAAGGAGGCCAACTGAAATAGGACATGTACACTGATTTCTCCTCACTTCCAAGGGGCCAGGTGGGGTGTGTGTGTGTGCTGGCAAAAGGATATTAAATTCAGCGTAACTAAGAGAAATTAAGTGATGCTGATGTGATGTTGCCACCGACTGCCAGTAATGTAATGGATAATGATAATAGCTTAATTAATCAAGTAATTGAGCATAGACAAGGCTGAATTATTCAGCACTCAGTGTAAAACAAGCCTGGGCTGATTTTTCCTTCCTTCTTCTCACCTCACCCCACTTTCATTTTCACTCAAAAATAAATCAGAGCTTTATTTATAGACTGCTCATTATGATAAGTGTGTAACTTAGTCTGCACTATCTTTAGTCAATCATCTAGAAAATTGAATAAACAATGGTTGAATACATACCATATCCAAATGGGTCTTCTACCCCATACAGCCTTGCTCTTCAGACAAGAACCAGGAAAACTGCACATCCACCTGTCTTCTCCTTGCCTCCCATCATAAGAAAGTCTTCCTCCTCCTTATATCCTCAAAACCGGAGTGTACAATATAAGAAATATTTTCTTTTTTTCCATCTTTACTCCCTAATTTACTGATTGAGGTTCTTTATTCTTTGTTAGATTTATATTTTGCTCATCCTGCAGGAACTCAAGGTGACATATGTAGCACCTCCTGCTTGTATTTTGCTCCATAAGACAACCCCGAAAGACAGATGGGACTAGAGAGAGTGATTGGCCTGAAAATCACCCATTCCGCTTCTGTGGCTGTAAATGGAGGTGAACCCAAAAGTGCTTTTCAAAAGGTAACTGGATTTCATTGTGGGTTTTTTTCTGGAAATTTTGTTTGCTTCTCATCCAAGAAGCTTCTTCAGCTCTGACTAAGTGGTCATTCTAGGCTTTTTCCTTGAAAATGTTTGCTTCCCATTCAAGAAGCTTCTTCTGTTATGACTGAATGACCATTCAGTCAAAAGGGAAGAAGCTTCTTATGTGAGAAGCAAAATGTTTTGAAGGAAAAAAAAACCCAAGGAAGGTCAATTGCCTTTTGAAAAGCATCTTTGAGACAACCATGACTTGGATGATTGAAAATCTTCATAGATACAGCAGTGGCCAAAATTGTGGAAACCTTTTTGGAAAAGCGTACAGTAGAAATGCCACCTTTGGTTAAGTTTCCACCAATTTTTCTTCTAATTTCTTTATAACGGTAGCCTTGTTCACTTAATAATACTATTTTACATTGCTTTCTGGGTGACCAGTCAACTCTTTGCACCATTAATTTAATTTTATTACATTTTACAAGCTCACTAAAGGAAAGGACACAAAAGAACCCCAACCAACTCGATAGCGATCACATAACACATTGACAAATGTCCTCCTCTCAGCTTCAATACATGACATCAATAACTGAATCCTACTGTGATCTGATTGGCTCATTGCCAAAACAAGATGACACCTGATTGGCTCTCTAAACACTCATGCTCATTGGCTACAATCAGATGAAGGAAAGCTACCTGATATCAACCTAAGCAAGTTGTGCTTCCTTTTTCTGGTTATTTGGCTATAACTTTTCATAGAATACAGTACAGATAATTGAACAAACTTTGTTGCATTACATTCTTGATTAAATTATCTTTCCATTGATATATAATTTTATGGTGCTACTCCCCCCAAAAAGTGTTGTTGTTGTTGTTAGTTGTGAAGTTGTGTCCGACCCATCGCGACCCCATGGACAACGTTCCTCCAGGCCTTCCTGTCCTCTACCATCTTCTGGAGTCCATTTAGGCTCACGCCTAGTGCTTCAGTGACTCCATCCAGCCACCTCATTCTCTGTCGTCCCCTTCTTCTCTTGCCCTCAACCTTTCCCAGCATTAGGCTCTTCTCCAGTGAGTCCTTCCTTCTCATTAGGTGGCCAAAGTATTTGAGTTTCAACTTCAGGATCTGGCCTTCTAAAGAGAAGTCAGGGTTGATCTCCTCTAGGACTGACCGGTTTGATTGCCTTGCAGTCCAAGGGACTCGCAGGAGTCTTCTCCAGCACCATAGTTCAAAGGCTTCAATTCTTTGGTGCTCAGCCTTTTTTATGGTCCAACTTTCACAACCATACATTGCAACTGGGAAGACCATAGCCTTGACTATACGCACTTTTGTCGGCAGGGTGATATCTCTGCTTTTTAGTGTGTTGTCTAGATTTGCCATGGCTTTCCTCCCCAGGAGCAAGTGTCTTTTAATTTCTTGGCTGCAGTTCCCATCTGCAGTGATCTTGGAGCCCAGGAAAATAAAATCTGTCACTACCTCCATTTCTTCCCCATCTATTTGCCAGGAATTGAGAAGGCCGAATGCCATGATCTTGGTTTTCTTAATATTTAGTTTCAACCCAACTTTTGCACTTGCCTTCTTCACTTGCAACAAGAGGCTCTTTAGTTCCTCTTCACTTTCTGCCATTAGAGTGGTATCATCTGCATAGCTTAGGTTGTTGATATTTCTCTCTGCAATCTTAATTCCAACTTTTGATTCATCTAGCCCTGCCTTTCTCATGATATGCTCTGCATATAAGTTAAATAGGCAGGATGACAGTATACAGCCTTGCCGGATTCCTTTCCCAATGTTGAACCAATCAGTGGTTCCATGTCCAGTTCTCACTGTTGTTTCTTGACCAGCATATAATTTTATGGTGCTACTCTCCCCCCCCCAAAGTGGTGTTATTAGCCATCAAACCTCAAAAATACACTTTCCCCAAACGGTTTCCACAATTTTGGCCACTACTGTATATGGAGGTGAACCTAGGTCTCCTCGCTTCTAGTTCAATATATTAACTTTAAGAGTTGAGATAATGGTTTCCTCTAGGGTAATAACTGAGAGTTACTTTACGGTCCTTGTTGGGAATAATTTGCCCAAAATGTCTTCCGCAGAGCCATTCTATCTGATACCATTTCTCTCAGGGAAGGAAATTTCCTGTGAGCTTTCTTTTTAAAAATGTCACTATCCTCAATGCATTCTGAAGTGGTACAGTCAAGCGAAAGGATGATATATAAGAATGGCTGTGTATTTAAATGGGCATTACAAAAGAGCCTTACGGAGAAATAAATTTTACAGAAAGTAATTAATAGCCCTAAGAGTCAGCTGGCAATAGCTGGTCTACCATGTATTGTACATATTATTCAGCATACAAAGTAAAGCCTGGTAGATAGCACCTAATTATGCCTCTTTATTTATTTGTTTTTCCCTCATGTATTTAATTACTACTGCCTTATGCAGAAACTGAAGCAGATGTTGAGGCCTTGTAAATTGGCTTTTGACAGGCATGAGAAAAGTGGCTATAAGCTTGGCTGTACTTTAAGTGGAAATGTTTTGATTGCCCAGCTGTACTGACCTGGGGAACATGGGGCCTGAGACTTGGCCACACTTGTGAGCACTTCTCAGATATTTGATCAAAAACAAACAATGTAAGGAACTGCTAGGCTAAGCAATGACCAAGAATACCTCACACACATGTGCTGGCAAACATCAAGTAATGTGAGATTTAGTACTGATACTACATAGTCATTGCTTAATACTTAACTTACTTGTGTAATATATTGGCAAAGATGCTTGCAGTTATGCAGTCTGATATGTACTGCAGTAAGGCATGCTGGATTGAGTGTCAGCAGCTTTGAACTGGTCCTTTACATCTCTTTACCTCAATGTTACGAGTAGTTGTCATGTACTTTTTGTTATCTGCCTGCCTGCCTGCTTAACTATCTATCTGTCTATATCTATCCTTCTCCTTCTCCTTCTCCTTCTCCTTCTCCTTCTCCTTCTCCTTCTCCTTCTCCTTCTTTCTATCATCATCATCATCATCATCATCATCATCATCATCATCATCATCATCATCTATCCTACTGTGTAGTTGTTTGAAGGTATCTCAGGAAATGCATAGAAATGGAATGCAGTGATCAGAACCATTTCAGGCAGTTAAAAGAGGTCCAGACCATCACCCCCCCTCACTTCCCAAATGGTAGTTATACAATATGAGCCAGTTCTCTAAAAAAGAAATGGTTTTCATATGAATTGGATTAATACTAGGAGGACTAGGAGGCATGACAAGAATATCAAACTGGGACTGGCAAACCCTTTTCAGAAGATATAAAACTGGATGGAAACTGTAGGACTTCGAAGCCACCACACAGAACAGGATAACAGGCACTGCGGGGCTTCTTGATTGTGCAGGAACTCAAACATAACTTACTCAACTAGATTTTGAGTTCGGTATGCATAGGATAATTGGCAATTAAAATGACCTAGGAAAGAAGATAACTATAAGAAAAGAAATGATGAAAGAAATAAGAGTAATGAGAAATGATTGTTTACAGTTTGATGCACCTCCCAAAACAAATCTGTAGCAGTAAAGAGCAATGGTAGATGTATTGGAGGTAGAAGTATTTCTGACATTGTCTGAGAGAGGGAACTTACTGATTAGTGAAGCAGTATATATATAACAATATATAACAGTGTATTTAAGTGAGGAAACATATAATAGAGACCAGCAAATCCTAGCAAACCACCTACATCCAATTAGGAAGAGAGTTAAAGAACTTGTGCTACACTGGAACATCAAGTTCTCTTTTTTGAGTTTGGAAATATATTTCCTGTGTAATAAAAGGGCAAAACGCAACTCCACTGGCTGTGCAAAGCTAATGGCATGGTTCTAGATCACGGGTGTCAAACTTGCGGCATCATGTGATGTGTCACGATGTGTCGTGACTTTTTTTTGCATTGCCAGAGCTGTGGTGGGCGCGGCCTATATATGATGCAACCGGCCCGCGGGCTGGCAGTTTGACACCCCTGTTCTAGATCCTAGTTAATATAAGGAAAAGCTATATTTCTGTCAGCACTTCTTGAAAAAAAGTGACCTGGATTTGCCGATTCTTTTTAAATGATCCCATTAATAAATATTCCTCCAAATTTTACCTTGAGCCTTTTCAGATATGTAACTATCCTTCTTTTTAGATCAGCGCTCACTTAAGCTCCAAGAATCATTTTTTTAAAAAAAAACTTAGAATAATGACAAAATGAAAGCATGGACTGAACATTGTGACCTGTTGTAGGTGGCAACCAAATAAACATCTCAGTGCTGATCATCTGTTAATATCCAGTGTAAAACGCATTCATTTGAACAAGCCGGCTTGGCCTGATGGGGGGTGGGTTGGGTTTTTTATTGTTCTTAATATTTGTATTTATTGTTTTTTACCTTGGGCATTATGTTTAATTCCTTTTAACTTTTGTATTTTTTGTATTTTATACATTTGCCCTGTTCACCGCCCTGAGTCCTTCGGGAGAAGGGCGGTATATAAATAAAATTAATAATAATAATAATAATAATAATAATAATAATAATAATAATAATAATAATAATAATAATAATTTCTGATGCTCGACAATCAGTACCCTTGCTATTACAGCAGAAAGCAGCATTGGCCACCTCCAAGAAGGAGGCCACCTCAGACCAATGAAAACCCAAAATATGCCTGGCAAACATACAAATTATGGGTCAGTAAGGGAGCGGGGTAACCCACCCCAAAAACTATCCAACAAAGAAGGACCATGCTCAGTCCCAACTAATTAGAATGGGCAGCTAACAAAAGAAAAGGAATAGCATGATTGGAACACTGAAAACAGGAGCATTTCACACCATACATTTTGTTGCAGTTCTCACGATCGACTCACATGGAACGATCTGATGTTTTGTATCAGACTGGTCTCTTATTTTTCTGGTGGATGATTGCTGGAGAGAAGGAGGAGAAGGTTTCTTTTGGATAAGGAGGAGGAACAGGCTGCCTGGAAGATTCTTGGCTGGAAGAATTGTGTTTCATTATGTAAGACAATGTATAATTAATTAGCAAGCTGAACTGTGGTTGGATTTCAAGCAGGTACACTTTGCAATTTCTGTGGATGTGTCCAAGGTATCAAACATGACATTCTGCCTAATGCCAGCTCTGCTCAGGCTGATTTCTTGCATCTGTAGAAGGTATTTGGCAGAATGGGAGAAAGAAAAGGAGCCTTATTTTTATGTTAGTAAGGGAAGAGGAGAAATATCTGCCAGAAGGGACTACTTATTTGGATAGTTTCATATTGTGCATAGAAAACCACATTTATTTCCAGAGGGGAAAGGAAATGAAACAGAAAAATTACTTCCATTAAGAATAAAAGTTTGGTGGTGGTATACAATAAGGTTGTCTGGAAGGCTTTTTTTTTCTTTTCTTTACTAGCTTTGCCTTGTATTTACCAGAGCCTAAAGGGAGCATCACATATGATGCATGCCTTTTTGTGCAGGATTGCTACAACAACCCACCAGAGTTTAGCTATACAAAAGATGGCATGGTTTAATGAAACCAGAGTTCTTTACCCAACCCTGAAGATGTGCATTTAATGTTGAGGCCAGATCTTGCATCTACTTTTGCTCTTTATTCCAAGGAATTCACTGCTGGTGAATACAATTTTTGAATGAATACTCAACTTAAAAAGCACAACTGAGGCCAAAGTTTCCATGGCTGAGCAAGACAATTGTGATAAGTGAGCTTTGCCCCATTTTACGACCTTTCTTGTCACATGGTTGTTAAGTGAATCTGGATTCCCCATTGATTTTGCTTGTCAGAAGGTCACAAAAGGGGATTATATGACCCTGGGACACTGTGACCGTCATAAATATGAATCAGTTGCCAAGCATCCAAATTTTGATCACATGACCATGGGGATGTTGCAGCAGTCATATGTGTAGAGAACAAGTCCTAAGTCACTTTTTTCAGCGCGGTTGTAACTTAGAATGGTCACTAAACAAATGGTTGTAAGTCAAGGACTACCTGTATCCTTTCTGACCTGCAGACCAAGCAGCTTGCTCTTAAGGGAGAGCGCACGATGCTTATAAGGACACAAAACAAATGTTTCTAGTTTCAGCCAAACTCCAGCTAACCAAATCTCTGATTTGAAGCTGATATCCCTGGAAATTTACAAAGAGAGCATAAAGGCGACACCTTTGGATTTATTTCTCTCCAGCTTGCAATGTTTGGAGGTTTAAATCTTCCTTTCTCGGAGGAAGCTAACTCCTACTCAGAAATGCATGCCTCAGTGGCTTGTTCACTGTGCTTCTCAAAAGAGTCTTCTTTCAGAGAGGAAAAGCTATAGGAGTCCAAGCACAGAAGCACCCTTTTACCATTGTCAGGCATGAATGCTGCAAGGGAGGCTTTAAGAGGGATAGTGAAATTTTTTTCAATAATAGCAAAAGTAAAAGAATGACCACGAGGGCATGGAACACTTCTCTAGCAATTCTCCCCAACCCAGTTGCCTCCAAATATGTCAAAAATGCAATTTCCAGAATTCTCAGCCAGTGTGAACTTTTGTCTGAGTCCCCTAAGTTGTAGATTTCTTCAAGCCTGACAAGGTTGCACTGAAAGATGCTTTAAGTAGCTTTCCTTTAGCCAAGAAGAATCATTGTGGATTAGCAAATCACTGGACTCCAACCTTCCTAAGTAATAGTGTGCTTTTTTTTTTGCCACAATTGGAATAGAAAAGGGGTCCCCAACCCCAAGTCTGTGGACTAGCACTGGGCAGTGGCATGCCAGAAACCAGGTCATGCAAACAAGCAAAGCCCCATCCGTGGGATTCAGGCAGTACGCGAAACCCCGCCCCCTCTGGTCTGCAGAAAAACCTCTCTCCATGGAACCGGTCCCTGCTGCCCAAAAGGTTGGGGGCTGCTGGAAAAGATCTTGGAATCTAAGATCTGGCATAGTGGGGAAACCTCGGCCATATAACAAGCATGAAAACAGGTTGCTTTCATGCCACAGCATCGCCATAAGCAAGCCTATTTGCAAAAAGAAGGGTTTTCTACTGACAGTCCTTCCGTTCATTCAGCTACATTGACTAGATTGGCTCTCTGGTGCTTCTTACAGAAATCCTTCTTAGTCTTGTCTAAAGATACTAGAGACTGAAACCTGGTCCCTTTACTGCAAGCACAGCATGCTTGATGGCCTGACCTTACCCTCATTCGAGGGCTTAGAGCCAAAACCAGTTAGAAGAGGTGAGCAGGAGCAAAGGGACAGTCAGAAATTCATGGTGCTTCTGAGATGAAGGATCTCCCTTCTTTCCTTTTCTTGCTTACAATGCATAGATTTCCAGATGGGGAGGAATTACCATCACCATTAATGAAACAGGGACTTTCCTCAAGCTGGTAAAATAGCGTAATAATTTGTTAGAAAAATTCATCATCGAATTAGCATTGTGCTTAATCAGCATCTGTCAGCAGTCCTCTTTTGAGTTAGATGATATTATATTTTTTCTGTGACACCATTTGGATTTCACAGTGTATTTATTCATCTTTCAGAATGGCATGTTGAGATAGATGAAACTTAACAGCAAAGGGTGTTTGGAACGGAATATTCTTTATACCTTTCTTGGCTATAGATGCCAGCTACCTGGAGTCTAAAACTGAGGCAGCATTCAAGCTGTAGCAAAAACACACATACATATGTAATATCTGTCCCTGTTCCCCAAAAGAGGGAATTTTAACTTTTTTTGAAGAGCCCTAAATCATATGGCTGAATCTCTCTTATCTTCCTGCTCTCTGAATTTGCTGGAGGGTTGTTGGAAGGGCTAATGGGAAAACTGAGTTATCTGATTGACAGTTGTTACTTAGGGCAAAGGTGGAAAACACAAGCCCCTCCAGATGTTGCTGAATAACTTCTAGCACCCTCCAGCAGTGTTTGAAAGGTCACAGGATTTCCATTTCTGCCTTAGGCTCATATTAAAACAAAAAGTCTCTGTGCCTGGAACATTTAGGAAAGCTAAGATAAATGTAAACCATTAAAGATACTAATGCTGAATTTCTATGTGTTTACTCAAATTATGATTAGTGCTTAAAAGCTCTTGGTTTTTTAATGTCAAATTTTCTAATTTCCTCTCTCCCCACCAATAGAATTGAAGAATTGGCTATACGTGCTATAGTACAGTATAGGCAAGTATGGCAAGATGCATTGAGGCTACTTTGTCTCATCCCAAATGCAAACTAGATATTTGAGTGACCTGGTCCTAGATATCCATCTTGGATGCACAATAATTTTGTTTCATAACATGTACAGTTATTTCATTTTACTTTAATAGCTAACATTAGCTAACTCTAAATTTAGAGAAAACATGAATTCCAAGGTAGATCAGAATTAATTGGTGTAGTCTGTCATTAATGCAAGGAGGAGTGGAGGAATCTTACCTAAGTGAAAACCCTCTTCAGATTTGTCTTTCTGGCGGCGTGGGGTGATGTACTTGATAATGTTGTGCTGGAATGAAAAATATATTGTTGGTTGTGTAAATTGCCACATTTCCCTCTCTATTTCATGCTGTTCTGTTTAAAATGAGAAAGTACTGCCATTATGTGTTCCCTTTGCTTTATATTGGGAGAAAAGGCCTATTTTTATACACCTCCATTTGATCTAAGGACTGAAATAGAAGGGATTATCCCTGAGTTGTCCTGAATTAGGACAAACTATTTTTGAAGCTCCAGATCTGGTCCCTAAAATAGGCCAGAGACATTCTTCACAGCATTAGGCAAAATATTGCCTAATCTTTGACATCCAATTTGCCTTCCTCCAAAAGTTGCACTTTCTTTCTGCTTCTTTTAAACCACCCTTACCTTCACATTTTCTCCATACCTGTCAGGCACAAACAACCAGATCCACCCATGAAGAGTTAAATTAACTACTTTATTGCTCATGTCAATTTCATAGGAATTTCCCCAGAATTGCAGTTTGCACCTGGCCAGACTTAATGAGATTCAATGACATTCAAGTGTTTGTGTGTATGTGTGTGTGGGAGGGGGGGGTTGGACTTTGCCCTCTTGTGCCTATGTAACAATTCCAATTCCAGACTATTTCCTTGCTTGACTCCTCCACTGGTTGGCCAGTCTCTCTCTGACAATACTTTACTGAACACATGAAGATAATGTAACTATCACTGTTGCTATGCACTGACTTTCCTTTTGAGATCTGTGTATATGAGGATTAGAAAAGGACCAGTCACCCAGTCCAACTTCCTCCACTGGTTCCATTGTCAAAAAACTGAAAGCAAACCATGATTATAATAAATCAACAAATTTCTTAAGATCTTGATATGGATAGGGCACATTAAAAGAAAGAAAAAATTGACATCTCTGACTATTTGTGTCATCCAAAAAAATTGAAGACTTTAACTTTATCTCCCAAGTTTAGCCTTTTGCCCACAGTTTTAGTTGCTGGAACATGATTCAAACACCATCCATATATCATGTGACTCTCTTCTATTCAAATAGTTAAGTACAGCTATTATCCTTGGTTCTGCAAGTAATTGCAAGCATAAACTTATTTGGTTTATTATTACTGAAATCATAACCATATATTAATGCCACTCTACAGAATAATACAACCCCTGGTTATATAATCAAAAGAGTACTACCAAGAGAAAAAAGAAGGATCAGCAGGCTTGGAAGAATCTGATGGTTTGGTAAAGTGAAAATCAACCCGCTAAAAATATCTTATTAGTGGGCAGATGTCTGCGTTAAAAAAAATCTAATTAAGATTGAGCATCTTTAATACATGCTGAATATTGATTGACTATCAAAAATGGAAAACTCTAGGAAAGGAATGCAATGTGGTCACAGGGTCAACTCTTTTCTTTTTTTGTCATTTCATTCACAATGCTTCGTTTTAATTTGTGCACCTATATATAATTTCCATTAATATGAGTGTTTATATTTATATTATTATGTTTTTGTATTTCTTGCTGTGGCTTCTAGTTTTTAGAAATTAATCAGTACAAGAAAAGTAATGGAATGCCTACTTCTTTTAACCATCCATGGTTAAATTGACAATTGAAATTGAAAATTGACAACTGCGTGGTAGACCAAAATTCAACAGGAATCGGTACTCAAAAAATGTTCTGTCAGAAGCCATCAGGAGCAAAGGACCATCAGGAACCAGCACCACAAAAATGATCAACCAGAATTGGTACAAAGAACCAATCAGAGATCAGCCCTTACCAACCTGCACAACCTGAAATCAGCTCAGCTAAAGACCAATCAGACGTCAGATCACCTGGCTATAAGGGCAGGAACCCAGTCAGTTCCTGCTCGGTACCCTTTGGTTCATATAGTAGACCATCTTGCTTCTGAAGATGCCAGCCATAGTTGCCAGTAAAATGTCAGAAAATCTGCTTTTCTCTGCCATGCCACAAAACCCTGAATCTCAACAGATACTGTCCGTAAAAGTCTGTACCAATACAAGACAGAACTTATTACATCCTCTGTCTCCAAAATGGAGAAAAGTTTTTTTTATCCAGGTTTCAACTTCATGTTTCTTTGCTTTTTTGCCATTGTTTCTGTATATTGTGATTTATAGCTCCACCTTTTCAAATACGGATTACTAATCTAGGAATAGGTGGAGATCCCTGCTGAGTATATTAGAAACCAAACTATTACTTTGTAAGAATGAGAAATTCAAGTTGTTTTTCATATTAATTGTATCAAAAATTTGACCTAAAGCATAGGCATTTGTCTACTTCGGAAAGTTTATAAAGATTTAATGTCATCGTTGTTATTTTACTACAGGGCCTTGTCATCCTTTACAAAGCAGAGCTCAATAACTTATCTTCATCTGCAGAGCTGTACCTTGCTAGTCCATAGATTCTCATAAAATTTAGTTGCACTAATAGCCACACTCCTAATCTCACCTTGTAGGCCAGGTTTCCTAAATCTCAGGCCCGCCCCTCATCACCAACTAATATGCTGGCTGGGAACAATGGGAATTGTGGTTCACTACCTTTGGAACTATATGGAGGAGGCTATAATAGGAAGTTGACAGGGAAACTGTCCATCTGCACATTTAGCATGATGTTATGAAATGGGGGAGAAGACCGAGTTTGTGCAAGAAGCTACCTGTTACCTGCGAAGCTCTTGTGCCCCCAAATCTAACCTGTCTGTCTCTTGTTAGTTCTGCCTTCATGCTGAGATGCTGATTGCCTGCAGTGGCAGAAAGACACATGTGCTGAATTGGTTTCTACGGTTAATTAAGGCTGACAAGAGGATTAGCATTTTCTCTCCTTCTGGCTTTAATATGGCTGAAGCTTACCTCTTTTCTAATGGTGCTTTTAACCTGTAAAAGTCTGAGTAACTATAGCTTTGGTAAGCTGACTGGTGCTTTTGTGAAGAGGTCTTTGGAAGAATATGTTTGGGGCAATATTCCCTTAGAAACCTCCTCCATTCTATATTACTGCAGGGTCCTTGATGCGCTCTGAGATTGCTTGTTTTCTTGCAGATGTTTCATTACCCAAACTAGGTAACATCATCAGTGCTAGTAAGGAGTGTTGTTTGCTGTCAGTTTATATTCTGGTGTCTTGCCTGTCTGTGAGTGGGGGTGGTTTACTAATGTATGGGCTGTTGCTTGGGCTGTTTACTAATGGCTCTTTGGCAGTTTCTTGATTGGGGCATTGCTTGCTTGATTGTTGGTCTGAAGTTGACCTTAGAGCTAATCTATGCTGATCTGAGTGCTGATTACTGGTGAAGAAGTGATGGAGTCTTTTTCTCTTTGGGGATGGTTGATTGTCTATTTGCATTGTCTATAGAAGTTGTTAATGTCTATGTGTCTATTGATGGCTGATTTGTCAGAGTGCCAGGCTTCTAGAAATTCCCTGGCATTTTTGAATTTGGCCTGGTCTAGGATTGTCACATTTCCCCAACTATGGTTAAATCTGTCTATATGTTGTGAAATTAAAGAATTTTCATCATGCCTTGTGATTGCTAGTTGATGTTCGTGGATGCGTTCTGCCAGTCTTCTGCCTGTTTGTTCTACACAGTGGTTGTTGCAGTCCTTACATTGTATGTTATACATGTTTTTTTCTTCTTCTGGGGTTGTTGGCTCTTTTGGTTTGCTTAGGATGTTTTGAAGGGCTTTAGTTGGCTTGTGTACAATGCTGATTCCATGTGGTTGTACAGGTCTATTGCTGTTTCTGAGATATTCTTGATGCTTGGCAATGTAATTCTTTTTAGGGTCTCTGTTGCTTGTGCTGTATTGGGTTTATTTATTTATTTATTTTATTATATTTATATACCGCCCTTTCCTGAAGGACTCAGGGCGGTTTACAGGGTGATTAAAACAAAAAATACAAAAGTTAAAAACAGATTTAAAAAAATTATATCCGTCCCTGAACAAATAAAACCCCAGTTAAAATTAAAATTAAAATTAAAATTCTCAGCCTCAGGGTTGAGTGGTCTGGGACTTTTTGATGGAGTTGCATGGGTATCCATTTTGTTGGAATGTGTTATATAGATGCTTCATTTCCTTTTTCTGCTCTTCTGGGTTGCTGCAGTGTGTTTGGGCTTGTTTAAATAAAGTCCTTACACAGCTTCTCTTGTGGGAGGCTGGGTTGTTTACTACAGGTGTTTTGAATTCTGATTATTGTTATCCATAAGACTGGTCAAACATATCTGAAAAGTACCAGGTTACCTATTACAGTAAGTAGGGCTTGTGTGTGTGTGTGTGTGTGTGTGTGTGTGTGTGTGTGCGCGCGCACCTTCGAGTCAGTGCTGACTCCTGATGACTGTCTAGTAAATCCCTGCTATTTTAGATTTTCTGACGCAAAAATGACAGACTGGCACATTCCTGAAATCATGGATATGACACTGAGGCTGGAACTGTGACCAGGTAAAGAATCCAGTCAGAAGAGCTTCTCCAGATAAGGGAAAGCCAAAGAGATTGCCCACATGACTCCAGATAGCTGATAGCTGCTTCTCATAAGAAAGCCTTTAAGATCCAAAGGGACTCTGCAGTCACCTAACAAATGGTTCTAGTACAACTTGCTGTGGCCAAGTTGTTGTGGTCAATTTGCCACAGCCAACTTGCTGCAGGACAACTTGCCATGGCCAACTCACTGCGGGACCACATATTGTTATTGGCCATGGTTCCATTAAAATAATTTAACCTATGTATTTGTTGAATTGTTCTGCTGACAGTTGTCCCATGGAGAGTTGGCTGTGGTGAGTTGTCCTATTCCATTCACAAATACAGAGCCAGAAGCCAAAGAAGGAAGATCAAGCTTGCAGCCTTAACAAAGCCTTTAATGGACACTGGGTTTAACCCACTCCACTTTCTAAATTACTTTGGATTATAACTATTTAAAAGCTAAAGGAGATCTTCAGAGTAGCATTTTAATTGGACCACTGATGAGTGTCCCTGCAGCCCACAATATGACTAGCAAAGAAGAAAAGAGAAAGTTACAAGAATTTAAAAATTAACCTACAACAAAAAGCAAGTAGAGTTTGGATTATAAAAGTTTTTTAAATGGGGAAAGGGACCTGTAGTTTTTTTATGGACTTTGTTTACTCTAAGTTCCTTTGAATTAAATAAACAGTATGCATCTCCATTGCAAAGACTTGTATTTGGGTTTTTTGAGGAAAATGACTGATGGACCTTGTTAAATAAAAAAGACAAAGTATTGTTGTAAAAGACCAGAGACCATGTTGAGAGTAGAAACACAGAGAGCTTAAGGGACTGTTGTGAAAATATGCAGGTTGCTGAATTCTGAAAAAGGAGGACAAAAAGTTTCCACTTCTATGATGTTTCTTCTTTGGACTATGAATTAAAATAGAGAAAGATGGCTACTACTATAAAAGCAGCTAAAGAAGGAAGGAAGGATCATTGACTGAGTAATTTGCTGGCTTAACATCTGTAATTTTACAGAACTGTCTGAAGAAATGGGAAAAACTATTAGCCTTAACAGCTGCTAAGTGCCTAAGATCAAGACTAGAACTCATAGTCTCCCAGTTTCTAGGCTGGTGCTTTAACCATTACACCAAAGTGGCTCTGTTTGTCTACTCAGTGATATTATCAAAGTAAAGAAAACCTACAGGATGCTCTTTGTCTCAAGGTCATGACACCTACTGGATATAACATATTTAACCCAATCCAAGAAAAAAGCTGCTAATCAACCATAGATGTCTATGGAGATTCTCAATCAACCATGTCATGGTTGTCCTAAAGATACGATGGTCGGATGATCTTGGTGGGGGCTCTCCATTTATCATGCCCCTGTCATGGACCGATCATCACCTCCTGCGGCTGGTCTTCCGTTTTACCACCCCCCGCCGTGGGGATACGGAACCAATTAGATGGTACCGTCCCAGGCGCTTAATGGACCCTGATGGGTTCCAGGCGGCGCTGGGATCCCCACCTGCCTCCGTCGCTCACAACTCGGCGGATGCCTTAGTGGAAGCCTGGGAAAGGGCAGCCACTGGGGCACTGGACCGAGTTGTACCCTTGCGGCCCCTGACCCGGTGCAGATCCCAACGAGCTCCATGGTTCTCCGCGGAGCTCCGGGAGATGAAGCGTCGGAAACGGGGCCTAGAGAGCTGCTGGAGGTCCAGCCGATCCGAATCCGACCGGTTGCGGTTAAGAACCTATATTAGGTCTTATCTCGCTGCGATGAGGGTGGCGAGGTGTAATTACTTCTCCACCCTCATCGCGTCCGCAGATAATCGCCCGGCCGCCCTGTTTAGGGTGACTCGCTCGCTCCTTAATCAGGAGGTGAGGGAGGATCCCTTGCAGGGTCGTGCCGAGGAGTTTGGTCAGCATCTGTCGGATAAAATCGCTCGGATTCGGACCGGTTTGGACTCCAGCTGGGCAGAGTCTGGCGATCAGGACACGGGCGGTCTTGTCAATGTTACCTGGGAGGAGTTTGATTCTGTGACCCCTGATGAAGTGGACAGGATTATGGGGAGGCTGAGCTCCACCACATGTTTATTGGACCCGTGCCCTTCCTGGCTGGTTTATGCAGCTAGGGAGAGGACACGAGGCTGGTTCCAGGCGGTGATATCTGCTTCCTTGAGTGAGGGTAACTTCCCCTCCGTCCTGAAGGAGGCGGTGGTGAGACCCCTCCTCAAGAAGCCTGCCTTGGACCCAGCTGTGTTGAACAACTTTCGTCCAGTCTCCAACCTTCGCTTTCTTGCGAAGGTTGTTGAGAGTGTGGTGGCGCATCAGCTCCCTTTGGCCCTGGATGAAGCGGATTATCTGGATCCGTACCAATCGGGTTTCAGGCCCGGGTACAGCACAGAGACGGCATTGGTCGCGCTGGTGAATGATCTCTGGAGGGCTCGGGATAGGGGATGTTCCTCTGTCCTAGTCCTATTAGACCTCTCAGCGGCTTTCGATACCATCGACCATGGTATCTTGCTGCGGCGTCTCAGGGGATTGGGAGTGGGAGGCACGGTCCTTCAGTGGTTCTCCTCCTATCTCCTGGGACGCTCGCAGTCGGTGTTGGCAGGGGGGCAGAGATCGGCCCCTAGGTCTCTCGTTTGTGGAGTTCCTCAGGGGTCGGTTCTCTCGCCTCTCCTGTTCAACATCTATATGAAACCGCTGGGTGAGATCATTCGTGGTTTTGGAGTTGGGTATCATCAATATGCTGATGATACCCAACTTTTCTTTTCGACCCCAAACCACCCCAGTGATGCCCTCGCTGTGATGTCCCGTTGCCTGGAGGCGGTTCGGGTCTGGATGGGGAGGAACAGACTTCAACTCAACCCTGACAAGACTGAGTGGCTGTACATTCCGGCATCCCGGGACATTCAAAATGTTCCATCTCTCTCTATGGGGGGTGAGTTGTTACCCCCCGTGGATAGGGCTCGCAACTTGGGAGTCCTCCTAGACTCACGACTTACCTTGGAAGAACATGTAGCAGCTGTGACTAGGGGGGCTTTCGCCCAGGTTCGCCTGGTGCGCCAGTTGCGGCCCTATCTGGACCGGGATGCCCTGTGTACGGTCACTCATGCGCTCGTGACCTCTCGCCTTGACTACTGTAATGCTCTCTACATGGGGCTTCCCTTGAAGACCACTCGGAGGCTCCAACTGGTACAGAATGCGGCCGCGAGAGTTGTCTTGGGAGTTTCCCGGTACTCCCATGTTACACCTTTGCTCCGTGAGCTGCATTGGCTACCAGTTGTCTTCCGGGTGAGGTTCAAGGTCTTAGTGATGGTTTTTAAGTCCTTACATGGCATGGGTCCGGAATACCTCGGGGATCACCTGCTGCCGGCGTCAACTCCCCTCCGCCCAGTGCGTTCCCACAGAGAGGGCCTCCTCAGGGTGCCTCCGGTCAGAGAATGTCGGCTGGTGGCCCCCAGGGGGAGGGCCTTCTCTGTGGGCGCCCCGGCTTTGTGGAATCAGCTGCCGGTGGAGCTCCGGATGGCACCGGATCTCCGCTCCTTCCGGCGCGGGTTAAAGACCCACCTATTTGAACAAGCTGGCCTGGCCTGATGGGGAATTAATTTGGGTTTTAAATATTGCTATATTTTATTGTTTTATCGTGGGCATTAATTTAATTCTATTTTAACTTTTGTAGTTTTGTATTTTTATTATATGCCCTGTACACCGCCCTGAGTCCCTTGGGAGAAGGGCGGTATAAAAATTTAATTAAATAAATAAATAAATAAATACCTTTTTCAAAACGCAACTAGACATTGTTTTTCCTTGAAGAAGTTTCACGTCTCATCCAAGAAGCACCTTTTGGAAAAAGTACGTTTGGGATAATCAGCTCTAGAGTGAACAGTTAGCTTAACCCTAACCTCAGCCCTAATTTTATATGGATTCAAATCAATATACACTAAAACAAATGATTTTAGTTAGTATTGATTTGAATGCAACAGAACCCAAGACTTCAGTGTATTTTCGAAGCAAGCCCTATTTTGCACATAATGAAATAAATAAAAGCCTAGCTGTAACCCATAACTTCTTCCTTTAATTGACATATAGGAAGCTGTGAAGGCATAGCCCATTGCAGGGATAATTCTCCAGTGGAAGATGGGAAGATGGGACCACACACTTTTTGAATCCTTCATCATTGCATTCAAAAATACCAGATTCTACATGTCAAAATTTGTTTTTTAAAAAGACAGTTTTTTAAAAATAAACTCTTTGTCATGTTATGGAACAAGAACCGGTATAATAAAATGTAGAAGAAAATATCTACCAGAACTAGAACAGCTGTGACTCAGAAGATACACCACAGTTTTTAAAATATCCTGATTCAAAGAAGATAGTAGACCAAGATACAGTTTGCTATTTATTGATTCAGAAAGTTGCTTTGCTAAACTGAGGTGATGGGTTTAATCTAGTGGGCATATCTCTTGCATGATTTTTGACCCAGACTAACACAGTTTTCTTCTGCTTGACACATTCTAGATGGGCTGGAATGGCAATTTCCTGCCCTAATCCAGAAGGGCAGCAAAAGGATGTACTATTAGTCAGTCTTGAAAGCATCCGTCAGGCTGGAGCTAGCATCTGTCTCATTGGCAAATAGCATTTTAGTGTTTTAACCAAGCAATGATCGCAAGAAAAGACAAGAGAAAAGAAGGAAATTGATGGGAATACACAGTGCTTTTTTTGTAAAAGAAAAAGGTGCCGGAACTCACACATGTCATACAATCCGTCTTGCCTACCCTACAAGGTTCCATCCAAAAAAGGTGGTGGAACTCCATTCTGAGCGTTCTATGAAAAAAAAAAAAGCCCTGGGAATACAAGACTAGAAGTAAGAGAGAAAAGAGTTCTCCATTGCAGCTTTCAGGAAAATTCTAGATAGCTCTGTGCCTAAGCTGTCCATCCATCAGTTTGGCATCCTCAAGTGGATGTTTTATTACCATATTACAGTGATGAAGAACTTGTGAATTTTGCCTTTTACTGTTGTCAGTCTAGTGTAATTCACCCCCATGGAAGAGTTCAGCACAGTGTTGTCTCATCCTAGGATGAATTTCTTTTCTCATGGCAAATAGAAGCCTTTTGTGACTGACTGACTGATGATCAGAATTTACTTAGCTTCAAGTTACAATGATATCCAGGAGAAATGCAGAAAGATGATAAGGAGACCATGAAATAATGTACAGGGCTAATGAGAGCTCTTAAGGCTATGGAGGGCTTCCGGTTCCGGATCCCGGCATGGTCAGACATGCGAGGGAATTGTTCCTTGTGTCGCCTGGATTTCTTCATCGGGGGGCCCTTGTAAAGGGGTCAAAAGTCGCCCTGGAGGGGTGACAAGCGGTGGAGAGGTCTCTCTAGTCAGTGGTAGAATGGCGGTGGCCCTCCTGTGGGCTTGGAGCTAGTCTCTGAACCAAAGAAGAAAGAATCGGCCACTGCCATGGCTCATCGTTTAGCCGTCTCCTGCCGAAGCCAAAATCACAACAAAGCACTTGAAAGCACTTGAAAACTGGGTGAGAATTGCCTTCTCTTTTCCCTAATTGTCTACTCTTCCTGTCAAAGCTTACCGAATTTGTTTCCCCTTGTGAGGAGAGAGGGAAGGGATTTTTTCCCCCACCCTCCTTAATGGTGGCCTTTATCTACATTGAGAGAGAAAAGAAAAAGCCTCGAACTATATGATACTGATTAATTGGACTTACAGCCTTTCTACCTTTGGCCCAATTTCCTATATTAATAGAAATGGACTATTCTACCTATCAATCTAAAAAAAGAGACAAAATAAATAAATAAATAAAAAGTCTCAGTCGGAAAAGGATTTGAAGTACTCCGGAGATATCTAGTGGCCAAATCTGTTACAGCAAGTGAATACCATTGGCAAACAAACTTGCTTACATTTCAGACTGACCTTGGCATTAAGATAAAACCTGAAACAGCTGGGATGAATTTGGCTTAGACTTGTGGAGGTGGACACTTACTGATTTTTGTTTGAAAACTAGCCTCCACTATTTATAATTAATACAAAATGGAGAATGATCAGCCACAAACCTCACTTGATTATAATCTTATATTTGAAACAATCTATAGAGCCACTGAGATGTCTGTCTCCAGATTAAATAATTTACATGCCAATTTTAATTTACAAACTGAAACCCAGACTGCAACTAAAGAATTTACACTTCAGAATATAACGAACTTGGAAGATACTATTATTGAGACAGAGGAATATAAGCAACAACAACAAAGTACTGAAAAAACTATTATCCAAAACCTGACTTTCCTCAACGAACCTACAATTATTAAAGTACAAGGAATTACTATTATGATAGACAATCCTAAAGTTCAACAACAAACTAGGGAAAACTTAATAGTCAACTTTTGACCCTTTCTAAAGAGCCTATAAGTTCAGAAGTACACTACAGGCAAGATATTGATGCTAACATAGAGGACGCCAAAGACCAACTAAGACAACCTGTGGAAAGCCTGGATAGTCAACTATTAACTATAATACTAGATAAGATTTTCTCCTTAAAACAGATCAACCCAGATGGAAGAAGAATCCATACTGAATTGCAGACAGAGATGTCAGAGCAAATAAAGAGAGTGGAATAAACATGGCAACAATATAATGACTATAAATGGTTCAACATTTGTACATCGCTGATGGTTGGATGGCCTCCTCCAAATAATATGTATGCGAGCAAAGGAAGACCTACTTGGCAATTTAAAGCCCTGGGTCTGGAAACCCGACTGGCAAAAAAAGAAACCTAGAGTTAGGTTTAAAAAAATGAAAATGAACTATTATAGGTCATTTTGTTAGTAACTAGTGTCTTATTAGGATCTGAAATAGAAAATATTCATGAGATAGAATTAAGATGTGTTTAAGTACTTATTAGGCTTATTCCAAATATTATAAATTTATATAATGGAAAATTGGCTTATGCATCCTATCTTTGATGTTAAAGTTTTGGTTATGTAGAAGTAGAAGTAGATTGATAAATATAGGCTCTCTGATTGGTAACTTGTGATGTATCAAGATATGAAACAAGCAATGTTTATTAGGTAGAAGTTAGCTATTTAACTATTTGGTGTATGTTAGATGATACAATCTTTGGTGTAATAAAATAAGAGAATTTTGAGTTCTGAATACTATTTGGGATGTCAAAGGTTAAACTTGGATACTACAATTAACATCAAAATTACCGGTAGATAAAATCTAATAACAGGATATAGATATACTTCATTGAAATTGGATTGAAAAAAACTTTTTAATTGACCATGCTATTCTTATAAATCTGTTATTTTAAATATGTTGTATTGAATGTTGAGGGAAATAGAGAAGGATGCTATGATTATGTAACCTGAACTACTGTATGTATTGAAAACTCTGTTATTCAATTGATGACTACCCAGGTACCATGATGCTTTCTAGATATATAGGTTGTAAATTGAAAAACTAATAACAATTGTTTTTTAAAGGCCATGGTGTAAGACTTTTAAAAAAAAGATTATGAAGTTCTCCAATAGTTCTAAGAACTATAGCAGGGATATAGACAATCAGGCAATTGAATAAGCTAAATACTTTAAGTATGTAGGATTTTTTTCAATCACCCAAAGGAAAACTGCCTAGCTAAATCTTATTTCTTCTTTTGTCCAACAGAGCTCAACAATGATTCTAATATTCTGCTAGATTCTGGGAGAGAACTATGTTGCATTAGCAATTTAAGTTGTTTGCAGCCAAAACAATAACTCAGTGCTTTATTTGGGGACAAATAAGCTCTTTTTTCAGCTTCAGTACTTATGAAAAAGTATGACAAAGCTCCCAAGAACAGAAGCTGAAAACTGGCAATAACATTACTATCAACTGTACATTGGCAGGCTGTGCCCTGAAGCTGTTAAATCCTAGTCTAGATGAGCCAAAGAGACAATTCAAGGACAGATTGGGAATGTAGGATTAGAAGTGAGCCAAAATTCAAATTTCATATCTATCTGAGAAAGTCCAGGATGCTATTCTGTGAAGACTTACCTATATTAAATAAGGAGTCTGGTATCATCTTTTCAATCTAACAAATGTTGTTAAGCCACATACTGTAAGCTTTTGTGAATGACAGCACACTTCATTAGATGCCATGGAGTGCTAACTTGATTTAAGATTTAAATTAAATTCAGTTGGTAAGGAAGGGGAGGGAGTTAGGGTGGTTATGCAGATTCAGTGTGAGACATGTTATAACAATTGAGTTGTATTGTGTTAAAATCCCATTGTGTTTGCTAAAACCTTCTGAGATAGCCCTGCATTTTTGAAGTATGTGAGGTTAGCAATTGAGCAGTTATGCCAATGAATGTTTTTGTCCAAATCCTAGGAGACTGAAACGTTCTGTGGTTACTTAATATATATTTTTTAGTCATGATGCCAAATATGTTTCCATTAATTCTTTTTCACAAAGTCAAACTCTTTTGTCCTACGTAGAACTCCTTTCTGGAAGATGATGACATATATAATATTGGAGGAAGAGCATGTGAAGATACCTCTACTATTGTATAAATTGACTGAGACCTAAGATTGTAATGTTGATGTAAATGTGGGAGGCAAAGTAGACCTCAGTTTGGCCTAGTGGTTAAGGCACCAGGCTAGAAACCAGGAGGCCATGAGTTTGAGTCCTGCCTTAGGCAAATGCCAGCAGGGTGACCTTGGGACCATTCATTCTTCTTCAGCCCAGCTTGTAATGTATTGGGCTTTGTCTTGCTAAAGGAATATCATGTGGGTTAATTGCTGGAAGGTTGCTCAAGCCGCCTAGAGGCCAGGGTATAATTGCTGCATTCGCAGCCCTGTTTCTCAGTTCAGTTCCTGCAAGCAATAAACAATGATCTTTGCTGAACTCGCCTTGTCTCGTCATTGAAGCAACAAACCCAGTATCTAACACTGGCGACGAAGGTGGGATCCTGCTCCTCCAACTGGGCTGAAGAATCACTAGGGGAGAGGCTGAACCTGCCTGGTGGGAAAAGCAATTCCCCCCTACGGTCGGCCTAGCACAGCCACGCTAGTGACCACATGCCCTGAGGACCAGTCCCTGGGCCATGGAGGAGCAGGACGCAAAGACGAGCCCCAGCCGCGAAGACCAGCAGAAATGGCCAATGTCGGAAAGCTGGAAGAATTTGACATAGCTCACCCAGAAAGATGGTCCCCGTATCTATCCTGGGTCTAGAACTATCTTTGCCCAAATCAAGTTGCTGAGGATGGCCTGAAGGCCGCTATGCTCCTGTGTGTGTGTGGCCCAGACACGTTTGACATCGCGGAGAACCTGTTTGCACCGATGCCATTGGAGTCCATAATGTTCATGGACTTGAACAAGAAGCTCGGATACCACTTTCAACCCAAGCTGTCGGTAATCGCTTGGCGCCATGTATTTGAACAGAGAGTTCAGCAACCAGGTGAAACAGTGTCCAAATTCATAGTGGCCTTGAGGCAGGCTGCATGCCTGTGCCAGTTCTCCGACGTAGAGGAGAGACTATGAGACCGACTTGTCTGCGGTCTCCAGAATCGAGAGTTACAGCAAAAACTCTTTGCCAAAGAGACTCTGTCATTTCCAGATGTGCTGAAAGAAATCATGGTGGACGAAGCCGCCGCCGGGGCCAAAACAGCACAGCATGAGGAAGCTGGCCACCATGAGGATGCCGAGCACACAGAAGACCCTGAAGATGACACAGAAGTCAACAAGCTACAAAGACACAATGACCAACAGCGTCACAGTGACAAGGCAGGTCCCTTCCTTAGGTTCCCAGGGTGTGGCAGCCGCCACCAATGTTTGGACTGTAGGTTCCGGACAGCCACATCGTGTCCATCTGCAGAGGTCGTCAGAGGGACTGGCCATCGAATTGCCAGTCGGACATTCTGACCAGGAGAGGTACCGGGGCCCTGGGACAGTATAGCATGGGGTTTTGCTCCAGCCACAGAAACATTTGCCATACAGGAGCTCGCTGCCCTATTAAGCCGAAGTTTAGACTTCAGGTGGAGTTGCAAGGGGTCCCCTGCAAGATAGAGCTGGACATGGGCTCTGCAGTATCTATCATTTCACTTGAGACATTTAATTTCGTCTGCAATCGCAGTAAGAGATGGGCCAAGCTGAGGCCTTCTGACATTATACTAACTGATTTCCAGAATGCCAGAGTCACAGTCAAGGGTGAGGCCACACTAGCCATTAAATTTAAAGGGTTTTCTGGGCACCTGGACATTGTCGTAGTAAGGGGTCAGTGAACGAGCCTCAATTGGTTTGATGCACTAGGCATCCAAGTAACTGGAATTAACTGGACACTATTTGTTTAGTGACAGTATGCGAGGAATTCGCAGATGTGTTTGATTCAGCTCTGGCGACTTACACGGGCCCGCCAATAACATTTAAACTAGATTCTACTGTAGTGCCGGTCAGGATTAAACCTCACAGGGTGCCATTTGCTCTCAAGCACAAGATAGATGCTGAGTTAGATAAACTTGTTGAACAGGGCGTACTGCAGCCAGTAGATGGGGGTGAATGGGAGAGTCCAATTGTAACACCACTAAAAGCCAATGGGGAGGTCAGAATCTGTGCTGATTACAAATGCACAATTAACCGTGCACTCAAACAGCATGCATACCCAGTGCCAGTAGTAAGCTACATCCTGGCATCTTTGCATGGCGGTACAATTTTTGCAAAATTAGATTTTGCAAATTAGGTCTTATCTTGCTGCGATGAGGACAGCAAAGGCTAATTACTTCGCTGCCCTCATTGCATCCGCAGATAATCGCCCGGCTGCCCTGTTTAGGGTGTCTCGCTCCCTCCTTAATCAGGAGGTGAGAGAGGAGCCCTTGTAGGGGCGGGCCGAGGAGTTTAGTCATCATCTGACGGACAAAATCACTCAGATCTGGGCTGGTTTGGACTCTAACTGGGCAGAGTCTTCTATGGAGGAATCGGACTGTCTTGAGCATATTATCTGGACTGAGTTCGATCCTGTTTCCCCTGATGATGTGGACAGGATTATGGGGAGGCTGAGTTCCACCACCTGTTTATTGGACCCGTGTCCCTCTTGGCTAATTTATGCTGCTCGGGAGGAGACACGAAGCTGGTTCCAGGCAGTAATATCTGCCTCTTTGAGTGAGGGTGTCTTCCCCGCCACTTTGAAGGAGGCGGTGGTGAGGCCCCTTCTCAAGAAGCCTGCCCTGGACCCAGCGATTTTAAACAACTATCGTCCTGTCTCCAACCTTCGCTTTCTGGCGAAGGTTGTTGAGAGTGTGGTGGCGCACCAGCTTCCTCTGTTCCTGGAGGAAACTGATTATCTGGACCCTTACCAATCGGGTTTCAGGCCCGGGTACAGCATGGAGACGGCATTGGTCGCGCTGGTGAATGATCTCTGGCGGGCTCGGGACAGGGGTTGCTCCTCTGTCCTAGTTCTATTAGATCTCTCAGTGTCTTTTGATACCATCGACCATGGAATTCTATTGCGGCGTCTCAGGGGGTTGGGAGTGGGAGGCACTGTCTTGCAGTGGTTCTCCTTCTATCTCCTGGGCCGCTCACAATTGGTGTTGATGGGAGGGCAGAGGTCTGACCCGAGGCCTCTCGTTTGTGGAGTTCCTCAGGGGTTGGTTCTCTCTCCCCTCCTGTTCAACATCTATATGAAGCCGCTGGGCGAGATCATTCATGGTTTCGGGGTGGGGTATCATCAGTAAGCTGATGATACCCAACTTTTTTTCTCCACCCTGAACCAACCCAGTGATGCCCTCACCGTGATGTCTCGTTGCCTGGAGGCGGTCCAGGTCTGGATGGGGAGAAACAGGCTTCGTCTCAATCTGGCCAAGACTGAGTGGCTGTGCATACAGGCATCTCGGACTAACCAGTCCATTCCATCTTTAATGATGGGGGTGAGGTGTTACCCTCCGTTGATAGGGCTCACAACTTGGGCATCCTCCTGGATTCGCTGCTCAGTTTTGAAGACCATATAGGAGCCGTGACCAGGGGGGGCCTTTGCCCAGGTTCACCTGGTGCGCCAGTTGCGGCCCTACCTGGACCAAGATGCCCTGCGCACAGTCACTTATGCTCTCGTGACCTCCCAATTGGACTACTGCAATGCTCTCTACATGGGGCTGCCCTTGAGGACCACTCGGAGGCTTCAGCTGGTGCAGAATGCAGCTGCGCGGGTTGTGATGGGGGTTTCCCGATACTCCCATGTAACACCTCTACTCCACAAGCTGCATTGGCTTCCGGTTGCCTCCGGGTGAGATTCAAGGTGCTGGTGATGACCTATAAAGCCCTAAATGGCTTGGGTCCAGGATATCTGAGGGAACAACTGCTGCTGGCATCAAGCTCCCTTCGTCCTGTGCACTCCCATAGGGAGGGTCTTCTCAGGGTACCACCGGTAAAAGATTGCTGGCGGACAATACCCAGGGGGAGGGCCTTCTCTGTGGGTGTGCTGGCCCTTTGGAACCAGTTACCTGTAGAGCTTAGGACTTCCCCTGACCTTCGCTCATTCCGCCAGGACCTGAAGACCTGGCTCTTCGAGCTTTCTGGCCTGGACTGAGAATATTAACTGGCGTTTTAATTGTACTGTATTTTAATTGTTATTGGGGTTTTTAGTTTCAAGGTTAGTTTAATCATTTTAATTGTTTTTAATTTATGTAATTTGTTGGACTGTTTTAAAAAACCTTGTGAACCACCCTGAGTCCTACAGGTGAAGGGCGATATATGAGTTTAATAAAAAAAAAATAATAAATAAAAATTTGGCTCAGGCCTACCAACAGCTTCCTGTTGATGTGGCCACAGCCGCAGCACAGATAATTGTAACCCACAGGGGGGTGTTTAAAGTAAAGTTCCTGCAATTTGGGTTCAGTGTAGCCCCGGGCATTTTTCAGGGCATTATGGAACGGATGCTCAAGGGCATTCTGGGGGTTTGCCTCTATTTTGATGATGTGCTTATCGCTGGGGAATCCACTGAGGTGCTAGCAAGGAGGCTCAGAGCCCTCCTTCAAAGGCTGTGCAAAGCAGGCCTCAAGCTTAAAAAGAATAAGTACAGTACTGGAGTCCTTTCAACTGAGTTCTTGGGTTTCCATATAGATGCTGACAGCATCCACCCTGCCAAGTCTAAAGTAAAAGCCACTCAGATGGCATATAGCCCCAAAATGAAGGGAGAGCTGCAGGCATTCCTAGGCCTCCTAAATTTTTACTACGCGTTCCTTCCTAACAAGGCTGCAATGGCATAGCCGTTACACTGGCTCTTGGACAAAAATGCTACATGGAAGTGGACTAGTGTTCACGAAAGAAGATTTCAGGAATTGAAGGCTCTTCTGTCCGTCAGTTCCACAATCACTCACTTTAAGGAATCGATGCTGGTATGCCTTGCGTGTGACGCATCCCCAAATGGGAGTGGGGGCTGTCCTGAGTCACTTAGAGAGAGATGGAACTCAAGTTCCAATTGCTTTTTATTCGAGGACACTCCTCCGCTGAGCGTAATTATGCTCAAATCAATAAAGAGGCACTGGCCATAGTAGCTGGAGTAAAAAATTCCACGACTACTTATACGGCAGGGACTTCATGGTCTTCACAGACCATAAACTGCTATTGGGGGTTATTCACTACAGACAGACAGACAGACACCCCACATCTTATCCCCTAGGATGCTAAGATGGGCCATTTTTTTATCGGCTTATGGCTTTAAGCTAATTCACAAACCTGGCAAGGATATGGGCCATGCAGGTGGCCTGAGCAGGCTTCCACTGCCTCAAATCGAACCAGATCTGGCCCCAGGGGCCCACATTTTGTCCATTCAGGACTTGCCAGAGTTTCCCCTCCATGCGGGGGACATAGCTGCAGAAACGGCAGCAGATAAGATTCTAAGCAGAGTGCTCTCTTGGGTACACATGGGGTGGCTAGATAAAAGCCCAGGTCCTGAGTTTCAGAGCTATTTCACAAGGAGACATGAGCTCTCAGCTCATAAAGGTTGTATTCTTTGGGGAAACAGGTCATTGTTCCCACCTCATTAAGGGACAGGGTATTGCAATCGCTTCATGAAGGTCATCCGGGTATTGTTGCATGAAAGCTTTGGCAAGAAGCTATTTATGGTGGCCAGGATTAGATAAAGCCATTGAGGCTCAAGTGCATGGGCGTTACACATGCCAGCAATCTAGGCCTGAAATGCCGCACGCTCCCATCCACAGGTGGGAGGAGACACCCCCCCCTGGTCGAGGATTCATATAGACTTCGCTGGGCCCTTTCAGGGACAGCTTTTCCTGATAGTGGTCGACAGCCACTCTAAATGGCTAGAAGTTATACCAATCACAAATATGACTACTGCTAGGCCCATCCAGGTGCTTAGGAAACTCTTTGCAATGCAGGGGCTGCCGGACGTCATAGTGTCCAATAATGGGCCCCAATTTACTACGGCAGAATTTCAGGCTTTTCTGAGGGCAAACCTCATTAGACATGTGACATCGGCTTCATTTCACCCGTCTACTAATGGTCAAGCCGAATGAATGGTGCGCACCATGAAAGAATCATTGAAGTGACTGGGGACTGGCACCACAGACTGGCCGACTTTTTGTTCTGCCAACATTCCACGCCATGCACGGCAACGGGTAAAAGCCCAGCAGAGCTGTGCTGGGGGAGGTGACTAATCACGAAACTGGACAGGTTACACCCAGATCGGGTGGCAGCTGAGGCCTCTAGCCCGAAACCCTCAAGGGGGCTGCAAGTGGGCGATGGGGGTGTGGGCCAGAATCTAGGGGCATGGGAACTTGTGGGTACCAGGGAAAATCACCAAAACGTCAGGCCCTCTCTCATATGAAGTGGGCCTAGAGGGCAGGTGAGTCATCCGTCACCATATCAATCAGCTTAGGAAGCATTTTCCAGAATGGTCACAAAGTGAGGACTTTGTCCTGGGTCCTAGCCATGGACCGCAAATCAGCAGCCAGGCCGATCAATTCATAGGCTCTGAGTTCCCAAGCAGTCAGAGCAACAGGAAGGTGGCTGTAGGGGAGCAAAGCCCAGAAGTGCAACATGGGGCCTCTGATGGAGAAAGCCAACCAGAACACTACAGCCACTGCGCTAACTCTGCAGAGCGATTGGACTCTGGGGCGGGCCAACCTGAAAGGGCCAGCAAGAGAATTCCGAGTAAGCCAGACTCGCTGGAACTTATGGACCCTGGTCAACCCAGCCCGGCGGGCAAGCTGGTAAGCCAGGGAGGGCCTGGCTCTCCCAGGCGTTCTATGAGGGTTCGCAAGCCTCCTGCATATCTACAAGATTTTGTTCTGAAATAACTGAGCTATAATGTGTTTGCATCATTCATGTGCTGCTAGCCAAGGAACTCTCTGTATTAGCCAGTATGGAAAAATGTGCACATTGCATGTGACTGTTGTAACTCTGTAAAACTTGTATTTCTTTAATCATTCTCCTTTTGTTATTACAATGTATGTTCATTCTAGGGGGGAGGGGTGTAATGTATTGGGCTTTGTCTTGCTAAAGGAATATCACGTGGGTTAATTGCTCAAGCAGGGAAGCTGGCTAACAGCTCCCAGCTCCTCAGACAACCCATCTCCAGCACCGCCATTGGCTGCCCCTAGGGTGGCAATAGGTTGCTTTAAACCTATTGGCTACCGCCTAGAGTCCAGGGTAGAAATTGCCGCATTCGCAGCCCTGTTGCTCAGTTCAGTTCCTGCAAGCAATAAACAATGATCTTTGCTGAACTCACTCACTTCGTCTCGTCATTGAAGCAATGAACCCAGTATCTAACACAGCTCATTTCACAAGGTTGTTGCTGTAGGAAACTAGGAGGAGGAAGGAGGAGGAAGTATGTTTGCCACCTTGAGCTATTTATAAAAATAATAAAGATGGGATAAAATAAAAATAAAGTTGGGCTTGTGACAGGGCGTGCCACTCATTTCAAGATAATTTTCTGTTATTTCTGATTGCTTTGTGAGACTCTGCCTTACATACTGACGATTGTCCATATGCAAGTATGGGCTAGTCACCTGAGAACTACAATGTCCTTGGTCAAAATGAATTGTAGCTGATTAATAATATGCTTGAGTGGCTTGAGCTGTGAACTGTAGATAACAATCTGTAATGGAATGCATGGATAACCTTGAAGAAAGGGGACTTTCAGACTTGCCTTAATGTTAGCCTTACAATAAAGTAGGCTTAGCTCATCTAGTCATGTTTTCCTATCTGATTTACTAAGGAGGGCAGACATCAATCTTGCAAGTGTTTTAAGTACAAACTTCCAGTTCTCTACTTTTAACTGCTTTGCTCCATTAGGGTGCATCCTTCTTTAGTTTCTTCCTTTGACTGTTAAGTGACTGTGGGCTCCTATCCCTCTTGTCTGATTGTTTCCTATCTCCCCTTTCTTCAAGGTCACCCATGCATTACACGGCCAGTTCTGCTATTGTGATCTATATTTTAATAAATCCTCCCTGGGGATTGATTTGTCTTTATTGATTTGTCTATTGATTTTACTAGGTGGATATTTCAGCCTTCAGAATGCCTGGTTTAATCCCATCAGTTGCGCATCTTTATCAAGTGGGTCAGAATAAATGTAGTAAACATTAGATTAGAGCCTGGCTCTAGACAATAGACTTGATGGTACGTTCTGGGTAGAAATTTGTAGGAAACATGTAGGTATGCAGGGCAATTTGTAGATTTCCTATTTAATGTGATGTTTATATGTTCAGTTTCGTTGCAGGTAGGCTGAGGCTGATGGGAGTAGACGTTTTGAGATCTTGATGAAATTTGAAAAGAGATTCTTTCCTATATATCCAAATGATGATGTTCTCCCATATCACCCCAATTTAAATCCTACATTGGTTTAACCATTTTATGCATCTGATGAAGTCAGCTGCAATGCATAAAAATCCATTCCTTTTAATAGCAATAGCAATAGCACTTAGACTTACATACCATTTTACAGTGCTTTTATGGCAGGGGTCCCCAACCCCTGGTCCATGGACTGCTACTGGGCCACAGCATGCCAGAAACTGGTCCGCACAAACAAGCAAAGCCCCATCCATGGGATGCAGGCAGCACACAAAACCATGCACACTCTGGTCCATGGAAAAATCTTTCTTCATGGAACCGGTCCCTGGTGCCCAAAAGGTCGGGGACCTCTGCTTTACAGCCCTCTCTAAGCAGTCTTCAGAGTCAGCATATTGCCCCCAATAATTTGGGTCCTCATTTTACTGACCTCAAACGATAGAAGGCTGAGTCATCATTGAGCCAGTCAAGATCGAACTGCTGGCAGTTGGGAGAGTTAGACTGCAATACTGCATTCTAACCACTGCACCACTAGACTAAAATATGTTAGTCTGAAAAAATGCTACCAGATTCCTTCTGATTTTTGGCTACCATAGATTAACACCACTCCCCCCTTACAATGTTCCTTATGAGACATTATTTATATTAAATATCATTGGGTCTTCTCCAGAACATGTTTTAATGTCCTCTCAACCCTCAGCATTTGAAACATACAGAGGTTCCTGTACAATGCAGGTTTTATGTTGATATTCAGTTAAAGTTATTCTTGGGCCTAAGATCAAAAATGCTTGAGTAGCTGAATGAATTCCACATTTATTAATTTTTAACAGACAGAACCCCAAAGGTCACATGTATGGTACTTCTAGGAAGATTGGAATAATGCATACACTTGTCAGAATTGTATTACATATGGTTTATGGATGTATGAGCAATTTTCCAACTTAGTGTACTCTAGATGTGATGGACTATAGCTCATATTATTGGCTTTAACACTGCCAAATGCTACTTCCATAATCCTCAGCAAGCATGAACAATGAGTCAATTTGCTTCAAGCAACCCCTCTTCCCCCCGCAGCCTATTTCCTCAACCAGGAGCCAGCTAGAGGGGGAGGAATCAGCTTGAATTTGGGTACTGTGAAGTAGGTAAGGGAGAGCAGATGAGGTTTCAAGCCAGGTTTCTTCTCCTGAATCACAGATCCTTTTACTTGAGAAATAAATAGATCCCAGACTCCACATATTAGCAGTAAACACTGCAGACCTGACCCCTAATTCTCAGCATTGCAGGCTGTTATGTATGCAGGCACCTGCATAGCAACAGCCACCAGGGGGCGTTGGCCTGAACGGTTTTGGCGGGAAACCCAGTTTCGGCGGGAAACCTAGGGCCAACCCCATTGGCTGTCTGCTTACCTGGCTAGGTATTTAAGGAGGCCAGGTAACCCTCATCCTCAGTACGCTACCCCCATCCAATAAAGAGCTGAACACGTACTCCGGCTGGCGTCTCTTCCTTGCGTCAGACCCACTACACAACAGTGGCGACGAGGATGGGATCTGCTGCCGACGAGGAGCTGAAGTCACTTGGGGAGCGCACCGCATGCTGAAGGAAGGAGGAATCTTCCCTTCCTCCCAACGTGACCGCCAGCCAACCAGACCACGCCGGTCACCGCAATCCACGACTCAAGACCCGAACAACGCCACGATGGCAAGGGCTGGACAACCCCGTGAATTCGACACCCGCCACCCCGAGACATGGGCCCAGTACCTGGCTCACGCCGAACTGTACATGCGGTTCAACCAGATCACGGAGGATGGCGCAAAGGCAACAGCCCTGCTCTGCATCAGGGGACCTGCACTCCTAGAGATCGCCGCGAACCTGTTCGCCCCTGAAGCCATCGATACCATTGCATACCGGGGCCTCGTGGCCAAGGTCAATGCCAACTTCCGGCCCCGGCGCTCCAAAGTGGCTGCGAGGTCACAGTTTGAAAAAAGGGACCAGTGCCCCGACGAGTCTGGTGCCGAATTCCTCACCGCCCTACGAGAAGCCGTCGCCTGCAAGTTTTCGAACTTGGAGGAGCGGCTATGGGACCGGCTGATTTGCAGCCTACGAGACAGGTGGCTGCAAGAGCGCCTGTTCGAAAGGGAGGAGGTTTCGCTCCAGGAAGCCGAAGACGCCATCCTGGCCCACAAAGCGGCCTGCGGGGACGTCCAAGCAGTACAGGAGACCCGGACCGGCAGCCAGGCGGCCAGCATCCACCGGCAGGTTGCCACAGCTGAGGACGAGCAGAGCATTGACCTCCTCCAGCGGAAGTCGACCCCCGACCAGCGAGTCAGACGCCCAGACAAGCCCAGGCCCCTGAGCAACGCCACCAACCCTCAGAAGTGTGCAGGGTGTGGTGGGAACCACATGCACAGCCTCTGCAAGTTCCGGGCGGCCACGTGTTGGGCCTGCAAGAAAACAGGCCACATAGCCGTGGTCTGTCGTAGCCGCCGCCCCCGAGAGGAGATCCACAAGCTGCAACAAGAGGAGTCGCCGTTCGAAGGTACTGGGGCCCCGACCACAACACGAATTGGCTATGTTGAGAGCCGGCTGGCCATTAACCACACGAGTAGCCACCGGCTGCTCAAACGGGGAAATAAATAGGATCTGCACTGACTACAAGTGCTCGGTGAACCGCGCCCTAAACCTGCACGCTTACCCGGTCCCCATGGTCAGCCACGTTCTCGCTTCCCTCCAAGGCGGCGCCATCTTTGCAAGGCTCGATCTTGCGCAGGCGTACCAGCAACTCACAGTTACTAGGGCAACAGCTGACATTCAGACTATAGTAACACACAGGGGAGCGTTCAGGGTGAACAGGCTGCAGTTTGGGGTCAGCGTTGCTCCTGGCATTTTCCAGGAAGTTATGGACAAGACACTCAGGGGCATCCCAGGAGTCTGCCCCTATTTTGATGACATCCTGATTGCAGGAGCATCAGCAGAAGAGCTGGCAGGTAGGCTAAGGGAGGTGCTGTCCAGGCTGCGCACAGCTGGCCTCAAACTTAAGAGGGAGAAATGCAGCATAGGTGTTTCCTCCACAGAATTCTTGGGATTCAGGGTAGATGCCAGGGGAATCCACCCCACAGAGTCCAAGGTGAGGGCCATCAAACTAGCACCCACACCCAAGAACAAGGCAGAGCTACAGGCATTCCTGGGTCTGCTAAATTTCTATCATACATTCCTCCCACACAAGGCAGCCATTGCAGAGCCACTTCACAGGTTACTGGATAAAAAGGCAGCATGGGCCTGGACTTCCGTCCACAAGCAAGGTTTTAGAGCATTAAAGGCACTACTGTCTGACAAGTCCACAGTAATACACTTCATAGAAACAAAGCCCATATGCATTGCGTGCGATGCATCCCCTTATGGCGTGGGTGCTGTTCTCAGTCACCTAGAGCCTAATGGGGCTCAAATCCCCATTGCCTACTATTCAAGGATGCTGTCTGGAGCAGAAAGGAACTACACCCAAATTGACAGGGAAGCCCTGGCAATCGTGGCAGGAATTAAAAAGTTCCACGATTATCTGTATGGCAGTGAGTTCACTGTTTACATGGACCACAAACCACTCCTGGGCCTGTTCACAACGGACAGGCAGACGCCCCAAATTCTGTCCCCCAGAATGCTCCGGTGGTCCATCTTCCTTGCAGCTTACAATTGCAAGCTGGTGCACAAGCCAAGAAAGGAGATGGGCCACGCAGACGGTTTAAGTAGGCTTCCCCTCGATACAACTGAACCAGACCCGGCACCAGCAACACAGATCCTAGCTTTGCAGGAATTACCAGAATGCCCAGTTCATGCCAAGGACATTGCCAGCAACACAGCCACCGACAACATCATGAGCAGGATACACTCATGGGTTTGCACAGGGTGGCAGGACAAGTCCCCGGGGCCTGAATTCCAGGCCTATTTCACCAGGCGTCATGAGCTCTCCACACACAGGGGTTGCCTCCTTTGGGGTAGCAGGGTCATCATTCCCACCGCAGTCCGAGGCAAGGTATTGGAATCCTTACATGAAGGACACCTGGGGGTGGTTCGGATGAAGGCACTGGCCAGAAGCTACCTCTGGTGGCCGGGGCTGGACAAGGACATTGAGGAACGGGTCAAGGCCTGTTACACGTGCCAGAGATCCAGGCCAGAAATGCCATGCGCACCAGTACACAGGTGGGAGGCCACACACACACCCTGGTCCCGCATCCACATTGACTACGCAGGGCCATTTCAGGGCCAACTGTTCTTAGTAGTAGTGGACAGCCACTCCAAGTGGCTGGAGGTAGTCCCTGTCCCCAATATGACCTCGGCTAGGACAATCCAGGTGCTCAGAGCTCTCTGCCACACACGGCCTCCCCGACGTAATAGTGTCTGATAATGGGCCTCAGTTTACCGCTACTGACTTCCAGGCGTTCTTGAAGGCGAACTGGATTAGACACGCCACCTCTGCGCCCTTTCATCCATCGACCAACGGGCAAGCTGAACAGATGGTAAGGACGACCAAGGACGCACTCTGGCGCATCATCAGCGGGGACTGGCAGCACAGACTGGCAAAATTTCTACTTGCCCAACACACTACACCGTTCGTTGCTACCGGGAAGAGCCCAGCAGAACTGCGATGGGGACTGCGTCTCATCACCAAGCTGTACCGTTTACACCCAGACTGAGTAGCAGCTGAGACGGATAGGCCACAATCACCACCACCACCACCATCATCATCTTCATCCGCGCACAGAGTTCTCAACGTGGGGGACCTGGTCTGGGCAAGGAACTATGGGGCAGGACATCCATGGATTCCGGGGACAGTGGTTGAGAAAACTGGGCCCCTCTCTTACATCGTGGGGGTGGAGGGGGACAGACACATAAGGCGACACATCGACCAGCTCAGAGGAAGGGTCCCTGAGTGCACCACACATGCCCAACAGGATAGCCACACCCCAGGAGAGGTCAGCCCAACCGGAAACAACACAGAACAGGAACCAGAGGAGGAGGGCCTCCTGAACCCAGCTCTGCTCAACCCAGCACAGAGGCCTCACGAACCAGCTGTCCAAGCCCAGGGCCAAGCCATGCCCAGACAGTCCACCCGGCCCCACAGGACACCTGCCTACCTGGCGGACTATGTGTGCAAGTGACCACCCCACAGTTGTCTTGCATCAGTTGCCTTGCATTGACACACAGTGTATATAGTTATGTAGCAAGTTGCAAAATTGTTCTATAGTAGTTATGTGGTTCTTATCTAAGGGGGGAGGGGTGTTATGTATGCAGGCACCTGCATAGCAACAGCCACCAGGGGGCGTTGGCCTGAACGGTTTTGGCGGGAAACCTAGTTTCGGCGGGAAACCTAGGGCCAACCCCATTGGCTGTCCGCTTACCTGGCTAGGTATTTAAGGAGGCCAGGTAACCCTCATCCTCAGTACGCTACCCCCTTCCAATAAAGAGCTGAACACGTACTCCGGCTGGCGTCTCTTCCTTGCGTCGGACCCACTACACAACACATGCCCTTTTGTAGTGTCTTCCTAAGTTGGCTAAGTTCAGGCTCTGCCATCTGTGATCTTAACAGCAGCAGGCGCAGCCGTGCTCCTGGGAGACGGCATCTCTGCTTAGTGCAGATCCCATGTCTATTCAGATGCCAGGGATGTGGCATTTCCGCTTGGCTCTGTCAGTTTGTAAGTTAATGTGTCAGTGTTGCTTTCTGTTGGGTGTAATTAGGAAGCACAGTGCCTTTATAAACATTAGTCATGCCATTTATAATGTGGCAGGAGGTAGCCTGCCTATTTCGACTTACTCTTTGCCCATATTATAGACTCAAAAAATGGGAGCTTAGAGAAGATGACTGACAGTGACCTATCCCTATTGTTTCAGTATTTTGTCAGTTAACATCTTTCAGTGACAGCAGCAATGGCAAATAGTCTAGCCTCTCATAGCTCCAGATGGCTCCCCCCTCCCAGTCCTTTGCTATAAACAATTACGCTTATTAGGAAGATGAAAAAGCTTTATCACACTTTTTTTCCTCCCTTGCTTTTCCTTAAATTATCTACAGCAGAGGTGCAGAAGCCCGCTGAATCTTCCTTGCAAAGTTTTTCTTTGTAGTTCTCCCATTTGCTGATATTTGGCCCAAAATGTCCAAATCATCAGTACAACGAAGGTGGAAAATAAAGTCATTGTTTTTAGACTGAGGAAAGTTGGGGCAATATGAATCACATACATTTTTTTTTCTCCACAGAAATGCTGTTCTGATCAGAAATGGAATGTGAGATTATCTTTTACTACTGTACTGAACTAAATTTCTTCACTAAAGAGCAGAGCTTTTTTTTAGCAATGCCAGATTCAAGACCCGATGCTCTGGGTAAACATATGCCTGTTTTATTCAGAGTTTAAATCTAGTTAAGTTACCATGTAATAACTGTATTAGAAATCTCACCATAGCTTTATATCAGCTCTAGATCAAACTAATGTGAGGCTCATATTGTTGAGAGCTAAGGGCTCAGGCAGCCCCTTCCTCTATTGACATTTTATACACATTTTACAGTTTGCTACATTGGAATTCAAATCGTGTTTTCTAAATGAGTATTTTTATTACCCTTCTAGGAAAAGCAGGAGGGGATGTAAACAAAAATGTTGATTTTAACCTTATAAGAAGTCCTGTGTAAAAAAAAAGGCTTCAGAAGGCCAATGTGGTTCAAATAGATGATTTGTTTTGGTTATGAATATTTATTTAGCTATACTTATAAGCCATGTAGTCTAGACAATTAAAGCATTAAAGTATATAAAATCCCCGCATGAAACAAGTAAGAAAAAAAAGAAAACTGCTGGCATCCATTAAGAGCAATAGTCTGTGAATTAAACTGCCTCTAAAAGTCTTTGTCTTCTGAACAACAGAAGGGAATAGAGTTAATCTAAATTACACCTGAGTCAGTATTGTACAAAATTGAAATGCTGCGTTCCACTTAAAAACATTTTCCCCCCAGTTTTGATGTTTAAATTCCTGTTTGGCTGCAGGAAATTAAAAAATTGAATTCAGAAACAGAAGGAAATATAGCTCCCAAGCAGATACTTATAATGACTATATTTTTCTACTCTGGATTTTGTAATCACCAGATTCACTTTTTTTCAGCTGTTTTATGAGATTACCTGCAGTTTCTTGCTGCCATTGGCTCTGCGCTCTCAAGATTAGTCACCCAAACTCATTTGACATTATGACGACCCCAGTAAATGTAAGGAATATAGCCTCTCATATTATCTCCTTCTTAGTTGACAAGGTTTGAGAGAACTGGAGCATGCAGGGACATGCTGTTTATGCTCTGCAGATTGGTTTGTCTTATCTCATTTCATTAGCTGCTCCCCTCAGGGGTTCAGGTGAGCAGCTCTTTTCCTTGGTCTCTCTAGCTCCCTTTTAAATATAGGGATAAAGAGCCCTAAGAAAGCTGCTAACCACACAGTTTCAGAAAAATAATTCTCCTGCCTAGTGATGGGACTTCCAGAAATGGTCTCATCCTCCTGACTGAAGTTCTCTTGATGTCGTGTGTAGGTTTTTTGTCCCTATTGATACTTTCTTGAAGGGGGAAGCTTTTTACCCCCAGTGAAAAATGACTGACAACAAATGGGGGCTATAACAGTGGAAGAAGCAAAGGAGAGATTGTCAGTCATGAGGGAAGAACATAGAATAAAAGATAAAACTCCTTCAATTCCAGCTACACCTATATGGAAGCTTCCTACACACATGCTCCGAAAGGTCTGAGGATGGAAACAGGGGCAAGGGATATTATACTCCTTCTTTGTGTGTTCATTATATCTGAAGAAGAAAACAAGTGTGAAAAAACATTCACATTTCATTCACAGTCTTGCCCAGTGGATGCATTCTTTTTAAATCAGAAGCCAGATCTTCTCTGGCTCATCATAGTCCAAAATATCTTCCAGATAACCTTCAGTAGAGCAATGTTAATGCTGCATGAAAGCATTGAGACCTTGCTGTTTCTTCAAACAATTCCCAGCATCCTTCATCATTGACCTTGCCAGTTAGGGCCTTGATTCACCAATCTCTGGATGACCACAGGTTCCCCACTGTAAAGATTCTATTGCACCCTTCAGTTTAACCATGTTAGCTTTTCATTTTGTGTTGCCTTATCCTGCTTGTGTTACCTGGTCCCTCTTTCTCTGAACATTTTGGCCATTTGCTTAGCCTCTAAGGAGCAATAAAATTAAGGAATAGGGAAAATATTCTATCTTTGATCATAGAGCCAGTGTAAAACCGACATCCACAAATGGGAAGACCAAATCCATCTTGACCATTTTCTCCATTATTTCTGGGGGGAAAAAATTGAAGCTTTTTTTCACTAGGATTAAAATTAGTTCATATTTTCTCTGCTACATTTTTGTTTTCTTGTGCTTTTTAAAACCCCAAAGTCAGTGCTTTGTGCTTTTTTAAAAGAAGCTTTGTTTGTTTCATTGCCATTGGTTTTCTGAAGAATATATCCTATGGGATGTATTAGGTTGAAATGAACTATTATTTTCTAGTGTTTGTTTCTTTAGGCCAGGGGTCGGCAACTGGAAAAAGGAAAAGAGCCACTCAGAACCGGTTCCGTCACACAAACAAAAAAGTGGGAGCCACAAAAAGTGCACGCGTGTGCATCCACTCACGCGCATGCGCAAAAAACATTTTGCGCATGCGCAAAATGGGAGGCACCTGCGCGGCGATGGGTCTCCCCTTTGGAGAGGTGCGCGCCGTCTCGTCCGGAGACCTGCCGCATTCGTCAAATGGAGCCAGGCCGGTGTGCGCAGGTGGAGGGGGCGATGGGGGCTTTTGTCCTAAGAACAGCAGCTTTTAAAAGTGGGAGGGTTGGAGCGCCGCGGGCAGGTCCGGAGAGGCAGGGGACGAAGCCCCGCTTGCCTGGAGGGGGGGCAGAGAAGCGAGTTGCTGCAGCCCACCTTGGGCAGCTCCCGCCCTTTGTTCAGGCACCAGCATCCCAAAGAAGCCTGGCCAGGAAGCCCACCCCCACCTGCTTTTCCAGAGGGGGGCAGAAGGAGGGAGCACGTCCCTTCCTTCTTTGTCTGCTCCGCGGCTACCCTGCGGGAAGGGAACAATGCCTCGCGTGCCCAGCCTGGCCCCTGGCCCTGGCGCAGGGGGCGAGAGAGGCGGCGTTTGGGCCAGGCCAGAGGACGAGCTGCGCTCCCCCTTCCCTCCGAGCAGAAACCTGGTCCTTGCCGCTCCCGAGGATCTGCGAGGCTGGGGGAGCCGCCCTTCCCCTCGTTTGCCCCGGCGGATGCTCCTGGCGCTGCTGCTAACGGGTGCGATTCCAGCCGGAGGCGTCAGAAAGCCGCTCCCTCACCCAACCAGTATCCCGCTTCTCCTTCCTCGGCAGCTTTGCAGATGGGCCACACACGCACACATGCACACACAAAAGCACAGAGAGTTCCCCTTCCCCCTTGTACAGGAATGAAAGGCCCTCCGAAGGAAGCCTGGCCTCTTCACTGCACCGATCCGCTGAGGAGGTTCTTTCAAGCGGGAGACGGGCAGAGCAAGATAGCCGAAGAAGAGACTCCTCAGACGGCGCCGTCTTTTTCTTTCCCTCCAGCTGCTGGCTCTGAGCCCCAGCTTGTGGGTCTGCCTGGCGGCTTTGCGCGAAGCTTGCCAGGGTCGTTTTGAGATTTACACGTGTCGTTCTTGGGGGGGAAAGGGGTACCCGACCTATTCCCCCCTGTTGAACGAGCCAGGGGAGGGCAAGAGCCTCTGCGGGCAGGGAGGGAGGAGCGGCGAGAAAGGGACGTTTGGGGTCTCTCGCCAAGGGGTGTAAGCCGAGGAACCCCGAAAATCAGTTTGAGTAGAAAAGGAGGAGCTTTGGCAGGGAGGGAAGTAAGGTTGGAAAAGCAGGCCGGGCGAAGGAAGGGAGTGGAGGCGGCAGCTTTGCAGACAGGCTGTGGCAGCTTTGCAGACGGGCCGTGGCAGCCTTGCAGACGGGCCGCGGCAGCTTTCCCAAGAAGCGGCGCCGCTGCCCATTCACGCGGAGGTACGTGCGCACCTCTCCAAAGGTTTGGGGAGGTGTGCGTGCACCTATGGTCGTTCGGAGAGGTGCGCGTGCACCTCTTGGAATGGGCAGCGGCGTTGCTTCTTGGGAAAGCTGCCGCGGCCCGTCTGCAAAGCTGCCGCTTTCAGCAGCTTTGCAGACAGGCCGCGGCAGCTTTCTCAAAGAGCAGCGCCGCTGCCCGTTCGCGCGGAGGTACACGCGCACCTCTCCAAAGGTTTGGGGAGGTGCGCATGCACCTCCACCCGTTCGGAGAGGTGCTTGCGCACCTCTCCAAACGGGCGGTGCCACTCTCCATTTGGAGAGGTGCGTGCGCACCACTGCCCGTTCGAAGAGGTGCGCGCGCACCGGGCAGCTGGGAGCCGCAGGAGACAGCTCAAAGAGCCACATGCAGCTCCGGAGCCACGGGTTGCCGACCCGTGCTTTAGGCCAATGAATCCACAATAGATTTGCAACAGGAGTACCTTTGCAGTTTCTAAGAATTCTGGCCTCTTTAACAGGCCAATCCAGCTGCCTTATCCAGATATCATTATCATTTTCCAGATGTATAACTTTTCTAAGCTTCAGCAAAAACTCTTTTGTTTCCCTCCCTACAAATAAAAATCAATCCAGAAAGGAAAAGATGGCATGACTAACCAATATTTTTTAATTGGTAGCAGTCCCCAATCTTTTTTTTTAGTGGTGGGCATGTCTAGAATGCTATGGTGGACCAAAAAAAAAAGTGAGAAGGCAGATCACTAAACTTGCTTCTTGGCATCTCCAACTTAGCTCTGAGTACTATGTTCACCATTTTTCAGAGAACTCCTAGTGATACATAACTAAAGTGTACTTTTTCTGGGGTTGCTGCTGGTGATAATTTTTCATTGAGGCTCCAACACTGGAAGTTTTTAATAAGATACTAGACAACCATTTATCTGAAATGGTATATAGTTTCCTGCCTGAGCAGTGGGGTTGACTAGAAGACCCCCCAAGGTCCCTTCCTTTCCAATTCTGTTATGAGCCCTGGTGTTGCAGTGGTTAGAATGGAGTACTGCAGGCTACTTCTGCTGATTGCAGTTTGGCATTTTGATTCTCACTAGCTCAGGGTTGACTCAGCCTTCCATCTTTCCAAGGTTGGTAAAATGAGGACCCAGATTGTTGGGGGCAACTCTATAAACCTCTTAGAGAGGGATGTAAAGCACTGTGAAGCGGTATATAAGTCTAAGTGATATCTATTATTCTGTTATCTATTCTGTTACCTGTTATTCTGTTATTCTCCATTTTCTCTGTGACCACATCATTGTCCAGACTGTCTGTCTCAAGGTAATGGTCAAGTGGCAGGCACAGAAACTTTCCAAATACAGTTGTCCAGACGCAGATTTTTGAGAAGGCCCCAACATATTAGATTAAAATCCCTCACCCTCCTCTGGCATGAGTGAACAGTGTATTTCTAGCCCATCAGGAGACACAGTATTTGGAATGAAACCTACAACCCTGTTCTCAAATTTTCTCCAATCCTGGATCACTAAATAAAAGTTCAGCAAGTGCAAAGATGACTCAGTTAAATAACCCCTTCATTCATCTGTAAGAACATGGGAGTACAGCTCTTACAGCAAATAAGACAAGGAACTTTGGATATGCTTTCTCATCACCTCCATTTTACAGGCCTTTTAAAATTAACTTTTATTCCAAAATTCATTCTACACTAAATATTTACTTACCAGGTGAATTATGTTATGTATCCCATGCCATAATAAGAATTCTTCTTACCAATTTAGACCGTGCACTTAGTACTATGGCATAGAGATGAGTGAATTGCAGTGTAATTAAGTCCTATTTTTAAATACTGATTCTTCTGTTCCAAGTCGCCTAAGCAGAGGATGGAATGGGACCTGTAGTCATCTTTCAAAGATTACACAGAATTTTAATGTAGAGTTCTCATTTCCCCCGGTGGTCTTCATCTAAGCCCTAACAGATATGGTTCTGCTTAACTTCTGGACCAAACAAGGTTAGTCAGGTGCTGCCACCTGCTGAAACCTGTGTGTCATAATATAAACAATGGAAGCAGAAGATTGCAATTTAATATGGAAACATTGAGTATTCCTTCATCTAGGTCAGTTATGAAGATGTTGAAGAATATTGGGTCTAAGACAGAACATTGAGGTACCCTACTGATTGCTTCCCTCCATGTAGATGTAGTTCCATTGAGGACTACCACTGAGTGTGGTTGGTTAGCCAGTGGTAAATTCATCTTGTGATGGTGCTGTCTATACCCCATTGTTCTATCTTATGAAAAAGTAGGCTGTGGTCTGCTTCGTCAAATGACTTACTGAAGTCTAAGAAAACTACGTCCACAGAATTTCCCCTACCCACTAATTTAGTCACTTTGTCAAAGAAGGCAATAAGGTTTATCTGGCATGATCTGTTTTTGACAAACTCATGCTGGCTTCTATTGTCTTTTTTCATTTCTAGGGTTAACAAATGTGTTATTGATTATCTTTTCCAGGATCTTCCCAAGTATTGATGTCAGGATGATTGGTCTGTAGTTTCCTGGATCCACTTTCCCCCCTTTTTGTAGGTTGAAACCACATCAGCTCTTTTCCAGTCCTCTGGTAGTTCCTGAGTGCTCCAGGATCTTTGAAAGATAGTTTAGTGGCTTCAATATCATGTTTATCAGCTCCGTCAGAACTCTGGGAGTTCATAAGGTCCTGGTGATTTGAACTTGTCTAAAATAAATAGGTGTTCTCTTACCATTGTTTTGTTTTTCTTTCTCTGGGGAATTATCATAAATTGGACTTTTATAATCTTATTTTTCAGAGTTTCCCAAACATCTAGAGTTATTTTTTCTTTTAGGATTTTAATCAATGGAATCCTTCCTAAACTCTCTCTTACTTTGTTGCAGTCAGCTATCTTAAAGTCTAAGACAGTAGTTTGACTTTGTTCAATCACTTGTCCTGTATTATGTTGAATTCCAGTATGACATGGTCATTCTCCTCCAAAATTCCCACAACCTCAACCCTAAATATTATTTCATCTCTGGTAGGAAGAATTAAGTCCAGTATAGCTGATGCTCTAGTTCAGACATGTCAAACACAAGGCCCGGGGGCCAGATCAGGCCCGCGAAGTGGTTTCATGCGGCCTGCGAAGCCATCCTGGAAACAGTGAGGGAACGGCCCCCACTGCCTTGGCCCCGGCCCAGAGACCCTCCTTCTGCCAGAGACCCCCAGATCTGTCCCACTCCTGCCCAGGCCCCCATAGGCACCCTTGATGCGAACGATGTAGAGCTAGCCACGCCCACCCAGTAGGCCATACGCACTCTAGCCACGCCCACCCAGTAGGCCACGCCCACCCTGGCCATACCCACCCGGCCCCTTGAGGGCAACCGCAATGCTGATGCGGCCCTCAATGAAATTGAGTTTGACACCCCTGCTCTAGTTCCCTCCTCTTTGGACTCTGTATTTGGCTGGCTGAGAGGTTATTTGATCTAGTGCAGGGGTGTCAAACTCACAACATCACGTGATGTGTTGTGATGTATCGTGATTTTTTTTGCCATTGTCAGCAATGGCGCAGTTTCGCTATGATGCATCCACCCATGGGCTGGCAGTCTGACATCCCTGATCTAGTGGAAACTCTGGTCTGCTGGGGAGTTACGATTCCTGTCCTAAAAAGTACAGCAATAGGATGATGTGATGATGTGGCTCCTTCAGAATCTGAGATGGACAACAAGCCCTTCTAGGTTTGGCTACTGTGAAGATATTGAAAAATAAGGACTGACCCTGAATATAAAGCTAGCAGGCCCACAGAATCAATGTCCACATCTCACTAGTGTGAGGACCTCTCAACCTACTGTGCCTGCACAATTCAGGCAGACTGATAACCAATCCTTTAAGCACTTTGGTTCCAACACTATAAAAACACTTTGAACTGAGCACTGAAAGAGATCAAGAGTGAGTGTAGCTCTTTAAGGCCATTTGAAATACTAATTCTGCTTGGCTCCAGTTAGCAGATCTGTAACTCAGCTTTTTGTACTTCCTATATAATCCTCCAAAGAAGTCTGTGGGTCTCTATTCAGCAGGAGAGCTATGCCATGTAATGTCTGTAAACTAGGTGACAATTGATGAATACATTTGACTCTGCAATTATGTAATGTGTTATCTGTAAGTGAGCTAGAGGAATGGATCACAATTGCCAAGGAAAAACTGCAGAAAAAGCCTTTGTGGGAGAAATGACCCATGACTTCAAACTGTTTTACAAGGAGGTTTAGACATCAGGGATATAGGATGTTATTGAACAGTAGAAATAATTATCATTAGTTGGTTTATCCACTACTGTCAACATAGCAGCAGCAGCTGTTGTTTTAAAAGAATGCAGGAAATTGTTTTAAATAGTGTCTACTGATGAGAATAACCTATGAATTTGATCCTAAAATCTCATTTGCACAAGTATGTCAAGGGCACAGTGGTCTCCAGAAATGAAGCTGTGTGAAGATAGCTCCATCATGTGGTCAATGAATCACTATATGGGCCCAGTGACTTTCACAGTCACATAAAGAGAAACAAAGCAGGGCTTGCATGTGCCTGTCTGTGAATACTTAAATATACACAGCAAACCTTATGGTATTTTTATACAAGTGGCCAGTATAGCCCAATTACCTCTTGCATGTTGACTGTATACCTGGGGAGGAAATGAATAGCTAGACATGTTACCTCCATCATCTTCTGTCTCATCACTCTCTATATGTAGAATATAACTGTCTACAAAGGAATTTTTTCTTCAGGTTCTCTTTCAATTTTCCAAATTCTGGAAATCCATGATTATAACTTGGAGATAAACTGTGATAGAAAAAAAAAAACTATCCCTTTTCATCTGCAGAAGGTGCCAAGAATGATTATGAGATGAAATTAGTATATTGGTCCCCATTTTCCCTGCTCATGCTTAAAGATTAAGGTGCTTCCACCTGCCATTGATGTCTTTCTTCACTGGACAGTAATCTAGAACTATCTTTACTTCTGCTGACCTGAAATGGTGAACAAGGAGTTAAAATGGCTCACTCTATGCCAGCTGTCCCCAATCTTTATGGCTTGGTGGGTGGGTGTGGAAGAGAAGAGATGATTCCCTGTGAGTGACAGGTAGGGCAAGTAGCTTTGTATGTAAGGGCAAGTAGCTGCTGCTTCACACTTGAGGGCAAGTGGCTGCCACTGGGGAAAGGTAGCTTCACACAAGGCAATCTTCATGTGTTTGCATGTGTTTGCCCGCTGCTTATGTGGCCTAGTTCCAAACAGGCTGCGGCCACGACCTGGAGGTTGGGGACCACTGCTCTATGCTCTCCAGGCCCTAAAGCAGCTGCCGTCCTCCACCTCTCAACAGAAAATAGAAAGGAAAAAAAAATGAGAGAAAAATGCAATAGCCCGACAATTTGTACATCTCCTTGTCTTGCACCAAAAGAAAGGGAAAAACTCTTGATTAGTTTCATATATGCCTTTATTTGGGCTCTTCAGAGGGCTGGTGGATGAAGTGAGGCAAGAGTTTTTTCTAAGGGGGAAAAGGAGTCCCAACCAACCAACTAAATAGCCACCAATCAATTAAGTCAACCAAGCTGGACTTGAAAATGAATCAGATCAATTCTCCAACACTATTGATGTCCTTGAAGCACAGATGCCCTGGGGCTATTTTCAAATTGGCAGATTCCTTACTGGATGTTACATGTAACAGGAGTGGCTGAGTAGGGCTTATATCAGTCCTGCATCCATTAATGTCACTTAAGAAAAACTGTAATAATATGTGAAAGAAGCTTGTGAGGCCAGAAGAATAAATCTCATTAGATGCAATAAAAGAGAGATATGTCTTCTTGAAGTGACAGTTCTGGCCCACCATAGAAATAAACAGAACTACTCTTCTCTGACTCTGATCTAATAAAACAGCAAACCTAGTTCAAAACGTGACCTGATGGATAAGATGAATTGCTAAAAGCACTGCAAATGATTCTTTCTTAAAATTAGGATTATTTGCTTGGTAATTAATCACTTGCTATTATTCTTACAATTAGATTAGCCTATAGTTCTTAAAAATGAAGACTTTTTGTTTTTCCCCCTTTTAAAAAAATGTTATTGGGGTATAGTGGTTAGGGATGAGTTCTCATAGACAGGAAGTATAAACTAATGGTTAGGAGATTGTCACATGTCATAGACTGCAGATTTCTTCAATGCAAGAACCTTCCAATGTGGCTTTAAACCCCCTAGACAGCATTGCCATCAGACGGATTTCTGAGAGTTGAAATTCATGCAGCTGGATGGTGCCCAGTCTTCTACTTCAAGGAGGGAGATGTGCCAAGGCATTTGTCTCCCCAAAACCTTTTGGAACAGTCAGATCTTGGCAGCTTTTCTAAATACATTTGTGCTGACTTGACCTGGAATGGAGCACTAGCACCAACGAGAGGGGCAGCTACAAAAAAAGGCATACTGTAGTCCAAACCTAGGTAGCTACCATTTCAGATTTACACAAACTGGAATTTAGAATCATGGAGATTTGAAGTTTCAGTTTTCACCAAGTGTACATTTCTGTTGGCCTGCTCTGGGGTCTGCCTCTCATTCAGCATCCTATCCATCTGGGTTTCATCACAACTCTTCAAAAGCTAAACCCTAAAATGAGGGCTGGCTCATTCCCAGAACTCACAGGTTTATCTATTCTCAAAGAGACTGGGAGTTTAATTTGACTTTGGCTTGACTTCAGTTTATGATAATGTCTAACTTATCACATTATTGTCATTACTAATAATGTCTTAAACGTCTTCCAAAACTGAGATACAGTGTGATGTACTGGTTAGGATGTGGATTAGGAATCAGAAAATCCGGTTTTCGTTTATCTTGACCCAGAAACTTTCTGATTGACTTTGGGCTAATCACTCTCTCTAAGTCCAACTTACCTCACAGGGTTATTAGTGTGTGTGTCGGGGAAATCTCTGAATGAATAGCAGAATAAAGATTTCATAAATAAACAAACCTAAAGACTCCTTACATATTTATTTATTTATTAATGGGATTTATATCCTGCCCTATCTCCCGAAGGACTCAGGGCGGCTAACAACAAAACATATAATAAGTACAGAAATTAAGATAAAAATAAAATTAAGATCATCTGTGCAAGAAATTAAAATTAAAAATTAAAAATAAATTAAAAATTGTAAATATAATTAAAATGCCTGTCAGTCCAGGTCAGCCAGGTGGAAAAGGAGTGTTTTGAGGCCGCGGCGAAAGGACTGGAGATTTTGGGCCATTCGAAGCTCAGGGAGGAGCTGATTCCATAGGACTGGCGCTCCCACAGAGAAGGCCCTCCCCCTGGGGGTCGCCAGCCGACATTGCCTAGCTGACGGTACCCTGAGGAGGCCTTCTCTGTGTGAGCGTACTGGGCGATGGGAATTCGTTCCTGGCAGCAGATGGTCCTGCAAGTATCCCGGGCCTAAGCCATGTAGGGCTTTAAAGGTAAGTACCAGCACCTTAAATCTCACCCGGAGGGCAACTGGTAGCTAATGCAGCTCACGCAGGAGGGGTGTAATATGGGAGTATCGGGGTGCTCCCATCACTACCCGTGCAGCTGCACTCTGCACCAGCTGAAGCCTCCGGGTGGTCTTCAAGGGCAGCCCCATGTAGAGAGCATTACAGTAGTCTATACAGGAGGTAACGAGTGCGTGGGTGACTGTACGTAGGGCATCTCGGTCCAGAAAGGGGCGCAATTGGTATATTAGGCAAATCTGGGCAAATGCCCCCCTAGCCACGACTCCAATATGATTTTCAAAACTGAGTCGTGAATCTAGGAGGACGCCCAGATTGCGTGCTCTATCAATGGGAGGTAACATCTCTCCTCCTATAGTCAAAGATGGAACCTCTGATACAATTGCAGTATCAAACAGATTCACTGGTATTTTTCCAAACATGCACCAGGAATCTGCCTTCATATAATTTAAATTATTTCATGTCAGGCTTTCTAAGAAGATAACCAAATTTCCATTTCTTGTGTATAACGCAAGGGTGCCCTTGAGAGGATGTGTGTGTAAAAAAAGTCAAGGTAGTGTCCTTGACTGCTAGATCCAATCCTCAGTCCTTGTTTATATTAATATGGCATGTGCAATGCATATAGAAAAGGCAAAAGGCTTTGGCTAAAAGGTCAAAGCCCCCATCTTGTCTTTTTTGACCACTCTACAGTTACCACGGATTTGATGCCATGCATGTTGAAGAGTCATAAAAGAAATTATGGGGTAATCCAAGAAGAGCAAAACCAAAGATACCTATAAATGTCTATGTCAAGATCAGAATTATGAGAATTATATGAGAGATTCTTGTAATAAGCATTTTCCCTTAAATGGAGAAGTCCATAATGGACTTCTCACTTTCAGCTTGAGCCTGGAAAGGTGAAGATCGTTAAAGTTTGTTCAATAGCCCGCATAGTCCTACGGGAAAAGGGCGGTATATAAATCTAATAAAATCTAAATCTAGATCTACTTATTTCCAAGAACTGACAAGATAAAATGCTATCTTTTGGTATGTCTAATGAATAGATTATTGTCATCCTCTTCCTTTGCGTATATCTGCATTTTACAGATGCTTTGTGAGGAAACAAATATCAAACAATGTCCCTATGCTAAAGATAATTAAACAGAGAAAAATCTGACAATAGGTGGCACTGGAAAGCCTTTTACTGCTGAGTTTTGGTGGTGATTCCCAAATCTGAAAGGTTGCTTTCAGAATACCAACCAAACTGAAAACCTCCATGGGAACATTTGGAACAGAACAGTTGTTGGAGATAAATGAGTTAGGACTTGAAACTGCTCCAGATCCTCCCTCCTCGGGCAATTATTTTTTCTTTTCATAAAGGAGCATGCATTATATTTTAATACATAGGGAAACATGTTGCCGTTTCTTATTCTAAGTGAATGGGTTTGTTATAAATCAAGATTATTGTAAGATGGGCAACATGGAGCATTGGCCCCCCACAGCCTTTTTCCTGGTTGCAACAGCCCTCTGCAATTCAGATCTTTGACAGACAACTATTCCTTAGCAGAGAAAGGCTTGGCTGAGATGAGTCTCAAGAAGGAGAAAATGGAAGAGTAAATGACAGAGAGAAATGAGGGCAATTCAAAAAGAAGGAAGGCATGTCAGAAAAAAAACCAAGATTGTAGAGGGAGTTACAACTTTTGTTTGCTTTATCCCTTCTATATTTAAGGAAATATGACTCTTGACAAAGAAAAGATTTCCATCCCTGGCTAGTTTGAATGCAGTTTTGAATGCTATTCTTATTGTAACTATTCCCCTGGTGAAGAGATTTTTCTTTGAAACATATCAGGATTGAGACGTTGGAATAAATATATGAAAGAGTCCCAATATGGTGTCTGTTATATGAAAACATCTAAAACTTAGAATTACATATTTTAAATGTTTTTATCAAATTCAACTATAAACTACCTGAAGTCGTGGGAAATGGATGGCACATAAAAATGATTTAAATAAACAAGAGCAGATCTATCTGAACTGACACAAAATAGCAGAATCACATGCCAGACTTTGTTGGCAAGATTTATTTTATTTATTTATTTTATTACATTTATATACCGCCCTTTCCCGAAGGACTCAGGGTGGTTTACAGGGTGATTAAAAACAAAAATACAAAAGTTAAAAACAGATTTAAAAAATTATATTCATCCCTGCATAAGTAAAACCCCAGTTAAAATTAAAATTAAAACTAAAATTAAAATTCTCAGCCTGGGCCAGAGAGCTCAAAGAGCCAGGTTTTCAGGTCCCGGCGGAATGAACGGAGGTCGGGGGCAGTCCTAAGCTCCACTGGCAGCTGGTTCCAAAGAGCAGGCGCACCCACTGAGAAGGCCCTATCCCTGGGTGTCGTCCGCCGGCAATCTCTTACTGGTGGCACCCTGAGAAGACCCTCCCTGTGGGAGCGCACTGGACGAAGGGAGCTTGATGCCGGCAGCAGGTGTTCCCTCAGATATCCCGGACCCAAGCCATTTAGGGCTTTATAGGTCTTCACCAGCACCTTGAATCTCAACCGGAGGGCAACCGGGAGCCAATGCAGCTTGCGGAGTAGAGGTGTTACATGGGAGTATCGGGAGACCCCCATCACAACTCGCGCGGCCGCATTCTGCACCAGCTGAAGCCTCCGAGTGGTCCTCAAGTGCAGCCCCATGTAGAGAGCATTGCAGTAGTCTAAACGGGAGGTCACAAGCGCATGAGTGACTGTGCGTAGGGCATCTCGGTCCAGATAGGGTCGCAACTGGCGCACCAGGCGAACCTGGGCAAAAGCCCCCCTGGTCACGGCTCCTATATGGTCTTCAAAATTGAGTTGTGAATCCAGGAGGACGCCCAAGTTGTGAGCCCTATCAACGGGGGGTAACACCTCACCCCCCATTGTTAGAGATGGAATAGTCTGGTTAACCCGAGATGCCAATATGCACAGCCACTCAGTCTTGGCAGGATTGAGACGAAGCCTGTTTCTCCCCATCCAGACCTGGACCGCCTCCAGGCAACGGGACATCACGGCGAGGGCATCGCTGGGTTGGTTCGAGGTGGAAAGAAAAAGTTGGGTATCATCAGTGTAATGATGATACCCCACCCCGAAACCACGAATGATCTCACCCAGCGGCTTCATATAGATGTTGAACAGGAGGGGCGAGAGAACCAACCCCTGAGGAACTCCACAAATGACAGGCCTCGGGGCGGATCTCTGCCCTCCCGTCAACACCGACTGCGAACGGCCCAGGAGATAGGAGGATAACCACCGTAAAATGGTGCCTCCCACTCCCAACCCCCTGAGACGCCGCAGTAGGATACCATGGTCGACGGTATCAAAAGCCACTGAGAGATCTAATAGGACCAGGACAGAGGAACAACCCCTGTCCCGAGCCCGCCAGAGATCATTCACCAGTGCGACCAATGCCGTCTCCATGCGGTATCCGGGCCTGAAACCTGATTGGTACGGGTCCAGATAATCAGTTTCCTCCAGGAACAGAGGAAGCTGATGCGCCACCACACTCAAAGCAACCTTCGCCAAAAAGTGAAGGTTGGAGACTGGAAGATAGTTATTTAAAACAGCCGGGTCCAGGGCAGGCTTTTTGAGGAGGGGTCTCACCACCGCCTCCTTCAAGGCAGCAGGGAAGACACCCTCTTTCAAAGAAGCAGTTATTACTGCCTGGAACCAGCCTCATGTCTCCTCCCGGGCCACATAAACTAGCCAGGAGGGGCACAGATCCAACAAACAGGTGGTGGTGCTCAGCCTCCCCATGATCCTGTCCACATCATCAGGGGAAACAGGATTGAACTCAGTCCAGATAACATGCTCAAGACCGTCCGATTCCTCCACGTCAGACTGTGCCCAGTCAGAGTCCAGACCGGTCCGGATCTGAGCGATTTTGTCCGCCAGATGATGACTAAACTCCTTGGCTTGTCCCCGTAAGGGATCCTCCCTCACCTCCTGATTAAGGAGAGAGCGAGTTACCCTAAACAGGGCAGCCGGGCGATTATCTGCGGATGCGATGAGGGCAGTGAAGTAGTTAGACTTCACCGTCCTTATCGCCGCAAGATAAGACCTTATAAAGGTTCTTAGCTGCAATCGGTCAGATTCGGATCGGCTGGACCTCCAACCGCTCTCTAGACCCTGTCTCCGACGCTTCATCTCTCGGAGCTCCGCAGAGAACCACGGAGCCCAGCGGGATCTGTGCCGGGTCAGAGGTCGCAAGGGTACAACACAGTCAAGTGCCCCGGCGGCCGCCCTTTCCCAGGCATCCACCAGGGCATCGACTGGGCTGTGGGTAAGGGTGATGGGTATAGACCCAAGCACCATCTGGAACCATTCTGGGTCCATTAGGTGCCTGGGGTGGAACCACCTGGTTGGTTCCGCAGCCCAGCAGCGAGGGGTGGCATAATGGAAGACCAGCCGCAGGAGATAATGATCTGAACATGTCAGGGGAACAATGGTTGGTGAACCCCCTCCCAGATCATCCAACCACTGTCCAGACAGGAACACCAGGTCAAGAGTATGATCCCCCACATGAGTCGGGCCCTCAATAACTTGGGTCAGGCCCATGACCGTCATGGAGGCCATGAACTCCCGAGCTAACTCAGACGACCCTCCCAGTGAAGGCAGGTTGAAGTCACCTAGAACTATAAGCCTGGGGAACTCCACCGCCAACCCTGAGAGAGTGTCGAGCAGCTCGGGCAGGGCTGTTGCCACACAGCTGGGTGCCAGGTATGTGAGCAACAAGCCCAACTGAGCCCGAGGACCATATCTCAGGAGAAGGGATTCACTCCCGGCCATCTGGACAATGGTGGTCTCCCGCGGGCATAAAGTCTCCCGGACAACCACCGCCACCCCACCACCCCTGCCCTGAGCCCGTGGCTGGTGTAGCACACGGAAACCTGGAGGGCATAACTCGGTCAGAGGAACCCCTCCCTCCAAGCCCAACCAAGTCTCCATAATGCACACCAGATCCGCACATTCCTCCTCAATCAAGTCATGAATGAGGGGAGCCTTGTTAATGACGGATCTGGCGTTAAAATAAACCAGCCTAAGCTCAGGGACCTGATCACCCTCATCCCTGGGCAAAAGGGTGCTAACCGGAGGGTCGGAGCGCGCCACCGCTCGGAGACAGTGGGGGCGCAATCCCAAATGTTGATATGGCCCTCCGTACAACCACCTGCTGCCATTCCCTATCGTCGTGGGGATTTGAAGCCCCACCCCAACATTCACAGAACCAGCAACCACCTCCCCCAATCCCGTCCCGTCAGGACCCCTAACAGGCCCAGACTGAGTGCTGGTTAATGATTCCCTCCCCACCCTCCTATCCCTCCCCCTCCCTAACCTTTGAAAATAACCGGCTAAAAAATGTATCAGGGGCCTCTTAGCACGTCTCAACTCGAGGCCCCTATCTAAGCCCAGCCACCTCTCAGAGTCCCAATAATTGGGCTCGTCATTAAGGGGAGTGTGGAAACAGGCGGTTGGTCGTGCCCAGGAGGAAAAACCTCCCCTGAGGGCATAGAGATCAGCTCCAGAGTAATGGAGACAGACCATGCAGCAATAAAATGTCCACATAGGGCAGATGTTATAAATATTTCCAATGGGTAGTTCGAAGGAGTATTGTTATTTAGATGAAGTGATATTGAGTCCGGTAGGCATGTCTCTCGATCCACTAGACCAGCTCAGCTCTCACCTGAGATGGCAATCAAAAAGGAAGCCCCAGCCATCCTCTCACTCCGGCTGAGGAGTCCAATCTGGGGTGGAGAGAGAAGGGAGTCCTGGGCCAAGCCCACCCCAACTGGTCTCTCACAGCAGTGAGGTGGTCGATAACCAGTCCAAGACCATCCTCCCACCACGGTCAAGTCCCAAGGCCAAACTGGACTGTCAATGGGGAGGTCTTGATTCCAGCCAGGCATTGAGATAGCCATAATACCTGCCTGCCAGCACAGGAAGCAAGCCAGGCCGCTGCCGATCTTTGGGCCGCTGGCCACTGCCGCCAGTCTGGAGGGGAGGGAAAAAAACATCCTCTCCCCCAAGCGTCCACCTGCCAGTCCAAACGATGATCCAGCGGCGAGCAAAGGCATTCCCGGCAGCAATCTAATATCCAGGCATTCACCAACAAATCCACCGAGGCCGATGTCCAGGCCCACAATTCACTGCCGCCATCTGGAAGGAGAGGGAGGGCTCCGCGCCACCGAAAACGGCGCCTGCCAGCTGATAACAATCCTAACTCCCGATCGAATCTCCAGCCTGTGGAATCGTCGTCGCCGCCCCTCCGCACAAGCAGAGGGTATCCACGACGAGAAGACAGGAAAAGGATGCCCGCAGCATTACAGCATTGCTCTCCAGGCCGGCAGGCCGGCGACATCCGAAGCGCCGCTATCCGAAGGGGGGGCTCAGCACTGCCAAAAACAGCACCCAGCAGCCGTCTCTGCATCCACCACCCCCCGGAATCGCCCCACCATACCATGCCACGGCTGGGCCTCCCTAACCTGACCCATTTAGAGCCCTTGTGGAGCGCCCGAAGCTCAAACTGCAGCCACCGCCATCTTGGGCAAAAAAAAAAAGATAAGGTTTAGATGATAAATCCATACAGTAATAGAATGTCAGAGATGTAAGGGATCAGGCAGCCCAATTATCTGCTCACTGTAAGAATATCCCAAAGATGCTTTTACATGAGGCAACTGGACTTTCTTGTTTTTCTTTGGAGACGTTTCGCTTCTCATCCAAGAAGTTTCTTAAGTTCTGACTGGATGGTGGGGAATGGAAAGATTTATACTCCTTGCAGACAGCTGGTCATTTGCATTCTTTTAGAGAGTCATTAAAGCTACATGGAGGCGTATCTGTGTTTAACAAATCTAATGTTAATAGAAGATGAACGCTGTAGTTTCTGGGAGTACACGTGACCAAAATCTGAAAGGGCATAGTTTTTCTGTCCCAATATAAATTATGAATTATGAATGATAAAGAATTACAATATGAAATAGCATTTAAAGACATATTTTTGCTAGTTGGGTTCTTTTTTAGTGTCTTTAACTGAAATACACAAAACAGAATATTTTGTTAATGAAAACAACTGAGTCTATTAAATATTCAAAATTCTCATTTTTTTTAGTTTAATGTATTTTACTGGAAATTTTGACAATGTGCAAGTGATTCTAGAGGGTCTAAATGAAATAAATATTTCCAGGATATACACTATTCTTATTTCAGAAGAGTAAAGAATAGGAAGAGCGTATACAGTAATGAATATGTAAATGAAAGCAATGGTTGTTCTTCCTCCTTGTTTTACCCAGCCCCATCCTTCTTTTCCCACATTATTCTTTTCCTCCTTGTACTCCCGGTTTTCAAAATCATTGTTATTTGAACTATATTTGACATACAAGACATTTATGGCCTTTGTAGATTAGGTCAAAGAAAAAGATAGTCTGAATAGTTGATGGCATAAAAGTGAATTATCAGGAATATTGATATTAGAACATTCTGATAGTATGGTTGTCAGAGAATAGAGCCCCAGGATTAATTTAATATTGGAGAGAGAAAATTCTCCAGTCTCCAGTGAAACCAGTATTTCTTCCCTGTACCCCCATGCATTTCTTCTTGGGTAGGAATGGTCTTAACAAAATGGTAGGATGTAGATGAAAGATTCCCCCTCCACCCCACAGAGTTTGGCTATTGAGAAATTTCTCTTCATCTTCTTCCACATGTGTGACATGGCAGAGTCAACTGTTTTTACATGGAATGTCATTCAACAGTGAAACGCAAAAACCTCCAATTCATCTTTGCTTCATCATTCACATACATTCAGCGCCATGGAAAACCTGCTGGCTTAAGAGAAGACACAGTAGATAACTGTATGGGGTGCAGCGTGTTGCTCTATGCTCTGTCCACTTGCTATTGACTGCTTAAACACTGGGATCCATATGTTCCTCTTGGGTAGAACTTTGGCCAACCAAAGGCTCTGACAGATGGGCAGGATAGTAGAAGATGAGGTATCACATGGTGCATTCTGATACCTAGAAGGGAAAAACAAAACCCAGTTACATATATATGACTGAAGGTAATTCTCAATAATTTTCACATTTTGTTTTAATGGTCTCATTTTCCAGAGCCTTTTCCTAACTCATATACAGTATTTATTAATAAGAGGTGTGATACAGGCATTCTGAACTATAATTTAGCACCTCTTTACAGCTTTAGTTTTGTTTTATCACCCTTATATCTGCTATGGAGTCCCACATTAACATCCAGTTATTAATTTTTCACTTTTAGAAATTAATATTCAGAAATACTCTTTTCATCCTGGCTTATGCATGGGATAGAAAAACCAGTTCCCAGTTTCTGTGTTTATGAGACAATATTACAGTATTGTTGTCATCATCATCATCACCATCGTTACCACCAACCAATTATTTATTCTATATACAGTAGATTTTCTTTAATTTAATAGAATTTTGTGATTGTCTAGGACTCTAGGAATTCACATTCACCAATTAATTTAATTAACAAATGAACTGAAAGAAATGCCAACATATAACATATGCCTGTCACTTTCTATGTTTTTGGTAACATGAGACCTCTGCTTACTGTTAAAAGCTACGTAAATATGGTAATGAATGAATGAATAAATGAATGAATGAATGAATGAATAGTTCTCTGTCTGATATAAGTTATTTCATGCTTTGAGGCAGCCTGAGTTGTTTTCAAATATCACTTTTGGAGTGCTCTATTAAATAAGGAAAGGGTTAATCAGAATTTAATAAAGCATTTCACTTGCAAACTTTCTCAAGTGAAGCAGAATTTACGGAACTTTCTAATCAGAGTTAGGGAGAATGGACAAACAGTTCCCTCTAGGATGACCAATTTCATATATCTCTATCTATGGGGCCAGGAGTGTTGAGTAGTTGAAGACCACTCGGAGGCTTCAACTGGTGCAGAATACGGCCGCGCGAGTTGTAATGGGGGGTCTCCCGATACTCCCATGTAACACCTCTACTCCGCGAGCTGCATTGGCTTCCGGTTGCCCTCCGGGTGAAATTCAAGGTGCTGGTTATTACCTATAAAGCCCTACATGGCCTGGGTCCGGGCTATTTGAGGGAACACCTGCTGCCGGCATCAAACGCCCTTCGCCCAGTGCGCTCCCACAGGGAGGGTCTGCTCAGGGTTCCGCCGGTAAGAGATTGCCGGCGGGTGACACCCAGAGATAGGGCCTTCTCAGTGGGTGCGCCTGCCCTCTGGAACCAGCTGCCGGTGGAGCTGAGGACTGCCCCCGACCTCCGATCATTCCGCTGGGGCCTGAAGACCTGGCTCTTTGAGCTCTCGGGCCCAGGCTGAGGAGAAAATTTTTAACTGGGGTTTTTAAGAGTACAGGGTGAATTTAATATTTTTAAACTTGGTTTTTAACTTTTGTATGTTTGATTTTTAATTCCCTGTAAACCGCCCTGAGTCCTCAGGGAAAGGGCGGTATATAAATGCAATAAAATAAAATAAATAAATAAATAGTTGTGTCCAGTGGTGGGATTCAGCCGGTTTGCACCACTTCGGCAGAACTGGTAGCTAATTTTTTGTTGCCGAGGCCCAGAATGGACTTCTGGAAGTGGCATTCACACAGAGAACTGGTTGTTCACGTATTTAAATCCCACCACTGGTTGAGTTCCTCAACAAACAGCGTCAGAGTTTGTAATAACCTCGTATAATCAAGAGGAATAGCTTATGAAAAATGGAACAACTCCACAAATGCTGTGCACCATTTGTGATTTGTAGCAAATCTAAAAAAAACAACAAATCATAGAGGAAATGAAACAAGAACAAAAAGTGGAAAAATAAAAATTCATTTTTTCAAAGTTCAAATTTGAAACTACTCTTTAAAAATAAATAAATATAAACAGATTCTGTCTCTGCCTCAGTGAACTCAGAATATTCAGAAGAATAACAAAAACTGATGACCATTATCCATTTTTAATGATGGGTTATTTGCAAAAGTTTCACATCGAGCAAGTGGGTTTATTGCTAGGCCTGCTTAGAGATATGAAAGGAAACAACTATAAATCAATCTGATCAAATAATTCAATCTGTAGCTAAGCCACACATTACCTGTTTTATTGTTGCAAAAAAAAATCGTTAACGATTTCTTTAAATGAAAACTTATTTCACTGAAATGTCATGTTCTCACAAAATACTTTTCTTCCTTTGCACCCAGCTTTTTAAGGAGATCATTAAGGGCAAAAATGTTCTTTTGCTAAAAGCAACATGAGATACTTTCTAGCAGTTGATATCTGGCACAGAGATTTTTTTTTCTTCCTTTTGCAATCATTTTTCTATTTTATGCCTCAGAAATTTTCAAGAACCACGGAGCAGAGGAGAGCTTTTTATTAAAATGAATCACGAATGTGTATCTTTAGTTGAGTTTTAAGCAGGGCTTTTAAGCAGGCACCTTTTTGGGATGGAACCTTGTAGGGTAGGCAAGGCGGGTTGTATGACATGTGTGAGTTCCGGCACCTTTTTCTTTTACAAAAAAAAGCACTGGTTTTAAGTAAGGTCTCTTTCGGGTGTTGTATGCAACAGATATATTGGAAAAGTTTATATCGGAATGTTTTAAAAGCATTCAGGCATACTCACTTCTGTATTTTTGCCTGAGAGATACTTACACAGAAGCAGTGCTTTTTTTGTAAAAGAAAAAGGTGCCAGAACTCACACATGTACAACCCGCCTTGCCTACCCTACAAGGTTCCATCCAAAAAAGGTGCCGGAACTCCGTTCTGAGCGTTCTATGAGAAAAAAAGCCCTGCACAGAAGGATAATGTGAATTTAACATCTTTATAAAGTACCTGTGCATATGATTGCATGATTTGCACAGACAACATTTTGGAAACTACACAGTTGTGCCGATTCCGCATTGATATATTTTACCATTAGTCTTACTTCCTCATAATCTTGTTAAACGCCCCCCCACTCCCCGCCCCAAATGTCTCCAACATCTACACAGAAATTGGTTGGAGAACCCTACTTATATTTTCACTAGTAGGTTTGGCCCACACTGTGGTAGCCAACAGTAGGATCTTCTCATTAAGTTATGGAAATTTCTCCCCAAGCCTACTTGCCTGACTCCTCACTGTCTTCTTTCAGAAAAGAACCCATTCAGCCTGTTGATGAGATGAAAATAATTACTCCAGGCCCAGGCATGACATTTTCCTATTACATTTTCCTATTACTTATTTCATTTTTCTCTACTTAAATGAACTCAGTTTTAATAAAGCAAAGTTTTACACTTAGTCAGGAAAAATCAAAGGAACAAGTACAGATTAGGTGAGACCTGGCTCAAAAACAGTAACTGTGAGAGGGACCTTGGAGTCCTAGTGGATGATCACTTGACTATGAGCCAGCAATGTGGAGAAGCAGCCAAAAAAACTAACATAATCCTGGGTTGTATAAACAGAGGCATAGAATCAAGATCACATGAAGTATTAGTACCGCTTTATAAAACCCTAGTGCAGGGGTGTCAAACTGCCGGCCTGCGGGCCTGATGCATCATAGCATAACCATGCCCACCCCATTGCCGGCAATGGCAAAAAAGTTGTGATACGTCCTGACATGTCATGTGATGTTGTGAATTTGACACCCCTGCCCTAGTGAGACCACACCTGGAATACTGCAACCAATTTTGGTCACCATACTACAAAAATGATGTTGAGACCTTGGAAAGAAGTTCAGAGAAGAGCAACTAAGGTGATCCAAGGCCTGGAGACTAAAACATATGAAGAACAACTGTGGGACTTGGGTTTGGCTAGTCTAAAGAAAAGAAGAAATAGGGGTGACATGATAGCAGTATTCCAGTATTTGCCACAAAGAAATTATTCTCCAAAGCACCAGAGGGCAGGACAAGAAACAATGATTGGAAACTGATCAAAGAGAGAAGCAACCGGGAATTAAGGAGAAAGTTCCTAACAGTGAGGACAATTAACCAGTGGAACAGCTTGCCTCCAGAAATCATGGGTGCTCCATCACTGAAGGTTTTTAAGAAGAGACTGGACAGTCACTTGTCTGAGATGATATAGGTTTTCCTGCTTGAGTGGGGGGCTGGACTAGAAGACCTCCAAGGTCACTTCCAGCTCTATGCTCTTCTAAGAGAAGATTTAATTCTAAGAGAAGATTTCTATTTATTATTTTGAAGCATGCTGGTTTAATTTCCTTCCTCCCCTTTTTGTGTAAACTACTATGGCTCCTTTGGGAAATACAGTATGTTAATAAGCCTTAACAGCCTATCTCTGCTTTTATTAAGGCATCAATATGATCCATTAAACGTGACTGATGATACTAATGACAGAACTCTTTCCATCTTCAGAATGAGAAGCCTTTCCCTACTAAAAGCAATTGAAGACATGCTTATTCACTATAGGACTTTATATCCGAGCCTCCTTCCCAGGTTTTGTGGTACGTCACTGTCTTTTGACAGCAGATCTAGTGTCTCTAATTTTTTATCCTTCTGTTCAATCATGTCTGATTCTCAGAGATTACCTGGACAAGTCTCTGCAGTTTTCTTGGCAAGGTTTTTCAGAAATAAATGGTTTGCCGTTGCTTCTTTCCTAGGGCTGAGAGAGAGCGACTGGACGAAGGTCATCCATCTGGCTTTATATCTCTATCTCTATACCTATATCACACACATATATTATGAAATAATATCACATGAAACACTCAGCTAGCATTGAAACTAATACAGGAACAGTCAAACTGCAGGAATCACTTGAGATTCAGTGTTTAGCTTCAGTTGGCTTCTTTTTCACGAAAGGTTTAAATTGCACATTGTTGTGAGTTTGAGCACTATCCTTGTGCTATTGACCGGGGTTCCCTGATGTGAAGCAGAATGTATCAGTGCTCTTTCTCTTCAGGCAAACAGCTTGAATCAAAGTCAAAACAGAGGACTATCCAAAGCTGGATGTAAACTAAACTCTCAAGACGTTCCTTTTGAACCTTGGACCTTTTGAAATGTGAAGAATATTCCCCAAAAGAAAACTAATGATCTGGGAAACAGACCTAAACTGGAATGAGAGTTACAAGTTTGTCAAGCAGCTGGTCATGTTCAAAAGTTCCACTTTTGCTCATGGTAGCCTCATTTCTTTTTGTTCAAAAGCTATCGCTCAGCCATTACTGCTATCCTGTTGCTTTTACATCTCTGTGATGAACGTGGTCAAAAGGTTGCTACTGACTGTGACATTGATATGATGAAGTCAAGGGCACTTGCACAAAAATCTAACTTTCAAGGCTGAAATGGTGGCAAATGATTTACTACATCTGCTACTTTTTTTTAACAAGAGCTGCCAGAAAGTGTATCCCTCAAAAACAGCTACTGATAGCAGTACAGTCTTAAGTCTCCCTTCCCCACAATGGCAGGGATTTTATTTGCATGAGATCTCGTGCAAAGCTACAACTGCCTCGTGTGGAACCAGCACAACAATTGTATCTGGCTTTTAGCAGCAAGGTGACCTCTGCTTTTTAATTCCTGTGACACTGTCAATAAAAATGAGGCAGAACAGAAAGAGCATGCTATCAGCGGAAGAGGGTTGTTGGGATGGTATGCAGAGGTGATTCTGACCTTATTTTGTTAAACCCTGCCCAGGTTTTCCAGGCTCCCAGCAAATAACATCTTGATTAAATTCTGAATAACTGAATTTTCAGGTGTAACTCAGGCTCCACCATTATTTTGAATACGATCCAGAAGCAATTCGTTGCTTGTATTATTGGGATTCTTCACAGAGATTGAATGCCAATTGTATTTTGGATATACTAAAAGGAGATTGCCCCCAAATGTGGCAAATAAGATAAAATAAGGTAAGATAGCCTTTATTGTATTTTTTTTCTATGTGCACACTGGCCCACATTATGAAATTCTGCTGCCTGTTCTCAAAAGGAAGTATATATCTACCCACACACATATATAACACACATATATACATGTTATATACATGCATATATATACACATTCTTTAAAAAAAACAGCTAGTGAAACATTCTCAGATGGCTTTTAAGGAGCCTAGCAGGACCACATGAGTTGGTGAAGGGACTGAAGAAGAACACTAATAGTCCAAAAGGTGCTTTTCCAAAAGGCAACCGGGTTTTCTTGGTTTTTTTTTTAATTACATTTATATCCCGCCCTTCTCCAAAGACTCAGGGCGGCTTACAAGCTTAGCAGTAGCCTTCATTCTATGTATATGCCTGCTTGTTAGGGCTTTCACACACACCCCAAGCGGCATTATTACAAAGTCAGCTTATTGCCCCCAACAATCTGGGTCCTCATTTTACCTACCTCGGAAGGATGGAAGGCTGAGTTAACCTTGAGCCTGGTGGGACGCGAACCTGCACTAATTGCAGGCAGCTGGTGTTACTTAAGGAGGCATTAGCCCACTGCTCCACCAAGGTTTTTCCTCAAAGACATTTCACTTCTCATCCAAGAAGCTTCTTCAGTTCAGAACTGAAGAAGCTTTCTTGGATGAGGAGCGAAATGCCTTCAAGTTAAAAACCAAGAAAACCCAGTTGCCTTTTGGAAAAACACCCTTGGGACAACCGTGACCTGGATGATTGAAACTCTCCATAGACAAGAACACGGATACTTGTGCACCAACAACCGTAAAAGAAGTAGGAAGCAGAAATGTTTAGAAACTAGAAGTGTCAGAGAGGAGTTTCCTTCTCATAGCAATACATCTGATCCAAACAAACATGCAGACCTACTCTTTCTGAAAGGAGACTTCAAGGGATGGGGAGTATGTCAAATGGAAAAAGCAGGATGGCAACTCAGTTACATGCCATCTTGTTCTATAGTATCCTGAATAAAGTAAAGAAAGTACGTAATAAAAATTAACTTTGACAATTTGACATTGTGATATTCTTTCAATACTTCTCATTCAACAGGAAAAAAAAGGAAATTTGGGGAGAAGTAGTTCCTTGTCAAACAGCTAATTATTTATCATTTGCTTTCCCAAAGCCTTATTTCCAAGATTTATTAGACTGGATTTCTGAGTTCCTTTTTAGGGATGAACTGTATCTACTATATGGTAGAAGAAAGGAGGGACATTTTAAAGAACTACTGAAATGAAAAAAAAAATCAGAAAGATTGATCCCCCTCACTTGCAAAACTGTCATATTTCTAATTAGGGAAAGAACACTGTGCAATAGTAAGATTTGGTGCATTCTAAATTATAAATCATTCATGTTCTTACAGATGTCCTCCCGCGCCACCCCTTAACAATATAGGGGAAGAACATTCTATCTAAATTTGCTGTTTGCATTATAGAGCATTTACTCTTCTAATGTAGAATATCTGACCTTCTTTTCATATGATCAGGGTTTTTCATATGATTTAGGATTAAAGAGCCCAGAAGAGGATCTTTCATCATGTGTCAGAAGGGAACTGAAAATTCATTGGCTTTATCTGAGTCACGTTTTTGAATATTGTACTTTCTGGAAATGAAAAATAAAGGAACTCAGTTTTGGAAGGGGAGAAAATGCTGTTAAATACAGATGGTCAGAGTAGCCCTTGAATTTGATGGTAGTTGAATTTAAGAAAATGGATATTCAAAAATTATTTATCAATTTCTGCCGAGGACAAAATAACACACTAATGTCTAAAACATTTTACACTCATGCAAATTTTCAGGTCTTCTAAAAGCCTTTTTGGCTTCATATACAAGTGGTTCAGCATTCCTTCCTATAAGACACCTTCTATGCACACTTTAAGACATGCATTAATACAATCTATATAATATTTACTGCTTGTCAAAAATGTGTGTGTATCCTGAGCATAAACATAGTATAAACAACCAATAGTAGATAATAAAATGAAAGTCATGCTGTAAACTTAAAGTACGAGCTCAGTGTAAATGGATACTTACTGTATATCTTATAAGAAACCAGGAGCTACAGATGATCTGCACCCAGGTGGAACCAAGGGAATCTTTGCTACAGAAGAATAAATGCATGCAGGTAGTTCCCAAGTTAAGAATGTTTGACTTTCAGACAACCCCTACTTATGAAAAAGCTGCCTATTACCAAAAATTGCATATGGCGTTCTTTTTCCTTAAGCTGATGAACCACTGAAGCCATATAATGTTTTTATGTACTGTTAAAGCCACACATTTTTAATGTGCAGCTTATTTTCAGCAGTTCATTGTGCGAAAGTACAAGTTCCAACTTACCTACAAATTTGAGCTAAAGGTAGAATTAGGAATAAAAGTCATTCTTAACTCATGTCTGTCTATGCCTGACTTGAAACAGGGAATTATTGATGCATGTTGTTTGTCTTTGGTTGAACTAAATCCTTTTTGACTGAGGACTTTCAATCAATTTGTCACATTATCTTAAGTTGTTTAATTTATATACTTCTATAAACTTCTATAAATCCTCCTCTATTAGATCTTGTGTCTGTTGGTCTTGCAAAGTTATGGTCTAGTATTTAATATGTCCTAAAGCCAATGTTTTCAAAGTAGCTAACTTATTTTGTTTATAATTTTTCTTTTGAGCCTAATAAATAAAAACAAGGATCATCATACTGTTGCCCACATGGAGACAGTAATTAATAAATATATTACAGAGAGACTAATGTGGCCTGTCAGATATAAGGACCTGGAAAAAAAAGGAAGATTACTGCATTCTAAAATGTGACTTCCCAGATACTCACCTGAGGGGCCCTAGATTTTCTCCAGAAGAAAATCTAAACTGTGTCCTTCTGTTCTCAGTGGATTTGGGGAGAGGACAGTCAGAGTTACAGTATGTCACAATAACCACTCTTACTGGCCTGTCTGCAGTTTAAGAAAAAGTCCCAGAGCTGAAAAGGTTAAAATAAGAATGGGAGAAAGTAGGGTGGAGGAGGGAGAATGAGGGAGAACATTTGTCAGTGATATAGAATAATAGTTTTAGGATATAGAATAATAGTTTTAGGATATATTTGCTCATATATTTGCTTCAGGCTATTATTACTGTACTTCAGCTGCCCAATGATGAACTTGGTTCCATGAGCTCTGGTCTATATCATTCAGTTCCAGACTCAAGATGAACAAGTGAGGAAAATCAAAATTGCAGATCAGAGCAGAACCAATAATATAGTTATATCTGCAGGAAAAGTGAGCTTATTATGCCTCATTTCTGATAGGCCAAAGCAGCAATCTAAATATTGCCTTCAGGGTCAGTCTGAACATATGAGCCCCAGACCCTGTCTTGTATAATCTGGTTGGGGAGGGGGATTAAAGGTGTGCAGCCTGTATAAGAGGAAAGGGGTTTTGCCCTCCAATTGCTATACATCACCTATCTTTTTCTGAGAATATTTTGCAGCTCCACTACTGGAGAAAAATCACAAAATACAAAGACCTGCAAATAGCAGCAGAATGACCATAGCAGAGGAAAGCAACAATTGCCATTTGTTGTTACCAATAGTGATATGCACCTTGGGTATAACTCCAAAACATCTGGAACAAAACTTGAACACCATTGGCATTGAAAAAAATCAAAATCAGTCAATTGCTAAAGGCAGCTTTATTTGTAGGAGCTTACATCCTATGATGACACTTTTAACCCTCAGAAAATGACATCTGCTTATCCTAGGTCCTTGGAAAGAGCTTGATAATGCTGATAAAAATGCCAGATCCTGTCTAAACTCCTAGCTCATAATAATAACAATAATATATTACAAACACTTATAGCAAGACTTGGGACTGGATAGCAAGTCCTGGGTGGAGTAGTTAGAGAACCTGGGTATGTTTAGTTTGGAAAAGTAAAACTAAACACTTTTACTTCTCCAAACTAAAGAGTTTAGTTTGGGGAAGAGAGAGCATGTTTCAGATATTAAAAAAGCCATACAGATGTACTCTCTGTTGTCTTGAAAGGGATGACCAGAACCAAGGGGAAGTAGATTCATATATCTGATAGCTGCTAACCAGTGGAAAAAGATGCCTCTTGAAATGTATGTTCCTTCACTGTAGGTTTTCAAAAATAAGTTGGACACTTTATGAAATGCTTTAGCAGATCCTGCATTGTTCATGGAATTGAACTAGATGACTTCCAACTTCATAATTCTATGAAAACAATACATGTGAAATTGAAGGATATGAAGCTTTGACAATTAAGTCAAGTTACAGACTCGGTTTGTTGCTAAAAATGCAAATTATCAGACTCAACTTCATACTACTTCAACTTCATTTTGTTTCTGAAAATTAAATATGAATATGCCTTTGGAATAAAATTTTTTGCCATTTCCATTGTTTTTTTCTTTAGAAATTTCTATGGTTATTTCAATATTATCCATGTAAATCCTAGAGTAACCATTTATGGATTGCTAAAAAACAACTCTCAAGACGTATGAAGCCTTCACAAAGAGGGCAGAAAAAAAATGATTGGTATAAAATGGATTTATGACAATTTATATGTGTAAATGTACATTTTTGAAGTGATTGTGAATCATGAAATAGAAACGTTATACCTTGTTGTTCAGCAAACCGCCCAATGATTCATGTGACAGCTGCTTTGTAGGCCACCCAGATGTTAAGTGTAGTTAGCTATCTTCATGAATCTAGATTAAAACAGGATATCCCTTCAAAGACTCATGGTCTTCAAACAAACATTTTTCCTGTTTGATGGAGGCCCATTCATTTGATGGAGGCTTGTAAGCCGCCCTGAGTCTTCGGAGAAGGGCGGGATATAAATGGAATTAAAATTAAAAAATTAAAATTCTCTGTAAAGGAGAAGAAGTCCCCTCCTAATCCATGATGGGGAGCATAACCGATTATGGTAATTTTTAGCACTGAATAGGGAATAATGATTGGCATTCTTATGACATCCATTGTTTATTACATTCATTCCATTCAGCTAGGCTTCCTTGTGGGAATGCACAGCTTATGCGAACTTAAAAGGTCTCCAACACTGACATGCCCTTTTGATTTCTAACATTTGACAAAATTTGCAAGCAAAATTCTTGTTGCAGGGATAAAGCCGGCCAAGTTTCAGACAAAATAGTTTTGGTTTTATGCTTCTGTCTATGCTACTTCTGTTTTGTTTTAAAGAAAAGTGTCTATAATTTTAGGAAGGGAGTGGCAAAACTTCATGGCATCAGTAGTTTCTTGCATGACAATAAAGTTTAACATCAGACATTGAATTAGAAGACTATTTGCACAAAATGATTCTTTATGGTTTTAGGGTGTCATTTTCCAAATCTTTAATTATTGGTATGATTTGCTGGAATAAATGAACACATGATTTTTTTAAAAAAAATAGTGTTATCTAATTTGAACCGATGTCGAGGCAAGAGACATGGGAAAGGAGATGATATTTCCTAGATAACTAAACCGCAATACACCCCCCCCCAAAAAAACCCCCTCAAAAACTATATCTCAGGTAACAAAAGTGATAAATTAACCTATAGAACAGGCAGAGAAAATGTGGTTCATAGCCAAAATATACCCAGGCATTTTCTCTTATGTGTATCAGTTCCTTTTTACCAAATGCAATTGTTTATTTATTGTTTTTAAAAAGACAATCTGGCATGCTGCAAAGTACCAGCCTTCAGCATTGTCTTTATTTAGAAGAATGCCTCTTTATTCCATGAACCCTCTGAAGCAAAGCCAGCTGTTTGCCTTCTAGTAACTGTGTTTAGTCACCTCCAACTTAGCAGCCATTTTATGTATGTTTAGAGCTGGGGTTAATCCCAAAAACTCCCCCCCAACAATAACTGACATTTTGTGAAATAACAAAATTCATGCTCTCAGAACTCCAAATTTTGTAACCAAACTGAAAACAAAAATGATTTCTATGAGGAAGAAGTAGAAGACTTAAACATTTCCCATCAATTGTGAAATTTAAAGATGTCTCTGAATCTCTTCCGGGAAAGAACTTTTCCAAAGTTTACTTACCAAAAAGGAACAGTGGTAGATGAGAAGCAGTGAACCCATTCTCCCATGCTTCTATGGACTCCCTAAAATACACAAGCCTGACATACCTCTCTGTCCAATTATATCAGACATGTCAAACACAAGGCCCGGGGGCCAGATCCGGCCCATGAAGTGGTTTCATGCGGCCCGCGAAGCCATCCTGGAAACAGTGAGGGAACGGCCCCCACTGCCTTGGCCCTGGCCCAGAGACCCTCCTTCTGCCAGAGACCCTCCGATTTGTCCCACTCCTGCCCAGGCCCTCATAGGCACCCTTGATGCGAATGATGTAGAGCTGGCCATGCCCACCCAGTATGCTGTACGCACTCTAGCCACACCCACCCAGTAGGCCATGCCCACCCAGGCCACACCCACCCAGCCCCCTGAGGGCAACTGCAATGCTGATGCGGCCCTCAATGAAATTGAGTTTGAAACCCCTGAATTATATCATTACCAGGGATCCCTTGTAATGACAAAAAAGCTTGGGCACCTCACACTGGGAAGCAAATATTCCCTCAACTCCCCCCTACAATGCCTTCAATGAATCAAAGATATGACAATAAATGAAGATGAAATCATGGTCTCATTTTATGCCATAGTCCCTTTTTTTTACTTCCATAGACCTAGAATTAGCTAGCCAAATACATGAAGAATGAAACACCCAGACTCAAAGATTTTATCAACCTCTGACTAACCACATACTTTCAATTTGATGGAGTAATCTTTCAACAAATCAAAGGTGCACATCAACAACAGCTATATACTGTGCAAAAGAGACAACCAACAAGCCAAAAAGGGAGCAAAAAGATCAAAACACCTCCCCACCAGCAATCAACACCTAGATAAGAATAGATTAACACTAAGATTAACATCAGACCAATAATCAAAAAGTAAACTTTACTCCAAACAAGCCAAACTGTAAACAAGCCACCTCCACCCCAGCACTAAGACCACTCCCACCAACACTGACAGGACACATCACTAGAGTATAAGTTGAGAACAAACCCTTCTCCCTACTGTCTATGGAGAATGTCAGTCATCCAGGTCATGGTTGTCCAAAAGGTGTTTTTTTTTCAAGATGCAACTGGACTTTCTTTGTTTTTTCTTAAAGACATTTTACTTCACATCCAAGAGAACTGAAGAACCTTCTGGGGTGAGAAATGAAATGTCTTCAAGGGAAAACAAAGAAAATCCAGTTGCCTCTTTAAAAAAAAATCACCTTTGGGACCTTCTCCCTATTAGCACTGATGACATCACCTAGTTTAGGTAATGAAACGTCTGCAAGAAAACAATCAAGCTTAGAGATCACCAAAGACACCTCATTTAAACCCTGAGCTACAAACATTCTCCTTTATTGAAAAGAACTTTTCAGTAATTTCTGAAAAGCACTGCCAATGAAAAAGCTCCAGAGATGAGGTTTGCTCAAGATATTTCCTGCAGGGTTTAATGGAAATGAGGAAACAGGATTGCTGGAGAAATGACTGTATAGTACACCTCCCAGCTACATAAAAATGTAGCAACTCTTCCAGTGAAATTCTCTCTAAAATTCTCTTCTTCTTTGAAATGATTCCTAAAGCAAATCCTCTTTCATATACAATTGAACAGCATTTAGTTAAAAAAAGCAAGTATTTTTTCTCCCTTGAATTTAAATAATCTGTGCTAATAAACAGTATGATTCTAATGAGGTATTTATTGAACTAAGATGCTTTAGAAAGTGAACTAGAATAATGCCAATCAAAGATCAAAATCTTTAACAATAGCAGGGACTGTTATCAAAGGCATAAAGTTCTGGCAATGACAGGAATGATCAATCAATTCTTGCACTGGACGTTATTGCTTCCAGTCCTCTATATGATCTAGTTGTTTCCCTGGACATTATATAGGGATAAAGTGTAAAAATTTTGGGGGAGGGGAAATAGAAGATGATGTGGAATTTGAATTCCTTTGTTTTTATTGAATGGCAAGAAAAGATTTTAAAAAGCACAGGGAAGCTTTTCTTCCTGAAATCTCCACTCTTGAAACCAAAATAGCATTAGCGCTTAGACTTATATACCACTTCACAGTGATTTACAACCCTCTCAAAATGGTTTACAGAGTCAGAGTATTGCCCCCAACAATCTGGGTCCTCATTTTACTGACCTTGGAATGATGGAAGGCTGAGCCAATTTTGAGCCAGTGAGAATCGAACTCCTGGCAGCTGACAATCAGCAGAATATCTGCAATATTGTATTTATTTTATTTTTATTTTATTTTAATCCCATTTATATCCCGCCCTTCTACGAAGACTCAGGGCGGCTTATACTCTAAGCACAAATCAACGTGCTTAGCAATATTAGCAATGTGCTTAGCAGTATTCTAACCAATGTGTCACCACGGCTCAGAAATCACAGGATTTCTGCTCTAGACTGTTGGATTTTTGGTACAGGTCCATATTTCAATAATAAAACACTGTATAAGAGTAATCATCAACCCCTAAAGCTAGCATAGGCATAAAAGAACCCAGTTAGCTGTATTTACATCCATCTATAATGACACATTTTATTTTAGTCCATTAATTGAGCCACTCTGAACGCAGCATACTGCCCATTTCTATCAGCTATAAGTATGCTTGAGTTCATTCTATATCTATATAATAAAAGCCCAGCTGCTCTTTGTTTGGATATGTACCGCTTCAGTTCTTTTTTTGTAAAATGGATCTGTGAAAGAAAGATAACAGCATTGTGTCCAGATTGTCAGAGACATTATTTTCAAGAGAAAAATACAACAAAATGTTAGCTAGATAAAAGGTTTGCCCGTGACATGTGAAGTTTTTTATATGTCAAAGATAATTTGCTGCAGTGGTGAATGGTTGAACCATTCTGTAAAGACCAGCCAGCTCTATGGTAACCTGAACCCGGTGCCTGGAGCAAAAGATTGGGCATAGATGTTCCCTCCACAGTGTTTCAGGTTTTCCCTTATCACAGCTTCTTTTAGATAAAAACAATACGCCAAATAAATGGCTAAAGCAAAGCAAGCATCCCAATACAGCCAGGTTTTGTGCTGCAAATGTTTTTAGGACTGATTATTGTGTAAAGCAACATTCTGGACCCATTCTGACAGTTAGAACCCAAAGCATCTGCAGAAAATGAGAAGTATATTTTGGCCTCTCTATTTAAGATCAAGCAGCAGAACCGACTTTTTCTTGACATTTCCTGAAACCTAATAAGTGCTAGCTGCCAACTGGAAAGTTTGTATACAGTAAAGTTGTAATATTCTGATCAATTAATATCTGTTTGAAGAATATGAAATTCCTAAATGTTTCTGGGAAACGACACACAACCCTTCTTTTTCTGGACCTTTAGAAATGCAATCTGTCTAGAATCAAAATAAGCAGAACTGCTTATGTTGTTCTCAGATGCTTATTTAATTAGGAGACTAAGACTTGAAATGCTTCACTTGCTCTTTTTAATTAATCACTTTAGGAGGTTTCCTCTTTTTTTAAAATAACTTACAAAATAGTTTTGAAAATGGACTGAAAAAAACCAGAATGAATTTTAAGAGAGATATGCATTTTTTCCGCTTATGAAATAAAAGGCCAAGATTTTGAAACATAGCTAATAAGAAACCGAGCGGTTTCAGGCAGCTGCAAAAAAAGCAGAACCAATGTTCAGTTGTGTGAGAAAATATAAAACTTGGAAAACAATTGTTCTACTTTATTCTGCCCTGGGCAGAATAGTTTTGGCCAGTGTTTTTCAACCTCGGCAGCTTTCAATTCGGTGGACCACAACTCCCAGAATTCCCCATCCAACAATGGCCTGGGGACCATACCGTAAGAAGGATAGAGAAAAAACAGAACAGATTCAGAGTATCTATAAAGGAATGTCAGAGGACTATGCAGAGCCTGAAGAAACGGAGTGATAAGGCTCAAAGAGAGAATACTCACAGAGGATATAATAATATATTTTTTTCATATACAAAAGGAGGCCAAGTTCTTTTATCTGTTATTTCAATGTGTAGGATAAGGACTCATCGTTTTCAGATACAGAAAGGGACGTTCTTACTGTATGCTACAAAATCCTCCTAGCGGAAGGAGTAGTTAAATAAGGGAACCAGTCACCCATTACCGTGGTGGAATTCTCTTCAATGGAGGTGTTTCTGGAGGGGCTGGATAGTAATTGATTGGAATGCTTTAATCTGAATTCTGCACTGGGTTGAGGTGAGGACAAAGTCAGATGGTCTAGAAAACAACTAGCAAATAGGAAAGCCTGGTGGTGGAGGCTTTAATTGCTCCTGGTGGAGCAATTAAAGGAGGCTAGCCGGGAAACCATAAAGTTTGTGACAGCTCTAGAGCAACAATTGTGGGGAAAAAGAGCATGGCCCCAGAAATGGAAAAGGTTGGTTTATTTCCCAATTCCTAGAAAGGGAGATTTAAAGGGAACATATGACCATCTAGCTAATACAGATATATAAGAGAAACAGCAAGAGAATATTAAAAATAGCTTTACTCTTTATAGACAATTTCAAAACTTTTGATAGTCTTTATCGTTCAGGACTTTGGAAGTCTCTCAAAGCAGTGGATATACCACAACATCTGAGGTTTTTTAGAAGAAATATTTACAATAACCAGAAAGCCACAGTGACCCACAAGGTAGGGTAGACAATTTTCCTACTTTGTCACTACCCTTGCACGGAGGCTGTAGGGACCTGGATGGGGGGACAACAGAATTTGAATGAATTATGGCAAGACCGAATGGCTTTGGGTGTGTGGAACCTCAGGATCTGGGTTTTTGTCATCCTTAGTTCTGGATGGGATTGCACTAGGGACTCATACCCACTTTGTAACGTATGGGTTCTCCTGGAATCATGTCTCCTGCTGAAAGAACAGGTGGCAGGTGTAATTGGGAGAGCTTTTGCACAGCTCCGATTTGTGCACCAGATGCAACCTTTCCTGCATCATTGACTCCCTGCGCTCAATTACTCAAGTTCTAGTCACCTCTTGTCTGGGCTATTGCAGTGTGCTTTACATGGAGCTACCCTTGAAATCCATTCAGAAGTTTCAACTGGTGCAAAGCGTAGCAGGGAGACAAGTCTTTGGGGCCCCTAACATGGCCCATATTACACCTCTGCTCCATGAAATTCACTGGCTACTGGTCTGCTTCTGAGTGCAGTTCAAGGTGTTGGTTATGACCTTTAAACCTTAATGACATAGGTCCAGGCTACCTGATGAACCATTTTGTCAAGTTGTGGGATTCAAATATATGAACAACCGGTTTTCTGTGTGGATGCCGCAACCAGAAATCCATTCTGGGCCTGGCCAACAAAAAAATAGCTACCGGTTCTGCCAAAGTGGTGCGAACTGGCTGAATCCCACCACTGACTTTGTCTCACTAGGACAAGCCTGGCTTACTTGTGCCAGCAGACTGGTCCAACTACAGATCCCTTCGGTCAAAGAACTCTGACTTGTGGGATCTAGAAGAAGAGCCTTTTCTGCCATGGTGCCTGCCCTTTGGAATATACTCCTCTCTAAGGTAAGAGGTAATTCCTCTCTCTACCCCTCCATCTTTTTGTAATCATATTGCTGTATTCTTGTTTTCATCTTCATTGTTTATTTTATTATTCCATTATTTTACTTTTGTTTTGTGTTGATAATCCAGCAACACAAGAATGGTTTACCATTGGAAAAGGAGTCATATAGAACTGATTCTACTGCTATACTTGTATACTTGTTCAGTTTCTACACTGAATATATCATATGGGCTTTCGGTCCGGAAGAGGAAAAAATCAGTGAAAACAATGTTAAAATCTGAGATTGGTAGACATCACTACATTGGTTGCAGAAACAGCAATTATTCTAAAAACAAAAACAAGCAAAACTAGGAGAGTGAAAAGGCAGAGCTTTCCTTGAATGTTAAAAAATGCAGGTGGAAAAAATGAGCAATTTAAGATGAGTAAGGAGACAATAGAAATAGTGGATAATTACCAGACTAAACTGGAGGAACAATACTGGGGGAAAGTGAGGGGAAATCATGTAGAAGATGGCAGAATTGCTGAGATGCAGCCCTCATGGACAGCTTCCTTCTTTGGTCAGCTTGCCTGGCAATGGGAAGTGTTCTAGGTTTAGGCAATTTAAAACTGCCCAAGGACAAATCTAGCTGAACAGATTGGAGTTTACAGGTCACACTGCTTTCCCCAAGGCTGCCAAAGGGTTGAAATTCATTCTGACCCAAGGGCCATTAAACAGGATGCAGAGGTTTCCTTCTGCCTCTAATGCAGATCTCAATAATTATTTAGCCTTCAGAGAATGTTACCTTTTTATGGCCTCTTTGATTAGAGGCTTTGCCTTCCCATTCATTGTATGTGTCTCTAGATATTTGTTTTCATATAGATTTGTCATCAGATTGCAGGACTTGTCTCTCATTTCATGTGATAGAGAAGTTTCCCTTGCATCTGGCCTTATTCGCCAACATTTAAGCAACCTCTGATAAGCTGTCCGGAAGTCCCTGTTCAGTGCAGCATACAAAATGGGGTTTAGAGCTGAGTTGGCATAACCCAGCCATATGACAACAGTCATCAGTGGGTCACATACTGCACCCATCACACCTCGGTATGTGAACACAGTAAAATAGGGAAACCAGCATACAATGAAGGCTCCCATCACAGCTGCAAGGGTCACAGTGGCTTTGTGTTCTTTCACTGTGGGCAATATAGTTTTGTCAGTCTTGCAACAAGTGCTGTGGTTGATCCTCTTAGCTTGTTTCCTGGCTATTTTAAATATCCGGTAGTAGGTGATGCACATGATAATTAAGGGGAAGTAGAAAGTTAGCAAGCCATCCACCAGAACGTATGTCGCATTGACCTCCAGTTTGCACTCTTGCTTCCCATTCATTTGGATCTGGTTCTGGATAGTCGTGTCATTGGTATTCCATCCCAAACTGATGGGTAAGAAAGAAACCATTAGGGACACTACCCAGATCAGGATCAAAGCTACAATGACTCGTAGAGGAGTGACCACAGTGCTGTAGCGGAGGGGTGCCGTAATAGCATAATAGCGATCGAGACTAATGACGAATAGATTGAGAATGGAAGCGGTGCATAGCATGACATCCAAGCTAACATAGACATTGCAGAAAGTAATGTTCAGGAGCCATTCATGGGAGGAAATCTCATAGACGGCTGAAAAGGGTAAAACAAGTAGGCCTAGTAGTAGGTCTGTAAAGGCCAATGAGACAATGAAACAATTAGTTAGGCTGCGAAGCCGTCGATTGAAATAGACAGCCAAACATACCATCACATTACCACACACAGTCACAACAATGAGAACTGTGAGAATAGCTCCAATCAGCACCTTTTCCAAAAGGCAGAGAGAACCATCTGTAACCTTTGTGGAATTCATGCTGGCTTCACAAAGTAATATCACTTTTCATCCATGCAGATTCCTGTGACAGCTGCCACACAGATACTTAGGAAGGATCCTAGTCCAACTATTTTCTTTTACCCATCTCACAATTGGTTCCCAGGTTTTAATCAATGAGATAGTATCAGGAAGACAGCTGGCTCTGAGCAATTGGCTAACAATCAGATGCCTTCTCCCATTACGTAGCTATGAGTACAGTGAAACAAACTGGATCCTGTTCATTTTTCCCCAGAGGAATCTTTGCTTGGTTAATAGTTACAAAAAAAAGAAAAAAGAAAGGCTAGAATGTTCATTAACAATGTTCTTATAAATGCATGATAATTTTTGAGAGAGTAGTAGTTGATCATTATTTATCAGTCCATGATGACGAAATGAAATCTCCATATTTAGCAGCAGTATACATCTGAGATCAAGCTACACAGAAGGGCTGTCATTTTTACACACTGATTTGTAGATTTCCTGGAAGTATTTGTTTGGCTTCTGTTTAACCTGGGTGCAGTAAAGCCCCTTTCTTTCTTCCTTCAGATTCCTTTGGTTTGGGCAGCAGCCTCTTGCTTTTCATCACTCTATGTTTCTTCTTTTCAGTGAGGTAATTAATGTAGCATATGTTGCTTGATGTTTTAGTAACCAAATATTGCTTCGTAGATCACATCAAAGAAGGGCTGCAAAAGTCCTGGGATTTTTTTTAGTAATGTTTCTATTTAAAATTCTTCCAAGGTAAGTAGGAACAGTTGAAGAGTAGGAGGACATATTTCATGCCTTTCCTTGGTAGAATCTGAAAGGAAGAATTAAGAATTAAGTCCTGCATAAGAGATATAAATCTGCCATATAATAGGTAGTTACATCTGTACAGAGGTGTAAATGTATATACTTATACATTTACATGTATATCCATACACATACATATTTATGTACGTGTATATAATAGTGTGTCGAGGGACGCAGTGGCTCAGTGGGTTAGGACGCTGAGCTTGTCGATCAGAAAGTCGGCAGTTTGGCAGGTCGAATCCCGAGTGCCGCGTAACAGAGTGAGCGCCTGTTACTCGTCCCAGCTTCTGCCAACCTAGCAGTTCGAAAGCACATAAAAATGCAAGTAGAAAAATAGGGACCACTACAGTGGGAAGGTAACAGCTTTCTGTGCGCCTTTGGTGTCTAGTCATGCCGGCCACATGACCACGGAGACATCCTCGGACAAACGCTGGCTCTTCAGCTTTGAAACAGAGTTGAGCACCGGCCCCTAGAGTTGGAAACAACTAGCACACATGTGCAGGGGAACCTTTACCTTTACCTTTATATAATAGTGTAGAAAAACTATCTGCTGAGTCTGGCAGAATTCTTTCTCTTTCAGGATATTAAGGAGAAACATATTTTTCAAGCAGAAAAATTTAGGCGCCTCAGAGATAATTTAACTAAGTATGCCAGAGATTGAACACATGCAAAGTGGGAGATCTTTCCTAAATGACATAAGATATATCTTAGGAATTTATTTTATGGACATCTGGATAATTATTTACAGGAATTTCAATTATTTCCTTAAAAATCCCAAGCCACAACAGAACTACTATCATTACTACTACTACTACTACTACTACTACTACTACTACTACTACACATAAATACACAAACTAATAATTTATCCAGGTATCACTGAATTGTTTGAGAAACACTATATCACTGTAATTACTAAAAAGACCTAGCATGGAGTTAAAGGCAACAGTTAATTCATCACTGGAAAGAAACAGTAGAAGAGATGGAAAAAACAGAATTCAGGGTTTTCATTATTAAGCATGTGTAATATAAATGCTTCTTTTTAATCAGGACCAAATTTGCAGGGTAGGTAGATACTTGTGAAGGAAAAAAGACATGACAGTTTTCACAGAATCACTGCAAAGATCTTGTACTTCTGGTTTAATATTTCTGTTTTTCTCTAGTGTGGAATGAAATTTCCAGAAATGCTAGATTATTGGAAACAGATGTAGGCTGCCAAATTTCATAGAAGATAACGTATATATATATATTTAAAGCTACAATAGGTTTCTTCCTAAATTCCATAGAAATCTGTGTTTTTGAGTTATAGTCCTTTAAGTTGAATGAAGTTTATATGAAAACTACATTGTTATGAAGAGTGTATATGACATTTCACAGAAATCATTGTTAGGGTTTGAAGCAGCATGCTTTCAAAACCATACATTTACACATACTGTACATGACTTTTTTTTGCTTTTCCCCCCTGACTGAATATGTTGCAACATGCAATAGAAAGTATCTTATTATGAAGAATATTCATAATTCAACAGGAGGTTGCAAGGAATAATGAACAACGTTCCTGATTATTGTGGAATGTGATGGCAAGGACAAGACATTATTTTGGTAGTAGTGCCATTTAAAAAAAAAGCCATGAAGCCAACCACTTATCTAGAAATCTCTCAAACATTCTCACACAATTACTATAAAGAGAGACAGAAGACAAAAACTCCATTTAGATGTTCTTATATCTGGAACAATAAATGCTCAAATAATCTTGTTCTCTGCAGGCATTGTATGTTCTCTGTGGCTTTTTGCAGGGAAAAAGCCTACAATGTGCTGTGTATATGTAGGATTCCACATGAGCCAAGAAACCGATAATGCATAATTCAGTGTTCTGACTTGACAGAAGCCATAGACTTTTTTCCCCTCTGCAGATAATAAAGCTGAATGTGTGAAGACTGCAGGGAGCCAATATCACAAGAACACCAGTGATGGATGGAATTATCTGAAGTGCTCTTATTTTGAACAGTCCAGTTAGAATAATGTCTGAATTGGCCTAACGAGATGAAGAAAGCATTAGAACTAAGCTTATCTTTTCCAAGATCTTCTCTTCCAAGAGATATTTGGGCTTACCTGTAAGCCCATGTTAGCCAGTGAATACCCTACTCCCTTCTCATCTCCCCACTAGAATGGTTTACATAACATGGGTCAGTTTTTCTCCATTTTTGTGGTGCAGCTGTCATGGTGCAATAACCTGCAGCATGTTAGGGTTCTGATGTCTACCTTTAAGAAATAGGAATTCAAAGATAAATGTGGGGAAAAAAGGAGAGAGAGGGGGGGTGCAGAGATCGAGAGATCGAACAAGAACTACGAGGGCAATTTGGAAAAAATCTTCTGTTTGAGCATGTGTGAGAAATAGGCTGGGATAGTGATGCCCATCCCATGGTGCTTTGTGCAGTAGTTCAGTAGGCAGTGAAGAGTGGAAGGAGAAGGTTGTGTTGCAGTTGACTAGTCCACTAGATCAATTAAAAATGAAACAGTTTTTTTTAAATGAAACAGTGACTTGCGTCGCACTGCTTCAATAATGACAATGTGCTTCACGATGCTGTTACAGGGTGGCTTCATTCCCAGGTGGGAGATTTTTTTTGCAGAAGGAATTTCAAACCCTGTAAGACGTTATGACAAGTGCCTCAATTTGAATGGCAATAATGTTGAAAAATAATGTAATGTTGTAGTTTTCTAATGTTTATAATACAAGTTCTGTGTCTGCGAGTGTCTCTCATTGACAACCAAATGGAGGTTTATTTCCAAATTGCCCTTATATGATCAGAAGAATGGAGCAAATTTTATGTTATGTTAGTTCTGAGGAGATACAATTACATTAAATCAACACAAGAATTGATAAGAACCAGCTTAGAAATATATTTTATTTATTTTATTTTAATTCCATTTATATCCCGCCCTTCTCCAAAGACTCAGGGCGGCTTACAAGTTTAGCAGTAGCCTTCATTCTATGTATATACCTGCTTATTAGGGCTTTCACACACTCCCCAAGCGGCATTATTACAAAGTCAGCTTAATTGCCCCCAACAATATGTATATGCCTGCTTATTAGGGCTTTCACACCCCCCCCCAAGTGGCATTATTACAAAGTCAGCTTAATTGCCCCCAACAATCTGGGTCCTCATTTTACCTACCTCGGAAGGATGGAAGGCTGAGTCAACCTTGAGCCTGGTGGGATGCGAACCTGCACTAATTGCAGGCAGCTGGTGTTACTTAAGGAGGCATTAGCCCACTGCTCCACCAAGACTATATATAAATAATATATTTATTATTATAATAATCCCAGGAAGGAAGGATGGGAGATTTTTCTTAAGTCACTTCCTCTGACCTCAATTACCTCAGCAATGTGGATGGAATGAACTTGTGCTAAGACAAGATTGAAAAAAATTGCATTGAGTTTTAATGGCTGGCCAATGAACTAATCCTTTTCAAATGAGCTGTACCTTTGCAATGCATTTTTATACTGATGTATATTTTTCATCTCTGTGGATTGGTTGCTGTGTCAGCATATTTGTTGATAAGATGTTATAGATTAGAGAACCTGAGGGCATGCTATCATTGTGTTGCCTTGCTTTACTGTCTGACTAACCCTGAAGAACATTTCTTACTCTTTAACAGTACTGTGCAGAGCTTTGGTTCAATGTCCTAGGTCTCCATTCCATCCCTGTCTCCTTCTGTTCTTCCTTTTTCTTTTCTCCAAGGCTCAGTATGCAGTCAGTGTTGCCCTGTTACTACTGCGATTGCTACTACATATGATCTATGTAAAAGTCCTTCCTTCCTTCCTTCCTTCCTTCCTTCCTTCCTTCCTTCCTTCCTTCCTTCCTTCCTTCCTTCCTCCCTCCCTCCCTCCCTCCCTCATTTTAAAGAGATAATATTTATGTAGCTACAGTATTAGTCCAAAATTAATGGTTAACCCCACTCCATGTTTCAGAAGCCTTCAGAACTCTTCTGCAAACAATTAAATTGTTTCAGTGTCTACCAAAGCTAGAAACCATTTTGACATGCATCATTGAGGTTGCTATTAGTGATTGCTGTAGTTAATATAAGATCTCAAAGCTAGTTTTCTTGTTTGACAGAGTGAGATTCCACCCCCCCCCACAAATAATAAGGATCAATTGGCAGCTTCACATGAAACAGGTTTTAAGGTTGCTAAACCTTAAACCTAGTTTAACAAATGATAACAGTATAACCCAAGCAAATAAGTCTTATTATGGTTTATATAAAGGCTAAGAATGCCTGGCTGGCTATAGTGCCCAAATATTTTTTTAGCTTAAACTGATCTGGGTTTCTACAAACACAGCCACTCTAATGGCAGCTTCTTGAGATGTTTAAACAAAACAACGAAGTCTTTGTTTAGCTCTTGAGCAGGTAAGGTGAGGGGAAATCATCCAGCAGTAAGCAGGGTTGGTGGAGAAGCTTGCCAAATGGGAGGTTTTGTCATTTCTTTGGTTGGCTTGCCTGGTGATGGGAGGTGCATAGTCCATTCTTAGTCCGTCCTGCTTCTGAGTTGTAGTAAAGCAGGCTCCTGCTCTTTTGCCCTTCTAAATGGGTTGCTTGCTATGTTGTCAAAGTCAAGAAATATCACCATTTGAATTAATTAATTAATTCCATGTAAGGAATATCAAATCGCAAATGGCCTGGAAGCACTGTCTCTTCTAATTGTTCTCTTCCTCATCTCCTCCCAACTTCACTAATATGGAAAAAGCCAGGTGAAAACTAACACACAACCAAAACTAGGACATTGTATGTGACAAGGAAATACAAAAATAATTGCTTTATAAGAGCTGAAAGTCACTTTCTTTTTGTGCCTTCAAGTCAGTGTTGACTCCTGGCAACTGCCTACACAAGTCCCTGCATTTTTTATGGCAAGATATCAGAAGTGGTTTGCCATTGTCTCCTTTCTAGGGCTGAGTGACAGTAACTGGCCCAAGGTCACCCAGTTGGTTTGATACCTAAGACTCACGGTTTACTGGTTTTATAGCCTGTTGCTTAATCAATACATCAAACTAAGCACATTGATTTGTGCTTAGATTGTAAGCCGCCCTGAGTCTTCGGAGAAGGGCGGGATATAAATGGGATTAAAAAAAAACTGAGACCAAACTGAAAGCCAGTTTGCTGCTGCAGAAATATTCCTTTATTAAAGTATAATAGTATCTGATCCAATCAAATATTCTAGAAATCTTCCAAGACTGTTTGCATGATAAAAACAGTTGAAATTGGCACCATAAACTGCAGGTGAAAGTTGAAAAATTTTGCCTTTCCTTTTCAGAATACAATTACATTCCAGTCTAACTCAGAGACTGATCTTTCTGTGCTGTTTATCCAAGCCTCTAATAATGACATGAACATGCAATAAAAGGCTGAATCTTTCTTTCTTTCTTTCTTTCTTTCTTTCTTTCTTTCTTTCTTTCTTTCTTTCTTTCTTTCTTTCTTTCTTTTTCTTTCTTTCTTTCTTTCTTTCTTTCTTTCTTTCTTTCTTTCTTTCTTTCTTTCTTTCTTTCTCTCTCCTTCCTTCCTTCCTTCCTTCCTTCCTTCCTTCCTTCCTTCCTTCCTTCCTTCCTTCCTTTTGTTTGTTCTTTCTCTTTCTTTTTTTCTTATAGCCACCCATTTTATGTCGAACTCTGAGTAGCTCCCAATCAACAATTAAAACAGCTTCAATAAATACAAGTCTATTAAAAACTATAAATGTTAAAAACCTGGCAACAAAATGCTTTCTTTTTGGCATTTCAGAGGAAAAAGTACCCTGCTGGTTTTGAATTATAATTAATGTACTGTGCTAGGAGGCTGCCAAATATATTGTTAAAGACAGACTCCATTTGAAAATCAAGGTTCCATCCTCTTTTGGCAGATGTAAAGGGATGCCTCTCTTGATTGACACTTCGGCATGATTTTTTTTCAAGCAAAAAGATGGTAGTGAATGGCAACTTGGAATATTTATTGTTTTCTTTCACCATTATTTTTTTATAAAATTACCCACATTGCTTGAGGGTAAGGCCACAGAAGTAGTTTGCAAGTTTTTATCTTCTGCTGATGTGTGTGTGTGTGTGTGTGTTGTTGACCTGGACTTATGGGACAGTATCAGTTGCCAAAATCTTGCCAAGAAAACTTCAAGGTCTAGTCCAAGCAGTTGTTGGAAATCAATACTGACTTGAAGGACACATTGCTGTGCAGGTTCCGAGGTTCTGCTTAATAAAAACATACAGGAAACCAGAATGGCCCCACTATCTCTGGCCACTTGCAGAACCATGAATGCAAGGTCATAAAAGGACAGCAAAGGAAACACCTAATATCCTAACCCACCCAGGAACATACAGTATGGTATCTTAGGGAAACACCCAAACACCCAAAAGGGAACATACAGTATCTTAGGGGAAAACACAAAAGGGAACATTTTTAGCTACTTCTGCTTCCTACAGTGTGCCAGCCTTAAAGGGCAAAGTCTTTATCTTATGTGTGTCAGCTTTGCTGGGTGAATTGCTTATGTAATCAAAGAAGGTATAAAAATAAGGCATTTCTGATATTTGGGACTTTTTCTCTCTTTTAGAGAAGCCTGTCTTTGTTCAGCTGAATAAAAATGTAAAGCTTAAAGGCAACTTCTGGTTTCCTGTATGTTTTTATTAAGCAAACCCTCAGAACCTGCACAACAATGTGTCCTTCAAGTCAGTATTGATTTCTAACAACTGCTTGGACTAGACCTCGCAGTTTTCTTGGCAAGATTTTGGAAGTAGTTTGCCACTACCTACTTCCCAGGGCTGAAAGAGAGTGAGTGGCCAAAGATCACACTACTGACTTTCATGCCTAAAGTGGAACTAGAAATTACCATCACTTGGTTTCTCCCTTGGTGTCTTGATCATTATACCAAAATGGCTCACCTGCTTTTTTTTAGTTTATCTATTATCTAATGCACATATCATCTAATTACTATGGTGTAGAGTTGACTTTGAATCGGAAAGCAAAAGACTAAGTACCATTTCTCCAATGTTCAGCTGAAGTGCTATTTATCCATCCCTTGAATGGGCAGAAAACTGTGAATTTGCTGTCCCTCTAGCCGATCTCCTTCCTACCTTTTTGGCCTCTCTACCCACTCACTACAGGCACTTTACTTTTCTTCAGCATAATAGGTGATAAAGCCTAAGAGTTTCTATATCTCTTGAAGCTGTATTTCAAAGGTGTTAGAGTAAGAGGGTGGGGAATTACATTTAGAGTTGTACAGACTCAAAAGATCAATTACATTTATATCACTCATGGGTTGGGAGTGAGATGAAGGCAACTCCATGGGGACCCTGATGAAAAAAAAGGTTCCCAGGGCATGTTTGTGCCATGCCTATAGAAAAGTAAGGAAAGTCCTAATTCTTGAGAGACTGGAATGATGTATAATTTCAACAGCCATGATCAACATACCCTGCATTTAGCATATTCACTCGGAGTTCCTGTCCCTCTTGGACTGAAACTGAATATATTGCATCCTATTTGTATTCTAAAAATTATCTTCCTCATCCTCCTCAGTCCAAGAAGGAGAATGAAAAATAGTAATCTTTTTTTCTGACAGATGACATAATTTCCTAAATCCAGATTGGCCATTCTGAAGTGAAAACATGAAGCTAATTTCCAGGAATGAGGGAAAGAAATGTTCTTGCAGTCCAGGAAACTCTGTCAAGTTTCCTGCTCAGCTGAGTAAATTGTCTTTCTCCTTCTTCAGAAAAATTACAAACTTCACTATTTTTAGAGCTTTGTCTGTAATAATTTGAGGTACCAGATGATCCTTATATGCACCAATGGCATGTGCATCCTGAAAGAACTCCAAAAAGTCAAGATGATGCCTACAGTTGTGATCAAACCCACTCATTTTCATGCTTGGGCATAGCCACCAACTTGACTTTTTTGATATTCCTGTGTGAATGTTCTTGACCAATAGTTCAACATTGCAAAGCTCTTCATATACAGTATGTACAACTTGTATGTATGTAATAGATGAACATACTTCGTAAAAACAGTATGCAGAATCTGGTAGACCAATACACGCTTTTCCATGTTGCATTGGGAAAAAGGAAAAAAACTGTTTTTTGAGCAATTTTTTTAAAGATTGCAGCCTAAAATATCTTGAAATTATCTTTCACATAGGGAGACTATATTCTTTTTACAAAACTATTATAATTTTTATAAATCAGTGATTATCTAGTGACACCTATAAGGTAAATTGAAATATTTTGAAGATGTACCAGCAGAGATCCTGTTTTACAAACCACTTAGGAATGCATAAAGAAATAAGAGGAGTTAATGCAATATCCATTAGATTATTTTGCTGATCTATTATATCACTAAACCAAATAAAAACGTATTTATAAAAATAAATGGAAGGAACCATGCAATAATCAAGTTATCTTTTTTTTAAAATTAGATTTCTATACCGCCCTATTCCTGAAGGACTCAGGGCGGTTTACAGGGCAGCATAAAATACAATATAAAAGATAATATAAAATTAAAATAAATTAAATTAATTAAGCCCAACAATTAAAACAATATTTAAAAAGCTAAAACCCCTTCAGTCCAGGCCTGATAAATCAAAAAGCCAGGTTTTCAGGTCCTGGCAAAACGAACGCAGATCGGGGGCAGTCCGGAGTTCCACAGGTAAATCATTCCAAAGGGCAGGCGCGCCCACAGAGAATGCCCTCCCTCTGGGGATCACCCACCGGCACTCCCTAACCGCCGGCTTCATCTCTGGATGAAGCTTTTGCACCAGTTCAAAACAGGCTCCAGACCTGGCTGATTAGATGTTGTTCGCTTGTGTTTAGAGCCAGTTACATTTCTCCCCTGCCTTTACTCTTTTATTCGATACAGGTACAAATCTGGAATTGTCAAAGGTAGACAGTTCATTCTCATGTTGGCAGGAAATGTCCTACCTTCCTGCCTCTTGGTTCAAACAAATTCCCTCAGTTTAAAATAGTGATTTGGGGAAAAAATAAAGCAAAGCAAAACAAAACAATCAGGCTGATATTTTGGACACTAGCTAATCCCACGGCAGGTAGAGGGCAAAACAGACAATAGACCTTTTTTCATTTGCATCAAACCATGGCACAAACTGTCACATACCTGTGAGATGGTTAGCATATAAATTTAATAAATAAAATAACTGTTCCTATGATATACATCTCACTCTCACCCAATACTATAGATGGCTGTACGTTACCCTTAGCTGTTCCAGTATTAAAGCAACTTTCTTCCTTAAGCAGTCAATAGACAGGTACAGTTTTACCAATGTACAATCTGATCTGCTTTACCAAGCAGTAGTGTCCTATCAGGAGACATCCAAGGGGTGGGATTAGTCTGGCATTTCACCTCCTTTCTTCTGAGCCAAACCCTGGCTCACAGTTATGGATCAGCACAAGCAAACCAGCTAACCAGTGGTGGTATTGATGGTAAGGCTTTAGTGAAGCAGGTATGGGTGCAGGTATTATTCTCCGCCCTGCCCTGATCTGTCAGCACTTGTTTGGGATGCTTTTGCATGTAGGTTTTTGCACATAGATGAAGTGTGCTAAATCTGTAATCAGAAAAGCTCAAGCTGTACTAAAAGATGGTGTGAAGCAGCAGAAAGCAAGCCAGTTTGAACAATGACATACAAAGCCCTACATGGCATGGGTCTGGACTACCTACGGGAGCACCTTCTGCCAATGTCAGCACCCCACCGTCCTGTGCGCTCCCACAGACAGGGCTTCCTCAGGGTGCCACCGCTCAAGGAATGTCGGCTGGTGGCCCCCAGGGGGAGGACATTGTCAGTGGGTGCGCCAGCCCTCTGGAACTGCTTGCCAACCGAAATCCGGATGGCCCCCGACCTCCGCACCTTCCGGCGCGACTTAAAAACTTACCTGTTCCAGCAGTCCGGCCTGGCCTGATAGCTCTAATTGGGGTCCCAGTTTGTTTTTACTATTGTTTTCACTATTGTTCAATCTGTATACCTACCTTACTCTGTACACCGCCCCGAGTCCCTCGGGAGAAGGGCGGTTTATAAAAACAAATAAATAAATAAATAAATAAATATCAGCCTATCATTTGTATGGGTTATCAGCTATTTGTGCTGATCCATGCAGTTAAAAAGCCTCCCCTTCCTCTCGGTCTGCTACCTCTCCAGTTTGGGCAGCTGATCCCTGGACTAGGAGATTTGGCCAGGGACACAAAAGTCAAGTTCTGACAGATAGTTAGTCCCAGAGGTTTAGAGATTTGTCATGATCATTACCAATTATAGCAGTTTGTGATGGCTAGTGACACGGGGAATGGGCAGCCTTCTTTATATTGGAAATGAAGACTTTACTTCACCAACTGCAAGCCAGATAGAGGCAATTGGGATTTATGCTGGTTTTATATTGGTTTACAAAGGGAGAAGAGAATTTTAACTGAGCCATGGAAAAGAACCCAATTTTACCCTTGTAAGCTTCCCCTGGGCCATTGTACTTGAGAAAGTTGCAAGAATCTGCAAATAAACATTGCAGCTTGGATTCATTCTGCAGCTGCATTTAAAAATGCAACTTCTGAAGAGGTTCTGTATTGCTTAGGAATTCTTTCTCTTTTCATTTGCTAGAGCAGCATGCACCCAACCTTAATGAAATTTGGAAATTTGGTTGCAAAGCTGCCAATATCATATTATGACCACCTCCAGATGCTTTTAAGTGCAGTGAAGTGATGGCACTAAGTAGTTTGAGTGTTTCCCTTTTAAAATAAACCATATTCTCTTGCACATTTTACTTGTACAGCAGCTCCAGAAGACAGGCTTAAGATACAGGAGGATCTGGATAGAACTTGAACACTGGGCGTTATTTAACAAAATGAAATTCAATGGTGAAAAAAGTAAGGTTCTACATTTAGGCAAGAAAAACCAAATGTGCAGGTATAGTATAGGGGGTACCTTGCTCAGTAGTAGTAACTGTGAGAGGGATCTTGGAGTCCTAGTGGACAATCACTTAAATATGAGCCAGCAGTGTGCTGCAGCTGCCAAAAAAGCCAACACAGTGCTAGGCTGCATTAATAGAGGGATAGAATCAAGATCACGTGAAGTGTTAATACCACTTTACAATGTCTTGGTAAGGCCACACTTGGAATACTGCATCCAGTTTTGGTCACCATGATGTAAAAAAGATGTTGAGACTCTAGAAAGAGTACAGAGGAGAGCAACAAAGATGATCAGGGGACTGGAGGCTAAAACATATAAGGAACGGTTGCTGGAATTGGGTAAGTGTAGTCTAATGAAGAGAAGCATGAGGGGTGACATGATAGCAGTGTTCCAATATCTCAGGGGCTGCCACAAACAAGAGGGAGTCAAGCTATTCTTCAAAGTGCCTGAAGGCAGGAGAAGAAGCAACAGATGGAAACTAATCAAGGAGAGAAGCAACCTAGAACTAAGGAGAAATTTCCTGACAGTTAGAACAATTAATCAGTGGAACAACCTGCCTCCAGAAGCTGTGAATGCTCCAACACTGGAAGTTTTTAAGAAGAGACTGGACAGCCATTTGTCTGAAATGGTATAGGATTTCCTGCCTGAGCTGGGGGTTGGACTAGATGACCTACAAGGTCCCTTCCAACTTTACTATTATGATTATGATTATGATTATGATTATGTTTGTAGGTTAAAAAGAGCTGAGTTGAAAATTTATTTATTTATTTTCATGGGAGTTTGAGATTAGGATTGTTTTTGTTTATCTAGAAACTGCAGGAACATGAGAGGTTAGGATAACTCTGGAATGGCATATTTTTCATTCTTATAAAAACATCCCAGAAAAAATGCTGACATTGCTGCTAAAAAACCTCTACATCAGAGATCTTCAAACTTGGCAACTTTAAGACTTGTGAACTTCAACTTCCAGAATTCCTCAGCCAGCCAAGTTTGAAGACCCCTGCTCTACATGGATGTGTTCATGAAGTTACCAGGAACTAAACTCAGCTCAAGGCAGTCTTTAGTGAATTGATCAATTGGAGGTATGGGGCCCCAATTGGCAGATGGCATATTCCTCTCTCCTGAACATCTGCAATGAAAATCACTTGAGGTAATTTTCAAACTGTTTTAGGCTTACTTTAGTGAAAGAAATGTAATGTGGAAGAATCCAGAATAAAACTTCTTGTGACCCATTCATAATGTTCTGTACTGGATGGAATGCAATTAGATTACATGTATAAATTAGCAGACCTATTAACTGGTGAAGTGACAGAAAGTAAGCCAAATGAATGGAGTGGATTATTTATATTTAATCATACTTAAAATCATTAATGAAATGTATTAGGGATGATGAGTTATTGTTTGTTAAATGAATACATTCATTACATGCATTTAAGCGGCTTGCTGCTGATGGATAATTAAGTGAAAGTATTATGATGAATGGAAAGCACTGAGATTAATTTGAATGGGCATTGGAGAAAAAATAGGAAATGTATGAAGACCATTAGGAAATTAATTAATAATTTGGTGGAAAATCAAGCTACAAAAAATAAAATAAGCAATGCTATCGGTAAAAATGCATCTCTAGTGAATATCAAAAAAGAAAGGAAATGAAAAAGGTGGAAATCTTCTACATATAGCCCCAGAAGCTTCTGATTGGAATTTAAATCACATAATGAGAGGATTCAAGAGAAAATTTCAGCAGAAAATTCAGCAGAAAAATTAATGTAGTAAGGAGTTCTCCGCTCTCCAAGAAACTCCACTTTTTGGGATGAATTCATGAAAAACAAGACTGATCAGTTACAGAATCAGTTAGAATTTGTTAGAATTGTAGGAGAAATGTTAGATTGATTTACAAAAACAAAAAAACCTACAATCATATTTTGGAATGTTCCTGTTAGAAACGGAGTAATATAAATGAAGATGAAGGTGTCCAGGACATTTGAACTAGACTGTTGTTTCTAGAAGATTATATAAATACAAGAAATTGAAGACACAAGAAATGGTATACTTTAGTAGTATTTCTTTATGTCTATTGCCTGAGAACTCATTTGCAATCATCTTGTGAAATGGCCATATGTTATAAACTTTCATTAATCTCCCAAAACATTTCACAAAATTTGGGATGATTTTTTTGAAATCACACAAGAGTTGGAGGCTATTAGGTGCCCAATGGTGCCTGAAAATGTTGTTGATTGCTGATTTAAGAGAGAGTTTTCTTAGGCTAGATAATATTGATTTCTCCCTCTTGAGACGATGCAATCTTGATGCCAAAAGAATATGTGGAGGGGTTGAGGTGGAGGCTGCAGAAAGATAAAAAGGCTGTGGGATGAAGATCTAATAGATCCTGGCCCAACATTTCCAATATTCCAGCTCATAGTGGGATTTAAACCAGCCATTTAGCTGGTCTAATTATTCCCCCCCCTATTACTTATAATCAAAGGGAAGCTTAATTAAGAACAGAACCACCTTGAAAGAGAATGAAGAGATGAAAGGGCTTTCCATCATGATATCTCCTGCCAGCCATAGCCAAGGTGGTACTGTTCGAATATACCTTCATCCTATGAGTAGAGTTTCTATTGGATTAGTGTGACAAGAATAACTGAAGAACATCAGATAGTGTTGGAGGAGCTGGATATCAGATATTAGCAAAGTGAAGAAGTCTCAAAATTTTGGCACATCTACTTAGCTTCTTTCAAAAATGTAAATTAGGTACTATTTAAACTACTCATACTCATTAACAAAGAAAGGCATGATTCCCATTTGAATAATATATCTTGATTGTCATAATAAATGGAAATTCTGCAGTATTTTATATCTTAGATTACTCATATAAGCATTTTTCTCCATCTGTTGGCCTTTACATCACAAGTCCCATCAGCTCAGAGACTAGGGGAACTGTATTCCAAAATGTCTAAAAGGCATAGCACAAAAAGATTAGCCTCATATATTCTCTAAGGATTTGTTTGTTGCTTATGTTGGAGAAGACAGAATGGTGTTAGCCCCATTCTCATCTATTGTGATTTGTTCCAATCACTGATAAGTTCTATCAGAGTTGGAACATTAGGATTTGTGGAAACCATTAGGATAAAAGAAGTTGGACTATCTAAGCTTTTCAGACCAAAAAAGGCAGAGGTCGGTTTGGTTATATGATGCTCTAGGACAGATGGTGGGCCAAAGGACTCAGTGCCCAATCATAATTCCACTTTCTCTTCAGTACCCATCTTTTGTCACATGTGAGAACTGCTTGCCTTCAGAAGTTGCGGGTGCTCTATCACCGGAGACTTTTAAGAAGAGTCTGGACAGCCACTTGCCTGGAATGATATAGGGTCTCCTGCTTGAGTAGGCGGTTGGATGAGAAGACCTCCAAGATCCCTTCCAACTCTGCTATTGTTATCTAACTTTTCCTGCAATATCTTGGATCCAGCTACTGTGATCTATTTTATGAATGGTGAAGAAAAAATGGCTCTAAGGTACTTTTTTCCTGCGAATCAAAGGAAGTAACAGATTTTTCTTTTTCTCAGAGCTGACTTCCCACTTCATGTTTTTAAACTTCCTGCTCAAGTCTCTACAGACTGCTATCACTGGAGAATCATTATGGCTTCCCATGCTCTCAACCTCAGCTTTGCTTTGGCTCCCTATCAAAAGACACTTTTTTTCCTCCTTGGATCCCTTGTCTGAGGGCCATGTGTGTTTTCTTTAAGCATTCTGCCTGAGAACTGTGCTATGCTATTTGGCCTTGTACATATGTATGGCTCTTAAACAGTGGCTGGATACAGCATATTCATGAATCTTTTTCTTGTAGTGGTAGCTAAAGACCATTATGTGTGTATATTGGGAAAAAGAAATGATTTGGGGCACTATAGCATATAAGTGGCGTATTTATTTCCCAAATGATTCAAGAGGCTTCTTTTAATCATTCTTTTTAAAAATCGTTTTGCTTTTTGTCGAATGATGGAAATCAATGTTTTCAAGAATTGCACAACTTAAGGCAGCAGGTGTTATTATCTATATTGTCTTTGGATTTCTCAATCAGTTTTGTAAGAATGACAAAATAAATTCTTATTCCTGAGGTCTGTTTATTTTTAGACCAGCAGCAATGATTTGTGGTTTTAACCACTGAACCGTGTAATTGGGAAAAGAGTGAAATATTTTTCCTGAAATAATTTTCTTCTAAGAACATTTGGCTCAAAGTTTTTAATTCCTTTTGTTTTCTGCTGGACTCAGCAATCCCTACATTTTCTGAAAATGACCAGAAGATTAGAGAAACCCGGGGTAGGATTGGCACAGTGAAGCTGGTGGAGTTGTACTGAATCATGTAGAGAAGAACATGGATTGAGTGCTAAGAGAAGCAAGAATTTTCTATTAAATTCAGGCATAGGAATGTATGAAAATCTCTGACTGAATCTCCCAAAGAAAGAGTAATCTCCCAATGAAATCTCCCAATGAAAGATTACCTCTGTACAGATATTTGCTGATTCAGATAGACCAAAATCAATGTTTCACTGATTGATATTGGGCAAAACAGAATACTCCTAGGGCAATCAGAGGTGTGATGGATTCATAGGAAGGTGGAAGTCCTATTTTGGACCAAAATTATACCAGTCCTAGGGATGGCATTATTACTCTTTCACTGAGACTATAGAAATGAAATGAAATATTTTGAACCAGGCCTAGCCACAGTTAGCCTTCAGGCATTTTGTCCCACAAAGAAACCTCTTTTTTTTTTTAAAAAAATGACAGGATTGCTTTGGCCAAAATGAAAAAGAGAAAAAGGAAAAGAATAAGAGTTTTTATATCAAATATGTTTTTTTTAAAAAATTATAATACATGAGCACTAGCACTGATGTTACCTAATTTGGGTAATGAAACATCTGCAAGAAAACAAGCAACCTCAGAGAGCACCAAGGACCCCTCGTGTCAACCCTGAGCTACAAATATTCTCCTTTATTATAATAGATGTACAAAAATGAAGACATTTTGCAAAGAAAAAAAGCTGAAAACTTAAATTGATTAAATATAAGGTACAAAATAGCAGAGTGAGCGCCTGTTACCCGTCCCAGCTTCTGCCCACCTAGCAGTTCGAAAGCACGTAAAAATGCAAGTAGAAAAATAGGGACCACTATGGTGGGAAGGTAACAGCGTTCTGTGCACCTTTGGCGTCTAGTCATGCCGGCCACATGACCACGGAGACGTCCTCGGACAAGCGCTGGCTCTTCGGCTTTGAAACGGAGATGAGCACTGGCCCCTAGAGTCAGAAACGACTAGCACGCATGTGCGGGGGGGGGGGAACCTTTACCTTTACCTTACAAAATTAAGAGAGAAAAAAAATGCTTTAAATGTATGAGGCGGCTGAGACAAAATAGATGTCATAAAAATTCAGAGGAGTCAAATATTGGTATCCAAAGTTAGAAAAGGCAGTCATAAATCATATGAAGATTTTCTGATTCTTTCTCCTCAGTAACAATGGTAGACTGTTATTGAGGATAGAATATTATGTATCCAAAATATAAGGATGTTCTGTATATAATGGGCAAGCAAGAGCAGTCTAGCACTCAGTAGAGTGAGGCACTTGTTTTAGCCAGAATGTAGTGTGAGGCATCATACCAGCCCTTTAACCACCTTCTTGTTATAACTTAAGTTCAATAAAGGACACTATTTTGTCACTAGTATTGTAAAATTCAGTGTCCAATCAGTTAGATTAATACATGAAATAGAAAAGAAGATTTCCTATATTTGTTTTTTCCCCTTAGATTGATGTCTTGCTCTCCTTGAGTAGGAGAATGTAAGAAAACAGACTATATAATTCTGCACATTCTTTATATTTAGATTAAGGAGAACGTGGGTGAAAAACTCACAAAGGCCTTTACATGTGCAGAAAGACTTGTAAAATCCTGAAGTTATATGGGAGATTGTATCAAATGTATATGTATATGGGAGATTGTATCGAATGTAATTTCTGCCCCACCTCCTTTTTCCCCCCTATGGGGGGAAAAAGACAAAAGATGGCAATCAAAATAATGAGAGTTTCCGAATAGCTTTTCTAGAATAAAAGGCTCAAATGTTCCTTATCTTTAGCTTAACTGGGCGGGGAAGCAAATGAAGGGGGACTTGACTTTATGAAATCTAACATGGAATGGAGATATGGGCAGGAGATATTTTTTTCATTGAATCAAAATATTAGAAACATGGGCCAGCCAACAAAGTTGATTAGAGATGAAAGAAAATAGTCTTCACATAGAACATTATTTTGCTACCACATGATATGATGGTCACTAACTTGGATGGCTTTAAAAGGTGTTTGATAAATCCATGAGAGGCAGGATTGTCAAGGGAGGGGTTTTGAAGATACAATGTTATTTCCAGGTTTGGGGGAAAATGCCTGAAATTGCACATTTAGTTGCAACAAACAATGGTAAAGAGCGCCATGTTTGGTTGACCAGTGTGAGATAGAAAACGCTGGACTGAAATGACTCTTAGGTTGGTTCAGCAAGGTTGCTCTTATAGAGCTGCCCCTCTTTTTTTGCCAACTTTGTAAGTGGTCTAAATGAGTATCCTAATCTTAACTCAGCAGGTTCATAATTCAGCTAACTATGCACATCTTAAGCATTTACCAATCCAATATTAATTCATCCTTGAAACATGGGCTATTTCTCTCCAAAATACCAGCCTACATTTTTGAAGCATTATAATAATTGCACTAGTCCTCAATTGATACCAAATAATTTGACAGAAGATATAATTGTGCTATATTGTACCCACACTCCTGGCTGCCAAGTTGCTACATAGCTCCTACAGTATTTGTCTTTTAGTTGAATAATAGTGGCTTTTTCTTAAAATATAAGTGTAAATATCCCACAGTTAGACCATGTATATCCTTATATGGACATCATTATGATACTAATTATTTGAATTATGTTCTTTGAAGAGGTGGGGAGTAAGGAGGAGGAGAAGGAAAAATATATATTCAGAAAGAAGTGATTTTAGTTTGTCAATTATCAAAACAACTTGCCAAAAGAATATGCCTTCTGTCCAGCATTTCTCTCTAGAGAATATTAACACTGTATTTTCTTCTAAGAGGCTGAGAGTCTGTAAGGTGTTATAATTCTTCTCTTTGTAACCATCCAGAGGTGTTAACATCATGGTGGAGAAACAGCTTTGTTGTGACAAACAGGAAACAGGAACTCTTGTGTGCAAACATACTGTAGGTTACAGTTTCTTGTTATAGTTTAGTATTAGCCAAGGAGACTTAAAATGCAGTATTTGTCTTTTGTCTATTCAAGGCAGGCCTTTCCATAATCTTGTATTCATGCCTTCTTCTAATTCATTTCTATGGAATTTTCTGAAAAAAGACAGAATTTTCAACCTTCTGGATTCTGTCAAGGACTTACAGTAGCCTCATTCAGGCATTCTAAATTTAAATTTACCTACATTCATACACAGCATTTGGGATGAGCTCTGTAACTGCATTCATCTGCACAATCCTCTGCACAATCATAAACTCTGATGAACTGGGATTCTCAGTTGTGTACGGCACTGGAATTATATTCCTTCAGATGTATCTGGATCACAAGTTCCCCCCCCCCCCCATATCTGCCAAGTCAAGCTGGAAAATGAATGGTTTGAGTGGATGGTTACCCTCATAGGTCTCAGAGTTCAGTTACTAAAACTTCCCAGAATAGTTGTATTGGAGTGCTGGGTATTGTAACTTTTAGCATAGTCTGGGAAGAATATTCTCAAGTCTTCCTGGAATCATTCAAGATTTGTAAATAGCATTTCCTGCAATAGTGCGCCTTGAGTCTTGATAATTGCAACATTTTTATGAGTAAGAGGATATGTTGCACTTCTTTGCTGCTAGCCTTCAGTTACCACAGTCAGCAAGAAGGGATATAATGAATCTGCCTGTTGCTTGCCAAGTGTTCACCCACAATTAATGCATCCATACTAACTGATTTCTCATTAGACTACGAGTTTAAAAACACCAAAATGTTGCAAAGTTCTGATCTTTTTGTTGCCCAGGAGATAAAAGTCAGATCTCTTCAAACAGATCAAACTCCTCAAGCATTCCTAAACAAGAACATTGTTGGTAAAATACTTTTCGTTTCTGAAAGCAGCATTTGTATGGAATAGAAGGTCTCCTAAGCTACACCATTTACCATAGTATCTGATAGAGAGATAGATGGTGTATAAATTTAATAAATAAATCCTAAAGTGTCCACAGAGGGATTGGTTTGGAGATCTTTGGAGGTGGTAAAGCATCAGAGACCACTGTTCTATTAACTGTCTGTACAATCTAATTTGCAATGTAATTTACTGAATTTATCTGTTTCTCTATTTCAGCCTGGCAAAAAGCACTGCCTAATATCTTGATCTTCTGCCAACCTAGCAGTTCGAAAGCACGTCAAAATGCAAGTAGAAAAATAGGGACCACTACGGTGGGAAGGTAACAGCATTCTGTGCGCCTTTGGCGTCTAGTCATGCCGGCCACATGACCACAGAGACATCCTCGGACAAGCGCTGGCTCTTCGGCTTTGAAACGGAGATGAGCACTGGCCCCTAGAGTCGGAAGCGACTAGCATGCATGTGCGGGGGAACCTTAACCTTTTTAATATCTTGATAAGTAAGTGAATGAACAGTGTTTGAAAATCACCAGCCTCATTTTTTCTGGTTACCAACCCCAGATAGAAAAAGGGAGTCTGTTAGGTCATTGTATGCCCGTGAATAACATGCTGGAGATAGGCAGCATGTTGGCAGTGAAGGAACTTTTCAGAGGTCACACTTACACATTCATGCATGTCTGCTCTTTCTTTAGGTCTCTGTCTATTTCATTCATGCAGACATTCTTTGGAGTCTAACCTTGCCCTCCCTGTTATTCTGCTGAAGACTGTTTTTTCCCTGCTGCTATTGGTTACCTGTTCCTTTGGTCCAGCTGATGCTTGGTCATGCCAGAACAGCAGACTTTGGGGCCATGGACAAAGTGAACATTTCCAGATTGTGGACTAATGACTGTGTCAGCAACGCTAGTAATCACTATTGTAAAAACTATCATGAGCCCCGAGGCACTTTAAAAAGTTAAAGGCCTTTAATCTACTTCACTGAGAGGCACCTCCCACAAAAATCTTTTTGCCTTGATAAAAGGAACACACCACTGTAAATCTACAGTGTTTGTTTTTCAGATATCACAACTCCCAGGAATTCTGGGAGTTGAAGTCCATGAGTCATAAAAGAGCCGAGGTTGCCTACCCCTGGCCTAGAATAAGACTTGCCTGACAAATCCACCTGAGGAGGACTGTGACTGTCAACTGTTCTAACCTGCTGCAAGGCCAGCCTTAGTAGGAAGAAACATTCCTGACATGCTTTTGTGCTACTTCTGTGTATGTGCGTGTTAAAGAGAGAGAAACAGATACTGTAGAAAGATGTCAAGAGGGATTGTGATCCTGCTGTTTGCAACATTAACACATAAATACACACCAAGTTTTTTTTAAAAAAATTCAGCATTTCTGCTTCATTTTGCCCGTGCTATCAAAGGAAGGCCTGGAGGAACATTGTCCCTAGGGTCGCGATGGGTCGGACACGACTTCACAACTAACAAGAACAATCAAAGTCTGCTTAAACACAACAGATATATGCAACAGTATATCAAAGACCTTTCTCCAATAACAAGTTAGAGTGCTCCTCACTTGTAGTGGACTGAACATGCCATTATCCTATAAGTGGTTCTCCTTGTTGCCCTTTCCTTCCTTGCTTCTGCTTCCAGGAACTGTAGTCATCTAACTTTCCTCAGAATAATGAATGACAAAAACAACAGATAACGAAGCTGCCTTTGGATGGTGATGGAATAAGGGGGAAATAATGCTTTAACCACAATACACTTAAAGGTACTTTAAGCCTGTCTTATCCATTGCCTAAAGACACCAGCAGGAAAAAACAAAGAGGCTGAGAGGTTGGGAATAAGTGTGTCTCCGCTTCTCTCAAACATCTCCCCCACAAAAATCAGCTTTGTGGATGATTTTCCTCAATAATCCAGGATGCAGAGATCTCCTCTTCTCCAGCCTGCTTTTGACACACACAGCATCTCCAGGATAAAATCACTCTACACATCTCTCACTGAAATTGAGTGACTTGTTTATTTTTGTCTTTACTCTCAACATTATTTTCATATGCACTGATTCTGAAATTATGTTCTGCCTTCATTGGCTAATGTACATAAACGTATACATATACCTTTCACCCACACGTTATCTTGTTCTTTCAAAGCCATCCAGCTACTGTCAATCTACTAGCCAGTCAAATGGCTGTCCAATCTATTTTTTAAAAATAGATTCATTACTTCTTATCCTACCCTCTGGTGTTTTGAAGAATAAGTCAATACCCATTTCTCTGTGACAGGACTTCAAGTAATAAAGCAGCATTATCACTCTTATGCTCTTGATGTTATCTCCCTGTTGATGCAGCCCCTGATTGCATTACGTGTCCACCACGTAAGTGGTGGACACCTAAATCTCTCTCACAGTTATGACTAGTATACAAGTTATGACTAGTATACATAGTATACAAGTATACTATGAGCAAGATATCATCAGTTCTGTGCCTATGCATCTGGTTTTTCCTATCTAAGTGCAGAGCATTACTTTTTTCATCACTGAACTGCATCTTGTTGCATAGGGCCCAATGCTCAAATATGTCAAGATCCTTCTGAATTTTGAGTTTATTTTCCAAAGTATTAGCAATTCCCCCCAGCTTGGTATCACCTGCAAATTTAATGAGTACCCCCTTTATCTCCTCACCTAGATCATTTATGAAGATGTTGAAGAGCACAGGGCCCAGGACAGAACTTTGAAGTACCCCACTGTGTGCTTCCCTCCATGTTCCATTAAGGACTACATGTTTGGGTTGGTTAGCCAGTTGTGAATCCATCTGGTGGTGATGTTGTCTATCCTACTGAAGCCAAGTATACTATGTCCATAGCATTTCACTAACTTAGTCACTTTATTAAAGAAGGATTTGATAAGATTTGTCTAGCATAATCTGTTTTTAACAAACCCCTGTTGGCTTGTTCATTTCTAGGTGTTCAAAAATCCACTGCTTGATTATCTTTTCCAGAATTTTACCAGGTATTAATGTCAACCTGATTGGCATTGGCATTGGGTATGCTTCTTACATTAATGTACAAATTGATCTCTTCTCCCTCATTTCTCCCATTTCCCTTCACATAACATAATACAATTCAAGGCTAATTTGTTAATAATCAGGCAGGTAATCTGCTGCTTCATCATATAATTTATATAGATGAGCAAACTCTCGGTGCATGAGCATGCTCCTTTGAATCTTTCCCACATCCTCCCAACCACAGTAAAAATTGGAAAGTCTATTTTGAGATGGGCGACATGCAATACAAAAGGACTTTGCTCTTGACAAACATGGTACCACTGTATCAGCCTGAACTTTTCCCACATCTCCACATCAACCCAAATGGGTTGCCACTATTTAAGAAATGAAGAGATTTTTCACCAGGAGATGTTCAACAAACATTTCAATAACAGATACAGTTGAAAAATGCTATGCCTGATCTCCTATGGCAGGGCTTTTCAACCTTTTCACCCATTGTACCACTTTTAGGATATGGCAACATCCGAGTACCACAAATCACCTAGCAAGGTGTCAAAAACTTGATGACCGAAAAAAGAGGAAAAAAGTGATGAAGTACAGGTAGTCCTCGACTTACAACAGTTCGCTTAGTGACTGTTTGAAGTTACAATGGCACTGAAAAAAGTGGCCCCCAAGCCACAGCCGAGCAAGACACCTGCCTGCCCATCCAGCGGTGCTCTTCCTCCTGTCTGAGGTTTTCATTGTTGTGAGCATTTCTGTTGAGGATTGGCAGTGGGGGTGGGATGGGGGGCTGTTTGGTTTTTATTCCCCCATCTGCTGGATGGTTGCAGCAAGTTTTGGTCACTTCACATGACCCTGGGACACTGTGACTGTCATAAATATGAATCAGTTGCCAAGCATCTGAATGCAAATCACAAGACCCTGGAGATGCTGCAACATTCCAGCTGACTGGTGCTTCTTCTGGGCTCAGCAGAAGCACCAGGATCAGTGCTGAGCTCCAGCTGAAGCCTGGCGCTGATCCTGGAGCTTCCGCTGAGCCCTGACTGCCCTGCAGCTCCAGCCATTTCTTGCTCAGGCTTGTGCGGTGCTGCCACCAGTTCAGCTCATTCCCCTCCCCTGCTATCACTTTTCTAGGATGGTCGCGTAGCACCTCCCAGGTGCCAATGTACCACAGGTGGTACCTGTACCACAGGTTGAAAAGTCCTGTCCTATGGCTCTTAAGCTGGGTGCATTGGGATATAAAAGCAATTTACCATGGATTTCAATGTGTGCATTTCCTTGGAGAGATCCGCCAAAACAGACTATTGTAGCACAGACAAGAAGGAAAGTCATTGGCTACCTCAGACTTTTGTATCAAGATGCACATATTTGAAAATAATATGTTCAAATGCATACAGACTGCAGGTTAGAGAAAATGATACTCTGTACATTAAGGACGATTTTCTACAAAACCTACATTGTGGAAAAAGTTGCACCCAGTATTCCATGTATCAGAAAAGTTGAAAACTGTAACAAATGTGGACTTTCTAATAGTCTTTTTTTTTACTTGGAAACATTTGGGAGAATGGAATTAGAATAGATTTTTTTTCTCTGTCTCTAATATATAAATGATTTCTTCCTTAGAATATATTCTCTCTTTCTTGGTCTCTCATGTGATTTCCTTCCGACTATCAATAAACTTTGAGCAGAATTGCATGATTTTTCAATGCAGTGATTAGTGTGTGCAGTTTCTTTGTAAATCAGCATGATTCCAGACTGAGATAATTAATGGGAATGATAAAGAAGCTGCACATGGCAACCAGAGCTTGGTAGTTCCAGCTGAAATAACTTCTCATTAAGATAATACTACTTTTCATCATCCCTCCTCTATAGCCAGCCCAAATATTTATATTTCAACAATGCCAACTTCTCACAAATATATTTAAACTCTACATCTTTGATATCCGCTTAAAATTAAAAATTAAGACAACATAGCAAGATGATGGTAAAAACATATATCACAATTCCTTAATAAAATTATAAACGATCTAGAAATGCTGTCAAAATTATTTCTTTTCACTGCAACAAGCAATGATTTATGAGTTTATGGCACAAGAGAAATTAGCAAACATTTCTTAAAAAGAAGTACGCTCAGCAGTCAGAAGTGTATTTTTAGATGCTTTTGAAATGATGGAATAAATGTATTTGAATTCATTTCTGAAGCTGTCCCTTCCACCATATGATGTTAGGAAATTCATCTATTTTCACTTGTCAATTCTCCTCACTTTAGAGGGAAATCTGAGATTGGAAATTTGTTCTGAATGTCACAACTGAATGGAGATTGCAAGCTGTCAAAGGAACAATCCACGTCTGTTTATCCCAGGCTTTCTTTTAGCAGAGCAATTTACAGCAAGAAGAGAGTCATTTTGTTGTGCATATTGTTAAATACGGTAATTGGGAATCAGAAATTCTTACAAGTCTGTTGCAAATCACCCAGACATCTACTGATGATAGACCCAGATCTCTTTATTGCCTACCCTTGCTCAAAATTAAAGCAAAGAGATTCAGAATAGGTTAGCTGGTACTAACCACTACTACCACCAAAATTTTAGTTCTCAAAATTGGAGTAGATAGCTTATATTTCTGTGTGCTCCAAAGAAACACAAGTGTTCTACTCAAAGATTGGGCCATTTGTTGGTATCATTACATCAAAGCTGTCGAATTTCTGAAGTGCACTGTCTCCTCTTACTTTCCTCCTAGTTTTCAAAGCGTTTTCTCATTATTCCCTCTACTTTCTGCTATGAAAGGAAGATGGCAATAGAAAATATGGATGCAACCTCCTAATAGATCCATTATTCTCTCTGTTGGATCATCATTATGGCCAAGTTCAAAGACACATTGTCAGGAAATTCTTTTAACATGCATCTTCATTGCTGCTAACTTATAATAACTGCTATAACAGACGATGTGCTTCCCAATAATCCACAGCAAGGTAGTCTGTGAGCTCTTCTTAGGAACCCAACATATTCCCTTTAATTTGTAACATGTAGCTGCAGATGTACAGCTGGCACTCTTCCAAAGAATATTAGTGGCTTAGGAATTTCTTACAGCAGGATTTATTATGTGTAAGAGGAAGGGGCTTCCAAACAGATAGTTTCTTTAATAACTAAAAACAAAGTGCTAAATTTTATCTTGTTCCCTCCATTCTTTCCATTTGGAAGGACCGGGGTGGGTGGGAAATACTTTTCTGCTGCCTAAACTGTGACTTCTGACTTTGGGAATCTTGCTTGGTCAAAAGTTTGCTCACCAGGATAGAGGGGCTATAATCCCATGGAGTTTGAGAAAATTAAAAGGAAGGATCTGAAAGATTCTGCTCTCTTATTTACCCACAAAATGACAAGCTAAATGTAGGAGTCAGTCAAAGAAATTAACTCTCTGCCTTGCTTCCTATTTTTTTTAAAGGCATGCATCAATTGCAGATGGGAAAAAGGTGTCACATTACCTGTGCAGAGAAGAGAAGGAGGGGAAAAAACCATCTGGAAGTGATAGTCAGGAAGGTTACTCTCTCTCTATTTCTCTGTCTTTGGCAGCACCCTTCCTAAGTTCTGTCTCTTTCAGCTGCTAAATTTCTCCCGGCAGAGAAGGAAATTCACGGGGCTGATATCAAGAGTGATAGCTGCCTCCAATTCTATTCCTACTTCCCTCCCACCTCTCCCCACCCCCACATATCAAAGCAGCCAATGAGTTGGCTGGCTGATTTTTGCATATGTGAGTCAAGGAAGGAGTGGGCAGAATAAGATTTTTCAAGGGCTGCATTCTCTGCTGCCTTTCCAAGAAAGTCATGTCTGCAGAATTTGCCAGAAAGAACTGCCTAAAATCCCAGAACAATATATATTCACAGGAGCAGCGTCCTGTAAAGTATTTACATAATGTGCATAGATAGGAAACAGCAAAAAGCCATCTATTTGCCCAAAGGCAGGGCCATGTGTTGCCAGACAGTAATGCACATAATGAAGTTTCTTTGCTTGACAAGTATAGCAGGTTGTGGTAAGGATAATATAAAGGAAAAAGCTCCTGGTACTAGGCCCCTATGAATAATTCATCCAAGTGAGGGTCAAATAAAAAAGATTTCTGAAAAAAACTAACAGCACAGGTATTGGGCAATGGAAACAGTGATGTGTAAGACATCTGGGTAAACTCTTTCCTGTTTGCACGCAGAAATATTTCTTAAAAGGAAAAAAATAAAGTGAACTTTTCTCACTAATTCTAAGCTGAATTATTTCTCTTGGAAAGAAAATTATAGCTGCAAAGACGTGGCCCAGAAGTCTCATCTGATGTGCAGGCACAGCACTTTCCTGCTTGCATCCAGAAATTTACTAATATGACTCAATGGGTTAAAAGAAAGTGAACTTTTTCCATTGGGTCTAAGTTGAATTATTTCTGTTAGAAAGGAAATTAGGGTATATTTTATTTTATTCATCACATTTCTACACCAATCATCTCACCTAAGTAACTCTTATGTGGCCCATGAAATCTCATCTGTCTCTCTGAAAAGAAGCTAATGGCAAACAAAGAATGCACCCACACTATTTCTCCCTTGATCTGCCCTGTGACATGGTGGATTAATCAGAATTCCCAGCTTTCATCCTGGTATGATCTGTCAAAAAGTACAATGTGGCATACTAATGTATATTTTAACAATTCCTATAAAAAGCAGATTTTTAAAAACAGTGGTGAAATTAGCCACTACTATTGCATTCAACATTCCCTTTTATGTCTGAATCTGTGCAGCCCCCTCATGTGGGCTGGAGCAGAACTGCACCCTCTTATCTCTGAAACTGTCGCAGGCTGTGGATCGACTCCATTCACCTAGGACAAGGGTCAGCAACCTGAAACAGTGAAAGAGCCACTCGGAACCGGTTCCCTCACAAAAGGAAAAACTGGGAGCCGCAAATAAATGTGTGCACATGCGCGTACATGGGCGCATGCGCAGAACAGGGTTTGACTGAAGAGTGGAGCCAAGGCGAGATATGCACTTACCCTGCATGTTTGAATTGATTGGTTGAACTTTTTTAGTCCCACTTTTTTTTTTTGGACTGCACATGGCAGAGGACTGGGAGCCGCAGGAGACGGCTGAAAGAGCCGCATGCGGCTCCGGAGCCGCGGGTTGCAGACCTGTGACCTAGGAAGACCAATAAGTCCTTTTGGATAGGAAGAAGCCTAAGGGAGTTTTCTGTGCCAGCAAATCCTGACGTGACCCAGAAGTTCCTCCTGGGCTTTCATGTGTTCTTGTCTACTTTTGGCTTTGGCTGGTCCCATAGCTGCTGGTGCTCAACTCTTGGCTTTCCTCATGCTACTGAATGAACTCTGACACCTAAGGGAAATGTTTATTGTTATTTATTTATTATTATTTGACTTATATACCGCCCTATTCCCGTAGGACTCAGGGCAGTTTACAGGGCAATTAAAATCATACCATACAAAAGTTAAAAAAAATTAAAACAATTAATTAAATTTAAAGCCCCAAATTTAAAAAGTTAAAACATTAAAACCCAATTAAAACCCCTCAGTCTAGGCCCGACAGCTCAAAGAGCCAAGTTTTCAGGTCCCGGAGGAATGAGCGGAGGTCGGAGGCAGTCCTAAGTTCCATCGGAAGTTGGTTCCAAAGGGCAGGCGCACCCACAGAGAAGGCCCTCTCTCTGGGAGTCACCCGCTGGCAATCCTTCACCGGCGGTACCCTAAGAAGGCCCTCCCTGTGGGAGCGCACAGGACGATGGGAAGTTGATGCCAGCAGCAGGTGTTCCCTCAGACAGTGGCGTAGCGTGGGGGGTGCAGGGGGGGGCCGGCCGCACCAGGCGCAACATCTGGGGGGGCGCCCATTAAGCTCGCCGGAGGGGGACGATTCTGCTTCACCGAGGGTCGGAGGAGCGAGCGAGTGGGCGGAGCATAGAAAGCAACCGCATTCGCTGCGCCCAGACAGAGTGGGATCCCGTCCTCTTGCGGCTGCGGATCGCCTCCTTTCTCGGGTGGGGGTGGGGAGGCTTGGCGGCGTCTTGCCTCCCTCTCTTTCTCCCGCTGCAGCTCTCCTCCGCTTGGCTCTCAACCTGCAAGCCCGGCCCCCCCGACCCAGCTCCCGCCCCCGTCTCCTCCTTTCCCGGAGGTAAAGGTAACAACTGCAGCCGCCGCACCTGCGGCTGCTTGCTGCTCCTCCTCCTCCTCCTTCTCCTCCTCCTCCTGCCGTATTGACTCTCTGTGGCCACTCGGTTCCCCCTGCAGGAGGCGATCAGGACACCCCCCTGACACACGTCGCCAGCAGCGAGAGTTTCCAGCCAGTCCAGCGAATCTTTGGGGCGAGGTGCCAAAGAGAAGGAGGCGGCTTGGCTTGGATAAGCAGCGTCTGGGCAGAAAATAGGTCAGGCGCCACAGCAAGTATGAACTCCTGGGGTTCAGCCTAAGCAGGCAAAGCTGCAGGGTGGGTTGGTTGGCTTTTCTGGCTTTGGAATAACCTTGGGAAGCTGAGGCATTGTAAGTTGGAAGTCATTGTTTGTTGCCTAACATGTTGGGTCACCCCACACCACATGCTAAGCCATAAACCGTGGTTGGTATCCAGGGTTTAGGACAAGATGGAGAAAACTAGCCAATTGTGGCATGATAAATCTTGATGAAGCCCATCATCGCTCCATGTGATGTATGCACTCAATCTACAAACGTAGTCCAAGCCTATTCACATCTGTTGTAAGGTCATTCTCTCGTGGGGTTTATCTTGACATCCACTAAGAGTGGAACAAACATGCCCCATTAACCATTTTCAATGCCATGTCCTCTCTTTGTCTCATCCTAAATCACAGCTGAGGCACCTTAAAGTTGCCTTGTTTCAGTGTTAAACTAGCATTTTCCCTCTTCTCCAGAGACCCTTTTTTGCCTTGAACCTAACTCAAGGGTAGGCAACCTTGGCTCTTTTATGACTCATGGACTTCAACTCCCAGAATTCCTGAGCTAGTGGAAGAGACTCGAGTGCTAAAATCCACAGGTTAGGGGGCGCAAATTACTTGCCTTGCCCCAGGTGCTGACAACCCACGCTACGCCACTGCCCTCAGATAATCCGGACCCAAGCCATTTAGGGCTTTATAGGTCATCACCAGCAGTGATCAAAGTCCCAAACTATGACAGAAGTGGTTAACAACAACAACAACAACAACAACAACAACAACAACAACAACAACAATAATAAACCAGCCTTTCCCAGTCTGGTGTTCTTCAGATTTCTGTGATTGTAATTTGGAGAACTTCCAAATTCTGTCTGGTGTTTTGAATGTTGTAGTCCTTTATATGACAGAAAGCCAGTTTGGGGAAGGCTGAAATTTGTTCTTACTTCATGCAGTGCTAGGCACTGTTTGTAGATAAGGCTTATTATCAATGTCTAGGCTATGTTTTTCATAGCATAGATATTAACTGGTGATAACTCTTATTACATTGCCAGGCAATGGAATGTATTAGTAAGTTGGTAAAGCCTATTCGTAAGGTCCAAAGGTTTATTCCCAGTGGCTGTTACTTGATCTTCATGTTTGAGTGAGTTATTGAGTTCTTTTTCTGCTTCTAGCCCTTTTGCTTTATTTCCCATGACTTGCTTAGCATTATTAATGTTTTGGCAGTGATGAGCTTTAAAGCTCTGAATAGTTCAGGATTAAAATAGTTGCAGGACTGTCTTCACTTACCCTATGAGCCTGCTCCATTACAGGAGTTTTTCTTCTGTGTCTCAGCAATTCCTGAGGTTGGAATCAAGTTCAGGAATAAGCTTCACAATCTGAAGGGTTAGGTTTTTTTTCCCACTTGTTAAGATTTTATTATATAAATAGTCCTTGACTTACGACCACAACTGAGTCTGGAATTTCTGTTGTTAAGCAAGACTGTTGTTAAATGAGTTTTGTCCCATTTTATGACTTTTTTGCTACAGTTATTCAGTGAATAACTACAAGTGTTAAATTAGTCGCTTCCCAATGACTTTTGTTGTCAGAAGGTCACAAAAGATTATCACATGGTCCTGCAACTGTCATAAATATGAGCCAGTTGCCAAGGGTCTGAATTTTAATCATATAACAACAATAATAATAACAACAATAACAATAATAATAAATTTGGAAGGGACCTTGGCTGTCATCTAGTCCAACCCCCTGCTCAGGCAGGAACCGCTATCCCATTTCAGACAAATGGCTGTCCAGTCTCTTCTTTAAAACTTCCAGTGTTGGAGCATTCACAATTTCTGGAGTATGGGGATGCTACAATTGCCATAAGTGTGAAAAATGATCATGTCATTTTGTTGTGACAAGTTGTTGTAACTTAAAACGGTCACTAAATGAATGGTTGTAAGTGGAGAACTACCTGTAATTTCCTATTTTTTTTTTTAAAAAACTATTCATAAACTGTTAAAAAAACCCTATTCATATGCCTTTCTGCACAGCATCCATGACCCTCATTAACTGATTCTGGTCTGCTTTGCTTCTGCATGCATTCACTCCTTCTGTTCAAAGATGCCCTTCCCCACTGCAACAAGGGTTTGTTGTGTATCTTGGCATCCATGTAATTAGTGCTGCTAATTTTAAAAAAAAAATAAAAAAATAAGTTGCTGTCTTAAGATTTAAATTTTTAAATTGCTATTCAAGTGTTTTACATTTCCGTTGGTTATTGGAATGTGGTTATTTTATCATTCTATATGTCTGTTTGTTTATATGTTTGCATGCTTAGTTATAACAAGTTAATTTCTCTGAAACAAGCAGAGATAAAAAGATGGTCACTTTTTTTATAGTATGGCACTGAGTCTAGAATTGATTCCAAGCCAGTAGCATTATGGTGGTGCATTAATTGTGATGTAATGAAGAAGGAAAACCCTTTCTTCACTACAATTACTGCCTATGGTTATAATTTTTGTTGACTTGTTTTATGTTTTCCTTGTGGAGAATTCTAATTCTAGAGGGAGTTAATTTATATTGTAAATTATTGAGTTGTTCCAGATTCAGGAGTAAACAAGTTTAATAAACAATTCAGGATGGGATTTTATCTGATATGGGGTGGGGGTGGGGTGGAGAATGTCTATTCAGAATTTTTTGTCCAAATATAGAATTAATTTATGCCTCCCAAATGTAAAACAGGTACTCAAAGATGATGTGCAATCCTTGTAATGCCTTTCTTTGGCTTTAACCAGAGCTGTGTCCTTCTCAGAGATTATCCCAAATGTGCTTTTTCACAAGGCAACTGGACTTTTTTGTTTTTCTTTGAAGACCTTTCACATCTCACCCAAGAAGCTTCTTCAGCTGTGACTGGATAGAAATGGAAGGATTTATACTCCTTGCAGGCAGCTGGTCATTTTCATTGTTTTACAGCAGACATGTTAAACTCACGACATCACGTTTCATGACATATTGGTACTTTTCCCCCATTGCCAGCAATGGGGTGGGCGCGGTTTCCTCGTGACGCGTCCAGCCTGCGGGCCGGCAATTTGACACCCCTGTTTTAGAGAGGTGTTGAGGCCACCTGGAGGTTAATCTATGTCATCAGGGTCACCTGAGTAATGCAAATGGGTGTGGAGCTTTCTTGGAACTGTTAAAAGGACTGTGTTGTAGACTGAAGATAAATGATGTCACATCCCTCCCCCTCTGTTGAGAGAGGGCTGTTCATTTTTGACATAGATGGCCTCTTCTCTGAGATTCTTTGCTCTAATCTGCTCTGATCTGCTGGTGGCCATGCCTTGGACGTCAGACAATATATGTTGAACAGCAAGTACCCAGAACACAGGTCCATGAGTGCACTATTCATATGGTACATGATGGTGTTGCATTTGTTTCTCTGAATGCCAGGAATTTGTCTCTTCAAACTTGGGGAAGAGAGACTAAAATGGGTTCCCCATTTTTCAGAATGCTCAGCTTTGGGCAGGAGAGCTGAGAAATTTTGAAATGAATGTGTACTGCACATTACCCCTCTGCACCCCTTGGACCAGTGATGATAGTTTCAATAACATGAAGTTCAATTAGCTGTCCTGCTGGATTTTGCCCATGCTATTAATCCCCTCCCCTTGGATTTCCCTCAAAAGGTAGCTAGAAGCTTCTATTACATACAAATATGGGAAACTATTTCAAAATTGGCAAACCATTTTTGTCCCTGAGGCTTTCTACAGCTCTTCTTGTATTTTTAAGTAATGTAGTGTTTATGAAAGGATTTTCTCTAATAGTCCTCTCAAAATCACTATTCAACCTTATTCACATCATTTATTATATTTTCTGGTAGTCCAAACTAATTGTGTGGTTAAAGGAAATTGAATCACGAGGGCTCCCAACATGCAAATAAACCAGGGATCCTGATGAAGGCTCTGTTTCTAGCCCAGCTACAGCAAAGTGGCTCTCAGCATTGCAGAAAGTTTTATATAAATTAATTTTAGCATTAGAAATGCCTGTTTGACTTCTTCTTTTTTAAAACCATAAGCCTCAGCTTGACCTTTTGAATGTAAATTTTAATTTCTTTCAGTAAAATAATCCTTGCTTAAGTGATTCTGCCTTTAAGCTCCAAATCTCCTTAAGCCTCAGAGTGCCAGGTTTTGGTTGCCCAGTGAGCCACATGTCTGGAGCTGCTATTGTGGCATTTTTCTGCAAAGAACATCTGCATGCCTAAATTCCCACTACTGTATAGTCAGACTGCTTAGTTTATCCAAATATAGCCAAGGTCGTTATAACAGGAAACCTCACCCTCTTCCTCTCTTTCATGACCACATCTGTGCTTCAAAAATGTAATGCAGCATCACAATGGAGTCTTTGACTCCATCCATCCATGAGAAACATTTATTTGAGACTTGAGCAAACTGGCCAGGCAATGGGATTCTTGCTTTCAAGAATAAATGCTCTAGGGCAATTTCCCATCTACTGACTGATAGACTCTTCTAATGTCACCTTGTCGTAGCTGAGGTCATATAAAGTCTGTCTCTGTTACCGTTGCTATATTGACTGTTGCTACTTTGGTGGAATGATAAGTGAGCGATCCTGGAGATGCTATAGGTGATTACCAGGGGAATCATCCAAATTTGGTACGACAAAAATATTTTTACTAGTGAGGATCATACACAGATAGTCCTTGACTTATGACCACAACTGAGCCCAAGATTTTTGTTGCTAAGCAAGACAGTTAAATGAGTTTTGCCCCATTGTATGACCTTTCTTGAGCTCGCTGTTAAGTGAATCACTGCAGGTGTTAACTTAGTAACACAGATGCAAGTGAATCTGGCTTCCCCATTGAATTTGCTCATCAGAAGAATACAAAAGGGGATCACATGATCCCAGGACACTGCAACCATTATAAATACATGCAAGTTGCCAAGCATCCAAATTTTGATCACATGACACAGGGGTGCAGCAACGATCATGTGAAAAACGGTCATAAATCACTTTTTTCAGAGCCCTTGTAACTTCTAATGGCCACTAAACGAATGGATAAATTTGAGGACTACCTATAGGACAGACTCAGTCCTCATATTTGTATGGAACTATGACTTATAACTGGCTTGTAAGTATTCGAACTTCATATACAAATAATTATTGGCAAGTGCAAAACCTGAAGGTTTGTGCCACGTTTTGGTACTAAACATTGGTCAGTTTTTTTATCCATCTGTCTGGTCCCAGATGGCCATAATTCAAGACTAAACCGGATTTACTGGATAGCAACTACCTTGGCTGGCATTTTGGGGCACCTGCCTAGCAGACACTTTCTTTTCTTTCCTTTTTTCTCTTAAAGGCTTAAAATAAACCTGCAGTGGGCAAATGTGGTCAAAGCCTCTGTTGGGGAACTGTAGGGTGAACTACTTCTACTTTTGAAATTCCTCTCCCACAAATCCCCACCCTATTCTTGTCCTGGTAAAATTAACACAGAGGTACATGTAATGAGCAGCGAATGTATACTATGTGTTCATTTTTCTGCAGCCATATATTTAATATTTCATCCTTTTGACACATAATTATATTTGGTGCCTTCTGGGGGATCTGAACAGGCACTTTTTATCTTATGGATTCCTCTTGCCTATTTAGATTCTCAAGTTCCTAGCATCCTAGATTGTATAGGAGCTACCACATATATGTCCTTATTGAGCAAGGTATACTCCATAATGTACATTTTCTGGAATTAAAAACAAGCAGCCACATAAAACCTAAATAATACTAATACTAATATTAATACTAATAATAAAGTTGGAAGGGACCTCAGAGGTCATCTAGTCAAACCCCCTGCTCAGGCAAGAAACCCTATACCATTTCAGACAAATGGCTGTCCAGTTTCTTCTTAAAAACTTCCAGTGTTGGAGCATTCACCGCTTCTGGAGGCAGGTTGTTCCACTGATTAATTGTTCTAACTGTCAGGAAATTTCTCCTTAGTTCTAGGTTGCTTCTCTCCTTGATTAGTTTCCATCCGTTGCTTCTTCTCCTGCCTTCAGGCACTTTGAAGAATAGCTTGACTCCCTCTTCTTTGTGGCAGCCCCTGAGATATTGGAACACTGCTATCATGTCACCCCTCATGCTTCTCTTTATTCCAGCAACTGTTCCTTATATGTTTTAGCCTCCAATCCCCTGATCATCTTTGTTGCTCTCATCTGAACTCTTTCTAGAGTCTCAACATCTTTTTGAGACTTTTGTCAAAATGGACCAATAATGGAATTTATGTGAGGTGGCTTCTTAGAGACATTCAGGCCAAGCCTATACAATATGTTTATGCCAAGATCAGTGAGGTTTATTGCCAAGTAATTTCTATAGTTCTTAAAATGCCAATGGGCTAGATGGAATAAGTTTCTTACTGGTTCTGTGATTTTGTACTCTTTGTTGTACAATGCATTCAGCTGCTGAATTTTGTTCTGGTTCACTGTTGCTGTCCAGAATACAGCAGCCAGTAATATTTTACATTGCAGATTTGAATCTAATTTCAGAATTGGAGCAATCTATGCGAAAGACAATACAGTAAGATTATAGCATCTTCCCTCTTATATAAAGCCTATCATTCTTAATTTCCCCCAGACTGTAGCTGTAATTGCTCAGTGAAATCACTGTGATTGACTTGTTTTAATTGTTTGTCTGGAACTGATAGGCTGATAACCAGGGCTGCTTTGTTGTTCCTGCACGATGTCATCTGGCTTGCAAATGTGCCCTGGAACATTAAGTTAAACTGGGTAAAGTTACATAGAAAAATGATTCCAACTTCAGGTAAGAACACAGAACCAAATATCCCTCCAATCTGGCAATCTGGGGTTCCCCAGGATGGTTAACCACAGAGTAGCTGACATGCAGGCTACGAATATAACAGACTTTCACCTCTAAACCTATAGAAAGTGATAGACTGCCCCAGAAGGCAGAGGTTTTGATTGGCTTTCGAGTTGAAGAGTTGCTCTGCAATTGGTAGTACCCTCTATGAAGTGGACAATTCTGACTTAAAATTGCTACATCAATGTTGCTAGTTATCTCAGCTTGTTCTGTCAATACATTCCAGAAGTAAATGTTACACGAAAACATATTTTCTTTAGCCCCTGAATCAGCTGTCAGGCTGTAGGTGGTTTACTAAGCTTAATTAAAAAGCTCCATCTGCTTCTTTGTGCAAAAAGAGTGTTGTAAGATGGGACCCTGGGCAGATTAATAGAGGCAAAAGTGGGGGGTAATAGACAAAGTGAGACACCAGCAGGAAATAAGGTTGATGGGAAAGTACGGTGGCAGCTGGGCCATGTATGGGACCGAGGGGTTTTTACCCCAACTCTAACTGTTGACTGTTATTGCCTACAGCTTGGGAAATCCAAAGTGCAATTTTGTTTGGATCATCCTTTCCCCATTGCTACGATGGCAGCTTTGAGACTGCGGGAGCAGAACCATCATTTGAAAAGTGCAACAACATAAATGACCTCTTCAAAAATAAAATGACCAGAATTCGTCGGCTTATTGCCAGCCTCTTTCCTCTGAGGAGGAAGGGACTGATTTGTTTTTGTTTTGTTTTGGGGGTTTAAGAATTTTATAATGCTGTTCTTGTAACAGCAACAAGGCTGAGCTCAAAGTGAAAAGGCTGTTGTTTTTAAACCTCCTTTCCTAGAAGCCCTTTGGGTCTTTGCCTCCTTCCTTCCTTCCTTCCTTCCTTCCTTCCTTCCTTCCTTCCTTCCTTCCTTCCTTCCTTCCTTCCTTCCTTCCTTCATCATTTTACATAGCTGCCCATCTCAAAAACAGTGCAATATAATATTGAAAACAATGGTATGAAAACAATAAACAATTTAAAATATTAATGTAATTAAAAATCAAGGAAAGAGCAATAGATATTAACAACTGTGGAGGCAACTCAACAACGTGACTCTCCCTTGGGAATCCTAGGCCTGATTACGGAACAAGCATGGCTTGTTCTTGTTGCCTATCTTCCAGCCGGAAGGTTCTCTGCCAATTGTGTCTGTATGTGTGAGGGAGGGCCTAATGCCCATTAGTGTTGTGTAAAAAGCCAAAATAACACAATAGGAGGGAAATAAACCCTATAATACTGTCTCCTGCAGCGATGAGGCATTTGGTTAGAGAAATCAGTTCTTTGTCCTCTTGGAAAGAGATCAGCCTCACAAAATATAGAGAGAATACTTTATTTAAAAAAAGGAAAACAGCAAAGTTTAAAATTCTTTTTTTGAACTTTATATGATCATGTGTAAGACATGAGTGATGGAGGAGAGAAAAAAAATGTCAGTATCTTAAAGGAACCTGCAATTGACAAATGTCCTGGAAAAGATAAAATTTTGATAGACCATAGTATGATGCAAATTTGCTACTAGTTTAAAGGAAACACTGTTATAAATAAGTGCCAGTTTGCATAAAACATACAAGGACTGAGCTTGTGTTGAGATAATAGACACCAAAGACCATAAAGTATTAATTAGCAGACACACAAAAGCATGGCAGTTTCTCTACGGTATTTCACAATAGTCAACATAGAGTTTGTTGTTATTAGTTGTGAAGTTGTGTCCGACCCATCGTGACCCCATGGACAACATTCCTCCAGGCCTTCCTGTCCTCTACCATCTTCTGGAGTCATTTAGGTTCATGCCTACTGCTTCAGTGACTCCATCCAGCCACCTCATTCTCTGTCCTCCCCTTCTATTGCCCTCAATCTTTCCCAGCATTAGGCTCTTCTCCAGTGAGTCCTTCCTTCTCATTAGGTGGCCAAAGTATTTGAGTTTTAGCTTTAGGATCTGGCCTTCTAAAGAGTAGTCAGGGTTGATCTCCTCTAGGACTGACTGGTTTGAATGCCTTGCAGTCCAAGGGACTCACAGGAGTCTTCTCCAGCACCATAGTTCAAAGGCATAGAGATTAGATCTGTGCTAATTCTGCTACCTGGAAAATCTTTCTTCCTGCAAATTCCAGTTTATATCTGAGTCTGAGCGAATGTGGAAAATCTGAATGGTTTGCAGCATCTCTACCTTTGCTTGTTTTTTTAAAAAAGCCAAAGCATTTTCCTCTCTAACAGAAAAAAGAGGAGCGGGGGTGGGAATGGGAGTTGGAGGGCTCTGCATGTTGCATATGTGCCATCGTCACGTTCTTTAGCTGGAGGAGATGTATGTTCAAATGTCTGAGCTTGCAGCTTCCCAGCTGGCATGAGGTGCTGTCAGGCAGGCTGCTCAATCTCTACAACAATTATTATTTTATTTGCTGCTGATGTCTTCTTGTAGACTCAAAGCAATATGCGTTTATTGATATTAGATGCCAGCAGCAAGCCAAATACTCAGAATTCCCGAATAACCAAAATTTGCATCATGAATAAATGAAATTGCATAGCTGCTGGACATATCTCCTTCCTATTTCATCTACTGTGTTTGTGTGAACTTATTTAGTTATTCGCTAAAAGTTTATGGGCTTCTAGATGAAATGCTTTGGCCCAAAAATGTCTGTCAGAAATTATGAATTTTTTAAATCTAGTTTGTAAAGAGTGCATATGAAATAGGAGTGTATAGGTTGATAATAATGTTTGCCCCAGCAAATGTTGATAATGGAGGAACTAGGGATAATTTAAAAAAAAGTGTAATGAAGTGAATGAATGCCATCCAACAAGACAAGAGACAACAGAAGAAGCAATGAGGCCATTTAGACACCCAGGACTGGATGAGAAAAGTGATTGGTTAGCATAAGCTTAGAAAAAGTACCTGCTTTAAGCTTAAGTTATATGTGTGCAGAAATGGCAAAGAAAAAACCCTAAAAGCACAATTGATTTGATTGATTACAATGACGAGTGATAATTAGGGAAGACCTGATTTATTTATGTGTCTAACCCATTTATCTATTGTAATATTTCTAGCAAAGCCAGCCTGAAGCTCTTTACAACAAACAAATAAATAGGGATAATAAAAAAGGTCTGTGTATGGGCCAGATTATTGTTTGGTAATATCAAGTGTGGATCTTGGGGAAAAAATAAATGTAAAAGAAAATGAAAGTGAAAGAAGCATGTGCAAGTTTTATTTTACATGAAGCATTTACGCGAAGTATTAGTACTGCTTTAAAAATCCTTTGTAAGACCACACCTGGAATACTGCATCCAGTTTTGGTCACCACATTACAAAAAGATGTTGAGATTTTGCAAAAAGTGCAGAGAAGAGCAACTAAGATGATTAAAAGCTTGGAGACAAAGACATATGAAGAATGGTTGCAGGACCATACTATAAAGAAAAGAAGGATTAGGGATGACATGGTAGTAGTATTCCAGTATTTGAACAGCTGCCCCAAGAAGAGGGGGTCAATTTATTTTCCAAAGCACCAGAAGTCAAGACAAAAAACAATGGATGGAACCTAATCAAGGAAAGAGGCAACCTGGAATTAAGGAGAAGCTTTCTAACAGTGAGAATAATTAACCAGTGGAACACCCAAAGATGCTTTTTCAAGAGGCACCTGGACTTAGCCGATTCAGTCAAAGGTGTCCCAAAGCCCCTTTGGAACAGCCATACCTGGATGACTGAGAATCTCCATAGAGAACCAGTGGAACAGCTTGCCTTCAGAAGACTGGACACTTGTCTGAAATAGTGTCCAGTCTGTTTGAGCAGGGGGTTGGACTAGAAGACCTCCAAGGTCCCTTCCAGCTCTATTCTGATTGAAGTATAATGGCTGCAAGAAAAGAAAACATGAATCCTGCATGGAAAAGTACTAGAAGATAGATTAGGTTCCCAACAAAAATGAACAGAAAGTGGAAATAAGTAATGATGATGTCGAAGTTGTTTAGAATGGAGGAAAAAGATGGCTTACAACATTTTACTATTTCCCTGCCTTTTGCATAAAGTTATTTGCCCTGAATAAGAACAATGTGATGCGGATGTGTATGCATGACTTTTTGACTGATGTAATGTAAGAAGGGGCATGAATCTACGATGATTCATCAGCATGGGTTATCAATTAGCTCTAGGGCCAAAGACTTCTTTTCTTATTTGAAATCCAGTAAAGATCACCCACAAGATCTCAGTGGCAGTCTCAACTGCATGGATTAACCCCAAAGCTATGTTCTCATCAGACTGCTTCTGACTGTCAATTGTGGGTGCCATAGAGATTGCCCCCACTTGTCTCCAGTCTTGCCTTGTGGACTTTTCTCTCTGTCCATCAAGGAGGCAGTCATTTCCAACTTTTTTGCCATCCATCCAGCAGTAGGGCCATTCGTCTACTGCCACTTCTTTCTCCCTAACTGCCTTCAGCTCTAAAGGATAAATTCCATTATGTTGCATACTGACCACCCCAGGAATTACTGGGTTCTATTTATTTATTTATTTAAGGGACGCGGTGGCTCAGTGGGTTAGGACGCTGAGCTTGTTGATCAGAAGGTCGGCAGTTTGGCGGGTCGAATCCCGAGTGCCGCGTAACAGAGTGAGCGCCTGTTACTCGTCCCAGCTTCTGCCAACCTAGCAGTTCGAAAGCACGTAAAAATGCAAGTAGAAAAATAGGGACCACTACAGTGGGAAGGTAACAACATTCCGTGCGCCTTTGGTGTCTAGTCATGCTGGCCACATGACCACGAAGATATCCTCGGACAAGCGCTGGCTCTTCGGCTTTGAAATGGAGATGAGCACCGGCCCCTAGAGTTGGAAACGACTAGCATGCATGTGCAGGGGAACCTTTACCTTTACCTTTATTTATGGATTCAGAATGATAGTTAGGGTGGTGCTATATTATATAAACACCTATTTTAAAAAGTGAGGATATGCATATTTTTCCAAGGTAACAATAAGAAAAAGAATGTGTTGTTAGTGGAGATGAGTCTGAATTATACAGATGTTTTCTCATCCTACTTTCCTAGGATTTGTAGAAGGGATCCCAGTGCCAAAGTAATTATATGGTTTTAATTTTGCAAGCTTCATCCCTTGTTTAACTATGGTGATTTGTTGTAAATATTGGGAGAAAATATACTGGGCCCCAGAAAGTGAACTTCCTAACTACTTCTGCATGTACACTTTCCGGATTTTCCAAGGCTAGAAAATGCCCAGACCTTTACCATCCCTGAACTCATTGGGAATTTTGACCAATCAAATTAAATGCATTGCTTCTTGTAACTGAACATGCATCCTCTTTCTGCCTTATCATTTCGCAATCAAGGAACAACAGCTGTACCAAAAGTTATGGAACGACAGTGAAAATCTTTCCCCTCCCTGCCCACACTAAATCTGTATAGAATTTCATCTATAGACTCAACAATGCTGATGAATGGTTCCACTTCTTAAATGACAGGCAATGAAAAGAAGCTCAATTCAAATTTTAGCTCATGGGATGGAGATTGCATTAGACAGCTGCCAATTTCCAAGGTTTGACCTGATTGAATCCAGCGGGTTGGAGCTAAAGATAATATGAGATGAAACAATAGGCAATTGGAAGGCTAATTGTTTCTGGATAAATCATTCTCCCATATAATGTGCCCTAGATTTAGCAGTCTTTCAATCTGTAGCTAAGCTCATCAAATTCCAAAAATGGCTACGTGTGATCCAAAATAAGCATCTGATTAATAATTTAATGGTATTAAGCCATTTGTCATAAAATATATTTTCTCATTCCCTGGCAGCTGGAGAAACTTCATTAAAGAGAAAAATGCCTTTATTTGGGGGGAAAAGGATACAGGGGTGCAGTGATATTTGACCTGTGAAATTACCTTCCCTCTGAGATACAGTATATTCAGCCCAAAACCCTGATGCATCTTAAGTGGGTTTACAACCCAATCATCTTATGTTGACCTTTGTCAGTCACTATTCCTCCAATATCAGCTTCACAATGGGTTGTATTTGGTTTACATTTATTATAAACCTCTTTGACATTGCTGAAGATGAGTACCAGAATGTAAACACTTTTAATAAATGTATAATTATTAATGCCTACATTGTTTATTTTATTTAGTTTTCATAATTAAATGACAACTTCTTATTTCTTCTCTAAGTTATTTAGCTATTGATACTGTATAGTGCTGTTCTTTAAACTTTTTTTCTTTCAGGACCCCTTCTCACTTTTAAAAATTATGCAGGACCCCAATAGAGTTTTTGTTTGTATGGGTTATATTTCTTGACATTTATTATATTAAAAATAAAATTTTGCATTTGCTGCCATGACAGTTTTTCATGATTGTTTGATATTTTATTATTTTTCAACGCAGGCTGGCAAATCATTTTGTGTGCTTGTACCACACTTTGAGAAATGCAGCTGAATAATACACCCAATGCACAATGCAACTCTAATTTATCATTTATACTCTCCTTAGTGGCCCACAAACAGCTAGAGAGAGAGACTGAGAAGCTACACACCCAAGAACAGCTGAGTCCTTTATGATAACTAGGTGTTTCTCCCCAGGAAAAGTTATAGAAAATTGGATGAGTAGTCTGTTGCTGTGGAGGGACACTGTGCTAAGTTGATCTTTCTGTAAGCATTCAGTGCAAACTACGCCAGTGTTTCTCAACCTTGGCAGCTTGAAGATATTTGATCTGGGGAATTCTGGAAGTTGAGATCCATACATCTTTAAATTGTCAAGGCTGAAAAACACTGGCTTGCACACTTTGGAAGAAGGATGCTTTTTCAGGTATGAGAAATTGCAATGCACCTTGAGCTGGTAACACACATTTTCCAGTAAGCTATAGTAGCTTTTAAACTTTAGACTTTCTACAACTCCCAAGGCCACAAATCTTACCCCCTTTTTATAGGATGGAGGAAGAATGTATTTGGTACATGTTCTTATTCTTATGTATGCTTTTCCAAAACATTTCCAAAAATAATGTGAACTTTAAAAATACTTAAAAAACAACAAAAACTGGGAAAACTAGATCCTGCAGTGAATAGCATCAGTCATGGTGTATCCTAGTGTGCCAATGATGACTCAGGTAATGTTATTAGGCCTGTTTACTGGTGCTTCCATTACCACCCAAATGCATCTGGGTGTCATTTAAGCACCCATCCCTACAAGAATCTGGATTTGCTCCTGAGATTCAGCCCTAATGGGATTTAACTTCCCTCTGGAATTTCTGGGTTTGAATTTTTATTTTTGCTGTGACGTTTCATGGATATTATTTTTAAAAAACACTATCTGACATTAAGCACATTTTCTTTTACTGCAGCAAGATGCTTTTGTTCCCATCTTAAGAGTGCAATGGAGGACAGATCTTAATGGAAGTTACATTGTTTCCCTTTATTTTGAAAGTTGACCAGCAGACTGAAATCTGTGTGTTCTCAAGAGGGACGGGGAAAGAGGAAAGAGGTAGGTGTTATGTATGGGGTTTAATAACACTGCAAGCATCGGCTCTATCGATACACCAGGTGGCGCTGGGCTGAAACTGCTGTGGCAGGAAGCAGCGTTTTGGCGGGAAAGCCAGGTTTAAATCTATTGGCTGGAAAGTGTACCTGGACAGGTATAAATAGGAGACAGGTAACCCTATCCTCTCAGTACAGTTTCTACCACCAAATAAAGAGCTGCTATGATGTATTCCTCTGCCTGGCATCTTCCATGCATTCCAGAACCCACTACACAATAGTAGGCACTCTCTTCCTGTAGCCAAGGATTGATATGGCAGAGAAAAGAAAACAAATAAGAATGAAGTGACCAGGATAAAGCACAAAACAAAACAGCAAGCAAAGAAAGACAAGAAGGAGAAAGCATTGTGAACAGAGAGCATGTAATTGATAGACTTATGTTCACACTTCTCCAAGGCAGAAGGACTATCTTGGAATTACCGTAGCTACAGTAGGAAGTTAGTGGAAATTGCAAAGAAATAAAGGCACATCCATCCTGATTTCTCTAAATATTTCTACCCCAAATTGTGAAATAATCAGTGGGTGAGGTCAGTGAAGCAAACTGGTCATTTGCTTTTTGTATCCCAGTGCTCCTCCACTCCAGTTTTTCTCTGTAATTTATTTCTCAAAGACTAAGAAAAAAAGATTCCTGCTATACTAATGTTTTTGTTTTTGAATACGGTAAGTACTTTCCACAGGATTTAACATTAGACTATGTGGAAACAGAGCAGGGTAATGAAACTTGAATATCCATGTTCCAAATAAGTGAGTGGAAATCAGTGACTTAGATTGAGTAGTCACTGAACCTGGGAATATGTACTCACATATTGAACATTTGGTGTTCTTACGACCTTGTCTACAAATGGTTATGTTCCATTAAGAGCTACAGTAAATACAGATAAGATTAGGACTAGTTCTTCAGCCCCGCTATTGTCTCATTTCTGAAACTTGCTCTCTAAGGTTGCGAGGAGCTTATTTATGGGTATATGTATGTATGTGACTATAAGCATTATATCAAGCACCTGGGCAATTGTATGAAAATTACTACATAAGAGTCAGTTGACTGTGTTGCAAAACAACATAAACCTTTTCCATACGAACAGGAAAAGAGCACAAGTTGGGTTCAGTTCAGTGATAAGTTGATTCTATTTCCTATGATTGTGCAAAGCTTGGTTCAGAGTTTTGATCTGAAGGAAATCTGAATTTCACAAAGGAAGGTTTTTATATAGGATGAGGGGGAGCTTTATTTAGCTTTGTCTTGTGTACTAGTTGCACCCATTCTTGGCCTGGGGACTTCAGCTCACTGTCACTCATGCCTTGGTCACTTTCTGACTGGATTACCACAATGTGCTCTACGTGGGGCTGCCTTTGAGGAACGCTTGGAAGCTTCGGCTGGTTTAGAAAGTAGTGGCATGCACAGTTTGGAGTGTTCTAAAGCTTGCCTGTGTGATAGCAGTGCTGTGCAAAGTGCATTGGCTTCCAAGGGCAAATTAAAATTATTGGTTATCAGCCATGGATGGCATAGGGCTAGGTTACTTGTAGGACTGCCTCCAAGTTTTTCTACCTGTTTCACCAGATCCAGTTGGGTAAATCCCCTCTGCTAAACAGTGTCATCTTGTGGGTCTTGAGGAGACATGCCTTTTCTGTTACAGTGCTCACCCTATAGTGCTCACCCTATTATTAAGATCTGGCTTTTTCTCCAGGTATTATAGCCAGGATGTTAGAGGAACCAAGTATATATATGTTGTTTTATGAGTTTGTTATATGGTGCCCTGGTTTACTTTTGTATCAGATTATTATATGCTGTGTTTGATTGGGCATGTGTTTTCTTTTTATACTGTTTTTCTTATAAATTGTTCTATGGACAGAGAACAATGATATTAGAACTATAACTTTTCTAAATAATTAAATATATTGAGCCACCAACTCAACTGATTCTAAGTAACAGAATAAATTGCCATCATTTTTTTAAAAAGAACAATAGAATAGCCATACCAGAATAAAAAGAACAGAAATCAAAAGGAATAAGATGAGATGGTTTTATTCTTGTGATCAAAGCATCCATCATATCAAATATCATGTGATCAAAACATCCATCATATCAAACATCATGTGATCAAAGCATCCATCATATTAACTAGATCCTAGGGAAACAGCCAGGTTTCAAGGGTCACTTAAGGGATCAAGGTAGATTCCTTAACTTCTAGAACAGGGGTGTCAAACTCAATTTCACTGAGGGCCGCATCAGCATTGCGGTTGCCCTCGGGGGGTGTGTGGCCAGTGTGGGCACATCCTAATGAGTGGGCGTGGCTGGAGTGGGTGTGGCCTACTGGGTGGGCATGGCCAGCTTCTTCCGCCGTGATCTGAAAACTTACTTATTCGAACAAGCCGGCCTGGTCTGATGGGTTTGGGGTTTTAATATTGATTTTAATTATCTATTGTATTGGGCATAATTATTTAATTTTCTTTTAACTTTTGTACCTTGTATTTTTGATATTTATTGCCCTGTACACTGCCCTGAGTCCTTCGGGAGAAGGGCGGTATATAAATCAAATAAATATAAATATAAATTGATTTGAGGCTTTGGGCATTCAAATAATAGGCATTAACTGGACACAGACAGCAGTTCCTTAAGGCTCTTTGTGAGGAAGGAGCGAAGGCCAGGAGCCGTCCGGAGCTCAACCGGTAAATGATTCCAAATGTCTGGCGCGCCCACAGAGAACACCCTCCCCCTGGGGGTCACCAGCTGACACTCTCTGACCGACGGCACCCTGAGGAGGCCCTCTCTGTGGGTGTGCACTGGCCGAAGGGAAGTTGACGCCGGCAGCAGGTGCTCCTGTAAGTAATCCGGACCCATGCCATTTAGGGCTTTATAGGTCATCACCAGCACCTTGAATCTCACCCGGAGGGCAACTGGAAGCCAATGCAGCTCGTGGAGTAGAGGTGTTACATGGGAGTATCGGGAGACCCCCAACACAACTCGCGTGGCCACATTCTGCACCAGTCGAAGCCTCCGAGTGGTCCTCAAGGGCAGCCTCCCACTCCCAACCCCCTGAGATGCCACAGTAAGATACCATGGTCGATGGTATCGAAAGCCTCTGAGAGGTCTAATAGGACTAGGACAGAGGAGCAACCCCTGTCCCGAGCCCGTCAGAGATCATTCACCAGCGCGACCAATGCCGTCTCCGTGCTGCACCCGGGCCTGTGTCCCCTCCCGAGCCGCATAAACCAGCCAGAAGGGGCACGGGTCCAATAAACATGTGGTGGAGCTCAGCCTCCCCATGATCCTGTCCACATCTCCTGGAGTCACAGGATCAAACTCTTCCCAGATAACATCAGCAAGACTCTGCCCAGTCGGAGTCCAAACCGGTCCGGATCCAAGCGATTTTGTCTGACAGATGTTGGCTAAACTCCTTGGCACGACCCTGCAAGGGCTCCTCCCTCACCTCCTGATTAAGGAGGGAGCGGGTCACCCTAAACAGGGCGGCCGGGCGATTAACTGCGGACGCAATGAGGGTAGCAAAGTAGTTAGATAGACCTTGCTGTCCTCATTGCCGCGAAATAAGACCTCATAGAGGACCTTAGTCGCAATTGGTCGGATTCAGACCAGCTGGATCTCCAACAGCTCTCTACGCCCCGTCTTGGACGCTTCATCTCCTGGAGCTCTGCAGAGAACCATGGAGCCCACTGGGATCTGCACCGGGTCAGGGGCCGCATGGGTACAACTCAGTCGAGTGCCTCCGTGGCTGCCTTTTCCCAGGCTTCCACTAGGGCATTGGCCGAGCTGTGAGCGAAGGCGGCAGGTGGGGACCCAAGCGCCGCCTGGAACCGCTCAGGGTCCATTAAGTGCCTAGGGCGGAACCATCTTGTTGGTTCCATAACCCCACGATGGGGAGTGGTGAAACGGAAGACCAGCCGCAGGAGATGATGATCGGTCCATGACAGGGGCATAACAATTGGAGAACCCCCACCCAGATCATCTAACCATCGTCCAAATAGAAAAACAAAATCGAGCGTGTGACCCCCCCATGAGTCGGGCCCTGAATTACTTGCATCAGGTCCATGGCCATCATGGAAGCCATGAACTCCCGAGCCAACTCAGATGATCCCCCCAGGGATGGCAGATCGAAATCACCCAAAATCAGACTCTGGGGTGGGCCCACTGGGAGTGGCCAGCCAGAGCAATTCAACTCCCCTGGACACAGAAGGACAAGGGGACATGGGTCTACCCAGCCCACCAGGTAAGCTGGTAGACCACAAAGTGACTGGAACCCCAAGGCGTTCCTCCAGACCACATAAACCTGCAGCATATCTTAAAGTAAAAGTAAAGGTAAAGGTTCCCCCGCACATGCGTGCTAGTCGTTTCCGACTCTAGGGGCTGGTGCTCATCTCCGTTTCATAGCCGAAGAGCCAGCGTTTGTCCGAGGACATCTCCGTGGTCATGTGGCCGGCATGACTAGACGCCAAAGGCGCACGGAACACTGTTACCTTCCCACCGTAGTGGTCCCTATTTTTCTACTTGCATTTTTTACGTGCTTTCGAACTGCTAGGTGGGCAGAAGCTGGGACGAGTAACAGGCGCTCACTCTGTTACGCGGCACTCGGGATTAAAGACTATGTTGTAAAATAAAGTTATGTGTAATTGTATGACATTATGCCACTACCTACAGAAATTGGAGGTAAAAAATTGTAACTGCTGTAAGGCATGCTCACTGAGACATTGTTTTATCTCTTTGTAGTATATTGCATTGATATATTGTTCTTTAATTTCTTTGTAGTCCACTCTACAAGGCACGTCTGAGAAGGTCGTGTAATGACTTCTAACTACCTTGGCTTAACCAAACATCACATTTATTATTGTTTAATATTATTTTAGTTTTTGGGCTTTGACAATTGTCAAGGGTATTATAGCCTGATCTTAGGAGGGAGGGGTGTTATGTACTGGGCTTTTGGAATATCACCATGTGCATTGCTGGAGAACTAACGGTTCTCCAGCAACTCAGACAGGATGTCTCCAGTACTGCCATTGGTCAACTTTGGGTGGCAAGTATAGCTTCAATCCGATTGGTTAATACCATAGAGCCTGGCTATATATTGAAGCAGGGTGACTCCAATCTCTCAGTACAGTTTCTGCTTAAATAAAGTATGAGTTTGTCTGTACTCATCTGCGTGTTCTCGTTCCTGCTCATCAGAGCCCACGACATAATAAGATGTAGTCTTTTCTTTAATTAAAGCAGTCAATTTAGCCATCTCTGCTAACTCCATCAACTTTTGCAGCCATTTGTTCATTGTAGGAATCGAAATATCCTTCCATTTTTTTTCGCATTTTTTAAATTACATTTATATCTCGCCCTTCTCCGAAAACTCAGGGTGGCTTACAAGCTTAGCAGTAGCCTTCATTCTATGTATATGCCTGCTTGTTAGGGCTTTCACACACACACACCCAAGCGGCATTATTACAAAGTCCGCTTATTGCCCCCAACAATCTGGGTCCTCATTTTACCTACCTCGGAAGGATGGAAGGCTGAGTCAACCTTGAGCCTGGTGGGATGCGAACCTGCACTAATTGCAGGCAGCTGGTGTTACTTAAGGAGGCATTAGCCCACTGCTCCACCAAGGCTCATTTTTGCTGCCGATAGCCTATATAATATCAAAGTTCCATTTTTTTCAGGTTCTTTATCCATATGTTTGAAGTAAAATATGGTTTTATCTTTATATTCACTTCAAAAAATTTCTGTATTAAGATGTGAATCTTATTCCAATATTTCTTTGCTTTGTCACATGTCCACCATAAATGATAAAAAGTTCCTTTTTTACATTTACATTTCCAACATTCATTTGAAGTACCTTTATACATTCTTGACAATTTTCTGGTGATACCAATGGTATATCATCTTATAAAATTTTTCTTTTAAATTATAACTTAATGTACATTTTAAACTTTTCATCCACATATTTTCTCATTGTTCCAGAGTTAGATTACATCCAAAATTCTTTACACATTGAATCATACAATACTTTACATACTCATTCTCCAAGTTCAGTTTCAACAGCAATTTATAAACCTTAGCAATAATATGTTCATCACTACCACACAATATAATTTCCAATTCATTTTTTTTCCAAAATCAAATCCATAGCTTTTAAAATGTAATTTAAATCTTTCCTTCAATTGTAAATATGTAAACCGATGGCAAACATGTCCTTCTAATTCCAACTCCTCTTTAGATTTGAGGATAGGGTCACTACAATTGAGTGATTCTGTTTCCTGACCTATTCTACCTTGATGGGTTGACAATATCCAGATAACCAATAGTTGGCAACATAAAGAAGCAGAAAACTAATTTTACAATATTTAGTAGTCAAATGATTTTTTTTAGTGTGGCTATGACAGGCTTAAATTTGTTACCATATTTATATTGCAAAGGTGCAAAAAGTACAGTATAAACACATGTCTGATTATTCAGGAATACATCATTTTGAGATTGTTAGGGTTACTCTCCAATAATTTTAAGCCTTTTCCTGAGTCCAATTCTTTTGTAGAAATATAGCATATAAATAATTTACTAAAGCATGCAGCAACACTAAATTTTGCATCTGTGTAAGAAGGAAATTCCTTTAAATTTAGTTAATTGGACGAACTGTTAATCAGCATTTTTGCCATGTTTTCTAGTAATGGAATAGGAGTCCCATGAGGGAATACAACCTACAGACCATCTTTTTCTTGTTTTAATTGAGCTCTGATATCTGGTTGGCATCTGCTTTGTATTAGGCCTGTGGGATGTGTCTTGGGGCTCCTTAACTTGAAGTACTTTGCATCTGAGAGGCAAGTGATTCTCTAGGGGATGAAGATACACTGCAGTATCTTTTGATAAAGTACTTTGTGTCACATTTTAATAGGTGGAAGCCTCCTCTGGTGTTTTTAGTACTTGACTTCCAACTAATGGAAGTGTCTATGGGCAATTCCATGTTGCATACTGAAGCCACTCAAAACAAAAGATAAGAGAACTTCCAAATTTCTTCAGTACAGATACAAATATAAAATACCTCTTACTCCAAAGTCAACATTAATGAACAAAATTTCATTTTATCAGTTTCTAGCAAGAACTCCAATAGTGGTTTCCAAGTAGAAACAAAGTGAGTCACAGACTTTTATTTAATCAGAATAGTCAGTTTCTTCCCTCAAATTAGTTTTCATTCATACTTATGCTAGTATTTTATAATATTTAGTTCCAGCATTTCCAGGAGGACTAGACATTTCACATTGGGATTTAAAGGAAATGCTTAAAAATTGCTAGCTATATTCACTCAATATCTAAATCCAAAACTTTGAACCATTTTTTCCACCTTATTCATCTAAGCCCCTGTGGTTTTTTCCCCCTTTCTCCTAAAAAAATAGGTGACTGGATGCCTGGAGGGAGTAACAGTACATATAAAAGTGTCCCAAAGGTGCTTTTCCAAAAGGCAATTACACTTTCTTGGATTTTTTCCCCTTTGGAAGTGTTTAACTTGTCAGCCAAGAAGCTTCTTCAGTTCAGAACTTTTGCTTCTTGAATGAGAAGCAAAATGTTTTCAAATAAAAACAAGCAGCCCCATGGGACAACCATGACCCAGATGATTGAGAATCTCCATAGAAAGAATGTACAAGAACAACATGGCCTGTTAATCCCAAATTTCTAGAGAAGATATGCTGCAGCTGAAATTTTTGGTGGGTTGCAAAGAGAAATGCCCTTGCTATGAAAGATCACTGTGCAGAAATGGAAGTGTAATTATTTTTTTTTCTCATGTCATTGTCTCACCAAAAATTGTTTCCCTTCTTCTGTTTTTTCCTCTGAAAGAGAAGCAGCTGTTATATGAGGGAAGATGTTTTTGCCAGGTACGTGACACTGTGTGCATATACGTTTGTGTTTGGGGGGTTGGATTAATTGACTGCCCAGTGCAACACCTGGATTGTCTTTGTCCCAACTGCTATTTTAAAACAGAACAAAACATAGTGTCCGCCCATTTATGTAACAGGGATGTTGGCCCTCATTCACACAACTTTGTTATTTTAACACTGAGCAACGTAGTGTCCTTCATCACTTTACAAGCATATTTATATTATGCCATTGTTAAAATATTCGTCATCTAATTCCTGGAGCAAAGTCAAGAGGACAGAAATAGAGGAAGCATACCACATTTTGATTTTGCTATTAGCTATGTTTATGTATCAGACAAAACATCCATGATGCTTCATTTATATTATACTGTTAACTCAGTGGAAATCTGTCCCTACTAATGTTATAGCACTTCATTACTATTAATCTAATGTTTGTAGTAATAGTAGTAGTAGAGTAGTGTATATCTAATTGTATATGAATTAGCTGATAGTATATTACCTTACCATCAACATCTGCTAAAGAAGCAATTTTTTTAATTGTTGGTGATTATATATTTTGGTAAGCTTGGATTTTATACCTGGTAAATGAATTCTAAAGAAAAAATGTCCCTATATTTGAGGTCTACAGAAATATGGCTATTTTGGCAGATGCATTCTTTTTGAATTATTTTTTTTATTTTAATTCCATTTATATCCCGCCCTTCTCCGAAGACTCAGAGCGGCTTACAAGCTTAGCAGTAGCCTTCATTCTATGTATATGCCTGCTTATTAGGGCTTTCACACACACCCCAAGCAGCATTATTACAAAGTCAGCTTAATTGCCCCCAACAATCTGGGTCCTCATTTTACCTACCTCGGAAGGATGGAAGGCTGAGTCAACCTTGAGCCTGGTGGGATGCGAACCTGCACTAATTGCAGGCAGTTGGTGTTACTTAAGGAGGTATTAGCCCACTGCTCCACCAAGGCTAAATTATCCTTATTTGTTTTTTTCTTCTTCCACCAATTCAGAAATGAGTTGCCACTTCTTCCAGGATGTGTTTTGTATTTCACAATCAAATGGACAGCCCCAGGATTTCTTGGTGATATCCCATTCAAATCCAATTCTAACCAAGATTAGTTAGATATGTTATCATCATCATTATACAGCAAACATGTCAAACTCAAGGCCCATGGGCCAGATCCTGCCTGCAATGTTTTTAGATCTGGCCCACCAGCAGACTAGGAGGAGGAGGTGATTGAGTAGCCACTTCCTTACTTCTTCAGGTGTCTTGTCAATGGCAGCAGCGCTAGCAGAGGACAGGCAGTGGGAGCCTCCCCCAATGCGTGGAGCTGGGTGGCAGCAGTAACTGCAGCGATGGGTGGGCATGGGTCTCTGAGGACTCACAGTAGCCAGATGGGCACAGCTGGGTAGGCGTGCCTGGGTAGGTGCAGCAGGCCTGGCCCTACTGATTCAGGATGGCTGGCTCGGCATGGAACAAGTCGCACAGGCTAACTGCTAGCAGCCAAGCTCATGTGCATGTGAACCCCACCACCACACACACACATTCCATGTTTGGGGACTTTTATCCCAGAGGAAGGAAAAGTCCTTCTCCCCGAGCCCAGGCATGAGTGCAAGCTTGCCAGCTCAGATGTGGATAAAAGTCTCCGAACTTGGAATGGTGGTATGCATGTGTGTGTGTGCGTGCAGCATGCCAAAGGAGACATTCTTCTCCCAATCCCAGACATCCAAGCATTGGTGCTTCCCTGTCAGGAGGCGGAGGAGTGAAACTTCTGCCTTGACAGATCTGGAGAATAAGAGGAGGGGGCGGGGGAGCAGCACTCCCTGAGGGAGGCTGGCCTTTCTCGAAAGGGAATCCTTTCAAGAAGGATGCTGGCTTGTTGGGGCAGCCTTCCTGCAGCTCCCCACCACCCCTCCTTATCTCCAAAGATCTTTGTAATTCAACCAAGAACTTTGGCATGCTGCACACATGCACGGACGCACTCACCATTCCAAGCTTGGAGACTTTTATCCACATCTAAGCTGGCAAGCTGCCAATCATCCCTGGGCTTGGGGAGAAGGACCTCTCCTTCCTCTGTGGATAAAAGTCCCCAAATTTGGAATGCGGTGTGTGTGTGCATGGGCACACACATGTGCCTGGCTGCTGACAGTTTGGGCGAGGCGAGGAGCTTGTGAGGCACCGAGTTGTCCCTATGTCAAGTTAGCCCATGCAACTTGTTTCATGCCAACCAAGCTACCCCAAGTCAGCAGAGATGGGCCAGTTGTGCCTACCCAGCCATGCCCACCTGGCCATACCGAGTCAGCCGCACTGAGTGAGCAGCATCGAGCCAGCCATGCCCACCAAGCCATGCCTACCTAGTCACAGCGACCTGGCTGTGACCACCTAGTCATGCCTACCCAGTCACACCGACCTGGCCTTTTAAGGGGAACCATAATGCTGATGCTGCTCTCCAAATGAGTTTGACACCCCTGTGTAGAGCATACTCTCAGTTACAATATTTCTGAATCCATTGGTCCCTAGTTCATCATGAAAGCCAAAGTCACAGCTGATGGTTTGCCTTGTATTCTGTGCCACATCTTAACTTTTCTTCTGCTTGTTATTCATAGCATTATGTTTGTTTGGTAAGACATATCTTACCAAACAACATATCAGCTTCCAAAGATGATAAAGAGGAACCTGGTCCAAGATGTTAAGTCTCCAGCCAGCATTTTTGTTTCTCTGGCAAGATAGAGTGTGTCAATTTCCTGGTAGCAAAGGGAAACAGATCAAATACATGATAAGCAGTGGATGTTGCAAAATTCCTGGCAATCGATATAGTACTAGCAACAAAGGAGAAATAAAGCAATAAAAACAAAATGTTTTTTCTCCCAAACAAAAGGCTTCTAATTGAACAAAACATCCAGTCTCCAATCTCTAAAATGACCAGGATAAAATTAGCCACTATTTATTATTATTAGTTCTGCCTGGTGCCTAGTTCCTTGGCACAGCTGCTATTTTTCATGGGAAGTAGAAAAGAGTTTTATGGATGTGGGGTTTAAAAAAAAAGCAGACCCAAACGTTCCTGAACATTCCACAATATTCACTATTGTGGGATATTGATAAGATCATGGGAGATACTGTGATTTCTTCCATGAGAAAGGGTTGAGGAAATATTGCAAGAACCATTCTCATGAAAGGGCTAAGACGGCATGAGAATTTGACTGGTAGAAAGAGTACTAAAAAGTAAGAATAGAGCTATTTGAAACAATATTGATAAATTCCCTTAGCTGAAGAGAAATGAACAAATCACGCAAAGTGAAATCATGCCAGCAAAAGGAAAAAAAAAGTACCATACCTGTGAATGCTTGTGCAGATTTTCTGTTTTAGTTCAAAAATTGGGACATGGAAACCTAGTACACTATAGTGGGAGGGGTCTAATTCAAATCTTTGCACTGAGTAGAGGCTTGGATTTGATGGCCTAAATGTGTCCTTTAAAACAGGATCTAACCCATGATTTATATTGTTACAAAATGTTGGTTAAAGCAGAGAGCCAGTTTGGTCTAGTGCAGGCATGTCATACTGCTGGCCCACGGGCTGAATTGGGAACAGGGTATGAACAAAAGCTCTTTGTGAAGTCTTGGAAAGTCAGGGCTGTAAAATGGTAGAATAGAACAGAATAATAGATTTGGAAGGGACCTTAGACGTCTCCTAGTCTAACCCTCTGCTTAGGCAGGAAGCCCTATACCATTTCAGACAAATGGTTGTCCAATCTCTTTTTAAAAACCTCCAGTGTTGGGGTGCTCATAACTTCTGAAGACTACTAATTCCATGATTAATTGTTCTAACTGTCAGGAAGTTTTTTCCTTAGTTCTAGGTTGCTTCTCTCCTTGAATAGTTTCCATCTGTTGCTTCTTGTCCTGCCTTCAGGTGCTTTGGAGAATAGCTTGACTCCCTCTTCTTTGTGGCAGCCCCTGAGATATTGGAACATATCTTAGATTTTTGGATTTATTGGATTTTTTCTTCTGACTAATACATTTTGACTAATAAATCAAAATTTTCTGGACACATTCTGTCATTATTCTTGTTTAGAAATATGTCGTGAAGGCAATACAAAGAATAAAAACAGTAAAAACACTGTATAGTAAATAACTAGCTCAGAAAATAGACCATTCACTATTCTAGAATAGAACGGCTATTTAAAATGCTTTTGCATACAAAGCTATGAAATATGTTAAGATTACATGTCCATCTGCAAGAAATTATATGCCTTTGGGATTCATTCAACGGAAATATGCCTAGGACTGTAAAAAAGACAAAGCCTGTAAACAATCCTAAAGACTTTGAGTTGGCAGAAAACTATGATGGCATAAATTGTGGTGCCCCATTGCCCAATTCCTAATCTGCAGCAGTGGTGTGGCTGGCAAGATGTGATGTCCTTTTGCACCTGTTGTGGGCACAGTAAAGGAAGGTAAACCATTGTTCCCTCAATTTAGTTTCCCCTCCCACCTGCCAGCAGCAAAACAACCATCAATCTTTTTTCCTAACACAGGGACAAGGCTGGGTAAGTGTAGGAGAGCAGTTTTATCTACCTCTAAAGGTGTTCATCTTACAGGTTGTAGGCAAGGTGGATGAAGTGAGAAGGAGCACTTCTGATGCCCCTGCTCAGTACAATCTTTCTTCACACCTGTCACCTGTCAGCCAGACTTTCCGAACATAAGTACACTTGTCTGAAAATGTGTTAAATGTGTGTTCAAAAAAAAATCTATTGGATACATAATAAGCTCAGAGGAAGGTTGTAGTATGAAGGGAGAGATAACCTTCACAAGCTTCATCTTTGACTAGTGCTTCAAGCATTGGACATGAATGAGCAAGGAGCCCAGATCTGACACAGGGCTGGTGCCACCTAGTTCTGCCAATGCCACCTGGAATAATGCCAGGGAAATGAAAACCATAGTAGGCAAAAGCAGTGGCAACCCACTTCTGCAAAAAGTACCAGGTGGTAGGTGTCTTCTGCACCCCAAGACAGAACGATTGTGGAGATCAGTGGCCAAAAGGAGCAGGAGCAGTGAGCAACCATATGATTGATGAACTATGTCAGAGCTTATTCATGGTCAAGAAAAATACTGAAGCAGCTAAGGGTGACTTTCAGCTGTCTTAGCTGTAGCCTGGTGATGAGACAAAAGGAATACCATGGCAGGAAAAAAACACACACAGTTCCTTGGTCATGTTTGTGTTGCAGTTAGGGAAACATGATGAAGATCCTTTTGTTATTGTTAGTTGCAAAGTCATGTCCGACCCATCACGACCCCATGGACAACGTTCCTCCAGGCCTTCCTGTCCTCTACCCTGTCCTCTACCATCTTCTGGAGTCCATTTAAGCTCACACCTACTGCTTCAGTGACTCCATCTAGGCACCTCATTCTCTGTCATCCTCTTCTTCTCTTACCCTCAACCTTTCCCAGCATTAGGCTCTTCTCCTTCTTTCTTCATTAGGTGGCCAAAGTATTTGAGTTTCAACTTCAGCATCTGGCCTTCTAAAGAGCAGTCAGGGTTGATCTCCTCTAGGACTGACCAGTTTGATCGCCTTGCAGTCCAAGGGACTTGCAGGAGTCTTCTCCAGCACCATAGTTCAAAGGCCTCAATTCTTTGGTGCTCAGCCTTTCTTATGGTCCAACTTTCACTGCCATACATTGCAACTGGGAAGACCATAGCCTTGACTATACACACTTTTGATGGCAAGGTGATGTCTCTGCTTTTTAGTGTTCTGTCTAGATTTGCCATGGCTTTCCGCCCCAGGAGCAAGCATCTTTTAATTTCTTGGCTACAGTCCCCATCTGTGGTGATCTTGGAGCCCAGGAAAATAAAATCTGTCACTACCTCCATTTCTTCCCCATCTATTTGCCAGGAATTGAGAAGGCCGGATGCCATGATCTTGGTTTTCTTAATGTTAAGTTTCAAGCCAAATTTTGCATTCTCCTTCTTCACCTGGAACAAGAGGCTCTTTAGTTCCTCTTCACTTTCTACCATTAGAGTGGTATCATCTGCATATCTTAGGTTGTTGATATTTCTCCCAGCAATCTTAATTCCAACTTTTGATTCATTTAGCCCTGCCTTTCTCATGATGTGCTCTGCATACAAATTAAATAGGCAGGGTGACAGTATACAGCTTTGTCAGACTCCTTTCCTAATTTTGAACCAATCAGTGGTTCCGTGTCCAGTTCTCACTGTTGCTTGTTGACCCGTATATAGGTTTCTCAAGAGACAAATGAGATGGTCTGGTATTACCATCTCTTTAAGAGCTTGCCACAGTTTGTTGTGATCCACACAATCAAAGGCTTTAGCATAGTCAATGAAACAGAAGTAGATGTTTTTTCTGCAACTCCCTAGCTTTCTCCATGATCCAGCGTATATTGGCAATTTGATCTCTAGTTCCTCTACCTTTTCAAAATCCTGCCTGTACTTCTGGTAGTTCTCGATCCACGTACTGCTGGAGTCTAGCTTGTATGATTTTAAGCATAACTTTACTAGCATGTGAAATGAGTGCAATGGTGTGATAGTTTGAACATTCTTTGGCACTGCCTTTCTTTGGAATTGGAATGTAAACTGATCTTTTCCAATCCTGTGGCCATTGTTGAGTTTTCCAGATTTGCTGGCAAATTGAGTGTAGCACTTTTACTGCATCATCTTTAAAGATTTTGAATAGCTCAGCTGGAATACTGTCAACTCCATTAGGTTTGTTGTTGGTCAGTGTTCCTAAGGCCCTCTTCACTTTACATTCTAGGATGTCTGGCTCAAGGTCGGTGACCACCTCATCGTGGTTATCAGGGACATTAAGCTCATTCTTGTATAGATTTTTCTGTGTAATTTTGGCACCTCTTCTTAATCTCTTCTGCCTCTGTTAGGTCCCTGTCATTTTGGTCCTTTAGGCTGCAATTAAAACTTGATTGGACTCTGTACTCTTTCTGTACACTAATGCTCCAGAAACTATAGTGTAGTAAGAATCAACAGCCGGCCTCAAAATAATTCTTTTTGAAGTGACTTAGGCAGGGAGATATGGTTTGTTTGTTTTTTAACAGTAACTTCTCAGAGGGGAGTGAGAACAGAAGGCTAATTGCCTTCAGGCTAAACAAAACCTCCTTTGGAAGCATCATTAATCCCTACCCATCTATGTCTTAGCTGCAAAGGGCAATCAGTGGGGAGAAATACTTTATGGAGCATGTTACTCAGGCTCAATTAAGTCTCTGGAACTTGGGGGGGCAATTAGTGCAGATGTTTTAGTGGTAATCATGATTACAAAATACCTACAGCTCCCACAGCAGGTGTGTTTGTGGCCTATGATATTTCTGCAGCAGCTAGGAGAGGTGGTTGTGTAAATTATTCATTTTATCCCCAAGGAGGCATGGTGTGGAAGGAAAACAGACCCTATACAAATGAGAAACTTCAAATTTAGCCTGATTACTCAATTAGCTGAATCCTGGTGAGCAACTCTGAAGGTCAAAATATCCTGTAGGAGGCAGAGCATGCACTGCCTATTTTTTTTAATCTTCTACAGTATTACAAAAAGCAAATATTATGAGTGGAGTTAGGAAAGAGTCCGAATGGCAAATGCAGGCCAGCAGTTCATTTACCCTCCTCTTAACCTTGCAGTAGTCTCACTCAGTTCATGCAGTTTAATTATAACAAATAATTATTACAATTATAATTGTGTAAGGTTTTTTTAGCATTCAAAATATGCATGTTTTAATTCCTACAGCACCCCCATGAGATAAGTACTTATTCTCCATATTGCTTATGGAGATAGTGAAGCTAAGCAGAATTAACTGGATAAAATTCATAGCAACTTCTATAGTGACTATTAGGTTCCTTTCATTAAATGTTGATAACTAAAGAAGAGTTCTTAATTTGCTAGCCCAGAGAGTTCTCTTAAATCTGACTACAAACCATTTTTATGCATACCTATCTTTTCAATCTCTACTTAATTAATAGATGCCATAAATACTTTGAAAAAAGAGAAAGATTTGTATTGCCGTTTCCTAAGAGCCTTTAATTTGGAGTGGTTGCTAATCCTAGGTCAGTCTGGTGGGATCATAATTGTAGGAAAATGAGGGTTAAGCTCTTCAATCATAATTACATCTCTCTGGCATACAGAGGCAATTCCAAAACTTGGATGTCCGTTGCTTAGCAATTGGAAGAGAGTGTCATTTCCATATATAATGAATCTACGAGGACAATTTAAGGTCAGATTGATAAATGTATACTCTATTTTATTTGCATAATAATAGCAGCCTATTTTTATGTATGTTATGCTACTTTCACTACATAGACCTTAGCGCTCAAGAGATCTAGAGAGGAAGCCACATTCTCTAAGTTGTGCCTTTTTTTGCTACTTAGTACTCCAATTCCTAAGCATCAGGAAGTAGGATGCCATAATCCATGGCTGAGCAGATGCCCAGAGCCACTTGTGTAGTCTGTCACAAAGCAAATGGCACCCTGCCTTCAGTTTTTGGCAAAACTTCAGAAAAGCCACTGTTTCAGTGGATTTATTTATTTATTTATCACATGTATATCACCATGCATCCCACAGTAAAATGACTTTAGACAGCTTTCAATAAAAAAACATAAAAATTAAATGTTAAAAACTACAATTAAAAGATAGCAAAAATATGGGTAATAAGAAGGTAGTGGAGAGAACTGATGCTAAAAATAATGCAGGAATTTCACCAAATACTAACTATTTCCCTGAGATCCCCAGACCTTCTGATGTGTTTAAATAGCTATGGTTAAAAGGACTTCTGGAAGGATGTCAAAAATGTGACCAATCCCATCTGGGGGAGGGAGGACAAACAATGTTATATTAGTCACAATGTCTGTAGCTGGTCCAATGAAAAAATGCATAGAAGAGGTGGTTTATATCCATCAAAGAAAGGGACTGAGTTACTTGACAATAAACTCACAGATTTTCTGGAAGAATATTTAAACTAAACAACAGGGACAGTGAGTTAATTGATACAGAACATCCCTGTCCCCAGCAATCAAACAATTACACGGTTAGCAGCGCATGTAACATAGATGTGTGTGTGGACAAGAATATCAACCTTGCTGTCAAGCAAAATCAAGCTTTTAATAGCGAGTGCCACACAAAGTGCACTAACCAAACAGGTGGTAAGAAATAGGGGAATTCAGGCACCACACAGGTTATGTAGAAAGTAAACACAGGGTCAGACATAAAGGACTCAGAAGTCTATACACCAATGTAGTGAGTATGAACAGTAAACAGGGTGAACTAGAAATTCAGGTAAATGAGGGCAGATATGATATTGTTGCCATTATGGAAACTTGGTGGGATGAAACCCACAAATGGAACATACAGCTAGAGAGATTTAAATTATTTAAAAGAAACAGACCAAATAAAAGAGGAGGTGGAGTTGCTCTCTCTATAAGAAATAATTACATCTCTACAGAAATAGAACACAACAATGATGAAAACTGTCTTGAATGCATTTGGGTCAATATAAAAGGGGGGAAATGACATTGCCATAGGTGTATGCTATAGGCCACCCAACCAAACAGAGGAAATACATGGACTTTTTGCTAGTCAGCTAGCTAAGGTATGTAGGAAGCACATCACAATAGTAATAGGGGATTTTAATTACCCTGACATCAACTGGGAGACAAACTCTGCACCAAATGGAAGATCAAACAGATTCCTGACAAATCTAGCAGACAACTTTGTCTCCCAAAAAGTAGAGAAGGGAACTAGGGGATCAGCCATAATGGACTTAATTCTCACTAACAGATATGAAATGATAGAAGATGTTGAAGCCACAGGAACCTTAGGGGGGGAGTGAATATGCAATATTGGAATTCAACATTATGGAAGCACAAGCAATAGAACACAGTCAAACTAGAGTCTTGGACTTTAAGAGAGCTAATTTTAACAGATTTAGAGAGAGCTTGGGAAAGATTCCATGGATGAGAATCCTCAAGGGGACAACAACTCAAGAAGCTTGGGAAATTTTGAAAAGTGAGATAATAAAAGCCCAGTCTAGCACAATACCAACGAAGAAGAAAAATAACAGCTCTTGAAAGAAACCAGCATGGCTGCATAAAGAACTCTCTGATATATTGAAAGACAAAAAGGACAAGTATAAAAAGTGGAAAGAGGGGCACATAACTAAGGCAGAATATCAGCAAATAGCTCGAGCCTGCAAAGATGAAGTGAGGAAAGCTAAGGCTCAGAATGAACTAAGGGTTGTGACCAAAGTCAAAAATAACATAAAAAGCTTCTTTCAACATGTAAAAAACAAGAAAAGTTAAGGAAACGATTGTCCATTAGTGGGAGAAAGTGGCAAGAAGGTGACAAGCAACAGGGAGAAAGCAGAACTACTCAACTCATTTTTTGCATCCATATTTACACAAAGGGAAAGACAGCCCAACCTATCAAAAACAGTACCATAATAAACAGATTAGAAACACAAGTTAAGTTAAGCAAGAAAATGGTAAGTGAGCACCTGCCCAGCCTAGATGAGTTGAAATCACCAGGACCAGATGGACTACACCCCAAGGTTCTCAAGCAACTGGCAGATGTGATCTCAGAACCACTGAACTATATCTTTCAAAGATCCTGGAGCACTAGGGAAGTACCAGAGGACTGGAAAAGAGCTGAAGTAGTTCCCATCTTCAAAAAAATGGGGAAAAAATGGACCCAGGAAACTACAGACCTATCAGCCTGACCTCAATACCTGGAAAGATCTTGGAAAAGATAATCAAGCAACGAATCAGTGAACACCTAGAGGCAAACAAAGTCATTACCAAAAGCCAACATGGGTTTGTCAAAAACAGATCATGCCAGACAAATCTTATTGCCTGCTTTGACCAGGTGACAAAATTAGGAATGCTGTGGATATAATTTACTTGGACTTCAATAAGGCATTTGATAAAATAGATCACAACCTACTACATTTTTTATTAAAAAGTTTTATAAAAGTTACAATACAAACCCACCCCTAAACCACCCCCTCCCCCTCCCCCACTTCCCAGAACTGAATACAGGGTTACAAAAATCTTAGCCATTTCTGCCAAATTTGACACCTTAAGTGACCAATCTTCTATAGTAGGCAAACTATCTTTCTTTCAATATTGACCTACCAAGAGCCTTGCTGCTGTTATCAAATTCAACATCAAATTTGTTTCTTTAGTATCACAATCTATAACAATACCCAATAAAAACAATTGGGGAGAAATTTTTTTTATTTATTTAATTCCATTTATATCCCGCCCTTCTCCGAAGACTCAGGGCGGCTTACAAGCTTAGCAGTAGCCTTCATTCTATGTATATGCCTGCTTATTAGGGCTTTCGCCCCCCCCCCCCAAGCGGCATTATTACAAAGTCAGCTTAATTGCCCCCAACAATCTGGGTTTTATCTTTCTCTTAAAAATCTTTTGAATATTCCACCAAATTTTAATCCAAAAAGCTTTAACATTTCTACAAGTCCACCATGTATGATAATAGGTAGCATCCAAACTACCACATCTCCAACATTTGGGCTGTAAATTAGGATACATGCAGGACAATTTTTTGGGATCCAAATGCCATCTATAAAACATTTTATAAAAGTTTTCTCTTAAATTTTGAGCCTGGGTAAATTTCACATTTCTAACCCAAATTAAATCCCATGTATCCAATGAAATTGGTTCTTGAATATTTTGAGCCCACTTTATCATACAATCTTTAACTAATTCTGTTTCAGAATCCAATTCTATTAAAGCATTATACAGTATATTCTCTTTATATGCACTCGGTTTTGATCTTTAATTTGTTTTACCAAATTTTCATCAGTTAATGTAATACCAATTTTCTGATCTATCTTCCACCTCGTTTGCAATTGAGTATATTGAAACCAAGACTATGATATTTTCTTGTTTTAACTCACCTAATGATTTTGATTGCCAACCATTCCCTATCCATCTAAGTAATTCCATATATGAAGTCATATCCAAGCTCACACCCACAGATACACCCTCTATCGCATGCCCGGGAATTCCCCAAATTGGTATTTTATAATTTAACTTATAATAATATTTTTTACATACGTGCAATAAGGCACTTCCTAAAATGTGAGATTTAAATGCCTTATCCACCACAACCTACTACTTGATAAGATAGAAAAATGTGGATTAGACAGCATCACCACCAGATGGATTCATAGCTGGCTGACCAGCCATACTCAGTGTGTGGTCCTCAATGGAACTGCATCTACATGAAGGGAAAGGTATAGTGGAGTGCCCCAGGGCTCTGTTCTAGCCCCAGTGCTCTTCAACATCTTCATCAATGATTTGGATGAGGGGATAGATGGGGAACTCATCAAATTTGCAGACAACACCAAGCTGGCAGGAATAGCCAACACTCCAGAAGATAGGCTTAAGATATAGGAGGATCTGGACAGACTTGAACACTGGGCGCTCTCTAACAAAATGAAATTCAATGGTGAAAAAAGTAAGGTTCTACATTTAGGCAAGAAAAATAAAATGTACAGGTATAGTACAGGTGGTACCTTGCTCAACTGTAGCAACTGTGAGAGGGATCTCGGAGTCCTAGTGGACAATCATTTAGATATGAGCCAGCAGTGTGCTTCAGCTGCCAAAAAGCCAACACAGTGTTAGGCTGCATTAACAGAAGGATAGAATCAAGAGCACATGAAGCATTAATACCACTTTACAATGCCTTGGTAAGGCCACACTTGGAACACTGCATCCAGTTTTGGTCACCATGATGTAAAAAAGATGTTGAGACTCTAGAAAGAGTACAGAGAAGAGCAACAAAGATGATTAGAGGCTAAAACATATAAGGAAGGGTTGCTGGAATTGGGTGTGTCTAGTTTAGCGAAGAGAAGGATGAGGGGTGACATGATAGCAGTGTTCCAATATCTCAGCGGCTGCCACAAAGAAGAGGGAGACAAGCTGTTCTCTGAAGTGCCTGAAGGCAGGACAAGAAGCAACGGATGGAAACTAGTCAAGGAGAGAAGCAACCTAGAACTAATGAGAAACTTCCTGACAGTTAGAACAATTAACCAGTGGAACAACCTGCCTCCAGAAGCGGTGAATACTGCAACACTGGAAGTTTTTATGAAGAGACTGGACAGCCATTTGTCTGAAATGGTATAGAGTTTCCTGCCTGAGCAGGGGTTGGACTAGATGACCTCCAAGGCCCCTTCCAACTTTATTGTTGTTGTTGTTGTTGTTATGTTTCACAGGGTTGGTGCCATGGCAGAAAAGGCTATCTCCTGGGTCCTGCCAGATGAAAATCTTTCACAGATAAGACCTGCAACACACCTCTTTCGCCAGTCCTGATGTGATGGGCAGATGTAATCAGATGGAGGCAGTCCCTCAAATAATTCAGCCCCATGCCATGAAAGGCTTTGAACCAACATAATTTAGGGACACATGTAACTACCAATGCCACTGCATTTTGCACCAACTGAAGCTTCTCAATACTCTTCAAGGGCACCTCGAAGCAGATCACATTACAGTAGTCCATTCAGGAGATGACCAGGACATGAGTGTCTGTGAACAAGTTTGTGGCAGTGCAACCCCATCCAGATAGAAGTTGAGCCCCAAACCCTTAAGCACAGAGATACTCAGTCTTGTCAGTCTTGATATGTGATGGCATGGCAATGAATGATGACATTCAGTAGCTTCATGTAGATGTTGAGTAGGAGAGGGGACAGCACTGAACTCTATGGAAGCCCACAAACTAGGGGCTGAGGACAGGATCTCTCCTCTTCAGTCACCAGCAACTGGAATCAACCCCAGAGTAAGGAGAATCACCAGCCCGATCCCTGGAACCCATCCTGAAGAGTACCATGGTTATTGGTAACAAAAACCACTGAGAGGTCAAGCAGAGCAAGGATGGATACAGAATCCTCCTCCTGCTCCCATCAGATCATCAAAAGCATGGGTAATACCATTTCTGTCTCATACCCAGGCCTGAGTCTAAATGAAAGAGGTCCAGATAAACCATTTCTCCCAGATTTCTCTGAAGCTGTTGCATGATCACTCTCAATCATCTTCCCTCCAAAGAGATGGTTAGAAACTGGACTAACGTTGTCCAGTATTGTGGGATCCCACAGTGGTTTTTGAGTAGGGGACAGATCAGCAGATCATCTTAAGGAACAGAGGAACAATCCCCTCACTCAAAGACGAATTCACCACCTCTACAATCCACCCACGTAACAACCCCCCTGGCAGCTTCAGTTATTTTGGAGCTGCATGGATGTTTGAAGCATGACTATGAATGTTTTATGAGATTTTATTATGATGGGACCACCACTTATTCTATACTGGGGGTTCCTGTGGGATATATTTTTATTATATTTTGATAAATTGACTGCATATTTAAACTCTTTTAGTATAAACAGTCTGGACTTTTGAGAGCTGGGCCACATGTAACTATAAATAATGTTGCTTTCTTGTGGGATAAAACCTATGTCTTTTTCTTCCTCCTAGTGAAAGAGACTAAAAGCTGTACATTCCCAAGAGACAATATAGGACAGAGGTCCCCAACCTTTTGGGCACCAGGGACCAGTTCCATGAAGAAAGGTTTTTCCTCAGACTGAAGAATGTGTGGTTTTGTGTGCTGTCTGCATACCATGGATGGGGGTTTGCTTGTTTGTGCAGACTGGTTGCTGGCATGCCATGCCCCGGTACCAGTCTATGGACTGGGGGTTGGGGACCCCTGATATAGGATATGTTTGAATGTGGGACATATATTTGTTATGTGTGTGTACATGCATGAATCAGATGCAGCCCCTGAATGCCTGAGTCAGCATTTGGTTTGCTACTCAATGCTCTAATACGGGTCATTTTTGCAATAGTTTAAATTCATTCTTTCTCCCTCTTTAGATTTCCTGTGTTATGCACAGATCCTAAGCATTTACACCTTGGGTTCATTTTGAACTTCTTATACTCTTTTTTGGCAAGGAAGTAATACCTATTAAAAGAATGGATTTGGTGAACCTTAAGAGATTGTATCATAGCTGCCGCTCTTCAAACCATTAGTTGCTCCAAAAAATTAATACATGACTCCAATACTTGATATAATTGCACTAAAAATGACAGCCATTTATTATATGGATCCCTTGCAGTTTTTCTATACAACCCTAAACTTAAAGCAATGAAACACAAGGGGTTGGTAGAAACCTAATGCTGAATCTTGCAGTGAGGCAATAACAGGTTTATGGCCAACACAACAGATCTTGTTGTTGTTTTAATTGTTCACCCCAGGTTTTCTGGGGTCAAAACATATTCTCCAGCCCTATTGTCTTTAAAAGGATTGTGGTCTAATACCCCAACATCTTCATAATAACTTATGATTGAGAAAACATGCATAGAAACAGAAAGCATTTTTTCTCTCTGCTGTTATATTGCTAACACAAGGCAAAAATGGCAAAGAACTCAGATACAAAATCACTGTTAACTAACAATTCACATATTATTACTGTATCCATTATAATTAAATTAATAGATGGGAAGTTAATGGAGATCCTTATTTAATACAATACCATGTTTCCCCCAAAATAAAACCCAGTCTTATATTTTTTTTGGCACCAAAAGACACAATAGGGCTTATTTTGGGGAAAACACAGTAATAGGGTGATCAGCCCAGCCAGGCACCTCTTGCACATGCACAAGAGGTGGCAAGCGTGCACGGGGGGGGGATGGTGTCTGGCACCAGCCACAGCCCACCGGACCCTTGGCTCAGCACAGGTAAGCCTAAGCGTGGAGGCAGAGGCACGGGTGGGAGGCAGGCGATCCTGACGTGCTGCGTGGCTGCCTGCACTCGTGCGGGCATGGGCAAGCCGAGAGATAGTGGGATGGAGTAGATGGTGTGTCGGGATCATCTGCCTCCCACCCCATGCCTCTGCTTCTGCCTGTTACCAGTGCTGCCATGCAAGCCTCCTGCAAGCCAGGCGGCCGCACAGCATGTCTAGATTACCTGCCTCCCCCCCCCTCTGTCTCCGTGCTCAGACTTACCTGTGCTGCGCAGGCTGCAGCTGCTGCTGGTCGCCATCGGCCCCTGCACGCTCATCATCTCCTGTGCTGGTCACATCCACCCTCCTGGGCTTATTTTTTTGGGGTAGGGTTTATATTAAGTGCACCCTAAAAAAATCAGGCTAGGGTTTATATTCTGGGTGGGTCTTAGTTTTGGGGAAACACGGGTAGAAGGAAGAAGGCCAGAGTGGATGTACTTTTTCCAGTACATTGCTTTTTTGGCTGATTTTCTCAGCTTCTTCTAACTTCCATTTCTTCTAGAGCAATTCAGTATCATTTGTAACTACATGGCCACTTCTGGGATATTAGCCAAAGGAAGCCAAGGGAAGGTCACTTCTATTTTTCCCCTGTCCTTCTACAAGCAGGCAGGTGCAAAGCAGACCCAACAGCAGGGGTCTGTGTTTATTTATATTTCAAAGTGGCTCAGAATTTAGAAACATAAATAAGGAAATAAATTACGAACATCTGGCCAGGCTCTTGTAACTTGTGATGGCTTTGCAGATTCAAAGCTTATTTCGTCCCTAAAGTTCTTAGCAGAGCATGAGTTAAATGTTAATCTTTTAAGGTCACTGACCAGCTCTTCCACAAATTAGGCTTTCCAGATTCCATGCTTGCACTTAGTCAGAGGAAAAGGCTCTTCTGAGGGAATAAATTAAGTACAAACTAATTCTAAGCTATTCAAATGAAGGATCCTTCCTAAAGAAGGGTGAGAAGAGTTTTCCTAGTGGAAACTTTGGTGGGAAAAGTTTCACAGAAAACATCTTTGGCAACTGCTGATCACTTTCTCTCCACTGAGTGGGGTAGGCAGGCAAATGGTGAGCTTAGGTATCTGCAAAGCTGCCCAGCTAACAGGTTGCAGGCAACAGATTGCTTTGTCTTATGATCTGTCTTCTAGGCTCTTCCTCAGCACAGGTCTCTCTTCTGAAAGTGCACTAAATCCACGTTCAAAAGTAGCCCAGCCGCCAGACTGCAGATGTGGGAAAAGGCATTGTGTGGAACGGGATCATTGGGAGAGCTTTTTTCCTGATTCATTCTGCAACCTTTTGTTGTGTGTATTACTTGTCATCCAGGTTAGTTCGTAGTGGTGCTTCACTTGCACTCAACACCCTAATGAGGGAAGGCAGCACCACCCTCGAGATCTTTGGAGGGTTCCAAGGTATCAGTTCTACAAAACAGTAAGCCTGAGCTTCCATTTTTGCTTCATTTGTTAATCACTCGTGCATTTGCAAAAGAGACTAAACAAACAAAACCGGAGAGAGGACATTTGGACAATCTACCCTGGACTGATGATGTTATTTTTTATTTATTTATTTATTTTAATTCCATTTATATCCCGCCCTTCTCCGAAGACTCAGGGCGGCTTACAAGCTTAGCAGTAGCCTTCATTCTATGTATATGCCTGCTTATTAGGGCTTTCACACACACACACCCCAAGCGGCATTATTACAAAGTCAGCTTAATTGCCCCCAACAATCTGGGTCCTCGTTTTACCTACCTGGGAAGGATGGAAGGCTGAGTCAACCTTGAGCCTGGTGGGATGCGAACCTGCACTAATTGCAGGCAGCTGGTGTTACTTAAGGAGGCATTAGCCCAAAGAGCACCATGGACCCCTCAAAAGGGACAATTATACTCTTCATTAATTTGCTAAAAAAGAATTCTTGGTATCGATTTATGAAATTGGGCTGCTATGCCAGAATCATCTTCATGCTAATTTCTAGAGTAGAGTTGCACTGAATAATAGAATATATCACTGGAATTGGGGCTATTAAGCCAAAAAGACAAATCTACAGCTCAGTGCAGTATTCCCTTTAATTTACTGACAGACAAGTAGCTGTCTTTCATCTACATGAACATTCCAGTGAAAAACAGACCACTATCTCAATCGATTCCATCAGCAAATCATTTTTCTGTTAAGAAGCTTCTTTTAGCATCCTGTAAATCCATCATTTTACATCTGGTGTTCTGGAATGATGGTAAATAGATGTGGCTTGCCTTCTTTGCAATACTCTTTCAGGTATGTGAATAGTTCTGTTTTATTTACCCTCACTATTTTCTCTTCCCAGCTCTTTCAGCTTCTCTTCATAAGATACAACATCTGGCCTCTTGATCATCCGTGCTCTCCTTTTCTGAACCTATTCTATTTTGTCAGAATCCTTCTGAAAGAGTGCCCCAAAGCAAGCGCTATAATCAGAGTGAAAGGATGATTATTGAAAAACAAAACAGAACTATCCTTTTTTTGTGATCTGGAAACTATACTTCTGTTATTGAAGTCTGGTACGGCATTAGCTCTTTGTGCAGCTAAATTGCACTACTGATTCATATTCAGTTTGTAATCAGCTACTATTCCATGACTCATGTTCAGTATATAATCAACCACAACCCGAGCAGCTATTTTGCACTTGAATTTGGTGGTTGGTAGTTGTTGCAGGCATAATATCTCTGCTTACCTCTGCTATTACAAAGGAAACTTCTACAAAAAAAAGGAAAATTCTACAAAATCCAGTCAAGAGCCCGCCCTCTCAACAGTAAACCCTGAGTGTAGCCCATAATCATAGCATGAAATACTGATGACTATAATCATATTCATAATCACGGCATGAAATACCCCAACTTCACATTGGTTTGCTCAGATTGTGCACCAAAAATCTTTTTAATGATGTAGCTAAAAACTCTGGATTAAAGTGAAATTTATTTAGAACTTCAGCTAGCCAGCCAGCTAGCTATGTGCCTTTAGGATCAATCTGTTCCAACCTCCTAGCTACCTGACCCTGGTTTGCTGTTTCTCCCCCCTACAAACACCCTGGGTTATTTCTGTTCCACTTTTCTGCCAAACTGACTGATTGCTCAAGTAGTTCACATTATTAGAAAAAAACATATTGAAAATAACAACAGTCAAAGCAAAAATATTAAAAATTTACAACTTAAGGTCTGGCTAAGAGATAGATCTGACATGAACTCCTGAAAGAAGTTCAAGGGAGGAGGGAATGAATACATTTCCTGTGAGAACCCTTCCAGCAACTGGAAATGATTGATAAGATGGTCTTTCCTTCAAGTCTAAGAGGCCTGACAGCAGAGGTCACAACTACAGAGTTGCTCTCCTGTGCTCTCCTCCCATCACTGGGAGCTGGGGCTGGCAGGAATTCATACTACTCTAATTCTGATTGCCCCCTCCAGCATACCCTTGCTGGAGCTATGCTATTGTCCATACAATACTCGGCATTCCAACAGCGTGATTGGTGCATCTTTGGCTGGATTTCCATCCCCTACCAACATTATTTACCATATGGAAAGCCTCTCTCAGTTGGCAGAAACAGTGCTGTGGTGATTCCATACTGTCAGGAAATTGAGGTAGGCCAGGTTGGGGAACCCTAACCCTAACCCTAACCACACAAATACTGAAACTTTATTAATATAGGATACAGCAACATAATGTTAAAAATCTGACAGTATTTTTCTTTCCCAAAAAGAATCATGGCAAAGTCACCCTGAATTTCTTTCTAAAGCTTTCTTTCTTCCCCAAGTTAATTCTCATTTTGTTCCTCCAAGGGTTTGTCCTCATTCCTCATTCCCCCATTCTTCTTTCAAGGCTACATCTGTGCTTTGAGAGATGTAGATTACGTTTATTTTTTCCTCTTGTTCCATCAACCAACTGAAGTTTTTTTTATTCTTTGAAACTATGGGTCAACCAGTGGACCTAACAATCACTAGGTGGTGGTACAACATGTTTGACATGTTTGTATGTATTGGCTGCCATGTAATGGTCCTCTAGATTTGTGCAGCTGCTCAGTAAGTGCTTCCACTAAGTCTTGATGCCTTGTTGTTGTTGTTGTGGTGTGTGTTCTTGGGAGGGATAAGTGCTAGGAATGTAAGACAAGAATCTGTACTCCAAGCAGAGTCACCCAAGGTGTGAAGTTCATCCCAGCTCCTCAGTTGATACAAGCAGGCACCTAAATGAGTTGATGTGAGATGGGCAGCTTTGTAAATTGAACAAATAAACAAACAAAAAAAACAATAGAGGTATGTAATCAGATAGTGACAACAGCAAAGATATAATTTCATCCTGCACGGGAGTAGGTAATGGTCAATGTGGGGTCTTTGGTGCTCTCTGAGCTTGGTTGCTTTCTTGCAGATGTTCACAGAGCAGCAAGGACCCCTAAATTTCAACCTGAGCTATAAATATTTTCCTTTAATGGTAAATTGTGCATATATTTTACCAAGAAAGCCACACAGACAAACAATATAAAACAACTGATAAGATAATGCTGGATGATGGGCACCTGATTTGAATGCATTCAACATGTTACTGAGAAAGAGCTGAGAATCTTTTGGACATTAATGTTGTTAATGATATTGTTATAGCATTCAGGACAAATGGTTGCTGATGTTTCCAGGAGAAAAAAAACAAAACTAAAGCAGCAAAGATAGAATTATAGTGTGAACATGGACCCTACAGTAAGCATGGGCACAAAAAAGCTCAACACAGTGAAATATGAAATGAACGAACTACACATCAGGTATCAATGGGTTGAAATGGACTAGAAACTAGATATTTTCAGCTAGAGGATTGTCCTTTTAATCATTTGCACCCCAAAACAAAGAAGGAGCAGCACGGTTTTCATAAATAGGAAGAATCTAATGAGAACAGTACTTGACTATAATGTGATCAATAACTGAATAGTATCTATTGGACTTTGTGGATAGCCCTTTAATATGATGATTACCCAAGCGTATGCTTCAACCACTGAAGCAGAAGAGGATGTTGATGAATTTTAAGCTCACATTCAATTTGAAATTGACAGAATATCCAAGCAAAATGTGTCGCATCATGATGCAGACTGGAATGCCAAAGTAAGAAATATTAAGAAGAAAAATGTACTTTGATTGCATGGGTAAGGAAACCAAAATGAAGCAGGAGAGTGATTTATCAATTCCTGTCAATCCAGGGATTTCTTCATTGCTAACATAGCTTTTCAATAACCAGAATGAAGTGCACAGAAATCAAGTTGGCTATATTATGTTACAAGCTGGAAGTTGGAAGAGCTCCATTATAACAGCAAATATCTGACTATGGAACAGATCTTTAATTGCTCATATACAAATTTAAAGCTAATCTAAAGTGGATTCTATTCACAAGCAGCCTCTATAGTGCATGGTTTTGTAAGCATGTACCCCTTCGAATCAGTGTTGACTCCTGATGACTATTTGAACAAATTCTTGCAGTTTTCTTGACAGGATTTGGAAGTGGTTTGCCATTGCCTGCTTACTAGGCCAGAAAGAAAAACACTGGCCCAAGATCAACCAGCTAGTTTTGTGCCTAAAATGGGATTAGAACTTAGGGTTCTCCTGGCTTCTAACCTGGTGACTTAACCACTATACCGAACTGGCTGTCAATATGTAGTGTATGTTGCAACAATTATAACAGGTTAAAATAAAGGCATAAATAATTATTATAGAAGAAGAATTGCTACTGGCTCATTAGGTGAAATTTTATGAATATATTTCTCAGCATTGTTGCTATCTGAAAATTTAGTGAAAGGTGACCCTCAAGGAGCAACTTGCCTTTTAAGGGGTTTATAATACCCTCCTGAACAGTTTGAACTCCAGCCTCTGAAGCTGGTTTTCTGCTAATCAACCACACTTCATCATTCATTCCATTGTCAAACACAGGCAACATTCATGGGTATTAATTTCTTCCTTGGGATTAAAGAGCAAAAAAACCTCTAGAATCGGGTGTCATCGTATACTGATGGAACATCAGTCCAAAATTCCAGCTGGACTGAAGAAAACCTGGAGTTCTCATGAGCTTATGCATATTTCCTTGTAGATTGATGGTTCAATTTTGGCATATATTTATTCACAAAGAAAGGTTATTTGCATCAAGATTTTAAAAAAAACTTATATAGATTTGTCTAATACTCCAAGATTAAAAAAAATACCGCAAACAGAAGAGCTGTTCCTTTCTGGACCAGCTTTTTCCCAATACTAAAGTGCATATATATATATGTTAAGAATTTGTCAAGGCACCTTGCTAATTTATAATCAGCCCAGGTTCGAATCTCAGATAAAGGGTATAACTGACTGATGAGAACATAAGAAGTTCAAAATGATCATCTCAGCCTTATATATATAACCAAAGATCCATATATATATATATATAAATATATAAATATATATAATTATATATATATATATATATATATATATATATATATATATATATATATATATATATATATATATATATATATATATCCCATATTTGGGCTGACGAGGTGCTCAAAACACTCAAGATATATTTCCTCCCGTCTCTTCCTTCCCTAATGCAACTGACAAAGTCAGAAAGAGCCTGTGGCCTAGAGGTTAAAACAACTGCCTAACATGCAAAGCAGCCCAGGTTCGAATCTTAGAAGGTTGTGGCTGACTGATGAGAGCAAAGAAGCTTGAAATAGCTGTATCAGTCTCCCTTTAATTCTTTGTCAGCAATCCAAATTTATTTAATACAAACAATTGTCGCAGTTGCGACTTGCTGCCTGTGGATGGCCCTAGTTTGGGCTGATACAGGCAAAAAAAAAAAAAGATTTTGCCCATATTTGGGCCGACGAGGTGCTCAAAACACTCAAGACATATGCATAGACACATACACATATCTATACACTCCCACACACACATGTTCTGTGCTTTGATCTCCAAAAAGGGCCTTGGGGCACAGAGGAAAACAAATGTAGCAACTCTTAGCAACTTTAGAAGGCAGTAAGAGCTGCATCTTTCTCAGGAAGACATGGCTGTCCTCTTCATACAGTAGGTCTTCCATCAGTTCTGTGCTTCTGAAAATATTCATTGAGCATCAATCTTGGTTTCCCAGTAACATGTTGTGCTTAATGTTATGGCAGATGTACAAATGCTTGTTTGGGTTTGCCTGCTAAATGCATCTGTGGGCAGAAAATAAATGGGGAAAATGGTAGCTGTCCTTTCTGTCTGTTTTCTTTGGCACTAGAGAGGCTAGTTAGGAACCAAGGAAAATATATCTCAGTTCTTGGAAAGGAACATGTTGATGTTTTTGAAAGTATATTGCAAATAAATGTTCGTACCGTAGGGACAGGGAAGGTTTCATTTGCATATGCCCATGTTAAAAGTTGCTAAAAGAATGCTTGGAATGTATGTAGAACCAGTCTACAAAATATGCAGAGCTCAGAAACGAGTGAATGGGAGCAATTAGCAAAAATTAAAGAACTCATGAATGAGGAACTAGGATTAAATGTCACAGAGAGATTAAAAGAATGGCCACTTTGATATTTTCAGGTTTAATTGGCGAATTGACAGACAATGAAATCCTATATCAATTTGCCTGGGAATAAAGACAGGAAGGTCAGAGCCCACATTTTGAAATATTAAAAACAGATCAAAACATTAAAAGGAGAAAAATATTGCCCTGTCTTCCAATTAACTAGCTAGACTGAGAATAAGAAATACATCTTTGAAAATAATCTCAAACCTTACCTTGGTTCACAAGGCAAGCGGATGGTTAATTGGTCAATGTGGTCACATTATGCTGGTGTTTAGACATCTCCAATGTGTTTATCAGCCCAGTTAAGGGGCTGGCCTTGTGCTTTGCCTGGCATTGAACTTAGATTACAGTGGCATCATGACCTTCCTAGATATTTTATGGACCATTTTGAGTTTTAGATCTTTCATGTGTGCTGCTACTCTATTGTGATTTTATAACATATTTAGTGCTAGTTATTCTCCCTGTTGGTTCTTATATTATTCTTATGTTATTTTAATACTCTTTTTATTGCTTTGATAGTTATGGGTTTAATTTAAATTGCCCAGACTATATTGGGTAGTGTAATACTACAATAAATAATTGAAAAATACATACATGCTAACTTGAATATCCTGCCCATTTGCAGATCACAGAGGCTTTCTCTGAAACAGATTTCATAAAAGAGACATGAAAGTGAATTAGCCTTCTATTTTAGATCCAGAGCTGGCAGATATTTGCTCTTTCTTCAGCATGTCAGTTCAATAGTTTTCCTTTAAGCTGATGTTATGATATTAGTGCCAGCAAGCTTGTTAAACTTGATGGGTCTTAACCTTTTGCTCACTTAGCTTCAGATGCTTCATGTCAGGATCACCAAAGGTATTTTCTGAAATACTGAACTGAAAAGTGAACAGACCAACAACTAACTGTCAAAAATGTCATAAGCCAAATAAAGACAGTTACCTGGATTTGGACTTCATGTGCCCTGTGAGTTTATATATGATTGGTTAATGTTTTTTCTTCATTTATTCTATGGAGAAAGTGATAATTTTTATGATATACAATTGTCCTGATTTCATATACATATACGCATACGTGTGTGTGTGTGTGTGTGTGTGCGTGTGCGTTGGTGTATACACACACCCACACACAACCACACCCACATGCACAGCCTGGTTTTGACGAAATGTCAGATAAATCTTTTGGGGGTTAGGAAGGCCTGAATGATTACAACTCCCCGATTACACTATCCAGATGCTGCTGCCTTGCATTTTTTTCAGGACTAGATGCTGAACAAACTGTAAAGTTAGACAATGAAATTTGCCAGTAGGCAGTGAGACCCTCTTGTCTAATTGCCTCATTTGAAATCTATTCAGAATTATTCCAGACAATTTTTAGAAATGCTACTCTTGGAACAGAGGACAAAAGATGTGAGTGAGTCATACAGAACAACAGGAAACTTTTCCTGCTTACTTCTAGTGTAATTCTGTTATCTTTGCTCCTCTCCTTTAGTGCAATAGCTGAATGGCATTCTGAACAATATTACACTGAAGAGGAGAAAGTAGTGGATGGATATGCACAAGCAACACATTTTAGGAGACCTAAAGCTGCCTTGGTTGAAGCACCAGTGGGTCAGTGATTCACACAACTGAAATAGGCAGTCAGGATAGTTGCTTAGTCAAAGGCAGGGGGGAAAATCATGCCTGCAATATTTGGCAATTATAGCAAGATGGAGACCTCAAAACATCAAGCCTGGAAGATTTTTTTGGTATAGTTTTAAAATTTCAATTTGCAGAGTTTTAATATTTTATTCATTTTTCCATTTTCCATTAGTCTTTTTCTAACCTGTAAATCACCCAGAGTTACCCAGTTTGAGCACAATCCCAAAAGGTGCCCACTGAGATATGTAAGAGTTCAATGGATCAAGGACCTGTAGAGTAGAGATGGGCGGCATAAAAATTTAATAAATTAAATAAATAAACAAACAAATAATAAGTTTGCTATGCTGAATTTACATTCTCTAAACATGCTTATTAGATACATTGAATAACCTGGGCCTTTTCAGCACATACCATTGCACTCTGAGTTGGTTGTACAACAAAGGATAATCTTTATTAAAGTCAATTAAGATAATCATATCTAACTTTTTTTAATTAAAAAAATGGTTTTTATTCTCCCCTTTTCCTCCCCCGGTCCCAATATACATTTTCTGTGGCATAATGAATGTTCACGTTTCAAATTCTAATCCAATCAATTGTTCATATGCTTAAATCTGAGTGGTAAGGAAGAGTTATGCTTGTGTGCTGTGAGATACCCTTCTTGATGTGGCAATCTTTTCTTTTTTTATTTTTTGTTCTTCTGCCTTCACTACATCCCCTTTCTTGTTTAGAAATTCTTTAAGTCTCTAAGGTAATATAATTGGGTGGAACATAGAAATGATAAATGGGTTTTAAACAGGTTCATTTCCACAAGTTCTCTACGAATCAATACTAGCTCACCTAAGTACTTAAAACATTCCTAAACCTGTCTCCCTGGAACCATTTATTATGAATTAGAAAATTAATGCTCTTGGAAATGACTGAGGTATAGCCAATTTCCTTGAGACAATATTTTCCCTCATGTGTAATTGCGGGAGGGTTGCCATTTGTATTAATCATACCAATTTCTACAGGCTGCAATGTGACTTTGAGCTCTTTTTCACTCCCTTCTAACAGTGGCAGAGATATATTCCAGTCTTGTTTTTCCCCCCTACCATTTCCTTATGATAGAGACTTTGTCTTATACTGTGCTGTACTGTGCTGTACACTCATGCGCTCGTGACCTCCTGTTTAGACTACTGCAATGCTCTCTACATGGGGCTGCCCTTGAGGACCACTCGGAGGCTTCAGCTGGTGCAGAATGCGGCCGCGCGAGTCGTGATGGGGGTCTCCCGATACTCCCATGTAACACCTCTACTCCGCGAGCTGCATTGGCTTCCGGTTGCCCTTCGGGTGAGATTCAAGGTGCTGGTGATGACCTATAAAGCCCTAAATGGCGAGGGTCCAGGATATCTGAGGGAACACCTGCTGCCAGCATCAAGCTCCCTTCGTCCAGTGCGCTCCCACAGGGAGGGTCTTCTCAGGGTGCCGCCGGTTAAAGTTTGCCAGCGGGTAACACCCAGGGGTAGGGCCTTCTCAGTGGGCGCGCCTGCCCTTTTGCATTGGCTATAATCTGTTCACTTTACCCACACCCTTCAATGGCAGATGTGATCAGAGCTCTCATTGACTGCATTTGGTTATAGAAAAGACTGTTACAATCCTCAAAGCAACAAGAAAGAAACAGGTTGTTCTGTGTCCTGGATACTTTAATAACAAGTAAGAGCTGAAAGCTTAAGTGCATAGAAACAAACCAGCAATACCCTTATCTTGCAACTTAAGGATTCTCCTCTTTTCCTTGCAGTATTGTGAGCAGGAGCTGGGAAAGCAAGGAGGTATGCTTCACCTAGTTGGAGTAGAATCCCAGAAGGTGCCCAGTGAGACATGTAAGACAGGGCTTTTCAACCAGTGGTACAGGTCCCACCTGTGGTACATTGGCATCTGGCAGGTGGTACGTGACCATCCTAGAAAAGTGGTAGCGGGGGAGGGGAACGAGCTGAACAGGTGGCAGCACCACACAAGCCTGAGCGAGAGATGGCTGGAGCTGCAGGGCTGTCAGGGCTCAGCGGAAGCTCCAGGATCAGCACCAGGATCCAGCTGGAGCTCAGCACTGATCCTGGCACTTCTGCTGAGCCCAGAAGAAGCGCCAATCAGCTGGAATGTTGCAGCATCTCCAGGGTCTTGTGATTTACATTCAGATGCTTGGCAACTAATTCATATTTATGACGGTCACAGTGTCCCAGGGTTGTGTGAAGTGACCAAAACCTGCTGCAACCATCCAGCAGATGGCGGGAATAAAAATCAAACACTCCCACCCCCACCCCCACTGCCAATCCTCAACAGAAATGCTCACAACAATGAAAACCTCAGACAGGAGGAAGAGCACCACCTGGTGGGCAGGCAGGTGTCTTGCTCAGCTGTGGCTTGGGGAGCACTTTTTCAGTGCCATTGTAACTTTGAACAGTTGTAAGCGAACTGTTGTAAATCGAGGACTATCTGTACTTCATCACTTTTTTCCTTTTCTTGGTCATCAAGTTTTTGACACCTTGTTAGGCAACTGGTGGTACTCGGATGTTGCCATATCCTAAAAGTGGTACAATGGGTGAAAAGGTTGAAAAGCCCTGATGTAAGAGTTCAATGGTTCGAGAACCTGTAGAGTTGAGGACAGATCATTAAATTAATGAACCATCATTGGATCAATCACAAGATTATATTTTAAAAATGCAGAGAAAATAGCAATCTATCACTCTAGATGAAATGGCTGTCTAGGGTAGGGACAAGCAACTGGAAGGGATGGCCATGCCAAGCACTTCAGCCAATTAGAGGTGGAACTGTTACTAAAACAGAATGAAGTGCTGCAGACCATCCACTCTGAAGGCTTAAAGCAGCTAAGATTGCAAAACAGCAATTTGGTTTAAGCTGGAAAACACTGGGTGTGATGGGGCTGGGAGCAGGAGAAAAATGATGTCATCCATTTCTAAACTCTGAAAGCAAAGGATAGTTCATATTGGCAATCGTGAAAGCTGAGATTGCAAATCTGCCCTCTACCAACACTTTGATCTAACTTTTCTAAAGCAACACTTTGATCTAATGATAACAAAAAACACATTCATTCACGGTAGAACTTATAATGGCAAATGCATCCAATTTCAGAGTTGTTTTTATATAGCTGTTGCTGGCCCCTGTGGCTAAAAATGTTCTCTCTTTCTGAAGTTTGAGAGTCACTGCTAGAAGAAGGCTATTCTCAGCTACAGAATAGAATAGAGATGGAAGGGACCTTGGAGGTCTTCTGGTCAAGCCCCCTGCTCAAGCAGGTGAACCTATACCATCTCAGACAAATAATAATAATAATAATAATAATAATAATAATAATAATAATAATAATAATAATAATAATAATAATAATAATGTTGGAAGGGACCTTGGAGGTCAACTAGTCCAACCCCCTGCTCAGGCAGGAAACCTTATACCATTTCAGGCAGATGGCTGTCCAGTCTCTTCTTAAAAACCTCCAGTGTTGGAGCATTCACCACCTCTGGAGGCAGGTTGTTCCACTGGTTAATTGTTCTAACTGTCAGGAAGTTTCTCCTTAGTTCTAGGTTGCTTCTCTCCTTGACTAGTTTCCATCCGTTGCTTCTTGTCCTGCTTTCAGGTGCTTTGGAGAATAGCTTGACTCCCTCTTCTTTGTGGTAGCCCCTGAGATATTGGAACACTGCTATCATGTCACCCCTCACCCTTCTCTTCATTAAACTACACATACCCAATTCCAGCAATCGTTCCCTATATGTTTTAGCCTCCAGCCCCCTAATCATCTTGGTTGCTCTTCTCTGTACCCTTTCTAGAGTCTCGACATCTTTTTTACATCGTGGTGACCAAAACTGGATGCAGTATTCCAGGTGTGGCCTTACCAAAGCATTGTAGAGTGGTATTAGTACTTCACTTGATCTTGATTCTATCCCTCTGTTAATGCAGCCTAGCACTGTGTTGGCTTTTTTGGCAGCTGCAGTACACTGCTGGCTCATATTGAAGTGATTGTCTACTAAGACTCCGAGATCCCTCTCACAGTTACTACTATTGAGCAAGGTACCACCTATACTATACCTATGCATTTGATTTTTCCTGCCTAAGTGTAGAACCTTACTTTTTTCACCATTGAATTTCATTTTGTTAAATAGTGCCCAGTGTTCGAGTCTGTCCAGATCCTTCTGTATCTTAAGCCTATCTTCTGGAGTATTGGCTATTCCTGCCAGCTTGGTGTCATCTGCAAATTTGATGAGTTCCCCATCTATCCCCTCATCCAAATCATTAATGAAGATATTGAAGAGCACTGGGCCCAGAACAGAGCCCTGGGGCACCCAACTACACACTTCCTTCCATGTAGATGTGGTTCCATTGAGGACCACACGCTGAGTACGGCCTGTCAGCCAGCTACGAATCCATCTGGTGGTAATGCTATCTAACCCACATTTTTCTATCTTATCAAGTAGTAGGTTGTGATCTACTTTATCAAATGCCTTACTGAAGTCCAAGTAATGTCAAGTCTCTTCTTGAAAATCTCCAGTGATGGAGCGCCCACAATTTCTGTAGGCAAGCTGTCCCACTGGTTGATTGTCCTCGCTGTCAGGAAGTTTCTCCTTAATTCTAGGTTGCTTCTCTCTTTGATCAGTTTCCAACCATTGTTTCTCATCCTTCCCTCTGGTGCTTTGGTGAATAACGTGACCCCCCCCCCCTCTTCTTTGTGGCCGCCCCTGAAATACTAGAATGCTGCTATCATGTCTCCCCTATTTCTTCTTTTCTTTAGACTAGCCAAACCCAATTCCTGCAGCCGTTCCTCATATGTTTTAGTCTCCAGGCCTTTGATCATCTTAGTTGCTCTTCTCTGAATTTTTTCCAAACTCCCAACATCTTTTTTGTGATATGGTGACCAGAATTGGCTGGTGTGGTCTTACTAGGGTTTTATAATCTCAGTGGAGGTTTCCCTGGTACTAATATTATGTTCCTTTTTGTTAATACAGAATTGATTTTTTGTTTTCCCAGGTTTTTTATTTTCTTGGTCCCCGTGTACTAATAAGCTACAACCCATTAGTCATAAATACTGTTGGTGCATTCGGCTATTTTCACTTCCTTGTTATTAAAGCATTTCATTTCTATTTTTCATCCTATTGGCTCCTCTGTTTGGATCTGTTTGCTTCTCCCTGTACAATTTTTGTTTCTGAAAATCAGCTGTGTTCAGTCCTGTTTCCATTGGACATGTTATTTTTATTAGTGATACCAATTACAAAAATTTCAATGCCATTTGCTTTCAGTCTCTCAATTCAAGTATATGAATTTTGATTCCATATTTTTCTACTAAATATTTTTGTACATAGCTTTCTTTATGTTTAATTTTGAAAATTGGACAATTTTGTCACAATATTTAGAAGTTAGTAAAATGAAAAGAGTTGTATTTATGAAGTGGAAATGAAGGACAAAACATGTTTTAAAAACAAACAAAATGTTTGCTTATATGGTTTTTTAAAAAGTATTTAATTATGCTACATTTTTATACAGTGTTGAAAAATATATTTTATAGACATTTTGTTAAAAAAGAAGTAAAATTGTTTTCTTTAATTTGTTTTAATTTTCTGATAAAATTTTACATAAAATTTAAATGACAATTGGCCCATTACTTCAAATTGATATTTATATAATCTATATAAATTCATCACACTTTTAGCATTATTTTTAATCATTTTGGAATGTGAAATGTCTCTCTGAAAAGGGTAAATTTCCTAACTCTGCAATAATTTACTATACCATATTGCCACCATGTGGCCAAACATTATCTTTTACCATTCAGATAATTCTTTTTTACTTACCTGCTATAAGTGGATCATGATGTAGTTTCATCTTTGTGTATTTCTGTTATGATATCTGAAGCAAGTATGTATATCCTATCTATCAGGACACATTTTGACACTTGTTCTCCCAGTGCTTCAGAAGACACTAATGTGAGAAAATCCATTGCAATGTTACATTATCCTTTATGTCACATCTTTTGCTGCTGCAATTACTGAAATGACTACAAAAATATTCATGCATTTCCTTTCCACATACTATTTTCTCCAAATACTTCTCCATGTCTAAAGACAAGTTGCTGGATCAAAAGTAAAGCATATTTTGTCATCTGACTCTGAGCCAAATGTTTCACAAATTAAAAGCTACATTGTATCACTGATACAAATGGAAGTCATTCAATTTTTGTTGTATTTATTTAAAACATTAGCAGACCAATCACCAACAAAATAGTTATAAACTTGCAGGTCCTCATCAAGAACTCGCCAACATCCCATTTGTATATTTTTTGACAGAAGTGATAGATCTGTACTACAGTAAACAAGCTCTGTACGTCTTAATTTTGACCATGCATTTTAAAACCCAAAGCAAACTATCTAAAACATACTGAACAGCTTCTGTTTTGCAGATTATACCTTGTGAGAATATAAGCATGTGCATTTCTGACTGCCCTTGATTTTTTTTTAAGATTTCAATAAAATATGGTTCACTGCTGCAGGCCAAAACACCTGCTGTCTATCTGGAAATGAATAATAAAAACAGATGAAAAATTAAAATTGGTTCCATTGCTCAATGTACTTATTTTGCTATTGATTTTCCTAGAATTGTTATAAATACCTCATCATACTATAATCTTTAATGCATAGCTGCAGAAATTTGAAGCTAGAATAAGCTCTCCTTAGGCCATTCCATCCCAGTCGACTTATATTGCCTTGCTAGCATCATGTAATTACAGCATGTTTCAAATATTATAAAACCTATCCTCTTAACTGTTGCTTTGGCACACAGTGCTTAAGTGATGCTAGAAGATGCTATTAAATTATTAGTGGGGAAATAATATCAATTATTCATCCTTTCTGATTCTCCCATGTGTTCTTTGTACATTTAAATGTATCATTTCAAACATACCAAGAAAATATCTTATTTGCTTTCTATTGTGCTAACCTAAAATAATAATAATAGGGAATCCAGTACAGGTAGTCCTTGACTTATAACCACAATTGAGCCCAAAATTTATGTTGCTAAATGAGACATTGGTTAAATGAGTTTTGCCCCATTTTATGACCTTTCTCGCCATATTTGCTAAGTGAATCGCTATACTTGTTTAGTAACACAGTTGTTAAGTGAATTTGACTTTCCCATTGACTTTGCTTGTCAGAAGGTTGCAAAAAGTAATCACATGACCAGTGACACAACAACCATCATAAATCTGAGCCAGTGTCTTAATTCTGATCATATGACCATGGGGATGCTGCAACAGTCATAAGTGTGATAAAATGGCCGTACGTCAGTCACTTTTTTCATTGATGTAACTTTGAACCGTCACTAAATGAACTATTGTAAGTTGAGGACTACCTGTAATCTTTCAATCAGTGAAGAGCATGAACTTCACAAAATAATTGCTCTGTTGCCTTGATTTCTACAATTAATTTGCATGCAGATAAGAGAAAGCATACAATTGTGGCTAATATTTAATTGTTATTTTAGCTAATAAGCTTGAAAAGACCCAGTAAAGGTATTTTTAAACAAATAAAGATATCAATATTTGATTTACAGGGCAGGTGCTGAGTGTTTGATGACGCAAAACCAGATAATACTGTAGAACACAACATACCACAGAAGAACTTCTGACACATTTGAATGTACCCGAACATTATCTTTAGAGCAGTGTTTCCCATGTTTCCAAACAATCTATTCGAGGTTTTTCTTGTTCTCAAGGTTTCTCTTGTTCATGGGAACGCTGAAAGCTGTTTTCATCAGATCAGAATATTTGTCCTTCTATCAGAATTAACTGAATTGGCTGGGGGTGACCTTCCATAGTCTGAGGAGGAAATTTTCCAACTATTTGCTGTTTGATATTTTTAATTGTACTTGCTAGTGATTGAACCTTGGAACCTTCTGCATACAAATCCTAAGGTTTTACCACTGAGCTAGAATCCTTTTCCTGGTTTCTGATTCAGATATAGATCTTCTAAGGATTTCTAAGTTCCACCCTCATTGTTTTCAATCGTCTGAAACAATAACCAAATGAAACCAAAAGGCTGAGAGTTTGTCGATAAATCCCAAAACACCATCTTAGCATGAAGAAATAAATTTAGAAAGGAAAATGAATATTTACCAATTACTGACATACAGCAAAGGCTCATTGAAATAGATGCCACAGACTGGATCAAAAAATTTAGGGCAACGTGAAACAGAGTCCAGCTACTAAATAAAAGGTGTAGAGTTCTATATTGACCAACGTTTTTATATCACAGGTTATGGTCTTTAAGTGTAAGTGAAACATGGAAAATCTTGGAAAGAAAGGCCTGTTTCCACTGAAAGCACCTGTGTTTTGTATTTAGCTGAGTTACAAGGTCCAGTCTGTTTCAAGCTTTCTATGTGACATCATTAGCATCAGCTTCCTTAATCACAGGTCTTTGTACCTGTATTATTCATTCTCAAATGGGCAATTTGATAGGATTATGGCTGTTTGTTTCTTTCCTGTTTAGAGTGTATGTTTGATTTCTAAATTGTAAAACATAAAGCACATGGGTGTGGTGGTTCCAAGGTTAAATGTTCTTCTAGATGGCAGCCAAAGCTAGCATGTTTAGATTTCAATTCAGAACATGGTAGATTATCTTGTACTGCCTTTGTTTAGGTAATACTAGCATCATACATTAGCAGCTTACTATTTCATTCAAGGAGGAAATATTGCACTTAAACAATCAAGTCAGTTTGATCCTCATTGGTAGAATTTCTGCATTGCATAAAGCAAAAAATAATATAATTAACTAGAACGTGAAATATTGCGTAGTAGAGCCTCTTCTAGTTGTAGATGGTTTTATTTATAACAGGATGAATATTTCTCTGTCTAGTCTTTAAACACTTAATAACATTATTCTCATGTTACAAGTGCAATATTTGGCCTTATAATAGAAGAAAGAAGGGGACTTTCCCCATTTCTTTTCTTTTCTTTTACAGCATTAACTACATCTATCTTTACATTTACCCAGCAAGGAACTTATTCTCTAAGGAGATACACACACACACACACACACACACACAGACAGACAGACATTTTAAAAATTAGAGTCAAGTATCTATGATCCTCAATACAATTCTACAATCAATAGTATAAATGCTAGTTTAATATAATGCTACAATCAGTAACATACAAATGCCATCTTTATTTTAAAAATAAGGCAATCAAAATAATAATAAAGTTGATAAGAAAAAAATCTGGATAGTGGTCACGGCAGTACCTAGAGACAGCAGAACAGACGAGAAAGAACTGGAGAAGTTAACAAAATACAAAGACTTGCAAATAGAAATAGAACGTCTCTGGCAAAAGAAAGGAAAGGCAGTACCAACAATAATAAGATCCTTCGGTGTAATTCCAAAACAATTGGAGCACCACTTGAACACTAGTGGAATTGACAAAATAACACCATCAAACATCCACAGCTGCCTATCCTAGGTCCTTGGGAAGGATTTGACAGATAGATAAAAATGATAAATCCAGTCTGAACATCTGGCTAACTGTGTGATGAACCATAATATAAAAACCATGCTTCCACTTAGAATGTTTGGCTCAGTTACAGACATATTCTGGAAAACAGTGGAAAAGTTAATTCTTTTCTACTCTGTTGAATATTAATATTAATATGTTCGCTGGTTTTGTATGGATGCAATAGTCATATATAATGCAAACATAAAACTGACAATAGCTTTAAAATGAGAAACAAGTTTAAATACAAAGACATTTATGAACTGTGAATGGCCAGAAATTCTGTTTTACACATTTAACATGCATATTGGCAGGAAATACTACTCCTTTTATTTTTGAGTGATTCTAGAGAAACTGAGCAAATATCTCTTGCTCAGACACAAAACATTTGGCTTCTCCTCCATTCACGTCATATTATAGCATGCTATAAAAATAAAACCAGGGCTATGAAAAAATAATAAACCAGATTTTACAACTTTTGAAGGGCTGAGACCCACATTTTAGGAACTGAGGCCCTTTTGTGCCATAGACCAGTGGTGGGATTCAGCCAGTTCACCCCACTTCGGTAGAACCAGTAGCTAATTTTTTGTTGCCCAGGCCCAGAATGGACTTCCAGAAGTGGCATCCACACAAAGAACCGGTTGTTCACATATTTGAATCCCACCACTCTCATAGATGGTCTCTCCTTCCAGAGACCAGGTTGGCCTTGATTCTGATGGCCTTTCATAAGGCCCAAAAGACCTGGCTTTGTCTAGAGCTCCAAGTGTGTGAAGGGATCCATTTCTGGCTATGTGGATGATGGTTGGTCTACTCAGTAGCTGTTTGTTTTAATTTTTGCATAACTATTTATTTAGTATTATCATCATGCAGAGATAACTTTTGAGTTGATCAGCTATATAAATTCATTAAACAAACAAACAAATAAATAATTATTGTTTTTTGGTAGCATGCTGGGTATTGCACAAAAAAAATGGAACCAAGATCAAAACTAAATTTGATTGCATTTAATATACAAGATGTACCCCAGAAAAAACTCAAGAGAGAAATATTTGAAAATACAAACTCAGCTGACTATCCATAATGGGAAACGATTATTTTTCCTACTTTTACATGAAAAGTATAAACATGTATATCAAAATCAGTAATGTTACCTTTATTTACTTAAAAAAGTATATCCCTATTTCTCTTATTCATTGCTAAGTTTGGCTTATAATAAATACTATATGATATAATAAGAAAAATAGTTGAACTATGATACAAATCTCAAAAATGGGTCCTGATGTCTAGGAAATGGCTATTACTAGAGGTGATAAAAACATCACAGAGGCAAGTGGATCCTATTCAAAATCTAAGAGGGCTGATATGGGATATTTTGACACTAAAAAAGGCTTTTAAAAAAAGATTTATCAACAGGATTCAGAATGGACACAATAGTAAGGTGAGAATCAGTTGCTATGCAGGCTTAAACTGGAGACAGGCTTCATTGGGTCCTATTGTAGATATTTAATTCAAAACAGCCCAAACAGAAAATTAGTCCAACTGATTGCTAAGTTTCAATAGCTGAATGACTGATGATCCTTTCCTTTCCTTAATTGAAATGCAACCTCATTTGGTTAGAAAGCATTCAGTGTAAACACATAAATATGCATTCATTTAAAAGACACTAAGCTAAAGCTTAGAAGAACTTGCTCATATTTTAATCTTGGCAGCTGTGGTACACTTACTATCACTACTTCTGAGCTAAAATAGAGGATGAATACTTTTCATTAGAACAATTAACCAGTGGAACAACCTGCCTCCAGAGGTGGTGAATGCTCCAACACTGGAGGTTTTTAAGAAGAGACTGGACAGCCATTTGCCTGAAATGGTATAGGGTTTCCTGCCTGAGCAGGGGGTTGGACTAGATGACCTCCAAGGTCCCTTCTGACATTATTATTATTATTATTATTATTATTATTATTATTATTATTATTATTATTATTATTATTATTATTATTATTATGTCTGTATTTTATATAGATTCACTTACAGATTTCAGTGATTTTTTTTAAAAAAAATGTGTCAATATTTGGAAAAAGTGTTTGTGCTTCCTAGGTAACCTATTTGGTCAATTTTTAACTGAAAACACTGCACCTATGTATAGCATGATGGACTATTTTCTCATTGGAGGAAACTGTTCCTTTGCTCCATCTCCAGACTCTTGAGTTTCAGACGTCCTAATGCTTCCTTTCAATATGCTTCCTTTGACTTAGTAGGGTAAAATTGAAGCATTTGTTTATTTATACAGTGGGACTACAGTGACTCACATGGTTAGGACATTGAGTTGACAAGCAACAAGCCTGTGTTTGAGACTCGAGTGCTGCTGTGGGATGGAGTGAGTTCGTGTCATTTGCTCCAGCTCCAGTCAGCAACACAAAGGAGCCCTCAATTGGGTGTCCCTTGAGTAACAGCGATGTCACTGGCTAATCCTTTCAACCCAGAAGGTCCTTTGTGCTTCTGACATGCGTGCAATGTGATTTATACAGCCATGGATCCTATACCAAGCTATGTCAGTTTCCCCTTCTGCAAGGAACAAATGGTGTACAAAGTACCAAAGGTCTTCCTTCCTTCTCCCCTCCCCACTCTAGAAACAGGATGTTATTATTTCTGGCTTGCCTTTTTTGAGAATTCCAGGAAGAACACATCCTAGAAGAAGACAATGGCAAATCAGTCCGATACAGTTTTCAAAATAAAGCCACTAGGAGTCAAGCTCAACTTTACATTCATTTTCTGTACTGGGAAGTTGGCAGCCATGAAACTAGTTGCTCTCAAACTTCTTTCCAGGAGAACAGAAATAGTGGTATGGACATTTTCCTTAAACTGAGTGAATGTTTTTATTTTTGGAATGTAATCACCTGAATCACCCCTAAATATATGACCATCCTCTCACAAAACCTGAGATAGGGCAGAACTGATGTGATCTGCTATTGATAATACAGTTTCAGCAAATGAAAGAGTAAAAAGATATAGATAACAATCCAAGTGATTTCTTGGCGGGTGAGAAATCTGTGCACAACCCATGAAAGAGAATGTTTGGCATCTAAAGAACAAAGTGATAGAGATGTCAGAGCGAAAATACTGGACGAAATGCTTTAAGTTGAAGAATGGTGTCAACTCCAAGCTCCAGATCAGAGTTCCTTTTGGGGAGGATTCCCATCCCAGAAAGAAATGTGAGGGTTTCCTCTTGGATACTCCTCTCCTCTCTCCCTTAATACCCTAGCATATACCTTGGTAATTGTCTGCAGTTAATATTTGCTTTGAAGCAGTTTCTTCTCCTACATGGTTGAAATCTCTTTATTAAAAGAAGGCAATGCTAGCAAATTGTATTCTTGGTGTTTCTTCCTTTTAACACTTGCACTTCACAGATGAAGGGAGTTAATATGCCTCTTCTCACTACAGGTAGTAGTAGCAGATAGATTCCTGGTTAGTCTGGAGAATTTTCTTTTGCCTTAAGTAGTGGAGCTATTTTGAATTCTGGTTTATCTCTGGAATTTGGCATTTGACACAGATGTTCCTAGGTGCCCTTTCCCACTTCCAAGAGTTCTCATTTACTAGTTCATCAAAGAATAAAACTTGATGAAACAGCTGTAGAGATTGGTACAGCAAAAATGGAGGCAGATAAATCCAGCAACTGATGGGCACTGAATAGGGCAATACACATTGTTTGCTAACCCTTGATCTGTGCAATATTATCAAGTGCAGTTTTACAGATATTTAAAAATGTATTATCTCAGGGAAGTGAAAAGTCAGCAGCTATTTATAATAGTTTGCTAGACAGTTTGCTCCATATTTCTGAACATGGAAATGGGGAGGATGAAGATAATAACCCTGAGGCAGACAGTTAATCTGCCCAGGTAAGTCTTTATTCAGTCACCCATGATCTGGCAGCTTTTCTTTAAATAACTACAATGTATTTAACATGTTGCTTTTGGCAATACTATGGAAACGTTGGGAACTGAAATACAGTATAAAGCTGCATTATTTTTAATGGGAATTGAAGGTCTGAATATAAGATTCCTGCATTTTACTATCTGCTTGCTGCAATTTATTTTCTGGCTATTTTTTAATCTTAAAAGACTGCTTCTGCAAATATCTCCAAATGAAGTGCACCGATTGACTTAGAGAAAGTCCCCTGCTATTAAATAGCCTGCACACCCTTCAGTTAAAATTTAATCCTAAAACTAAGGCATAAAGTTGAAGAAAAACATGCAAATACCCACCTATCTGATTATAGCACCATCAGAGGAACTTTACAGGATTCTTGGCTCTAAAATTACAAAAAGTGGGGCAGCTATATTTGTAGTTTTATCCTTGTTCCTATTTGTCTTTGCTGATTGTGAGCTCAGACACCATCCATTGCCAATATGAACCTATTGGGATTATAATTTCCAGTTTTCTAAAGAAGGAAATGTACTTCAAAAGGTGATTTGATACAATGAAGAACCCGTCTTTTAATTATTTATTCATTTAGTTATTTCTTTAGTTAGTCCTGAAATATTTATAAGAGACAAGCTCAAATTGCATCTTTCTTCATAGTTAAATATGTTTAGTCCAGGCCAGAATTACTACTTATGGAAGCAAAAATGTGGACTAAATTATGGCAAAGTTATTAATGAAAATATCCAAGTCTTAATAAAATCACCATGAGATGGCAGCAACCTCTTATAAATGACAAGACAAAAATTATTACAGGTAGTTCTTGCTTAACAACCTCTATTAGGGAAAGCAATTCTGTCACTAAGCGAGTTAGTTGTTAAGCAAGACATCGTGTGATCTCAATCGACTTATAATCTTACTTCAGCCATGGTTGTCAAGCAAGTGACTTGCAGTTATTAAGGGAAAGATCATGTGATTGCAATTTGCTATTTTACTGTGGGTTTCTCCACTTAACTCTGCTTGTGGTGAAATGTGCAAATGGTGATCACATGATTGTGCAATGTTGTGATGGTTATAAATACCCACTGGTTGCAAAGTGCCCGAATCTCGATCATATGACTGCAGAGATGCTGCAACGGTTGTGAGGACTGGTTGTAAAGTTACTTTTGTAGTACCATCATAACTTTGAACAGTTTATAAACAAGGAAGGCACTGAATGTGCATAGAATCTCCCTTCATTTTTAATAGATAGATTGACTCAAAGTGACCCAGGCAGCTTCTCTGAATGAGGGTAGATTTGAACCTGAGGTTTGCTAGTACTAATCTAATATTTGAACTAGTGCAGGGGTCCCCAACGCCCAGTTTGTGGCCCAGTTCTGGTCTGTACCCTGTTTGGAACTGGGCCGCGGAAATGGTGGGTGAGCTGTATTTGTGAAAGTGGCTCATATGTGCAACCATTTCCTCCCAGCCCTACCCTGCGGCCATCGCCTCTGCCAGTCTGCCGAACTGGAAAGGTTGGAGACTGCTGAACTAGTGTACCACTACACTAACTTTCCAGTCTTACTCATAAAAAACAACAAAAGGGTTTTCAACCTTTCATCTTACCATGGTGTGAATGCATCCGACAATCTTTTCATTCTGCCATGACACTCTCGTCATCTTTTCCTCAGCTGATGATGAAACAGCAAAGGCCACCTTAACTGTACCACTTTAAACAAAATATCATACAAGCACACACATGATAGCATCTTCAAATACCTGAAAAGACATCATATAGAAGTTCAGAACCTTTTTTTGTGCTCCTAAATGCAGGATAAAGAGTAAAAGATGTAAGTGACAAGAAGGCAGATTCCAAATGAATATTGCAAGCAAATCTTAATAATATAAGCAATTTGAAAATAGAAACCATTATCCATTAAAGTGATGAGCCAGCTATTATTGATCATATTCAAAGTGAAGGATTCACAGCCTTTTTGGTCACAATCTTTTAATTTGGAATTATATGGCATAAGCAGCTTCTTCCAGCTCAGCCATTCCCATGTTTATAGGTGGTGAATATCTGAATATGATTCAAGAAAGCATTATTAATTTTTTTATTGGACTTTTGTGCCTCCTAACAGAGGAATTCTCTGAGTAATGTGATTCGTTCATTCAGTTGGTTTTCACTTTTTTCATTTAGCCAGGATTATCTGTCAAGAACAGTTTCTTTGTAAATTCATGTCATATGATAATAAAGTATGAGTGTGATTATTATTGCTCTGTAGTCTGGGTTTGAACTTGTTAATTTAATAGCATTTTCCTTATTACTGGAATGAGGGATATAAAACAGAATTATTCTCAGCAGGAACAATATACTGTATATGTCTAAGTAAATAAATAAAAATTAGCTCTGGAAAGTAATATCGCCTCATGGTTTTCATTTCTCTCTCATGATCAACTGAGAATGACTAATATTAAATTGTGGGTTTACATTAATAGAAAAATAAGTTATTTTATGGAATATGATTTATAACATTACTCATTATTCATCATTGCCAATTAATAAGGATTTTTAAATTGTAATTTCATTCTTTTACATCTCCATCCTTCATTCTGAAAGAATCACCTTCCGTGATCTCCTAGGCAGTCACAGGATATTTAGTGTTAGCAAATAAAATCAGGCAAACAGGATGTGGTAAGAGACTATCAGACGTGGGACTCTTATAAAAAAAAGGGAGAATGTTGAATTAACTGACATCATTTCCTTTGACTTCATTCCATTCAAGAAATCCAAACCCTTCATCTGAGACGAAATATGGTTTCAATACACACATAGGCAGATAATGTCTGGGAAAGAACTAAAGCCAAACTAATGCCAACAATGTATTATCAGAATGGCTTATGCTGCTTTTGTAAGGTTTAGGAAAATGTCATTCAACACACAAGATTACAGTAAAACCACTGGAAAGCTTTGGGTTGCAAAAGAATGCTTTACATCTCTTTTATCACTTTATCATTTTGGCAATTCAATTTATGTAATAATAATAATAATATATAAAGTTGGAAGGGACCTTGGAGGTCATCTAGTCCAACCCCCTGCTCAGGCAGGAAACCCTATACCATTTCAGGCAAATGGCTGTCCAGTCTCTTCTTAAAAACCTCCAGTGTTGGAGCATTCACCACCTCTGGAGGCAGATTGTTCCACTGGTTAATTGTTCTAACTGTCAGGAAGTTTCTCCTTTGTTCTAGGTTGCTTCTCTCCTTGACTAGTTTCCATCCGTTGCTTCTTGTCCTGCTTTCAGGTGCTTTAGAGAATAGCTTGACTCCCTCTTCTTTGTGGTAGCCCCTGAGATATTGGAACACTGCTATCATGTCACCCCTCACCCCTCTCTTCATTAAACTACACATACCCAATTCCAGCAACCGTTCCCTATATGTTTTAGCCTCCAGCCCCCTAATCATCTTTGTTGCTCTTCTCTGTACCCTTTCTAGAGTCTCGACATCTTTTTTACATCGTGGTGACCAAAACTGGATGCAGTATAGCAAAATAATGAATGAATGAATAACAATATATACAGTAAGAAGCAAGTAGTTATGAATGTATCATGTGATGAAAATTAATATTCAGAACATAGTTTTTAGGGACTCAGTCTTACCCTAGTCCCGGGGTGGCGAAGTTCTCGCAAAGTTGGAATTGATTGAACTTTTTAGTCCCGCCCAGTTTGCCATTAGCACTGCAGCCATGCCCACCCAATGGCCATGCCCACCCAATGGGCCACACCCACCCAATGGGCCATACCCACCCTGCACTTGATGATACATAAGTGGGTTTTGGGTTGCAGTTTGGGCACTTGGTCTCTAAAAGGTTCGCCATCACTGCCCTAGTCTATTAATCACTGCTTCTTCCATCTTCAGCATATAGAAGGAAGAATCATATTTAAATAAATTTGAACCCCACTGTTTATTTTATACATATGTAATAATAGGTGTATTTTTGAAGATAATAGAATAACAGGGGAGCTTGGAGGTCTTCTATCTAATCCAACCCCCTGCTCAAGTAGGAGATCTTATACCATTCCGGACAAATGGTTATCCAGTCTCTTCTTGAAAACCTCCAGTGATGGAGCACCACAACTTCTGGAGGCAAGTCGTTCCACTGATTTATTGTTCTCACTGTCAGGAAATTTCTTTTATTTCTAGGTTGGTTCTCTCCTTGATTAGTTTCCATCCATTGTTCCTTGCCCTGCTCTCAGGTGCTTTGGAGAATAGGTCAGCCCCTTCTTTTCTGTGACAGCCCCTCACATAGCAGAAGACTTCTATCAAATCACTCATAGTCCTTCTCTTTAATGACATACCTAGTTCCCTTAATTGTTAATTGTACAGTTTAACCTCCAAATCCCTAATCATCTTTGTGGCTCTTCTGTGCATCCTTTCCAGAATCTCAACACTTTTTGTATTGTGACCAAAACTGGATGAAGGGAGACATGTGCATTGGAGGAAAAAAAAAGATTTCATTTTAGTAAAGTAAAGCAACAAAGCTCAATAGTCCAAATTGCCAGGTAGTCCTTAACTTACAATCATTTGTTTAGTGATGGCCCAAACCATGCTCAGGACCATTGCAGCATCCCCATGGCCATGCTATTAAAATCTGGACACTTGGCATCTGCCTCATATCCATGATGATTTCAGTGACAGAGGGAGAACAAAAAGTGGGGATGGAGGAGCAAGAGAGGCAGACAGCATGGAAGGGCCCAAATTAGGATATTCATCTTAAAATAATATGAAATGTTGTTTTCATAAAATATAAGAAATCAGGGGAGTGGTGTTTATTTGGTCAAAGAGATACACCATTAAGGAAGGGAGTGTTCTATCTTGCAACAAAGCAAAGAGAATTATTTAATTTTACCACCTAGATATGATTCTTTTACTTATTATCTTTTAATTTCCATATTTATTTATTTATTTATTTAATTAGATTTCTATACCACCCTATTCCCGAAGGACTCAGGGCAGCATAAAAAACAATATAAAAGATAATATAAAATTAAAATTTTATTGGTTATTACTGGTTAAATTACCATAAAACAATAATGAACTAATTAACAATAAAGCTAACATTCTAGATTTTCTTTCTATAAGATTCCTATAAGAGTAAAAGGTTCCAAGTAAAAGAAATAACAATTATTGTGCAATCATTTCCAAACAATGGATTTGTATAGATTCATTATTTATTCACATTGATATCTAAAGTTTCCTTTCCCAATCTGGTGCCTTCTACTGACCTCAAACTCCAACTATTTCTGTACCTCAGTCTGACCATTCCCCATCTTCTTTAGATGTCAATAAAGGAAAAGGGATTTGATACTAATCACAATGGGATGGATTAATTATGTTGTGCTCAATTGCATCGTGGAAGTTCTGAATGAGTAAGAATTAAGTAAATAAAAATAAAGAGGATGGCCCAATGGTATTTCTTCTTAAAGTATCTTACATACTTCTACCTCAGCTAAAAAGAAAGCATTGCTTTTTTTTAGTTGACTTAAAGAATTATGGGTGACATTCTATTGAAGGTTCAGAGAGAGGTAATATATTAATGAGGAATAGCTATAATTCATGAAATTGCATGAAAGGGAGTAGAAATCTTAAGGAAAAAGCCGACAGGAAAGGATGACAAATAGCTATTTCACCCCTAAATGGCTGTTCCACTAAAACCAAAGGAAAAAACAGGTGTGGAGTCCAACTTCTGGAATGCTCTAGACATCACAGCCTTACTGAGTAATCGGGGGACTGGTCCACACATCTGGAAGATTCTAAATGTTTTCCCACCCCAAAAGGGAAAAATATGTAGATGTCAGTGAGTCTTTTAAGCTTCTGTCAGAAAAAACATTACTGTTTTCAGCTGTCCTAGACTATAATAATGATTGATAATAAAAATAATACGTTAGCAATATTTTTGAACAGTCAGGAAGCTTACCTCATTCCCAACTGCAAGCTATGATTAAATGAGTAGAATTATAATTATTGTATATTGTTTTCAATTAAAGCCAAATAAAAATGTGCTGTTATGCTCATCTCTCATTTGACAAAGCAATTGCTTTGTGGCTTAGTTACATAGCAATTTTTCTACCAATCAATTATAGTACAGTAGCTGAAAAATACCATAAACTGAAACAACATTCCAGATATAACCTGGGCAGTTATTAAATTCTAAGAACTATGGTGAATTAGCAGGTAGATTAAAAGAATCTGAATATCTTTCATTCCCATTAAGTTAAATCACACAAATTTGGAAATCTTTTCCTCTTAACAAAGATGTTTTTAATTGTGAAAAATAAGAGGCTTTGAGTCACAAACGTATGGATTGTGTTACCCTAAACATTCCAGGATCTGTTCATGATCTGTTCAGCCTGCAAGCAAGATGGGACCACAACATAGACAATGAAGTAAGCTAAAATGGGCTTGGACTTTAGAATTCAGACAGACAAATATCTGCCATACCACACTCCAGATTTGTTAATAAGTAAGAAAAAAGAGTCCAGATAGTGGACTTTGCTAGCTGGAGAAAGCAAAAGAGGAGAGAAAGAACTGGAGAAAATCACAAAATACAAAGTTCTGTGAATAGAAATAGAATGACTGTGGCAAAAGAAATGATAGTACTAATAGGGATTGGTCCCTTAGGTGCAAGCCCAAAACATCTGAAGCATCACTTGAACATCTTCTGCATTTTTAAAATATAATTTAATTAAAGTTATCAAAATATAAAACACAAGTGAAAATAAAAATAATGGGGAATGGGGGAAAGGGGAAAAGAAAAGTATGAGGTAAAGAGGAAAAAGAGCATTAACTTCTAATTCTTTTCAGGGCAGTAAAACAAAGGTGATAACACTGCAGCCTCAACTTTTTGCTTTTGCCTGCTTAATATATATGAGCCATTTTTTTATAACAAGAACTTACCTAATCAGCAAATCCCGAAGTCAGAATTTCATATATTTTTTTTCTGTCTCAAGCACAAAGTCTAGAAGCGGTTTTCAGGTACAAACAAAATTGGATGCATTCTTTTCTTTAATTAAAGCAATTAATTTGGCCATCTCTGCTTGCTCCATCAGTTTTTCCAACCATTCTTCCACTGTGGGAATTAGTGTATCTTTCCATTTTTTGCGCATAGAGCATTCTAGCTGCTGTCAACATGTATAACAACAAGGATCCGAATTTTTTTCAAGTTCCTTGTCCATTAAACCTACAAGAAAAGTCTGTTTGATTTTTGCATTTATAATATTATAAATATAAATTATACTATTATTTATAACATTATAAGTATAAATTTATATAATTTTGAGAATCTCCTGTGTTAAAATATGAATCTTACGCTAATATTTCTTTGCTGGGGTAACACCATAAGCATTGACAAAAATCACCATCAGTTAATTGCAAAAGGCAGCTTTCTTTGGAACAGCTCACATCCTGTGACGATCCCTTTAATATTACTGAACAACATCTGCCTATCCCAAGTCCCAGGGTAGGACTCAATAAGTGGACAAACCTGCCAAGCCCAGCCAAATGTGAGATGGGCGTTATACAAATTAAATAAATAAACAAATATCTGACTGACAGTGTGACTAACCATAATAAATAATTTATTAAATGTGTATGTACGCTACCCCAAAAAACTATCAGGAATCTGGGCAGCTCACAGCAATCAATGAAATTGCAGTGCAATCAATAAAACATAAGAAATAAAGCAAACGTTCTCACTCTTTTTTACTGAAGGCCTAGGCGAAGAGCCAGGTCTTCCCAGGTCTTCTAAATAATGGCAGAGAGAATGGCATCCAGATCTTGGGGAAAGACCTCATTCCAGATGGCGGGCACTGCTACAAAGAAGATGTGGTTCCAGAGTCTTGAGAGACAACATTGTTTAACTGAAGGAACGGAGAGTGCACCAGACCTACAGGATCAAATCACCCAGGCAGATGATACTGCATAAAGGTCTCTCAAGAAACAAGACCCCATGACATGTAGGGCATCTTGAATTGTGCCGAGAAGCAAACAGGCAGCCATGCAGTCTGAAGCCCATTAGCACTTGCACTGCACATTCTGGACCATTGAAGCTTCCAGGTGTTCTTCAAGCACAGTCCCATGTGCAGCATGTAGTGAAACTGTGGGGTGACTGGACCATGAGCGATTGTATGAAATGTACCACTGTCAAAAAACCTGGGATGGTTATTTATCTAAGCTCTTCACAATTTCTTTAATGATACACAAGAGAAGTAAGATGCCTCAGAGCAATGCCGGAGGAAGTCAATGGATCAGGATGAATTACACGGAAGGAAGGTAGAAATTAGTTGCAGTTAAAGAGATGTCATAATTCTTTGAAGGACTACTAAATTGGTTTCTGGTTATAATCTTAAGGATGATTAATTAATCTTGGGGACAGCAAACATTCATTGCTAACAACAATTACACAGATTTGAATAGCCATTACCACTTGAAAACCAAATTAATGTTTAATGTTTTAATTAATAGCTTATAAAAACTTGAATATACATATATGTGGCCCATATTGATACAGAGATCAACTAGTAATTTTGAAAAATAAGCTCTTGTTAGGACACTGGAGTAATAGTAAAGTATGGTGAGATTAAAGCAAGATTAAATTATTCAAAGGCACCCTTGTGACAAACAATAATTTTAGTGATAATTATCAAATGAAGAAAAGGAGGAAGAAGGAATTAAAATCAAGGATTATTATTTATAAAACTTACGTTTTAGGCTTGATACAGTGTTTCAAGCTGTAGCTGATACAATAGCATAATAGCTCAGCCAGTTTCCTATGATGTAGAAGTGTATTCCATATTGTGAATGTGTGAGAAGGGAGCAATCCAGTGGACATGAGGTTGCAACTAAGGTTCTTGAGTCAGTTTCCCTTGGTATCAATAATTAGAGAAATGAGAAAAGGGAGCTTGCATTTGGGGGACTACTGTGAGAAATTAAATGGGCTGGATTTATTCAAGCAAGGGTGAGGATCTCACTCATAGTGATCAAATCTTTCACCATAGACATTCTATAAGAGTAGAGGGTCTCCATCTTCCTCTCCCCAACCTGGGGAACCATCAATCAGGTCTTGAAGAAACTGAAGCAGATATGACAGAAGAAGGCTCTACAACTAGTGAATGAAGATCTTGCTAAAGAAAAATTTGGAGGCACCCTTGGAGACATTTCTGCTTGACCTGAAAGTGAAGCCTCTGGCTCTCAATAAAGCTTTGCACATATACAGACCCGTAAGTGTGAATTACATATTTCAGTGAAGAACTGGGGTCTGATTTGCAGATTGAATCAATGATGTAACTTTGAAAAATAAGCTTGAATGAACCGGGATTTCTCTGCAGTTGTTCTTTCTCATGCTTGTTTGTTGTCAATTAGAGATGCCCTACTTTGACAGCAGTCATGTTACAATCAGATTAAAATTAATGATCTCCTGCTTCATCAGACCAATATTCTTCTAAGGCAGTGGTGGCGATCCTATGGCACACGTGCCAGAGGCGGCACTCAGAGCCCTTTCTGTGGGCACATGCACCATGCCCCGGAGATGGCAACTGTCCCTCCTCAACCAGCCGCCTGCTAACTCACCAAGGCCCCATGTGGCCGGATGCATCCTGGCATGGCTGATTTCCCCTCCTCTGTCCCATCCCTCCTGGCCTTGTATGCTCTCCTTTTCCCAGGCATGACCCACTGCATCGCCTCCTCAGCTGTCAGCCAGCTCAGAGGTGGCTTCTTTGAACTGCTGGTGGTGGGCTGCAGAGCCCCAGAGTGCGCCGGTCAAGGGGCCAGCAGGCTGTGGCTGCTGACAGACACTGTAGGCCTCCATGCACTCACTGGACTCTGTGTGCAGGGGCTGATGGTGTCAGGCAGCAGCCATCCCAGCCCTTGCCTTGCCCCATGGCAATCGCACCCCTGCCCTGCCTCACCTCACTCCACAGGAGGAGCCTTCTACCTACCGCCCCACCTGCCAGAGACCCCCCTGGATCTCCCCCAACCCTGCCCACCCCCCCCCACAGGCATTCCTCCCCACAAACAACATTGAGGGTGACCACACCCACCTTGGCCACAACCACCCAATCTGCCATGACCACCACAGCCATGCCCACCCGGCAATAAATAAGTGGGTTTTGGGTTGCACTTTGGGCACTTGGTCTCTAAAAGGTTCGCCATCACTGTTCTAAGGAATGACCTGAAGTCATTTTAGTATACAGCTCTAGCATAATGATGCTGTAACTCACAGGTGTCAAACTCACCATGTCACATGACGTGTTGTGACGTTTCGTGACTTTTTTTGCATTGCCGGAGCTGGGGTGGGCATGGCCTCTGTATGATGCAACCGGCCTGTGGGCCGGCAGTTTGACACCCTGCTGTAATTGATGCTAGAAGTGGTGGAAACTTGCATGAAAATTTGAGAGAAAATCCGTCTATAACAGGGGTGTCAAACTGCCGTCCCGCGGGCCGGATGCATCAGAGTGAAACTGCGTCCACCCTGTTGCCGGCAATGGCAAAAAAAGTCATGATACATTGCAACATGTCATGTGACGTTGAGACCTTGACACCCCTCTTTCTTCACCCAACCTGTGAATCATGCTGTGGCCTACAGCATATGTTTACCTTTTCTCTATTGGTTTCCTCACCATTATCATAGTGACTACCTGTCTGAGGCGTTGAGAGGATGCTAGAAGTGGTGGAAACTTGCATGAAAATTTGAGAGAAAATCCGTCTATAACAGGGGTGTCAAACTGCCGTCCCGCGGGCCGGATGCATCAGAGTGAAACTGCGTCCACCCTGTTGCCGGCAATGGCAAAAAAAGTCATGATACATTGCAACATGTCATGTGACGTTGAGACCTTGACACCCCTCTTTCTTCACCCAACCTGTGAATCATGCTGTGGCCTACAGCATATGTTTACCTTTCTCTATTGGTTTCCTCACCATTATCATAGTGACTACCTGTCTGAGGCGTTGAGAGGATTAATTAGCTCGTGTTTATAAATCTTCCTGAAGCTGAAAAGTGCTAGCTCCTAAGTATTACTGCTATGAATTACTAAAAATGGGTGGTGTGCAAAGTAATTATATCAGGAATGCATTTCTAAGTCTTGGAACTATTTAGCAAAATTCTTTTGTTATAATGGATTGTTCCAGTGGAAAAGAGTTGATGATAAGATGCTCTGAAAGCAAAACATTTCAGCTCCACTCTGAGCAAAGTATGGGTTTCTGTTACTTGGTTTCTGCATCCTTGCCCATTCTTACTGACAGCAGGGAGAATCAGTTAATGGGATTGTTCCAAGGGATGGTAAATGTCTTTTTCCAAGACTATTGGGTAAAACCAGTAGGTAGTTTTAAAAGAGGCACTAAGACATCCCTATGCAATGAAGATTGAGACTTATGTTAAAGAGCAGTTCAAGATAACTTGGTTAAAATGTGTTGGACAATTAGGTATATGCTATAAAGGTTAGGTCTCAAACTGATGAAGTCTCAGGACAGACCTGTGTAATTAACCACCTAGAAGCTCTCATGTTATTAATCCAAAGGACCACCACTTTATTGATTCAAGAAAGCTATTTTTAAAAAGGTAAGAAAGCTCCACCTTACTATAGTTTGGGATACATTGATTTTTAGATGGGAAGTAAGTCATTTGCCAACATTCTTTTAACCCCTTCTTCTTGAGAAATCTCATTAATGGGTAATGCTTTGAAAATAACCCCGCTTTGATTTTAGGCAGATGCCAAACAGCCTGATCTCTCTCTGTCTCTGTCTCTGTCTCTGTCTCTGTCTCTGTCTCTGTCTCTGCCTCTCTCTCTCTCTCTCTCTCTCTCTCTCTCTCTCTCTCTCTCTCTGTGTGTGTGTATGATATGACATTGTCATGAAATCATGTTATGTTAAAAGGGTTCTTCTTCTTCTTCTTCTCTGTCTCTCTCTCTCCGTATGTGTGTATATGTGTATACAGAGAGAGAGAGAGAGAGAGAGAAGAGAGAAAAGAAGAAGAAGAAGAAGAAGAAGAAGAAGAAGAAGAAGAAGAAGAAGAAGAAATCCTTTTAACAATTATTTCTTGCATGACAATGTCACATCATTTGTATGTACATAATTATAATAAAGCGGTAAATTTTGTTTACATGTGCAAAGACAAAGGGCAAAGTATTTATTCTAATTGTTAATTATTAATAATAATCTATATCTAAATAATTGCAAAGAATTTTCTGGCTATTCCAGTGGCTAGTAGTATAGCATTAATTCATTCATTTGATATGTATGTATATATCTATACACTGATATGACATAGAATTTCCAGGAAAGAAATAAAAAGGTGGTGCCGCTAAAAATGGATCTGACAACCCTGCCAGAATGAAGAGCCAGCAAGTACACCAGCTCTTTATAATTCTTCTCTGGACAATGACAGAACTTGAGAGTGCCCACAAGTGCTCCATATAGTTGCTCCTCCTGAGAAGAGTTCAATGGTCTCTGGTGGATTTAGAACTCTGGGAGGAAAAGGAATAATTATCTTGCTCAATCCATAGTTGGTGTCTTTAAGGACATAAAGTTTGCATACTTCCAGTACTAATCACTTTTGAAAATTTGTTGTTGACTGCTTTTCAGCTATTAAGAATGTTTGGATCAACTAGTTTTATAGCACTGGGTGAGTTTACTTCAATACAGTGAAATTTTAAATACAAGTTTAAATAATTTATTTTATGGAATTAACAGCAAAAGGATGATTAGCTTTTTGATTTTAGAAAGTTACAAGCAGACTAAAGATCAAGATAAATTTGAAATAAAAATTTGGAATTATAAGAATCCTTCCTTTGGGAAATACTTTTGTTTTGAATTCTTTTTTTTTTTAAATGATACAATGGAACTTTGAACACTAGAGGGAGCTCCAAGGAACTGAAGAGTACAATTAAAAGAACATTTAAATTTGACTAGTTAATAAAGAATAAAGCAAAATATTTTAAAAGATATTACAGAAGAGGAAAAACTTTACTGCATAAAACTGACACTGATCTGAAATGGGATTTTAAGATGATAAGCTACAAGAATGATATGAAAAAAGACGCTCATTGGAAATACAAAATAAACCAAATGATGTTTTACCAATTAAATGTTCTTTAATAACAAACCAATTCCTAAATGAATTTACAGAAGGGGTTTGTTAAAACTTTGAAAAAATTTGTGAGCAGGAACAAAGTAAATGAAAAGAAATAAAGTTTTATGACATTATTTGAAGGTGTTAAAGATCAAGATTGTTGAAAGTAAAAGAAAGAAACATAAATTTAGTTTATTTGGTCAAGGTTTTTATTTCTGGTAATTGATTGACGTTTGCTGAAATGATGAGTTTTTAAAGAATTTGTTTATAGATAAGATACGGGATACTGGAAGAAGACATCATTTGTTGTATTGCAGAAGAAGGTGATAAATTATTGCAACAGTGAAATAGTTTAACTTCTATTTTTTAAAGTACAAATAAAATTTTATACTTGCTTTGCAACTATTATTGTTGGAAATAAATTCAAAATATTAAGCAAATTATACAAACACAAAAATAAGTGCAGAGATAACAATGTACTTCTACACATACTTATTAAGTTATAAATTCCAAGCTTACACATGTGTAATTATAAATACAAGTTTAACTAAAAAGGCAAATTAATGTACTTATTTTTCAAGTGAACTGTTGATTTATTTGGAGGAGAAATTTGTTTCGGAGAACATGTTGATAAGTCACTTATATAATTAATTCAGGTTCAAGATTCTGACTTAAAAATGATCCGTATTTTGATTTTTTCCCCCCATATTTTGCTCATATTTTTCATAATGAATCAAAGTTTGGAAAATAAATAACCAAGTGGAATAATTATGAAGTGAAATAACCTTATAATATTATACATGCACATACATGTACACACATACACACACACATAATGTCTTCTAATATTTGAGTAAGAACCATTTGCAGTGGTTAAGGCACTAGGCTAGAAACTCGGAGACCGTGATTTCTAGTCCTGCCTTAGGCACAAAGCCAGCTGGGTGACTTTGGGCCAGTCACTCTCTCCCAGCTCTAAAAAAGGAAGGAATGGCAAACTACTTCTGAAAACCTTGCCAAGAAAACTGTAAGGACTTGTCCAGGTAGCTACTAGGAATCAATACTGTTTTGAAGGCAGATAAATAAGATAAAATTTAAGTAGTTTGTATTTGTGAGGAATTATAAAAGAAGCATTGTTTGAAAGGATATTTCTAAGGCATTGGAAATGCAGTTCTTGCACAAACAGGGATTCTCTGTCAAGCAGGGAGTGTGAGAATCGGTGTGCCCAACACAAGAATTTGTTTTTGGATGTAAGTGACACATTGCGACTGGGGGTGGTGATAGTCAAGAGTTGCAGGTATTATGGGTGTGTGCATCCACCCACCTGGGCTTGCTCAATTGTCTACAGTTGTAGGCAATCTGTGAACAGACTCTATAGACAGTTGCCACCAAAATCCTGGACATGTTGTTTGTAGCTATAGGATTAGCTAGGGAGGATCCAGGTCATAAAAAGGGAAAATAGTTTTCAGGACTTAAGCAATTCAAGACTACTCTATGGTTTAAAGAACTATACAATTCTTATCCATCAAAGATACCTTGCATCTACTAAGCAAATATCTGAAGAGCAACAAAGGAAGGCCGATCCAATAATCAGTGTGAATTAGACATACCCCGAAACTATTTATGTCTCAATTCCATATTTTTAAAAGAAAGATGAAATCGGATTGCCATATAGCATAATGCTACTGTTATTAGTTTATCATAGTATTTTTTTAAAAAAAGTTTATATTTATAGAAGAAATTTAGCAATAACTACATTAATTCAACAGGTGTAACTCAGCAGTATGAATACACAAATCAGTATAAATCCAATCTATGTCAATCTTATGTGTAAGTATTCTCCTTTATCAACTGTTTCAGTGAATCAGCTCTTAACAATAGTAGTTCAAAAATCCCAGAGTTATTTTCATGCAGAGTTTGGATGCACATGCATCTTTCTATGTCTTACTACAAATCAAATTATACATTTTTCTTATACAGAACATAGAATAATAGCCATTAACATCCTCAAAAATGTTAGTACATAATACTAGTATATTAGTATATTAGTATATTATTAGCATTCTTCCTCCAAAGGGAGTCCATTAAATGGGATTTACGTAAACACAAATAGTTTTATTATATTGTTTTGTACACCATTTTACAAATTTTGTAAGCTGAATTACTCCAATTTATTGTGTATTTACAAATACCAAGATTTAAATATGCCTTTTCTGGCATTTACAAATCTTTCTCATTGTGTAAAGGAAGGTCTAGGAAGCTTAAACTATCAGCCTTAATTATATAAAAGGTTTTTAAAACATTGATGCTGAACACTGTTTCTGCACAATCAAGGAGTCAAGAATGACATGAGGAGTTACTTCAGAATAGCTTCTGTACTATTGCTTGCCTATAGAGAGAAATCCTGCCAGACTAAACATTTATCTGTATAACTATTAGATATACAGAATCCTGTGAACTGTTGGGGGAGAGGGAGGCTTCTGCCTTTGCCCCTTTCCTGCCTACCAAAGATTCTAAACTGTTTTCTCTTTGCTCCCTGGGAAAGAGCCCTTGCCTCCTGCAACTCTGGAATGGTCTCCACCACTCTCCCCAACTATCAACAAGAGTGGAACTGACCCCATAGGAAGAAGGAGTATCCACCCTCAAGGATACTTTGATCAATGATAACAAAGGCTGCTGACGGTCAAGAAGAGCAAAGATGGATGTACTACCCTCATCCTGCTCTGGCCAGAGGTAAACCAAGACTGTGACCAATGGTGTCTCAGTCCCATAAACCAGTCTGAATCCTAACTGAAAGGTGTTCAGAAAACCTGCTTCATCCAAGGTCCTTTGAAGCTGCTATGCATTTAAACACTTTCTCTATAATCTCTAAGAAAGGAGGTTGGAGACTGGATGAAAAGTGTCTGGATTAGTTGGGTCACAAAATGGCCCTGCAATGTCGCATGGTTGAATGGAGAGACGGACACTTGAGCTGGGTAGTATTTCTTTATTGAGTCAGGAATGAAGCTGGAGCAAAGGGGTTACCTGGCGTTTCTTTATACCTGCCCAATAGATTTAAACCTGGGCTTCCCGCCAGTGCAGGTGGCCAATGGATTTAAACCCTGGCTTCCCGCCAGAGCTGGCCATGCCCTGGGGCTGTCAACAACTCGCCCTATTCAGGCTTTCCCACCAAAGCGGTTATAGCCTGGAGCTGTCCAGCCCCCTGCTGTGCTGACATTTCCGTGTGTGCTTTAAAGGCATACACTACAGGCCCCTTGTGGAAAGGGCACACTACAATCTTGTAAAGAATCAGCAGGACCACCTTATCCCTCAAACAAGAATTAACCACTGTTCAGACCAAAACACAATCCTCTCCAGGGTAGCCTTGACCTAAGTTCTTCTGCACTTATTATTAAATAAGATAATAGTTAATAATAATAATTTTAAAAAACTTGCCACCTCCACAGTATATTATATCAATTTCATTCTGGACATATAGGTGAAATCCTAATTCAGTTTAGACAAGTGGAGGTCTGTTTAATTAAATGGGAATTTTGGCTTTAATGCCAACTTATGTGCCTGCTTTCATTCATTAAAACTACAAGTTTCTAACGCAACATATGGGATAGTTAAAATTTAACATACAGATGGTTTTCGAGTTATGACTGTAATCGAGCCTGCTCATCAGAATCATAATTCATGATGGTCATAAATTGGGTCACTGAGGTGACCAGCCCGATTTTATGATCTTTTTTTTGGTAGCAGTCATTAAATGAACATGATAGTTGTTAAGAGAACCCATGAATTGTTAGAGACTGATAGAAGTAAATGCTGGTTATTGGCATAACTGTTTTAAAACATGGTTATGTGATCGTAGGATGCTGCAAATAGCTGTGAATGTGACTTGGTTGCTGATCAATCAAAGGGTGGTCAGGTGATTGCGTTTTATGGGGAGGGCAGCCATTGGAACTGAATCTCTGTACAAAGTACCTCCCCATGTAGGTCTGTTGTAACTTCAAATGGTTGCTAAGCAACCAGTCATAAGCCAATTATTTGAAAAAAATGTCTAGGTTTTCCCTCAAGAAGAAAGCGTTACAGTTTGCAATGATATAAGCAAGATAAAAACAAACATCTAGAAAATTAGAATATAAATTTGCTCCTAGGGAGGAAGGCAAAGTGGGGCTAAAGTAAATTATATGTTCTATTCAGTAGCATATACAAACAGTAAGCTCAATTCCAATATTGTTTGAGCTATACCCAATGGTGAGATTCAGTTGGTTCGCACCACTCTGGCAGAACTGGTAGCTAATTTTTTGTTGCCAGAACCAGCATGGACTTCCAGAAGTAGCATCCACACTGGTTGTTCACATATTTGTGAACAACTATACCATAGATTTTGCAAATGGAAGGAAAGATCAGACAGACTGGAATGAAAGACTGAACTTTCTCATTTTTAAACATTGTACAGTATGCAGGGAATTCTGGAGAGTTTAACTGGAAAAGAGAAGAAGCTAGACTAAGAGGAAGTTGAATGGGTTTATATTCATTATTAAGGCACAGGTTTTGAGAGAACTGAAGACATAAACAAGCTATTTTTGTTTTAAAAACTTCTCTTTACATACTTGTGGGAATATTCTGGGTGATTGGTAACTTACAACATAACCTTTGCAAAATTACATTAATTCCCCAAATTGGGGTTGTGAATTAAGATTCATTGAAAGCTGTAGTTCAGTCACCATTGAAGGGCTACGGATTCCTTGCACCTTTCTTTAAAAAAAATAAACTTGTTGTATCCCCTACTACAGAATTTGTATGTGATAGATTTTTTTCTAATTTCAACTCCCTTTTTTATAATTCTGTGGAACAGATGCACAATTTTATTTAATTGATGTTATGTTAATTGATGTTTTTTATACAAAACAAGACAATCAAGATTGGAAGTTTTATTTAAACGAGTCATAAACAACTTGTAAACAAGTTGTAATATTTAAACAAATGTATTTTAATGTTATTTTATTATTAGTTGTAACAGGACACGTGTCCTTATGTGTGAGTCGGAGAGTTAGAGCAGAAGTAAAGCTACTCTAATTGCTAACTATGTGATTCCATAAAATGCAACTGTACAGCTAGGCAAACTCAGGAAATGGTGTGGCTTTTAAAGGAATCACTGATGAAATGAAGGTGTCCACACCCCCTTTCCCATTTCAGGTCCAAATGATCACAAACCTCTAGCTTGGAGCATGAGCAAAAGCAGTTTCAGTCAACTAGTCTGTCAGTCCGTCCATCAATCAATCTGCCATTTATGTATACACACATTTTAGAGGCAGAATAGAAAAGACTGATTACTGCACAGCATGGATTGTCTCAAAGTTGCATACGGAGTCCTGTCATTGGTTGGTCAGCTCCTAAATTGCCTTCTTTTGGGGAAGAGAGAAGGCAGGAATTTCTGCAATGTTCAGTTGCTTGGTGTTCTTTCATGATTTTCACCAGTAACTTTAGAAAACTGTAAAGTTTCTAGATGATACATCAATTCCTTATCAGGTATTTGTCAGAAATCTATTTAAAGATTTCAGTCAACTTTCACTGAGAGGGACCTTGGAGTCCTAGTGGAGGATAACTTAAACATGGGCCAGCAGTGTGCTGCAGCAGCCAAAAGCTAATACAATCCTTTGTTGTATAAACACAGGCATAGAATCAAAATCATGAGGAGTATAAATCCTTAGTAAGATCACACCTGAAATACTGCATCCACGTTTGGTTACTACATTACAAAAAAGATGTTGAGACTTTGGAAAAAGTGCAAAGAAGAGCAATTAAGATGATTAAGGGCCTGGACACAAAAACATATGAAGAATGTTTGCAGGAACTGACTATGGCCACTCTAGAGAAAAGAAGGACCAAGGGTGACAAGATAGCAGCATTCCAGTATTTGAGAGGCTGCCCAAGGAACAGGGCAAAACAAGAAACAATGGATGGAAAGTAATCAAGGAGAGAAGCAAACTGAACTTAAGGAGAAATTTCCTGACAGTGAGGACAATTAACCAGTGGAATGGCTTGCTTTCAGAAGTTGTGGGTGCTTCATCACTGGAGGTTTTTAAGAAAAGACTGGACAACCATCTATCTATAGGGTCTCCTGCTTGAGCAGTGGGTTGGATTACAAAACCTCCAAGCTCTATTCTGATTGATTGATCTCCTTGTATTAGGTTTATTAAATTGTAAGACCCTTCGGTATTGAAATGCAGCCTTCTGAAGCTATTATTTATTACTATTGTACATATTCCCTGTCTCTCTTCAATTATATTATTATAATTTTACAAAAACATCTTTGATTTCAGTGTACCCTAGGTGAATATCCTACACTAGCACTATCTGTCAAAGATGAAAAATGAGACAACTTATTAGCAAATGCTTTAACAAAATCCAGGGTGTGCTTCCTAGCCCTGTTGCATCCTGATGGATGTTCTGTTGACAGACTTATTAGAATTAAAATCAACTCTCATCTGACTGGTTTGCACAATTAATTACGACTGTTTTGAAGTTTATGTCAACAGGTGGGTGGAGAAACTGGCTTCCTATATGTATTTACATGATTAGGAGTTCTTCGAGTTCTTTGAGAACTCTTGTGATGATTGTACACACAGAATCAAAGTATCTTGAGCTTCTGTTATCCTAACCATGAAGGGAATAGATCTCTTTTTTATCCTGGCACTTTTCATCCAATTTGAAGGTAAGTTTCATTTGTTGTAGCCAATGCAGATCTGTGTGATAAATGTATTGAGTATTATGCTTTTCCATGTGGACCGGGTTTTCAGTATCATCTGTGCTACAAAGATACAATATCAAATTATTGTAGAAGGGGCTGAAAAAAAACCATTTGGTTTGATGCTAATCACACTATATTAGCTTTTTGGGCATGATTATTTATGATAGGGATAAATGGTCTTTTTATGCATTATCAATATGATTTATTTTTTGCAAAAGAAAAAGATGGTTTATTATAGTTTATTATTTATTTATTTATTTCACACATTATATTTCCACCAAAGAATGGCACTTGAATTAGAGCACAATTGTTGTGGTAAAAACTGAGCCACAACTGTTGTGGTGTAATTTTTTGTTGGTACTAGGTAACGAAAAAAAAAGACTTTGAGTTTCATATCTGTGCATAGATGGAATAGGAAATGCAATTTGTTTTTAACAGAATGTACAGAGGATAGGAAGAAAATTGGGGCATTCTGCTGAATTTAGGATACTCAGTCATGTACAGTATATTATAAAAAGCCCTACTATATTAAGACAGGTCAAGTTGTTATATGTTTTCTGCCTAAACGTGGATTTTCAGTGTCAGAAAAACTGCTAAATCCAGCATTAAATTAGTCTGGTCTAGAAGTCTTTTTCAGATATTGGATTTTTTTGTTTTGTTTTAAACCCAATGCCTGTCATTGACACCTGATTTTCAAGTATTATCAGCTGGTGTCTTTGTCTTTGCAGTAATGGATGTAAATAGCAGGATGTCAGGTATAATACTGGAAAGTTCAGTGGACATATTATTTTCCCAGGGTTTTAGGTTGGTTTTCTAGGCAACAGGATTTGCTTATGTTTGAAACTGAAGGGTCCTCTCTCTTTTGGGGGCTTACTTACCTAGACTATGGTTCAGATTCAAACAATTTAGATTCTGAATTGGTGGTCCATTCTCATGGTCTTTCCCAGTACTGTATATAGACAAATTTTATTTGGGTCAATGGCTGTCTGTGGAAGCTTATCTCTATCCTGGGAATATGTGGAATTAAAACCTTCTCCTCTAATAAAAACCAGCCAGAAAGTAATTATGTTTGATCATAACTTCTGATTGACTAGCATGTTCTCAGCTGAAAATTTCTTCTCAGTCAACTATTTTTCACTCCAATCACAATCTTTTAGATGGATAGTAATATTTTGGAGACAGCTCATCCTGGATACTGATAGGGTCATGCAGGCAACTGACCGGAGAGCTAAAGTGGAACCAGTTTTCAATCAAGCTCTTTGTAAATGTTATTCAGAAGTTTAAGAATGCTACAGAAATTATTTAAACTAAGAGTTACCATAATCAAATAAAGAATGGTAATAGAGTCAGCTGTCTAGGACAATTTTTCCAAATTTAGATTAAAGTCATCTTCCAGCTTGGGAGACCTCGGAGCAACTATTACTAGAAATAGTAGAGGTAATGCAATTGTTCTTTTTACTTTATGCAATCAGCCAGAAAAAATTGGAAAGGACTCTTAGACCACTTTGAGGCAGGCAAGATTATTTCTGAAGTCTGGATCTAATCCTGAAGATGTCTAAGGCTATCTCTATTTATCTCATATGCAACAAAGCTCAACAAGATCCAGACTGGAGAATATCAGATTTAACTGCTTATCATATTTCAATATTAAATAAAATTTAGTCATTTCTATGAAACTGCAAAAAAAAAGATAAATAAACCTGTGCCTCTATTTTCATTGCAGATGTAACCAGTCAAGTTAAATATCAGGTTAGTTCAGATTTATCCGTTCTTTATATATCCTTTCAAGCATTGCTCATCTCTGTCCTTGAACAGTGTTTCTTCAGGATTATTTTCACAGTGCATTTACATACAGCATATTAAGGCCAGAGGTGCTCAAATCATATTTTTTCATTCCAAGTTCAATTTATCACATCCAATTAGAGCTGAGAAAACCTCAAAGCCATGTCCAATATTAACATAGGTAATATTAACCAATGGCCAAAGTGAGTATAAAATAACATCTATGACACTGTGTACCAGGGCATATTGGTGTAACTTGGTATAGAATTACAAGAAAAACTAGCATCCCCGTGAGGAATAGTTCCTAGCTTTTCCTAATGTCCTGTGCGACTCAATTAATTTCTAAATTAATATTTCAGGAAAGCTTCATTCAATGCTCTTTTATTTGTGTAGGAGGGCATGTGCTGGCAATTCCAACAATTATTCATAAATGGGAATTTGTACTGCAACAGAGACATTGACCCTGTTATTGGACCTGATGGCAAGACCCATACCAATAAGTGTGTGATGTGCCGAGAACTCTTGTAAGTATTTGAAATAAATGATTGCTTCACAGATGCTGATGCAATGATGAAAGCAGCTACACTGAACATTTTCTTTGCACCTTCTCCTCCTACTGCAAAACTATATTGTTAGTTTCATTGGTTTGGCAGAAAACCTTTGCTCTGGCAGACAAAATAGTATACCGTATAAGCTTAGAACAGAGAGATTTAAAGTCCTGCTGTTCTCCTAATTCATCAAGCTTTATACTAAAAAGTTGTCCAAGAAACTATTAGAAGTTATTCAGGTATTTAGTTTCTAAGTATCTAATAGTTCTCATTTAATGGCAAATGAATGACCAGAGCCTCATCTCATACACACACACACACACAAAAGAAAGATTGGGTAAATAAGAACATAGACTGTAATTGAGAGGAAGCTAGTAGTTTCAGTAGATCAGCAGATTTAAATTAGTCCCAGTTATTAAATTACATATAAAAACTGCCTGTTCTTGTAAAGTATTATGAAATATATGGCAAAGGGATATTTGCTCTATCTTATTTAATAGAAAAAATAGCTTCTTCAAAAACTGATAACTTACACATTTATTGAATCCAGACTTTAATATCCAAAGTAATAATGCTTTTGGACTCTTTTAGTGTAATTCTCTAGACCAGTGATGGCAAACCTTTTAGAGACCAAATGCCCAAACTGCAACTCAAAACCCACTTATGTATCATCGGGTGCCGGCTGGGCGTGGCCCATTGGGTGGGTGTGGCCCATTGGGTGGGCATGGCTGCTGTGGTAACGGCAGACTGGGTGGGACTAAAAAGTTCAATCAATCAATTCCAACTTTGTGGGATCTGTTTTTTCCCCCGCAAGAAATTGAAATTTATTGATTGAAACTTTTTTTATTTTTGCACATGGTGGCGGAGGCCTAAAGCAAAAAGGTTTTATAAAACCCAGCTGAAGGCCTAGGACTGGGGCGATGGCACACATGCCCACAGAGAGGGGTCTGCGTGCCACCTGTGGCACGTGTGCCATAGGTTCGCCACCATAGCTCTAGACTATTCACCATGCCTGATACAACCAAAATTCTAAAAATGGTCAGCTATCACATTTTAAAATAATATTCATATCTTTCACATGACAACATTTACCCATACATATATTTATATGTTACAATATTATTTTTAAAAAAGGAAATAAAAAACCAGATGACCAAATCATGAGTTAATACCCCTCAAATTTTTTCCATCACTCAGCAAGAAAGTGTACAATCCATACATTTGATCTTGGATAAATTACTTTCCACCTCAGTCTAAAGAGAAAATGCAACATCTTTTAGACACATGTATTGATGTACCATTATTGAATATTACAATGTTTATTCCATGAAACATAATTGTCAGCACTTTCAACTTTAAAGATAATTTAACATTTCTGATATAGTTTTGAAATCAATCTGATTTCAAAATTAGACTTCATTACTAATGATAATATCTCAGGCTTCCCAGTGTGAAATGGGGTATAATCACAACAATTTTTTCTATGGAATACAGAAAAATATAATATAGATAATTATGAGATTGCAAATTATTGATGATATTCTAATATGGTGGTAGCACTACACTGGATTATATGAGAAAGACTTCAGTGAGGGAGAAACTTTATATATGCAAAATCTAAAACATTTATCATGACCTATGTTAACATCTTTTTTCCCCTTTTGCATATATTTATAGTACATTTTCATTCTCCCTTTTTGTCATCATGAAATTGGACATTCCATAAGAAAAAACTCTTTTGTAAATAAAAAATATGGGGATTAAATACTGCAGCTTACAAATTTCATTTTATAAAATAAAGGGATAATGACCTTGTGAATTTTGATCACAGTTCTGATCCCTGCCAATAGTTGGTCTAATGTGCTGCCTTACAGGGAGATAGCAGTTTCTCCATTTCCTCCCCCCCCCCATCTATTTATTGTCTTCTTTTACAGGAGAAAAAGAGGAATATCTGGCAGTACTGGAAGTAGCTGGTCTAAAGATTCTTCTTCTGGAGTGGTATGAAGGAAATTGATAAATGCCGATTTACAACATATGCTAAATCTTGCACACGCTATTCTGAACCAAAAACTTAACATAAACTTGGGGGGTTTTGCTGTTGAAATGAAAGGCTCGGACTTCTCTGATACTTGAATTATACTCCACCCTTATAGTGAACTGGGTTATTTAGAGTGAAAAGTGTAAAACAATAATAGATTGGCCATTTCCTTAACTAATAGTGTATCCTTCTTATCCAGAATATAAATTATTTTATTTATTCAGCTACAATCGGTCTGGACTTACTTCTTACCTTGTCATCAGAAGTGGCTGGTGATCATTTATGGAGGGCAGAACTCACGCTAAGGGCAATTGTATCCTGCAACCTAAGCTGCTTTTCTCCCATGCTTCACCCAGCTACTTTTTTAAAGCCAAGTTCAGAAATTCCAATACAGATCCAATGGGTTGGCTATGGGCAGGGTTGGGGCTCATTCTGGACCATGGACACTAGAAGAGTGGGTTGGTGGTTCCCTCCGCCCTTTACTTCCTTGCAGAAAAGTTAAGCCTTGGTGGCTGATTTCTAATCTACCCAGGCCTGCCTTCTACCTTAGGGATTGTTCTTTCCTTTTGCAGTCCTATGCTATTCTTTGCTTTCCCTGATATTTACAACACAAGGATGTCTTCAGCTCATTTCCTATACTTATCTCCTTTGATACTAAAGCAGAACTTTTAAAAATTATTATTATTATTATTATTATTATTATTATTATTATTATTATTATTATTATTATTATTATGCCCCCCTTTCACTAATGAGACCCAGGGCAGCTAACATGAATTAGAACACAATATAAATACAATGCATATATTTTTTTAAAAAAAATCCTGACCAACTAATGCACAGTGGCTTCTGAACACACCATCCATCAATAGCATGGGCTCTCTCTCTCTTCTGGATTCTATGCCTGAGAAAAAAGCCAAATTTCAAGGCTTTCCAAAAGGTGAGCAGAGTCAAAGAGTGAGCAAATGTGTCCAGAGGCCAGGACAGCTATGAAAAAAGGTTCTGCTAGATCAGGGGTGTCAAACTTCTGGCCCGCGGGCCGGATGTGTCATGCTGAAACTGCACCTACCCCATTGCCAGCAATGGAAAAAAAGTCGTGATATGTCACAACATGTCACATGACGTTGCGAGTTTGACATCCCTGTGCTAGATAATAGATGGGACCCAGAGCATGTTCCTCCAGCCTGATGTAATGAGCAGAGTAGCAAACATGGAAGATAGGTGGTTCCCCATGTCATGTAGGTCTTTGCACCTGGAAGCAAACTTGAAGCCAGTGCAGCTTGCAGAACAAAGATGTCATATAGGGACAATGTGACACACCCATAATTGCCTGATTAGACCAACTGAAGCTTCTGGATGTTCTTCAAGGGCATCCCCATGTAGTGCACATTGCAATAATTCACCCAAAAGATGACCAAAGCATGAAAATAGTGTTCTCATAATTGCAAAATTATTTTATAAAACAGCATCAAGCAGAGGATATAGCAGCCTAGCAGTCCGGGATGAAATGGCTGCTCAGCATTTGATTAAAATATACCATAAGATAAATATGGGATAGATTGTAAAACTACCAGATGGATTATTCTGCATGGAGGGAAGCATGCAGTAGGATACTTCAAGATTCTGCCCAGTGTTCTTCAACTTCTTCAAAAATGATTTAGCAATAGTACTTAGACTTATATACCACTTCACTGTGCTTTTCAGCCCTCTCTAAGCGGTTTACAGGATCAGCAATTGCCCCAACAATCTGGGTCCCCATTTTATCAACCTTGAGCCCATGAGACTTGAACTGCCAAACTGCCGGGAGTCAGTAGAAGTAGCCTGCAGTACTGTATTCTAACCACTGCACCACCAGGGCTCTTTAGATGAGGGGATTGAAGGGGCACTCATCAAATTTGCAAATGATACCAAGCCAGGGGGAATTGCTAATACTTTGATAGATAAATTCAAGATTCAGAAGGATCTTAACAGACTTGAGCCACTGAGCTCTATCCAACAGGATGCAGTTCAGTGGCAAGCAAAGTAAGGCTCTGCAGTCAGACAAGAAAAAACAGATGCGTATGTGCCGGATAGGATAGGCAGAACCTGACTTAACATTAAGTGCATGTGAGATGGATTAGGTGTCCTGATGGGCCACCACTCAAGTACAGGTAGTTCTCGGCCTATGGCCCTAATGGAGCCTAGAATTTCCAGTATAAGTTATGATGGCTGTAGGTTGAAGCACCCACATGACTGGATCCAATTTGATGACTTATTTTTTGAGGTGGTTGTTAAGTACACACCATGGTCATTAAGCAAACACACTGGACATTAAATAAACAATGTGTTTCTATGGGCATTTTTGCCAGAAACTGGTAAAAAATGTTGTAAATCATGATCACGTAACTGTGGAATGCTGCAACTGGCCATAAAGGTGAGTAGTTTTGGGGAGAGTCCATTGTAACTTTGAACAGTCATTAAGTGACTGTTCATAAGTGAAGTACTAACTGTGTGAATCAGCAGTGTGCTGCAGCTGCCAAAAAGGCCAACACAGTCCTAGGCTGCATCAAGAGAGAGACAGTATCATGATCAAGGGAAGTACTGCTCTATTCCACACTGTGAGGCCACATTTGGTATTCTGGTCACCACAATACAAAAGATAAAAAAATGCTGAAGCTCTAGAAAGAGTGCAGAGAAGAGCAAGAAAGATGATAAGCAGTCTGGAGACTAAATTCTATGAAGAAAGCTAAAGAAATTAGATACGTTTAGCTTAATGAAGAAAAGATTGATGGGAAGCACGATAGCGTTTTTGCAGTACTTGAGGGGCTGCCACAGGGAAAAGGGTGTCAATTTATTCACTATATTCAACATTTTCACAGATTGTACCACTTTTAGGATATGGCAAGATCCGAGTACCACCAGTCGCCTAGCAAGGTATCGAAAACTTGATGACAAAAAAAAATGGAAAAAAGTGATAAAGTGCTGGTACTCCTTGACTTACAACAGTTTTCTTTGTGACTGTTACAACGGCACTGAAAAAAGTGACTTATGACCATTTCCCACACTTATGACCGTTGCAGCACCCCCAGGGTCACGTTTTACATTCGGATGCTTGGATAATGATTCATATTTATGATGGTCACAATGTTTGTCGGTCACGTGATCCCCTTTTGCAACCTTCTGACAAGCAAAGTCAATAGGGAAACCAGATTCACTTAACAACTGCAGTGATTCACTTAACAAATGGGGCAAGAAAAGTCTTAAAAATGGGACAAAAGTCATTTAACAAATTTCTCACTTAGCAACATAAATCTTGGGCTCAATTGTGGTTGTAGGTTGAGGACTATCTGTACACCCACTTACCACACTTAATGGGAAACTTATGCCTGTTCCTCTGACATCAGTCTTTGCACTGTTCTATTTTCTTGTCTCCCTCTGCTTGTCTCAAAGAAGCCTCTCCTCCTCTCCGTCTCTCTTTCTCTGTCATCTTGTTTTTATTTTCCCTTTCCACCAAAACTCCTCCTTTTATATCCTCTCCTCTCTCCCCACCTCCTCCTCCTTTTCTCTTCGGTGCAACTCCAGCTGACTCTTCTTCCCAAGGCTGCGTGCTTCTCCATCTCTCTTTCTCTGTCCCCTTCTCTGTGCCGCTCGTCTTTTTCTCTCTCCCTTTCCCACCAAAACCTTCTCCTTTTATATCCTCTCCTCTCCCCCCTCCTCCTTTTGTCTTCAGTGCAGCTCCAGCTGACACCTCCTCCCCAAGGCTGCGCTCTGCTCCTGGAAGCGCCAATCAGCTGGAGCCGCATACCGATCCTGGGCACTCAGCAGAGCCCCAGCAACACCGCAGCTCCAGCTGACTTTCCCACAGGCCTGGGCGGCACTGCCGCTGCTTTAGCTTATCCACCCACTTCACTTTTCCACTTTTTCTAAACACTTTTTTTTACAGTGTTTTTCAACCTGTCATATGCGTACCACCTGCCAGGTGCCAAAGTACCACCAGTGGTAAGAGTACCATGGGTTGAAAAGTAGTGGACTAGAAGACCACTAAAGTCCCTTGTAATGCCTGTGACCGGGAGACAGGGACATGCCAGGCTCTGCAGTTAATTAGAACTGATCGGAACAACCAAAGCAGAATTAAGTACTGAAGACCATCCTCTTTGAAAGTCTCAAGAAGGCTTGGGCCAGGGAACATTAGTTATCAATCAAAGCTGGAAACATGGGCTTGGAGTGCTTTTGCCATAGTCTGGGAATAGGAGGAAGATGATGCCACTTTTCTGCACTCTGGACATGATGAGCAGTCCTTAGTGGTTATGGGGCAAGCAGAAAGTGCAGATCTGTCCTTAAAGAAATCCCTGTGCACATTTTCCTGCTCCATTTCGAAAGTATGCTTGTTCTCTCAACATCAGCTTAAATGCTCATATCTGTTCCAGCCAGAGTGCTTTTATTTTGGTGCATTCTAATTTCTGCAGTTCTTCAGCTACTTGGCAGAGGAAGGACCACCTTTGCAAATGAGCCAGTGCTTAGCATTAACTCTAATACTTTTAAACTCTCTTTTAACCTATTGATAATACAATCTTTAAAAAAAAATTGCCTTGTAACCCAAACATTGCTGGATTGAAACCCAGGAAGAACTTCTTTTTTTATTACTGTTTTTCCCCCCTGAGTTTCCTCTTTTTCTATTTGCTTTATTATTATTATTATTTTCCAAATACTGTAATTCCACAATTTAACTGATTTACCAGTCCCCTGTAATAAAAACCATTCACCCTCAGCTTTTAAATATTTTTAAGTAACCTATGAGGAGTTTGGAGCCTTGGGTAAAAGCTTGTAAAATGTACATATTTCTTAGTATAGTGTTGTATAATATAGCGTGTGTGACCCCTGTAGTGTAGGGGCCTTGTCCATTGGAAGAACACAATAGTCTGCAGTCCATACTGTGATGGTATGTAGGAAACTGATGGAAATGCTGCAGGCTAGACAAAGGTTGGACAAGAGGCAACTGAGTCCTAGAGAAGGAATGAAGACTTGCAACCATCTGAGAAGGAACCCTCCCTAGTTTCTTAGACTGTAAAAGCGAGGGGAGAAAGAGGTACTTTCAAGCTTGTAAGTTTCTGTTAATGTAACCTAAAAATAAAGCTGGAGCTAGTATTCCTGGCTGTGCTTCTTGTCTGGACTAGTTCGCAAGGCTGTCAAAGAGTGAATCACCTGAGGACTGCTGCCACAGCCCCTCAGTCCAGACAGATTTCATTAAATCAGCTTAGCATCGAGTCATCATGAGTACAGGACAAAGCCATTGAAATATTAAGTGCGGATAAGCCTTATGTCTCAATCTTCAATGACTGAAGATCTTCATGAATTTGATAGACGGTATTGGCATGGAACACAGCATAAGATAAGATCACATGGGTGGATGGAAAACCCCTGTATTACTTCATGAAACATGGCCTTTATAGCATACATATTCAAAAGCACATATCTAAGGTTTATACCAGGGGTAGGCAACCTTGGCTCTTTTGTGACTTGTGGACTTCAACTCCCAGAATTCCTGAGCCAGTCCACGAGTCATAAAAGAGCCAAGGCTGCCTACCTCTGGTTTATACTGTTCAAAAGCATACTTTGAACAGTAAGATCAAACATTACTGAAACTGTCCAAACACTTCAGTTCCAAGCGTAAATAACCAATCAGAATTGTCTTGGTCCCTAACCCATGTTAGAAGCAAAGCTGAGCTGATGATCAGGAATCTTTGGGCATGACCATATATGGTTAACCCAAAAGAAGAGATATGCATCTCAATAGCCCCAGCAAGGAGGTCCACTGATGAGAGATTTGTTTCCCAGAAGAGCTGCCCTTCCTGAAGCTTCACCTTAAAGGAATTATTTTAAAATAATCATTATATAGTATAATCTTTTTTGGGGGAAGGGGGTGTATTATGGGGCCTAATTGCATTGAGGCTATCATTATGTACTTCAATCATCATTCTTGGAATTTGTTTTGCTTTTATGTGTGATTTTTTTTCCAAACTGAAAATGGATGATATACTGGTATACTGACTAGAAGTCAATCTCATTGAATTCAGTGGCCCTTAGGATTCTGAATACACACACACACACAGAGAGAGAGAGAGAGAGAGAAAGAGAGAGAGAGAGAGAGAGAGAGAGAGAGAGAGAGAGAGAGAGAGAGAGAGAGAGAGAGAGAGAGAGAGAGAGAGAGAGAGAGAGAGAGGATTATGCTGTGTATACTTCTCTGGGCAGAGGCAGAGCTGCAGATGCCTATTTAGAAAATTCCAAGCAGTTTGTTGGCACTCCATTAATAGGCAATGGAGTAATGAATAAGCCTTGATTGCTCCAGTTAGGTCAAGGTGTGGAGCCATGCACAAGCAAGTTCTAATTGTCTCTTGTTTATCTTGGCCCTGCCTTTTCTTATTTGGACAGCAAAGTCCTTCATTAATGAGCTTTTCTTTTTCAGTTCCTTTGTTTCTACACAGCACAACTTGGATTCATTCTAATTAATCTGATCTCATTCATTAGGATCACAAAGCTGGCTTTCGTAGCACAATTGTTCACACAAAATGCCATAAGGATGAGTCTGGCTCTCCAGCTGATACAAGCAGGGAAAACAGGGAATTAGTCCTGCTTCTATATTAAAATTGCCTTTATAAAGTTAAAAAAAAGCATTTTATACACACAAAGACATATGTATGTGTAGCTCTCTCTCTCCCTGTCCCTGCCCCTCTCCCTCTCTGTGTCTGTGTTTTTCTATACATATATGGATTTTTTTTTAACAATAGGCTCTATTGACTTGTATGGGAAAGGATAGCATATATTGAATCCTAATGTTAAAACCAGCAGTCAGAGCACTTTGTAAGAGAGTATAATTATGTGTGTTATTATCCTGCATTGTTCTTTAGTGCAATCAGTTTTCCTCTACTCAGTTACTACAAAGTTGGTGACTTGTAGTAAATAATATCTTCAACTGAGACTACAAAAAGCAGAAAGCTTTGTTTTTTCTCCACCATAGGATGAAAGTTGCCGTGAATATTGGCCGTACTTCATTAAAGGAGGGGTTTCCTGCACCAGAGAGCATAACCCAGTTCGTGATGATTCAGGCAAAAAATACAACAATAAGTGCATGATGTGCCTACAGCAGTTGTGAGTAGATGACAATGTGATGACAATTGGTTTTCAACTACATTAGATTATTGTCTGCTGAAAAGTTTAAAAAAATGTTTTATACTTTTTTGTGCAGCAAAAATGGAGGTAAGATGAATTCTCTTGAACAGAGACAGCCACAAAATGGAAACAATGAGGTGAGATCAAATTTTATCCAGGTTTCTCTATCACCGTTACCATTCTGCATTTCTTGCTTACGATCACCAAGACGAAGAAAAATCACACATCATATTCTAGCATGCTAAACATCATCAAGAGTTTGCTGTGTCCTGCACACACTGAAAGATTTTGATTACACTGCACCATATATGAATTAGACTATTCCACTTCAGGGGGAAAGAGTGCAGGAAAGGAATAAGAAATAGTAAACCACAGAAATAAAACCATTAAAAGAAAATGAAAGGAAACATAACTAAATCTAGTTTACATCCACACCAATCATTATATTTCTTCATACTTTTCTATCCTTGCATTTTTATTTCACGCTGCACAGCAAACATCTGATCTGAGCTTCTCCTGCCCTGCGCAAAAGCCCATTTCACGTCCCAATTTTGCAAATATAGCATTCGTTTTAATTAAATTCTTTGACATATCAATCTCATTCCCATTTCAATCTCTAAAATACTTTGGTACCAATTCATTTCATCTCTTTCATTTTTAATTCTGTGGGAGGCTCCTTCTTTAGTTTCCCTTTCACCTTTCATCAAAATGCCTTTGAATTTCCACTGCCTATTATAATGTGAAATTCCTTGTTCTCTTTGATTATATTATTTGCAGCTATCTTTTCCTAAACATATGTTTTCTTCCCATTTTAAGCAGCAATTATTTTTATACATTCATTTTTCCTCACCCAGAGCCTTTTTAAAAAAGTTCCTCTTAGGATAATTACATACTTTCCATGGTAGTCTGTCACCTAATTCATATTACTCTGTTTGAGATAGCTTTTACATCTAGCATTCCTTCATCAGTTAGTCTGGGACTGGGAACATTTTGACCAATACAACTAAGGTGCAATCAAAGCCCAGTTTGCTCCAAACATGTTCTCTAAAGGCTAGGATCCCTAATTGAGTGACTGCCTTGCAAGCCAACATTCTATTTTCTTAATCTAACAACTGGGAGGCATACTAACAACTGGGAGGCATATATTGCATATTTATATTCACACAGTATACTTCTTTTATTATCCTGTTTAACGTATAAAAAATCCTCAGTCATTAAATTACGTACAGACTGAATTATTCTTCTCCTTGACAGCAGGTACTATGTGGGTAGATTAACAGGGAAGATTAGGTTAAATAAGTTCAGTACTATTTTAAAATCTGCATCTTTGTCTGATAATTTGTAATATCAGTTATAATTCAACATGAGAACACATATGACATTTATACTGTATTTTCATTTCCATCTGTCTAAAACAACAAGTATATACTCTAATGATCTGTCACAGCGCATGAAGATCATATTGTAGGCCTTATTCATTTTTATTGCATTTGTTTTGCAACACTTATATTTTCATCCACAACTGAAGCAGTTGAAGTAGAGATGTGCATTCTCTAAATTATCCTCATAATATTGTCAACCTAGTAATTGCTGCTATGATTAGGGAAAATTGACTGTATTTCAAGCCTGCTGAAATAAATTTTATTAACTGGATCAACTGCACACTTTGAATACCCTTGAAAAAGAATGATAATTGGATTCAATATCAATACAACACCAAACACATGCTTTTAATGACCCCAAGGAAGGTTCTCAGTGACCAGCGACATGGTTGACCTTATGATATGCTAAGATAATGTATATCAATGATGCATTTGCATAATAGTTTCTAAGAATCACTACAAATCAATTTATATTCTTTCCCTCTAGAAGATTGATAATTGCTATGAATATCGGTCACAGCTGGAGCCCAATGGCGAACTCACCTGCACACGTGAGAATGATCCAGTACGTGATGATTCTGGCCGGACTTACAGCAACAAGTGCATCATGTGTGCAGAGCAATTGTAAGTGTTTTAACTAAAGAATGACATTTGTACATAGAAGAAGGGTACATCAAAAAAATGATATAGTCTTTAGACCTCAACCTTTTTACCCAGAGAGAAAGAGAGAGGAAGATGATTAGAAGCTGCATTCCAGGCACATATAATCCCAGGATGGACAAGAATCATTCATTCATTACTCTCAAAATCCATTCATTGCTTACAAAAACCTCTCCCTGAAGTGATCCATTTTGACCAGATAACAGAACTCAGACCATGACATTCCTAGAGTCTTTTCCAAAGCAATCCTATTAATCAGTATATGTGGTATTCTGGACCGAGAAGTGTGCAATAATAATATTTTTTTGCAAAAGAACAAATGATTTTTAATGGGCTGTTCAAGCTGGATAACTTGGCAGAGCCTTCTTACTGTGATCCTGAAATTCATCTTACTTACTGAATCTGAACTCTACCTATTCCACAAGACAAAGAACATAGACATTAAGTTTTCTCTGCCTCTTCTTACCCAACGTAACAAACGCCTGAGATAGGTTACACTGAGATATTTTGGCTTGACTGAAGTCATCCGGTCACATTCTCAGCTATTTGTAGCTCATTCTTAGTTCTGTCAAACTGCTTCAGCAAGCCAAGCCACAATCCTGAAAAAATAACTTATAATTAAGTTACATGTAAACTTCCCAGTTGTTTTTTCATTAGCATTTGTTCACTTCATCTCTTGGGCATGGGTGTGGCCTTGTCTTTCTTTTTCTTTCCATTGTCGTATATTGCTTTGGTGTGTTTTTATCCTGTTCTTCTACTGAATGTTTCAGTTCTAACAAGAATTCCGACTATGAAAACCAATTCATGTTCCTCATGTTCTTCTATGCTCTATGTCTTCTAGCAAAAAAGAAGCAAGACAAGGAAAGCTTAATGGTGGAAGTGTAAAAGGACAACCAAGTCCATATTCAAATCGGAATGGAGCTACTCAAGGGGATTATAAGCAAGAAAATGAGGTGAGAGGGGAGTATGACTTGGGCTCCTACCTGGCCATTATCTCCTCAATTAATGAAAACAGATTTTTTTCTCATTTTGTTTCCAGTGATTTGTATGTTTGTAGCATTTGTGCCAGAGGCAGCTCAAATATTACATCATAAAAATCATAGCCTCAAAAGCCTTTTCAGGTTAAGAAGATTCCATATTTTAAAAGAAAAACTGGAAGCATCATCTCAAAAATGGTCTTTTGCAGCAGTTCAGGATTGACACTTCAGGATGACTGGAAGGCAGTAATATTCAAATTATTTTAGAAGACCAACCAAAGTTTGTATACATTATGTAAATTTCTCTTCCCTCATATGGGAAGAGAAAATAGATGGCCTGTAAGAAAGATATAGTTTTTTTAAAAAAAAGTATAGCTATATCTGAAAATAGACAAATGACACTTCCTATTCTGTGTGAGTCTTGCTGGCATGGTGGAAATTCACATTCAACAACTTCCAGAAAAGCCATATTTTCTGTGGTGGCTCTTGTTTTGAGCAATGCTCACGTTTGAGAGGATTATTTAGAATGAAGTCTTTTCAGAGGGAAATGAATAGTTATCTTGGAGCTGAAGAAAGGTAATCAGCACCATTTGTATTTCAGAAAGTGGAAAATTTTGGATCCAAACTTTTCTATAGTATAAGCTGTAATTTGAGAACAATGTAAGTATGCAACATGCATAAATAGCTTATAGGGAAGATCATTCTAAAGATTGCAGAAAGCTGGAGGACAGGAAGAATGAAATGTTATTACTAGAATAGAATAAAAACGGTATTCCATTTCCCCCAACCCCCCCACTCAACAAACGAGCTGAGAAATAAGATGGTTGATGGCTCTAAATGTCTCTAGGGGATGAAATAGTTCTCCAGCAAGGGCAGGTCTCTCTGGAGTAGAATTATTGCTGATAAACCTCAATGGGATCAGGGCAGAGGGAGATTTCCCTCATACTGACTTCTTCTGGCACATAATTGAAAGATGGGGAATCTGAGACATTGCAAAGAAAAGTGAAAGAACAGAATTCACACCAGAATTTTAACAACATTCTCTTTTCAAAGACATTCTACAGCAAATTCTGTTTCATCAAATTGAATGAGAACAGGTTGCAGTAATACTAGAAATTTATCTTCCTATGACTGTATTAAGCAGACGTGCTGGCAATTCCCAACAATGTAAGAAGTCAATGTGCCAAAATCATGACCAAAGAATTTGTCTGAACATGAAATCCTGTCAAAAAAAAACATACAAATCCAGACATAACAACTGTTGCTCATTTCCAGTTCTTAATTATGTTGGAACAGCATAATGAATTTTTATGTCCAACTTCACCAACAGGGCAGCTTCTCAAGATGTTGTAATTAAAATTTCCAGATTTCTCAGCAAATGTCACATAGCTGGTAGCCACCATTTGGGAAAATCTGGTAAATAGCAGCTCTTTGGGAGGGAAAATTAAGTTCTCTCCATCTATGGTTCCTAGCTCCAATATTGTGAAATCTAAAAACGAGTTTGAATTTAGTTACTGTACTTTCATAGTAGTGTTCTTAAATTTCTTTGTCAAAGTACACAAATAATCCTGGGCATCCATGGGGGGCAAAGGAGGGAAAGTAACTTCAGAGGCATTTTGATATCATCCTGCAATGATATAAATAATGTAATTTTATTGGAGACTTATTGCAACAATCAAGATTTTTGTAGAAGGTTCTTGTCTGTTTTGGTCTTAGAGGTTTGCGGTAGCAATTTAGATTTTTATTTCTTTGTTCCTTTTTGTTTCCTTGTCTATTAACTTTAAATTCAGCTTCTGAGATCTAAAGAATTTTGACTACAAATTGGTTTTTCCACTCCTGTCATTGTCATCTTGAGATAGCTGCAAAAAATATAGTTTTTAAAAGGAAATATTTGGTTTACAAATTATATTCAGTTTATGAAAAAAGGATTCTGTGAAATAAAGATGATCAGCAGGCAGTAAGAGAAGATTTTTGTGAATTCTATGCTGAATGCTGCTAGTTATTTATCAAACACATCTCCCTATATTACTAAGTTTAATATATGGAAGTTGTTCAATTTTGCTTTTTGCTGTGCTGATAGTAAGCAATAGATGAAGGAAAACCTGCTGTTTATTTGAAGGTTTATCAGAGCTCTGGTGTGAAATTGGAAAGAGGTATAATGATGGACTCTCAAATAATAGCTCTCAGCATCCTGTGTTTGTATGTCATTCCTATTACACTGAGTTTTGACACAAACTATTTTTCCCTCAGGCTGAGAGCAACTTGATGATACTAGTATATTGAATAGGATCTTCAATACTGAAAGAAGATGACAACGTTAAAACAAATGTATTATTTATGATAACTCTTTCTTTGGATCAATGTTTGTACTTATATTAGCTAGCCTTTGATCAATGTGTAACCATTGTTAACATTCATTAGTTGATAAAATCTAACTTTACGGGTGACATCCATATGCATATTTGCTATTGAAACAATCATACTGAGTTCAGGAATCTGAATTAACATGATCATGATTAGAAGTTCATGTAAGAATCCAGTGGAAATCTTCCAAGTGATATAATAATAATAATAATAATAATAATAATAATAATAATAATAATAATAATAATAATAATAATAATTTTATTGCAACAATCAAGAGTTTTGTAGAAGGTTCTTGTCTGTTTTGGCCCAGTGTTCACATCTGTCCAGATCCTCCTTTATCTTAAGCCTGTCTTCTAGAGTGTTGGCTATTCTTGCCAGCTTGGTGTCTTCTGCAAATTTGATGAGTTCCCCATCTATCCCCTTGTCCAAATCATTGATGAAGATGTTGAAGAGCACTGGGCCCACTACACACTTCCTTCCATGTAGATGCAGTTCCATTGAGGACCACATGCTGAGTACGGCCTGTCAGCCAGTTACGAATCCATCTGGTGGTGATGCCGTCTAACCCACATTTTTCTATCTAATCAAGTAGTAGGTTGTGATCTACTTTATCAAATGCCTTACTGAAGTCCAAGTAAATTATATCCATAGCATTCCTGTGGTCCACTAATTTTATCACTTGGTCAAAGAATGCAATAAGATTTGTCTGGCATGATCTGTTTTTGACAAACCCATGTTGGCTTTTAATAATGACTTTGTTTGCCTCTAGGTGTTTGCTGATTCATTGTTTGATTATCTTTTCCAGAATCTTCCCAGGTATTAAGGTCAGGCTGATAGGTCTGTAATTGCCTGGATCCATTTTTTTTCTTTGTTGAAGAAGGGAACTACATCAGCTCTTTTCTGGTGCTCTGGTAGTTCCCCAGTGCTCCAGCATCTTTGAAAAATATAGTTCAGTGGTTCTGAGATCACATCTGCCAGTTCCTTGAGAACCTTGGGGTATAATCCATCTGGTCCTGGTGATTTGAACTCGTCTAAGCTGGACAGGTGCTCACTTACCATTTTCTTGCCTATCTTAACTTGTGTTTCTATTCTGTTTTTATGGCATTGTTTTGATAGGTTGAAGTTTTTTCCCTTTGTGTAAAGACAGATGCAAAAAATGAGTTAAATAGTTTTGTTTTCTCCCTGTTGCTTGTCACCTTCTTGCCACTTTCCTCCACTAATGGACCAATCCTTTCCTTAAGTTTTTTCTTGTTTTTTACATGTTGAAAGAAGCTTTTTTTGTTATTTTTGACTTTGATCGCAAACCTTAGTTCATTTTGAGCCTTAACTTTCTTCACTTCATCTTTGCAGGCTCGGGCTATTTGCTGATATTCTGCCTTAGTTATGTGCCCCTCTTTCCACTTTTTATACTTGTCCTTTTTATCTTTCAATTTATCAGAGAGTTCTTTATGCAGCCATGCTGGTTTCTTTTGAGAGCTGTTATTTTTCTTATTGATTGGTATTGTGCTAGACTGGGCTTTTATTATCTCACTTTTCAAAATTTCCCAAGCTTCTTGAGTTGTTTTCCTTGAGGATTCTTATCCATGGAATCCTTCCCAAGTCCTCTCTAAGTTAACAGAAATTAGCTCTAAGTCCAAGACTCTAGTTTGGCTGTGTTCTATTGCTTGTGCAAGGACAAATTTGTATCCAAGGGCAAATTTGTGCATCTCACTGATTCTTTCCAGAGGAAGGTCGAAAACCAAATAAGGGATTAGTTGTGGAAATCTGATTATATTAAATGCATTATGTATCTTAAATCTCCACTTTATCAACAGTATTGTCCATTTCAGCTTCTAACCTTACAGACTGGAAAATCAATAGATCAGAGTTCTATCAAACAGCACTATCAATCAAATATTGTGCCTCTCTTTTAAAAAGAAGGATGAGGAATTTAACTTTGTCTTGTAATTCTTGTTTCTACTAGCAGTTCTGGTGGTACAAAATAATTGCATATTTTACATCTCGCACATTTTTCCCTTAGGGATTAACCATATGCAAAAAGCAAGGTGCAAAGTATGAGTAAACAATAATCTCTTTCTCATCTGTCTCAGCAAGTAGAAATCACAAGCAGGCTGAAGGTAATAGATAGGCATCAAGACGAAAAAAAATTTGATCATAGACTACATGAACAGGAGCCATTTCTCTCTGAAGCTGTTTAAAGTGGCACCCACGGCTACATGTTGTGCTTTCACCCCCTCCCAGCTCAACACAAGAGAAACAATTCTTTACATTTTCATTTATTTTTTAAAAAAATACAGTTCAATCATGTGTGTGTGATTCCTCCCTTCCCAGGATCAGCTGCTCACTACTTTCCTTCAAGTGATGGTTTTTTTTCCCTGTTGACAGATCTCTGTGGCCTACCTGAGCCAGCTCTGGATCACTCAAGGCCTTTGTTCCTGAAGCAGCTTTAGTTAATGTTCTTCTGTGGCCTCTGCGGCCTCCAAAAATTGCACAAAACCATACCCTCTTTGTGTGCAGTTTTTGGAGGTTCTGAATGCTATGCAAGAGCACACCCCTTTCTTTCGTGTTCTCTGTGGCCTCCTAAAATCATGGGAGGAAGAGTGTTGCTTTCGAGACTAGTAGTTGTCAGGTGCTGGCATCTCACCTGTGACACATATATCATAGGTTCACCATTGTTGTCCTAGCCATTTCTGCTGTTGATGCCACATGCGTTAGATAACAAAATACTTTTTTTCCTCTGATCTGAATTTGCAATAATGTAACTTCATTAGTATTGTAAGAGTGGAAGGGGATTGCCATTAGAGAGCCAGCAATTCTAAGAACGTATGTGTGTTTGGTGTAGGAAGCTATTGGTGTGATGAAAGGTGACACTCTGAATCACCTTTTCTCCTTTGAATCCAGATATGTGTACAGTCCTAATCTCAAAAGCCAATTGGGCTTCCTTGGTTTTTTTCTTTGCCATCTGCCATCCAAGAAGCTTCTTCAGTTCTGACTGGTGAGGAACAGAGGGATTTACATAAATATTTAACTGTTATATCTAGTGCTTTTTTTGTAAAAGAAAAAGGTGCCGGAACTCACACATGTCATACAACCCACCTTGCCTACCCTACAAGGTTCCATCCAAAAAAGGTGCCGGAACTCCGTTCTGAGCGTTCTATGAGAAAAAAGCCCTTCATATATCTATTTATATTCTTTGCAATCATCTGCTTGTTAACACTCTGAGAGTCATTGAGCCACTTGAGGGTTTATCTGTCTCCTCAGAGTCATCTGAATCAGAGAACAAATGGGTGTGGAAGCTTCTTGGATGCTGAAAGGACTCCCTTGTCAATAGAAGTGGTGTTGTATTCCTCCCTCTACACCTCTATTGTAGGAAGGCTGTTCAATTTAACACAGATGGTATCTCTGACTCCTCTTTCAAACCAGTTGTCCTTCCCATCCAGAACGTGAACGTTGCTGACTTCAAAAGAGTGATCCTTGTCTTTCACATGCAGACAGACTGCTGAATCCTGTCCTGATGAGTTTGTTCTCCTATGTTGTGCCATGTGTTTGTGAAGTTGTTGTTTTGTTTCCCAGATTACAGGTCTGCACATGTCTTGCTGCACTGCCCACAGTGCTTAGTTTGTGACTGGGTGTTTTGTCCTTGGAGTGGACAAGCTTCTGCCTTTATGTATCCCCGGGTTTAAAGTGTTTGCTGAGGATCCTCCTGAGCTTTTCAGATATTCCCACAATGTATGGAATGACAGAATTGCTCCATTTGTTTATTCTCTTCTTTGTCTGTTATGGAGGATCTCATGGTGGATCTTTTTGTGGACAAACCCACAGAAAGATCCAGCAGGAGCTCCTTCATAATACACAGAGAAAAGAACAACAAACACATTTCTCCATATTGTTTACAATTTAGTGAAACTTTATTATGTTCCCTTTAGCTTGTTTGTTTTCCAAACTGGTAAGATCCCAGACTTGGTATTTTTACCTAATATATATCAGTTACTTCCAACACTGAATCATTTTTGTTATTTTTTTCACCATTGCAACTCCATTACATCTTTTCAGAGGTACCGTGAATCTTCTTTCCAAAAGTTCTACCTCCTTATTTTGAAATACTTAAATCATAGACATTCAATCATCATAGGCACAATAATTTCCATTTCAGGATGCAAGTTGCTTATCAACATATTATTGCTTTCTTTCTCATGACTTTGTCTCTTAAGAAGCCTTGATACTACATTCCACAATAAGCCTTATATAAATCACATTGACAATTTAGACAGGTAACCTGTATTAACATGTTAAAGCAGAAGACATTTACACTCAGTGTAGAATGTGGCCTCCTATCCATATGCTTCAGCAATTTTGGCAGATTTGTTATTCCATTAACTATGCTAGAATGAGTACCTCCTCCTTGTTTACTTTCCTTTATTTTTGTTTTTTTTCATCATCTTTTTTGACTTTATTTTTTTTTGTTTTCCACCAAGCTCTTTCCTAAGACTGTAGATTGCTCTAGACATTTCTCAAGGATTTCATAACAACTGCAACATTAATCTGATATATTTGTACCACCGAGGAGTTTCTAACCCTATTTAAAATATACTTAGAAATACTGGCTATGGAAAACAGATACTTGCATATGTAAAATCAGCATATGTTGGCTATCTCATAGTACCCATTCTATTAGTTGATCACCTTAATGAATATAAAACTTATGAGTCAGGGTCAAAATTAAAATATTTTCAAACATATTAATGATGTCTTTCCACGGTTGCTGAAGACTGTGGCCCACAGGGAACAACTGCATATTGTCTCTTATGAGCCTTCGAGCAACTTGTAGACTGAGGACTGGATGATTACATGAATACATTCTGAGTCAAGAGCACATAATATATAACTCAAAAATTTTCCAAGGACTACCTTTCCAAGGTCTAAATAAAAGATAAATTTTACATTTAAAAAGTTGGAGGATACAAGTGTTGCTGTTTAAAATTCTGATTTTTTGAATATTGCAATTTAACCATCAATGAAATAACAAAACACTTCTAAGGTCATCTGTCTCGAAGAACAAAAGATAATCTCATCTTCTCTCTCAAGGCCTCCATTTGTCCACAAGCAAATAATATATTTCCCTATTGACAGAGAAACTGCAATCAGCATGGTGAATTGACTCAACCCAATGTGAGATACAACTCCTGCACAGGAGAGAGGATTGCACCTGGTGATTACAGAACAAATACCAACTGTGGAGGGTGAGTGTGCTAAGTAAGCAAAGAACTGTGTAAGAGTAGCTATGATGCAAAGGAGGAAACAAAGAATTATTAGTTCTCTACCCACTTGGTTTCTGGTAATGTGGATTTAAGTTCAAGAAAGCACCTGTCACAGTAAAATATTTCAGAAAACAATCTAGGTGCTTGCTTATGGATTTAATTATTATGCTTTTATAGTCATGTTGTTGTTTTCAAAATTATTGCAATAGTTCATGTAATAAAAACACAAAACAGTAAAAAACTAAAATCAAGCTAAAAATGCAAATCTATCATATATGTGCAAGTGGTGATAGTTTATTCTCTCAAGGCCCCCTCCAGGAAATATTTATCTATTATGGTTGGTTGCACAATCAGCTAGATATTTAAACTGGATCTGCCATTTTTTTTATTAGAAAATTTTATTAAATGTACATTTAAAAACAAAAGTGGACACCATTCAACTTCCCTGGCTACAACACTATTACTAGTATTACCTTATGTTACAGAAAGAAAAAAACAGAAACTTAAAATACATTCTATGACAGGACAGAGTATAACAAACTGCACATATAACATCTGTAAATTTTTTGGTAAACTGTCTTTCAGTTGTCAACGTTATATTTACATATCTTTCAGTTGTGTCCTGATATAGGTGCTAATAAGAAGTCCTTACATTATCAACTAATCAAACAAAAGTCATCTCAGCGATCCTCCTTATCTCTACCCAATCATACAAATTTTGCCTAATTTCATAATACTCTGTTTCAGTTTTATTTTTAATCTCTAGGGTTAACCTGTCCATTTAGGCGCAGGATAAAATTTTATCTATTATTTCTTCTTCAGTGGGGGGGGGGGTGATTTCCTTTCTTTTCCATTTTCCAATCTTGCTGCAGTTAAAATATGCAATAATAAGTAAAAAGATGCTTTGCTGAGTTTATCATTAATAATCCCTAATAAGAAGGTTTCTGGTTTTAAATCAATTTTTTGTAGTAATATTTCTTCCAACCAATTTTTTATCCGCTGCCAAAACTTTTTACACTTTTGAACATTCCCACCACATGTGATAGTAAGTCCCTGGAAGCCTTCTGCATTTCCAACATGTTGATGAGATTTTTTTAATCTATTTTTGCTAACCTTGTAGGGGGAAGGTGCCATCTATAAAACATCTTGTACAGATTCTCTTTATAGGAGGTGGCGAGTGTTAACCTCCTGTTTCTATCCCATAAAAGGTAAAGGTTCCCCTGCACATGTGTGCTAGTCGTTTCAAACTCTAGGGGCTGGTGCTCATCTCCGTTTCAAAGCCGAAGAGCCAGCGCTTGTCGGAGGCCCTCTCCGTGGTCATGTGGCCGGCATGACTAGACGCCAAAGGCGCACGGAATGCTGTTACCTTCCCACCGTAGTGGTCCCTATTTTTCTACTTGCATTTTTACGTGCTTTCGAACTGCTAGGTTGGCAGAAGCTGGGACAAGTAACAGGCGCTCGCTCTGTTATGCGGCATTTGACACGCCAAACTGCCGACCTTCTGATCGACAAGCTCAGCGTCCTAACCCACTGAGCCATCGCGTTCCTTCATTCTATCCCATAGTGATTGCCAATTATCTAGGTCAATACTGTAACCAAAATTTTTACTCCAGGTTAACATTTTTTTTACTTGTTCTTCTTACAAATCTTGTTCTAATAGATATTTATATATCTTTTTATCATTTGGTCTTCTGTTCCTAGAAGGATTTTATCTAATTGTGTATGCTCTAATTTTATCCCTGGTTCTTTTTTGTCTTTTCTGTGTCAGGACTGTATTTGTAAGTATGCCCACCATTCTAACTCTATACCATCTTCTAATAGTCTTTTTCTTGTTTTCAGGTGTCCATTTTCATCTAAGATATCTTTATATGTGATTACTCTTCCTAAATTTATGAATTTGGGGTGCATGAATATCTCTAATATGGATAGCCAATTGTGGATTTCTATATAATTATTTTTTTTAATTTTTATCCGTCTAATAGTGCCCATCTAATATGATGATTCTGGAAGTACTGATGAGCCTTATATCTTTTGTCCCACATTATAGCATGCCACCCTATTTGCATGTCATGACCTTCTAATGCTAGTAGTCTTCTGTTCCTTAAGTGTATCCAGTGTATGCAGACGATTTAGTTTTCATTCTGGAAGACCCCTTAGAATCTGGAACAAGATTATTACAGGAGCTAGAAAATAATGCAGATGTTGAGGGATTGAAGATCAATAAAGGAAAAACTAAAATGTTAGTTAAAAATATGTCTAATTTACAAGAAACTGAGCTAGTAGAAAAAATTAATATCCAGACATCTAAAAGAGCAAAGTACTTGGGGATCCAACTGTCAGCAAGATGTATTAAACTCAAAAGAGAAAATTATGACAAATTAATGGATCTGCCATTTTTATTCACCTGTTGAGTCCTTCCTAAGTACCCTGGGATAGACAGATGTTATTGTTACATGATGTTAAAGGCATCATCACAAGATGTAGGCTGTTCCATGTAAAGCTGTGTTTTGTAATTGTCCAATGATGATTTTATCAGTGCCAACAGTGTCCAAGTGGTGCTCCACTTGTTTTGGGATTGCATCTAAGGCACTGATCGTTTATTTTATATTAATTTGTGTTCCCTCCAATTGTTGTTTGCAGGCAAATGATATTTCTTGAGATCTTCCAATGCACCATTGTTACTACTTTTTCAGTACATTTTTTCTAGTCATTCTATGGGAATGTCTTGCAGCAGCTATCTAGGTGGTCTTCTGTTTCTTAGTTTCTGTGAGGAGGTGGCACTTGCTATCTGTTGCTGTCTTCTCAGTTCTGGCTTTTGTTCTTAAGACTTGATTTTGTGCAGCCCGTCTGTCTCTTTTTTCAACTTTCCTGCTTTTAGTCAATACCAGATCTTGTTGTTATTTCCCATCTATATTATGCAGCTAAAGCCAGTATATATAATGCTAATTTTTGTTATGTTTCCCCAAATAGTATAACTTTCAGAAGCCAACAATGAGGCTACCAGCTTAATTTCCAGCAGGAGATAGTTCATAATTTGGTGGCCGTAACAACACATTTCAACCACCAGCATCTCTTCATCTTAAACATTAAAGTTCTTGATGGAGCAACCACATTTCTATTGAAGAAGGTAGTTCTGAATATACCTCAGTCCCACACCATATAGGGCTCTGTGTAGATCAATATCAACATTCATACCCAGGAAATTTATTGGTGACCAATACAGGGACGGTAAAACAGGTATTATATAAAACTCATGCCTTTAATTTGGTAACATAATAATAATAATAATAATAATAATAATAATAATAATAATAATAATAACAACAACAACAACAACAACAACAAGTTGGAAGGGACCTTGGAGGTCATCTAGTCCAACCCCCTGCTAAGGCAGGAAATGGCTGTCCAGTCTCTTCTTAAAAACTTTTAGTGTTGGAGCATTCACCACTTCTGGAGGCAGGTTGTTCCACTGGTTAATTGTTCTAACTGTCAGGAAATTTCTCCTTAGTTCTAGGTTGCTTCTCTCCTTGACTAGTTTCCATCCATTGCTTCTTGTCCTGCTCTCAGGTGCTCTGGAGAATAGCTTGGCTCCCTCTTCTTTGTGGCAGCCCCTGAGATATTGGAACACTGCTATCATGTCACCCCTCACCCTTCTCTTCATTAAACTACACATACCCAATTCCAGCAACCGTTCCCTATATGTTTTAGCCTCCAGTCCCCCAATCATCTTTGTTGCTCTTCTCTGTACTCTTTTTAGAGTCTCAACATCTTTTTTACATCATGGTGACAGGTCAGTGCACTTTGTATCCAACGGAGTTACCAAGGGAGGCTTAACCACATGTAGAGAACATTGCAGTAATCCAATCAGATAATGATAGCAATAGCACTTAGCACTTAGCCTTACATACTGCTCCATAGTGCTTTACAGCACCCTCCAAGTGGTTTACAGAGTCAGCATATTGCCCCCACAATCTGGGTCCTCATTTTACCAACCTTGGAAGGATGGAAGGCTGAATCAATCTCAACCTCACCAGGTTTGAATTCCAGATTGTGGGCAGAGTTAGCATGCAATACTGCATTCTAACCACTCCACCACCCTTTCCCATTGATTAGTTCTCTCCTCTCAGACAGGGATAGAACCAATGAAGCCCAGGACCCTAACACCCAGCCCTTGCAGGTGACCTTGCAGGTGACCTTGGATTTGTCAGTTTCCCTTCTCGGGTTATAAAGTGCAAGATATGAGTCCTTGGTAGCTACCTGGTAGACCAGACCAAGAAATCAACTCCTAAAAGTATTTTTATTGAGATTGGCTACAAAAACAGTACCTTGCAAGTCTGACTATGCTATACTTCCTCCTCCTTTGTATACTTCACTGAATTAGGGAGGTGTTTGCCTGATCCATAACCAAATGTTATCTGGACTTTAACAAATGCTGCAGCCCCTTTTGCCTATGCAATAGCTTCTGCATATCTCTATCAAGATCAATTTACTTACTTACTCTCTCTGTTAGCACAATCCTACTAATGCTAGCCTCTGAAGCCAATTCCTTCAGATCATACAAGAACATTTTGTGTTGATCATAATGCAATTTTGCACTTATCTTGACCACAACAGCATTTGGCATCAGCGAGACCATCACTGGTTATATGCTGCTATTTAGCCCCAAACTATTCTTAAAACTTAGACAAATGTGCGTATTATTTCTTCTAGGACAGGAGACTCTTCATATAGTGCAAATTGTCGAAAAGATCTTTTTAGAAACAGAAAGAAAACTGGTGCTATCATTGACAGCAAGGTAAAAGCCTTTCCTAATACAACAATGGAATAAATGTTTATCACTAGTCAAGAACCTGTATTTGGACAATATAATTTTAATAAGATTAGTAAAAGTTGCTGTTTCATGTTTCCAGAGTTGCTACATAAAAATTAGCATTTATACTTAAGTAAAAAAATACCTTTAAAAATGGACACACTATTCTGTTCCATACATAGTAGAACAGTTTTATTGAAATTGTCATTGATGGGCAGAAGTGTTGCCCTCTAGTGGCAGGATTCAAAGCAGTTCTATTCACCTATTCAATCACTGGATCTTCTGTCAAACGTGATCTCTTCACAGGATATCAGCTGAATACATAGAAAGCAGGTGTGTTGTTGGGTAGGTAGATTTATTAATCCATTTGGCCTTACTTGGTATATAATGCTTTGGGGTAGACAGTTCTATAGTCAGATCAACATGTGGCAGTTTTGAGTGTATAGTTAATTCGAGACATTCTAATCAAGCAAGTCTATGAAGATTAGCAGTTATCACTTTAGTTGATAACTTTGTATATGTTTCATGATTTCTCCCCGTTTGCATTTTTGGATTGCAAACAGCTACATTACATTTTGCATATATTTTAAAACTGAATCACAATTATTTTTAAGGGACTTGCAGTTGATACTAATGCAGTGTTGTGTATAAATGTTGACAAAGCTGGCATATATTTGACAGTGATTAATATAAGCCTTCAAATTATATTGCTGACTAGTTGAGGAATCAGAAAGCAAAAACTTTGACAGGTTTTTCCCCCCCTGAAAAGATAGAATTTTGTATCCACTAAATGTAACAGCTGTTTTAAAGATATAAACAAGGTTAATTTTATTTACAGAACAAAGTAATAACCTTTTTGTAATATTCTCCATTATTTTCCAAAGAATGTTTGGACTGAAAATCGCTGCTGGGAGAAGGAAAGCCATAAAATTACTAATCAGAATAGGATGTGCAAGTGTGATATTTATTTATACTAGTACAATAAAAAGTACAGTTTTATGGTTTTGTAGTTTTGTTGTTTTGAGCTGTGCAGTTGTCATATAAAATGGGTGACTGTACAAATCTTTTAACTGTTTCCAGTCTTCCAAATTGCAGCATAAAAGATAATTCTAACAAAAATAATGGCCTTAGATAGGTAATCTGTGCTCTTTACAGGTTGTTGATCTATGGCTTCCACTATATTTTAGCATTAACAATGCTAGCTAGAACTGCTGGAAGATGAAATTTGGCAACACTTGGTGGTCCACAGGTTGTTGGCCCTAAAGCATTTTAGTGTTGTTGTTGTTTTTTAAAAAAATCTAATTTGGAGAAAAGATTTTAAGAACTCTTTATCTTAGATGTTCTCAGAGTGATATATACCAACCACTTTTCTTTAAGGACTCAGAGAGAGATATGGATATTACATTATGTCATCCCTGTGTGAATTGAGCTTTACATGACTTCCACCCCCAACACAATGCATAGTTTCACACAATGTGTATTCTGTGTAGGGTTGTCAACTACATTGGCCACCAGGAGGTACTACTGATATGTGACTGGTTTCATACTATTGTAGAATTTTGAGATATACATAGACAAGGGGTTCTATCTGTGGAACTCAGGCTCTCTACGAGGAATTGAAGACTATTCGTGTGAGACTACACTAGATAGGACTGCAAACTTGCTTTACAATAAACAGATTTAGAACAACCTATTTGTCTGTACTAATTCCATTTCCAATTAGGGCAAGTTGCAAGAACTAAATTACTATATCTGTCATTACAGTTGTTTTCATTACTTGAGAAAATCTAAAACAGGCCAATGCTTGAAATGATCCTAGGGTATTTTTTTTTTTTGCTTTTTAGTTGAACTGCACTATAATTCTAGCCAACCTTAAAAAAACTAAGACTTCCTGCCAGGCTTTCTGGTCTCCTGTTTGTGGCACTGATGCAAAGACATACAGCAATAAATGTTTCCTGTGCTTAGCAATTGTGTGAGTAGAAACATTATTTCCTGCTTCACTGTAAAGATAATTTGACTCATGTATGTCTTTATTGTAGAGTATTAATTGTGTTTACACCATAGCAAACTATCTAATATTTGACTGGTGATTGAGAAAAGCCTCAATTAAAATGAAAATAATGCAGGATAAATGTGATGCACTTACAAATACTATCTTGATCATTATTCTTTTGGAGACTTCAGGCTTGTTTAATGGCTGGTTAAGATAGAACATGTCTCATAATGAGGGAATGAGGAAGTGTAAGTGGGTTTATTTTGAAGCAGAGAATTGAAAATAATCTAGATCATCTAGAAAATTCTAAATTTAGTAGTGTTGACAAGAAACAATGTCTGTAGCAATGTAGAGACCACCTCACTTTAGGTGAGCATCAGGAACAAATTCTAAATTTTGATGCAAATTACAAAGCATCCATAATGATGTTTACTTGATTAATTGTATCATCCATGGGATGATGAATAGTGATAGACAATCTAAAAAGTCTGTGTGCCAAGTCTTTAAATGCTGGGTGAATTTATCTGGATTTTTGCAGCACACAAGTGTGCTTCAAATGTAGAGACTACACAGAGGTGGGAGTGCCCTTGTTTTAACCTAAGCTTTCCAGCAATATTTCCCATGAATAAATCCTCATTTGCTGAAAACCTTAAAGATATACGGCAGGGGTGTCAAACTCAATTTCATTGAGGGCCGCATCAGCATTGTGGTTGCCCTCAGGGGGCCGGGTGGGTATGGCCAGGGTGGGCATGACCTACTGGGTGGGCGTGGCTAGAGTGCGTATGGCCTACTGGGTGGGTGTGGCCAGCTCTACATCGTTCGCATCAAGGGTGCCTATGGGGGCCTGGGCAGGAGTGGGACAGATCTGAGGGTCTCTGGAAGAAGGAGGGTCTCTGGGCCAGGGCCAAGGCAGTGGGGGCCGTTCCCTCACTGTTTCCAGGATGGCTTCACGGGCCACATGAAACCACTTCGCGGGCTGGATCCGGCCCCCAGGCCTTGGGTTTGACATGTCTGATATACGGTATTAGGGGTTGGGAACTAAACAATGTTTGAGATTTCCTGTGTCATTTTATTGTTCTTACTATTAAAATTTTAGTTACTGTGTTTTGATTGGAAGATACCAGCTGAAAAGCATAATTGAAAAGACTAATGAAATAATATAACTTAAAGCAAATAATAATAAATTTGTCAATATTAAATTGTGTGTTTGATCTTGCCCTAACATAGCCATGCAAGTCAGAAAGCAGCAGTATAGGGCCTGCAGGTACTAGAATGGTAATCTTCCTTCCAAGATATGCTTGTTGCTCTCTCAGATAATTTAACATTATTTTAAATATAAAAATAGCTAAATGTGATACAAGATGCTTGTTTTCTCAAGAACTGTAAGCATTCTAGCATGGGAGCTTCCAAAATTTGATGATCTTACAAACCTGGAACAATTTGGAGAGGAAGAATCCATTTTGTCATGCTAGATTGTGCACAACAGCCAAGATCTGTAATGGTTACTAAGCCATATATTAAATTCAACAGGGTGTAATTATCCAAATTCCCAAATGCTGTGATTTAGGTATTTTTTCACTTTTAAACTGACTTTTTTTTGTGTCTTCTGTAATTGTAATTGTGTCTGTGAGTTTTGTTTGTTCTGTAATATAACCTAACCATAGGCTTTTTGACTGATCATTACAATAATTAGCTGGGATAATCAAAACATGTAATAACACTTTTTATGTTGTTTACAGGAATGCAAAATATATCCCCACAATAAAGCATGAAGGCAAATGTACAGAAGTCATTCATGAAACAGTAAGGCTGTATATTTTAATGGTGGTGCCAAGACTAGGAATATAATCCTGAGCATGCTTGCTTGGAATCTAAAAGAAAATACTTAGTTCAGTGGAATTTATTTCCAAAAAATATTGCAACAGATTGTCATGTTAAGTATGTAAATATAAATGTAACTAAGGAGAAATTTCCTGACAGTTAGAACAATTAATCAGTGGAACAACCTACCTCCAGAAGCTGTGACTGCTCCAACACTGGAAATTTTTAAGAAGAGACTGGACAGCCATTTGCCTGAGAAGGGGGTTGGACTAGATGACCTTGAAGGTCCCTTCCAACTTCTTCTTCTTCTTCTTCTTCTTCTTCTTCTTCTTCTTCTTCTTCTTCTTCTTCTTCTTCTTCTTCTTCTTCTTCTTCTTCTTCTTCTTCTTCTTCTTTTTCTTCTTCTTCTTCTTCTTCTTCTTCTTCTTCTTCTTCTTCTTCTTCTTCTTCTTATTATTATTATTATTATTATTATTACTATTACTATTATTATTAAAATGTTGTAAGTTTCAGAGATGAATATAAAGAGAGGGACATAACCAGTGCTTTTTTTGTAAAAGAAAAAGGTGCCGGAACTCACACATGTCATACAACCCGCCTTGCCTACCCTACAAGGTTCCATCCAAAAAAGGTGCCGGAACTCCGTTCTGAGTGTTCTATGAGAAAAAAAGCCCTGGACATAACAGAGAAATTGATATCAAACTCATCTTTGAAGATTTATAGAATGAACTAGAGAACTCTAATTGAAAAGCTTAATTACCCTTGTGCAACTGAGCAAAGAGAAATCCTAGCGTTTAACCTGATTTCTAAATTATCATTGAGAGGATTCTTGTTTGAATGTTTTGTTCTCGGCTGTCCTGGAATTAGAGAGTATTTATGAAACAAGTAGCCCTCGTTTTCAAATATGAACACTAAAGGAAACATTAATTTCAATTAAAGTGATCTGCTGTGATAGTAACAATAGATGTAAAAAGATAAATGTTCAAGCGTCATTTCAACTTCAGATAATATCTACCTATGGTTATCATAGAGAATTCTTAAATAAGAAGAAATTGGGGGGTTGGGGGGTTGGGGGGAGTTAATGCTGAATTCAGCTCATATTAAGAGTGAGGTCACTTCCATGGTGGCATACCTTTTTACTGGTGGAATGAAATGGAACAACTGCCAAAGACTTGTTGCATTTTATTTTACAAATTTGCAATATATGTTTAATGTGGGAAGACACAGGAAAGAATCAAGTCTACCGTAATTGGATTCTGCAAGTGCCCATACTAGTAATTTTCTTTAGGTTGATTGCAGCAAGTATCCCCAAACCAGAGGACAAGTCCTTTGCAAACCAAGGCCTCCAGAAGTTTGTGGCACTGATGGTGTGACATATAAGAATGAATGTGTACTCTGCAATCAAATTCTGTGAGTATATGCTTACACATCGCCTCTCCACAGCTTGCATTACCTGTAATCAACTTAGACAATTTTGTCTAGCTAAAAGACAAAAGACAAAAGTATTTGTCTTTGGTTTTTGCAAATTGGAACAAATGATCTCTGAAGAAATAATTGTTTCTGTTTGTTTGTTTCTCAACTGTTATGCTAGCACCTTTAACCATTGTGCCAAATTACCCCTCCCTTCCCATCAAAAACAACCAGGAAGTATATAAGCGAATTACTGAAATTTTCTCAGGCTACTTTGTCTGATTTATTTCTGCATATGGTGTCATTTCCTTTCAAGAGGTTAACATGACACTTATATTATATTATATTTATATTTATTTGATTTATATACCGCCCTTCTCCCGAAGGACTCAGATTATCAATTATCAAGCCTCACTTTTTATCCTCATGCAATTATAAGGACAACAATATACTCAGATTTTCCTGATGAAAGAAGAAACTGCCATGATTTGTAAAAGATATGGTTACAGTGGGCAGAAAGAGTCATCAGCAAAAAAATATAACTGAAATGTTTGAATTAAATTAGAATAAAGAACATTTCTAAATTTTGATGGTGGATTAGAAGTTCCTCTTAATATTAAATACTGTACTTTCTGGGAAATGTTTTGGATATTGTTCAGCTGAATTAAGCTGGATTTACGTTTGTATAAATAGCCACAATATCACAATATTGTTCAATTTTAAAGTTACTAGGGATTTATCTTTGGTCTTTCTATCTCTATTTTGTTTCTCCAGGAAAACTAAATCTGAGATTGGCATACAGAATATAGGACCATGCCCCAAGGTTTGTTTTGCTCACACTGTATTGATTGATTCCAGAACAGTTTATAGTAATTAAGAACTTAGCCTGTTCCCATTTATTACAGTCATAAAACCAGATATAACAGAATCAGAGATTGTATGATATATAACTAATGAAAAGAGAATGAAAATTGTTTCTAAGAAAAATGAACAGGTTGCATATTTTATGGAAAATATATATATTTAAATGTATTTTTAGAAGATTTCAACACATGTTATTTTGTACATTAAACAAAGAAATCTTTGCAAGCCAGCCTGTTCTATTAAAAAAACTAATAGTAGAAAGTTAAATAATATTATATGGAGGAAATTTCTCACATACACATATGATCTACTGTGAATCCAAGTAATCATAACCGTTTTTATAAATAGCAACTTACAAGTGTTTTATTTTGTGGACAATATGCTAGTGCTAAATTCCTTCTGTTTTCTCCAGAAGAAGCTGTGAAGAACTGACATTGAACAAAACTGTCACATCTCAAGTGGTACCAGATCAGTCTTCATTCTATATTTAAAGAGTATGACAAGTTTATAAGAAAAGGACAATAACCATTGTATTGGGTGTAAATGGGAAGACATCGTCCAAAGTTCTAGCTCCAGTTAGAACTCCAGTTAGTTATCAGATCCAGTCTTTGGTTTCATTATCATGACCACCAAAGACTTGCTTGAGTATTTTCTCACATAAATAAATCTCACTATTCATGTTTAATAAAATAAACAAGGAAGCACTCTGCCATTATTATTTTTGTGCATATTTTCCATGTAAGTGTCATTACTTTTTTCCTCAGTTATTATAGTTTTTAACAAATTGTTTATGTACATTTAATTTAGTGCAAATATATTGGTGTTAAGAGTGAGGGCTCATTTAGCATTTGAACTGTGTGTATGTTCAAATGTTAAATGCCCCCCCACACACATATCACAATCCAAATGTTGAACTGATGTGCTATACATATCAACCTATCAATGGACACACACACACACACACACACACACACACACACACACACACACGTGTGTGTGTATGTGTGTGTATAGCGTACTGCTTTTGACACAGGAGACTGGAGTTTGAATTCCAGCTGGTATTCAGGTCCTTTGGACAAGATTATTTAATCCTTCACCTACCTACTTCAAAGCTGAGAGTAACACAAATTAGGAGATTCATGCTGATTTGGATGTCATCCAGATTAACAAGGTTCACATCACAAGTTGAGAAACCAAGTTAATTTGGCAATAGGCGGGCTACTGGAACAAAATCACCTATATGGATGAGACAGGATAACCTGCTATTGATACATTGTTGCTACAATAGTATTACTACAACTGTAGTCCTAATGAGAGGGGATATATGAAATGTATGAGGGAACTATGGATGTACAGAAGACCTGCATCCACACAAACCGAGCAACAGCTATTACCCAGCATTTGAACATAGTGAAAAAGAAGCTGCTCTCACAACTTGAGATAGCACAGAAGGTCATGGAGAATAAGAATGTGAAGATCTTGTGGGACTTCCAAATCCAAACAGATAGTCAGGTATTTGCAAATCAACCAGACATTGTGTAAGTAGACAGAAGACAGTAGTGGTGATAGATATAGCAGTACCAAGTGATAGCAACACCAGGAAGGAGTATGAAAAACTGGAGAAGTACCAGAGTCTGAAGGAGAAAAAAAATGGAAACAAAAGGCCAAAGCAATCCTAATGGTAGTAGGAACACTCGGGGCTGCGATTTGGGGCTGGGAGAGTGGCTCAAACAGAAGGCCCCAGAATGATATCAAAGCTCTCTGCCTGTTCTGTACCAGCCTGCTACCGGCCCTGCAGAAAAGGCAGGGACAACCCCTTTTACAAGAAGGCAAGAGGCTGGAACTAAGCCTGCCAAATTTATTGACACAAAAGCAAACAGAACAAGACACGAACCATGAAACAGGAGCTATTCAAGCGGTTGCCTTCAGCAAACCAGCCCTCCCACGCATTCCCCTTTTATACAGTTCAGGGCGTGGCTTCCGAGGTGCCCCATTGCCTTCCTCTGTTTACTCCTGATTGACTGCCTCCTGCGTCGGGCGTCCTTGAACAGGGCCAGCTGTGGGTCATCTTCATCCACGCTGTCAGGCTCACACAGCTGGGTCTGCATCGTGACCAGGTGGGAGGGGCCTGGCTGAGGGCTCTGTGGAGCCTCAATATTATTCTCAGCAAGCTCTCCAACACCCCCCTCCTCCTCCTCTGAATTGTCCGACCCAACTGCCGAACCCACAGGCTGACCCTGAATCACAACACTGCCAGAAGAATGCAATGCTAGGAACAGTTAGATATTGCACAGAACCCTCCAACTCCCAAGCCTCTGGTAAAGGACCAAGACTGAGGAAGATACTTACAACCCATAGGAATGAGAAGGGATTTTTAAAAACTTCCTTCTCACCCCTATTAGTTGTATGTGTCTTAAATTAATAATAATGAATTTAAACTGTGCAGCTAGTATTTCAGTATTTAATTTATAATCTACATTAAGCAATGAACAAGGTCTATAAAAAGCAAATTCCTACCAGACTTAAGAAAGAAAATTCCAAACAAGAATGTTCAAATTATTCATATTTGCTCTCTTCATATTTATCTCTTTCTTCTCTAATCCTTTTTACTGGTACAATAAAAGCTCTGATATCCCAAAGTCAGGGGAAGCCAATAGGTGCTGGACAGCAGCCATCTTGGAAACACGCATATGCTTGTGGAAATAATGCAAGGGATGGGGTAATGTTTAAAGCCTTCACTTGCCATCAACACCCCAATCAACCAATAGGAAGGCACAACATAAATACGACTCAAAGACTAGCCAAAGCACATCTTTCAGTAAAGAGAACTTCCCTGAAGATGGGCTCAGCATGTGACTGAAAGCTCAGAAAAATAAACCTCTGGTCCCAGTGACTGACCCAGATTGGATCTCGCAATGTTTAAATTTCTTTAATAGGTAAACCAGACACTCAGGAGTCAACAAGTCTTGTACTAAGCACATTTGGAAAAGAACAGCCTATGTTGGTTTCTCTCAGTTAATGTTAGAAGTCTCTAAACCACGAATGCAGAATCAGAGTACTTGCTTGAAAATGAAAACATTAGATATAATCGATATAGCAGACCTTGGTGAAAGATCTCTCATTTGGACTACTGCAATGAGCTCTACATGGGGCTGCCCTTAAAGAGCATTTGGACATTTCAGCTGGTACAGAATGCAGCTGGATGGTTGTAAATGGTATCGGCTATTCCATATATGTAGCACTGTTGTTTCAGGGGCTGCATTGGTTCAAATCAAATCAACCTTTATTGTCAGAGTACAACATGTGTACAATGAGATTGGCTGAGCCTCCCTTCACGCACCCCCCCCCAATATAACTCACAGTGAAAACAAAAGGAAAAAAGGTGTAATAAAAGTTTAAAGGCCTTCATGTTGTGGAACTGGGTAAACTTGGGAACTATCTTTTTCCATGCACCTGGTCACAATACAGATGGCAGATATCAGGACAAATGCCTTTTCTGCTTCTGGAACACCTTTCTCTCAGGGATTAGGATGGATCTGAGCCGGTTGGCCTTTGGGAAGGCCTTGAACACTGGGTTATGTGCCCAGGATGGGGGTCCTGAGGTTGCCTTATTTCTTGGCTATGTTGACACTGACAAATTTGAGATGAGCAGCTATACAAAAAACAATGAAATATGCAATGAAATAAGACAGAGAATTGCTGGCATATTGTGATTCAGGAAAAAGGAAAGAACAGGAAGGCGCTGTTGCTATAAAGGTGTTGCTCTTTATGTAACTTTATATCACTTTTTTCAAAAACATAAAAAGGGGAAGAACCTATGCTCCATAGAATCACTATGGATGGTAGCATCTGGCCACAAATAAAATTAGATCTAATGACATGCTGCCTCTCACCTGAATCAAGAAAATTGGCAATGGAATTCTTGATATAGTAATTTCTGGTAATGAGCTTAAAGTAGGCAGTTTACAGTATTTTCTGTACAGCAGTGTAAATTGACTGAATACTTCTGCTCCTTAAAGTAACTTTTGGAACGCAGAATTCTTCAATTCTAATTTGACAACATGCTCCATTTCATGTCTTTTAAGTGTTTTAAAAGAAAATAAAGCAGATCATGACTTCCATGAATCTTTTAATTCAGATCTATCTTGGTTCCATTTTTTGTTCATAGAAATTTGGAATATTAGAGAAATCCAATCAGTTTCTTAGCTGAGACTGTGGTTTAACTGAACTCTTAGTTTGTCAACAATGTATCTGTGGTGTAAGGAAGAACAATTGCATTATTTTTAAACCACACTGCCTCATTACTGCAATAAGACTTTTCTTAAATTGTAACCTCCAATTTTGTGGGCTCGCTTTTATCACAAAGTCTGGAAGAACACAGAGTTTAAAACATAACCGTTAAGTTACAGATAACACAATGAATGATGAATGATGAAGAGTGTTTCAATTTTATGGGTCCAGTCAGTGAAAGGGTAGAGTTGGAAGAAAAAGCTCTGTCAACATCTAGCATTCTGAAGGAGAGAGAGAGTAGCTGAAAAAGAATCCAGCATAGACTACCTTCTAGTCCCCCCCCATTGTTTATGGATAGATTAAATATTTTGTAGGAAATTAAATCTCACAGGTCTGCATATCTATAAAAATCTAATATACTATATAGACTAGAATACAGAACAATAGAGTTAGAAGGCACCTTGAAAGTCCTCTAGTTGAACATCCTGCTCAAGCATGAGACCCTATACTATTCTGGATAAATGGCTGTCCAATCTCTTCTTAAAAACCTTGAGTGATGGAGCACTCACAACTTCTGGAGGCAAGCTATTCCACTGGTTAATTGTCCTTACTGTCAGGGAATCTCTTAGTTCTAGGTTGGATCTCTCCTTTATAAGTTTCTATCCATTGCTTCTTGTTCTGCCTTTAATGAAAGGAAAGGAAAGGACAGGGAAGGGTCATTGAGGATGCTGCAGGTTTTATATCTCTTTCTCTAAAACAGTAGAGCAGGGGCGTCAAACGGATGTGTCACGTGGAAGCGTCACTCACCCCATTGCTGGCAATGGAGAAAAAGCTCCGATACGTCACGTGACGTCATGTGATGTTGCGAGTTTGACATGTCTGCAGTAGAGGAACCTAAGTTTCATTGAATCATATGAAAGGTAGCATCTGGTCTAATGACATGCTGCCACTCACCTGAATCAAGAAAGTTGGCAAGGCCATTCTTGATACAGCAATTTCTGGTAATGAGCTTAAAGTAAGCAGTTTATCTTCTGCACAACAGCATAAATTGATTGTATCCTTCTGCTCCTCAAAGGAAATTTTGGATTGCAGAATTCATCCATTCTAACTTGACAACATGCACCATTTCATGTCTATTAAGATTTTTAAAAGAAAATAAAGCAGATCATGTTTTCTATGCCCTTAATGCAAATCCTGCTTTGTTCCATTTTTTATTCTTAGAGCTTTGGAACATTTCAAGGAATCCAGTCCTATTTACTGATGAGAGGCTGTGGCTTAACTGAACACTTGGTTTGTCAACAGTGTATGTTGTGGTGTAAGGAAAGTACAATTGCACTATTTTTAAACCACACTGCCTCATTATTGCAATACATTTTTTCTTAAATTGTAGCTTCCAGTTGCTCACTTTGATTACAAAGCCCACTGAAAGGACACAGAGATAAAAACATAACTCTGGAACCATGAAGAACACACAGAATGAAAGAAAGATTGTTTCAATGCTATGCTCCAGCTGGTGAAGCAATGGAGTGTGAAGAATAGGCTCTGAGTGTCAGCATCTAGGGAACTGAATGAGAAGGGCTGAAGAAACAATGCAGCCTAGACCATATTTAGCATCCTCCCACCTGGCCCCTTATTTTGTAGGCATCAGTTGATTTTTTTATATGAAACTAAACCTGGCAAGTCCACACATCTATAGAAATATAATTTAGTACTTATTGTAAAAACATGCTGTTCTTCCTTATGAGAAACTAGTTCTTATTCCAATTGGTATTTGAAAACCTGCATCTCTTCATATGAAAATTAATTCTGAAATTGACTTGGTCCACAAATAATATGATGTGACCTCTATTGACTGGAATGGTAGTTGGCAATCAAAGTAGTTCGGAGAAACACAGAGACTTCCTTGTACAGAATATAGATGGTTAGTTGCTTTATAGAGGAGGTACTAGGTTTGTTTTCTGTATCTGTCAGAGGCAGGACCAGAACAGTTGAGCTGAAAATGCAAGGAATCTGATCCAGATGAAATATAAGAAAGGGTTTTCTGTTGGCAAGAGCATATATCAATGGACATAGTGGTATGATTCCCTTCACAGGTTCTCCTTAGTCTGGGTAGGTGTCTGTCTCATATGCTTCAGCGGTTCCTGCTTTGAGCAGCAGCTCGAACTAGGTGACCTGATAGATTCTTTCCAACTCTGATTCTGGATAATAACAAATATTCTCTCCAGCTTTTCTACAGATTGGTGGGGAGAAGGGGAATAACATAGGAAGAGATCATCAATTGATTTAAGAGCTAATTATTGGAGGACACACAAATCTATTTCATAGCAATAATTCATTGAATTCATAGCATGACTCCTCAAAATACTTGTCTATGAATAACTGAATCTAAGCAAAATGAAAGTACAGACTTCAGTTTTTTGGTATATAAGATATCATGTCTAGGAATGACACTCTTTGCTGCAGAGAGGGCAACACTAATGAGATATTTAGGGCTGCTCCTTGAAGCTTGTTTTGTTTAACTACTTACTCCTGGGCCCATTTATTGGGGAGCGATTAATATTATTATGCTTTATCCCACAGTCAGCCAAATGTTCAGACTAGATCTGGTAATTGTCTACATATGAAGCCCTTCCCAAGGACCTGTGAAAAACAGATATTGATGTCTAATGGCGTTAAAGGTATCATTACAGGATGTAAGATGTTCCAAGTAAAGTTGCCTTTTGCAATTGGCCAATGGTGATTTTGTCAATGTGGTGCTCTATTTGCTTTGGGACTACACCCAAGGGACCTATTATTTGCTTTCTTTTCCCAGAGACGTTCTATTTCTATTTGCAAGTCTTTGTATTTTGTTATCTTCTTCAATTCTTTCTACAGTTCTTCATTTTCATGCAGAAGTTTGAAAATATTTTAATCAGGAGAAAGGTGCTTTGTGAATCCAAGGTTAATTGTGTAAAAGGAAGTTTTGCCACACACTTCAGCAACAGCGAATTCCACATCTGATTGTATCCAGAAAGGAGAGATTTCATCACCAAAGTAGTTAGGGTATGCATATATAGCTTGGAAGGACAGGAGAAAGCTTTGAGGCCTCAACTTCAGCATCTACTGCTGCAAAGAGTCCAACCAAGTTCAGGAATCATGAAGGCAGGAAGCTTTCTGCTGCTCACTCTCCTTCTCTTCTACTTGTACTCCAGTAAGTACTGTTTAACTTTTCCTTTTGTGAGAGATTTGATGACACCCTTTCCTCCAGGAAAAAAACAGACAAGACTCCAAATATACTTTCAAGGCTGCTTCAGTGGGATCTGCACAAGAAGCAAATAAAAGTTGGAGGCTATTGGTGCAGAACTGGCTATTTCACTGGAAGATCCTCTACACCAAGGATTTTTTGATTGTGACTCACAGTTTCTAAGAGGCCAGATGCAGCTCAGAGAGCAAGAACAACTTTTCATTAAGTTTATCAGGTATTGTGAGGAAGAGAGTCCACTATATTGTTTTCATTTTTGTTTTTATTTAGTTTTAGACAAATGAAGGATCACATGATCCCTTTTCATTTTGGGGAGTGGTGAAGCCCTGCTGTATGCACCAGTGCTCAGCATTCCCAACAGTTGGAATAAAAATAGGAGATAAGAGGGAATTGTTCCAAATGTTCACATTTGGTATATTTTTTTCAGGTATTGCTGCCCAGCATATTGATTTAAGGGTGAGTACCATATTTTAATTATTAAATTAAATCCCTGTGTACGACCCAGAAATGTGGATGTATAATAACTCATGCCTCTCCTCCCCACCACCACACCCTTTATGGCCAACGCCCTCAGATACAATGAGACTCAGAACTATTTTTCAGATAGTTTACTCTCAACCTTCCTTATTAGGCTAGGTCTTCTGCTTTTGTTCACTCCCTCTCCCTCTTTCACCCCCTTAAAGGCCACAACACACACTTAAAAACATAAGCACTGCAAAACCTTAAACATAACAAACTAAACAATGTTTTATGTTACTGCTATGGACTTGTTTCTTTCAGAGGATCAAGTTCCCGCCGGTAAAAGATTGCTGGCGGATAACACCCAGGGGGAGGGCCTTCTCTATGGGTGCGCCTGCCCTCTGGAATCAGCTGCCCGTGGAGCTCAGGACTGCCCCTGACCTGCGTTCATTCCGCCGGGACCTGAAGACTTGGCTCTTTGAGCTCTCTGGCCCAGGCTGAGAATTTTTAACTGGGGTTTTTATTTTCAGGGATAATTTAATCTTTTTAATTGTTTTTTAACTTTTGTATTTTGTATTGGTATGATTTTAAAATACTCTGTAGACCGCCCTGAGTCCTTCAGGAAAGGGCGGTATATAAATCTAATTAAATTAAATTAAATTAAATCTTACATGCATATTTTCCGTTAATTTTGGGACAGGTGTAGCAAACCATGCAAATCTAAACAGCTATGTAATGACTAGTAAGATATAATTCCTAAAAACCCAGATCCATTTTCCAGAATTGCTGATGTATGATAGGACAAGGGGCATTTCCTGGAACAGGAAAGAACATTGCAGAAGAAAGAATTAAAAGCTGGCAGGATAAAAACTCATAATCAGTTTGTCCCAGGTTATCAATGGATCATCAGACCTTCCCCCTTAGAAAGAACGGCAGGTTAGCCCTGTGAAATAAATCACTTGCTTTTTCCCATAGCGTTATTGTCGGGGGTACCCAAGACCCCTCTGCCCCCGGGATTATCGACCCATTTGTGGCTCTGATGGCAAGACTTATACCAACAAGTGTAATTTCTGCAATGGTTATGTGTAAGTAAAGTTTTATCTGTGCAACAAGAAAGGATTTGGATTGAGAGCCCTGGATTTCTATGCTTCAAAAAAGAAGTGTGCAAACTCATCCTCCTTTCAAGTATTCAAATAAATAAATAAATAAATAAATAAATAAATAAATAAATAAATAAATAAATAAATAAATAAATAAATAAATATTCACTCAAAAACCATTTTCTGCCACAGATAAGTTGCATGGGGGTTCCAAAGGAGAATATTTAACTAATTTTAGTGGGAGAGAGAATTATAGCCAAGTTGTCACTTTCAAAAAATCCCAAGTAACTTTGCTGACTGCTATAGTCTTTTGTTTGGCTGAGTCCCTATAGTGGATGTATCTCTGTGGATTTTTAATTTAATTTTTGGGTCTGTTTTCCCATTAGTCGCAGTGGAAGCAAACTTCGGCTGAGATGGTTTGGAAAATGCTGAAATCTTAAAATTCAGAAGACTAAGGAACATTTATTAAGGATATCTCCCCATCTTCATGCCCTTCTTATTAACATCCCCTCAAAAACTTCTGTTCTTCCCTCAGTTTATGCTCTATTTCTCTATTAATTGTCTTCGGTGAATAAACAATCAAAGCATTATCTCTCCATGATTCTTCTTTTGAAATGTGTTACTGCCATAATAGATTTTTTAGATAAGGTTGTTGTTCATTCTTGAAGAAGCCAAGTATTTGGAACAATATGTTCGAGAAAATAATCAATCTCTGTACAGGCAGAATTAAAAAAAACAATAAAAATACCTTCATAGATCTCTTATGAATGGTAACAATTATTTCTTTGGCTCTTAATCATCGCATAGTCAGCCAGATGTTTAGATTGGATTTGGCATTTTTGTCTACCTATCAAGTCCTTACCAAGGACCTGGGATAGGCATATATGGATATCATCACAGGACGGAACAGTTCCTAGTAAGGCCACCTTTTGCAATTGACTAATGGTGAATTTGTCAATGCCAATGATGTTCAAGTGGTGCTCCAGTTGTTTTGGGATTGCACCCAAGGTGCCTATTACTATTGGTACTACCCTTGCTTGCCTTTGCCACAGTCTTTCTATTTCTATTTTTCTTTCTATCTATTTCTGAATGGTCATCCCCATTCAGATGTATTCAAATATGAAATTCTATCATCTGCTGTCTGACATGGGAAACAATCACACATTTTGTTTCTAAAGGCATATCTTGATTATGAGCACAAGGGTTCAGTACATCTTCTTTTCTGCAAAGCAGGCAGTATTGGAGGCAAACAATTCTGGTTCCAGCACCAAAAAACCCCTGAGTTTCCATGCTTTTCCACTCCCAATCTCCTCCAAACAATGTTGCTTCTCCTGCCATATTGCTTCTCCTGCCATGAACAACGTAGATGGTTGACTCCCGTGATGGGATTCAAATATGTGAACAACCAGTTCTCTGTGTGGATGCTGCTTCCGTAAGTCCATTCTGGGCCTGGGTAACAAAAGTGTTCGAACTGGCTGAATCCCACCACTGGTTGACTCTGTGGGTAGCTCTTGGTTGGGAAAGGCAACTGAGTCCAGAATTGCCTGTTATAATAGATGTGGTCATAAAGTGAAACATCATGTGACTGCAGCACCTAGAAATAACAGTTCTGGAAGTCACAGCTGCCATCACTAACCAAGCACCAAGAGGTTGTGGTTTAAGTGAACACTTAGTTTGTTAACCATTTATCTTGTGGTGTAAGAAGAAACAATTGCATTATATTATGCCTCATTACTGCAATAAGATTCTTCTTAGTTTCCAAGAGTGCTGTGGACTCACTTTTCTCACAAAATCCACTGAAAGAACAAAGGGATAAAAACATAACTGTGGAGCCATGGAGAATACACAGAATGAAAGGAAAGGAAAGGACAGGGAAAGGCCATTGAGGATGCTGCAGCTTTTTATATCTCTTTCTCTAAAACAGTAGAGCAGGGGCGTCACGTGGAAGCGTCACTCACCCCATTGCTGGCAATGGAGAAAAAGCTCCAATATGTTTGACATGTCTGCAGTAGAGGAACCTAAGTTTCATTGAATCATATGAAAGGTAGCATCTGGTCTAATGACATGCTGCCACTCACCTGAATCAAGAAAGTTGGCAAGGCCATTCTTGATACAGCAATTTCTGGTAATGAGCTTAAAGTAAGCAGTTTATCTTCTGCACAACAGCATAAATTGATTGAATCCTTCTGCTCCTCAAAGGAAATTTTGGAATGCAGAATTTGTCCATTCTAACTTGACAACATGCGCCATTTCATGTCTATTAAGTTTTTTAAAAGAAAATAAAGCAGATCATGTTTTCTATGCCCTTAATGTAAATCCTGCTTTGTTCCATTTTTTATTCTTAGAGCTTTGGAACATTTCAAGGAATCCAGTCCTATTTACTGATGAGAGGCTGTGGTTTAACTGAACACTTGGTTTGTCAACAGTGTATGTTGTGGTGTAAGGAAAGAACAATCACACTATTTTTAAGTCCTTCGGGAGAAGGGCGGTATAAAAATTTAATTAAATAAAATAAATAAATAAATAAACCACACTGCCTCATTATTGAAATACATTTTTTCTTAAATTGTAGCATCCAGTTGCTCACTTTGATTACAAAGCCCACTGAAAGGACACAGAGATAAAAACATAACTCTGGAGCCATGGAGAACACACAGAATGAAAGAAAGATTGTTTCAATGCTATGTTCCAGCTGCTTCTGGAAGTCCATTCTGGGCCTGGGCAACAAAAAATTAGCTAATGGTTCTGCCAAAGTGGTTCAAACTGGCTGAATCCCACCACTGGTTGACTCTGTGGGTAGCTCTCGGTTTGGAAACTGTGACCAGAATTGCCTGTTATAATAGATGTGGTTGTAAAGTAAAACATCATGTGACTGCAGCACTTAGAAATAACAGTTCTGGAAGTCACAGCTGCCATCACTAACTGAGCACCAAGAGGTTGTGATTTTAGTGCAATATGATTTTTCTTAAACTGTAGCTTTCCAGAGCATTGTGGACTCACTTTTATCACAAAGTCCACTGAAAGAACACAGAATTAATACGTAACTGTTGAGTCACACAGAACACAGAGAATGATGAAGCATGTTTCAAAGCTATGCTCCAGCCAGGGAGGGAATGGAGTTTGAAGAACAGGCTCTGAGTGTCAGCATCTAGGGTACTGAAGGAGTAAAGCTGAAGAAAGAATTGAGCATAGATCATATTTTAGCATCCTCCCACCCACCCCCACCTTATTCTTTAGGATAGATTGAACATTTTGTAGAAAACTATATATAGTTTTGATTTATTGAAGGGGATACTGTATTATTAATTAGATGATTTAATATGGTGGAAAATAGATAACTTTTAGAAAACAGTACAAGACTATACTCAAATACTAGATAAGATGTGTATTTAGAATATTAGATTCTGTTATGAATTGATATAAAGGAAACTTTGGCTACCTAAAGCTTGGAAATTATAAATATCAAATGTTAATTTGAATACTGATGGGAAATTAAAGCTTGGGAAAAAGGACATTGATTGTATATAAGGACTGAATGTAAACACAATGTCAGAATCCATTTATATCACATTCATAAATGTACAATTAAAACATTATCCCCCCCATGGATTCTGCCATCTCCCGAGGAAGGAGGAGCTCATGTGGATTCAGCCTGCCTTAGGTTATTTCAAAGACCAAGGGAAACCTTTTGAACTGGGGGAACAAAAGGGAGGGTTAGAGAAGAAGGCATCTGGCCTGTGTCTCCATTTGAATCCTGTAGAGGAAGAAGGCAATAACCATAAAGATTCGAAGTTCCCTTTTTCCCATGAAAGGGATGACACGAAGTAAAATGGCGGGTGGCTGACCAAATGGGGTTGAGGGAAGGGGGGTTGAACCGGGAACTCTTTATAAAGTTTCAATTTGTAAAACAATACCAAGTCCTGTCTTGTATTTCCACAACCAAGCATGTCCTAGTAAAAATTCCTTTTGGATTAGAACTGACTCCAAGAGTTTTTGTTTTCCTAAGACGTGGATTGGGGTGGGTCCTGACACACAATTAAGATATGTATAAGCTAAAAATTATTGATAAATGTAATAATGAGGTTTTTACTTATTTGATAATAATAACTATATTAGCCTAATACGAGATAGTAGATATTAAGGGGAAAAAAAGAGGAAATATTTGATGCTGTAACTTGAGATTTGTACTAAAGATTTATTGTTGTTGTTAGTTGTGAAGTCGTGTCCGACCCATCGCGACCCCATGGACAATGTTCCTCCAGGCCTTCCTGTCCTCTACCATCTTCTGGAGTCCATTTAAGCTCACGCCTACTGCTTCAGTGACTCCATCCAGCCACCTCATTCTCTGTCATCCCCTTCTTCTCTTGCCCTCGATCTTTCCCAGCATTAGGCTCTTCTCCAGTGAGTCCTTCCTTCTCATTAGGTGGCCAAAGTATTTGAGTTTTAGCTTCAGGATCTGGCCTTCAAAAGAGCAGTCAGGGTTGATCTTCTCTAGGACTGACCGGTTTGATCGCCTTGCAGTCCAAGGGACTCGCAGGAGTCTTCTCCAGCACCATAGTTCAAAGGCCTCAATTCTTTGGCACTCAGCCTTTTTTATGGTCCAACTTTCACTGCCATGCATTGCAACTGGGAAGACCATAGACTTGACTATACGCACTTTTGTTGACAGGGTGATGTCTCTGCTTTTTAGTGTGCTGTCTAGATTTGCCATGGTTTTCCTCCCGAGGAGCAAGCGTCTTTTAATTTCTTGGCTGCAGTCCCCATCTGCAGTGATCTTGGAGCCCAGGAAAATAAAATCTGTCACTACCTCCATTTCTTCACTATCTATTTGTGAGATTTATGTATGTTATTAAATTATTGTCTAACCCAGCCACCATGTTGATTTCTAAATATTTAGTTGTAAAATTAGAAAACTAATAAAATATTAAAAAATGCTATTGCTTTTGTTAAGTATTCTGTTCTTGTAGGCATTAAGCAAGATGAAGTGTTCAAACAGCAACAAGTTTATTCTCAGTCAGAACATAACAGAAGCAAGCTAATAGCTGCTGCGCAGCTATTTATATGGTTGGCCTCTAGGCGGTGACCAATAGGTTTAAAGTAGCAGTTCCCTGCCCAAACCTACTAACAGACTGGAGACAAGAAGTCTAGCTCAGCCCAGCAACCATTAGATAACACCCATATAAAGTAGGTCAGCCATAAAGCAAACAGTCAGCCATAAAGCAAGTCAATTAACATATAAGGCCAACACATTACAGCTTTCATTATATTTTTCCTGCTTTTTACAAAAGTGGACTCCTAGCTGAAACTTGCCATCTTCTATTCAGCCCAATATTGTTCTTCTAATCAGAGAAGTCTCTGTTGTTGCACCAGGTCTCTTCAAAGGAAACAAAACATTGGGATTTATTTACCTAGTTACCAAAGTCTTTATCCACAAAGTCTGATAATGCAGAAGTTTAAAAATAATTTTATCAGGAGAGAGGCGCTTCTTAAATCCTGGGTTAATTATGTAAAAGAAGTTTACAAACTGGCCAGCTTGCCACACAGTTCAGCAACAGCTAATTCCACATCCAAATGTATCCAGAAAAGAGAGATTTCATCACCAAAGTAATCATGTCTCTAAATATTTAGGGCTGTGGCTATGCTCCAATAATGTCCCTTTCCATATAGTATGCAGCTTCCTATCAGCTTGCTTATTTCAAAAGCTTGTTAGAGAAAAGGAAGGAAATATAAATGATAATGTCCCTTTCCATATAGTATGCAGCTTCCTATCAGCTTGCTTATTTCAAAAGCTTGTTAGAGAAAAGGAAGGAAATATAAATGATATGGACTTATTTCAATTTTTTACGTATTGGATATTTTAGTTCCAGATAGTGGTGGTGGTGAGCGCTACCATTTTATTATTAAATGAATCCTCTTGTGGTAATCTGAATATGGTAGGGAAAAAATCATTAAAAACACAAATCCTTATTTACAGCCTATCATTTTAGAATGCAAGAAATCCTTTCAGAAAAGTTTAGAATAATACATGGACATAACAAATTGCATTCAAAGGCTAATAGGAAGCTAATGCAGGGCTCCAGAACAGATGTAATACATTCTCAACAACCTATGAGCACCTAGACCAGAGGTCCCCAACTTTTTGAGCATCAGGGACCGGTTCTGTGGAGAGAGGTTTTTCTGCGTACTGGAGGGGTATGGTTCCATGTACTGCCTGCATCCTGCAGATGGGGCTTTGCTTGTTTGTGCGGCCTGGTTTCTGCCATTCCATGGCCTGGTGCTGGTCCACGGACTGGGGGTTGGGGACCCCTGACCTAGACAACTGCATTTTGCACCAACTTTAAAGACAGCCCCGTGTAAAGCTTCCTGCAGTAATTGACATGTGTGTTGATGAGGGTATGAGCCACTTTAGTCAGGTTCTTTGGTCCTAAGGAAAGCCACAACTGGCACACAACTGGAGCTGGAAAAGGCCCCCTGCCCATAGCTTACAACTGCTGTCTAACAGGCACTGCATATCCAGGAGTACCCTCAAGCCATAGTCCTGCTTCTTTAGGGCAGTTTCCCTATAGAGATGGCTGGCTGGGGAATTCAGGGAAATGAAATACATGCATTTAAAGTTGCGAAGGTTGAGAAACCTGGTTGAGAAATTAGGAAGGAGGTAAAGTCAGACTGCCTGTTGACAGGAGCTTTTCTTGTTCCACTTTGGATAGTGGTATTTTTATTCATTGTTAGGCATCCAAACCAAGAGTCTATGGAGATCCTCAATCATCCAGGTTATGGTTGTCCCCAAAGTGCTTTTCAAAAGGCAACTGAACATTCCTGATTTTTGCCCCCTTGCAAATTTTTCGCTTCTCATCCAACAAGCTTCTTCAGTTCTGACTGTCAGGGAAGCAGGAGGCAGCGGCAGTGATCCCTGTATCGCCAAGCCTGGCCGGCAGCAGATCTAGAAGCGAAGCTGTGTCACCCATCCCCATGCTGGTGGAGGCAGCAGCAGGGGGAAGGTGAGCTGTGGCTCATGCCCACACCTCTCCACTGCCATCCCGCATGCATGTCCTGGAAGCACATGAGGGATAATGTGGGGCAACAGTGGCAAAGGGTGGGTGCATGTCAGATCCTGCCTTCCCCCGCTGCTGCCACCTCACCAGTGTGAGGATGGGCAGCACAGCTTTGCTTCCCAATCTGCTGCCTGACACCATTGGCCCCTGCACACAGAGGCCAGAGAGCTCATGGGAGTCGACGTGTCCATCAGTAGACACAGCATGGTGGTTGTCCTGCATAATGGCAGTATCTGCACAGGTGGAGACAGCCCGAGGATGGCTGGAAGGAAGCCCTTGCCTGGCCTGGGCCACTCAATGGCTCTGATGGGCGTGGCTTCTGCTCCTGCTCTAACTGGTCAACCATCCAAAGAAGCAGGAGGAGGTAGAGGGGCAGCTGGGGGTCTGGAGCTGCCTTGGCTGCTCACTGGGAACCCAACAATCTCCCGCACTAGCTGCCTCACCTACTTCCCTGCATGGTTGACCGGTCAAAGCAGCAGCAGAACCTACTCCCATCAGCGATTGAGTGGATGGGCCAGGCTTCCTCCCAGCCACCCTGGACCTATCTCCACCTATGCCAATGGGGCTCTATGGCCAGTTTGCCATTATGTAGGACAGCCAGAATGCTGTGGCTGCTGACGTACACCGTTGACCCCCATGCACTCACTGGTCTTTGTGTGTGGGAGCCAATGGTGTCAGGCAGCAGATTGGGAAGCGAAGCTGTGCTGCCCATCCTTGCACTGGTGGGGGTGGCATGTGCCCACCCTTTGCTGCTGCTTCCCCACATTGTCCCATGTGCACCTCCAGGACATGTGTGTGGGACAAAGTGAGGTGGCAGAGGGGATTGTGGGTGCTTTCAGATCTTCTGCCAGCCAGGCTTGGTGATGCAGGGATTACCACTGCTGCCTCCTGCTTCCCTGAGTGGTTGACCAGTCAAGAGGCTCAAAGCAGCAGGAGGAGCAGAAGCCACCACCCCTGTCAGAGCCACCATGTAGACAGGGCCCACACCAGGTGAGGGCTCTTTTCCAGCCATCCTGTGGCTGTCTCCACCCATGCCGATGGGGCTGCACTGTGGAAGGAAGATGGTGGCTCTGATTCTCCCCTGCTGGCTGCCCCCCACCCCCATGGCCAGTGCCCCTTCTACGCAATCCTACATGCCCAGCTCTCACAGCTGTTCCCAAACTCTGCATGCATAGAGACGGGGAGGGGAGTAGCCCGGCCCTGGGCCCCTCTGTGGCAATGGCCAGCACAGCACATGGGGATTGTACTTTTTGTTTGTTCTGTGAGGTGCATTATATAAACAGGATTTTTAACAGGTTATGAGCCCAGAGACTGTATCCAAGCACGCAGTAGCACCAAGAGCCTTGGTGGAGCAGTGGGCTAATGCCTCCTTAAGTAACACCATCTGCCTGCAATTAGTGCAGGTTCGCATCCCACCAGGCTCAAGGTTGACTCAGCCTTCCATCCTTCCAAGGTAGGTAAAATGAGGACCCAGATTGTTGGGGGCAATAAGCTGACTTTGTAATAATGCCGCTTGGGGGAGCGAAAGCCCCAATAAGCAGGCATATACATAAAATGAAGGCTATTGCTAAGCACATTGATTGTGCTTCTTAGATTGTAAGCCGCCCTGAGTCTTCAGAGAAGGGCGGGATATAAATGGGATTAAAATAAAAAAATAAAATAAAATAATAGCCCGAATCATAGCCAGCCACAGCAAGTAAGTGCAAGATGATCAAATCATACATATATATATGTATAACTTTTATTCATTAAACGTGAAACTCAGTCAACTGAACACTCAGATTGACTGGCACTAATGGTTGACACGGGTTGCTGCCAGCATCCTAGGTATCAACCAGGTATCTCCTTAAAATGTAAGATGTTCTGAGTAGTGCATTTTTTTGTAGCTTTGCTGGAATTATTGCAGGAAGTTGCAATTTCTTGATGTATTTTCCAAAGTTTTTGGACATAGTTCCCAGTGTCCCGATGACACTGGGTATCACTTTTACACGTTTCATCCATAATCGCACAGTTTCGATGGCCAGGTTGCGGTATTTTGTAATTTTTTCCAGTTCTTGTTCTTTGACTCTGGCATTTGCTGGTACAGTGATATCTATCAACTGTACACTTCGGTTCTCTATGACTGTGATATCTGGCATGTTGTGTTCCAAATGGTGATCTGTCTGTATTCGGAAGTCCCACAAGATCTTTACCCTCTCATTCTCGACAACTTTTTCCACCCTATGTCCCCACGACTTTTCAGACACAGGCAAGTCATATTTTTTATACAATGCCTAGTGGATTAGTTTAACAACTCGGTCTTGTCTAGCTTTGTAATCAGTTTGCATGATTTTGCTGCACTCACATATTAAATGTGAAACAGTTTCAACTTTGTCTTGCAAAGTCGGCAATTTGGATTGTCAGTAGATTTTTGTATCTTCGCTTTCATGGCATTAGTTTGTAGTGCTTGTTCTTGAGCAGCCAGTATTAAGCCTTCTGTTTCTTTCTTGACGGTTCCCATCTTAAGCCATGCCCATGTCAAGTTGTTATCACATTTTCTTTCAATGTTTTTCAAATGCTGTCCATGCAAAGCTTTGGTTTTCCATCTATTTAATCTGTCATCCAGCCATTTTCCCATATATTCTGCCTTTGTTTCTGTTATTTTTATAATGCTCTCTGTTTTCACAGCCTGCAGCAATTTTTCTGTACTTTGATTTACATAGTCATTCAAACTTTCTTCTTCTACAGTTTGGTGGATTTGCAGTAGCCCTCTGCTCCCTATTCTTCTTGGCAGGTACAACCTGTTGATGTCACTTTATGGATGTAAAGCGTGGTGCATATTCAAAAGTTTACGTGTTTTCCAGTCTAGGTCTTCCAATTCAGTGAAAGTCCAATTGATAATTCCAACTGGGCAGCGTATCACTGGGACTGCCCATGTATTAATGGCTTTAATTGTATTTCCAGCATTCAGCTTTGATTTTAGTATTTTGCGAACTCTCCTGATGTATTCCTTTTGTGTTGACTCTTTGACTTTTCCATTCAAAATGTTATCTGCTTCCAATATGCCTAGGTATTTGTAACCATCATCCTTTGCTAGTGCTTTCATAATACTTCCATTTCCCAGTTCTATTCCTTCTATTTTTCCCATTTTTCTTCACTGCATGGATAATATAGCATATTTTCCAAGTCCAAAGTCCATTCTGATGTCGCTGCTAAACAGTTGAACTGTGTTGAGTATTGATTCAAGTTCAGTGTGGCTTTTTGCATACAGTTTTAAGTCATCCATGTATAGTAGATGGTTTATCTTGCCATGCTGGCTTGAGATGCGGTTCCCACTTTTGTATTTCATAATATTATTGTCAATGGAATTAATGCGATGTTGAACAGTAGTGGTGAAAGTAAGTCCCCTTGGAAGATTCCTCGCCTGATGTTGATTTCACCAATGTTCTCCCCATTTTCTGTTAGAACTGTTTTGCATTTTTGCATATTTGCTTTCAAAAATGTACAGATGTTTTTGCTGATTCCAAAGTTTTCCAAACACGCATTAATGCAACTGTGGGGTAATCAGTCAAATGCTTTCTTGTAATCAATCCACACCATATTTAAATTTGTTTTTCATTGTTTTGCATTTTTAAGTACCATTTTGTCGATCAACTGATCTTTTGTTCCTCTAGATTTTTTATAATTTCCTTTTTGTTCTGCGGGATACAAATTGTTTTCATCAGATGATTGAATACTGAATTTATTTATAATTATTTTTAATTTAATAATTTAATTTAATTTATTTATTTAATTATTATTATTATTATTATTATTATTATTATTATTATTATTATTCACATGTTGGCATGTATTACTAATATTGTGTGTATATAAATAACAGGAGGTAAGAATTAAACATTGGTTAATGATATCATATAAATCAGGAGAATGTTTCTTATAGTAGCATAAGCACTTCTACATGTAGCATAATTTCTGAACCATTAACATATTGGCACTAGAACCTTCCCTAACATCTGCCTTGCATGTCTATATCTATAAGTAGGAACTCATCCCCATTCAGATGTATTCGAATATGAAATTCTATCATCTGCTGTCTGACATGGGAAACAATCACACATTTTGTTTCTAAAGGCATAACTTGATTATGAGCACAAGGATTCAGTACATCTTCTTTTCTGCAAAGTAGGCAGTATTGGAGGCAAACAATTCTGCCTCCACCACCAAAAAAACCCTGAGTTTCCATGCTTTTCCTCTCCCAATCTCCCCCAAATGAGGAACAACCTGTTGTTTCTCCTGCCATGAACAATGTAGATGGTTGACTCCAGTGGTGGGATTCAAATATGTGAACAACCAGTTCTTTGTGTGGATGCTGCTTCCAGAAGTCCATTCTGGGTCTGGGCAACAAAAAAATAGCTAACGAAAAAAGCTTCCAAAAATCACGTGACATCACGTGACATCGTGAGTTTGACATGTCTGCTGTACAGGAACCTAAGTTTCATAGAATCATATGAATGGTAGTGTTGTGTATTGGGTTTGTTGCGCAGGAATGAAGACGAGGCGAGTGAGTTCAGCAAAGCTCATGTTTTATTGCTTGCATCTGAACTAGAGAACTGGGCTGCAGATGCAGCAATTTATATCCCTGGCCCCTAGGTGGCAGCCAATAGGTTTGAAGCAACCCATTGCCATCTAGGGGCAGCCAATAGCAGCACTGGAGACGGGTTGTCTGAGGTGCTGGGAGCCATTAGCAAGCTCCCAGCTTAAACAGCCCTACAGCAGTTACCACGTGGTGTTAACAACAAGCCCAATACATTACAGGAAGGTAGCATCTGGTCTAATGACATGCTGCTACTCACCTGAATCAAGAAAGTTGGCAAGGCCATTCTTGATACAGCAATTTCTGGTAATGAGCTTAAAGTAAGCAGTTTATCTTCTGCACAACAGCATAAATTGATTAAATTGTTCTGTTCCTCAAAGGAAATTTTGGAATGTAGAATGCGTCCATTTTAACTTGACAACATTCACCATTTCATGTCTATTAAGTTTTTAAAAACAAAATAAAGCAGGTCATGTTTTCTATGCCCTTAATTCAAACCCTGTTTTGTTCCATTTTTTGTTCTTAGAGCTTTAGAATATTTCAAAGAATCCAGTCCTATTTATTGATGAGAGGCTGTAGTTTAACTGAATGCTTGGTTTGTCGACAGTGTATGTTGTGGTGTAAGGAAAGAACAATTGCACTATTTTTAAACCACACTGCCTCATTATTGCAATACATTTTTCTTAAATTGTAGCTTCCAGTTGCTCACTTTGATCACAAAGCTCACTGAAAGGACACAGAGATAAAAACATAACTCTGGAGCCATGGAGAACACACAGAATGAAAGAAAGATAGTTTCAATGCTACACTCCAGCTGGTGAAGCAATGCTACGCTCTAGCTGGTGAACAAAGGACAATGGAGCTCTCCAGAGCCCCCTTAAATACCTAGCCAGGTACATTCCCAAAACCAATCCCCACATCTGGAATTCCTGCTGAATGCTGGCCAGCCAATCCGAGCACTTGACTGGCGCCACCTGTTTGTCCTAGTGGCTTGCTGTGATTGACAATCCCCAGCATACACAACACCCCTTTCCCCATAATAAGAACAATAAACACTCTACAACAACTAACAATGGTATATCCAGCTTCTATGCTGCATCAACATACCCCACCATCGTGACATTCATGGCCTCACATAATCCTCAAGATGTACTGGTGACTTATGGGTCTTCACAGAATGTCTCAATGGTTGATCATCTGCCTGGGCGACTGACTCCTGGGATGACAGTTGGCTTTGAAACTCCTCTCCCGGACGGTCAACGTTGGCCTGGCTAAACTGCTGGTTGGTCTGGTCCATAGACCCTGGTTCTTGTTCTGTGCTGGCACCTGGCTCTTGTTCTATGCTGGCGTCTGAGAGTACTACCTTCTCTCTTGACCGACTGTGGTAAAACCAGCAGAGGCCATGGGTGGTGTTTGAAGGGCCATGGTAAAACAAGCAGAGCCCGTGGGTGGTGTTTGAAGGGCCTGATCACATTGTTTCTCAGGGGCCCTCTTCCTCAATTGGTCAATGTGCCTTCTGACCTGCCGGCCCCCTTCCCCTTCCACAATGTATGATACAGGCCCAGTTTTGTCAACTACCACCCCCTGAACCAACAAGTCTCCAACCCCATAGTTCCTGGCCCAAACCGGCTCTCCCAAATTAAATTCTCTCATGGGGGTGGGTTGAACCACCTCTGCGGCCACTCTATCTGGGTGCAATCTGTCCAATTTTGTGATGAGCCGACTGCCCCAATGAAGTTTCGCCGGACTCTTGCCAGTGGTTGTGCAGGGTATAGTGTGTGGTGCCAGTAAGAATTGTGCCAACCTTTGGTGCCAGTCCCCACAGATGATGCGTCTCAATGCTTCTTTGGTCGTCCTTACATTTCATTCTGCAAGGCCATTGGTAGCCGGGTGGAAGGGAGCGGACGTGGTGTGCCTAATCAAGTTGGCCTTGGTGAAAGCCTGAAAATCAGCAGATGTGAATTATGGGCCATTATCAGATACTATGACATCAGGAAGACCATGCGTGGTGAAGAGCCCCCTCAGCACCTGCACAGTTTTTGCTGTGGCCATACTTGTAACAGGGACTACCTCTAACCATTTTGAATAACTATCTACCACCACTAGGAAAAGTTGCTCCTGAAAGGGTCCTGCACAATCCACATGAATTCTTGACCACAGGGTGTGTGTCACCTCCCACTTGTGCATTGGGGCATGTGGTTGTTCGGGCCTGGACCTTTGACATTGGTAGCAACCCGCTACTTGTTCTTCTATTGCTTTATCCAGGCTGGGCCACCACACGTAACTCCGGGCTAAAGCCTTCATCCTCACAACCCCCGGGTGTCCTTCGTGCAGAGCCTGCAAGATCTTATTACTAAGCTTCTCAGGAATCACAACCCGGCTACCCCACAACAGACACCCTTTGTGTGAAGACAGCTTGTGTCTCCTTGTGAAATATGTGCCAGGGCTCCTATCTTGCCATCCTGAAACTACCCATGCCAATACTCTGCTCATAATTTTGTCTGCCGATGTGCCAGCAGCAGTGTCTCTGGCTTGCAGAGGGCATTCATGGAGTTCCTGTATGGATAAGATTTGGCCTGCCGGTGCTGGATCTGGTTCAGCCACTGCAAGGGGTAATCTACTTAACCCATCAGCATGGCCCATATCCTTACCTGGTTTGTTCACCAATTTGCACGTATATGCAGAAAGAAATATGGACCACCTTAGCATTCTGGGTGACAATATTTGTGGTGTTTGTTTATCTGTTGTGAAAAGTCCCAGCAAGGGCTTATGGTCAGTGAAAATGGTGAATTCTCTATCGTACAGGTAGTCATGGAACTTCTTCACCCCAAAGACTATTGCCAATGCCTCTTTGTCAATCTGAGCGTAATTCCTTTCTGCACTTGACAACGTTCTAGAGTAATAAGCAATTGGCCTCTGTTCACCATTCTCTTCCAAATGACTTAGCACAGTGCCAACCCCATAAGGAGATGCATCACAGGCTATGAATAGGGGCTTGTTCTCAATGAAATGTGTGATTGTTGAACTGCTGGACAGTAATTGTTTGAGGTTTTTAAAACTCTTGTCATGGACTGTGGACCAATGCCATGGAGTTTTATTGTCCAACAACCTATGTAAAGGCTCAGTAATTGCTGCCTTATGAGGCAAGAATGCCTGATAAAAATTCAGCAGCCCCAAAAAAGCTTGCAGCTCTGCCTTGTTCTTTGGGGTTTGAGCCATTTTAATGCCTTTTACCTTAGAGTCTGTGGGGTGAATACCTTGTGCATCAATCCTAAACCCTAAGAACTCCGTGGAAGCCACTCCAATACTGCACTTTTCTCTCTTTAATTTAAGCCCAACAGAATGGAATCTACTCAACACCTCCTGCAGCCTGTCAGCTAACTCCTCTTCTGACTCCCCTGCAATTAGGACGTCATCAAAATACGGGCATACCCCAGGAATGCCCTTCAACGTCCATTCCATCACCTCCTGGAAAATTCCTGGGGCTACAGAAATGCCAAATTGTAGGCAATTTACTCTGAAAGCCCCTTTGTGAGTCACTATCATTTGAGCATCTGCCCACTTCCTGGGTAACCGACAGCTGTTGGTAAGCTTGGGCTAAATCCAATTTAGCGAAAACTGCTCCAAGACTGAACAGCAGAGAGGACGTGCTTCACTGATGGAACCGGGTACGCGTGTGGGTTTAATGCTCGATTGACAGTAGACTTGTAATCTGCGCATATTCTAACCTCACCGTTCGCCTTAAGTGGAGTTACAATGGGGGTTTCCCAATCTCCCCCTTCCACTGGTTCCAGGACTCCCTGTTCCACTAATTTTTCCAATTTGCTCTCAATCTTATGCTTGAGAGCGAACGGAACTCTTCTAGCCTTAATCTGCACCGGCAGTACATCGGGCTTAAATTTAAACTTAATAGGGGGATCCGTATATTTGCCCAGCTTGTCATTGAAGACATCTGCAAACTTTTTGCAGACGGCTTCGAGGCTTATGATCTCTGTGTTGTTAACTCCTCACAACCAAACGCCCAGAGCATCAAACCAATCCAGCCCCACTAAGCTAGTTCTCCTGCCTTCAGTAACCACTATATCCAATGGTCCCCGGAAGTGTTTGTACTCCACTAATAAGGTGGCCTTTCCCTTCATTTTAATTGGGGCCCATTGAAAATCTGTTAAACATATGGGTGTGGGCTTTAAATGAATCCGCCGCCTGCTCTGGCCACAAATTGATTTGAATGTTTCAAATGAGATTATTGAGACCGACGAACCCGAATCAATTTCCATCCTACAAGGTATTCCCTGCAGCTGGACATTATTTTTGATTTTTGGCTTGAGCAGCTGGTGGATTGCCATGTGTGACACCTCCACCCCATCACCCCCCCTACCTTTGGTGGAACCCTAGGGGGCTCTGTGCCTGGGTTGGTAGATTTTTGGTACCTGCTAACTTCTTCAGACTTTCCCTTTTCCAGTTGCGCCAGACGGATACAATGTGTCCAGTTTTTCTGCAAAAATGGCACTTCATGTTTCTGAACTTGCACACTGTTCTCTGATGGTTACCCCCGCAGCTGGCACATTTGAACTCGGTCTCTCTGGAGCTTTGACTGTGGTGCTGCTGTTTGCTGCTTCCTTGGGGTCTACTCTGTCTTCTGCTGCTGTTCCCGTTCCGAAGCTGTGACCTTTCTAATTTTTGAAGTATTGCATCAATCTCTCCTTCCTCCCCGGTGTCTTCGCTCCTGCCGTCCACAATGCTCTCGTGGTGAACTAGAGCCACTGCTGGGTCTGGAAGCATTCTTCTGGCTGGTAGCCTCATGAGCCATTAAATCGTCTATTACATCTTGTAGTCTCATGGTCGGTTTTGCAATTACCTTTTCCTGCAGCTGTTCATTGTGCAGACCGACGACTATCTGGTCCCGCACACGATCTTCTAGATCGGGAAATTTACATAAATGGGAGGCTTGATGTACCGCAGCAATGTATTTGGTCGACGACTCTCCCGGTAACTGTTTCCGTTGGTGAAACTGTACCCACCAATACAGCTCAGACCACTTGGGCAAAAAATGTCTCTTCAATTTGGCTGTAAGGTCATCGTAGGAAACGGACGCGACCGGAGTTGGCGTGCACAACCCAATGGCGACCTTATAGATGGCTGGACCGCTGATGCACAACAACGCTACAGCTTTCATGCGGTCTTCAATGATGTGATGTACCAGCAAATAGCCTTCCACCTGGCCCAGGTGTGCTTCCCAGTCTTCTGGGTAATGAACATCGAATTCACGGATGTGTCCAAGCTTAGACATGCTGCCTCAGTCCTTGGCAATCGTTCGCAGGGGAGGAATTTACTCTGTGATGCTCAGAGTGCAACAATGGATCCCATCCTCGTCGCCAGTGGAAGTAACAGACAGGATTCACAGCAACAGTCTTTATTGTATGTTGGCAGGAACAAATATCTTCTGTTTGACCTGTTAAGCGAATCACACATTTTGTTTCTAAAGCATGGCTTGACTATGAGTCGTGCTGGCGCAGTGGTTAGAATGCATACTGCAGGCTACTTCTGCTGACTGCTGGCTGCCTGCAGTTTGCCAGTTCAATTCTCAACAGCTCAAGGATGACTCAGGCTTCCATCCTTCCAAGGTCAGTAAAATGAGGACCGAGAGTGTTGGGGGCAATATGCTTACTCTGTAAACTGCTTAGAAGGCACTGTGAAGTAGTATATAAGTCTAAGTGCTATTGCTATTGAATACGAGCACTTCTTTTCTAGAAAGCAGGCAGCGTCAGAGGCAAACAGTTCTGGCCCCATCAACAAAAAACAGAGTTTCCCTGCTTTGCTTCCCCTTAATCTCCTCACAATGAAGAACAACCAGTTGCTTCTTCTGGCATGAACAATGTAGTTCTTTGAGTCTATGGGTAGTTCTTAGTTTGTAATGGCAACTGAGATGAAAATTGCCCATTCTAATTGATATGGTCATCCAGTGAAACATCATGTGACTACAGCACCTATTAAGGGCAGTTCTGCCATCATTAAGGGAGGACGAAGAGGAAATTCCAAAAAAGAAGTATTACAGTCCCAAGAACCAGCTCCCATGAGACCTCCTAGACTCCATTTCACTGTCTAGCACCTACATAGATATTTTTGCCTTTAAGGGCTGACTGCTGAACTCCCAGCACAGCACTCCTTTCTCTCCCATTTTTTCTAGTAGAGAAATTTATCATAGGGGCAGAACAGCCTCTTTAAATGGTGAAAACTACATGGGACTGTACTGGAAGCATCCACCATTTTTGAAATGAAGGCAAGGAATTGTGATAGCCCCCAAAGGCGGCTGCTTCAGGGATGATACCACATGGCCTTCAGAGATGTAACTGCATTACCTGAGGCTCCATCATTTTCCATCTGTTCCTACCTGTCTAACCTGGCCCGGCAGGATGGGCATGATCTGGGTCTCACCAGCTAGGGAATGTCAGCTGGTGGGGACCAGGAAGCTTGCCTTTTCTCCCATAGTGCCTTTCTTCTGGAACACTCCCCTTCCTGAGATGAGCATGGATCTGACCCTGTTGGCCTTCAGGAAGGGCTTGAAGTCCATCTAGATATCTGGGCCTGGGGTCCTGAATGTCTGAAGAGCCCCCTTTCCTGGTTATGCTGAAACTGATGGATTATAACAAATCTTGGCTGCTATTTATGGTTAATTTCTTTTCTTAATGTGTCTTAACTGTTTTTATGATTGTTTGCTGCCCAGAATCACTGGGTTGAGGTGGGCAGATATACAAAAAGAATGAAAAATGAAATGAATTGCTGGGATATTCTGGATAAAGGAAAGGACATGAAAAGGTCATTGCAGGTGCTGCTGCTCTCTATAACACTTTCTTAAAAGCAATGGAAGAATCTATCCTCCATATAATCACTACATATTATAGCATCTGGCCATAAATATAAATTAAATCTAGTGACATGCTGCCACTCACCTGAATGAAGAAAGTTGACTAACCATTCCTGATACAAGAATTTCTGGTAATGAACTTAAAGTAAGCAATTTATCTTCTGTACAACAGAATAAACTGACTGAATCCCTCTGCACCTTAAAGTATATTTTGGAGTGCAGAATTCTTCAATTCTAACTTGACAACATGCTCCATTTCATCTCTTCTAAGTTCTTTAAAAGAAAAATAAAGGAGATCATGGCTTCCACAACCTTTTTAATTCAGATCTTCTTTGCTTCCAGTTTGTGTTCTTAAAAATTTGGAATATTTCAGAAATCCAGTCTGTTGACTTAGCAGAGGTTGTGGTTTAACTGAACATTTAGTTTGTCAACTGTGTATTTTGCGGTGTATAAACAATTGCACCGTATCTAAAACCACACTGCCTTGTTACTGCAATAAAATATTTCTTAGCTTCCAAAAGTGTTGTGTACTCACTTTTATCACAAAGTCCACTGAAAGAACACAGAGTCTGTTTTTTCCCCAAGATGGCAGCGACCATGGGCGGCATTTGTTGAGCTCCGCGGTGAGCTGGGGGGCTCACCAAAACCCAGCCGAGGTACATACTTGGAGGGGGTGCAGGAACAGCAGGCTAGCACCGTTTTGCGGTGTGGAGCCTTTCCCCCCCTCCCCCGGAGCAGAGCAGCGGCGGCGGCAGCAGTGACGGCCGGGCGGCTTGTGGTCTGCCGCTGATCAGCTGGCACCTGGAATCAGCTGTTGGGCGCCGTTACCGGCTTGAATCGATCTCCTCCTTTTGGCTTGCTTCGGTTGTTGGACTGGAGCGGCTTCGGCAGCCTAGAAGTCTGCTGCGGACCCCTGGATGAACCACCTGGTGCCTGAGATTAATTGGAGGGCGCCATTCGCAGCCATGTGGATCCCTTTACCCCTGACTGCTACTCTGGCCTTTCAGCTTGCAAATGGCCGCGGAGCATCTTTTCCCAGAGCTTGATGTTGGGAGCCATTCTGGCGTGGAGGCTATGGGGGAGGCTTTTTTGTCACCTTCTTTTTTCCAGACGATGATGGAGATTTGGCTGCTTGAAGCTGAACATTTAACATCTATGACTGAGTTCCCTGTTGCCCCAGGGATGGGTTCAGCATGTTTGGTTATCTCTGCTGCGTTACTGCTCAAGATGGGTTTGTACTTGATACTGGTTAGGGGCTGGAACAGGATTTGGGATGTTTTGACTTTTTCCTGTTCCTGTGACCTCCCTGTGACATTCTGGAACGTGTGATATTCTGGAACGAGCCTGGGACAGGACCGTGGTGAGAGGACGGCCCTGGACTGGCTACCAACCCCCTGCTGGTGTGAGAGACTAGCAGGGGAGATTTCTGTTTACCCAGCAATGCTGCCCTTATCCAGCCCAGGCTGGATCTCGTGGCTAGGTGAGAGGACAGTTATGGGCTCTTGTCTGGACCGGCTCAGGTGAGAGGAGAGCACGGATTGGCGGATTACTGGATGAAGACATGTTCTGGATTAAGTGTCTTAACATCTTAATTACCGTATATACTTGAGTATAAGCCGACTCGAGTATAAGCCGAGACCCCAAATTTCACCCCCCAAAACTGGAAAAAGTTGTTGACTCGAGTATAAGCCGATCCGCCGTTCTGCAAGCCTCTGCCGCCAGCAGAGGCTCGATCCGCCATTTTGCAAGCCTGAATACACAGGAATACCCTGTGTGGCCTTGGCTCTCCGGGAAGCCCTGGCTGTCCGCTTCCTCGCTCCACGTGCGTTCCCCGGGCAAATCGCGGTGCCCAGCAGGCGAGGAAACACGCCTGCTCCAGTCGCCCCCCCTTCCCTCAGGAGACGCGAAGCAAGTGACCGCCCAGAGCTTACCGAGGACTTGCTTCGGTGCTTCCAGGATCGCGCGCACCTCTCCCAAGCCGCCGCCCGGAGACCTGCCGAAGTTTGGGGAGGTTTGGGGAGGTTTGGGGAGGTGCGCGCGCACCTCCCCAAACCTCCCCAAACGTCGGCAGGTCTCCGTTCCTCTGTGCCCTGCCTGCCTGCTTCTTTCCGCTGTGGAAGGAAGCAGGCAGGCAGGGCACAGAGGAACGGAGACCCGGCGACGTTTGGGGATGTTTGGGGAGGCGCCCAAACCTCCCCAAACGTCGCCGGGTCTCCGTTCCTCCGCCCCCTGCCAGCCTGCTTCTTTCCGCTGTGGAAGGAAGCAGGCAGGCAGGGCACAGAGGAACGGAGACCCGGCGACGTTTGGGGATGTTTGGGGAGGCGCCCAAACCTCCCCAAACGTCGCCGGGTCTCCGTTCCTCCGCCCCCTGCCAGCCTGCTTCTTTCCGCTGTGGAAAGAAGCAGGCAGGCAGGGCACAGAGGAACGGAGACCCGGCGACGTTTGGGGAGGTTTGGGGAGGTGCCCAAACCTCCCCAAACGTCGCCGGGTCTCCGTTCCTCCGCCCCCTGCCAGCCTGCTTCTTTCCGCTGTGGAAAGAAGCAGGCAGGCAGGGCACAGAGGAACGGAGACCCGGCGACGTTTGGGGATGTTTGGGGAGGCGCCCAAACCTCCCCAAACGTCGCCGGGTCTCCGTTCCTCCGCCCCCTGCCAGCCTGCTTCTTTCCGCTGTGGAAGGAAGCAGGCAGGCAGGGCACAGAGGAACGGAGACCCGGCGACGTTTGGGGATGTTTGGGGTGGCGCCCAAACCTCCCCAAACGTCGGCAGGTCTGCGCGGAGGAACGGAGACCTGCCGAGGTTTGGGGAGGTTTGGGGAGGCGCCCAAACCTCCCCAAACAGGAACGGAGACCTGCCGAGGTTTGGGGAGGTTTGGGGAGGCGCCCAAACCTCCCCAAAGGTCGGCAGGTCTGCGCGGAGGAACGGAGACCTGCCGAGGTTTGGGGAGGTTTGGGGAGGCGCCCAAACCTCCCCAAAGGTCGGCAGGTCTGCGCGGAGGAACGGAGACCTGCCGAGGTTTGGGGAGGTTTGGGGAGGCGCCCAAACCTCCCCAAACAGGAACGGAGACCTGCCGAGGTTTGGGGAGGTTTGGGGAGGCGCCCAAACCTCCCCAAAGGTCGGCAGGTCTGCGCGGAGGAACGGAGACCTGCCGAGGTTTGGGGAGGTTTGGGGAGGCGCCCAAACCTCCCCAAACGTCGGCAGGTCTGCGCGGAGGAACGGAGACCTGCCGAGGTTTGGGGAGGTTTGGGGAGGCGCCCAAACCTCCCCAAACAGGAACGGAGACCTGCCGAGGTTTGGGGAGGTTTGGGGAGGCGCCCAAACCTCCCCAAAGGTCGGCAGGTCTGCGCGGAGGAACGGAGACCTGCCGAGGTTTGGGGAGGTTTGGGGAGGCGCCCAAACCTCCCCAAACAGGAACGGAGACCTGCCGAGGTTTGGGGAGGTTTGGGGAGGCGCCCAAACCTCCCCAAACGTCGGCAGGTCTGCGCGGAGGAACGGAGACCTGCCGAGGTTTGGGGAGGTTTGGGGAGGCGCCCAAACCTCCCCAAACAGGAACGGAGACCTGCCGAGGTTTGGGGAGGTTTGGGGAGGCGCCCAAACCTCCCCAAACGTCGGCAGGTCTGCGCGGAGGAACGGAGACCTGCCGAGGTTTGGGGAGGTTTGGGGAGGCGCCCAAACCTCCCCAAACAGGAACGGAGACCTGCCGAGGTTTGGGGAGGTTTGGGGAGGCGCCCAAACCTCCCCAAATGTCGGCAGGTCTGCGCGGAGGAACGGAGACCTGCCGAGGTTTGGGGAGGTTTGGGGAGGCGCCCAAACCTCCCCAAACAGGAACGGAGACCTGCCGAGGTTTGGGGAGGCGCCCAAACCTCCCCAAACAGGAACGGAGACCTGCCGAGGTTTGGGGAGGTTTGGGGAGGCGCCCAAACCTCCCCAAACGTCGGCAGGTCTGCGCGGAGGAACGGAGACCTGCCGAGGTTTGGGGAGGTTTGGGGAGGCGCCCAAACCTCCCCAAACGTCGGCAGGTCTGCGCGGAGGAACGGAGACCTGCCGAGGTTTGGGGAGGTTTGGGGAGGCGCCCAAACCTCCCCAAACAGGAACGGAGACCTGCCGAGGTTTGGGGAGGTTTGGGGAGGCGCCCAAACCTCCCCAAACGTCGGCAGGTCTGCGCGGAGGAACGGAGACCTGCCGAGGTTTGGGGAGGTTTGGGGAGGCGCCCAAACCTCCCCAAACAGGAACGGAGACCTGCCGAGGTTTGGGGAGGTTTGGGGAGGCGCCCAAACCTCCCCAAACGTCGGCAGGTCTGCGCGGAGGAACGGAGACCTGCCGAGGTTTGGGGAGGCGCCCAAACCTCCCCAAAGGTCGGCAGGAAGAACGGAGACCTGCCGAGGTTTGGGGAGGTTTGGGGAGGCGCCCAAACCTCCCCAAAGGTCGGCAGGTCTGCGCGGAGGAACGGAGACCTGCCGAGGTTTGGGGAGGTTTGGGGAGGCGCCCAAACCTCCCCAAACGTCGGCAGGTCTCCGTTCCTCCGCGCAGTTTTTTTTGTTGACTGGAGTATAAGCCGAAGTGGAATTTTTCAGCCCAAAAAGTGGGCTGAAAAATTCGGCTTATACTCAAGTATATACGGTAACATGTTAACATCTTATTAACATCAGTCCCCATTTGTGAATAATGGCTTATACAGACATATGGCTCGACTACAATACTCTAGATCAGACTTGTACGCCCTCAGGGGGGCTTTTCCCTCCTGGATATGACCAGCCTTCCTTTCTATCATTTCCCTTGATGACGGGCCCAATTGTTGGGACCCCGAGAGGTGGCTGGGCTTAACTAGGGGCCTCTGGTGGAGATGCATTAAGAGGCCCCTGATACATTTTTAGCTGGGTATTTTAAAGGGTTAGGGAAGGGGAGTGATAGTAGGGTGGGGAGGGAATTTTTAATTAGTACTCAGTCTGGGCCTATGAGGGGTCCTGGCAGGATAGGGTTGGGCGTAGAGACTGCTGGTTCTATGTGTGCTGGGGTGGGGCTTCAAATCCCCACGATGATAGGGAATGGCGGCAGGTGGGTGCATGGAGGGCCGCATCAACATCTGGGATCACGCCCCTGCTGTCTTCATGCGGTGGCGCGCTCCGACCCTCCGGTTAGCACCCTCTCACCTGGGGGTGAGGGTGATCAGGTCCCTGAGCTTAGGCTGGTTTATGTTTATGTCCATTGTTAATAAGGCCCCCCTCATTCGTGACTTGATCGAGGAGGAACGCGCGGATCTGGCATGCATTATGGAAACTTGGTTGGGCTCAGAGGGAGGGGTCCCTCTGACCGAGTTATGCCCCCCAGGTTTCCGTGTGCTACATCGGCCACAAGCTCAGGGTAGGGGCGGAGGGGTGGCGGTGGTTATTAGGGAGACTTTATGTCTGTGGGAGACCACCATGGTCCAGATTGGTGGGAGTGAGACCCTCCTCCTGAGATGTGGCCCCCAGGTTCAGATGGGCTTGTTGCTTACATACCTGGCACCCAGCTGTGTGGCAACAGCCCTGCCCGAGCTGCTCGACACCCTCTCAGGGTTGGCGGTGGAGTTCCCCAGGCTTATAGTGCTGGGTGACTTCAACCTGCCTTCCCTGGGAGGGTCGTCGGAGTTAGCCCGGGAGTTCATGGCTTCTATGATGGCCATGGACCTGACCCAGGTAATTCAAGGCCCGACTCATGCGAGGGGTCACACTCTTGACCTGGTACTCCTGTCTGGACAGTGGTTGGATGATCTGGGAGGGGGTTCACCAGTCATTGTTCCCCTGTCATGGTCCGACCATTATCTCCTGTGGCTGGTCTTCTGTTATGCCACCCCCTGCCGCTGGGCTGTGGAGCTGACCAGATGGTTCTGCCCCAGGCACCTAATGGACCCAGAATGGTTCCAGATGGCGCTTGGGTCTATACCCATCTCCCTCACTTACAGCCCAGTTGATGCCTGGGAAAGGGTGGCCACTGAGGCACTCAACTGTGTTGTACCCTTGCGACCCCTGACCCAGCGCAGATCCCGCTGGGCTCCATGGTTTTCTGTGGAGCTTCGGGAGATGAAGAGTCAGAGTCGGTGTCTAGAGAGTGGTTGGAGGTCCATCTGTTCCGAATCTGACCAATTGCAGTTAAGAACCTTTATAAGGTCTTATCTTGCTGCAATGAGGATGGTGAAGTCTAATTACTTCGCCACCCTCATCGCGTCTGCAGATAATCGCCCGGCTGCCCTGTTTAGGTTGACTCGCTCCCTCCATAATCAGGAGGTGAGAGAGGAGCCATTGCAGGGGTGGGCCAAGGAGTTTAGTCATCATCTGATGGACAAAATCGCTCAGATCCAGGCCGGTTTGGACACTAACTGGGCAGAGTCTGACATGGAGGAATCGGACGGTCTTGAGCACTCTATCTGGACTGAGTTCGATCCTGTTTCCCCTGATGATGTGGACAGGATTATGGGGAGGCTGAGTTCCACCACCTGTTTATTGGACCCATGTCCCTCTTGGCTAATTTATGCGGTTCGGGAGGAGACACATAGCTGGTTCCAGGCAGTAATATCTGCCTCTTTGAGTGAGGGTGTCTTCCCTGCCGCTTTGAAGGAGGCGGTGGTGAGGCCCCTTCTCAAGAAGCCTGCCCTGGACCCAGTGATTTTAAACAACTATCGTCCTGTCTCCAACTTTCGCTTCCTGGCGAAGGTTGTTGAGAGTGTGGTGGCGCATCAGCTTCCTCTGTTCCTGGAGGAAACTGATTATCTGGACCCATACCAATCGGGTTTCAGGCCCGGGTACAGCACGGAGACGGCATTGGTCGCACTGGTGAATGATCTCTGGCGGGCTCGGGACAAGGGTTGCTCCTCTGTCCTAGTTCTATTAGGTCTCTCAGCGGCTTTTGATACCATCGACCATGGTATTCTATTGCGGCGTCTCAGGGAGTTGGGAGTGGGAGGCACTGTTTTGCAGTGGTTCTCCTCCTTTCTCCTGGGCCACTCACAATCAGTGTTGACGGGAGGTCAGAGGTCCGCCCCGAGGCTGCAGGGGTCAGTTCTCTCTCCCCTCCTGTTCAACATCTACATGAAGCCGCTGGGTGAGATCATTCGTGGCTTCGGGGTGGGGTATCATCAGTATGCTGATGATACCCAACTTTTTTTTCTCCACACCGAACCAACCCAGTGATGCCCTCACCGTGATGTCCCGTTGCCTGGAGGCGGTCCAGGTCTGGATGGGGAGAAACAGGCTTCATCTCAATCCTGCCAAGACTGAGTGGCTGTGCATACTGGCATCTCGGACTAACCAGTCAATTCCATCTTTAATGATGGGGGGTGAGGTGTTACCCCCTGTCGATAGGGCTCGCAATTTATAGGATCATATAGGAGCCATGACCGGGGGAGCCTTTGCCCAGGTTCGCGTGGTATGCCAGTTGCGGCCCTACCTGGACCGAGATGCCCTGCGCACAGTCACTCATGCACTCGTGACCTCCCGATTGGACTACTGCAATGCTCTCTACATGGGGCTGCCCTTGAGGACCACTTGGAGGCTTCAACTGGTGCAGAATGCAGCCGCGCAGGTTGTGATGGGGGTGTTCTGTACCAGCCTGTTACCGGCCCTGCAGAAAAGGCAGGGACAACCCCTTTTACAAGAAGGCAAGAGGCTGGAACTAAGCCTACCAAATTTATGGATACAAAAGCAAACAAGACACGAACCATGAAACAGGAGCTATTCAAGCGGTTGCCTTTAGCAAACCAGCCCTCCCACGCATTCCCCTTTTATGCAGTTCAGGGCATGGCTTCTCTCTGCCTCCTTCCGAGGTGCCCCATTGCCTTCCTCTGTTTACTCCTGATTGACTGCCTCCTGTGTCGGGCGTCCTTGAACAGGGCCAGGTATGGGTCATCTTCATCCACGCTGTCAGGCTCACACAGCTGGGTCTCCGTCGTGACCAGGTGGGAGGGGCCTGGCTGAGGGCTCTCATAAGCAAGCTCTTCAACACCCCCCTCATCCTCTGAGTTGCCCGACCCAACTGCCGAAACCACAGGCTGACCCTGAATCACAATACTATCCCGCACCTCAGGGCCCTTTCCCCGGGTCTGCCAATCCGGATGTGGTCAGGATGGAAATTGTTCATGAAAAGCGGTCACCAAAGTGGGGGCATGAATGGCGGTTGCGTCTTCCCAGGTGAACTCCTCTGGTCCGTAGCCTTTCCATTCAATCAGGTACTGGAAACGACCTTTCAGCCAACGGGAGTCCCTGATGCTGGCGACCTCGTACTCGGGGGTGCTGTCTCCATCATGAGATCCTGATGGGGGAGGTTCCGCTCAGTGGAGTGGACAGGCCGGTTGCTCAGGGACCAACAAAGACCGATGAAAAACTGGGTGCACGTGCAGGGAACGTGGCAGAGTTAAGAGATAGGCGACTGGATTGATGACAGCCTCGATTGGGAACGGTCCTAAATATCGGTGATCTAACTTTCTCACTGGCCGTGTTGACGGTAGGTTCCTGGTGGACATCCAGACCTGATCTCCCACCGATAGTGGAGGCGTATCCCGTCTTGACCGATCAGCAAACCTTTTGTAATCGGCCTTGGCCTTCTCTAACTGCCGTCGCACCAATCGATGGATTGCCTGTAACTCTGCCATGAAGTCATTCGCTGCCGGCTCCGGTGAGTCCACAGGAGAAAGGGGGAAAAACTGGGGGTGATATCCCACATTGGCCAAGAACGGTGTCATCTGTGTGGAGGTGTGCTGCGAATTGTTAAATGCAAACTCAGCTATGGCCAGATAGTCCACCCAATTGTTTTGCTGCAGATTGACGTAGCAGCGCAGATATTGTTCCAGGATACCGATGACCTTCTCGGTTCCCCCGTCAGTTTAAGGATGATGCACGGACGAGAGGCAAATCTTGATATCCAATGCATGCATCAACTCCTGCCAGAAGCGGGCTGTAAACTGGGCCCCCCTATCAGAGACGACTCTATCAGGGAGGCCGTGCAGCTGAAACACCTGCTGAATGAACATACGACTAGTGGCGCGGGCTGACGGTAAGCTGTGACAGGGGATGAAGTGCGCCATCTTGGTCAGCATGTCCACCACCATATACACTGTCGTAAAACCAGAGGATGGGGTAAATCTGTCAGAAAGTCCATGGACACAGCCCCCCAGGGTCTTTTGGGTGTTGGCAAGGGCTGCAGTAATCCAGGCGGGGGCCCTGTCACTGACTTGGCCTGCCTGCATGGGATGCAGGAAGTGACATAGGACTGGACGTCGTGTCGGACTCGGGGCCACCAGAAGGTACGGGAGACCAGGTTCAGGGTCTTGAACAGGCCAAAATGCCCCGCCGCCGGCTTATCGTGACACTGGCTGAGGATGAGTCCCCTGAGTGGCCCTCCTGGAACGTAGAGCCGGTCACGATAATACAAGAGTCCATCTGTGACCATCCAAGGAGAATCTGCCCCCACCTCCTCCTTCCGCTGAGCCACCCACACCTCCTGCTGCTGTGCCTCCCGGATCCGAGCCCGTATATCAACCGGCTCCCACACCGCAGCAAAAGACTCGACGGGGATCACTGTCCTGGGCAGAAGCTTGTCTTCCACTCGGGAATATTCGGGCTTCCTGGACAGAGCATCCGCTCTTTGATTGTGCCCACTAGGTATGTACCGAACTCGGAAGTCGAACCTCGCAAAGAAAAGAGACCACCGGATCTGGTATTGGTTCAAATTCTGAGCGGTCTGCAGGCTTTCCAAATTCTTATGGTCCGTCCGGACCTCGATTTGATGCCGCGCTCCCTCCAGATGATGCCTCCAGGCCTCGAATGCCACTTTGATGGCCAGCAGCTCCTTCTCCCAGATTGTATAATTGAGCTCTGAAGGGTTCAGTTTTCGTGAATGGTACGCGCAAGGGAAGAGGGTACCGCTGGGCATCGTTTCCTGGAGTAACACCGCCCCAATGGCAATGTCGGAGGCATCCGCCTCCACGACAAACGTCCGTTGCGGGTCAGGATGCTTCAAGATGGGCTCCTTCATGAAGGCTTCCTTCAAAGTCTGGAAAGCCCGTTGTTCTGGAGTGTTCCACTGGAACCGAGTCTTCTTCTGCAGGAGCTGGGTGAGGGGGGCTGTCAAGGCAGCAAACCCAGGGATGAAAGTTCGGTAATAGTTGGCGAACCCAAGAAGTCGCTGAACATCCTTCACGTGACGCAGGGGTTGCCAACTCTGCAAAGACTCAACCTTACTCGGCTCCATGGTGATGCCCTCAGGAGAAATGCGGTGACCCAGGAAATCGATGGTCACCCGGTAGAACTGGCACTTCTCCAACTTGGCAAACAGCTGATGTTCTCGGTGTTGCTGCAGGACCTGATGGAGATGCTGATGGTGCACCTCACGCGACGGGGAGTAGATCAGGATGTCATCCAAGTAGATCACGACAAACTGATCCAACAAATCCCGGAAAATGTCGTTCATGAAATGCTGAAACACAGCGGGGGCATTGGTCAGGCCAAACGGCATCACCGTGTACTCAAAATGTCCATAGCGAGTACCAAACGCCGTCTTCCACTCATCACCCGGCCGAACCCTGACAAGGTTGTAAGCTCCACGCAGGTCCAGTTTCGTGAAGATCTTAGCCTCCCGGAGTCGGTCCAAGAGTTCGGGGATGAGGGGCAGCGGGTAACGATTGCACACCGTGATGGCATTGAGTTTCCTATAATCGCAGCAAAGCCGCAATTCGCCTGACTTCTTTTTGATGAAGAGCACGGGTGCAGACACTGGCGAGGACGAGGGCCGGATGAAACCACGAGCCAAATTCTTCTCCAGAAAGTCTTGCAATGCAGCCAACTTGGGGTCCGACATGGAGTACAAATGCCCCACTGGGAGAGGCGCATCAGGGACTAAATCAATGGGGCAGTCATAGGGCCTGTGCGGGTGTAATTGATCCGCCTCTGTCTCGCTGAACACATCAGCAAAGTTGGACAGTTCGAGAGGCAAGGAAACCCCTGGGGAACCCTCCACCTGGCCGGCACAGATATGGCGGGAGTGGTCCACGCACTGCAAGCTTGGGAAGGTGACCAACTTATGTGACCAATAGATCTGTGGGTCATGCGCCCGGAGCCACGCCAGTCCCAAGACCACGGGGAAATGCAGATCTGAGGTGATATAGAACTGGATGGCCTCCACATGGGAACTGATGGCCATACATAATGGTTGCGTGGTGGCCATAATTGGCCCAGACAGGAGCACTCGACCATCGATAGTCTCCACTAACATGGGCGGATCCACCGGGCACTGGGGAACAGCCCATTTGGCCACAAATGCTGAGTCCATAAAATTTGTAGTGGCCCCAGAGTCAATTAAGGCATGGACTGGAATCCCCTCTGGCTTGCCAGGAAGGATCAGACGTGCCTCCAATATCAGATGCCGTGGAGGTCCACAGGCAGCATTGGAAAAACATCGCTCAGTGTTGTTGTGGGATGCCCGATCTATCACACTGTCTAGATTGGGCTCGGGGTGTTTCCCAACAGAAAAGTAGGGGACCTTCTCGGGGCAGACTCGGTCACTGATGCCCACTGTCGCTTCTTTGGGCAAAAAGCAGCCAAATGCCCAGGGTCCCCGCAGTAAAAACACAACCTCCCGATCATTGTCTGTTCATTTCAGTCATCGATAGACGAGACCTGGTGGCACCCAGCTCCATTGGCTCCTCCCTTTGAACTGGGGCCTGACGCACAACAGGGGCTGCAGGGGTCTGTGGGGTGGCATGCCAACTCCTTCGCTGCTGCAACCGAGCATCGATCTGCAGGCAGAGATGGATCAGCCCATTCAGGTCTGAGGGAATATCCACACGGGCCAGCTCATCCAACATCTCCTCCGACAATCCATCCTGGAAGGCATCCACAAGTGCAGCCTCATTCCAGGCGGAATCCTGGCTAAGCAGCTGAAAATCACTGATATAGCCCTGTAGGGGGCGTTGACCCTGCCTCAGAGCTTTCAGGCGACGAGTAGCAGTCTGCGTTTTAATAGGGTCCTCATACATCAGACGCATATGATCACAAAACCCCACAAAGTTGTCCAACAATGGGCTAGGTTGAGCCAGCAGAGAAGTGCCCCAACGAGCTGCATCCCCTGAAAGAAGGCTTAACACAAACCCCACCTTATCCCGGTCAGTGGGGAAATCAGCTGCTCTCACGCTGATGAAGAGCTGGCATTGTTCCAGGAAAGCAGGAAACAGTTCTGGATTGCCAGTAAATTTATCCAGCATCGCAACTTGGCATTTTCTCCTGGGTGGGGGTGATGGTGGGGGTGCAGCATGGACTTGAGCTTGCAATTGAGCCACCTGGGCTGCCAACAAAGTGAGTTGCTGGGCGAGCTGGGCATTCTCAGCACCTAGCTGCTCCATAATAATAGTAAGGGGTGGGAGGCTGAAGGCAAACTGTTCTGTACCAGCCTGCTACCGGCCCTGCAGAAAAGGCAAGGACAACCCCTTTTACAAGAAGGCAAGAGGCTGGAACTAAGCCTACCAAATTTATGGATACAAAAGAAAACAAGACACGAACCATGAAACAGGAGCTATTCAAGCGGTTGCCTTCAGCAAACCAGCCCTCCCACGCATTCCCCTTTTATACAGTTCAGGGCGTGGCTTCTCTCTGCCTCCTTCCGAGGTGCCCCATTGCCTTCCTCTGTTTACTCCTGATTGACTGCCTCCTGCGTTGGGCGTCCTTGAACAGGGCCAGCTGTGGGTCATCTTCATCCATGCTGTCAGGCTCACACAGCTGGGTCTCCATCGTGACCAGGTGGGAGGGGCCTGGCTGAGGGCTCTCATCAGCAAGCTCTTCAACACCCCCCTCATCCTCTGAGTCATCCGACCCAACTGCTGAACCCACAGGCTGACCCTGAATCACAACAGGGGGTTTCCCGATACTCCCATGTAACACCTCTACTCTGCGAGCTGCATTGGCTTCCGGTTGCCCTCCGGGTGAGATTCAAGGTGCTGGTGATGACCTATAAAGCCCTAAATGGCTTGGGTCCAGGATATTTGAGGGAACACCTGCTGCCGGCATCAAGCTCCCTTCGTCCTGTGCGCTCCCACAGGGTACCGCCGGTAAAAGATTGCCGGCAGACAATACCCAGGGGGAGGGTCTTCTCTGTGGGTGTGCCGGCCCTTTGGAACCAGCTGCCTGTAGAGCTTAGGACTGCCCCTGACCTTCGCTCATTCTGCCGGGACCTGAAGACCTGGATCTTCGAGCTTTCTGGCCTAGACTTAGAGTATTAACTGGGGTTTTAATTGTATTTTTTGAATACATAAAGAAAGACGGAAGCTTTAGAGTTCACAAGGTTCATACTGTATGGAACAAAGCTGTGACTGAATCTGAATGTTCTGCTTCGGATACCACAGAACCTCCTCCTAGAAGGTAACAAGGAAAACAGGTCATGAAGAGGGTGTGTAGTGTCCCAGACAATCTTGCAGGCCCTGCTCAAGCAATGCTTATATGCTATGTTTATAAGATATAAAGAGTCCGACTTCAACCAAGTTCACCCAAGTTCCATATGCAATCATGAAGCCAGGAAGGTTTCTGTTGCTCACTCTGCTGCTGTTCTTCTTGTACTCCAGTAAGTTCTGTTTACTACTCAAACTTTTCCTTTTCTGAGAGATTTGAGGAGACCTTTATCACCAGGAAAAAAAAAGGATAAAAATGCAAAGATATCCTCAAGGTTGCTAGAGTGGGAAATAATTCTTTGTCAGGGGAATCTGCACAAGAAAACCTGGATGCTATTGGTGCAGAATTGACTATTTCACTGGAAGATCCTTTACACCAGGGATTTTCTAGTTGTTTCTCATAGTTTCCAAACACAACTTTTTATAAAGTAGTTCAGACATTGTGAAATTGAAGGAAAAATCTTCATCAGGGTCCAGTCCAAGCTGGGAATAAACAAAATGGAGACTGCTTTAGAAAGAAGGTTGCAGGTTATTGGAGATGAGAGCCAGACAGAAAGATGGCTCTAGGAAAAATGGACCACATGTAGTAGGGAGTGGTGGGTTTTTATACCTTCTTGAGCTTTTGTTTGGACTTGCTCCTGTGACATGAACTTTGACCTGAATCTGAATGTGCCTTTTTGGTCTTCTGATGGTGGTGGGTTAATCATACTATGTCCCAAAGGTCATATCCTGCTTCCCTGGGGCTGTGGCTTATGACTGTTGGATTTTTGTTGTGAGGGATTGTTGATTCTAGAGATCTTTGTCTTTTTAATCTAAGCTTCCTGACTCCAATCATTCTGATAAGATTATCACATCTGCATTTCTGCAGACCTGGTTGCTGTTTGGGGCAGAGAGATTTTTTTGGAGGGGGGTTGGTTGGTTTCTGCCTTAAAAATCCTTGGGGAAATATATTCTGCCTTTTTAATATTTCCCAAAATATTTCTTTGGATTCTTCCCACAGTGAAGAAGAGAGTCCATTATAACGGTTTTATTTTTGTTTTTTATTTAGTTTTAGACAAGTGGGGGGAATCACATGATCACCTTTCATTTTTGGAGATCATGAAGCCATGCTGTATATACCAGTGCTCAGTATTCCCAACAATTAGAGTAAAGTGGTGCTTTCAGGTGTAATATAATAGGAATTTTGGCAGAAATCAGCAATATTGAACTAATGATATCCCCATTAGTTTTATGAGTAGTTTTTTCTATCAGTTACAGTGAAAGAAGACTTCAGCTGGTATGCTTCGGAATATGTTGAAATCTTAAAATGTAGAACACTAAGGAAGATTTATTAAGGATATCTCACCATCTTCATGTCTTGCTCATTACCATCAACACAAAAGTTTATGTTCTTCTGTCTGCTTCTGCCCTTTTGCTCTGTTAAATATCTTTGGTGGATTAATCAATAAACAAAGCAAAGCATTATCTCTCCAAGTGTTTCTGCCATACTAGATTTTTTTTAGATAAGGTTGTTGTTCATACATGAAGAGAGTCAGGTATTTGGGATAATACTGTACATTCAAAAAATAATCAATCTCTATATAGGCAGAATTAAGAATTAAGAAACAATAAAAATACCTTCATAGAATGGTAACAATTATTTCTTTGCCTCTTATTGCAGATTAGGGTCCACTTGATATACCATCACTCCCTCCCCCTTAATAGCATCCCTATTAGAAAGAGTAAACCATCACCTATGAGGGATGGTGAAACTGGGAAAGAGAGAATCACCCGAAAGAGGAGAGGACCACTTGGTCTTGTGCTCTCCTGCCTTACAGAGGAAGGAGATACTATTCGGCAACTTAATATAATAAGAGCCATGGTGGAGCAGGGGTTAGATTGCAGCACTGCAGGCTACTTCTGCTGACTGCCGGCTGCCAGCAGTTTGGCAGTTCGATTCTCATTGGCTCAAGGTTGATTCATCCTTCCGAGGTCAGTAAAATGAGAATCTACATTGTTGGGGGTAATGTGCTGACTCTGTAAACCACGTAGAAAGGTCTGTACAGTACTGTGAAGCGGTATATAAGTCTAAGTGCTGTTGCTATTGCTATTAATAACAAATAATCATTTTGTCACAGTTTATACTAATTGTGGAAATAGGTCCTGTTTTCTGTGTCATTAAAAAGAAGGATGAATTACAGTTATAAAGTGAATAACTTGTCATTCACTTTCTAACTTTACTCCATTCTCCAATGCCCAAACCAAGCATTTGCCTTCTGAAGTTCCCATCCCAATGTGCCTCCAATGACAAAATTTAAAGAAATGTTCTGTAATAATAACAATATCCCCCTTATTGTTTAGGCATATATTTAATGTTTTGTAGGAAACTAAACTTGGCATGCCCACACATCTTCAGAAATCTAATTTATTATTTAATTTCAAAACGTACTGTTCTTTCCTATGAGCAACTAGTTCCTACTCTAATTGCTATTTAAAACTCTTTGTCTCTTCATATGAACGTTAAGGCTGAAATTGACATGTTCCACAAATACGATGTGACCTTTAATGACTGCTATGGTAGTCAGCAATCAAAGCAGTTAAGAGAAACACAGAGACTTCCTTGTACAGAATATAGATGGAGAGATGCTGTATAGAGGAGTTCCTGCTTTGAGCAAGATCTCAGACTAGGTGATTTCATAGATCCTGTCTGACTCTGATTCTAGATAACAAAAAAAATATTCTCTCCAAGTTTTCTAAAAGTATGTGGGGGGAAGGGAAAGGTAGTTGAATCAAATATGCAGGTTCATGTTATTCACTATGTACAGAAATTAACTCTGCTGGCATTACATGCAATCATTATGAAAAAAAATTGTCAACAATAAGGCTGGAGGGAAATGAAAGATAGTATTGAGTGATTGATTGACTGACTGATACATTTTATATGACTCTCTCAACCTGTAATAACATAGGAAGGATTGATTACAGTTATGAAATGAATAATTTGACATTCACTTTCAAACTTTACTCCATTCTCCAATGCTCCAAACAAGCATTTGCCCTTTCAAGTTCCTATCCCTCTGTGCCTCCAATGACAAAATTTACAGAAAGATTCTTTTTCTGCAAGAAATATTTGTAAGTATAAGCACTTCTTCATATAGTATAATCCCTGAAGCACTAACATATTGGCACTAGAACCTTCTCCAACATCTGCCTTGTATGTATATACCTATAAGCAGGAATTCATTCCCATTCAGATGTGTTCAAATATCAAAATCTACGATCTGCTGTTTGACGTGTTAAGCAAATCACACATTTTGTTTCTAAAGCATGGCTTGACTATTAGTTGTGCTGGCGCAGTGGTTAGAATGCATACTGCAGGCTACTTCTGCTGGCTGCCTGCAGTTTGGCAGTTCAATTCTCAACAGCTCAAGGATGACTCAGGCTTCCATCCTTCCAAGGTCAGTAAAATGAGGACCGAGAGTGCTGGGGGCAATATGCTTACTCTGTAAACTGCTTAGAAGGCACTGTGAAGTTTAAAGTCTAAATGCTATTGCTATTGAATACGAGCACAAGAGTTCAGCACTTCTTTTCTAGAAAGCAGGCAGCGTCAGAGGCAAACAGTTCTGGCACCATCAACAAAAAACAGAGGATACTTCCGGTGGCTCCGCGGCGCCGGAGACAGCCTTCCCGGGCTGCCCGCGGCTCAGCTGAGTGATTTTCGCCCGAAACAGCGCCGATCAGCTGTTCGGGCGAATTTGAAGCCCCCTCCTCAGGAGAAGAGGAGGGGGTGAGCCCCCAGGTAGGGGTCGAGTTCTCCGGGTCCGCCTGAGCTTTGAGCTTGGGCGGCTGAAGGATTGAACTCCCCCGTAGCCTGGGCTGCTCCCAGCTGGCCTGCGTCTCTACTCCGGATTTTATGGAGCAGAGCCAGGCGTCTGCGACCATCCCTGCCTGAAGGAAGGACTATGAAAGGAAAAGAGCAGGCAGAGCGGTACAAGAGGGAAAGATGAAGAGGATTATTTTATTCTACTCTCAAGCTTGATGGACTTTTTTTAAACTTAAAGTGAAAGTGCGTCACAATTGTAAGTAAAAGATGGCGGCTAAACCTCCTCCTAGAACTTTTCGGAGTGCTGGAAACTCTCCGGTGCAACAACATTCATTATTGCAGGCGCTGCATTCTTCTGATGTATTGACATTGAAGGATCTTGAAAAACATACTCAGTTAATTTTGGAATCAATGGGTGTTAAATTTCTAAAGATGGAGGAGAAATTGCAGAAATTGGAGGAGAGAATGGAAGAGAGGATGGAACAGAAGTTTAGAGAGATGAAGGTAGACATTTTGTCTTCAGTGCATAAAGTAGCTCAATGTGTGGATGATCTGGATGAAAAAGTGGAAGATTTGACTCAAAAGAATGCTATATTAGAAGCAAAAGTATTGGAAATTGAAGATTTAAAAGACAAAATGGATAGCGAACTGAGTCTGGCTCAATTTTACCAGATGCAGTTTGCTGTTAGAATTAGAGGTTTAAAAGAGAATATTAAGGAAGATCTAAAGCAGCTGGTCTCAGAGGCTTTTGAGGTGGTATTGAACCAGCCAGCATCTGAAATAAAACAAGGCATGGACAAAGTGTTTCGTGTGAACTCGTGGATTGCTAAACAGAGAAAGCTGCCTAGAGATGTGGTGGTTTATTTTCTAAAAAGGGAAATTAGAGATGAAGTTATACAAGCTGCCTATGATACTAAAGTTGTGATTGCTGATCAAGAAGTTCTGGTTTTAAAAGAAATTCCTCCAAAGATTTTAAAGAGAAGAAAGGACTTTACATTTCTTGTGCAAGAGCTCAAGCAACGAGATATAAGGTTCAGATGGGAGATTCCAGTTGGCTTGAGCTTGATGTATGAAGGCAAAAGGTATTGTTTGGTTACTGTGAAGCAAGCGCGTGATTTTTACAACAATGTTTTAAAAGCATCCCCATCAATACTTTTGGAAGTTGCAGAGGGATCTGGAGAAGGAGAACATCAAGAGGATGAAGATGGACAAACAGATGAGAATGGTGCAGGAGGAGATCAAGCCACAACTCTTTTGGATGATCCTAGAGAACAGAGGGTGATGCGTGCTGCCTTAAAACATTCAAAAAAGATTAAGAAATAAGACCAGCAGAAATCTATGGAACTTCCACAACGTACTTGCAGTCAAGCAGTGGAACTAATGGACTAAATTTACTACGGAGGAAATGGAAGAAAGTTTTATGGGCTAATGTGGGTTACTTTGTGTAAGAACTATCTATTATAGACTATTTTGGTTAGAGATTGATTAGGTAATAGGGATAGGTGCTTGTGGTGTGTAAATGAGAATTTGTTTAGAAAATAGAGAATTGTGGAAGAACGTAGACAGTGGAGGAAGGGTTTTTTTTTTTGAAATTAACATGAATGACGCTAGCTTTCTTTTATCTTAGTTTTCTATACATATTTAATATTATTAAGGATTGGTTTATTTTATATAAGCTAGAGAGTGATGGATTTTAGAGTTTATAGTTGTTAGTATATGATTGTTTATGATTGTTTTTTAGATATATACCTTGTATTTAGCTCTGGGAAGTCGGGGGGGGGGGAGGAAGGGGGGAGGGGGGGAAGTAGGGGGGGAGGAGGGAGGGGGAAGGGGGGATCTTTTAAAGGAAAATTGTATTTTAAAACTTTTTAATAAAAAAAAATAAAAACAAAAAAACAAAAAACAGAGTTTCCTTGCTTTGCCTCCCCTTAATCTCCTCACAATGAAGAACAACCAGTTGCTTCTATTGGCATGAACAATGTAGTTCTTTGAGTCTATGGGTAGTTCTTAGTTTGTAATGCCAACTGAGATGAAAATTGCCCATTCTAATTGATATGGTCATCCAGTAAAACATCATGTGACTACAGCACCTATTAAGGGCAGTTCTGCCATCATTAAGGGAGGACGAAGAGGAAATTCCAAAAAAGAAGTATTACAGTATTACAGTCCCAAGAACCAGCTCCCATGAGACCTCCTAGACTCCATTTCCTCCTAGACTCCATTTCACCTACGTAGATATTTTTGCCTTTAAGGGCTGACTGCTGAACTCCCAGCACAGCACTCCTTTCTCTCCCATTTTTTCTAGTAGAGAAATTTATCATAGGGGCAGAACGGCCTCTTTAAATGGTGAAAACTGCATGGGACTGTACTGGAAGCATCCACCATTTTTGAAATGAAGGCAAGGAATTGTGATAGCCCCCAAAGGCGGCTGCTTCAGGGATGATACCACATGGCCTTCAGAGATGTAACTGCATTACCTGAGGCTCCATCATTTTCCATCTGTTCCTACCTGTCTAACCTGGCCAGGCAGGATGGGCATGATCTGGGTCTCACCAGCCAGGGAATGTCAGCTGGTGGGGACCAGGAAGCTTGCCTTTTCTCCCATAGTGCCTTTCTTCTGGAACACTCCCCTTCCTGAGATGAGCATGGATCTGACCCTGTTGGCCTTCAGGAAGGGCTTGAAGTCCATCTAGATATCTGGGCCTGGGGTCCTGAATGTCTGAAGAGCCCCCTTTCCTGGTTATGCTGAAACTGATGGATTATAACAAATCTTGGCTGCTATTTATGGTTAATTTCTTTTCTTAATGTGTCTTAACTGTTTTTATGATTGTTTGCTGCCCAGAATCACTGGGTTGAGGTGGGCAGATATACAAAAAGAATGAAAAATGAAATGAATTGCTGGGATATTCTGGATAAAGGAAAGGACATGAAAAGGTCATTGCAGGTGCTGCTGCTCTCTATAACACTTTCTTAAAAGCAATGGAAGAATCTATCCTCCATATAATCACTACATATTATAGCATCTGGCCATAAATATAAATTAAATCTAGTGACATGCTGCCACTCACCTGAATGAAGAAAGTTGACTAACCATTCCTGATACAAGAATTTCTGGTAATGAACTTAAAGTAAGCAATTTATCTTCTGTACAACAGAATAAACTGACTGAATCCCTCTGCACCTTAAAGTAAATTTTGGAGTGCAGAATTCTTCAATTCTAACTTGACAACATGCTCCATTTCATCTCTTCTAAGTTCTTTAAAAGAAAAATAAAGGAGATCATGGCTTCCACAACCTTTTTAATTCAGATCTTCTTTGCTTCCAGTTTGTGTTCTTAAAAATTTGGAATATTTCAGAAATCCAGTCTGTTGACTTAGCAGAGGTTGTGGTTTAACTGAACATTTAGTTTGTCAACTGTGTATTTTGCGGTGTATAAACAATTGCACCGTATCTGAAACCACACTGCCTTGTTACTGCAATAAAATATTTCTTAGCTTCCAAAAGAATTTTGCACTCACTTTTATCACAAAGTCCACCAAAAGAACACAGAGTTAAAACATAACTGTTGAGTCACACAGAACACAGAGAATGATGAAGCGTGTTTCAAAGCTCCAGCCATAGAGGGGATTGAGTATGAAGAATAGGCTCCGAGTGTCAGCATCTAGGGTACTGAAGGAGTAAAGCTGAAGAAAGAATCCAGCATAGACCATATTTTAGCATCCTCCCTCACACCCCCTTATTATTTAGGGATAGATTGAATGCTTTGTAGAAAACAAATGATGATGATAATAATAACCTTTATTGTCATTTTTTCCTGTGGGCAGAATGGCTCACATTAAAAATGAAATTTAATTGCTTGCTCTCAAGTGTACACATACATAACATACATTTAAAAACATACTATATATATTCATATATACAACCATTATAGCATCCCCATCGTCATGTGGTCAAAATTCAGACACATGGCAACTGACTCATACCTATGACGGTTGCAGGGTCCCAGGGTCATCTGATCCCCTTTTGCAGCTTTCTGACAAGCAAAGTCAATGGGGAAGCCAGATTCACTTAACAACCGTGTTACTAATTTAACAAGTGCAGTGATACACTTAGCAACTGTGGCAAGAAAGTTTGTAAAATGGGGCAAAACTCACTTAACAAATGTCTTAGTAACAGAAATTTTGAGCTCAATTATGGTTGTAGGTTGAGGACTACCTGGTATAATCCAAAAATATACAGCACTGTTTTTGTCCTCCTCCCACTCCGGAGATACCATTGCTTCATATGCCATTTGCACATAGATACAAATATTACTATTAAAAAGCTCTTTCTCTGTCTCTGTCTTTCTGTCTATCCCTATCTCTCTGTCTCTGTCTCTCTTTCCCCCCCCCTCTCTCTCTCTCTCTCTCTCACACACACACACACACACACACACACACACACACACACACACATATACAAACAAAGAGAGAGAGAGAGAGAGAAAGAGAGAGAGAGAGAGAGTGTCCAAAGCAGATAGCTTTCTATGTGGTTAGAACTCAAACCACATTCTCTGAAAGCAATGCTGGATTTTCCTTTCAGTCTGTTCTTCACCTGGAAGTAAGTGCCTTCCATTTCCTTCCTCTTAAATTTGTTCACCTTCTGAGGTAATGTTTGGAGTCTTTGAAAAATTGCAGATAGAAAGGCATGGGTTGTAAGTTAACAAGTATATGAGCTAAAAGTTAATATTTTATTAAGCAACCTAGCAAAACTCTCTTTCTTACTTTCTCTACTATCTTCAGTTACTTAAATAGTTCAGTATTGGGAAAACCATATCTCATACTCTCAATAACTGTATAATTGTTATTTGACTTGTTTATCTTGTTAATTGTCATATTATAGAAACATATAAGATGATCTAATCTTGGTTGTCTTACCACTTTCTTATCTGACCAGGATGAGATGGACAGCTGCCTCACCTTGTGAGTAACCTCACTCTTTGTTGGATTCCAAGACAAAGAAAAATTGACCAAACATTTCATTACAACTAACATAGTTCCCAAGCTACAACACAGATTCTCAATAAGTGTAGGAATTACTGATAAAGACCAAATAGGAATGATCAAGAGCCATGGTTGAGCAGTGATCAGAATGCAGTACTGCAGGGTAATTCTGCTTACGGCCTACTGCCAGCAGTTCGGCAGTTCGAGTTTCACCGGCTCAAGGCTGATTCCATCCTTCTGAGGTCATTAAATAAGGAGCCAGATTTTTTGGGGACAATATGCTGACTCTGTAAACTGCTTAGAGAGGGCTGTAAAGTATTATGAAGCAGTATATAAGTCCTATTGCTATTGCTACTAATAGATTACAATACAAGTTTGTTAGTCTGGGTATATATAAGCATTGCAAAAGAAATAGCTGCCTAAAATCACTGTAATATGAATTGGGCAACCAAATAGATTGTTTTAAATATTTTTCCTTTATTTATTAAAGTTTTATTCCAACCATCTCCCCTGTAAGATGACCCTGGGTAGCCAAAATAAATGAATAAGTAGATTTAATATTCACTAATTCCATAATTTCTTCCTTGTGAACCGCCATACACTTACATGGAAAACAAATGGCAGCACTCAATTCAGGCCTGGACTGGACTGCTAACTTCTTTTTTTTTTATTGAAAAGTTTTTCAATACATTTTATCTTTAACAATCCCTCCCCCCCTCCCCCCACCCAACCCTCCCTAACCCTCCCCCCACCCCTTCCCCCCTCCCCCCTCCCGACTTCCCAGAGCTAAATACAAGGTATAAAGGTAAAAACAATCATAAACAACCATATGTTAACAACAATAAACTATTAAGTCTATCGCACTCTAGCTCATATAAAATGACTACAAGCAATACTAACATCACATCAAAACTTATACAAATGCTAAATGAAACTTTTTAGTCCCATATTTGTTCTGGATGTAATCAATCCACTTTTTCCACTCCATAATTTAACGTTGTTGCGAGTGGTCTTTCAAATAAGCAGAAATCTTTGCCATTTCCGCCAGGTCAGAAACTTTTAGAGTCCATTCTTCTATAGTCGGCCGGACTGCTAACTTCTTATTATGAACTGAAGAACATTTTAAAACCCTGACGGATTGAATGGCATTTTAGCCCGAGGAAGAATGGAAGAATCACATTTATGCAATGAAAATGCTTTTGAACAACTAAGATTCTGTTTGGTCACAATATCGGGTTACAGAAGAGGAAATGAATTGCTCAAAGTTAGCAAGTACCCTGATTGTGTGTTGTGACCATCAAGAACCGAGTGATCATGTGCATTTACAAGAAACTGAAACCATAAAAAAAATGGTCGGTTATCCACAGAAGCAATTACCAGATCACTTACAAAGGGCAAAACCAAAATCAATTAATTAAGATCTCAATCCAGTCTATTATCTAGGAGGTTTTGTATATACAAAAACTAGAACTCTCATAATGCAGTGGTTAGAATGCAGTATTGTAGGCAAATCCTGCCCACAGCATGGAGTTTTCCCTCCCCTCCTTTCTTCCTTCCCTCCCTCCCTCTGTTCCCAGGAAGCACTTCTCTCAAAGAGTAAGAGAGTTGGAAGACACCTTTGAGATCTTTTGTCCAAGCCCCTGCTCAAGCAGGAGACATATACCATTCCAGACAATGGAATATCCAATCTCTACTTAAAAGCCTCCATTGATGGAGCATCCACAACTTCTGAAGGCAAGCCTTTTCACTGGTTAGTTGTTTTCACAAGTCCTTAGTTCTAGGCTGGTTTTCTTCTTGATTAGTTTCCATCTATTATTGCCTTCTGATACTTTGGAAAATAGGTTGACCCCTTCTTCATTGTGGTAGCCATCAAATATTAGAACATTGCTGTTATGTCACCAGAGACGGAGTGGCTCAGTGGGTTAGGACGCTGAGCTTGTTGATCAGAAGGTTGGCAGTTTGGCGAGTCAAATCTCGAGTGCCGCGTAAGAGAGTGAGCGCCTGTTACTCGTTCCAGCTTCTGCCAACTTAACAGTTTGAAAGCACGTAAAAAAATGCAAGTAGAAAAATAGGGACCACTACGGTGGGAAGGTAACATGCTCCATGTGCCTTTGGTGTCTAGTCATGCTGGCCACATGATCACGGAGACGTCCTCAGACAAGCGCTGGCTCTTTGGCTTTGAAACGGAGATGAGCACCGGCCCCTAGAGTCGGAAATGACTAGCACGCATGTGTGGGGGAAACTTTACCTTTATTATGTCACCACCACTAGTCCTTTTAACTAAGCTGCTAGACACACCCAACTCCTACAAACATTTGGCATATGTTTTAGCCTCCAGCCACCTAATCATCTATCTTTATAATCCATTTAGACCAGATGGTCCCCCTGGTCTGGTTTATAGAACAGTGGCCATGAGCAGAGCCTTCTCAGAGACAGCACCCCAATTATAGAACTTTCTTCCAAGGAAAATAAGAACAGTGCATCCTTCATGTGTTAAGAGGCAACTCCACACTCTGTTCAGCCAGGCATATGTAGAACAACACCACATTTTATGGTCAAACAGCACTAAGTAAATTACTACTAATATTTTTCTTAAAATACACACTTTTAATATTGTTTTAAGCAGTGATGGTGATGCTTTACAATAGCTGTCTTTGAGAGTTTTTTTGTAAACCATCCTGGATTTCTCAGAAACATTTAATTTTGAATTAGATGTTGATTTAATAAATTGGGCAGAAAACACAAATGTTTAAATACATCTAAACCCCACAGACCTACTGCCTCCTAGGCACATACTACAGAGAAAATAAGGCACTGCATTTCTAGCCAGCATAGCCACAGGATTATTGGAACTGTGGTCCATGACACCCGAAAGACATTAGTTTGAATAAGGCTGGATTAAATTATGAAAGAGCAGATGAGAGGAAGTAGAAGCAAGAAACACTTTCCATGCTTCTGACAAAATAATTGGGGCAGAGAGTTGACTCTTAACTTCCCATTCAATCCAAAGAGTTCTGTGATTTTAGGGAGGGGAGGTGGCAAGAATAGACCACAAAGCCAATCTGCGAGTTTGCTCTCTCGCCTGCCTGCACACCACCTCCCTGATGCAGCACATGGCTCCAAGCCATCTCCCTAGAAATCCTTTGCAGATAATTCCATATATTTCTTTTGGGCCTCTACTTTTCTGAGAATTGCAATGCAACTAACCTGACCCCACAAACGGTCTCACCTTCTCACTGGCCTTTTGCAAACTGCCTGGTATCTAGTCTTGCCATCTTGCTTCCCTTTGCTGCTGGTGTCCGTGGCTTTCCCATGCAGGGGTGGTAAAAGAGAAGCGCTCGCAGGCTGTGATGCCAGACAATGGGCCATGGAGGTGCTGGTGGCGGAGGTGCGCTGATCTAAACTTCAGGTCAGCCATCCAGAATGGCGTCAGTTTTTGATCCTCATGGACGCCCTGGAGGGGGATCGGAAAAAGGGGCCCACCCCACCTACTGCCTGGCCTGGGGGAATAAAGGCAGGGAGATGGGAGAACACCTTCTCCATGTGGTAGGGCTGTAGAGGGGAATGCAGCATTCACGCCGTATAGAGAGCCTGGAACTGCCGGCTGATCCCATTTTTGTAAGTTTGCTTCTGCTTTCCTTTCCCCACACTTTTCACTTCCCTGCTGGCTCAAGCTCTCTTTGTCTCTCTCCCTCACACATAAAAACTCCCCCTGTGTTCTCCCCCTTCTCGCCCTTTTCCTCCAGCTGCACCTGAATGGAATGGGAGGAGGTTAAAAAAAGAGAAGGGGGAAGAAAGAGAGAGGCACCCCTTTTTGTAACACATCAGCTTCCTCCTCCTCCCCTCCTGTCTCTCTCTCTCTCTCTCTCTCTCTCACACACACACACACACACACACACACACTCACAGAGAGAGAGAGAGAGAGAGACAGACAGAGAGAGAGAGAGAGAGAGAAACCCTTCCTGCTTTTTCCTTCTCACCCTTTCTCTCCAGCCACCAGATGTTGCCGGCCGCCAGCAGTTCCAATGGAGATGGCGAATGGCAGAGACTGCAAATTGGAGCCACCAGTGCTCAGCACTCAGAAGCCGCCTGCGTTTGGTGCTCAGAAGCTGCTCTGCCCATGCTCAGAAGCCACCCCGCCTGAACTCAGAAGCCACCCGAGCTCGGCACTCAGAAGCCACCCACATGGAATACTCAGAAGCTGCCCATGCTCAGCACTCAGAAACTGTCTGTGTGGGGCACTCAGAAGCCACCCACATGGGCACTCAGAAACTGTCTGCGTGGGGCACTCAGAAGCCACCCACATGGGATACTCAGAAGCTGCCCACGCTCAGCGCTCAGAAACTGTCTGCGTGGGGCACTCAGAAGCCACCCACATGGGCACTCAGAAGCCACCCACACTCAGTGCTCAGAAGCCACCCTGCCCATGCTCAAAAGACACCCCACCCACACTCAGAAGATGTGCTCTGGGTGCAGAAGTGCGGCTCAGCTGTAGCTGCATACACTGATCCTAGGCTCCTGCCCAGCTCACTTGCTTGCGGAAAACATGCTGCTTGCTAAGTGAAGCCCCAGGATCAGCAGGCTGTATCAGCCATAGCCTGCTGATCCTGGGGCTTCACTTAGCAAGCAGCATATTGAGGGTCAAAAACTATCTCCGCGCTAACCAAGTTGCTGAAGATGGCCTGAAGGCCGCAACACTCCTGTGTGTCTGCAGGCCTGCAACCTTTGATATCGCAGAGAACTTGGTCGCACCGGTACAGCTGGAGTCCATAATGTATGCAGACCTGAAGAAATGGCTCGGCAACCATTTCCAGCCCACGTTATTGGTAATAGCTTGGAGGCATGCCTTTGAACAGAGAGTTCAGCAGCTGGGTGAAACAGCAACGGAATTCATCACGGCATTGAGACAAGCTTTACGTCTGTGCCAATTTTCCGATTTAGAAGAAAGGCTTCAAGACTGACTCGTCTGAGGACTGTGGAGCAGAGAGCTGCAGCAGAAACTCTTTGCAAAAGAGACTCTCTTGCTCCAGGAAGCCTTGAAAGAGATCATGGCAGACGAAGCCACTGGCGGGGCTGTGAAAGCCATGCAGCCTGCCAAAAACACTCAGCAGGAGGAGGCTGTGCACCATGAGGATGCCGAACTCCCACAGGATGTCGACTGCAGCCACGAAGTGGACAAGCTTCAATGGCACAATGACAAAGAACAAAGGACTACTTACAAGGCAGTTTCCTTCCCTCGGTGGCCGGGTTGTGGTGGCCGCCACCAATGCAGGTTCCTGACAGCCACATGTCTGGCTTCCAGGAAGACCAGCCACATCGCTTCAGTCTGTAGAGGTCAACAGAAGGACTGCCATTTGGACATTCCGATTAAGAGAGGTACCAGGGCCCCAGGGCAGTTCAGTGTAGGGTTTTGCTCCAGCTGTCAGAGTGTTTGCCACACGGGAGCTCGTCACCCTCTTAAGCCCAAATTCCAACTTCAGGTCAAGCTGCAAGGCATCCCTGGTCAGCCATGTCCATCATTTCACTCAAAACCTTCCGTTTCGTCTGCAATTGCAGCAAGAGGTGGGCCAAGCTTAGGCCATCTGACATCAACCTGACTGACATCCCAAACTCTCGAGTTGCCGTCAAAGGCGAGGCCACATTGGCCGTCAAGTTCAAGGGGTTTTCAGGGCCTCTAGATGTTATTGTAGTGGAGGGTCAGTGAATGAGTTTAATAGGTCTTGATTGGTTTGATGCTCTGGGCATCCAGGTCACTGGAATCCACCGGACACAAACGGTGAACTTGCCATCAGTATGTGAGGAGTTCACGGATGTTTTTGACACTAGCCTTGGAACGTACAAGGGCCCTCCAATAGCCTTTAAACTTGATCCTGCCATAATGCCTATGAGGATCAAATTCTGCAGAGTGCCATTTCCACTTAAACATAAGATTGATGCAGAGCTGGATAAGGTAGTTGAACAAGGGGTACTAAAGCCCATAGATGGGGGTGAATGGGAAACCCCAATTGTCATGCTACTTAAGGCCGACGGGGAGGTCAGGATTTGCACTGATTACAAGTGCACCATTAATCGGGCACTTTAGCAGCATGTGTACCCGGTGCCAGTCGTTAGCCACATCTTGGCATCACTGCAAGGGGTACAGTTTTTGCGAAGTTAGATTTGGCACAGGCTTATCACTAGCTACCTGTGGATGAGGCCACAGCAGCTACACAAACCATTGTAACACACAGGAGGGCTTTTAAAGTAAAGCACCTCCAATTTGGGGTTAGTGTAGCCCCTGGCATTTTTCAAGGTGTTATGGAACATACACTCAAGGACATTCCAGTGGTCTGCCCCTACTTCGACAATGTGCTTATTGCTGGTGAGTCCACTGAGGTGCTTGCAAGGAGGCTCAAGGCTGTCCTTCAATGGTTCCACAAAGCAGGCCTTAAACTTAAAAAGAGTGTAGCATTGGGGTCCCCTCTACTGAGTTCCTGGGTTTCCATATTGATGCTGAAAGCATCCACCCTGCCAAGTCCAAGCTGAAGGCCATTCAGCAGGCACCTAGCCCCAGGTCAAAAGGAGAGCTTCAGGCATTCTTTAGTTTCCTTAATTTTACCATGCATTCCTTCCTAACAAGGCTGCAGTGGCACAGCCATTACACCGGGTCTTAGACAAAAATACCCCATGGAAGTGGACCAAGGTTTACAAAAACAGTTTTAAGGCAGTAAAGTCACTACTGTCTTCCAATTCAGTGCTCAGTCACTTTAAAGAGTCATTGCCTGTATGCCTTGCATGTGACGCATCCCCTTATGGGGTAGGGGCTCTTTTAAGTCATTTGGAAAGTGATGGGACTCAAGTCCCAAATGCCTACTACTCAAGGACATTGTCCTCTGTCCAAATTAACAAAGAGGCCTTGGCCATTGTGGCCAGGGTGAAGAAATGCCATGATTACTTGTATGGCAGGGAATTCACGGTCTTCGCTGACCATAAGCCAGTGTTGGGGTTATTTACAACAGATAAGCAGACACCCCAAATTCTGTCCCCTAGGATGTTAAGATGGTCCATCTTCTTGTCAGCCTACAGCTTCAGGCTGGTTCACAAACACGGCAAAGACATGGGCCACGCAGACGGCCTTAGCCGATTGCCATTGCCACAGATAGAGCCAGCTCCAGCTCCAGCAGCTCACATTTTGTCTATTCAGGATTTGCCTGAGTTTCCCCTCCATGCTGGGTATGTGGCTGCAGAAACTGCTGCAGAAAAGGTTTTAAGCAGGGTGCTGTCCTGGATTCACACAGGGTGGCTTGAAAATAGTCCTGGACCCGAGTTCCAGAGCTACTTCACATGTAGACAAGAGCTTTCAGCTCACAAGGGTTACATTTTATGGGGAAGCAGGGACATTGTCCACAGTTCATTAAGAGACAGGGTACTTCAATCTTTGCATGAGAGACATCCGGGCATTGTCCGGATAAAGGCATTTGCATGAAGCTACCTATGGTGGCCTGGTTTAGATAAGGCTATTTAGGCTCAAGTACACGGGTGTTACATGTGTCAACAGTCCAGGCTAGAAATGCCACATGCTCCTGTCCACAGATGGGAGGAGACACATACTCCTTGGTCGAGGATTCACATTGACCTTGCTGGGCCCTTTCAGGGACAGCAATTTTTGATAGTGGTCAACAGCCACTCTAAATGGCTGGAAGTTATTCCTATCTCAAATATGACTACTGCTAGGACCATTCAGGTGCTTAGAAAGCTTTTTGCAACACACGGGCTGCCGGATGTCGTAGTATCCGATAACAGGGCCCAGTTCACAGCGGCAGAGTTTCAAGCCTTCTTGAGGACTAACCTCATAAGGCATGCTACATCGGCTCCCTTTCACCCCTCGACTAATGGCAGGCCGAACGGATGGTGTGCACTACAAAGCAGTCACTCAAGCGCATAGTGACTGGGGATTGGCACCATAGGCTGGCTGACTTTTTGCTTTGCCAGCACACTACGCCTTGCACAGCAACAGGCAAGAGCCCAGCAGAGCTTCTCTGGGGAAGAAGACTCATCACTAAACTGGACAGGTTGCATCCAGATTGGGTGGCAGCAGACGCCTCTTGCCCAAAGCCTCCGAGGGGATTGCAAGTGGGTGATGGAGTGTGGGCCAGGAACTATGGGCATGGGAACTTGAGGGTGCCGGGTAAAATTGTCAAAGTCTCAGGCCCCCTATTGTACGAGGTGGCTCTGGATGGTGGGCGAGTCATTCGTCGCCATATTTATCGGCTGCAGAAGTGGTTCCCAGAATGGCCACAAAGCGAGGACCTCACAACGGGTCTGCTCCTAGAGCCAGAAACCGGCAGCCAAGTGGGGCAATTCACATGCTCTGAGGACTCCACCATTCAGTACAACGGGGAGGTGGTCATAGATGGGCAAACCCCAGGAGTGCAACATGGGTCCCCTGATGGGGAAAGTTAACCCGATCCAGACAGCTCCTGTGCTAACTCTGCTTCTACATTGGACTTTGGTTTGGGCCAACCTGGAATGGCCAGCCAAAAGGACTCAAGTCAGTCTGACTCTCATGGACTCATGAGTCCTGGTCTACTCCACCCAGCAGGCAAGCTGGTAAACCGGGAATTGGCTGGTCACGTAGACCTCCAACCTATTTGCAAGATTTTGTTCTAAAGTGATTTTATTATTGCAATAATTGTATCACTGCTGTACCTTATTTCAACTATCTTTTTTATAATGTTTGTACATTCTAGAGGGGAGGGGTGTAATGTATTGGGCCTGTTTCACTTGAACTGTACCATGTGTCTTTGAATGCTGTTTAAGATTGCTTAATCAGGGAGTCTGGGTAATGGTCACTGGCTTCTCACACAAGAAGTCTCCAGGACCACCATTGGTTGGCTCTAGGGTGGCAATAGGCTGCTTCAAACCTATTGGCCACCGCCTAGTGGCCAGCAGTATAAATAGCTGCATAGAAGCCTTGGTTACTAGTTCAGTTCCTGTGTTCAATAAAGCATGTTCCTGCCTGAACTCTCTCGCCTTGTCTCCTTCTTGCAGCAAAGAACCCAGTACGCAACACCTGGGTTAATTGTGTAAAAGCAAATTTACAAACTGATAAGCTTGCCACATATTTCAGCAATAGGCCAATTTCACATCCAATTGCATCCAGAAAGGAGAGATTTCATCACCAAAGTGGTCAGGATATGCATATATAGCCTGGAAGGACAGGGCAAAGCTTTGAGACCTCACCTTCAGCATCTACTGCTCCAAAGAGTATTACCTCAACCAGGTTCCGTGACACAATCATGAAGCCAGGAAGCTTTCTGCTGCTCACTCTGCTGCTCTTCTTCTTGTACTCCAGTAAGTTCTGCTTACCAATCCAACTTTTCTTCTTTTGAGAGATTTGAGGACCCCTTTATCCCCAGGAAAAAAAGACAATAATACACCGATTATTAAGGCTGGTTCAGTGGGAAATAATTCTTGGTCAGGAGAATCTGCACAAGAAGCAAATAGAAATTGGAGTTTATTAGTGCAGAATTGGCTATTTTACTGGAAGATTATTCAGGTTCAAATAATTGTTGCTCAGCTGGTTAAGGATTTTAATTTCAGTGAGGGAGCAAAGGGAGAGGGCACATGCAAGCATACAATTAATTTTTAAAAAAATAGGAGATAATATGGAGCTATTTCAATAATTTAGTATGTTTTCATACCAGATATAGCTGTTCTAAAAATCAGTTCAAGGGTTAATACCAGCTGATCAGGCATTGTGAAGAAGTTATATTGTTATATTATATTGATTTTATTTATTGTATTTTATTTTGTTTTAGACAAGTGAGGGATCACATGATCACCTTCTATTTTGGGGAGTGGTGAAGCCTTGTTGTATACACCAGTGCTCAGCATTCCCAATAGTTGGAATAAAGTGGTCCTTTCAGGTGTATCATAAGCAAAATTCCTTCAGAAATCAACAATATTGAACTGCCTAATGATAATCCTGTCAACTTTATTAGTAGTATTCAGTTGGTTTTTACTGGATTTTGTGTTTATTCTTTTTATTTAATTGATCAAGGAGGGAGAAAGGCACATTACAAATAAAAAAATAAAAATTAGGAGATAATATGGAGTTCTTTCATTTTTTTTCATTACTATGTGTTTTTTTCAGACATTGCTGCCCAAAAAATCAATGAAATGGTGAGTACCAGATTTCAGTTATTAAATATAGTCCCTGTGTAGAACCCCAAAATATGGATGCATAATAATCTCATGCCTCTCCCTCCCCACCACCACCACTTTTATTGCCAATGTATTGTTACCCTCAGATACAATAAGAGAACAATTTTTCAGGCAGTTTTTCTCATCAAGCCAGACCTTCTACTTTTATCCATTCCCTCTCCCAAGCTTCTCACTCTCCTAAGCCCTTTAAGGGCACAGCACACAATTAAAAACATACACACTATATAACGTAAACCATAACAAACTAAACAATGTTTTGTATTACTGTTGTGGAGGTTTTTCTTTCAGTGTATCTCATGTATATATATATTTAATGTTGGGAGAGATGTTGCAATCCATGCAGAATTTATCTATATAGCAATATAAAGACCATAAGATATAATTCCTAAAAAACCCAGATCCATTTTCCAGCATTGCTGATGCATGATGGCCTATATGGGGACAAGGAGGATCAACCAAAACAAAAGTTAACTCTGCTGAAGAATGAATTACAACTTGACAAAATAAGATAACAGATAATCAATTTAGCCCAGGTTATTCAACTTATCAGTGGTCTTAACAGGGTAGTCCTGTGAAATGAATCATTTGCTTCTTCCAATAGCATTATTGTAGGGGATACCCAAGGAAAAGCTGCACCATGGAGTATCGACCCCACTGTGGCTCTGATGGCAAAACCTATGGCAACCAATGTTTGTTCTGCAATGCGTATATGTAAGTATACAGTTCACTCTATACAGCTGGAAAAGAAAGTATTTGTATAGTCTCCCCTGGATTTCTGGGTTTTAATAAAATAAATGTGAAAACTGATCCTCCTTTAAAGTAGGCTACAAAATTCACTCAGAAAACATTGTCTGTCCCAGATAGATTATGTAGTGGTGTCAATTTTACTAATTTTAAGGAGAGGGAGAACTATAGCCAACTTGCCTGTTTCAGGAGATCGTAAGTAACATTGCTAATTATTCTAGTTTTTTTGCTTGGCTGGGCCCTGATGGTGGATGCACACCTGTGGTTCTTATTTTTATTTTTTTGGCTCTGTTTTCCCTTCAGCTATAGTGGTAGAAGACTTCGGCTGAGATACTTTGGACAATGTCGAAAATTTGAAGATGCAGAAGATTAAAGAACATTTGCCAGAGAATATCCCACAACCTTGACAACTTGTTCATGTAAACACGTAAACATCTGTTCTTTCCTCTGCTTCTGCTCCATTGCTCTCTTAAATGTCTTAGCCTGACTTATCAATAAAAAAAACCTAAGCATTATTTCTCCATGAATCTTCTTTTTAAATAAATATCTGGGCATAATTTTTTAATTTTAGTTCCTTTGAGTCAAAGTTGACTCATTTCAATTGCGTCAACTTGTTTGTGCATTTTTCTTTGCACATATTTTTTCAAAAATAATTCGCCCTTGCCTCCTTTCCTAGCAGTGACTGGCCAAGAACAGTTAGCTGACTTCATGACTTTTTAGCCTGTGCTTTTACCACCACACCAAGTTGGCTCACATTGGCATATGTTTATAGTTTTATTATTGCATTTTAAAATGAACAATAACTTCATAAATATGCAATTGGGTACATATTGCCACATATTGAAAATGTTGTATATTATTGGCAAGGAACAATAATTAAAGGTTGGTTACTGGTACCACGTAAATCAGGAAATTTTTCCTCATGACAGAAAAAGCACTTCTGCAGAAAGTACATTCCCTCAAGGTAAAACATTTTCAGTAATGTTTTAGATTATCTTTACGCAGGAGCTGTTTCCCATTCAGAAATATTCAAATATGAGATTTCTCTATCATCTCCTGACATGAGACCCAAATCACATACTCCCCTTCTCATAATGAATGCACCTTTGATGATATTCATCTCTAAAGTTGGATAACTTTAGGAGCACAAATGCGTACATAGTCACAGAGATTGTATGCAGAAAATGTGAAATTTCCTTTTCTCTTTCTAAATTTCTAACAATCTATTCTCCATTTCATGCAGCAACAATGCAGGCCCACATTGAAAGTGAAAATGTCCCATAGTCCTTTCCCTGCATTGTTGTCTGTACATATTATCGTCTTTGCAAACATTGCAAATGTAACAACAATTGACATATCTTGACAAATTCTGCTTCAGTGCTTAAGAAACCAAGAATTGGTTGCTAGAAGTAAAGAAGGGGGTTTTTTGTGTGTGTGAGAGAAAAAATCCAGTCTATGCTGAAAAGAGGAGTAGGTTAAGTTTCATCACTTTAGGCTTAGTCTAGGTTTAATGTTCTGCTCCATTCTAATCAGGGCACATGAGAGTAACGAAGGGGAATGTGAAAATGAAACTTGGTTGCTTCGTTCTTCCTTATCTCATTTCATATATTTTGCAGGCTTGCAAGCTGCATCTGCACATCTTAATTATTAGTCAGAAAAGAGTTGGAAGGGACCTTGGAGGTCTTCTAGTCCAACCCCCTGCTCAAGCAGGAGTCCCAAATCATTGAGACAAGTGACTGTCCAGTCTCTTCTTTAAAACCTCAAGTTATGAAGCACCCACAATTTCTGAAGGCAAGCTGTTGCACTGGTTAATTGTCCTCACTGTTAGGAAGTTTCTCCTTAACTCCTAGTTGCTTCTCTCCTTGATTAGTTCCCTTTGGAAAATAAATTGACCCCCTCCTCCTTGTGGCAATCTCTCAAATACTGGAATACTGCTGTCATGTACTCCCTAGTCTTTCTTTTCTACAGACTAGCCTAATCTTTAATATATTTAATAGATTAGCCAATTATGCAAAATGTAATTAAAAACTACGCATGAGGAACCTCTTCATGCCAAACTATGGTCTTCAAGGAAACACTTGATTGCTCTTTTCCAACACTTAAGAGGAAAAATGAGAATTCTATAAGTTACCTTCATTGTTCAAAACTTAAATGTCCATTGAAATCTCTCTCTCTCTCGCTCTCTCTCTCTCTCTCTCTCTCTCTCTCTCTCTCTCTCTCTCTCTCTCTCTTTCATGATCACCATTACACGTTGTCAGTATGCATTGTCCTGTCCCTAATGTGTTGTTTTTCTTTTTTTCCCTTCCCTCATAGGGTAAGAGATTTACAAAAGACTAAGCAGACACTCAATAGGGAATACACCAGGCTGCTTGCCTAGCATGCTTGTGGCTACCAGCCCCAGCTCATTCCTTTTCATTATATTTCCCATTGTGTGTCTGCCTATTCTCTTTATTTCTTACAAATGTAAATACAAACATCAATTCCCTTCTGCTAATTATCCCAGTACCTGAGTAAGCATTTCAAAGGGTAAGGGAGTGGCGAAAAGGAAGCAGTCACATGATTTCCCATTTAGCAACCACTTTGTTTAACGACAGAACTGCGGGTCCCAACTGTGGTCACTAAACAAGGACTATTTTAATCATTCATAGAGCATAGATGGCCTTTTCGTCTTCTAATTATCTACAGGAAGATGAGAACTTAGCTTATGAATGGCAAAAAAAATATTATTGTGGATTTAGTTGAGACTGAGATCCTGTTCTGGTACCATTTATCACCTTTCCTAACAGCTGGTTGTATGGAGGAGGTCACAAATGTGTTGCAAACTTCAACATTGAAAAACCCAACATTTGTTCTGGATATAATCAATCCACTTTTTCCACTCCATAATATAATGTTGTTGCGAATGGTCTTTCAAATAAGCCGAAATCTTTGCCATTTCCGCCAGGTCAGAAACTTTTAGAGTCCATTCTTCTATAGTCGGCAGTTCCTCCTTCTTCCAATATTGACCTACTAAAAGTCTTGCTGCCGTAATTAAGGGACCAAAAAGTTTCATTTAGCATTTGTATAAGTCTTTTTATGTGATATTAGTATTGCTTGTAGTCATTTCATATGAGCCAGAGTGCGATAGACTTAATAGTTTATTGTTGCTAACATATGGTTGTTTATGATTGTTTTTACTTTTATACCTTGTATTTAGCTCTGGGAAGTCGGGGAGGGGGGGAGGGGGGAAGGGGGGAGGGTTAGGGAGGGTTAGGAAGGGTTGGGTGGAGGGAGGGGGGGAGGGATTGTTAAAGATAAAATGTATTGTAAAACTTTTCAATAAAAAAAGAAAAAAGAGAAACCCAACATTGATTTGCTTTCAAGTCATGGCTGCCATGTCTAGGGCAACACATAGAACATATATATTTACTTAAAAAGTTGTCATGTACTATATTGGTGTTTTCTTCCCCCACCCCCCTTTTTAAAAACATATCTACATGTAAGCAGTAGATTCTGATTACAAAAGGATAAAATGAACTGGATGTAACTATCTGTCAAAAACATGGTAATCACAATGGTTTTGCTTATTATTTATTGCTGAACTACATCACATTATTCCCTAATGTGTAGGGAATAGTCAAGGGTGTCTCAAACAAAGTATTGATGTGCTTCATGCCCCATCTACATTGTCAGAAACAATTCACAAACCAATCAGATGTCTTTTCAAATACTATCTAACCCAACAACATGGCACACCTTTTCAAATATTAACTAGTCCCACAAATGTGGCACATTTGTAACAGAAGAAGTGGATTTTGCTTACAAAGCAGGTGCAAGTTTGACAAATGGTAAAAGTAAAAATCAACTGGACAAAGTTAATTGCTAGAACCATTTGAATTTGAGATATGGATTTGGTCCCAAAAATTGCCATTAGTTTAAATGTAGACTGCCACATATTTCTTGAATCCTGACCTGTGCTAAAAGAGAGGTTTTTAACCATAAGCCTTTATAATATCACATTTCCACAAGAACTTCGTACTGGAAGGGATGGATGACCCCATGAAGGGCAAAATATTCTGGGAAGCTAGGACAGCACCTGGCTGTTTGCAGAGGGGAGCATTTTTGTCCTGTGCTTGTGGATTAATGATACCTGCAGTTGCTTCTGCTTCTTCTCTGACAAGATGCTGGAGTTTTGGAAGGCTTTTGAGGTTTCCTTCTTAGACCACTTAATGAGGAAAATTAGAAATGATACAAGCATGCAATATAGAAACAAGAAATAAGATCAGTTGCAAAGGATCAAGAAAGAGTTAAGAGTTTGTAATGAGTTTCAAAGCTTGTCATTGAAGGAAAATGCTTTTCATTAGAATAAAAAAATAAAAGACAATTATTGCCACCAAGGAAAAACTCTGTTACTTGGTTTATTTTATATGGAATGACATCACTAACCCAAGAAATTTAAAAGGAGATGTTATTTACTAATATTGGTAGAATACTACTAGAAACAGGTATGATTTGTTTTTACAGCCAGCAGTTTTATCTAGAAAACATATCTATTAATTTAATTTATTTTATCATATTATTATTTTATGTGAGAATATTTAGGGAGGTCTTCTTTTAAAATATCTTTATACTGTTGTCCTGGGAACAAAATGTGTAAATTTTAACTTGTCTATGACATAAAGAAAACAATTTATTTGTATTTATTGCTTGTGGACATACTAATTGCCATACATTTCTTACATTCTGAACCCTGCACAAAAAAGGAAATTTCAAATCAGTACATCTCATTACACAAGTACACATTACACAGCCCACCTTACTTAACATGGAATTTCATCTGCAAGGAGGGAAAGGTTACATGACTAAGGGACAGAGATATGTATAAATGCCCAGGTAAGAGAAGGAAAAGTTTTGAGCACTGACCTTTAGCATCTATTGGTCAAAAGAATGTTACCACAACCAAGCCTACTAAGACAATGATGAAATCTAGAGGCTTTCTGCCACTCATGCTGATTGTGGTGTTCTTGTTTTCAGGTGAGTCAGAATTTGTATTGCAGCTTTTTCTTTCTTGAAAGTTTTGCTTTGGGGATACATATACACATATATAGTAATATATGCTCTTTAGGGGGAAAAAACCCATAATCCACATACTTACTCATGCTTGCTTCCATAGGAAATCCCTGTCTCAGTGGGTTCCATATTAGGTAAACCAAAAGAAGAAACGACGGATGTAGGGTGAACTATATCATTGGCAATTCCTTCATCCCAGGTATTCACAGACTGGGGGTGGTGGTGGTGGTGTCACAATTCTTGGGGAATTTTTTGACCAATCTAAAGGGTAGATTTAACTGATTCTAAAGTTGATCAGACCTGTAAGTGCCAATCTCCCTAAAGTGACTCCCTAAACTAGCTTTAGGGAAATTGTTAAACCTGTGAATCCAGCCATCTACCAAACCATAAGCCAATCAGTGGATTTATTTACTATTTCAGTAAACAAATCATAGAATTATGAATTTGAGTATAATTCATAAATGAATACGTAAATTCATTGATCATTCAAAGTTTATGATATCACAGGATTTGCGGATTCTTCCTTAACATACCACTTGCCACCCTTCAAATGTATGTATATCAACATACATTTTATGTATTTATTTTATTATTACATGGTTTGTCACACAGTCAACCAGATGTTCAGACTGGATTTGGCATTTTTATCTACCTATTCAGTCCTTCCCAAGGATCTGGGTTAAGTAGATGTTGTTATTTATGGTGCTAAAGGTATTGTCAGAGGATGAAAGCTGCCTTTTGCAACTAACTGATGATGATTTTGTCCATTCCAATGATATTCAAGTGGTGCTCCTGATATTTTGGGATGGCACCCAAAGTGCAGATTACTATTGGTTGTTATCTTTCTTTTGTGTGTGTGTGTGTGATAGTCATTCTACTTCTATTTGCAGGTCTTTATATTTTGTTACTTTCTCAAGTTCTTTCTCTTCTATTCTACTGTTTCCGGGTACTGCAGAGTCCACTATCCAGATTTTTTTGTCTTTTTAATCAACAGTTGTTAAGCCTGGGGTGTTATGTGGCAGGTGCTTGTCTGCTTGAGTTCTAAAGTACCAGAGCACTTTAGCTTCTTCATTGTCTATTATTTTGTCTGTGTTGTGGTTCCACCCGTTGCTGCTTGTAAGCAAATGGTATTTCTTGCAGCTCTGTCAATGCACATTGTTGCTACTTATTCATGCCATTGTTTGTAGTCAGTCTGGGCAGCAACTAACTAGATGGTCCACTGTTTCTTCAGCTTCTTTGCAGAAATAGCACTTGCTGTCTGTTGCTGTCTTCGCAGTTCTGATGTTGTATGCATTTATTCTTAAGACATAATCTTATGTGGCCAGAATTAGCCCCTTCACCTTTTTCTTGCAATTTTTTTTAACATACTGGCCATGTAATACTTTGCCTTGCCATGTGTCTATTCTGTTCTTCATGTGGTCTTTTTAAGACAGTAATCAGTAAGCCTTTAAAGTATACAAGCTTCATTGCATCTTCTTCATTATCTTTCAGATATCCTTCCAATGCCCTTTTTTTATTCCTCAACTATTTGGTGTACTTTCAACATTCCATGCCTACCTATTTTCCTCATTAAGTAGGATTTGTTAATGTCACTCCAAGGATAAAGGGCATTATTCATTGTCATTATTTTTCTGTTCTTCCTATCCAAGGCTTTTAGTTCCACTTGAGTCTAGTCCACTATTTCAGAACTGTATCTAATCACAGGAATTGCTCAGGTGTTAATTATCTTGATGGCATTTCCTCTACTGAGTTTGAACTAGGATCTTCTTCACACTCATGAAGTATTCACATCGAACTTTCTTCTTGACTTCAGTGTGGTTGATATTTTCAGCTTGAAGGATACCCAGGTATTTGTTAGTGATCATCTTCATCCAGACTCTTGATGTTATTTCTAGAGGTCATCTTGATTCCATCCGTTTTCACTATTTTTTTGATCTGTTGATGGTGCCACATTTGTCCAGTCCAAACTCCATTGTAATATTGTGGCTGTACATATGGACGGTGGCAAACAGCAATTCTGTTTCAGATGTTTTCCCATATATATCTACAGATCATCCATGTGAAGGCAATGTGATAGTCTGGTAGATATTTTTTGTGTCTGACATCCATGACCTAACTTGTTCAATGTTGTTTATACAGAAATCAGAAAAATAAAAAACAGTAGTGGTGACAGTGAGTCTCCTTGGAAGATTCCTTTCTTACTATTAACCTCTATTACTATTACCATTGACCATCAACTGTATCTTCCTTTGGGCTATTGATCTTTGCACAACATTTCTGACATTTCTACTAACTCTTATTATTTCTGGGCATTAGCTTATCTAAGTAGGAAGTCAAATATAATTTTGTTATCAATCCAAGCCACATTCAAGTTGGCCTTCCTTCTCTTGCAGCTTTCTAAAATCATCTTACTGATTAGGAACTAATTTTCTGTTCCTCTGATATTTGAGCAGTTTCCTTTCTGTTCAGCTGGAAAGAGCTAATTTTCAACTAGATGCTGTTGGACTGCATCAACCACCACACCAATGAGCAATTTGAAAGTCATTGGTAAGCAGGTGATTGGTTCATAAATGCCTGGTTCTGGCCCTTTTGTTGGATTTTTCAGACAGAGTTTACTAGATGTTAACCAATATTTAATTTCATCTTCTTGTCATTAATGTGCTTGGCATTGAGTGGATATAGACCAGACAGCTGTTTCAATCAAAGATTACGCAGTTGTCTTCATGTGGTGCTTACCAGCTCTTGGTCTTCATCCTTTTCTCCACCATTTTTGCTGTTCTTTCATTTCAACTTCTTTTTTATTTTTATCCAAGATGCAGCCTTGTTGTATTTCTATGGCTTGTCCCATAGCTGCATCCAGAACTGCACTGTTTTCTCTTTGTTGGGTCTTGAGTGGGTTTATCCATTGTTGGACTGATAGAAACATTTCTGATCTGACTGAAATTGGAGATTTTGCCTATAGTGTGCAATTCAAACTTTATACCTGCTGTTATTTGCTGTTTTATTATTCCCAGTGCTTTCTTAAACTTCCTTGTTTCTAAGTGATATTTCTTAATAATGTTTGTTTTTGTCTTCTTGCTTTCCAGTCTCTTTTCTTTCATATACTCCAGCTTACTTTCATGTGATGTTAGCTTGCTGAACTTATTTTCCAGCTTGATCTTTCATTTTGGTGCTGCAGTGTTTGTCTAATTTCTTCTTCATTGATTTTGCATCCCAGGTGTTTAGTTATAATGCAGCTATGCTATACATTACTTGATTTTTTTGCAATAAGCTCGTGGTTATATTTGATATTACAATATTAACATCTTTTAATATGTGTGCTAGCTGTTTCTTTGAAACAAGCTTTGGAATGAGCAAACTTATTCTATTATTTTTGTGCTGCTAGGGATAGAATGTTAGCAGCAAGGAGTGCTGTTTATTTCTACAGGAGGGAAATTAGTTTTGTCTAGAAAACTTATAAATCTATTATTTTATTGTAGGACCAAATGAGAGCATTTCACTATGTTTTAAAATTTCTTTGTACTGATGCCCTTGCAATACTATGCATTGTTTAACATGGCTATGATGTATATTATTATTATTGCTTGTATATTCAAGCAATAATTTGCTTTTCTTATTCTTGGTGAACATGTTGATTGACTGTTTTTCTTCATTCTTGACCTTTGCATTTAAAAAAAAGAGTTTTGAAATAGGTCTGCTTATGGCAGGTCACTCTGGCACCCTATTTCCACATGATTCCTCTTGGAAAGAGGAAGAGATTACATCATTAAGGTAGCAGAGACCGCATATATAGTGAAGAAAGGGATGTGAGAGACCTACCCACAGAACCTCCTCCTCAGAAGTGTGTGACCACAACCAGACCTACTAACTCAATCATGAAGCGAGGCGGCTTTCTGCTGCTTACTCTAATGGTGTTCTTTTTGTACTCAGGTGGGTTGTATTTCATATTGCTACTTTTCCTTGTGGGGGGATTTTGTTTTCAGAACTTACATTCCATTAGATGATCCATCTAGAAAACAAGTCCATAATTCACCAACAATCTTAAATCAGCCTCATTGGAAACTGATTCCTCCTTCAGGAACATCCATAGAAGAGCCAGAGTAAAGCAAGACGCTATTTTATGCAGAGCTGATTGTATTGCAAGAAGATTTTGTAGATCAGAACTTCTCAAATTGTGGTGTCATCTAGAGCAACTTGTGGGGAGTACAACTTTTTATACAGCTGAACAGGCAAGCTACTCAAGCAAAGTATAGAGAATAGTTCTGGTGACTTTGGAAAGATGGCAGTTATATTATTTACTACAGGGAGTCCTCAAATTACAGCCATTTGTTTACTGACCATTCAAAGTTACAAAGGCACTGAAAAATGTGACTTATGACCGTTTTTGACACTTATGACTATTGCAGCATCCCTCTGATCACATACTCCAAACTCGGATCCTTGATAATTGGCATGTATTAATGCAGTTGCAGTGTCTTGGGGTCATGTGATCACCTTTTGTGATTGACAAAATACAAGTCAAGTCAATGGGAAAGCCAGATTCACTTATCAACCATGTGACTAATTGAACAACTGCAGTGGCAAGAAAGGTTATAAAATGGGTCAAAACTCTTGCTTAGCAATGTAAATTTTGGGCTCAGTTGTGGCCATAAGGACTTTTACAGTTGTCACATTAATTTATGAAGAAGAGGGAGTCAAGCTATTCTCCAAAGCACCTGAAGGGAGGACAAGATGCAATGGATGGAAACTAATGAAAGAGCGAAGCAATCTAGAATTGAGGAGAAATTTCCTGACAGTTAGAATAATTAATCAGTGGAACAACCTGCCTCCAGAAGCTGTGAATGCTTCAGTACTAGAAGTTTTGAAGCATTCAACACTGGAGGTTTTTAAGAAGAGACTGGACAACCATTATTATTATTATTACAGTATTATTATTATTATTATTATTATTATTATTATTATTATTATTATTATTATTATTATTATTATTATTATTTTCTTCAGGGTTTATTGTATTGTAAAGCTAGAGAATCCCCTGAATTACAAAGTAGTACTTTTGCCAAATACTTGACATTTTCTGTGCAAAGACACCAATGGTGCCATGTCTCAATCTCTTTTTTTTTTTATTGAAAAGTTTTAACATACATTTTATCTTTAACAATCCCCCCTCCCCCTCCCCTCCCCCTCCCTCCCAACCCCTCTCCCCCTCCCCCCCCCCACTTCCCAGAGCTAAGTACAAGGTATAAAAACAAAAAAAAACAATCATAAACATCCATATGCTAACAACCATAAACTCTAAAATCTATCACTCTCTGGCTAAAAAATATGGAACGCTTCACGAATTTGCGTGTCATCCTTGCGCAGGGGCCATGCTAATCTTCTCTGTATCGTTCCAATTTTAGTATATGTGCTGCCGAAGCGAGCACAGTGCCATGTCTCAATCTCTTAAATAGCTCTTACATGTAATTGGGAGCATTTGTAATGTAAGCAGAAGCTCCCCTGAGTCCAACCCAAGCTTGGCTTTGTATCTGATTTAGGACACTCCTCTATTAAGTTTTACATTAAGTGCAGGGCACATAGGCTGCTAAAATATATACAGAAATAGACAAAAATCATACCTTTTGAGATGAAGAGAACAAAATATAAGATGGTATAGATTTGCTCTAAGTGTTTTTATTTTGAATGTTTTGGTTGCAGATGTTGCCACTGCAAAAGATCTCGAGGTGAGTCTCAAAAATGTATTCTTATTCACATTCCTTGTATTTCATGAATTGGTTATGAATTATGTGCCATCAAGTTGTTTTCAACTTCTAGAAATCACATAGATTTTGTATAATATTGTTGTGGCCTGTCGGCCACCAGAGAACTCAGCAGCCAATTCAGATGAGAAAGCACAGGAATGGGTGCCAGGCCCAACGTCAGGGCCATCTGAAAGCTTTGACAAAGGAATGGAGCTGTCAGAGCCAGGGACAGAGGCAGAGCCTGAGCCATCCGCCAGCCCTCAGATGGAAAGGTTGAGACCTCCATGTCTTGAGGCAAGTGAGTCAGGAGAGGAGGATCACATGGGGCCAGTGATTGATGCGCGGGTGCAGTGGAAGCCGAGAAGAGGAGAACAGCAAGAGGCTATGAGGCGGTCTTCGGGGTGGAAGGGTCACTGCTGCTAATGGAGCACCACCCTCAGTTGTGGATAAAAGGCAGGGGCGGAGATGAATAGGTGTGGCAGACAACTATTTGTCTTCCTGCTGGTCAGCCACTTGTATCTGGAACTCCTGACACTTCTCCTAAGAATTTTGCCAGAGTTTTTCCGCAGATTCGGTGGCGCTGGAAGTCGGAGTGCCTTCTGAGCATGGGTGTGTCATGTTAAACAATAGCCAACTTGCTTGAAGGACTTTTGGCTGCAAGCGTGGTGAGACTGACTGAGAGTAACTCTGGGTATTGGGAGACCCCTACAGGGGAAAAGGGGGCAAGCTCCGTTGTTTGGAGGCTGTGTGAAACTGCTGGCATTCCTAAAATAAAAGGAATGTTAGAGACTATTTGGCGCGTCTGTTGTGTTTGGGGAGCTGGGTCAGAACAAATATATCTGAAGTTGGATAATTTGACCCTGGTTGTTTGTGTCTTGAGTGAGAACTCTGGGTTGATTGTTTGGTGATCAAAGAAACATCTACACACTATTAAAAACTCTCGTGTCTGTTTGTAATGATGATTGAAACAAGGTAACTCACACAGGCTATCTTACAGAATGCCAAGGCCCGTAGGAATGAAATCTGGGAAATGTGTGGTCATTTCAGGGCTAGAATGCTTTCCAATCACACGTCCCAGAAAGCCATAGATTGCATGGCTAAAGGGAAAATGAGAAGGGCGTATTCCCACTCTCTTTCCCTCTCCCTCTGGCTCTTGTAAGGCCTGAAGGGTGATCAGTTATTGGCTGCTTTGGTGGCGAGGACAAAATTTGAAATCTCTTTAATAGTGGGAGCTAGTCAGGAAAGAACAAGGGAGCAACTCAGATGTTTGATGTAACCACTGCAGTCACACTCCCACCCACTCTCTAATTTCCACTGAGATTGTTTTTTGTTATTGTTCCATTTGTTTTACAGCTACCACCACCAAAGCTTCATTTTAAATTTATGAACAGCTCCCTGAGCACAAGTAATTTCATGCTTATGTTTCTCTTATGTTACTCTTGCAATTGCTCCATTTCTCTCCCCTCCCAAATGTATTTTGTAAATACATTGACCCTGATCCGACTTCAATTTTAGTTCTTTTGCTATTTTGATATTCTCAAATGTACAACATGGATGCTGCACAGAATTTCCTGTACAGGGCAATAAAACTAGTAGTTCCAGATCTCAAAATAGTCCGAGATGGTACTCTGCTGTAATTACATGCTGGTTAAATTCATTAAGATAATGCACCTTAACAAAACTTTTTATACAGCTTGCACTGGGACATCTTAGTAAGACATATGCTATAATAATTCACCATATGCTGAAGTGACTTGCAATGCAAATGAATTCTTCCAACATCTTGACTTTATTTGATGTATCCAGTTCTTCTTTGTTCACAACTTTGATGTGGCTTCAGCATAAAACTCACATGGGCAGAATCTACAGCTTAGATTTCATCCTCTTTATCCTGCCTTGTACACTTGACTTCTGTTACAGAAATTTCAATTAGACCTGTAATCAATACACAAGAGTTTTCTGTCTGACTCTATCAATAAGCCCTCCCAGATAAAAGCAGGGGTGTTTCCTAAATTAGTTTATCCCTAATCATTTCATTTACTTTATTGCCAGGTTAGAAAGGCCAACCAAAATGTTTAAAGTAGCATTATATAGTAGCATAGATTCTCCACCTTTGTCTTTGCTCTTTGCTCCACGATATCCAAAGCAGAACATCCAGATTCAATCACAACTTTGTTTCATACAGTATTAACTTTGTGAACTCTAAAGCTTCCTTCTTCTGTTATGTATTCAAGATGGACAGTGATTAATATTTATGTTACTTATATATAAGGGTGTAGGTCTATACATATGTTGTATACAGTATGTTTTAAAAGTGTGTTATGTATGTGTACACTTTGAGAGGAAGCAACTAAATTTCATTTTTAATGTGTGCCATTGTGCCCACAGGAAAAATGGCAATAAAGGTTATCTAATCTAATCTAATCTTCCCATAGATGAATTTATAACAACCAACAACTACATTCAAACTTTTAGCACAATACACCAATTCTTTCCCTTTTATCCACTCACTCCTGTCCTTTGCTTTATCCTTCCAAGCCCCTGAAAGGCACAGTACACAGTTAAAATCATAATACACCACAAACACTGACATATAATCTATTATGTTTTGTTACATTTATGTTTCTTTTATTATCTGTGTATGTATATGATTTTTAATAGCAGAGGAGGAGATGTAAATCACTCAGAGAATTTGGTAATATAAATACAACATACAATAATAAAAGCACAGATATGTTTCTTCAGTATCACTAAGAATAGCTGGGAACTATATACTATAGCTAGCTAAAAAAAAAAGGTAAAGGTTCCCCCACACACGCGTGCTAGTCGTTTCCGACTCTAGGGGGCGGTGCTCATCTCCGTTTCAAAGCCAAAGAGCCAGCGCTTGTCCGAGGACATCTCCGTGGTCATGTGGCCGGCATGACTAGACGCCAAAGGCGCACGGAACGCTGTTACCTTCCCACCAGAGTGGTCCCTATTAAATGTGACTTAAATGTTACTTTGGTCACAACATCTCTAATATTCAGTAAATTGATTTTAAAAATACAATAATAGAAAAAATAATATAATTTCATCATATCATGTTGAAGTGTTCCATCTCTCAAATCAGACCTCAAAGGCTTCCTTGGAACAGCCAAGTTTTGATAAGTTTCCCAAATACCAGCAAGATTGGTAGTTCTCTGATTCCTGAAGGAAAACTGTTCCACAGATGGGAGGTAGCAATGGAAAAGGCCCAGTTTCAGTCCCAGATCTCTGAAGATGACAATCCCTCACAGTAGAGATCTCTCTCCCTTCCAGATCTTCCAGATTAAGCAAAATCAATAGAAATATGTAGTTCCAGAGCTAAACAAGTCCTGATCCATATAGGGCTTTAAAGGTGATAAAAAGCACCTTCAATTTCATCTGGAAACTGACTGGTAGCTATTGAAGTTCCCAAAGTATTAAGGTGATCTAGGCAAAAAATAAGATATACTCATAACTCCTGGATCATCTGTACCTTCCAGGCAGTCTTCAAGGATTGCCTCATGTAAAATGCATTGCAAGAGTCCACTTGAAAAGAAACCAAGATATGAGTGACCAAAGGTCTCCTGCAAGAGGAATGGTAGCAAATGGCAGAAGAGATGGAAAGAGGAAGGCCTACTGGCCACAACTGCCACTTGTTCCTCCTACAAGGAAGAGTAAAGTCCATGTGGAACAAGTGAGGACCAGTGGACGTGGCTTTATTTGTCTTACAAAAGAAGGATTTACAACTTGACAGCATAATAATACATAATCGGTCTCTCACATGATTACTGCACAACGTATGTTAATAGTTACTAAGTTACTATAAAGAAGAGTATGGAAAGTAAATGTAACATTTACTTTTTGTACAGGTTTATTGTAAGAAGTACCCAAAAGAAGGCTGCACGAAGGAGTACAATCCGCACTGTGCCTCCGATGGAAAAACCTATGATAATCAGTGCTTCTTCTGTAATGCATATATGTGAGTATAAGGTTTACTAAGTACAGCTGGGGACAAGAGCACTTTTATTGGCAGCTCTTTTAAAATAAGTGATTTTCTAACAAAAATGAACTGTGAGGTGGTGTTAAACAATATATTTTACTAACTTTAGATAGATAGATAGATAGATAGATAGATAGATAGATAGATAGATAGATAGATAGATAGATAGAAGGAAACACAGCTTTTTTGTCATTTTCAGGGGATCCTTAGTTCCCTTGCTGAATACTAGATTCCTTCTTTTGGGCGTGCAATGACAGCCAGTTGATTCTTGACTTGTGATAATGGATTCTTGGCTTTCTTTCCTCATCAGTCACAGTGGCAGAACTCTTCAGCTGGAATTCCTTGGAAAATGCAAGTAATTTGAAGATGCAGAAGAAAATTTACTGATTTCTTCAAGGTTGCTTATAGCACCACGACCACCATATTCTTCCCTCTGCTCCTGCTGCTTTACTCAGTGAAAATTCACACTGTGTCTCAGTTTCATTTATCAATAAACAATGAAATTGTTATATATTCTGTATTCTTTTGCAACAATGCCTGTATTTTATTACTTTTTATTATGGTTATAACTGCATAGCTACAGGTATGTGCTTGATACTGTATATTTATAAATCTGAAGAAGATTAAATAATTAGAAGTTTGCTACAGATATCACATCAGTCAGAAGACTCTCCCTCACTTTTGGGGATGCTATATTCTATCTATTAGCATATCTCTAATTCCACATAAAATATATATCACAAAGGTTTTGAGTTTACGCCATCATACAGCCAACAAATCCCTCCCTGTAAATTTCTTCCCTATTTATTAACAGAGACAAACTACCTATCTCCTGTCTACAAGACAGTCAGCAGTTCCAAGAAGATTCCACCCCCATTTGCACTCTGATACAGGTGACCCTGAGGTCACAGATAAACCCCCAAGTGGCCTAAAGCATTCGAGGAGAATATTAATGACCAGATGACTGCAAAGAAATATGATCATTACAACACACACACACACATCTTGTCAGAACCTATGAAACTTCTTGGATGAGAAGCAAACATCATCTTCTTTGCCCTCAAGGAAAAAATAGGCCAGTTGCCTTTTGAAAAAAAATACCTTTGATAGATAAGCAAGCTTCTCAGCTCATTTTTCAGTCATGTAAAACAATCTAATCAGTATTCCATTAAGAATAATAGAGTTGGAAATTTCTCCTTAGTTCTAGATTGGTTGTGTCCTTGATTAATTTCCACCCATTGCTTCTTGTCCTGCCTGCAGGTACTTTACTCTTCTTTATGTTCTTTATCCTCACCTAGAAAAGAATAGGAATATGGTAATGATTCATTGCTGCCTGTATCAATAAATCCAAGTCAAGTCCTTCTCCATCTATCAAGTAATTAGCTTAAGCTTGATACTATGTAATTATTGGTAGTCTTTGTTTGGTGACCACAATTGGGACTGGCAATTTGGTCATTAGGTGAAGTAGTTGCTAAGTGAAACTGAGACTGTGCTTATCTTTCTTCAGCTTTCCTTTGTTTTAAAGACTTGCGAAGGTGGTAAATGCAAGGATTGATCCAGTTACTTTTTCTTCACTGTCATAACTCTAAGTGCCAATGTACGAGGCAATTGTTAAATGAAGAGTATCTGTGTATAGCTTTTCTTACAACACTTTCCCTTTTTAGAGTTCATGTTCATTAAACTGCTTGGAATTTTCCCTTGGGCTGGCAAGATCTTCATTCTTGGGGCCATCTAACCCAGGAAGTCATGTTCATCGCTGGCTACTTTTCTTCTTTGGTTATTTCATCCAGACATCATCCACCCCCCGCCGTGGGTGTTTGGAACCAATTAAATGGTACCGCCCCAGACGCTTAATGGATCCCCAGAGGTTCCAGGCAGCGCTGGGGTCCCCACCTGCCTCCCTTGCTCACAGCTCGGCAGATGCCTTAGTGGAAGCCTGGGAAAGGACGGCCACTGAGGCTCTTGACCGAGTTGTACCCCTGCGGCCCCTGACCCGGTGCAGATCCCGTCGAGCTCCATGGTTCTCTGCGGAGCTTCGGGAGATGAAGCGTCGGAGACGGGGCCTAGAGAGCGGTTGGAGGTCCAGCCGATCCGAATCCGATCGATTGCGACTAAGAGCCTACATTAGGTCTTATCTCGCTGCGATAAGGGAGCCGAGGTCTAACCACTTCGCCACCCTTATCGCGTCCGCAGATAATCGCCCGGCCGCCCTGTTTAGGGTGACTCGCTCCCTCCTGAATCAGGAGGTGAGGGAGGATCCCTTGCAGGGTCGTGCCGAGGAGTTTAACCAACATCTGTCGGACAAAATCGCTCGGATTCGGACCGGTCTGGACTCTGACTGGGCAGAGTCTGACGATCAGGACACTGGCGGTCTTGTCGATATCATCTGGGAGGAGTTTGATTCTGTGACTCCGGAGGAAGTGGACAGGATCATGGGGAGGCTGAGCACCACCACGTGTTTATTGGACCCGTGCCCTTCCTGGCTGGTCTATGCAGCCCGGGAGAGGACACGCAGCTGGTTCCAGGCAGTTATATCGGCTTCTCTGAGTGAGGGTTGCTTCCCCGCCATCTTGAAAGAGGCGGTGGTGAGGCCTCTCCTCAAGAAGCCTGCCTTGGACCCAGCTGTATTAAACAACTTTCGTCCTGTCTCCAACCTTCGCTTTCTTGCGAAGGTTGTTGAGAGTGTGGTGGCGCATCAGCTCCCTCTGGTCCTGGATGAAGCGGATTATCTAGACCCGTACCAATCGGGTTTCAGGCCCGGGCACAGCACGGAGACGGCATTGGTCGCGCTGGTGAATGATCTCTGGAGGGCTCGGGACAGGGGATATTCCTCTGTTCTAGTCCTATTAGACCTCTCGGCGGCTTTCGATACCATCGACCATGGTATCTTGCTGCGGCGTCTCAGGGGATTGGGAGTGGGAGGCACAGTTTTACAGTGGTTCTCCTCCTATCTCCGGGGACGTTCGCAGTCGGTGTTGGCAGGAGGACAGAGGTCGACCGCGAGGTCTCTCATTTGTGGAGTTCCTCAGGGGTCGGTCCTCTCGCCTCTCCTGTTCAACATCTACATGAAACCGCTGGGTGAGATCATTCGTGGCTTTGGAGTTGGGTATCATCAGTACACTGATGATACCCAACTTTTCCTTTCGACCCCAAACCACCCCAGTGATGCCCTCAACGTGATGTCCCGGTGCCTGGAGTCGGTTCGGGTCTGGATGGGGAGGAACAGACTCCAACTCAACCCCGACAAGACTGAGTGGCTTTGCATACCTTCATCCCGGGTTTATTCGGATGTTCCACCTTTGGCTATGGGGGGTGAACTATTACCCCCCGTACATAGGGCTCGCAACTTGGGAGTCCTCCTAGATTCACGGCTCACCCTGGAAGACCATATAGGAGCTGTGACTAGGGGGGCCTTCGCCCAGGTTCGCCTGGTGCGCCAGTTGCGGCCCTATCTTAGCCGGGATGATTTGTGCACGGTCACTCATGCGCTCGTGTCCTCTCGTCTAGACTACTGCAACGCTCTCTACATGGGGCTGCCCTTGAGGACCACCCGGAAGCTCCAACTGGTACAGAATGCAGCCGCGAGAGTTGTGTTGGGAGTCTCCCGATACTCCCACGTTACACCGCTGCTCCGTGAGCTGCATTGGTTGCCAGTTGTCTTCCGGGTGAGATTCAAGGTACTGGTAACAGTGTTTAAAGCCCTTCATGGCATGGGGCCGGAGTACCTTAGGGAACATCTGCTGCCGGCATCAAGCTCCCTGCGCCCTGTGCGTTCCCACAGAGAGGGCCTCCTCAGGGTGCCACCGATCAGAGAATGTCGATTGGTGGTCCCCAGGGGGAGATCCTTCTCTGTGGGCGCTCCGGAGCTGTGGAATCAGCTACCGGTAGAGCTCCGGATGGCGCCCGATCTTCGCTCCTTTCGTCGCGATCTCAAGACGTTTCTGTTTGTTCAAGCTGGCCTAGCCTGATGGGGATTGGTGGGGTTTTTATTCTTGTGTTTTAATTTTAATTTGGTGTTTTAGAACTTGATTCCAACTGTTTTAATATGGGCAATTATTTAATCTTGTTTTAACGTTTGTATTTAGTATTTTATTCTGCCCTGTGAACCGCCCTGAGTCCTCAGGGAGAAGGGCGGTATATAAATATTATTAAATTAAATTAATTAAATTAAGAACATTAGAAATCTAGTCCCAGGCTCGCCCAGAACAATCAAATCTTCAGCAGTACCTAAAATCCAACTTGATTCTTTTTCTGCTCTTTTCTAACCAACCTTCTCTTTTTTTATAACCTAACAGCTTGGTTTTATCTGTGAGAAAGCTTCTCTCTGTGGGAAAAGTTGTGGTTACACAATTGCCATTCAGGTGCTCAGCAACCAATGGACATTTACAATGATCATAGTGTCCTACGGTCACCTGATTGCCATTTGCGAGCTTCACAGATGGTTCTGACAAGCAAACTCAATGGGGAAACTGGCAGGAAATTGCAATTCAAAATCACTTGTGGCACTTAATGACTGTAGGTTATTTGCTTAATCATCACAGACCATAAATTGGGCGTGACTGCATGATGTTTCAGTTTGCAACCACATCACTTAGCAACGTTATTTGTTTCACTGATATTGCCATTTGGGCCTTTCAAGTCCATTCTTGAAATATATATCTTCATGATGGAAGATGGTTTTTACTATTAGTTCTTATCTACTTTCATTTCTGTTTCCAAATCTACAAATATCTAAATCCATATTGATAACCATTATATACTGTAGTGGCCAAAATTGTGGAAACCTTTTGGGAAAAGTGTATTTTTGAGGTTTGATGCCTAATAACACCACTTTTTTGCAGTGGTACCATAAAAATATATATATGTCATCTTGTTTTGGCAATCTTCTTTATCTTTATCTTTATTAGACTTATATACCGCCCTTCTTCCGTAGGACTCAGGGCGGTTCACAAGGTTTTATTAAAATAACAATACAACAATTACAAAAATTAAAAACAGTTAAAATAATTACATTTAAACCTTGAATAAATATAAAACCCCAATTGAAATCCAATTTAAAACCCCAATTAATACTCTCAGTCCAGGCCAGAAAGCTCAAAGAGCCAAGTCTTCAGGTCCCGGTGGAATGAGCGAAGGTCAGGGGCAGTCCTAAGCTCTACGGGCAGCTGGTTCCAAAGGGCAGGCGCACCCACAGAGAAGGCCCTCCCCCTGGGTGTTATCCGCCGGCAATCTTTTACCAGTGGTACCCTGAGAAGACTCTCCCTTTGGGAGCGCACAGGACGAAGGGAGCTTGATGCCGGCAGCAGGTGTTCCCTCAGATATCCCGGACCCAAGCCATTGAATCTCACCCGGAGGGCAACTGGAAGCCAATGCAGCTCGCGGAGCAGAGGTGTTACATGGGAGTATCGGGAAACCCCCATCACAACCCGTGCGGCCACATTCTGCACCAGCTGAAGCCTCCGAGTGGTCCTCAAGGGCAGACCCATGTAGAGAGCATTGCAGTAGTCCAATCGGGAGGTCAAGAGTGCATGAGTGACTGTGCACAGAGCATCTTGGTCCAGGTAGGGCTGCAACTGGCGCACCAGGCAAACCTGGGCAAAGGCCCCCCTGGTCATGGCTCCTATATGGTCTTCAAAACTGAGCCACAAATCGAGGAGGATGCCCAAGTTGCGAGCCCTATCGACGGGGGGTAACACCTCACCCCCCATCATTAAAGGTGGAATGAACTGGTTAGTCCGAGATGCTGGTATGCACAGCCACTCAGTCTTGGCAGGATTGAGACGAAGCCTGTTTCTCCCAATCCAGACCTGGACCGCCTCCAGGCAACGGGACATCACGGCGAGGGCATCACTGGGTTTGTTCGGGGTAGAGAAAAAAAGTTGGGTATCATCAGCATACTGATGATACCCCACCCCGAAACCACGAATGATCTCGCCCAGCGGCTTCATATAGATCTTGAACAGGAGGGGAGAGAGAACCGACCCCTGAGGAACTCCACAAATGAGAGGCCTTGGGGCGGACCTCTGCCCTCCCATCAACACCGACTGCGAGCGGCCCAGGAGATAGGAGGAGAACCACTGCAAATCAGTGCCTCCCACTCCCAAACCCCTGAGATGCCACAGTAGGATACCATGGTCCATGGTATCAAAAGCCGCTGAGAGATCTAAAAGAACTAGGACAGAGGAACAACCCCTGTCCCGAGCCCGCCAGAGATCATTCACCAGCGCGACCAATGCCATCTCCGTGCTGAAACCCAATTGGTACGGGTCCAGATAATCAGTTTCCTCTAGAAACAGAGGAAGCTGATGAGCCACCACACTCTCAACAACCTTCGCCAAAAAGCGAAGGTTGGAGACCGGACGATAGTTGTTTAAAATTGGTGGGTCCAGGGCAGGCTTCTTGAGAAGGGGCCTCATCACCGCCTCCTTCAAAGTGGCAGGGAAGACACCCTCACTCAAAGAGGCAGATATTGGAACCAGATCCGTGTCTCCTCCCGAGCCGCATAAATCAGCCAGGAGGAACATGGGTCCAATAAACAGGTGGTGGAGCTCAGCCTCACCATAATCCTTTCCACATCATCAGGGGAAACAGGATCAAACTCAGTCCAGATAACATGCTCAAGACCGTCCGATTCCTCCACATCAGACTCTGCCCAGTTAGAGTCCAAACCGGCCCGGATCTGAGCGATTTTGTCTGTTAGATGGTGACTAAACTCCTCGGCCCGCCCCTGCAAGGGCTCCTCCCTCACCTCCTGATTAAGGAGGGAGCAAGTCACCCTAAACAGGGCAGCCGGGCGATTATCTGCGGACGCAATGAGGGCAGTGAAGTAATTAGCCTTCGCCATCCTCATCGCCGCAAGATAAGACCTTATAAAGGTTCTTAAATGCAATCAGTCAGATTCGGAATGGCTGGACCTCCAACCGCTCTCTAGACCCCGTCTCCGACGCTTCATCTCCCGGAGCTCCACAGAAAACCATGGAGCCCAACAGGATCTGTGCTGGGTCAGGGGTCGCAAGGGTACAACACAGTTGAGTGCCTCAGTGGCCGCCCTTTCCCAGGCACCCACCAAGGCATCGACTGGGCTCTGAGTGAGGGTGATGGGTATAGACTCAAGCGCCAATGAGGCAATCAGATCACAGTAGGATTCAGATAGTTTATAGTTTATAGTTTATAGTTTATTTGATTTATATACCGCCCTTCTCCTTGGTGGGACTCAGGGCGGTTCACAGGGCATACATAAGAAACACTATACAAAAATTAAAAAGAATTAAATCCATGCCCAATTAAAAACAGAAGTACAGATTAAAAACAATTAAAAGCCCATAATCCCCCATCAGGCCAGACCAGCTAATTCGAACAGATGGGTCTTCAGGCCCCGACGGAAAGTTCGAAGGTCTGGTGCCATCCGGAGCTCCACCGGCAATTGATTCCATAAAGCCGGAGCCCCCACAGAGAAGGCCCTCCCCCTGGGGGCCACCAGTCGACATTCCCTGACTGGCGGCACCCTGAGGAGGCCCTCTCTGTGGGAACGCACAGGGCGGAGGGGAGTCGATGCCGGCAGCAGGTGGTCCCTGAGGTAACCCGGACCCATGCCATGTAGGGCCTTAAAGATCGTAACCAACACCTTGAACCTCACCCGAAAGACAACTGGTAACCAATGCAGCTCGCGGAGCAAAGGTGTAACATGGGAGTACCGGGAAACTCCCAAGACAACTCTCGCGGCCGCATTCTGTACCAGTTGGAGCCTCCGAGTGGTCTTCAAGGGAAGCCCCATGTAGAGAGCATTACAGTAGTCAAGGCGAGAGGTCACGAGCGCATGAGTGACTGTACACAGGGCATCCCGGTTCAGATAGGGCCGCAACTGGCGCACCAGGCGAACCTGGGCGAAAGCCCCCCTAGTCACGGCCACTATATGCTCTTCCAAAGTAAGCCGTGAATCTAGAAGGACTCCCAAGTTGCGAGCCCTATCCACGGGGGGTAAGAGCTCACCCCCCATAGAAAGAGATGGAACATTTGGAATGTCCCGGGATGCCGGAATGCACAGCCACTCAGTCTTGTCAGGGTTGAGCTGAAGTCTGTTCCTCCCCATCCAGACCCGAACCGCCTCCAGGCAACGGGACATCACGGCGAGGGCATCACTGGGGTGGTTTGGGGTCGAAAAGAAAAGTTGGGTATCATCGGCATACTGATGATACCCAACTCCAAAACCACGAATGATCTCACCCAGCGGTTTCATATAGATGTTGAACAGGAGAGGCGAGAGAACCGACCCCTGAGGAACTCCACAAACGAGAGACCTAGGGGCCGATCTCTGCCCCCCTGCCAACACCGACTCCGAGCGTCCCAGGAGATAGGAGGAGAACCACTGAAGAACTGTGCCTCCCACTCCCAATCCCCTGAGACGCCGCAGCAAGATACCATGGTCGATGGTATCGAAAGCCGCTGAGAGGTCTAATAGGACTAGGACAGAGGAATGTCCCCTATCCCGCGCCCTCCAGAGATCATTCACCAGAGCGACCAATGCCGTCTCCGTGCTGTACCCGGGCCTGAAACCCGATTGGTAGGGGTCCAGATAATCCGCTTCATCCAGGACCAGAGGGAGCTGATGCGCCACCACACTCTCAACAACCTTCGCAAGAAAGCGAAGGTTGGAGACTGGACGAAAGTTGTTCAAAACGGCTGGGTCCAGGGCAGGCTTCTTGAGGAGAGGTCTCACCACCGCCTCCTTCAAGACGGTGGGGAAATAACCCTCACTCAAAGAAGCAGATATAACCGCCTGGAGCCAGCCTCGTGTCCTCTCCCTAGCTGCATAAACCAGCCAGGAAGGGCACGGGTCCAACAAACATGTGGAGGAGCTCAGCCTCCCCATAATCCTGTCCACTTCATCAGGGGTCACAGAATCAAACTCTTCCCAGATAACATTGACAAGACCGCCCGTGTCCTGATCGCCTGACTCTGCCCAGCTGGAGTCCAAACCGGTCCGAATCCGAGCGATTTTATCCGACAGATGATGACTAAATTCCTCGGCACGACCTTGCAAGGGATCCTCCCTCACCTCCTGATTGAGAAGTGAGCGAGTCACCCTAAACAAGGCGGCCGGGCGATTATCTGCGGACGCGATGAGGGTGGAGAAGTAATTACACCTCGCCACCCTCATCGCTGCGAGATAAGACCTAATATAGGTTCTTAACCGCAACCGGTCGGGTTCGGATCGGCTAGACCTCCAGCAGCTCTCTAGGCCCCGTTTCCGGCGCTTCATCTCCCGGAGCTCCGCGGAAAACCATGGAGCTCGCTGGGATCTGCGCCGGGTCAGGGGCCGCAAGGGTACAACCCGGTCAAGTGCCTCAGTGGCTGCCCTTCCCCAGGCTTCCACTAAGGCATCAGCCGAGCTGTGAGCAGTGGAGGCAGGTGGGGACCCCAGCGCCGCTTGGAATCTATCAGGATCCATTAAGCGTCTGGGGCGGTACCATCTAATTGGCTCCGTACCCCCACGGCGGGGGGTGGCAAAGCGGAAGACCAGCCGCAGGAGATGATGATCGGTCCATGACAGGGGCATAATAAATGGAGAGCCCCCACCTAGATCATCCAACCACCGTCTAGATAAAAAAATCAGGTCAAGGGTGTGGCCTCCCTCATGAGTTGGCTCTGAAATTACTTGCGTCAGGTCCATGGCCGCCATGGAAGCCATGAACTTCCGAGCTAGCTCAGATGAACCTCCCAGGGATGGTAGATTGAAGTCTCCCAAAACTATAAGTTTGGGAAACTCAACCACCAAACCCGAGAGGATATCGAGCAGCTCGGGCAGGGCTGCCGCTGTGAGACTAGGCGAAATGTACACCAGCAGCAAGCCCAACTGCGCCCCAGGACCAAATCTCATGAAGAGAGACTCACACCCGACTATCTGAGAAACTGTGGCCTCCCGCGGACATAAGGTCTCCCTAATGGTAACCGCCACTCCCCCACCCCTACCTTGAGCTCGTGGCCGGTGTAGCACCCGGAAACCTGGTGGGCAGAGGTCAACCAAAGGGACCCCACCCTCTGGGCCCAACCAAGTCTCCGTGATGCAAGCCAGGTCCGCATGCTCACCCTCAACTAAATCCCTAACGAGGGGAGCTTTATTAACCACGGACCTGGCATTCAGGTACACCAGCCGGAGCTCAGGAGGCTGCACATCCCCGCTCCCGGGACCTCGGGGAAGAACCAGAGGGTCGGAGCGCCTCACCGCTTGAAGACAGCGGAGACGGCCCTCCCGGTAACGATATGGCCCCCTGTCTATCCGCCTGCTGCCTTTCCCCGTCGTGGGAATTGGTAGTCCCACGACCCGCTCAAGAGCCCCAGATGTAACCACAACCCGCTCCCCCCGAACGCCGTCAGACCCAGGCCTGGCCTGCAACAAAGTTGTTTGGCTACCCCCCACCGCCAGACAACCACTACCCCCCACCCCCCTCCCCAACCCCCTAAAAAATTTAGCTAAAAAATTAACCAGGGGCCTCTTATTAGGTTTATATCGAGAGCCCCTGGCCTTTCCCGGCCATCTCTCAGGGTCCCAACAATTGGGCCCCTCATCGAGATTAGGGAAAGAAAAGAAGGCGGGACGCACCCAGGAGAGGGGGGCACCCCTGAGGGCGAGCAAGTCCGTGTCGGAATATTGATGCATCCAGTCAGCAAGTCCAGAGAGGGCAGTCCAATGATTGAAACCAACAGGAGGATCAAAGGAAAGGAGTGGGACATTTGGGCCATCCACCAACCACTGCCACTTGATTGGATGCTCCCAGAGGCATACCACAACCCGTCCTGTCATGTATTGAAGCTGAGAGGTGGACATTTAATAATAATAATAATAAGTTGGAAGGGACCTTGGAGGTCATCTAGTCCAACCCCCTGCTCAGGCAGGAAACCCTATACCATTTCAGACAAATGGCTGTCCAGTCTCTTCTTAAAAACTTCCAGTGTTGGAGCATTCACAGCTTCTGGAGGCAGCTTGTTCCACTGGTTAATTGCTCTAACTATCAGGAAGTTTCTCCTTAGTTCTAGGTTGCTTCTCTCCTTGACTAGTTTCCATCCATTGTTTCTTGTCCTACATTCAGGTGCTTTGGAGAATAGCTTGGCTCCCTCTTCTTTGTGGTAGCCCCTGAGATATTGGAACACTGCTATCATGTCACCCCTAGCCCTTCTCTTCGTTAAACTACACATACCCAATTCCAGCAACCGTTCCCTATATGTTTTAGCCTCCAGTCCCCCGATCATCTTTGTTGCTCTTCTCTGTACTCTTTCTAGAGTCTCAACATCTTTTTACATTGTGGTGACCAAAACTGGATGCAGTATTCCAGGTGAGGCCTTACCAAGGCATTGTAAAATTGGTATTAGTACTTCACATGATCTTGATTCTATCCCTCTGTTAATGCAGCCTAGCACTGTGTTGGCTTTTTTGGCAGCTGCAGCACACTGCTGGCTCATATTGAAGTGATTGTCTACTAGGACTCCAAGATCCCTCTCACAGTTACTACTATTGAGCAAGGAACCACCTATACTATACCTGTGCATTTGATTTTTCCTGCTTAAATGTAGAACCTTACTTTTTTCACCATTGAATTTCATTTTGTTAGATAGCGCCCAGTGTTCGAGTCTGTCCAGATCCTCCTGTTTCAAGTCTATCTTCTGGAGTATTGGCTATTCCTGCCAGCTTGGTGTCATCTGCAAATTTGATGAATTCCCCATCTATCCCCTCATCCAAATCATTGATGAAGATGTTGAAGAGCACTGGGCACAGAACAGAGCCCTGGGGCACCCCACTACACACTTCCTTCCATGTAGATGCAGTTCCATTGAGGACCACACACTGAGTATGGCCTGTCAGCCAGCTACAAATCCATCTGGTGGTGATGCTATCTAACCCACATTTTTCTATTTTATCAAGTAGTAGGTTGTGATCTACTTTGTCAAATGCCTTACTGAAGTCCAAGTAAATTATATCTACAGCATTCCTCTGGTCCACTAATTTTGTCACTTGGTCAAAGAATGCAATAAGATTTGTCTGGCATGATCTGTTTTTGACAAACCCATGTTGGCTTTTAGTGATAACTTTGTTTGCATCAAGGTGTTTGCTGATTTGTTGTTTGATTATGTTTTCCAGTATCTTCCCAGGTATTGAGGTCAGGCTGATGGGTCTGTAGTTTCCTGGATCTATTTTTTCCCTTTTTTGAAGATGGGAACTATATCAGCTCTCTTCCAGTCCTCTGGTAGTTCTCCAGTGCTCCAGGAACTTTGAAAAATATAGTTCAGTGGTTCTGAGATCACGTCTGCCGGTGTTGTGATTCAGGGTCAGCCTGTGGGTTCGGCAGTTGGGTCGGACAACTCAGAGGAGGAGGGGGGTGTTGAAGAGCTTGCTGAGGGGGTTGAAGATCTTGCTGATGAGAGCCCTCAGCCAGGCCCCTCCCACTTGGTCACCACGGAGACCCAGCTGTGTGAGCCTGACAGTGTGGATGAAGATGACCCACAGCTGGCCCTGTTCAAGGACGCCCGACGCAGGAGGCAGTCAATTAGGAGTAAACAGAGGAAGGCAATGGGGCTTCTCGGAAGGAGGCACAGAGAAGCCACGCCCTGAACTCTATATAAGGGGAATGTGTGGGAGGGCTGGTTTGCTGAAGGCAACCACTTGGATGGTTCATGTTTCTTAAAGCTCCTGTTTCTTGGTTTGTCTTGTTCCGTTTGTTTTTGTGGTAATAAATTTAGCAGGCGTAATTCCAGCCTCTTGCCTTCTTGTAAAAGGGGTTGTCCCTGCCTTTTCTGCAGGGCCGGTAGCAGGCTGGTACAGAACAGCCGGTTCCTTGAGGACCTTGGGGTGTAATCCATCTGGTCCTGGTGATTTGAACTCATCTAGGCTGGACAGGTGCTCACTTACCATTTTCTTGCCTATCTTAACTTGCGTTTCTATTCTGTTTTTTATGGCACTGGTTTTGGTAGGTTGGACTGTTTTTTCCCTTTGTGTAGAGACAGATGCAAAAAAACTAGTTAAATAGTTCTGCTTTCTCCCTGTTGCTTGTCACCTTCTTGCCACTTTCCCCCACTGATGGACCAACCATTTCCTTAACTTTTTTCTTGTTTTTTATATGTTGAAAGTAGCTTTTTTGTTATTTTTGACATTGGTCGCAAGTCTTAGTTCATTTTGAGCCTTAGCTTCCCTCACTTCATCTTTGCAGGCATGGGCTGTTTGCTGATATTCTGCCTTAGTTATGTGCCCATCTTTCCACTTCTTATATTTGTCCTTTTTTCTTTCAATTTATCAGAGTTCTTTATGCAGCCATGCTGGTTTATTTTGAGAGCTGTTATTTTTCTTATTGGTTGGTATTGTGCTAGACTGGGCCTTTATTATCTCACTTTTCAAAATTTCCCAGGCTTCTTGAGTTGTTTTCCACTTTAAGATTCTCATTCATAGAATTCTTCCCACGATCTCTCTAAGTTTATTGAAATTAGCTCTTTTAAAGTCCAAGACTCTAGTTTGACTCTGTTCTATTGCTTGTGCTTTCAGAATGTTGAACTCCAATATTGCATGATCACTTCCCAACAAGGTTCCTGTGGCTCGACACCTTCTATCATTTCATCTTTGTTAGTGAGAATTAAATCCAATATGGCTAATCCCCTAGTTCCCTTTTCTACCTTTTGGGAGAGAAAGTTGTCTGCTAGGTTTGTCAGGAATCTGTTAGATCTTCCACTTGGTGCAGAATTTTTCTCCCAGTTGATATCAGGGTAATTAAAGTCCCCCATTACTATTGTGATGTGCTTCCTACATATCTTAGTTAGCTGACTAGCAAAAAGTTCATCTATTTCCTCTGCTTGGTTGGGCAGCCTATAGTATACACCTATGGCAATGTCATTTTTTCCCCTTTTATATTGACCCAAATGCATTCAAGTTTACAGTTTTCATCATTGTTGTGCTCTATTTCTGTAGAGATAAAGTTATTTCTTTTATATAGAGCAACTCCACCTCCTCTTTTGTTTAGTCTGTTTCTTTTAAATAATTTAAATCCCTCTAGCTGCGTGTTCCATTTGTGGGTTTCATCCCACCATGTTTCCGTAATGGCAACAATATCATATCTGCCCTCATGTACCTGAATTTCTAGTTCACCCTGCTTACTGTTCATACTCTGTGCATTGGTGTATAGACATTTGAGTCCTTTATGACTGACCCTGTGTTTACTTGCTACATAACTTGTGTGGTACCTGACTTCCCCTATTTTCTTAGATTGTCAGGGACAATGATGTTCTGTATCAATTAACTCCCTGTCCCCGTTGTTTAGTTTAAATATTCCTCCAGAAAATCTGTGAATTTATTGCCAAGTAACTCAGTCCCTTTCTTGGATGGATGCAGACCATCTCTTTTGTACATTTTTTCATTGGACCAGCTACAGACATTGTGACTAATATAACCAAAGCCGTCTCCTTTACACCACTCCTTTAGCCACATATTAAATTCTGCTATATGCTGGCCTTTTCCATTTTGCTCCTTATACACTGGTAAGACCTCTGAAAAAGTGAGCCTACAGCCTATTGTGCACAGAGAGTACAACCTTTTGGGACAGATTGTTAGTGCCAAGATGTACAATCGCATCCACATCACAGTCTTTTCTGGCATTGTTGACTATTTTGAAAATACGCTTCTTGTCCCTACTGGCAGTAGCACCTGGAAGACACCTGACCTCTTTTGAAACCTCTGTATCCTTTCCTAAATTTACATCCCTTATAATTGAATCACCAACCAGAAGGTGGCTTCTCTTTTTGGGTACCTTTCTTTTCTTGCATGACTGATGTGTAATACCTGATTCGCACTTCTCCCTGTCAAAAACAACTTCATCTCAGACCATGGTCCCCTGCTTATTTGAGTTATCATCACAATTACCTTGACCTGTTTCCTTAATGTCCCTGTTGAGGTCAGCAAAGGTGCTGTATCTGTTATGCAGGGACACAGCGGAAGCTTTGGGTTTATGGTTCACAGCTCTCACTCTGCCAGATCCCACGGTTGTCCACACTGTCCTTCTCCTGCAGGATTTTTGCAGTAGAGCGGGCTGATAGCACGGAGGCTCAATAGGGTAGAAGGGCTGAACTGAACACCTGATTTCTGCCTGAAGAGCACAGATTACAGACCCTAGATAAATAATCTGTCCTTGTAGACTAGTGATTTGTGTACAGATAGGACAGTTTCCCAGTTTGAAAAGAGTGCTGCAAAAGACAGCTGCAAAACAAGTGTTGCACTGAACTAAGCCAGACATGTTGAGATGAAAGGAATCTCAGATGCACTTATTTATTTATTTATTTATTTATTTATTTATTTATTTATTTAATAATATTTCTTTACCGCCCTTCTCCCGAAGGACTTGCCCTGAATGTACCACCATTTTTGATTTTTAGTTATATGATTCGCGCACCATTAGGCGCGTGGGCCGCTACTGTGCTCCTCTACCCATCTTCTCCTTAACTCAAAGTATTGTAGCTTTTCCCAGCAGTGTCAGTGTGTTAAGTGATCGCCATCAAGTTGGTTGGTTTTTTTTTTCTTTCTTTCATTTAGTGAGCTTGTAAAACATAATAAAGTTAAAGTAATGGTGCAAAGAGTTGACTGGTTGCCCAGAAAGTGATGTAAAATGGTATTATTAAGTGAAGAAGGCTACAGTTATAAAGAAATTAGAAGAAAAATTTGTGGAATCTTAACCAAAGGTGGCATTTCTACTGTACACTTTTTCCCAAAAGGTTTCCACAGTTTTGGCCACTACTGTATAAATACACACACAAACACAAACAATTTATTTAGAAGTCTCTGGTAACTTTAGGTTTTAACTCAAAAATCAGCCAAGTCTCTTTCTATTTATTATGTAGGATAGCACATATTATAGTTTTCTCCTCAGAATCCTTCCTTCCTTCCTTCCTTCCTTCCTTCCTTCCTTCCTTCCTTTCTTCCTTCCTTCCTTCCTTCCCTCCTCTTGCTTGCTTGTTTGTGTGCTACAGCTGCCAAAAAAGCCAACACAGTGTTAGGCTGCATTAACAGAGGTATAGAATCAAGATCACATGAAGTGTTACTACCACTTTAAAATGCCTTGGTAAAGCCACACAGTTTGCATTCAGTTTTGGCTGCCACAATACATGAAAAAAAATGTTGAGACTCTAGAAAGAGTACAATGAGGAACAACAGGGATGATTAGGGACTGGAGGTTAGAACATATAAAGAATGTTGCAGGAATTAGGCATGTCTAGTTTAATGAAAAAAAAGGTCTAAGGGTGACATGATAGCAGTGTTCCAATAGCTAAGGGGCTGACACAAAGAAGACAGGATGAACCTCTTCTCTAAAGCAGCTGAAGGCAAGACAAGAAGCAATGGATGGAAACTAATGAAAGAGAGAAGCAACCTAGAACTAAGGAGAAATTTTCTGACTTTGAGAAACAATTAATGGAACAACTTGCCTCCAGAAGTTGTGGGTACTCCAACACTGGAGATTTTTAAGAAGAGAATTGGACAACCATTTGTCTGAAATGATATAGGGTTTCCTGCTTGAGCAGGGGATTGGACTAGAGACCTCCAGAGCTCCTTCCAACTCTTTTATTCTTTTATTCTGTTATTTATCCTATGCCTGCCCAGAATGAGTGACTTTTGCTAAAAGTTTGGGTGATAGTGTTGATTAAAAGGTGAAAGTAGGTCTATATGTCACAAAGTAATTCTAAACCCCTTTCATAAGGGAAGGGCATTTCTTGGCCCATAAAAATGTAAATAAATCCTAAATCCTAATAAATCCTTAACTCTTTGAAGGCTGGTTGTCACTTGCTACTTTTGTCTTGAGCTCTCTTCTAAAAAGGACCATCTCAAATTAGTACAACTCAACGTGTGCCTATCATATCACATTTCCATAAGAAATTCAAATCAAGTGTCTTTTCAAATTGTATCTAACCAAATACATGGTTAGATTTTTTTTCCCTTAGAAATTTGACATGCCTGTCTCAAATGATTCCATACTAAAACCAAATAAAAGCAAGAGGCTACTTCTACAGATTTGATTATATCACAGGGAAAATCTCTATACTAGGACTTTTTAAACTGTGGGTCACAGGTCCTGGGATGGTCTCAAGCAACTTAAACACAGATACAACAGTTTAAAAAAGTGATCAGGATGATGAAATCATAGTAAGTAGGAGAACCAAGACTGATTAATTTTTGTAACCCCACTATCTTGCCAAGATCAGCTCCTAAATCAACCAGGTGCCTTTTCAAATTTTATGTAGTAGTCAAACACAAGTGGCATATTTATTTTTTCTTCAGAATTTATCAAGTATGGATGATGATTCTTTTCTTTTAAAAAACGTATCTGCATAAGAGTGGGTTTTGCTTACAAAAGAGGTGAGAAGCTGGAGGTAAAGGTAAAGGTAAATGTTGACTCAGAGTTATGCCCAGAAGGTGGTTCTTGGCCCAGAAAAGGCTACCAACCTCTAGCCTACAATTTAAAAATGAGAAAGACCACCTTTGTGTGTTTTGTGTATGTGTGGAAAGCCACAAGTGTGTAAAAGGGAAAACTCTAAACCTGATCAACCTTCAGATACCAGTTGCTTGTTTTCCTAAACTAATTTCTAGTCCCTCTAAAGAAGAAAGGAACACAATAATATGTGAACAACCAGTTCTCTGTGTGGATGCCGCTTCCAAAAGTCCATTCTGGGCAAAAGCAACAAAAAATTAACTACCAGTTCTGCCGAAGTGGTGCGTATTGTGTAGTGGGTTCTTGGCCGCATGGTCAGACAACAGACAAAGGATTCAGCATGGCAGCTCTTTATTGGAAGCAGTACTGAACAAACAAAGGGGTTACCTGTACCCCCTTATATACTTGGCCAGGTGCACTGGCAGCCAATGCCTTATTTGGGTTTTCCCACCGGGCGCTTACCAGCCAATCCAGATACAGTACAGCGCCACCTGATGGTCACAATGAGCTGCTGCTATATTTTATTATCCCCATACATAACAGTGCAAACTGGCTGAATCCCACCACTGCACTGATGTCAGAAGAGTTTCTATTCCTGAACCTAATTTCTTGCAAGGAGAAAGAAATGTTACAATCCTCACATGCACCATTAAAACTTTCTTCAGTTTCCCTGAAGGCCTCTTCTTGTCTGCCATCAAATGAAATGACTGGGGAATATAAATTTATTTATTTATTTATTTATTGGTTTGTTTCGATTTATATACTGCCCTTTTCCCGAGTGACTCAGGGTGGTTTACAGGGCAACTTAAAACAGTGCAATGTACAAATTAAAATAAAATAAAATTAATAGCCCCAAAAGAGTTTAAAATTTAAAATTTAAAACCTTAAAACCCCTCAGTCCAGGCCGGCTAACTCAAATAGCCAGGTTTTTAGGTCCTGGCGAAATGAGCGAAGGTTGGGGGTGATCCGGAGTTCCACAGGCAGTTGATTCCATAGGGCAGGCATGCCCACCGAGAACGCTCTCCCCCTGGGTATCGCCCGCCAGCACTCCCTGACTGGCGGGACCCTGAGGAGGCCCTAACTGTGGGAGCGCACAGGATGATGGGAAGTTGATGCTGGCAGCAGGTGCTCCCTAAGATAATCTGGACCCATGCCATATAGGGCTTTATAGGTCATCACCAGCACCTTGAATCTCACCAGGAGGGAAACTGGAAGCCAATGCAGCTCGCAGAGAAGAGGCGTTACATGGGAGTATCGGGAGACCCCCATCACAACTCGCGCGGCTGCATTCTGCACCAGCTGAAGCCTCCGAGTGATCCTCAAGGGCAGCCCCATGTAGAGCGCATTGCAGTAGTCTATCCGGGAGGTCACAAGTGCATGAGTGATTGTGCGTAGGGCATCCCGGTCCAGATAGGGCCGCAACTGGTGCACCAGGTGATCTCTTTTGGCTTCTAAAGAAGTGCTTTTAATTTAAATGATACCAAGGCATTTGTGGTGATACATGTACTGTGTATAACTATTGTTTGGTGAATAATGATATTTTTCACATTTTCCCCTTTGAACATTTACTGTAGTTTTCTTGCTTATAATTTATGACTTACCAAATGTTTACTGTTCCCAAAGATTCATTTAATATTTAGTAATAGAAGCTGACTAACAGAAGCCTTTCACATTCCCTTATACTAATAGAATGGTGAAACTGAAAAGTGTTTGCAATGTCAACATTCTCTTATCTTTTTTTGATAAGGTTGTGGTGACTTGCATGTGTAAATATAAATGTCCAGCTAGAGCTTAAACAGCACTTGTGTCCGTGATAGCTAGAAGCTATTTCAGTGGAAGAACTCTGGTGTGACTGATCCTCTCCTACCAAGATGAAGGTGGCTTTTTGCCTGTTCTTCACCCTGGCACTCTTCTTTTTGCACTCAGGTAAGACAAGCACCACTTTGCAAAAGACCCTTTTCAGCTAGATGGCATTTTGAGACTTAGATCCACACTATCAAGTCGTTCTCACAAAAGTGGGCATTTTAAAGGCTCCTTCACATGAATGTCATGTTTATGCAGGATTTCCAAGCCCAAATTACAACTGGTATTATATAGAAATAATATAAATCTTTAGAAAATAAAACTTCAGCGCTCCAAAGTCCTGACACCAACAAATATCAAAGTTTAAAGACTAAGTAACTTTCAAATGTTAAAGCCACAGAAAGCATTTCTGATGTGAATCAAAACCTGGAAGCCTGGCTTTAATCAACTAAATTCTAACTACCCATTATACTTAGCCCAACATTGTATTCCAACAAAAGGGTTATAAATTTAGATTCACTACAGTGTTTTTGATTGCTTATTTTTGTGTTTATGTTGTCAGCTGATTAAAGAAATTGATATTTAATTTGATCATGTTTTTATTCAGTGATAGTTGCATTAATCTGAATATATTTGCATTTGAGTCAGAAAGAAATGCGTACGGTCAAATACTCTTTTTTTGCAGGGAAAAATATTATTTAGTTGGCGCTTATTCAAGCCATGATTTTACTTTATATTGTTTATGGATTTGATCTTTTTTTTTAGATGCTGTTGAAGAAGAAAAAACACCAGTAAGTGTGAACTATATAATTAACCCAAATGATCACAGTTGAGGATTTATATATGCAATGGTTTTGCAGGGGTGAGAGGCTGGGGGATGGGGAGGACAGATAGCAATAAAAGCAATGTCTGGAGTGAAATTTATGTGGACTTTATGGATTTTTTTTTAAAGGTAACCAATTTTTAGTACGAAATGGTAAAATTGTGATTTATGTTGCAGGGAATAAAAGACAGAACATTCAAGGAAATAGACCTTCCTGTATAATAGGTGTAATTAGAGAACTGAATAATAAATTAGATGTCTTCCTCCTCCTTTTAATATTAGAAAAGTACATGGTGGAAAATGTATTGTCTCTGACTTTAAGAAGAGCACAATACATTAATTTTTTTTTTGGGGGGGGGGTCCTTGGTGCTCTCTGAGTTTGGTTGTTTCTCATTACCCAAACTAGGTAATTGTTAATCCACACTAGCACTGACATGTTATCTAGTTTGGGTAATAAAATATCTTCAAGAAAACAAATAAGCTCAGAAAGCACCAAGGACCCCTCATTTCAACACTGAGCTACAAATATTCTCCTTTATTGTTACATAAGTCATCAATATATTTTTTTAAAGAAGATGACAAAAATATGCTACCTTTTGCAGAATCAAGCTTGACATGAAAGGGAGTCTCTGCTACATTTTGTCTGACAAAACATTCAACAATCAATCCCTTCCAAGTATAGATGCTGAAAACGCAAAACAGGATTAGAATGTTGGAAGAAAGATGTTGCTGTATCACCCATTTGCTGCCCAATTGTCTCTCTCTGCGATAGTGATGACAAACTGACCTCAAGTGCAGTATTGCAGTCCTCCAAACAGATGGCCCCTAGAAGGATATGCCTTCATGCCAAAACTATATAGTTGGGATTTGGCATCTTTTAAGCCCTATTCCTAAATATTATACTATTATACTATTCCTAATATTATTAGATACAGTAAAGGGTCTGGAAGGAGGAAAAAAAACAGGTTTCTCCTTTGAAATGCAGTAGTCCTAGACTTGGACTGCCTTCCACTTGTTTTAGACAGCAGTCATATTAAGAGCATTCTTAAATTACTTTAAATGCAAATAAAACAAAATCAGATTTGGCCCTAGTCATTTTACTCTGGAGGATGGCCACTGGGTCACCATTCAAGGGACACCTATATATCTGGGGTGTCAAATTGCTGACCCGTGGGCCGGTTGTATCATGCGGAGGCTGCGCCCACCCCAGCTCCGGCAATGCATAAAAAGTCACGATACATAACGACACGTCATGTGACGTGGTGAGTTTGATACCCGTGTTCTATTTGCTGGAAAGAATGAAGGAAGTCTAAGACACCTAAATACCAGCAAATGCTAAAAAGAACAAACACGAAACCTTCAGAAGAAAGAAAGGAGCACCTTCATTCTGGATGGGGGGGGGGAAAACAACTTCACCTGTTCCTGAAATTTACTTCAATCAAGAATTAAATTTTGGCATCTCAGTGGAGCTCCTCAGCTGCATTACTACAGCTGCTTTCTAAAAGCAGAGTTCTCTCAAATAGTTAGCTGGGTGGGATATCGTTAGAAATCATAGGTGGGGAGTACTGCTTTTTAAAAATGCATTTACTGAAGTGCAAAATAATGACAAATGTAAAATAATGACAAATGAAGATAAATACAGGTAGAAGCATTTCCCCACATGTTTAACTGATATGCTGTAAGACATATCACAGCTCTACAATATTTGGGGAAGGTTCATTTTATTTATACAAATGGATCTTACATAAAAGAGCAAGATGGACTGTTAACAGAAAGTTAAGTCAATAATAAGCACATACGAGTCATTACAATAATACTAATGGGGAATAAAATACCAGATTTTTATCTGATATAAAAAGGCACATAACCTCAGGGCAACCTGGCTTCAAGAAGAAGGCTTTTTAAAGTTGTCCATGGAGATTCTCATTCACCCAGGTCATGATTGTCCCAAAGGTGCTTTTTTCCAAAAGGCAATTGCACTCTCAGGCTGGTTTACAAATGTCAGCACATTGTTCCCAACAACCTGAGTCCTCATTTTACCAACCTTGGAAGGATGGAAGGCTGAGTGAACCTTGAGCCCATCAGGATCAAACTCTGGCCTGTGGGCAGAGTTAACCTGCAATACTGCATTCAAACCACTGAACCGCCATGGCTCCTCATGGATTCTCTACATGGGCCAATTCCTTCTGATATGTAGACTTCATTGTCCAGAATTTCTCAACCAACATGACCAGTGTAGAGATTTCTGGGAGTTGAAGTCTCCACACATGGAATTCTACAAATTGGAAAACACTGTTTTATATCACTGGATTTGGAATGATACAAGATCTTTAGAAGCTTGAGATTAGCCAAGAGAAGTTAAAACCCATTGTTCTCTCCCAAGGTTGATTGCACTGGCTTTCCCAGACTTGCGTGCACAAAGGAGTACATGCCCCATTGTGCCTCCAATGGTAAAACCTATCCCAACAGATGCTATTTCTGCAATGCATTTGTGTAAGTATCAGTTTCACTTATGATGCCAAAATGAACCACTTGAGTAAATTTCTTTGTAGGAGACCTGAATTTGTTGCAGTTTATATTTGTTACAGTTAGGCTGACAAAGATTGTTTTGATGTAAATGAATTCCCTCATTGGAGGACTTTTTCTCTATTGTGATACCATAGCAAGCTAAGATGAAGCAAGGGTTAATTTTGCTAATTACAGTAGATTCTACAATTCTAGTACTGTAAAACACGTTGGGTATGTATTTGTGAAAAGGGTTACACCTTCTGGTTTTTCAAATTCTGTGCTTTATCGTTCTCTTCATAGTGAAAGCCGTGGATTATTAGCATTACGTTACTATGGAAAATGTAAAAAATAATGCAGTACTGATCCAGAGGACTGAGATATTCCTCCAAGCAACATTCCTCCATCCTTCTTTCCTCCACTTTTGTTTGTTTAGCCAGGGAATATCTTCTTAATTAATTTCATTTGTCAATAAAATGAACTATGCATCCTAACCTGATTCTGAATTTCTTTTGCTCCATAATCTCTGTTCCCTAATGTCTATTAGATTGCAGGGTTACAAGATAGGTAGATAGATAGATAGATAGATAGATAGATAGATAGATAGATAGATAGATAGAGCAACTCTTTTACAATGAAAGATTTTGTAAAAGTCTTATGGACAACCTCTAATCCAGGCATGTCAAACTTGTGACATCTCATGACGTCGCATGACATATCGGGGCTTTTTCCCCATTGTCGGCAATGGGGTGAGCACGGTTTTGGCGTGACGCATCTGGCCCGCGGGCCGGCAGTTTAACATCCCTGATCTAATCCATAGCATGAGGGGGCAATCATTTTAAGAGTGATTCTAAAACAAAAAAAGTGCTTTATTCTCAAAAAGGTACATTTAAAACACAACATGAAAATGGGGTCTGTGTTTCATAGCAGATTCCCAGGGACCTGGATTGGGATGGGTTTGGGGTTCCCTTTGGATGAGGGAATGGCTCAAAATGCACAAGATCCCATCACAGGTATGGACGGGACCATAACTTTCTATAGTTATTCTCTAAAGTTTTGGAATTGTTAGGCAATTTCTTTGGCAATACAACTGTATTAAATCTGGAGCTGCTCCTGTAAAATGGGATTTGGTTCACACTTTGGCTTGTTTTAATGTCTTTTGTTTCATGCTCCATACAGAATTCTTGAAATCTATATGTTTTGTTCCATGTTCGTGACTCTCAAATCAACATTTTGAGGTTGGAACATTTCAAGGAAGAAATGTTTCGTCTGTCCCTGCTCAAAGCCGTCCTTCTCAAAGCAGCCATATTTTGTTTCAGACTCGAAAACACAGGCAGTTTGTTCCATCCTCAAAACACTCAAAAGTAGTCATTTTAGGCTAGGAATATATCACGATGGAAACATTTTGCACATGTCCAGATATTAATTGATTGATAACATTTACACAGCAAGCTAATTCAATCAAGGTAAGTCTGGGTGGCTTACAAACATTGAACAAAACATAACATAAAAAAATAATAAAACTGTGGAACATGAACCTACAAACAACAATAAAACAATGAAACGGTGATTGAGGCAGAAATAACACCATCATCCAATTGGGGCAGCACACATCATGACTTAAAAGCCCAAGGAAAGAACCAGTTCTTGACATCCTTTCTAAAGGCCCTCTGGGGTAGGGCTAACTGTATGTTGAGAAGAAGGTTGTTCCATAAATAGGGGCTGCTGCTGAGAAGACACATTTCCTGGCTACTAGTGAAGCGGTCTAGATTGTGTCTTCCCTATCAAAGTGGGTGAATGGGCAGATATTCTGTTGTCAGCTCTTCAAAGTAGACTATTTATTTATTTATTTATTTATTTATTTATTTATTTATTTATTTATTTATTTATTTATTTAATTACATTTATATACCGCCCTTTCCCGAAGGACTCGGGGCGGTTTACAGGGTGATTAAAACAAAAAATACAAAAGTTAAAAACAATTTAAAAAATTACATCTGTCCCTGAACAAATAAAACCCCAGTTAAAATTAAAATTAAAATTAAAATTCTCAGCCTGGGCCAGAGAGCTCGAAGAGCCAGGTCTTCAGGTCCCGGCGGAATGAACGGAGGTCGGGGGCAGTCCTAAGCTCCACAGGCAACTGGTTCCAAAGGGCAGGCGCACCCACTGAGAAGGCCCTATCCCTGGGTGTTGTCCGCCGGCAATCTCTTACCAGTGGCACCCTGAGAAGACCCTCCCTGTGGGAGCGCACTGGACGAAGGGAGCTTGATGCTGGCAGCAGGTGTTCCCTCAGATATCCCGAACCCAAGCCATTTAGGGCTTTATAGGTCATCACCAGCACCTTGAATCTCACCCGGAGGGCAACCGGGAGCCAATGCAGCTCGCGGAGTAGAAGTGTTACATGGGAGTATCGGGAAACCCCCATCACAACTCACGCAGCCGCATTCTGCACCAGCTGAAGCCTCCGAGTGGTCCTCAAGGGCAGCCCCATGTAGAGAGCGTTGCAGTAGTCTAAACGGGAGGTCACGAGCGTGTGAGTGACTGTGCGTAGGGCATTTCGGTCTAGATAGGGTCGCAACTGGACCACTTACAGTCTTCAAAGACAACCCCAAATAGAGAGCTTTGCAATATCTAATTGGGAGATGACTAGGGCTTGAATGATTGTGAGCAGGGCCTCTCAGTCAGAAAAGGGCACAATTGGGGCATAAGAGGAAGTTGTGCAAAGACCCTCTGGCCTATGAGGAATACCTCTAAATTGCATACTGACGTTAAGTGAATGGTGGCAGAATAGAAGGGACTTTGGAGGTCTTCTAGTCCAACCCCTTGCTCAAGCAGGAAATCCTATACCATTTCAGAAATCATCCCTCTCAGAATCAAGGAAGGAATTACTTAAAACCTGTGGCCACTCAGTCTTGTTGGAGTTGAAACCTGTTCTTCCCCAACCAGGTCCCTATAACCTCCAGGCACTGGGACTGAACCTTGGCCACTTCACCTGGGTGGCCCAGGGCAGAGAAGCCCACGTGGTATCCTCAGTATACTGATGCTATGGCACGATGAAAGGAAACATGGTTCAAGGGGATTACACCTGTGCTCCTTCTAGACCCTCCCATTTGAATCTTTCCCTAAGGCCAGTATGGCTCAGCTGCCAATAAAATTTATTTCTTCCTCCTATCTGAGAGGTGAAGTCAAGTAAGCAATCAGAAGAATAATCTATTGACAGTCCAAAACCAAACAGAAGGGAAACAAAAGCTTATCTTTCCCCTGCCCCCCCCCCGGGGTGGGTGGGAGATTCCATTCTAGCCCCGGGGGACAGAAACTGCTTTCTCCTCTGTGGGAACAGGTAGTCCAGAAAGCAAATTTGAAGCCCCCAGGAAACACCCTTTAAACCTATTGGCTGCTGCCTAGTGGCCAACCGTATAAGTAGCTCGGAGAAGCCTCAGTTCTCAGTTCTGTTCCAGTTTGACTAATAAAGCAATGTTCCTGCTTTCAACCTCTCATCTTGCCTCGTGCTTTGAAAGAACTCACGATACAACAGAAACTCTTTAAAACACGTGACCACTCAGTCTTGTTGGAGTCAAATCCTGTTCTTCCCCAACCAGGTCCCTATAACCTCCTGGCACTGGGACTGAACTGCTTTCCCCTCTGTGGGAACAGGTAGTCCAGAAAGCAAATTTGAAGCCCCCGGGAAACACCCAGAAAGATGTGATAGCTCCATCTGCTGGCCCTTTAAAGCTACAATAGAGCAGAATTGTGTATGCAAACAGGTGAACGAACATAGAGGCAACCCAGTGACTGCAGGTTAGGTAGCGGGCACAGCCTTGTGATCCAAGCCCTCATTCCCTGGTATGTTTGGGGTGAATGGATGTATAAAAAAAGGTGCAGCAAATGTATCCTCTGACCCTCGCCAGGCACACAGAAGCACTCAGTCCAGAGCAATTCGCAATTTCATTCTGCTCTTGAAAACTTGCACAGTTGACATAACTGATAAGTGGTCATATTGCTTCCTTATATGTTTTAGTTCACAATCAATACTGTCATTTATTATTATTTATTTTTATTTTATTTTTTATTGAAAAGTTTTACAATTTTTAAATACAATGGACTCCCTCCTCCCCCTCCCCTCTCCCCAACCCTCCCCTCCCCTCCCCCTCACCGACTTCCGAGAGCTGAATACAGGGTATAATAATACAAACATAAACTAAAATATGCTAACAACAAAAATAAAACATTAAGTTCTATCGGACTTTAACTCTCCATAGTCATAATATTAATAAAGTAACAAATAACTAATCATACATCATAAAAATCCACTACTTATTCAAATGCTAAATGAAACTTTTTAGTCCCATATTTATTCTGAATATATTCAATCCATCTTCTCCATTCCACAATATATCTCTGTTGCGATTGATCTTTCAAATATGCCGAAATCTTTGCCATTTCCGCCAAGTTGGAAACTTTCAAAGTCCACTCTTCTATAGTCGGCAGTTCCTCCTTCTTCCAATATTGCGCTACTAAAAGTCTTGGGCCTGTGTAAATTTTACATTTCTAACCCAGATCTTTTCCCAAGTGTCCATTGTTATAACTTCTTGAAAATTCTGGGCCTACTTTATCATACAATCTTTACCAAGTTCCGTTTCTGAGTCAATTTCTATCAATGCATTATATATCCTTTTATTATGTGCTTGACCTTGATCTCTAATTTGTTTTACCAAATTTTCATCAGTCATCGAAAAGCCAGCTTTCTGGTCCTCTTTCCATCTTGCCTGTAATTGCCCATACTGAAACCAAGTTTGTACAATCTTTTCTTCTTTTAAAATATTATATGGCTTTAATTGCCATACATTCCTTTCTAGACTTAAAATTTCCTTATATGTAGTCTCATCCTGTTTGAATCCCACATTTATATTTTCTATTGCATGTTTAGGTATTGCCCAAATTGGTATCTTATAATTTAACTTATGTCTATACTTTTTCCAAACTCGCAACAGAGCATACCTTAAAATATGTATCTTAAATACATTATCCACCTTCTTATCATACAATAAATATGCATGCCAACCAAATAACAAATCATGACCCTCAAGATTTAATAATTTCCCTTGTGTTAAATTAAACCAATCACTTATCGATGACAAAGCAGCAGCCTCATAATATAATTTTAAATTAGGCATTTTAAGACCACCTCTTTCACGCGTATCTTGCATTATCTTAAATTTAACTCGTGGTTTTTTCCCTGCCCAAACAAATTTATTAATTCCTTTTTGCCATTCCTCCAGATTTAAATCCTTTACAAGTAATCCAAAGTTCACTCTCGCTGGCAGGGATGGTTGCAGCGTCCTGTTCTGCTCCAAAGCCTTGGAGCAGAGGCGTCCCGGAGTCCAGAGCAAACTTAGGCTGCGGGGGGGCTCAACCCTTCAACCACCAGAGTTTCAACTCTGGCGGTCTGGGGGAGCTCTACCCCTGCCTGGGCGCTCACCCCCTCCTCTTCTCCCGAGGAGCGGGCTTCCGAGCCGCCAAACAGCTGATCGTCGCTGTTTTTGGCGGTTCTACGGAGACAGCGGGGCTGACAGCCGAAATGGCTGCTGTCAATGGAGCCTTGCCACCCGGAAGCTCCTGTCATTTATTATTCAAACAGGAACTAAAGGACACACAGTTGAGCTTCATAAACCTGTATACAAAAATAAATCGTGGGAATTCTTTATGACAATAATATTTTATCATGGGCTACTTAAATATCTCTTAAAGTAATGAGCAAAGAGTTTTACAGCTATTTTCCTTGTCTGTACTGTTCTATGTAGATTAAATATTTCACAGCGGCCATCTAGTGGATATTGTTCATTCTCGCACAGCATGAGTGAATTGTGCTTGAAATGTGGGTGATAGTCTTGACTAAAAGGTGAAAGTAGATCTGGGTGTCACAAAGTAATTCTAAACCCCTTTCAAAAGGGAAGGGGACTTCTTGGCCCTCCAAAATGTGAATAAAACCTACCTTTCTTCTTACCTCTTTGAAGTCTGGTTGCCACTTGCTTCTTCCTTCACAGGTCATTTGTCCTGAGTTCTCTTCTAAGAAGGAACATCTTAAATTGATACATATGCTACTATCACATCATAATTCCATAAGAAATTCAAACCAAGTATCTTTTCAAATTTTATCTAGCCAAACACAGATGGCATTTTTTTCTTAATACTTTGTTTATTTGGATTTATATACCGCCCCTCTCCGAAGGGACTCGGGGCGGTGTACAGGGCAATTAAAACGCTATAAACAACACACAATGTATAAAAATTAAAATGAGATTAAATCAAATAGCCCTAAACAATAAACACATTCTAAAATTTTAAATTTTTAAAATTTAAGATCTAAAATCCCAATCCCTCAGTCCAGGCCGGCAAGTTCAAACAGCCAAGTCTTCAGGTCGCGGCGAAATGAGCGAAGGTCAGGAGCCATCCGGAGCTCAACCAGAAGCTGATTCCAGAGGGCAGGCGCGCCCACAGAGAATGCTCTCCCCCTGGGGGCCGCCAGTCGACATTTCCTGACTGACGGTAGCCTGAGGAGGCCCTCTCTGTGGGAGCGCACAGGGCGATGGGAAGTTAAACACCGGCAAGAGGTGCTCCTGTAAATAACCCGGACCCATGTCTTTCTCAAAGGACATGAAGAATGAAATAAAAACAAGTGACTACTTATAGAAATTTAATTATATCCAAAGGAAAATCTCTATTAGGACTTCTCATACTGTGGGTTTACAGCTCCTGGGCTGGTCTCAAGCAACTTTTTTTTAAAAAAAAACTTATCAGGCTGATGAAAGCATAGTAAGGAGGAGAACCAAGACGAGTTCTTCTAACCCCACTATCTTGCCAAGATCAGCTCATAAATTAACCAGGTGCCTTTTCAAATTTTATCTAGTCAAATACAAGTGGCATGTTTATTTTTCTTTAAAATTTGTCAAGTATAAGTGATCATTCTTTATTTTTAAAATATTAGGTCTGCAAAGAATGAGTGGTTTTTGCTTACAAAGGAGGTGGGAGGCTGGAGGTAAAGATAAAGATAAAAAGTAAAGATAAAGGTGGATACCTCAGAGTTATGCCCAGAAGGTGTTCTTGGTGTAGAAAAGGCTACCTATCTCTAGCCTGCAATTTAAAAATAAGACCACCTTTGTGTGTTATGTGTATGTATATAACATATTATATTGTTTGCCATTCTTACAATTTTGCGCTTTTAAGAAGGAAGGAAAGCCACAAGTGTGTGAAAGGGAAAACATTAAACTTGATCAACCTTCAGATACCAGATACTTGTTTTCCTAAACTAGCCATATTTTCTAGTCCCTCCAAAGAAGAAAGGTACAATTTCAGCCCCTGATGTCAGAAGAGTAAGATGGAGTTTCTATTCCTGAACCTAATTTCCTGCAAGGAGGAAGAAATGTTGCAATCCTCACATGCACCTGAAGGCAACATCTTGGGGAATATTAATTTACTTTGTTTGATGATCTCCTTTGGCTTCTAAAGAAGTTCTTTTAATTAAATGACACCAATGCAACTGAATCAGGGCTGAAGATACACTTCAACATCTTCTGCAAGCAATCTTAATTCTGGGTGGGAAAAGATGGCAATTTCCATGGACATTTAGCACCTGATTATAAGATAATATATGTTAGTGTGGCACGCAGCAGATGTTTGCCCTTTTTATTTGTACTATGACAACATATACAGTATATTATTTGAGAATAGAATAGAATAGAATAGAATAGAATAGAATAGAATAGAATAGAATAGAATAGAATAGAATAGAATAGAATAGAATAGAATAGAATAGATTCTTTATTGGCCAAGTGTGATTGGACATACAAAGAATTTGTCTCTGATGCATAAGCTCTCAAACAACAAAGTGAAAGTTATAGATCATAAATCAGAAGATGCAATCCTAAGTCATAAGATACAAATCTTATATACCAATAGGAGAAGGGAGTAGGAAAGATGAGAAGATGAGGAAGATGAGGAAGCGAAAAGAAGGGAAAGATGACAAGATGACAAAGATAACAGCAGTGCAGCCCTATTACATGGGTAAATATCTTTAGGCATAAGACAATGCTGTGGGTGTTAGGTGTTTAAAAGAGTGATGGCATGGGGGAAGAAACTACTTGTTTTGGCATGCAATACTCTTTAGCAGTGTCCTGAGGGGAGAAGTTGAAACAGTTTATATCCAGGAAGTGAGGGGTCTGTAGATATTTTCTCAGCCCTCTTTCTGGTTTGTACATTGTACAGATTGTCAATGGAAGGCAGGCTGGTTGCAACTGTTTTTTTCTACAGTCCTAACTATCCATTGAAGCCTGTAAGTTGTCCTGTTTGGTTGCTGTGCCGAACCAGACAGTTGTAGAGGTACAAATGAGAGACTCAGTAATTCCTCTGTAGAACTGTATCAGCAGATCCTTGGGCAATTTGAGCAAGTTGATGCAGAAAGAACATTCTTTTTTTTAATATGAGTTTTTATTGGGTTTTCCCCCATACATTCAGTAATATTTTTTCAACAAACGTGCTGTCTGAGTTTACATTCACTAATACATATTTAATTCCTAATCCTTTATTCTTTCCTCTAGCCATTGATAAAATAAGTCCCATGTCTGATATTATTCCATTTCTTCTTTTTGTTTCAGTCTCATAGTCAGTCTATGCATCTTTGCGCATTCTAGTATTTTTTTAAATTATTTCTTCATCAATGGTATTTCTTTTTCCAGTATTGAACAGATATAATTCTTGCTGCTGTTGTGACATGCAAAATCAAATATAAGCTTTGTTTGTTAATCTTTTCTGGCATGATACCTAATTAAAATTTAAAAAGTTCAGGTTTAAAATCTACATGTTCTCCTAACATCTTCTCAAGCCAGGTATGCATCTTTTTCGAATAACTCTTTATTTTGTCACATGTCCACCAAACATGGTAATAGGTGCCTGACTTATATTTACATTTCCAACATCCATCCAACATGTTTTTAAATGTGTTTGCTTGTCTTGCTGGTGGCAAGTGCCATCTATAGAACATTTTATATAAATTTTCTATGTAGGAAATTGACATTGTCAGTTTCTAATTTCTTTCCCATAAATTTTGCCATTTTTCTAATTCTATATTATATCCAAAAATTTTCACCCATCTTATCATTGTTTCTTTAACTTGATTGCTTTCCATTTTCAAAGTTAATAGAAAATTATACATTTTTTAAATTAGTTTCTAATCAGAAGTTAACAATATCTTATTAAACACCGTTTGTTCCTTATAAAATCAATACAGTTTAAGATCTTTATCATATCTATCTTGCATTTATAAATGTGTGGAATATGATAGATTGATACCCTGACTTTAAACATTTAACATTTAAACATTTCTTGTTTAGATTTTAAATTCCCTTCAGAGTTTAGAATATCTCTGTATGTCCAGATTTTTTTCAAAGGTCACTAAATTTGGGTGTACAAATGCTTCCGTTATTGACAACCACCCTGGAATTTTAAATTTATATTTTACATTTTATTTTTCCCATGTTGTTAATAATGCACTTCTTATATAATGATTTTGGAAATATTTATGGACTTTTATTTTTCCTGTACCATAAAAAAGTGTGCCACCCCAATTGTAAATCATGCCCCTCCAGATGCAGTAAGAACATTCTTTGTTGTGCCTTTTTAATGATGGTTCTAATGTTAGATGTCCATTTCAGGCCCTGGGAGATTATAGAACCCAGAAACCTGAAGATCTCTACTGTTGATATTGTGTTGTCTAATATTGTAAAAAGAGTAGAATAGGAGGGTTTCTCCTAAAATCAACTACAGTTTTAAGAGTGTTCAGCTTGACTGTTCCAGCTGCACCAAAAGGCAGGTTGTTCTACATCCCTCTGTATGCAGACTCATCATCACCTCAGATGAGACCAATAACTGTTGTGTCATCTACAAACTTCAGTACCTTAACAGAGGAATCCTTTGAAATTGAGTCATCAGTACAGAGAGAAAAGAATAATGGAGAGAGTATACAGCCCTGGGAGGGGGCTCTCATGCTAATTGAACAGATATTCAACATGATTCTACCTAGCTTCACCTGGTGCTTCCTATATGCCAGAAAGTTTATAATTCATCTGCAAGTGTGTTCAGGCACAGCTAGTTGACTCAGTTTGGAGAGAAGGATTTCTGGAATGACAGTGTTGAACACCGAGCTGAAGTTTTCAAAAAGGACCCTTGCATAGGTCTTTGGGGATTCAAGATGTTGTAAGATGTAGTGCAGTGCCATTTTGACAGCATCATCTGCTGATCTATTTGCACAGTAGGGAAATTGCAAGGGGTCTAGCAGCAGATCTGTGATGGCTTTCAGGTGGGCCAGCACTAACCTTTAGAAGGCTTTCATAACTATGGATGTCAGAGCAATCGGTCTATAGTCATTCATCTCTGTGATGGAAGTCTTGGTAGAGCATTTGAAGCAAGAAGTGACAAAACACATCTCCAGTGATTTATTAAAGATATGGGGAAGATGGGGGTCAATTGATCAGCACAGATTTTCAAGCAAGAAGGATTTACTCTATGTGGGCCTGGTGCTTTTCCAGACTTTGTCTGTGAAATAGACCTTGAACGTATTTTATGTGATCACCAGAGGTGGGGGATCAGAGATGGAATCAGGTGTAGGAGACTTGGCTGTTGTTGGTGTATCTGAGATGAAGAGGGTAATGATAGTTTCCTCTCAAACCTACAGTAGAAGACATTCAGGTCATCTGCCAATTGCCGATTCCCTTCAGTAAGGGAGGGAGGTTTGCTCAAGCCAGTGATATTTTTCAGCCTTTTCCATACATTTGCTGAGTTCATTTGTTGACCTCTGATTCCTCAGCTTTTCAGAGTAGCTTCTCTTTGCTGCCATTATCTCCCTTGGCCTGATTGTATAGCATTTTATATCCTTTCCTGTGGACTTCCTCTTTGACACGACGTAGTTCTTTAAGCTTAGCTGTGAACCAGGGTTTATTATTACTGTAGATGAATAAGGTTTTGATTGGCACACATACATCTTCATGACAGCTAACATATCATGTCACAGTGTCAGTGAGTTCATCCAAGCCCGATGAGGCAACTTCAAAAATGCTCCAGTCTGTGCAGTCGAGGCAAGCCTGGAGCTTTAACTTTGCCTTTTCAGTCCAAGACTCACTGTCTTAACTATTGGTTTTATGATTTTGAGCCTTTGTGTATAAACAGGTACCAGGTGAATCATACAGTGATCAGAGTGTCCCATAGCTGCTCTTGGTAGAGAGCAATAGGCATCTATTAGTGTTCGGTAGCAGTGGTCTAAAATATTCTTGTCTCTAGTGAGACAGCTGACATGCTGAGTGCATCTTGGCAGCTCTTGGCTTAGGTTAAAGGTAAAGGTAAAGGTTCCCCCGCACATGCGTGCTAGTCATTTCCGACTCTAGGGGCCGGTGCTCATCTCCGTTTCAAAGCCGAAGAGCCAGTGCTTGTCCGAGGACGTCTCCGTGGTCATGTGGCCAGCATGACTGGACGCCAAAGGTGCACGGAACGCTGTTACCTTCCCACCGTAGTGGTCCCTATTTTTCTACTTGCATTTTTACGTGCTTTCGAACTGCTAGGTTGGCAGAAGCTGGGACCAGTAACAGGCGCTCACTCTGCTATGCGGCATGCGGGATTCGACCCGCCAAACTGCCGACCTCCTGATCAACAAGCTCAGCGTCCTAACCCACTGAGCCACCGCGTCCCTTGGCTTAGGTTAGTACTGTTAAAATCTTCTAGTACAATGAGTAGGGAGTCTGGATATCTCTGTTCAGCTCACAGGATTTGGTCAGCTAAGGTTTGCAATACCTTGTTTATGCAAGGTTGAGGTGGAATATATACTGCAGCTAATATGAATGATGAGAACCCTCATGGGGAGTAAAAGTAAAAATTAATGAATAATGCCCCTAAGTTCCCATCACAAAATTTATTTAGTGTAGTGACATTTTTACACCATTAGTTGTTAATATAAATACAAATACCCCCTCCCATCTTTTTACTTGATATTTCTGCAATTCTGCCTGCCCTTTTAATCTGAATAAATGAACAGAACTCACAGGGGGAATAGAAGGTTATGTAATTAATGCATAGCATCTCTAAGTCCACATCACAGAATTTCTTTAGTATAGTGGCCTTTTTACACCTTCAATTGTTAATATAAAAGCAGATACCTCCTCCCTTCTTTTTACTTGACATTTCTGAAATGAGCTTATTTTTGATTAATTAATTTATTTATTTAAAATATTCATGAGCTGATATATCCAATATCTGATAGAATTATGGGACTTGGAGGATACGGGTATTCTGTAAGTTGAACTTTGTGCACCTCAGAGTTGCCAAGGTTGAGGAACAGCCTCTTGGCTACTAGATTGCAAAAATACACATAGAGTAGCTCTGTAAGGAATGGTGAAATGGTCACATGCATTCTTCTTGGCCATAGATATTCAGTTGTAATATTTACACAATTTCATTGCTTTTTGTTGGAATTTCATAATTGGGATCATAACTAAGATATACATGCTGAAGGTTATCATGAGTTTATCTAAGAACTGAATTCTGTGTGTTCTTTAATAGGTGTATAACTGTTGTTTGATGAGTAATTATATTTTTTCATTTCCCCCTTTGAACATATAGTTTTCTTGATTATGATTTATGACTTACCAAATGTTTAATGTTCCTAAAGATTTACTCAGTATTTACTAATAGAAGCTGACAAACACAAGCCTTTCACATTCCCCTATGCTAATAGAATGGTGAAACTGAAAAGTGCCTATAAATACCTGCAATGTCAACATTCTCTTATCTTTTTTTGATAAGGCTGCAGTGATATACTTATATACTGTATATAAATACCCAGCTAGAGCTTAAATAGGACCTGTGTCTGTGATAGCTAGAAGCTATTTCAGTGGAAGAACTCTGGTGTGACTGATCCTCTCCTACCAAGATGAAGGTGGCTTTTTGCCTGTTCTTCACCCTGGCACTCTTCTTTTTGCACTCAGGTAAGACAAGCACCAGCTTGCAAAAGATCCTTTTCAGCTAGATGGCATTTTGAGACTTAGATCCACACTATCAAGTCATTCTCATAAAAGTGGGCATTTTAAAGGCTCCTTCACATGAATGTCATGTTTATGCAGGATTTCCAAGCCCAAATTACAACTGGTATTATATAGAAATAATATAAATCTTTAGAAAATAAAACCTCAGTGCTGCAGAGTCCTGACACTAACAAATATCAAAGTTTAAAGACTATGTAACTTTCAAATGTTAAAGCCACAGAAAGCATTTCTGATGTGAATCAAAACCTGGAAGCCTGACTTCAATCAACTACTAAACCCTACTTACCCATTATTCTTAACCCAAGATTATAGTCCAACGAAAGGATTATAAATTTAGATCCACAAAGTTGTTTTTGCTTGCTTACGTTTGTTTTTATGTTGTCAGCCGTTTAAAGAAAATGATATTTAATTTGATCATATTTAGTCCAACTGTTATTCAGTGATAGTTGCATTAAGTTGAATATATTTACATTTGGAACAGAAAGAAATGTGTAAGATCAAATACTCTTTTTTTCAGTAAAGAATTACTTAGTTGGCCCTTATTCAAGCTATGGATTTTCTTCATATTGTTTATGGATTTGATCACTTATTTTTAGTTGCACTTTATAATGGTTGTTCTCTGTCATTTTTTGTATATAACTCTTTCAATCACCTCAGGTCGTATAACCTATGCGCAAGAAAGCAAGTGAATACCTTATTTGTTATCCGGCTGGAGGCTAACTGTTTGCCAGGCAGATAAGGAAGTTGTTATTGAAATTTGATGCAGAAGGTCTATATTTCTATAGCTAAATATTAATCTGAAAAAGTTTTATCATCACAGTATTTGCATATACCGGTACATTCCCTACATAAAGCACAGACATAGAAGAGTTATTAGATCCCTACTCTGGTGGTGGAATCTGTGAATTAGAAAGTGCTAGTAGGAACCTAAGAAAGATAAAACAAGGCAATCATGAAGACAGCAGAGGTTCTGCTCCTCACCCTGATGCTATTCTTTTATACGGGTGAGTCCCACATCATAATTGCTAAAATCCCTTTCCAAAGAAGCCTTGCTCTTAGAAACAGGTATATCCATCATGTATTCCTCAGAAAGAGAGACATTCTCCTGCAAGCTTTCTAAACGTTTCTGCAACCAGAAATGATCCTTTAAGTTAAGGATACATTGGAAGGGCTGTAATGGATTCCAAAGTCTACCATGTGGAATTGATCCTCTTACATGAAGAAATCACACAATGCTAGTTGGTGAGACAGGAAAATCCCCATGTAACGAGGTAAAATCTATAGGTAAAAAGCTTCCATATCACAGTAAGTGCTTATGATGTACACTTTATTCATGGCTGACATTAAGATGCAGAAATTTCACAAAGTTTCAAAACTTGCATCCAGTTTCAGATATCTATGGAAGGAAACTTGAGGATCATAAGATAATTGGTTCATTTATTGTATATTTATTTTATTTATGTTGTCAATAATGTCCACATATTGGTATATAGATATAGATTTCTTTTGAGATAATAAAGGAGAATGTGTAATAAAACACATTCATGTTTACATAATCCAAGAAATGTTCTGTAGTCAACCATTTTTCAATATCAGCATTTATATTACTGTTGTTTGGTTCTAGATTTTGTTACCGAAGCAAATGAAGAACCAGTAAGTGCAATTCTGTCTTTTAATACATTATTACTTCCATATCATTATAGTTGAAAATTAAGATCAGTACTTTTTACGGAGCAAAGAAAAATCAAAATCAAATCTAAGCATGAAAATAAATTGCAATGTTCTTTTTGACAGATTTACATGGTGCAGATGTAAACTCTAATTCTAATTGTGTTCAGTTTCTAAACTAAGAAGTGGGTTGGCTACTAAAATAATGCACGGTTAAAAAAACATGGTTCAATATCTAAATTATTATTATTCTGTCAGAGGCATGTAGAAAAGATAATCACTACTGCTGAGAATAGTCACCTACATTCTTCAATTTGTTTATAATTAATTTGTTCCATGAGAGATCAAAATTCACCTAAGATAACAAACTGATGAGAATAATAGAATTGAAAAGGGATTGCAAAAAACCTCAAGATCTTTCCAAAGTGAGTGAATTGGTGTCAAAATGGCAAACACGGTTCAGTGTAAGCAAAGACAGATAAATGTACACATACACACAGTGGCGGGATTCAAATATGTGAACAACTGGTTCTCTGTGTAGATGCCTTTTCTGGAAGTCCGTTCTGGGCCTGGGAAACAAAAAATTAGCTACTGGTTCTGTTAAACTGGTGCAAACCAGCTGAATCCCACCACTGCACACACACACACATATACATTAGTACAAAACCCTAATCTTCACAGATGTATTTATGGAATCTGAATTGGTGTTGCCCTTCATGGCATGGGTCCGGATTACCTATGGCAACACCTGCGACCGGCGTCAACTTCCCTCCGTCCAGTGCGCTCCCACAGAGAGGGCCTCCTCAGGGTGCCGCCGATCAAAGAATGCCGATTGGTGACCCCCAGGGGGAGAGCGTTCTCTGTGGGCGCGCCAGACCTCTGGAACCGCTTACCGGTTGAGCTCCGGACGGCCCCCGACCTTCGCTCCTTCCGGTGCGATCTTAAAACATTCTTTTTCGAACAAGCTGGCCTGGTCTGACGGGATGGGGTTGGGTTTTTAAAATTTAGTTTTTAACTTAATATGTATTGATTTTATGGGCATGATGTTTAATGGTTTTTTAATTTTTGTATTTGATCTTTATTGTGTATTGCCCTGTTCACCGCCCTGAGTCCTTCGGGAGAAGGGCGGTATAGAAATCAAATTATTAAATTAAATTAAATTAAATTAGTTAAGAAGAGAATCAGCCCAATCTGCAGTTTCCATGCTTGAAGCATTAGAAAGGGAATGAAAATAAATCAGCCAAAAAGCAACATGTTTATATGAACCTATGGCTTCAGGTGGCTGCATTATCTCCACTTTTAACACACACATACACTTGCACACCCCCAACTCCAACTTCAGTATTTTTAGGCCTTTACCATGTGTTTGCTTCGAATGTTCCGAGATCAGGATTTCAGTGTTTCCAATCTGAAAAGGCTTTCATGATTAGTGAAAGGTGATAGCTGCAATAATAAAACTGTATAAATCTAGCTAATATAGACTAAAGATCTACATAAAGTTCTTTAATCTGTTACAGCTTCATTGGAGCAGATAAATATGGTTCCATTTACTCTAGTTTTGTGCCAGCTTCACTGGAATAAATTAATGGATTGAGGCAATCAGAAACCTTGTCTTGTCTCAGATGAATCTAAGACATGATTATAGAATCATAATCTGGCTATGTCTTAAATCCTGCTCTATGTTCTTCCTGTGGAAACTGTCTATACAAGGACAGGAACTTAAAGTCTTCTTAATCAGTGCCCCCCAATCTTTTGGGCAGCAAGGACTGGTTCCATGGAGAAATGTTTTGCACCAGAATAGAGGGGGTGTGGTTTTGTGTGCTGCTCGCATCCCACGGATGGGGCTTCGCTTATTTGCGTGAGCCGATTTCTGGCATGCCGCGGACTGATACCAGTCCATGGGCTGGGTGTTGTGAACTACTGTTTCAAATGATCCATTTAATGATATTCCATAGGAGAATTTTCTCCCCCCCCAAATTATTAAGATTTAAGCAGAAAATAAGGCCACTGTTATTACTATACGTTTTGAGATAACATTGGTTGCCCAAGAATGGGTATCTAGTTTGGGCTACCTTGCCTTGTCTTAAATATGGCTTGGATCCAGTTCAACTTAAGTTTTTTTTGCAGTTGGTAAAACAAGGCATTAATGGCTGACCTAGGTTTTGTTAGGCTTAAAGTAAGATTAATTTTGGATTCAGTTTTATATACTATTTATGTCAACAGTAATGAGTCTGAGACCTTCCAGTATTATGTTACTGGATGGACTACAATTACCAGCCATCCCAGCCAGCATAGCCTGTGGGTGAAAGAAGATGGGAGTTGTAGGTTTCTGAATTCCATCTCTGATCTAGAGTAAAACCAGCTATCTTCTAATTAGCTTCTACCTAGCCATTTATGAGGGATCATTCTTGTTTGAAAGAAGGACAGCATATACAATATTCAGCCACCTAACTATTAATGAAATTCAGCTTAATAAGATACAGCCTTACCCAAGATGTCTCAAAGGTGCTTTTTCCAAAAATCCACTGGACTTTCTAGGTTTTTTCCCTTTGGAAACATTTTGCTTCTTGCCCAAGAAACCTTTTCAGGTCTTGGATGAGAGGTGAATTTTTCTCAAAGAAAAAAATCAAAATATTCCAGTTGCCTTTTGGAAAAAGAATCTTTGTGGGAATCATGACCTGGACGATTGAACATCTCCAATCTCCCTAAGATGTTACAGACCACCTTGGCAAAATGATACAGACCTTTTATCCTTATGAGGAAGTGACACACATGTCCCTCAAAAAAGGAACACTGATGGAACATGTAGGCTTAAAGTAAGATTAATTCTGGATTCAGTTTTATATACTATTTATGTCAACAGTAATGAGTCTGAGGCCTTCAAGTGTTATGTTACTGGAAGGACTACAATTACCAGCCATCCCAGCCAGCATAGCCCATGGGTGAAGGAATATGAGAGTTGTAGGTTTCTGATTTCCATCTCTGATCTAGCTATCTTCTAATTAGCTTCTATCTAGCCATTTTTGAGGGACCATTCTTGTTTGGAAGAAGGAAACCATATACAATATTCAGCCACCTAACTTAACTATTAATGAAATTCAGCTTAATAAGATACAGCCTCACCCAAGATGTCCCAAAGGTCCTTTTTCCAAAAAGCCACTGGACTTTCTAGGGTTTTTTTCCCTTTGGAAACATTTTGCTTCTTGCCCAAGAAACCTCTTCAGGTCTTGGATGAGAGGTGAATTTTTTTCAAACAAAAAAATATATCAAAATATTCCAGTTGCCTTTTGGAAAAAGCATCTTTGGGGGAATCATGACCTGGACGATTGAACATCTCCAATCTCCCTAAGATGTTACAGACCGCCTTGGCAAAATGATACAGGCCTTTTATCCTTATGAGGAAGTGACACACATGTCCCTCAAAAAAGGAACACTGATGGAACATGTAAATCCAACCACCATGTTTTTATGTGACTAATTTTATAACAAAGGTTTATTTATTATCTCAGTCCTAAGATCTGAAAAATGTATTGTTGCTTTCTGCAGATTCAGTGTGGTGACCAAGTACAAGACTTCTGTACTTTGGAGTTTATGCCACACTGTGGTTCTGATGGGGAAACCTATGCCAACCAGTGTCTGTTCTGCAATGCTGTTGTGTAAGTATAACTTTCACGTTTGGAGAATGGAAAAAAGTGATGCTCAGAGCTATTTTGTCTCATCCTGCTTCCTAAGGATTTTCTAACATAAATGAACATTAGAACTTGGAGAAAGGGTCTGTTTTGTCAAGTGAAGTGGCCATCAGAAGATGCGGAGTTCATCACCAATTTCAACAGACCTTACATTGGGAGTCAACACTTCTTGTGTTTTTTATCTTTGTATTCATTTCATAATGAGTAATTTTACATCTTCTGAATTTTCACACCCCACTTTGCTTTTCTCTTACCAGAAAGAGTCGTGGAGCACTTAAATTAAAACACCGTGGATCATGTGAGGAAATCAACTAGTAGAGATCCACTTTGCTAAAAAAAAATCAACTACCATGGGTCTCTTGCTCATCCTATCATCATAATGAATGCCATAATAAATCAATTAACAGAATGAGAGAGATAAACTATTTCACATTTGTTGATCTTTAAATGGCTTGTGCAACCGTTGGATCGAAGGATGGCTCTCTTTCAGAACATCCTGAAGTTTACAAAATTTACAAAAAATAAATGGCACAATATACAAAATTACTACTGCATTCTTAATACATATTTCTAAGCTCAAAGAACAAACCTTCACCCTCATATATTTCTAAACCTCGGAAGATTTTTTTCTCATGGAATCACTCATATTTGGCTGCAGAATTTTACAAACAATATCATTTTCCATATAATGCCAATTTTCTCACATTTCCTAATCTTCTTGTTCCCACATCCAAGGAAATCTATTAAAAATAGTTCATAATACCATTAAATGCAGAATGTATTTCATGAAGTATTATGGAAAAATGAAGATAAGCTGTATTGTTTGGAAGGGAAGAGTCAGTTCCTTTTAAAAAAATAATTCTTGCCAAACAAAAGAAAATTGTAGGTTTAGATCTCACTCTTTTACTGTACGCCAGTCTATATAAAACTGAGTGTCATTCACTGCTAAGAAGCTGGCTAGGAAATTCTGGGAGCTGAAGTCCACATGTTACCAAGTTAAGAAACACTTTTCTAAAGTAAATACGCCTTTACAACGCACTGTGTAACATATGTAGGGCTATAAACTATGTCTTGAGCACTCCTTCTGTCAGCTTTGAAGCTTACTAATTAATGGAAAACTGTTCATAACTTTATACCTGAAAAAGGACATTTGCTCTTGGCTGCACCATAACAGATAAAGTGATTGGAATCCATCCATACAGGACCAACCAGAAAACGTAACATAGAAGGACTCGTTGCAAATCAGATTTCACTTTTTATAAAGTTTAAAGGCAGAAAATTAACATTTGTGGAAATAAACAAATGGGATCCAGGGGAAGGGCCTTCTCTGTCATGGCTCAAACCCTTTGGAACATTTTACCCCGAGGTGAGATTTGGCTCCCACCTCTTCAGTCCTTCCACAGGAGCTTGAAGACCTGGCTCTGCCAAATGGCAGGGGGCCATAACATCACATTGGAGGTGTGATGTTGTCAATTTCCATCCTGCTCTCCTCCCCCCCCTTGCAACCTGTTCTTTTCCTCCCCATCCTTTAACTATATTTTATCTTGATTGGGATTTTTATTTTTATTTGTTTAAAGATATTTGTTAGGATTTTAATGTTTTAATGCTGGAAGCTGCCCACAGTCATTTGCTAGAAGATGGGCAGCAAATAAATTCAATCAATAAAAAACAAACAATCCAATTTTCTCTGTCAGAAGAATCTGCTTTCAAATAGCAGAACTGCAAGAGATATCTAGGCAACTGATCAAACCAATATATCCAGCGCAACTGCTACCATTCTAGGATATTCTGCAAATAAACAAAGAAAGTACACTACGATTTCGTATTAATAGAGAAAGCTTGTTTGGATAGATCAAGCCCATCCATTAATTTCATTCATAGTTCAGATTACAGAAAGGATCATGTGTCTATTTTCTATGGTTATATACCTAAAAAAATTAAGCCTCTTTGGGATTGAGCATGCTAATTACCCACAGTATTGTTTACCACAGCTATGGAAAGTCCTGTGCATTTTGATATGGGGGTATAGGTACTGTAAATTCTTTGAATTCCTACATTATGGTTTCACAATTAACTGGTTTTTTTTTAAAAAAAAAACCTTTGCTGATGTTTGATAAATACCAAGTCGTACTTTCCATTGGCTGTATTAAATGATGCATGTGCTTGCTCTCATCTGGATATAGAACTTGACTGAAAATGTAGCGGGGGCAAACTATATTGGAAATTACTACACTAATTCAATTCTTTAGATAAAATTGACGGCAAACCAACACAGGCTTCAGAGGAGAAAATAACACTTATAGGTCTCTACAAACTTCCCAAAATCTGCTCCTTCTAGTTGAATTAGACTCTAACCCACTGGCTGATAATACTACAAGTTGTAATCCTAGGAAGCCAAATATCTAATATTGCATTACAGCAGTTTGAGTGACTAAGTGTTGGGACAGCTTGTTTTTACAGCTGAATAATTGTTTAGTCGCTCCAATGCTGCATGATTCATAATAATAATAATAATAATAATAATAATAATAATAATAATAATAATAATAATAATAATAATGTTGGAAGGGACCTTGGAGGTCATCTAGTCCAACCCCCTGCTCAGGCAGGAAACCTTATACCATTTCAGGCAAATATCTAAGACAATAGCTTATGGCCCCACTTTCAATTTGCTGATTGGCAAAAATTCATGGCAAACAAGTTGAATAAAATTTGAAAAGCAGAAAACTAATTAGAACTAGTGTTTTCAAAAATACAGGTTGTTTTACAATACATAATTTTGAAGAAAAGTAAAAAATAGTGTTTTTAATGTACATGGGAAATGTGGCATTTGTTACCTAGGAAAAGCAAACCAAGCCACTCTCTAAAGTATCTTTTCAAGGACTTGATAAACCATAAAACCTGTTCCGCACACCAATAACAGTTGGAAGGCTAAAGAACATTGATAACGCTGGAAGATACTAGAAGCAAGCAAAGGCTCTGGTAACCAAAGTCAATGTGAAATAAAATTTATGAGTTTAAGCTCATAAAAGTAACCAACCTTGTAAATATTGTCTTTGTTTTCTCAATGTATCATTGTTTTCATACTTCTAATCACCTTACTTCATTGAATCCACCCTCTCATGATCAATCAAATATATTCTAATTTACCTAACACTATATACATGGTTTGCATCCCTACCCTAGAGGTTTTACTTCTCCTGATTGCAAGAAACAATCCATGTTTCAATGGAATTGTTAGCTAAATTTCACTTCTGATTTTCTGGCCAAACAGCTCAGTGGCAAGACAATCCACCACAACACATATCTTGGCATTTGAGTCTCTGAACGATTGTTGTATATTGGTTTCATATCTCCAAGTGTTTCTTAGATTCAAGCAAGAACATCTCACAAAAACTGAACTACTAATGACCATTAAAATCAAACATTACCTACATCCTTAAAGCTGAGTGTCTGTTACAAAATTAAAAATGACAGGATGCCAATTTTAAGAAATGCATTTATTATCATTTTTCATATTAGCATGCCTGTTCTACATTTCAGAACTATTTTGTTATCTTAATTTGAAACAGGCAACCTGCTTTTGAGCATAAGAACAGCACAGTGAGGGACTATCGGTCGATGTTTATCATACTTCCACAGTGTGGGCCAAAGCAGAACAAATTATGTGATGCTTTAGAACAATTGTTGCTGAATGTTGTCAGTGACAGCACTTGTATCCTGAAGAAGATTGATTTAGAACAGAACAGCAAGTGCTCATTTTTTAAGAAGTTATTCTTGGTTCTGTTCAGGTTTAAATCCTTTCTCTTATTCAAAACATTTTGTATAAAGAATCTTGTCATTCAGATCTGCGCATGAAGGTATATTTCCCTCTTGATCGTGCTTTCCTGCATAAAAGGAACACTTAACAAACCATTACATAATCAGACAATTTATAATTCATAAACTTAAATATCATAACATGAAATGTACTTGTTTCTCAAATTGAGAATACAAAAAAACTGGCTCCATGGTCAAGATCAGAATTTGGAATTTGATTTACAGTACAGATAGACTGAATAATTATTTTCCATCCCCCACCCCTTGAAAAACAATACAATCTTCAAACTTTTGGCAATACTACAATAGCAGTAACAAGGAGATTGTTCTACATAGCCTCAGAGATAAGGTTATCTCCGAGTTTTCTTTTCCTTTATTTTGTCAGCACTGATCTTCACGAAAGAGACCAGAACAAACCAAAAGGCCAGGTATAAGAGTCACTCAGGTGGATGAAGTCAGTGTCCAGCACTACTTTATTCTAGCTTATACAAGATCAAAAGATCTCTATCTTCTGTTTGGTTTCAGCATCACAAAATTAAAATTACTGTCCTTGTTTCTTTGAGAGGTACCTGAAAGAAATCAAAACATTTTGTATGTATAACACGAAATATAATTCCCCATGAACACGATATACATAGAGACACTGGGCATTTCAAACTGATACAACCGCTATGAGCTGATTGATGTTCCGGAAACATATATATATTGTATGTATTCATTTCAGATTGGGTACCATGTAGCCTTCACAACCATAATGGGAAGGAGAATAGCACACCACTTGTGGATAATGTTCCTTTGCAATTTCAATAAAAAGCTTGGTGTGGCTTTTCACTTGCGTCAACTACACTTCAATCTCATGTATTGCCAAGCCATAAACATAATTTTGAGAGATTCCATTTCCTCGATCCAGACCAGAAGAGATACCAGATTCCAGCAAGGTCACTGAAGACATCCTGGTGATCAGCAGATTGGCAATGGCAACTTATTTCAACCCTCCAATTATGATATTGGCCCTATTTAGACACTCAAAAGAGTATCTGTAGAGAGCTTGCAAGGTAGTGTGTGGTGAATGCATTTTTTCCCAACCTCTTGGTGCGAAGAAGGAAGGTCTGAAAAGATGTAAATATGTCTATTTCTAGGAAAGACTGAAAACTAAGTTCAACTCAGCATACCTACAACTTCCCTTCAAATTGTTCCATTCAACCAGGGAAAGAAAAGATGTGGATCTAGTTCCGGAACACGCGACTGCCTTTTTTCATTTCCCTAAACATTTGAATGTGAATTCTAAAAATCAAACATAAGTGCACTGTACATCATGGCCAAGGATGTAGCTCAGGGGTGTCAAACTCAATTTCATTGGGGGCCGCATCAGCATTGCGGTTGCCCTCAGGGGGCCAGGTGGGTGTGGCCAGGGTGGGTGTGGCCTACTGGCTGGGCATGGGTAGAGTGCGTATGGTCTAGTGGGTGGGCGTGGCCAGCTCTACATCGTTCACATCAAAGGTGCCTATGGGGACCCAGGCAGGAGTGGGACAGATCTGAGGGTCTCTGGCAGGAGGAGGGTCTCTGGGCCAGGGCCAAGGCAGTGGGGGCCGTTCCCTCACTGTTTCCAGGATGGCTTCGCGGGCCGCATAAAACCACTTCGCGGGCCGGATCTGGCCCCCGGGCCTTGTGTTTGACATGTCTGATGTAGCTACTCTAACAATTTTAAGACAACACACATCTCATGACCAATCCTAATTCACTTATATATCAAATTATATAATCTTTACCTTTCCCAGTGTTTGTGGTTCAACTCCAAAAAGTCATCTAATTTTGCTATTTCCTTGAGATACTGAGTAAGTTTTAAAAGCTCTTTATCTTTATCTCTGTTTAAATGTGCCTTCATGAAGGGTTTTATCTGTTGACCAAAAAATAAAATGGGAGTTAATTACATAAAGAGTATACTAACATGGTGGATGGTCTGTTTGCAGCCTGATCTCCTAGATCAGCATTAGCTGATCACTGACACAGTTCAGCCAATCTCCAACCTCCCACCTCAGATCATAATGATCTCTTACTCTCTCACTACGATCAACGTCCCAAGCATGCTGTGCAAAGGACCTTGGATATGCTCCTGTGTACTAGTCATATCCATGCAGCAACTCAAAGATCCAGGCACATTTTTTTCTAATACCCACACTTTAATTAGCCATGAGGCAGCAACTTGAGAGCAAGAATAATTTCCTTGTGCATGGGACTTTGGGTGAATCTTCCTAACAAAAATTGTATTTGCTGAAAAAAGGCCACTAGGCTTGGCATGTGAGGGTACAGAAGCCTGGTATTCTACGTTTGAGAGCTTACGTCAGCTACCTCCTTTGAACAACTCCCATAATATTCAAACCAGCTAAACTAGTGTAAACAATGGTCTCTATGTATTGGACAAAAAATACAATTGCATGCCAGATAAAGGAATACAAAAACAATGCTGCAGTAATCACTTACTGCAAGCTCATTCCAGAAATAAATTTATTTTTTTAACTTTACCAGCTTTCCATTCTGCATCATTCTCACAGAGAACATTGGTTACTCTGACTTGTTGCTAGAGACTGCCCTCCAGTGTACAGTCATTACATTATAGCAGAGCTACAATACATTATTTTCCTTCCAATCATAAATATATCCAAGTGCCCGTGAGAGAATGAAGAAACTGTGCAGTCTTTGGTGCTCTCTGAGCTTGGTTGTTTGTTTCAGATGTTTCATTACCTGATTAGCTGACTTCACCCATGCTAGTGAGCATGGGGGTTCCACCTTCTGAATGAAGCTCAGAGAGCACCAAAGACTCCACAGTTCAACTCTGAGCTATGTATATTCTCTTCCATTATAATGAAGAAAATAACCTCATGTCAACTTGTCTGAATTTAAATGTTATTATGATGGGAGTCATATAAACCTTTGCAGAGAAGGGGTGTTCTGTTATTTCAGAAGGCAGGCATCATAACAGAGAAGACGACACAAGATGATGCCATTTAATTGATGAGATCAAGAGCACACCCGTTCTACTTGGAACGTATTGAATAGGCACCAACAATTGGAGATTGGAAATCACTCAGCTAACCTGGCCCTGTGTTATAAGAGCACCGAAGTACCTTGAATTCACCTGGAAGCTGACTGGTATAGCTTGCAAAGCAGTGGGGTCAACATGAGCATAATGTGAGAATCCCGCCTATGCTGCCACATTCTGGAGTAGCCGTAGCTTCTGGATAATCCTCAGGGGCAGCTTGATATGGTACAGAATTGTATATTCAAAGTACTTGCTCTACCAGATTATATAAGGTTTTGGTTTCTCCATGAATCTGAGAGTCTATGACAGGGGTGTTAAACTGCCGGCCCGCGGGCCGGACGCATCATCCTAAAACCGCACCCACCCCATTGCTGGCAATGGAGAAAAAGCTTAGATACGTTGCGCGATGTTACGTGACGTCGTGAGTTTGACATGTCTGGTCTATGACTTAGGAGGGGGAAAAAAGTACACCATGCATGTTTAATTACAAAGAAGAAAAAGTAATTGGAATAGCAACTATTATTACCTTTGTTACAATAGCATCTACCAGGTTCCATGTCCTTCTAAAGAAGGTTATAAAACTTATCCCAAGCACTATTTGTCATGCTTAAGCCTTGGTGACAACAAATTAATGCTCTATGCTAATTAAAATTTGCTGCATCTAGTAAAACATCTGGTCTTGATTCTTCCAACAGAAACATTCCCATAAGCAGTCACCCACAATTTGTCTTGCTGTCAATAAAATCTGAACACTGCTTGTTTTTTTTCCCCCGGGAAGGAAACACTGATATTGTTCTGTCAGTGTTGCGCTCTGTCAAGTTTCCCTCCATATGATCAACAGATTTTAAAGCTATCTGCATTCTTTAACCATATTTTCCCAAAACTGGAGAGATTTAGGAAGGCAATACTACCTTGCATGACAGCCAAGAAAAACATCTTCCTAAAATCTTGTCAAATTTGAGGATGGGAAGAAACAGATCTGCACGTTTACCAATAATTTCAGAACAGGTATGCAAGCACATTTTTGTTCCTCTCAGAACAAATTTCTCCCAATTAAATAACTCTGACAGAAATACTTTAACACCAGCAGGAAGAAACTTTTACCAGTTATTAGCAAAAGTACCAAAATACTGCTACTGAATTATTCAGTGATATCAAACAATTGATATAATAGATATTTTACTTAAATCAGAGAATACTGTACAGCAGCTAAAGCTGCAATCCTGTATACTATACTATTTATTTACATGTTTCAACTCCTTATTTCCTGTCAACTAACAAAAAGTGTTATGTAAGCCTTTCACCTACCCATTTTTTAAATGTGCACATAATATACTAAATTAATATTCAGGATTGATTTGTACAATGATTTGAAATGCTTTATCCACTCTGAATCAGGAAAAGGCAACCCAGTCACCAAAAATTAGCAGCAAAACATGGGACAAAGTTTGATTTTTCTTGTTATTTGTATTAAATAGGTTTTAACATACCTAACATACTGTTTTGTTAAAATCCCCAAGCCTTCCTCCAAACTAGCTACTGCCCTCCAGGGGTATCTGCCATAATTTCCTTAGCTGGGAAAAAAGGCCACTTTAAAAAATTGCATCAGTGCTAGGACCAAAAGGGTTTTACCACGTTCTATACCCAAAAGTTAGTAGTAAAGTAAAAACATGGACTTACTCAGAAGTAGTTGCACAAGTTTTAAAAGAGCTGGTGAAATTATCGTTAAGTAGAAAGACAATGTGATGTCAGTGGGTGAGGTGCTAGATTAGGATTGCAGAAATCCTAGTTCACTCAAGCTTTTCTTTCCAATATTAGACTGGATATACTTAGCTGCTAAGGCTCAGAAGAGAACCAATGTCCCCATGCTGTTGTGTTAACATCATAACAGAGGGATTTGTATAGAATAGATAGTGGCATGAAAAAAATGGAAGCAGCTCTCCAAGTAGCCACTATGCTGACAGGCTCAAAGACTGGCTCCAATGAAAGCATCAAAACTGTTCACATGTAAATCTACCCAAGTTTACCTTTTTTTAAGCCAGCTGACATTTTTTTCTAAGTAAAAAAAAAATTACCTTCAGGCCATTCTGTGGGTTCATCAGAAAATTTCGACCAATGTCATCAAACATAATAGTATTTTTCTTGCTGTAAAACTCTGAAAATTTGCCCCATATAACTCCTAGAGGTTTCACCTGTAGAAGCAAAGTTAGAAGAAAATCAAGTAAAATTGCTGAGTTAAACAATTTTAGAAATCTAAGCCTGCAATCTAAGCCTACTCACTAACTTGGAATGTGTATCACTGAATTTAACAGAATTTATTCCAAAGCAATCCTTAAAATGAAATATGCGATAAGGTCTCCAATTCAGTATTTCATCACAGCATTAATCTGGGAAATTTGAGAATTAGCTGCAGCTTGTCTCACTTTTCTAAGCTGTTTGAGCATCTCCCTCCCTTTCTGCAAGAAATATCCTGCTTTCAGATGTCTCAAACACACAAAACAAATTGCAGAGTTCTTACAGTGTACATTTGTACTGAATACTTCAATTATCTAAAACAATCATTCCTTAGATTATTTTACTGTGGAGTTCCACTAGTAACTAAACTATATACTCTAACCCAGGGGTCTTCAAACTTGGTCCTTTTACGATTTGTGGACTTCAACTCCCAGAATTCTTCAGCCAGGGTGAAGAATCATCTTCAGACATACTGCTGATGGAAAAGGTTTCATTGGGAGTCACTGGGTCCTTAATCCACATTTTACAAAATAAATAAATAAATAGACTACACAAATAAATAGACTTCTAAAAATTGAGAAAACATCCCCTTTATAGAAAAGTAATTGCTCATACATCAATTAAGCCTCGCCTTGGAGTGTGCACAGTTATCATGGCGGCACTATCCAACATGAAGGTTATCTTGTAGTTTGCGTTAGTGCTTACTCCCAGCTCCTGCAATGCAAAAAGAACAATGAAATTTCGTGCACTAGCTACCTCTCTGCTGTAATTTACAAAGCAGAAACAACTTGCCCAAATAAAAGAGATAAAAAAAACACTACCTAAAACTTGTCAAAATAAATGCCTACTCCTCTCTCCAAGGAGACTCTGAAGGGTGAGGGTTTGGAATGCAGGCCTTGTTTGTTTGTTTATAAAGTTTATAGACTGCCCATCTTACCTCAAGGTAACACTGGGTGGAGTCGTACCTACAAATTGTGGCACTGCAGTCAACGAAAGCGACAGCATTGGCTGCTTTACTAATTTATCACAGTCAATAGAAGGCATTCCTCATTTTATTTTTATTTATCAGGTTATTTAATGCTGCGGACACATTTTAAAATGTTCAGAAATGTAAAAAGATTACTCTACAAAAAGGCATTTTAATGTTCAAAGAAGCAGGCGCTTTTAACAGGCCAATTAGCTAATTTCTTTTTTTAAAATCAACGTGTTTAAGCACTTGGCATCTTTTTTGTGTGACAAACTATTTCCAAGAGACAATGCAACTCTCCCTATACAAACACGGCAGCTTTATTTTTGTATCTGGTTGGAATGACTACTATTGTTTCAAATCGCGGCCTGGGTTTTGATGGGAAATGCTGGAAAATGTGCTTAGCTTCAGGAACGGGAGGCCAAAAAACACCTAGCAGTCCTTTGGGCCTGGTTATACACTGTATATATATAAAAGTGCCATGCATGCATACATAGAAGACTAAACTGTGGCCCGTGCACTCAAAAGCTAAGAATGCTCAACTATATCATGCAAAAGCACAAATCCTATGAACAAGTTTACTAACCGAGTATTACACAATGGTTTTAAATAATGGATTTAAAGTAAGATAAACTGCTTAATGGTAGCTTTTGATTCTTCTGTGACTACTATTATCACCTAAACTAATTGTCATATTTAAGAATTGCCCATCTCTTTCACAGAGAGATTCTACAGTAGTGGACTGATCTAACTTAAGTAAAGTGCCTTCTAATGTTCCTGATTATACATTCACAAACTGAAATAGTTAAGATTAAAAATAGGACACATTTTCCATCACGGCTATACGCGGCTATCCCGGTACCATTTGCGAAAGTGACTAAGATATTTCAAATCTCCCATTTCTGTTGGTAGTGTGTAAAGCTGGCCAGACATCCTATCTGCAGAACTTCCAATCCACCAACCCAGAGCCATACGCTGTGGTCTGCACACACAGCTGCATTATTCCTGTAGTTCCAAACAGGCTGCAAGAATAGAAATAGGATTATGCTTTTTTACATATAGTCTGTGAGGAGCTGGGTAAGAGACAAACTGGGGGGTGATTTAGCATAGCTTTCCTATGCTTAGGAACTCTTGAAAAAATTATGTGGTGGATTACATGAAGTCCTGCCAAATACATGATCTAACATAATGAGTGAGAAGACAGCTAAGCTGAAAAAAGGGCACAGCAAAGAAAAGGACATTCTTGTTCTTATTTTTTTCCATTCTTCAGATGTATATATGGGAATGTGCCTCTGGGGACTATGTCTACAGGTTAGACTTGAGGGATCTACTAGAAATTATCTGGTCCAGAGGAAAAAATATGGGATGATTTCAGGATCTGGTGGTGGGCAGTTATTAGATTCCTACAGATTTAACTCAAGACTCTGCTGCTATTTTGGCACTTGACCATAGGCCAAGATAGGAGAGTACATCTGCTGCTAATGTCTACAAGGGAACAAATGAGACATCACAATCCCGTGAACTCTCCTAAGAAAAGTTCCCCAATGACCTGGATTCAGATTTAACTCTTCAGAAAGAAGAAGTTCCTTTTTATTCAGGAAAATAATCTGATTGAACTGTGGCTCTTGGGGTTAAAAAGAGGGTTGGTTTTAGTCAATTCTTTGCTCCTCAACAGCTCACAGGACCATCTTCCAAACAGTTCCAACAACAAGGATATTTCTAAGGCATAAAAGGAGAATTGGTGGAAAAGGAACTCCTTGTCCATTTATTTGCAGGAGCTTCCTGTGGGCAGAATTAAAACACTTCATTCGTGAAAACACAACGATCCAAGCCAGTGGAATCCTGTATTCTAATTTAAAGTGGATTTATAATTTTGCGAATAGATCATTTTAAAAAACCCAAATTCTAAACAATCTAAACAGATCGTTAGAAACAGAAAGATACATAGAAAACTTACTTTCATTTTAGCTTCAATCCATTTCATATTAGTTGCAGCTGAAGTAGAAAAACAGATTATAAAATGAAAAGTTGTTCTGTTTTTAAGATAAGGGTAATCATTTTGATATTTTTAGTTTAGCTTTCACTCCCTTATTTATAATTAAGAAATCATCCTACCTATTCAAGTCCAATGGACCTGCCCATCAGCTCCTTATTAAGAAGGAGCTATAAAGGTAAAGGTAAAGGTTCCCCCGCACATGCATGCTAGTCGTTTCCAACTCTAGGGGCCGGTGCTCATCTCCGTTTCAAAGCCAAAGAGCCAGCGATTGTCCGAGGACATCTCCATGGTCATGTGGCCGGCATGACTAGATGCCAAAGGTGCACAGAACGCTGTTACCTTCCCACCGTAGTGGTCCCTATTTTTCTACTTGCATTTTTACGTGCTTTAGAACTGCTAGGTTGGCAGAAGCTGGAATGAGTAACAGGCGCTCACTCTCTTACACGGCACTCAGGATTCGACCCGCCAAACTGCTGACCTTCTGATCGACAAGCTCAGCGTCCTAACCCACTGAGCCACCGCGTCCCTAAGAAGGAGCTATACGTTCTACTTATTTAATGATTCTAGATACTTCGAAGAAAGCTTTCCCCAACCTGGTACTACTCAGATGTATTGGAAGAAGTATCAGAACTCCTAGCTGGAAGACATGTGATTGTAGTTAGAGATATAAACCACATAATGCTACCATATATGAATAAATAAAGGCAGAAACAATTCAAGGGTATATGTGAAGTATAGACTTATTCTATCCTGCATTCACTTTAACGGGAACCTATAAGAGCAGGAGGAATCATTAAGATATCATTTTATAAAATATGAACATCGAAAGAATAATAGACAAATGACTCAATAACTAGTGCTAAGAGTGTTTGATACCTCATGATATAGATTCATAGAACCATTTAAAAACTGCACAACTTTAGAAAAAAATTGGAGTCATATTGCCACTTTTTTCTTCCTCTTTGACCTGGGCAATTGTGCTCCTTGGAGATCAGGAAAAGCTGTCAAATCAGCTTGCAATAAGAAATGATAAGGCACAGGGAACATGCCACTTAATGTATCATTCCCAAATTGTTGGGCAAAGTGCAATAGTTACTTTTCAAAACGATTTCTAATCTATTTTTGCCCAAGAAAAGCTGTATTTTTCATCAACATAGTTTGCACAACTGTCCAAAGTTAAAGAGGATTAAATGTAACAGAAAGACTGAACACCAAAATATATGCTTCAATATCTATCATCAGATTCATGCATTGCAAATAAAAATGGCAAGTAATCAGATCATTTGTTTGTAAAGTAAATGACTTACACCAAATTACAATATCATAATCTTCATAAGCAGATGTCAGAAACTCATGAAGGTAGGGCCTCATCAGCTCAATTCCTGTTTCTGCGCATGACCTGTGATCTAAGAAGAAAGGCATCTGATTCATTTGATTCAGTTCAAATTTCCTTTGAACATCATCCCCATGGAGTAACACTCTGACCTCAACTAGTTGCAAACAGTCCAGTGCTGTTGACCTGTGGTTTTTGTTTTTTTGTTTTTAAAAAGCCTAAAATACTACAAATCAGAACTTTCCAGAGAAGGGAAAGCAGGAAAAAATCCACTCTCTCATCTCCATACCAGCTGATAGGTACAGTGAGGGAAAACGAATTGTATGTTTACCCACTGACAAAGAAATCATCAGTCTATAATTTTAATGGTAGGTTTATTTTAGTTTAATAGTGAGAAACAGAATAACAACCAAAAAAAAAATCCAGAAAAACGCATTTTAAAAAAGTTATAAATTGATTTGTATTTTAATGAGTGAGATAAGTATTAGATCCCCTATCAATCAGCAAGATTTCTGGCTCCCAGGTGTCTTTTATACAGGTAACGAGCTGAGATTAGGAGGAGTCTCTTAAAAATCTCAGCTTGTTATACGTATAAAAGACACCTGTCCACAGAAGCAGTCAACCAATCAGATCCCAAACTCTCCAGCATGGCCAAGACCAAAGAGCTGTCCAAGGATGTCAGGGACAAGATTGTAGACCTACACAAGGATGAAATGGGCTACAAGACTATCACCAAGCGGCTTATTGAGAAGGTGACAACAGTTGGTGCGATTATTACAAAATAACTGTCAATCTCCCTTAATAGCCTTAGAATAAGCAGAGTCTTCTCCTGCAGTACTAGCCTAAAGTAGTTTAAGGCAAAACACCACCTCCTCACTTTAACTTCAATTTAGAGTGAAACTAAATTGCTCTATACAAGCCTAATAATGATTTGTTTTTATATATGATAACTGCAGTGAGACTACTATAAGCTTAAAAGTGGAAAAGTTCAATACCTACAATGGAGGAACGGTTGATGAAGATATTGGAACTGGTCTGGCAATTAATGCATCAGACTACAATGCAGACCAGGGTTAGAGTGCGAATTCTAGCCCTAACCAAGGCTGAAAGCCAGCTGGGTGATTTTGGACCAGTCACACACACTTGGCCTAACTCGCCTCTCAGGGTTGTAGTAGTAAGGATAATAGAAGGAAGGAAGGAAGGAATATTAGGTATCTTCACCAACTTTGTGTCATTTATAAAAATAATAAAGGCAGAACAAAAAATCTAAAAAATAACCCTTACAGAGATGGCTAAATTAACTTCACAGCTTAGAGAGAAAACATATTTAGGACTAAGTGGAATCCCTTAGAGATTTGCTGCATAAAATGGAAAAAAAATGAACTTGTGGTTTGCCTGAGTAGAAAAAAATTGGAGAATGGAAAAGAATGAGCTTTTTGTGTACAGTAAGAGATTATTTGATAGTTTTACTTATATTTGCTGCAAAGGAACCTGGAAGATTTTTCTTTCTATTTTGTTTTCATTCTTCCTACATTTTTTCTTTCTCTGTTTAATGTTCTTTGTAAAAAATTTAATTAAAAAATAAGATGATTCCACAATATACAATTCAACAAATACAATCGTCACCTTGAAGACATGACACTACCAAATTGCTAAATCAGATTTCAATAACCTGGGGATCAACATTAGGCCTACCTAAGTGATAAGTTGTTTTTCAGCTTGCTTTTTTTTTACATATACTACCATCAGCACAGATTCTTCTTAGCTTAAGTTCTATTTGTTACATCTAAAACAGGGAATTAAACTTTACCTGAAACCACAATCTGTATACATTGTTCCAACCGACCTACTGATTTCACATTTTTGTTTACATCTGAATTTAAATATAACTTAATCAAAGCTATCTCATAGAGAATTATAATGCTTACCGTGCTATGTTTTATGTTAAATTACTGTTATGTGTTTTTCCCGTAAGTTATAAAGAGTAAGCGTACATTGAAAAACATGACTGCAACTGATTGACTGCCTGCTTGTTTTCATGTTCAACATTTTATCTTTAAAGCCTTGACCCATAAATTTACCAAAGAACTGACCATACAATTAGCCTTAGAGAACATATTTTACAGCTGGGGATTAAGAGTCTTTGGATTAGCAGGTAACAGAAAATGAAATATTTTCATAATCAACTTGACGTATTGAACTTGTTTCACTTAAATATGTTTACATTCCCCTCACTGGTGGTTTTTCAAAAGATGCTGAAAATGTTTTGTCTCATGTTGCTTACTGTCTTATGGTTTTACACTGTCATCATGATCTGCCTGCTACTATTCAAACTATTATTATTTGAGATATAATTATTGTTGTAAAGCATGCCTTAAGAGCTATAAAGAATATAATAAAAGTAATAGAGAGTCAGGATATACAATATTAAACAGCGAGGAACAGTTTCAACCTAAGGTTAATGACTTACCAAACAATGTGTAATCAACATCGAGAACCAACAATTTCTTCCCTTCTCTTGGAGGATTCAGTATTTCTATTTTGTAGTCCTTAACTCTGCGGGAGATTTTCAGCAGATTCTCCTCCCTAAACACAAACAATATAAGCATCATGTAGTTGTAGTTTCTTTAGCTAGTCATTCACTTATTACTCTACACAGTGACTCACCGATTTTCTACTTCAACAACTTCCTCTTCAATATCAAAATCATTCACTACATCTTCATTATCAGGAGGTGGCCCAAGGACATCTTCCTATAATGAAGGTAATTTTTTAAACAAATTAGCACAGAGATAGTCACATGTTTGCCTAATTTGGTGGATTAGCCAAAGCCCAGAACAATGACTGCTAGATAGCTATTCATACTATAGAAATGAACAGAGAGTAAATATGGTTGGAAAAGGGACGCGATGGCTCAGTGGGTTAGGACGCTGAGCTTGTCAATCAGATGGTCGGCAGTTTGGCGGGTCAAATCCCGAGTGCCGCGTAGCGGAGTGAGCGCCTGTTACTCGTCCCAGCTTCTGCCACCTAGCAGTTCGAAAGCACGTAAAAATGCAAGTAGAAAAATAGGGACCACTACGGTGGGAAGGTAACAGCGTTCCGTGCGCCTTTGGCATCTAGTCATGCCGGCCACATGACCACGGAGACGTCCTCGGACAAGCGCTGGCTCTTTGGCTTTGAAACAGAGATGAGCACCAGCCCTTAGAGTTGGAAACGACTAGCACGCATGTGCGGGGGAACCTTTACCTTTTAAATATGGTTGAATGAATTGATAGACACTATGCTCACAGGACATCGGCAGCTGCCATTTAATTAAAGGCTACTGCCAACAACAATAGAACATGGAAATAAAATGGAAAGCAAATGGAACTGTATTCCATAAGTTCACATGATACATACGAATCCTGCATTTGAAATAATACATTTGGTCCATTAATATGTATTGTGCAAAAGCAAATACTTGCACAAAGGGCCACCCGGAAAGTTTTCACAAAAGCAGGCTCCTTACATCATTTTAACATGATTTTCGATGATTACATTTTAGTGAGTTTTATAGCCATTAGAAATTGGTTTCTGTGTTTTAACAGAGCAATAAGATATTTTACCAAACTTTCCTCACGAGTCCCCATCATCATGATTTTCGTATTTGGTTTCAATTTCAATGATCCAAGCTTCACATCATTTTCTGCTGGCTTGCCTGCAATATAAACAGATTAGACTTCCTAAGTAACATTGTGCAATTTCCTCGTTTATTCTGCATGACATTTTTGAATCACTGAAACATTAAGCTCAATGAAGGATAATAATAATAATAATAATAATAATAATAATAATAATAATAATAATAATACCACCACCGGTAATAATAATAATAATAATAATAATAATAATAATGTTGGAAGGGACCTTGAGGTCATCTAGTCCAACCCCCTGCTCAGGCAGGAAACCCTACACCATTTCAGGCAAATGGCTGTCCAGTCTCTTCTTAAAAACTTCCAGTGTTGGAGCATTCACAGCTTCTGGAGGCAGGTTGTTCTACTGGTTAATTGTTCTAACTGTCAGGAAGTTTCTCCTTAGTTCTAGGTTGCTTCTCTCCTTGAATAGTTTCCATCCACTGCTTCTTGTCCTGCCTTTGGGCGCTTTGGAGAATAGCTTGACTCCCTCTTCTTTGTGGAGCCCCTGAGATATCCCTTTAACCATATAAAACAAATCAGTGTTGACCAAATTCTCACTATATAACTTTTTCTATGACTGAAAGATGCCCAGAGTTACCCTGAGGAAAGATTAGTAGCTTATCTCTATCTATCTATCTATCTATCTATCTATCTATCTATCTATCTATCTATCTACTTTTCTGCTATGCAAGCTGGAAAGGCTTCAATAAATCAGCAAGAATTCTCTTAGCTGCTTCAGCTTGGTATTTATTTTATTTCATTCAGACAAGAAACATTTCTTTTTCTTTTCAAATAAGAACAACATGTCTAAAGAACTGCTAGGGCTTACACCCTGAGCAGTTTCCACTTGTTTTTCCTAGGTAGCTGAAATCCCTGTTAGCTTATACTTTAGTCCTTTGTGTAATGATATTAAAACTATTGCAGTCACAACTAATACAAACATTGTAGAAAATTAAGAACTGTACAATAAAATACAATATATTTTTCAGTTTTTTTCTACTAATGCAGGTAACTAATTGTGTGTTTGTGGTTTTGAACTCCAATCCCGACCATTACAGCTAAACTGCAATGGTGGTTGTTTTACACATTTTGGTTTCTTTGAATGCTGAAAGCAATTTATTCATTAACTGGAATGACTCCCCAACTCACAAGCATGACCATGGAGTGGAGGCAAAGTAGCTAAGATGAATACTCATGTCCCAACACTGGCTTAGCATTTTTCACTTATGACCATTGCAGCATTCCCATGGTTGTGTGATTCACATTAGGATGCTTGACAACTGGTTCATATTTATGACATTTGCATTGTCCCAAGTTCATGTGATAACCTTTTGTGACCTTCTGACAAAGTCAATGGGAAAGCCATATTCACTTATCAACCATGTTTCTAACTCAACTTCAGTGATTCACTTAACAAATGTGGCAAGAAAAGTCATAAAATGGGACAAAACTCACTTAACAAATTTCTCACTAAGCAACATAAATTTTGGGCTCAATTGTGGTCGTTAGTCGAGGACTACCTGTACATCACATGACATACAAACAGAGCACATACATAAAATTAGTTGAATATTCAACATCTATGCATTAATACATCACTAGAATGTTCTGTTAAAGAGGATGGACAATTGTTGACTGCACAAGCCTGATATCAGTCTGCTTCTTGTACAGGGTGCTAGGGATAAACCTTAGACACTAGGGTCTATGTTGTATTTTTTAAGAAGTGCTTTCACATTTAGTCATTTAAACAACCAGCACTATCACAACTACTTCACTTAAGAAAGAGACAAAGAGAAGATTACCTTTTACTTTAAGTCCCAGAAGTTTTTGGCGTTCTGGTAGCACTCCTGTAAGTCCTTTGAGTGATTGCTTGAGATCCAACACTGTGTCCTCTTCTGATAAGGTGGTTATTAAAAATTCTTGCCCACCCCATTTTATAATGAGAGACACGGCCATGTTTGTAACATATATTTAAAACAATCCTGTAAAAAAGCAAAAGAAATATAGAAAAAAAAAGATCAGACAATTCCAGATATCTAAACTTTTTTAGATATAATAGGAAAAACAACCTAAATATTTAAACTTGAGTGTCATCCTCAACACACTTAATGGGACTCGCTTCTCAATACATGCCGTATATATCTGATGGCACTGTAACAAATCTAGGACAATATTTTTTCAATACCTTACAAACTTCTATATTCTTTTTTACACAATACTTTTCTAATAACTTTAATAAAATAGACTCCTAGGAAAGTATGCATAATAGGTATTTAGAAATTGAAGGGGGAAAAGTGTTAAGAGAAAACAGCACAACCACACTGCTTGTATACAGATCAACAGATCAGCAAAGCATGCAATGCATTCAAATCTCTAGAAGAGAGCTTTATATATACCTATAAAATCAGCACCATACGGAAAAAATTACTCTCAATTTAATTGTTGGGGGCAATTAAGCTGACTTTGTAATAATGCCGCTTGGGGTGTGTGTGAGAGCCCTAATAAGCAGGCATATACATAGAATGAAGGCTACTGCTAAGCTTGTAAGCCGCCCTGAGTCTTCGGAGAAGGGCGGGATATAAATGGAATTAAAATAAAATAAAATAAAATAAATAAGAATAATATATTTCACAGACAGACCAGCCCACCCCTTGCCTAAATAACTACTGGAATCTGATTCAAGCAAACGAAGGCTCAACAATTTACGAGAGAGAAAAAAGCATCTGCTTTTATCTATTTTCATACTTCTCTCTGTTTAATCCTACTGCCAACTTGAACAAATTATCAACGGGGTGGTTTTTATAGAAAGATGCTTCCCGTATCAGTCTGCTTATGCACGGAATAACAGCGTCAAGAGCCGGTAGCCCTTAAGCCTATCCCGCGCTAGATTTGTCCCTTTTCTCGGCAAGCGGAAAGCGCACCCCGCGGCGTAGAAGTTTACAAGACAGATCCCCATCAGCCGAGTCAGGGCGCGTTAACTCAGCCAGACACCAGAACTGCAGCGAGCCTAATTTCCGAAGACTACCTGGCAGCTTCAGACGCCCCTCGGGATCTGCGCGGAGGAAGCAAATCCACCTGCAGATCGGGAGCATGCAGGATGCAGAGCGCTCCCTGCCCGCAAAGGTTACCCTTCCTGCCCTTTCCTGAATGCGGGGTGGGGTGGGGTGGGCGGTTCTTGCCCTTCAGGAATGGCTGATTACCGGAGGCAGCTCCATCGGGCACCCGCGCAAGCAAAGAAAGGACCAGAACCGGCGGCTACCCTACCTCGCTTCTAAGCGACCGCCCCGACAACCAGACCCCGGCAGCCAGGGCCCTCACGAACCGGAAGTACTTGCAGAAGCAGGAGGCTGGAAACGCAGAGACAGGAAAAGAAGAGGGAGCCCTCGGAGACTTGGACGTGGGACTTCCGAGTTTCAGTTTAGGGACCCTCTTTTCCTTCGAAGAAGCGACCGCGGCTCAGAGAAGTTAGGAGAGAAATTTGTTGGTGAAGAAAAAGAGTGGAGCTCTCAGTTGATTTTCATTATGTGTGAAGCATTTTATTTTTTTATTATATGGATATGTTTATTTTAACGTGCGTTTATTATACTGGAGCTCTCTCTCTCCCACAGAGAGAGAGAGAGAGAGAGAGAGGGGGGGGGGGACGAAGGTGTAAATGTAATTATAAACAAAAGGGTATGTTGGTATGAATTTTAAATTGTTGAAGGGGGTATGAAGGTAGGTAGAGATGATTTGCATAAAGGCGTGATAGAAGAATTGGAGCCGCTTTGCAGAAGAAGGCATCAACATGGTGAATGAATGAGATCCAGAAGTAAAATCTTGTTTAGATGAAGAAAGTGGCCATGTCCTGATATGAAAAGGTCAGGAATACTTAGTGTTTTCCTGAGTTTCTTGGGGAGGAAATGTGGTTTGATTTTCTTTGAGACTTGAGATTACACTAAGCCTATTTTAGATCTGCAGAACAATGGTTCCCATCTACAATGGCCGGGAAATCATGATATAAAACAGATTTTTCTTCAGGTTATTAATATTTAGTGCTTTCCCAAATAAGTATGAAAGCCAGGTTTGCCCCACAAGAACAGATATGAAATTGCTTTTTGGTCAGTATTGGTGAGATTAACTGGACAGGCAATGATTTCTAAATAATCTTCAAAAGCAACTTTATGGTTCTTGACAGTAGTAAGGGATGAAAGATTGTTACCTTAGAGAATATTCAGCTGGTATACCATACCTAGTTGGAAAATACAATGAACAGTTTGTTCATCTACAGCAAGATCAACAGATTTTTCAGCTTGTCTTTTTTGTTTGTACTGGACTTTTGCACCAAGAAAGAGAATCCTGGTTCTCTGAAATTCCAAAATTCAAAAGTATAACTTTCAATCTATACCAACTTATACAACAATGCATAAACTTAAACCTAGCACTGAAGGTTTGAGGAAACAAAAGGTTTCGCCTTTGGCTCCTTGTATGCAGTCACCTTGAAAGAATTTCAGCATGAATGGGAGATCTTAAAACATTTTATGAACTAAAAACTGTATACAAGACATACATTCTGTGTAGGAATAATTGTGAATTCAGTCTTGTGCATGAATATGCCAGTAGTGAAAGGTGCAGAGGCATTGGCATGATCAAAGACTCATCAAAATGGGAACAGCAGGGTTGTGCCTTCATGACATCTTTTGTATGTGCACCACAGTGCTTTTGTTACTTCCCACCTCCAATTATTTTTCAAAGTAAATACAAGCGAATATGGGCCTTTTCAATGAATGAAATATTAATTTTTAGAGTAGCAAGTGTTTTTTTTTTCTTTGCTTGGCAATGAATGAGACAATATTGAAGATTTCAAGTACTTTTTTTTGAAATGTTAATCAAGGATGTCATGAATAAGTAAACTAGCAAATAGATTACTGGGATTCCTATGTATATTATGCTAACAAATTGGTTGATACTTTTTCGTATGGTTGTTTCATTTCTAACAAAATTAAAGGCTGTCTTAATTGGTCAAATAGCTCGTTATAGTATGATGTTTGTAGCAAGTTGAAAGCATGCATTCTGAGATTAGCTTTGCTGAGTTTGAGATGACGAAACAATCAGTTGCAAATTTATTTGCAATATTGGTGTATTCGTCTGAATTTGCTTCCCATATTCTATGCTGAAGTTCTGAAACCTATTAGGGTGGGGTTGTTTTTTTAAAAATAAATAGTAGAAATGTTATATTCCTTCAGGCTGGACTTACTCTGTAAGTGGTTGGCACCAAAAGGATGTGACTTGGCTAAAATTAGCCAGCTGGCTTTTCTGGTTAAGGTAAGTAGAATTCAGGTTTTACTACTAGTAGTTCAGCTCCTTCACCACTAGGCCACACTGACTTTCGTAAATACTATAAAAATCTTATATAAGTACATATTTGTTTTGTGGATATGATTATGGTATCTCCTTGGGGACACAGGGGTACAGGCAATTTTTGGGGGGAATTCCTGTACAAAAGTGCCATAGAAACATAGAAAACTGATGGCAGAAAAAGACTAGTGGTCCTTGAATCTGCACTTTTGAGATTTTTTTGTTTTTTAAAATTTATATATTTTTATTTTTTATTTATTTTATCTTTGATTTTTTATGGATGGACATGTTTAAACTGGAAGTTGGTTCCAAGCTTCCATTATTCTTTCTGTGAAGTAATACTTTCTAATATTACTTTTGAACTTCCCTCCTGTCAGTTTGACATTATGTCTCCATGTTCTTGATTTTTGCTTACTATTTTGCTGGAATTGGGTATGTGTAGTTTAACGAAGAGAAGGGTGAAGGGTGACATGATAGCAGTGTTCCAATATCTCAGGGGCTGCCACAAAGAAGAGGGAGTCAAGCTATTCTCCAAAGCGCCTGAAGGCAGGACAAGAAGCAATGGATGGAAACTAGTCAAGGAGAGAAGCAAACTAGAACTAAGGAGAAACTTCCTGACAGTTAGAACAACTAACCAGTGGAACAACCTGCCTCCAGAAGCTGTGAATGCTCCAACACTGGAAGTTTTCAAGAAGAGACTGGACAGCCATTTGCCTGAAATGGTATAGGGTTTCCTGCCTGAGCAGGGGGTTGGACTAGATGACCTCCAAGGTCCCTTCCAACTTATTATTAATACTATCTTTTGAACCTTATTTACACCTTTAATATATTTAAAGGATTCAGTCATGTTACTCTTTTCCCTTGTGTTCTGCAGGCTAAACATATTCAGTTCCTCCTGATACATTCTGTCCCTCAGACCTTGCACCATTTTTGCCCATCTCTGGACTTGCTCAAACTTATCAATATCTTTTTTTAAAGTAGGGTCTCCATAATTGGACACAGTATTCCAAATGGGGTCTGACTAAATCCTATATAAGCAGAACTTGGACCTCCTTTTCTCTGTTGGTGATCCCTCTAATGATGCATCCCAGAATTTTGTTTGTCATCTGTAGGAGTTCCACATACCACAAACCCCTATTATGTTCAATTAAGTTTACTGGTTTGCTACCCGAAACAAGGTTTCTTTCTAAATTTGAACATTGGAAGTTTAGTGCAAAGAAACTCACATTTTTCAAAATTTTCTCTGCTAGAATTTTTCTCAAAAAAGCGAGTGAAGCAGAAGGGATGCTTTTGTTCTGAGATTTTAACTGCAGCATCCGAAATGTGCAATTAGTGAAACTGAAAGGTTCCCATGGAGATCATGACTTTATAGCCATTGAATTGGCCCAGTCAGTGGAATAATTTAAATTAATCCTTCAGACTGTAGATTCTGTGACTAAATGAACATTTAATGCCATTTTGAAGACCTCAAGGCAGAATGTTCGTTTGACTATCGCCCCCCCCTTTACTGTATCCTATACTGAATTTTTTTTCATTGCCAGTGACCATGGAAGTAGGAATCTGAGAGAAGATTAATGCTATTAAATTAAATTTAAATCCATCAGATCATTTTAAATGCTGACATGACATTTCAGATGGGGTTACTTCACAGTAGAATGCATAGAAATAAATCCCATTTCCGTATATCTGATAAGTCAGATTTAGTTCTTAATGACTATGTATCCATGCATTAGCCACAATGCAGGAATTCTGACTCCTCGGAATTGTTTTAAAGCCTTTGGATCACTTGGTAATCTACCCTCCAAATACTAACCAAATCTGATCCTACTAAGAGTTGTGGGATCACAGAAGATTCTGCTACTTATTCACATACACATCCTTAAAAATGATGTGTCAATTATGTCTAGGCAATTGATTCCATGAAGCACTGTATAATTTGCAACAATTTCTAATTCTTCTTGGAATAACTGCTTTTCCCTCAGAAACAAAAGCTCTCAAATTTTTCAAATTTACTTGGAATGTTGAAAAGTACGTTTTCTATACAGTAAAGCTTTTTAAATTATAATTACAGATTTTGGACCATCAAATGACCCTTTGAAATGCTTGGCATGTTTTTTTAAAAAACATCTGCCTGGTTGTCCCATTGAAAGATTTATGTATTTCTGAGTCATAATGCTTTCCAGAAAGAAATTCTATCCAAATTATCTGTTTTGGGGAAAATATGAACTATCCTTGCAAAAAAAAATTTTTTTTATAATAAAGCTGTACAAATGCTATGTCAAGAAAACAGAGGTCATGGGAAATTAAACCCACAAAATTCTCTTTCCCCCATATTCAGGTACTATATATCCATATCCAAAGACAGTTTAGTTAGTGGTTAGGGTATTGGACCAGAAATGGGGAAACCATCTAGTTTTAGTTCTCCCTTAGGTATGGAAGTCATCTGGGTGACTGCGCCAGGCACACTCAGCCCTAGGAAAAAGTAGGCAATAGCAAAGAATTTCCAAAAATGTTTCTTAGAAAAGTACATGACTTGTCCCTTGTAACTGTCAGGAGAAAAGACTGTCTTAAAAGCACTAAATGGATATAGTGATTAATGTATGTATGTATATATATATATATATATATATATATATATATATATATATATATATGGGGGGGGCTAGGTAAGTGCATGGGTAAATACATACTTTCTTTTGACAGGAGGCAATAGAATTTCATTTTTAATGTGGGCCAGTGTGCTCATAGTAAAAAATGACAATAAAGGTCATCTTATCTTAAAATCCCTCTCTCTTCAGGTAATTAGAATTGTGTGTGGCTAAAACTATTAAGGTTCATCTGGCAAGATAATACTTACTGAGTGTTAAGTGGATTCATTAATTCCACAGGTAAGTGCTCATCCTGGAACAAAGTGCTTGATATCAACAACTTTATTAGAAACATCCTACAACACTGCCAGATTACTAATAATGATTAATCTTAAACAGAGCAATAGCATTTACACTTATTTATTTATTTATTTATTTATTTATTAGTTTTTATAAACTAATAAATACAAAATCCAACTGCAAGGAAATACAAAATCCAACTGCCTTTTGAAAAAGCACTTTTGGTACAACCATGACCTGGATTAACTGAGTATCTCCATAGACATTTAGGCTTGTATCCCACCCAATAGCACTTTATAGCACTATCTGGGAACCATGACCTGGATTAACTGAGTATCTCCATAGACATTTAGGCTTGTATCCCACCCAATAGCACTTTATAGCACTATCTGGGTGGTTTACAATGTAAGCATTATTTGCATATTGCCAACAATTTGGCTCCTCATTTTACCAATCTGGGAAAGATGGAAGGCTGAGTCAACCTTAAGCCCCATCAGGATCGAACCCCAGGCTGTGGGCAGAGTAAAATATAATATTTCAGATACTCAAAAATGAATCACAATAACAGCTGTGATTTGTACCTAAGGCAAAGAAAGAGAACAGTTAAAAATAAACTCCAAAATCATATTCTCAAATAGAGATTAAAAAAAACTGAGATCTGAAAGTGATTTTTTTCTGAGACAACCAAAAGATTATCTTTACAATTCTTACCCTTCTGAAATTGCAATGTTTAACATACTTTCTTGGAAGTAAGGTTCACTGAACTCACTAGATTTTCATTCTGAGTAGCCTTTATAGGACTGCATTGCCAAATTAAGTTATCTTGGAAAATTTGCTAAGTACAGGCCATATAGATTTATAGATGGAAAGGACTGAAATCAATGGGTCAATAAATCTCTAATGATAATCCAAATTTTCATCTGTGTTGTCGGATGTGCTTCTTGAAATCTGAAAGCATTCACATATGAGATAACTTAAATCAGAGCAAATTATGTGGAACCATACATACTTTAATGTGAAGTTCTGGGCACATATCATACAGCACAGTTACCATAGAAAGACTGGATTACATTAAAACAGAAATCACAGATTTGTAATATAGCACTGTAATTTGTATCATACTGAATGTCCTGGAAGATAATTATGTCTGCTAGAATGGGACATATATGCTTTGTCAGCAAATATACCCATGTCTATGAAGACACCCAATTTTACTCCAGGGCATCTACCCTTTCCAGATTATGGTTAGGCATGAGGGAAGATTCCTTTCTCCTCAGGCACAGAGTATTTTACTCCCACTTATGTTTACTTCCAAATAAACATTAACACTACTGAGGCTTTTGAACTTTGGTGCTGAAGAAAACTCCTGAGGATACCATGGGTAGCTGAGAAGGGAAACAAACGAATCAAGGAGCAAATCAATCCAGAGTTGTCACTTGAGGACAGATGACCAGACTCAGTTTTTCATACTTTGGACACGGGAGGCAAAGACCTAATGTCTGGAACAGACTTTAAGGTGCTGGGGAAAGTGGTAGGAAAGATAAGAGGACAAGCAGCGGCAAGGTGGATGGCCCCGATTAGAGCAGCGATGGGGTGCACCGTCGGAAGACCAGGTCCTGGATAGATCCTCCTGGAGAAAATCTACGAGTCATACCATCTACGCCACATATTCCACCCAAACTCATTACATTCAGAGTCACATAAATGGAGCAAGCTTTCGTAAAGCCACCCGGGCTTGGTTCCGAGCTCTGCCGTTCCGAGTTTGCTTCTTCCACACACAGTTACACCATCCACCCTTACTCGAGCGAGGGCACCATTAAATAGCGTGCTTACTTCTTAGTAAAGGGAGGCTGGAATGAAGCGCTTGGAAACCCCGGCGCGGATCAAAGAGTTATGCCTGCCCTCGTAAAGATAAGGTGACCGGATTTGCAGCTCCGAAAAAGCTTTCCCGGGAACATGGCTGCCTCAGGCAGCGCTGGGGACTGGAAGGAGAGCCGCAAATGCCGCGCTCCCCAGGAGAGGGCGGCCCTCTTACACTCGCCTCCCGCCACCGAGCAGCCAGCCACTTTGTCTCGGTGCCCCCGGAGCGCATGCGCTCTTCGCCGTTAGGGTAGGGGGCGGTGGAGGCTGCCTGATCTTGACGGTTGTTGGCTGAGCTGGAAGCGTGCAACGCAGGAGCTCGCGGGGGCCCCGGGCGCCCGTTAATGGAGAAGGAGAGCTTTTTTTCGGGTCGGCTTTGTGGCCCTTAGCGGGTAGACGGCGGCGGCGGCAGCGGCAATGCTGCCCTGGAGGCGCGATCCGTTGCAGCCACGCCAGCGCAGGCCAGGCATGGTGCCGTAGCGGCTGTTGGAGGAACTGCGCCGAGGAGGAGGAGGAGGAGGAAGAAGAAGGAAGACGGGAGCGGACGGGCAAAGCAACCGGGACCCCACTTCTCCAGCCCCGGCTGGGGTGAAGATCAATCGCACGGCCAGGTGAGAGATCCGCACGAACCAGCCGGGTCCGGATCCTCTCTCGCGGGAGATTTCTTTCTTAGGGCCCCCGTTGCTTCCGTTTTCTACCCTTCCATCTCCATCTCGGCGTTATCCTTCTTAGACCCTCGTCTTTCTCCGACCCCCCCGTCGTCGGGCTGCCTGTCAAGTTGGCTGACTTTCCCCGCTCCCGGGGCCCGCAGATCGCAAGCCTTCGGCAGCCTGGGCCTTCTCCGCCCCTTCCCCCCGCCAAACTCCCTGCTCGGCCAGTAAAAATCGGTGGTCTCTCAAAGGCCCAGGAAAATCCTTTTGCAATGTTGCAGCCTAACCCCCAATTCCACCCCTTCCCCCCTTTTAACGAGGGGAGGGAAACCTCGTAACGTCGTCTCCCACCTACCCCCCACCCCACTCACCCCGAAGGAACGCCGATTGCTATCGGGAATCCCCGTCGCTCCTTTCCTGCTGGGCAGGCGGCGTGGCCCGCCTTCAATTGGCAGCTAGCTGTGCTGGGGTTACTAGAGTTCAAACGCGATAGAGCTTTCCCCGGGACCCGAGACGAGGGGGGGCGTTCTGCAACCCATTGACAAACGTTAGGACTTTTGGCGTTGCATTCAGAGTCCGAGGCAAAGAACGGGGAAATTCCTCGATTCTGCACGGAAGTGGGGCGGCGGCGGCGGGGAAGAGACCGCGTGGGCTGGGAAGACTTCGGTTTCTAAGGAAGAGATTGGACTCGCGCGATGAGAGCCATCAATTAGGTTGATTTGAGGGCGTGGGGAGGTGTGTCTTTGACCCTGGTTGTGATTTTTTATTATGCATCGCTTGTGGTGTTCTGTTTCCTTAAATGATAAAACCACTAGTTTCTGAAATCGGAAAGTTGGTGAAGGAAAGAAATAAAAGCCATATCCAAGTCAACCAAGCTTTCCAGATCATGGGACTACCAGGACAAAAGCCTTCCATTTGTTGATGACTGGCCATAGTTGGGAGTTTTACCATCAGTAATTTCCCTTCCTTTTAAAAAACGTTCCTATTACGTGCAGAAAGTCTACAAGGAAGTGGAGAAGTTCAATTATTTTAGAAAGTGAATGCTTATGGGGAAAAATGCTTTGTTGGAGGGCCTCTGCCTGCTGCTCTTGATAGATCAATTCTGTTAAGCACTTTTTCTTCTCCAAAATTGAAACCTCTAATTGTCTTTTTTTTAAAAAAAAAATCCACTTGAGGCCATTTAGTTCAGTTCGCTGAGTTTATGTGGTGAGGCAGATAGTCACGGAAAGCTTTCCTCAAATTAGGTAGTATCTTTTTTTCCTGGCAAGAACCGAAGAATCATGTGCTAATGAGTGAGTTGAACTGGTTTAAAGGAAAATGTGATGTTCTAGTAATTCCATGAACTGTATTAGAAAACACAAAGAAGGGGTAACCAGTAGTTCAAATTTGTTTTAATTGAAGTAGACTTCAGAACAGAATTTAAAATAGTGACCCAGATATAGTTGGGCTTTTGTTTTTACTGATTATACTGTTAACATTTTCCCCATTTTCTCTTATAAATATACAACAGTTAATACGTGGTAAGTTCCCCCCTTTTAACTTTAGATATGCAAAACTGCAATCTTAGATTTACTATCTTGGAAACAACAGGATGCACTACAAAAATTTGAGCTGTAGATGATATCTTCAACTTATTTGGAAGTAACTGCTGCTGCGCAAATTTACAGAATGTGCGCAAAAGTGCAATAAGGCAAATTATCATTGAACCTTTTGCCATTTTTGTTCATTGCATTTATGTTATGGCTTTTTCTGAACTCTCTAGGCCAAAGAATGAAGGTCTTATCTAAATTTATTTCATATTAGCTACCCTGTAAAGTAGGCTGAGCTAAGAAAGAGAAAATGACTAGCCTAAAATCATTTGGTGAGCCCAGTCAGTAGTGGAGTAGAGATCTGAATCTTGGTTTCCCCTTCTCAAGGGTAATATTCTTTAACCAATTAAAACACAAATTTTATGTTTGTAACTGTGTTTGGGGGTATGACCTCTAGTTTGCTTGAGTCTCAAAAGCAAGCATCTCTGATAGTTTTACTATAGTTGTTGATTTTCTTATGGGAATGGTCGCTTGCAAAGGTCCTGTGTTATAATGAGCAGAAATTTTTTCAGCTGCAGTTCTACCTAAAATAGTGGGGAAGCTCCTTGTTTGCTACAATTCTACTTCTTTAATAGCTGTTTGGGGCACAACAGCCTTGCTGGAGAAAAGTAATATAAGGGGGAAATAGAATAAAACAACAAATATATAAAAACAGTAATTATAAAAATATAAAAAGCAGTATTAAAAATTAGAATATTAAAAGTTTGAAATGTACAAACCATACACAGAGAGTGAATATATCAACTACACTGGAGCAGTCTAAGAACATCTCTGGTTCCCTGGGACCCTGAGGTCTAGTGACATAACCAGGTCTTGGGGCAGTGCTTTTTTTGTCATAGAGTGCACCGGAACAGAGTTCCGGCACCTTTTTTTCATTGGATTTTCCATGTTTTAAAAGTAACTTTTGAAAATTTGATGTTTGGTCCATGTGGACTTGAATCTCCCTGTTGAGCGTAGCAGGTCAGCTACGGTGCTTGTGTGTTGAGTCCGATGCTTGCATACTTTGTGTTGGTTGTGATGGCGTTCGGCTTGTGGCACTGCCCGGCTTGTGATTGGTCATGTGGTCAAGCGCTGAGTGCTTACTGCAGGCAGTGACCGTTATGTTTTGTTACACAACTGACGTGTGTGTGTGTGTGTGTACAGTGATTGACTACATGCAAAAGGTAAATAATTTATTTTAAAAAATCATTGGTGAATTGAAAATCTTTTTAATTTTTAGTGTAAAATTTATGAACATTAGCCTTAAATACAATAAATTAAATTTATGTTAAGAACCGAATATATAATTTTTTAAATAAAAGATTAACAAGATGAGTTCTGACACCTTTCGTCTTATAAAAAAAAGCACTGTCTTGGGGGATGTCCAGAATGTTAACAAAGATGATTTTGGGTAGGTGCTACAAGCAGAAAAACTCACATCCAAATGTAAGCTCTAACATACTAAAATTATGTAGTAACCAACATAAGAAGGTGGTTAATTCCCCAGACCAGGCAAAAAACCCCTTTGGATAGCACCTTTCTCATGTTCATTTTCCCTCTCCTTGTACATTGACATTTTACAAATCTAACATGGGGGTTGAAATGTCCTAACCAGCTTTCTGTCACTGGACAGAGGCTGCCTAACAAATCCCTGGGGATCCAAACTGCTTCAGTTTTTTAACCAGCAAGGTGAAATGCTGCTGTAGCTTTGGAATTATCAGAATAATCTGATAAGTGATAGCATATTTTGTGGATTTCTGGTTAGGGGGTAAATTTCCCAAGTCAATTTATTTACTTAGGGTTGTTTACAAGTAGAATCCAGCATGTGGCAAAAAGGTTGGACAGAGTTAGTTGGAGCTTAAACATCAAACACCCTGTCACAATGGAGGCCCAATCACACACACACACACCCTTATATTTGCTGAAATAATTCATTTCATTCTTCTAGATCTGAACATGGTAGGGTGTGCCTTCTTTTGGAAGCACTGTAAGCAGTAGTCTAGCAAAAGAGCCTTGGTGGAGCAGTGGGCTAATGCCTCCTTAAGTAACACCAGCTGCCTGCAATTAGTGCAGGTTCGCATCCCACCAGGCTCAAGGTTGACTCAGCCTTCCATCCTTCCAAGGTAGGTAAAACGAGGACCCAGATTGTTGGGGGTAATTAAGCTGACTTTGTAATAATGCCGCTTGGGTGTGTGTGTGTGAAAGCCCTAATAAGCAGGCATATACATAGAATGAAGGCTACTGCTAAGCTTGTAAGCCGCCCTGAGTCTTCGGAGAAGGGCGGGATATAAATGGAATTTTAAAAAAAGAGTCTTGGCAAACAGTAATCCATTTTAGTTTTATTAGAAAATGATTCCTTACTGTTAAAGTATTGTGCTAAATAGCTGCCTATAAATGCTTTTTGATTATCTGTCAAGAAGTTGTACATTATTCTGTGAACTATGCAATGAGTTTGGTTTGTTTAATAATGTTTCTTTAGTAGCTAAACATTGTATTATTATATCTTCTTTCTTTTTATGTTTTGTACTGAATTCTCTTAAGCTGCCCAGAACAACCTTACTCTATTACATGTTTCTATTTTATTTCAGTCAGTTCAGTGAACCATAGTAGCTACACCTGGCAAAAGGTAGTAAATGGGGCAGAATCTTGCAGGTTTTTGAACTGTTTCAACAGGCATCTTCTTATTTGCTTTTTTGCACTGCAGAAGTTCTCCAGAATTAGCTTTTGAGTTCTATTTGTCCTGTTGAGAGAAAAAAACCTGCTCTGAAATATGTTGTGAGCCAGTTTAGTAGCACTATTATTTATGATGTTTAAAACAATTTGCACATGTCAGCCAAATAGTGCTGCGTAGTTTGGTTTTCTCAAATGGTTCCAGGTAAGAATACAAAAATCTTGTCTTGGATGCTAGAATAGCTGGCAATAAATATTAACAAACATACATTATATTTGAAGAGAATGAAGATTTATTGAAGACAGAGAAAGAAGAGAGTGAAAAGTTCCCTTTTTCTCTTAAACGTGAAGATAATTTAACAAACAATGGGCCAGGGGAGAGATGGATACAGGAACAGTGTGTTAAGTGGTCCAACACTGGAAGTTTTTAAGAAGAGACTGGACAGCCATTTGTCTGAAATGGTATAGGGTTTCCTGCCTGAGCAGGGGGTTGGACTAGATGACCTCCAAGGTCCCTTCCAACTTCAACTACTACTTCTTCTTCTCCTTCTCCCTCTTCTCTTATTATTATTATTATTATTATTATTATTATTATTATTATTATTATTATTATTATTATTATTATTCTCAACGTGATGTCCCGTTGCCTGGAAGCGGTCCGGGTTTGGATGGGGAGAAACAGGCTTTGTCTCAATCCTGCCAAGACTGAGTGGCTGTACATACCGGCATCTCGGATAAACCAGGTTGTTCCACCACTAATGATGGGGGGTGAGGTGTTACCCCCCGTCGATAGGGCTCGCAACTTGGGCGTCCTCTTGGATTCACGGCTCAATTTTGAAGACCATATAGGAGCCGTGACCAAGGGGGCTTTTGCCCAGCTTTGTCTGGTGCGCCAGTTGCGGCCCTATCTGGACCGAGATGCCCTACGCACAGTCATCCATGCGCTCGTGACCTCCCGGCTAGACTACTGCAACGCTCTCTACATGGGGCTGCCCTTGAGGACCACTCGGAGGCTTCAACTGGTGCAGAATGCAGCTGCGCGAGTTGTTATGGGAGTTTCCCGATACTCCTGTGTAACACCTCTTCTCCATGAGCTGCATTGGCTTCCGGTTGCCCTCCGGGTGAAATTCAAGGTGCTGGTAATGATCTATAAAGCTCTCAATGGCTTGGGTCCGGATTATCTAAGGGAACACCTGCTGCCAGCATATCGTCCTGTGCACTTCCACAGGGAGGGCCTTCTTAGGGTACCGCTGGTCAAGGAATGCCGGCGGGTTATCCCCAGGGGAAGGGTGTTCTCTGTGGGCGCGCCGGCCCTTTGGAACCATCTTCCCATGGAGCTTAGGACTGCCCCCGACCTTCGCTCATTTCGCAGGGATTTGAAAACTTGGCTTTTTGAGCTGTCTGGCCCAGACTGAGGGGTTTTAATTATTTATTAATGGGGTTTTAGTTTAAATTCAGGGACTTAATTTAATTTTAGTTTTAATCAATTTTAACTTTGTATTTGTGTATTTTTAATTTTTCCCTGTAAACCGCCCTGAGTCCTACGGGAATAGGGCGGTATACAAGTTTAAATAAATTATTGTTGTTGTTGTTGTTGTTATTATTATTATTATTATTATTATTATTATTATTATTATTATTATTACTATTATTATATATGGGTTTCTTGACCTAATTTCAAAAGCTTTTTGCAAACAATTCAAACTTTTGGCCAAAGTAATTCAATCCTTTCCCAACTGTGTGCTGGATGGGAGGGTGGGAGCGCTATGGAGGTGATGTCACCAAAAGGAGAAATACCTTTAAAACTACAGAGAACGTAGTGCCCACGGCTTACTTCAACGTTGGAACCACTTCTCTTGAGTGTTCCACAGAATAAAAATTAAATAAAAACCTTGGGGACTTTTTTTAGTGCTCCAACTAATGAATCAGTGAAAGGCTTTTTGCTCAGTCATTTTCTATGAGCTTAGAAGATTCCAGAATATGGGCAGCTGCCCTGTGAATTAGGGTAGATTTAAATCAGATTGGTATAAATAATGGTTTAAATCTCTAGTTTCATTTTACAGTTTAAGCACCAATTTTTCTCAAGCCAGGAAGACTCAATAAAAAGGCATTTTTGTTTGATGTAACCCAAATTTATATTCAGGATTCAGCAGTACTTGCAGATTTTGGTTTTTAGAAGGAAAATAATATAGACCAATAAATCATATTTTTTTCCAGATAAATTTAATGGACAATGTTTCTTACCCCTAATTATAACTATTCATGAAAATATGCCCCAAATAGGATCTGTTTTATGGCATGTTGTTGTGCTTAGAATTGATTGATATACCAGAAGCTTATCCCTCAAATCTTCAGGATCAGGTTGTAGGAATTCACTTTGTATTTTGTTTTCAATGTCTTTGTCCTGGCTGTGAATATACAGTATATGTTCAAAAGCCATAGTCCTTCCCAAAGTTTCCTCCATTATTCCAAAATCCCTGTATTCATTGACCTTCTTTATCATTGAACTTTTAGAAAGAGATCTGTTATCAAGCAGAATGTAAGATCTCTCCCATCCTCCCCAAGAATAGACAGAAATAGCAATATAACAGAGACAAAAATCCTGCTGAATATTCAACTTCTCCTGTTTGTGTTCCTAGAGTTCTCAGCTCTGGCTGAAACTAATTTTGGAGACTTTTCTTGGCTGAATAAATGAGCACATTTATACTCTTGTATATGCATATATCTGCAGATATATATGCCTGTTAAAAGCCACATGCTTAATAAAGATGGAGTCAGGGCAAAAGAATCAGTGTTAATTGAAGTAATAACTTGGTTAAAATTAAATGCCTGTAAACTAAGGTACCTTGTATATACATATATGAGTAATTGGTTCATATCTGTAAGTGCCAGCCATTTTATGTCACACAGAAAATGCTGAAAACTGGCAAAAAATGGCACAGATTGTGGTCATGTGACTTCAGGACGGTGCCTTCTTCCTCCCATTTTACAGTGATTTTTTTTAAAAAATTTCCATTTCAGAAAGTATTACAGAATATTTATTAAATGTTATGTTCCTGATTACATTCATTTATATGATACACAAAAGTTTTAAAATCTTATTTAAATAGAACCCCCCTTTTTAAAGATAATTGATTTTTATTCACCCCATTGTTGATATCATCACCTAGCTTCATTGTATGTACAATTGAGCAGCCTTTTACATTATAAAATAAATACATTGGGTGTTTTTTATGGCTGGTCCAAGTTATATGACATAAGTTAGCTTTGCTTCATAAGGCATGTCCTTTTGTAAGGAGGCTTCCATGTGAACTATTGCTTTTTATAGTGGAACTATTTGAAATTCGTCTTACCTGTGAATTATATTAAATTCTATTCTGCGCATGCCCAAGATGGCGGATGTGCTCGGCCAAGCTCCGCGAGGAGTTCCAGCTATTTTGGCGACCCTGGGAGTCCTACGGAGGTGTTTTTGCCTCTGTGTTGGGACCAGGACGGATGGCTGTCGACACCGCTTTTTTGTAGTGGTATAGTCCTCCATACCTGGAATGGGCCCTGTGAGTTTTGGCGACCTTCAGAAGGGCCTCGGTTGAACCTGGAAGAGCCCGGAAGAGCCGCGGCTTGCAAGGCTCCGACCAGCTGATTCTCGGAGCCTATGGAGCAGTGGCTTAGAACGGCGCTTGGAATGGCGGAAGAATGGCAGCAACGTCTGGAGCAGCTGGCGGGGAGGTGAGCTGGAGTGCCGCGGCCGTTCCGACGTGGGGACCCACGGCCTGGAGTTGGAGTGCTGGCGGTTCGTGTTGCTGACCGTCGGGCGGCACAGGTCACCTTTGTGTCGCCCGCACTCCGTGAGGCTAGCTAGACCAAGTTCGTGGCCTAGCGGAAGATTCGTGGGGATTTTAGTTTTTTCCCCCACTTGCCCTAATGTAACCATGGATGCATGGTTTGTCGGGCTGAGTGTTGGCCTGCTTAGGCTAACATTGGCCTGCCAACTGCATCTTGGAGCTATGGTTCTATGGCTCCTTTGATATGGCGGGGTGTGCTGGATTCGAGTCTGTTGGTATTCCGCCGGCCGGTGTTGGACCCACTTGTTGCCTGACCTTTTCCTGATACAGAGAAGAACTTTTGCAGCCGGGACATCTTTCTATTATGTTATTCAGCAGGCCTTTATGCCTTTGGTCAATAGCTGCCTAATTTCTCTGTCTTCCATGACGCCAAAGGACTCAGAAGGACCCGGGTGTTGAGTCACTGTGAGAGTGTGGCTCAGATGTGCCATCTGCTACCCCCCTAGAGGTGAGAGATCTATGGGGGGTATGCCTTACCCTGGATGTGTATTCCAGGCTGCTTCCCTGATCAGACCTGTGACCGTCGTGAGAGGGCGGTGGCCGACCTGTTTCAGAGGTTACTCAGCTAGAGTGGCAGTGGAGCTGGTTAGGCGGACTGGAGATCTATCTACCTTCTAGCTTTAGATCCTCCTTATCGATCATGGGACTGCCTTTGCTGGACTTGCATGGACAATTTTGGCTCGCCTATATTACACCAGCACGGACTTATTCGCTCTCAGGGGTGCCCCCCCTTCCTGGGTGTGACCCGCCTTTTTCTCTACTTCTCCTCTTGATGATGGGCCCAATTGTTGGGACCCTGAGAGATAGTTGGGCAGGGATAGGAGCCTCTGGTATAAATCTAATAAGAGGCTCCTGGTTTGCTTTTTATCAAAATATTTTAAAAGGTTAGGGAGGGGGGAGGGATTGCGGGTTTGGTTGGATTTTGGGGGGTGTCCACCAACCGCTGTTCAGTCCAGGCTCGGGACAGATCGTGGTGGGATGGGGCCTGGGTTGGGCGTCTCTGGGGCCCCGGAGTGGGGTGTGGGATTTTCTATCTCCACGACGTCTGGGAATGGCAGCAGGCGATTGTACACAGGGCTGTATCGACATCCGGGAGTGCGTCCCCATTGTCCCCAAGTGGTGATGAGCTCCAACTCTCTGGTTTCGACCCGTGGTTCTGGGAACGAGGGTGAGCAGCCACCTGAGCTTAGGCTTGTGTATTGTAACGCCAGGTCCGTAGTTAATAAGGCTCCTCTCATCCGAGATTTGGTTGAGGAGGTGTCCCTCTGACTGAACTCTGGCCTCCAGGCTTCCGGGTGCTCCACCAGCCTCGGGCACAGGGTAAGGGCAGGGGTGTGGCAGTGGTTGTGAGGGAGACCTTATGTCCGTGGGAGGCCACCGTTGTCCAGATATCCGGGTGTGAGTCACTCCTGAGATGTGGCCCTAGGGCTCAGTTGGGCTTGCTGCTGGTGTACCTTTCGCCCAGTCGCGTAGCAGCAGCCCTGCCTGAACTTCTTGATATCCTCTCGGGTTTGGTGATTGAGTTCCCTAAACTTATGATTTTGGGGGACTTTAATCTGCCATCCCTGGGGGGATCATCAGAGTTGGCTCGGGAGTTCATGGCTTCCATGACGGCCATGGACCTGATGCAAGTAATTCAGGGCCTGACTCATGGGGGGGGGTCACACGCTCGATTTTGTTTTTCTATCTGGTTAGATGATCTAGGTAGGGGTTTTCCAATTATTATGCCCCTGTCATGGACTGATCATCTTTTGCAGCTGGCCTTCCTTTTCACCACCACCCCATTGCTGGGCCACGGAACCGAAAAGATGGTTCTGCCCCAGGCGCCTAATGGACCCTGAGCAGTTTCAGGTGGTGCTTGGGGCCCCGCCTGCCGCCTTCGCTCACAGCCCAGCCGATGCCTTGGTGGAAGCCTAGGAAAGGGCAGCCACGGAGGCACTCAACCGCGTTGTACCCATGCGGCCCCTGACCTGGCACAAATCCCAGTGGGCTCCATGGTTTTCCGTTGAGCTCCGGGAGATGAAGCATCGGAGACGGGGCCTAGAGAGCTGTTGGAGATCCAGCCGGTCTGAATCTGACCGATTGCGACTAAGGTCCTCTACGAGGTCTTATCTCGTGGTGATGAGGGCGGCAAAGTCTAATTACTTTGCTGCCCTCATCGTGTCCGCAGATAACCGCCCGGCCGCCCTGTTCAGGGTGACCCGCTCCCTCCTTAATCAGGAGGTGAGGGAGGAGCCCTTGCAGGGTCGTGCCAAGGAGTTTAGCCAACATCTGGTGGACAAAATCGCTCGTATTCGGGCCGGTTTGGGCAGAGTCTGACGGAGGTGACACGAGCGTTCTTGGTGATGTTATCTGGGATGAGTTCGACCCTGTGACTCCGGAGGATGTGGACAGGATCATGGGGAAGCTGAGCTCCAACACGTGTTTATTGGACCCGTGCTGCTCCTGGCTGGTTTATGCGGCTCAGGAGGGGACATAAGGCTGGCTCCAGGCAGTGATAACTGCTTCTTTGAGTGAGGGTAGCTTTCCTGCCGCCTTGAAGGAGGCAGTGGTGAGGCCCCTCCTCAAGAAGCCTGCCCTGGACCTGGCTATTTTGAATAACTATCGTCCGGACTCCAACCTTCGCTTTCTTGCGAAGGTTGTTGAGAGCGTGGTGGCGCATCAGCTCCCTGTGTTCCTGGAGGAAGCGGATTATCTGGACCCGTACCAATCGGGCTTTAGGCCCGGGTACAGCACGGAGACGGCATTGGTCACGCTGGTGAATGATCTCTGGCGGGCTCGGGACAGGGGATGTTCCTCTGTCCTAGTCCTATTACACCTCTCAGCGGCTTTCAATACCATCGACCATGATATCTTACTGCAGCGTCTCAGGGGGTTGGGAGTGTGGGGCACTGTTCTTCAGTGGTTCTCCTCCTACCTCCTGAGACGTTAGCAGTCGGTGCTGACAGGAGGGCAGAGGTCAGCCTGGAGGCCTCTCATTTGTGGAGTTCCTCAGGGGTCGGTCCTCTCGCCTCTCCTGTTCAACATCTATATGAAGCCGCTGGGGGAGATCATTCGAGGTTTTGGAGTGGGATATCATCAGTACGCCGATGATATCCAGCTTTTCATCTCTACCCCAAACCACCCCAGTGATGCCCTCGATGTGATGTCCTGTTGCCTAGAGGTGGTTTGGGTCTGGATGGGGAGGAACAGGCTTCGGCTCAATCCCAACAAGACTGAGTGGTTGTACGTTCCGGCATCTCAGGAAATTCAGTTCATTCCATCTTTAACCATGGGGGGTGAGGTGTTACCCTCGTAGATAGGGCTCGCAACTTGGGTGTCCTCCTGGATTCACAGCTCAGTTTGGAAGACCATGTAGGAGCTGTGACCAGGGGGGCTTTTGCCCAGGTTCACCTGGTGCGCCAGGTGCGACCCTATCTGGACCGGGATGCCCTGCGTACAGTCACTCATGCGCTCGTGACCTCTCCTATAGACTACTGCAATGCTCTGTACATGGGGCTGCCCTTGAGGACCACTCGGAGGCTTCAGCTGGTGCAGAATGAGGCCGCGCGAGTTGTGATGGGGGTCTCCCGATACTCCCATGTAACGCCTCTTCTCCGCGAGCTGCATTGGCTTCCAGTTGCCCTCCGGGTGAGATTCAAGGTGCTGGTGATTACCTATAAAGCCCTAAATGGCATGGGTCCGGATTACTTACAGGAGCACCTGCTGCCGGCGTCATCTTCCTTTCGTCCTGTGTGCTCCCACAGAGAGGGCCTCCTCAGGGTGCCGTTGGTCAGAGAGTGTCGGCTTGCGGCCCCCAGGGGGATAGCATTCTTTGTGGGCACGCCAGCCCTTTGGAATCAATTAGTGGTTGAGCTCCGGATGGCTCCTGACCTTCGCTCTTTCCGCTGTGATCTGAAAACCTATTTATTTGAACAGGCCGGCCTGGTTTAAGGGGTTGGGGTATTTTTTAATTATTTATTGTTAGGGGTTAATTAATTTAATTTTATTTTAACTTTTGTATGTAATGCTTTTATTGCCCTGTACACTGCCCTGAGTCCTTCGGGAGAAGGGCGGTATAGAAAATAAAAAATAAATAAATAAATAAATAAATAAATAAATAAATAAATAAATAAATAAATAAATAAATAAATAAAAAAATAAATTCCTGGGCTCAACAAACTGCAATATGTAGATAAACATGCTAGCATTGGACTCAACTCACACTATTTGGTTTCCCTTAAATTTGCCTAACTGAAGACCCTGATGTCATGGAGCTCCTGTATTTTCTTTATTCCAGTGCCCCTCCTCCAGAAATCAATCTGAATGTGGCAGTTACAGATTAGATAAGGGAAGCAACTCTAAGCAGTGCAGAACATCATTAGCAAATTATTGGAACAGAAACTTGTGCCTTAACTAAAACAAAATGCATTTTTTAATGATTGTTAGAATGAAGACAAGGTTTAATGAGGATGCCCACAACATTCAAAGAGTTTTCAAGTGAGCTTAAGCTGTATCATGTGATAAAGACTATGATCTGCAAGCTTGCTTTTTTAATCTAAAAGATAATCATTTAATTCTTTTCATATCTTGAGGGAAACGCAGTAGTGATGAGAGGCAGTTGAATGCTTCCATTTTGTTATTTTAGTGATGTTTTTATTCTGACTATTTTCAGGGGTGCAAAGATAACTTAAAGCACACACGTCAAACTCGCGCCGTCACGTGACATCGCGTGACGTATCAGAGCTTTTTCTCCATTGCCGACGATGGGGTGGGTGCGGTTTCTTGATGATGCGTCTGGCCCGTAGGCCGGAAGTTTGACACCCATGACTTAGAATATATCTCCATCCATACTTACGGTTTTACTACAGTAGTTTTTTGTCTTCCACCGTGCTGTGACTTTACCTACTATTCATTCAAGCTGTGCTCTATTAAAATAGAAGCTCAGCTTTTCTGCTTCCTTTTGAAGACTAGCTTGACAAATTCTAGGGTTATGTGAGAATGTTCATTGGAGGTACCCAGAATTTTGAATGAATTCAAACCTGAGAATGGTGTGGAGAATATTTGGTGGTGCTTGTCAGTGACCTATGGCAAGCTCATGGTGAAGGTGGTGCATCTCTTCTGGCTCTCCTTGATATGTCAGCAGCTTTTGGTACCACTGACCATGGTAAACTTCTGGTTGTGGTGAGGGCCACTGTAATGGTTCTCCTACTAGGTTAGTGAAATGGGAGCTGTTGACTCCTAGGCCCATGTTCCTCAGGAATCTGCCTTATCTTCCTCCTTTTTAATATCTATGTAAAGCCACTGGGGGAGATCATAAATTGGTTCAGGATTCGGTGCTGATGATACCTTGCTGTATGTCTTTGTCCCCAGCTGTCCCAAGTAAAAGTGCTGAGTCCTTTCTCAGTGTCTGGAAGCTGGGAGCATCTGGATAGGGAAGAAGAGGTTGTTGTTCAACTCTGTTAAGAATGAGTGGCTATGGGTTTGGGGTTTTCTGAACTTGGAAGTTGCAGAGTTTCTAGGGTTCTGGATAGGATGACACTATCCTATTCAAACTTGGTGAACAATCTGTACTCAACTCCTACTCAAAGAGCAGATGGCAGCAGTGACCATGTGATCCTTTGCACAATTGGATCTTGTGCACCAGTGACACTCATTCCTGAACTTGGAGGCCCTGCTCATGGTCATTCACACTTTGGTCACTTCCCAATTAGACTATTAAAGCATTATAGGTAGTTATGGGATCAGCTTGTTATACCACAAAATATTGCAATCCTGTGAGCTGCACTGGCTCCTAGTCGGATTCTGGGTATGATTCAAGATACTAGTAACACTGGGCATAGGATTGGCTTACTTGAGAGATCTCCCAAGAACATTAGCGAGACTCACATGTCCCCCTGAGGGTTTTAGCATCTTATGGTATCTAGAAAGCTTCTCTGTGGTTGCCCTTGCTCTCTGAAATGATTTCCCCCCAATATATAGTTGTCCCCAACTCTCCTTGCTTGTTGGAAAGTCCTTAAGACTTGGCCCTCTCCCCAATTATTAGGGGTCGATTGAGTGGGAGCACCCCCTGCCGCAGGTTGTTTTGTTGTGTGCTTGGTTACTGTTTTACATTTTGTATTTATAAATTTGTTGCTAGATAGTTATTGTTGGTACATTGCCCAGAGTCACACAGCAAATTGGGTAGCCTGATAAATCTTAAAATAAATAGATACAGTGCTCATCAGTATTACATCTATGGCAACTGTTAAACTTACTTGCTGCTTTGGATTCTTTACAGTCAGTCCCACATCACGACCAAGAAACAGCATGGCTGCAAAGGAGAAATTGGAAGCAATGTTGAATGTGGCCTTACGGGTGCCAAGCATCATGCTTTTGGATGTCTTATACCGATGGGATGTCAGTTCCTTCTTCCAGCAGATCCAAAGAAGTAGCCTAAACAACAATCCCCTCTTCCAATACAAGTATTTGGCCTTTAATATGCATTATGTGGGTGAGTATATATCTATGTGGTCTGTGGAGAGATTATTGTTACAGACTAGTGTTTCTCAACTAGGGAACATGCTAATTGGGGAATTCTGGGAGTTGAAGTTGCTTGGATAGACAAGAAAATTGCATTCAAATAAATCAGTACCTTGTTAGAAAAAGTGTTCAGTTCATCTTGCCATGTTCCTTCATAGTGGTAACAAAAGGAAAATTGAGGCATTTGCTTTCAATTTCAGTGAACAATAATTTGTCATTAACAGATCTGCTAGGGTAAATGTGTTTATTTTTAATTATAGCTTATTGGAAGAAACCAGATTGAATCAGTCGTTTTTATTGTCTTGATTCTCCCAGGAAAGGCAATGTCAAAACTGATTCATGCAGTGGGCAGTGCATAAAAACAATATGGGGGTAGTGGGAAACAAATACAATAGTATATAATCTCGTTTTTCATGCTGGCTGTACCATGTTGTCCTAGGCTCTGTCATAGCACTAAATTATGGCTTATTGTTCATCCCTCCATGAAACTCTTCAAAGCAAAACAATTTCCTTCAGGAAGAAAAGCAATTGGAACAAGAATTAATTGCACTTCTTGTGGAAGAAGCTGTTGGTTTAAGTAGTTTCATGCTTTAAACAATACACTTGGGCCCCAAAAGTGTAAAGTTTAGGTCAAGACTATCAAGTAGAAACCCAGAGTCTATCTAAGCGCCTCTTGAATTTCACAATGCAGTCTACCCTATTCCAACCACATTAATGAGATTTATTTATTTATTGATTGATTGATGGGATTTATATCCCGCCCTATCTCCCGAAGAACTCAGGGCGGCTAACAACAAACATAATAAGTACAGAAATTAAGATAAAAATAAAATTAAAATCATCTGTGCAATAAATTAAAATTAAAAACTAAAAATAAATTAAAAATTGTAAATATAATTAATTAAAATGCCTGTCAGTCCAGGTCAGCCTGGTGGAAAAGGAGTGTTTTGAGGCCGCGGCGAAAGGATTGGAGATTTTGGGCCATCCGAAGCTCAGGGGGGAGCTGATTCCATAGGACTGGCGCTCCCACAGAGAAGGCCCTCCCCCTGGGGGTCGCCAGCCGACATTGCTTAGCTGACGGTACCCTGAGGAGGCCTTCTCTGTGTGAGCGTACTGGGCGATGGGAATAGTCCTTTAGAGATAGTCCTTTAATTCTGAAACAATTTTTAATTAAAATATTTGCAACCTGCTGTATACCTTTATAAATGGATTTCAGAGCAGAAAGAAATCAATAAAAGAGATCAATATACAATAACAGGAATGTTAAAATACCCATAAGACTTACATACTGCATATTTGTCATTGGTTTTCAATCTCTATATTATTAGCATATTTATCAGGGTGTACAAAGACTTGGCACTATTATTTGCAAACATCTGAGACTTGGAAGAATATGGTTGGGTTTATGAAAGCTTTGTGCATTGGAAACAATTTACATCACAGCTCTTACTAAGTCATAATGAAGTTGAATAGTTTGGAGATTGGTGTAATATGTGAACTTATCTTACATATAAACTGGGTTTTTGTGTCGTATTAAACCATTTTTAAATTCTGGTTTCGCAATATGTGTGATATAATATGGAAGTTTATAATAACAAGATAGCTCTTATTTGTTTTGATTTAGACATGGATTTGGGAAGATGAGCAATAGCCTATGGGAACGTCCCAAGTTGTCGACTGTGCCATAATGAACTCTTATAAAAGAAGGCTGGGGTTCCTGTCACAGTTCTCTAGATCCTGTATCATATCCATAATTTTGCTTTTTAACTCCTTATTGAAGTCGGTATGATTTTTGATTCCTTGGTCTTATACTGTAGTATGAGGCTTGAGAAGCCCTCTTTTTCTGACTGTATTCAGAGGTTTTCAGCTAATGAAAACTATTTCTGATATTCATCTGGATTAACTTTTCATTAGCGCACTTTACAGGGAGTGCAGAATTATTAGGCAAGTTGTATTTTTGAGGATTAATTTTATTATTGAACAACAACCATGTTCTCAATGAACCCAAAAAACTCATTAATATCAAAGCTGAATATTTTTGGAAGTAGTTTTTAGTTTGTTTTTAGTTATAGCTATTTTAGGGGGATATCTGTGTGTGCAGGTGACTATTACTGTGCATAATTATTAGGCAACTTAACAAAAAACAAATATATACCCATTTCAATTATTTATTTTTACCAGTGAAACCAATATAACATCTCAACATTCACAAATATACATTTCTGACATTCAAAAACATAACAAAAACAAATCAGTGACCAATATAGCCACCTTTCTTTGCAAGGACACTCAAAAGCCTGCCATCCATGGATTCTGTCAGTGTTTTGATCTGTTCACCATCAACATTGCGTGCAGCAGCAACCACAGCCTCCCAGACACTGTTCAGAGAGGTGTACTGTTTTCCCTCCTTGTAAATCTCACATTTGATGATTGACCACAGGTTCTCAATGGGGTTCAGATCAGGTGAACAAGGAGGCCATGTCATTAGATTTCCTGCTTTTATACCCTTTCTTGCCAGCCACGCTGTGGAGTACTTGGACGCGTGTGATGGAGCATTGTCCTGCATGAAAATCATGTTTTTCTTGAAGGATGCAGACTTCTTCCTGTACCACTGCTTGAAGAAGGTGTCTTCCAGAAACTGGCAGTAGGACTGGGAGTTGAGCTTGACTCCATCCTCAACCCGAAAAGGCCCCACAAGCTCATCTTTGATGATACCAGCCCAAACCAGTACTCCACCTCCACCTTGCTGGCGTCTGAGTCGGACTGGAGCTCTCTGCCCTTTACCAATCCAGCCACGGGCCCATCCATCTGGCCCATCAAGACTCACTCTCATTTCATCAGTCCATAAAACCTTAGAAAAATCAGTCTTGAGATATTTCTTGGCCCAGTCTTGACGTTTCAGCTTGTGTGTCTTGTTCAGTGGTGGTCGTCTTTCAGCCTTTCTTACCTTGGCCATGTCTCTGAGTATTGCACACCTTGTGCTTTTGGGCACTCCAGTGATGTTGCAGCTCTGAAATATGGCCAAACTGGTGGCAAGTGGCATCTTGGCAGCTGCACGCTTGACTTTTCTCACTTCATGGGCAGTTATTTTGCGCCTTGGTTTCTCCACACGCTTCTTGCGACCCTGTTGACTATTTTGAATGAAACGCTTGATTGTTCGATGATCACGCTTCAGAAGCTTTGCAATTTTAAGAGTGCTGCATCCCTCTGCAAGATATCTCACTATTTTTGACTTTTCTGAGCCTGTCAAGTCCTTCTTTTGACCCATTTTGCCAAAGGAAAGGAAGTTGCCTAATAATTATGCACACCTGATACAGGGTGTTGATGTCATTAGACCACACCCCTTCTCATTACAGAGATGCACATCACCTAATATGCTTAATTGGTAGTAGGCTTTCGAGCCTATACAGCTTGGAGTAAGACAACATGCATAAAGAGGATGATGTGGTCAAAATACTCATTTGCCTAATAATTCTGCACTCCCTGTAGCTTTAAAGCATGGTGCAAACGTGTGATGTTCTAGATCCCTCACCATTAAAATGAGTGGAACTGGTGGTAGTTATGGTTTGCTACTATCTGGAGGATTACAGTCTGTCTACCTGTGCTTTGAAGAGTCCTCTTTGGAAGGCTTTTCGATATTTCCACACAGGAATATCTGAAGAGACTCAAGTGCTCAAAACAGTAGAGCAATCTTTCTATTTCCCCAAACACTGGGATCTTCCACTTCAAAGAGTTTTCTCTCATTTTGAGATGGGCATATTATATTATGTTTAAGAAGTTAACATACCTTCAAACCCATCCCCCTCCCAATCCCTGCAAAATAATGCTAAGTGCTGCTCTTGGTCTCCGAAATGTTGATCTAAGTGATACCGTTTTTGCTTGGCGTGGTTCATTAGCTCAGTTTTAATCCTGTTACTGTAGGTGTAGGATTAGTATCTGCTTGCCTGTCTATTGCCTGCAGCATCTTGCTTTTCTTTGGAGATTACATGTTATATATTGTTCACCACCACAGTTAATTTATGCCTTGCAGAGATACTAGAGCTATCTGCTTATTCAGAAGAACCTAGTTTTTTTCTTCTCCTCCTCTCAAATATCTAGATGGTTCTGCTTTAATTGAGAATATCTCGTTAATGATTGGCTCAGAGAATGGAAAATCTCATGTTCAATATACTGTAGAAGGAGTCAGATTCATAAGCCAATTGCACGTTGCAGTTACAGACATATAGTGCAGTTGCAGTGTTAAAATAAGAGTTATGTATCTTATGAATAACTTTGGGCAGTCAGTAGTCAAACCACTGGCTATGTGCATGAATGAATGGTCAAACCAGAAAGTGAAGTCCTTGGTGCTCTCTGAATCTGGTGCCATGCTCAGAGAGCACCAGTGACTTCACATTTCAACCCTGAGCTACATACATTCTCTTCTATTGAAACCAGAAATCTTCTCTGTGTTAACAGTTTCCCAGTTTTCCTGAGTCAGGGAACTATGACTAAATGTCTCCGGAACAAGGCAGTATTTGTTTCTGTACTTTGAACTTGGTTAATATCCCTATTCAGATAAAGTCCACGTTTGGAAGATTTCCTGGTTTACTGATTTATTCATATATAGAAGGATCATCTGAGCAACCAAAAGTTATGCTAATATCTTGGCTTACTATCTTAAGATGTATTCATTAGCAATCTTTCCCCCCCCCCCAGCTTAATCTATATCACTGAATTCTTTGGAGGAGAATACTTGGAACAGGGTGGGAGATGAAGGGTATATGACATCCCAAACTTTGGAAGGAAAGAAGGGTTTAAATCTAAAGAAATAAAAGGCATATTATGGGATATCGGGTACAGCATCGTAGAACAAAATAGGAGGTGCAACTGGAAGATGACATTTATTTATTTATTATTTATTTATTATATTTTTATACCGCCCTTCTCCCGAAGGACTCAGGGCGGTGTACAGGGCAATAAATATAAAAACAGAATACAAGTTAAAAAACGATTAAATATAATGCCCAATTTAAAACAATAATTAAAAACATATTTTTTTATTGAAAAGTTTTACAGTACATTTTATTTTTAACACAACAAAACAAAACCCCTCCCATCCCCCTCCCCTCTTCCCAACCCTCCCCAACACCTCCCTCCCTCCCCCTCTCCGACTTCCCAGAGCTAAATACAAGGTATAAAAGTACAAACAATCATAGTCTACCATATGCAAACTACAATAAACTATTAAATCTATCGCACTTTAACTCTTATAAAATAACTACAAGCAATATAGATATCACATCAATACTTATTCAAATGCTAAGTGAAACTTTTTAGTCCCATATTTATTCTGGATATTTGATGCTTCAGCTCTAGAAAAAAGTTTTGAAACATTATTAGAAGCATTATTGTGGCGTGAAATAATGAGTTATAGCGCAATGACGAGGGAAGGGGAGAAGAATGTTAGCATAGCGTTTCCCTGTCAGCTAAAGAGAGTAAAAGGTGGTTTGTACCAGGCTAGGTTTTTTTTTTTTTGTATTTGTAAGGCTTTCTGTCAAGACCTTTCATGAAGAAGGGATGGGGCAACCAATTCTACCTTGACTGTCCTGCTACATTCCACGATAGTCATAGAAGAAAAAATTACCATCCTCCAGAATTAGCAGGGAAGCGAAGCAAGGTGGCAGGGGAACAGGGAGGCATTTTTCTTTTTTCCCCAGCTAGTGTTGTACTATTGTGCTGGACATAAGACAGATTTCCAAGTGAAGTCAGATTGAAGATAAAGTCAGTGTCATTTTTTTTGGCTTCCTGACTCTGCTTGGCTTCGTGGTGCCAGGATGAATGATGTAGCAGGATTCAGTGGGAGTTGTGCTGGATGTGGGTGGAAAGCATACCTGCAATTTGCATTATTGCTGACTTTTCTCCACCTTCTTTACCAACACAGCTCTCCTGCATAAATGCACTGTTCAACCTATTAGGGTAAGCTCACATCTCAATTAGAGTATGGCTCTGTTTTTAAAAAAATACTGTTCAGTGTTTGTTTTCATCAACTTCCATGCCAGTTTTTCTTAAGAATCCCTGTGTAGAAATGTATTTCCAATTGTATTATTTTTCTAGACTACATATTCTGTCCATTATTTTTTTTCTACAATTCCCCACAAATATATGTATTTTTTCAGATGGTAAACTCCAGCTGTGAATGTGGAAAAGTGGAGATTTTGAAGTCACTGCATTCTAGTTTGCACATGGGCTTAAGAAGTGTTCGCTGGAAAAATGTGCAAATGAATTTCATCCCCATCACACTCTAAACAGACCAATTCCTGTCTGAATTTGCAGTCCCTCTTTGTGCTTGTAGCCTATTGATTCTACACTGTAATGTTTGGGAAGGTCAGCAGTATTTCCCCGTTCTTGCAAAGCAACAGAATGAAGTCTGGTCCTGCTGATTGGCAGGTTAGCTCTAGCAAGTCATGAACCTATGGCTTACTTACAGTTTGCACTTCTTCATTTTGCATTCCATCATAAGCTGCCATTAATTTCCTCTGTCTCACCTCTTCGAGTGGAATAACTAACTAGTTACATATCCTTTGCTTCTTGTTGCCATCTGAATGGCTACCTGTTTCAATCCTTGACAGGGGCTTCAAGGAATGTTTCTCATTTATTCTCACTGTAGTATCGGAAACAGCAGAAGCGTTCAGCCTCGACGTTGTGTTTGCAGAAGCAAATGAGATTCAGTCTTGGAAGTTGGGGAGGTATTCCAGGCAAAGGTTAGCAGCTCAGTATTTAAAATCAGAGGAATCTTGGTATAAATGAAGTTTGCAGAGTTAAATATTCCAATTTTCTAAAATCCAGTGGTCACTAAGTGAAACTGTGATTGTGCTTATAGCTTACTGTTTTCTTGGCTTTACTGAGCATTCTTATAGAACTAAAAACACATTTTAAAAAATATATTAAACTACAAAAAGAACCATGTCAAGAATCTAAAAGACAGTGAATAGTGTCTTTCTTTGTCCAGTTATCTGCCGTTGTTAGTTGGAATACTTAAATTGTGTCATTCTCAGAGGATGCAAACGTATAGGCCTCTCTTTGCTCTCAGTGAAATAAAAATCAAACAGCAAGAAGCTTAAACATTAAAACAGCAGGTGCCTGGGAAAATACTGTGATACTGGATGCAAACTGTTTATGAACAGATGTACTACAGGTACACCTTATTTAACAACCATTTATTTAGCACTGTTCAAAAGTATAACGGTGCCGAACTAATGACAGTTATGGCTGGTCCTCAAAGTTCCAGCAATTGTAGTGTGATTCAAGGTGCTGGTAATAACCTTTAAAGCCCTACATGGCTTAGGCCCGGGGTACTTGTGAGACCACCTGCTGCCATTATCAACCTCCCATCGCCCGGTTTGCTCCCACAGAGTCGGCCTCCTCAGGGTGCTGTCGGCTAGGCAATGCCGTCTGGCGACCCCTAGGGGGAGAGCCTTCTCTGTGGGCGTGCCGACCCTCTGGAATGAACTACCTCCGGAGCTGCAGACGGCTCCTGACATTCGGTCTTTCCGCCGTGACCTGAAGATTTGGTTATTCCAACAAGCGGGTCTGGACTGACTATGTTTTTTAAATTTGGCTTTTATTGAGTTAAATTGTCATGTATCACATTTATTGTTTAATTCTTTTTTAAATTTTGTATTCCATGTTTCTTAAATTTTTTGTTGTGAGCCGCCCTGAGTCCTTGGGGAGAAGGGCGGAATATAAATTCAATAAATCTAATCTAATCTAATCTAGTGGCCCCATGCCACTTGGTCAAAGTTTGGGCACCAGCATTTACGACTGCAGTGTCTACTTCAACTCCCTCTATCTGCCTACCTCTTCCTCCCCTCCCCATCATTTCTGCCCTTCTGGCCACCCTGCAATTTGCTGTCACCAACCCTTGCTGCCACCAGGAGCCTCTCCATGGCTTTGCAAAGGGCCAAAGCAGTACACCTCACCAACAACAAGAGAAAGAAGAGGGTGAAAGTTGAGGGCAACAGGTAGGTGGTGACAGAATCCAAGGCAGCAGAGATGAGGTGGGGGAGTTGTAGCCAGGCAAGCCTGGCAGGGCAAAGCTGTGAGGACTTTGCCTAATGACAGTGTGGTCCTTGCCTAAAAACTGCAACTGGGACTACTAGAACTGCCATCACTAAGTGGTATGGTCACGTAATGTTTCACCTAAAACCACTTCATTTGTAATTTCTAGTTCTAATTAGGGTCATTAGGTGATGATTACCTGTAGACGTTTAACTTTTGTAGCACCCTTAAAGTTGGCATCCAGTTTACTTTCCAGGAGAGCTTCATTAAAACATTCAAAATATTCTGCTTTTTTAATCAAGGCTTTAATAACGCATCTCAAAAGTTTAAATCTTGTGGCAAATGCATGTCTTTTCTATTAGGTAAAGTACTTTATTCACGTGTATCTGTTTTGATAGTGTAGAAATCCATTACTCAATCAAAATGAGAATGCATACTTTTCAGTTCTTTCAGATTCCTGATTAGGGAAGATATTATCAAACTAAGCAGACACACACAGACACCGTCCTAAGATAGGGAAGAAAAATTCAGAGAATATGAAAGAGCTTCACACTCTCTCCAGTTTTTTTCCCTTCACATGGATCACCATGCTTTTGATTACTTTTTAGTAAACCTTTGCTTGTCATGCTAAACATACTCAGACAATTTTAGTTATAGAATTCCATGAAGATACACACGATTTTACAGCAGGAGCTTTAAAAAGGCCTCATTAATAAATGCATGTAAATATTTTTATATCTGAGGGATTTGCGAGCGTGTATGGATTTGCTCAGTGTTTTCCTCTTGTTGTCTGTAATTAATCACCAGCAGTGCTTTATGTTTAAATATTTACTGCTCTGATTGTTGTGTGTTGCACTGCACATATTCTGGATACTCACCCCCTTCTGAATTTGTGAAGAGCAATGTCGGGAAAATATTTTGACAGTCATGTAAGGATCCTCCTGCGTGAGGAGACAGAAGGACATGTGGGTATTTCAAGAAGACCGAGTGACCTATTCTTTTCAAAACTGCAGAAATTGATTCCACTAGTTTGATGATTACCATTAATATTCTTAAAATTAAATCAAGTAAAGCATCCATATCAATTCCCTTTTTCAAGTATTTTGGTTTAAAGGGAGCCCAGAGCAAAATGCTTCCATTATTATAGGGATATATGTTTAAATGCAGCCTTTTTCAGGATTGGGGAACATAAAGCCAAATTCAGATGGGTAGCTATAAAATTGAATGTATGAATGAATTATCAAAGCCAAATTCAGTTGGTCCTCACTAGAAAGTATTCTTGGTTTCATCACTACGAAGTTATGGTCCCTGTTATTATAGTTGCAACCTGGATGTCTGTTGGATTATCTTTATATATTTGTTCAGCAATTAAGTTGAAGTGGGGATGCCATCTTATTTGTTTATTTTAAAAGATTATTAGGCCACCCATCTTATGACACACAACTTTGGGTGGCTAACAACCCAAAAAGTTACCATTACTGTACATTTACTCTGCAACTAGTCAGGGGTCTTAGTGATGCAAATGCCCCCAGTATTGTGATTCCCTTCTTGTTTATTTATGGCTGCTACCAAATTTTTGTAGTGTTAACTTTTCATATGAGCTAAAGACCATCTTGTTTGTCCAAGTGTTTGGCTAAATCTGTGTTCCTATGTCATTAATGTGTTTCCATCATTGTAACGATCTTGTTTTGTGGTTTTAAGTGTTGATATCTGTTAATCTTTTTTTTTGCTGTTTGGTTAGTTGGGGTGGGATCACTTTCAGATTACTTTTGCTTAAACTAAAACCTAAAATTGGTATAATTAAACATGTTTTAAATATCAGGGACCTTTTGACCAAAATTCTATAATATCCTTCTATCTGCCTTCCTAACGTGGACTATAATTACATGGGTAATAGCAGTGCAGAGTTTTTGAAGCCCTTGAATGTCCTTGTCTAGGCAGATTCAGCCCTGGTTGAATGAATGAGAGACTATCAGTGAATTCCAGGGCTGTAGGCTAGACCGGGAAATTAGAAAAACATCCTGGAAGAAGGCAGTGGCAAGGAACTTCCATGCTGTTGCCAAGAAAACAGTATGCTTGTGCCTGTCTATTTAGCAAGAGCTGAGCTTGATTCAAGTATCTGCGGATGTCTTCTCATTTCAGGGGTGATTAAGATAGGGGAGCAACTTCCTTACACAAAAAAGATTATTACATTTCAGTCGAAAGAACTCAGTCCTGGCTTATCACAACTCATCCAATTTCCAATTTTCTCACACCCTCTTCCCCAGCTTTTGTCTGCCTGCTGCAAGATACCCTTTGCCATCCTTCATGCCCATGGGACTCCTCTGCACATTTGTAGAGGATTAAAAAAGATGTAATATAACGTGCAGTAATAAAGATATATAGAGGTAGGAGTGGGTGAAAGCATCGCTATTTTCTAGAAATTGAACTTCCCCATATCAGGATTAATGGAATATTCTTTGCAAGTGATAAATTTGTTGTTTAGGGTCTAAGTTGAATCTTGATATAGATGGTCATTTCACCTCTTCTGTTATTGCCTCCTTCTAAATGAATAGAACAGAAAGGATAAATATATTATGACACTGGTTGCCAATATTCAAAGATGTGGTAATATTCCCTCAAATAGGCATATGTTTGCACATACCTACCTCTCTCATATATGAAAAATCACGGAAGCAAATGTTCTATGCCTGTGCATGAAATGCTCAGATTGTAGCCTTGATTAATGACACCTCCAAGTGAGCTTCATGCTTAAGCAGACATTAGGCTGAGTGACAGATCTAATTTTTGAATTTTTCATTTTAGGGTACAGCTATTTTTAAGAGAACACACAATCTTGTGATATGGACTTGTATCTCTTTTCTGACGACATGGAGGAATGAACTCCTCTGGAGTATGATGATCAATCTCCATCTTGAGTTCCTTTTAAAAAATTAGTTATTTAACACAATGAGAAGGCACATGAGATCTAATGCATTTCTCTTGGGCTCAGAACTCACTGTACAATCTATTTCTGTTCCCTTTCCATCGTTACTGGTTGTTAAAATGCAGGCATTGCTGTTTCAAGCACAGAAGGTGAGCCCATAATGGGAAATATTTACTGAACAGTTCCCACACAGTTAGTGACTATGATGGGCTTGCTACCTTTTAGTGCTTTAAAAAAAGGGAAATTCAGATTTCTCAACTGACATTGGGTCCAAAATGAAGTTGTTGAACGTAGGAAACTGCAAAAAAAAGTTAATATTGGAAAGGCTACACAACCCCAGATTTACAGTTTCTTTTTTTGTCTCAGCCATCAAACAGTGTAATGGAGAGTGTAATCAAGGTTGTCAAGGTTTAATTATGCTTTTAAAAATGAATGGGCTTTCCTTTTTCCCTGTGAATAGATCAGATTCAGTACTCCACCCTTTAGCTAAACCAGAAGGAGGGCTAAAATATCTGGCCTAAATACAGGCAGTTTTGATGATTGTGCACTGATATAAATCTGAACATTGGGTTTTTAATCTACTGACTTGAAACTCTGATCCTGATTGTGACTCATATTGTATATGCATAATATAGCATAATGTCATTGGCATTGCCTTTTGCTGACACCCATTCAGGAACTTTGTTTACTATCTGAAGTCACTACTCAGTTTTACTATTGGTATGCTTCAGATCTTGATTTTTAAAATAAACTTTTGGCAAAAGCAAATGTACTTTTTATGATCCATTTCAGGCAGTCACAGCCTGCTGGCTGCTCCCACCATTGTAGGTGACTGGAAGAATCAGTTTGTAGAAAGAAAAGATTCCTATGATTGTGATAATTCTTGCAAAATTAACTCTGTTCATTGTCTTCTTTGTTGAAAGACACAAGATCATATTTTAAGGCTTTTTATATCTGGCTTAGTGGTTGACATGGGAAGGAGAAAATAATTTGCAGTTTTGTTTCCCATCAGCAATCATTACAGGAACTAGGCAGGAAACAAATTTCCTATTCGGAAAATTGGGTCCTGGTATACTTATTTTTCTAGAACATAGACTATTTTTCAAAGTAGATAATATCTTTTATTGAAAAGAAAAATGAGCCCTCTGAAACAATGGATTTGTGATGGCTACTTTTTAACAGTTTGCACAGCAGGGGAAAACTGTTATCCCTCAAATACAGTTTGTTGGTATCTTAGACTGACATTGAAATTAAGCATTAAACCAAGTAGCCTAAGTTTTTGTGGCTAAGAGTTCACTTATTTGTAGTAAAGATAGGAGACAGGGTGGAGGAACTGTTAGGAATGTCCACCCTAAACATTGGATCTCACCAATGTTTTGGGGGGACATTCATAACTGTTCCTCTACCCTGTCTTCTGTCTTTACTACAAATAAGTGAACTCTTAGCCACAAAATATATTGGACTGTGCTGAAATAGACAGATTTACACTGAGGATCACAGGGAAAGAAGATACAGAATATTTTCAAACATGGAATTTATGTTATCAGTAGTTAGAAAAAAGGGGGAAAGACTAAGAATGTAAACTTGTATTATTAAGTAAACTAACCCAGACAACACAACGTTTATTAAGCACTAATCAAATGTAATAATAGAAAATTAATTTAAAAAATGGGGGGAAAAACATTGGATCTCAGCAGTCTCAAGTGGGGCACTCTGTTTCTTATGATCCTGGGAGAATTTTTAAGATAAAATGTCACAAAAGATGACTAGAGCAGTGGTGAAGGAAGTCAAGTAAAGAAGATGGATTTTTTTCATTTTGAACAGAAGTGAGTCCATGTCTGGGCTTATAAAGTGATGATGAGACTGACCAAATACCAGTACAATTCTGCCATCCCTTGGCTTTGTTTCAAAGGTACATGCAATAAACTACCAATAAACTAGTTTTTGTTAAAACGTTTGTTAAATATTTTACCAATAAATTGTATCCTACATTTTGTATGCCACCAAATCATTCGTGTTCACTATGCTTGGAATATATATGGGCATTCTCCAAGGAGATGATTGGAGAAACATCTTTTATGATGCCCGGGATTCATTTGAACTTGTGGATTTTGAGGCAGTGAATAAAAGGCCCTGCAACATAAACTCTGTCACCTGTGCTTATATTTTTTGCTGTTCTAGACACTTTAAGGGCAACCAAAGGTTTGCCAGTGGTTGGATTTAGGACGTAGTTAATGATTCTTTGAGGAATGGATTTGTCTGAGCTGTCTTGAAGGAGGCAATGGTTTGATGGCTTCTAAAAAAGCCATATCTGGGTTCAGTCATACTGGATGAGTTCTGCCCAATATCCAACCTTCTTTTATTAGGTAAGGTCTTAGAGAAAGCAGTGGGGCACAAGTTGCAGAATTTTCAAGGTCTGAGTGCAAAATGCATGATCTGGACCCCTTTCAGTCACGGTTCAAACATAGGCATGAGACTGAAACTTCATTGGTCAACCTGGTGAATGATATGCAGTAGTGACTACAGTACAGTACTTCTGAGCAGCATTTGAGACACACATTCGTGGTATCTTCTGGATTGCTACCAAGATTTGGGAAGGATAGCACTGCATGCAAATATTGAGAGGGGATGATTCTACTCCTTTGTGAAAGGCAGTTCCAACCAATAATGCTGGAGATGGACAGGTGAAATTGGTGACATTTGGGGTTCTTTTTAACATCCATATAAAACTACTGGGAGAGGTCAATCCTTTGAGTCTAATTAAAGATATAGTTGAGGCCTCAATTCAACGTCTGGAGGTTGTGAGTGACTGGATAGGAACAAAAAGGCTGAAGCTTAATTCCAGGAAGATGAAGATGCTGTTCATCCAAAAGCTTGGGTGATGCTCGGGTCTTCATGCGTAGAGGCGAAGTATCAATAATGAGACAGGGAAAGCATGGAGGTCCATAGGAGACATCACAACGTCCTCACACCAATGACTGAAAATCATTTAGTAAGTATTTTGATAGTTAACACTGTATTATCTCAATTTCTTATTTAGGTTATATCTTCAGTGTTGTGCTCCTAACCTTGCCTAGACAACACCTGGTTCAACTCTACCTGTATTTTCTAACTGGACTGCTGCTGTATGCTGGGCATCAGATCTCCAGGTAAGAATAACATAATTGATTTACTTACCTGCCAGTGTAATTACCTTGATGTAGCCTTCTCATTCACTAACAAATTATAAGTGAAGGTGATCTTATTGTAAACTGATTTGTGCCAGTAATTGTTGATACGTATCAGTCAGCCATATGTGTGATTGTTTTAGAGACTTCAAAGTCTGCTGTTAAAAAAGTTTAGTATTATACAGTTGAGGCTAAAGAATCAAAGAAAATAACTGCTCTGGATCTCATACTCTGTAGCAACTGAACCTGCCTATTCATTCTGTGCAGCAGAGCCTGCCCACACTTCATAAAACAAGACACAGAACATCAAGAGAATCTGAACTTACTGGATGGGCAGAAACCATCAGAAATAGGCATTCCTTTGTGACACCTAAGCTGTATGCTAGGAAGGGCTTGTTAGGTAGTAACTAGCACCTTTATTTATTTATTTATTTATTTATTTATTTATTTATTTATTTATTTATTTATTTATTTATTTATTATTGGGACTTATATAAGTTAAAAAGAAATTAAATTAATAGCCCCAGTAGAATAAATTAAAATTAAGTTAAAAATTAAAAACATAATTAAAATCCCTGTCAGTCCAGGTCAGCCTTGAATTGCAACCAGAAAACCTTGAATTGCAACCAGAAAACCCAGTACAGCTAATAGAGCAATACTGACGCATGGGCCTGCCAAGGCACTGCCTGCATGACTGCAGCTTCTGAGTAGTCATCAAGTGCAGCTCATGTACAGTGCATAGCAGTAGGTCAATGACAGGTGCTCAGAGGTTTTTTTCCAGGTAAGGTTATAAGATGGTGATGGAATAGCATATCTTATTGTATAAATAAAATATCAAACATCAGTGTAGTGGTCAGTATCAATCCCCACGTTTTAGTGGGACTCTTGTTATCTGTAGTGCTATTAGTTAAAGTAGTATTTGTTAAATTATTTTAACAAATTGTTAATTAACAATCTGAAACTTCAGGAAGGGATCAGTGAACTGAAGAGTTTGGGGATCCCTGGCCTAGCTACTGATAAAGTTGAGTTTTGGCTAACATAACCTTTGATATGAAGCGATGCTCCTAGACTCCTGATTCTGGCGTAAAGTGGTTCAGTTGAGTGCCATCATTCTCATACCCTCTGGGAAATGAATGAAGATGTGTAGCATAACACTCTCCTAGCTATGCATCCTTTATTTGATTGGAGTATCCTCAAATTGGTGTTGATTCTGAGCGACCACACAGGTAGATTCTCTCCAGAATGTGGTCTCAAGTGGTGAATATATCTTGGGGTGACATCTTCCTTCTGCTTAGAAGATCATGCATCCTTAGGTATAAACAAAAGGCATGACTATGTCTAATGAATTTGAAATTCATTTCTGGATGTGCTTATCTTTATCTAAATCACTTTGTTTTTGTTTACAAAATGGTACATTCCAGTCTTGAGGTTAGTAACATATTGGATACATAACTGGATTATGCTGATGAAATAGGTGCATATCTTTGTCCAAGTATTTCTTAACAAAAATCCATTTAGGTCTATTACTTGGCTAATTATTAATTATGTTTTAGCTTCTACTCTACTGAAAACTCATGCATATTACTGTTGAAATGGTTATTTGAAAATGAATTACTTTTTTAAAAAACATTCTGAGTATTCCACTTTGGAGCTATATATCCTTTTGACCACAATGAGTACAATGCATCTTTAACTTGCAGAGATTTTTCCTGCATTAGCAAAAAGATGCATAGTTGAAGTTTCTAAATGCTTCTAAAATTACTCTTTGTTTAGATATAGTTACTCATGTATGCACTCATTGCTTTGTTCTGCATTATTAAATATCCAAATCATTCAGTTTTGTTACTCCCTGGTTGGCTGTTACACCATAGCGAATAAAGTGTTGGTTAAAACAAATAAAGTTCAGTATTATAAATGAGATAAAACACTAAGATTACATATTAGATCAAAGCAGTGTAAAAATAAAATAAGTAAAATAAATAAAAGTGGAAATAAGACCAGTGAGCATTGTGTAAGAATCAACAAGAATTTATTGATTTGTTGAATCTGTTGATGCTTTCTTTCCCAGTCTCACTTCCTCATCTGGTTGTGGGCAGTGGGGGGCTGTAGTCCTCTAAACATTGAAGATCTGCCACTGAAAGTTTGGAAAATGACAGAGGATGACCTCTTTGCTGGGGTGGATTTAAGAGGGGCCTCTTCCTTAATTTAAGGAGGCAGAGGCATTCAGCTGCAGATGTGTAAAGATTACCTTGGTATCTGGGAGATAGTATCTGAAGTTCCACATAACATGGCCTTTAAAAGTAAGCAATATCTATTTAACTTGTATTCAGAAGTGGATTAGAAGTTAGCTGTATCAGAATAGGCATGGAAGGTTTCCATTGACTGATTGTGATTGGTAATTTAATGACTATCTTCTAATTTTGATCAGCTAAGCAAAAGATTCGATTACAGAAGATTAGTATACAGGGAGTGCAGAATTATTAGGCAAATGAGTATTTTGACCACATCATCCTCTTTATGCATGTTGTCTTACTCCAAGCTGTATAGGCTCGAAAGCCTACTACCAATTAAGCATATTAGGTGATGTGCATCTCTGTAATGAGAAGGGGTGTGGTCTAATGACATCAACACCCTGTATCAGGTGTGCATAATTATTAGGCAACTTCCTTTCCTTTGGCAAAATGGGTCAAAAGAAGGACTTGACAGGCTCAGAAAAGTCAAAAATAGTGAGATATCTTGCAGAGGGATGCAGCACTCTTAAAATTGCAAAGCTTCTGAAGCGTGATCATCGAACAATCAAGCGTTTCATTCAAAATAGTCAACAGGGTCGCAAGAAGCGTGTGGAGAAACCAAGGCGCAAAATAACTGCCCATGAACTGAGAAAAGTCAAGCGTGCAGCTGCCAAGATGCCACTTGCCACCAGTTTGGCCATATTTCAGAGCTGCAACATCACTGGAGTGCCCAAAAGCACAAGGTGTGCAATACTCAGAGACATGGCCAAGGTAAGAAAGGCTGAAAGACGACCACCACTGAACAAGACACACAAGCTGAAACGTCAAGACTGGGCCAAGAAATATCTCAAGACTGATTTTTCTAAGGTTTTATGGACTGATGAAATGAGAGTGAGTCTTGATGGGCCAGATGGATGGGCCCGTGGCTGGATTGGTAAAGGGCAGAGAGCTCCAGTCCGACTCAGACGCCAGCAAGGTGGAGGTGGAGTACTGGTTTGGGCTGGTATCATCAAAGATGAGCTTGTGGGGCCTTTTCGGGTTGAGGATGGAGTCAAGCTCAACTCCCAGTCCTACTGCCAGTTTCTGGAAGACACCTTCTTCAAGCAGTGGTACAGGAAGAAGTCTGCATCCTTCAAGAAAAACATGATTTTCATGCAGGACAATGCTCCATCACACGCGTCCAAGTACTCCACAGCGTGGCTGGCAAGAAAGGGTATAAAAGAAGGAAATCTAATGACATGGCCTCCTTGTTCACCTGATCTGAACCCCATTGAGAACCTGTGGTCCATCATCAAATGTGAGATTTACAAGGAGGGAAAACAGTACACCTCTCTGAACAGTGTCTGGGAGGCTGTGGTTGCTGCTGCACGCAATGTTGATGGTGAACAGATCAAAACACTGACAGAATCCATGGATGGCAGGCTTTTGAGTGTCCTTGCAAAGAAAGGTGGCTATATTGGTCACTGATTTGTTTTTGTTATGTTTTTGAATGTCAGAAATGTATATTTGTGAATGTTGAGATGTTATATTGGTTTCACTGGTAAAAATAAATAATTGAAATGGGTATATATTTGTTTTTTGTTAAGTTGCCTAATAATTATGCACAGTAATAGTCACCTGCACACACAGATATCCCCCTAAAATAGCTATAACTAAAAACAAACTAAAAACTACTTCCAAAAATATTCAGCTTTGATATTAATGAGTTTTTTGGGTTCATTGAGAACATGGTTGTTGTTCAATAATAAAATTAATCCTCAAAAATACAACTTGCCTAATAATTCTGCACTCCCTGTACATTAAGTTTAAGTAAAGTTTTCTTAAAGCAAAGGCAGTTCTAGGCAATGCCAGAATATCATCAGCTTGTCTTTTCATACTGTAGTTCTCTCTAGCCAAAGGAGGAAAATACTTCTTTTAAAAGAAGGAAGTGGTAGAATAGCCCATTTTAAAGCAAATTATAAGAACACCTATACATTTCTAGAACACAGATTTCTTCCTGGGAGGTGGAAGAAAAAACTTCCATCAAACAAAGAATAGAATTGAAAAAAACCAAATGTGTATAAGAATTAAACTTCTAGATTAACTCAGGCATTTCAGCTTTAGATAGTAGCCCAGAAAAAGCTACTACAGCATAACTTGCACATTTTTGTAACAGTGAAATATTTGTAATGAATAACTGAGCTTGTGATTGGTATAAACCTGGGGTTCCCAACCCTTGGTCTGCAGCCCAGTGCTGGACCACGGCTCATTAAAAATTGGGCCATGCAAGCAGCAGGCAAGTGCATGAGTGTGCAAAGCTGCATTTGTGCAAGTTGCACATGGACACATGAAACCATCCCCTCTTCCCCACCCCCTCCCACCACTCCTGCCACTGTCAGTCTGCAGAGCTGGAAAGATTGTGGACTGCTAGTATAAAGAATAGTTCTTTAAAATATTTTTTTTGGAGAATGTTTCTTTTTGGGAAAAAAATGACATGGAGAATAAATTGTATGTAAAGAGCAATTAGGAAAAATATTTTCTGGCACAATATTTGTATCCCCCCCCCCTAATTTTTATTGGCCAGTCTCTCACTTCAGCTTTATGAATGACTGTTACCTCGCTTGTTTGCATTAGCAGTTACAGTCCTTCCATGCCAGGATTATGATCTTCACTTTCTGTCGCTAGGAAAGAGAGCTGAATCACACTGTTCATTTTTTTCTTTATTTTTGCTCAAGGAAAAAGGAGTTTTCAGAAAGTTGTAATAATAAACAGGATAGGGATATACGGCGTAATAGGGGAAATGTTGGAATTAAAAGTTGGAATTAAGATTGCCAGCAGAAATATCAACAACCTAAGATATGCAGATGATACCACTCTAATGGCAGAAAGTGAAGAGGAACTAAAGAGCCTCTTGTTGCAGGTGAAGAAGGAGAGTGCAAAAGTTGGGTTGAAACTAAATATTAAGAAAACCACGATCATGGCATCTGGCCCTCTCAATTCCTGGCAAACAGATGAGGAAGAAATGGAGGTAGTGACAGATTTTATTTTCCTGGGCTCCAAGATCACCGCAGATGGGGACTGCAGCCAAGAAATTAAAAGATGTTTGCTCCTGGGGAGGAAAGCCATGGCAAATCTAGACAGCACACTAAAAAGCAGAGACATCACCCTGCCAACAAAAGTGCGTATAGTCAAGGCTATGGTCTTCCCAGTTGCATTGTATGGCTGTGAAAGTTGGACCATAAGAAAGGCTGAGTGCTAAAGAATTGAGGCCTTTGAACTATTGGTGCTGGAGACGACTCCTACGAGCCCCGTGGACTGCAAGGCGATCGAATCGGTCAGTCCTACAGGAGATCAACCAAAACCATGAAGTTGAAACTCAAATACTTTGGCCACCTAGTGAGACGGAAGGACTCACTGGAGAAGAGCCTAATGCTGGGAAAGGTTGAGGGCAAGAGAAGAAGGGGATGACAGAGAATGAGGTGGCTAGATGGAGTCACTGAAGCAGTAGGCGTGAGCTTAAAGGGACTCCAGAAGATGGTAGAGGACAGCAAGGCCTGGAGGAACGTTGTCCACAAGGGGAAATGTATACAGCGCTTTCCTTACCAGTCTAATGATACAACTTCCTGGAGCTGATAGAAGGAAAAGGACGGGGAAGTGGTATGGAAAAGGTTAAGCCACTTCATCAGCAGGAGAGGGGAAGTTTTGAGAGTTATCCATTGTGCTAGCTGTGAGAACTGGAAGATGAATTTTCCCCTTTTTGTCTTAATTTCATTTTTATTTTCTGTTGCCAGCTAATTCGCAATGATAGTGTAGTAGAATCTGTTATACTTTAGGGTAAGATAAGATGCAATTATATTGTTACTTTTTTCTTTGAGTTATATCTGCTGCACCTTTCAATATATCTCGCTTCTAGAAACAACCATTTTGTTCTTCCACTTATAAAAATGGATAAAGCACAACCATCAGTTTATATAGTAAAAAACAGCTCTGTTAAACATACTTACTAAGAAAAGAGTCTCACAACCCATAATTTGAGAAATACTTTTATAGAATATTTTCTGGTTTCTGGAATTCATCTCTGGAAAAACCTATTTATTCTTGCAATAGGTTTTTGAGAAGTGAAACTGAGCAGACAGATATTGGCAACTTTTGTAATAAAGGCAGCAAATCAGCTGGATTTTGCAAATACTGGTGTAGGTCCTCAACTTGCAACAATTCATTTAGTGACCATTCAAAATTACAACGGCACTGAAAAAAATGACTTATGACCAGTTTTTTCAGTCTTAACAACCATTGCAACATCTCCATGGTCATGTGTTCAAAAGTTGGATGCTTGACTACTGGTATCTATGACATTAAGACAATTTATGACATTGTCCTGGAATCACGTGATCCCCTTTTGCCACCTGGGGAAGCCAGATTCAATTAGCAACTGGGTTACTAACTTAAACACCTGCAGTGGATCACTTAACAACTGCAGCAAGAAAGCTAGTAAAACGGGCCACAAATCACTTAAAAACTGTCTTGCTTAGCTGATATTTTGGTCTCAATTGTGAGCCCAAAGAGCTGTGGTGGCATAGTGGTTAGAATGCAGTATTGCAGGATAACTCTGCCCACTGCCAGGGGTTCAATCCTGACCGACTTAAGGTTGATTCAGCCTTCCATCCTTGTGAGATCACTAAAATGAGGAGCCAGTTTGTTGGGGGCAATATGCTGACTCTGTAAACTGGTTAAAGAGGGCTGTAAAGTCTAAGTGACTGTCCTGGATTAACAACAGTAATTGGACTAGAATATATGTTGCTAAGCAATGCAATTGCAAAGTGTGATATCACATGACTGCATTGCTTAGTGATGGCAATCCTAGGAGTCCCTGTTGCCATTATTAAGTGAAAATTGTGGATTGTTAGGCGAGGACCACACATGACTGCAACTTGCAAACTCCTGCTGCTGGCTTCCCACAAACAAAGTCAATAGGATAAACTGGATGGAAGTTGCAAGGACAGCTTGCAACCAGGCTGGAAGGCAGAAGAATACTATAGAACAAGACAGAGGGTTGCTGCTATGCCACACAAGTGTGTGCCTGCTAGGGAGGGAATGGTGCAGGACATGTAGGCTATGGACTACAAGGTCTCTGCAATGTCGTACTCCATAGTGGGGCATCTCTGGAGAAAAAGTAGTGGAAGCAATTAGCAATGTTTCCTGCTGGCTTTGCCATTGACCTGGCTTTTGAGAAGCCAGCAAGGAAGATTGCAAATAGTGATCACATGACTGTGAGGTGCTGCAATTGTAGGTGTATCCAGTTGCCAGATGCCTGAATTACGACCATGTGACTCAGGCGGTGGTACGATGCCTGGAACTTCAAGGACCAATTATAAATACCACTTGTTCAGTACCCTTGCTATTTTGAGTGGTTGCTGAAGTGGTTATTAATTGAGGACTACCTGTACTGTATTACGTTTTATTGTTTTAGATTGAATGAATAGGTTCTATTTTTTAATGAACAGAACTTATTGTGTTTTTTTTTAAAATAAGCACTGTTTATCAGCTGATAGTTTAAGAAAATATAGTTGTGCAAGTTAACATAATCAAGTTGAAGGAGTTAGGTATACAACAGCTTAGGTTTTGTTGTATTTACAGCTAGTCATCTTCTAGTAACTGCCTTGCTTAGCAACTGTTCAGTTAGGACGGTGGTGAAAAAATAAATTTGTGAGCAATCCTTGCAGTTATGACATTTGCTGGTCTGTGAAGCAAAGAAAAGCTGAAGTAAGATTGTAAGCAGAGTCATAGTTTCATTCAGTGACCACTTTGCTTAACAATTAAGTTGCCAGTTCCGATTGGTAAAGAAAAACTACCTACCGTATATCTTTTCATGCCTTTAAGGTATTATAGGGAAATTGTGATTTAATAAGGGAAGGAGCAGAAGGAAAGATAGGTGCAAGCAAAGAAGAAATAAGTAACTACGTAATTTGGGATGGGCAGGAGGTCAGTTATGTGGCTAGTCTGTACAGCATTTCTCTGTATCTATCTAAATTGAGTGAATCAATATAGACATAGAAAGAAATTGCAATTGATGCAACTAGTTAAGAGATTATCTTTCAAAATCAAAACAGTATGGGCCTATTTCAGTGATAGAGCTACTATGAACCTTGACAATTGATGACTCTCAGATAAGCTGGAATGCTTATTTTTCTATACCTTTGGCAAAATATTGGTCCTTTTATCTCTCAGATACAGGCAAGGTCATCTATCTAGCAGAGATTTTGAAATATGCCCAGATTTTGGCCTTTGGTCAATTGCTTGCACACAAAAGAAGGTTTCACAAAGCAAATATGTTATTAGGGAGGTTTGGTAACTTTAGGAATGAAATTCAAGTGAATTAATGAATTCTTGGAATAATTCAGTCATGTCTGTTTAATAATAAGGCTGAGTTACCAGGGAGGAGAAGATGAGATCATGATCTTTTGGGGAAGTATATATTAGTGGGGGAAGAGATTGATAGCTAAATTTGTCATAGACCTTTTTTGTCACCTAATAAAAATCAATAAATTTACATCATCAAGATTTCTCACTAGTGAGAACCATATGGAATAGACATCTGTTTTTATTAAATAATGTTTAAACATTGATGGTGGTATAAACCATGGTTAAAACACCATGACTTTGCATCTTGCATTATTCTGGTCTTAAATTTCCCCATTTTGCAAATATCTCATGTTAAAAGTCCTTTAATACAGCTCTTTTTGTTTTTTAGGGATTATGTGAGAAGTGAGCTAGAATCCGGTTACGAAGGGCCAATGTACTTAGAGCCTCTTTCCATGAATCGTTTTGTGACAGCTTTAATCGGTGAGTACATCAAACAACATAACCTTCTATAGAATAGCAAGGTTTTGCTCAGCATTGCAATTAATAAAATAGATCTTATGCCACCAGTAACATCCTCTGAGTAATCCAGTAACATTTTATGTCATGTTGTTGCATGCCCTGTGCCTCCATGCAATCCTTTATAATAGTAGAAAACAATATTAATAGCAACAATTCCTATTCTCATATACCAGGCTGGAATAGGAAAATAGATTTCAATTAGCATTGTGTCACTTCAGCAACAATATACTTCTCTTTTTAATTCTTTGACTTAAACTGGAAAGGAGGGAGGAGATAAATGAGCCAGGTGCCATTATATTCTTAATCAGGAAATAAATAACTTCTGTTGTGAGTTTTTTGTGTATATATCATTGTACAAGTAGCCCTCAATTTATGACCGCAATTGAGCCCAAAATTTATGTTGTTAAATGAGAAATTTATTAAGTGAATTTTGCTCCATTTTATGACTTTTCTCGCCACATTTGTCAAGTGAATCACTGCCGTTCTTAAGTTAGTAACATGGTTGTTATGTGAATCTGGCTTCCCCATTTACTTTGCTTGTCAGAAGGTCATAAAAGGGGATCACACGACTCAAGAGCACTGCAACCATCATAAATGTGAGTCAGTTGTCAAGCATCGGAATGTAAATCATGTAACCATGAGGATACTGCAACGGTCATAAGTGTGAAAAATGGTCCCATGTCACTATTTTCAGTGCCATTGTCACTTCAAACAAGTCACTAAATGAACTGTTGTGCAATTCAGAATAGTGTTCTATTGTGATGGCACCAAGATCCAGTTAAGACATATTGAGAAACTATGATTTCCCACTGTGTAAAAAGTACCTGCACAAATAGGTTGTCATATTTTTCGTCTTTCACGACCACACATAAGAATTCTGCTAAATAGATAGTTCAGTAAATAAGTTCAACTCATGCTTTGATTTGCTGTTCTTTTTAAAGAAACCACAGTTCCTTCTATTCAAATTCAACATCATGGAGCTATAGCTTCTTTAAACCTAAACCTAATATATGTGAAAAGACATCAGGAAGCGTATGAGCTGAATCTAGTTTACCTTGCATCAAATGGTGTTTAACCTATTTGATTCTAGAGCTTCATAATTGTAGTGCAAGCTGTCATGGATTCTTTCACAGAGCTCTCAGATTACTTCTTTCTGGGATACCAGATGTCCAGACTGTGGAATCCCAACATCTAAACAACTGTTCTCTCATGACAGCTATCCAGTCTTCTTTGATCAACACAGAGGATGGAAGCAGAGCTTCCCAACTATCAACAAAGAAAATGAGTCAACCAATTTATTGAATTGAACTTGATACTGTATTCAGGCTTGAAGATGGGTGGGCTTTTGGTTTTCATGATGGCTTTGTGATTTTGGCTGTGTGTTTTTTTAAGATTTACAGTAAAAGATTGGCACATTCTTTCAAAGTGAAAAACATTCCAGCTTTGTAGCTCAAAAGATTTATCATCCATGGAAAGATTACAGCTGGTCTGACAGGAAATCAGTTTTCCATTTTAATAATAAAATCTAAACAGCTTTCTTATGGAAACTGTGATGTGTGATCTGGTCTTGGTTTTTCATTCATTTTGTGTTGAGGGATGGATAACGGTTTTGGAAAAAGTTTGCTCTATGGACAACTTTTCTATCTTCCCTTTGGGGCTAATTTTCTGCCATTCATTTATAAGCATGATTATTTGTTCAAAGAGAAGAAGTTGTTTATTGCAACTTTAAAATATTGTGGTCTCTTCTGTCTTTCATATACCCTGCCAGTTAATATTTTACAGTTGTTAATTCTTTTGAGAGTATTCCCATATTTAATTTTTTTTATTGAAAAGTTTTATAAAAAGTTACAATATTATCCCCTTCCCAACCCCCCCTAACCCCCCCTCCCCCACTTCCCAAAGCTGATTACAGGGTTACAAATATATAGTAATCATAATCTAACATTAATCAACTATATAAAAAACCAAATACATAATACACTTTAACCCGCCTTTAACATAATTACCAACACTCTAAAATACCCAAGTTCTAAAAAAAAATTAAATTATAACAATAACAATCTAAAATTTACTCATATGCTAAATGGATCATATTTAATTTTGATGAAAACATTTACATGTGGTTTTTTTTTAAAAAAAATCCGATTATTCTTTTAATCCCTTTGATAACTAAACTAATTCCCAGGGTTTATTATGTAGATCACCGAGATAAGAGTCTCTCTGATTGGAAGAAACACTAGAAAAAAGAACCAGATGGAGAAGGCACAGGGAAAGTAGGAATGAGATCACAGCATAATGGTATTGTGCAACTTCCCCTCCCAATTTAAGATCAGTAGGAACTGTAGCTGTGTGGATATGAGGAAAGATTCATCCTAATCTTACTACAGAAGTTCATTTAGGGGATCCAACTTGTTACATTTATTGTAAAACATCAATAATACTCAGAAGGTAAAATCTATAGTGTTTTGTTACATTTCTTTGGTTCCCAAGTAATACATTTTGAAAAGGAAGTAGGAGAAATCCCATCAGGCTTCTAACAGGAGACCAAAATGGAAGACGTTACAACACAAAAGTAGATGCTTAACATCTGGGCACAATCACACTGTTCATTCTTAACATCTGGGCACAATCACACTGTTCATTCCCATCCTGATTTGTTAAGCTATATTCTTTCTTTAAGGTCTATTGATTTTTAACCTTTTTAGCCTTATGAGCCTCAGCACACCTCATGATTGTTAAATTAATCATCACTTGTACAAGTAATATGGGAGAAGAACAGAGAATTTAAAAGTGCATTTTAATCATTACGTATCTCACAGCAAAATGGGGGTTGGATACTTGGAAGTTATCCAAAATCCAGAGAGATTAATAAACTAACTGGGAGACTTGTCAGGACGGAGGCAGCCAGCAGAGAAGCTGACTTCTAACTCAGCAACTGATACAACATTTTAATAAGATGATATGTTTATGAGCAAGCCAGTGTTGCAATCATTCCAATCCATGCAGCTACTTTTAATGATCTTTTAATTTCCAACTGTTTTGAATATATAATGGGATCGTGCATGGCTCAGAAATGTTTTGAAATAAGTACTTTGGACCTATGCATGAGCACAATATTCTCTTGTTTTTTTACTAAAGCAGCCCTCTTTTTCAGACTTTGATACAGTTGCTTTAAGCATAGTTGGCTTCAACAATTCAGTGCCTCAAAGGAACTGTAGCTTTGTTCATGCTTAATAGAAAGGTACTGTGCTCATATTAGAGCTAAAACATTTATTTAGATCATTTCCAAAGCAATTGCAGCAATAGAATGGAATGGAATAGAACGGAACCGAACAGAGCAGAGCTGGAAGGGACTTTGGAGGTCCTAGTCCAGCCCCCTGCTTGAGTAGGAGAACCTATACCATTTCAGACAAGTGGCTGTCTAGTCTCTTCTTAAAAACATCCAGTGATGGAGCGCCCACAATTTCTGAAGGCAAGCTGTTCCACTGGTTAATTGTCCTCACTGTCAGGAAGTTTCTCCTTAATTCCAGGTTGCTTCTCTCTTTGGTCAGTTTCCAACCATTGATTCTTGTCTTGCCCTCTGGTGCTTTGGAGAATAGTTTGATGCCCTCTTCTTTGTGGACTGCTATCATGTCGCCCCCTATTTCTTCTTTTCATTAGACTAGCCAAACCCAAGTCCTGCAGCCATTCTTCATATGTTTTAGTTTCCAGTCTTTTGATCATTTTAATTGCTCTTCTCTGAACTTTGTCCAAGGTCTCAACATCTTTTTTGTAGTAGGGTGACCAAAATTGGTTGCAGTATTCCAGGTGTGGTCTTACTAGGGTTTTATAAAGCAGTACTAATAGTTCATGTGATCTTTTTTTTTATTGAAAAGTTTTTCAATACATTTTATCTTTAACAAAACAAAACCCCTCCCAACCCACCCACCCCTTCCCAACCCGACCCAACCCTCCCTCCCTCCCCTTCCCCCCCGACTTCCCAGAGCTAAATACAAGGTATAAAAGTAGAAACAATCATAATCTACCATATGCTAACAACAATGAGTTATTAAGTCTATCACACTTTAACTCTTATAAAATGACTACAAGCAATATAAATATCACATCAATACTTATTCAAATGCTAAATGAAACTTTTTAGTCCCATATTTATTCTGGATGTAATCAATCCATTTTTTCCACTCCACAATATATCTCTGTTGCGAATGGTCCTTCAAATACGCCGAAATCTTTGCCATTTCCGCCAGGTTGGAAACTTTTAGAGTCCATTCTTCTATAGTTGGCAGTTCTTCCTTCTTCCAATATTGCCCTACTAAAAGTCTTGTTGCCGTAATTAAATTCAACATCAACTTAGTGTCCACAACAGTAGTGTCAGTAATAGTGTGTTTTTTTTTAAAATAGTTCATGTGATCTTGATTCTATGCCTCTGTTTATACAACCCAGAACTGTATTACCTTTTTTGGCTGCTCCTGCACACTGCTGGTTCATAGTCAAGTGATTGTCCACTAGGACTCCACGTTCCCTCTCACAGTTACTGTTTTTAAGCCAGGTCTTGCCCAATCTGTACTTGTACCTTTGATTTTTTTTTCCTGCCGTTTACAGTTAGGCAGAAATTCATTGGGTTGGATAGGGCCCATTGTTCAAGTTCGTCAAGATCTTTTTGAATCCTGAGTTTGTCTTCTGGAGTGTTGGCTATTCCTGCCAGTTTAGTGTCATCTGCAAATTCGATGAGTTCCCCTTCTATTCCCTCATCTAAGTCATTAATGAAGATATTGAAGAGCACTGGGCCTAAGACGGAACCTTGTGGTACCCCACTGCTTATTTCTCTCCATGTGGATGTAGTGCCATTGTTTTAGATTCAAAACCAAATACATTTTCTCTTTCAGGCATATGATTTGAATTTGGGCTTTCCCAGATCTAATCTTATCTAGGACTAGCTGTAACCTGAGTACAGTTTGTCAGCCAGCTACAGATCCATCTGATGGTGTTGTGGTCTACTAAATGCCTTACTGAAATCTAAGTATACTATGTTCACAGCATTTCGCTGGTCTACTGATTTTGTCACTTTATCAAAGAATGAAATAAGATTGGTTTGGCATGATCTGTTTTTGACAAACCCCTGCTGGCTACTGGTTATAACTTTGTTTGCTGCTAGTTGTTCGCAGATCTGGTTTTTTTATTATCTTTTCCAGGATCTTCCCAGGTATTAATGTTAGACTGATTGTCTGTATTGTACCAGTTTATAACACATAGCAAAGTGCTACATGTTCTCCATTTATAAAAACAAACATTTTGTAGAAAAGATACACAAATTCTCCATTTACATATAGTTATACATAGTTTTTTCTCAGAGTACTTAAAGCTTGAGCAAAGATTGAACAAGAGAGTCACTGTGGTATAGCAGTCAAGGTTAACAGCTAGTCCTAGATAAGATTAGATCTGGGAAAGCCCAAATTCAAATCAATTATACATATGCCTGAAAGAGAAAATGTGTTTTGTTTTGAATCTAAAACAAAGAAGTTGTTAAATTTGTTAAACTCCAAAGGTTTTGCCAATCTGTTCTGAGTTATTTTATGGGGCAAGGCTTCAGTGTCTTAACCTCTCACTTCTACTTAGCCCATTGGGTCATGAAATCTCTAGTGAGCCACTCACCCACTTGATCTTCCCAGATCTTCCCCCAACTGCTGCCAATCTCAGTAATCTTCCTGGTCTCCTCCTCCTCTGCACTTCTCTTTGGTAACAACCTCATTTTAATCTGTGTCCAGAACAAAGCAGTCTCGTTACATTCCATACTCAGACCTTCGTTCAGTTCAGGCAGGAACCATTTAAAATCAGCTGTTCTGTACATGAACCAGTTTGTACATCCCTTAAATTTAGTCTCAGGCCTGGAAACACACCCACCCACTCACTAAAAGTGACTTTTAGTGCACACACACTTTGTCCAAGTTACCCAAAAGGAAAGTTGCTGGGATACATTGGTGGTGAATTCACTGAATACATTGCCTTGAGCTCCTGGAAAGAAAGCAGAATGTAGATTTAACAGTGATATAAAAGAATGGTATAAATAAGATAATTTACCAAATACAGTGTAAGGTAAAAACTGCAGTAATGGAGGTGATAACATCATCATCAGACTTGTTTGTGGATGAAAATATCAAATAAAGGCTTGGTTCTGATGTTTGGCTTTTGTATTACTGTATCTACAGAATTTCAACTCTTTATCTACAGCCTGATCTTGTTTGTTTGTTTATATCCCAGCTTTCTTTTTATAAACAATTCAAAGCAGCGAGCATATCTAACAGTACTTCCTCCTATTCTCATTACAACAACTTTGTGATGTGGGTTGAGGTGAGAGAGAACGACCGGTCCAAGGTCATCCAAATGGCTTTTATGACTAAGGTGGGACTTGAATTCAGAGTCTCCCAGTTTCTAGCCTCGTGCCTGAACCACTTTACAAGGTCAATTCTTGCATTAGATATCAGGAGCATGAAATACACATTTGCTTACTCATTAGGAAAGTCTATTGATCAATATTCAAAATTGATTTTCTTTAAATTTAAGATTGTACATGAAAATTACAGTTGCAAGCAACCTGATTTTTGCACTGGTGAAGGCAGAATTGTCTTTGTTTTAATGAAACAGTGTTTACTGAGTCAATAGGGTTAAGTTTGAACCTGTCTTAGGAAGGGTGTGTTTCTGTTAATTATCCTCACTGCATTTTTTGCAAACATGTCATTGCTTCTCTAAACACTGGAAATATGAAGTCAGGCAGAATCAATTAAATAGTTTCTTTGATGGTCAAAACTTGGTGAAGAGTTAATATGTAGCCAGTGACTTGTAAGGAAATATAAACATTTTAAAAGGGGAAAAAACAATGGTTGTTTTATACTGTATTAGGCAATTTGGATCTCAAGTGTGCTTTTATTACTCCTAAGTATCACATCTTAGAGCAAGAGTTACTAGTGCAGTTTAAGGGTGCTCAGCATTTATGGATTGTAGTAAGAAATTTATCAAGAATGCAGTGTACTTGCGACCTCATCATGCACTTTTCAAGATAATGTTCACACACTCTTCCGTGGTATACCCATGATCTTGGAAGTTATTGAAGATGTTATTTGAAGTACTCTATATTCATAGATGTATGAGTAATAAATACATTGTTCCCGTCTGGTCTTTTTTTATAACACTGTTGCAATATTCATGATTATAAGTTGATTTTGTTTATATAAAATTACCCTTCAAGGAAATTTTTCCACAAGTTGTTTAAAAATGATGCTCTAAGCCAAGTGTATGAGGAACTAATTTTTTTCAAATTTTGGGACCGCTTTAATTCAGAAAGAATGGAGCTTAAATATTAATATTTTTTTTAAAAAAGAGGCACATATAGGATTATGTTTCATTGCCAAGAGTTAACATTCAGTTGTTTTTTATATTTATATGCATATTTTGGAAGTGACTATTGTTCATAAATGCAGTTTGCAGATTTCTGAGAATGGGCTACTGGAATTGGGCAGTGAAGATCCAACTAACAGCTGCATGCTTTCCCATGATTATTTTACAAAATAAAAACTCATGCGATTTTTAAAAATCTGTATGAGACCTTTATTTCAGTGGCATAAAAAGTAGTCTCCTTTGAGTCAAACTTGACTTCTGGTGATTTCACAGAAGGGTCATGTGATTTTCACAGCAAGAGTAAGGAGGTAGTTTGCCATTGCCTTCTTCAAGGATATATAAATGATATTCCTCTTTTAAAAAAATAAATGGCCAAACTCATAAATACTCATATAAGTTACGGGTCATTGTTAAATGAGAGGGACAATCAAAGATGTGATACTATTGGTTGGATTTTCAGGGATAGAGAGGAAAAGGAGTTATAATGACAAACTTTTTTTTTGGTAAAGTGATAGGATTTAACTGTTTGGTGTTCTTAATCCTTGGCAGGTCAGCTGGTGGTCTGCACCCTTTGTTCTTGTGTCATGAAAACCAAGCAGATCTGGCTCTTCTCTGCTCACATGCTCCCTCTGCTGGCCCGGCTTTGCTTAGTTCCTCTGGAAACTATTGTCATCATCAACAAATTTGCAATGGTGTTCACTGGCTTGGAAGTCCTCTATTTCCTGACGTCGAACCTTTTGGTGCCAATTAATTTAGCAAAGTCTGCCTATAGAGAACTTGTCCAGGTAAGAGCTATTTTGTAAACAGTACTGATGGTATATATTTTTTTTAAAAACCAAAAACTGGCCACTGCAAATTATTCTGTTTTTTTTTCTGTGGGTACAAGATAAATATAGGTAGTCCTCAAATTAGGAGCACAGTTGGGATCAGAATTTTCATTGCTAAGCAAGCCGCAGAAAGTCAACACACGTGAAAGGCTGCAGGTCCTGATAATACCCCTGGACGAGTACTTAAGGAGTGTCCGTAAGGATGTCTTACAGACATCTTCAATCTTTTGTTGTATCAGGCTGTGTGTTCCATTGTGTTTAAAGACTGCAATCATTGTACCAGTGCCCCCCCCCCAAAAATCTATAATTACATGCCTTAATGATTACCGTCTAGTTGCACTCACTTCCATTATGATGATGCGTTTTGAGACAGAACAACAATAACAATAATAATAAAAGTTAGAGGGAACCTTGGAGGTCATCTAGTCCAACCTCCTGCTCAGGCAGGAAACCCTATCCTATACCATTTCAGAGAAATGGCTGTCCAGTCTCTTGGTAAAGGACTGTATTGTTTCATGCTTTCCCTCTACATTTGACTCATTACAGTTTGCCTATCGGAAGAACCGCTCTATGATGCACTTTCCTGTGTGCTTCATCTTAGCTTGGCGCACCTAGAGGAGAAGAATACTCATGTGCAAATGCTCTGTTGATTTTAGTTCAGTGTTCAACACAATCATCCCTCAGCATCTGGTGAACAAGCTGGGCCTATTAGATTTTAATACTCCTTTATGCAACTGGATACTTGATTTCCTTATTGATAGGCCCCAGTTTGTGCGAGTTGAGAGAAAAACCTCCAGTTCCATCTCCTTGAGTATGGGTTCCCCATACTATCTTGAGACCGTAACTGTTCACCTTGCTGACCCATGACTGCTGTGCCAGGTGTGGCTACGAATCATATTGTGAAGTATGAAGGTCACACAGCAGTGGTGCAGTAAAAATAACCTGGTTCTGAATGTTAATAAAACAAGATCGTTGTTGATTTTAGAAAGAGCTCGCATAGTCATGTTCCACTTTGTATCAAGGCTGCAGCTGTGGAAGTGGTCAACATTATTAAGTGTCTGAGGGTGCAGATAACTAACAATCTGCCTTGGTTTCTTCATACATCATCTTTAGTGAAGCTTGCAAACCAGCATCTGCATTTCCTGCAGGTGAGGAGAGCACCTCTTTATCCTTCTGTCCTGGCCCCTTTTTAAAAATATATATTTTATTACTTCTTTACAATAATAATATTTAGTGCTTAGTAAACAATGTGTTGTCTGGGCTCATATATTTAACAACAATCAATGATAGTTAATTTCTATGATTCTATAATCAACATACTAGCCAATGATACATTTCCTAGATCTTCTCTTCTTCCAATAGTATTTTCCTTTTGCTAACATTCAGTGAATACAATTCTTAGTACTTTCAATACATACAAAGTTGAATGCAAACATTTTTCTAGTGTCTATACAAGTAACAACATTAGTGTATAACATCTTTTCTGATCAGTTTATGTTTTGGTTGTATTTGCTAAAAATAATTTTATTAAATCACTATAGGTCCTGTTTTTGAAGTTCTTATTTAAGCTTAATTTCCCTTCAATATTGAAAACATTCTTGCCAATTATGTTTTTTTCCCCAAAATTAATTACATTTAAATGTCTAGATGTTTTGCTCACATAAGCCATCCCAGTATTTTTACATTTCTCATATCATAAAAAGTACTATACTATTTATAGATCATATCCCTCTTACTATAGAACCCATTTATATCCAGAATTTATCTGTTTTTTAGCCATATTCAAACAAGTGTTTGGTGAAATAGTACTCCATCTCATAAGTCAAGTCATCTGATCTCTTAAATCTAACTCTAGCCTTCTTCTTTTGCCAGATAATTTTCTGAGTCAGTATGTTCATCTTGCTAGGGAATTCTTCCAGTATTTTTATGAATGTTATTAAGAATGGGGAAGACAGATTAGGCGGGGTACTTTTGAGGGGGAGTTTTGTCCATTTATATTCGTTAAAGAGCTTCCACTTTCCTTTCCCCTCAATTTCTCTTTTCATTTTTTGTCTTCCAAACTCTAGTGGTTCTCCTGGCATCTCTATAATCCATTTTATCAGTTCTTCTTTCTTATCCTCTAGTTTATTTTTATGTCCTGAAAGATAAAATACCTTTTCCATTTCCAATATTACAACAGAATCTTGCAGATTTTTCTTTGCCTCTGCTGAGCTATAATTCCCTTCATTTGTAGCCTCCATCTTTGGGTCACTTTCCTCTAATTTGTGTTCTATTGTCTTGATTTATTTGTTCATTCTTGGTGGTCATTTTCTGAGAGTTTTTCTAGTTGTGAGTTTAGGTTAATTTATGTCATCTAAATTATTTTTACTCTCCAGCATGACAGATGGAGAATCCACGAATGGGTTAACTCTGTCTTCCTGCCCAGTTAGACTAAGTGTGTCAAATTTGCCACGCTTCTCCTGGGCCAGGATATCTCCCAGTCACGACTTAGTCTGTGCCCAGAATAGACGTGATAATTTTGGCTCCCAGTTTGCAGACTGAATTCATTGAGCAGGTTTTTATGGTTCTTTACTTTCCATTTGTGAATTCTCCATTTGGGATCAGCGCAGCTCCTAACTGCTCAGCAGATTTTCCTCTCCCTTTGGAGCTTCAAACTCAGGAAGCATTTGGCTTCCCAGCCACTGCAGAAGGCCCTCTTCACAGGCCTCGGCCTACATTTCTTCTTCATCTCTCTAGCTGCGCTGGGATCAGCGCAGCTCCTAACTACTCGGCGGATTTTCCTCTCCCTTTGGAGCATCAAACTCCAGGAAGCATTTGGCTTCCCAGCCACTGCAGAAGGCCCTCTCCACAGGCCTCAGCCTACATTCCTTCTTCATCTCTCTAGCTGCGCTGGGATCAGCGCAGTGCCATACTGGGTAAAGGTGCCCTTCTTACTCTGCAGTCTCCAGGAAGCCCCAGGCCTCCATCCCTTATCGCAGCGCGCTTGTTGCGGGTGCCATTTTGGAAGCCGCATGGGGAGGTTTTCTCTGGAAATCCTCTGCTGCCTTTCAAGCGTGCCTGTAACAGCTTTCCTTACCAGCTCTCCCTATCATCAGCCTAACCCTCCTGAGAGTTTTCCTCAGTAGCGGCCACCATTTTAGGCGCCGCCATCGCTCCAGGTGCGGCCTGTCTCTGCCAGCTGCAGGGGCGTGGAGTGCACACTTCTTTGAGCTAGAGGAATTAGAGCATATTGCCACTCACTGCTTGACTTCATAGGTAAAGCAGGCGCAGGGGTTCTTTTATACTTCTTTTCTTCCAACCACTGCAGAAGGCTCTGGGACCAGAGCTCTTCTTTTGACCATGGCATCAAGGCCATAGAGTATTAATATCACAGGCCACACATTTGAGTTTACAGTGGTCATCAGTTCTGGCTGTTCCTACAACATCAGGTCCAATCACCTTTACCTCGCCTCCCTACTTACATTCTCTGGACAAGCCTCTCAGAAATGGATGGTCAATTACAAGAGGCAACAGTTATAGCCCTAGGGCCCAGCCTAGGTGTTTCCTCATCCACTCCAACAGACGATGTGTGGTGACCGTGCCACCACCAACTAGGACTAGTGAGCTGGCCGTTATCACTGAGGTGATCTTGCCGCCACTAAGTGAGCTACGTGTGAGCTGGCTGTTATCACTGAGGTGATCTTGCCGCCACAGTAGACCTGTCTAGTGCACCAAAGGTGCTTTCAACTGGTATTACGGCCATCAGGAGCATTGCAGGTGTGCCAGTGTCCATTAAGTTGGTCCTGTAGCCACCTTTGCCCTAGAGTACTTGTTGATCCCGTGAGGTGGCATATAGCCACAGGTCAGTACTCTGCTCTTCTTCTTGAGATCCCTCTCAGCATACCACTGAGATATCTCCCATTGTGATGGCAGACAACACAGCACCTCAGTTTTCACATGGTGCCCCCAACACTTCTGGTCAGCCAAAGCACAAGTCCTCCAAGCTGGAGGCCACTGGGAAACTCAAACATTTCTGGCAAAAGGCCCTCCAAAGCAGCAGAGAAAGAGGCCAGCAGGAGACACCAGGTCTTAGAGAAACAGTTTTCCAAAGCCCAGAAACAAGGCATGATGGGCTCTGACCATGTTTCCTCTCCTCTCGGAGAGGACTCAGGATTTGGCCCACATCTCATTCCTCCCACCTTGTCTGCCCAAAGGGCCTGGTCTCCGGATGGGGACGCTGGCCAATCCTACTTTCCCATGGCTGAACAGGAGGAGATGATTCCCTTCACCCAGGGACCCAACCTTTGACTGGCTCCTCCTATCCACAGAGTGACACAGTCAAGACCTGAGGCCACCTTTACCCCCGCAGCAGCTGGTCTTCGACCCTCAGAAGCGCAGGGAGCGTGGTTACCAGAGCAATTACAGGCCCTGATCTCCCAGATGGTCGCCTAGGGGTTGGCCTCGACACGCCAACAAAGGTCTGGACCTGATTTGGTGGCCTCAATGACCCCGTCTTATCTCTCCCAGTCAGGAGCTCCAGACTTTCCCGATCTTATTTCTCTCACCCGGTCTCCTCGCAGCTGAGTATCGTTCTCTGAGGAGTATGACCCAATGGACCTGCCACTCTCGGAGGATGAGTATCTTGCTCCAGACCCTCCTCCCTTTGTGGGCCTATTCAATCCAGCACTCTTCAAATCATTGCTCCATAAGGCCAGCACTATTGCTAAGATTGATCCTGATCAGGTTGCCCAACCTGATCCATCCACCAGCCCCAGGACTTAGGCAAGTTAGTGGTTGCTTCAGAGTACATGGCAGATGTGTCACTACACGCTGCCAGATTCTCGTCTCGAGCCATAGCCTCCAATGTCACTCCTCGCAGGCTCAAACACTGGCGAGCGGATGTTAAATCCAAGTCGCACTTGGCTGCCCCATACTGTGGTGGTCAGCTGCTTGGAAAGGCCTTGACACCTTATTTGGTGGAAAACAAGGACAAATGTAAGGTGATGTCTCACCTCCTTAGACAGGCAGATAGACGGCCTACCCCATATGCCCGTAGACAGTCTTTCCAATCAGGGTCAGGATCAGAGTTTGCTCCGCCCTCCCGTTCCTTCCCTCCCAGGTCAGACCGTCAAGTTGACCGATCTGGGACCAGAGACAGACCCAGGCTGCAATTTCAGGCCAAACGGCCCTTTCGAGGCACGGGGGGGCGTTCCTTCAGAAGATCCAAATAACTTCAGGGAGCCCCCACCATTGGTGGCAGATTGACTCTCTTTGCTCAGAAATGGGAGACCACCACCATGGACTCCTGGGTCCTCGACACAGTCAGGTGCATCCTGTCTCTAGAATTTATATCCAACCCCCCAGAGCGCTTCATTTCTTGTCCAATGTCAAAAAATCCAGTCAGGAGGGGTCTCATGACAGAGGCTATTCGGCACCTCTTGGAAATAAGGGCCATAAAACCAATATTGGCTGGACAGCTAGGAAGGGGATTCTATTCCATCCTCTTCATTGTTCCGAAGGCCTTGGGAGGATGGAGGGCAATTCTCAACCTAAAGGGGCTGAACTCTTATCTTGCATACAAGAAATTCAAGATGCAAACACTACAGTCCATCTTGCCCAGCATCAGGAGGGGAGACTTCCTGACGTCTATCAACCTCACAGAAGCATACCTCCACATCCCCATCCTCCCTGACCACCGGAAGTTCCTCAGGTTCTGTTACACAAACCACCATCAATACAGAGCCTTACTGTTCGGCCTCTCGTCAGCTCCAAGAGTATTTACAAAGATTTTGGCGGCACTGGCTGCGCATTTGAGGTACGCATTCAGTGCTACCTGGACGACATCCTCATCCAGTCCCCTTCTGTTCAGATGGCTCAATTGGACCTGGCCTTGTCTATCAAGACCCTCCAAGACCACGGGTTCTCAGTGAACTTTCAAAAGAACCAGATAGTTTCCTCAACCCGCCTTCTTTGCCTCTCCTTTGTTCCCAGCTGTTCTCTGTTTAGCTGAGAGTCACTGAGGATCAAAGGGACAGGTTATCTGTTTTTGGGCGTCTTGCCAATTTCTAAGTCAAAGCAGCTATAATTTTATACTCTAATCCACTACTAGGTGTCAGTGTCTGTTCATTTTCCAACTTTTAAAACAGAAAATTATTTTCTTGTAGATTCATCAATAATCTTTCAAAGGGAAGATCTTAACAATTACCACAATTTACAGGTTTATCCAGACTATAGCTTTATATTAAGTTCCATTTCAATATGTTTCTGTTCCCCATAAAAATTAGAGCCACTTCCGTCTATGGAAGGGTAGGACTACGATCCCCTTCTCACTTTTGGAGGATTTTGTGCTTCTTGGGGATCTTTTCCAGGAAATCAGTTGCAAGATAGAAGAGAAAATATCAATATTCTCACCAAGTTTCAACACGCTGTTCATAGTCTGTTCTAGTTAGTGCTTTTGGACTTTGGCTGCCAGTAGCTTGGGCTAGTCACTGAGGTACAACTAGCCTTTCTCCCTCCAGTTTGAAGGGCTTCCCCCAGATCAAACAAATCGACCACCATCTTTCCGTGATCAGTGGGGGGGGCTCCTTCATCGCCTTTTTGGGATGACTTTAGACCTATTTAGGGTCCCCTGGCAGGACAAAATCAGTCGTGGGGTGCAGAGCTATGCAATCCCTTGGCCGTATCCCTACGACGCAAAACTGGAAGTACTGTCCTGGCCACTTTTTACAGAGGCACAATTGAAAGCATTTTAACAAGCTGCATCACTGTTTGGTTTGGTGGTAGCAGAAGCTGAGATTGAAGGTCCAAACAGAGAGTGGTAAGGACAGCTGAGAAGATTATAGAAAGCCCGTTTCCCGTTATTCAGGATACTGCTACTCAAGGCCTTGTTAGAGACCCCACACACCCACTTCATGGTCTGTTTCTGCTTCTCCCCCTGGGAGGAGGTTTCGAAGTATGTTTAGTAGGACTACTAGATTCTGCAACAGCTCCTTATGCCATCCTTATTGTAAATTTGCAGGATTCTTTTTTCTCGCCATGTATATGTGTACACCCGAACTAGACAATGTTGTTTGTCTGTATTATATATGTGTGTGTATGTGATCATATGCATACACTTTTGTCATATTTATGTAGTGTATATTGGAGGTGGTTACCCTTTGAGAGCTGAATGCAATGAAATTTCATTTTAATATATGCTGATTAGTGTACTTTTAAAATGACAGAGTTTATTTTATTCTATTCTATTCTGGTTGTAAAGTGACTCATGCCCTTCTTTGTGACTGTTGTTAAGTGAATCACTACAGTTGTTAAGTAAGTCATGTGGTCGTTAAGCAAATCCAACTTCCCACATTGACTGCTTGTGGGATACTGGCTGGGGAAGTTGCAAATGGTGGTCACATGACCCCATATTGCTGCAATGGTCGTAAATGCAAGCTGGTTGCCAAGTACCCAAATTTTGATCGTATGACTGGGAATGCTGTGACGGTCGTAAGTTGAGGACCAGTTGTAAATCACTTTTTTCAGTGCCAATTGTAACTTCAAATGGTTGCTAAATGAATGGTTGTAAGATGAGGATTACCTTATTTCATATGACTTTCTAGGTAATGAGTAAAAAACCTGGTAATAATGTTTGGTGTGTAATTGGGAATTTTAAGGAAAAACATATTAGAAAATATTGTCTTGGCCATGAGCAGTAGAAGACATTTTAAAGTGGGAATTTTTATTTACTGCTGCCATTTAAATGTATTTTGAATATCAGTTGATAAAGCTCTTGATTTTTCATGAGACAAACAGTATTGATGCAGAAGAATGGAAATATTTTGGAATAAAATAAATCTTTTGTATATTTGCTTTTGTTTTTTTAAGTGCTGGAATACAAGTGAGACAGGTCTAAAAGAGCTAACCTTCGTTTGGAAAATGCATTGAAGCTACATCCTATATCAAGCTTTATTGATTGGTGTAATTAGTTATTAAATTATGAGCAAAGCGTCATGGACTTTAGGCTGGACTGTTGTGATGTAATGACCTCAGTGCCTGCAACTCTTCTTTAAATATTTTTTATTCCATCCTTATTATTTTTTATAAATAACTCAAAGTGGCAAACATATGTAATACTCCTTCCTCTATTTTCCCTACAACTCAGTGAATTAAGAGAGTGACTGGCTCACAGTCCTCCAGCCAGCATTAATGCTTAAATTGGGACTAGAACTTAGTTTCCTTGTTTCTAGCTTTGTCCCCTAACCACTAGATCAAAATTTTCTGCCCTCCTGACTTTTGTTGATTTATTTATCCTGTACAATTTCATCTACAAACAGTACATTCTAAATCATGATTTTCTTTCTCTTTTCTAAATGTTGCTTCTTATGTGTTTGTAATAAATCCTTTGGATTCACAAATACTATGACTCCTTAAGTTGTGAAGTTAATGAATCATTGAAATAACTAATTATGCTGTTGCAATCTCAAATGCAGCTGTAGAATTGAAGACATATAAATAACCATCAGCTTGTTAATTAACAAGATGGTCTGCTCTTTTTCAAAATAGCAATCTTGTAATTCCATTTTCTTCCTGTGTAGCTGAGGGCAGGGGTCCTCAACCCCCGGTCCGTGGACCAGCACCGGGCTGTGGCATGCCAGAAACTGGGCCTCCCAAACAAGCAAAGCCCCATCAGCAGGATGCAGGCAGTACATGAAATTATGCCCCCTCCTGTGTGCAGAAAAACCTCTCTCCACGTAACAGGTCCCTGGTGCTCAAAAGGTTGGGGACCTCTGGCTTAGGGAGAATTCAATGGGCAATAGTTATAAAAGCTGTTTCAACTAGCTAGTTTATTCCATGAAGAACATGTTTCTGTCTGAAATATTTCAAGTAGCCCATCCCAACCAGGTACCCCTAGAATCTTTGCAGCTAAAATTTCTATCATCTCTAGGGGAAAAAGACTGACCTGAAGGGTGATTAATATCAATTAATGGGACGCTAAACATGTAACTAATTCTACATTGGGAACCAATAACACTTAAGGATTGAAGAATGGGAGTGTTTTATTTTGCGTTTTTAACATTTTTTGCAGAAAGTAGTATGAAGCTACAGCGTATTTCCTTTTTCTGAAGCTCAAATTGGCATGTTTGGTTGTCCATCTTTTATTCTCATTAGAAATATTCTAAGTTAGGTTTGGCCACAATTTGGCAACTAGTCCCAAATAATTTGCTGAATGGAGATGTGAACCTGGGTCTACAGTTCACAACATTTTGACCAAAACAATTAGTCTATGTTGCTTGAAGCTAAGGAAACTGCATAAACATATTGGAAGATGAGTTCTCGGTTTGCCTGTGTATCCATTTTCTCTCTCTGAAGACATAAAAGTTGGAAAGTCTCCATTACAGATCTTAACCGTAGCTAGATCTGCTATCAGCACCATGAGGATGTGTATAAATTACGGTACCTAAATCCTAACCATGCTGTATAAGGATTAGATGCCACTTAATTGGAGCACTGACACATGCTTTCATGCTGTGGGCAACTTTTTCCTACTTCTGTGCATGCAGACTGGGCTGCCAATAGGACAGAATCCTTAATAAGCAGCAGCTTCCCTGGAATTCTTCCAAATAGCCTAAGAGAAGAAACAATATCCAACTATTTTCTGTGTACAGATTTCTTGTCTTCCTTTTCTGTGTATGTCATTTCCTCATTAGGTTTGTTCCTTAAGTTTCATCCTTTGAACTGTGAATGCTCCAACACTGGAAGTTTTTAAGAAGAGACTGGACAGCCATTTGTCTGAAATGGTATAGGGTTTCCTGCCTGAGAAGGGGGTTGGACTAGATGACCTCCAAGGTCCCTTCCAACTTTACTATTATGATTTAGAAGTTACCTGATTATGTCCTCATTGTCGCATGCACAATGGCCAGGACACAAAGGCAGCTTACGTTGGCATTTTACAAAACAGCTATTGCATCTGTAGAATTGGATCTATTTCGTTTTTTCCCTTTCCTATGAAGATCTGAAGGTAGAGTATGTGGCATACTTCTTCCATCCCATTCCCCCAAAATAGCTGATTTTCAGAACCCCCAAAAAGTTAAGAGTACCCTAGGGAGGGAACTTTGCAACCATTGAGAAATGCCAACTCTTTTACACTTGAGGATCAGTGCTCATACTATCATTTTACCAACTTTCTTTGTAAATTATGTTATTACGCAGAATATTTAAGCTATTTAGAAGATACCCATGTCATGCAATTTTTGCAGGGGAGGTGCTAATAAAAAATAAACAGTGTTTGAGAACAACAGTGTACAGTATAGAACAGAACAAAAGAAGAGTATTATATAAAGTAACATAATTGCCACAGAGTTAATTGTCCCCCAATTGCATTTCAAGCAATTGGTACGCAATCTAATGTAATTATAGCTCAGTGATTTTCTGTTAAGATTCTAATCTTGCATAATCACTAGTTAGGAATAGCAACTTTTGTTAATAGCTCATTGTAATCACAATCTTATTTCTCCTAAAAAAAGAAAGTGCATGCTCTGTGATTCTTAAAAAAAAATCTAAAAGTTCCTACTGAAATTGAAGGTTTTTATTACACAAAGCCAGGCTGACAATTGACTCATCTTACACAAAGTTGATCCAGTTTATACTGAGCTTGAAAGGGCTATCGGGAGATGAAGACGTGCAGGAGAGTCAATTTTGTTTTGCAGGTACCTCTCCAGGGGATTTCAGTTCTAAAACCACATTTCTTGGAGGGGAAAAAGTAAAGGCAGAACTAGTTGCAAAGTTTAGCCCATTTCTGGGTGCAAATTACATTCCTTGCAGTTCTCTTTGATGAGCTTCCATGGATTTCTTAACCTGTCCCTTTGTCAAGGAGTCTTGGGAAAGGACACTGCAAATGTCTTCCGCACTATTTAAGAGAAATGGCTGGAGCAGGCTTGGCCCAGAGCATTGGTAGAATTCTGTGAATTTTGGAAATAAAACTTTCCATTTTAAATTCCCTCCTCAAAAATCCTTTCCCCAAACTGAAGTCAAATAGCAATAGCAACTGAATGCTTTTTAGACGTTTTTGGATGTTAGATGTTCAGTGCTGCAGCCACAATGCCTGCCCCCAGAGGCTTTTCTAGGAGCCAAGTAGACTTGTATGCTCAGCACTGCTGTAATTAAACTGGAAGCCACACAGATTTTAGGGGAAAGTGTCTCCTCCCCAGCTCAATTAGTCATTGGGATCACACTTCATTTTCCCCGTGTTTGCTTTTCTATCCCACATTAATCCCCTGCAGCGATTCTTCCTTTGAGAAAATCAATCCCCAGTGCATCTGTCTGGACATGCTGTCCTTTAGGAAAACTTCATTTTCATTTCATTCATTCAATTTGCTGTCCGAAAATGCAGAAAGGAAAACAAAAATATTTTTTTTATCTATTCTTTAAAAGCTAACAAGGGAAAAAGCAAGCAGGCAGAATGTTTCTCTTGCTAGATCAGAATTTGGTTCCTGATATTAGAAGCAGGAAAGCAAAATTTAGCTACTGACAGTATTGCTCTGTCAAAAATTCTATATCCTGGGCAATCTGCAAAAAGGGGTGCAATGTTCCTGATTCTACTATCTATAGAAGAGACAGTATAGTCTCTGCTGCAGCTAGGTGAGAGTTGCACTTTATTTAGGGCTGTGAGGTGCCAAGTCATCACATGGGTCTTAATAATAAACAGAATCGTCATGCACACATCAGTGTCTGCACCATGAACTGTTAATTAAATAGCAATAACAGCAATATAACATAAAGAGTGGGAGGATGTAGTGATTCATATTTATGTCACCAACTTCTTTTAAGCTTGAGTTCATGATTTGTCAGCAGAAATGTAGCAAACAATAGTATGTGAGTTATGTCTGTGTGCATACTTTAGCTTCTAAGGCAGCATTTTTTAAAATTTATTTTTATTCTGCCTTTATTATTTTTATAAATAGTCCAAAGTGGTGAACATATGCAATGCATCTTCCTCCTCCTATTTTCCCCATAACAACAACCTTGTGAGGTGGATTAAGTTGAGAGAGAGTGACTGGCCCAAAATCATCCAGCCAGCTTTCATGCCTAAAGCCGGATTAGAATTCATAGTCTCCTGATCTCTAGCCTGGTGCCTTAACCACTAGACCAGGGGTCTTCAAACTTGGCCCTTTTATGACTTATGGACTTCAACTACCAGAATTCCTCAGCCAGGCATGCTAGCTGAGGAATTCTGGGAATTGAAGTCCACAAGTCATAAAAATTTGAAGATCCCTGCACTAGACCAAACTCACTCTCACTATGCATGTAGTGAGATGAAGCCGATTTTCTGGAACCATTTCAGTTGTGATTTAGTCTACATGGTGCTAAGACTCTAAGATTTCTTTAGTACAGGGCTTTGGTACGGGTATCACCTGTGGTACATTGGCACCTGGAAGGTGGTACACGACCATCCTACAAAAGTGGTAGCGGGGGAAGGGAACGAGCTGAACCGGTGGCAGCACTGCACAAGCCTGAGCGAGAGATGGCTGGAGCTGCAGGGCTGTCAGGGCTCAGCAGAAGCGCCAGGATCAGCACTTCTTCGGGGCTGTCAGGGCTCAGTGGAAGTGCCAGGATCAGCGCCAGGATCCAGCTGGAGCTTGGCGCTGATCCTGGCACTTTTGCTGAGCCCAGAAGAAGCGCCGATCAGCTAGAATGTTGCAGCATCTCTAGGGACTTGTGGTTTACAGTTAGATGCTCGGCAACTGATTCATATTTATGACGGTCACAGTGTCCCAGAGTCATGTGAAATGACCAAAACCTGCTGCAACCACCCAGCAGAGGGGGGGGAATAAAAACCAAACACCCCACCCCTGCTGCCAATCCTCAACAGAAATGCTCACAACATTGAAAACCTCAGACAGGAGGAAGAGCGCCGCCGGGCGGGCAGGCAGGTGTCTTGCTCGGCTGTGGCTTGGAGGGCACTTTTTCAGTGCCATTGTAATTTTGAACAGTCACTAAGCAAACTGTTGTAAGTCGAGGACTACCTGTACTTCATCACTTTTTTCCTTTTTTTTTTTTTGGTCATCAAGTTTTTGACACCTTGCTAGGTGACTGGTGGTACTCGGATGTTGCCATATCCTAAAAGTGGTACAATGGGTGAAAAGGTTGAAAAGCCCTGCCTTAGTAGATAACCATCACAGGAGATTGGTAGGCTGTGCAACCTTACTGATTCCCTTGGATTTCTTGCCAGCTTGTGATACCATATCCTTCTAGGTCATCTAGTAAGGTTAGGCCTTGGATGTACTGCTGTGGTCCTTCATGTCAGTACTTGTCAACAAAATAGTGCTGGGAGCCTTTGAAGGCCATTGACCTATAATGTCCCTCAGAGGTTGGTGTTGACTTTTATAGTGCTGAAAATGGCAACAGAGGTCATTCAGAGGGGAATGCATCAGCTATACTAATGACAACAAGCTCTTCAGTTTCCTGTCTTTTAACTGCAGTGAAGTATCAGTACACGAAATGTTTCCTAATCTCCTAAGATCTTTTCAACAGCTAAACTTGAAAAGAATCCAGAATTTTCTGCTATTTTTAACTACTTAAAGGCTATATAAATTTGACAAATAAATAACTAAAATTTTAGTTGATACATAACTCAGCAGTAGCCAGGTTGCTGACTGGTGCAAGATATATTAATCGTGTGGTGCTGGCCCTGAAAGATCTGCAGTGGCTACTAGTTGTCAACTGGACAAAATTTAGGGTGGTTGTGTTCCAGGGCAATGATGAGTGGACCTTCTGAAGATGCTTCCATCAAATATATAACAGAATAACAGAGTTGGAAGGGATCTTGGAGGTCTTGTAATCCAACCCCTACTCAAGCAGGAAACTTTATCCCATTTCAGACAAATGGTTGTCCAATCTCTTCTTAAAAACTTCCAGTATTGGAGCATTCATAACTTCTGGAGGCAAGTTGTTCCACTGATTAAGTGTTCTAACTGTCAGCAAATTTCTCCTTAGTTATAGTTTGGTTCCCTCCTTGGTTAATTTCATGGCTGCCAAGCTATGGAATATACTCCCTAAATTGAACTATTTGCTTTCAATTCTTGCAGTGTTAGGGAATTCTCTTTTGCCAAGCATCTAGTTATTAATATCTGCCCTCAGCGTGGAAGGGATTGCCGCTCTCGAATTGGCCTTTTTAGCCACACCAGATGCTGCTTTAGGACCTCTTTCCAGAGCATGATATCATAGTCTCTTGAGACTGAAGGATGCCAATTATTGAGTTATTAATTATTTTTAATGACTAGATTAGTTTTGTTCTGGTTTTAACTTTGTTAATTTTGTGTTGATTTGTACTTTGTAATGGTAAACTCTCTTGAATGCTGAAATAAACAGGAAGGCAGGGCATAAATTCAATGAATACATACAAAATCCAACATAATACCTTGTAGGTGTATTATATACCAATTATCTAACTCAATACTACTCAATAATACTCATGTACCATTCATTATATATATTCATGTAACATTCAGATAACACTCAATAATTCTTGTACTATATACCACTCATGATCTAAAGCCTGATGGCAAATGATTGTAGATGTGGGCCAATGTACATGGAAAATAATGGGTAGGGAAAACTATCTCATTGCAAAAGCTCATTCATTTGAGATAAGCATTGCTTGAAAGCAGCTACCATTGTCCCAGTCCCCAAGAAAACTGCAGTTGAATGCCTGAATGACTACAGACCTATTGCATTAACGTCTGTAGTCATGAAATGCTTCGAAAGATTGGTTCTCCAACATCTTGGGACATGCCTCCCACTGGACTTTGATAAACATCAATTTGCCTACAAGGGAAATAGGTTGACAGACGATGCCATAGCTACTGCTTTACACTCTGTAGCAAGTCATCTCGAGAGACCTGGAAGTTATGTTAGGATGCTTTTTGTTGACTACAGCTCGGCTTTCAATACCATTTTGCCGAGCATTCTCATCGAGAAGCTGACTGAGTTGAAATTCTCCCCCGCCATCTGCGATTGGATTCAAGATTTTCTTAGGGATCGGTTACAAACAGTGAGGGTCGGGTCTGCTTTGTCCACCCCCCTGAAGCTTTGCACCGGCATGCCACAGGGCTGTGTGCTTAGTCCCTACCTGTACTCTTTATACACTTATGATTGTGTATCATCTGACCCATCCACTGCAATAATCAAGTTCACAGATGATACAACTGTGGTGGGTCTTATTACAGGTGGGGATGAGACAGCATATAGGGCGGAGGTACAAAAACTATCCATATGGTGTAGTAACAACAACTTGCACCTAAACATTGGCAAGACGAAAGAGATGGTGTTAGATTTCCGGAGAAAAAAGGAGGAACCTGCCCCACTTTACATCGGGGAGGACTGTGTGGAGAGAGTTTCGTCCTTTAAATTTCTGGGAGTCTACCTCTGTGAAGATCTGACCTGGAAAGTTAACACAACCCAGGTGGCTAGAAAGGCCCAACAGAGGCTTCACTTTCTTAGGGTCTTGCGGAAGAACAGGGTAGAACAACGGCTAATGACCCTCTTTTACCGTTCTACTATAGAGAGCGTCCTCTCGTATGGTATTGTGGTTTGGTATGCTGGTCTGACAGCCGCGGACAGGAATATTACAGAGGGTAGTGAGCACAGCACAAAACATTGTGGGCTGTTCCCTGACACTGGATGACATCGCCAGGGCTCGCTGCCTTGGAAGAGTGAGGAAAATTCTCAGGGATGACTCACACCCTGACGGTATCTGTTTACTCTCCTACCATACGGTAGGAGATATAGGAATATAGCCAGCCGTACCAACAGGCTGAAAAATAGCTTTTATCCCTGGGCTGTTAGGCTTTTAAATGGGATATAATCTCTGTGAACCTATGCAGAATTGACTTGGGAGGCCGGTGTGTGGTGTAGTTGGTTCACATGGTGTGGTAGGATGGAGGGTTTGTTGTCACTGTGTGTTGGGGGGAGAGAGCACGGGGGGAGGCTCAGCTAATCTCAATGTACACATGTTGTACTTTGACAATAAAGGTTTATTATTATTATTATTTATTATTCATGAGGTATTTATTTGGATTGATGTTTCAGAATTTAGCAAGAAACCCATATCTTCTCTTCCAGATAGTAGAAGTTTATGGCTTGCTGGCCCTGGGGATGACTCTATGGAACCAGCTGGTGGTCCCTGTTCTCTTCATGGTCTTCTGGCTTCTACTGTTTGCTCTTCAGATCTACTCCTATTTCAGCACTCGGGATCAGCCAGCCTCTAGGGAGAGGCTTCTCTTTCTGTTCCTAACAAGGTAATTAGCAATTGTCCACTCTTGGCCTTAGTTAATCTATCTGGAAGGGCTGAAAGCTCTGTTCTACCAATGACATGAATCAGTTACAGATAATCACATTCACCTCACAAGCATCTGTTTCCCTCTCTCTGGCTCCTTGCATTGTTTCTAGAACAAAGAATTCTGAAGGTCTTTTGTAATATTTTATTTCCTCATAAAATCAAATGTTTATCAGAGAACAGTGTTGGGAGAAGTGGGGGGGGGGGGTTAGTAACCAAAATGACCAGAAATGGGTGGCTTTGGTATTTTTTTCAACCTAGAAACTGCTCAATTTAGGTGTAATCTTTCCTAATGGAAGAGCTTCTTTTGCACTCTGATTTATTTGATCTCAACATTACAGTCCCTTAGGACCATGCATTATACAATTTTGTGTGTTCTGAGCTCTCTCTAGAAAATGTGTTAAATAAACCAATCTTCATGATTCGAGGATTTGAAAAATTGCTCTTTTTAAAGACTGTCCTCAAAACTCTTAGTGTAATTGAATAAAGTGTTAGTGAGCAACATAATAATGAAATACTGGAAAAGAACTAGGAACACATGAATTTCATCCACTGAAGAAACTCAAGTTTGCTTTTATTATAATAAGCCAGATGAAATAGTTTGAATACCAGAAATAAGTGGAATTTATTCTACTTATGATGATTCTGATTATGGGAGTCACCATCAAAAAGAGATTTAGATTTATGTGACAATTTAATTTCTTCCATTATAGTCACATTTAGTTTACGGAAGGTGATTCGTGGCCCCACAAAATCCTGTAAGTGTATAGAGAAAATATCTATGGAATAGTTCCAGAAAATATATCCATTATAACAGGGGTCCCCAATCTGTGGGCCATGGCCCACTACTGGGCCACATCTGCTTGGCCATCAGGCTGCATGAAAGGATGGCCAGTGCACGTGCACACTCACATGCACTCACTCCCCCCTCGTGCTAGTGCCGCCCGAAGCATCCCACCGGTGCTAGCACCACTCTGTCCCGAGCATCCCACCAGCACTAGTGCCACCCTGAGCATCCTCCTGGCGCTACTGCTGCCCCGTCCCCAAGCATCCCACCAGGACTAGTGCCTCCCTAAGCATCCCGCCAGCGGTATTTCCGCCCCACCCCTGAGTGTCTCATCTGCACTAGCGCCACCCTGAGCATCCCGCCGGTGCTAGCGCCACCCCACCCCAGAGCATCCCAGCAATATCTCTGCATTATATAGTTTGCCGGCCCTAACCACTATTAACTACTTGTTTCAAATGCTTGGCTAAACGGGAAACGATGCTACAAATTCCATCTGTTGAATTTTGCATCTTTAGGGACAGTTCTGAATTGAAGTATCATTGAACAAAACTGAATGTGTTTTGGAGCCACCAGGCAATGATTTTTCATTAAACTCGTCTCTGGCACATGGTCTTCTCTTTGAATACTGTTTATCCAACAGTGTCTCCTTTGGAAAAAAATTGCAGAACAGCATACGGTATACCTGGCTCTCCTCTGTGTTAAGAACTTTATGGATTCTAATTTTGCTGCATGCTCTTTTCCCTAGTATTGCAGAATGCTGCAGCACTCCTTACTCCCTGCTGGGATTGGTGTTCACTGTCTCTTTTGTGGCACTTGGCGTTTTAACACTCTGCAAGTTTTACCTGCAAGGCTACCGGGCATTCATGAATGATCCAGCTATGAATCGGTAAGTGTCCAGATAAGAGTGCCTCTAACCCTTTAAGGGCCTATCCCAAGTTTATTATCCCAAAGCAAATTGGACATATTGCATAGTGTAATCTCTTCAAAACAAACACCCCCAAATGCCTTCAGGTACTATGTAAATACAATATATGTTTTCTAAGAAGCTTACTATTTTTTTAATAGGACTACAATTCTCCTTTTGTCCCATCCATATACTTAACATTGCTGGATTGGGGAAGGCTTCTTTAAATCCTCTGGAATCTCTGGACTCAGGCAGACAATAAGGGTCACTGAATCTCTTCTTACGACCTTAACTTTCTAAAGTATAGCATCTTTGCTACCTCAGGTGGAATTGGCATTTGCTTGCCATCTTGATATATAATATTCTTTGCATTGTTCCTCCAATTTCTTAGCTCCACAATGTGTATTCAAAATTATCAGAATCCAAAGCAATGTTTCTCAACTTTAGCAACTTTAAGGTATATGGACTTCAAGTCCCAGAATGCCCTCGTCAGCATGCTGACGAGGGCATTCTGGGACTTGAAGTCCATATACCTTAAAGTTGCTAAAGTTGAGAAACACTGACTTGTAAACTTCTTTCTATCACCATTTATCTTTATTTCAACCTAAAAACTTGCTTTCAGTTGTATTCAGCAACAGATGAAGCTTTTTTCTTTCAGCAGAAAAAAATAGTATTGAAAACATTAGTCGGATGTTCTCTAGAAAAAGCTTATTAATCTATAGAGCGTTAGGACTTGAAAAAGAGTCAAAGATGGAAGAAATCAAAAGTGATTTGGGACCATTTCAGGTGGAAATCACATGAACAAAACCATCCTGGTTCAAATCATTGTCATTATAATTACTGAAATACTTAGATATTTGACATGTTTAAATTATGTGGGCAATGTACAGAAATGTGCAGCAAATATGAAATGTATTCAAACAATACAACATAAAATATATTTATAGTGCACATGGCCGTACAAATGCAGTATAGATCACTGATTTGTAGATTACAGAGCTGTGCTTTAGGGAGCCAATGACAGGCAACATTTGTTCATTTGAGTTACTGATGAATGGCTAACATTAAAGGATGGTGTTTTGCCTGTCCATCCAGCAAATTCACAAATAGCTTAAAGTCAAGATAAAATCTCCCTCTGAGAGTTGTTGAGCAAAAATCCTTTGGCTGGGATCATCTGATAAGGCTGATATTTGGCCACATCAGAAGGCTTAGGAAGATAGTTTGTATGGTAGTCATGTGCTTTTAAAACTGCCTCAGATCACTTGAGAACTACAGTTTTGTTCTTGATCTTTTTTTCATTGCCTTTAAAAATGTATCTACAAAGGGGGATGACAGAAGGAGTCACACTTTTGATCCTGGCTGTGCAGACTGGACTCATTGAATTACAAGTGGTGCATCGGGCCTTCCTGCTCAGTATTATTCTCTTCATTGTGGTGGCATCCATCCTGCAGTCCATGCTGGAGATCGCAGACCCCATTGTCTTAGCTCTGGGAGCTTCAAGAGACAAGTAAGTCAACAGCCTTCAGTACAGGCAGCCATCATTCAATTGTTCTTTGTTCTGCAGGTAAATATTCTGTGTCTTGATTCTGGGCTGATAATTTAGCACAACAAAGGCCAGACTTCAGGAATTCTGAGGCTCATGTACTTTTTCTTCATGCGTTGTTTTGGGACAATTCAAATGACAAGCTACATTGTTTTTTTTTCCTGCTATAGTTTACAGGGCAAGCACAAACCATAGCTTATTGTGACATGGACTAAACAGACAGCAGTTTGTCTGAAACTAAGGAATTGCTGCCTGATAGGGGGAGCACATTTTGATAGAGGATAATAAGGCAATATGGATAATATGGTTTAACATGTGGTGTGGATCCAGCCGTTGTGTTCCACAAGGCATGGTTCATGTGTCAGGTTCATGTAGGTCAAGGCCAGTATGACTTCAAAATAAATCCAGTTTAAGACAAGCCGTGGCTTGCTATATGCTATGGTGAAGGGAGAAGGAAGCAGCTGAGCCTAAGAGCCCTTGAAAGCTCAGCCACTACCTGGATGATTTCTGTTCTTTGCATCTGCAGAGATGAGATACCATGGTGTGCAGATAAGTTGGGCAGTCTCTCTTCTGGCTGGCCTTATGATGTCTGTTGTACGGAAAGACTTCTCAGACTCCACAGTGAAGGTGGAACAAACTGATCCAGTAGCAAGAAGAATACATGGGATGCATATAAAATCCAGGGAAGGATGGCGAGTGTCTGGAGAGAGTAAAAGAAATATGCTTTTGTCAGAAATTGGTTCTAAAATTGGGTTAGTGCTACTTTCCATCTTTTACTTTCTACTTCACTTTTTCCTCTCCAGGATAGCCAGAAAGGACTGTATATAAGAGGAGGTTTATTTTTATCCACTGGGCCTGTTATGCTGGAGGTCACCTGTTACTGGCATCTTTTGCTTGCACCATGTTGTCATTAATTTTTTTTAGCAAAGGGAAACAAGGACAGCAGAACTACAGGAGAGCAGCTAGCTTAATTCTGCATGTTGATCTTGGCACATGGAAATTCTGATCAGCCAGTTTCAAACCAGAGAGTGGGAAGAAGATCTAGAAAAAAAATATATATAGTGGAGTAGTGTTCTTAAATATTCAGTTCTGAATCTTACATCTTGAAGTTACCATGAATGATTGATACAGTATTCAGGCCCTCACCATACACAGATGAGATTTGCAGAAGCATGTAATTAGCTTAGTTCAATTGAAATAGGTCATGAGCAAGAAGCAATGTGATTCTCCTGTTGCATAATAATGATTGATCCTATGAAATGAAAGGCTGACCACATTCAGATTGTATCACAAAGTGTTTGGCGTTTCATTTGTTTATGCTCACCCATTGATAAAGAAGCTAAGCTGTTGGCGTTAATTTTGTGGTCTGTTTTTGCATTCCCTACCACCTACTCTTTGAGGCAACTGGTCTTACTCTGTTATTTTGGGACTTGATTTCCTTCATCCACATGCATGCCGAAGCCAGATGATTGTATAACTTTGACCATCCCAAGTGTAATATGATAATGCAGTTAGAATCACAATGCAGTTTCCATTCCAAAAATACCATTCCAATAGAAGAGAGTTATATGCAAAGACCGCACAAATATGCATGCTGTTCCTATGTATTTGCACAAACTTTCCTCAGCAGTTTTTTCTTCTATTAATTCCACATTCATTTGTACAGACAGCAATAATGTGCTATCTGAACCTTACTCTCCCCAGAAAAAAGTGGGTGGAAACCTCACATTCTGAAAAACTAGAAAGCAGTCAGCCAGGTTGGACATCCTTCTCTGTGCATAGTGAGGCTCAACCAAGGCAGAGTAGGCCACATATCAGTCAAGAGAAATAGCTGGATGGCTTCTGAATTGTGTTCAGTTACCAGAGTTTAACCTGGGGCAATCTCAGTGGCAGGCTTTTGTTATTTTTGTTGTCCTGTCGCATTTTTTACCTGCGCTGCTGACGATGCTGAGCATTAGTTTTTAATTTTTTCAGAACTCAAGACTGAGTCAGAAATTCCAAAAAATCTATTTGAGGCAATGCCCGTTACATGAGCAGTTTAAGATTACAAAATAGCATGCAAGTATTTGGTTTCAAGAAATTTGTATCAGGCAAATTGGATGTTGTGGTGGTTGTCAGTTAAAAAAGGAGGTCAAGAGTAACTGTCCATGATGTTAAAGCCATGTCTTTTGAGTAGATCTGAAAGGTTTTGTGGAAAAAGCATACATTTGTTTTCATCTGTATGAATACATATAGATTGGACCCTGGACAAATACAAATCTGGACATTCTGGGGGAAAAAAGTTAATAGTAGCCAAATCAGGAAGTATTGAGGGTTGAATGGGCATATCCCCTCAGAAAATTCTATTCAGTTCAATTGAGTGGTGATTTAATTTAAAGCAACAGGGTTGTATGAAATTGTATTCTGCAAATTAACTGACAATTGCAGCATGTCAGCATAAACCCAAGGCTTTTGTTGTAATATAATATTCTCTTAAGGCAGGGGTAGGCAACCTTGGCTCTTTTGTGACTCGTGGACTTCAACTCTCAGAATTCCTGAGCCAGCCATGCTGAGGGAAAAGGGGGAGGTTTCGCAGCTGAGCCGTGCTGGCTCAGGAATTCTGGGAGTTGAAGTCCACGAGTCATAAAAGAGCCAAGGTTGCCTACCCCTGCCTTAAGGCAAGTGTATCAAAGGCCCATGGTTGAAATGCTAGGGTCAGGTGTCTCCCAGATTCCTCCAAATTTAGTCACCAAATTATTAAGCGGTATCCAAAGGGAACTATGAGGCACAAATGGATTCTACTTACATACTTTCAGGATAAAGGCAGAAATGGAAATTATGATAGGAAAGGGACTATGTTTGAAAGTGGGACACCGTGAGTTTGAGTCCCACTTTAGCCATGAAAGCAAGCTGGATGACTTTGGGCCATTCATGCACTCTCAGCCCAACCCACCTCACAAGGTTCTTATTGCAGGGAAATAGAAGGAAGAAGGTATGTTGGATATGTTTGCCAGTTTGAGTTATTTGTAAAAAATAATTAAGGCGGGTTACAAATAAATAAAACCATAACACAGGCTCCCATGCCATCTGTGATTGCGCTGAAGTCTATGCCCAGTTCTAAAGGGAAATTTCTTTTTCTAGGAGCCTTTGGAAGCATTTTCGTGCCGTGAGCCTGTGTTTGTTCTTGCTGGTTTTCCCAGCTTACATGGCCTACATGATCTGTCAGTTTTTCCACATGGACTTTTGGCTGTTGATCATCATTTCGAGCAGCATTCTCACTTCTCTCCAGGTAAGTTACATAAGGGCCTCTTTATTCCTGTGATCAACAAGAACAAGCGGTTGGAAAAAGCAGAACGGAAATAAGTAAAGGGGCATTTTCCATCTGTTCTCCTAAAGGAGATGTGCAAAATATGCAGCCCAAGGATTGCCTATGCCAGGGGTCGGCAACCTCGGCTCTTTTATGACTCGTGGACTTCAACTCCCAGAATTCCTGAGCCAGCTATGCTGGCTCAGGAATTCTGGGAGTTGAAGTCCACGAGTCATAAAAGAGCCGAGGTTGCCGACCCCTGGCCTATGCCAATTGATTATGTGATATTTCTGACTCCTAGCAGACAGAGAGAGAGAGATGATAGAGAAATATGGATATACCAGAATAGTTTTCCTTTTGAATGAATAAGGCCAATAAACATTTATTTATTTATTTTTTGTATTGGAGGGATCTTTGTAGATTTTGGATGGGCAAAATGGGTCTCATACGCTCTGTGGTTCTTAAGACATCCCTTTTGCCCTTAGAACTCTTTTAAGATTTCTCTTTGGCTTGTGCCCAAGTCTTGCCCATTTTTGGAGTATGGCCCTTGACATTCTAGACAAATCCTGTTATAGCCTTTGAGCTAATGAAAGGCGCACCTCCCTGTTTACAGCTCTTTCTGCTCCTGGCCAAGGACAACATATTGGCTTATTTTGTAGAGATTACTAAACTATGTCGTAATAAATTTATATCCATGTATAAAATATCCATGGCCACGGAAATATAAATATAAAATTTTGGTCTCAAAACATGGAATAGAACCCAGCACTTGCATTTTAACTGCAGTGTTTGTTTGTTTGTTGTTTATTAAATTTAAATACCCCCCCCCCCCACTCGCTATCTCAGGCCTGGAATCAGAGCACATGTTGAGCTTGTGATCAGAACTCTGTTTTATCCAGGGGTGAAGGAGCTCTCAATTCCGGTACACCGTCTTTCTCTCACTCTTTCTTTTTCTCACAGGCATACTTGCAAGCCCTGGATCTGAAATTTGTTAGACAAGATTTAATTTAGCATATGGCATTAATAGCAGTTGATTTATAAAATGAGTAATTTACAAAAAAAAAAAACATACTGGGTAATATTAGAAAGCTACAGAACTTCGTGACTTGCCTGTGTTAATCAGAAGCTGCGGGTTTTTTTCCCCCTCCTTCAGGTCCTGGGGACGCTTTTCATTTATGTCTTATTTATGGTGGAAGAGTTCAGAAAAGAGCCGGTAGAAAACATGGATGATGTTATTTACTACGTGAATGGCACTTATCGGCTGCTGGAGTTTCTCGTCGCTCTTTGCGTTGTGGCCTACGGCGTATCGGAGACGATCTTTGGAGAATGGACCGTGATGGGCTCCATGATCATTTTCATTCATTCATACTATAATGTGTGGCTTCGGGCTCAGTTGGGATGGAAAAGCTTTCTTCTCCGCAGAGATGCGGTCAATAAGATCAAATCACTGCCCACGGCCACCAAAGAACAGTTGGAGCAACATAATGACATCTGTGCCATATGCTACCAGGTAAATGCTGCCATTGAGCTGAACTTCAGCAGCTCTGGCTCCTCCTTGTGGTATTTTATAAAAAGACTGAAGCTTCGGGTTTGATCAAACTCTAAATGAGACAACCAGAAATTGGAAGGGACAGAGAAGGGAGCAGAAGCAGGTTGCGGGCCAGAATATAGGATCAGCTTCTCCAGTTGCTGAATCAGTAAAGGAGAGGAAAAAGTGGAAGATTATATAAACGGGGACCCTACATTTCCAAAATGTCTACATGCCACATGACCATCACTTACCTTGTTAACCTGCAAAGTTTAAGGAGCAGAGAAGTGCGTCAGCTTTGCTAGCAAACTACTGCTCAGCTGCCCCATCACGGGCTAACTGAAGTGGTAATGAAAGGCCGGCTGCTGAGGTAGTATCCACATCTTTCATTTTGCAGAGAAATAGTTAAAAGAACCACATTGATTTAAAGGCGAGTGTTGTGTAATGGACTAAAATGCTCACATTCATTTTGAGTCCATCACTGTTTCTCACAGCTGAAGCAGAGTGGTTGTAGAGGGAGAAATGAGAAGAGCCACTGTAATATATACTATCTTAAGCTCCCAGGAAAGGCGGAAGGTAAAAGTGGGATGTAAACTTAACAATATAATATGATATAAAAAAATAATAACTTGGTATTAAGGGCTTCACTTTGATGGTGGCAACTGAAATGAGTTAAAGGATACTTACCTAGAAATAAGATGTTGATAGGTGAGTCCAAGCAACTTTTTTCGATAGCATTCTATAATTGAAGTCTGTCATTTATGGTGGATTATTTCTTTATTTATATGTTTGCTCTCTAGTCTTAACTGGTTTCTACCTCTCTTGCCAATGACAGTTGCAGAATCCATCCAATCAGTCAGGCCTATTTCTGCCCTCTTGAGAGAACAAGTTGACCAGAAATTAAAAGGCCAATTATCTCAATTAGATTGTGCCATTTAAGCAGTCTGTGCAATGAAACTAAAGTAAGCACAGAGGTAGCACTTCTGTAGCAGGCTTTAAATTCCTCACATGTTTTGGTTGTCACTTAGTTTTTCCTTTTAAAACTTCTTCTTTATAGCTTTGGATTGTTTTTGAATACTGACATCCTGGTGTCTATGTGGTTCTTCAGAAGCAAAATGTGTTGTATTTTCATACCTGAATCTTAAAAAAAACAAATCCAAGTCACAAGTGAATAGCAATAGTTTTTAGGAATCCAGGGTTCACGGTGTTTCCAAAGAAAAGCATTTTAGGCAATATACCATATATCCTGGCTAAATTAAAAGTTCAGGGGTCAGGATATCCTCCACAAGGGATAGAAAGTCTGAGTCATGACTATTGCTGCAGCTTTGTGAGATCAAGGTTTTGGAGGAAGATTCATATTGCACTTCTGCACCAGCAAGTTTGGGTTGCAAATGCAACCCTGAGCAGCAATTTGATGTGTAGTTGAAGGATAAATAAGGATGATCTTACAGTGTTCTGAAGATTCTTGAAATGGCCTTAGAAGCTCAGTACTTTAGAGTAGTGATCTCTATGTCTCCTCCAGCTCTCTAGATGACAGTAGTGTTTCTTCTCACAATACGTGTAGAAAAATGCTGGAACACCCAGCAAGGCACATGTAACTGTGGACCCTACTTTTGTGTAATAGAATGAGAATGTGGAGAATTGAAATCAGCTTGATAGAGCACAGATTAGACTCAACATAAGATTCTTCTTTCCATCTTTATTTGTGAAGGGATCTAGAAGTAGGATGAACCATGTTTTACTTTTGACTGAGGGTAAATTTAAGAAGCCAAATAAGATATACTTACAATTGCAGCATGCTGATAATTTTGCCAGTGTAGACTGCAGTTGTTAACCTTTTAATCTAAACAGTGCCTCCCAGAATGAAATGTTAAGCCTCATGTTTTTTGATATTACACTTTACACAGGCAGAGAATATAAAGTAATCAGTCTCAGCATGGTGTGCCCCAAATGTACCCATTGGTGACTGAAAATAATGGGAGTTAAAATGCAATATATACAGGTAGCACCAAATTAAGAAGTCAGCCTATGTGTGAATAATGACAAATAAAAGTGTCAACAGAGGCTGGATGGTTGACTGTAATGATGAATATTAAACATGGGGAATATATTTGTGGTTCATTAGTATTTCGTAATAATGGTGCCTGCTCCTTTCAGGACATGAAATCGGCTATCATCACACCCTGCGGTCATTTTTTCCATGCGGGCTGCCTTAAGAAATGGCTGTATGTGCAAGAAACCTGTCCCTTGTGCCATTGCCAACTTAAAAACACCACTCAGCCCCCTGGGCTTGGACTGGAGCCAGTGCCACAAGTAAATCTTGGAGCAGAGCAACGTACTGTTCAGCAGGAAGCTACTGGAGCCCCCAATATTCAACACCAGGAAGGGAATGGAGTTGAGCCTGTGGACGATGGACAAACTGTCATAGAGCAGGACTCTGTTGATGTCAAGGAAGATTACAACACTTTGGACAGTGCATCTTCCAGTGAAGCCAGCCAGGTAGCAACTGGCCCAGAAGGACTGGCTGAAAAACAGGAAGAGATGATAACACAAGATCTACGAGGAGGCATCCAGAATTGAACTAGCAAAGTCTGGTGCAAAAATACCTACTACAGGGCTCAGCAGATGGAGTCTTCTCCTTTTTCTTGTTGTGAGCAAGTTTAATCCTCAGAATGCTGGCCAAAATGTATTTATAATATCCCATGCTGATTTCTGTGAGCTGCTTGGTTTATGAGGCTGCCAGTGCATTAGACTGGAAACTGCTTTTAGAATCTGCCTCTGTGTTACAAAAGGGCAGAATCTGGGAACCTGAGTGGAGTGTCTGGGGCTGCGAATCTCAAGGGAAGGAAAACAAGAAGAGGGTGAAGAGAGAGAGAGAGACAGACAGACAGACTAGTGAAATAAAAGTCAGTATTGCTCATATTGAAGTGAGAAAGTTAAACAGAAGGACAAAAGTAGTATGTATGTCTCTTTGGCCTCATCATTCTGCAGCAAATGGAAATCGGTTAAGAATACTGACCAAAATCATGTAGAGGCCTGGAGTTCAACCAATGCCAATATGGATGACTGTGTTGTGCTAGAGCAGTGCTCCAGTATGTGTGTGGGGGTAATGCTTTGGGCATGTCAGATAGGGCATTTACATTAATGTAATCTATAGCAATCTTGATTTTTTTTTTATGCTGGAGTATTCAATACTTAAATGTTTGGTCTTTTTTTCATTAAAAAAAGACATTTTGGATAGTACAGGCGGTATGAAGTAAATTAAAGCTCCAGTGACCTCTCTCTCATCTCCACCAGTGAGTTCAGGAGAGTGATGGGAGGAGTTTTAAGCTGCGGACTGAAGCCTCCTCAGTGCTGTTCAGTTACACACACACACACACACACACACACACACACACACAATTTCTTGCAGTTGAATTAAAGCAGTATTAATCTCCTGGCAATATTTGCACCTTTGGGAATGAGTACATAAATTGTATGATCAAATGCCGCAAATGCCAGTCCCTAAGGCTCTTAATAGGTTCTTCACCTATTTTTCCCTTTGCCCCTTCTTCCTTGACAAGATTGTGCGTGTATTTAAATTTTTACATTCATCATGGCTTTTTAGGTAGAACTGGGGGTGGGATGGGAACTGGTAATTTTTTTATGTGAATTTTGATATGAAAAGGAACGAGTCACTTATTTATACATTAGGCTTGGCACTCAAAAAGTGTGGATCTTTTGGTTTCTGTTTTGTGAACCGTAGACATTTTATTTTTAGTAGCAAACTGATGTGTAGACTGACAGACATAACTGTATGTCTTAATAAACGTTTGAAGTTTTTTTTACATTTGATTGTTTTTTCTTCATAGAGAAATTTTTCTTAATCTCAAAGCTCTTTTTGATAGTTTCCTGTCCTATCATCCTATCTCTATGGCATGTTAGATTTGTTCTGCCAGGTTAGGCATTTTCATGACTTGTTCAGATAAGTGGCAGATGTCCACTTTCCCATAGCTTCATTGCAGAAAGTCACACCTAAACTGGAGTGCCTGTTCCAGGAGAATCTTGAGAAGTGCACTTTAGTTCCACATCCTTAATGTTTCCCTCCCCCCCCCAAAAAAAGCAACAGCCATAGGCAGGTAGACCAAAATAATGTCATTTTTGTGTGTTTTGACTTCTCGTTTTATGTTATTCTTATGGAGAAAACAAACTTCTGTATTGGCTGTCCCATTTCAGATTACAGCTGGAGTTACCTGCAATTTATTGTGCTTTTGTATGAAATTAACATATTTAACAGAAAACGGCTTATCTAGGTTCCTTTGTCCCTGCCACATAGTTTTCTGTGCCCTCAAAGGACAGAAAGTGAATGTCTGATACTTTATGTACATAGTCCTAAATTATTTCATTCTTTTGATAACTTACACTTATATGAAAATCAGGCAAGGTCAGTCATTTGAAGTCCAACTGAGAACATTTATTTAAGAGAATTATGAGTTTAAAAGAGTAGTTTTATTTTTGAACTCAGCTCAGCCTTGATTTATGGACCAATTACTTTAATCTTAGCTTTACTAGTTTTTCTTTTGGAGAATAGATACTCTCACATTGCAAGCCATTTTGTGAAGGTGCTCACAGAATATTTCAAATATGCCTCTGAGTTGCTAGCCAAACTACTTTAGGAAGAAACCTGTTTGTAGTGAGGAGCCCTGAAGCATCAGAGAAGGGACTAGGACTTGGAAAGCATTATGAGATTAAGAAAATCAAGATGCATCTAGCAAGCTGAATATAAAAAAATACCTGAAGTGTATGATTAAATTTATTCTAATTTTCAGCAATATATATATATATATATATTTCCCCAGTTTTAAATATCAGAGTTGCCTCACTACCATAAAACTCCAGAGTTATCTGCAACTTTAATAATTGTGGCTTACTGTTTGCTGTCCTAAGCAGAATTAATTTAAAAGAAATCAATAGAACTTGCTCAGTATATCTAATTACCATCTGATTGTTTTCTATACAATGTGTATGGTAATTGTTTATCTTCTCAACCCTGAGAAGGAGGTCAATATATTTCCCATTTTATAGATGAGGAAATGTGACTAAAAATTGCAATCCTAAGCAGTTTATCAAATATAAGCACTCGGAAAACAGATTATCTCTCTGTGTGGCCAGAACAACACCAGGTTCTGCACAGAAAGGAGGTAGATGCACATTTAGAAGTACAAGAAGGCTGAAGAACTTTTGGGGTGACTTTTCAAAACTGTGGGGAAAAAAGCATGTTAGTTGGCACAGAAGTCTGAGTGTTGTGGACTGGGAGAATTACACAGAAAACAGCAGGCAAAGATAGAAAACAATCAAAACCCTAAACAGCAGCAATTGGATGGAACATGATTTGGCTTCATGCCTCCCAATATTGCACTGAATATGCTTCATTAAAGGTGACTGTATAAAAGTCCAGCCTATAGTAGAACAGGGACTGTGGGCAGAAACTCATAAAATGTCTTTATTGTCCATTAAGTTCCCCATCCTCCGAACCCCTTGGAATCTCCAGAATTCTCCAAAACATATTCTCTGGATTTCAGGGTGTTCCGGAGACTCTGGTTGCAGGAAGCCCTCAGGTTAGGAACTTCTTATGAGAGTGAAGTGTCTTTGAACAATTCCCCATTTCACTGGGTTTTTTCTTATTAGGGTGGGGTGGCAGCTGGGTGGTTGCTTTATCAAGCTTTTTTTAAAAAAAAATGACATACAAAACAATTTACCAATGCATAGTACCTTGCTTTGACAATTGACAATTCACTAATTAGTTCTGCTGGGTCGGTCCTACTACTGGGCCAATGGTTAAACGTGGCATAATTCTAATTTGCAGCAAAAATGGCAGCTGATCAGATAGAAGCTGACTAGGTTGTTTGGGCTATCCCTGATACAGCCTAGTCTCTGGGGGCAATGCATTCAGAGGATATAATTCAGCAGTAAGTAGGATACACTCACTGACTTCAGGAAATGAAAGGGCAAAAATATGTCCAAAGGATCTGCAAGGATCTAATTTCTGATGATTATAAGGTAGAGATCATGATACAAATAGGGGAAAGAGGTGTGGATGGTTGGTGGGATTAATGAAAAAACAATTGAAAATGATCATATTTTATAGAAACATCAATTTCTATAATAAGATAACGCGCTATACAGAGTTGAGCAATGGTTATATACTCTACTTGAAATGGCAGGATATAAATCAAAGAAGCAAAATGTACAAGGTTTAAAGGAGGCGCAATAAAAATCAGCAAGCAAATCTCAAAACTGGCTCGGAATCTAGAATTTTTTTTAAAAAAACATTTTTATTGATTTTCTAGTTTTGTTGTTGTTAGCTGCGAAGTCGTGTCCGACCCATCACGACCCTATGGAAAATGTTCCTCCAGGCCTTCCTGTCCTCTACCATCTTCTGGAGTCCATTTAAGCTCACGCCTACTGCTTCAGTGACTCCATCCAGCCACTTCATTCTCTGTCATCCCCTTCTTCTCTTGCCCTCAATCTTTCCCAGCATTAGGCTCTTCTCCAGTGAGTCCTTCCTTCTCATTAGGTGGCCAAAGTATTTGAGTTTTAGCTTCAGAATCTGACCTTCTAAAGAGCACTCAGGGTTGATCTCCTCTTCATAGTCAATGAAGCAGAAGTAGATGTTTTTCTGGAACTCCCTAGCTTTCTCCATGATCCAATGTATGTTGGCAATTTGATCTCTAGTTCCTCTGCCTCTTTGAAATCCTGCCTGTACTTCTGGTAGTTCTCGGTCCACATACTGCTGGAGTCTAGCTTGTAGGATTTTAAGCATAACTTTACTAGCATGAGAAATGAGTGCAATGGTGCGGTAGTTTGAACATTCTTTTGCACTGCCTTTCTTTGGAATTGGAATGTAAACTGATCTTTTCCAATCCTGTGGCCACTGTTGAGTTTTCCAAATTTGCTGGCAAATTGAGTGTAGCACTTTTACTGCATTGTCTTTTAAGATTTTGAATAGCTCAGCTGGAATACTGTCACCTCCACTAGCTTTGTTGTTGCTCAGCTTTTCTAAGGCCCACTTCACTTCACATTCTAGGATGTCTGGCTCGAGGTCAGTGACCACCTCATTGTGATTATCAGGGACATTAAGGTCATTCTTGTATAGTTCTTCTGTGTAATTTTGCCACTCTTCTTAATCTCTTCTGCCTCTGTTAGGTCCCTGCCGTTTTGGTCCTTTATCATGCCCATTTTTGCATGAAACGTTCCCTTCATCTCTCCAATTTTCTTGAAAAGATCTCTGGTCCCCCCTATTCTATTGTTTTCTTCTATTTCTTTGCACTGTTCATTTAAGAAGGCATTCTTATCTCTTCTAGCTATTCTCTGGAATTCTGCATTCAATTGGGCATATCTTTCTTTTTCTCCCTTGCCTTTCGCTTCCCTCCTTTCCTCAGCTATTTGCAAAGCTTCCTCAGACAGCCATTTTGCTTTCTTGCATTTCTTTTTCTTTGGGATGGTTTTGGTTGCTACCTGTTGCAAACCTCTGTCCATAGTTCTTGAGGCACTCTGTCTATCAGATCTAATTCCTTAATTCTATTTGTCACCTCTACTGTATATTCAACAGGGATACGATTTAATTCATACCTGAGCGGCCTAGTGCTTTTTCCTACTTTCTTCAGTTTAAGCCTAAACTTTGCAATGAGAAGCTCATGGTCTGAGCCACAGTCAGCTCCTGGTCTTGTTTTTACTGACTGTATAGAGCTTCTCCATCTTTGGCTGCAGAGCATATAGTCAATCTGATTTCTGTGTTGACCGTCTGGTGATGTCCATGTGTAGAGCCGTCTCTTGGGTTGTTGGAAAAGAGTGTTTGCTATGACCATTGTATTCTCTTGACAAAATTCTATCAGCCTGTGCCCTGCTTCATTTTGTACTCCAAGGCCAAACTTGCCTGTTATTCTGGTTATCTTTTGGCTTCCTACTTTAGCATTCCAATCCCCCATGATGATAAGGACATCATTTTTTGTTGTTAGTTCTATAAGGTGCTGTAGGGCTTCATAGAACTGGTCAATTTCATCCTCTTCAGCACTGGTGGTTGGGGCATAGACTTGGACTACTGTGATATTGAATGGTTTGCCTTGGATTTGAACTGAGATCATTCTGTCATTTTGAGGATTGTATCCCAGTATTGCTTTTCCTACTCTTTTATTGACTATGAAGGCTACTCCATTTCTTCTGAGGGATTCTTGCCCGCAGTAGTATACCTGATGGTCATCTGAATTAAATTCACCCATTCCTGTCCATTTTAGTTCGCTGATACCTAAGATGTCAATGTTTAGTCTTGTCATCTCTTGTTTGACCACATCCAGCTTGCCTTGATTCATGGATCTTACATTCCAGGTTCCTATGGAGAAAAAAATCTTTACAGCATCGGACTTTCCTTTCACCACCAGACACATCCACAGCTGAGTGTCCTTTCAGCTTTGGCCCAGTCGCTTCATTCTTTCTGGGGCTACTAGTACTAGCCCTCTGCTCTTCCCCAGTAGCATATTGGACGCCTTCCGACCTGAGGGGCTCATCTTCCAGTGTCATATCGTTTTGTCTTTTGGTACTGTCCATAGGGTTTTCATGGCAAAGATACTAGAGTGGGTTGCCATTTCCTTCTCCAGTGGATCATGTTTTGTCAGAACTCTCTAATATGACCTTTCCGTTTTTGGTGGCCCTGCACGGCATAGCTCATAGCTTCATTGAATTACGCAAGCCCCTTCGCCACGACAAGGCAGTAATCCATGAAGGGGAGTTTTTACCTTATACATATCCTAATTGCTTTAACATTCAGTCTTTATAGACAATCAATATCCTGTAATTAAATTTTTAGTCTCCCATCAATATTTAAATTTAACATTTAATATTTATAATTTTAGGTAACCAAAGTTTTCTTTACTACAATTCATCACACAATCTAATGTTCAAGATATATGTCCTATCTATTTGAATATATTCTATTTCTCACCATCTTACATCATCTAATTGATAATACAGTAGAACATTCTTATTTTCCACTAATTTCCAAATATCTTAAATTTCATGATCAAAATTTCCTTTATTTCAACATCAAATACTTCCTCTCTTTTTCTCTTAATATCTACTATCTCATATTTAAACTAATACAGATCTTATTTTATCAACTACGTAGGCATGTTTATTACATTTATCTAAAAAATTAGCTTTTATATATCTTAATTAATTTTACATTCAATCTTTATAATCAATATTCTACAGGGAGTGCAGAATTATTAGGCACGTTGTATTTTTGAGGATTAATTTTATTATTGAACAACAACCATGTTCTCAATGAACCCAAAAAACTCATTAATATCAAAGCTGAATATTTTTGGAAGTAGTTTTTAGTTTGTTTTTAGTTATAGCTATTTTAGGGGGATATCTGTGTGTGCAGGTGACTATTACTGTGCATAATTATTAGGCAACTTAACAAAAAACAAATATATACCCATTTCAATTATTTATTTTTATCAGTGAAACCAATATAACATCTCAACATTCACAAATATACATTTCTGTCATTCAAAAACATAACAAAAACAAATCAGTGACCAATATAGCCACCTTTCTTTGCAAGGACACTCAAAAGCCTGCCATCCATGGATTCTGTCAGTGTTTTGATCTGTTCACCATCAACATTGCGTGCAGCAGCAACCACAGCCTCCCAGACACTGTTCAGAGAGGTGTACTGTTTTCCCTCCTTGTAAATCTCACATTTGATGATGGACCACAGGTTCTCAATGGGGTTCAGATCAGGTGAACAAGGAGGCCATGTCATTAGATTTCCTTCTTTTATACCCTTTCTTGCCAGCCACGCTGTGGAGTACTTGGACACGTGTGATGGAGCATTGTCCTGCATGAAAATCATGTTTTTCTTGAAGGATGCAGACTTCTTCCTGTACCACTGCTTGAAGAAGGTGTCTTCCAGAAACTGGCAGTAGGACTGGGAGTTGAGCTTGACTCCATCCTCAACCCGAAAAGGCCCCACAAGCTCATCTTTGATGATACCAGCCCAAACCAGTACTCCACCTCCACCTTGCTGGCGTCTGAGTCGGACTGGAGCTCTCTGCCCTTTACCAATCCAGCCACGGGCCCATCCATCTGGCCCATCAAGACTCACTCTCATTTCATCAGTCCATAAAACCTTAGAAAAATCAGTCTTGAGATATTTCTTGGCCCAGTCTTGACGTTTCAGCTTGTGTGTCTTGTTCAGTGGTGGTCGTCTTTCAGCCTTTCTTACCTTGGCCATGTCTCTGAGTATTGCACACCTTGTGCTTTTGGGCACTCCAGTGATGTTGCAGCTCTGAAATATGGCCAAACTGGTGGCAAGTGGCATCTTGGCAGCTGCACGCTTGACTTTTCTCAGTTCATGGGCAGTTATTTTGCGCCTTGGTTTCTCCACACGCTTCTTGCGACCCTGTTGACTATTTTGAATGAAACGCTTGATTGTTCGATGATCACGCTTCAGAAGCTTTGCAATTTTAAGAGTGCTGCATCCCTCTGCAAGATATCTCACTATTTTTGACTTTTCTGAGCCTGTCAAGTCCTTCTTTTGACCCATTTTGCCAAAGGAAAGGAAGTTGCCTAATAATTATGCACACCTGATACAGGGTGTTGATGTCATTAGACCACACCCCTTCTCATTACAGAGATGCACATCACCTAATATGCTTACTTGGTAGTAGGCTTTCGAGCCTATACAGCTTGGAGTAAGACAACATGCATAAAGAGGATGATGTGGTCAAAATACTCATTTGCCTAATAATTCTGCACTCCCTGTATTTACTTGTTTTCCCCAATTTTTAATTTCCCATCAATATTCAAATTTTAACTTTTTTTATTAGAGTTTTACAAAAAAAAAATTTACAATACATATCCCCAAAACCCACCCACCCCAAACCACCCCCTTTCCCCCCCACTTCCCAGAGCTAAATACAGCGTTATAGATATAATAATCATATTCTAACTAAAAATTATCCATAATATAAAATTAACCAAATTCATAATGTGCTTTAACTCCCCTTTAACATAGATACATACAAAGTACTAACACTAAAATTAATAACAATATCCCTCTAAAATCTACTCATAAGCTAAATGGAACTTTTTAGTCCCATATTTATTCTGAATATAATCTATCCATCTCCTCCAAACTGAAATATATCTTTCTTGTGAATGATCCTTCAAATAAGCAGAAATCTTAGACATTTCTGCAAGATTCGATACTTTAAACACCCATTCTTCTATAGTAGGCAAACTATCCTTCTTCCAGTATTGTCCCACCAGTAACTGTGCTGCTGTTATCAAATTCAACATCAAATTGGTTTCTTTAACATCACAATCTACAACAATGCCCAATAAAACAATTGCAGAGAGAACTTTATCTTTCTCTTCAAAATCTTTTGAATCTTCCACCAAATTTTAACCCAAAAAGCTTTTATATTTCTGCAAGCCCACCACATATGAAAATAGGTGGCTTCTGAACAACCACATCTCTAGCATTTAGACTGTAAGTTAGGATACATGTTAGACAACTTTTTGGGATCCAGATGCCATCTATAAAACATTTTATAAAAATTTTCTCTTAAATTTTGAGCCTGAGTAAATTTAACATTTCTAACCCAAATTACCTCCCAAGTATCCAACAGAATTGGTTCCTGGATATTTTGTGCCCACTTTATCATACAATCTTTAACTAATTCCGTTTCCGAATCCAATTCAATTAAAACATTATATATCCTCTTTATATGTGCACAATTTAAATCTCTAATTTGTTTTACTAAATTTTCATCTGTAATTGTGATGCCAACCTTCTGATCCAACTTCCACCTAGCTTTCAATTGGGTATATTGAAACCAAGAGTAAGTTATGTTTCCTTGTCTTAACTCATCTAATGATTTAAGTTGCCAATCATTCCCTTCCAATCTAAGTAATCCCTTATAGGAAAACATATCCAAACTCACTCCCATAGATACACCTTCTATCGCGTGTCCAGGAATTCCCCAAATCGGTATTTTATAATTTAACTTATAATAATACTTTTTCCAGACACGCAACAAGGCACTTCTAAGAATATGAGATTTAAAAGCCCTATCCACCTTTTTATCATAAAGCAAATATGCATGCCATCCATATACCAAATCCCAACCCTCAAGGTGAAGTATTCTCTTATTAGTTAAATTAAGCCAATCGCTAACCCATGTCAAGACCACCGCATCATAATACAGTTTCAAATTCGGCGCCTTGAGTCCCCCTCTTTCCCTAGCATCTTGTAAAATCTTGAATTTAACTCTTGGTTTTTTCCCCGCCCAGATAAATTTATTAAGACCCTTCTGCCATTCATCAAGGTTGGCATCCTTCTTCAATATAGGTATCATTTGAAACAAAAAGAGAAACTTCGGCAGAACATTCATTTTAACAACTGCGATTCTTCCCAGTAAAGATAATTGTAATTTTTTCCAATTATTTAAATCCCTTTGTATCTTCAACCATAATGTTTCATAGTTATTCTTATATAATTTTACATTTGAAGCTGCAATATACACTCCCAAATACTTAGCCTTTTTTACTATTTCAAAACCTGTTAATTTAATTAACATTTCCCTTTCACTCATAGATATATTCTTAGATAATATCTTAGTCTTATTACTATTCACCTTAAACCCAGAAACCTTACCATACTGAGTTATAATTTCCATCAAATCTATAACCGATTGTATCGGTTGAGATACTGTCACAACCAAGTCATCAGCAAAAGCTCTCAATCTGTAATCATTCTGTTTTATTTTAATTCCCTTTATCATAGAGGACTCTCAAATTTTAATTAATAAAATCTCTAACGTTAAAACAAACAATAATGGTGATAGGGGGCATCCCTGTCTTGTACCTTTTTCAATTTTAAACGTCTCTGTTAGCCCCCCATTAATTATAATTTGTGCAGTTTGTTGTTGATATATAGCTTTAATAGAATGTAGGAATCCTTCTCCAAAATTCATTTCCTCAACAACTCTCAATAAGAATTGCCAATTCAATTGATCAAAAGCTTTCTCTGCATCCAAAAATATCAATGCTGCAGGGACTTGGTTGTTCTTATCCAAATATTCAAGCAAATTTACAATTTGTCTTACATTATATTTCATATACCTTCCAGATATAAATCCCGATTGATCACTATGAATCATTTGTTTTAAAACTTGCATTAATCTATTAGCCAATACTTTAGCAAAAATCTTATAATCTGTATTCAAAAGCGATATAGGTCTATAATTTTTAGGTTGAGTAAGGTCTTGATCCTCCTTTGGAATCAATGATACAAAAGCTGTCCTCCAAGATGGAGGAACTGCTCCTCCAGTCTGAATTTTATTAAACAAGATCTTTAAAGGTTCAATCATTTCAAGCAACAACATTTTATAATAAATTGCTGTTAATCCATCTGTTCCGGGGGCCTTGCCCACTTTCAACTGTTTAATAGCTAAAGAGATCAAATTTTAACTTTTGATATTTATACTTCCAAGTTTTAAATGACCAAAGTTTTCTTTATCTCAATTTATAGCATAATCTAGTATTCAAATTACACATCTTGTCTGTTTGAGTATATTCTATTTTAATTAATAACTTAACATCCTTACTAATAAATCCCAATCCCAATTTTCTTCAGCCTTATTCTAGCTTTCTTTCTTTGCCAACTCACCTTCCATGTGCGTGCTTTTAAATCATCAAATAGATCTCCCTCTGTTATTGTATATATTATTTGAAATAAAAGAGACCAGCCAGTTGCCATTCTTTTGGAAGGACTAACAAATTGTCTCTCTATTATTCCATCTCCCCATAGTTGTCCTGGAATGTTTATTTTCCCTTTGGTCTGTTCTTCTTGCTCCTCAGATTTCTTCTGGTTTATGTAGAAAGTCTTTTCCATTTTCAGTGTTATCGGTCCCTTTTGTGGGTTTTCCATTAACTGTATTTGTTGGTCCATTAAATCCTCTATCATACTGTTTGATTGTTCCACTTCTTCTATTGTGTTCTGTGTAGTTGATTCTTTAATTGTAGTCAAAATTAGGGTTTGAATATCTAAGCTGACATCTTGTTCTTTTCTATAGTGTTTTATTTCATCAGAAGCTGTAAGAATAGTTTCATGAATTGCTTTCAACATAGAAAGAATCTGTTCCTGATCTTCATCCATATTCTCTTATGGTGTATTAAATTAAAAGCTTTACAATCAGGATGAAAATAATTTTACCACTGGGTATAGAACACAGCTGAGCTTCTCACAGCTGATATATGCCAAGGTTGAAGGAGTCTTATCTGTAGTCTGGGCTTCAAGCCAAGTATCTTTTAAACAATAACAGGTTGTAGTATTAGATTTAGCCACAAGATGTCACCCATGCCGTTTAAGGTTTTTTTAAGTCCAAAATTTTTATAATCCTTTTTCCAATTTTACATCTTTTTTGTAAGTAAAAACCCAAATCTTCAATAAGAAATCTTTTGGTCCCCAAATTTTAGAAACATATAACTCCAGTTAAAATAAGGTTATTCTTTCAATGTTTTTATCCCTTGGATAGTCAGTCGCTGCTGCTCTTAGAGGGTGGGATAGGATTTCCCTTCCCTCTCTCCACAGGGGGAAAAATACTTTGGGCAGCTTATACAGGTAGAAAAGATAGTTAGGATTGAAGAGAGGTTCAGATCTCACCGTCTCATCTGCGCTGCTTTAGAAGTGCCTGGTGGTAAATTTGACTTTGGCTGTCTGCAGCCTAGTGATGGGTCACATTTCTATGGCCGGTCTTTTGTCCACCGGTTTGAAGGACTGTCCTGGATCAAGCGGAAGGGCTACCGCCCTCCCACGATCAAGCAGGGATTCCCCCTTGCTTGTCACCCCTACAGGACGACTTTTGACCCTTTCCAGAGTCCCCCAGCGGTGTGAAGTCGAACACGGAAGATGGAGCTCGTCTTCCAGCGGCCGCAATGGCAAACCGGAAGTCTGGAATTTAGAATCTTTCACCATCTATGTCTAATCCATTGACTCAGCTATAGAAAAGAGCCCAATATCAACTGATATTACAAACAAGGATTTAGCAGAGACTCCAGAAACTGGGAATTGAGTGGTGTGATTTAAAAAGACAGAGTTTGACCAAGGGACACTGCCTTCTAGAAATCCATTTAAGAGACCAGATTTCTTGCCATATTCAGTTGTTCATTTAACTTTGGTAGTCAGAGATATTCCCATCCTATTAGGATAGTTTAGGGGAGTTTTATTCCTTTTCAATCCAACTGCTTCTCTCCAATAGCTGTTTTCAGGTAACACTAGCTGTCCAAAGCTGCAGTTTTTATGTAAAAACTCAGACTCTGTGCTATTCAAGAGTTGGGGAGATCTCTGTCAATGCAGTTAGTGTCAGGATCAAGACTTGGAAAGTTGACTCCATCATCAAGATTCTATCACCATCTTTTTCCCTTCAGTGATGGTAAAGTATTAAAGTAATTCTTAAGTGATGATATAATGCAGACCAAGAAAAAAAACAATTTTCCTCCCATACCTCCAGAAATAGGACTTCCAAGCAGAACTCAGCACCTGATTATATAAACAAGTGCCTACCATCTCAATCTATTTCCAATAATAAACCATAGCTCTCTCATAATTTGTTCTGAAATTTCTTTGATCCTGTTAATCCACTTTATCCATCCCCTTCTCCTCCTCCCTTCCTCAGCTTGCCAAGCAGACCTAAGTAGTCAACTTTTCTATTCACCCACCAGCTTCCACCACTTGTCTGCAGCTTCTGTACTACCCGGGAATAAAGTTGTATAGTCTGCATATGTCAAATTGGAAATCTTTCAGTCTCCCATTTGGATACCAGGTTTGTCTTTCAGGTCTGATTCTCAAATTCACTCTATACAAACAGGGAGAATAGGAATTTTGCTTTCATTTTTTCCTATCTACCTATCTTGAAATACAGTCAAGGGAGATTTTCTTGCATTATGTCAGTCCAATGGCCCTTCTAATTCTCCAAAATAATTCTTGACAGTAGATTCTTGTTCATTGTAAAGCTTCTTCCAAAGTTTAGCAGATGGACTGACACATCCATTAATCTTCCTATATTTCTCATTCTGGCCTGATCCTATAGATTAAAAGCTTTGCCAGAATCTGTAAAGCAAAGATAAAGTTCATTCTTAAATTATCTTGCTGTACCCATTATCTATGTTATGTTTATCTGACATCTATCTCCTATCTGTCCCTTCGCCCTTTCTGAAAGTTGCCTCTTTATTTGACATTACTTTCCTCAGTGTGTGGCTTTATTCTTCTTTGTAAGATGTTAAAGAAAGCTTTAGGACAATGCCTAGTAAATTGCATGTTCTTTTGCTTCTCCTTTCTTTGGCTAAATGTACATCGATCTTTTTCCTAACTGTAAGCTATATTAGAAAGCTACTAGCCCTTTAAGGGCCTCTTTTATTGCAGCCTTCAATCCTGGGAAGTTCATCTGCTTGGTGCTTTCCTGTAGAGCACTTTGTCCATCATCTCTCATACCTCATTTTCTGTAGAGATGTTCCTGAATATATCCTCTTTCTGCAAATATTTCTGTAATCTTGTTAGTAAAGAATTAGAATATCTTCCTTCCATCTTTCTTTAACCTTACTCACTATATTCAGTTTTGTCCATGAGTACTCTTTCGGTTTCCTACATTAGCTCTCAATGATGTTATGATTCTCTGATCCCAAAAAAAACATGCTTCATTTTCATTTTCTTATTATTTTTTTCTACTTGTGGACATTGAATTTTTCTTTGCTTGGCATTGGAAACCTTTGCTCAGTAGCTCCACGTCCACTTTCCATCAGACAACTCTGATTGTGCCTAACAGCCTCTCTGCCATATCAGATTTTGATTTCTTCAATAATGTTTTAATTAAGGAAAAATATGAAATCTGGCATCACACAACAAAATACCAGTGTCACGGTTTTGACTGAAGAACACAACCAACTAAACACCTTCAAGACTTTTTGAACTCCTAATGTAAAACTTTATTGAGTACCTCATTTTGGCATGCAGGCAAGCAAACCCAGCTCTGATAAAAACCCCACCCAATCCCATATAGTGAAAGTATAGAATTCCCTCTTCTTGATCAGGTCACGTTGGCCAATTAGGTGGAAAAATATTGTTATGAGAAAGTGTCTCTAGGTCTGGCCAAATGCCTGGTGAACTGTCCTTGGTTCTCATGATCTGCTTTCTTGATCTTTGAAGTCTGCATTCCAATCCCTTTTCCTCCCCCGAAGTTAGTTGGCAAGCTGAGAAGCAATAATTGTCGGACCAGCAAAAACATGCTTTGAACTTGACAACCAGATTTGTGTTAAAATAGCAGGGTTTCCCTTTCTTCAACTACTTACTTACTAAATACTTTCCCAACCTACTTATATGGATTTTGGGTCATTTACAGAATAAATACATCAATGATTAAAATCAGCACATTACCCCCAAAATATATTTCCACACCCAAAAATAAAATAGATCAAAACCAAAATCTTCTCTCTAAAACAAAAACTTGATAGAACATGGCCAGATCAAAATAATCTTTCATTAGGCATGTATCGAGAGATCTACCCTCCCTAGAAAGACATTAAACACTTCTCCAGTCAAGTTCCACTTATCCCTCCTGGATAACTGAAGGAACCTAACATGTTTCCCTGACAATAAGACCTATCCCGAAAATAAGCCCTAGCTTGATTTTGGGGGATGGGCTTAATATAAGCCCTACCCCCAAAATAAGCCCTATTTTTGTGGTGAGGCACACACCTAAAAATCAAGCTAGGGTGGGGATGTGGAGTTGCCCCACATGCACTTACCAGGCCTCCCATGAATTGACACCTGCCTCTTCTTTCCGACCCACCATTTCACTGTCAGACGCCTTTCCAGAAGGCCTTTGTAGCCAAGAATGGAACTTGGATTCAATCCTTTCCAGAAGGCCTCTGTCTGCAAATGAAGTTGCTCCTTTGGCTGCAGAAGAAGTGGGCCAGGCTGAGCTGTCAGTGCCACCATGAGGTGAGTGGAACACCCCCCCCCCCATAAATAAGACTTGGTGCCTCTTTTGGAGGCAAAAAAAGAGACTGGGTCTTATTTTCAGGGGAAACACGGTAGCTGAGTCCACATTGCAAGTGGTGGACCTTGTAGCACAGAACTTCCAGTCTGCTTCCTCCATTCCTTAAGTACAAAAGAAACCTAGATCACATTGCGAGACGTGCCTGAATCTCCTCACTTGTTCAGCTCTGTGCAAATGAGTGGCTCAACCCACAAAAATGTATCAGCAGCCTGTAGATTCCATGCCTCACTCATCCTAAACTAAAAGATGGGTAGAAATCTGCAGGGGCCATATGCGCAGGAAAATACATCTTGCCAATTCCAACATTTCTTACAATGTTTTCACAGATAGGGTCAACAAATATTCTTATCGCATATCCACTTTTGTGGACTTACAGTGGTATATGGAAAAAAGCTTGGAAAGATAGGTCAAGAAACCCTGCTTAGGAAACAATCAGATAAGAGACAGCATAGCCCACAGCCAGATAGTGGCTGGGGCAAGAGGCCCTCCCTAACTTCTCAGCCAAGACAGCAGAAGAATTGTTCTTTCAGACTTGCAAGATGCTATTAATGTAGTTTTACAATAAAGTGGCATTAGCTCATCTGGTCATGTTTCTTGTCTGGTCTTCATGATAAGGCTCACTTGAACCAATTAAGACAGGAGCACGTTTAACACTCCTCCTCGCTGAGGCCCTCCCCAAGTCTTATTTTCTAATGTTTGGAACTGATACAGGGTGCTAAATACCAGAGATCTTTGCAGAAACATATGTGCAGAATAGTTTAAAGGAGGGCCAGCAGTACATTTAAGCCTCATCTGATGCTCCTTAAAGAAAGAAGAGAGACAGAGGGCATAACTTCCTTTGTAGATCAGAGTGAAATGTTTTCTTTTTTGGACCTCTTCTGAGCTTCCCTTAGCTTTGCTTTCAAAAGAAAAGAAAACAAATTCCCAGCTGGGAACCGCAAAGGATTAAGCTTTTATTTATTTCCCCAGCTCTGAGCTTGTATTCTGTACTCAGAAAGGAAATGTCCTTGAAAGACTGGTTCCTCCTCCATAAACTATCCCAGCTTCTGTTTGTTTTTTAAAATGGAAATTATTTTCTCAGAGACCCGCCTGTGCGGAAGTGGGTGTTGATAAAGTAACACAAAAGTAAGAAATTATGGCCTGTAATACTGGGAAGCAAAACATCTTGTTTTAAAATAAATGTGCACATTTAATTGGATTTTCTTTCTCAAATCAGTCTTGGATCATGCCCAAGACTTCGGCTTCTTGGAATGGAAAACAAGACAAGAACTGCTAATGGAATTACATGCTATAGATTTGCCTTTAACTAGTCAAAGTATCACTAAGGCTATTTGACAAGCTCTTACACAAATCTGGAAACCAATATTCAGCGGGACAGTTCTTACTGAAAATCCTCATTTCCTAATGCTCTTGAAACAGGATGGATTACTTCTGTGCTCAGTTTGGACATTTGCTCTCCCAACCATTTGTCTGGTAGCCAAAATCATCTGACTTCACACACGATCTTGCTTTGTAATCAAACAATGTGAGTGGCAGCAAACTGCTTATATGTACACACACTGCCCACTTGTTCCACCAGAAATTCACCAGAGATCTTACAGAGTAATAGAATTTTTCTAAACCTCAGCAGAGAAAATGTAATCTGTCTTCTTTGAGAGATTTAAATTGACAATATGGGATTTATTTTTCATAAATCCAATGCATCCTCAGGCATCCACAGGCTAATCTTATGTAGGGTTATGCCATTTTTCTGCAAGTGTTGGAGGAAGAATTACAGAAATTAAAATCCAATATATATGGATGGTAGAAGAACAGAAAAAGTTAAATTTAGCATCAACACTGTGGATATAAAGTTAGTTACTTTATTTCTCTCATTGTTTAGTGTTCATTTTAAAAAGTTGAATACATTACTGTACCGGTAGTAACCAATCTAAAGACAGGTTAAAAAATTCCTGCTTATACCACCAGATGGCACTATTACTCTGGAAGAAACACATTCTAAGTTACTTCATGAGTTAAACATTTGCATTTAATAAATAATATGTTTCATATTGCATGTGCAGTGGGATACGCCAGTACTCTGATAAATATTAAGCCTGAGTAATGCATTTGCAGGGTTTTGTGGTGTGGGTTTTTTTTCCCTGTTTTTTGCTTTCTTACAAAACTTTCTCATATTTTGTACATGGGAGATCCAAAAACAGAAAATTTATTTATTTTATTTATTTAATTTAATTTGTATACCGCCCTTCTCCCGAAGGACTCAGGGCAGTGAACAGGGCAATAAATACCAAAAATACCAAAATACAAAAATTAAAAACAGATTAAACCATAGTGCCCAAATACAATAAATAAATTACTTAAAAACAATAATTAAAACCCCAAACCCATCAGACCAGGCCGGCTTGTTCAAACAAATAGGTTTTTAGATCACGTCGGAAGGAGCGAAGGTCGGGAGCCATCCGGAGCTCAACCAGTAAACGATTCCAAAGGTCAGGCGCACCCACAGAGAACGCCCTCCCCCTGGGGGCCATCAGTCAGCATTCTCTGACCAGTGGCACCCTGAGGAGGCCCTCTCTGTGGGAGCGCACTGGGCGGAGGGAAGTTGATGCCGGCCGCAGGTGCTCCCTAAGGTACTCCGGACCCATGCCATGTAGGGCTTTATAGGTCATTACCAGCACCTTGAATCTCACCTGGAAGGCAACTGGAAGCCAATGCAGCTCACAGAGCAGAGGTGTAACATGGGAGTATCAGGAGACCCCCAACACAACTCGCACGGCTGCATTCTGCACCAGTTGGAGCCTCCAAGTGGTCCTCAAGGGCAGCCCCATGTAGAGAGCGTTGCAGTAGTCTAACCGAGAGGTCACGAGCGCATGAGTGACTGTACGCAAGGCATCCCGGTCTAGATAGGGCCGCAACTGGCGCACCAGGCGAACCTGGGTGAAGGCCCCCCTAGTCACAGTTACTATATGATCTGCTAAAGAAAGCTGTGAATCTAGGAGGACTCCCAAGTTGCGAGCCCTATCTATGGGGGGGGTAATAACTCACCCCCAATAGTAAGAGATGGAATGATCTGAGTTTCCCGAGATGCCGGAATGTACAGCCACTCAGTCTTGTCAGGGTTGAGCCGAAGCCTGTTCCTCCCCATCCAGACCCGGACCACCTCCAGGCAACGGGACATCACGTCGAGGGCATCACTGGGGTGGTTTGGGGTCGAAATGAAAAGCTGGGTATCATCAGCATACTGATGATACCCAACTCCAAAACCACGAATGATCTCACCCAGAGGCTTCATATAGATGTTGAACAGGAGAGGCGAGAGGACTGACCCCTGAGGAACTCCACAAACGAGAGGCCTCGAGGTCGACCTCTGTCCCCCTGCCAACACCGACTGCGAGCATCCCAGGAGGTAGGAGGAGAACCACTGAAGGACCATGCCTCCCACTCCCAATCCCCTGAGACGCCGCAGCAGGATACCATGGTCGATGGTATCAAAAGCCGCTGAGAGGTCTAATAGGACTAGAACAGAGGAACAACCCCTGTCCCGAGCCCTCCAGAGATCATTCACCAGAGCGACCAATGCCGTCTCCGTGCTGTGCCCGGGCCTGAAACCCAATTGGTACAGGTCCAGATAGTCAGCTTCCCCCAGGACCAAAGGGAGCTGATGCGCCACCATGCTCTCAACAACCTTTGCCAAAAAGCGAAGGTTGGAGACTGGACAAAAGTTGTTTAATACAGCTGGGTCCAAGGCAGGCTTCTTGAGGAGAGGTCTCACCACCGCCTCCTTCAAGGCGGCGGGGAAACTACCCTCACTCAAGGAAGCAGATATCACTGCCTGGAGCCAGCCTCGTGTCCCCTCCTGAGCCGCATAAACCAGCCAGGAAGGCCGCCTTCATGCCAGCCAAAGTCCAGATAAGAAGCCAAGTGGGTGCAATAAAAGTGCTGCTTTGTTGACAGAAGGGCATTTCTATCCCATCCCAAACCTGCAAGAAGCTCTGCAGGCATAGATACAATGTCAGGATTCCTGTATGCAGTAGAAATAGTCTCTGTATGTTTGGAAGGCATCCTTTGTGTACATGTGCTGAAGCATCCTAATTTTCTTGAGATGTTTCTTCCAAAGAATCAAACATATCTCAGTCCTGAAGATGCAGTTCTTAATTTTCCTTTTACTAGGAGTACAAAAAAACCCAGTTGCTGCTTCTCATCTCCCACCTCCCCACATCACAAACACCATCCAGTCCAAACCCATGTCAGGACATCAGAGCTTTGGCAATGACGTTAATCCTTCCTTAGATCCCTACAGACACACATATGTATTTCTTTCAAGGTGGCACTGAAAGTGGTATTTCAATAAATCCATTCTATAGCTGTATTTTCAGAAGGGATAACCCTCCTTTGAGTCAGACTTAGTTCCTGATCTTTTCAAGGGGAGTAGCTTTCTTTGCAACAGCATTGAAGTGATTCCCCACTGCCTTCCCTGGGAATAGTTCTTAACTTTAAAAGACCTCTGCTAAAAATAATCAAGACATCCCTTTGATGTTCATTAGAGCAGGGCTTTTCAACCTTTTCACCCATTGTACCACTTTTAGGAGATGTCAACATCCGAGTACAACCAGTTGCCTAGCAAGGTGTCAAAAACTTGACCCCCCAAAAAAAGGAAAAAGGTGATGAACTACAGGTAGTCCTTGACTTAGAACAGTTTCCTTAGTGACTGTTCGAAGTTACAACGGCACTGAAAATGTGCCCCCCAAAGCCACAGCCGAGGAAGACAGCTCTCTGCCTGCCCAGCGGTGCTCTTCCTCCTGTCCGAGGTTTTCATTGTTGTGAGCATTTCTGTTGAGAATTGGCAGCAGGGTTGGGGGGTGGGTGTTTGGTTTTTATTCCCCCCCCCTCTGCTGGGTGGTTGCAGCAGGTTTTGGTCACTTCACATGACCCTGGGACACTGTGACCATCATAAATATGAATCAGTTGCCAAGCATCTGAATGCAAATCACAAGACCCTGGGGATGCTGCAACATTCCAGCTGATCGGTGCTTCTTCTGGGCTCCACATAAATGCCAGGATCAGTGCCGAGCTCCAGCTGGAGCCTGGCGCTGATCCTGGCATTTCTGCTGAGCCCTGACAGCCCTGAAGAAGCGCTGATCCTGGCACTTCCGCTGAGTCCTGACAGCCCTGCAGCTCCAGCCATCTCTCACTCAGGCTTGTGCGGTGCTGCCACCGGTTCAGCTCATTCCCCTCCCCCGCTATCACTTTTCTAGGATGATCACGTACCACCTGCCAGGTGCCAGTGTGCCACAGGTGGTACCTGTACCTCTAGTTGAAAAGCCCTGCATTAGAAAGTTCATCCCCAGCAACAATGTTCCAGAAACTTTTTAAAGATCTACTCTCAAATGTAGGGAGCCTAGATGACCTAACACTGGGGTGGAGTTCCTTTAGCAAAACCCCAAAGATTCTCATGATACAATACAGCTTGCTCCATGCTAGAAGTTTTCATTGGACGAAATACTGTATGCGAGCAAAGGGAATCCTTACTAAGCAACCCAAATTGAATGAGACCGCCTTGTGAGTTGTCAGGGCTTCCTACACTTGCCTGTGCCTGTAAAAACTGCTTCTCCATTTCCCTTCCTCCATTCAGTACAGAATCCAAATACTGAGAGGGGAGGAAGTAAGAAAAGATCAAGTCCCCTGACCTAATGAATGGCTGACCTTCCAATCAGGAAGAGGGATCCATCCAGCTAGAGTTCTCAATGTTTTCCCAAGAACCTCTTCATAAAGTAGCACCCAGTGTGCCATCACCCACTGTGCTGGATAAGGATTTCTGGGAGTTGAAGTCGACACAAGCTGCCACAGTCCCACACAGTCCTACAGCGTTTTTCTAGGCTGCCACAATCCCAACCCTTTCTCTTAGTATTCTCCAAAGTTTACAGCTGTCTTCCCATCCTCATGAATAGGACCCAGATGAATCAATTTTTACCCAGACAAATCTTTTTCCCCCTCTCTGCACCATGACTGTGTGAAATGTGATGGGATTTCTCCTCCCACAAGTGATTAGAATGCTTACACATGTCATCTAATTCTGTTCCCAAACCACAAAGTGGCAGGCATGTTTCTATATCCAGCCCCAACAACTAGCATCCAAACCTTTGTGCCTTTTTTTCCTAAAATCAGCCAATCCTCATATCCCTGGTATGGAATTTTCCAGTATTCTGTCAGGCTGCAATCCAGACCAATCCACTGAAAAACAAAGCCGCCATTCTATCCATTTCTGCTATCCGATGGAGCCCATACTGAAGGCCAGAGCTTCTCACTTGGTCAGAATCAATACGGGCTTTGTTCCAAAGTGAAAATCGCACTCCAAATGAATCTGTGGCCAGTCTACCTTTCTATTTAATAGTATATTCTTTGATTACAATAGGAGCAGAAGTCCTGGCATTCGTATCCATGTATATAACCTGTGGCCGAGGCCCAACTTTCATACATTGCTGTAATAGATGAACTTGTTGCTAGTCAGTTAACTAAGCTATGTAGGAAGCACATCACAATAGTAATGGGGGACTTTAATTACCCAGACATCAACTGGGAGACAAACTCTGCACCAAGTGGAAGATCAAACAGATTCCTGACAAACCTATCAGACAACTTTGTCTCCCAAAAAGTAGAGAATGGAACTAGGGGATCAGCCATATTGGACTTAATTCCCACTAACAGAGATGAAATGATAGAAGGCGTTGAAAAAACAGGACTCTTGGGGGGGGAATGACCATGCAATATTGGAATTCAACATTATGCAAACAAAAGCAATAGAACACAGTCAAACTAGAGTCTTGGACTTTAAGAGAGCTAATTTCAACAAACTTAGAGAATGCTTGGGAAGAATTCCCTGGGTGAGAATCCTCAAGAGGAAAACAACTCAAGAAGCTTGGGAAATTTTGAATAGTGAGATTATAAAACCCAGTCTAGCACAATACCAATGAAGAAGAAAAATAACAGCTCTCAAAAGGAACCAGCATGGCTGCATAAAGAACTCTTTGATAAATTGAAAGACAAAAAGAACAAGTACAAAAAGTGGAAAGAGGGGCACATAACTAAGGCAGAATATCAGAAAATAGCCCGAGCCTGCAAAGATGAAGTGAGGAAAGCTAAGGCTCAAAATGAACTAAGGCTTGCAACGAAAGTCAAAAATAACCAAAAAAAAAAAAACTTCTTTCAAAATGTAAAAAACAAGAAAAAATTTAAGGAAATGATTAGTCCATTAGTGGGAGAAAGTGGCAAGAAGGTGACAAGCAACAGGGAGAAAGCAGAACTACTCAACTCATTTTTTGCATCTATATTTACACAAAGGGAAAAACAGCCCAACCTATCAAAAACAGCACCATAAAAAACAGATTAGAAACACAAGTTAAGCAAGAAAATGGTAAGTGAACACCTGTCCAGCCTAGACGAGTTCAAATCACCAGGACCAGATGGATTATACCCCAAGGTTCTGAAGGAACTGGGAGATGTGATCTCAGAACCACTGAACTATATTTTTCAAAGATCCTGGAGCACTGGGGAACTACCAGAGGACTGGAAAAGAGCTGAAGTAGTTCCCATCTTCAAAAAAGGAAAAAAAATGGATCCAGGAAATTACAGACCTATCAGCCTGACCTCAATACCTGGGAAGATCTTGGAAAAGAGAATCAAGCAACGAATCAGTGAACACCTAGAGGCAAACAAAGTCATTACCAAAAGCCAACATGGGTTTGTCAAAAACAGATCATGCCAGACAAATCTTATTGCATTCTTTGACCAGGTGACAAAATTAGGAATGCTGTGGATATAATTTACTTGGACTTCAGTAAGGCATTTGATAAAGTACTTCACAACCTACTATTTGATAAGATAGAAAAATGTGGCTTAGAAAGCACTACCACCAGATGGATTCGTAGCTGGCTCACCAGCCATACTCAGCATGTGGTCTTCAATGAAACTGCATCTACATGGAGGGAAGTGGGTAGTGGGGTGCCCCAGAGCTCTGTTCTTGGCCCAGTGCTCTTCAACATCTTCATCAATGATTTGGATGAGGGGATAGATGGGGAACTCATCAAATGAAAGAGGCGGTGGTAAGGCCCCTCCTCAAGAAACCGGCACTGGACCCAGCTGTTTTAAACAACTTCCGTCCTGTCTCCAACCTTCGCTTCCTTGCGAAGGTCGTTGAGAGCGTGGTGGCACGACAACTCCCTTTGAACCTGGAGGAAGCTGAATATCTAGATCCGTACCAATCGGGTTTCAGACCGGGGCACAGCACGGAGACGGCATTGGTCGCACTGGTGAATGATCTCTGGCGGGCCCGAGATAGAGGTTATTCATCTGTCCTGGTCCTATTAGATCTATCAGCGGCTTTTGATACCATCGACCATGGTATCTTACTGCGTCGTCTTGAGGGGCTGGGAGTGGGAGGCACCGTTCTGCGGTGGTTCTCCTCCTACCTCTCGGACCGTTCGCAGACGGTGTTGGCAGGAGGGCAGAGGTCAAGCCCTAGGCCTCTTAATTGTGGAGTGCCTCAGGGTTCGGTGCTCTCGCCCCTCCTGTTCAACATCTATATGAAGCCGCTGGGAGAGATCATCCGTAGCTTCGGGGTGAAATATCATCAATATGCTGATGATACCCAGCTATTCATCTCCACCCCGAACCAACCCAGTGATGCCCTCGATGTGATGTCCCGTTGCCTGGAAGCGGTACAGATTTGGATGGGAGAAAACAGGCTTCGACTCAACCCGGCCAAGACTGAGTGGCTGTACATACCGTCATCTCGTTTAGTCCAAGAGATTCCATCTCTGACTATAGGAGGAGAGATGTTACCTCCCATTGATAGAGCATGCAATCTGGGCGTCCTCCTAGACTCACGACTCAGTTTTGAAGATCATATTGGAGTCATGGCTAGGGGGGCATTTGCACAGATTCGTCTTATATACCAATTGCGCCCCTTTTTGGACCGAGATGCCCTACGTACAGTCACCCACGCACTCGTCACCTCCCGTATTGATTACTGTAATGCTCTCTACATGGGGCTGCCCTTGAAGACCACCCGGAGGCTTCAGCTGGTGCAGAATGCAGCTGCACGGGTTGTGATGGGAGCACCCCAATACTCCCATATTACACCCCTCCTGTGTGAGCTGCATTGGCTACCAGTTGCCCTCCGGGTGAGATTTAAGGTGCTGGTACTTACCTTTAAAGCCCTACATGGCTTAGGTCCAGGATATTTGCAGGACCATCTGCTGCCGGGAACGAATTCCCAATGTCCAGTACGCTCACACAGAGAAGGCCTCCTCAGGGTACCGTCAGCTAGGCAATGTCGGCTGGCGACCCCCAGGGGGAGGGCCTTCTCTGTGGGAGCGCCAGCCCTATGGAATCAGCTCCCCCCTGAGCTTCGGATGGCCCAAAACCTCCAATCCTTTCGCCGCAGCCTCAAAACACTCCTGTTCCACCAGGCTGACCTGGACTGACAGGCATTTTAATTAATTTATATTTAGAATTTTTAATTTATTTTTAATTCTTTAATTTTAATTTATTGCACAGATGATTTCAATTTTATTTTTATCTTGATTTCTGTACTTATTATATGTTTTGTTGTTAGCCGCCCTGAGTCCTTCGGGAGATAGGGCAGGATATAAATCCCATCAATAAATAAATAAATAAATAAATAAATAAATAAATAAATAAATAAATAAATAAATGTGCAGATGACACCAAGCTGGCAGGAATAGCCAATGCCCCAGAAGATAGGCTTAAGATACAGGAGGATCTGGACAGACCTGAACATTGTGTGCTATCTAACAAAATGAAATTCAATGATAAAAAAGTAAGGCTCTACATTTAGGCAAGAAAAAACAAATGCACAGATATAGTATGGGTGAGAGGGATCTAGGAGTCCTAGTGGACAATCACTTAAATATGAACTATGTGCTGCAGCTGCCAAAAAGCCAACACAGTGCTAGGCTGCATTAACAGAGGGACAGAATCAAGATCATGTGAAGTATTAATACCACTTTACAATGCCTTGGTAAGGCCACACTTGGAATACTGCATTCAGTTTTGGTCACCACGATGTAAAAAAGATGTTGAAACTCTAGAAAGAGTACAGAGAAGAGCAACAAAGATGATTAGGGGACTGGAGGCTAAAACATATAAGAAACGGTTGCTGGAATTGGGTATGTCTTGTTTAATGAAGAGAAGGACTAGGGGTGACATGATAGTAGTGTTTCAATATCTCAGGGGCTGCCACAAAGAAGAGGGAGTCAAGCTATTCTCCAAAGCACCTGAAGGCAGGACAAGAAGCAACGGATGGAAACTAATCAAGAAGAGAAGCAACCTAGAACTAAGGAGAAACATCCTGACAGAACAATTAACCAGTGGAACAACCTGCCTCCAGATGCTGTGAATGCTCCAACACTGGAAGTTTTTAAGAAGAGACTGGACAGCCATTTGTCTGAAATGGTATAAGGTTTCCTGCCTGAGCAGCGGGTTGGACTAGATGACCTCCAAGGTCCCTTCCAACTATTATTGTTGTTGTTGTTGTTGTTGTTGTTTTCCATCTATTTTAGATGGCACTCAATGAATATACCACCAACATAAAAGTTGGTACCAATCTCTGAGTATTGCTCAGTATACATGTACCAATATACACGTACCATCTGAAGAAGGCTAGACTCAGCTCAAAAGGCAGCTAATAAATTTATTAATGCATTCTGAGGTCTCTTTTTAAAATGTGCATGTTCAGAATATGCTAGTGAATTTAATGCTGATAATCAACTCCCATAAACATTGGCTGAACATTATGCCATTGCCAGCTCATCTTTGCCTCCTATTTTCCTCTTCGAGAAAGAAAGACATAATTTATCCTTCTATGAAGGTCACTCCAAGTAGGTTTGCCCCGACATCTAGAAACTTACTTTAAAAAGCAAAATCTTTTCCTGCAGGAGTTACTGAATTCTTTACCAGCAGCAAGATTTATGGAACAGAATGTATTCAGAGCCATGCAGTATTTTAATGTTTCAACCACCTATGATAATGCTAATTTCAGAATATTCTTGAATAAGCAGCACATCATTATGTTCTGCTAATGGTTCATGTTTTTAGTTACTGCCAGTAAATTATGAATTAATTTGGAAAGGGGAAAGATGCAATATGAATCTAAACTCTTCTGCTTCAAAGACTTTTGCTCCTGTGAAAGTCAAAGGAATACTGTTCTCAATGGGCAAAGTAATTGTATGTTCATAAGCCAATTTATAACTTAGGTATTTCCTCCAGATAAAGATTTATGAAAATGAAATTATATGACTGCAGCCAGAATTTCTGAACAGCAAATGTTACCAAAAGGTATTCTTTAAAGGACTCTCTTTTTTTTACCAAGTTCCTAGGGACACTCATCAACAAACTATCCAACATCAATTTTATATTCAAAAGATTGATGGTCTCTTTCCCATTTCATTACTCTAAATGTTTAAAAATATGTGTAAAATATATTTTGCAATATATTTTCTAACTTTACCGTTTTCCCAGTTAAAGATATATTTCTGTGTAAAGGAATAGTAAGCCCCTGTTTAGTATACACTGTAAGGTTTATTAAAATCAAAATTATTATACATTTCAGAGGGTTTTGGAGTGCCTCCCATCGCAAATTGCACCGTCTTTCCAATTCATTTCATCAGTAAACTTCACCTGGGATCTCCAAAAGTGCAGGGGATTTTGTTCAGCGTTTCCTCTGACAGTTATTGGCTCATTCAGGCACTTTGGCTTGTTCCAGTAGCTCACTTATCATCAGATTATCCTGGTTCCCCAACATCTGGCATAGTTCTTGTTACACTGAGTGACATCCAAGGCACTATGAGTCTTCTAGTTCACGTAATTCTCATATTTGAACTAGGCAAGTGAAGTGTAGGGAGTTTTTGCTCAAGGATCCGTACTGGTAATGTAGGTACCAGCAAGAATTTGAACCTTGGTTTCCTGCATTAAAGGTGGCACTCTAACTGCTATACCAGGGCTTTTCAACCTTTTCACCCATTGTACCACTTTTAGGATATGGCAACATCCGAGTACCACCATTTGCTTAGCAAGGTCTCAAAAACTTGATGACAAAAAAAAGGAAAAAAGTGATGAAGTACAGATAGTCCTCAACTTACAACAGTTCGCTTAGTGACTGTTCGAAGTTACAATGGCACTGAAAAATGTGCCCCCCAAAGCCACAGCCAAGCAAGACATCTGCCTGCCTGCCTGGTGGCGCTCTTCCTCCTGTCCAAGGTTTTCATTGTTGTGAGCATTTCTGTTGAGGATTGGCAGCAGGGGTGTGGGGGGGTGTTTGGTTTTTATTTTCCCCCCCCCTATGCTGGGTGGTTGCAGCAGGTTTTGGTCACTTCACATGACCCTGGAACACTGTGACCGTCATAAATATGAATCAGTTGCCAAGCATCTGAATGTAAATCACAAGACCCTGGGGATGCTGCAACATTCCAGCTGATTGGTGCTTCTTCTGGACTCAGAAGCGCCAGGATCAGCGCCGAGCTCCAGCTGGAGCCTGGCGCTGATCCTGGCATTTCTGCTGAGCCCTGACAGCCCTGAAGAAGCGCTGATCCTGGTGCTTCCGCTGAGCCCTGACAGCCCTGCAGCTCCAGCCATCTCTCACTCAGGCTTGTGCGGTGCTGTCACCAGTTCAGCTCATTTCCCTCCCCTGCTACCACTTTTCTAGGATGGTTGTGTACCACCTGCCAGGTGTCAATGTACCACAGGTGGTACCTGTACCACAGGTTGAAAAGCCCTGCGCTACACTATCCAAACACTATGGGGAATGTAACAAGGAAGAAGCAACAACCAAGAAGACCCAAGACAGACTTTAATTAAACTTAATGCGACTCTACATTTATTTGGAAGCATAGATAAAGATGACCCGGCTGGCACTTAATGCCTTTTACTTTTAGGAAGCTTTTTCCTATGTCATCCAGTATAGATCTCCTCTTGCCCCCCATGTAATCACTTGATGTACAAATCAAACACCGCCCAATCATACCTATTGTGTGATGTCACAGGTAAGTTTGTAAGGGGTAGACCAGGGGTCTTCAAACCTGACCCTTTTATGACTTGTGGACTTCAACTCCCAGAATTCCTCAGCCAGCAAGGGAAAGCTAAGAGCTCCTTGCCATTGCCTTCCTTATACAGGTAGTCCTTGACTTACAATGATTCATTTAGTGACCTTTTAAAGTTACAACAGCACTGAAAAAACAAGTGGCTTGTGGTTGTTTTTCCACACTTACGACCATTGCAGCATCCCCATGGTCTCATGATCAAAATCCAGAGGCTTGTCAATTGGCAATGTATTTATCATGGCTGCACTGACCAGGGATCATGCGACCTTCTGACAAGGGAAGTCAGTGTGGAAGCCAGATTCACTTAACAATCTTGTTACTAGCTTAATAGCTGCAGTGATTCACTGAAGAAGAAAGGTCGTAAAATGGGGCAAAAATTCACTTAACAAATGTCTCATTTAGCTACAGAGATGTTGGGCTCAATTGGTCGTATGTTGAGGACTACCTGTATTGTGGAAGGCCTTCTGTCACCCTGAACCTTTCCATGCTGCCTGGAGTCCAGCTGCACCACCTAGCTTCACTTTGTCTCCATGCTGAGGTGGAAAACACATGCAAAACTTAGCATGAGTCTGAACTAGATGAACCGCTCCACAAGCAATTCCATCAACAGACACATCGACCTACAACCAGCCTATGAACCCCTCAGAATCCAAATCGACCACACAGCCAACCAGAGGCAGCACCGACCCTCAACCAATCCATGCAAGACCCCCACCTCGCAATGACCTTGATCTGATGTAACCTCCCCATCATAAGACCCAACACAATCCCCTCCCTGATGACTCACATCTGACCCATCACAAGACCCTCACTTGACACACCCACACCTGAAGCCCTTAATAAACAGAAGAACATGGATACTGACATCCCCTAAACTCCACTGAGGAGGTTACCTAGCCTGGCAATGAAATGTTCAGAAACCAGATCACAAGCTTGGAGAACGAGCCTTCACCCTTATAGATGAACCTATTAAAAATAATAATATTTTTTTTTTGTTTCCTGGAAAAAACACTCCAGAAGAGAAGCGCAGTGCTCTCTTTACCCAGATGTGGCCTCTGTGTTTTATGCCACTGATCGCTTGGAGCCACAGCTGTTCCCTAAATCCCTCATGTGTGGCCTTCAATGACAGTCGCATCCCCTTGGGAGGATGATTCTTGGCGTTTGGACACAAAAACCCACATTCAATTGCAGCTGAAGCTTCTTCTCCCTGTATGACTTAAGCCCTATCTTAGTTACATTAGTATAAAACAGAGAACTGCAATCTACCTCTTGATAATCCTCAGGAGTACAATAAGGCCAGGCTATTTAGCTCAGTTTGAAGTGCAGCCTTGCTTCACTATTGATGGAGAGAAATGAAGAACTTCAACTATTCCTCTCCTCAGCTCTGCATAATTCAGAGTTATGGATTCCCCCTAGGAGGACTGAGCCAACACTTCCTAAGGTAAAGGGCAGGAATGTCCCCTTCCAAGTACAGGTGTTGGCTGGACTGATACAGGCATAAGCTCCACCCTCTGGTCTTAGAGCAGCACAATTCAAGCAGCATGGCACACAGAAGCACTGATGTTCTTACCTAGTTTGGGTAGTGAAACATCTGCAAGAAGACAGCCAAGCTCAGAGAGCACCAAGGACCCTTCATTTCAATCCTAAACTGCAAATATTCGCCTCCATCGGTGTATAAAACTCCATTACCCAAAACCTGACCTCTCCTTCCACGCTATCTGTTCAGTGATAGCATTGACTCCTCTACTAAAGTTGCTGGGGGTGGGGTGGGGAAATACAAAAAAAAAGATGGTGCAGGAAGGAGGGAGACAAAAACTGTCTAATCTAAATGGGACTGGGGAAAAAAGTTGCTTTCAAATACTATTAGAGCAGAGTTATTTGAACCTAAGCATTTGTAATGGATTTTTTTTTTTTTTGCATTTTGATCTATGTGCTCATAAGATAGACTGACACCCTTTGGAGGATAACATCAAGGAGTAGCATGGAAAACTATGACTTCTGCTCTGATGATGTAATGGTCCTTTCTGGTGACATTTTTAAGAGTCTTTGGGGAGTGATGACAATAGCATTGTAAGCCTGTGACATGTTCTTTGTAGTAAAAAGGAAACAAATAAATGTCCCCATTAAACTCTGTGAGGTCAGGACCGTTCTCCAGAAGGGTTGATTCATACTTTCACTGACACTTTTCCTGACTTATCTGTGGGAAGGAACATAAAACAGAGGTAATGCTGGCAACCTTTTGCACACAGAAAACGACAAAGAATTTGAAATGCCTCCCACCTCCCCGAGAAGCCTCGCTACTTAATTTTGAACAATTGCCAAAGCAAAGAGATTTTTAAGGCTTGACAGGTAATTCACTTTATAGCTTAATTTGTTTTCCAGTAAAAGGGATCTTTTAAATTCTTCCGGTGATTTGATGGAATATGTTGGAAAACAGAAACTATTGGTAACTTCAGACACTCTATCTCTAAGCAGCAGAAAGCTACAGATGGTCTTTAAAAAGGGACAAGAGAAACAAGTCAATAATGGGAGGTGGCATGCAGAAGAAAGGCAGTGGAAAGGATAAAGATAAAAGTTTATGAAATGAAGAAATGGGAAGACAGGAAAGAGAAGATTTCTTTAATATGCACATCCACCTAAACCAGGGGTAGGCAACCTTGGCTCTTTTATGACTCATGGACTTCAACTCCCAGAATTGAAGCACATCTGGCTCAGGAATTCTGGGAGTTGAAGTCCACAAGTCATAAAAGAGCTAAGGTTGCCTTGTTGTTGTTAGCTGTGAAGTCGTGTCCGACCCATTGCGACCCTATGGACAACGTTCCTCCAGGCCTTCCTGTCCTCTACCATCTTCTGGAGTCCATTTAGGCTCACACTTGCTACTTCAGTGACTCCGTCCATCCACCTCATTCTCTGTCGTCCCCTTCTTCTGTTGCCCTCAACCTTTCCCAGCATTAGGCTCTTCTCCACTGAGTCCTTCCTTCTCATTAGGTGGCCAAAGTATTTGAATTTCAACTTCAGGATCTGGCCTTCTAAAGAGCAGTCAGGGTTGATCTCCTCTAGGACTGACCGGTTTGATCGCCTTGCCTACCCCTGACCTAAAGCCTTAGCCATAAATGACCTTGATTGGAAAGAGGCTCAGAACAGAGAAAAATAATTATTTCTTCAGAAAGGGAAACTTTGAGAATATTTATAAATAGAGTTATAACCTAGTGGGATTGTGCTCAGGATTCTCCAAATATTCACTGAAAGCAGCTTTCCAGAGATTAGGAAGTCTTATTTATTTATTATTAGATATTTATCCCACTTTTATTACTTGTTTAATTATAAGTAACTCAAGGTGGTGAATGTTATGTACTGGGCTCTTAAAGAATACCACGTAGGTTGCTGGAGCAGCTAACGGTTCTCCAGCAACCCAGACTACAAGTCTCCTGTGCTGCAATTGGCTATCTCCAGGCGGCAATGGTTGATTCAAACCTATTGGCTGCCGCCTAGGGGCTAGACTATATATTGCGGCTAGTTGCAGCCTTTTCCCCAGTACAGTTTCTGCACAAAATAAACTATCGCTTACCTTATACTCAGCTTCGCGTCTTCATTCCTGCACCAAAGAACCCGCTATTTAACAGTGAACATAACTAATACTTCTTTCTCCTCCTATTTTCCCCACAATAATAACCCTGTGAAGTGAATTGGGCTGAGAAAGAGTGACTGACCTCAGGTAACCCAGCCAGCGTTCATGCCTAAGGTGGGACTAGAACTCATAGTCTCCTGGTTTCTAGGCCACCACCCTCTTTTTCAATCCTTCCTGAAGATACCAGGGATCACACTTCCATTTCTAAAAGGTAAAGGTAAAGGTTCCCCCGCACATGCATGCTAGTCGTTTCCGACTCTAGGGGCCGGTGCTTATCTCCATTTCAAAGCCGAAGAGCCAGCACTTGTCCAAGGACGTCTCCGTGGTCATGTGGCCGGCATGACTAGACACCAAAGATGCATGGAACGCTGTTACCTTCCCTCCGTAGTGGTCCCTATTTTTCTACATGCATTTTTACGTGCTTTCAAACTGCTAGGTTGGCAGAAGCTGGGACGAGTAACAGGCACTCACTCTGTTACACGGCACTCAGGACTTGACCCGCCAAACTGCTGACCTTCTGATCGACAAGCTCAGCGTCCTAACCCACTGAGCCACCACGTCCCTGTCCTCCATTTCTAAAGCAATGGATAAATAAATCTAGGGCAATCTTCCAATGTGAAAAGTAAAGAAATTACCCATCCAGGTCATTGCTTTTGAGCATCAAATGCAGGAGAATACACCACAATTTAGAAAGTTAATATGAGTGAATGAAGAATGTTCTGTGTCCTCCCATCGCTGCTCAGTTGCACAGGGGCTCACTTCTATCACCCCAAGAGGTCTGCAGGGTGTGGTGAAAAAACCTCAAGATGGCAGCTTTGACAGTGCATTCAAAGCACATCAGAACCAGGCACAGTTTGGATTGCATTGTTGCAGCTTTCATCTTGCCTTTCTTCACCTCACCCTGTGGACAATCCCCATAACATCTGTTAGCTATCATTTTACTAGACTGGGAAGCCTTCATTTTAAAAGAAAGATATGTAAAATTTATCCTGCACATGCCCATATGTCACTGTTATGGCATCATGGGAAAGACAGAGAAGCTAAATACACACAAACAGAAGCATGCAGTACAAGCAAGCATGAAAATAATGAAACATGCATCATAACACAAAACCCGGCTTTCCAATCTGGCATTCTTGAATTGAACTCAAGTCCTTAAGTCATCTATTTGTTCACCTTCTGCAGATACCGAACTTAAATGAGAAAATACACAATTCATTGCATACTGAGATTCATTGCATACTAAGATGATGAAGACTGAGGCGGCTGAGGTTTCACTTGTGCCATATGTGATTTGATAAGGTACCACCCTCATTTTTGGTTCAAACCTGTAATTTGCAGCACAGTGAAAATGCTGAAAAAGTGTGTAAAGAGCTCACAGGGTTGGCTTTATGTGTGTGTGTGTGTGTATGTGTGTTGTGTGTGTGTGAAAGAGACTTATTGGCCGAGCAGTGCAGATAAGGATGGGAAATCTTGCAGATAAACTCCACAAGCCACAAGATGGCAATAGAGTTCCATTGAAACAGGAGATGAAAGTGGCAGCCTGTTTTCCAGCTGGGAAAACCTTATTTAAAAGAATGCTGTTTAGAAGTTACATAGTCTGGAAAAGGGCATATTTACATAGAACGTGGGAAATAAATAAATAAAGCAAATAAACAGCAAGGCAACATTTGCTTGAAGATGTATACTCTTAATTTTTTTTCCAGTATATTACCAGACAAAGCATTTTATGGTTAGAAAAAAGGTTAATTAGAGAACTCTAATTGGAAACAATGTTAATCACATGCAGTCTGGTCATCTGGAAGAATCTGAATTATTTAGATCAGCAAGTCACTGAACCATAGACAGAGCAGGTCGTTCCTTTATGCTACCAAGGTTCTACAAAGGCTATGATTCTGCCTTCTTAAAGAGGCAATATTTAACACCTGGCAATATCTGAAAAAGTTTCTTTTGCTTGTTGTGAAATGAGCCACTTATGCAGATGTGCAGGAGAGGTCCTTTCAAACATCACCTGACTTTCACAGCACTCTTTGTGAGGGTCTTTTCCTCCATCATCCTCAAACTCAAAGCTCAAGATGGCCACTAACTAGCAGCTCAGTGCTGCTGTCTAGTGGTTAACTGGATAGGTGCGCCCCAGATCTAAAAGGGGTACTTTTTCATGGTGGTTTTCTTTTATTATTGTTTATACCTTTTTAAATCTTATTTTATTGTGAATTCACTTGTGTCTTATTATATTTGTCACAATAGTTGCTTTAGTGCTGTTTCAGTGGCAAGCAAGGTTTAAAAATTTCTTTTTCTTCTGTTCAGCAGATGGCAATATATACGTAGTAGCCAAAGCTGACTGATCTTGAAAATGGTGAGCCAATATTAGGGTCAAAAGTTGGTCGAGACTTGGTTGAGAGGCATTAGAAAATGTTAGAGTTCTAAGTTAGATTGGGAAATTGCAAAGATATTCCAGGAGAAGATAGTAATACAGTATTTCTGCCAAGAGAGCAGCTTGATGCATTCATGAAGCCATCAGAGGTTAGGCTCAATTCACTTACTATTGGTGTTATTGCTTGGGTTATATACATGGGAGAAGAAGTAATTTTAGTGCTTTTTATTTTTTGATCCCAACTCAGGCAATATTCTGCTTGTAAAAATAAAAAAAATCTCAAAAATTGTTGGTAGAACTCAGCCCATGCTGGACTATCCACTTTTGGTGTAATACTTGGCAAGGCTTTTTTAAATTGTGTAACTTGCAGGGGAAAAAATAAATGCAAAGATATAAATAGTAAAAACAAAGTGAACATTTTAAAAAGCATTCCAATTATACCATGGCTACCCCTAAGAAAAATTACTTTTTAAAATAATGTTCACCTCAGTTTATGTAATTAAAAAAATAATGTCCAAATTATCCAATTATATTTGTGGAATAGTTGGAGGAGGGAAGAATATCTTTTGCCATGAAGTTGCAACTGTTATTTTAGCAAGTCTAAATATGTTGTTGCAAATTCTAGAGACTATTGTAGGATGGGTGTGACTGGAGATTCACTGTTTGATCCTCACAGATAAATGACAGAAGACAGACAAACAGACAGACAGATAACAAATCTTTATGATTTTTAATTTTGATTTCCAAATTCAGTTTTTATTTCTATCTTTTATTCTCTTTTTTATTGAAGTTTTACAATACATTTTATCTTTAACAATCCCTCCCCCCTCCCTCCACCCAACCCTTCCTAACCTTCCCTAACCCTCCCTCCCCTTCCCCCCTCCCCGACTTCCCAGAGCTAAATACAAGGTATAAAAGTAAAAACAATCATAAACAACCATATGTTAACAACAATAAACTATTAAGTCTATCGCACTCTAGCTCATATGAAATGACTACAAGCAATACTAATATATTCTATCTTTTATTCTCATGAAAACCCATGTAAAATTATGTCAAGTTCCACTGAAGTGAAATAATGTAGATTGCGATTTTGTTTGTTTGTTTATCAAATGTATATAGCCACCCATCTTTCCAATGGGGATTCTTTCATTTTCCTATGGGCATCTAAAGGGCTATAGGATATTTCACATCCCTTCAAGAATGAATAGAAGGCCAGATTCATAAAGGTAGTTCTAACTTTCAAAAATCTCTCTGTAGGGAGCTATAGAGATGGTCTTAAAGAAGCCATCCAAAAGTCATTCAGACAACAGAAAGTGAGATGCAGGCATTGCACCCAGGAAGGTAGGAAAACATTAGAAAAAGACTCACATTGGCTCCCCCTTAATTCCTTGCAGGAAGAACATGTGGCAGATCTATAAGATTCATACATATTTAATAAATTATTAGTAATCTTCTGCTGTTTTTGTTCTTTGTTTTTAAATGTTTTAATCATTGTAAACCACCTAGGCTTTCTGGGAGTTGGGCAGCAAATAATGATAATTTTTAAGATTCTGTTACTACAGCCTATCTCAGTAAAGTATAATTCTAGTTTTCTTGGAGACCTGTAGCTCTCTTGCCTTGTCTGATATGGATATTATTAAGAGAGGCAAAACGAAGATGATCCAGTAATGTATTAGGGTTGAATGTTTGCCAACTCTGGAGCTTCTATTCCACCCCATCCAAGTGAGGGAAGAAAAGAAGAAAAATACTGTTCCATTCTTCTAATGCAAACATGGTGAGGTTTTTCTATAGTTTTAGATCATCACTACCTATGCTAGATTGATATGTCCCAATTTTATTGACTTCAGCAGACTGTTAGAATGATTAGATCTGAAATATATTAGTATGTGTATCCTTGTGTTTGTATATGTATAATTAGAATGAATCCAAATAATTGGGTACAGAAGCCAAATATGAGTCCCTCAACAAAGATGCTTCTGAAACTGGCCAAGGACAACATTTCCAACCTAGAACCTGGACACTCATCTGTTGAATTAATGGTACTCATTGTGGGTTAGCAGGAAATGACCCTAAAGCTTAGTTATTTTATTTGGTTTGATTCATTTAAATAGGAAGTTTATCTGGGATTACATTTTAAAGCCAAAGACCATATCTGGCACCAGAAATCATTGGTTAAGACCATTCAGTTACAATTTTGTAGGTCAAATCAATTTTATCTAATTATACTTAGCTTAATGTTAAATGTTATTCAAAGATAAGCCATGCATGCTGACTCTACCCATGGATTTATTTTCTTCTGCCTATTTTTTTTTCCAGTGGCAACATATGGCACCCCAAAACCAAACACTGCTTTTGAACTGAGGGGGAAAAAGGACCTCAGTCTACATGATAACTTACATCTATCCACAAGAACTTGTGGGCTTGAAGGAAGAGCAGGACTGACAGGAGGTGAATCCTGAGAATAGTAGAAAAGGCTATATGTGACCTGCAATCAGACGTGTGTCCCTAAGTTGGGGAAACAGTGAAAGTTTAGCTCCTGGGTTCTCTTTTGGCAGTCCTAAAGACTGGTCTAAGAACGATCCCTTGAAGCACCATTTCCAGCTATGATGAAATCAGCACAGAACAGTTCTAAAAAAGATGAAAACCTCCAATTCCTTGTCCAAACTCAGCTCATCCCACCTATGTGGGGCCCTCAGTCCCCTGACTGAAGTCCCTCTTTGAAGAAGATGGACGGTTCTTAAATGTGATAAATAAATAAATGTAAATAAATAAACTGTGGCCCTTGACCGTAAAGATGTTGTCCACTATTACTGATCTCAGAGGGCATAGAGAAATTGGTCTGCTTGAAGCAAAAATCAGCTGTAAGTATGGCCAGTTTTTGGACATATTCACAGAGCGGCACAGACAAAATTACTTGGCTGGTCCTACAGACAGATACAGCCTGCTGTTTTATTAACAGGGAAATGTCTGGTGGCAATATAATTTGCAAGGTGATTATTTGAGAAGTAAGATTTCCCAGAACTGAGGATTTTAATCCCAAAGTCCCTTTTCATACAATGCTGAAGGATTATGACATCTGTAGATTATACAGAAGTATCCAATCCAAATCAGGCACGTTTAAATTAGACTGATTCAGGGCAAGACTGAATATATATGCTCAGATTTCTTCTACTAAGAACAGCCTAATTTTAAGACACTTAAAAATGATTGAGTCAAAATGGGGTTTTGTTGGTGCAGTATTTATTGGCCCTTTAGATTCGCAGGGAATGCTACATATAACATCAATACAACTGGCTGAAATGCAGATTTTATTTTCTCAATATTACTAAAAAGGATAATATAAAAGCATGGATGACCAAAAGCATTATGGATAGCAGAGATAAATATCTATAAACCCATATGGTGATCTATAAACCCATATGGCATATAGAAGATTGCACCTTGGGATGTAAGAGAGGTAAGTAGTAAATATTATGACTTGAGAATGAAATGAGAGTGAGGGAGAGAGAAAGAGAGGAAAGAGAGAAAGAGAGAGAGAAAGAAAAGAAAAAAGAAAATGGGTTTGTGAACCTAAGTGAAAATAGGTTGTCTTATCTTGAAAAATAAATTGAATATAATGGTGTTGTATTAAGTATGAACAAAAATACTATGACATATGCCAAAATAATTAATATCATATAGCTTGTTTCAGTATGAAACATTAATAGTAATCAGTATGAAACACTAAAGTAGTTTGGTCACATAGATGGGACAAATGAAAAGGATCTAGCTGCAAAATAAATCTATATGAGGAGGTAATGATTTGAGAAGAAGAAGCTTGAAGAAGTTGTGGTTGGCTGGAGTTGGTGAAACCTTTCAAAAGAGAATGCAAAGAAAACTGAAAAAGAGGCAATTCATAAACTGGTGTACAGAGGTGATGGAAACAAAATGGGAAAAATTATGGAGGGATATTGTGACTTACTTTGTTGTCAAGTAGCTTTAATTCTCCAGGAAGGACTCACTGGAGAAGAGCCTAATGCTGGGAAAGATTGAGGGCAATAGAAGAAGGGGACGACAGAGAATGAGGTGGCTGGATGGAGTCATTGAAGCAGTAGGCGTGAGCTTAGATGGACTCCAGAAGATGGTAGAGGACAGGAAGGCCTGGAGGAACATTGTCCATAGGGTCGCGATGGGTCGGACACGACTTCGCAACTAACAACAACAACAAGCTTTAATTGCAGTTCCTTTTTTTTTTACTTCATGTTTTTAATTCCTTTGGCTTACAATTACTTCCCCATTTTCAGCAGTTTGCCTAATGTTGCTTATTCTAAAAGGGAATAGCATGATGGGTCCGGATCTCTGTTCTCCTGTTCATGGACTTCCTGTTTGGCATCTATGGGTCACTCTATAAAACAGGGTCCATCTGGCCAGTCCACCAACCCTGTCCTCATATTCTACCTCAATAACAGTTGTGTGAGATATGAGAGATTAATGTCTTTTTCTGATTTCCTTTCCATATGGGTCATGAAGTTCTCATTCAGAAAGTACTTTCTAACATCCCTATGTACTTGGATGAAGCTGCCTTTCTGTATGTTTTAAATTTTAAATTCCCGCAACCGTTCTTCATATGTTTTAGCCTTTAACTGCCTAAGCATCTTTGTTACTCCTTTCTGCATTCAAGATCTTTTTTTATATATAATATAGTGACCAAAATTGGAGGCAGTATTTTAAGTATGATCTTACTAAGGCTTTGTAAAGCAGTACTAATACTTCACATGATCTTGATTCTATCCCTCTGTTAATGCAATCTAGGATTGCATTGGGTTTTTTTGGCTGCCGCCGCATGTTGCTGACTCTTATTTAGGTGATTGTCCATTAGCACTCCAAGCTCTCTCTCACAGTTACTGCTATTGAGCCAGGTTTCACCTAATCTGTACCTGTACATTTGGTTTTCCTTGCCTAAATGTAAAACCTTACTTTTCTCTACACTGAATTTCATTTTGTTAGATAGGGCCCAGTGTCGGGATCCTTGTTTGTATGAGAAACAATAATTCTGCTTTCAACTGGACTCCCATATAGGCTACAACCACTATGATCATTTTATGTTAGGGATTGTTTTTATAAGACTATGATTCCTATTCTGTCTTTATTATTCCATGGAAGTAAGAACCAAGATTCCCAATCTGCTTTTCATCCAGGTGTCGATCAAACATACTCTTGCTTAGCATCAGCAAAGTTGCTGTAAAATGTGTCTTCCTACCACAACTAATCCCAGATGGCATGAAACGTGATCTCAGCTATGCCTCCCTGCTTCCTTTCCTAAATGGTGCTGCTGAAATCCATTCCCTGTTTTACATCAACCGAACTCTGCAACCAGATTGACTATTGTTTTATTGTACTTGGATTACTTACAGGACAGGGAGTAGGACGATACTCAATGCTCTGCCAAGTGTTTTGATGTCAGAGTGCCAAATAAATCTTCCTCTCTGCTAAGGATGGATGACCCTGTCAAGTTTGCTTTTGCTCAAGTTCTTAATTTAATACTTATTAAAATATTCTCATGAACTTTTGTAAGGCTTTTTTTTGTAATGCATACATCTGGGGTGTGCTTTAGTTATCTATTTTTCCATGCAGTTTCCCCTCCCCCCACCTCAACACCTTTCTTTGAATAGATTTTTTCCCCCAAAATGCATGCACACTTAACATAGCCATTATGTAGGGTAGCAATTAAGGTGCTGGATTAGAATTGGACTTTCCATTAAAAGATATCCCAAAGGGCCATACAGTAAAACACACCAATGAAAACCTTTATGTTGACTGAAATATAAAACAGGACTTTGGCAGTAACAGCACAGGCACAATGAATGATGCAGCAGCATGACTTTATTTAAGAGAGGACCCCTCCCTGGTTACGTCTACCTGTAACCATCAGGTCGTTCAGCTCTGCCAGGCAAGTCAGACAGGACGTATGCTGAGATGAGCTAATTCGACTTAATTGTAAAGCTATATGAAGAAAATATTGCAGCTTCACACTGCAACTTTGAATCATTAGGTGGTTCCTTCCTAAGTTTCCTTCTTTGACTGTTAAGCCCCTGGGGGCTCTTGCCTCTCTGTCTGATTGTTTCCTAGACAGCATCTCTTTCCTCAAGGTCAACCACACTGATGGACCTCTGTCAAAGATTTCCCTTTGACAGTACCCAGACAATGAGTTCTTGCCATAGCACCCTCCCACTTGATTATCATTTCCCCCCCCCCCACACACACACACATACACTTTCAGGTGAGATTAGTTCCAACCTTTTTGGCCTTCCAGAAATCCCTTAACTTTATAACAATTTAACTTTTTTCCCCCAGCAGGCTTGGGAATCACAGGGTAAGGAGGAGCCCACGAGATGGTTGCATTGTATGCGAGGTATTGGTCCTTACCTCCAGTGATCTTATTGCATGAATTCTGTTCATAGTTAAGGTTTGTTTTTAATTGCTTATTGTATGTTGCCCAGCATCACATAAGTGAGAATGGCACTAAATAAAATTGATAAATCAATAAACAACTGACTTTGTGCCAAGGGTTCAGTGGACAATACACCTTCAGAAGACAGGCAGGGAAGCTCACAACTGCACAGAGCTAAACCGCATCATCCAAGGGGCTTATATTGAAGAGTGGCTTTCCTAAGGTTGCCCTGTTGCAGTGTTTCTCCAACCTGGCCACTTTAAGGAGGGTGAACGTAAGATGCATAGCAAATATCTGGCAAACGTCTCACTTCTACTGGTATTCAGTCTTAACTGTCCATTGATCCTATAGATATCCTGGTTCCGATTTTCTTCAGATATACTCAAGCTTTTAGCCATGAGAAATGTGGTTAGACTTATCGCTTTGCTTTTTACTAAATGCCTGTTTCCAGTTCCTCCTTGTATATGACAGAGCTTGATGGCAATGAGATTTTATTTTATGCAACAATTGCTACAGAGCAAAGCCTGCAATCTGCAGTGGAGCCTCCTGGGAGGGAAGCTGCCAGGAGCAACATGGCTTCAGTTCCTTTAAAGCAGAAGCTGCCAAGGACCCAGGCAGGTACCCACTTTGGGACAGGTTGCAATGAGTATAGCTGGGTTGATGAAGGTTTTATTAAAAATGAAAACCAGAGTACAGAATGATTTCCCTTTGTTTCTTACAGGTATTATTATAGTGCCCCATATACTTGAGTTAGCATTCCGCAAATTCCAACATGTCTTTTGCATGGGAACTTTTACTGATTTATATAACTACCTTTGCATCGAACCAATTAATTCATATTTATTGCTAAATAAAGCAACACGAGTATTCTTCTTCTTTGGGTACTGAAATCTGTTTAAAGGTGAAATGTACATGTGCTGCTTCTATAAAGGACCACACAGAGCCCTTCCCCTTTCTTCCCGTTACTTTTCCTCCTCAGACCTGGAGAAGCAGCCTGACGAAGTCTGTTAAGACTGTCTAACTTAATGCCCACATGACATATTGAGGAAAAGAGGCAAAAATCAGTGCTGGAGAGAGAGAGAGCCAGGGAAGCACTGCCTCCTCCTCCTCCTCCTCCTCCTCCTCCTCCTCCTCCTCCTCCTCCTCCTCCTCCTCCTCCTTCTTCCTTCTTCTTCTTCTTCTTCTTCCTCTTCTTCTTCTTCTTCCTCTTCTTCTTCTTCTTCTTCTTCTTCTTCTTCTTCCTCTTCCTCTTCCTCCTCCTCTTCCTCCTCCTCCTCCTCTTCTTCTTCTCTTCCTCTTCTTCCTCCTCCTCCTCTTCCTCCTCTTCCTCCTCTTCCTCCTCCTCTTCTTCTTTTTCTTCTTTTTCTTTTTCTTCTTTATATAATTTTACTTAAAATTTAAAAATTATAAACAAAAAAATAAAAATGAATACAGGCTAGAGTAAGGAAGAAAAAAGAAAGAAAGAAAGAAAGAAAAGAAAAAGAAAAAAGTGAAAGATAAAAAAACAGTTGAAGAAAACAGAAAAGAAAGAAAAGAGATATAAAGGAGGAGCTTCTACTATTCTTCACATCAGTTGTAAGCACTATTATCTCTTAAACTCTCTCTCTAAACTTACATCATATTATTCTTCTTTCCGTAATCAATCCTGTCTAATCAACAAAATCATAAATCACAAAGTACCCCCTCCTAATTTTACATGTAATCCTTTGTGCATCACAGCTAAGCTAGAGATAAATCGGCTCAGGTCTCAGACACTGCTAACATTAGGGGAACACGCAGGCAGGTCGCAGGCTGCTTTTAAACGGAGGCAGAAACCTGCTGTGAAAGTGACTTGATTCACCACAATGCAAAGTTCAAAACAGACGTGAATGATGGATGAGATTTGATTTCCTATTTTTGAAGGTAGGTCAGTGGACTTTTTGTGTCCCGAGAACCTAGGGATTTTTTTGTTTTTAGAATGTGGTTTGGGTTGGTGGGGGAAGTTATTTATCCCTCTGTAGACTTAATTTCCTGAAAAGTTAACTAACTGGGGGATTTTCTGAATTTTTAGATTTAGTTCCCAGCTTTTTTAGCAGAACAGTCCTATGAATATTTATTTTGATATAAGCCGAAGTGAATTTAATGGGATTTGGTCCAAAATCAATGTAGAATTATAGTGAGCAGAACAAACTATGGGTGGAAAAGGTAGACAAATTTGTGGTTCTTTTCCTTTTGTGATGGCTGCTGCTGCTAGTATTGTCTTTTAAAAAAATCCTACCTACTGTATTGCCTCAAATAATGGGAAGAGTGATTATGTCCACGTAGGATAGCTGTGCTCTGTTTCAGGAATCAAATAGGCTTTGCGCATAATCAGTCATGACTGGAATGCTTCTTTTTACCTTGGCTTCCATTATATGAGTCACTGCCATAGATTTCTGCTCTTCCTGGTTATGGAGAGTTTCTTTTCTCTCCATGGAAGTATAATGTAGTGGGTCCGACGCAAGGAAGAGACGCCAGCCGGAGTACGTGTTCAGCTCTTTATTGTGGGGGGGTGCGTACTGGAGAACAAGGGCTACCTGGCCTCCTTATATACCTAGCCAGGCAGGCGGCCAGCCAATGGGGTTGGCCCTAGGTTTCCCGCCGAAACTAGGTTTCCCGCCAAAACCGCCCAGGCCAAGCCCCCTGGTGGCTGTTGCTATGCAGATGCCTGCACCTGGATACATAACAGGAAGGACATTCTATAGTAGCCAATGCCTTCTGGGACTCTCTTCCTAGGGACAAAGCACTGGGCTTCACAGCTGCTTGTCTTTGGAATTACCAGATGACTGGCAAAAGGAGGACATATCATTCATACTTTAAAATCAAATGTCGCCTGACTTTTTAAATAACTTTGTACTAATACTTTTATTATTACTCATAACAGTAGCCATTTGCACTTTTGTGTATTGTAACCTTCTACACTGTCTTTGTTGTACAGGAATTGGATATGCCTAGTCTAGTGAAAATAAGTACAATGGAGACATTATAGCAGCCTTGCAGTATTTGTAAAAGGTAAAGGTAAAGGTTCCCCCGCACATGCGTGCTAGTCGTTTCCAACCCTAGGGGCCGGTGCTCATCTCTGTTTCAAAGCCGAAGAGCCAGCGCTTGTCCGAGGACATCTCCGTGGTCTTGTGGCCGGCATGACTAGACGCCAAAGGCGCACGGAACGCTGTTACCTTCCCACCGTAGTGGTCCCTATTTTTCTACTTGCATTTTTATGTGCTTTCGAACTGCTAGGTTGGCAGAAGCTGGGACAAGTAACAGGCGCTCACTCTGTTACGCGGCACTCGGGATTTGACCCACCAAACTGCCGACCATCTGATCGACAAGCTCAGCGTCCTAACCCACTGAGCCACCGCGTCCCTTGATGCAGTATTTGAGGGACTGTCAAAAAGAAGAGAGGGGGTGGGGGGGTCAAAGAATTTTCCAAAGCACCAGAAGGCAAGACAAGAAACAATGGGTGGAAACTAATAAAGGAGAGAATCAACCTAGAATTAAAGATAAATTTCCTAATGATGAAAACAATTAACCAGTGGAACAGCTTGCCTTCAGAAGCTGTGGATGCTCCAACACTGCAGGCTTTTAAGAAGAGACTGGACAGCCACTTGTCTGGAATGTTATAGGGTCTCCTGCTTGATCAAGGGTTGGACTAGAAGACCTCCAAGGTTCCTTATAACTCGGTTATTCTGTTATTCTGTTTGCTTCTTTCTTCCCTCATCCGTCGAGAGACACAAAAGGCTAGATTTACATTATATAATTTATTTCCTGATTCCAGCAATTTGCTTCAATCCAGGCCTTTCAAATCTATGGTTTTTGTGGTAAAATTGGAAAAGCACACCATTGTCAATTCTGTATCAACACTAGCATATGTTCTTAAAAATAAACATTTGTTGAAAAAAAACATTGCAATTGAAAAACCATTTTTGGGTTGGAAAAAAATATTTGTTGGAAACTATTGCAATTGAAAAACTACTTGCAAGATTCTGTTAATGTAGCCTTACAGTAAAGTAGAATTAGTTTATCTTGTCATGTTTCCTGTCTGGTCTACTAGGAAGGCTAGCATCAGTTTTTGCAACTCTGAAAGTTTAAATCTCTCACATGTTCTTTACAGCCTGAGAAGACAAGGAGGGCCTCTTATAAGTCTCTTTCTTTGTCCCTTATGTATCTGCAGGCTATGCCCTCTCCTATATGACCATACCTTGCCAACATCCAATCCTCCCCCAAGGCCGTTCTCACATTCCCTTAAATCTCCACACTGTCCCAGGAGAAAAAAAATTAAAGACTTGCTGCATCAATTAGGACTTCTTCATAATTTTGGAATAAATACAATCATTTTACTTTTCTCTTTGTTCTTGGCAGCTATCTTGGTCATCCAGCTGGATGAAAAGAAATTGCCCAAGCAAGCAATAAATAAAACAATCATAAAACCCTGAAACTTCGCAGAAAAGAACATATTAAAAGGACACCCATCATAAAATAATTTAACCACAGCAAATAACATTATTTTGGAAAAGGAGCATCCATTTATAATCCAATTTTATTCCAAAAAAAAAACATTTCTCAAGGGCGTGAGCTGTCTCCAAGGGGAGAGTTCACGGCTTTTGCTAGACCCAACCTCTATTTAAATCAGTAATTTAAAGGAGCAAATATTCTTAAGTGCAATAAATATCTACAGAATATCCACAGAAATAGGTATTTTGAAAAGAACAAGTTTCAGAATGTTCAGACAAGTGCATAAATAGCCTGGTTTGGAAGATGAGTTGGAGGTGCCCAAAGTGCAAAGTGGAAACACTAATCTGTTTCCAGGATTGATGGAAGACCAAGGCATAATGTCAGAATGATCCAGGAAGCTCATCACTGTGGTCCAGGGGTGAGGATGGTAGGGTATCTTGGTGAAATAACCAGGTTATCAAGAAAACCAGTCACTGTGGCATATCTGTCTCTTTTCTCATGATGATGGTTCTCTGTGAACTCTGCATGAAACAAATTGAAGTTCCTATTCTATTTTATATTCCTATTCTTCTCTCTTTATGAAAGAAAAGAACATTTTGAAGAGTTGCATTAAGTTTTTCAAGCATAATCCTTGTGCATTCCTCACTGCCAGAGCAGATCTTTCCCTGGCTCTTTGATAAGGGATCTAGAAGTGCTAGATTTGTGAGGACAACACTCTAGGCCCATTTTCTTTTCATTGGATTGGGTTTGTAACATGAGCTAAACTTTAAATTAACCAATCTCATTTTAGACTAGTATATTATGTGAACCTAGACTGGGTAGATTTATGGTTATGTTTGCTATGCAAACACAAAATTGAGGTAACAAAACTGTCGTTAAACAGTTAACCATGGACATCCAAACACAGCTCTAATGGGGACTGTGTGTTTGTTTAAACCTAAAATCTGAGTCATTTGTAAACAGCATCCAAAAGACTGGGATGGTGAATCATGATCGTGCAATTTAAGCCCTGCATCTTGTACACATGCCACATATACAAAAAGGCAAGGCCTATACAATCATGACCCTTCTGACCCCAGATGTTCCTATCCACAATAGGATGCTAAGATGCTAAGATCCAGCTTCATTTTATTTAGGGGAAAGTTAATACAGATTAGGTCTTTTTTTCTTCAGCAATTTTGATGTGCAAAAATAAAAAAGAGAAGCATAAAACAGAAATATAATAGTTGTTAAATCATCTTTCCCTGAAGTCATGATATTTTTTTATGTCTTCTTCTATCCATGGACATTGAGTATAGTATGTTCTAGTAACTATCGATACACAGTCATGGATTTATTATTTTATGAAGAAGATGAAATGCTTTGTAGAGGAACTTTTGAGGGACTTCAGATTGCCAGCATATATCTAGTATGAAAATATTTTTTTTAACTGATTATCAATTGATTTTTTGGCAACTGATAATTTTTCAAATAATTAAAATGCATCATATGATTCTATAAATTGATCAAAAGTATATACTACTTAGTCTGCCAAGATGAAAAAGAATGATCCTTTTGTTGTTTTTAAATTTTATTTTTTCTTCCCTCAGGAAACTTCAATTCTTGATTAGAGAAAAAGTGTTTATACTATTAGGCATTTCTTCCTTCTCAAACTGATTAATTACTGATATTTCTAGATACTGAATGATATTTTCTAGCTACCTTGGAAAATACAGAATTTTCCTTCCTTCTGTATTAACTATTGGAGCGGGTTCAACATGAAACAGCATACTTTTCTCTGATTTGTTTCTATTGATCGTGCTAAACAGACATTTTGGCGGGAATCCAAATTTCTATATATGCTTGTATTGTTATGTAATTTTTGGCTGTGTTCAGGCATATCATGATCCGTGAGACAGAGATCAAATTGGCATCGTATCCAGATGCCCTTCATTTTCATTTATCCAGCAGGCAGAGTGAACTTCGGGGTAGGTCATACTGTATAGTCCAACAATGAAAGTTCAACATATCCAACACCCACTAGGTTTTCAATGGTTATTAAAAAACCCCCAATGAAGATGGAAAGGAAATAATTTAGGTTATTTCATGTGAGGTAGATCTAAACCATCTCCTACCTTCTGTATGGCCCTGTCCAGATCCAGATCCAGCCCATCTGCCACATCAGAGTATACCAAATAGACTTGCAGGCTATTAGCGAGGCAGGCAGTCTCCTTGGAGTTTAGTGAATGGAAACCAAGATACCCTATGTTTTTTAAGATGCTGAACAATTTGTTTGTTTATCTAATTTATATAGCTGCTCATCTCACAAGCAAGTGGCTCTGGGTGGTGTACGACAAAACAACAATTGCTTTTAAGAGAAAATTTATCTATCAGTGTTAACTGCTATGCCTGTTTCTACTTGGTAATGGGAAAGGCATTAATTCAGATGGTTACATGGGGGAAAGTTATCATTTTTAGCATCCAAGGCAACAATGAGTAACACAATGACATTGCACAAAAGAGTAGAGCCAAACTTTCTGGTGTGTTTGGGGAATTCTATTATTATTATTATTATTTTAGTAGAGTGTGAAGACATTTTGTTCCTTGTAGATGGGTTCTCGCTTTCTAAGTACCCACACATTTATTTTTCTTCAAGGAAATTCCATTTCTGGTTTGGCAATGGAGGCCTAATGTGACTTTGGGCCAGTTGGTCTTTCTCAAGTGTTCCCAACCTAGAATAATTGTTGTGGGAAGAACAAAAAGTGGGAGTTTGAGCTACTGGAGGAAAGAAGGTTAGACATCAAATTAGTAATAAGGAAATTTCCTCCCAAGTTTCAGCATCATCTTTTCAGAGAACTCTGGGGACTGCAAACCCCATAAGCTACATGAGCCACACAGGTTCCACCCCTCCCTCTGCTTACCAAATCATCTTGTATTTCTTTTGAGCATGTTTTCCAATCTTGGCAACTTGAAGGCAGCTAAGGAACTCTGGGGCCTGAAGTTCACACTTATTCAGGTTTGCAGAAAAATTGCTTTTGAGACTCTAATCCCTCATTCAGAACTTCAATACAGGTAATTTAATTTTTAAAAAAATCATAAAAATGGATAAGCTTTTAAATCCCGGTATCTCTTTCTCTCTCTCTCTTTAAAAGGGTGTTGTTTAAATTAGTATGATGATTCCTTCCATTTGGATGATTTTTTAAAAAAAGCCTGGATGTGTAACTGAGAGATTTCCTAGCTTTTCAGCATATGGTTATATTTTATATGATGTTGTTAGCTGCTTTGATCCATGTGACAAAAACCCAGGCAGAAATATTAAAACAAACAAATACATTTGGCATGGCAGCTGTAGGGCAGATGAAGTATTGAAAGAAATTCCTTTTGTCCTCTTCTGCTTTGCTAATTGTGCCAACCTAACCCTTTCAGTACTTCAGTTCAGGAAGCAAGCAGCTTCATAGTGATTCTAATTCACAGACTGATGCTTTTAGGCACACATTGTGTTCATGGAAGAACACAATGTGTTCTAACCCAGGATTCCACTAGATTCCATTAAATCTCTGCCAGTAGAAGTGCAGTATGCCGGGACCAGAAGTGGAGGGATTTTCAGACAGTGTAGTCCAGATTCATCTTGGCTAGAGAAAATGAAAGCTGCAATCTCAACAAAGTTAGGAGCGTCCAAGTTGGATAAGGCACCAGGCTGGGCATCAACCAGAGTAATGTCATGTGCTTGCATCAGAGGTAGCCACAAACATGAGCAGAATCTAGAACTGCCCATTGTTTAGTAGAGATGGAGAGCTATTTCCAAAGGTACATTGATGAAGATGATAAAGGTAAAAATAAGATGAGTGATATACATTTTATCTCTAACTATCTCTATCTCTATCTCTCTATAAGTTATATCATAACGATCATAATAGTAAAGTTGGAAGGGACCTTGGAGGTCATCTAGTCCAACCCCCTGCTCAGGCAGGAAACCCTATACCATTTCAGACAAATGGCTGTCCAGTCTCTTCTTAAAAACTTCCAGTGTTGGAGCATTCACAGCTTCTGGAGGCAGGTTGTTCCACTGGTTAATTGTTCTAACTGTCAGGAAGTTTCTCCTTAGTTCTAGGTTGCTTCTCTCCTTGATTAGTTTCCATCCATTGCTTCTTGTCCTGCCTTTGGGCGCTTTGGAGAATAGCTTGACTCCCTCTTCTTTGTGGCAGCCCCTGAGATATTGAAACACTGCTATCATGTCACCCCGAGTCCTTCTCTTCATTAAACAAGACATACCCAATTCCAGCAGCCATTCCTTATATGTTTTAGTCTCCAGTCCCCTAATCATCTTTGTTGCTCTTCTCTGTACTCTTTCTAGAGTCTCAAAATCTTTTTTACATTGTGGTGACCAAAACTGGATGCAGCATTCTGAGTGTGTCTTTACCGACGCATTGTAAAATGGTATTAACACTTCATGTGATCTTGATTCTATCCCTCTGTTAATGCAGCCTAGCACTGTGTTGGCTTTTTTGGCAGCTGCAGCACACTGCTGGCTCATATTTAAGTGATTATCCACTAGGACTCCCTGATCCCTCTCACAGTTACTACTATTGAGCAAGGTACCCCCTATACTATACCTGTACATTTTTCTTGCCTAAATGTAGAACCTTACTTTTTTCACCATTGACTTTCATTTTGTTAGATAGCACCCAATGTTCAAGTCTGTCTAGATCCTCCTGTATCTTTAGCCTGTCTTCTGAGTGTTGGCTATTCCTGCCAGCTTGGTGTCATCTGCAAATTTGATGAGTTCCCCATCTATCCCCTCGTCCAAATTGTTGATGAAGATGTTGAAGAACACTGGGCCCAGAACAGAGCCCTGGGTCACCCCACTACATACTTCCCTCCATGTAGCCAGCTACGAATCCATCTGGTGGTGATGGTGTTGTCTAACCCACATTTTTCTATCTTATCAAATAGTAGTTTGTGATCTATTTCATCAAATGCCTTACTGAAATCCAAGTAAATTATATCCACAGCATTCCTCTGGTCCACTAATTTTGTCACTTGGTCAAAGAATACAATAAGATTTGTCTGGCACAATCCGTTTTTGACAAACCCATGTTGGTTTTAGTAATGATTTTGTTTGCTTCTAGGTGCTTGCTGATTCATTGTTTAATTCTGATTTCCAGAATCTTCCCAGGTATTGAGGTCAGGCTGATAGGTCTGTAATTTTCTGGATCCATTTTTTCCCCTTTTTTTGAAGATGGGAACTACATCAGCTCTTTTCCAGTCCTCTGGTAGTTCCCCAGTGCTCCAGGATCTTTGAAAAATATAGTTCAGTGGTTCTGAGATCACATCTACCAGTTCCTTGTGGTGTAATCCATCTGGTCCTGGTGATTTGAACTCATCTAGGCTGGACAGGTGCTCACTTACCATTTCTTGCCTATCTTAACTTGTGTTTCTATTCTGTTTTTTATGGCACTATTTTTGATAGGTATCGGTATTTCTATGTCTATCTCTATCTATAAGATATCTCTCTATATATATATACCTATACACACACACACACACACACACAAACAAACAAACAAACAATTACATATATAATCAATCAACATCATTTCTTGGATTTTAAAGATAAAGTTCTGTTTTCTGGTCAGCCAAAGAACTGATTCAGGGAAAGAAAATCAGCAGAGAGCAAACAAAAGTTGTAAGGCCACTGCCCACCAAGACAGAGCGGAGCACAATCTGTACTTGGTAACATGACCATCCTAACAGCATTAAGACAGGGTACTATTCCCTTGGCCATAGGAATAGATCTGAAGAGCGGGAATTGCCAACCAGATCATGGTATTGATCCAAGTGCTGCATTTATCTGTTGCTTGCTCCTTCGGTGGGCATATGTGGAGCCCTGGGAAAATAAACCACTGGGATAGGTGCAAATTGCTTTCCATTGTCAAGTGTATCTCAGAATTGAAACACGGAGGCTGAAAATGATAGCATTAAATATGGTGGGAGGGAAAGATTTCATAGGGCTGTAGCAAGACGATGCACAATACAGTATGTGCATTAGCTATCCAAATGGGAATATGTATTTCATCCAGGGCTCATCTAGGGTTGCTTTGCCCTCTCTCATTTCAAGAGTAGAGCCTTGAAAGTAATAATCAAGAAAAAAAAACATCTAAAGAGTGGAGCTGGACTAAAAACTCCAATAATCAGAGCCTACCAACTGTGCTAGAGTTTTGCTTTATGAGATGAGAAACACTGCATTTCTGAATAAGCTTGAAGAGGAAAAAATAAGGTAAAATACAGGTGGCCAGCTTGAATGGAATTTTTTTTTCCCATCTGTAATAGGAATGTTTTAAGATCATTGTAACTCCTGATCATTTTGATTTTGGCAAGCTCTATATTAGAGCCACTGTTTTCCCAAAGCTACTGATTAGAGCTTGATACTGAGCAAATCTTATCTACAGTATGGCAAGATATATTTTTCATCAATGCTTTCACATTTTAGAATGGCTTTACATGTTCATGTCACATGTGATATACTACCACAGGGCTGTTTCCCCCCCCCCCCCATTTAAGACTTTGAATAATTATTCAGTGGCTTCCAGTAATACAGTTTTCAAGCCTCCTTTCTTGGAACCCTGAAATCTTTTGAGACCAAGAGGGGATGGGGACGAAGCTTCAGTAAAAAGAACAGCAGTAAAAAGAACTACTCAGTAGTAGTAAGCTTACATTGCAACATTCACAACCTGCAGAAAGATGAAGTCCCATATGAACTGCATGGACACATTTTTGAGAATCTTCTGTTTCCTAACAGATGTTGTGGAATGCATTTTTTGACAGTTGAATTTTCTGCAAGACTATATCAGTACAATCAAATATAAATTACCATTGCATACCCTATGTGGACAGTTCAAATAATGTCTGGCTGGAATGAAATATCATTGGATTTCTAATTAAAAAAAAGGATGATAACTTCCAAATTTTCAAGTATTCAGAAAGCACTTGAGGAATATTTGCAAAGGAAAAGTGGAAAGGATTTAGATTTAGGAGACTAGGATCAGTGCCTTAAAATAATCATGGAGTGCTTTTCCTTCACAACCCAGTAACTATGATCATGCAGTTCAGAGCAGCACCTAAATGACCTTGACCAATTTTTAAAATGCTGAGCAAGCTGGATCTGATAAGTATTTGAATGAGAGAATCTCTGGGCTAGTAGACCAAGGGACAGAGACAGCCTGTAAGAAGGCAGTGATGCTCCACTTGCACAATATTGTCAAAAAAAGAATACATGAATGTGTTTGTAAAGTCGTCAGAAGTAGAGCTCAACTAAATGCAATATGTTAACATTTGCTGACATATGCTTTTACAGGCAAATTTGAAACCTGCTACCGTATTGGAGAAATAAGCTCTCCATGTGTTGTGATTAATTTGAGTTAACTAGAGAATGTGCAGAGACCCAAGGGGTTAATCACTGCCTGCTATTATGGGCACTAAGTAGTGCACACTAAACGTTCAAAATTTGCAAAAGAGATTGTACACCTTTGCTGGATAAAATACAATCCAAACACGTGCCATGACACCAGCTAGGTATTATCTAATTAGATAGCCTTGATCTCCAATATGCCCAACCGGTACTTCTTCTCCAAATCTTTTGCTGACATTTACAGACTTTCATCTCTTACAGGCAAAAAAATGACAAGAATGAATCTGAAGGCTTGTGCTTAGAGATCTTCAACTTACAGGATTTTAAATGTAAAGTGATGTGGACATTACTGTTCTTAAAAGATATGCAAACAGAAACACATGTTGAACGGTACTCCTGCTTGCTACAGTCCCTCTGAAACCAGCAAAATCATATCTGTATGTCTGTATGAGTGGTTCTTTATCTGCTTTGTGAACAGTTTAGATTCAAGAGCATCTACTTTAAGAGGGAAATAAAATCTCAGTTAACTTTCTTCTAGAGATACAATACAGCGCAGCTAGTGCTTCTCCCATGATCACCTTTTTCTTTCAGCAGAAATATAAACGTTACAGATGTAATCCACGTAAGAGATTTATAGTATTGCACACCCAGAAGAGAGAATACAAACTGTCCCAAATTAAGTTATTATAGCTTCTTCTCTCGCAGTACCGATTTTCTCCTGCGATGAGAATTAACAGAACAAGAGAGACAAAAAAAGCACATTTGGTTCTAATGTTACATCTGTAAGTGATCTAGAATAGATTGCAGAGGATTTCTGACCGCTTGGATTGGCAACCATGTTTCTCCTCCCACGTTAGATCATATTATTGAAAATTAATAATACTTGGAGAAATAAGAGATTCTTTCAGTGGAATATCTGTGCGCTCCGTTCAATTCTCCCACTTAAAATTTAGAGGATGCCATTTTGCGCCAGGTTCTGGTTACGGGATGTTAGGATCAGAGTAAAAACAAATACACGTTGCGGAGCCTATAAGTCTGAAGTGCATCCATCCTGCTAGGTTTTTTTAAAGAGTTTCCAACAACGCAACCCCAATCGGGTTTAATTGGAAGGAGAAAAAAAAAGCAGTCCTGACCTGACAGCAGTTTCCTGCCGATTTGTGGATTTACTTTGATTTATCCGACGAAATTAAAAAGCTTGTTGAGAGGATGACTACGCGGGCCAAAAGCATGGAACCCCGCTTTATTAGCACCTTTTCGCCCTTTCTCTTTAGGAAACACAAATAAAAGGAAAGTTTTGTGTGTCGGGAGTGGGGGCGGAGGGATAAGATCCCACGGCAAATAATCGGCAACAACAACAAAAAGATTATGGTCTTGGCAAGCGAGACCGAAGTGAAGTGGCGTGATGGGGGCGCAGACTCCAGGTGGCAGGGCACGAATGCGCCCCGCGGGACGTTTTTGCGTCGCGTGGGGAGGGTACGCGAGAGGGGCTACGGGACTTGAGAGAGTTTGCCGAAAAGAAAGGGAGTCTGGAAAAGAACTTCGCCAATCGATTTATTTTGGCGTGGATTGATTTTAGTACTTTTCTTCCCGCGTTTTTTGAAAGCAAGCAAGCAAGCAAGCAAAAAACAGGGCATAGAGTTTTCAGCCCCTCTCTCATTTCTATCTTTCAACTCGATCGTTTCGCCTAGGAAGAACAGAAGGACGATCCCCTGGTCAGAAAATCGTTTTTTTTTTTCCCGAGGGGAAACACTTTTCCGGCGGGAAGAGCCCTCCTCGCGCCAGTCGCGCACCTCCGAGCTTGCTGCGGTAGAAAAAAAAGGTACAAAATCAGCAAAGGACTGAAAAAAGTCAATTTTTAGAGTAATCACATAGTCCTCTGTTATTGCTAAAGACGATGGAGAGCATATTATTATTCTCTGTTTAAAACAATGTGAAGTCACAGCTGCCACTTCTTTAACTTATTATTATGGTTCGTTATTATTATTATTATTTCTGAAATCTCTTTCAAATAAAGATCTACTCCGTGACAGGAAGCGACTTTCTGCATGGAGATTGGGCATCGCGTGCGTGGGTTGGGAAAGAAGAAAGAGAGCGCTATTAATTTTTTTTAAATCAAAAGCATTGCAAGATCCTTGTGGCAATAACTTCAAAGTACCGAGTTGATGTTTTTTTTCCCCGTCAACCAACAAAACAACCCGGTGTTTTAAACAGGCTTCATACAGTGCCCTCTACGTGGAGGGGATTGCCCATCTGTGCTTTCTGACTTCTTCGGGTGGCGAATTAAAAATAAAAGTACATTAATCTCCAGATCGTGAAAAAACGGGTTCAGATCACCGTCTGCAGGAAGGAAGGTCAGGTTGTCTCTCTGCCGCTGCAAAAGAAATCTGGCCTAGTGGGTGACAGCTGTGCGTCTTGAAACGCTTTAATTAATTAAAGGCTTTGCGTTTCGTTGGGATTATTATTATTATTATTATTATTATTATTATTATTATTATTATTATTATTATTATTATTATTATTATTATTATTATTATTATTATTATCCCTGTTGCTGTTATTCTGAATCATCTTTAGACTATCGGACGATCCTGTCCTGGAGGGCGCAGGGGAGGGCGCGTGGAGATCGAAATTCCCACGCGGCCAGCAAAATCCTCGGCTCTCAACCCTCCCGAGCTCTCCAGAGACTCCCCCCCCCACCCCCGTCCTTGCCGCCTTTCTCTGGCGTTTCTTTCCGGCCTCGCCTTTGGGTCGGGCAACTCGAAGCGCCCGATCCTCAACCCCCGCGTAAAACTTTTTTTCTTCTTCTTTTCTTCTTCGCTCCGCTCCCACTAGGAGGAAGAAGAAGAACCGCCCGAAAGACGGCTCGGGCGGCTCCCTTTCCAGCACGTGGGCCCCAGGCTCCTGCTCGACCTCCTCCCGGCGGCCCTCATCGCTGCTGCCCATCCGCTCTTCCTCGCCCGCGCGGATCTCCCCGTTCGCCTCCCGCCGTTGTTTTATTTTCTCTCCCTGCAGGCTGGCGGAGCGCACCGTCGCCTTCCCTGCGCCTTCCGTCGCAACTTTCTCCTGGGTCTTCCCCCGGCGAAAGGGGGCGGGGAGGTTGGGACATGCTAATGAGGGGGGCGTGTCTCTGGGGGGCCGGCGTCGGCGGCGACGGCGGCGGCGTCTCGGCTTTCCTCCGCGGCGATTGGTGGGCGTGGAGGGGCCCCCGAGGAAGTGATGACGCTATGCAAATGTAGGCAAGGGGGCGGGCTCCGGCCCTCAGGGCGCCGCCCCCTGCCCACTGGGGCTGGTGTGCTCGTGTTTAGCTGCGGGGAGAGTCGAAGTAGATTCCATTGAGAAAGCCTGCGAAGCGCTCCGATTTAAAGCGGGAGGAGGGAGCAGGGGGTGGGTGGGAAAGGAAGCCGAGAGGATCGCAATCCACCCAGGGGGGTGCGCTTACCTTTCCTGGCGTACGCGCGCCGCGTGTCTTCCTCTGCCCGTCTCTCTCTCTCTCTCTCGCTCGCTCGCTCTCTCTCTCTCTCGGGCTCCCCAGTAGGCAGCTAAGCTTCTTCCTGCGCTGTTGGAGGAAGGCTGGAGAGGGGGCGAAGAAGAAGCCGGAGAGAGAGAGAGAAAGGGCGAGCGCCAGTCTTTGGCCGGAGGGAAAGAGCCCTGCAAGAGAAGGAGACCCGCCGAGGACGGATCGCAAAGTTGCCGCTTTCTTGTCACTGGAAAATGACACTTGATGTAGCCAAGGGCGCCTCCGCCGCCGCCGCCGCAGCCTCCGCCGCCGCCACTACAGCCGCCGCCGCCGCCGCGCCGGTGGAACCTATTGTTTCTTAAAACTGCCTTCTTTCTTCGGCGATCCAAAAGGGGGGAGGACTTCAGCACGGAAGGGACGCCGCCGGCAACGTCCTGCCACTTCTTGCGCGATCCCGGCCAGCCAGCCAAGAAGAAAACCCATATTCTGATTTTTTTCAAGAAAAAGAGGAGGAAGAGGAAGAGGAGGAAGAGGCCGCCCGGTGTCTCGCGCCCACCCCTCCAAACAAGAAGCTTGTCAGGCACCCGCTAGAGCATCCGCAGCCGGCCCCGGGGGGAGATTTTTGTAACCCTTTGGATTCACCCCCCCCTCTTCTTTTTCTCTTATCCCCCCCCATCCCTTCAATGTCTGTGTTTGATTTTCTCTGATTTGCTTTGATTCAGCAGCCGTTCCAGAGAAAGAAAGAAAGAAAGAAAGAAAGAAAGAAAGAAAGAAAGAAAGAAAGAAAGAAAGAAAGAAAGAAAGAGGGAGTGAAACGAAAACCCCGGCCCGCTCCGCGCTTTTCTTCTTGTCAACACCCTGCGTTGTGGCTGTGTTTTGCATTTTTGTTTTTCCTTGCTTTTCCTACTTTTTTTTTCAAGAAGAAGGGAGGGTTTTGGTTGTCTTTAATTCATGTTTGGGATTCAGGAAAGTATTCAAAGGAGTGGAAGCAGCATGAAGGAAGAGCCCCTGGGCGCCGGCATGAACGCGGTCAGGACTTGGATGCAGGGAGCCGGCGTCCTGGATGCAAACACCGCGGCGCAGAGGTAGGTAGAGCTCGCGGCAGCATCCCTCCCTTCGCCTTCCTTCCCTGACTCGAAAATCCAGCGGTCCAGTCAGCCTCAGGTCTGTAGCTGGTGGGCAGTGCTTCCCGGCGATACCTTGACCCCAAATGACTTTTTAATCTCAGGGCCCGAGTAGCCGCTGAACCTTCCTTCCTTCCTTCCTTCCTTCCTTCCTTCCTTCCTTCCTTCCTTCCTTCCTTCCTTCCTTCCTTCCTTCCTTCCTTTCTTTCTTTCTTTCTTTCTTTCTTTCTCTCTCTCTCTCTCTCTCTCTCTCTCTTTCTCTCTTTCTCTCTTTCTCTCTTTCTCTCTTTCTCTCTTTCTCTCTTTCTCTTTGCCTTTTTCTTTTTCTTTGCTTCTTTCTTTTTTTTCTTTCTTTGCTTCTTTCTTTCTCTCTCTCTCTCTCTCTCTCTCTCTCTCTCTCTCTCTTTCTCTCTTTCTCTCTTTCTCTCTTTCTCTCTCTCTTTCTCTCTTTTTTTCTCTCTTTCTCTCTTTCTCTTTGCCTTTTTCTCTTTCTTTCTTTCTTTCTTTCTTTCTTTCTTTCTTTCTTTCTTTCTTTCTTTCTTTCTTTCTTTCTTTCTTTGCTTCTCTCTCTCTCTCTCTCTCTCCCCCCCGCCCCCATCTCTTCTTTTCCCCATCCCAAAGACTATGGAGTTTCCCATTCAGGAATCACCCCCAAATATGTTGACCCTTCCGATACTCACATTAAAAAGCAAAATTAGGCTGCCGATGCCGTTCCCCGTTTCTCTCTCTCTCTCTCTCTTTCTCTCTCCCTCCCTCCCTCCCTCCCTCTCGGATTAATTTCTCAATTCCGAACCGGTACATATTTTCCCCCTTCTCCTAAAACTTCCCTTCTTTTTAAGTTGCAACTAACAAACGGCAACGTGTCCTGTCACTTTGGCAACAACCTTGCTTGCTTGTGGATGCTCTATAATATATTTTTGCTCGTCGACAAGAAGCCAGTCCCTTCCCTCCAGTGGTTCCTTTCAAGAAAGGTACGCCCGGGACCTTTTCAACTTTCCAGCCACTTCCAGCCCAGAGCTCCGGAGAACTAAGTTCGACTGTCCTCCGCTCGATGCATACTCCCAAACTCCCGTTTTTCTGGGGTTGAAGCCAGGGCCTCAATTTGAACCGGGCGGCTGGGATCCTTGACAGGTCCTTGACAGGTCGCGAAGACGTCGGTCCCGCTCGGCTGGATCCCTCCGTCCCTCCCTCCGTCCCCCGCCTCTTCTGCTCGGGAAGGGAAAGTGGTGCGGGGGACAAAGCCGACGTGAAATTATGGGAAAGTTTTGTAGGGATGTTTCCTGCCCGGGCGAGAACGGGGTTGGAATCCGAGAGGGTCTTCCTGCGAGCGAGAGTAGCGCTTCGGGCATCAGGCGGAGTTAAGTGACAGCTGAGGCCGCAGTGACCCGACCTGCGAAAGCGTGGCCTTGGGTAGGCAGCGGGAGCATCCCCCGGGGCAATTCGAACAGCCGGCAATTTCGGTTTGCTAATTCAGGCTGCAGTGAAGGGGTCGGAAAGAAAAAGCTAAAGAAAAAAGAGCTAAAGGCCTCTTTTCCTCCCGGGCTGATTTGCCAGGGACGGTTCTCGCGGTTCGCAAAGGCAGCGGTTGCTTCCGGCTTGCCGAGGCCGGGAGTTCCCGCGGAGCTCCGTTTCTCCCCTGTGATGGAAGAATCACCCGTTTCATTTCTTCCTTAGAGCTTGGGGAGCAGGCGGGGGAGGCCTTGCCCCCTCCTCCCCCAGCATGAAATTGACCCAGGCTTAGGGACCTGACTAGGAGGACCCCGCTTGTTGAACCGAGCAGCTCGCTTGATGCTAGGACTCGTAGCATCAAGTACTCGTACTAGTGTATCTTTTCGCTGGACTCGACCCGGCTTGCGAATGGGAAATCTCTCGGCTAGGGGAGCAGCAGGGCTGGGACGAAGCAAGCGCGCCTAATTCGGTCTCTTTGGCCGCAGCGGGGTAGGCCTGGCCCGGGCTCATTTCGAGAAGCAGCCGCCTTCCAACTTGCGGAAATCGAACTTCTTCCACTTCGTGCTGGCGTTGTACGATCGGCAGGGGCAGCCCGTGGAGATCGAGCGCACCGCCTTCGTGGGCTTCGTGGAGAAGGAGAAAGTAAGTGTATGTGTGAACGGGCGCTCTGCGCGCGCTCGCGTGTCAGCAGATAAGAGATTGCCGTGTACTCCGGAGCCCTCTCTTCCTGCGCGGGCCCATCCTAGAGAAGAGAACCCGGCCTCTGCGGGATCGCTTCAAACTCATACTTGGCCGACCCCCGCCCAGCAATCTGCCAACTTTTGACTCCCCCCCCCACCGCTCGGTCTCTAAGTGTTTCCCTTCCCGGCACTTTTCCAACCTGCTCTTGGCCCTTCTATCCATACCCAGAACATATTGGGTTGAACTCAACCCCCTTTGACTACTGTCCCGACCTGGAGGAGAGTGGGGGGCGGCAGTAAAGAAATAAGTAGCAGCCCGCGACGAGGCCGGGATTTAGGGCTCTTTAGGAGCGCCTTGCTGCTCCGGTTGCTGGTCCTGCTCCTAACACTTGTGTGTCCTTTCGCTTCAGGAAGCCAACAGCGAAAAGACCAACAACGGGATCCATTACCGGCTGCAGCTTCTCTATAGTAACGGTGAGCCTTGTTCTGCCTATGCTTGACAGCTCCGGGCGGCTTTAAATCTCCAGGGAATTGCTTCGTTCAGTACGTCTGTTTTCCCCTGGAAGAGAAGGGAAAGGGGAGAGGGGAGGCTTGCCCCACCGGGCTCGGGGTGCATTAGCTAAGGGACAGGGCGAGCGAAATCTCCGTCGCGGTTGTCTTTTAAAAAACAGAAGCAACAGCAGCAACAGGGCCGAATAGCTGTTTTAAACCTGAGCAGAATTTCTCGGACAGCGCCTCGTTCTTCTCGAATGATTCTCCAAAGGTAGCCCGCCGACCTTAAGCAGCTCCCCCCCCCCCAAAAAAAAGGAAGAAGAAGGAAGAAGCCCAACACCTATATAGTCCCGTGATGCTTTCAAGATTTGCCGGACCCAATATTTTGCTTGCATTTGGAAATCCGAATGAAACAGGATGTGCCCCTTCACCTGGATAACCATTTTTCTCTCTTGCCCTCCCCCCCCGACCCCCCAAATTGGGAGCAAAGGCTCACCTTCGTCCAATCGATTAGGGTGCACTAAGTCTGGTGTGGGCAAAAGGATCGCCTCGTTTTCCCTTCCGGTTAAATGAGAGATCCTGGGGGTGGGGTGGGGGGTGGGGGGCAGACGACTAGAGAAAGCAAGGCGGATCTGTTTTGACCCTTTATTGACTCCGAATAAATATATTTACGATTAGCTTTGAGATGATGGAGAGGTATTATTACGTGTTTCCAACTTTCAAGACCTTCTCCCGTAGTTCGGGACTCCAAAGTAATTGGCAAGTTTAGGGGGAAAAAAGAAGAAAGAGCTTTGTCAGTTTTTGTCTTTCGTTCTTTCGCTTAATTGTTCTTTTCTCTCTCTCTCTCTCTCTCTCTCTCTCGCCCCTCTCCCCATTCCGGCTTCCAGGGATAAGAACCGAACAGGATTTTTATGTCCGTTTAATCGACTCCATGACAAAACAAGTAAGTCTTGCTTTCCCTTCGCTTTCTTGTGAAATGATCGACGTGGAAGAAAGCCGAGGTGGTCGCGGAGGGGAGTGGGAGACTTTGGAGGCGGAGGCGTTTTAGGGAGTTGTGCACTGGGAACCGAAAGGCCGGCTTGGAAGGACCTTGAGAGTGGTGGAAGGCGCGGTGCGGTCGGTTTTGTTAGGGAGCCGCGAAATCTGGATTGCACCGGGATCTCTAGGCGAAGGCCGGGCCGGCCGCGGCCGAGTAGTCGGGCTGAGAAGGAAAGCGAAGACCAAAAGGCGGGTGGTTGCCTCCTTTTATCCCGGCCTTCTTCCCGTTGGAAAATCCAGCTTGCTGACAACTCAGATTAGGGCGGGCGGGCGGGCGCGCTCGCCAAGTCCGTCCGAGGGAAGTTCGATCGGGTCGTTTCTTCTCCTTCCCTCCCTTAGATCCCGTTCGGCTCCCCGTCCCGTTCGGTTCTCGCCAGGTTTGGCGGGATTTGTTTTCAAAGGTGTCCTTGCCAAGTATTTCTGAGCAGGATTTCAGCCTTAAGCGCCGTTACTAAACCGCAGGGTTCAGAGTTTGGACCAACACTCCGCCCCCCCCCCTCCCCGCAATTCCCTTTTCGCTTGCAAAGAGAGAAAAAGAAGCTGCAGAGTTTTCAGAACCGCCTCCTCTTCGGTCGGGGAGAAAGGGCTCCCCACCCACCCCCCCTCTTCCTTCCCCGTTTCATCCAGAGGTTTCCCAGCCCCTCCAAATTCCCAGCCTCCTAGCAAATCTCGGACGATGGATGCAAAAAATCAAACGACAAAAAAGGTGCAGCGAGTCGAGGCGAGCGGAGAGGAACGAAGCTTTCCTCCTAGCGGATCGTTACTCAAATCGACTCTTTAAAAAAAAAATAACACACACAACAACAACAAGAAAAACACAGCCGTGTGCATTTGCATTGATTTATCGCCTTGAGCGACTCGCTCAGTTGAGGCGGTAGCCCTGGCTGAATTGGACCTTGGCGGAGCTTAGGGGAAGCGCCTCCCGTGCTCGGTTTTAGATTGGCCAGGAGCCAGGGCGGGGTGAACCAACCGCGGTCTTAAAGGTACAGGATCACCGTGGCTCTCGCCAAGCCCCCTTTCAGTGGGCGAGGGCCAAGCAGCAGCAGAGATCCGATTACACTGCGCGCGCGCAAGGAGAAATTACTTTGGTGCAAACGGTATTAATTTTGCCTGCCTTACCTCCTCTCGCTCCTCCCCTCCCCTTCCTAAGGTTTAATTAGACACGGTAGCTGTTTGCCAAATAAATAAATAAATAAATAAATAAATAAATAAATAAATAAATAAATAAATAAATGACAGCTTCTGATTCCCCGGAAGGCTCCCAGATCACAGAATTCTCTCTCTTTCTCTCTCCTCCCCCCTCCCCCACCCACCCACCCCCCATTTTAATGATAAGATCGAAAAGAGATGGAAAAGAAACACAGGACAGGCAACCAACGCCTTCCCTTCCCCCCCCCCCGCCCGCCCTTGCCAAGCGATACCGTAGCCACCTCACGTGCCGAGTAGATAATTAAATAAATAAAGACGTACGGTATTTATTTACTCCTTTGTAATTCCCGGGTTAAGTATTTTAGGGGAAGGATCTTAACATCTCGGTAGATTTGCGGTGAGACGTGTCAGGGATGATAAACGCTTATTTCAGAAACTTAAATGCTCCAGAGTCGTTTTGTGATTGGAAAAGCTCTGCCTTTGATACAGCCTAATTTTCATTATGGCGTTTTTATTGCACGTTCACTCTCGGCGCCCTACAATTGTGGTTTCATATTAAAACAAAAAAACAAAAACCCTCCACACCTCTAGACAATCCAGTAAAATATTGAACTAAAGGAGATCATGCACGGTGTATCTTTTTTTTAAATTAAGAACATTTAAATTAAGAACATTTCATGTTTTTATAAGATTTGATCATTTTTAATTTTTTTTTGAGATCAGATTTGTTTAAGTTCAGGTTAATGTTCTGAAAGTTATTAAATAATTCATGTGATTTTATCTGATTCAGATTTTTTTAAAAAAAAATACAAATGGAGTGATATTTTTCTTTTTTTTTCTTTTGCTTGCTGCATTCACACACATGGTCACAAACCAGGTTTTGGGTATTTCAGAATTTTGCCTTCTAAACTTTCATTTGTTTTTGGTAGCTTTCTGACACCAAACCAGAAAGGTCAAAGTGTTGAGTTTGGTTTAGAACAGTGTCTTTGATGCTCACGAAACATCTTTTCCTGCTATTGATGGCTGTCTTACAATAGAAGGGAAAAGAAAAGGAAAAAATGGAGCACTTGCAATTCTAACATTTAGTAAAACTAGTAAGAAACTCTTTTGGAATACATCTATAAGAACGGACAGCAGAACAACTCCAGTCCTTAAACCACAAATCTTAAAAGCTGCACCACTAATGACAATAATTTATACGTTTGTATTTAAAGAGGACCTCTCGCTGTTTCGTGTATGAGTGTAATTGCACAACCCTTTTTTTTTAAAAAAAAAGGAATTATAATTGAGACATTTTCCAAATTGTAGTCATTCAAGAGTTAATGTTTTTTTTCCCTTTCAAGATTGCATTTCTCTGTAGAAAGTCATGACTTGGCCTACCATAGTTTTAAAACACCTGTTTACTAGCATTTTATGATTGGATGGTTGTCAATTCACCTGCAGATTTCTTCTGGTAAAGGAAAACAGGAACACGGTGTTACTGTTTCCACAAGATCAAACCACTGCCAGAGCTCAGTTGGAATTCAGATACAAACTATTATCCACTTAATGGCAACTGGCTTTTACTTTAAAACGTTTTACATTTAGCCCTAACGTTAGGAATAATTATTGATTTGGGGAAAGGGGGAAGGGGTAGCAGAACAAGATTGCAGAATAATGGTTTTAGAGAATAAAATCCAGAGCTGAGTAATACATTTTTTTTAAAAAAAGGTTAAAATTCCTTATTGAGAAGTGGCTGATAAGAATTCCAAGCCAACAGATAAAAATGTTCTTTGTATTTTTACTAAATGTATGAGCTTAGTTGTCATTGTCATATTATTACGGTATATGTATTTTGTAAAAAAAAGTTAATTTCTGGTTATATCAGGGAGCTTTGTGTTTTGATATGTTAATGTTTCCAGAAAGCAAAAAGACTTGTTTTTTTTTTTTTGTAAACTCAGATACCATGGAGATCTTGAAACTTCTATCCTTGTTAATGAAATATCTGTAAGGCAGGTCAAGGAGTCTGCTGAATTGTTCACAATTGTCCAATTGTAAAGTTGCCACTTAGGCTTTAAAACAGAATGCGAGGAATATTTGGAGAATCTTAAGTAACTTTCTGCTTGGAATTACCGTAAGTTGTATGCAGCTTGGGTAAATGCTTTTTCAATTTTTACTGTAATGCACTTTATATATTGTCCAACGTCATAGAGGAAGGGTATACTAGTACCTGAATCTTGGCACAAATTGGAATGGAGAGATGGTGGGTCAATGAAATGGTGACGGGAGCTGGCAGGTTTTAGTGGCATGGTATTGGCAAGTGACCTGTCATCAGCAAACAACATTTTGAGATCATACTCACTGTTTCATGTGCAACTTTAATGGTTTTCATACTTACATTCAGCCAGATTAAGATAGGCAGGGCTCTTAGGGGCCTCTAGGGATATATGAACAAAGGGCCCTGGCCTGTGTAAAAGGGAAGGACTAGTTTTTATTTTTTAAATTTGTAGTGGTGATGTCAGAGGCCTATGCCACAAATTAGGTAAGTGAATCATGAAACCACCTGATTTTGTAAATTAATATTTTCCCCTATCTGGATATATATTTCTTCTTTTTAAAGTATTTTCATCTACTTTTTCATTTATGGTTGAGCTACATTCCTGTTGTGTTATTTATTTATTTTCTTTGTTCTGTTTGCCTGATACTGTAGTTGTGGTGGTTTGTAAGAAAATCATGGAAAAATGCTGTGCTTGAGAAGCTGCTATCTAAACAATGAGTTCTGGGGAGCCAAGAATATTATACAAACATTGTCAGTATCTTTGCAGCAAACTACTTTTAGGGAAGAGACCTGGAAATAATTCTCTTGGAAAATCTTGCTATGTTTGAATGCAGCCATTGATGTTATATAGCAGTATTTTTCAAGCTTAGCATTTTTAAAGATGTGTAGACTTCAACTCCCAGAATTCTTCAACCAACATGCTGGGAGTTGAGGTCCATACATTTTAAAGTTGCCAAGTTTGAAAAACACTGTTATACAGGAAACTGGAATCAGTTTGCCTTAGCTTGAGAAGCTGAGAGGGAATGTACAGGGGAAAACTAGAAATCTCAAAGTAGTAGTGGGCTAGATTGTGAAGTTAACAAAAAAATTCAAAAGAAGGCAACAGCAAACCATTTCTGCATTCATACAGTATAGATTTTCGTGGCTGCCATTTCTTGAAAGAAATACGTTTTGCATTGCTGTCAAGTATGTATCTGTGATATCTCTAGAAGTCAAGTTCAGCTCAGAAGAAAATTTTGACTGGGATTTCAGACAAAGCAGATAGTTTTGTCATTGTGAGAAAGATCATTCAGGCTTATTGGGTGTAAACTCTGTCTTTGTAGATGTGCTCTTTTTCTTAAACCTGGATCAGAGTGAGAGAAATTTTAATGGTTGTGTGAACCAAAGTATCACTTTTGTAGATCAATAGCTTCCTTGCCAACTCAGCACTGGAATAACGCGAAGGCAGAAATCTCGTCAAGACCACTCACTGATTCTTTTGTTTTTCTTCAAAATACCATATCGGATTTCCCTCCAACACAGCCTAAACACAGACATAAATCCAGCTGATTTCAAAATGTTCTTCTTTCTAACATGTGAGGCAGTCAAAGATGCTCTATCATGTCATCTCTGACACTTCAAACCCTCTATGCTATGTCATTTACAGCAGGGATGCAAATACAATACTGCTTTTTACCTAAATTGATCGAGCTGTTGTGCCTGAGTGCACAGATACTGAATCCCCCACTCTGTTCAGTGAATTGCAAATGGCACGATTGTGAGGAAAATAGGAATCCGCTCAGAAAACAGCTCCTCGGGATCTGAGCTGTGGAGCCCAACGCTCTTGTGCGGTGAGGCAAGCCAGGGTGGTGGGTTTTTTGTTTTTTGCAGTGACTTGAATCCTTTTGCTTCAAGAGCAGGAAGTGCAGGTGATTTCAATTTCCTTCTCTGAGAAGAATGCGAAGCTTGACATTTACATGTATGCTCAGGACCTGAGTGTTTGGGAAAATGTAAACTCAACACAGTGGAAAATGTGTTGTTTGGAGTCTGGGGGTGAAAACAAAGCTGAGGATTTTGGAGAGACTGCCTGGGCCAGATGGCTCAGTGCATTCCCAGTCTGGCTTCCAACTGCTCCCTCCTGTATAATATACAGCCATTTGTTCTGGGATATTTACGCTAGAGTTGTTTCCCTGCGAATGTTTGAGAAGCATTCAAAATGAACATATTAGTGGAGCTGGGCTGGGAAGGAGGGGGAGGGAAAGGGAGAAATTTATTTAATTCACATGAATTCCTGTTGATGAGCAGGCTGGCATGTTAGAGGAGGAGAATGGAAGCAATAATTAGCACCTTTTGGTTTAGTGCTGCTGAACAAGAATCATCATATATTTTAGATCCCAATATGGGCATACTTTATTGCTCCCCATATTAAACTCTCATTGCAAATGACGGGAGGCTGGTCTGCTGTAAGAAATCAGAATTAGGGCATTAATGGCTAATTACACCTTGCAAGTCCAAAATGTCAGAGCCGAAGATGCAGGAAGTTGAATATCTCAAGTCTTAGAATTACACGATTGCTTTCTCTATAAGTAATCCTAGAGCTGTAACTTTCTAGAAAAGCACTTATTCTCAGGTACTTAGATGTATGAATTGGTAAGAAATAGGCTGCCATATTTCCGCTTTTGTTCAAATGGTTTTCAAAGCATGCCATATAGTGTAACAGTACCAAAAACTTCAAAAATACAGACAGGTCTATAGGTATATCTACACAAGGAGTAAAGTCCAGCTAATATTAGTTGATACTTAAAAACAAATTGGCGATACTTGAGTATAAAATAGCAAAGCCTATTTCGCATTGTGCCACAAAGAAAATTAAAAATAAACTACTATGGTTGTCATCTAGTTGTCCCAATGAAACAAACAGGAGTGGATCAGATCTTTTAATATACCTCATAGTTATCTTGCTTTAGGTTGAAATGTTTTAACCTTTTTAATTAAATTTAATCATTGATCCTGTGTAAATTGTAGAACAGCCATTTTGTAAGTTCTCCCTCCTCCGAGCCTTAATACACGTTATTTTAAAATCCTCTCCAATTTCATGCGATGGATTTTGGAAGGTGTAACACAGGGGTGTCAAACTCGCAACGTCACATGATGTGTTGCGACGTATTGTGGCTTTTTTTGCCATTGCAGGCAATGGGGTGGGCGCGGTTTTACTATGATGCATCCGGTCCGTGGGCCTGCAGTTTGACACCCCTGGTGTAACACAAGTGAATGCAGGGAAAGATAGGAGCCATCATTCTTCACCTTCTTTCTGTTGATGGGAGAAGCATCTTTCTTGAGTAAAAAGGAATCTGGATTCAAAGCTGCATTTGTACCCTTGCATTCTCACTGGCTGTGCAATGAAACAAATTAAAACTAAAAAAAGGAAGTAAACAAGTAAGTTCACAACATATGTCTTCACCTATGTGGGTTTAGTACCTATTTGCAAAATTATTTTTAGTTCAATAATAATCTAACTTTATACACTGGGACTTTCACTTCGCTCATTTAGCTTCTTTTTAAAATATTAATTCTTTGTAACAGCTGTACCCATCCCATTTTTGTGGACTGGAGGACAACCTTCCCACTGGATCTCCTTATTACATGAATTGAGCATGGTAAATGTTTAGCAAATAATATTTTTAAAACCCAGTTTTTGTTCAATAAGTACAGCATACGTTTTCAGAAAAGAAATATTTTAGTGTCTTCCGAGACAGGAACCTGTCTTTCTGGCAGCTGCAAAAGTTTGAGATTTAAATTGCCTTTGTTTCCTTTGTGAAACCAAATCAATACATATATTTCTGCAACCATGAGCACAGGCAATGACTTTTAGTCAACAGCTACACATGCATTTGTTACATTATACCCCAGTGCTCAGTATTTTTGAGGGAAGAAACAAAGTCATGCAAAAGAATCACTGAGAGCTAAGATACAGAGTACAATGAGAGAGATTTTGATCTCCATGAATTGAGAGAGAGAAAAAACCCGATGCAAGTCTTATCTGGTCTTCCAAGTGTTGTAGCTGGAAACTCCCAGATTTAAAAATGCATTTAATAGTGGAACATGAAAGACTAGTAGACATCTGCTGTCCCCTGGTCTTAATTTAATACAAGATCCATTCAGTAAAATCATTGTAGGCAGATGCATTTGAAGAAGTTGCTTTATATTATATCAAACTCTGGCTCTAGCTAATATAATATTTCTTCAGAGTTTTTGACAAAAGCCATTTTCTACTCTGTCTTGAGATGTCAAGGAACCAGCCCAGATTTCACAAGCAATACAGGTGTAGTCTCAGTGAAGTAACAACACTTTCTACATCTTGTTCATCAAAAGAGCAATCTGAATGATGCTAAAATGAGTGTACAATTGCAATTCTGAAAACTGCTGCCAGGATACATTTCCCTAATCATTCTGTATTTATAAAACAGCCAGACCAACATCTCTCCAGGTCAAAATATGGTAATGTGAAGAAGAGGGAAGGTTACCACTTTGTAACCTAGTTCAGGTAGTCCTTTAATCCTGGTTTGATTCACAGATTTGTTGTTGAATGCACTCTGAAGCCTCATCAAACTTTCATTGAAAAAATAGTTGGTTTTCCCTGTTGCAAGGGAAAAGCAAAACTCTTAGAAGTCTTTTCTGTATATTATCCATAAAAAGCCCTTTAGAAACTGGACTCATTTTGTGCCTCTGAACAGTTTCCTTTTAATTCATACAGTTGCTTCAATAATAGCTGGTGCTCAGAAACAGGGTTAGCCCCTAGTGCATTACAAGCCTAAAGATGTTCTGCACGTAAGCAAAAGGATTGCTGATGTTAAACATAATAGACAGGCGATTAGATAACCACACTGTTGACTCCATTTGTTCATTATGGTTATTTAGCTGGCCTTCTTTTTAAATAGCTACCTGGAGGTTAAGTAAGAATAGGAGGGAGAGAAGGGCAGTAAAGAAAGAGAGGGAATTAAACCTGCTCATTCTTGTTTGCAGCTTCTAGGGAAGTTAAACTCACATTGACTTCTGTATCAACAAGACCGGCCTGAGAGCATGGTTAGTGGTGGCGCTTCAGCATCTTTAGTTCTTACTTAGGGAAAATTCCTTTAGAGTCCCACTGCACTGCATTAAATGTAAATCAATTATTCACTGTAAAATGCCATCACCTTAGTCTTTGTTAGCTTTTTGGCAGTGCCCAGAAAACATGATAAATCAGCTGCAATTAAGTCTGTGGTATTCTTTGATTCCTGCACTCAAACTCCAGTTCTTAATCATTTGCCCCACAACAATGGTCATGTACAATGAATGCCTTTTTATGCTAGTTATATTTTTAAGGTTTAAAACTTTGAGTGAATTAAACTTTTGTTTTAAATGAAAGAACTTGAATCCAATTATAATACCCTCCTTTTCTCTTCATCCTTTTTCTGACTGCAGCAACCTCTAAAGGATTCTAGTGTCATTTAAAGATATGATGTATAGTCAATTGTAATCAAAGAGTTTCCAGTCAGCACAATAGAAAAACGTGTAAGTCCTTTAGGCAAAGATCTGCTGTTTACTAGGGTTAAATTCTACATATAGGTATGTGTTCAATGGTTGGCATCAGCCTGCTGGATTCCCCTGTTTGCACGAGAAAAATGTTGTGATTGTTATTTTACAAAAAAAGCATCAATCTCAACAGAAGAAACTAGTTCCTAGCATTTTCATAGGATTTATCTGCATGTTCATGGTCTAGATCCAGAACTTTATTTTCTTGATCATTTTCCCAGATCTTTTTTCAAGTGCCGAATGTCAGAAGTTTAGGCCGTTCAAATAAATATATAGGTATGTTGTTGTTGTTAGCTGCGAAGTCGTGTCTGACCCATCATGTCCCCATGGACAACATTCCTCCAGGCCTTCCTGTCCTCTACCATCTTCTGGAGTCCCTTTAAGCTCACGCCTGCTGCTTCAGTGCCTCCATCCAGCCACCTAATTCCCTTTCGTCCCCTTCTTCTATTGCCCTCAATCTTTCCCAGCATTAGGCTCTTCTCCAGTGAGTCCTTCCTTCTCATTAGGTGGCCAAAGGATTTGAGTTTCTACTTCAGGATCTGGCCTTCTAAAGAGCAGTCAGGGTTGATTTCCTCTAGGACTGACCGGTTTGATCGCCTTGCAGTCCAAGGGACTCGCAGGAGTCTTCTCCAGCACCATAATTCAAAGGGTTCAATTCTTTGGCATTCAGCCTTTCTTATGGTCCAACTTTTACTGCCATACATTGCAACTGGGAAGACCATAGCCTTGACTATACACACTTTTGTTGATAGGGTGATGTCTCTGCTTTTAAGTGTGCTGTCTAGATTTGCCATGTCTTTCCTCCCCAGGAGCAAACGTCTTTTAATTTCTTGGCTACAGTCCCCATCTGCGGTGATCTTGGAGCCCAGGAAAATATATAGGTATATTGCAAGCTAAAGCTCTCTACAAGAATCTGAACTACTAACAGTCAAAGCAAATTGGTGGTAGATAAGAGTCAATGGAATTCAAGATGGGCTGGATTTAGATCTCATTTGGGCTCAGCCTGGTCATCTCCTACATGTTTCTCCTTTATTGGGAGGTGTAGAATGTATAAGCACGCCAACACCTTTACACACAAACTCTGGGCTGTACCTTAGAAATCTCCCCTCTGCAAGCAATTGCTGGATCACCACGAACTCTTTGAACCTCAGGGTCTACTATTGGGAGGTCAGTGACCACTTCTGCCCACAATGGACAGGTCACAGGAGAGGCCATAACCATGGCCTCTTGTTCAACTGACAACATCCCAACTTAGCTGTGCTTCTGTATGTGCTCTTACTTGTGTAGCAAGCATTTGCTTTCAGGATGTGGGGGATTCTGAGCAGGGGCCACTTTCAAAGTAATGATTTTTCCCATTTCCTCCTGATGATCCTGCACTCCCTTGTTAGACTCTCCAAACAAGCTCAGCAGGATGGCAGAGTCTGTTGCAAGTTTTAAGAAATGCTAAATACACTGAGAATAGAATGAGTGGCAGGGAATATTGAGGTACCAAACCCTGTTTAAGTTTGGAAGGGTGCAGAATTAGATTACTTATATCTTCAAGTGCTCAGATTCTCTGCCGTTTAGGCTGCATTTGAGTTTCTCTCTTCAAAAAGTAAGGTTGGCATCCAATGCTGTACAAAACTACAGCAGCATCAGTGCTATTATTTATGGCACTACTAAATCATATTAAAATATAGTGTACTGTGCTGGAGTGTGATAATACTATGTTTAAGCAATTACTTTCGCTGGCTGAGATTCATGACTGCTGTGCTGCTCCCCCCCCATCCTTTTGCCTTCAGTGGGCAGCATTTTCAATGGCAAAGTCACAGCTGTGCCAAATTACCTCATTTTATGGGTTATGTGATGCTTCTGCTTGTTGGCCAAGGCTGTTTAAATTTAACCCTCCCCCCACCTCCACACGTATTAGAGAGTTTTATTGATTGTTTATGTTAAAGAGGCCATAACCAGAGGCATTGGTTTGAAAAGCAGAATTCTATTCCTTTAAAAAGGATGTGCCAAAGAAGACTGAGTGATGCTGTTGGGATTGGATAATATGGAAAGGTTTTCCTGCTGAACGCAATCAGGACCACAGGGCTAACTACAACATCAGCTATACTGAGTTATAAAATACCTGAATGTAAGCACACAAAGAGATGAAGGTTCCCAAATTCTCAGTACACGTTAGAAGGAAAAAGAAAAAAGAAAAAGAAAAGAAAAAAGGCTTAGATGAATTTTGCAAGAATAGGATCCTTGAGGAATATTCACCTTTCAACAGTTGAATGGACCACGTTTTCAGGTAGGGTAACTAATTTAAAGGTTTATGTAAGAAAGAGAATTATTTGGATACAGTACAGATAGTCCTCAACTTATGACCACAATTGAACCCAAATTTTTTGTCACTAAATAAGACACTCATTGAGATTTGTCCCATTTCTTTGGTACAATTGATCACAATTGATAAGTGAATCACTCCAGTTCTTAACTTAGTAACTTGGTTGTTAAGTGAATCTGGCCTCCCCATTGACTTTGCTTGTTGGAAAGTCGCAAAATATGATCACCTGACCCCGGGACATTAAGACCGTCAAAAATGTGAATCAGTTGCCAAGCACCTGAATTTCGATCATGTGACCATGGGGATACCCTAGTGGTCGTGAGTGTGAAAAAGAGAGCTAAGTCACATTTTTCAGGACCACTGTAACTTCTAATGGTCACTAAACTGTTGTGAGTCGAGAACTGTCTGTAGTAGGACTTTGGATTGATGGAAGTGGCATTTTGTCAGGTTTTACATTCTAGAGGGGACACGGTGGCTCAGTGGGTTAGGACACTGAGCTTGTCAATCAGAAGGTCGGCAGTTTGGCGGGTCGAATCCCAAGTGCCACGTAACAGAGTGAGCACCTGATACTCGTCCCAGCTTCTGCCAACCTAGCAGTTCGAAAGCATGTAAAAAAAAGTAGAAAAATAGGGACCACTCAGGTGGGAAGGTAACAGCGTTCCATGCGCCTTTGGCATCTAGTCATGCTGGCCACATGACCATGGAGATGTCCTCGGACAAGCGCTGGCTCTTCGGCTTTGAAACGGAGATGAGCACCGACCCCTAGAGTTGGAAACGACTAGCACGCATGTGCGGGGGAACCTTTACCTTTACATTCTAGAGAAATATGGCATATGGTGATTGCTTCCTGAAGTGTTTTGGAGATCCTTAAATGTCATTGCAGTTATAATGGAGGCATTAAAAATAAACGAAGAAAAACCCATACCCCAAAGTGCCATCTCTTTCTGTTGACATATGAACTGTGAGCAAATTAGGAAAGATTTGAAATTTGAAAAGATGTGATTTGTGAAACACGGATTTTCATATAAATAGACAAGGCTTGTATTCTTCCTTCATCTGTTGCTTGAGGAAGAGCAAATTTGAGAAGAGGCTCCTTTTCCTGTACTGGCATAAGAAACCTGGGGAATGCTAATAAAGAAAAACAGTGTAAACTGCTCATCCTAGTAAAAAAGGCACTCACTAATGGTCGACTTTTAACAAGGTAGCAAGATGGCAAGAAAGGTTAAGTATTGCAAATGTGATCTTCAGCCCAGCAAAAATATCTGCCTCTGCACAGCAGTGTTCCCTGCGTGAAGCTGTTTGCCACTTTTTATTGGACCTCAATAAATTGCTTGCTAGACATTTCAGCAAAATGCCTTTTCCTTTTGTTTGGCCAATAGGTGCCATGTCCCTTGCCTCGGTTCTTTATTGGCAGTTTGGTTGGCAATTATCAGGTGTAACCCGTGCTAGGGAGTGGTGGTGTGTGTGTGTGTGTGTGTGTGGGAGAGTGGGCTGCCAGGAAGATTTCTCCTTTCCCAGCCCACTGACAAAACAGTTGTATGCAGAGCCATCTTATGGTTCAGAGTTGTGCATAATCCAAGCACCTATGAAGAATCTGTGGTTGCCATGTAGACTAGTGTTGTGTAAACTGTGGAGTGAAATTGTCACTGGAAAAGCTGCATATGTTTAAATGGCCTCTTTTTATGTTTATTGTTTTTTCCTATGTGTCCATTTTATATAAACATAGAGTCCAACCCCTCTCTGCCACTGACTTCATATATAGTAGAGTGCAGGGGGACCCTGGAAGCATTAACATCCAATTCACAGCTGAATTTAGGTGGAAAAAAAAAGTCCAGTTTAACCTTGTGGCTTCTAAACTAGGAGTTTTTAAGCCACAGAATACTGAGCAGACCATAATGGCTGGTTCTCAGACAGTGCTAAGTCCCAGTGGGTGAACTCACATTGCAGACTAAGCCAAAACAAGCAACTACAGAGTTTCTTTGCATGGTGGTCCTTATGGCTGTGTTCACACGATCACATTAAAACAGAATTCTTAATATTACAAGGGAACCTACCCCTTTTAATTTTGCCTGCCAGTGAATAAAGCTAAGAAATACAGAGAGAAGAAAATGGAGCCCAAAGACAGTCAGTTCTTGACTGGTTAACCGAAGACAATCACCAAAGCACAGATGGAACAGCTTAGTTGGTTGGCTGGGGAATTCTGGGAGTTGAAGTCCACTTATCTTCAAACTGCCAATGTTGAGAAACATAGGCCTAGAAAGTTAGATTTTTATACTGACAAGGCTCATATAACACTGGAAGGCCTATCCTGCCTATCCTGCCTTATCCTCTTGTTTTCCAGAAGTTGTTTATTTGCATTTATAGGAATGTAGTTTTCTTTAATTTGTTAGCATATTTAACCAGACAGAAGTTGTGAATCAGGTTCTGTACACAAGCTGTAGCTATTTAAGTACACAACCATGTTTTTTCTGAATTAAAAATATAGTCACTTTTCATTTTATGAATAGTCTCTCTAATGTTCTGAGTCTTTCGAGTTTTTTTTAACACTATTAAGTTTATGTTTTATTGAAAAGAACATTGTGGTTGTCTTGACTACTAAAAAAGCCTGCTCAGAAGATGTGCATCATGTGACGGTTAAAACAGAAGCGAGAATGCTGAATTGAAGCTTACTCAGTTTAGCTTCTGGGTGCTCTAGCAACAAATCCTGAGATGAGGTTTTTGTGTTTTTAATTTTTCTCCTCAAGGATGCCATCTGTTTAAGCCAAAGTCGCTGGTTTGCAGCATAGTTATTCATTCATGTCCTGTGACAATGATCATTTTCTCCAACTACATTCGCTTAATGACTTAAAAAAAATACTATTCAGATAAAATTCCTCTGTCTTTTTCCTCTAGGCGATAGTATATGAAGGCCAAGACAAGAATCCAGAAATGTGCAGAGTTCTGCTGACCCATGAAATAATGTGCAGGTAAGAAAACTCTCTGTGATATCTTAATTAGCAAAGAGAAAATGACTGTCTCTGTCCAAAGCTTGGTTGAATCTAAAGTTGTTTCTGGATTTAAAAGCATTCTCAACTTTCCTTTGAAGAACCCCCAAATCTGCTCAGTGTGAGCGTAATAAGCAGGAAATGCATCACTAAATGATCTCATTTCAATGACCTATTGGAGCTTAAACTTGAATAATATGATGAAAAATGCCATTTGGTGATCTGAACCTTTATCCTCATGGGAAATGTTTGTGATGAGAGAGAGAGAGAGAGAGAGAGAGGAGAGAGAGAGAGAGAGAGGAAGAGGGAGGTAGGGTGGTAGGGAGAGAGGGAGAGGGAGAGGGAGAGGGAGAGGGAGAGGGAGAGAGAGAGAGAGAATATCTGAAATGCAAATACTTATGAGCATCTATCCAACATGAACTTCACTAGGAAAATCATAACCATTAGGCCATTGCTTTCATAACAGCCTTTAGTACTTCAGGTAAACAAGAGCACGGCCTTATTTTCTGCAGGGATGTGTCTTGTAGATTAATATGAAGGACCTAGTGGGGGCAGAGTAAAAAGAAGGGTCTGGGGTCCCTAGAAGGGGATCTATACAGATAATCTCTGACTCACAACCACAGTTGGAACCAGAATTTCTGTTGCTACGCAAGGTGGCCATTAGATAAGTTGTACCTGATTTTACATCCTTAAGTGCAGTTGTTAAGTGACTTATGTGGTCATTAAGTAAATCTAGGTTCCTCCCTTGACTTGGAAAATGTGGGGAAGGTCACAGACACATGACCCCAGGACACTGCAACCATCATAAATACAAGCTGGTTGCCAAACATCCCAAGTTTGATGACATGACCATGGGGACGCTGTGTGAGGACCAGTTGTAGGTAATTTTTTCCAGTGCTGTTGTAATTTTGAACGGTTGCTAAATGAATGGTTGTATGATGAGGACTGCCTGTAGGGACTGCCTACTTTAACTGTTCAAAGGGCCTGGATGCTGCAGACCTTTGTGTTTATAAGGTTATTGTGATTTCTTCCTATCCAATAGGACCAATATCAATAACATACTTAGCCACATTTTTATTTGTTGTTTATTTAAGTTTCTTGATTGCTCAATTCAAGTGGATTCTTTTGAAGCCTTCGGGAAGACATTGTTGGACCTATGTAAAGGTTATGCTTATAGTTGACCCCTTTCCCCCAACTTTCCATGTGACTATTTCTGAGCCAGCTTCTTAGAATTAGGTAAAGTGAGCAAAAGCAGTCCTCCTTGGGTGATTCAGGCACAATCTTCTTCTCCTTTTAGTCAACAAGTATGCATTTCATCTTGGGGATGATGAAGGATCATACTTCAGCCACCAGTGGTTGAATTGGTTTGTGTAGCTAAGAATAGCTAAGTCAGCAACTGCAACCAATTTTGGTCAGCATACTACACAAAAGATGTTGAGACCTTGGAAAAAGTTCAGAGAAGAGCAACTAAAATGATCAAAGGCCTGGAGATTAAAACATATGAAGAACGGCTGCAGGAAATGGGTATGGCTAGTCTAGAGAAAAAAAGGACTATGGATGACATGATAGCAGTCTTCCAGTATTTTAGGAGCTGCCACAAAGAAGAGGGGGTCAAACTATTCTCCAAAGCACCAGAAGGCAGGGAAAGAAACAATGGTTGGAAACTGATCAAGGAGAGAAGCAACCTGGAATTAAGGAGAAACTTCATAATAGTGAGGACAATTAACCAGTGGAACAGTTTGCCTTCAGAAATTGTGGGTGCTCCAACACTGGAGGTTTTTAAGAAGAGACTGGACAGTCACTTGTCTGAGATTGTGTAGGTTCTCCTGCTCAAGCAGGGGGCTGGACTAGAAAACCTCCAAAGTCCCTTCCAGATTCTATTCTATTCTATTCTATTCTATTCTATTCTATTCTATTCTATTCTATTCTATTCTATTCTATTCTATTCTATTCTATTCTATTCTATTCTATTCTATTCTATTCTATTATTCTATTCTATTCTATTCTATTCTATTCTATTCTATTCTATTCTATTCTATTCTATTCTATTCTATTCTATTCTATTCTATTCTATTCTATTCTATTCTATTCTATTCTATTCTATTCTTGTATTCTTGAACACTTGCTTATTTGTTTCTAGTCCAAAGTTCCTGGGAGTAGCTTGGTGGATTTCTGACTAACAGTTGTTCTATACCAAGTAAAATTCATTAAACAGTGCCTGGAATGAAGTAAACACAGGGAATCTATTCTTTGTTTTGATATTATTTATTATGTTCAGAAAAAATTGAACAAAAGAAAAGTTGGGGAAAAGTCAGTAAGGGCTGTAGATGACATTAGCATGGATGGATAAGTTAATATCTCAGAAAAAGGATTGGGCAGAATGTGAACTGGTAAATATTTGGCAAATATTTTAGTAGATGTCCAAGTTTCTGATGTTAATAAAAACCAGGACATAATTGTCTAGTAATCACTTAGTCTTAGTATTCCTCATTTGTCTTATTGTGAGTGTATGAATACATTTATAGCTTGCCTTATGGGGTTTTTTTTAGATAGTAGGACAATTTCCCATCATTTCTGTATAGAATTTTATCATACACAAAAATCTTCATTTGTTGTGTCAACAATTCTTTTAAGTATGTATTATAATATATATATATATAATTTCAGATGTGTCAAAAAGTGTCTGAGTATATACATATATAAACATGGGCAGTTCTAGTGTCATCCAAGTTTATTATTATTTGTTTAAGCATTTAAATAGAGCCTTACATAGTCACAGAGTTTTAGAAAGAATTCACAAGACAACTTCTTAGCCATGAAGTATATAATCCAAAATTAGCATTGAATTAGAAGCAGTCAAGGTAGATATTCATGGATTAGGGAAAAATTCACGACTATTTCCTACCTTTACATTGGAAACCAGTTCCAATGCTGCTGATGTCTCTACTCAGTACTGCCCTCATTTATCCATTTTGCTGATTTCAATAGATCTTTCTGTTTTTTTCTGCTTTGCAAAGCCATATGAGCAAATGGGAAAAAAAATCATCCTGATATTTAGTTAAAACAGGAAGCAAGTATCTTAAAATATTTAGGTTCAAATTGAGTGTTCAGAGATGTTCACAGAAGTACATAATAGTATACTTGTATGAGGCTGCCTAATGTTATCCCACATATTTCTGATCAATTGTATTGCAGCCATATTTTTGACACATCCCTAGATTTTCTGCCACTGGCTTTCTAACCGTGGTAAGCGCAGATTGGGATGTGCTGAATCTGCAACAGGGGTCCAAATGCAGTTTCAATTATAAGCATAAAATTAGAGTCTGTTCCCCATTAATCAGCCCAGCTAATTGCTATGCACTACCATTAGCCATATGGTGTGAAAGACAGCTTGCTCTCTCTAAGATGAAATTTCTTCATTCTAGAAATAAAACAGTGAAGGCCCATGCTTCAAAATAGCTTGTTATAGATACATAATTCCTAAACAACTTTCAACAGTGCCTTTGATCAAGACTAACAATGTAATAAAACTGTAAGTTTATATCATCAAAATGGAATGTTCACGAATAGGGATCCTCTGAAGAGAAGGAGACAGAGAAGAACACGTTAATGAAGAAAAAGCATAGATAAGTCTGACTGTAAAACTTGATTAGAATTTCATCCTGCTTCACTGTAAACCAGAGTTTCTTTCCCATTTGAGTCACAAAGGAGAGCAGGTCCCCATGCCAGTTTATGCTGCTCTGCATGCACGGAAGGTAGCAGAAATAATTTCAGAAACTTATTTACAAAATGTGCTGTACACTTGGCCCATCATGAGAATGTGCTCCAAATCCACAATTTTCTATATTCAGTTTAATTCTTAATGGCATATTAATGTGATGGCTATTTTTCTACAATTTCATAGCTGTTATATATGTCTATGGAGGGACAGGTTTCAAAGAAATAACTTTCCTAAAGCTACACTGATAACACTTACAATTGCAATGAGGTACACACCAGAACCTGTCTACCTTACTTGTTTACTGCTTAAAACAAAAATGATGGGTAAGTTCTGGAGAGGATCGCTCAATGAATTTTTCTTTGTTTGCTATAAACTGGAGTTCATATTTTCATTCATTGTTAACTTATTAATTCTCCAATTATCAGGAATTTTAAAAGCTGCTTAAAACAATAATATATTATTCATTTCTTATTTATTTTATTTGTTTGTGGGTGCTCCATCACTAGAGGTTTTAAAGAAGAGACTAGACAATCATTTGTTTGAAATGGTATAGGGTCTCCTGCTTGAGCAGAGAGTTGAACTAGAAGACCCCAAGGTCCCTTCCAAATCTGTTTTTCTGTTATTTCTTTGCTTGTTTCTGAGAAATATTGAAGTTTTAGTTGCCACCTCCTTCTCCTTCTTTCCTGTCTTCTTTGCTTCTGAATTAGTCTTGGCTCCTGGTGACCACCTGGATGAGTCTTTGCTTTCTCCAGACAGAAAAATGCTCAATTGGCTACCAGGTTATATGAACTTATAGGTCAAACCAACTGGTTTGCACGGGAATTCATCTCCAAGCCAGTTTTCAGGCTTCATCTGATATGAGAACTGGTCTGGTGTGAAATATCTCTGAGCTATTTCCCTGTGTTCTGGTTCATTAATATTTTCCCTAAGATACTAAAAGCCATGACACCTGGTTGAGGGGGGGGGTGTCAAAAGAGAATCCAAACTATTACAAAATTATAATAGGGTTACAGCATTTCTAAGAACGGGCTAATTTTTGCAAGATTTATGTTGCCAGTCAGATTTTGTTCATGTCTTATTTTTTAGCATTTATAAACTAAAATCATCCCTTATTTGTTTCAAAGAAAAGATGAATAGGGATTCTAGTCTGGTTTTTTTAAATTTTATTTTACCTAATGGTATATTAGTCCTGGCATTTACTATAGGTATCTGAAAAAAAAAATTTCCCCTTTCCTCCCTCAACAACTTACCTTTATGATAGGAGTCAGATTAATTTTAGTTTTACTTCACTAATAGAAAATTAGGCCTTTAAAATATAATCTTAGCAGTGTGTGTGTATATTTAACTAAGCTTTATCTTCCTTTCAAGTAAATGTGTTAATTTCCTGAAAATAGCAACTATGAGGGGAAAAACAAGCAAACAAACCATGCAATCTGACCATTTTTCAGCACTTGAGGTAGAACGGGGCATGTCAGAGCAGAATTATATCATGTATGGAACTGTATTATGATATGCAACAGAACTGTAAATGCAGATCTGCCACTTACGGTTACATTGCGTTATTTAACTATTTTCTTTAGATAAATATATCTGGGGATACATTTGTTTTGCCTTTTTAAAGTTGTTGGCTCATGCTCTGGGATTCTGGGCATCTTTTTGCTCTTTTCATTCACAAAGATTTCTTGGAATCACAGTGTCTGTTTATTTGGAAAAACCTTGAGATTTTCAGGACTTTCAAGGGCAAGATATTTGCACAGAATCTTTTTTTTTGCTTCTCTGTGGGTGGCTGCTACTACCCCCGTTTGAGGGCACCTTGAGCCATCAGCAACGTACTTGGAGGTCATTAGTATCAGCCTAGAAACCTAGCATTAGGAACCGCAAAAGTTGTGTCCTCCATTTTTTCCTTTTCTGCAGTGCATGTGGTAGTTGTTGTGTGCCAGCTGTGAAAGAAGTCAAACCTAGTAATTAACCCATATGTGACCTACTGTATTTGACTGATTTCCAGGCAGGGAGAGTGCGGTAACTCTAGCCAGCAATACCATCCTTCCTGTATCTGTAATGATGGTTTTTAGAGTGTAATAGCTGCACTAAATCCTCTCCTTCTTGCTCCATAGCCGCTGTTGTGACAAGAAAAGCTGTGGCAACAGAAATGAGACTCCTTCAGATCCGGTGATAATTGACAGGTAAGGGCTGCTGTTCTTTGGTGTAGATTTATTTTGAGAGGGTATTTGTCTGTTCCTTGCGCCACGTTATTACAGAAACGTCTGTCCTGTATTGCTAACGGCTGAAGGGCGATGCTTGTCTGTGGGCGTCATTTTGTGATTTGTTTGGAATTAGTGAGGCTGCAAGGTTTTGATTCTCTGGGAAAGGCCAGATGGGGTGGAACTGGGGGAGAAAAGGCTCAGTGGAGGGTTCTGCTGAGAAACTCTGATTCATGTTCCTGTGGAGGATATTTTTCTCTGGAACTTTCTGTGCCTTGATTCGCATGCTGTGCCTGGGAAAGCGTTGGGAATATAAATAATAATATTTAGTGATTTATGAAATGCGGTTGGCTGCTTATAAATATTTAACTTTTTACTTTGAAAAACGTTTGAAGCATTATCACTTTTTAGCTACAGTAGTGCCGTTGGATGCAATCTATCTACGTTGTAAGGTTTATTTTATTTGTGCATTAGGAGATTGGCAAACTTAAGATCCCTCCCCCCACCTCAAGTCTCTTTTCCTCTCCCTTCTCCTTTAAGGTCTCCAGCTTGTTTTCTTGGGTTTGAGTGCAGTTTTGATTGCATTGTTAGTTGATTAATTCATTTTCTCTGTCTTAATTATTATGGCTTCTAAACCAACCTAAATTACTAATCTGGCATGACCGAATAAATCACTATAGAACAATAAATTCACTGAGTTGGTCTATATAATTTGCACGCAGCAGGCTTGCAAATTAGGCCATGCTCTCACCAAATAGTCTTCTTTACATTTTAATTATTGAAACTTGTCATACAGAAACATATGAAAAACTATTACAGTGTCACAAATTACTCTGTGAGAGTTAGGTGACATGCAGAGCAGATACTGAATGCCATCAGCTAAGCAGGGTGCTGGATAGGTGTAGAATCAAATGTCCCTTGTTGTATTATCTAGATCTGCCTTATTGGTATCCTTCAGATGAATTGGGTCTGTCATTTCCAGATTTGTACCCAAGTCAACTGGGAATTCTGGGAACTGTGGTCCAAAATATCTGGAGAGCATAAGGTTAGGGAAAGGCATCAAAGATATTGTGAACTGTGTTCATTTCATAAACATTTTTGGTTGAGTTGTACTAGAAGTGTACAGCGTGGTACTGAACGGTAGTAAAATTCTGTTGCAGTGGTGATGAGAAAACATGATGTAAAAACAATAATTGCCTCTATGTCTAAATTCTAAACATGCATATTAGGGAGGGAGCTGTATTTAACTCAAGAGAGCTTACTTCACTTTGTGCTGATAGTACAATTTTCTCTCTCTCATTTTTTTTAAAAAACAACTATATGAATTTGTAGAGTAAGTAAATGTTTTAAGTAAATTCCAATTAGCGTTACATAATGTATCAATTGCATGTTAAGGGTTGAGGACACTTTTTTGGTACATTGTGAGGTTCTGTATAATCTTTCTAGGCCAGATCTACACTCTGGCACTCCTGTAGTACCTAAATAGTTAAGAAATTATTGAACAGTTATAAGATATTAAATATGGCACTGTCTGCTGTATTTTTCTTTCAAAAGATCCTTGAATCCTCTTTCCTTCTCCCAAAACATAAACAGACAAAAATAAATATCCCTTGTATTTAAACTGAGAAGAAACCATGATAAAACCCCAATATAAACCATGATTTAAAATCCTCCATTTTATGAAGCTGATGATTATGATTTTCTGCTTCCAGTGCACTGAGAAATGTAGATGAATAGAGGTTTCTTGATTGATTGTGTTGCAAAGATTGCTGATATTATATGGACTAAGTCCTTGTTTGTGCTTTTTTACTAAGAAATTATATTTTATCCAGACTATCCTTTCTGTCTTTTGTTTTCCTTCAGCACTTGGTCTGGAGAATCACCATACTATAGTTGTACAAAAAGTTTGATCATGCAATACTTTAGCTAGTTCATAAAGATTTTTCGTGAAACTAAAAATCATGCTTATTTTTGTTTGTATTTTCGTTACTCTTACAAATGCTGCTTTGTCACCTACTTTAAATATGAACCAGTTAATCTTTGAAAATTCCTCTTTTGGTTTTAAGTGGTGATTTTGATAGAGAAGTTTGATATAACTGTGGTTTGAATAACATGTGATTTTGACCTGTTCCTGTGGGTTGCAGTGGCACAAGAAATTTGACTCAGCTGAGCTGTAATTAGCCTTGCCTGTGTTTTTGAAACAGGATTGGGTTACCTGAATTGCATTAGTGTGGCTTCTATTGTTGCCGCTTAGCATCTGTCCCAGTAGGGTACTTAAAACCTTTTTCTTGGCCAGGGATAGTTCAAACATTTACGCAAAAGAAAGTAAGTGCTTTGTACAGTTGGTGGCTCTGGTGACATTTACTAGTGTAATTTTCCCCTCTTGATTTTGAAAAATGTAAAGCAATCTGCATGGAACTCTCATGTAAATGGAATACTTCACCAATTGTGTTAACATTAAAAAGCTGTCATGAGCCAGAACATATGTTGAGTTGCAGTCTGCTGTCACTCCTGCATGCATAAAATTGTAAGCTATTATGCCAATTGGTATGCAAAACCATGGTTTGCTTTTTTTTGTTTGTTTGTTTACTGCCAAGTGATCCTTTATAGGATTAAGGAAGAGAGTTTGAAGAGACTTATGCCTGGCAGAATGTGCAACCTATTTGCCCTGCAGTAACTTTAACACAAAATGGTGACCTTGGGTGTTACATGTAAGCAGGCAGAAACCATATTGAAATCATGTACATATTTCTATGTATAGATGATCTTCCTTTTGCTACATTTATATAATTTGGTTTGAGGAATGCCTGGTGAGCTATTTTTGTTGTTATATATTATTATAAATTATTTGAAAATTAATGAATAATAACTTTGATGTATAAATATTGGCAATCTCTTACAAATGCTTTGAATGTCCAAGATTAAATGCTGGTAGAGGTTATATTTGTTACTATATCAGATCTCTGGGTAGGAGATCTGATATCTTCCAGATATTTTGGACTTCAGCTCCCCAGAGCATTAATTAGCATGACCATCAGCTAGGGCCTGGGGCAGCTGTATGCCTTGTGGCCATCACTACCCATATATGTACTAGACTCTCTTCTACTGCTACTTGTAATAGATTCTCTTCTATTGGGTACTGGACATTTCTATAATACCTTCTTTTGCTATTACTTATCTCTTACACTAATTTATCACAATATGAGCTATAAGTGTTGTATATTAAGTGAGAGATTTCTGAACCCCTCTTGTAACTGTTTCCTGATTAATCTTCTCTGAGCTGCTGTCCTCCAGTTGTGTTGGTACTACAATGAACATAATTCCCAGTCAACATGGCCATTGGCCATGGCACTTGAGACTGATGAGATCATAGTCTCAACATACTTGGGAAGGCATTAGATTTTTTGAAGTTTGCAGAGGCCAGGCTGGGAAAGGACTGCATTTAAAAAAGCATGCCAGAATTGTATCATGGCCAAAGCAGTTCACATGGATTCGGGGGGGGGGGGGGAGAGCAGAAACTTACAGGTTTGGTAGTGAATGCAGCTCATATGTATGTGGAGAGGTACCTTTTGCCACCACAATTGCAGTCAAAGTGACTTAAAACCATATTATGTATTGTAATCATCTACTGTACTTTCACCATTATATCTGGAAATGTAAAAATTGAATCTAGGATTTTTCACCAATTCAGTTTAAAAAGAAAACAAACCTGGACGTTAATGGGAAAATATATGTGCGTCTACACATGTGATGTTTGGTGATGCTATTATGTACATTCTTCAGCACAAATGTATATACATCAAAACAAAGGTGAAATGTCCAGTGATACATTTTAAAGCTTACTGTATCAAAGACGACTATATATTAATCTCCAAAATGCTAATATTGAGCAGATCATCCCCTCAATCCCAAAGAGGTACTACTTTGTGTATTTTCTCCTGGTTGTCATTTAACAGAAACAATCTGCAATTTGTAGAAAATGCAACAATGTGGTAGAATCTGCTTTCAACTATTATTTAAAGGACTGATGCTTTTCAGACCCCCTCCTCCCACACCATTCTATAAAACCACATGTTATTTCATGAAGATGAGGAAGTGACACATCTTTAGAGGATGCACAATGATGCAAAACAAGTTGATATGCAGCCATCTCTATTACAAGGAGCACAGGACATGTTCAACCTAGTAGCAGAAAAAAAAAGAAAGAAAAAGAAGAGAAAACTACTTCCTGTTACTATATTCCAAATTGACGAACGTTCCAACAGTGACTCCAGTTTGAATTTAAAAGGTTTGCCATAAAATTCCTAGGCAGGACTGGAATACGTTGTATTTTTATTGCCACATTGGATATTCTTACGTCTTAACCTCTTTTCTCCCATATAGTTATTCTAGTTCAATAAATAAAACCTCATTAGACTATTCCCATTTCAATGAGTTTATTAAATTTTACAGGAGCAATTAGCATAAGCTGTGCTAATTTTTCTGGAAGACTAATGAGAGAGCTTCTTAATTAGGTTTGCTTTGTAAAAATCTGAAAACATGATAATGAAAAAAAGTCACATAGGGTGCAGTGCAACAGGAAGGAAATGTCTTATTATTTCTTGATTTGTGAAGGATGGCTCTGTATTCTGGCATAGCCTCAAACTTAAGGCACACAGCAATAAAAAAACAAAAAACCACCATGGTTGATTCCTTTTGAAACAGATATTTGGCCAAATCACCTCCTTCCCATTTCATGGATGTACAGTATTGAGTGTGCCCTGGTTCACTTGAGTTGATGCTGCTGGCATCAACTTCCCTCCGCCCTGTGCGTTCCCACAGAGAGGGCCTCCTCAGGGTGCCACCGGTCAGAGAATGTCGATTGGTGGCCCCCAGGGGGAGATCCTTCTCTGTGGGCGCCCCGGAACAATGGAATCAGTTACCGGTTGAGCTCCGGACGGCGCCCGATCTTCGCTTCTTTCGCCGCGATCTAAAAACATACTTGTTCGAACAAGCCAGCCTGGCCTGATGGGGGATTGGTGGGGTTTTTATTGTATTTTATTGGGATTTTACTATGTATTACGGTAATTGTTTTTTAGTGGGCATGTATTTAATCATTTTCTAACTTTTGTAATTCTCCTGAGTCCTTCGGGAGAAGGGTGGTATAGAAATATTAATAAATTAAAATTAAATTAAATTAAAAAATTAAATTAAGGAATATATAGAAAAGAATTTCCATTTCCAATATATGTAGCCAGATCATTGTAGTATAAACATATGTCCTGATACATTGGATTTCATTAGAGAGGTCTATTGTGCTTCCTGTTGTTTCAGAGTTGTGTTTACACCAGCATTGGAAACAAAAATCCAGATGTATGATCACTTATGGCCCTAAATCTTTAGAGAGAACAGAAGAGAGATCATTGATCCTCTCGGTCATCTCCAAACTTGAAAGGCTATGACTGATGCAGCATTGCTCATAGTGTGCTTACCCACCCCATTATTGTCCTTATGAAATATATTCTGCAAGCTTTTGAGATGCTTCAAAAACAAAACAAAACAGCAGACCTGAGCCAAGGTAATTGTAGGACAGAAGAAATATTGGTGGGAAATGCTGCCTCTGCCATTCCTCTTTCAGCTCTTTTAAAAATGATTGTGTCTTTTTAAGTCATTGATATGACTTGCTGAAGGTTAGGAGTCATTTATTTTTAAGTCAAAAAATTAGTCTGATGCCAATGTATTAGAAGTAATTTTAGAGCTGTTGTATATGCTGTGGTGGCACAGTGGTTAGAATGCAGCACTGCAGGCTAACGGCTCAGTCCACGAGTTTGATTCTGAACGACTCAAGGTTGACTCAACCTTCCATCCTTTGAGGTCAGCAAAATGAGAACCCAGATTATCGGGGGCAATGTGCTGACTCTGTAAACCATTTACAGAGGACTGTAAAGCCCTATGAAGTGGTATATAAGTCTAAATGCTATTGCTATTGCTACGAAGCAGACTCCATTGTGCTTTAGAATTGGCTTGAGGGACATGTTAAACATGGAGCTCCAAACCCTTTTCAAAGAGGTTTGACATGTCTACTGGATTCTGGTGGAAGTTGGTCTCTGTTTTGAAATGTTTTCCCCAAATTCTGAGCTGGATCAGCTAAGATTCTTTTGAGAGAAAACTGTCACAAAGCCACTGCTTCTAGGAACCTCCGTTCTGTAATTCCAATTTTATCTTCATCAGTCTTTCTGTAGGTTTGAAAATGGAGTGTATTTTAAAGACCAATCATGTAAGAATACACAATTGTCATGGGACAGTTCTCTTCCTTGAGGACAATCAACAAGATTAACTCACCCTGAATCACTTGTGTGCATGGGCTGCTAAGGATTGAAACTGGCATTAATATGGTGAACCCAGTTATAAGTTAGCTCGGATAACAGGCTGGCATATTTTGGCATTACCTTGGCCAAGTGATGTGTCTTGACTCTGATGTTTATACATGTAGTCCTCAACTTACAATCATTCATTTAGTGACCAAAATTACAACAGTATTGAAAAAAAATGGCTTACAACCAGCCCTTTTACTTTGAACCATCACAGCATCTCCACGGTTATGTGATCAAAATTTGGGTGTTTGGCAAGTAGAATATACTGTATTTTACGATGGTTGCAGCAACTCAGGGTCATCTGATTGCCATTTGTGACTAGCCAACTTCTGACAAGCAAAGTCAATGGGAAAATCTGGATTTGCTTAATGATTGCATGGTTCACTTAGCAACCACAATGATTCACTTAACAATCATGGCAAAAAAACGGTCATAAAATTGGGCATATTTTAAAAACTCCCTTGCTTACCAATGACATTTTGGTCCCAATTGTGTTGTAAGTTGAAGACTATGTGTGTCTGGCTCAGACTTGTTTCCTGTAGCTAAAATACTCATACAAGTCAATTCTCCATTTGTTCAATTTCACTTGGAGCAGAGACCTTCTTGTGCTGATGTTTATGCAGATATAAGCATGGCAAGGAACTTAGAGCCTAGCAGATGACAGTGGAGAAAGTTGTGATGAGGAGAGCAGGTTCAAGACCGAAGTTAGACGATTGTAATTATCTTGGTTCTATCACTTTATGCTAATCAGAAGGCATGATATAAGATTTTGAAACTTTACCTAAGCAGGACAAAGTATGTTCTAAATCTGTGATTTGATTCAACTTTATTTTATTGCGAATATGCTTGAAGCAACCTCCAAGGGCTGCCTCATCAATTGCAGAGATGAGAAATACACAGTGCTTTCCCCTTGTGTGTACCTAAGGATTTTGAAGTGAAGGTGGCAGACTCTAGGAACTGTGATGTTCCTAGATCATAGTGCTGCTGCTAGAGCACAGTGAAGATTAAGACAATGAAAAGAAAGGCAAGCTCTGGGAAAAAAGTTGCACTAATTTCAATAGAAGAGTTAAGCAGATAGCAATTGTTGCGCAGAAGGTTACTTCCCAAACTACATGTCTCTAACCTGGTATGCTAGATTTCACCTCCCAACTTGTTTAAATGTGTCTTGAACAAGAATTGTCTCAAAGTAAAGGTTTCTCAGATTTAAGGCACTAATTGCATCGCATCCAGTAAGTTATGATGGAAGCAAACAGACTTTTCCCCTCAGCTGATTGCAATGAGTAGAGAGCTTGAAGAGAGAAAATATCAGACAGAGACCAGAAAGTTGTTCACACTGAAGCCCATTCACATTGAAACTGGGCACCAATGCCCTTTTGAAATTCCCCAACAATGGGTAAACAGAGAAGTGTGTGAGCATTAACTCTCAATTTCTCCAAAGGAAGAGAAATTCTCACAACTCAACTCCCTTTTGTGGGTGTAGTGGAAATTTGTCAAAAATTCTTAGTCCTCAAAACTATGGATGCAGGGAGAGGAATTCTCAAAGCTAGATAGACTCAGCAAGGTTGAGGAGCGCTGGTACATCACAACAAACAAACAAAAAAGGTCACAGGGAGCAGGTTTTTTTCCATAATTTCTTTCTTTGGGATTCAATTGAAGCTGTGGAAACTGTACTTTTTGACCATCTTGTGAACAAGAACACACTATTCTCTTATGCAAACTTCTCAGACCTTCATTGCACTTCTGAAAGAATTTAAGAAGCCTTTTCTTCATCAAGCTGAATGAAAACTACTAGGGGGAAAAGAGGCAGGGAGATTTGGTGCTATTTCATCCAAATTCCTGTTTGGATGGAACACTGGATTGTCATCCTTTTTCTTTCCCGGAATTCAAGTACAATATGTGGATTGAAGGGCCGAGCTGGAGTCATCACAAATTGCTCTTCTCTGCCCTTCTGGGAATGGGAATTAAAGGAGAACGTGATAGTCAAGTGATTGCACACTATGGCTCCAAGGTCCCTGTCACCGTTACTGTTTTTAAGCCAGGTCTCGCCTAATCTGTACTTGTACCTTTTATTTTTCCTGCCTAAATGTAAGACTGCTTTTCTCCACATTGAAACTCATTTTGTTGGATAGGGCCCATTGTTCAAGTTTGTCAAGATCTTTTTGGATCTTGAGTTTGTCTTCTGAGGTGTTGGCTACTCCTGCCAATTTGGTGTCATCTGCAAATTTGATGAGTTCCCCTTCAATTCTCTCATCTAAGTCATTTATGAAGATATTCAAGAGTACTGGTCCTAAGACGGAACCTGATTACTTCTCTCCATGTGGATGTAGTGCCATTGAGGACTACATATTGAGTATAGTTTGCCAGTCAGCTACAGATCCATCTGATGATGATGTTGTCTATTCCACTTTTTCTAGTTTACCAAGGAGTAGGTTGTGGTCTACTTTATCAAATGCCTTACTGAAGTCTAAGTATACTACATCCACAACATTTTGCTGGTCTACTAGTTTAGTCACTTTATCAAAGAATGAAATAAGATTGGTTTGGCATGATCTGTTTTTAACAAACCCGTGCTGGCTACTAGTTATAACTTTGTTTGCTTCTAGTTGTTCGCAGATCTGTTTTTTGATTATTTTTTCTAGGATCTTCCCAGGTATTGATGTTAAACTGATTGATCTGTAGTTTCCTGGGTCTGTTTTTTTCCTTTCTTGAAGATGGGAACCACATCAGCCCTTTTCCAATCTTCAGGTACTTCCCCAGTGTTCCAGGATTTATGAAACATATGATGCAATGGTTCTGAGATAACATCTGCCAGCTCCTTCAGAACTCTAGGATGTAATCTGTTGGGTCCCGGCGATTTATATTCGTCAAGGTCGGATAGGTGTTCTCTTACTATTTTCTCTAGAAAATCCAGAACTCTTTTTATCGATGATGGCTGAGCTTTTGTTTAAAAAATGCAACTGAATTGAAAATGTATGTCATATTATTCTTATGATTCTTATGACTTTGTCTACTTTTCTAATTTTTTCTAAAATGGCTTTTTCTTGCTGGGCAGGTAGAATGCATTGGTCACTGGATGAATATTTGTGAGATGCCTCTATGCTTCCTGGGACAATGCTACTACAGCCCCCCTCCCTCCCTCCCAATCCCCAGTTTCTGTTTGAAGGTGGCAGATTTTTAATGCAATGCAGTATTAAAAATGGAATGTAAGGGTATTTAATATGGTTTTGGGGAACAAGTTGGATGTATATGGAGTAACAGCTCTAATTTTCTGTTTTGGAAATCCTACCGTATTTCCTGTTCTGGGAAAAAATCAGGCAAGCCTTAGAAAGTTGCTGGCGTGTGACTTCAGGTATTTTGCATATGCAGTTGTGATCAGATATAATGTGATAGAAATGAGCACTTTACATGTTTAGAAGATTTGAGATTAAAAAACAAAGAAATGTTTGAGCTTTAAAAACACTTATAGCATATCTTAATTTAGTATACTGAACCTTTATGTTTCGAATGAAAATGACATATTCAGTACTATTATTCTGCTTTTACTATAAAATAAGTGATTAAAATGTGCTATTTCAATAGCTTGAAATTATATCCTGACCCAGCTAGAGACTTTCACAGCACCCACTGAAATGTTGTGCACAGTACTGTTTTTGTCTCAGATCTTGGAAAGGTGTGGGCAGATGGAGATAAATCTAGTGCAAGCTATTTCTCTGGTTACCCACCTTTTTTCCAGGGCAAATGAAGGTTTTAGATATAGAGGGTTCATTATTACAGAATTTTAATTGCCTTAATCTGGCAAAACTCCTCATCAGATAAGAACTTATACTTTTTTCAATCTTCTTTTAAGGTATGATGGCCCTATTGAGTGTTGTGCTGTGTGTGTGGCAAAGACTAGAGGAGGAATAACATTATTGTGGAGGCTGATAATTCTGGAAGCAGTGTTACTTGTAAATACAGGTAGTCCTTAGTTAATGACCTTAACTGGACCAGCAGTTCTTTTGCTAAGCGACCGGGTCATAAAATAGAAAATCATGTGACAGTCTCAACTTATGCTGGCAGTTCTGGTAGTGAACATTAAATGAATCACACATGGTCATTAATCATGAAGTCACATGGCTGTGACTTGCAACTCTCTGCTGCCTTCCCCTTTGGCTTTGCTTGTTGGAAATGGTGATCCTGTGACTGCAGGACACTGCAATGGCCACAACTTTTGGGAATTGGTCATAAGCTTCTTCATTCGGCATTGTTGTAGCCAGTGCTTTTTTTGTAAAAGAAAAAGGTGCCGGAACTCACACATATCATACAACCCGCCTTGCCTACCCTACAAGGTTCCATCCAAAAAAGGTGCCGGAACTCCGTTCTGAGCATTCTATGAGAAAAAAAAAAGCCCTGGTTGTAACTTTGAAGAGTCACTGGCAAGTGGTCACTAAGCAAGGCAAGGCCTACCTGTAAGCTTTTGGAGCTAAGGTGAAGTATTTGGGAAGTGCTGGGGTCTGTGAAAGAGAAAGAGGGAAGAAACTCTTAAGAAGAGTTTGCATTGACTGAAAGAGATGATCTGACAAATCTTAATCCATTAGAGCAGAGGTCTCCAACCTTTTGGGCACCAGGGACCGGTTCTGTGGAGAAAGGTTTTTCTGCAGACCGGAGAGTGTGTGGTTTGGTGTGCTGCCTGCATCCCACGGATGGGCCTTTGCTTGTTTGTGCGGACTGGTTGCTGCCATGCTGCGGTCTGGTACCGGTCCACAAACCGGGGGTTGGGGACCTCTGCATTAAAGCCATATGAAGCCTTTCCAACATGGCAGCAGTCTCTGACTATATAAGTGACCTAACGCTGGGAGGAATAACTGTATGCTGTGTGTATTATTTATAAATAGTGTAATAAATATGACGAATATAATATAATGTAATATAATTAATACAACATGTAGCTAACATTATATAAATATATAATATAATATATAATATATAAATCATATATAATGTTATATAAATGTAGTGTTGGCTAAGGAAGCCCTTAATCAGATGGTGCCTCCCGCCCTTCCGTATGCCTCCCAGCCACCTCCTGCTTGGTGGGGCTTTTGATTCCTTTCAATGCGATTATTTCACATACTCTAATCCAGAATCATTGACATGAATACAAAAGGCTAGTGACATCTAATAGATGCCTCTCAGCTTTGCCTCCCTCTTGTTCCTTGACTTTCCCCCCCCCTTTCCTCTTCTTCCTTCCCCCCCCACCTGACAAAAGCTTACAGACACTTGGGCTCTGTCTCTCTGAGCAGCATGGGGGGCTGTTCATGAAATATAAAGGAGGAAAAAGGACTGACGTACGGCTGATAAGCAAGGGAGCAAAAGACCATAGATTAAAAGTAAATGCCACTAAATCCTGTCCTGGATCCTCACTTGTTTCTTCAGTGTTTTATTTAACTCTGCCACTGCAGAAAGAAAAGAGAGACTATACCAAGGAGACTCTCTCTCTCTCTCTCTCTCTCTCTCTCTCTCCTTGTTTGTGTGTGGTTGAAGAAATAAAGATTATTCGTCCGGTCCCCCCCCCCTTCTCCAATGACCTGATATTGGGGTTTGACTGGCAGAAATCCAACCAGCTTTGAGTTGCTGCAAAAAGACTCCAGGCAGCTTGTAAATCAACAGCCTGCTTGGATATTCTAATGTAATACATTATACAATGAAGGAGATTAAATGCTTCCCACTCCACTGCAAACAGTTTCTGAAGTGTGGTTAAGATTTATATAAAGCATATATGTATTTATGTTTGTATAAATGTTGTACGCCCATATACACCAAATGTTATATATTAAAAATGCAGAGCCCATTTGGCCTAGTGGCTAGAGCACCAGGCTAAAAAGCAGAACACCATGAGAATTTTTATTTTATTTTTATTTTAATTCCATTTATATCCCGCCCTACTCCAAAGACTCAGGGCGGCTTACAAGCTTAGCAGTAGCCTTCATTCCATGTATATGCCTGCTTATTAGGGCTTTCACATGCACCCCAAGCGGCATTATTACAAAGTCAGCTTAATTGCCCCCAACAATCTGGGTCCTCATTTTACCTACCTGGGAAGGATGGAAGGCTGAGTCAACCTTGAGCCTGGTGGGATGCGAACCTGCACTAATTTCAGGCAGCTGGTGTTACTTAAGGAGGCATTAGCCCACTGCTCCACCAAGGCTCATGAGGCATGAAAGCCAGGCTGGGTGATTTTGGGCCACTTGATCTTTCCCCAACCTGCTGAGAATCAACTTCAGTCTGGGTCTCTGTGATCTTATTATAACATTTTAATCAGTCCACCTCATTTCACCTGATTGTTGATGAAGTAGCACCAGCATTTTCAATTATTAACCCACTGAAGCCCTTGGAGGCCCATAGTTCCTTCCAGTATATTTCTAACTGGGTTTGGATTTAGCACTGTCTTTCACCCTCATCTATTTAACCAGTTTACAACCTTTCATGGTCATAGATAGCAACAGAAGCTCCTGAGTGCTATACCCGTAACTGTAAAACCGGTGTCAGTTGCACAAATTATTTGTCTCAGATGTCAAGATATGTGGGGGAAAGCAGTTCACATGGACATCACAGATGAAGGGGAATACCCAGTGCATAGCTTGTCATACGAAATGATCAAATGGATTTTTTTAAAAATTCAAACCTCTAAGACCAGTGCTTTTTTTGTAAAAGAAAAAGGTGCCGGAACTCACACATGTCATACAACCCGCCTTGCCTACCCTACAAAGTTCCATCCAAAAAAAGTGCTGGAACTCCATTCTGAGCGTTCTATGAGAAAAAAAGCCCTGTCTAAGACTAAAATGCAGTCCTACCATTATTTCAATAACTTGTCTACATTCTTCTGTTTACTGGGCCATTGATTCAACAAACAAAGGTACGGTGGAATTAAGTTTACATTGAGGTGAGATACAGTGAGAATTCTGTTTAGTAATTTGCTCTTGAACCTTTCGGAGTATTTGGAAACCCTCGGTTCATCTCCCCTACTAGTGGGCCAAGATTGTAATTCATCCGAAGGCACCATTTTATTAAAAGCTATTTGGAATAATCTCTTGCAGTGGCTTCATACGGGTTTTAAATAGAATCTAGGAAATTACCCAACATCACAATTTTCCATATATCAAAATTCCACACTGCTTTGAATCTGGATAAAAAGGAAAATTAGTTTCTAAAACTGAATGTTTTAAATAATCTAGGGTGAAATGAGCAATCTTTGAAGGACTGAGATTCTGTTGTGGAAACTCACACATGGCCAAGGCATTCTCCCTTCCAGTCAACTGACATCTTGAAAAAGAGCCAGATTTTAGCAACATGGAAGATTCATGTCACTGCACTCAAAATGTGTAGGGTTTTGGTATTCCCAATTATTTCATGATTTCAGTCACTTTTAAAATGGCTTAAAAAAATAATTTAAATTTTCATTTAATTTGTGAGGCTGGCATTATTCTTTTTTGGAAGCAATGAATATGAGGTGCCTGAGCATGCAGCTTATAAAGATCTGCTCTAAAAATGCGTTTCACAGTTTAAGAAAAAAGTGACAGGCTTAAAATGATTAAAAGGACAGGTTTCCTTGGATTATAGCCATAAATCTCAGGATAGTCTCTACCCTGGCCATTTCCCTGGCCATTTTGAAAAACTCTTCAAATATTGCCACAATTTGATTTTCTTCTTGATTGAAGAGGAAGAATTCCCTATTTCCCCCCCCCCTCACCAAAACCCCCCCAAAAAACATTTTGGAATACACTTTTCAATGTCAGGAGCTATTGTGAAAAAAGTTATTAACATAGTTGTTAATAAAGTAGCACAGCCTATCAGGATTTTCCCCTTCCCCCTTTTATGTTTGCATCAGACCTCATTTGGAAACCTAATGATTTTGAAATAGCACCTGCATTCAAACTGAAATTGCCTTTCAGTTTCAAAAAAGACACACTCCTGAGGCAAGCACTAGCTTTCTCTGTGATCTCTATGAAATTAACCTTTTAGTTAGAATTTTTGGCATTGGTTTCCTAGCATATCCATTGGCTGACATCCCAGATGTTAAGTCTTTCTAAGTGGATGCTGAAGAACATTTTACCTGGCTCAACTTTAATAGAAGAATGACAAGAACAAGCAATATATAATCACTGCATATAGTTCTTTCCAAGAGTTGGATTACTGCAATGCATTTCAGTGTTAACAGGGATTTGTCTTTTGTACCTGTGTTTTCATCCTCTAAATATCTTTAGTTGTTTAAGCCCTATACTGGGGCTTAAGGACATGTTCAGAGAAATGTGAACATTTGTGGCTCAGTCTGTTGATCTGGAAGGCCTAATGAATTTTATGTCAAATTATCCTTCAACTTTTGTTTTACAAATAGCATTTCTAGCTTTAACATGATCTTCCTTAGCTGTGGCTGTGTTTGTTTTATTTAATAGAGGAGACATCTCTGATTTTTCTATATGCTAGAAATCTGTTGGCAATACATTTTAAATATTTATTGTATTTCATTTCTTCAAATATATAGCCCCAAGATACTTGGAGTCAAATTTCTTAAGCTTTTGTAGACCTCTTTATATACTGTTCCCCAATTGTTTCCATCCCATCTAGGTGGGATCTCACCATCCAAATGAAGCAAATTGAAGGATATAAAGGTCATGATCTCTGACCTCTGTTTATGACATGCTCTTTCAATATAACCTCTAGAATGAGACGCCTAGAGTTCTTCTAATGTGTAAGTCTATAGATGTTGCTTGTTTATCAGTGAAGTTGCATAGGTTGGATGGCTGGAATGAATGGATGAAATGAATGAATGACCCTGTGTATTCTGTGGTCCCTCAATTAATGGAGCATTATTATCGCTGTGTTGTGTGCATGTTTCCATAGTGTGTGTGTGTGTGGTGAGAGGGGAAGGGGAAAGATTTGTCCATTTTTCCCCACATACTAGCTAATTCTCAGGCTTGAGATGGGATTGGTAGTGGGGCTGTATTTTTAAATAGGTAGGTCTCTTTTGCCTTTGGCCCTTTGCTCATTTTCAGACTTTTTCAGCCCCAAATGCTATAGTAAGCCCACTGTTTTGCCTTGATCACATGATGATGGCTTTATCTTGCCCCCAGCTGAAAACTGAAAGTGTTTTGTGTCCATCTATGAGTTCTGAAAAAAGAACTACTTTTCCTGCTTTACCCATTACAGTAAAGGTAAAGGTAAAGGTAAAGATTCCCCCGCACATGTGTGCTAGTCATTTCCGACTCTAGGGGCCGGTGCTCATCTCCGTTTCAAAGCCTAAGAGCCAGCGCTTGTCCGAGGACGTCTCTGTGGTCATGTGGCCGGCATGACTAGACGCCAAAGGTGCACGGAACGCTGTTACCTTCCCACCGTAGTGGTCCCTATTTTTCTACTTGGATTTTTACGTGCTTTCAAATTGCTAGGTTGGCAGAAGCTGGGACGAGTAACAGGCGCTCACTCTGCTACGCGGCACTCGGGATTCAACCCGCTAAACTGCCGACCTTCTGATCGACAAGCTCAGCATCCTAACCCACTGAACCACCGCGTCCTCCATTACAGTACCAAAGCCAAATTCATTAACTAATAATAAGCCGGTCAACATCTTCAAATATTCTTTTTCCCTATATTTTGTTAACTACCAATTTCTTCAAACAGCATATCATGATCCATGCAAGATGTTAAATCAATGTGTGTTGATTTAATGGTGGGTCCATAATGGTGGGTCCATAATGGTGGAAGGCTCTCAAACAGAAATTATATAATATGTATATTCAGCAATAAGAAGAACTATTATGGAAAAGTCAAGTAACACATTTCTTTCAGATGATTGTGCTTGGATTTTTGGAGAATTATTATTTTGTCTAAATAGAGAGTGCTAAAAGTGTGCTCTGAAAGGCTGAAACTTGAGAGATTGCAACCATAATTCTAAAGTACTTTTTTGTGGGTGTTATCCATCAGGATCTATTTATTTTTCTAAATAGAAACATGTCTTTTGATAGAAACTGTTTGAAGAAATCAAAATGTGTTAAGCTAACAGTTGAATCCTGATGCAGCCAGCCTTAGGTGCAACTGTACAATCTCAGTTGAGTATCTATAGGTCAGTCAATATGAGTAGAGCTTTCAAATTCTATGGACAAGCCTATCAATATAGTTTTTAGATAAAGAGAGGTGTTGTTTGTATATTGCAGTTTTAATTGAGGCAAGCTCTGCTTCTTTCACTTTTACCATGTGAAAAGATTCAGGAAACATTATTCCAGCCATTCTTCTGCCAACAGAAAAGCACAATCAATTTACTTAAGTTCAGTGGCCAAAATGAAAGGCCACAAGCATTGCCTCCTTCTCCTCCACAATCTTCAGAGGAAATAGGAAACCTCAATTTGGCTGGAAGCTCCTTAATGCATTTTCAGTAAGATGACTCCCTGGCCAAGCAGTATCACCTTCTCATTCCCACTCAGAGGTAGGTGACCTGTTAGGCTCAGTGAGTTCATCTGATTTTGAATCCATGACATTGATACTGATATGTTAGCTGCTGAAGAGAAGCAGCATGTTTGCAAAATGGCTGCCTCGAGGGGCGTGGGCAGTTACAAAGCACTTATTTACCAGAAGGAAAATTGAGAGCTTTGCATTGCTTGACATTTGCTTTATTTCTCTGAGATATTTCCTGTTCTTCCAGGTTAATATTGCCTTCTTTCCTGACTTGGTAGGCAATCAGAACACAGAACTGGTTTCTAGCCACTCAGTATACCTGCTTTGGAATATCTTAGCTTCCTCCAGAGTTTGATGAGCATAAAGTTGCCCAGCTTATCTGTGTATCTTAGTTGCTGAGTTGGGTCTGCATTATTGCAATGCTTTGGATGAGGGTCTTTCTTTGAAGATGATTTGAAATGGCAACTGAGGCAAAATGGGATACCAGACTGGAAGTTGGGAGAAAATTGCCATTGCAGAATGACACCCATCTTGAATTGCTGCACTGGCTATCAGTTAACTTCAAGGTTCAGATCTAAGTGCCATTCATTTGCTGAGAAGACAGTGCCACTGAGATAATACCAGGGATAATGCCTTGCTTGCAAGGATCTTTGCATGTCCAGTGTGAACCTAATAAGACCTCTAAGGATTTTGTCCCTACCTGAAATGAAGGAGGTTGGAAAGCAGGCCTTCTTAATAGTGATTGATTATATGCCATCAGGTCTTAGAGCCCTTTTAGATAGATGTTCTCCATGATTTTTGGTAATATTGTGATGATTGTGGAGAAGAGGTCCCTCCCTTGGTTCCTACTATGTGGGGAGCCATGGGTTTGCATGCTCTTTCCTTTCCATTTTAACATCTACAGTACGTGACTGCTGGGTGAGTTCATCCATCACTATTGGGTGAGGTAGCATTAATATGCTAATGATACCTGATTATATATCTCCACCCATGGAAAATTAAGCAATGTTATGAACATCTTCTCCCAATGTCTGGAGGTTGTGAAGGTCTGGATGAGAAACAATGGCTTCAGTTGAACTTTGACAAGACTGAATGGCTTTAGATTTTGGGGCCCATTGGTTCTGAGACTATGCTATTCTCAGTGCTGGGTGGGATTGCACTTGCCCAAAAATCCCTAGTGCACAATCTGGAAATCCTCTTAGATTCATGATTCTTGCTCCATGAGCAGATGGCACTCATGGCTAGGAGGGCCTTTGCACAGCTTCAGCTTATGTACCAGTTATGTCTGTTTCTGAATGGGTAGCCATTGTGTACAGTCACTTAAGTCTTAGGCACCTCCAGATTGGACTATTGCAATGCACTCTTATAAATTAAGGAATGACCTTAAGACATTACTTTGGCAGTATATGGAGCATAAAATCTGTATAGTTAATTTTTTATTTGTTGGATGGATTATTGTATTGTTTGAAATACTTTGTTCAAGAGTTTGTTCTTGTATGCTGCCCAGGGCTGGTCAGATTAGGACAGTTTGTAATACCACTTGTTAAAACCACACTTGGAATATTGCATCCAGTTTTGGTCATCATGATATAAAAAGATGTTGAGACTTTAGAAAGAGTTAAGAGAAGAGCAACAAAGAAGATTAGGGGACTGGAGGCTAAAACATGTGAAGAATGGTTGCAAGAATTGGGTAAGCAACCTAGAACTAAGGAGAAATTTCCAGTTAGAACAATTAATCAGTGGAATGACTTGATTCCAGAAGTTCTGGATGCTCCAACACTGAAAGTTTTTCAGAAAAGATTGGACAACCGTTTGTCTGAAATTGTATAGGATTTCCTGCTTGAGCAGGTCTTTGGACTAGAAGACCTCCAAGGTCCCTTCAAAGTATGTTATTCTTTAAATGTTATAAAGAAAAAGAACCTTTTGCTGCTTGCTTCACTGGTAGCAATAGAAAAGGCTGACCATAAGGTTTTGGACAAGGCCTTTGCAGTCCAATGGAAATTTATAAGGGGAAATTCTGCATCCTCCTTGCCCTCCCCCCAGCATGCCCAAATTCACTTTATCTTAAATTATAGTAACTTATTCGCAGAAAAAGAATGTAGTAAGGAGTAAAAGACAAAATAACTGTGCATTTCCTTCAGCTCTCAAGTAGGGGGAAAAATATCCCTGGCTAACTGTAGTTATTTTCATCATTTTCAACTCAAGCATCCCCCCAAAAATAAGTCACGAAAGCAAAAGTCTGTACCAAAATATACAGTGCATACGTGACTGGTTGGCCATTCAGATATTTGTGAACACAGACAGAAATCCAGATGCAATACACGCTCACACACCCACATAGAACAAAATCCTAGTGCTGAAATGCTGTGTCAGTGAGACCTTTAAGATTATTTTGGTTCACATAATTCCCAAGTATTATTTCTAAAACCCAGGCATTTAAGATTCACAGTTCTACAAAGATAAACTTTGGAAAGATCATTGGTATTTGATCCAATTAGCTTTTAAATATTATGCAGCTGGATTCCCCCTTCCTCTTCCCTTTTATAGAGAAATAAATTCTCCTGATTTCAATTAGATTTCCTCCCTGGTAAGGACATGTATGATTGCAGTCTTAATTATATAGTATTTCGCTAGAATATTTTTCTACTGTTATCATTTTTAAACTCACATAGGCAATATATTAAACATTCTCTTCCTTTCCCCTTTCAGTATTGTTCCAGAGAATTTAAGGAACTCCGTCCCATCCCCTGATAGGAGCACAGTTATAGGTCATTATTTTGTCAAGTGCCAGCCAAAAAGCCATTGTTTTCCAGAATGAGAAGTTTCCCCTGGTTCTCTGCTACTTGTCCTCCAGGGAGGTGTTATTTGCATGTCCTGCTGCCTTCCTTTATCAAGGGGTTAATGAATTGTCCCTTGCTCCAGGCAATCCCATCATGTGCCTGGTTGACTCTGAAAGCTAGGCTTGCTGGAGCCTAGGGCCATCTTTTCCCAGCCATCTCTGAGACGGCCACCTGGGCAGATGAGATCCAGCACAGCTTGTCCTGAGGACATAAAATCTAATCGGTTGCTGCCGCTTCTTGTCCAAAGGACCTGCCTGGTGAAAGGTAGGAACTATATGGGGAGTTAATCAAAGCTGGGAGCCATCTTACTAGCTTCAGGAAATGGTGTACCTCCACAAGGGGGGGATGTTTCCCTCCCCTCTTTTGTATTCAAGAGAAGGTGTCATTCATGAGCCCATTGTGCTGAACTAATCAGGTTAATTGTGGAGTCCTGAATAGTCCTCATTTAGCTGATCTCTCTTTCCTGTTACAGACAGATAGAGTAGTGAGAGATTGCATGTATTTTGCATTTTTGTATGGCTTGCTGACTCAAGAATAGAGAACTTAATTTAATTAATATGCAAAGTTTGATGTATACATAGGCAATATAATATTTTATGTGAGACAGAACTGGCCTCACTGGATAGTGGGACCAATATTAGATGATAAAATATGGTCTTATTATGATTTTATAGAAAGATGCACAGATTATTTGTACATATTATCAGCAGTAATTACTATTTGGAACATATTTAGATCTAGTGGGTTACATCAGATTATAAATATATAATCAGAAGCTGCCCTTTAGCTTGAAATATTTTATAACTCTCAACAAACTCATACACTAATTTGCAGTGATGAGGGCTACATACAATAAAGGGTTTTTGTTGTGTTGTTAGTTCTGCAAATATTCTTAACTCTGCAATTTCAGTTTCATGATTATACTATAGATGGATATTTCTATCACCACAGGCTTGGAAATCATGATACTGCCTTTTATATGTGGATTATAACAAAGGGGTGATTATGTCCTTGCTTAGGTAGACCTATAAACTACATTTATACATCTTACCAAGCCAAAGTATTATGGAACTGAGATAGTTAGTAAAATTTACAAATAATCAAACCAACCAACCAACCAACCAACCAACCAACCAACCAACCAACCATATATTTGAATATTTTTGGCATGGTGTGCCATGTGAATTCAGCCATTTGTGAAATAGGGTTTAATATTTAGTAAATTATACAAATCCAGTCCTTCAACAAACTGGTTAAAGCAAGAAATGATTTAGTTGTCCATTCAGAGCGCAGGGCACATTGGATTAATATCTCCCAAAACCATTTATGTGAAATATTACAAAATGTTGCAAAAAGGGAAGCTTATGGGCCTTTCCTACACAAATTCAATAACTGCTAATTAACATAAATGTGAAGCTGCTTTATCCCCAGTGACATCAGCTCCAAGGATGAGGGTGAATGCTTCCCCTTTTGGAAAATGAAAAGAAAAAGAGGAAATGAAATGCTCGAGTCTGTCAAAAAAGCACAATTTCTGAATACAGAACAGACTTAGGAAAATAAACTCTGCACATGGTTGGAGACATTCCTTGTGTGTCTTTGAATGCTGTCCTTTGTGTGGGAAACTGGGTTCAGATTTCCACTCTGCGGTGAGGCCTCCTTGGATGTTTGGGGGCAGATTAAATCACCACCTCTTGTCCAAACTCTCCATGCATCTTTGCTGGGAGGCAAATGTCATTTCTGATGGTCCTTTGCAAATGATTGGGAAATAAAGAGGCAATTCGGTCCACCTTTTGCTCAGTTTAGAAATAGGAGCAAACTCAAGGTCACTAATAGTTAGATATGTGAGACACGATCTTAAACTGAGCAGTAATGGGGATTTCATTTTAGCTCCCATATGATGAAACTCTGTTTTTCCCTCTGCTTGAATTTTGCATTATGATCATTTAAAAACTCCAACAGATATACAAAAGCATTCTCTGTCTCCTTCATCTTTCTCTTCTTCCTTCTCCCTTGCACAACCCACATTTATAATTATCTTTCTAGTTTCAACTCAAGGCTGAAGAAGGTGTTCCTTGGTCCTTCACACCCTGCAGGCTCAAATAGTTCCCTGAAGACCCTTGCTCAATTTAAGGACAGCAAGCCCGGAACCCTGGCCATCATTGATCTCCTACTAGTCGCACACAGTCTCTTTTTTTCAGAGATTTTGCTTGGCATTCACTACATCCATTAGAGTAAAGGTGAAAAGATGAGTTCTAAAAAGAAGTAAGAAAACAAAAACATATCCAACCTTCAAATACTGAGAAGGCTAATGGGGACCCCTGCCCCTCTATTTTTTGTCTATTATTTTAAACATCCCTTTCTCACCACCTTATACCTTCTCCCTTTGGAAGATTCAGGGGGGGGAATGAACTGTATATCCCCAATCAGTTTCCCCCTGATTATCTCTGAATGCATACACAGATTCACTTAATTTTATTTAAAGTACTCATTCATAGGAAGACTAGTTGAATAAAAAACAAATACATTCTTTTAATTCTCATTGAGGGAGGATGTTTACATACAAAGTCTAAAACTTAGGAATAGAATAGAATAGAATAGAATAGAATAGAATAGAATAGAATAGAGCTGGAAGGGATCTTGGAAGTCTTCTACTCCAGCCCCCTGCTCAAGCCGGAGGGCCTATATCTCAGACAAGTGACTGTCCAGTCTCTTCTTAAAAATCTCCAGTGATAGAGCGCCCATGATTTCTGGAGGCAAGCTGTTCCACTGGTTAATTGTCCTCACTGTCAGGAAGTTTCTCCTTAATTCCAGGTTGCTTCTCTCTTTGCTCAGTTTCCAACCATTGTTTCTTGTCATTAACTAAAACCCCAAATAAGCAATGTTTGGTTTACCACACTTCGGAGTACAATGCCAACAATAGTCTGTCTAATGAAATGTACATTGTTAATGAATGAAGGCAAATATACGCGTCTCAGGATAAAGTTGGAGGGTCCAATCTGGGTTGGTCACCAGGACTGGAAGTTTTGTCTTCTGAGTTTTTGGACTCATGCTGGGGGCCATCTTTAGGTAACTTCTCTCTAGCCCTCTAGAAGTGCCCTGATGATGGGCTCCACCAAGAGTCTACAAGCTCTGGCCCCAGTGACTGATCCAGATTGTACATTGTTAATGCTGCCACTGCCAGACTCTACTTCAAGACCAAGACTATCTCAACTTTATTGATATGATAAAGCTATTCTTTTAAACCCCGCCATCCCTACCCCCTGCTTTGCTGGCAGTGCAGATACTATACTTGTATTGAAACATGTCGTATGAATGCCGGTCTCCTGCAGTGTGCAGTGGAGAGGTGTGCAGGTAAGCAGTGAAATGGGATAATACCAGTGGTGGGATTCGGCCAGTTCGCACCACTTTAGCAGAACCGGTAGCTAATTTTTTGTTGCCCAGGCCCAGAATGGACTTCCGGAAGCGGCATCCATTCAGAGAACTGATTGAATCACATATTTGAATCCCACCACTGGATAATACCATAAGTAGAATGGAAAAGGATGATCTTTCTGCTTATCCCTGGAAATAAGAGGCAAAGGAGCTTCCAGATTAGTTAAAGTAGCTGTCACTTCTTATTCACTGATATGGGTGTCGAGTTTAATTTGAAATTAGACTTCTACCTTTAGTTAGGAATTATGTTAAGCAGAATATGTTTTTTTTTAAAAAGTAGAGACAAAAAATCTACAGAAAACCCTGGGGATATGTAGAAGCCTATGCTGATTTTGGTGAGGATTTCAGATTCTGGATAAGTTGTTGTATTTCAATAAAATTATTCTGTTCAGAGGAAAAATGACTTTCCTAATTATACTTTCTAAGTTTAAACAAGTAAAGATCAATGGTTGGGTTTTTAAACTAATTTACATGTGAGTGTTTAAAAATTTCTTTAAACTTCAGATATACAGGAGAAAGGGGTGTTGGAAAAAGAGACCTGCCATGCAGTGCAATTTGTAAGAGCAAAATGATGGATTGCTCAGGTTTGCACAACTAATTTGAAACACACACACACACACACACACACACACACACACACACAGAGAGAGAGAGACATTTACATAGATACCCACTGATGCTTGGGACATAACACTCATCTGACACCATTAATAATCTGCTCAAGTACTTTTTAAACAAGATTGAAACAATTTAGCACTGTACATATTCAGATCATTATCTGACCTGAATATTCTGACATAAGAGCCTTTCTGAGAATTACACACTGAAACAAATAATTTTAAACTCTTATTAATGAGATTTGACAACTCTTGGGAGAAAAAATGATGAATTTATGTAATGTTTCCAGTTGTTATGCTACAAATTACCTGTATGGTTTTTTTTTGATAGCTGTATTTTTCTTTCTTTCTTTTCTACAAAAAAGCTGGTATATTCCTAGTCATTCAAATTTGGACAGAATTTTACTTCCTGTTTCAAAGGTCAAGGCGAACTGACCTCAACAGCAGTGCTGAGACTGCTGAATTATTCATATCATTGACTTTGTGTCAGCTTCCACATTTGTGCAGAGGGATGTTTTATTCATTTATCTCATTTAGGGTCCTTCTCTGCACCTGTTTCTAGCATTAAGTACCCTGTAATTTGCATTTGATGCTAATTTAGTTTCATATCAGCCTGGTCCCCCCTTGTTAATTTAATTTTCGAAGGCCCTTTTCATTATACTAGAAATGTTTCCCTCTTTAAAGCAAACATCTATACAAGTAATTGTATAAACTGCCTTTTAAATAATATCTTTTAGAAGATTCCATCGCTTAATTCCTTAATTCCTATAATTAGCCATGGTTTGATTAATGTTTCAAAGGGTTAAATTAAAATGCAAAGTTACTTGAAGGCACACTTGAATAATTTTATCTGCACTCTGTAACAGTTTCTGCATTACTGCCTTTTATTCCACTTGTGGTTTTGAAAATTATATGTGTTAACACTTCCTAATTTCCTTTATTTAGTATTTTTTGTTTCAACAATGAGAAACAGCTAAATGAGAATCCTGCTGGTCTATCCAATGGTTAATATTCTTTCCTCGTCCTCTTGTTTTTCCTAATAGATTTGAGACTGTGAAAGAGTCGCAGTACAGAGGAAAACCTAATCTAGAAAACAATCCCTCTCTCTGGCTTTCTATTCCTTATTATATAGCAGTTTAAATATTCTCAGTAACAATGTCTCACAAAGATAACTAGATTGCATTACTATGGCCTATCAGGCAATATGTTGGGGCATAGTTACCCACAGATATTATTCTATTTTTCAAGCATTGAGTGTAGGGGCTTTCTTTTCAGTCTGTTAGTAACAATTAACGTAGGATATTTCTTTAAAAATACACAAGGGTTTTGTTTAGTTTTTTTGCTTTCTAAGTACCGTGTAAGGATTTTTTAATCCATTTGTTGCATTATAGCTCTAATGCTAGGAAAGCAGAATAATTTTGTCCTTTCTATAGTTAAACCAAAGCACACCAAACCCAACAATATTATTGCAACAGTGTATTAAATAATCTATTATGTTAATTTCACTGGAAGGTAATTTTTCACTGGTGGGCTTTTGAGCCGCTGCTCCTAAAACTAATTGCCACAGAGAATCTCTTCTTTCATATTACATACTCATTCCTGCTCCCTCCCATTAGATAAATAGTAATCTTGAAAGTGCTGGAAAAAGAGCAGCGTGAGGAACAGAGGGAGGGGGGGTTACAGGCAGAGCTACCCGCAGGATATGGTCAAAACAATCAAGGTGCTGGCCATGATGTGGTCAAAGTTCTATTTTTTATGTGCAATGAGATGTACATAAACAAATGTAACTTAGATCCCACCATTGTGGTTGCCATCCTGATTGTTTTTGACCATACCTTGGAGACATTCTGGGTTACATGAAATGTATTTTGCACAAATGGACTTTACAGGAAGAATGGTCTTCCATTTATATTTAAAGAATACAAATCAATAGCAATTTTTCTTTATCTGTTCTGACACCCTCATTTTTTTCTTATTTCTGCCTAAATCCTTAGGAAAAGGAGAAATAATATAATATTGACACAGTTCCTTAACGATTCCTCAGCAGTCCTATATGATAGATGAGCATCACTACTTGCTTACTAGAGCAGTGGTGCTGTGCATTGTGAATAGTGGCGTGACGGAGATGTTTCCTCGCTAGTGACTCACCGTGTCTTATAGTGACCCCCATCCCCCTGTGTGATAGCAGAAAGCCTGTCTTCATTACTGCTCCAGTAATGTTTGGAAAAAAACCTCTAGGGTGCTATAAAACACTGGTGAGGACATGGCCTGGAGCTGTTTAGGTTTTCTTTCCCTCTTTTTCTTTTATTAATTCCGACTCCTATTCTTCCTATCCTTTCTGGTTAAATTGGTGAACTACTTTTTTTTGACTGGTAAGACCTCCCTTGGTCTTCTGTTGAAAAAAAAAGCACCTATTCTATGTTGTCTGGTTCTCATCCAGTATCTCTTCCATTCCTATCCAAAAGCCGTGAAAGAGTAGACCTCTTCCAGATCCATCCTGAATTCACTAACAACAGTCTCATGGCCCTGTTTCAATCTGGATTTTGTAGAAGACATTTGTATGAGTTGGGATTTGTTGTCTTATCAATGATCGAAATGCTGATGCTGTTACAGCTATTTGCCATGCTTGATTCCATCAAGTGTTATGATACCCATTAAGTTCTCATGGTATTGCTGGGCCACATTTCACTGGTTACAGTCCTATGTAGCTCACTACGTGCTTTTTGTTTCTGTATGTGGAACAGATTTGTTTCCCATCCTTTTCCTCCATTTGTGGGAGTTCAGCATTGTCCCCCTTTTTAATTACTTGGTATATTATTTTCCCAAGGGACACGGTGGCTCAGTGGGTTAGGATGCTGAGCTTGTCGATCAGATGGTCGGCAGTTTGGCAGGTCGAATCCCGAGTACCACGTAACAGAGTGAGCGCCTGTTACTCGTCCCAGCTTCTGCCAACCTAGCAGTTCGAAAGCACGTAAAAATGCAAGTAGAAAAATAGGTACCACTACGGTGGGAAGGTAATAGCATTCCGTGCGCCTTTGGCGTCTAGTCATGCCAGCCACATGACCACGGAGACGTCCTCGGACAAGCGCTGACTCTTCGGCTTTGAAACGGAGATGAGCACCAGCCCCTAGAGTTGGAAACAACTTGCACGCATGTGCGGGGGAACCTTTACCTTTATCTTATATTATTCTCCAAGAGACCTTTCTGTATCCCTTGATTATTTCTATCAGTTTTATATATTCTAGTGACCCTTTTATCTGAATGATAGTGTGTGTCCTTGTTGGAGTTCCCATTTGGATGTATTCCTACCATCTCAAATTAGGCGAGACAGATTGGTTATATCCCATTCTGATCATCCTATCCTTTTTTGTTTTGCCCCCTCTTTTGGGGATGCCAGTGGTAAACCTCCTTAGTGGCTAGGATGTTACAAATCTAAATAATTGGGGAACTTTTTTTAAAAAAAGTCCTTCATTAATAAAGCAACCCAAATTTATAAATTTTATTTGAGAATGTTTGTAGGATCTGTCCATTGTTTATCACAGAGGTGACAAAGCAGCTGGTTCATACCATGATTGTCTTACATTTGGATTATTTTAGCAATTTGTTTACTGGATTGCTTGACACTGCCCTTGCTCTGGGGCCAGAACAGCACACTTCAACTCTTTTAGATAATCCCCAAACTATCCTTACCTTTCTTTGATATCAGTGCCAACACCAGCTGGGAGTTTCTGAAAGATATCAATTTAATTTCCTGGCTTTGTGCAGAGGCATAGCTACTCATTTGAAAATTATACCTCATATTCCTCTGGCTTCAACCCATTAACCTTAGTGCTGTCCTGATTCTTCCTCATAGTAAAATAGCCACTTTACATTTGAGAGCTTTCCCCAATATAGTATTGGATCTCTAGAAACATCTTCCACTAGAATTATGCCTGGAATCTGATTTTTCAAAATCTAAAAAAGCACTAACAGCCTGTTTTTTTATCAGCCTTTGGAGCTGGTTTAAGCGTTAATTCTTTATGCAGAAATGTATTCTTATTTAGACATAGCTTTTAATGATTGTTTTAAATGTTATGGGCCATTCAGATTACTGAGGTTCTCATTTTAGTTGTGATTGTGAATTGGATTGTACTGAGTTATTTAATGATATATTTAATTAATGATATAGTTTGATAATTAATGATGTAATCCACTTAGTTTTGGGCTGATAAAAATAAAACTACTCCTAGAAAGGAAGATTTATATATTCATATTTGTATGATATGGATGTGTTTAATGCTATGCAAAATGGATAGCATAGCCAAATTTAAGTTAAGCAATGCTCAGCTTTTTCAACTTTAGTCAACTGGAACTTTTAAAATACTGAATTTTGAATAGGTTGACCATCCTTTGGAGAAGGATTATTAGTCAAATGTGCTACTGCTTCTTATCATTAAGTTTTGCTTAGAAATATCTTTCTCTCTCTCTCTCTTCCTCTCTCTCTTGGAAAATTTCTTGCTAACTTATTTTGTTACACAATTTCTTTCTTTGTTGTCAAAGTGACAAATGTTAAAGCATGTTTTAAGTCTAGAATATACTGATAGCATGCAGAAAAGTGGCTTAAACAATCACTACCAGTCTTTTGTGGAGTTGATTTATTATCTGGTCTACCTAATGGGGCTGATGCTATCACTTCTAATACAGAGTTCGTGCAGCATGATTTTGTGTACATTTATTTGGAAGTTCATCCCATTGATTTCAAATAATTTTTTCCCTTGCAAATGTGGTTACAAGTATTGAATTGAGACTATAAATTAGTTTTATTTTTAAAGAGATGTGGTGACCATTCCTTTGCTTTAAAAACTTTTAATTTAGGAAGGAAAAAAAAATCCTGCTCAAAAATGAATTCAATGGTCATTTTGGATTGTATCATTTGTGAATTTTTCATGTCCTCTGTAGCATGAAAAAGAACCATATTTAAATCCTCTGTCTAATTGATTAGTCTGTGCCAATATCCCTGGCATTGTAGATATGGCTGCTTCTATTCATGTTCTCATAATGTTGCATTACTATGAAAGCTAGTAGGCATATTTTGTCTCTTGGTTCATCCAATCAAACTGAACCAAGCATTCATCAGATAAGTTTTCTTGAAGTTCTGTGGTTTGGCATTTTCCAAAGTAGAGAATGTGATTCTATGGGAAAAAACATGAGGAAACAATAAAGATAAGATGTGATTTACTGGGTTCTTTCTTTATCCAAATATGTGATTTTTCAGAAATCTTTCAAATATTTAATTAAAAAATGGAAAAGAAAAAAGCATAGTGAAGATAACAGACAATATGGATAGAGAGTATTTTGACAAAAAAATCTAGAAATTAACATATATAGTCTTTTTTTATAGTGTCACACGATGATAAAGAAATAGAGACAACATACAGTACGTTAATTTTTCAACCAGCGTGTGATCTGGGTTCAAAAAACGCTAATACATAATCAAGTCCTGCTCTTTGGTTCTCTCCTCTAGCCATTTGTAGAATAAATTCCAGCTTTGGTAGTAAAAATAATAATAAAAAGCTTACTTAAAAAAAGAAATAGAGACAAAACTGACCTTGGTTAAATTTCTTCAAAACAAGATGGTGGATTTTCATCACCAAATTGGTTTTGTGCATGGGGCCGATATATGTTCATCAACTTCATAAAAAAAGTAGATTTAGTGTTCTCTGAAAAGCCCTGAATTAATCCTGCCAATTTATCTAAGTATAAATATCCAGGAGTATAATTTTATTTTTCTTTCTACTGATCTTTTATTATTTTTATTCATAAAGCCCACTTCTGATAACTTCTAATTGACCTTTCAAATGTAAATTTTCAATACATTATGATTTAAATAGATGGAACAAGGCATTTACATCTATGTTACTTTTTATTTTAAATGAGATTTACTAATCATTGTCAAAGTGCCTTATCGCTCCCAACAAATTTAGAATTCCTGACCTTATTATTTTGTATTTATTTGTTGTATTTGTTAGATAATTCTTCAGTGAGATGAAAATCAGAATAATATGCAGAAATAGTCATTTAATTGTATATTATAATTTATAATACAGAGTGCAAAAGTCTGTGGTCAGATGATTTGCTCATCTAATTCCCATAATCTCCCTGCATTCTTGGTCAATTTGGAAAAGGCTGATATATTTGATTTGGGTTACCTTGTATTTTGTTCATTTTATATTGGGGACTGTAGCAAAAACAGGGATGAGCCTTGTCCTCAACGTCTGAGAAATGAATGTATTCTTGAGAAATGGGCCAAGCACTTGACTGGACTAATGTAGATAGAACTAATTGCTGTATACATTAAAATGAAACCCTATTCACCCATAGATATTGTCATCAAAAATCTACAGATGTATTACTTTTCTTCCATTTTGTTTTGCATTCACAATGATTGCCTCAGCTTGGGGCACTTCCTGAGTATATATAAGCATTCAGAGTTAATGGTCCTCAATTTTGCCTCAAGACATCAACTCCTCCTAGCTGGTCATTAATTCCCAGGAAATGCCCCCTGTTGAGGTCATTATTGCTTAATTACTTCCGTATACATTAATGCCAGTTTTGACAATGTACACTTTTTTGCTATGAATTATGTGTGCTTCATAATTCATTTAATAGCTCATCGTTAGAACAAAAGATGACCTTGATTATTATTTATTAATGTTGTCCCTTTAATTTTCCTTGTACATATCTTCTTCAACAGAGCAAAAGTGTGCTATTGGGTATAATGGATACCTGAAGCAAGCCCTCGCTAGTGGCACAAGGCATGATGACTAGGGAGATACAGAATTTGAAAGAGATTTCAGTAGAGAGTAAAATAAAAGTTTTCAGGAATCTGTCACCTCAGATTCATAGCATAAAACAGTGTGTTTCACAAATGACTGCTGAGCAATTCATTCATGAAATTTTCCATAGCTGGTAAGATGGTCAAAAGGAAGATGACCAAAATCTCTGAAAGGATATTTCAAAGTCTTTGAAAGTAGGAAATAGATATTGTTTCTTATTTCATTCCCAAATGTTTGAGAGACCACATGAGTGAGCAAGATGCAGTAGTAGCTTCATTAGGTATTTATTCTGACAGAGGAAGATCACGTTGAAGAAAATGTGACAAAAAGAAGAAAAGCCCTTCCATTCATACAAATTCCTGAAACTTTTCTCTTCTCTTCTTCTTCTCATAGGTTTCTTACATCATCCATATCACCAGAGTTAAAATAATATTCGGATAATAAAGGTATAAAAATAAGCCATGTAGCAAAATTTCAATTTGTTTCCCAAACTTTATATAAAATGTCCCCGAAGAACATATGAAAATAATAGTAGCAATAGTTTAATCATATTAAACTTCAAAAGCCAACTTGAATAAAGTGCTCTTTGAAATGTCAGTAACCAATGGGTGAGGTGCATCTCTAGGGGTAAGTTATACCAAAGCCTATCTTTGCTTTCTGGTCACAACCACTTAACCAGAGAAAGTCGGTATCTTGTTGAAATAAAGAGAGTAGGTGGAATTCAACAAAGCATCTGAAAGATAAAAACTCATAAAAAATGTAGGGAAAGAAAAAACATGGCAGAGAAAACAATTGGTAATTGGTAATTTTATTTATTTATTACAGGGGTGTCAAACTCAGTTTCATTGAGGGCCGCATCAGCATTGCAGTTGCCCTCAGGGGGCCGGGTGGGTATGGCCAGGGTGGGCGTGGCCTACTGGGTGGGCGTGGCTAGAGTGTGTATGGTCTACTGGGTGGGCATGGCCAGCTCTACATCGTTCGCATCAAGGGTGCCTATGGGGGCCTGGGCAGGAGTGGGACAGATCTGAGGGTCTCTGGCAGGAGGAGGGTCTCTGGGTCAGGGCCAAGGCAGTGGGGGCCGTTCCCTCACTGTTTCCAGGATGGCTTCACGGGCCACATGAAACCACTTCACGGGCCGGATCTGGCCCCCGGGCCTTGTGTTTGACATGTCTGATTTATAACATTTATATAACTGTCATCTTATAACAAACAGTGGGCAGCTCCTAATCAAAATTAAAATAATTCGAAAACTTGGTGCCAAGTCAAGCTTGCAATGTGCAGTCATCTCATCTAATCCCAGAGCTTGGGAGAAAAGCTAGATCTTCAAAGTTTCACAGAATGCTAGGCAGGCAGAGACCTGCTGAATTTCAGGGATGGTGGGGGGGGGGGGAAAGGTGATCCATAGGACAGGGTCTGCCACAGAAAAGGCACCTAGCTCCCATAAGATGTCAGTATTGAAGGGAAGGGGCTAGGAATTGTCTACCCTGTCTGACTTGGTAGGATGGTAAATGTCCTTAGAGAAAGGCAATCCCACAGATAACCTGGCCCTGTGTCATATAGGGCTTTAAAGGGCAATGACCAACATTTTGAATTGCACCCAGAAAAAACCTGGAAATCAGAGTAGCTTGCATAACTGTGATGTTACATGGCAAATCTAGAGGTACCCATCTTAGTCTGTGCTGCTGCATTGTGAACCATTTGAAGTTTCCAGGTGGTCTTCAGTTTAGCACCTAAACAGTAATATTAACAGTATTTCAGAGTTGGTGGAATAAGTGTAGATGCCTTTACCTCCTGTGGAGGGCTGTGTTTAGAAAGATTATATGACTTGAGATCTGCAGTAAGTTTGCATATTTTAAGTACACATAATTAAAAATTCTAATTTAAAACACACGACAGGTGTCTGACTGTAATTGTGGACATGTTGTGCCAGCGCTGGAGTCCCCTTTCAGTTATCTTTGTTTGCATGAAATGTGAAACTTAAAATTCTAGCAAAAATTGTAGAAAAAAAATGGACACTTGATGCAGCAGAGATTTAAATGTAAAAACCTTTTAAATTCAAGCTAAATATCTATTTGCCTTCTTAGCTTTCTCTCTCTCCACTCACCCAGCCATTCCTTTTGTTTAAAAAAAAAGCTGGAAGAGCAAACAAAGAAAACAGAGGAAATAGGCCTAGTCACTCTTTAAAGAGACAGTAGCAGGTGGAGAAGCATAATCATTCAATGTCATATTTTCAGAATTGTTATTTCTTTGAATGTTTGTTTGGGGCCTGTTCCACCAAAATATGTGTTTCCTAAGCTAGATTAACTTCTTTTCCTACTTTAATGGCTTTACTCAACAATTTCAATAATAATAATAATAATAATAAAGGCAAAACTGCTTTTATTTAAAAGGAAGGCCTCCTGTCTCGCTCTCACTTACTGTATGCATAAGCTAATTTGCACCATTCTGGCAGTGTGAAGGGCCGCTGAAGTGGGACTAAACATTATTTGCACCAATTCCAAGAGCTCTTCATGGAATTTACTGAAGCAGGATAAAATGCTCTTAGCAAAGAATCGGTGTTATAATGCTGTTTTAAAAAACAAATAATTTTAAAGAGCTTGTGGGAAGTTGCAAGGAAGCATATTTCTATCAAGAATATTTATCAATGGTTGGCTTGTTACTAATCTTGGGGTGAGGGGAGGAAATGCTGCTACTATAGCAAAAAAGGGAAAGGTTTAAGAATGTGTAAAGTCACGTTTAAAGATTTTTCAAGGAGGAAATACAATTTAGGAGCAAGCTAATGCAAAAGGTGGATGATCTGAAGAAATGGCTTTTGCAGGAGCTGGTATTATGCAAAGTTGGAATTTCAGCAAAAGCACTGAAGAATCATGCTTCTCACCTTCAGTCAGTAGTGGCTTTGTAGCGTGTCATGAATTGGTCCTTAGATTGGGGTCTTCTTGCAATAAATCCAGATCATAAGACTGTGCTCATGATGGGCAGAGTAGTTCAGACCAGAAGGGGTAGGCTCTGTTTGGGTTGTTGTTAGTGGCATGTAGCAAAGTTCCCCTGAACGGAAAAGCTCTGGCTCCAGAGTGTCGCCAGTGAGAGTAGAAACATAAGTCGCACATGGGGTGGGAAGGAAAGAGCATTGCCTCAACTAGAGAGATTCACGTTGCATTTGGGACACTGGTGATTTGTTTGGAGCTTTCAAGTGGGGAGGGGGAGCAGAGATCAAAATAAACCTTCCTTTAGGAGCTTAGGAAATGCTTCTCAAATCTTGTGACTGAAAACAACCACCATCCGTGGTAGATCTTGATTTTTATTTAAAAACACAACCTCAGATGTCATTTTTAAATACTGTTGTACTTTCCTTTCCTTCCTTCGGCACATCTCCAGTTTATTTTCTTCTGTTATCTTTATTCGTTTTTATGATGGCTCCTTTAAGAGGCAAAAGCATGTCATTAGGTGTAAGGAACTTTTAACACTTTTTCATCATTTCTGCATTTGTATAATTACTGTTAAGCCACATTGGAAGGCCTGAGGCCTAGTGAATGCTAAAGTAGCATTAAGTTTCATAAGCAAGAAGGAAAAAATAAATATCTTGAACTTAACTGCTCAGAATATTTGGCTAGGAATTCTATCCTTTTGCCTATCAATAATATCAGTGATAACAACAATAAGAAGAGGAATGAAGGCAGGTAATCTGACTTTGGGAGGCAGCATTTTAAATTTCGATTTCCATTAGTTTTGTTTCATTAAGAGTCAGGTTATGTGTGAATATAACATCTTAGGAGAGGACAGATACACCAACTTCTCTGTAGAATTTAAAGGAGGGGGAATGAAGGTTGAGAAATATATCATGAAAGGCTGTTATGTATAAAAAGGTTTTGTTTACATTTTCCATGAAACCAAAGTAACATGATTCAAAGAACTGCAGCATAAAAAATAGGAATAACTAAATGGCAATGAAGCATAGTATGGAATAAAAGTAATATTCTGAAAAAAACCCCACTACCCAGTATAGTAGTATACAATTCTCAACATTTCTCAGGGGTCTAAGATTTGAAAGGACAGTATAGAAAATGTCCAGAAAGATACACAGGACTTTTTAGTTCATCTGATTTTGGAATGACTAAGGGGCAGGAAACTGCATTATACTATAGTTCTGTTAGACATAAAAGGATTCACATATAGCATATGTGAGCTAGGATTGAAACAATTTTTCATTAGGATTTTATTTATTAACCAGATTTATTTATTAGAAATTTATTTAGCTGCCCATCTCATCAAAGGGGACTCTGGGTGGTGCACAATAAATAGAAACAGAAAATATAAAAACAACAAATACAAGCATAACAACTATAATTAAAAAAATATATAAAAAAGGAAAAGATACATTGCTTTCCCAAAATGTATATATGAAATTGTGTGAAGGATCTAAAAAAAGTGATGGATCCTGAGGTCTAGAGTAGATACAACATGGTACTGCTATGTCAGGATGTGGGTAGCCTTTGACCTTTAGACTAATTGGGAGAAGCCTCTCACAAACTATCACAATTATCAGTCCCTTCCTTGTTGTCGGAGGAAGCAGTGGAAAAAGAAATGTGTTGCAGGAAAAAACTAGGAGGAATCAGAAAAAGAGAACAGGGATCTCCAACCACTTTTAGCTCTGTTGATATGCATCATTTGCTTCAGTTCTACCTGCCACTATCATGGGAGAAGCCTTCAAGGATATGGCCCTATATAGAGGCAAAAGTCTCCTACCCATGCTTTCCATGAGCTCTTCACTGCACCAATCTAGGTAAGCTTTTGTGTACTTTTTAAAAGGGAAACTTGTGAGGGGGGGGGGGCATGCATGTTAAAACACTCCCCTCCTACCTATGCTGCCAGCATGTTAACTATTGATGCGGACTCTGAAGGCAAGCAGGCTAAAGAGAAGCGTTGCAGTAGAATGAAAAGGCTCTTGCTGCATTTCAAGAAGTCTTGAGTAGCTGAGCAAAGGAGAAAGGCCTTGCATGCTCTGGTATTGATTGGTGGTTGGGATTGAGAAGGGCTAGTGAGAACATCATTCAGGCTTTGAGGCCTGAAGTGGCAGACAGGCAGCTCAGGAGATAGATAGCAATTAGGATTTAGAAGCAACCTGGGAGATAAGGAGCCATGGAAGATTGATAGTCTGTGTATGGGCAGAAAGAAAAAGTCAGTGCACAGGGAGACAAGGGAGGTGGAGTACAGTAAATCTCCAGTGACACCCATATTGCTGGCTGTTCCGGCATTCTAACAGCATCCTCTGTGTATGCTGTGGAGGTCTGTTGCTTTTAGGCATTGATTTCAGCATGTCATCTCGGCTTCCCTTTGCACTTTTCCATCATCAGCTTTGCTTTCTTCCTCTTGAGGTTTGGAGCTGCCAGTTCTTGCCCTGATGTTCTTTAGCAGCATGATTCACCTACGTGTCACACAAGCTAAGCTATGCTTATTATATCGAAGTCTATATCTCATGAAACCCGATTAGTGCCAGCACACCACATTAGCAAATCCGATTAGTGCCAGCAAACCCCCTTCCAAGAAGGAGGTTTCCATTAAGATTTATCCCATGTTTATCTTTGAAACGTATCTTTTACAGTGAAAAACAGCAATACTTCTGAACTTAAAATCTTAAAATTATAACATACTCTTCACTTTCCCCCTTACTCCAACCCCTTTGCATTACAAGTTTGTTAAATTTGTTCCCTTTTAGAAGTCCTTATAATTTGCACCTACGTATAATGGTATTTCCATTAAAAGACAAAGTGCAAGAGTGTGGAAAACTTGGGGAAAGAGCCTTGAGTTCTGTTGTTGAGTCCATGATTAGAAGCAGAAGATCCTTGGCCTCTCCAGTTTGAAAGGAGTAACAGCTAGTATAAGACCTGATAGACAATTTTGGACTTGATGGGATTGGATTAGAATTGCGGATTATAAAGAAATCATTTTATAAATAGAGTTTTGCTTTACCTTTTCTTAACCAAAATGAACTGTTGGCTTAATAGGATGACACAGGACATTTTGGGGAAAAAGTTCTTATTAAGAAATAGTTCTCCAACGTAAATAAAAAGGGAACAATATAATCCCTAAATTGCGATGGGGTATAGGTTAGGATGAACAAGTGAGTATTTCCAAACCACGTTGTTAGTTAATGTAAACTAATGTAACTGTCACAGGCACAGGTAAATGGCTAAGTTCTTTCCTTTCACAAAAGAATTCAATAATTGGGCTACCAGCTTTTCCTTGCTCTTGGAAGCAAAGTTTGACATACTTATGACAAGTCCTTCTCTGGTCCAGTATTGGGGAGAGGGATGACATTTGAATTTATCATAGGTGGATACTTTATCAAACAGAAGAATAGAATTAGCCTATAATGAAAATGTTTTATATATAGACTATTTTTCATACCTTATTTATTTATTTATTTATTTATTTATTTATTTGTTATTTTGACTTATATACCGCCCTATTCCCGTAGGACTCAGGGCGGTTTACAGGGCAATTAAAATCATACCTTACAAAAGTTAGAAAATTTAAAACAGTTAATTAAAACAGTTAATTAAATTTAGAGACCAAAATTTAAAAAGTTAAAACATTAAGACCCAATTAAAACCCCTCAGGGTAGGCCTGACAGCTCAAAGAGCCAAGTTTTCAGGTCCCGGCGGAATGAGCGAAGGTCGGAGGCAGTCCTAAGTTCCATCAGAAGTTGGTTCCAGAGGGCAGGCACACCCACAGAGAAGGCCCTCTCTCTGGGAGTCACCCGCCAGCAATTCTTCACCAGCGGTACCCTAAGAAGGCCCTCCCTGTGGGAGCGCACAGGATGATGGGAAGTTGATGCCGGCAGCAGGTGTTCCCTCAGATAATCCGGACCCAAGCCATTTAGGGCTTTATAGGTCATCACCAGCACCTTGAATCCCACTCGGAAGGCAACCGGAAGCCAATGCAGCTCGCGGAGAAGAGGTGTTACACGGGAGTATCGGGGAACTCCCATCACAATTCGCGCGGCTGCATGCTGCACCAGTAGAAGCCTCTGAGTGGTCCTCAAGGGCAGCCCCATGTAGAGAGTGTTGCAGTAGTCTAACCTGGAGGTCATGAGCGCATGGGTGACTGTGCGTAGGGCATCTCGGTCCAGATAGGGCCGCAACTGGCGCACTAGGCGAACCTGGGCAAAAGCCCCCCTGGTCACGGCTCCTATATGATCTTCAAAGCTGAGCCGTGAGTCCAGGAGGATGCCCAAGTTGTGAGCCCTATCAACGGAGGGTAACACCTCACCCCCCATCCTTAATGATGGAACAAACTGGTTAACCCGAGATGCCGGTACGTACAGCCACTCAGTCTTGGCAGGGTTGAGACAAAGCCTGTTTCTCCCCATCCAAACCCGGACCACCTCCAGGCAATGGGACATCACGTCGAGGGCATCACTGGGGTGGTTCGGGGTGGAAAGAAGAAGTTGGGTATCATCAGCATACTGATGATACCCCACCCCAAAACCACGAATGAGCTCACCCAGCGGCTTCATATAGATGTTGAACACGAGGGGAGAGAGGACCGACCCCTGAGGAACTCCACAAACGAGAGACCTCGGGGCGGACCTCTGCCTCCCGTCAACACCAACTGTGAGCAGCCCAGGAGATGGGAGGAGAACCACTGTAAAACAGTGCCTCCCACTCCCAACCCCCTGAGACGCCGCAGTAGGATACCATGGTCGATGGTATCAAAAGCCGCTGAGAGGTCTAATAGGACTAGGACAGAGGAACATCCCCTGTCCCGAGCCCACCAGAGATCATTCACCAGCGTGACCAATGCCGTCTCCGTGCTGTACCTGGGCCTGAAGCCCGATTGGTATGGGTCAAGATAATCAGTTTCCTCCAGGAACAGAGGAAGCTGATATGCCACCACACTCTCAACAACCTTTGCCAAAAAGCGAAGGTTGGAGACCGGACGATAGTTATTTAAAACAGCTGGGTCCAGGGCAGGCTTGATAGGGTAATCTCCAGAATTGTTTCTTTTTTTAAAAAAATCATACACTACTATGCATTTAATGAATAAAGTTTGGACTTTATTGTCTTTTGTGTAAAAAAGGAAATGATAGTAATCATATGTCACATAACACTTACAAGAAAATACACAGTGGCACGCCCACAGAGAGACATTTTTCTATGACATTCCTCATACCGAGAATTTCAGGGGTTTTTCCTAATTTCTTAATAAGTCTTTGGTTAGAGGTAAGCAATATTTTTAGACCTTGAGCACATATGAGAAAATAGTACAGGGCCTCTCTAGAATTTAATTTTTAATTTAATTTAATAATATTTCTATACCGCCCTTCTCCCTGAGGACTCAGGGCGGTTCACAGGGCAAAAGTAAAATACAAAATACAAACATTAAAAAGAGATTAAATGATTGCCCAAGTTAAAACAATTAATATACAATTATAAAACCCCAAAGATAAAATTAAAAATACAAAAAATAAAAAACCCCACCAATCCCCATCAGGCTAGGCCGGCTTGTACAAACAAAAACGTCTTGAGATCGCGACGAAAGGAGCAAAGATCGGGCGCCATCCGGAGCTCTACCGGTAACTGATTCCACAGCTCCGGGGCGCCCACAGAGAAGGATCTCCCCCTGGGGGCCACCAATCGACATTCTCTGATCGGTGGCACCCTGAGGAGGCCCTCTCTGTGGGCACGCACAGGGCGCAGGGAGCTTGATGCCGGCAGCAGATGTTCCCTAAGGTACTCCGGCCCCATGCCATGGAGGGCTTTGAACACCATTACCAGTACCTTGAATCTCACCCGGAAGGCAACTGGCAACCAATGCAGCTCACGGAGCAAAGGTGTAACGTGGGAGTATCGGGAGACTCCCAACACAACTCTCGCGGCTGCATTCTGTACCAGTTGGAGCTTCCGGGTGGTCCTCAAGGGCAGCCCCATGTAGAGAGCGTTGCAGTAGTCCAGACGAGAGGACACGAGCGCATGAGTGACTGTGCATAAATCATCCCGGCTAAGATAGGGCCGCAACTGGCGCACCAGGCGAACCTGGCCGAAAGCCCCCCCTAGTCACAGCTCCTATATGGTCTTCCAAGGTGAGCCGTGAATCTAGGAGGACTCCCAAGTTGCGAGCCCTATCTACGGGGGGGTAATAGTTCACCCCCCATAGCAAGAGGTGGAATGTCCGAATAAACCCGGGATGAAGATATGCAAAGCCACTCAGTCTTGTCGGGGTTGAGTTGAAGTCTGTTCCTCCCCATCCAGACCCGAACCGCCTCCAGGCAACGGGACATCACGTTGAGGGCATCACTGGGGTGGTTTGGGGTCGAAAGAAAAGTTGGGTATCATCAGCATACTGATGATACCCAACTCCAAAACCACGAATGATCTCACCCAGCGGTTTCATGTAGATGTTGAACAGGAGAGGCGAGAGGACCGACCCCTGAGGAACTCCACAAACGAGAGACCTCGCGGTCGACCTCTGCCCTCCTGCCAACACCGACTGCGAACGTCCCTGGAGATAGGAGGAGAACCACTGTAAGACTGTGCCTCCCACTCCCAGTCCCCTGAGACGCCGCAGCAAGATACCATGGTCGATGGTATCGAAAGCCGCCGAGAGGTCTAATAGGACTAGAACAGAGGAATATCCCCTGTCCCGAGCCCTCCAGAGATCATTCACCAGCGCGACCAATGCCGTCTCCGTGCTGTGCCCGGGCCTGAAACCCGATTGGTACGGGTCTAGATAATCCGCTTCATCCAGGACCAGAGGGAGCTGATGCGCCACCACACTCTCAACAACCTTCGCAAGAAAGCGAAGGTTGGAGACAGGACGAAAGTTGTTCAATACAGCTGGGTCCAAGGCAGGCTTCTTGAGGAGAGGCCTCACCACCGCCTCTTTCAAGACGGCGGGGAAGCTACCCTCACTCAGAGAAGCCGATATAACTGCCTGGAACCAGCTGCGTGTCCTCTCCCTAGCTGCATATACCAGCCAGGAAGGGCACGGGTCCAATAAACATGTGGTGGTGCTCAGCCTCCCCATGATCCTGTCCACTTCCTCCGGAGTCACAGAATCAAACTCATCCCAGATGGTATCGACAAGACCGCCCATGTCCTGATCGCCAGACTCTGCCCAGTCAGAGTCCAGACCGGTCCGAATCCGAGCGATTTTGTCCGACAGATGCTGGTTAAACTCCTCAGCACGACCCTGCAAGGGATCCTCCCTCACCTCCTGATTTAGGAGGGAGCGAGTCACCCTGAACAGGGCGGCCGGGCAATTATCTGTGGACGCGATAAGGGTGGCGAAGTGGTTAGACCTCGCCTCCCTTATCGCAGCGAGATAAGACCTAATGTGGGCTCTTAGTCGGAATCGGTCGGATTCGGATCGGCTGGATCTCCAACCGCTCTCTAGGCCCCGTCTCCGACGCTTCATCTCCCGGAGCTCCGCAGAGAACCATGGAGCTCGACGGGATCTGCACTGGGTCAGGGGCCGCAGGGCTACAACTCGGTCAAGAGCCTCAGTGGCCATCCTTTCCCAGGCTTCCACTAAGGCATCTGCCGAGCTGTGAGCAAGGAAGGCAGGTGGGGACCCCAGTGCCGCCTGGAACCTCTGGGGATCCATTAAGCGTCTGGGGCGGTACCATTTAATTGGTTCCATGCACCCACGGCGGGGGGTGGCAAAACGGAAGACCAGCCGCAGGAGATGATGATCGGTCTATGACAGGGGCATAATAATTGGAGAGCCCCCACCAAGATCATCTAACCACCGTCCAGATAAGAAAACTAAGTCAAGGGTGTGGCCTCCCTCATGAGTCGGTCCCAAAATTACTTGCGTCAGGTCCATGGCCGTCATGGAAGCCATGAACTCCCGAGCCAACTCAGATGATCCTCCCAGCGATGGTAGATTGAAGTCCCCCAAAACTATAAGTTTCGGGAACTCAATCACCAACCCAGAGAGGACATCGAGCAGCTCAGGCAGGGCTGCTGCTGCGTGACTAGGCGAAAGGTACACCAGCAGCAAGCCCAACTGCGCACCAGGACCGCATCTCAGAAAGAGAGACTCACACCTGACTATCTGGGGAACGGTGGCCTCCCGCGGACACAAGGTCTCCCTCATAACAACAGCCACACCCCCACCCCTACCCTGAGCCCGAGGCCGGTGCAGCACCCGGAAACCTGGTGGGCAAAGGTCAACCAGAGGAATCCCGCCCTCTGGGCCCAACCAAGTCTCCGTGATGCAAGCCAGGTCCGCCTGCTCACCCTCGACCAAGTCGCGGACGAGAGGAGCCTTATTAGAGACAGACCTGGCATTCAAATACACCAGCCGGAGCTCGGGAGGCTGCACACCCTCACTCCCGGGACCTTGGGGCAGAGCCAGAGGGTCGGAGTGCCCCACCGCTTGTAAGCAGCGGAGAGGCCTTCCCTGAGATCGATACGGCCCTCTGCTCCTACATCTGCTGCCATTCCCTGATGTCGTGGGAATAGAATGACTGCCATGGCAGGTTTCCTCATTTACAAAATGGCTGCCATGGTGATCCATTGAATAGAAAGTAACCTGGTAGCAACCTCGTGCTTCTTAGGAACCCCCTCATCATTCCAGTTTACCTTTGAATATTTAGGGACTATTGCCAATCACCATTGTTTTATCTTATAAAAATGTGGGGCCCATATAACACCCCAAAGCATGCTTGTATGTAACAAAGATCTTAGATCCTGGCATACACCTGCTTTCCATTAAGTTATTTAAAACTGAGTTTTAAAAAATAATTTTAATGGATATTGACCTCTTCAAAATCCAGTGCTATCACAAAGACATAGCTGGAATATGCAGAAGTATTGACAACAGACATCTTAAAGATTGTTTAAACTGTTTTTAAAGGGTCATCTGTTCATTTGTATTTGATCAGTGTATCTGCTTTGTGTACAAAGTAGTTTGTTGTGAGTCACTTCTCAGGGGTGAGGTTAAACCACTTTAGCTTTTTAGAAGAATGGTTTCAGCTGGATAATTTAGTTTAATTACTTTGCAACTTCAGCGCTAAGAGTATTGTGCCTCATACTTTTAGATAATCCATTTTTTTAAAAAAAGTATTTTATTATGTTGCACATACTAGCAATAATGTTTGATTTGCTCCAGTTCATGCTGGTGAATTACTAGTGCTTAATTGGATTAAATTTAGATCAGCTAAATATTTTTTTCTGAAATTTATAATTGATTGTGTAGGGAAGGAAGAGTTACAAAAATGGAAATCATACATCATTTCATTATTCATGGCAATGTCTAAATAAAATGCAGACCTTGTCATATTTAATGGATGGCTGAGTACATTCGGCTCCAAAATACAAAATGCTATTAAAAAAAATTGAATAATTTTAAGTGATTTAGATGGGATTTAAAATTCTTGGAAAAAGATTTTATTGGGAGCAAAAATAAACAAAAAGTATGGAGAAAGAGGGGATGATGATGTTACTGGATGAAAACCTTTGTCTCAATAATTGTGTACATCTAATAATTTTTACATTACTCAATGAACATTTAGAAATAATAACCACAATTAAAGACATAGCAATGTGTGGATCAAAATACATATTTTTACATTTGTCTCAAACAGTTGAAGAACTTTTGTACTGCATTGGAAGAAAAAAAATGTGTTGTTTGTAAACAGCTAGTTTTTGAATTCATTGCTAGGATCTATGTGGAGCAGTTTAACTGTCATGGACGAATGTTGAACTTTTAGGATTGCCTGTTGTATGGTTTGCAGCAATTCAGATACAAATTTCAAACATGAACTCTATGGGCCAAATTACATGGTACATTTTCAGTGAGATTAACCTACGTATGTTTTGAGGACACGTTTCCTCTCCAAGTCATGCATTTGGGCTCAGAATGTTGTTTATTTATTCTATGTCTCTTATAACTGATCCTATATTTGTTCAAGAAATCCCAGAGCAGAGTTGGATGTACTAAATTCTCACTAGAATAACTGAGATTTACCTTTCTGATGCATTGTTTGAATCCCTTTGATTTGGATGGTCACATGCATAAAGATTTTAAAGGACTATTTGGTATGAGGGGCTATTTGGACTACAGAGTGCCCATCCCTTCTGTACTATCTGTCCTCAAGCTTTCTTTGCAAATATATTATAACTCAGACTCCTTTTCAGTATAAGCACAGTAAATCCATTCCTGTTCTGAGAAACCTTAATTCCAGGGAACAATATTTCATCTCATCCTAAAATAGTTAATGCATGGCAAATTTGCTGGGCTTTTTAAAGCTTTCAGCAACATTCTTTGATGCTACTTTCTGGAAGTTAAGTAAGGGGAATAAAAGAAACATTTCTTTACAGTGTACAGAAGAAAATATAGATAAATGATATTCAAATTTATCTGTAAAAGCGCTTAGGAGATCAACATCATTCATTCTGCTTTTTGACTATTCTTTTTGTGACTACAGCCTCTCCCTTCCTTTTCTGCCATGTAAAGGAGGCTTTCATTTTGCTTTCTTTGAATTTGCAGCATCTAATTCACAACTAACTTAAACAAAGGAAAGGTTAAGGGAATGAGGTCCAGCAATTATAATGAATACTTAAGAAAGAAAAGGTAAAAGTATAGGTACAGGTTTCCCTGTCCAGTCGTGTCTGACTCTAAGGAGTGTTGCTCATCTCTGTTTCTTAGCTGAGGGAGCCAGTGTTGTCTGAAGATAATTTCCATGGTCATGTGTCTAGCATGGCTGTATACCAAAGGAGCATGGAAAGCTGTTACCTTCCTATCGAAGCTGTATCTATTTATTATTTACTCACATTTGCATGCTTTTGAACTGCTAGATAGACAGGAGCTGGGTCAAGTAATAGGAGCTTACTTACTAATCCACAAGGGACGCGGTGGCTCAGTGGGTTAGGATGCTGAGCTTGTCGATCAGAAGGTCAGCAGTTTGGCGGGTCAAATCCTGAGTGCCGCGTAACAGAGTGAGCGCCTGTTACTCGTCCCAGCTTCTGCCAACCTAGCAGTTCAAAAGCACGTAAAAATGCAAGTAGAAAAATAGGGACCACTACGGTGGGAAGGTAACAGCGTTCCATGCGCCTTTGGCATCTAGTCATGCCGGCCACATGACCACGGAGACGTCCTCAGACAAGCGCTGGCTCTTCGGCTTTGAAACGGAGATGAGCAGTGGCCCCTAGAGTCGGAAACGACTAGCACGCATGTGCAGGGGAACCTTTACCTTTACCTTTACTAATCCACAACTGACTTCAACAGAGAAAAGGTTAAGGGAATGAGGTTTAGCAGTTATGAATGAGTGCTTAAGAAGGAAAGAGGTTGGCTTTGGGAGTAATCAAATGCTGCTGCTAAAAGGGAAGGGGCTTCCTTTATGGGTGCCAGATAGTCATTGTTCGAGGTAACAGAGGCATGATTTATACTTACTACCCAGCAGGCATATCTAGCAGTAGTCATTGGCAAGAACCACTTGCTTCTCTCTATGGTTGTAGCATTCAGTGGCAGTAGACTGTTTGCCTTTTTCTGTACCATCTCCCTAGCAGCCACCGGTAACAGTCATTCTGCCTGCCCAGCCACAACCAGGCGTGATAGTCTGTCATCTAAGACATTAACTCTTTTCTTCTCCTTTGAATATTTAATTAATATGAATAAATAAAGATGGAAGTTATAAGAGAAACTTAGAAATAGCCCCTTCTGTGTACAGCACTTTTATTGGGTACAAGAATTGCTGGGCTCAGCTGTGATAAGTGAGATTCAGATGCCGAACTTCTATAGAACTCCCTGATGCTTTTGAATAGATTTGCTTGTTAGGAGTCTGGGAGACTTGGGTCAAATTAAAAAAAATCTACAAATTATGAGTACAAATAATGTAAATGATTATGTGCATGATAGTCTCTGTTGGAATGATAATAACAGAGTCGGTGTTGGCAGGGGGGCAGAGATCGGCCCCTAGGTCTCTCGTTTGTGGAGTTCCTCAGGGATCGGTTCTCTCGCCTCTCCTGTTCAACATCTATATGAAACCGCTGGGTGAGATCATTCGTGGTTTTGGAGTTGGGTATCATCAGTATGCCGATGATACCCAACTTTTCTTTTCGACCCCAAACCACCCCAGTGATGCCCTCGCCGTGATGTCCCGTTGCCTGGAGGCGGTTCGGGTCTGGATGGGGAGGAACAGACTTCAGCTCAACCCTGACAAGACTGAGTGGCTGTGCATTCCGGCATCCCGGGACATTCCAAATGTTCCATCTCTTTCTATGGGGGGTGAGCTCTTACCCCCCGTGGATAGGGCTCGCAACTTGGGAGTCCTTCTAGATTCACGGCTTACTTTGGAAGAGCATATAGTGGCCGTGACTAGGGGGGCTTTCGCCCAGGTTCGCCTGGTGCGCCAGTTGCGACCCTATCTGAACCGGGATGCCCTGTGTACAGTCACTCATGCGCTCGTGACCTCTCGCCTTGACTACTGTAATGCTCTCTACATGGGGCTTCCCTTGAAGACCACTCGGAGGCTCCAACTGGTACAGAATGCGGCCGCGAGAGTTGTCTTGGGAGTTTCCCGGTACTCCCATGTTACACCTTTGCTCCGCGAGCTGCATTGGTTACCAGTTGTCTTTCGGGTGAGGTTCAAGGTGTTGGTTACGATCTTTAAGGCCCTACATGGCATGGGTCCGGGTTACCTCAGGGACCACCTGCTGCCGGCATCGACTCCCCTCCGCCCTGTGCGTTCCCACAGAGAGGGCCTCCTCAGGGTGCCGCCAGTCAGGGAATGTCGACTGGTGGCCCCCAGGGGGAGGGCCTTCTCTGTGGGGGCTCCGGCTTTATGGAATCAATTGCCGGTGGAGCTCCGGATGGCACCAGACCTTCGAACTTTCCGTCGGGGCCTGAAGACCCATCTGTTCGAATTAGCTGGTCTGGCCTGATGGGGGATTATGGGCTTTTAATTGTTTTTAATCTGTACTTCTGTTTTTAATTGGGCATGGATTTAATTCTTTTTTAATTTTTGTATAGTGTTTCTTATGTATGCCCTGTGAACCGCCCTGAGTCCCACCAAGGAGAAGGGCGGTATATAAATCAAATAAACTATAACTATAACTATAACTATAACTATAACTATCATAGATTTGTGATTGTTTGTTTATTTTTGGTACTTTTGGTACTTCAGTTGGGTGAATATAATAAATATTCAACACATATAACCCCCCCCCAAAAAAATTTATCAAATGAAACATACTTTTCATTTAATTTAATTCATGTAGCAGATAATAGCTCTATAACCATCTAGGTATCTCATTCACACATTTCTAATTCCCAAATGTTTTTAACAACTTCCTAAAATGTTGATAACAAAAATGCAGCTCTTATTTCTAAGTACAGCTGGTTTCACAGGAGGGGAGCTCCAGCAGATAAAGCCTGTCTTTGGGTCCCTACCTGTCATATATCACAGGAGAAGGGGGACTCTAATCAATGTTTTCTACCCGGCTTTTAAAAACACCTGCATTGGCTTAGAATTGGAGTAGGAATTTCTTGGTGTTAGCTACAGAAAGAAATGGTGGTTTAAAGCCAAATGATTTCACATAATAAACAACATGTGGGCCTTTTTGAACTTCAAACTATCATGCTAATAAGTGTTCCTAACTATTCTGAGAATTGTTCAAACGGGGTTCCTTTCTGCTAAGACATTTCTGTTTCTATAAAATGTTGCATTTTTCGTCTAGTGTAATTATTCCATTGAGAATAAAATCAATTTCTTAATTACTGGGAAGAAACAAACAAAAAAAACAGGTATGTAATGACCGCAGAGAAACATGTGTCTAATTGTTCAGCAGTCTGAATACCACTTAGTCTATGGGAAACAGATTTTCTTCCAATTACAGAGCAAGTATGTGGAAACAGAGTGCTTTAATAGGAATGCTTTGTAACCAAAGACACCTCATTCACAAATCCTGCTGTTTCACCAAGCATTTCTGATTCTCTTTTGGAAAGATCAGTATTCTGTGGTCCTAGTAATAACAATCACACGCACAAAGTTCAAGAGTTAAACACTATAGCAGTCCTGTGTGTTAAGGTTTTGCATATAATGCCATTCCTCAGAAATTTGACTTTGGCACGTAGAAGAGAATTGACCATTTATATTTTCTAGTGAAGCTCAATGAAAGTGACTTGGGAGAATCAGTAGGTGCAAGCCTGGTTCATGCATTAATTGTGCGATAAGCAAATTGCTTGTTCATGTTTTAAAGTTATTTGGATATGAGGTCATGGATAAAGAGTAATCTGTACTGATACTGTATGAAGCAGGAAATGGGATAGGGTTGGAAAGTCCAACAATACACTATGTCATATGCTTAAGTAATGGAAAAACATTTGTGATCTATTGAATAAATCAGTGAATGAATGAGTAAATGGATGAATATATTTTATTTGTTTTATTTATTTATTTGTAAAGCTTATAGGCTGCCCACCTCAAGGTAACCCTGGGCAGCTATATATAAGTTTGATACAATTTATTTATATGCCATCCAATCTTGTAATATGATGTATAGAAGAGAAGATAACAAAGTTGGAAGGGATCTTGGAGGTCTCCTCTCCCTGCTCAAACAAGAGACCCTATACCATTCCAGACAAATTGCTGTCCAATCTCTTCTTGAAAGCTCCAGTGATGGAGCACCAACTTCTGGAGGCAAGCCTTTCCACTGATTAATTGCTCTCACTTTCAGGAAATTTCTCCTTAGTTCTTGGTTGGATCTCTCCTTGATAAGATTCCATCCGTTATTTCTTTTCTTGGCCTCTGGTACTTTGGAGGATAGGTTGTCCTCCTTGTCTTGGTGACAGTCTTTCAAATATTGGAAGACTGCTATCATGTCACCCCAGTCCTTCTCTTTGTTAGACTAGACATACCCAGATCATGCAGCCGTTCATCGTATGTTTTAGTCTCCAGCCCCTTAATCACCTTTGTTGTTCTTCTCTGTACTACTTCTAGAGTCTCAACATCTTTTTTGTGTCATGATGACCAGAATTGGATGCAGTATTCCTGTGATTTTACCAAAGCAGTGCTAATAACTATAGCAATAGAACTTAGACTTATATACTGCCTTACAGTGCTTTACAGCCCTCTCCAAGTGGTTTTACAGAGACAGCATATTGCCCTGAACAATCTGGGTCCTCATTTTACTAACCTTGGAAGGATGGAAGGCTGAATCGGTGAGAATTGAATTACTGGCAGCCGGCAGTTAGCAGAAGCAGCCTGCAGTATTGCATTCTAACCACTTCACCACCATGGCTCATAATACTTTATGTGATCTTGATACTATTCCTTTGTTGATGCAACCTAGGATTGCACTGTTTTATTGGGCAGCTGTAGAACACTGCTGGCTCATACTTAAGTGGTTGTCCACTAGGTCTCCTAAATTCGTTTCACAGTTACTACTATTGAGTCAGGTACCACCTATTCTATAAGTGTGCATTTGTTTTTTCTTCCCTAAGTATAAAACCTTACTTTTCTAACAACTGAATTGTATTTTATAGGTCCCAGTGTTCAAATCTGTCAAGTTCCTTATGGATCATGATCCTATTTGTTAAATAATCCTATTTTCCCTAGCTTGATGTCATCTGCAAATTTGATGAGTTTTCTTTATATCCCCATCACCAAATCATTTGTAAAGATATTGAAAAGTACTGGGGTTCTGCATATTTCCTTCCATGTAAATGGAGTTCCACTGAGGACTACACATTGTATGTGGTTTGTCAGTTATGAATCCATCTGAGGGTGATGCAGTCTATTCCACATTTTTCTATCTTACCAACAAGCATGTTGTGGTTCACTTTGTCAAATGCCTTACAGAAGTCCAAGTATACTATGTCCACAGCACTTTGCTGGTCCACTAATTTAGTCACTTTGTTAAAGAATGCAATGAGATTTGTTTGGCTTCATCGGCTTTTGACAACCCCATGTTGGTTTTTTGGAATAGCTTTTTGCTTCCTTCTAGTTGTTCGCAGATCTATTGCCTGATTATCTCTTCCAGGATCTTCCCAGGTATTGATGTCAGGCTGATTGGTCTGTAGTTTCCTGGATCCATTTTTTTTCTTTTTTCTTTTTGAAGGTAGGAACAACACCTGCTCTTTTCCAGTCTTCTTGTAGTTCCCCAGTGCTCCTGGAACCTTGAAAAATATGGTTCTGTGGTTTAGAGAGATTCCAGAGCCTCCATGTTTAATAAAAATGAAGTACTTAGAAAGTTAACAGAAATGCAAGTTAGGGATGTGATATGTCAATATCTCCTACTACCCAAGAAGAATGTCCTGATCCACTTCCAGGTTCCATGAGTTTCAAGGACTTTGACGGTTCATAATGGGCAAGTGATGGAATGTTCTATTTGTATCCCAGTAAGATTTCTTTAAAAAAATATCTTTGATTGCTGGAGTAATTGGCTTTGTGTTGAAGCTTGAACTGAACAATTTCCTCTGGGTCAGTTTCGTTATAGAATATTTCTTTATCTGTTGTATTTTGTTATTTTTGGCTATGACCAGGTGACCTTGTCCTCTGTTTATAGCCTGGATTATGTGATTTGCAAACTGATCTCATGCATGTTTATTTGAGAGGAAGAAGCAAGTTCTCTTTGTTTAGTGAGATTTATTTTCCAGTAAGATTTTTTTTTAGGATTGTAGTTTAATATAACTGTCTAGAAAAGTGAGGGGATTTGGAATGGTTATATCACATTAGCCACAAAATGAGTTGGATTTATTTAAGTCTTGGTCACCCCCTGATAAATTCAGTATATACATACTTATATGTATCTTTCTTGATATTATACAAGGATTTTGATTTTTGTAAATTATGTTTTGGATTTCTTCCCAAAAAAGTTCTCCTTTCCTCCTTTTCTAATAGGTTTGGGGAACAAACATATAGCAGTTTGGAACTATTGAATAATTGTGTGTAATAATAAGTTGGAAGGGACCTTGGAGGTCACCTAGTCCAACCCCCTGCTCAGGCAGGAGGTTGGACTAGAGTATGTACTGAGTATGTTTTTATTGTAATCTATTTTATGATAACCTGTATTGTACTATAATATTATACTATATCATATATCCTCTCTATTCTAAATGTACATAATGGAACTAACATTGGTCTAGAATAATGGGTGGAAAACCTGTGTTTTGGGGGGTTCTCAAGTTGTTCTTTTGGACAGGAATTGAGGGAAGCACAAAAAGATCATTCTCCCTCACGTACAAATCAGTGGTGTGGAGAATATAATACTGTCTAAAATTTGGAATATCCCATTTTAAAAAAGAAAAAAAATGGATTAGAACTTTCATGCTTTCATGAATTGTTGGAGTAGATTAGTGTAAGAAACAGGATTTTCTGGACTTCGATAGGATTTCAATAGGATTTCTTGAAACTACTCAGCAACATCTCACTGTTCTCTGCCATCACGGTCTTCCAAAGTGCATAATCTATTTGCACTGCCAACAGATTATACATCTGGTTTGATTTCAAGCCAGAATTCTTCATTGTAATAGTGATGTTGTAAAAACAATCTAATTAATCAACATTGTTACATAACATTATTGTAATTTTGGGAAGCTAAATAATTGGAACCAATAGAAAAGCTAGTTAAGGCAGCAAAAAAGCAATGACTTGGGTACAAAGAAATCATGCTTTTGAGGTATCTTTTGGGACATATTTGTGCCTTGAAAATTGAATACACTGCTTTTGTTTGGGATCATGAAATAATGGCATTTGTGTCATAGCAGAAATATATTTTGTATATTATTGCACACTTCTTAGCCATCCATAAATTGACACAGCAAGAGGTCTACCTATCCATTAATCAGTAGCATGACTAAGTCCCATTAATGTCAGTAAAACTATGGAGGAGAACAGATTCATGTGCTATGAGCAAGGTCCAAAATTGGGTTTGTATTCCACATTGAATTTAATAGATGGCTCTTTGGCAAGGATCTTAAGAACTTTGTATGTTTAAAACATTTTACTTTCTTCTCTTTGTTAAGCAGTATTAAGGAGGGAAAATCAGAAAAATTGTGATTATGTTGAAAGGGGAAATATAATTCATTCCTTCCTTCCTTCCTTCCTTCCTTCCTTCCTTCCTTCCTTCCTTCCTTCCTTCCTTCCTTCCTTCCTTCCTTCCTTCCTTCCTCAGTAATTTTCAGGGCTTCTTCCAGAGATATCGGTATGAGAGTGTTTCCAGAGCATTAGCTCTCACAAACTTTGCAGATTTTGTTGATTAAATATTTAAGCCCCTCCCTCCTCCCATTGCCTCTTGTTTGGCTATTTGAGGATGAGAGCAGCAGCTTCTCAACATCATGTGAAAATGCTTCTTGCCTTAATGTGGCATAGGGTCTGAAAGTATCTAGTTCTGGAGGACAACAATTAGCCTCTCACAATGTAATGGTTGGTGGAAGGTTTGCAGGAGAGATGCTTCAATATTTATAGCCCCTGTGAGATGACAAATAATACAGAATTGGAACAAGAGATGTCCCTATGCCTCTTCTGGCTCCAAGCACTTTGTGTTGGCTTCAATTAGATCAAATTTCCATTTTTGACGATATCTCTGCTTCTTGAAACACAGTCTCTTAAACTGTGCCCATTAACCACACTTTTTTTTCCTTTGCGCTTTCTCATTACTTGTTCTTTTGAGAAAATATTCTGCTTTCTGTTTTCCTAACATCCTGTCGATAGTAACCATGATTGGTTTGTAGATTTAATTTTTCTCCAGACTTCTATCATCAACCTGTGTTGAATGACTGGTATGTACTGTAGTAAAACTGGCTCACTTTCTCCACCACCCCCTCGCAGGTATATATCTAGCAATATACTCTATATACTGTATATTTATAAATTTCACCCACACAAATATGCTGTGACATTGATCAGACTTAGAGAGTGACCGATCAAGGGAATGAACATAAGGCATGAACTCCATGATATATTCAGACCTCTTATGTGTGCAATTTGTTTTGTTTATTTCAAAGGAGGGATCAGACGATCACAAAAGCATACAACTGTATGTGTCAATCTCTTTCCATTTAAATAAATGAAACATACATTGGGCCAAGTTACAGAAGAGTCCAAACAGAGTTGTGAGAATTGACCAACCTGAATTCTAAACCTATGTCTGCTACTCACTGGAGCGATTGGTTGGTATAAAATGCATGTAACAAATAATAGTTTCAGTTTTTATCAACAGTTATATCAACAATGTCATTTTATATTGTTTGGGTAATTATGTTTACTCAGAAAAAGTATTTTCTAAGTGTAGCTGTGTTAGCAGGACTGCCTCTTATAGGTTATTGATCTCTGTTTGAACAAATATACTTGAGGAAGTTTTTAAATAGTATGAACTTGCTTGATAACAAAAATATCAATATTTACAAAAAAAATAAAGGCAAAGAACATGGAACTTTCTATGACAGGGGTGTCAAACTGCCGGCCTGTGGGCTGGATGCGTCATCCGGAAGCCGCGCCCACCCCATTGCCGGCAATGGCAAAACTCGCCTGATACTTTGCACGATGTCACGTGACGTCGTGAGTTTGACATGTCTGTTCTATGACATCCTGGCAGTTTTATAGCTGAATTATTCTGGAAAGTGACTTTATTAGTTTAAGAATCACAGTCATTCTTGATAAAGAATCATGCCAATAAAATTTAAAAAGTTAAAGCTTGAAATCTCTTACTTTCCATGATATTTTATTATTGAAAGATGTACAAGTATATATGTAATCCTACATCAATTATAACCAGTGCTTTTTTTCTAAAAAAAAAAGTGCCGGAACTCAGAGGTGCTGTCACTGGGAGCGATGCCAGTGTCTTGCTATGACATCGCTGCCCGTCCTTTGCACCCCCGCCCCTGTGGCTCAAAGCCACATGCTGCAAGGATTCCCCTCCCCACAGCCACCGTGGGGATTCCCCTCCCTGCAGTTGCCATGCCGCAGCCCATGCTGAGCCCTCACCCGGAGCAGCTCCGAACCCCGACCCAGAGCTGTGTTCCTCGTGACAGTGGTCTCTGGCACCAAACAGCCTCTTTTCAACCACTTCCAGAAAAATTTGTAACAAACATTGGAATTCTCAAGGCCATGTTTGGTATTTCCCAGCAATCTGTTACTGGAAGGAAAAAGCAATCCCTGCTGCGTTACTGATCCCAGCGAAGCATTTGCATGTATGCAGGTATCCTTAGGGTGCCATAGTTATGGATGAGAAATATTGGTTGCAAAGTTGGCATTTCTGGATGTAATACAGATATTTTGGACTTATTTTTGTTTCTTTGCATGTTTGATATTTTTAAAAAGGCATATGCTACTGACTACACTTATGCACATATGCACATCATTTGCTAGAATACATGACCACAGCTTGTCCAGAATGTGAAAAGTGAAAGATTGTGACTAAACAAAATTTTAATGTACAGATAATACCACCAGAAATTATTTTAGTCTTTTTAATAAATGTTGTTATTAACGTTAAGCTCAGCATAGAAAACATCATATATTGTTATGTATATACTAGGTTAATTATTTAAAGACTGAAGTGCAATATAACTAGATTCTAAATAATCTATTTTTCAAAACACACAACAGTCCGAACAGTAAATGTAAAGTCCAAATTAAGAATATTTCATTCTTAAGAATTGTTTAATTTAAAGTGGTTTAGTTGTAATAGATGGTTATAGATTCAAAATAGTTTTCAAGAGTGTACAAAAGATTCTATTTTTTTCTAGCATCAGCTAAATTAGACATATTACATTGAGAAAAATGTTTCTCTTTTCTTTCCTGTTACCTTTATTGATTTCATTGCAGAGATGTTAACATAGGAAATAGATTATTTTGTTATCTAATTTTACCTTCCAAAAGACAGAAGCAGATGAAAAATGTGAGGTTCTTTCCTGTTGGCTTTTTTGAATTAGCTGTTTTAGATTCTAAAAGTTTAGTTCCTAAAGAAGTAACCTTGTAAATAATTTTAATGTCCTCCTCTAGTGCAGGGTAGGCAACCTTGGCTCTTTTATGACTCAAGGACTTCAACTCCCAGAATTCCTGAGCCAGCATGGCTCAGCTTGGAAACCTCTCCCTTTTCCCTCAGCATGGCTGGCTCAGGATTTCTGGGAGTTGAAGTCCACGAGTCATAAAAAAGAGCCAAGATTTCCTACTCCTAAAGCCAATAGAGGGGGGGGGGGTTTGCAAAAAAAAAAAAAAAAGGTGCTGGAACGCCGTTCTGAGCGTTCTATGAGAAAAAAAGCCCTGATTATAACTACTATAGTATAACAACTACTATAGTACAGTATAACAACATCTATACTACTATAATATACTAGTATAGTATAACAACATCACACATAGTATAAAATAATGTTATATGCTTTTCTGAAAATTCAGGTAATATTTAAGAATGACTTACCGGTAACCTTTGTACAAATTTGGAGAGTGAAAATGCGGTCAGATAAGATATGTGGAACTTTGCAAAACACACGAAAGGTATTCTAGTTTACTTAAACGTGTGTTGTAAGGTTAGGGTAAGCATCTTGGAATTTTCTATATGGGCGAGGGTGCATTTACTGGGCTGTGAGAGACTTTTCTTGATACTGCAAAGAGGTAGAAAATGGCTGTACTCAGTGTGAGTAAGCAAAGAACTATTATTTATAGTATTGTATAATAAAATATTGGATAAGAGCTGGGAAGACTCACTACATGACTTGAAGCCATCACTTTCTTTCATTCTAAGTACTTAGACAAGAATGCTATGCACACCATTTGAAAGCTCACAGGAAAGGCATGGTATTAATGAAGATTATGCATGCATTTTGTATTATATTTGTTTAATAGTAATAGATTGGATTCATACAAGGCCATTTTCAGACAAGAAAAAAAATGTCTTGAATTTGCACTGACCAGTGGATGCTATACTCAGAATTCCGCTATCCAAATAGCATGTTCATTCACTTCTTTGGCCCCTTTATGCTTTCTAGATTTATTTTGTCATTTTGAAAACAGCAGTATAGCTTTCTGTTTGTTTCTGTAGAAATAACAATTGTTTCACTTATTGATTAAGCTCCATGTGTTTATTAAGAATTTATCACAGTGGAATACCAAATGAACTGTTATCACAGCAAACAATGGTGGTTGCAATGATTTTTCAAATTAGCCATTAGAACACAAGGATTCTGGTTTCAGAGCTTCTGAAAGACCCTGAAATGGGAGTGAAGATGGAGGCATAGCTCAGTTCTCTGTCCATCTGAACATGCCTTTGTATGTGGAATGTTACATGGAAATTAGAACAAAGTATGACAGACCTTCGCCTGCTACATTGTTCTGTCAGGATTCATGTTATATTGATCTCCATGCCTGCATAATGCTTCATTGTATTTGGCCCTCAAAGAACCTAGCTGGTCTGTGGTGAAGGAATCACATTTACTAGTAGACATTGCTAGCATTCATTGTAATCTTTTATGTACATATTTAAAATATATAACCCACTTTCCTATTCCTAGCATAATTTGTAGAACAAAGCAGAGTGATAATTCTTGTTGCTGAGGTCATTAGGCTCACGATATGTCAAAGATAGATAATTTTAGCCAGTTTCAAAAATGCCTTTATGTGTGGCTTGTAATGACTGCAACTTCTTGAGGGAAATTGTTATACATATATAGTGGCCTCTTTGTGTTAGAAAGATTCTAAGCTTGGTTTCAAGTTAATCTAGAAAGGATTGGCTGGGAAGCCTTTTCCAGGCCCCAAATTTCATGTGTTGAAGAAGGCCATCTGAAAGTGGGGACTCCTTTGTGTCGTTTGTAATCCTTCAAATCTCCATGGAAATGGCACCATTCTTAGCAAATTGCAATGTAGTAAAGATGCATCACAAGAGTTTTATTTTGGTGGAATCTACAAGCATATAGCTTTCATTTATGAGGCCTGTAGCTGCCTTCTATAAGTATGTATGTCTAAAGTGCCATGCAGGCAAGATGGAGTTAATTCAATAAAATAAATATAAAATACTCTCTAAGCTGTCAGATGGAGCTGGAAGCAGGTCAGAGGTCACAGAGATGCTTCACGAGTGCACTAATCGATTTGCTGTCAAGGTAGTGATGCCGGGGTTTCAAGTAACAGGAGAATTGAGTGCCACTCGGGCCCAATTTCCATAATTGCTCACTGCCTTTAGTGTACAACCTTTTATGAAACACAAAAAATATATCACTGAATTGTATTGATTAGCAATTGGGTTGAATAATTCATTTAGTATTTATTACCTGACCCTCAGAGGTTAAATAAATCCGCTATCTAACTTCAGCTTGTGAAAAATATTACTTATTCATTGAAATGTAGACCGATTATTACACAACGGGACCTATCTTTGTTGTTTTTCTCCTTGTTCTTGTTCTTTTCATAAAAACAAAACAAAACAAGTTCCCCTTTTATTCCTGTTTTTTTATGATAAAGGTAAAATGAAATATTCATTGATAGCCAGTGGCATTTTAAAAAATAAATACAATTTTTGGGGGAGGGTGTTTTGCTTTTCCACTTTCCTATTCCTTAATAGTTAAAACAATTATCTGGAATGTAAGAGCTATAGCAACAATTTAAATATTAATAGAAAACTAGAAATTATCCTTCTGATAGTCATTATTGCTTCTGAGTAGTTACTGACTTTCATGAACCACACTAAATAATTTCCTATAGTGTAACTCCACTTTTTTCCTCTAACACTGCAAGATAAAAAGTTGGTCATGAATATCTTATTGTTATTTTAGAATTTTTTAGGAATTTTAGAGTTCTAGACACTGAAGCAAGGATCATTGCTTTATCTATTTGTATGATTGATTGATTTCATTTCTAGGTCACCCAAAACATCTCTGGGTGGCTTCACATGATAAAAGAAACATTATATTAAAAAAACAACAACCAACCACTGTTCAAGGGGCAACATATCTTCCAATTGTATCACCCCCAACTTAAATCCTGCCCAGTACTTTAATCCATGGCTTTGTGGAGGGAGGGGGGACAAATTTTCTTTAAAAGTTTTTTAACGGGGCCATAAAAATCTCTAGGAGAATACTATTCCAAAGGAGAAGGTCCATTTCCTGGGTCCCACTAACCAATGGCATTGCTTAATTGAAGCACCCAAAGCAAGCTGAACACACAGGATGAGCTAACACTACATGAACAAGCAACCCCTCAATAATAACATCATGCTTTTTCTGCATCTGAGGGCTAGTCTTCTTCCTCTACACTCCATGCCACATTCACAACAATATCCACCCCAAATCTTATTATTTATCCAGTTACCATTCAGTCACATCATCTGGATACAACTGTGAGGCAGTTGATGTCTTCTCTCCCAAAAGATTTCCTAACTTTGTGAAAAGTCTTTCCTCAATTTCCGGACTGCATCCTCCAGTCCCTCCAAGTATTGTTTTTGAAGTTTAATGGAATTTACACCAGGTCAAGTGGAGGAAACTGTGTGAAGCTTTTCCTCCCCCCCCACTTAAAGTGTAAAGGAAAAACCTTATGTTTTACTTTGAGTTTGTTGATCCTTATATTTGCCTAAATCCAGGATCTGGAATTTAAAGTTAGCAGCAGTAAGAAACCAGTCTTCTTGGAGTTCAATAAAATAACCCTCTTTTCCTGTATCACATAATGGAAGGAAAAGTCTGTTAGAATATAGTGGGATATAATATGCAATCCAATTGCCTCAGGTTTGTTCAGGTGTCCAGCTTCCTGCTTTCTGGGCCTATAAGTATTATAGCATTTGCCATTGTTTATAGTATGTATAGAACTTTTATAGTGTATAAACTGGTATTGAGCCAAAACAGTGCCAAAGTTTTGGGAATGTTTTTCCTTAGTTACATATGTCCATATTTTGATTTTTAGGGAGGCATGTAAAAGAGAATAAACATATTAGCTTTTGCCTAATGTTGGGGAAGCAGTGATGGAGCTCTGGATTAAAAAGTTTAAAAATCCTTATGACAGAAAGACTGTTTATTCCAGCATGGGGCTGAACAGCTCCAGTGTGGAAAAAAACCACACACCATTCATGGCACTTTGAGTAGCAACCATAGTAATGCATGGAAAGGAAATGATACTTCCCAGTAGCACCATCCTATCTGCCATATTTAGGCCCTATGGCAGAGCTCATTGAATTAAAGCTGAGAAATTGTGAATGTATGTTTCCCATATTTTTGAAGAAAATGAAGATGGCCATTGATAATTGAAAAGACTGAAACAGGTGACAGGGTCTGGATGGGAAGGAACAGGCTTCGGCTCAACCCTGACAAGACTGAGTGGCTGTGCGTGCCGGCATCTCGGGAAACTCAGATCATTCCATCTCTTACTATGGGGGGTGAGTTATTACCCCCCCGTAGATAGGGCTCGCAACTTGGGAGTCCTCCTAGATTCCCAGATTTCTTTAGAAGAGCATATAGTAACTGTGACTAGGGGGGCCTTCGCTCAGGTTCACCTGGTGCGCCAGTTGCGGCCCTATCTAGACCGGGATGCCTTGCGTACAGTCACTCATGCGCTCGTGACCTCTCGGTTAGACTGCTGCAACGCTCTCTACATGGGGCTGTCCTTGTGGACTACTCGGAGGCTCCAACTGGTGCAGAATGCAGCCGTGCGAGTTGTGTTGGGAATCTCTCAATACTCCCATGTTACACCTCTGCTCTGTGAGCTGCATTGGCTTCCAGTTGTCTTCCGGGTGAGATTCAAGGTGATGGTAATGACCTATAAAGCCCTACATGGCATGGGTCCGGAGTACCTAAGGGAGCACCTGCGGCCGGCGTCAACTTCCCTTCCCTCCTTCCCAGTGCGCTCCCACAGAGAGGGCCTCCTCAGGGTGCCACCGGTCAGAGAATGCCGACTGATGGCCCCCAGGGGGAGGGTGTTGTCTGTGGGCGCGCCTGACCTTTGGAACCATTTACCGGTTGAGCTCCGGATGGCTCCCGACCTTCGCTCCTTCCGATGTGATCTAAAAACCTATTTAATTTAATTTTAATTTAATTTAATTTAATTTATTAATATTTCTATACCGCCCTTCTCCCTAAGGACTCAGGGCGGTGTACAGGGCAAGAATAAAACACAGAGATTTACAAAAAATAAAAGATAATTAAATACATGCCCGATTAAAAATACCGTTAATACATAGTAAAAAACCCAATTAAAATAGTAAAAAACCCCACCAATCCCCCCTCAGGCCATTTATTTGAACAAGACGGCCTGGTCTGATGGGTTTGGGGTTTTAATTACTGTTTTTAAGTTATTTATTGTATTTGGGCACTATGGTTTAATCTGTTTTTAATTTTTGTATTTTGTATTTTTGGTATTTATTGCCCTGTTCACCACCCTGAGTCCTTTGGGAGAAGGGCGGTATACAAATTAAATTAAATAAATAAAAATAAATAAAATATATGTGAAATGTGCAAGAGTGAAGCATAAACAATGGGAAAGAGGTAGCATTGTTTATATGTTACCTGTTTCTGTCTTTTGAATGATCAATGAACTGTTGAAAAAAAACAAACAAAAATGGCTGAGAGGCCTAGAACTACATTCTGTTTACTAACAATTTTTTTCAGGTATGGACATTTTTAGCATGACTGAACATGGGTAATTAGCTAACCAGTGGGTAGTGCTGTATCAACAAATGTACAGGAATGCATCACTGCCTCATTGTGTATTTTTTCTCAAATAATACTTATCGGGTAGAGAGAATGCAAGACCAGATTGTGATCTAAAGGGAAGGAGATGAACTTTCAATTCATGATTTCCCCAGAGAAATCTCTTCCCTCTCCTTTGGCTCTTTTGGTGAATGGAGAGAGCTTTGCATTTGTTACTGGTACTTAAAGTGGACACAGGAACCCCATAATTTTGGTGACATGATCTAGAACAGGGGTGCTTAATTTTTTCTGTGCAGAGACCCCTCTGGGGAAATCTATAAATCCGTTTTCAGGAAAAAAAAAGATTTTAAATGCATAATACAAGATGCAAAAATATAAATAGTATTAAAGTAAACAATTTTTTTTTATTGAAAAGTTTTAAAAAATACAATTTTCCTTTAAGAAACCCCCCTTCCCCCTCCCTCCTCCCCTCCCTACCTCCCCCCTATCTCCCCCCCTCCCCCTCTCCCTCCTCCCTCCCCTGCCTCCCCCCCTCTACTTCCCCTCCTCCCCCCCTCCCCCCCCTCCGACTTCCCAGAGCAAAATACAAGGTATATATCTAAAGCTCAAGCAATCATAAACAATCATATACTAACAATTATAAACTCTAAAATCCATCACTCTCTAGCTTATATAGAGTAAACCAATCCTTAACAATACTAAATATATATAAAGAACTAAAATAAAAGAAAACTAGCATCATTCCCATCTATGTTCTTCCACATCCTATTACCTAAACATATTCTCATTTACACATCACAAACACCTATCCCTATTAACCTCTCTAGCCAAAATAGACTATAATAGATAGTTCTTACACAAATTAACCCGCATTAACCCACAAAACTTTCTTCCTCTTCCTCTGTAATAAATTGTCCATTAATCCCAAATTAAAGATTCTGTTACCATACATATCATCCCAAAACTTTTAAAAACGCAACTACCACTTGTCTATAAGTATATTGTGGAAGTTCCATAGATTTCTGCTGGTCTTATTTTTTTGTCTTTTTTGAGCGTTTTAAGGCAGCACGCGTCACCCTCTGTTCTCTAATATCATCCAAAAGAGTTGCAGCTTGAACTCCTCCTGTACCCTTCTCGTCTATCTGTCCATCTTCATCCTCTTGATGTTCTCCTTCTCCAGATCCCTCTGCAGCTTCCAGAAGTGTTGATGGGGTTACATTTAAAACATTGTTGTAAAAGTCATGCGCTTGCTTCACATTACCCAAACAGTACCTTTTGCCATCATACATGAAGCTCAACCCAGCTGGGATCTCCCATCTGAACCTTATATCTCTTTGCTTGAGCTCGTGCACAAGAAAAATAAAATCCTTCCTTCTCTTTAAAATCTTTGGAGGAATTTCTTTTAGAACCAAAACTTCTTGACCAGCAATCACAACTTTGGTATCATAGGCAGCTTGTATAACTTCATCTCTAATTTCCCTTTTTACAAAATAAACCACCACATCTCTAGGCAACTTTCTCTGTTTAGCAATCCACGAATTCACACGAAACACTTTGTCCATGCCTTGTTTTATTTCAGATGCTGGATGATTCAATACCCCCTCAAAAGCCTCAGAAACCAGCTGCTTTAAATCTTCCTTAATATTCTCTTTTAGGCCTCTAATTCTCACAGCAAACTGCATCTGGTAAAATTGGGCCAGACTCTGTTCACTATCCATTTTGTCTTTTAAATCTTCAATTTCCAAAACTTTTGCTTCTAATATAGCATTCTTTTGAGTCAAGTCTTGCACTTGGTCATCCAGCACCTCCACACATTTAGCAACTTTATGCACTGAGGACAAAATGTCTGCCTTCATCTCTCTAAGTTTCTGTTCCATCCTTTCTTCCATTCTCTGCTCCAATTTCTCCAATTTCTCCTCCATCTGTGCAAATTTAGCACCCATTGACTCCAGAATTAACTGGGTATGTTTTTCAAGATCCTTCAATGTCAATACATCGGGAGAATGCAACGCCTGCAGTAATGATTGTTGTTGCACCGGAGAATTTCCAGCACTCCGAAAAGTTCTAGGGGGAGGTTTAGCCGCCATCTTTTACTTACAATTGTGACGCACTTTCACTTTAAGTTTTAAGCAAAGTCCATCAAGCTTGAGAGTAAAATAAAATAATCTTCTTCATCTCTTCATCTTTCCCTCTTGTACTGCTCTGCCTGCTCTTTTCCTTTCATAGTCTCTCCTCCAAGCAGGGATGGTCGCAGACGCCTGGCTCTGCTCCATAAAGTCCGGAGCAGAGACGCTAGTCAGCTGGGAGCAGCCCAGGCTACGGGGGAGTTCAATCCTTCAGCCGCCCAAGCTCCAAGCTCAGGCGGCCCCGGAGAACTCAACCCCCACCTGGGGGCTCACCCCCTCCTCTTCTCCCGAGGAGGGGGCTTCAAATTCGCCCGAACAGCTGATCGGCGCTGTTTCGGGCGAAAAATCACACAGCTGAGCTGCGGGCAGCCCGGGAAGGCTGTCTCCGGCGCCGCGGAGCCACCGGAAGCCTTAAACAATTATGCTCAAATACAGTTATCAATGACTAAAAAAATAACATTTTTATTTTTATTTTACATCTATATCATGTTGGACATCCAATTGCTACGTGACCGGACCATTTCCATTTCAATGCTTTTACTGTCTTGATGATATCGTATACATTTGTTTGTTTTGTAGGTCTGTCCTATAATGCCAAGCATGTATTTTTCCATGGCTCTTTGCACCATTCATAGCTTTTATATTGATTGTGAGGTTAATCTCCGTGTTTCACCAGCATATGTTAGAATAGGTAGCTCACAAAGATCAAAAACTTTTCTCTTCAGGCATAGGAGGAAGTTGTTTTTGAAAATTATGCTTAGCTTGCCAAATGCCTGCCAACCACATTTAACACGCTGTTCAATTTCCTTTATTCTATCACCTTCCATTGAGATCTGTTGGCCAAGGTATATTTGTGCATATGTGTAGTCCATAGATATGTCCAATAAAGCAGATAACAACTTCTCTTTTTATTATTATGTGGAATCAAATCCATGTGTCAAGTTTTTGACGTATGGGCTCTTCAAGTGACTCTGAGGTATTGTTCACCTTAAAAGTCCTTTATTAGCCTAATACACCGGCAAATGTTTGCTCGAAGGAAGCTGGAATCTGAAATCTCTGCCCCTTGCACAATATATTAAAACACAATTCTCCACCATTCTAATTTTGTCGTTAATCATATTCTCCAATTAATTTAAAGAATCATTTTTCCTTCCGTTAGAAAACCCACCAAGGTCTTATCTTCTTAGAGATAGCCTTGAATGGTGCAGTTCTACTCGTCCTCCCTCCCAACCTTAAACTAAATGTCTTATTTTTTTCTGGGAGGAGGTATTCTTTTACTATTTAAATTTGTTTTATTTATAGCTTGCTGATCCCTCCTTGTGTGTCAGTGGTTTGGGCTATATAAGGCTTGGAGATTTCTCCCTTCCTTTCTTGGTTTTTAATATAATTGTTCACAGATGATATACATGTTCACTGATCTTTTGTTGTCCTTAAGTGGTGATGTATGGATAAATTTCATTGATAGATATCTTTCCCCCTTTTTTGCTATTGTTTGAAAAGATTTAAAGGTTGATTTTTCAATATGATTTTTTTTTACATTTTTAATATTTTTATTTATTTGCCCCCCATCTAGTTTCAAAGTGACTTTAGAATTTTAGAAATATTTTTTTCTGATTTCTCCCTTTAATTACTTTGCCTTAGTTGGGGGGATGTTATTGTTACTAGTCAACCTGGCCACATATCATGGAAAGGTGAGTATAAGTATTAAAAATCAGTAATATAAAAATAAATTAGAACTTTAATAGATCATGTTTTAAGGACCACATATTTGACAGGAAGAAATCAGACTGAGTTTATCCTTAAATCCACTTTTGCGTATAAAATAGAAATATTGCGCCTATTGTACACTTATAGATCAGACATTTCTGGAAAAGGTATTTATCTGTGTCATCTATATATATGTTTAATTTTTTTAGTACTGGACTTCCTACTTGTGGTGCTATGAGGCAAGTCAATGTTTCTTTAAAAGAAACATTCAGTATGGGAGGAAGATGAGATTAACATCTTTTCCATTCTCTTTTGAAAAAAAGGGGGAGGATAGAAAAACAAAAATAAAATACTCCATTTAATGTTTAAAACTAGCATTTTCTTTTCCTTTTAGGTACAATTTCATAATGTTTGAAAAGTGCTGTCAAAACAACTTGTAAAGGAGGAAAAAAGTATTTCTCTTGTTATTAAGTGGTTATAGTAAAGTATTATTTTCTTTGTGCATTTCCTTTTTCTTTTTTCTTTTTTTAAAAAAGAGCCCATGATTTTCCAATTGTTCTATTTATACTGGTGCAAAAGTTTTATGGAAAGGTCAGATTTAGGCTTTGTGTGGACAACAAAGCAGGAATACCATTGTGTTGTGGTTTATATGTTTTACAACATTCCATGCATTTTTGAGCTGTATACCAAATGGATAACTTTAAATCTCTAGTACTTTCTGTGAATTAGAATTCTTTTGAATTAGTTCGAAAGTTACATCTTATTTTTAACTTGAGATGTTTATAGCCATCTGGCGATGATCTCTCTCTTCCCAGCGTGGTTACTTTTCAACACAGGAAATGTTTGGAACTGTTTCTAATAAAGCAATGATAGCTGTGTGCACACTGCCTTCCTCCTTCTTTTCACTCTTAGTGTTACTATCTGACCTGCACCCAGCTACCAAAATAATAGGGAAGGAAATCAGTAAAAAATGTAGGGTAAAAAGTGTAAGAGTGGTGAGTGGAGAGTAAGATGTTTTAAGTCTTGTTGGTTATTATCTGATAGTCTCATAATATTCATTTGTGACTAGAGAGGAATAAAAAGCCACAAGAGCTAATTAGGGCTTATTCAAGGGCAGCACCCCAAATTTTGAAACTCTTGGTTGCTCCTTTATAGCAGCAGCTTCTCATTTTCTACTGAAGAGATTTTCAATCTTTCTGGACTGGTGATCCCATCTGAAAATTTGTGGATACAAAGTGACTGCTTGGGAAAAACTGCTTGACTATTCATAAAGTGGTCCTATGTTGTTGTTGTTGTTGTTAGTTGCGAAGTCGTGTCCGACCCATCGCGACCCTATGGACAATGTTCTTCCAGGCCTTCCTGTCCTCTACCATCTTCTGGAGTCCATCTAAGCTCACGCCTATTGCTTCAGTGACTCCATCCAGCCACCTCATTCTCTGTCGTCCCCTTCTTCTCTTGCCCTCAATCTTTCCCAGCATTAGGCTCTTCTCCAGTGAGTCCTTCCTTCTCATTAGGTGGCCAAAGTATTTGAGTTTTAGCTTCAGGATCTGGCCTTCTAAAGAGCAGTCAGGGTTGATCTCCTCTAGGACTGACCAGTTTGATCGCCTTGCAGTCCAAGGAACTTGTAGGAGTCTTCTCCAGCACCACAGTTCAAAGGCTTCAATTCTTTGGCGCTCAGCCTTTCTTATGGTCCAGCTTTCACTGCCATACATTGCAACTGGGAAGACCATAGCCTTGACTATACGCACTTTTGTTGACAGGAAGTGGTCCTATAAGAGACATTTAATCAATAATCAAACATTGATTATCAGAATGCAAGTTTTCCCTTCCAAAGAAATTAGCTTGGTTCTCTGCCTGCATCAGGTGGGCACATTTCGAAGTGAAGCATTGAGCTATATATTTTATTTTCATTTTTATTTTTTCTAAAAGTCTATGAGGTCTACTCAGGAGTATTTTTTGAACTTAAGCATATGCTGGATGCTGGCACTTTGATTTAAAACATGCTCTATGTTGCATGGGAAGGGAGCACAACATGGACTAAAAGTGCTCTTCACTTGTACCTTTAGATACCCCCTGGAGACCCCAGTTATAATATAATATTTCATCAGTCACTTGGCATGCTCATGATAGCTGCATATTCTATCACTGGAGAGCTAAACAATTGTGTGTATGCATTTCTGTTACTGTAATTCCCTTCTTGGAAGCTGGAAGAGGTGGGAGAAAGGCACACCAGGAAGAACTCTGAAATATATTCTTCTGAATTGCTTTTTAAAAACCACAGAATTAGCATCTTTCTACAGACAGAATTAGCATCATTGCTAATTCAATGAATTAGCATCTTTCTACAGAATTGCAATACTGTATGCTCATACCTCTCTGCATTTGGTTTTCCAGTTTTCTTTTTTTTAGATGTATGATACTCATAATAAGCTCATAGTCTTATCCATACAATGACTCAGTATGCTTGCGTTTCAGCCCATTATCAAGAGGTTTGCTGTAGAACACCTAAATTGTGATTTGTGTTCCTGCCTGTGACACAGGCAGCTTGCAAATTAGAGCTGTTAGTGGGTTAAATTCGCTTTAAATTCTGTTCAGATAGCACTTCGTTTAATCCCAGTGGCTGATTCAGCAAGCCTTTCTGGTCAATTAGACTTTAGTGTGTTTGCAGTCTAATTCTAAAGAAAAGTCTTTCCTCTGAGGTGGTCATACTTTTGACTCTGAGCTATACTACTGTTTATGCACTAGCCTCTTCTTTCTGCACATTTGCAGAATAAATACTGTACTTAATGTGGATTTAATGCCCAATTTAGTTGAGTCTTGTCACTATGAAATAAATAATTGCTTTAGGTGTATGGTACATTATGACTGACCTGAATTCTTTGTGTTTAGGCTACCCATGCATGCTGAACAACAGAACTAAAGACATTAACTTATTTAAAGCTCTTGCTTTAATGTCTGCTTAAACGGTCATTCTGTCCTCATACTTAAACAGAGAAAATCAAATATACCTCCCAGGTGAAGTTCTGTGATATTCTGCTTTGCAGGTCCTATAATACTTAAATAGAATACCACACCAGTTTTTCGTCTCACATTACCAAGACTTTCACTAAAGAGAATAGTTACTCTTCATACTCCAAAGGCTTCATAATCAGAAACTAAGTTAACAGGAATCTGATTCCATTTTTAACAGCCAGCCAGATATGTAGAGACACATTAAGTCAAAAACCCACAAAAAATGAGAAGTGCCTATAGGAAATCTTGCAGGGTTCAATCAAGGGCAGTTTCATGTGACCTGACAGATTGGAAATAAAAAGGCTGCTATTAGTTCCATGTCAGTTCTTATAGTGAATGTTGCAGAGTAATTGTCGGTGTTAAGCTGTCAAATATTATCAAGGGTTAATAAGGTTAAAGAAGAAGTAAAAAGCTGCCCATAATATAGAGGTAGGGATAAATATATGGCAATAAATAAGAGGTGTCACACCATGTGGGGAAATCTAGATTGAAACTGGGAAACATAACAGTGGCAGAAATTCTCAACAGAAGATGGTAAGCGGTAGTTAAAAATATAATTTCCCCACTGTATATCCAGTCTGGCCTCATATTTTCCATTAGTGGCCAACCAGTGACTATGGGAGCCCAAAAGCAAATCATGAAGGTAAAGTCTATCTATGATTCCCAATCATCCTTTCCCATTATAGTTCAAGTGTTGCTTATCCACAATGTTCTTGAGTGTCTAATATGCCCACAACTTTCCACCTGATGCCTCTAAGAAGGAGGAGATCAGTGTCACCATAATTCTCCTACATGGGGCACTCTATATAATGCAGAAAATACCCTTTTCCACCAGCTTATTTGCATCCAAGTATCTAATCATTAGTTGGGCATTTTATTTGTATAGTTGAGCTATGAAAAATTGGGAAAAGGAATATCTTGAAGTCCAAGTTCCAGAAAGGAGGAACTTGATAAATGTGTGGCCTTTCCCCCCAGGATCTTGAAAGTATGGGGAATATTTTGCCAACCAGTGCAAGAAAATGCTAGGGTATAGGGACCAACTTAATATATTAATAACTTAATATAGAGTACCTTTTCAAATTAATTTAGAGATATGCTTAATGACTTGACTTAACCCTTTATCATGGAACCTCAGTAGCATTCTTCAGCTGGACTGTTTTCCAAGAATATCTCATTTTGATTTATACTGACATCTCCTAACTTTTGCTGTAGCCCATTAAAATAACAGTGCCTTGTTTAACAAAAGAAAATATGAATTAATTATTGAATTGTATCCAACTTTAGATAGAGAAAGTTTAAACAGAAATTTGGACAGATGAGTTACTTGGGAATGACTGAAAATTAAATAAGGAGAAGTACTGAACGAGAACTTCAAAGTAGATAAGGCCTGTTGAGCCCTTTTGAGGAAAGTTGCTGGGATGTAATCCATTATTGTGGTTGTTGCACAGCCAGCCAGATGTTTAGATTGGATTTGATGTTTTTGTCTTTTCGAGTCCTATCCAAGGATTTGGGAATAGGCAGATTTTGTGGGGTTAAATGTATTGTTGCAGGTAATTGTTCCTAGTAAAGCTGTTTTTCCAATTGACTGATGGTGATTTTGTCAAATGATGGTCCAATTGTTTTGGGATTGCACCCGGGCACCTATTATTACTATTGGCACTACTGTCCCTTTCCTTTCTTTTGCCAATAACAAATTATTATTACTACTACAATTATTAATTACCGTATTCCAAAATGTATCAAAGTGCATTTGTAGAACTTTCTGTCTCTTTTTTTAGTTACACAGAAAGCTAAGATGTAACCTAGTTGTAAAGGGTATCAAAAACATGGAATCTGTTGTGCGCTACAGTGGAAAACTTACAATGCTTCTTCATAGCCTGATTTTTTTTCCTACAAGCAAGTTCTGTAGCATAGAATTCTGCATTCATTTGTTGCCACTTTTTCCTCTTTTCCAAACTTGGTTGTGGTTTAAGGTGGCATCTTAAGGCTTCCCCTATTTGACTAGAGCTGCAAAAACTGTGGGGCTATTGTATGTAGCATGATCTTCCTTCAGTTTCTGAGGTTTGCAGTTGAATAGGAACAAGTTCTTGGGTTTCAATCCTAATTTTTGCTATGTTTTTTGTTTCTGGCATCAACTTATTTAATCAATTAATTAAAAATGTGAGTAGCATGTACTTCCAGAGGAGACACATAAGATTACTCTCTGCTTAATTGTCTACCTCAGGTTTTAACAACAAAATTTATTAACTTGTGATTATAGAATTTAAAACATTTCTTAAAATCTAGCAATATCTGAAAACTATAAGCATAATCTACCAAGGTGGTTTACCAGTTTGAATATATTAAGAGTCCTGCCAATTCCTGACTCTTAAATGGGTAGCCAAGACCTTTTGTCTTTACTTCATAGGCATTAAAAGAAAAGCAACACAAGTTCACTGTTATGGTTTTCCTTGGAAAGGTGAAGGAACAACCTTTCAACATGGCATTGATTCTAAGTTACACCTTATGGATGCTGTGTGAACAGAAAGTTCTATATAATATTGCTTGGAAAGCACCCTGCAACAGTATGTCAATAGACCAGACAGGGTAGGGTAAAGAACCAGTTTGAGCAATGCCTTACTACAGCAAAGCTATAAGAGATTGGCAAAGCCCTGTCCTACTCCATTAACTGCACAATCCTGGCTTAATTAGCATTGTTTATGACTAATTATTCTGATACAGCTTCACTTGAGCTGTCTTCCCACAAACCTTACTGCAGTCAAAATATTAAGTAGCGGCATGCTGATTGGGATACATATTTCTTTTCCATGAAGGAAGGAATGGCAGTTAATTTCTAATTGATTGCTTGGTAGAGCTCCTCCTTGTGTTTCACCCCCAAGGCTTGACTTGACGCCATCTGCCTGGTGTCAATGTTTGGAAACCAGCTGGTCAGTTAAACTATGTTCTGTGGGAAGCTGGCAATTTAGAGCAAGCAGCAGCTTAGCCATCAGCATGCTAAAGAGTGCTTTTCACTTGTGTTTTGATAATGGTGCCTTAAGCCTTAATTATACTGTATGACAACAGTGTTCAAGAACTATCAAAATAAACCTTTTCAAGACATCCACTGTTAACAATTTTGGAAGAAACCTTGTGGACTTCTTCATTTGTTTTCAAAAGTATTATTTAGAGTAATTCTGATTCTTTTTGAATTAATATTTTTGTTTTCTACATAAAGAAGTATTGGGTGCAAGAAAAATTTGTAATTGGAAAATAAAAGCAGAATTGGATCCATTAAGGCCATGTAAAATTGAGACTTTCATCTAATGGCATTAAAGTATTATAGTGACTGCAAATGGATCATTCCAGCTTAATGCAAGTAAACTGGAAGCAGAGTTTGCACTGTCCCACTGTCAATACAATCCTTTAGGAATGTTTGTGATTCAGGAAAGTGTTTAAGAGTAATGATGTGGTACCAGGTGATTATTATGGAGAAAAAAGTTAGCTTTTGATTAAATATGGTTTAGAAAACAATGAAATTGAATGGGATTATTAATTTGATATATGAAGGTGTCTGGAGTTAGATTTCACGCGAATCATTCTTAATAGGATGCTGCAATTACCAACTTCTTTCTACAGGAAAAGGAAGAACCCCCTTTATAAGGTCCGTTTTCCAAATTGGATCTTGCTTTCATTGTTGCAAATGTCAATAGAGTTCAATCAGTATATAGTCAATACAACTATACAAAGTAAAACAGTGATCAATTTGGGCGACATTATATTTTTATGTCCAATGAAAAGTCCAGGAAGGCTAAATTGGTGATAGGTATTGAAGTGCCATCCCTTTTGGTGACTGTTTCTAAAGCTCATGTCCATTAATAAGAGAGATTTGGTACTTAAAATAAGACTTTGGAAAAATGTAGATGCTCAAGGTACTAGTAATGGTGTTTAAAGCCCTACATGGCAGGGGTCCGGAGTACCTCAGGGAACACCTGCTGCCGGCATCAACTTCCCTGCGCCCTGTGTGTTCCCACAGAGAGGGACTCCTCAGGGTGCCACCGATCAGAGAATGTCGATTGGTGGCCCCCAGGGGGAGATCCTTCTCTTTGGGCGCTCCGGAACTATGGAATCAGTTACCGGTAGATCTCCGGATGGCACCCAATCTTTGCTTCTTTCGCCGCGATCTAAAAACATTTTTATTAGAACAAGCCGGCCTGGCCTGATGGGGGATTGGTGGGGTTTTTATTGCTGTATTTTTGGGCTTTTTATAAATGTATTGTATTAATTGTTTTTAATGGGCAATTATTTAATCTTCTTTTAATATTTGTAACTTTGCATTTTATTCTTGCCCTGTTCACCGCCCTGAGTCCTTCGGGAGAAGAGCGGTATAGAAATATTAATAAACTAAACTAAATTAAACTAATGATTTGTGACCTGAAATATGAAGAAGGCAGCTGCTTCTCCTTACTGTTTATACAGTTTGTATGTAGATTGGTAGCTTTGATGGCATAGAGAATTGGAATGGCCAATATTGTTGGAGGTATAAGGTGGCTGGTGTTAGCTCTGAGTCACTAACTAATACTAAAAGAAGTGTATATACAGAGAAAGAAATTCCTAAAGTCATATAATACCATGTTTTCCTGAAAATAAGACTGGGTCTTATATTAATTTTTGCTCCAAAAGACTCATTAGGGCTTATTTTCCAGTTAGGTATTATTTTGGGGGGAAATATGGTACTAAATGCATCTGTCTGGCTGAGAATCTTAATTGGGACTTATTTTTAGGGTGGGGCTTATATTACGAGCATCTTGAAGAATCATGCTTGGGCTTATTTGCTGGTTGGGTCTTATTTTCAGGGAACCACAGTAGTAGGTTTGGCATTTCTAGAATTAATATAAATGTGGGAAGAACAAATGAAAAGTGATGTTTCTTTCCTTTAATTCTTGGTTTTAACAAAGTATTGTTTGTATCTGGGTACTTGGTAGCACTCTTGTGGTTTTGCTATTTATCATTTTGCACTCTGTGTCTAGTAGCTTGAAAAGATGGTGGCTACTATTTGTTTTACCTCCTGTCATTGCCATTATGTGACATTTCATGATGAATCTATCAGACAGTTTCATTGCATTGCAAAAATATTTTTTCACAATCTTTAAAATACTGACTTTGGCAACCTTTACAGAACTAAGAAAAAATGCAAATATTAATGAGGCTGATATAAAAACATTTTTTCTCTATCATTTTTATAGTTGCTATAGAAACACCTTGGCCTTCACTCTTGCTAATTAGTTGGATTTTGCACATTTTATATTTGGAAATGCAAATCAGTTTTCATAAATTATTACTTATTTTTCTATTTATATTTACAGTACTGATATGCATATACACACAGGAAGCTTGAGATATTAATTAGCTACATAACACAAATAAGTGTGACATTTATGGTCACAAGACAAAACTGGTTGGTTTTTCAAATATTTGAAGGAAGTGAATACAGAGATTTTTAATATAAGAGAAAAAAAGTGAACCCTAACAGGTTTGGAGGTTTGTGGGAGTGACAAAATGCAGCTGTCTGGAATGCATTTTTTTTACAGATTTCAAATCTAATAGTATATTTAACCTAAAGAACTGCAGTTCCATCTCAAATCTGTAGGGAGAATTCGGGAAGTGTGTATGTCTGATTCTCTGCTTATTTTTGCCATTGTAAATGATTAAGATTTGACTCTATTATCATTTAAATAAAATTATTTCTGTCTTGAACTGTAGAGGGTCCTGCTGGATATCTTGGCAAGCACAGAGATTAGCAACAGTTAGGGTGGCCTTTTCAGTCATTAAATTAAAATTTTAATTTCTTTACAGGTAGGGAGATGGAAACTCTTCATTGTGTTTTTGGGTATTCAGAAATCAGACATAGAACAAGATGTTAGGCTCAGGGATTAGATGAACTGATTGATTTGTAACAAGTCATATGCATCCCAGCTGGGGCTACAAATACCCTTGGAGTATAAACTCCAAATAACCGCCTTTATATTTGAAAGGCATTTTACAACCTGCATGATTAAAGTTGCATCTGTATCTGTACATATTTTCAGGTCTGCCAAAATCACCAGACTGGATCTGGTAATATTATTTTTGGCTTTGTATATATTTTCTGTTGTTATTATTCTGTTATTATTATTATCAGAAATTTATAAATGCAGAATTACCCTTGTCAATTCCCAGGTTAGGGAAGACAGTACTAGAAAAAGAAATATATTCCTAGCAGAGATTTGGATTTGGAATGTTTGTTTGTAGGTCATGAACCTAAACATTATACATAATATTTCTGAATTGGTGGTTGAACATGTTGCTAAGGAACTGATCTCATTTCTTGACACGCTGGTTCCAAATAAAATTTGGAATTTGAATGTAGTGCTTGGTGCCTCCTTTCTCACATTTTGGTAAAACCTTTATCTATTTAAACTAGGTTTTCAAAATTATTAATAGATTGTGTTAATGACATTTTAGTGTTTTTAATTCTTTAAGATAACTTTTATGAATTTTCTGTGTTTGCATTATTGTGGTAACATATGTGGAATACTGTATACACATTTGCAGCTCATTTGCAATTGCAATTCAGGGACTATTACTATTACTACTACAGTACTAATAATACTAATCACCCCACCTTCTTTTTTTCTTTATTAACAATAAGCATGCAGATCCCTCCTCCATCTGAATTGCATTTCTGTTGCAGGAGTGCACAACTGCTGCCAGATTATGAGTTGCACAAGGCTTTGTGCCAATACTTATGATCACAGAAACAGATCCAGGAGTTTCTTTCTTTTTCTTTTTAAATATGTATCTTAATGTTCCCAGCAAAGCTAACCCTTGATGATATGTAGCCTTATGCCTCTGTAAGGCTTGTCATTCATTTTGCCCTTTAGAACTTCCCAAAATTCTAAAATAGGCAAAACAAGGCCAACATTTTTTGGCCTAATCCAAAAATAAAAAGTTACTGGCAGCCTGCAGATGGCCTCTGAGCCACAGTTTCACAAGCCTAATCTTTCAGAAGCATTTCTATTCCAATTTCCCACAACCAGTACTGAATACTTATAGCAATAAATATTACAATCTTTATAATCTTTGTGTTCTCTTCATGTTTTCTTCTATGTACTCTTTTGTGATCATCGTACTTTTCTGATGATGATATTCATGGATATTCAGATGTATTTGGGGAACTTTGTTATATATATCGCTGAACATTTTACACCTCGTACATCAGGATTGGCAACTGCATCTTTTGTAAGAAGCTTGATCATTACAACAGCCATGCAAAAGGCATCTTTGCCCCAAAGCAATATGAAGTGGCAACTCAGCAAAAAAATGCAGGATCAGGATGCCACCAACAACTTACAGTGACCCAGGCATCTCTGAAATGAAATAAAATAAAAATGAAATGCCTGAAAATCCCCTAAGATTGCAAAAATATCATGAGGCTTGGCAGTTTTGTGTGATTTTGTCTATTTAAACAAAATCTTATATTAATAACATTTGATGGGGCTGTGACTATCCTAGAGTTATACATGAATTCATGTATAACAAAATACTTTTGTTCAGGTGCATTAAAGTGGGGAAGAGGCTGATATTGTGATACTTAAATTACTTGTGTGCTTCCTTGTAAAGAAATGATCTAAAATGAGAGAGCCCCTTCCCCTTTTATCGATGAAGGCTTAAGGCCAAATCAGACTGACCTTTAAAGGCTAGCTGTAAGTGCTTAAGACCACTCTTAAATTCTCAGAGTAAGTCTTGCTAAAAACTCACTATTGCCAGTGTACAAGGAGGACACAGGCTGTGCGTTAGTTTTTTTGAAAGGATGACTTAAGAGGTTGCAATCTTATTCTTCTCTAAAAAAAATGAGGCAGAATTTAAAACAGGGAAGAAGAGGAGTAAATAGATTCTGGGACTGTTAAAGGTTAACTAGATTTTACCAATGTCATGTGAAATCATGGGAAAGTGAAGCCATCCAATCTGGTGCAAAAAGTCTTAAATCCTACATTGTGTAAACAAAGCAAAGAGTAGTTTGTTTCTTCTTCTTCTGCAAAGCTGGAATACTTCTTTGCAAAGAATATGCAACATTTGTTCTGAATATAAGGAAATACTCTAGTGTATTTTTGTATTAAAATGTCAATAAACAAGCAGAATAATAATAAAAAAGAGATACCAGGGCTTTTTAGTAACAAAAGGCATTTTTCCCATATGGAGGAATAATCACACTATCTTAAAATAGCCTTTCTGCCTTTTTTAGGCTACTCTGGCAAAGAACTATGTGTAATAAGAAAGAATTTTCTTGTCTCAAGCTCAAGCTCACCAAAGCAAACAAGCGCTTGAATTCTGGGCTGTCATCAAGCCCAGGAAGGTCCTTGCAGGATCACAAAACAAATCAAGCCGTTGAGGGCTTCCGGGCAGCCAGCTAACAAAAATATACTATCAGAGGATGCAGCCCAGCAAGCACTGTGGCTGTCACAGCAGTAGGCCCCCAATGTGGGCATCCGTTCAAGAGCTTTACTCCCACATCTGGTGAAACTGTGACAATCGGTGTCTGACCATTTTAGGAGTCAGATACTCTGGGCACCAGGAAGTTGATTTGCCTTTCACTTCCTTAACAAAACACACATTAATATTGAAGCGTTGCCTTCATAAAGCAGCATTTTGTCTTGGTCTCCAGCAAAAGTTATGTGCTGAGAAAGTTCACTTGGATGCAGCCAACCATATCTACATTTCAAATATTTTTGAGGACATTTGCAAAAAAAAAAAAAAGCCAATTAAAGCCTGGTGACCGAATATTGCTCTTTGAGAGAGTTATTTATGCCTTAAATCTTTATTGTTTTTGGTTAAAAGAAAAGTACAAAGAATGAAACCTCTGAAATACTTCCTGTGAAAGAAATGAAGACATCAGTGTTTATCATATTATTCCTACTATTATTTTAGCATCTTTCTTCAGATAGGGCTTCAGATGACATAAGGTTATCATTTTTATTATTATGCACAATATCAAGGACCTCTTGTTTTTTCCTTTCCCATAAAAGACCATTCTTTTATAGAAATCCTGCATTTTTTTAACCGGGTATCATAAAAAATGTCTTGAATGTATTGCTGCAGTCCAACTTCTTGATGGTTCAAGAAACAGTTAATTTATTTTAATTTCCCTAAAGTTTTGCCACTGAATAGTTACTCCACTAAATAGTTATTTTTCTCTCTCCAACCCGTTTCCTCCCCTTCTTTCTCTGTGTGAAAGACAGCAGCGGCAACAAAGAAGACGAAGTCCTTTAAGGACAGTATTGCATTTGAAATGAAATAATCTATTTTTGTTAATATATGCTTTGAATGTGTAAATCTTCATCCAAAGTTTATTTGTAACAGCTTTTGACTGTTAGATCAAAAGCTTATATTCAGACACTGAACTTTTGTGAAGTTCTCTTGTGAGAGCTTTGCCTTTGCTGTAGTTATATGTGATAAATCTTTCTTATTTGGCTCGGCGATCAACATGTGAAACAATGTACTATATTACTGTAGGTATTGAAAAGTACCAATCCAAAGATACTTTAATTTAGAATAAATGCAGTATTCCAATAGAATGAGGAAATCTTAAACAAGTAGCTTTTTATTCATTTTTAAAGTTCTGTTCCATTTTTCTAACAAGATATTGCCTATAAAATATTAAAGATAAATTCAAACATGATGATATGACAACCCCAAATAATTATTTTTGTCATATGTCATATTTTGTTAGCTGCGAAGTTGTGTCCGACCCATCGCGACCCTATGAACAACGTTCCTCCAGGCCTTCCTGTCCTCTACCATCTTCTGGAGTCCATTTAAGCTGACGCCTACTGTTTCAGTGACTCCATCCAGCCACCTCATTCTCTGTCGTCCCCTTCTTCTCTTGCCCTCAATCTTTCCCAGCATTAGGCTCTTCTCCAGTGAGTCCTTCCTTCTCATTAGGTGGCCAAAGTATTTGAGTTTTAGCTTCAGGATCTGGCCTTCTAAAGAGCAGTCAGGGTTCATCTCCTCTAGGACTGACCAGTTTGATCGCCTTGCAGTCCAAGGGACTCGCAGGAGTCTTCTCCAGCACCATAGTTCAAAGGTCTCAATTCTTTGGCACTCGGCCTTTTTTATGATCCAACTTTCACTGCCATACTGGGAACAAAAGAGGATAAATGACAATGCAATGACAATAAAGGTTATCATCTTATCTTAAAAACTGAAACCAGGCACATTTCCCCCCACCACCGTGGTACTAAGCCTATATGTTTAAACTGGACTCTTATTATTGAGTTATTCTCCATAGGGAGAAAATCCCATATATATGACTGAGTGAAGCATGCTGATTAAAATAATGATTATAAAGTGAGAAGTGACTAATTAGTTCACTAATTGTGAACTAACTGAAGTCCTAATAACCTGTAACCTTTCTTTGTCAGCCTTATTACCTTCCCCTTTTCCTGTACCTACAAGGGTTAATCATACTGAATTACTAGGCAGAGTTGTTGTAAATTTTACAGCTAGCTCTAAACTGTTTTAATATGTGAAAATGCTATGTGGATGGTGGACTAGCATTACAGTAACATGCTTTTCTGACTCAATGAGGGCTGTTATACGGGGTAAAATAACTAGCACCATTTACTACCTATGCAGCAACATTCTGCAGCAGTTGAAGCTTCTGAATGATCTTCAAGGTCAGCCACATGTAGGCTGTATTGCAGCAATCCAGATGAGAGGTCACAAGGTTATGAGTGACACTGAGCAGTGCTTCCTAGTCCAGAAATGGGTGCAGCTAGTGAACAACCTGAAAGTATGCAAAGAGCTGCTAGCCCTGGCCACCACCTGCCCTTGAGCATAAGGATCTTCAGATTGTGCACTGGGATCTGTCTAAGGCAGTGCTAGACCAGTGAGGGAAGTCCCTGGTACCAGACACTATAAAATATATCCCTATCCAAAATGGTTGGTTAAAGAAGGGCTGATGGAAACTCATTAAAAGGCTTTATATTTCTGATAGTTACAAGCAAAATCCTAACGTTGTGGCCATATTCAAGGTGGGCTTTCCTCTTGTAAGCGCCTCTGAATAGAAAATAGTTAGGGCATTTTGGTAATCAAGGTATAACTGTATTTTTTAAAAAAGAAATGTATTTAATTAATTATGTTATATAGTAATTACATTTCCATATATATAAAAGGAATGACTCACACTCAAAGAAAAAAATAAAACCCAACAAAACAAAATAAAAACATAGAAAAAGCCAAAAACCCCCCCTATCATTACAAATATATTCCAAATTCACCTGATTTTATATATCTTCAAAAAAAGAAATGTGGCTTTCAATGTTTGCAAACTCTGTCCAAGAATCCCTTCCCCCCAAAGAAGGAAATATAATGTAACATTTTCTGACTGGAAGAATATATAATTTTCTCAAACACTGCTAGAACACAGATCTCTAAAATCTAATTCTTTATATCTGAGGTTAAAATATTTTTCATGTCTTTAAGATTACTCTTTTTGCAGAATAATTTTGCATAATGTGACTATATGGGGGCGTGGAATAGTTTCTCTGATGATTGGAAGGTATTTCTATATATGGGAAGTATTTAGCCCACAGGGTCCTTTTGCCTTCTCATTTGTAGTGTATTAATTCAGACGAAAAAGGCTGACTTACATATGTGTAGAAATGAATAATATTAATTATTAGTGACAAGTGGCTTATTGTATATAGTTGTGATGTCAGGCAAGTAACTGTTGGATTGGCATCTTCAATTGATGGAGCTTGTTTACTATATTTTCCCCTAAAGAACAGATTTCATGTTTTTTGTTCTTGAAGTGTTACTTCTTTTCTTGAAATATAAATGTTTTCTTTTATGCTCTAAATGCCTCTTGGCTTGTCTGCTCCCTCAGGTGCCAAAGCAGTAGCCAATGGACTGTTCAAGAGCGAAAATACACTTAACAGATGCTCTTTCAACCTTTCCTTTCTTAATGGGTGATTCTGGTACATTCCATGCTATTTCTAAATAGCAAGAACCGATTTTTAGTTATATAGAGCAAACCTGTATCCCTGAAAAGTTACTTTCACCAGTGTCTAAGTTGAATTTTTGAAAGCATAAAACAGTGTTTTATAAGACAGCTTAAAATGCCTAGTTAAAATATCAATACTTTCTCCTCAGAATTGCACAACCAAACCCACAGATTCTAAAAATACTTTCTGTGCTGGGAAATTATTCTCAGGATATGTTTGTATTTTTTAAAAAAATGCCTGGCCATGCTTTATTAATCTATTTCTTTTAAGTCTTTTTAAATTTAATTTGCCTAAAGAATAAAGCAGAGGATTTAATACAGGAAGAGTTAGTGAAGATGGAAAAAAGCAGCTAATGATGATAATGAGAGAATGGTAATAATGATAATAGTAAAAAACTAATAACAGCCCTTATTTATGTGTTATCCCTTGATTTTTTAAACAAAATGCTTCCTTATGGCTTTCTAATTCTAAATGAAAATCTGGTTTTCTAATATCAGATTTGCTTTCTTATTGCCCCTTCTCCCATAATATAGTTTTGGGAAATTCCACTGAAAATCATTTCGCTATCTCATTCTGTTCTTATATACAAATGATAAGAACACTATGAGCCATTCTTTCCAGGAATACATACTTTATTAAAGTCTTTAGAATTTTTTGACTTTCATTACTAAGCACATTGATTGCTAAGCACATTGATTTGTGCTTTAAATTGTAAGCCGCCCTGAGTCTTCGGAGAAGGGCGGGATATAAATGGGATTTTTAAAAAAATTACTGTGTTTTGAGTTATTTGTATGCTTAGATTGCAGATTTGGGGACAAAGTGATTCAAATTCTGTGTCAGAGCAGAGTTCCACAATTCACTTGTTGTATTTGCACTTGAAAGCTTAGCGGAAAGGTGACAGGTGGGGTAATTCCATTTTGTATCATATTAGCACAGCAAATTTTTGAATCATGAATCATTGGGACAGTCAGACTGTAAGAGTAATTGTAGATGTGAGAATAACATTTAGAGCTATTCAGCAAAGACATGGTAACTGAATGGACTTATTTCTAGGTAAATAGGTTTAGAAGAGCAGCATTTGCTTTTATATATAAGGGATAAAAAATATTTGGACAGACATATGTGGGATTACACCATAACATTTTTTATATCAAACTCTTCTAGTATACTTTGTAGAATGCATTGTTTTTCTTTACATCTATTCCTATTCTGTATTTATTTGCTAGGAACTGAATCCATGAAAATAACTTGCACAAATAAACAAATGTGTATTCAGCTTTTTAAATATTTTTTCCTTGGTTATTGTATGTAATTATGTTAATTGCCATTGTTATCATCATATATCCTGTCCTTTGGTCTAGTAAAGGTCCTCAAAGTACCTTACATTAATTAACATATTTCTGGAAGTATTTACAAATGTCTGTCTGTCTGTCTGTTAGTCAGTCAGTCAGTCAGTCTGTCTACCTATTTACTAAATTTTTAGTTGAACATAAATTTCATGGTTTAAATGAATGACCAAGTACATACATTAATGTTTCAATAAATTATTTTCCTTTATAGGTTTTGTAGCTAAATTATAACAATTCTATATTTAATAAAATGCATCAGAATGTTTTTATTTCTTGATTTCTTTTCACTCAGATTAAACCAGATTCAGTTCATAATTGAAGAAAATGGCCAATTTTGAAGGACTTACAACAACAATCCCCAGGCTTTTTCTTAAATGATGCAGACTACTACATGACCAAAAAACATTTCTGAAGACCACCAAATATGGCAGAGGTGGCAGCCCAGAATCAGAAACCAACAGATGTTTCCCTGATAGCGTCTGCTGAAATAAATGAATAAATGAATGGATCCATAAATGTCACTGACTGACATTTCATGAAATATTGGTGTTTTAGAAGAAATCTTGTGAAATTTTAGACTAGAATGCTAAAATCTTGAAAAATTTGGAAATCTCCCAAGATTTTGGTCATATATTTATTATTTATGTACAATCTGCAGTATTCTTGTAGGCTGGAGCTTGAGAATCATTGACAACTTGGTGAACAGCAACTTTTTATATCAAGATTAAAACCAAAACACCAAAAATGTATTGATAAATCTATATTATCATTACTGCGTTACCTTAGTACTTTTTTTGTCTCCTGACGATTTAGTTCACAAGGGCAATGACTCTTCTTACAGGGTTATGTACTGCTTTCTGTACATTTATAGATACATTTGTCTATTATAAGCTTCATTTATGCAGAGTATTATCGGATTATTTGTCTCTAGCTTTGGATTATCTCAGAGTAGCCAGTTTATTGGCTCTGATTTGGTGATTATTGCATTTAACCCTTTTCTTTAGGGCGGGTGAGCTTATAGGTAGAAAGAAACTTCCTTTGAGTGTATTCTGCCGTGACAATCATGTTCATTGTTTGTAGGAAACATCTCTGCTATCCACTGATGTCCTTTGAAGCTTAATCTATTGTAAAATTAGATCATCAAAATGGCCACAGTTTGCACATTTACATACCAATGCTTAACATTTTATGAAATTATTCAAATGCTGTGAAACTCCTAATGCCGCTGAAGTTGTAGCACAGTTCATGTGTAAGTGATATGTAAACCATGCAAATGAGCAGAGATCCTTTCTTCTTTAAATTAATCTTTCAGAGGTTGTTACCCTGCCAGTTTGATGGCAATAAGAACACAGATTTTCTTCTCTCGATGGTGAAAGTGCTTTAATCCCCCTTTCCAAAGGTCAACTAATCTCCAGTCTTAAGTGCAATGGATGCAAATACTCTACTCGTGTACTGTTCTTCCTAATTTAATTCTCTTCTATGCTTTCATGTCTGAATCTAGTAATGGATCCAGTTTAGGAGGAGGTCAAAAGGTTTCTGTTCCTGTAAAATTTAAATTGACATCGCATACTGATAATGGTACTCAGTGCTCTAATATAAACATTTGCTACCATTCTTCCTGCACATCATTTTGTTTTGTTGGATCTGTTCAGCCTTGGTGCTATTCTCTTCCACTTGAGGTATGTGTACTGCGGTAGAACGCTGTACTGGAGAATAGATGAGAAGCAAACATTGATTTGTTAATAATTCTCCTGTTATCATCAGCTAAACTTCTTGGTGTGCTAAGTGTATAGATATCTAACTCATTTTCTTTGAGTATAGTTATATGCAAAAATATATACTTAATATTTAATTCACTTAGACTTTTGATAAATCATGCTTCACATTTTCCTGTGGTATTTGCTTGTTCACTTGAGTTCTGCAATGTCTCTATTTTAGGGAAAATTCCCCATGAATGTTAATTTGGCTCATAAATAAAATAAATAAATAAAATTCTGATTCGCTTTCATTTTCTTCTTGTAACTTAAAAGGAAAGTTGTGATGAAAGAGCAGCAGCATAGGCTTGAGAGCCTCACCAACATGAATTTCCCTTGCAGTGTTCTGGGGAAACTTTCATTAGTCAGGACTTTGGGATATTTAGAAAGGAGATTAATCTGCCAAATGATGATTACTTTGGGAACTTCCTATTGGTTTAAAGAAAGCCCAGGAAGAAATCATGGTTCTGGGTTCAGTCATGTAGGAAGTCACTGAATAAAATACTGACAATATTATTTTGCAAAACACCCTGTGATAGTTTAGTATACTTTGCGTAGAACTATATGGGGGTCTGGGCAGTTAGAGAAAGCAACATTGTTAAACTGAAGAGAAAACCATTGTTATCAGCAAGTCTGCTTCAGTCAGACTTGCCACATAAATCTCTTGTTCTTGAGGATTATTTCTTCCTTTCTGCTACTGACAGAATCCAGAGCATACATCTCTACTAGTTTATTAGTTAAAGCAGTGGGAAACCAGAAGCTTGCTAGACAAGCCAGCATGATATAGAAGACCAGGTCTGGATTGAATTGAATGACACTTTCTTCTCTTTGTTTTCTGCAATTTGAGAAATTCATAATGTATTATGGTAATTATTGTAAAGGGAGGAGAAATTATCATTGCTTCAAGAACAAGAGATTTATGTGGCAAGTCTGACTGAAGCAGACTTGCTGATAACAATGGTTTTCTCTTCAGTTTAACAATGTTGCTTTCTCTAACTGCCCAGACCCCCATATAGTTCTACGCAAAGTATACTAAACTATCACAGGGTGTTTTGCAAAATAATATTGTCAGTATTTTATTCAGTGACTTCCTACATGACTGAACCCAGAACCATGATTTCTTCCTGGGCTTTCTTTAAACCAATTCAGCACAGTTTTTTCTAAACAGAGATCTCAATCCAAAGTTCTATTGAGTGGAATTTGGTGCAAAAATGAAACAGTTAAAGAATTTTGAACCGAGGAATTTCCTGAGTAAGGGAAATGACGAGTTTACAGGGATTACTGTCAATTATTCCTACTATTCTTAAATTTAGCTAAATTGTTTAAGATGATTTTGTTAAATAGTTGGAAATCAGAAATTTTACTGTAAATTATCTAAAAACGTACCGATAGAGGCTGATCTTCTTTCTGCTAATTCCTATTGAAAATACAGAAATATTTATTAAATTATGTACAGATTATCTATCTAAAGTATTTGTCCAATATTCAACTGAATAGGAGAGAAGAAATTACTATAATAGTGCCATCTTTGCCTTCTTCTTGGAAACAGCTGATACATTGACAAATGGCATTTTCTTTTTCAGAGGAATGTTAGCATAAATCAGGCTCTGATAATAGCATAACCAATTCAAATAACATAACAAAACAACATTTTTAAAATGTGTTTATGATGGATTTAGTATGTTCTCACTTCATTTTATTAAGATTTTGTAAAAGTGGAATATCTTATAAATCAACCCATATTCAAATATATAATGATTAAGTGAAACAAAAGTAACAAACCATTTGCAAACCTAGATTCAAAGCGTAGGGTTCCCATTTGCTGCACTAAAGCTTCCTTATAAAAGTAGCTTTTGTTTTGTCTTCCTAATATCCAGGGTACCCCCCCCCTCTCTCTCTCTCTCTCTCTCTCTGTGCCATACTCTCTCCATTATGCTACCTCCTTGACCAGGGATGTCAAACTGCATCATGATGAAACCACGCCCACCCCATTGCCAGCAATGGGGAAAAAGCTCTGATAGGTCGCACAACGTCACGTGACATCGCAAGTTTGACATGTCTGTGACCAGGACATGTCAGTTCCTGGTTTGAAAAAAGTGATTTAATAAGAATCAAGGAGACCATCACCTGCTAGAGAGATGATGATATAAAAATTCATATGCATAACCTTTGGCTACTTCATAACTGTGTTAAATCTAGGTTCAGTTTTTTGCTTTCTTACTCTTTTTCATGAATGTCAAAATAGAGAAGAAATACTCAGAATAGCACTCATTTCCACCATATGGTGTGAACACTCATATGATTCCAGCCTAAGTTCCTAAGTTATTAATATAATAAATATAATAAATCTCTGTGGTGACTCTCTGTAGTGAAAGGACCAACTGAAGAAGAATCTGAGCTCTTTGAGGACCACAGAATAGTTTGGGTGAACACAGTTTTTACATGGACACATACTTAGGCACACACGGAGAGAAGAAGCCTGGAGTAAAGTTGATGAAGCTTCTGGAGCTAAGGGCAATACTGAACTGTAGTACGGCATGCCAGGGATCATACTACCGAAAGTGGAGTGAGACTTGATTATATATATAAATTTTGGTCTTCAGTCATATTAATATATGGTAGCAATCTTTGGAGCACATTTAGGGGCATTCCTGGGAGATTGATGAAGGAATATAACTAGGGAAAACCCTGGGAGAATTCTGGACATAAAAGACTGATACATTATTGGAAACCACTGATGCCTGGATTTCTATCACATCAAATCCAATTGTGATATGCCATCTTTTCCATTTGCCTCTTTCATTAACTGAGTTGGTATAGAGGAAAGGAGAGGAGGCCAGTAGTAAAGTATTTGTATCAAATGTTAAATACGTCTTCTTCAGCTGTTGAAAACCTCATTGCTACGGATGGTGGTAAAGAAACAGTTAATTATTAGATAACTTCTAATGGTTTATTTTTAGCAACAGAGCTGCTCTGAAGAGCTGCTCCTTTTGATAGAAAAGCAGAAGCAAAGGTAGAAAAAGAATGATTGCTGCAATCACAACAAACTTCATTTTGAAACTCCTGTAAGAATAGGAGAAAACAATTCATCCATCTGACACTCTCCATCCTGTGCATGTTCTCTGCTTTCCAGATTTTCACCTGCATGTTTAAGGAGCTTTGTGGCCTAAAGCATCCACCTACTGTTCTAACTTGGTTAAGACTGCAGGGTCATTTTTCTTTTATGCCACTTTTGTGGAAACTGGCTGCAAATATTTAGCAAGCATGGCTTTCATTAAATTTTCTACCACTAAAAACGTCTTCTTAAAAAATCCCCCTTGTCAGCCTGGAATCCTTGTCACAGGTTTGAAATCTGTTTCCCACAATGCTAGGAACGAAGAAGCTGCAGAGGCTGCCCTGTGCATTTGTGCTGTTGGGGCACTGCTGATACGCAGCAGAGCTGTCATTTTAACAGGAAACCATCCATCATCTGCCTGCTAGTCCTCAATAATCACCTTCTATTACAGTCAGATTGAATCTTCAATTGGTGGCACTCTGCCAGGTTTCCTACAGTTCTCAATTTCCTGTACTTTAGAGAGGTATTCAAAATAATTTACCCATTGGTTCAGGAGACATCGTCATCCTGGAAAATATTATTGTCATTAACCTGTTGCTGCCAAAAAGTTGGGGAAATGTAAACCTCGCTTACTCCCTTTAGAGTTGTTTCCTCTGGTTGTGTGTTATGTGTACTGATTTTTTTACGTATTTTATGTTCTAATACGATTGTATTAATTGAATAATTTGGTGTGATGCAAAAATGGAGATAGGATGGATGATTACCCTGTCTTAATATCATGAGAATAACTTCTTTATAAAGATTATATTAAGCAGAAAGACATAGGTGCCAAGGGTAGCAATCAAGCCAATATTAAATAACAACTACTAAGAAATTATTTGAAAGTTGATTTTACATTAGATCAATTTATTTGTGTTAATATAAATTGATAGCTCTTAGAAATCCAGAATATAGGTACGTAGAAATAGAAAAGCATCTTCCAGATGTGCTGTCTATATTATCATTTGCAAGTTGGTTTTGCATATGTGTTTGTAGTCTTACCTTTAACCCCGTATGTGAAATGGACCATCTTCCTAACACGAATGTATAATTGTCCTTAATTTTAAATGGCTTTCCCTGCCATAGAAAGCCTTATTTATCTTCATAAAAGCTCTATGCATCTGCTTAGTTGTTTTTTCAATCAGCTATGTAGAACAGAAAAAAGATACTATATATCAAATCTGAAAATGAGACAGGTAGTCCTTGACTTATGATCATTTGTTTACTGACTGTTCAAAGTTATGAAAGTCGATAAAAAAAGACTAATGATTGGTCCTTACACTTACATCACAGTGTCCCATGGACAAGTGATTCAAAATTCATTTGACAACTGCTGTATATTTATGATGGATGCAGCATCTCAGATCACGTGATAGCCATTTGTGATCTTCCCAGCTGGTTGCCGAAAAGTGGGATCAATGGAGTAAGCCAGATTTGCTTAATGACTGAGTGATTTGCTTAACAACTCCAATAAAAAAGGACTTAAAATTGGGTGTGATTCACTTAACGGCCATCTCACTTAACAATGGAAGTTCCAGTCCCAAAAGTGGTTATAAATCAAGGACTATCTGTATCCTTTGATTGGAAAACCAAATCCCTAATCCCAGTTAGGTAAATAGAGTAAAGTATTTGGTCTTCATCATATCAAAGGTTCACAAATACTAAAATGGACCTGTGAACTCAGGTTCTGTGAATTCAGAATTTAGGCCAAAAACAGGTTAGCACTTTTTGCTGACATTTGCACAGTTCAGATTACAGATGAAATGTCATCAAAGAAGTAAATAGAAGTAAGAATGGGATGTAGAATTCCTATATCTCAGGATTGTTTGTTCCACAAAATCATCACTCCCCCAATATAAACACAGGAATTGAGAGAGCAATTCTATCCAAAATTATATTGTTATTTGTAGGGTTTGGGATGTATTTATACGTAAAGCTACCACATCTTTCCAATCTTATTAGTCATTATTTCCAACCAATCCTTCTAGCTAGAAAAGAGAACCTCAACTGACAAAGGGCTACCTTAGATAAGAGATCTTTAAATAGTCTGGCAGTTTTGAAAAAGAAACTGCATATTTCTCTTCTTGTTTATAATAAAGAATGATATTTTCAAATATTCCAATTTTCCCTTTAGTTTCATAGCTTTTTAGAAATTATTTCCCATATGCTGGTTTTACTCTTTCTTGGGATTTTCTTTCCCCTTTTCACTGCTTTCCTGACAATTCTGTAAATCAAGAGGGTGGTAATTTTTGTTTGGTTTTGCAAGTTTTAAAGTTTTGCCACACATTTCAAGGCAAATATTTGGCTTAGCTCAATGACTGAGACACTGTGGGACCTGAACTGAAAACTGTATTTGTAGAAAGATCTTCAAGAACTTGTCAAAACTTTTATGCCATTTCTTTTGGTAGCAGAAAAGCACACTTGATTTGACATTTTATTTTAAACCATCAGTTTTAAAATCAGCTTTAAACATCTAATTCAATGTGTTTAAACTTTCTTTCCCATATAGCTAGAATCAGCTTCTCTTCTAAGGCACTGCTATCCTGGAGGGTTTTTTTTTTCAAATGCTTGAAAAAATGCTAATGAATTTAGCAATTGTCTGACATGTTCTTAATATGATCCAGTGCTACATCTTGATGTATATTGTTTATAGAGGACAGCAGAATTGTAAAGTCACATGTGGCTTTTGTTTGTAACAATAGTGTGCCACAGATCATCTCCAATTCTTTAGTTGTGGAAAAAGCAGGTCAGTTCAATTCTTTTAATTGTATGTATGTTTGTTCATGTTTTTAAGACAGGATAAATATAAGAGCTATGCTAGAACATTGTTTGTACTGGTAGTTAAATTTCCAGTAGAGACGAGTAAGTTCATGTCCAAGTAGAGTCCAATATGTCCATGGTTTCAGTTTACTCTCGGTATATATTATGTCAGGCTATAGGTTTTTTTTAAAAAATAATGCTTGTAGCTACATGCACAAGTGCTCAAAGATGCAGTTTTAAAATTGTGTGATTATTTATTGTTGCACAATACTTTGGGAACATGGTGAAAAATAGATTTTCCACTTGTAAACTTCTTCCTCCTAGATCATTGCTTCTCAACTTTAGCAATTTTAAGACAAGTGGACTTCAACTCCCAGAATTCCCCAGCCAGCATGACTTCTGGGAGTGTACGTCCTCATGTCTTAAACTTACCAATATTGAGAAACACTGCTCTAGACTGAGATCAGAAGAAAGATTGGATTAAAATTGGGGCAGACAAATCCTATAATTCTAAAATCACTTACTAGAAATCACTAGAAATCAGTAGGATGAAGCACAAATCAAGTTGATAAGACAGGAAAGCCACATTAAGTCATGATAAATATAATTTGAGAAAACAGAAATACATACAGTGAAGGGCAGAACTGGGAAATGATTTGGAAACTACGTTAGACATCCCAATACTGAGATAAAATACTGCAATAAATCGGGTCTCTGTAACTCATGCATTTTCTATTTTCAAGGTAGTGGGGACCATTCTAAAAACAATGTAGTTTGCAAGCTAAGGATAAAAAGGCATACAAAATAATATATATTTTCAGTTCTGTGATGACCTCTGAGGCTTCCTTCTACAAAAGGCCTAGCATGGTTTCTGGCACATATTCTTCCAGAACCTTCTGAAAACTTTCCTTTTTCATAATCCGTTGCTATTTTTAATATTTGTATTGAGCTTGCATTATGTTATACCGTACTTTAAATCTGGAGAATATCTAACTGACCCACAAGCTGTCCTAGAGCTTTTCCAAGAGGTAAGATGAGGAGAAGCAATTATTTTGTATTTCAAAACATGATGTGGGATTTACAGTACCATATCATTGTGTAATTTTCTGCAGTAGATTATATTAAAAACATCATTCCAGACATGTCTTTTGTATCACAATCCATAAAATCCTGGATGAAATACAAGTGGTGCAAATTCAGTGACATTCAAAAGACACATTCAACTTTCTTTAATTGTAAATGAATTATGCCAGACCAGACATCCAAATCAGACAGAACTTTGAGGAATGAGCAGGAAATAGGCAGAGTTTGTTGATTTCTCAGAATTCCTCCATCTTTATGGAAAAAAAAAGTTGACATCAAGTATTTTCAAAGAATAAAATAAGGCTGTGGCATTCCTCAGATACTCTTTTACCTTTGTTTAGACTAGCTGCACAAATAGATTCTAAGTTCTATGCAAGATTAGGAAATGTACGGGATAAAATTCCCTAAGGATTACATTTGGTTGTTTGTGGATTATCGTGGAGACTCTGAGAATTCTAGCGTTTGCTTATAAAATGTGCTTTGAGCACAGTTTATTCAAAAAGAAGTTTCAAAATTTGGTTGTTGAACAATATTGCATGACTAAGACCACAGAAGTCTCTCTTTCTTCATGAACATTTTTTTAGAACTGATAAGCATCTTTAAAGATCACTCTCCCTGAAAAATATCAAGTCAAGGATAAGCATATAATGACCACTAAGTGTTTACTAGCATCTGTCATGTCTGCAGATTTGCCATAACTTCCAAGTATCTAAAATATGAATAGTAATTTTGACTCTCTAGTCTCCAGTGTATTCTAATATGTTCCCATAAGGTAAAAAAGCAGTCTAGAAGCTTTATTTTGTTTCTAAATGTGCCATGTAGTTTCTTACTTTGCAGTAAAAATGGCACCGTGTGTTTATGGGGTGTGTCATTGTGCAGACCTCCTATCTAGCAAAAGAAAAGAGGAAATATTTCACTGTGGCTCAAAAAGGGTGGGGATTTCTTTGTTTCTTTTTATATTTATCCAGGAAAAGCTGACAATCGTCCCACATTAATGAACAACACCATCAATCAATGTACTGACAATGAACGGAAAAGCGAGGTATATGTCAGACTGACGACATATTGCTTTTTTCAGCTAGGGCATGGCTGTTTATAGCACTTTTCTGTCTGGCAAAAAGCTTAAGCTCAAAGATGGAACTACAAAGAGGACTCTAATAAATCTGAGAGAAATAGGCTTTGTTGCTTCAGAATTTTTTTTTATCATTCATTTGTTTTATCAAACTCTTATAATTGTAACATAGAATGCTTACTTATTTTAATCAAACCCTTTGAGATAATTGTTATGAATATTGGACTGGGTTCAGGAGCAAAGTTATAATCTTTCTCCTTCAGTATCTTTTTAAAAATAAAGATACATATCTTTCTTGATACTATATGCAGAAATATCTATTACTCATTGGGTTCTTTGAAATCTAACACATGAGGCATGGGAAAGCAGATTAGATTATTCAGTAGCACATCAAGGAAAAGCCCAGACCTTTCCCCAATATCCTCATTTGTCAAATATATGATTTTTTTTTTTAGTGTGAAGCATTTGAGAATATACTCTTCTGCAATTGAAATTCATTGGAATCCAGAATTTTCCCACTATTCTAGCCTCTCATGTTGTCTCATTTGAAGAATAATAATACAGCACATTGAATAAGAATCATTGTGCCAGAAGGATATTACATGGTGTAATTAAGTATTTTGGGCATAAAGAACAAAAAGGGCAGATAAAGTTACTTGTTACCTGATAAAAAGTAATTATTATCCATTTCTCTTCTTTTAGATATACATGCAAGGCACAAATCTGCTAGATTTTCTGTTATACATATATTTGGGGTCAAAGAAGTGCAATCAGCACATAGAAAGAGAACCGTTACCTTGTCAGAAATAATCCTCTTCCTTTCTGCTGATGATACTGTGAAAAAGCTCTTACATAGACGACCCTTGATCTGTAAGATACTCTTCAAGGAACACTCTGTATAAGGTGACATCCTTTCCAAACTGGATACTTTTTACACATGCTGAACTGTCTGGTGATGATAGGAACTAAAGAGAAATCCATCTAGAGGCATCAGGCAAGGAAAAGCTATAATTCTGATTTGTTTAGTCTTTTTTTCTTTCCAAATGTCTTAAAAGTCTTAAAATTATTTGATTTTTAATGTTAAATTTTTTTGACAGCATATGTTTCCACAAAGGTATGCTTCTGGAAAGATGTGATTGAGTCCTTTCACTCAAAGATCACTGGGAGAATCCAAGAAAAGATTGGAGAATAACAGGGAAAGACACTGTTTGGACCCCTTTAAACTCTGTGAATATGCCAGATGATTTCACTTGGTTGTGTTTTTTCCTTCAAACCACCTGGTAGAGGAACCAAAATCTTTCCGTTGTGTCAAATATAAAAAATATAAACATATTTTCAGCCCTAATGTAGTAATAAACATAATTATATTTACATAAAATGTAAATATTTTATGTTTATAATAAACATAAAAAGGACAAATATTAGGATTCCATGCATATTTACTCAGAAGTAACTCACCTTGTATTCAGAGATGTTTATTATTTAGAAAGTTTTTTTAATACTGGAATTCAAGGTTGTAGTTATGTTCAAATTTGTTAGACAAATAATTTTGATTTTATTGCCAGGCATTATTTTCATAGGCTTGTAGTCAGATGAAAAGTTATAATAGTAAAGATCATTACTGTCTCATAGTTTACTCTTGAAAATCCCCATATAGTTAGTGGATCAGATGGAGCTAATTCATTTTCCACCTTATCTTGTTATGCCTCTTAATAAAAAATACTGTTCATTAGATATACTAACTAATGGTATTATGAAAGTAACACAAAAGTTTTGATTTTTCATGAAGTAACTCACCACTGAGTTTATATTCATATGTGCTAAGACAGTTCATACAAGTGTATGTGTCATCAATTCAGATTGACCCCACTACAAATATAGTTCCTAAGCAAATGTATTTATCACCTATGTTTTAATGTATATACTGGAACAGGAATAACTCCAAGGTTGCCTTCAGGGTGATGGCATCTGCTATCACTAATCAGTACTGTTTTGCAATAGCCTACAAGTGGAATTATTGTTGATTTTTCCATATAGTTAGAAATATTGTTTGGGAATGTATATCCTACAATGTTCCATAATGATTTCACTAGTGGAGTCACTGTGGTGGGAAAGTAACCAGGAATCTCTTCTTAACAGACATTACAAAACACAAAAAATGGGAAGAAAGTGTAATAATAATTATAATAATAGAAATAACCACCATGATAAAATACAACATGATTACTTTCATGTTGTGATGACTTCAGTTCTGTCCACACAACAGGTAAGCACTTGGATGAGGAGGACATCTAGGTGGTTCTATAAAAAGTGAGTGAATGAGCTTTGGAACATCCACCTGGACTGTCTAGAAAACAGCCTACAAAGTAGAAAATATGTATAGGAAAAGATTAAAATATAAATAGATCTTGTTATAGAAATTATTATAGCTAGATTAATAAGAATTGACATAGGTCAATTTTAGCAATGCAGGCAGGTCAAAGCCATCTGATTTTTTTTTAAGTAAGGCATACTGTGCTTGGGAGGCACCATAGTGAGATGGAAATAATGACTATATTGAGTTCAGAGAATCAACCTTCTCCAAATCTCTTCCATCATCTGAAGCACAAATGAAAGTTGGACTGATTCATTCCATGATGTTGTTCTTGATGTATTATTTATAGGAAGGTGCCTTTATGTGCATTTCCCCCCCCCCAAAAAAAAAATCTCCAAGACATTTTGTTAAAAGGCCAATCAACCATCTAGAGAAAATTAAGTTACTTGATGAGAGATTTTCAGAGCATCAGCATAAAAGATAGAAGTTCCTATCCAGAAATGGTATGTAAATAAATAAAGTCTAATTGGATTGACCGTGCCCCCTTTCCTGGCAGTGCCAAGAATCCTAGCATTGTAATTACACAGTTCTGGGCAGACATGTGGTATCCATTAAGAAAGACCTGTGATTGACGGAACTCATGAGGCATGTCAGAAAAAACACATCAATGTATTTATAAAAAAAAAGAGGGGGGGGGAAGGAAGAGGGACAAAAGAGACCTAAACACATTTGTAGGAAATTGGCTTTTGTAAATGGCTTAAAATGAATGGACTAATGCAATAAGCAGATCAAAAAATCAAGAAAGCCTGATTTTGCATAAATCTGGAAAGCTGTAATGCCGTTAGCCTTCTTGAAGAAAAGCAACTTTCTGTTCTTTCAAATGGTCTTTTTCCTCTTTTTTTTGGCCCTTTTAAACTATTTGCATATTTCAAAATGTTTTCAGATGAAACGATAAATATATTCATTCATTATGGGGGAACAGCCAATATAAAACAATAAAAATGTGTTAAAAAAAACCATATCCACATTTTCACAAAAAGAAAGTTGTTTAAGTGTGGAAATTTTCTAGTAATCATACTTCCACCTTAATTTTTAATAACAGCTCCTGTAATAACTTCCTACAGTCACCTAAAATGACTGCAATGTCAAAAGGTTTTTTTTTTGCCTTTGCATCAATAATTTTTAATATAACAAACATTTTAACATGCTGCATCAGATTTTGGCAACTTTAGCAATTTTTGCTAGATGTGTTTTCTAGACAGCAAACAATTTCCTCTTGTGCTCCTCCCAATATTGTTTTATTGAACTGCAGTAACAGCAGAAAACTAAGTTGTGAAATAAACAGTGATTCTTCTGCAAGTGTAACCTTTTTCAAGAATTTTTCTAGAAATGCCTTAAAAGTAAAAGTGACTGGATCCTTAAAAGTATGTTATATAGAATAGTACCAGCTGAATCCCAGAAACTGCATATAACTCACCCAAACTATAAGTTTGATTTGCTGACTTTTCCAACATCCACAATTCCAAAAGAATTGCAACTTTTAACATAGACTCAGAAGGAAATGATTAAATATGTGGCCTGTATTTGATTAACTATATTTACATAATTAAATATAACATTAATTGCATTTAGAGCTAACGTAATTACATGTATATTTTGCCCTTATCCTATCTACATATTTATCTTAGGCCAATTTATTTTTTAATGTTTGGGCCACCTCAACTTGGCACTTGCTACTGCCATTGATCTCAGAAAAAAATTGTGTATGTATGTTTTACATACTCATGTCAGATGATTTGGGGAAAATCTGTTTTGCAATGTTAGTGATAGTCGTAAATTATCACTGGCCATTAATCTGAATCAACTATATGATACTTTGCTGCAAAACTGCTGTCCTTGACATTTTAGTATATTGTAAATTGGGGTATGTGTCACACTGCATGGATGAGAAGAGCTTGCTGGCTCAGTTTGATGATCACAAAGATGTATGTGTGTGTGTGTGTTTTGCCACGATCTCTTCCTTAAGCATGAGCAAAGTGACTGACCCAAAGTTCACCCAGCCAGTTTCCATGCCTAAGGCAGCACTAGAAGTCACAGTCTCCTAGTTTCTAGCCTGCTAACTTAACCACCACACCAAATTGGCTCTCTGTTTCTGCATATAACCACTTAATGTTTGAGAGAGCAGGCTGACTTTTCTTTTTGCATGTTATATATAGTTACGTATAGTTACATGTTATTTATAGTCTGTTCTGGGCGTAGAAATACTTTTCAGATATACACATTCGGTATTCATAAATTGTATTGCCAATGGTTCCTTCTTACATTTTATGTTTCCATACCTTCTGAAAAGGAGTGAGCTTTTATCAGTATATGGCTTGTCTTGCTAAGAATGTTGTGTTCAACGAGGGCTGAAGCTGCCCTCAGACTGGTTTGGGTCTTCAAAGACTTCTGTCCTTTCTTACTGGTTTCATTTGGTTTTCGCTGTCCTCAGTATATGGACAGGAGTCAGTGAGACCCAAGAATATGTTTCTTGTGCACTGATCTCTCAGTCTTGAAGATAATAAGGAATCCCTGTGGTCAATTTATATTAAATTACAGGTACTTTTTATTCCATATCTGGCCTCTTAAAGGATATTTTTTTGATACATTTTAATTAAACTGCACTTTTTCTGATTTTATAGTATGTTACTTATATTGAGATATAAAATATGGCCATATTTTGATCAAATGGGCTATAATGGCCAAAAATAAAATGTTTTAAGCTTAGATCCTTAATGGATTTTGCTAAACAATTCAGAAAATGATAGAACAGTCATATATACTATCATTTATTGTGTAGAATTGATGTATAAAACTCATAAACTTAGATTAATACTCAATTTCTCAGTACTAAATAGTACTGAGTTTAGGAGAACTACTAGTTTAACTTCAAATACTTTTTTTTAAAAAAAAATCAATTAAGTTAATAAATGTTTATTTATTTAGATCCAAAAATTGCAAACATTCTGATAAAAAAGAAATTTGGTTGCTTCTATGAATGAAATGCTAGAAGCATGTGTTGAACTATCTTATAACAAAATTTCCTTTCCAAATACTTTTTATAAATTATAATTTTTGAAAATTATATATAAAGAAGGGAAGTTATTTCCTAATATCTGTTTTGTAGAAATTAAAATTTGCACTTCCGTTGTATTGTTTGCCTTCATTTTGTTTTTCCCCCCAGCCATTTTGTGAATACGGAAGTGCCAGTTGAAGCCCTGAACTTTACATTCAAAATGTTCTCCTTAGTCAAAAGCATTTTGATGCTTCGGAATGTTGAAGCTGACAGGGAAGTGTGATTCACATCTCTCACAAAAACACTATGAATTCCCAATATGAAATTCCTTTCCTTGTTGCATTCATACAATAATGCATCTCTAAACAGTAGTGAAGGTAACTAGCCTTCCCACTTGCTGTTTAATTAGCTGAATTTTGTGCTATGCTTCCCATCACCACACAATCAATAGTACCCTTGAGAACATTCTTCTGATATTGGAAATGGATACGTTAAGCCCTACAGCTTTGGTGTAGTTTAAACAGTCCAGTGAAATAGTTTTAGAGTGGAAAATATAGTCAGTTATGCATTCAACAAGGTTGATAAATGAATGTACCAGGAAATACAGCTTCTGAACACAAAAATGTTTTCCCGTGTTGCTTCTGGTGTTCCTTTTCCCTCTCCCCAAATGCCAAGAGGAGTCTTTGTCTATTTACTTTACTGCACTCTAATATGAGGAACACTGAAGCAAGTTCAAAAAAGAATTAATGTAACTTCCTTATGTTCTACTAGGAATCATTGTGGCAATCAAAACTATGTATAGACTGCTAAGGAGACTATGATAATAAAAACAAGAAAAGCATATATTATTATTTTTTCCATAAACCTGTAATTTATGAGATCAAAATCCTAGGATATCAACAGAGGGGAAGATGTCCTGATTTTTTTTAACCAGGAATGGTTTGAATACCTATTCTGTGGCCTAAGCTGCTTCAGACTTCTGAAATAATTTTATTTTTGGCCAATTCTGGTTCAAAACATATTTGGAGGGCATCAGGATAAAGAAAGCTGATTTAGAATATGTATTGGATCATACTGCATGCCTTAACACTTTGTGTCAATGTAGACACTTAAATTAGAATGGAATGTCACCCAACTATGGTATATACAAGGCATTGTTTATAAATCATAGTTATGTGAAAATTGCTCATGTTTTCCCAAGAGTCAGCCTGTTGAGTTGGAATACAGATTAAATAGGAATGTGCTTGCTCTTCTCTATAAAATAGACTCGGGTGAGCAACAAGTACTATTTGATTTGGGTCTTCTGGTTTGCACTGAACATGCTCTAGGGGTTGAATCATTCATGTTGCAGATGACACCAAGCTGACAGGAATAGCCAACAGTTCAGAAGATAGGCTCAAGATCCACAAGGATCTTGACAGACTTGAACACTGGGTCTTATCTAACAAAATGAATTTCAATGGTGAGAAAAGTAAGGGTCTATGTTTAGGGAAGAAAAATCAAATGAATAGGTGATACTTGGCTCAATAGTAGTACTATGAGAGAGATCTTGAAGTCCTAGTGAACAAAATATGAGTGAGCAGTGTACTTCAGCTGCAAAAAAAGCTAACACAGTCCTAGGCTACATTAATAGAGAGATAGAATCAAAATCACATAAAAGGTTAGTACCACTTTATAATGCCTTGGTAAGACCACACTTGGAATATAGCATAAGGTTTCCTGGTTGAGCAGGTGGTTGGATTCGAAGTTCCTTCCAACTCTGTTATTTTGTTACAGCCTGGAACACTTTTGCAGTCATCATGAAAGTAAGTCATATTAGCATTGAACAAAAAGTGCCTTAAGCTGAGTGATAATATATTTAACTGGCACATGAGTGTAATTCCAAAATATCATTATAGACTTTTGTAACCTGGAGTCCTTAGAGATCTTGGGGATTGTAGTTCCAACACATCTAGCTGCCTCTCCTCCCAATTATTGTAGGAAGTTTGTGACTTTTTCTAAAGAACCAGAAATGTTTTAGTAAAAACTTATGAGTTGCCACAATAGGCAAAGCATGCCACCATAATTATGGAATAAAGAAGTGCACATTTCTAAATAGTGGGTGAAATATTTGGTTTTTAAAGTTAAGTTTTAATGAGATATAATACAGTATTTTAATATAACCTAGGATTTTAACCACTAGCTATGTTTTCTCTCTGTTCATATTAGACAATACTTTACAATATTTTGTTCATGGGATAACATTTAATTAAAATATACTAATTTATGTATTTGGTTATTATTTGTATCCCTAAAGCAGTTAAATTCATGGTGTGATTTTATGAAAAATGTAAATGAGGATGTTAGTGTTGCTAATAAAGTGAAATTAGCATACTTTTCTTCTTTTCTTTTAAGATATAGGAAGAAAAAAGAGAAAAATAAGAAAAAAATGGCAAAATGCACACTGATATAGACATACAAACACACAATCAGTTTTTAAATTAATCATTAAACCTTGTTTTCATTGAATAATATTGACAAGTGTTTCTACTATTTCAATAAAGATGAAGTTTATGAGAAGGGAGAAAATAGAAGTCATCAAATCAAGATTGTAAATCTGGGGCAACACTTTTTTTCTGTTGTAGAAGTGAAAGCTGTTTTTGCTATGCTCCATGCTTAGTAAATCCACAATTCTTGAGAAATTGATCAATTTGAAATTCTGGCATATGATTCAAAGTCATATATGGTCTATGATTCTTATCAGTCATATTCATATCTTACCACCATATTAATTTCCCCAAACCATATTTATTTATTTATTTTTATTTATTTATTTTAATTCCATTTATATCCCGCCCTTCTCCGAAGACTCAGGGCGGCTTACAAGCTTAGCAAGCTTAGCATATTAATGAACATATGGATATTAAAGCAAAACAAGAGTGTGGAAAGTCCCCTTCAGTATTTATTTTATTTTATTTATTTTATTACATTTATATACCGCCCTTTCCCTGAGGACTCAGGGCGGTTTACAGGGAATTAAAAACCACAATACAAAAGTTAAAACCAGTTTAAAAAAGATTAAACTTAACCCTGTGCAAATAAAACCCCAGTTAAAATAAATTAATATGTATGAAGTTGACAGCCAATTCTTTTAAATCATTCTTAAGAGTTGTCCAATAAACATACAAAAAAATGAGTCTCATTTTAAGAATAAAAGAAACTCTTAATATTCTGAAGGTCATTTAACCAATGATCTGTTTATGTGTAGTATGCTGTCTTTATTCAAAACCTTTTGCAAATAACTGATAACATTTTAGTTATCAATTATTTACAAAAAATATCATTAATTAATTCAGGATCATGCTAATTTATCTGGATAGATTGTGAAATTGAAACTTTTTAAAAAGAATTATTTTTTTATTTGGAAATATTGCCAGCCTACAGTTTTATTGTAACCCACCCAAATTGTAGTAACTCAAATGGTATAAAATGTTGATTAGCAATAAATTGATCTGAAATATTAATGTGCCTATCAGCCTGTGAGTTAGAATTAAAAAATATGTACTATTTTCAAATGGGATTATTCCAAAGTGAATTCCCATGAATAAGGGTCAAATGCTTCTATGCAAGGCTTTCTAACCAACATTTCGCTGCTAGAAATACTTTACAATTATGATTCAAAGAGGAACTAAGTCCCTCTCATGATATCAGTGTTAGATAACAGTATTGTAATTGTTTTCACACAGAATTTGTAAACTGCTGTGTTGTTTTTGGACATGATAACTTGAATTCCATGCAGACATAAAAGTTGAAAATCAGAAAAATCAAATCCTTATCATGATATGACAACAATCATAAAGAAAATCTACAAGTTTCTCCTTCCTTTTATGTTTTCTTAAGAATGTATCAATTTGTTTGAATTGTGTTAAAGATATCATAGAAACCCATCTAACTATTTGTATCAATCTCCGAATTCAATTGATTTTTATACTATTAAACTTTGTCCACAATCTCATTTGGATTTTTAACTACTTATATCAATATTAATGTAATAGAAAGAATTTCACATTTTTTCCATAAAAATAAAGAACTTCAAATATATCTATATTTTATAGAATAAGTAATCCAACGTATTTTTGCAAAATCAAAACCAGGTAACCTCCCGGTTTTTTCACAGATTATAGATATATTAGAATCTTTTGGAACAAAAATTCCAATAGAAATCTACAGATTATCAAATTACAAATGTTGGTATAGATTTTTTCTAAGTAGGTGCCAGATCTATTTTTTCTTCAGCATATAATAACAATTTAAATTCAGTTGATGTAACTTTAATGCTCAGATTGTTCTTCAGTTGCCCGATAAGGCAATTATTTTATTATCAAGCTAAAACTACAGGGTATTGTCAATGAGTTTCATAAAGCAGTTTAAGAGGTAAAGAAACCCCATTTGATCAAGAGATGCAATATCATATTGGATTTTACTTAATAAAAAAAGAAGAAAATCATATTTTGCCAAAACTTGTTCCAAAAATTTGAACTGCACCATATCAAAATTCCTTCCTGCTTCTAGCAAAACCACTACTCACATTCAGTTTTTATGAATGTATATCTAAATTATAACTCAACAATTTAGCATTATTCTAGGCTTCTCTCATTTCTATAAAAGCAGGTTGCACAGGATGGATAATCAAATATAATGTCTTTTAGTTTTATGGCTAAATAGTTGTTGTCAACAACTTATCAACTTTTAACAAGAAAATCAGGTAATAATTGGCACAATTAGCAGAAGTCTTGCTAGCTTTCACAATACCAGTTATATATAACTTATTAAAGGAAGTTGGGAGAATCTTATTCAAAAAATCATTATTATAAATCTTCAAAAATACAAGAGCAAAATAAAACAAAAACATGTGTTTTATACTACTGAATAGGATAGCCATCAAGACCGAGGTCTTTTCCTGTTTTCATAGATTTAATAGATTCTAGTATTTCCTGGAAAGCTAAAGGTGGAGCTAGATAAAAGCTTGGTCATGTATAATATTTGAATGAAGTACATTATTTAAAACCTGATTAATTTCTTCCTTACCTTTTGCTGAAAATTATAAAATTAAGTATTCAAAATCTAAAAATGCTAAAGTATTAAAGTATTTTTTTTTTCATAAAAACAAAGAACTTTAACTATATCTAATTTTACAGAATAAGTAATTATTACAAAGTATTTTTGCAAAATCAAAACCAGGCAACCTGCTGTCATAGTTTTCTTTTTATGAATATCACATAAAATGGTCACTATAATGGTCTTAGTTTTGGGAAAATTCATATAAATAAGTTGAAAATAAACTTTGTCTTTTTGCCTTGATCACATAGGCAATTGTTTGAAAACATGTTGCACTGAAAATGCTAGAATTGTGAATTCTTACATGCATCATGGAAAATAATACTTATTTTAAACCCAAACAGTAATACCAGTAGTTTATTCCTACCTTCAGAGCTAACCCTAATTTAATTCGGAAGAATTTACAGTACTGCTTGGTTAAATGTTATTATAAAATTGCTGTCAGAAAAAAAGGGTTTTATAAAGCTTTGAATCACTAATTATACATTTTTATTACTATATGAACACCACACCCAAATATCCCTTTTGCCTTCATTGGGTTTTATCTAATTTGCTGTTATTTTTATAAGCTGTTCTACGGGAACATAGGTAATTAACTTTCCTTTGTTGTTACAACAGAATACCTATACATCTAGTCTTTATAATTGTTCTGACTGAAAAAAATAGCTCTTTCACAATTTGAATTTTTGAAAGGACTCTTCCACGATCTCCTGGGAAGGAAAAAGGAAAGAAAATAAAACAAAAGAAGAAAGAAAATAACTTGGTATTTGCCCATTCTATTAATACAAAATCTGACTTTTATCAGATTTAAAGCCCTACATGGCCTGGGTCCGGGTTATTTGAGGGAACACCTGCTGCCGGCATCAAACGCCCTTCGCCCAGTGCGCTCCCACAGGGAGGGTCTGCTCAGGGTTCCGCCGGTGAGAGATTGCCGGCGGGTGACACCCAGGGATAGGGCCTTCTCGGTGGGAGCGCCTGCCCTCTGGAACCAGCTGCCGGTGGAGCTGAGGACTGCCCCCGACCTCCGATCATTCCGCCGGGGCCTGAAGACCTGGCTCTTCGAGCTCTCGGGCCCAGACTGAGGAGGAAATTTTAATTTGGGGTTTTTTAACTGACTACAGGGTTAATTTAATATTTTTTAATTGGGTTTTTAATTTTTGTATTTTGGATTTTTAATTCCCTGTAAACCGCCCTGAGTCCTCAGGGAATAGGGCGGTATATAAATATAACTAACTAAATAAATAAATAAATAAAGATTCCATTTAACACTAGGAGGGTGGAACACCTTTTTAGCCTAAACAATTTTATTAAGGCATAATCTTATAACTTGTATTAAAATCTGTTGTTTTAAGTGTACTACCTGTATCCTTCAGAGTTTTGTGTATCATAGACTAACGAAGCTGTCCTCCTGCAGTGTCCATTTAAGACTGTAATTCAGTTTTTTTCCTAACCTGGTCGCCTCCAGATGTATTAGTCTTCAGCTCTAATAATCTTTTATTTATTTATTTTTTTAAAAAAACTTTTTTTTTTAAAAAAAAACACTTTTAAAAGCCATTTGAATAAATGAAGGAAGGAAGGAAGAAAGGAAGGGAATAGATGATACAGCAAGTTCTACAGACTCAATTACAATGATGATGGGAGTTTTAGTGGAAGAGCTAAAAGGATAAGGTTAAGAACAAATAATCAGGAAGAAAACATATCTACTGCTTGCAGTCATTAAGTATTGACAATGACTCCATGGGATATAATCAATAAATAGATATAGTTTATACTTTCACTATGCAGAATTTTAAAATTAAATATATTAATGTTCTGAAGGATAGCAGAATAATTATTTAATTATTCCTGACAAAAATATTAGCCAAAAATCATAAAAAACATAAGTGCAACTTCAGATTCACGTGAATTCATTATTTAGTTTCATTAATAAGTGTCCACTTGTGCATCACAATTGATATTGATATACTTCCTGTAGTACAGGGGTCCCGAACCCCCGGTCTGTGCAGTGGTACCAGGCCACGGCATGCCAGCAACCGGTCCTCATAAACAAGCAAAGCCCCATCCATGAGAGGCAGGCAGCACACAAAACCATGCACTCTCCAGTCTGTGGAAAAACCTTTCTCCACGGAACCTGTCCCTGGTACCAAAAGGTTGGAGAACTTTGCTGTAGTATATTCTAATTCTTACAAATTCTGTTCATAAATATATTAGGTTATATGTTCAGCTACTGTTGTCTAGGGAGAGGGTAGAGATGTTACAGTTATAGAGAATTTTGAATTCATTTTTGAGTTTGTATATATATTTTTTTGGGGGGAACATCCTAATTGGGATTAAAGAAGCAGATATTATAAACATCAAGATGAGGTCTAAGAGTCTTTTACACTTTCTCCCTTTGTTAGTTATTTATATTCACACTTCTTCACTTGACTACCTTCTTGAGTAAACAGTTTGTGGGCTTTTGCTATTTTCTTAATGAACTATCAGTAAACACATGGCTTTCTCTCTCTCAATTGTCAGCTGAAGCAGAGCTGTTTCTGGCATTGAGTCAGAAGAACAAAATGAAGAACAAATTGATTGTTTTAGGATTGTTGTTGGCCTCAACCACTTTACCACTCCAATCTTCAAAGGATTTTGCTATATGAGCACTAGGGTATACTATGTTTTGCTATGGGGAAAGGAACAATAGTCATTAGGAAGGAATTTTGAAGTATTTTGAAATATGGGTATAGTTAGCATTCTCCATAAAGTGAGAACAAAGTGGAAATGTGCAATATATTCTGCTGCAATGTATCTCGTCATGATTCAGGGAAAGTGGAACTAATGACCAAAGTCATTTGTTGTAAGAAGAGCCTCTGAGATGTTGAGCAATTCTTTCACTTTCATTTATTTTATTTTACTTTATTTTATTTGTTAAATTATCTCTTCTGTGTTTTGATAAGGAGTCAATAAGTAGGTCAGCAAGGAACTACACAGAAAACAGAGGTAGTATTCCAGTTAATGCCTTATCTGATAGTTTGGCCTCTTCTTAATTCCTTTTTTAGGGGAAAACAGCTGAGAGATTTTGAGATGTTTAGGTAATAGAAGTATATCAAGCCAAGCCTTTAATGTTTTTCTAGCTGAAATCAGTGACTCCTGTGCTAGATAAAAACTAAGTATTTCTTTTGGAATAAGCTCTGAAAATAAAAAAAAATACTATTTTACTAAATATTATTCTGTATTTTATTCTGATAGCTAAATTTATATGAGGGAATATGTTTTATAGAATCTATTATAGTTTTTCTTAATCAGCAAATACATGGGGATTATCACCCCAAAGTTAATGAAAGCTGAGTATCAAATCTACACAATCAAACCTGGATTGTTGCCATTGCTCTGAAATTAGATCCACCCAAACTCAGGTTTTATGACATAATAAAATAGGTCACTATAAAATTGCAGCCATTATGGAAGTCTTTTCATTCCATAATAACTAAAGAACATTCAGCTCAATTCTTTCTAGGTTGGAATGGCACCTAGTTCATCTTGCTAGCAAAGCATAATAAACAAATAACTCAATTTTTGCTAGTTTTATGTACATGCGTGGAAAGCATTATGAATATTATGATTATGAGCCATGGTGGCACAGTGGTTAGAATGCAGTACTGCAGGTTACTCCTGCTGACTGCCAGCTGCCTGCAGTTCAGCAGTTCCATTCTCACTGGCTCAAGGTACACCCATCCTTCCATCCTTCTGAGGTTGATAAAATGAGGACCCAGATTGTTGGGGGCAATACGCTGACTCTGTAAACCACTTAGAGAGGGCTGTAAAGCACTGTGAAGCAGTATATAAGTGCTGTTGCTATAGCTATGGATCTCATGACAGAGCATTCCAGGATATGGCCTGGCTAGAGTTGAATTTATTAGCTAGAAGTAGTGTGTGAGTGCTGTTAGTCCCAACTGCAAGCTGGGATATAAGAGCCGTTATATTGAGATGTGTAAAAATGAAGGTCTGGAGCTGGGAGCATTAAACCCAAGAGTTTCCTCAATATTAGATCAGAGACTGTAGCTGCCTGCACAGTTCTAGTCTAGTCTCTGTGGAAGCAAATATGGGAGAAAGACCCACATATCACTTAGTAAAGTAAAGTAAAGTTTCCCCCGCACATGGCGTGCTAGTCGTTTCCAACTCTAGGGGCCGGTGCTCATCTCCGTTTCAAAGCCAAAGAGCCAGCGCTTGTCTGAGGACATCTCCATGGTCATGTGGCCGGCATGACTAGACGCCAAAGGCGCACGGAACGCTGTTACCTTCCCACCGGTGTGGTCCCTATTTTTCTACTTGCATTTTGACGTGCTTTCAAACTGCTAGGTTGGCAGAAGCTGGGACGAGTAACAGGCGCTCACTCTGTTACGCGGCACTTGGGATTCGACCCACCAAACTGCCGACCTTCTGATCGACAAGCTCAGCGTCCTAACCCACTGAGCCACTGCGTCCCCCCATATCACTTAGAGCAGGGCTTTTCAACCAGTGGTACTGGTACCACCTGTGGTACATTGGCACCTGGCAGGTGGTACGCGACCATCCTAGAAAAGTGGTAGCGGGAGAGGCGAATGAGCTGAACTGGTGGCAGTACTGCACAAGCCTGAGCAAGAGATGGGTTGAGCTGCAGGGCTGTCAGGGCTCAGCAAAAACGCCAGGATCAGTGCTTCTCCAGGGTCTTGTGATTTACATTCAGATGCTTGGCAACTGATTCATATTTATGATGGTCACAGTGTCCCAGGGTCATGTGAAGTGACCAAAACCTGCTGCAACCACCCAGCAGATGGGGGGGATAAAAACCAAACACCCCACCCCCACTGCCAATCCTCAACAGAAATGCTCACAACAATGAAAACCTTGGAGAGGAGGAAGAGTGTCGCTGGGCGGGCAGGCAGGTGTCTTGCTCGGCTGTGGCTTGGGGGGCACTTTTTTCAGTGCCATTGTAACTTTGAACAGTCACTAAGCGAACTGTTGTAAGTCGAGGATTTCCTGTACTTCATCACATTTTTCCCTTTTTTTTGGTCATCACATTTTTGACACCTTGCTAGGCGACTGGTGGTACCCGGATGTTGCCATATCCTAAAAGTGGTACAATGGGTGAAAAGGTTGAAAAGCCCTGACTTAGAGGGACAATTAGGATCTGCTTTGGGTATTTTGTGATAGCTCTTTATGACAGGTGATTTGTTGGATTAACAGTATACATCATCTCATTTATGTCTGCTTGTGTTCATGGCTTAGGATCAATAATTTTATGAAACCAAAGATAAATGTAGGCACAGGTAAGAGGTTCAGTGCATCTAATGAAATCATGATAGCTTGTCAAGAAGCTTCCTGTCATAGATGGAACTGGATTGAGTTCAACCTAATATTAATACATTATCCCAGTTCCTGTTCCCTAACTTTGAGCATTCTTGCATATGTGCATAGACTATATAGACTGGTCTATAGAGTGATGCCAGTTATACTTTTGATGATGGCCACTGATTGCATACATGCTAGTGTACACAGTAACCATTGCATTTTAAGTAGGTACCCTTTCCTGCATAGAACAGACTACTATCAAATTTTATAAATTTCTGACTTTAATATTTAACACCAATTGGTTCACCTATCTAGGTGCATTAGTCATTCAGAAGGTTAGGATCCTCCAGATTTTGAAATCAGCTTTCTTAAAGTCTAACACAATATTTGATTTTTTTTCAATTGCTTGTGCCTGCATTACACTGAATTCCAGTATGACATGGCCATTGTCCCCCAAAGTTCTCACACCTTCAATCTCCTGTATTATTTCATTTGTGTTAGTAAGAATTAAGAGGTATTGTGCTCTGTCTCCTAGAGTCTCCCAGTTTTTGCCATGCTAGATGGAATATCTGGGCAGTATTATTTTGGAGGAGAAGAGTGCTCTGCTGTGGTATAAAGAAAACATAGTAACAGAGTTGTATGTAATATAGTGTGACCTTGTATTTCTACTGCCAGTTGTATACTATAGTTGTTTCCATTGTGTGCTGTTAGGTAGGAACGATGATATGCATGTAGGCCTTTTTTTGCAAGGTCTTCTTTTTTTAAAATGAAATTGGCATATTTCTGTACATAGTTATTTTCATGTGTGCATCATCAGTTCATCATTTTTGTTATATTATCAATTCACTATAGTATGCCACTTTTTAAATTCTTAAGTAAACATAATGCGACCCATTTACTGGTGTTAGAAATCCAGCCTAATCTCACAGTATTTCTGCCCTTTTTTTCCTCTATAAAAATACATTTTTTATTAAAGAAAAAGTTGAATCTAAGTCACAAATGCATCCTTTTTCTCATGTATATTTGATACGAGGCTCCAGCCTAATCTGATAAAGTGCACTTTGCCTGTGGTGTCTTACAATAAGCTGGCTGCATTAGTGCCGGGAAAAATCAATACCGATTTATAATTTACCATTGCAAAAACCTATCACTTTTTATGACCCTCCATCCTCGCTCATTAATATTACATTAAAACACACCCATACCCACTGCAACAGGATGAAATTGGGGGCCTGTCAAGCTTGTCGTAGTAAAAAAGCCTTTAATTGGTCTTAGCCTGAAAATTCAAGGCTAGAAGTAGATTAGTTGTTCCATTAAAAAAATAGTCTTTTTTATTTTAAAACATGCAGCTTGGTAATACATGTTATTTAGTCTGCCAGACATTTCCTTGGGCACCTGATACATTCCAAAGGTAGACAGTACTGCTTTCATAAATGTAGATAACGCTGCTAGTTAAGGTAAGCCATTCTGGAAGAGGTGACCTAATTGTCTGAATTCTGTTCTTCATTGAGTTGTTCTTCAACAAACCCTCTTTCCATCTGTGGTTCCTTTTCTTTTTATAAGCCCAGTGGCCTTATATTGTTCACTTCATACTACAAAGATTTGCAAACAGCCATAGAAGTGCAAGTTGAAGGAGAAAAGCCTAGGCATAAAAATAATATTAAGTTAGGTTATAAGCTTTATTGCTAAACCTTAGTTTCAGTTTGTGATTCTCTAACTTCTCCTGAGACGATATCTCAGAAGCAGTAGGATTTCTCAGGCTTATCCCTCTGAGGTTGATGAAGGAACTTCAGTTTGAGAGGAGGAGATTCCAGCATCCTTTCTTATTTTCCCACAAGCTTCAAAATCAGAAAGTATCCAAACAGGGTACTTCAACGTCTGTTCTGGAGATGGGGAGAAAGGGCCTAGAGGTTGGCTTTTTTCCTCATATGCCCAACTTGAAGGAAATTAAGACCAGATATTTGTCTAGTCTAAATAATATCTCAATTATGGATTATAATGAAATGGAAGCAGTGTATTAGAAGAATGTCATTGTGGTAGCCATCAGTGCTTTGAACTTTTATCAAGTGATCCAGTGGGACACTTTGGATGGCTTTGCCAGTGACCATGGTATATAATAGTATGAGAATGAATCCTCTCAGTTCTCGATCACAGAGAAAATGGGGAATTGGATTGTGTTAGCCTTATTTCTTTCTTTCTTTATTGTTTGGGGTGCTCATGCCCAAATGCTCTTGGTTTTCACTTTCCAAGTGTGTTGTCTGTCTTGATATGAGATCTATAGGACAGAAGACTGACTTGTAAAAACTGAGCTCACCTTTCTATCCTTTGCATCAGCTCTAACTTTGTCAGAAATGCTGAAAAAGAGAAAGAAAAGAACATGAAAAACTCTGCAGTTAGCTTAGAAAACAGTTTTAGAAATCAAATCAAAGCAATACTTGCCTCCCTGCAAAGAAAATGAAGGCAGTTCCATACTAATATATTTTCAAACTCTCCAGCTCCTTTATCTCCAAATTCAAACCAGATAATACCTAAAATAACAGTGTTGGTGTTTACGCTGGCATGTGAAAGGTACTCTTTATTTAGCTTCCAGAGAATCTCCTCTCTACTTGTTAATATCACAAGGATTCCAACTTAAACAAGACTGTTTGTTCTCTTCTCATAGTTGTAGTAAATGAGAAGGCATAGATAGATAAGCAGAGAAGTTTAAGAATCCAGATGAAATAAAAATAGGAAATTCAGTGTGTCCTCAAGTGTGCACACCATGCAGCAAGTACATGTCGTGATTGGGTTTTTAAAAGATGTTTGCCTCCCCACTGACTGACAGGGCCTATTGATTTTTTAGGTTTCTGCCGTCATCAGTTTTCAGCCTCACAGCGGCCATATGTCGAGGTCAGGGCACGCAGGGGCTCAGCCAGGCAGCCTTCGCCACATCCCAAAGTGAAGGGCTGCTGAAAGAAAATCAATCATGTCATAAGTGGAAAGCATCAAAATTTTTCCCCCTGTATGGCCAAGGCCCATCAGGCTGTCTCCGCTCAGTAGCTAAGGTTAGGCATCTGTCAAGTCAACCTAGGTGAAAAGTATTAGAAATGCCAGTTAACCCATGGAAAGGCTGAGCCATGTAGAGCTTTCTTTTCCCTTTGTTTGCCTGCCAGATGTGACAAGGTTAGCATTTCCACTTAATTTCTGAGACAGCAATTTTCTTCCACCTCTCTTACAGTCTATAAGATGGACAGGGCAAGAAGTGAGATTGCAGAGATGGATTCTCAACAGAAATGCTTTCTGGGTACAGAGATTCATATGCTTTTTAAACTGGGCTTTATCCTCCCAGCTACTCTCATGCTGTGATTGAGACGGAGTATTGGATGAGGCTATGGCTTGGAGACTCTGTTTGGTAGCTCCAATGAAGAAGTTGATTCAGTCACTGATTTCATTATTTATTTTCCACTTTGCCTTCAGCCCATGAATGACTCTCGGATGTAGTCAGAGCAGCTGTGCTTATTGGCTGTTGGGCAAAATTCAGATAGTGTTATGCAGTAGCCTGTGCTTGTGCAGCTGTTCCCTGACATTTGTGTCAACAGGAAAGCCCTTGTGTATTCAGGAACATGATGCTCATCTAAGTTCCTATATGCTCATGGACCAGAGGAGTGTGGGAAAGGCTGACAAGAATTTGAACTTTCATCATGTCAGTTAGGTCCACTAAGGATGTGGTTCGGATTGAGGAATAACCCCATTGAACTGAATGGGACTTATTTTTGCCTAGATGTTTCAGCCAAGTTGTGAAAAAAGTTATAAATACAATTTGGGCTTCCTTGAACCCTTAACAGCATTGTACAGTAGGTTTCCATGTTCCAACCTCTGAAGCTATCTTTTTTAAGTACACTTTCTGCTGTGTTGTATAATACTTCTCTGCTTGCTTCAGTAAAAATCTATACAATTACACATTGCAATTATGCTAAATATAACCTTTTTTGTATTTTGTTATTTATATCATGTCTTATAGAGAAGAAGATAAAGAAGAAGACAAATCTGAGAGATTTGTGCTCATTTTCTACATATCCCAGTTTTCATCTATGCTTTCTTTCTTGTCTTCCTTCTCAAGGTGATCCTCTCTACTCTTTATAGTTGTTCCCTTCGGTTTTAGATTACACTTGTGCACTACCCATATTACTCATTGGTGTACAGCTGAAGCCAATGAAGAAATAATGTAGCCATGGCTGGGAGTGTAAGATGGAAGGGTGGCAATCCCAGACCTCTCTAGGTCTCTACGTGCTGATCCTGGTGCCACCACTCATCAAGTACCTCCTGTCCACTCATAGCCCAGGCTATGTAAGAGATAGAGCTATGAGTAAAGATTTATTTATTTTATTTTATTATATTTATATACCGCCCTTTCCCGAAGGACTCAGGGCGGTTTACAGGGTGATTAAAACAAAAATACAAAAGTTAAAAACAGATTAAAAAAATTATATCCATCCCTGAACAAATAAAACCCCGGTTAAAATTAAAATTAAAATTAAGATGGAAAAACAAAAATGAAAAAAGTGAAATAATTTTAACAATGCTGCCCAATTCACAATAATACAGCAACTAATTTAAGTAGAAGGAAGAAAAAAAAATCCAAAAGAAAATTCAGTGCTCCAGAAAGACCACAAGATATGCTTGTCTCCTACAAATAAGCACTTACTACCTCAAAGTCTTAATTAAAAAAAGTCCCGATGAAGAGTTCCAAATTAATATTAGGGTTTATAAGAAGATTCTACTGAGAACAAGATATCGATTGGACTATAGCCTGAAGTAGGAATAAAAAATGATTTCCTAACTTGTACAGAGAAATAAGAACATGAGAAATAAGAATTCAGCACTAGATAGCAAACAGAAAACTCCTGTAACAGATATTTCCTATGGATTTCCTCTAGCTTTGGAGAGATTCCACTTTCATCCAAGGGCGTTGTAAAGATAGAAAACCTCATTTTTTTTCTAGCCTTGGTCCCCTATCTCTGCACTTGTTTTAAGAAAACAGAACATTTTTGTCTCTACCTAAGAGACTGGCCAGATTATTTGACTTGGTGTACATGACAAAGAGTTACATGTACTTGTGGGGATGAGTACTGAATGTCTGGATATGTAGGCTGTAGACTATCAAGCAATTTAGAACCACTACAGCTATTTTACCCAATTAGCTGGTTTTATCCAGGTTTTAATCATGCTATCCATTCACTATAAATGCTCCAATTTGTACTTTAAAAAAATCTTTGGTTTTTTTTTAAAATCAAAGATATAAGACCAATGTGCAGACAGTAAATAGCCTATTGTTTTTACAGTATTTTTAACCATGTAATGGCATTAGGAAGTGATTAACATTTAACTGAACAGTGCTATCCATAGAAACAAGGCCATAGTGATACATTCCATTAAGAATGCAACCATATTTTATGGCCTAAATGTTCTGTTTATCTTAAAAGAAGACAAGCTTCTTTTTTGATGTCGATGCAATATATGTCCATTCCTTCAGATGTTTGTTGTTATAAGCCTTACTTGGTTGTTAGATTCAGGCTATTATTTTTGTTTTGAACATTTTGATGACATCTAGAGACAATAACTGATTTAGGGCTGACAACTCTTAGAAATATCACTGAGATCATACATTTACATTCAGTTTAAAGATAGATTTATACAGAGGAATCTCATTTAAACAGAAATCTTTTACTCAAAATTGGGATAAATTAATACTTTTATGATGTTAAAGTGCTTCACATCATTGTCTGAGAAAATTATTCCCCTTGTTTCTGTTCAGGAAACTTCAATTCTTATCTAGAGCAGGGCTTTTCAACCAGTGGTACGGGTACCACCTGTGGTACATTGGCACCTGGCAGGTGGTACCCAACCATCCTAGAAAAGTGGTAGTGGGAGAGGCGAATGAGCTGAACTGGTGGCAGTACTGCACAAGCCTGAGCAAGAGATGGGTTGAGCTGCAGGGATGTCAGGGCTCAGCAAAAACACCAGAATCAGCGCTTCTTCGGGGCTGTCAGGGCTCAGTGGAAGCACCAGGATCAGCGCCAGGCTCCAGGTGGAGCTCAGCACTGATCCTGGTGCTTCTGCTGAGCCCAGAAGAAGCACCAATCAGCTGGAATGTTGCAGCATCTCCAGGGTCTTGTGATTTACATTCAGATACTTGGCAACTGATTCATATTTATGATGGTCACAGTGTCCCAGGGTCATGTGAAGTGACCAAAACCTGCTGCAACCACCCAGCAGAGGGGGGGGAGAATAAAAACCAAACACCCCACCCCCGCTGCCAATCCTCAACAGAAATGCTCACAACAATGAAAACCTCGGAGAGGAGGAACAGCGCTGCTGGGCGGGCAGGCAGGTGTCTTGCTCGGCTGTGGCTTGGGGGGCACTTTTTTCAGTGCCATTGTAACTTTGAACAGTCACTAAGCAAACTGTTGTAAGTTGAGGATTTCCTGTACTTCATCACTTTTTTCCTTTTTTTTGTTCATCAAGTTTTTGACACCTTGCTAGGCGACTGGTGATACTCGGATGTTGCCATATCCTAAAAGTGGTACAATGGGTGAAAAGGTTGAAAAGCCCTGATCTAGAGAAAGATTTAGTTTCCCAGATTCATTTGAATGAAAAGTTGTGTCCACTTGTGAATAGCAACATGTCCCCATGGGCCAATCTGGAATTAGCATATTAAGTGTCATTTTATATTGGAGGATAGTAGGGCTTGACCATCTTAGAAAACACTGAATGTCTCAACCATCTCTATTAGCTCCTAGGGAGAGATGGCATGAAGTACCACTCCAGCCTTGCTTTGATCCTTATAATCATGCTAAAGTAACATTATGGGGAAAAATCAAAATATCAAGAAATATCAAGAAAGCCATTTTGTTAGGGGAACATGATTGCAGTGCAAAGCTGGTTTAACTGGACTATATATATATATGTGTGTGTGGATGTGGATGTGTTGTGTGTACTGAGAGTATAATCTCCTCCTCCTCCTCCTCCTCTTCCTCCTCCTCCTCCTCCTCTTCCTCCTCCTCCTCTTCCTCCTCTTTATTCTTTACATTCCTAAAGCTGTCCAACTTCTCGATGACTGGATGGTGTACAAATTTAAGACCAAAGAAATAGAACAATATCAGATAACAGAAAAGAAAGGTGGCTATTATGGAAGAACAGACACAAACCCCTTTATGTAGGGAGGCCACATACCATTCACCCCTTGAGGCCTGGGAAAAGAGCTAGTTTAAAAGAGAGAAGTTTGGGGGGAGAATCTACATAGACAGCTTGGAGTTGGGGTGTTATTCCAGATGATAGGTGCTAGTACAGAAATGTTTCTGAAGTCCCATCAAGTGGCATTGTTCAATGGATGCCAGGGTTGGAGGAAAAAATGGGAGAGAGATGAAGCCATAAATATATTTTTTTTCTCCATGTAAAAATAATTTTATGAGGAGGGTTGGACTAAGAGAGAGAGTGACTGACCCAAAGTCACAGAGTGAGCCTCATGGACAAATGAAAATTTCTGAATCAATACTTCCAATTGCAGCGCTAAGAGGTCTGGCTCTGTGTTCTGTGGAAACATAAAAAAACTCTGAATACTTTTGAATCTCTTTTAATATTAGAGATTTTAATATGTTCTTTACAAAATAATAATCCTTATAGCTAATTGGTAGAATATACTGAATTATATATTCAGAGCTCTACAGAAGCACAGAATAAATTCAGGACTCTGATACATGAAAATCAGTGGAAGACCATTTGGGCATTTATATATCATAGAGAGATTTAAATTACAATTAAGTCAAGAGACATGATTAAATTTTAAATTAATAATTTTAATTCCTACTTAAATAATTTAACTGCATTAAACAGATTTACTAAATTCACTAAATAAGTTAAATAATTAATAAAATTTTTGTTATTAAAATGATTTTAGTTATAGAGTTATTATTAAATTATATACATTCAGGTCCTGTTATGAAATTATTTATTAATATATAAAAACTTGGCTTAGTCATATAAAATATGGGAAACTAATCTGGCTGACTGATATGGGAACAAATATTCTCTCTCATCCCTAGACTGGGAAGTCGGAAAACAGGTATGTGAGCTCTTGAGCATTTCTCCCTAACAAAAAGTCAGTATGAAATTTCTGATTTTGGCTTTATGCCAAAAGAAGCAGCAACTTTATAAACAAAATACATACCAACACACTCAGCCACTCCCATTCCTAATAAAAGATATAAAATGTAATGAAACCATGCTCAGCATAGTACTGGTACTTATTAGAATTGTCGTTTGTGAGACGACCTGAAAATGCCCTGCAAAAGTTGTTATTGGTCTCCTGAAATATTTTAGTCTCTCTTTGGGCTTCATGGTCCTATGGTGACATCTCTAGAAGATTACCACATGTCCGGTGGATCTGCAGAATGCATAAGCATTTGCAGCCTCCTGACTGCAGAGGTTAAAACAGATCATCCCTCACCCTTGGGTTTTGAAACTAATAGCATAACTGTAACAGAAACAGGACCCCACAGATCCTGCAGAAACCCGGTGAAGGTGGGCAGGTGGGTTAGGGAGTTACAGATAGAAAAAAAGTTGATCTGGATCTTTCTGCCACCCACTTTTACAACCTATACATTCAAAATCCTGCCTCTCCAAATTCCTGCATTCATACACTCCAAAACATGTATATTGAGAATTCTGCTCTGTCTCTCTGATGCCTGTGCTGTCCACTCACACTGTTTTGAGCAACTGTAACATCCCAATTATATCATTAAGATGCAAGAATGCAAACACATTTTGTGGCATTAAAATAAAATTGAAGTTAATTACGGTGCGCTGCATTTCTTGGTTGCTGCTTGTGGCCAATAATATTTTGGTTTTGCCCTTTAACAGTGATTTTAAACTTATACTTATTCTAAAAAAGTATACTCTATGAATTTTGAGGGATCCTGGGGAATGAAATGTCTGCAAAAAAGCAACCAAGCTCAAACAGCACCAAGGATCCCTCATTTCAATCCTGAGCTACAAATATTTTTTTTTACATGAATTTTAAATTGTGAGGACAGAAGTAATCTATAATGACATTGAACAAAAAAAAGTTTTAAAATAAATTAAACATTCTTTTTTAAAAAAGAGACACATGAAGAAAGGAACTGAGCTGAGCTGAGTTTCTGTACCCTTCACTCAATCCTGGCCTTTTTCTTATAGTTTTGCAGAGCTGGATTTCCCTATAAGGAATGAGACAGCAGAAAAAATTGGTTACTATGCTTGCATTTACGTTTATGAATGAAAAGGGTTTGAAAAGTACACAGGAGAAATAACAAGTACAACTGAACTGATTTTCTGAAAGAAATGTCTTTATTCACAAGTGCTTTGAGAAACTGAATATATAACCAATGCAAAAATAATTTTGAAAATTGATGGCATATAGTGCCTAGGTATTATTTTTAATCTATTGTCAATAAATAGTCAATTGGATTCTTTCAGGACAAAGAGAACTGTAACAGCCAACATTTCAGGGGGAAAAAGATGCTAGATTTGGCAGAGCTTATCCTAATTACATTATCCTTTTTGTGCACAAGGTGCTTACGTTATTGTTATAATCAAATCCTGCTAGTGATCCGTGAAGCTTGAATTACCCAGACATAACCTATCTACAACAGGTAATGCTTAGAACAAAGTGCCAAGTCTGCTTTGAAATGCTCATGTGTAAAATTACTTTAAATGCAGCAGGACTAGCTAGATAATTTCCTGGTTGGCGGGGAATGTGTAAGGGGAGTGAGGGTGTGGCCACACTTAAATTTTAATCTAGTAACTTATCCTCGATTGCTAAATGAAAAATGCTGCTTCTCAGAACATGGATTCCTTTCTAGCAGAGGCAATCAATGGGATTGAGAAAATGGCAGTTTGGAATATAGTTGTACAGTATGTGCTAGCCAGATAGATTGCCATGATGTACATAGACCTAAATTGGTGATTGTCAAAAAAGTTCTGATAGTAGAAGGGGCACTGTGATACAAGCAGGCGGCTTCCTGTGGGCCCTGTGGATGCCAAAAATGGTGTATAAAAATCACAATTAAAATAAAATCAATAAATCACTGTCTTCTTTCTTCATTTGCAGATCCTCCCCGTCTGCTGTTAAAGCTCAAAATGTTTTTTGTTTTGTTTTGTTTTGAATTATTGCAGTAATTGAATCTGTCCTCACATTCTTTCTTCTTAGGCGTGCTCTAAGTGCGATGACAGAGCCATGCAGGATCAGGTAGCCATGTTCTGTGACCTTTCAGCTCTTCAAAAGTTCCCCCTCCCCCATTTGTATTGCCAGGCAAGGAGTAAAAAGAGATAATTTAGGATTTCCTTGACTGACAACCCTAAGCATTGAACAGCTTTGTTATGCTTCTGGCCTCTTTGCAGAGCTATAGCTAGAAAACAATTATAAATTAAAAGAAAAATTTTGTGTATTGTTTTAAAAAGCCTTTTGGTAATAGGCAGTTTACATTCTCAACTTTGTGTTGTTCAGAATTGTAGTAGCTTGGGGACAGTGTTGCAGAAAGAAAAAGCACCCAATATTTTCCATGGAATATGGGACTGTCCTAAATTTTCCTATTTACCTCTTCTTTACCCTTGGGAGCAGTGTAGAATTCCTGTAATTTTAAACTTTCCAGTAAGTGTTCTGTTTAGCCTCATCACTCTTGATGCCAACTTCCTCAAATTCTGAAGGCTGGCATCAAAACCCTTGCATTCAGTCATTAGAGCAGATGATAATTCATTATGAGTAAAACTTCCCATAAACTCAGTGCGTTATTTAATTCCTTGGCTGCTACAACAAACTATAGTGATGGGATAATTAATGAGTGTGCTGGTGACCTTGAAAAATATTATTGTTTCTTATTTCTGTAAATAAATCCCATATCCTATTATTATTATTACAGTTCTTCCCTGCATGTAGCACTTTGCCATAAACACCAGTTTTCATATAATTTCCCCAGTTGACTTTTGTCTCCTTGGCAATTTCCAGCCTTAATAAAGAAAACCTAATTAAGAAGGAGCTGTTGATTGGTTTGCTACTGTAATTAACACAGGTGATGCTAATGAGTTTTGATGAAACCAATGGTTTACAGAGGAGAATAAACAGAGCAATACTGCATATGGACTTGAGCGATATCTGCACTTTGGGAGAACACTATTATGATTTTCCAAGTCATGTGAATGGTTTGTGACCATGGAAGGAGAAGATAACATGTTTTTATAAGATTCATTAGTGAGCTGGACCAGGTTCCGTAAGCTTTGTGGACTGGAGGTGTTAAAAATCAGATTTCTTCTGACCCCATTAATTGCTTTCATAAGGTTTATCATACTGAAAAAAGAAAATTACCAAAGGTTTGACTTCTGCTGTGTTCATTAAGTCTGTAATATAACTGTGTAGTGTGGCAGAAGAAAAATACAATTAATGCTTATACTTCCAAGCTCTTGACTGCAGTCCCAGTGAAACTGGAATACTGATTCTAAGATTTACCGTAAATGGTTTTCTGAAAATAATTGTATAACCAAGGATGACGTGCTTATTTCTATCATTCCTGCTTTAATCTCTTCCCATACCCTTTTCCAATCTCCTCCCCCTTTGTATTTTTCCTATAATTTGATGGCTTCCACTATTTTGATTGTTGGTCACTTAAAGACAACAGTTATAGACAGTTGAAGCACTACTTTAGAAAAGCTTGAAAAGAAAAAATGATGTTTCTCAGCACAGTAATTTGAATATCAAAGCTACCACACATAGGAGTGAGAGTGACATTGAGTGATATTATTCTCTGGCATGGTGTACAGCCCTGCCCCTTAGTCTTTTACATACAGGAAGCATGGAAGTTTCAAGGGTTGTCTTTGCAATGCTTAATGAGATATTTCCCCTCATTATGTAGAATAAAACAGCTATCTTATATGGTAGAAGCAGGGCAGGAATGAGCTATGACAAAGTGTTTGAACATAAAACTCATCCCATAAAATTCCTTTGTTTAGGCACAGATGAAAGTAACACCTCACTATCTGCGTTGACATATAGTCAATATATAGTTGACTGCATATAGTCCTTTGCTGCCCATGAAATGTGAGGACATCATCTTTGTTTCAGATAGCACAATATCTCGTGGACTATTTCACATGAAGTAGGAATTCCCATCTCCCTGCATAGAGCCAAAGGAGATGTCTTGTGTGATCCTTTCCAGTTCATCGGTGGTTTAATATAAACACAGTTAGTCTGAATCCTCTTTGTATTTTTATTTCAGTATTACTTTTGTTACAATCTAGGATTTTCATGTTAATCTTCTATGATCATATGCCTGAGGGAGATTGTTCTTCTGAGGCTTGGTGGCACACTGCTTTAAAACTGACTACTGCTAACAGAATTTTTACTACCTCAAGAAAAGAAAGTTAAGTTGAAGCGGAGTCTCATTTTGGACTCAGCTTTCAGTCTTTCACCTGGAACACATCTTCCAGATGTTTCAAAATCCTCAGAATTGTAACCTCAATGGACTTCTAAGCATATTGGTTAATATCTTTTTAAAAATCAGCTTAAGCCCATAAAATAAACGGTTCAGCCATATATATCATGTTTTTAAAGAGTGATGTACATTTATTGGTAATAATTATCTGCAGCATTTGTTCTTTCTTAAATTAAAACCAGCTTCTGGAATCCTGTGGCTTGTGTGTGTGTGTGTGTGTGTGTGTGTGTGTGTTTCTGGTATGGTGCTTGGAAACAAAGTGCTCGTGGGCATAACACAATTACATCCCTTCATGAAATATGATGTGATCGAATCTCATGACCTGCGTGACATCCTTCTTTTAAGAACCTGAGGTTGCATATTTCATGAAAAGAATTTAGGATTAAAAACTACCTTTTTCAAACTTCAGGTTTGTGCAACATCTGCCTCTCCAGAAAGTGCACTTTAGCACAAACCTTCATAAACAAATGAAGGGCCTTCTCCCACCATTATCCAGTTATTACCATAAACGCTAGTTTGTTCTTCTTTACATTTATAGTTGCTTCCTCAGAAAACAAGCATTTACAGTATGCTTTTCTACCAAAGTTTTCCCATTGCAATGGAAGTGCCCTTCTCTTCATTGCTAATGTTAGTGGCATGGAAATATTCAACAAAATGGATCACTGCAGGCAAATTCCATGTCTGTGTTACCCTCTTAAATGAATATGTAAGAACAAACTATCTACTGGAAACAATGTTCCTTATGGCCCTTTTTCCTCTGTAATTTTGTCATCCTATGTGTGTTTCTTTGAGTCAGTGTTAACTCCTGCCGACTGTCTGGATTGATGCCTGAAGTTTTCTTGTTAAAATTTCAGAAATAGTTTGTCCTTGCCTGTTGCCAAGGACTGAAAGTGAGTGATTGGCCTAAGGTCACCTGGCTGGCTTTGTACCTAAGGAGGAACTACAACTCATGGTCCTCTGGTTTCTGGATGAATGCCTTAACCACTACACCATACTGACTTTCTGTTGTCACCCTAAGCATGTCTCCTTTGCTAGAGTAATATTGACAAGCTTTTGTTTTGAAGGAGTTTGTGATGCAAGGAGGCTTTTGTTCTAGGCTGATTTGCATACTTTCATTTTGGAAGGATATGTGTATTTTCAAAGTTAGGGCTTCCCTTTATTCACCTCCTCATTTCTTCAAGCCTTTTTTATTTGCCTCTCTCCTTTTATCCCTTTTCTTTCTCATCTCATTTTTCATCATCCTGTGGTTAATTCTCTCCCCCCTGCCCGCTTTCAGCTCATGCTACACTTTGTCTTGTCTATTGCGATGTGACAGAAAAGCCAAAGACATTCCATGTCTGGCAGTACACCTCCAGGGACATCTTTTGAACTCTCATAATTTGTATTTATTGCCACCCACTTTGTAAGTTCACAGTTTAATTTGCCAGCAGTGGCAGTGTTAGGCCGACACAGTAAAACAAGATAACGTTAAAATGTCAGAACGAGAGGGGGCATGAATGATGCATTACTCCCTGCTAGAACTTGCACTTGTCATGCCTTTCCACCGAAGTGATGTTAACTACCTTTTGAGAGCCTTATTGGGCTGATATTACTTAGAAATAGGATCATTAGTTCACCAGTCTGATTAGGGGGTTGCCATGGTTGATTAACTCTTCTGGAACTGGGATCATGGTCAAAAGATTAAATGAATTGCATCTGGTTATGCTTCTAGAACTAATTTTTACAATTATTTTTGTACAATTACTTATGGTCATTTACATGTGTATTTTCCTAACACCGTGCTGAGTTGATTGAATCAAGAGGATATTGGAGCAGTTATTTACTGCTTTTTGTGTAGCCAACTGACAATAGCCAGGTACTTTAGTGCCTTTAAAAACAGCTTGATGAACAGAAATCTGCAGGCAATTTTTTTGTTCCTTCTAGAGCCTGGATAACATGGTCATTATTTAGTGAAAGTTGCGGATTATGTGACTGGCAGTGCAGCAGTTGAAAAGTTGGCAATCGTAATATGTTATCTTTTTTTTAGCAAGTGTGGTTTATATCACTGGTAGTTAGAATTTTAAGTTTAAATATCGGCCCTCCTTTTTTGCCTTTAGCAGCGATTTTAAGAGCTGCTGAAACATCTTGTTTAGAGAGTAAGTGATGGAAAAGTTTCACTTAGTTAAATTTCTGTGCATCAGGCTGTTGATAAAGACACAGGAATGAGACTCACAATAAAATTAGCAGACCTGCTTGTAATTCCCTGGCACTATTATGTGATTAATATGATTGAAGGTGTCATAATATGGTGTTAAATATAGTATGTGTAATAGAAGAAGGGGTGGGAGTTATTCTAGTTTAATCAGTGCTGAGTATAATGGTGTGAACTTGTTTATATAGCATGTGAGTGTCTGTATACAGCAACCATTTAATATCTCTGCAGAAGGAATAATTTTGGATCTTAATAGTATCTTTCTAGGAAGAACCAGCACTACAATTGTCAACATAATAGAGGCTTTCCTGAATTTGATTTGAGCACTGAAAGATTATCAGATAGATATAAATATTATGAGCATGCATGTATCTTTGTTGAATACTCTAAATTATTTGTAAATGGAGTGCCTTTTATTTCACTACTTGCTTTGTTTTGGGGAAGGGTCATTTATGCATTCACCTGTCATGGATAATTTCAAAAAACGATTTAAGAGTTTGCACCCTGAAAGTGTTGTGAAATATACTTTCTCACTGAAGTTTGTAAAAATCTCAAGCCCTTTTGTTGTTTTATTGCTGTTGTGAATACAAATAAAAGAGCATTTGTTGCCTTCAGCCAGAGCTGAATCATTCCATAACTGATAGTCAATAAGTTAAAGTTAATAATCATGTTAAAAGGAAAAATAAGCAGAAATTCTTTTTAAATAAGAGAGGATGATGGATTCAAAAAGTCATAAACCCCAAATCTAATGTGTTAGCAATTATATTTGAATGGAACGTTGAAAAAATAGATACTTTTTTCATGCTACAGATTCTTTCTTGTTCAATAAATCCATGATAATTTATCAAATTCTAAATGAGCATTTCCTCCCGTTTTCTGCTGTCAGTTGTATTGCCTGAAAGTTAAGCGAACTAATTTTGTAACCACTGCTGAATATTCTGAAATGAAATTTAGATGAAGTCATTGCCAGCATTCAGGCTATGACTTCATCAGGGCTATTGACATGACTTGAGACTCATAGAAAAGCAACAGTTATTGCCTATAGAGGATCTTTTCTTAGTGTAATTTGTAATATATAGTTAGTTAGAGTTGTACTTCTCAAGTTGCTTTGTTCCCATTCTTTTGTCACCCACAACAGGTGGCTCATGAATGATTTGAAGAAAATATTCTAGAATTCCAACTGAGAGATAATGAGCCTTGGTGATACAGGAGGAGTTCAGAGAGCTAACAACATCTGAATTAGTTGAGCAACAGAGGAGAACTTTAATAGGATCTGACCATTGGAAAAATAGGGGGTAGGCAGTGGTGGGATTCAAATATTTTAACAATTGGTTCTATTCTTGGTCATCACCAGCACAACGCACCTCACATATTTGTCATCACTGCATTGTCTTCATCACTGGCATGCTGTGTATCACTTTGACATCATCATAGGTTTGACACGCTTCACACAGCGGCATCACCAGTGCAACATGCCTTGCAGATTTATTGTAACCGGTTTGCCAAACTCAATAAAAAGTTAGGTATTGGTTCTGCTGAACTGGTCTGAACTGGCTGAATCTCACCACTGGAGGTAGGGTCAGTAAATAGTTCATGATCTTGTAATTTTAATTCATTCCTAAGGCAAGTTGAATAACTCTAAATGTAAAATGCCACCATCTGTGAACAATAACCTCACTAGGACTGGAGCCCCTGATTGATTGATTGATTGCAGCCTCAACTGCATTGCCAAATTTGTTTTTGTGAGGAAACAAATAACAAATGTTGTACAAGTCCAAATAGGTTGAACACCTAGTCTGGCAAAGAGGGGGAAAAAAACAACCCTGCCCTGGGCATGATGTGACCCCACCCACTCTACTTCCATGGAGGTCTTTGATATCCTGAAGAAAAAAAAATAAGTGTCAGTATTTCTATTTCTGCTATAGGGAATGGTACAACAGAAGAAGACATTATTCAGTATGAGGTGTATTGACTTCCTTGGAGGAAACAGATTATATACATTTATTCAGATTGTGGAATAAGCACAAAAAGAGTCATTGTTCTCTTAGCAAATAACCTGATATAATGTAGCTATCAAGTGATCTATTCATTAGGGATGTACATTACTCACCAAAGTTTTTTCTTAACTTACCTATGTATGCATTCTGAAGTTTTGTTCATCAAAATGTTATTGCCTTTAACATTTCCTTGCTGCGTGGCAGTTTTCATTGTTTTTCTGCTTATATTCCATGCTGAGGTACAGTGATAAAGTTCTGATTATAAATATTAAAACAGATAAAATAATTAAAAGTATTTTTACTGCTAGGGTATCACTTTGAACTACGTGGATAGTTATTTTGCTGTAGCCACTTCCTTCATAGATTCCTTCTCAGATGTTTAGGCCGCTTTACTATACAGTACATCTATACCTAAAAGATATAATTGCTTTTTCCATATTGTTCCCCCACCCAAAATCTGTATACCTACCTTACTCTGTACACCGCCCCGAGTCCCTCGGGAGAAGGGCGGTTTATAAAAACAAACAAACAAACAAACAAACAAATAAATAAATAAATAAATAAATAAATAAATAAATAAATAAATAAATAAAATAAAATTATAAACAAATAAGATAGCAAACAAAAACAGTCATAAATACAGCTCCTGTTTATGCCGTCTATCTGTTTGCTATGGCATCTTCTAAGACACACCATTCATTTTTATCCCGACACTTTGCATATCCTTTCCTTCCTAATGTTTCATATAGCTCAGAACTCACTATTTTCCCCCTCTTATATCTACCTACAGTATTTTTTTTCCCCTGGAAGATTCACTCCTCCACACACCCCTTAATCTCAATGGTAGTTCATTTGCCCAGTTGATGATATTTTGACTCTGTAAGATTTACTCTAGAACAGGGGTGTCAAACTCAATTTCACTGAGGGCCGCATCAGCATTGCGGTTGCCCTCAGGGGGCCGGGTGGGTATGGCCAGGGTGGGCGTGGCCTACTGGGTGGGCGTGGCCAGAGTGCAAATGGCCTACTGGGTGGGCGTGGCCAGCTCTACATTGTTCGCATCAAGGGTGCCTATGGGGGCCTGGGCAGGAGTGGGACAGATCTGAGGGTCTCTGGCAGAAGGAGGGTCTCTGGGCCAGGGCCAAGGTAGTGGGGGCCGTTCCCTCACTGTTTCCAGGATGGTTTCGCAGGCCACATGAAACCATTTTGTGGGCCGGATCTGGCCCCCAGGCCTTGTGTTTGACATGTCTGCTCTAGAAGATACTCTTGGGAGATGACACCACCTATCTCCTGTCTATAACACAGTCCTCTCAGCTGTCCCAAGGAGGTTCTACACTCATTTGCATTCTGATTCAATTCGCTGTAAGAGTTCAGATAAACCCCCAAGTGGCCCCAACTACTCTTAGATGGCTAACAACCTACCTTCAGAGTTGCTAATGACCAGATGACTGCAAAGAATATAAATCTTTCTGTTCCCCTGCATTCAGTCAGAACTGAAGAAGCTTCTTGCATGAGAAGTAAAACATTTTCAAGAGGGAAAAAAACCACAAAAAAGACTAGTTGCCTTTTGAAAAAGGACCTTTGGGATTAGTCTAGAAGAGTATTTCTCAACCTTGGATACTTCAAGATGCCTTCTCCTAGAAATCTATGCATCTTAACATTGTCAAGATTAAAAAAATACTGATCTAGGACATAACTCTTCCTAACTCTGTATTTAAATCCTTGTGCATCTGATTCACATGTGAAAGAGCCATTTGGGTTCTTAAGAATATCCATAGGGGTGTCTGAAGATCTGGGCAGACTTTCCATCAATTACTTATAGCAGTCATATTTGACATATAAATTATGAAGGTACCCTCAGGCTGACTTCAGGTCCAGAGCATGTAAGCAACTGCTACAATATATGAATTAGCTGGTAATACAAATTACACCTAAGTAATCTGTATGTAGGATTGCTGTTCCTCAATCTTACAATTGCTAATTTGAATGTATTTTAGTAATATGTGCCTTGTTTAATTCTGAGGCCAAAAAATATCATAAAGCCTTAAAAGATGTAATTAAAGAAACAAAATCAGAAACAAATGAAAATGTAAATTAGGATATTATAAACTGATCAGGCAGTCTTCCCAGTCTCTCTGGGAAGGATAGAAATGTAGACATCATGGTGTTTTAGTATATTGTCCTCCAAGAAACAGCTGGTGTAAATATTCATTCTTCTAGTTATTGCAGTGGCTTTGTGTCAGTTCCCAACAGTAAAGAAGCCATTTATATTCTCACTACAATGGGGAAATGCTTCTTCACATCAAGATATGTATTCTTTGGACATAATTATGTTCATAGCACTGCATTTACTTTTTATTTTCTGTTTAAAAAGACAAACTTCTCAGTTGCCTACTTTTTTTTAAATAATGAACTCCATTTAAAAGCTAGATGACTTGAAATAATCTTTCAGCTGCAGTTATATTAGCTGCTGGTCTGACTCATTCATTTATAAATCTGTAATTGTTGCTTAAGAATGGTGATGGGGTGGGTGGAACTCAAATACCAAATGTGACTGGCTAAATTGTCCGAAGAGATAGAGTACGGAGCCAGTTAATCCACTCCTCCCATCTTTACAGAAAGCCAAGGGCAGGGAAAAACAAATTGGTCAATGCTTTTTTTTTGGTTGTTTCTTTCACTGGGCATTTAAGTTTGTGTTGGGGTCTTTTTGCCAATAGGTTTCTGTGTAAGCAGGGCAGGAAAAGGATCTTACCAATTCTGTCTCCCTTTCTTGCTTAAAGTCAAGGCTCTTGCAGCACCATTAGGATGTAGATTATCATATTTAAAACCTGTGATGACACCATTGTACCCATCTGAATGATTAATATGCTCATTAAAAGAGTGCCGATGGGCTAGTCTAATTAGAACATGGATCTTCTTAAAGGACATTGCAGGGTCGGGAATAGGAAATATTACTCATAACATAAAGTAGGGATTAATTATGCTACTAAATACTATTGTATGAAATTTGCATATGGGTCTGGTCATAGGCAAGGGGTTAGCAAAAGTATGGCATCCTATTTTTATTACCATGAAGAATAAATGAGCTGTTCCTACAAAATAATGCAAACCTTTCCCAATTTTTTTAAAAAAACCCTGCATCATAGGGGAGATCATGGGAATCTGCCAAAGATACCCAACCCCAGCAGTATTTTGTAGGTCTGAGTGAAGCTCAGTATTGGATTCAAATCCTGCATTGTTTATTACTACCTACCTTTCTTCTTCCTTAGTCAGTTGCTGTTAACAGCTGACAATTCCTTTGGTTTGCTTCAGGGCTTGGGAGCTCTCCCGGGTACCTTCCTTGATGCTTGTCCAAGAGACTGGGCAAATAAATGACTTTGGCCGATTTGCTTGCCTCTTTTCTGGTATTATTTTATTTTTTTTATTTTAATTCCATTTATATCCCGCCCTTCTCCGAAGACTCAGGGCGGCTTACAAGCTTAGCAGTAGCCTTCATTCTATGTATATGCCTGCTTATTAGGGCTTTCACACACACCCCAAGCGGCATTATTACAAAGTCAGCTTAATTGCCCCCAACAATCTGGGTCCTCATTTTACCTACCTCGGAAGGATGGAAGGCTGAGTCAACCTTGAGCCTGGTGGGATGCGAACCTGCACTAATTGCAGGCAGCTGGTGTTACTTAAGGAGGCATTAGCCCACTGCTCCACCAAGGCTCTTATTAGAATGAATAAAAAAATAACATCTCTATCCAGTTGAGCTCTATTTCTGATAATTTCGTGGCCACCTCCTTGTATTGGCATGGTAGCACCTCCACTTCCTCCAAGTTATTTTTGACTGATTACTCTGGCCTGTGAGAACCAAAGGATTAGTTTGGTGTAGCTTCTTAGCCAGAGAAGGACAGACAACTGCCGCCTTCAGCTTTGTAACAACAGAGGGCTGAAATGTTGTCTACTGAGCATTCACAGCACTGCCTTCACAGTTTTGCAACATGTTACTTTTTTCTTTTTGCAAACAAGCGCCACATAAGACCAAAAGCAAGCAAAAGACATATTTAACAAGAGCACTGGGCTTTTTTTTTTTGGTTCCACAGAAGGTAGTTCTTACAGAATCCTACCTATAACACTCTGATTTCTTTCTTGCATTGGGACTTACAAACAATGAGAATGAAATGTAACTGAATGACTGCTAAATTCTAGATCTTAATTTCAGGCACTGGAAGATTAACGCAAATGAAGCTTGTACACAAACCTTTACATGCATTAACTGCTATTGAGTCAGTTACTTGACAGTCAGTGTATGGTGCTCATGGGTGGCAGCTTAGTTTGGATGCTGCTCCTGGTACACTAGATGCATAAAATGTTGTAGCAACGTAGAAAATATGATGTTTCAACAGTGAGCTCTAGCATTTCATGCAGTATCCTTTCAAAAACATGTTCTACCCTTTTTTAAATTTCAGAGACAATCCTATTTATGTACATAATGGTTACATTTTTTTCATATGGTGTTCATCAGTATGAGATGATTTGGGTGTGGATGGGAAATCTGGACGACACAGCTTCCCAATGAATCAGATGCAGAAATACTCTGACCACTTCATTTTGCATTTACTCAGATGTGTAATAAAAAAGATGGAACAGCCAGAGCAAAATAATTTGTTTATTCAGAGATCTCTGTCTGTGCAAGCATGCTTGCAATGCATACCAACTGATGGATTCAAGGCCTCAAGTATAAATTGAATGTGGATCAAACTTTATGTGCTTTGTAAATGAATTGGATTGTCTTCAATACAATTCATATGTCAATGTGTATTTCAAAGTTCATGTTATTGCAACTAGGCTTACTAGAATGCCAATTTATGCATGGCTACAGTTGAATTGCAGCATCTGAATTTAAAGAAAAACAGTAATCTAGCTTAAAACACAGGCAATTGGAGCTTAGTCCTTCATGGTCTCCTGTGGTTTGTTTGTGGAGAGGGGAAAGAGATGAAATTCCCTCAGAATGTTTTTTTCTCCTCTTTTTTGTAGTGAAATACCTTTCTCAGGTTAATCATGAAGAAAACAACAGTGTGATAAAGATAGACTGAGTCTTGCCATTTTTAAACAGTGAAACTGCACTGTGAGTGTGAGATGGGAGGCAAGGAAAAGAAATAACATACAGATCAAGCTGAAATTTTAGAAGCCCACGTTTCTCTTTGCTCTGTTTGATCAACATACAGTAGCTGTTTCTGCTACAGTATTCAATTATTTTTAGTTGACTTAAAACAGGAGTGCATAACTATTTTCAAGCCAAGAGCCAAATTTGACCTTTGAGTGATGGTTCAGTGATTCACTCTAAAAAATGGGTCATTAATGGCAAAAGAATTGTGATTATATTCAAATAAATTAACACAATATGTTACCCCCACTGTAGTCAAAAATTTCCACCTTCTGTCAATTAGAAATTAAAGTTTGAAAAAAAAGTTTTAGAAGGCTTTGAAAGTTATACCCTAAACCAGGGGTCTTCAAACTCAGCCCTTTTATGACTCATGGACTTCAACTCCCAGAATTCCTCAGCCAGGCACTCCAGTTGAAGTCCATGAGTTTGAAGATCCCTGGCCTAGACTTTGGAGGCTCATATTCAGTCAGTATTTATTTATCTGGCTCTTGAGACTAATGAAGCTTATTTCCTAGGTATAGCAAGGGATTTAATTGATAGACCAGCAAGCTTTGGTGGATAGAATAGGAAGGCCCAGGTGGAGGCTCACCATTCCAAGCTGCTGTTTGTTAAGGATTCTCAGCCCTGTTCATATTATGTCTTTCTTAATTATTATGGCAAGCATGGTATGATCATCTTATACTCTGAATTTTACAGTAATATTACTTTAAAATTGAGACTCAGGTGCAGAAGATATGTATGCTATGAGTCAAAACCTTCACAATTGAAAAGATGGCTAGCAAAGCGCTGAATCCCAGTGGGAAACCAAGGTATCAGTTCAAAAAGCAAGGTCACCACAATAGCTTTATGCAGAGTTCCCTAACATGATGAATGTATGCTTATAAACATTTTAACCACTACCTTTGTGTGTGTGTGTGTGTGTGTGAGAGAGAGAGAGAGAGAGAGAGAGAGAGAGAGAGAGAGAGAGAGAGAGAGAGAGAGAGTTCACCTTATTACTTAAAAACTCTTTGGTCTTGAATTCATTTGGCAAGTCAGTTTTTCACAGCAGGTTTCTATTTGCAGATGCTTAAGAAAACAAAAGAAAGTCCCAAATACATTTTGTTTGCCAATATTAAGCTGATTCCAGTTGCTGAGAATTTCTGTTGTTGATTTGTTTCTGCAGAGTATTTTTAGATGGATTCTGACTAGCAGATTCTGTTCACTGAAAGACTGTTGTTGATGCTGTTGTTTACATGTTTAGAGGGACACCGCCTCCCAATCTGTTTCAGGCTTATCGAATCATGTCAACTAACTCCCATACTACCATCAATATTGGTCCAAAATCTGTCACTTTGGCAACCTTCAACTCTTGTTTGAAAAGCTGGTTAAACCATTCCAAGAGCAGCCAAGTCACAAGGCTATATACTCCAAATGTCATAAGTAGCTCATGCTGTAATAATATCAGGAAACAAAGAGTTGAAACCTTTAAATATTTTGAAGATATACACATAGTTCTTGGTCTGTTTTTTGTGGTTGTTCTTAAGTTGTTAATTGAAAAATAATAATATCAAAGGTGAAATGAAGTTTTGCCAACATTAGAATTTGAAGAAGCTAAACTGACTCTTTGATTAGAATCCAATTTAAAGAACTTTTTTTAAAATTCCCATATGGTATAAAACTCACACAAAATAACTTCTGGGTTTCTTTGTAATGAGGAATGTAGGAGGAAAATGTGTGCATGTAATGCTCTAAGAAGAAACTTTTTTAAAAAGGAAAGGCTTCTCGTGAAAGCACTCTCTTTGGTGTATAAAGTCTGTCAAGTTATATGAATGGGGAAGTTTTGTAACTGGCCTTAGAATTTGACAGAATATCTCTCAGTTGGAGTCAGTGCTTGTTAGTATGAATAGCAAGATTATCAGTGTGTGTGTGTGTGCATGTATGTGTGCCATAAAAGCAATTGAGTGGCTATTAGTGAAACTGTCATGGCAGTTATGCCCCGAATTTGACATAGGACCAGAGATTCTTTTGGAACAGGAAAGGAGGGAATGAAAAGAATGAACTACACTGGAGTAATTGTTATCTGGACCTCATGCATAGCATTAATCAAGAAGAGTGTGCCAACACAGAGCATGACACAGAACAAACTAGGTGTGATTCTTTCAGATAGAATTATTGTAACCTGGAATTCAGTCTCATACATCTTTGCTGCATGTTAAGATGTGAACAATCCAATCGGGTGCAAATTACAGCCATTTGATTTGCATGGATTAAGTAGGGGAGGTCACAAATCAGTGACAGGTCAGTGATACCATCGGAGATCAAGAGGCAAAGTTGGATTCTTCTTCATTTCTTTCCCCCTTTACTTCTTCCTAGTAACTAATCATGCTGTTCCATTGTAAGAGGAGCTCTATTGGTGATAAAGGAAGTCTTGTCTTTTAAATTCATCCAAGTTAGGACCCCACTGAGCTCTGTCAGATATCAATCACAATAGGGGAGATGTTTTTTAACAGAGGCCTATCTTCCTTTCTCTGCAATACACTAGTGAAATAAAGCTGTGGGTGTATGTGGGTGTGCTCATAGACATGCATACACACACACACACACACACACACACACTCTGCACCTGTGCTAGGATTTTGCAGTTATTTTAGAAAGATTTTCTGAAAAGGACATTGTTTCTTTGAGAGCCACAGGAATGAACTGAACCATGCTATCTCAAAGATTTGTGCATTTGGAAGAGATCATTTAGAATTTCTAAAATCAATATGGAATATTTTTGTCCCTCACTAAATAGGGATGATATTCTCCTTCTCTCTATAAAAGTTTTTTGCGTTGAAACATTTTAGCTATTCAGAGCTAACAATTACTAGTTTGCTATATATAGCATTCTGTTCGATTCTAAAGTTACTCTCTATAAGTGTTATGAACTTAATTTTTGATATATCTGTCCAATCCAAACTTAGTTTGCTCTGTTCATGATGGAAATAGTTTTGCAAGCTAGTTCATGGCACTATTTAACAAATGCAGTATGTTAGTGCATTCTATCCTAAAGAAGCTAGGGGAGAAGTGTTGATTTGATTCACACATTACATTAAGCATAGTTGTGTGAACCCAACTATTACCACTTGAAAGTCTGGCTTTATGGTTTAGCATGATGTGTGAATGCATTCTCTAATTAACATTGCATCTGGGGGAGGGAGGGTAATGTGATATTTGTTTTGACTCAAATTTAGATAAAGCATGAAGTAGTCATAATAAATTGAACAATTAAGCCATGAAAAAAAGCAAAGAAAAGCACATGCAGCTGTCTTTAAAGGAGAACAAAGTCTTATTTCCAAACCTGTGGATGTGAATAATTTTTGGTAATTGATAATTTAAAACAGAAACCTAACATACAGCACATTAGACATACACCTGTTCAGCCATGGATAGTTTCTTTACTTGAATTTTACATTTACAAAACTGAAATAATAGCAAAGCCATAGAACATTTCTGAAGATGAAATGATTTCCATGAAGGTCAGGGAAAATGATTACCATATTAAAATGTAGTTCTTTTTGTGTAGAAAATTATGGAGCCATAATGGAATTTGTGTTACAATTGAAAAAATAGAGGAATCATCAACCATGTTTGCATTTCAGATGCTGAACTGGGAAGTAACTGGTTTAGTGAGTCATGCTGTTCCTGGAATTATTTGTAACAATGTGTGCATGTGTAGCTGTAGTTATTCCTATTGAAGGTCTGTTAATATTGGGTTGCGAGTCATTCTTCCAACTGAGATTCAAGAATGATGACTGTCTTTACAGTAGAATCTGAAATAAGGATATGAACATACTTTATCTAAAAATCATTTTCAGAGTGACATCTGTTGTTAGGGTTCCCCCCTCCCACTCAGAATCCTTCCTTTACCTAAAACCTGACTGGATTTTCTTTTAGATACAGAGGGATACTGGCCTCAGGATCAACAATGCATCACTTTAAACATTTACTGAATAATAAGTTGTAAAGATCTAAAGTGCCTGGAGAAAAAAGATGCTTAATCAAGTGCAAAATGTTTCAGTTCCTCAGAGAAAATTAATGGCACAACAGAGTGCTTTATGAAGTTGAACATCATATTATATGTACTGTAAGAGTCTATTAATGCCTAGAAAATACAGGGCAAAATCTCATATTATGCAAAATATAAATAAATGCAATATTACCCAGACAATGGGAAAGAACCATGAAAACGAAGAATACCTAGGTGACTAATTTTAACTTCATTAGCATTTGAATAACAATAGCCACAGCAAAAATAATGCTTCTGATGTGAGAATGTTTCTAATTATACTTTTAACAGGCATTTGCTATTCTACTGATTGTAGATATTAGTTTCATTGCTTTTATTGGGAATATCCATGCATCTCCAAATTAGTGTTGTATTTATTTGAAAGTCATTTCATCCTTTGTTAGGTTGACAGTAAACAAAATATGGTATCAATGAGTAATTTATTTTAAAGATAGCATTGGAGTGCTGTTCTGACTTTAAGCATGTAACAATACAATTTGTATCCTCAGCAATATTTTATGAAAAACTATTCAACTTTTAAAAAGAAAACCAAACACCAGTGTGAAATGTTTACATTTAGCAATCAAACTCAGTTCCTTGACTGCGTAGATAACAGGGAAATGTCAGTGAAAATGAAAGTATCTGGTCTCTTATGTTTGTTTGCAAAATTTAAAAAAACCCAGTGGAACAGATAAGACTAAGGTTAATAATGACTTATTCATAGTAATATCAATTATGGCTTGTAATGTTTATGTGAACCAGGCCAATATATTCTTGTGTGGTCCTTAGCAAACTGATTTTGACTTTTAGTAAGACCTGGCACATTTCCTATGAAAGGGCTGGCTATGTATATCTGTAATGAACTTTGGGGAACTTTCCACTACAAATTTTCCAGCAAAAACTCTTGATGTGAATAGGAACCTGTCCATCTATTCATTTCGAGGGAGCTTTCATAGCAGAACATTTTGTGTGAACTGTGCCTACTAAATAGTGACATAAAATGTTAAGGAATATCCTTACAGATCATTAGCTTCCATTAGCTGGCAAGAAGCTGTAGGGATGAACAAGTAATTAAAGTCTTGATTCCAATTTTGACTACCCTCCTCCTTGCCTTTTTACTTATATAAACACTTTTGACTTTAAAAAAAATCTGAATGTACAGCACAACAGCTGCTTTAGGAGGTTTCTTTCTATTTCTGCTTCTCTCTCTCAGTACAATGCCCATTTAGTTATGTGGGCCTCATTTCAGGAAACGCGTTGAATGGATGGTGCCTATTCTCAAGATTTGCTTTTATAACTACAGTTTTGTTAAATATAAATGAAGGAAGAATAGATGGGAGGGGGGAGATGAGTGGAGCTGCACATTGACTTACTGTTTACTGGTGCAGTTAACAGATGGATAAGCCAACTGATCCACAGATGTGCAGCTTATAAATATAAACCAACGTCTTACTGGTGATGTATATTAGCAAGTGGCAACAAATTGCTTCCTATTTAACTGTGGTAGCTTGTAATGACCAAATAGCTGTCAGTCGGTCTGGTTAACATCTTAACAGAAGTGATATTAAAGAGGAATTTTCTGTGTTAATATTAGTCTAGAGGTTATTAAAAATTCTATTTTAAAAATGTTTTCATGAATGTATACTACTGAAAGCTTCTCTCTCTTTTTTTAATACTAATAAATTTTTCTGATACTTAAAAATAATTGGTCATGTTTACCCTGAATGACAGCCCTGAATTCTTGTTCAGGGAGTTCTTTTCTTCCCCAGATCCTTGTTTCTTAACTATAATCTAACTAACAAATTGGGAACAGTTTGTCACTTGCTGGTTGGATTCCTTTATCCAAAGCAGCTGAGAACAGGTCTGTTTTCATTTATTACTTTATCAATTTGTTAGGTATACTGTATATCCTACCTTTCTTCCAGGAGCTGAAGATTGTATACATCCTGCTCTCTCCTCCAATTTTCTTTGCCTACTTGTGAGGTAAATGGGGTGGAGAGAGACAGTGTCTGGCCCAAAGTCACCTGTGAGCTTCCATGGCTGAGGGTGAAAATCAGTCCTATCCAAAAACAGATTCCATAAAACTAGAACAATTCTTCATTCAGAAAGGCAGTACTAACAGAAACAGAAATCTGATTGTATTTCCCCTCCCCCTCCTCTCATCCCAGAGAGACAAGTCCCATATTGTGGACTTGTCACCTGTTGTTGTCTTAATAATTTCTCTATGATTATCTTCATGGTTCTGTATAGCAGAACACACAAAACAAGAACCTGGCAAATTGGAATCCATTATTTAGACAACTTTCTAAGTAAATCATTTCTGGATGTGCTGAAGGCGGAGGAATAAAACAGGATCAAATGAGCTGCATTCTCCATTATATATCTCCTTAAAATGGTGGGATATACAGAACCAGTAGCTAATTTTTTGTTGCCCAGGCCCAGAATGGACTTCCGGAAGCAGCATCCACACAGAGAACCAGTTGTTCAATGTATATATATATATTTCTTTGAATCATGCGAGTTGAAATTGAACATGAATTGAAAAATGGGGGGAGGGAAGGAGGAGAGGGTATATGGGAGAATATGAGAAAAGATGGGGACCGCATTCTTTTGTTATATTTGCTGTTTAAATAATTTAGTTGCAAAAAAACTGAAGGCTGATTTAGCTGCAATTAATTATTCATTAATAACATGCTAATTGCATGGTATCTCTGAATATTTAAATGCAAAAGCTGTGTTGAAGGGGGGATGTTTGTTTGTTTTAAACGTAGGCAGGGGTCTTCTATTCACTAGCACAACTTTTGCAGGCAGGAGGGAGAAGGAAAGAAAGTCTCTTTGAAGAAGGATTAGGGAAAGTGGTCATACTGGCCTCCTTTTCCATTCACTCTCTTGATTTGTTCTCTATTCAAGGGAATGGATGGTCCTTATCTAGCCTCCCCAATTGACAGGGTGGCAGTGCTTTGACTTTTGTCCAAGTGATTTCTCCACGCACACAAAATGGGTTAATTATCGCTTTCCATAGCTTTTTGACTAACAAAAGACCACCGTTCTTTTTCTTCCTTTTCTTTACTGTACGGGAGCTCTTTGAAATGTGATAGTTTAATCGGTGACACCTTTTCAATGGAGGAATTCTGAGTGTCCAAGCCTGCTGCTCTGAGTTCATATGCTCTGAGCTGGGAACATTATCATGATTAAGAGATACGGTCTTTATTGTGCCAAAGCCACCCTGGACTTTAAGGATGAAGGTCTCACAGGCTTCTAAACAGCATGGTAGATTGATTTCCTCCTCCCCATCTTCCAGCTGATAAAAACCAAGCTGTAGGTTAGTAGTGGCGTTTCAAGGGGGGGGAGAATGGGGGAGTCCGTTGTGATTTAGTGGAAAGTTGACTGTTCTTTTCTTGTGTGATATCCACATCTCTCTCTCTCTCTCTCTCTCTCTCTCTCTCTCTCTCTCTCTCTCACACACACACACACACACACACACACACACACACACACACAAACACACACACACACAGAGAGAGAGAGAGAGAGAGAGAGAGAGAGAGAGAGAGAGATGACTGCTCCTTAGATCTGGATCAGATATTGTTCTTCTTTGAGATAACTCATTAAGAAATGCTTTTGATTTGAGTTTTTCCTAAGAGCAGAGTTACATGATATGCTATAGTCCAGTTTCTTTGGGCCAAATGGCTTGGGAGGCTTCCAAAATATTCAGATAATCAGGCATTTGGACAAAGGAGGGAGAATTAATATCCCAAGGGTTACAGTGACAAGGACTATATAGAGGAAATGGCAACATGAGATATCTCAGACTTTGTTAATAGCCTATGCTTTTGAATTAAAGTGTTTTCTCCTTTACTTAATTTTTGGAGCCACTACTACTTGTTCATTTGAACAGTCATTTATGGCTGCAATTTACAAGTTATTTCAAATATCAGAGGCATGGGACAGAGACAATGCAATCAGCCAAAGAGATGTAGAAGTATATTCATCAGAGTTGTCCACTTTAGACATTCACATTTGAGCACCTTGCCAAACTGGCTCTAGTCTAGACAATCACATACTGTACATGTATATAAGTGTCTATGAAAGAGAGAGACTACTATGTGCATATTTTTTTTAAAAAAAGTTCAGTCTCCATAGAGTCCAGTTAAGATTGAAATTTATCATCATTTGCATTGCCTGAAAAAAAAAGATGATCTTTTCAGGTGAGTGGATCCATTTTTATAATGTTCTTCAAAGATTGGCATGCCAGAAAGTTCAACATACCTATGATTACAACTGGCTTATTTAAGGTCAGTGTGCATCTCTCTATATATATATTACAATTATTACTCTATCTATATTTACTTCCAGTATCAAAGTAGTAAATTTCATATAGGATCATGTTCAGAAGTTCAAAATTCAAAAAAGAGAGAGGAAAAAAGAGAAAAAACTGGGAAATGGAATATAGTTAAGATAGGGAAGAATCTCGAGTCCATGTGTCAGAATTATCCATTCCAAATGTCAGTGACTATCTAAATTTGATACACAGATCTTTGGTTCTACCTGGCGATACCAAGAATGGAACCATGGATCCTGGCATGTTCTGTGCCAAAAGTGGAAGAAAGTTCAGATAGTCATTTAAAGCAATACCTTGAGAAATGTACTCTGAGCTTTGTGTTCTTTCATATTTAAGTGCAAATAATTTCAAAGTTCTAAATTTGACAATCTGAATGGAAGATGAGGGTAGCACATAACAAGAAACAAAGCAACTAGGTAATGTTTGTTATGCCCTGCTTTGATGAACAACTAATGATATTTTTTTCTGCTATTAAGAAGCTGGGATCAATGGATATTTGAATACTTAATTAATATTGTTCATTGTCTTTAAATGATTGCAATCAGTTGCACTGTGTGTGTGTGTATCTATGTAGTTGTATACATGGATGGTCATGGTCAAAGTGAATTATAGCGCCTCCTTTGGCAACATTTGTTAAATTCAAAGGCAAGAGAGAGAGAGATCTGTTGTCAAATCCCATTTCCTAACTCTGGCTACTGATTTTTATATTATCTGAATAACTGCATATTTCTTCCTGATTTTCCTGGCACTTTAGACACTAAAACAATTCATGAATTGTAATTCATGAAATTACTTTTTTCCATATTTTATTAGTGTAATGATGTGAAAGCCCAATTTCGTGCGAATCAGTTCAATATTTCTAGATATATTTTTCTAGTGCAAAATCAAAGAAGATAAGGGATTGTCAGATTTGTTAAGTTATGGGCATATCTGGAATTTTGGGAAACATTGAAGATGTTCTTTCTAACTGTCTGCAAAGGGATCATTTGCCTGGTTACAAAATGGTTGACACTGCAAATATGATAAATCAGAAAACACCAATTTAGCAGGAGGGAAATTGGTAGGGATGCTACCTATTGCCCCTTCTATTCCTTCCTCCCTCAGTTCTCTTATCTATAACAACAACAACAACAACCAACAAATAATAATAATAATAATAATAATAATAATAATAATAATAATAATAATAATAATAATAATAAAATAATGTTGGAAGAGACCTTGGAGGTCATCTAATGCAACCCCCTGCTCAGGCAGGAAACCCTAAACTCTTTGCATTATGACAGCTTTCTAGCTTTGTATTTATATATTTAAACTATTCTGTTTTAAAAGTTAGGAAGAAAGTATCAACAAATGTTCAAAGGCACAAGGTGACTGGACTACCTATCCCAATTTTAACTCAGGGTGTGTATAGGTGCTGAGTGACTGGAATGGTGGCAAAAATTAAGGCATACTTAGCAGTTTTGCTTATTGCAAATTTTACTCCTAAAACATGGATCCTGAAAATAGAGCTAGCACAAAATGAAAATGGTTCAGGATTATGTGTTGAGGTGGTCCACATCACAGAATACACAAAGGCACATACCAGTCATTCTTATAATATATATATATATATATATATATATATATATATATTTGTTTTCTGAGGTTTTCGCGGGTGCCTGTATGTGGATCCTTGGTTTTTCGGGTTTTTCCCCGCGTAGAATTAAAGGTGTAGGCGCAACGTTTCGATGGAATCCCATCCATCATCATCAGGCTTCTGTTTCCTTCTTCTGGGAGAAGCATGTGGCTGTTTGTTCCTCTTTTTTAAACTGCCAGAGGGGGTGTGTTCTGTGGAGGTGTGCTCTGATTGGGTAGGGGACCAAGTGTGTTCTGATTGGGTGGGAGTGTGTTTTGAATGGTGGGGGTGTTCTGATTGGGTGGGGGTGTGTTCTGAGTGGATGGGCTGGTCTCAGCTGCCAGCTCCAGACCTGAGCTGGTGAGTTGTGCTGCTTTTGTTCGGCTTCGTGTTTGTGGTGGTGCCATGTTTTTATAGTGGGTGTCAGTTTGCTTATTGTGTGGTTTGGAGGGGTTTAAAGTGGCTGATGTTGCAGCTGTAGTTAGGTTTCTGTTTTGTGGTTGTGTGTCTTTATCGTTGTGGGTTCGGATTTGCTTTTTGGATGGTTGTGTGGTGGTGATGTCATGTGATGTTATCATGAGTTTGGGTCTGGTATCATTCTTGGTGGTTGGGCTTCGTCTGTCAATCAAGGCGGGTTTCCAAATGGCTGGTAGACGAGAGGTATCATCTCGTTTATTCATGCTGTGGGGGCGTTTTTCTATCTCAATGGCTTCTCTGATTATTCTGTTGTTAAAATGTTCAATTTTGGCAATAGTTTTGGTTTTTTTAAAATCAATTTCATGTCCCGTGGCTTCAAAGTGTTGGACCAGGGATGAAGTTTGTTCTCCCTTTCTGAGTGAGTTTTTGTGCTCTTCAATGCGTGCACTTATTCTTCTGTTGGTCTGTCCGATGTATGTGGTGGGGCAGGTGGTGCATGGGATTTCGTATACTCCTTGGTTTTCTAACCCAATTATGTCCTTGGGGTTTCTTAGGATGGTGGATATTTTTCTGTCTGTGTAGAATGCTGTTTTGATGTTGTGTTTTTGGAGGACCTAAAAACCGAACTACACACTCTCACTAATGTACTAACAGCCAATGGATTCCAAAGAAATACGATTACCAACTTAATCCGAAGAGAGACACCCACAAAAACCCAAGACAGAGAACAAGAAAATGGCAAAGCCCTCCTCCCATACTTAAAAGGGACCACAGACAGAATCAGCAAGGTCCTCCAAAAACACAACATCAAAACAGCATTCTACACAGACAGAAAAATATCCACCATCCTAAGAAACCCCAAGGACATAATTGGGTTAGAAAACCAAGGAGTATACGAAATCCCATGCACCACCTGCCCCACCACATACATCGGACAGACCAACAGAAGAATAAGTGCACGCATTGAAGAGCACAAAAACTCACTCAGAAAGGGAGAACAAACTTCATCCCTGGTCCAACACTTTGAAGCCACGGGACATGAAATTGATTTTAAAAAAACCAAAACTATTGCCAAAATTGAACATTTTAACAACAGAATAATCAGAGAAGCCATTGAGATAGAAAAACGCCCCCACAGCATGAATAAACGAGATGATACCTCTCGTCTACCAGCCATTTGGAAACCCGCCTTGATTGACAGACGAAGCCCAACCACCAAGAATGATACCAGACCCAAACTCATGATAACATCACATGACATCACCACCACACAACCATCCAAAAAGCAAATCCGAACCCACAACGATAAAGACACACAACCACAAAACAGAAACCTAACTACAGCTGCAACATCAGCCACTTTAAACCCCTCCAAACCACACAATAAGCAAACTGACACCCACTATAAAAACATGGCACCACCACAAACACGAAGCCGAACAAAAGCAGCACAACTCACCAGCTCAGGTCTGGAGCTGGCAGCTGAGACCAGCCCATCCACTCAGAACACACCCCCACCCAATCAGAACACCCCCACCATTCAAAACACACTCCCACCCAATCAGAACACACTTGGTCCCCTACCCAATCAGAGCACACCTCCACAGAACACACCCCCTCTGGCAGTTTAAAAAAGAGGAACAAACAGCCACATGCTTCTCCCAGAAGAAGGAAACAGAAGCCTGATGATGATGGATGGGATTCCATCGAAACGTTGCGCCTACACCTTTAATTCTACGCGGGGAAAAACCCGAAAAACCAAGGATCCATATATATATATATATATATATATATATATATATATATATATATATATATATATATATATATATATATAATATGACACTTGGCACTTGGATTTGAGTTTCTATCCCTTTCAGTTCTTCTCTGTCGTCTTTTTAAAGACTGCATGGAAATTTTTACTGCTTTTTTGGCATACTTGTCATAAATGCAAATGTTTATTTCCCCCCAATGGTCTATTCTGTATGCTGCTTTACTATGATGTACTTTTTTATAGGGATCATTTTGTGATTGTGCCTTTGATTGATCACAACGTCTGAAAATGCATAGATACAGAAAGAATGAATTTCAGTTGGCATATTGGTTTGGAGAAGTGCAAATTATTTAGACTAACGCTGGCTTTGCATTTTTATCTTATATTCATTTCATCCATGTGCTTTGATAACAACCACCCCAATGGGTATTATAAAACCAAATGGATGAAATGACTCCCAAGCCCGCCATGGAGACAAAAAGTGCACACACGTACATAGACACCCCCAGGCTGAAGCCAAGCTGTTATTCATTCTGCTGACTGTTTGGGGTAAGAACCAATGTTCAGTTTTATTTTCTGTCAACGTCTCACTTTCACTTTTATACTAATAATGCATGGAGAGCACAAAGGGCAACAAATCAAAGCCCAGCCCTGAAAAGCCATACTGTGAAGCACAAATCCCCATTTGCAGATGCTAGTGGGAGTGATTGCCAGATGGCTTCCCAGTCCAACATATGGCCTATATTCAGACATAGGTACAGAGGGAAAGGTTTTGGAGTGAGCTTGAAATAAATGTCTCAGGCTTTGTGGCATGGCACAGCACTGATTTCTTAAATATACTACATACGTTAGAGAGAGTGGCCGAGATACTAAGCTGACACTATGTATATAAAGTGCACAAATGGACTTTTGTAAGTCTGGCTGACAATAGATAGAGCAAAAGAACCTATTATTCCAAGACATAGTATTCCCAAGCTGCTGCTGTTGTTGTTCCCATTTAATTTGCATTCTTTGGCCTTTAGCTAATGGGTGAGATAACTGGCAGAGTGTATATTTCAGGCATAGTGTATATTTCACCCAGTGTAAATATGATGATGCTAACTGTGGCTAGTTCCAAGAAATAATGAGTCAAATGCCAGCTTTGGAAAAGCACTGACTTTTGCATAATTGTAATTGTGCACTATGGGGGTCTGAATTGTTCTGAAATTATATTTCAGTGCTACAGGAAATGATAATAATAATAATTATATTAGTGGCAATTTGTTTATGATGGCAGCAGATGTTTTACAATACAAATTAATTCAATCCCAGTCCTAAGGCACTTACCAAAGATACTGTAAAATTGAGGAGCAATTTCAGGGTCAGAAGGAGAGGTCTGAGTGGAAAAATGAGGATCATTTTAAGATTCTGTCCACATGCTGGTTCCAGTGAAGGAGTCCCACTGATGTCAGTGAGTTTTCTGAATTCATCAGATCACAGAATTATAGAATGAGCGGGGACATCAAGGGCTTTGAATCACACCTCCCCCCCTATTTTATGCCAAAAAATTGGTTTAAAACATCCATGACAGCTGGCTGACCAGCCTCTCCTTAAACATACCCAATGGAGGGAAACTTGACACCTCCTCAATAATTGGTTCCACTGTCAGACCAGTTTTTCTATTGATAATGTTTCCCTAAATCTATTGTTTGAATCATTTTAGATCACCCTAAAACTTTTCAGATATTGTGCTGGCAAGATGTCTTTACCAATGACCAACTTGCTATTTTTTTAATTTTTTTTTTTTTTTTTACTGATCTAGCCGATTAAAAAACCATGTTGGAAAGATCATACGGCACTGAGAGGGTTGAAACTCTTGAATGGATCTTATTTCATGTTCTAACGTTCTTAATTTTGTCCTGATGTTGCCATTTAATTTCATCTTTTTTAGTTCTTTCCCCTTCCTCATTTGAAAAAAGTCAAAGTGGACCACACTTTTGGTGCCACGATATTGGCACCATTTTGGGTTTAGAAATATTTCTAAAGCCATATGCATATTGCAGTCACTCTAGTTATTGTAACTAGGAGGGAGAGCCAAAATCACTTATTACGCAGACAATCCAAATGTTAGATTCAAATGGCCACAGCTTTTATTAGCTTTAATAACAAAAGGCACAAACTCAAACTTTGGTAACACTCTTCCCCAATTCATGTTTGGTGTGTAGGGGTTTTGGTTCAGCATTAGGAATGCCATAAGGCTCTGACACAATTTGTACAAAATAGTCTTTTATGTCTTCACTCCAAAATTCCTTTATGTGAATGTCTGTTATGAAAGTGGATGTAGCAAGCAAAACAATATTTCGTACTATGCCTTCCCTGTCCACCTATAAGTCTGTGACATCTTTGCAAATAGTATTTATTTATGAATTTAAATCTGACGAAGACATCCCTCACTGTGTATAAAACAGATGTGCATGCCTTCATCCTGCTCCCTTGTGCAGTAAGCTGTACAGAAAAGAGTTAGAAATAATAAGCCAAAGGTATGCTAAGAAAAAGATTAGGTAGTAATTCACCATACCTATCCATAACGTGCAAACCAATCTTGCTTCAAACAAGTCATATGTTATGTTTTCACAATAGACCACATATGATCCATGCTTGCTACCAGCCTTTGCATGTCTTCAGGTTTCTTTGCCCAGGCCCCATTTTAATAAATCAAGGTTCACAGGCAGATCTTACACTTTTTTCAGTCTTACTAGAAGAAATGAATTCAAGGATTCTGAAAGTTTTGACCATATATGAACAAGCCAGATTTAGTACAAAGCAACTATTTGTTCTGATTTCTCACCAGCTATGTATAACTTGCAATTGTTCACTCCCTTTTCTCTGACAAATACAGCAGTCTTGGTCTTCGGTATATCCAGTTCCATTGTCCTTATAGAATCATGTAACCCAGTGTTTCTCAGCTTTTGCAACTTTAAGATGTGTGGGCTCCAATTCCCAGAATCCCCTAGCCAGCATGCTCCCAAGGTTGCCAAATTTGAGAAACACTGATGTAATCTGTTCAAATTTCTCTGAGAATAACTTCTCAGACAATAACGACATCATATTGACATTGTACTAAATCTAGTTTGTTCTTGTCAAACCTTTGAAGAGTGTCACACAGCAATGGGAATGGTGAAAGATCAGGCTAAATATCTGGAGAAACTATCTGACTATTCAAAGTGTCAACCATTGGAACAAGCTGCCACATAACATGGTAAGTTCTCCTTCATTGGAAATCTTTAAAACAGGCTAAACAGTCTTCTGTCAGAGAAACTGCAGTGCATTGAGCAGGGGGCTGCACTACATGACCTTACAGCCCCTTCCAATTTTATCAGTCAATATATGATTGGAATTTTAAGAATTCCTGATTTTTTATTGTCTTCTACACAAACTAAAAACAAGGCAATGTTGCATAAAGTTGAATATGTATTAGATCTGTTGAGTTGGTTATAATCATTCAAATCAGTATTGTCTTTGTCAGATTTCATTCTACATCCCACTCCTCAAATTTGGACAGTGTAGGTGTAATGTATTGGTCTTATCTGTTATAATTCACTTGCTTAATGTCTGAATGCTTGCTTAATGTCTGACCTGCTTTCTCTGTGTTATGTAACAATTGCTTTTACTGAGACAGACTTGCTGTCTCCAGGCTGATAATTAGGTTTGGGGCAGAAAACTGCTACTTTAAACCTATTGGTCGCTGCTGAGAGGCCAACTGTATAAATAGCTGCACAGCGGCTATTACAGTAGTTTGCTTCTGTTCTGTTCTGAGTTAATAAACTTGTTGCTGTTTCAACACATCGTCTCGCTTAATGCCATCGAACCGGAGATATAACAGTAGTGACAGGCCTTTAAGTGACACTGATTTTCTCATGCCTAAGATCAGGGGTGTCAAACTGCTGGCCCATGGGCCGGATGCATCATGATGAAACCGCACCCACCCCATTGCTGGCAATGGGGAAAAAGCTCCAATATGTCATGCAATATCACATGATGTCACGAGTTTGACATGTCTGCCTAAGATCAACACTTTCATCTCAGCATGTTAAAAAAAAATCTATTGATTCTCGCCTACCAGTGCCATATGCATTTGGTTTTCTCCCCCATTTCTATCTGCAAGAATTGAATTTGATGTTTTATGTTGTATTAGGACCCACAACAACCTATGGTTCCAATATATCTAATTTTCTACCTTCACTAACCCTGTTAGAGACCCTGATATCATGAAATACCGTAGGAGAAAAAGTAGCAAAACCTGGGGGGGGGGAGAGTTAAATGAGGGATCAGCCTAAAATCCCTAGGTAACCACAAGAGGACTCAGTCCAACTCTCCTCCCCCACCCAATTCTGTTCACTCTTATCAAACTTCAAACAGATGCTGTTAATTGAGCAGATTCCTGTGCCTAGGATTTTTAGCAGTAAATCAGTTTAATTGGACCTAACAAATATTTATATATGGCAAAAGGAAATCAATTCAAAGTTAAAATAAATATTTTACAGTTTTAATGAAGAAGAAAGTTGCAAAATCCATCCATACCTACCACAAAAAAGGGGGAAGTAGAAAGGGTGGTGGAGGAAAAAGAAGTCAACCAAAATACAGGTCAGCTCTTTTAATCATAGAGTGTCCCATGTTCCTACACTAATTGCGGTATCTGCTATTGAAAAGAGAATTGTTACCTCTGGTTGCTTTACCAGAAGTGACTTTTGGAGCTAACTTCCACATTTCTGAGTTTAGCTTTTTCTGCAGCATGTTTGGAAGCCAGTAATGGTAAAGCTTTGGTCTCTAGATATTACTGGCTGTTGCTTCCAACATTCCTCATTATTAGCTTTGCTTGCTGAAAACTGCTGGAAGTTGTAGTTCAGCAACATCTGGAAGACCACAGATCCCCTCCTGTATCATAAGCTGATTTTATACATGACCAGTTTTCCATTTGAGAGAAGTAGTCCCTTTCACACTTAGAGGTATTGTTGAGCTATCATCGTTTCTGTCCTGGTTGAAGACGGACCTGTAGCATTATCTTTTGAGCCGTGAAGACAAGCTGCCCTTTTAGCTATCCTAATATAAAGAAGAAGCTTAAATGCGCTCTGCTCTTTCCTTGCCAAACAAACTTAGTGCAAATGTGATTTTCTGTGTTGTCTGGCAATTAAGTACCACTTAAAAACTCTTGAGAATAATTAAGGGTTGAGATGATGAGTCCTTTTGGAGGGCTTTCATGGCATTAAATAAATCAAACTGCATTGAGATGGGAGGGGCTGCATCTAAAGGAGAAAGGTCCTTCTGAAACATATTCAGACATGACATTTTCTTATGTCGATAACCATCAACAGCTTTGCTTCCCCATCTGCAAAGACAAGAATGTCACATGTCAGTCAAAGGAGAGCTGCCAACAATAAATCAAGGATGAATTCCACAGTCTTTGGCTTTAAAAGGCCTCTATTGTTGTGCTAAGATAAAGTAGAATCCAGTATAAAATAGTACAATGTGATTCTGTTTCAGAGATATGATGGTCAATGAAAGAATTCCAGACTTTATAAATGATGATTGGGGACAACTACTGTAGTTAGCTTTGCTTAACTACTCCTACTTTGTTTTGTGAGATTGGTCCAAACTGGTCCGAAAGCAGATACCAAATCTTTTCTCCAGTGATGCTTTCTGTGTCACATACATACACATACATACATACATACATACATACATACATACTGATTTACACTGCTTTCAAGCCAGTCTTTTCTCTAATGTCACAAATAGAATTGGGAATAGACTAGGACTACCTCTCCTGTGTATCTATTTTCTGCCCTGGTGTGCTGCCCTGGTGATCTTCTGTCACCCATGTTCCCTTCCTAACCCAAATACCTCACTCTGCTCCCCCAGAGTGAGTTATATGGGCTAGAAGGAGAGGGTGGGTGGAGCAACATTGCTACAGCTATCAGCTACTTGGGTGGTTTGAGCTATGTAGAGACTTGGTAATGGACAGGGATGGGGAATAGTAGAGGTCCTCTTCATGGAATCCTCAAATGTGTTGATTTTAAACCTGAAAAGTTTCCTCTCTCATTATTGTGGCTGTAAATGGTGTTTATTCATGGATTATTGACTTGCCCTCTTTCAGAATTAATGTCTTCTAAGGTATCTTATAGTTAATGTCATGTAGACATTTAAAACCAGAATCTGATTTAAAAACAATCAATCAAACAAACTACATAGAGCAGAATTTTGATCCCGCACAGTAAAACAGTATTACCACCAAAATCAGGAAGAATGAATGACTTAAAAGTCTAGCCCATAATTTTCAGCCAAAGCAGACTGAAGAGAAAATGTGTTTAAAGCCAGCAAATAGAGGGGTACCAAACATACCACCTTTGAAAAAAATAATCCATACTTCTGAGATCATTGTTTAAAAAAATTCCAAACTGAATTACATGAATTCAATTTAATTTGTTATTCTTATGCTGTAATGTAGAATCTACCATTTTTTTAAAAAAAAATTCTAAACTTCTAGCTGTTATACGTGGGCAAATATGAATTATTCCTACTCAGCAGAGAAACACAGGAGAGAAAGGACCACAGAGACACTGACTAGGATAAAAATGGCCCAGCCTTATTGGATTAAACATCTCGCCTCAATGTAGTTTGACAAAATTCATTGCATTGTGAATGAGAGTTGTACTAAGCACTTGAAAGGGCTGCTCTGCAACGTGTAGGAGTGCAAACAAAACTCCTATTTTCAAATCCCTGTTGCAAATTCTAATTTATGATGGATAGAACTTTTTGTGCAGTTGGGAATCCAGATAGAATGAAGGTCTCTGCTTGTATGGAGCCATCAACCTGCATTCAAACAAATCCACTGTACAATCCTTTCTACTCAATATGGCATAGTATTAATTTAGCATTCAAGTATGGTTCTGTTCTTTCTGCTTGTAATCTTATACTTTATTTGGGCATAATATTGGTTCCAGAGTGAAATACAGGTAGTCCTCAACCTTATGGCCTGTTGCTTAACAACAACTTAAAGTTATGATGGACACCCCCCCCCAAGCTATTTTCAACCCATTTTTGAAGTTACAACGGCTGCATCCTCCACGGTCATGTGGTTGCATTCAGGGTGCTTGGCAACAGTTATGGTTCTTTGCAGTGTCCCATGGTCATGTGATTGCAATTTGTGTCTTTTTTTTTTGGCCAGTTTCCAGCATTTACTTCTGGTTTCCAGTAAAAAATGCCCATTGGGGAAAATTGACTTAAGAACTGTGGCATTTGCCTAACGACCATAGTTCCGGGTTCAGTTATGGTAGCAAGCCAAAGAATACCTGTAGTTTATAGTGTAAGAAAAGAACTTAGAAAATTATGACAGCTAGTTAATTGAAATAGTTTATAATAGGCACTTATATTTTGGATAATTCCACAGCTTTCTGTGAGGCTTTCAGTTATAAACCTTGGCTATAATCTAGCAAATTTAAGGCTGCTTCGAGTCTAACTGTTGAACAACCTTAGATTGTCATTTATACCTGCTTTGCATTTTCATTTGATCCTTTTTCCTCTCTTCCTAGTTCCTCTCTGCCAGGAACTAAATATTTGCCAACAATCACACGTAATATCTTTAATTTAATATCAAAGTCTTAAATATTGTGACTAAATCAGTAGGATTTAGCATATGATTGGAGCGTAAGAGGCCAGAGTTACTGTATACTAATCTTCTTCGCTCCAAGACTTGACTTAGCTTATTTTGCATTTAGATAGTTTAGCTTTACAGGGCCAAGGAGTTTGATGTACATTTTCTCAATGGACTGTGATGACGTTTCAGTAGAGTAGTTTCCTATTCCTAACTCACTAGTCATTTTGCTGAATGCAGCTCTGAATTACAAAGTACTAACCATATGGCATCATTGCCTTTATCACACCAAGTCAATTCTATGGCAGGGTCAACGGCAAACAAACCAGGCTGTTTTCTGATGTACTAAACTCTCCAGAATTAAATGTTGCATCCTTGACGACTGAGCTTATCTTGATTTTTCAGGAAAAGTGTGATGAGATTCCTGAAAAGGGGGTGGGGTGGGGAAAATTGCCTCCTCCATTCCATTGTAGGGCGAATCAGCCTCTTGACCTCCAGATTTTGAAGTGAGAAGACTGCTTGTTCAGTACATCTGTGTTTTTGTGCCTGTTTTTCCCTGTAATTATAATCTCTGCAGCGATGAGAGTGGTTTATGCTGTTATAATAATGTTATACTTTGAGGCTAACTTTCCCATGGGGAAAAGTTTCTTTTGTTATTTCTTTCCTTTTTTCACCCATTGTGCAAAACAAACAAAATACAAATTCCTATCTGAAGAACAGAAGACAGGAAGTAAACTAATCTGAGTTTTTTTTAAAAAAAATGTTCATTTTGTATGCAAAAAGAAACAAAGAATAAAAGAAGAGGAAAGGGAAGAAAGACACCCCCCCAAAAAAAGTATATAACTCATTCTAATAAAAATTAATCTGCCTAATGTTCGTTTTGCATTACACAATTGCACAATTAATTTTTGGATCAATTAATTTTCACTGAAATAGTATATGCTATTGATGGCTTTAAAAACTCCCTTAAACGTGCTTATTTTTCAACAGCAAAAGAAGACACCTTACCCTGAATAGAAGCAGATTAATGTCATTAATACAGTGATAAATAAAATGATAAGGTTTGGGGTTATGTGATAAAGATATGTTTTCCCTTTGCCTCCCTGTTGGCTATATCAGGAGGAACAGAGGTCCTGTGAATTTTAATCTTTTTTAAAAATATTTATTTTGGGGCTGTATTGATCCAATAGTAATTTAGAGGTCACTGTTAAACTTGTTGAGCATATATTATTATTATTATTATTATTATTATTATTATTATTATTATTATTATTATTATTATTATTATTATTATTATTATAATATAATAATAATAATAATAATAATAATAATAATAATAATAATAATAATAGTAGTAGTAGTAGTAGTAGTAGTAGTAGTAGTAGTTGGAAGGGACCTTGGAGGTCATCTAGTCCATTTCAGACAAATGGCTGTCCAGTCTCTTTTTAAAAACTCTCTACAAAGAAGTGTTGAATCTCTTGCAGCCTTTTAAAATATATTATTTTTCATTTAGGTTTCAGTGCTGGCAATGTCTTAAATCATATTTTAAAGTTGTTTTTGCACAGATTGACATTTTAACCATCAGACCTAGTTGTCTTTATTTGTCCTTACTGACCTGTGTTCATCCCAACAAAACATTGCAACTGTTAAGGAATTTGTTGTGCAGAGATCTCCTTGTGCTACCAAAGAGTTGCACAGACAAGGAAGGGTACTGAGAGCAGTAAGAGTCACACACAGGAGTACACTGAGTTGTAAAAGCAAAAAGTATTTTACTTTTGAGGTGTTGTAAGAACAAAAATGCACGGTCAAAAATAAACAGTCCAAGTAGCAATCCAGATACAAAGTCTTCTTACCGGTCCAGAGGTCAATACACAGTTCAGGTTTACAACAGTAGTAAACAAACAGCAGAGCAAAAACAGTAATAGTAGAGAGCAGTGAATTCAGAGAGAGAGAGAGAAGCTACGTTCCTAGCTCCCTCTTATGGCCGTGAGAACACTTACACACCCATTGGCCAATTAACATCTTAAAGACATAACATCATGGTTAATATATTTTCAACCCAACATTGTAGGCTAGCACCATATGCCTAACAGCAACAACCATAATATTAGCAACAGAAGAGAACAACATAGTAAAACAGGAAAGCAATAGAGGAAGGTGATGGTGATGATGAAATCTTAACCAGAAAATCAAAGACCCAAAGAGCCAGAACTAGCAAAAGAATCCATGAATCCATGGCAGTACTACACAACACACTATAACCAAATACACTAAGATTGAAATACTAATCATGGACCTCATGGAGGTGCAGTGGCTCCGTGGCTTCATGGTGCTGCAGATGGTTTTTGCTCCGGCAGTTTGAGCCCCTGCACTGCGTGGAAGGGTGAACTCCGCTCACTTGCCTCACTTTCTGCCCACCTATCAGTTCCAAACCACCTTCTATGCAAGTAGATAAATAGGAACCACTTCGGTGGGGAGAAGAATTGTTAGTCTAAATCAAGGGTCCTTAAACCTGGCCCTTTTATGACTTGTGGACTTCTACTCCCAGAATTCCTCAGACAGGTGTGCCTGGCTGAGGAATTCTGGGAGTTGAAGTCCACAAGTCATAAAAGGGCCAGGTTTGAAGACCCCTGGTCTAAATGCTGACCCAAGGTTTGAAGAATAAAGAGCTTCACAAATCTCGGGAATTCCCAAAATTGTTTGAAGTGGGGTTGGAGAATTTATAATCCTCGATTCTTCATCTGTGAGTTCTACATCCCACAATCCTTGCTGCCTAAGAGTCCTAGGAAATATAATTCAGCAGGTTTGTTACCCCTGAGATCAATCTTGGGTGCCAGAGAGTTGGAGCCTCTGCTGAAGAAATTCTTACCTTAAATCCATACCATGTAATCAGGAGCTAATACAAACAGAAGGCTAAGAAGGCTGTTTACATTTTAAGTCATCTGAGCCAAGCTAGCAGAGATGCTATATTAGGAAACTGACAGCATCGTTGATTCCTTAATCAGCTTCTCGAATTGTACTTTATATTTGAATGGCACCATAATATGATCACAGAAAGGCAGTGCTGTTGCTTAAAATATATCCTTATTTATTTCTTGAAATCTCATTTAACAATTAACAGTTCTTTCACATGTAACACAGGTAGTCCTTGACTTACAACAGTTTGTTTAGTGACTATTCAAAATTACAACGGCACTGAAAAAAGTAATTTATTCACACTTCTGGCCATTGCAGCATCCCCATGGTCACGTAATCACTGCTTGGCAGCTGAGTCATATTTATGACTGTTGCAGCATCCTGAGGCAATAATAACAACAACAACAAGAACAACAATAATAATAGTTGGAAGGGACCTTGGAGGTCATCCATCTAGTCCAACCCCCTGCTCAGTCAGGAAACCATACACCATTTCAGACAAATGGCTGTCCAGTCTCTTCTTAAAAACTTCCAGTGTTGGAGCATTCACAGCTTCTGGAGGCAGGTTGTTCCACTGATTAATTGTTGTGTCAGGAAATTTCTCCTTAGTTCTCTCTTTCGTTAGTTTCCATCCATTGCTTCTTGACTTGCCTTCAGGTGCTTTGGAGAATAGCTTGATTCCCTCTTCTTTGTGGCCACCCCTGGGATATTGGAATGCTGCTATCATGTCACCCCTCATCCTTCTCTTCATTAAACTAGACATACCCAATTCCAGCAACCGTTCCTTATATGTTTTAGCCTCCAGTCCCCTAATCACCTTTGTTGCTCTTCTCTGTACTCTTTCTAGAGTCTCAACATCTTTTTTACATTGTGGTGAACAAAACTGGATGCTGTATTCCAAGTGTGGCCTTACCAAGGCATTGTAAGTGGTATTAACACTTCACAAGATCTTGATTCTATCCTTCTGTTAATGCACCCTAGCACTGTGTTGGCTTTTTTGGCAGCTGCAGCACATTGCTGGCTTATATTTAAGTGATTGTCCACTAGGACTCCGAGATCCCTCTCACAGTTACTACTATTGAGCAAGGTACCACCTATACTATACCTGTGCATTTGGTTTTTCTTGTCTAAATGTTGAATGTTATTTTTTTTCACCATTGAATTTCATTTTATTTGATAGCGCCCAATGTTCAAGTCTGTCTAGATCCTTCTATATCTTAAGCCTCTCTTCTAGAGTGCTGGCTATTCCTGCCAGCTTGGTGTCACCTGCAAATTTGATGAGTTCCCCATCTATCCCCTCATCCAAATTGTTGATGAAGATGTTGAAGAGCACTGGGCCCAGAACCCCACTACACACTTCCCTCTATGTAGATGCAGTTCCATAGAGGAACACATGAGAGTATGGCCAGTCATCCAGCAAGTCACCCACTTGGCCTTTGTGCCTAGGGCAGGGCTAGATGTCCCAGTTTCCTGGTCTCCAGTGTGATGCCTTAACCATGACACCAAATAGCATTTTTTTTTGCTGTTTGTAGTAATTCATAATGAATTTCAGCATACATAATCTAGCCCAGGGGTCTTCAAACTCAGCCCTTTTATGACTCATGGACTTCAACTCCCAGAATTCCTCAGCCAGTGTGCCTGGCTGAGGAATTCTGGGAGTTTTTTTTTAATCCCATTAATATCCTGCCCTTCTCCGAAGACTCAGGGTGGCTTACAATTTAAGCACAAATCAATGTGCTTAGCAATAGCCTTCATTTTATGTATATGCCTGCTTATTAGGGCTTTCACACACACCCCAAGCGGCATTATTACAAAGTCAGCTTATTGCACCCAACAATCTGGGTCCTCATATTACCTACCTCAGAAGGATGGAAGGCTGAGTCAACCTTGAGCCTGGTGGGATGCGAACCTGCACTAATTGCAGGCAGCTGGTGTTAGTTAGGGAGGCATTAGCCCACTGCTCCAGGAAGGCTCTTTTAAGTTGAAGTCCATGAGTCATAAAAGGGTTGAGTTTGAAGACCCCTGAATCTAGCCCCTTGAGTTTCACCATCTAGAAAGAGGGGAAAATGCAAAAAAGAGTTATTGCAGGAAGCACTGAAAGAAGGCTTTGAACAAAATGTTTTTTTTTTATGAGCCCAAATAATAAGAGCTATAAGAGTCTTTCCTCATAAGAGTTCTTCAGCTGAGTATCAGTATCAGAACCATTGGCAACTTTCTAAAGCAATAGGGGGAAAAGTTCAAGTGCCTTGATTATGAAGCGGAAAGTTACAGCCACTTTGTGTATTACATCCCAAAGGACGGGTGAATACAAAAACCTTTGATTGTAACTTTAAAAGCAGTGTCATCACTGGTGGAATTACAAAGCCTAGCTCCTTGAGTCCAAGTCTGATTGCTTTGCCCTCCAGTTTTGCCTTTACAAATGTTCACTTATTCTGGTTTTGCCACCTACAGCTCATCTGAATGTATCCTGGTGTTGTATTCAAGAAGTCACATTTAGATTACATCGGAACAATTGATTTTTTAGGAGGATGAGTATCAGCAATAACCAGCAGTCAGAAAGCCAGGCTCCTTAGCTTAGCTAACAAAATACAGACAAGTATACCAAGGAATAGTTAATATCATTGTGGTCATTATTGTTGGAAAATTAAAGCACTGGATGCAGTTCAGATAAATATCTTCTTGGAAGTATTTATGGATAATCAAAATTAAGTAATGAATTTACTAAGGTATCATAGGATTTTTTTGTAAAAAAATGCCACAAGTGAAGTAATGAACTTTGAAGACAAGTGTAAATATCTATCCATTTGCTGAGGCAGATTAAGAAAGATATGTTAACAAGAATACACCTCACTAACTTGCATCTTGTGTTCCTTACACTTGGAGATGCAAAGCTTATGGTAATGAATTTTATCTATTACAAGGGAAAACAATAACCTTTGATGACATTATAGAATAAACACATTTAACAGCATGCTGAATTGCTGAAGTATCATTTTCAACGACCTCATTAGTGTCACTTAATTAAAACTTCCTTGCTCTTGACTTTGATGCTGGTGCAGGCAAAAACACAGAGGGAATTGAACAAACAACTAAAAAAAGGAAAGGGGCATCTTTGTGTAATAAATAGCGGTGGTTGCTAATGAAACAAAATTATGTACCTTTTTCCTGCAACTTCGATAAAATAATATGAAACACGCAGCAACTTTGCATCAAACAAATTAATCAGTACTCTGCAAATTTGCCTGATAATAATCCCCTGCCCTTATTGATCATTTAAAGAAAGTTTTCCCCCTGTACACAAGCATTAGGACTGGTGATAATTAAAGCTTCAGCTTCAGGAATGCCATAATAACCGTTAATTAGCAGGATGCTATTTTCAACATAATTTGCTAATTAGGCAGGGAGCCGGTATAGTGTACGTACCTAATTATGAAAGGGTCTTGCCTTTTAAGCTCATGTGACTTGAGTGTAAATGACACCATTACAGGGGATCTGGCAGGGTTGATTTTCTTGTTAAAGTGTGTTTTCCTCTAGAACATTTAGCCAATTTGATTCCATGGGTTAACCATTTATTTTAAACAGACAGGCATTTGCTTAATGCTTTGTATTTCTCTACGAGGAATAAATAAAAGGGCACCAGATTCCATTTTTTTCCTTAATCTCCAAATGTCAACTCAAGGGTAGCACCTGCTTGGTTTTACTTTTATCCAGTTTCAAATCATTTATTTACATAAGAATGTGTAAAAGGGGCACAGAGGCTTAGGCACTGCAAATATAAAAATATACATGTAAAAGTTGCAGACAACATTTCCAGCAACTGAATTTGCCTGTTATTTCTGTGCGTGCCTAGAACTCCTTCTCTTTGCATGGCTCACTATGGAAAACAATTGGACCATTATTAATGGTCTTTATTTTTGTGTCTATAATTATGAGATGAGTGGCATGATAAAGATATTACATTTGTACTGTCATTCCAATTATCAAAATAAAGGAAATCAATAACTTGGTATTGCACTATGTAGCTGCTTAAAGAGGATATTTAATGGATCTTTATTGGACAGAATTATTGTTTACTAGCAAAAAAGATGTTGGAGTATTATGGAAGGGCAAGTTACCATAACTGTTGCATGATACTTATATTCATGTAGTCCACCATTTTGTTTTCTTTATTACCTCATTCATGCAGACGACTAAGTCTTAAGTGTCTGATATATGTCATCTAAGTTAGATAAAAGCTATCATAGTTGGCCCACTAGGGAAAAAACTATTAATTTTATAGCTAGATGATATCTTTATTAAGATGTGACTGAAATAACTGAAAGTAACATCAGGCAAAAGTTTTTTTTTTTTTTGAAAAAAATAAGGGATAAGGAAGAAGAGAAAATAACTAAAGACTGAGCAAATAGAATTCACGAGGTCTGCAGCAGTTTGAAATCTGTTTTAAGATGGCATTAAGTCAATTGAAACATTGTTAGGTTTTGGTGATATACTCAATCTTCACAGTCACAAGAAATTAGAATCATAGAATCATAGGGATGGAAGGGATCTTAGAGGTCTTGTAGTCCAAACCTCTGCTCAAAAGGCAGGAGTCTTGTAGCTTTCCAATCAGACTGTTGTTTTGATCTATTTGTGAAAACCTCCAGTGTTCCTGCCTTTCCTCATGCAACACAAGTTCATAATCCCCAGTTTTTCTCTTGCCACGGTTGACAGATCAGATGCTTTGCCCTGGCAGAGAAGTGAAATAAATATTTCCGTTTGGGTAACGGGGCCAGAGAGTCATTTTTGCCAACGCACTAGGCATGAGGTCTGTTGTGCAAACTTTGTAGCATTTTATAATAGTCTTCCCAAAAAATGTAGTGACAACTTTTCAAAAATGCATAATAAATATTACAATTCTCTTGCTCTGGAAGTAAAATTTATCTTGAGTGATAAAATGTGGTATCTTAAATGTCACCCAAAAATCAATTAGCCATGTTGTCCATTGGTGGTTAAAAAAACCCAGAAAAAGCCACAGCCCATATTTGGATATCTTTATTAGGAGCAACCAGAATAATGTAAGTACAAACTTTTGAGTGATTGAGGGCTTTTCAATGAGCAAGACGTTATCTTAATTTCCTTAATTTCATTACCAGTAAGATGTTTTGGAAAAAAATAACATTATAAGATTATTGTAATGACAAATACAATAAGAGATATTGTCACATATCCTGAGTTTTATACAGAGTGAAATTCAACTCCAAGAAAACACAAAATTCCATTCAATTTAAAATAAACTTTTCATTGAGTTGACTAGAAATTCTGTGACAAGAGGTCTGAGGATTTATTGAGAGAGATCTTGCAAAACATTGTCTCAAAAATGGTATGAGATTATCTCAAGAAATGCCGCATAAATATTAGGACTTCCTTCTTTTTATTCTTTTAAACTTTTACACTATGAGTGGGAGAAATAGGATTACAAGTGGCAGCCAGGAAAATATCATGCACAATCAAGCTGTGCAAACTGAAAATTGTATTTACCTCTACAGTATAACCAAGATAATTTGAATGCCTATGGAGATATGCCAAAATCTGAGTAAGCAGAACTTTAGATAAAGAAGTAGTATTTATATAGCTATAGTGAGATGGCACTACACAGAAAACATTTGTTGATTTAGAAAAGTTGCAGGTTTGAACAATTTGAAGCTGAAATAATGGTGTACTCCAGTAGTTTGAACAGTGCCAGTATTGTGCTTGTTTACTTAAATGTAAACTCAACTGTGTTCAAATAACAGGACTGTAAATTCTGAGTCTTAGCTGTGAACCGGAAACACCTCATTCCAAATCTTCCCTTTTCTTCTAAGACACTGAACAGCTTGCCATTCCATTTATCGCCATCAGTTCTCTGTTTGCAAACCAAAAATAATATTAGCATTATCAGCAATATAGATTTGTTCAAATACGTGGCTCAGTTTGAGTCCTCCATGCGCAATAGTAATACAGTCTATCAAGACGGAGTCATTGCTTTGCTTTGAAAAGCTTGCTAATCACAAATTCTTCCACAGACAATTGTAACATAGCTTGGTTCTGCTTGCAGAAGGACTGTGTCTGATTTCTGGAAATGCATTCTTCTGTAGAAATTCTGTCCATAAACTCTTGTTCCACGTTCGTCCCAGAGTGATTTCTCTTGTCCTGCCCTCTGCTTCCTAGTCGCATACCTGAAGAAATTTTGTGTTTGTTTCTTTATACCTGCAGTTCTCCCTGGCACAGGTGGTCCTAATGACTTTTCTACAGAAAAATGGCAAATTAAATGCTTCTCATGGTTGAGCAAAAGTCCTGCCGACTTCTTAGCTATTTTCATAAAGATTTGGCAAAAGCATGAAAGATTTTCCTCTGCCTTCTCTGACCATAAATAAATAAATAAATAAATAAATAAATAAATAAATAATAAATAAATAATAAAATAATAAAATAAATAAATAAATAAATAAATAAATAAATAAATAATAAACAAACAAACAAACAACTAAATGGAAACTTGAATTCAACTGCCTCATCTGTCTATGGTGCTGTGTTCTTTGGGTGGCTCCTATTCAGGTATATATAAACCTGATGCTGCTTAGCTTCTAAGTCCAGAAAAGATCAGCTACTTTGTTGATGCAAAGACAACACTTCTTTGAGCTTTAGGTTTGTAAGTGGCTGCTGAAAAGCATTTTTTTCTTCCCAGCCCAGTGGAGAACTCTGTGTTTTAACTTTTAGAGTCTGGTTTCCAGTGTGAGCTGCACTGTACCTGACTTACAGATATATGGCCATATGGTAATACAGCTCAATGTATATTTTTGTGTAAAGCATTCTGCCATCTCTTGTGCAACAATTTGAGGATAGATCTAATAACCACATTTTTTGGATTCAGTGTATGCAGAGGCAATTAAGGATATAATAATAATAATAATAATAATAATAATAATAATAATAATAATAATAATAATAATAATAATAGTTGGAAGGGACCTTGGAGGTCATCTAGTCCAATCCCCTGCTCAGTCAGGAAACCCTATACCATTTCAGACAAATGGCTGTCCAGTCTCTTCTTAAAAACTTCCAGTGTTGGAGCATTCACCACCTCTGGAGGCAGGTTGTTCCACTGGTTAATTGTTCTAACTGTCAGGAAGTTTCTCCTTAGTTCTAGGCTGCTTCTCTCCTTGATTAGTTTCCATCCATTACTTGTCCTTCCTTCAGTGCTTTGGAGAATAGCTTGACTCCCTCTTCTTTGTGGCAGCCACTGACATATTGAAACACTACTATCATGTCACCCTTCACCCTTCTCTTCGTTTAACTAGACATATCCAATTCCAGCAACCATTCCTTATTATGTTTTAGCCTCCAGTCCCCTAATCATCTTTGTTGCTCTTCTCTGTACTCTTTCTAGAGTCTCAACATCTTTTTTTACATCGTGGTGACCAAACCTGGATGCAGTATTCCAAGTGTGGCTTTATCAAGGCATTGTAAAGTGGTATTAACACTTCATGTGATTGCTGTAACAATTACTAATGGAAGGACAACTATTTACTAGAAACTCCAAAATTTATTGATGGTTATTTCTGCCACCAGTAATGCTGTTTCCATAAATGTATAAAGTGAAGATGTTTATATACTATGCTATCCATGAGGCCAAAAGCAAATATGTACATTGACACCTGCCCCCTCCCCTCATAACAAACACAAAATTTAAAAAGCTTAGATAAACTTTAGATTTATAAACTCCTATTGTCGATTATTATTGCTATTGTAATAGCTGCTTTCTTTGAACTATTTTACCACATTTCATACCAAGCTATATTTCTTTTTTCCCTTTCAAAGAAATGAAAGTTTAATTCAATAATAAATGAGCTCCAGCACAGCCTACGAGTCACTTAACTTAAATCTTTTTGTAGAGGTTCCCACTTAAGCAGCTTGAAAGAGAGTAAATCACATTGGGGAAAATGGACATCCTTGTTTCATTGCCACACAGTGGTGCTCAGAATTAATGGCTGTCTCTTTAAAATGTATGGATAAGTCTTCCAGCTGCTGTGCCTGACAGCGTTATAGCTCAATTAATGTGATTTTGATATAATTGAAGATCACGAACATAGCAGCTAAAAGTTATATTTTTTCATAAAGATTTTTTTTTCTTTGGATGTAATGATGAACAGTCTAAGCATGTTCTTATAATAATCTGATCACTGGTTTAAAAGAGATTGAAAATGTTTTTTTTTTCTCAAAAATTAATCTGCACTGGTTTATTTGTTAGATCGACATCTCTCCTGCAAGTCATTTCTCCTTCTGTTTTCTTTTACCCACGACATCACTGTGGACTGGTGGGGATGGAGAAACTGGCTGGCTGGAGGTCACCCACTGATCTTTCATAGCTTGAACATTGATTTCAGCACTTTTCACAACTATATCACATAGCTTTTGTATGGTATCAGTGGATTTGCATGTTTATTTATTTTAATATGTGTCTATTATTTTATTACTGAAAATGCACACGGTGTGTGCATTACATTTGTATATATTCTGCTATTAGCTAAACCAAGCTAATTATATAATGCCACCCTCCAGAAATCTTCCAAGGCTTCCCATGAAATAGATGAAACCTATTGATGGCCCTACTGTAGCTGCCTCCACCCTGGCAAAAGCATTTTCCCCCTGAAAACCTGCTTAATTTAATGCCTAGGCCAGGGGTAGGCAACTTTGGCTCTTTTATGACTCGTGGACTTCAACTCCCAGAATTCCTGAGCCAGCATGGCTCAGCTTGGAAACCTCTCCCTTTCCCCTCAGCATAGCTGGCTCAGGAATTCTGGGAGTTGAAGTCATAAAAGAGCCAAGGTTGCCTATCCCTGTCCTAGGCAACCGGGGACAAGCACTGTGGCTAATTACCAACATTTTTGGAATTTCTGTTTGGGTGTGTAGGAAGATTTAAGGGCATTCAATATTTACAAAAATCCAATACCTCAAAAATTGGTCTTGTTCAATGTTCTCAAGCTTAACGTACTCTGTGTTTGTTTTTTTCCCCCTCAAAAATTATTTTTACTCCTTAAATAATTTTTTCTGGAATTCTGAGTTTCTCTGTTTGGTCTGCTTATTCAGGAACACCCGACTAATACTTGTGACATGTGAACCTAGCTGATATACAGTGGTGGCTGTTGGCTTGAAATAAAACTGGGAGATGAATTTATCTACTTAGGAGGGAGACAGTTTATCCTTGTCATTGTGTGGTGCAACAAACAATCCCAAGGCATTAAAAATTCCACTTAGCAGGAGACTATACAATAAAACCGACCATCTCAAAACAAGTATTGGCATTCTTGCAGAAGTTACAACACTAATGATGAATTCCATATTCATCACATGGACTAATTAATGCACTGTAACATATCCCCATGCAATTTGCAAGTCATAGATAGCATTAGGTGATACAAATGACTCATTTGTGAACCTGAAGGGTGACCTTTGGCAGGACTAGCTTCTGACCTCTGAAATATGAAAGAAAGGTTATTTCACCTTGCCATGGTCTCCAAATGCCAAAATAGCCCAATTAAAAGCCTTGACATGGAAGCATAGGAGCAGATGTGAGTCCTAAAGGGCATTAATTATTTTCGGTGTCAGCTGGTTGTATAAGGGAGGCCAAAGGAGAGTTTGGAAAGCTATTAAGCCCCTGTCTTACATGTACTGGGTCTAAGGTTTGAATTCAAAAGAAGGTGTATAGTAGGGGAGTATTTCATTTGAATAAACTGTACTGAATTAAACTGCACAATGTGCTCGTTAAAATCAGATTCGGCTTTACGTTCATTACTGCAATATAATCCAATGGGAACAATCTGCTTGTTTTCAATGTACAGTTATGAAATAATCATATGTTCCTATTCCATGAGGTCAAAAGCATGTGCATATGTTGAGCAGTATGCAGTTTCCTTTCTCTCCAAGCTTTAATGCCAGCACATTGTGAGTATGATGTGTTTGCTCCAAATGTAGTGACAGATGAAGATACTGCACCCAAACTACGTCTCCATATGGCTAATTTTCATATTTGTTTTAACAACAGGCAGATTTAAAATAAATGAAAACACAAAGTCTGAAGGAAGCTCTACTACTTTCTCCCTCTTCTGTAACCTCTTACTCCATGTGGACTTTTATGGGTGCTAAGAAACATTCCTTAATGTATCTTGATAAACAAAACCAGCAATGTACTTAAAGTGCTATATTTGTTCAGGGCACAGGTGGCAAAAAAAATCACTTGATTCCCCCATCAAGTAACCAAAATCATTCAACAAGCACACAAATATTGTCAGCATACTTGTCAGTTCATTCATGCAGGTGCCTAACATTGATTGAATTAGTTTTCCCACTGCATTATCACTAAACTTCTACCTGGAATTTTTTTACTCTTTTTTTTTTAAAAAAAACAACAGAGGTTCCATTCCTAAAAATATTTTTGGAGAAGGGGACAACAAAAGTGCATATCTCTGTTTCATAATTCAGTTCCGGAAAGAAGGCCTGTTTAAATTCTTTATTTTATTTTACTTTTAGGTTCTGGACAGATGAACAGATTCTTTGACTGCATTGTTCATGGATTTGGACTTTTCTCTAACTTGAAAAGTCCACTGCAGGGAAAAGGCTGCCATGCGACACAGTCAGTGGTGGGATTCAAATATGTGAACAACCTGTTCTCTGTGTGGATGCCACTTCTGGAAGTCCATTCTGGGCATGGGCAACAAAAAAATAGCTACCGGTTCTGCCAAAGTTGTGCAAACTGGCTGAATCACACTACCGGACACAGTCCATTCAAAAGCACCCATTACATCTTTCAAATTAATCTTCTTTCAGTCCTGGTGCCTAACATATTTGCTTTCTATTGCATTTTGTAATAGATTTATATATTTGAACCAGTAGAGAGCTATCAGCTTCTGGAAACAGACAGTACTCAGTGCCCTGTTCTGATTCCCTTAAACTATTAATTAATCAAATCATGTTCTCTATCCTGAACTTAAGGGACGTGGTGGCTCAGTGGGTTAGGACGCTGAGCTTGTCGATCAGATGATCGGCAGTTTAGCGGGTTGAATCCTGAGTGCCGCGTAACAGAGTGAGTGCCTGTTACTCGTCCCAGCTTCTGCCAACCTAGCAGTTCAAAAGCACGTAAAAATGCAAGTAGAAAAATAGGGACCACTACGGTGGGAAGGTAACAGTGTTCCGTGCGCCTTTGGCATCTAGTCATGCCGGCCACATGATCATGGAGACATCCTCGGATGTCTGGCTCTTCGGCTTTGAAACGGAGATGAGCACCAGCCCCTAGAGTCGGAAACGACTAGCACGCATGTGCGGGGGAACCTTTACCTTTACCTTATCCTGAACTTTCTCTGTTGTATCAACAGGAAGAAGTGTGCAAGAGTGAGACTTGCTGCCCTGCTTAGGAATGTTATCTTATACTTGAAGGCCAAAAGCTTTTTGGGGCCTTGGGCCAAAGAATAGATGAAACAGGATGAAGAAAGGGATCTGATCAGAAGAAAAAAATATGATTTCATTTATTTAAGGGTAATTGAGTTAAATTTAATAAGTTAATAGAGCACACTTCATATGTGTAATAATGTATGGGAATGACCTTGGGAAGCAGGGGGAAGAGCTGCAATGAGGGCAAGGATTCAAAAAGCAGCAATGTATCATGCAGAATGAATGTAAGTATAGCAAATATTTGAGAAGGGACCCGTGAGTTTCTTGTGTTGTAAAAGAGATGTGGGAGAAATATACTTTTGGACTTGCAAGATTTTGTTTATGTAGAGCTACTACTTCTGAGTGTGCTTCTTGCCTGGATTACCTTGCATGGCTGACAGCATGATAGCTCCCCATATATTTAATAATCGTTCCCCTACGATTCAGTACCAACCTTTAAAACAACTCTGCCCCCAAAACTTGTGGATGAGGAGGCTTTTGTTCCTTTGAGCTGAGCCACGTTTTCTTGTGACATGTACTGTAAATGTAATTTCTGATTTTCCCACCTGCACTTTAGGTGCCTCCCATGAGTTCAAAAGTCTCTTCACTGAGCTGCTACATAGTTTTATTACTTTGCCTTTTGCCTTAGTTTAATGTTTATGAGTATGGTCTCTCTTTATACCATTGCTAACCTTAATTTGCTTGTAAGCCGCCCTGAGTCTTCGGAGAAGGGCGGGATATAAATGGAATTAAAATAAAAAATAAATAAATTCAAACTGTACGAGAAACAAAATAGCTAGTTTTATATTCCTGGTTGCAAGAAAAGTGGCTTGAAAAATCAGGTGTAGAGAAGGCACCTTTCATCAGGGCAGACTAATGTAATAAACCTGAGTCCATATGGTTTACATTGTTCTTTCTTATATTTATTATGTGAACTTCTCCCCCCTCCTCCTTATTGAAGCAGCTGGAGAGTATTAATTTCAGCTTTAACTAGTGCTTTGCCATCGCTTGCAGGGTTACCCCTCCTCTCCTGGGTTAAATGATAACAAAAGGCTGTTACCAACAGGCTATCCAAGGTCATATGTACATGCAATGTCCCTTTCAAGCAGGCATACAAAGTTCACTTTCTTAAATTGATTGGCTGGATTATCAATAATTTAGAGTGATAGTCCACTGATTTCTGAATGCCTGTACTTGCCCCTTTTCCCTATCAGCTTTCTCATAGCCCGCCAGTCCGGTGAACTTGATAAGTGTCCCATCATCCAGTTAATCAAATTACTTATGAACCAAAATTGACAGTTTTCATTAATTATAAAGGATTATTCTAATTGCCATTCAAATTTATTCATTTAGAACAGACGGCATTCAGTAATATTTCAGGAAATTTGCATATTAAATGGAGGGGGTCGTCTATTAAGTATGGTAATATATGCATATTTCCTTATTTTTAACTTCTGGGCCATATGCACGATTGCTACTTCAGCAGGTGAAAAACCAGAACGTGCCTAATTTGTTGAACAAACACAGGGCTCTAACGCATCCTTTGGCACTAACCAACATTGTCCTTCCCCTCTTCTCTTCCAAACAACCTCCCCCTTCTCCCTTCCAAAAGTTGGGTTCTGCTACAATATTTGATTAATATTACTGCTGTTATTTGGGGATTGAATAAGCCCGTTAAAAGGATACAAATAAAAAATGCAATAATAATAATAATAATAATAATAATAATAATAATAATAATAATAATAACAGAATCATATTATAATAATAAAAAGAAATGGTAGGCATAGCTGCTATGAGCTGATGGAAAGGTTTTGCCACCAAAGCCATGTTCATTAATTTCTTCAAGATGCTGAAACAGACATTAAGGTTGCTGGCTGGAGTCCTTCCCGGTGTCATGTGGAACAGCACGGGGGCTAATCGTCAGCCTTGTAACATCAACTGGTTACCCCCCTCATGCGGTGTGAACCTTTCCCCTCCAGTGAAAAATGAACCTGTCTAAGAGAAAAGCACAAGCGAGGCAGGCAATGAGACAATCCCATTAGTCAAGTCCCTATATAGGTCTCTGTTCCTGGATCATTAGGAATCATATTGTCATGATATTAATAAACACCTAGCCCCAGAGCCAAGATCTAAACCTGCACGGGGTATATATTTGGATTCACCTGGTGGCATGATGCCCCGGAGAAGCCTGGGGTTTCTTTGAAGGGCCAGCTTGGCAAGAGTTAATCTCCCCCCCCCCCGCACTCTCACCTTGGGTGAAAATTGTGTTGTCATATATCATGTGGCCCAGGCAGCCAGGAATTTAACTAACATCCCCAGAAATTATTTCTATCACGTCTTAATGATTTTACTAAAACATCTGTCATCTCATTTTTCTTTGAAAAGTAGAGTAAGGGGAGGGGGGGAGAGTGAAACAGTTTCCAAGAAATTTGTGTGTGTGTGTGTGTGTGTGTGTGTGTGTGTGTGTTTGTGTATGTGTGTGTGTGTTTCCTTTCTACATTTTATTTCACCAGTTTTCTTTTGGATTGCATAAGTAAACTCTTGCATATTTTGATTTGTGGGTTTATACTTTTAAACTGTGTTCTTGGAATTTTGTTTGCTTTAAATCATATCCCATTTTCTACCACTGTCTTTCTAGAATTTTTATTTTTGGTATCTGGCCAGGTGTCTAACTGAAGGCGTTGTGATTTAACTAGAGGGATTTGAGTGCAGAATTGCAGCCAGTGGCACCCAATGAATTTGGTAGTTAGGGTTGCTGGCAAGATAACACACTGAATGTTATCTTTCAGCACATCTATGTATTTCTCTCCTGTTTATGGAAGCAGGTAGCAAAAGTAAGCCTTTACTATTTGAAAAAGCTCTCTGTATTCCAAAAGTGAGTAAGAGTCACTTCTTTCCCCTGCAACTCACCTCCTAGATTCGTGAATTATGCTGGCATATGTCACTCTGCATTCTTCCCTGATTGGCTGCTTTCACAGTCTTTGTTTTTATTTTGGGGGGAAAAAATGTTACCTGGGAGAGACTGTGACAGGAAGGGCAGAAGCCTGCTGAGGCAGAATCCAATAAATTATTGAACTGATTGGTTTGAGCCAAAAAAGGAGATTTGCCCGTTGCATTTGAATGGGCAGATACAACATGAGCCTTCCACAACCGCTCAAAGGGATATTGTTTTACAGAAGCACAAGTACTAAATCTGCGCCTTGCTGTAAGGGTTTGTTTAATAGGCTACATTTTATTATTCTTTTATATTTTGAGGTTTTATGAAACCACCCAGAACCTTTTGGGAATTGAGTAACATAGAATTTGTTAAACAAATGAGTGAATAAATATAATATTTATGTAGGATAGGTATGGCTTGGAAAGAGCAGATTGCCTGAAGTTGCATGGTGAATTTCATGTCTGAACAAAACTGTAAACTCTAGCCTTTGATTTCTGGCACATTATCAGCTATTCCTCAGTGGCTTTGAACCATAGCTTCTTCACTCAGCATCCTCACAATATTAAGTGCTGTGCATACACACATACTGCTCCAGAAAAATCACTCTTTGTGCATGCTCCAACCTGGCTTTCCACAACACTTAGGACAGTATAGCTAGACTGAAATTGCCAGCTCACATCTTAAGAAATATACAAATTACATATACCACCTTTCAAAATTTGGGCAGAACAATTCTGATATAAGAGCCTTTGAGATACCTTTAACTCAGAAGGGCTTCTGCTCACCCAGAAGACAGAAATAAAGGAAGAGAGTCCTTCTCCTTGGGTAGATTAATGCCCAAAGGATTAGCATGGTCTATGGCAATATCCTCCAATCTGACATTCTTGAGATGGTTGGGCTGTAGTTCTCATGGTAATGGATTCTGAGAACTGCAGGTCAACAGAAATGGGCCATTTCAGGTTGGGAAAGGCTCAGAGTGTAGCAACTTCCAACATAATTTAATTGCAATCTTATGTCTGCTATTACAGATAGCATGTTAATAAAGGAGCCCACATTTCTACCAGATTACACTATTTCTGGATAATTTGAGAATCTCTGTTTGTTTGAAAAGAACAGGAAACATCCACCAATGTGATAGAAGAGGGACAGATAAGAAGAAATAAGAGTTGCACCATTCTATTCAGAATGTGAAGCACATAAATCTATTTGTTATAAGAAATATTTCAAGATAAGAATAATGATCAGGTATTGCTGAGATTAATCAGAGAGCTTACACCTATTATTTTTTATTCTGAAAGTAAATCAGATCCAAATAAAATATGTATGATTTTATATTTTGTTATCATTTTTGCTTTCAAAATTTCACATGTTATTTAGTTACTAAGCTGATAAGAGGAGTGGTTTCTCCATTTGTGTTAGGGGATTATACCTGAAGTTAATGGGGAGGAAGGAGTATAGCTTTGTGTAGAGCACATGTTTTGTATGCAGATGGTTTGCAGTCTGTTCCTAGCACCTCCATTTAAAAAGATGATGTAATCAAAGACCTTTCCTATTATTTTCTGAGACCCCAGGGATCTCGGCTAGCCAGACTGGACTATGCTGGGTTAGGTGGATAAATAATTTGTTATTCTAGGAAGGTGTTTTTTATGTTCTTTCCTTTTTCCCCATCACAGCAACAATATGTAACCTGAGAGCATAATATCTTATGAGTTTTACTTATGAATAAACATAATACCTTATTAGTTTTATTAAAATCAGATCATGACCAAGATGTTTGCAGTGGCTGACAACAGGAGAACTCAGAAACAAATACTGAGTTCAATTAGTGAAGTTTCCACCCACATAATTTTTGTGGTGCAATAAATTGATTTGGGAGATTGTGGGCCTACCACAAACCAGCATTTCATTGTGGTAACATCCTGGCAAGCAACGATTTCTAGATGATTTCTGTGAGAAGATAATTATAGAGACCTCAGATTAGCATTCTTGGTAAACAAATGATGCATGGGATAATAAATTCAGTATGTAGGTTGAACATCATTTCTAGAGCCTCTCTCCAATCTTTTTCCAGGGTTTCTCTTTTTTTGTCCATGTTGGGAAACGTGGCTGAAGATTATATGTAATGATAGCTTTATTCATTATTCACCAGAAGGGTTATAGCAAACAGAGAAACAGAGGCACTCTTTTGGTTCTTTTTATGATGTCAGTCATTTAAATCCACACAGTTGGTCATTGGGACTGGAATTTCTATTGCTAAACAATGTGGTCATAAAACACAATGTCACATGACTGTGCCACTTAGTGATGCTAATTCTGGCAGTTCCTAGTTGCTGTCCATTGAGGACCACTGGTTCCTTAACTGAGGACCTCATTTGTCCCTGACCTTTGACTTTCTGTTGGCTTCCCCAATGACTCTGCTTGTGATTGTGAACACATGACACAGGACAGTCAGAAATCTGAACCAGTTCCCAAGCTCTCAGATAGCAGTCAAATGACCACAGAGCACTGTGGTCCTATGACCTCAGAACTTTGGGGCCCGATCATAAGGACTTCTGGTTCAGTTTGAATGGTCAAAAGTCTGAGCAATTGCTAAATGAATGGTTGCTAACCAAGGACTAGCTGTACTCTGATCATATGTTGTTCCTCCCCTTATTAATTTCCTTCTGGTAATTGGGTTCAGTGCACAAATCACCCCAAATGTTTGAAGGGAGGAATTGTCCCATGTAAGTGGGAAAGGTTTGTGGCTATTCAGCTGGGATCTAATTTAGAAGCAGGACTGAATTCCTCCTGAAATTCTGTTATCCAGACGTTTGAGGAGATAAGGTGTGTCCCTTTTCCATAAGGTATATGTGCCCTATTTAGTGATGTATTGGTTCTTGGTTCCCTTACAATATGATTAACTTTTATGAGATGGTGGTTTAGATATTTTCCCAGCTGTAAGAAATCTCCTGGTTTTAATTTAAGAAAACTGTGTTTCTATAAATGTCCTCATCAGATTGGATCTGTGACCTTGACCAACTGGACAGGAGAAGGCTCTGCTGTCAATGTGGTTTTAGTTTGCAATCCATGAAAAAGAGACAATGGATTATTTATTCTGAACTTCCCTTACTTGGACTATAAGATAAACCATAGCTATAAAATAGTAAATACTTCATTTTTTTAATTTGTATATCATGTCTTTTGCATTTGTGCAAATATATGGCTTCACTTAGTGGGCCTTTTTATGTGCTTGTTGCCATGTGCAAGAAGAACATCACATTTTGCTGCGTAATTCACTTGCTGGCATTGATGAGGGATGATTGTCCCTCCTCCGTTGTGGCATAATATTAATGTTTCTCCCTGCTGGCTTCCAAGCCTGTGGGTCAAAGCTCATGTTTCACAACACAGAACAGCCAATCATAAATCTCCTTAAATCATACACCAGGCAGAAGAGGCTCACGGTGGGGAAAGCTAGTCAGTCTGAACAAAGTGGCATTGATGCATGGAAGGGGGAGGAGACTGGCTTCGGACAGATACAGCATGCAGCCATCTGAGATTTTTGGGAGTCCTTTTTTCTCTAACACATTAGGAGGATTAATGATGATAGCATACGGTGCTTCTAAGTATGTGGTGCTTTGCAGCAAAAGCAAAAGAGCCAGGTCCTGGTCCTGAGGAGCTTGCAGTTCAAAGTTGGACAATGTGGAAGAACAAAAAAGGGGTCAAAAGCACAAATTCTCTATTGCTGCTTTATTTGGTGTGTTACTAAATTCACTAAAGGATTTTTTTGTGTGTGTATCTGTATATTATCCAATGTGCTCCACATTTGCCCAGGCACCAGAAAATGTCTTGCAGTCCAAATAGACTCTGATAGCTGAACTAGGCATCTCTAGATTTAAGTGAGTGACGGTCTCACTCCTGTTAGTTATCTCAGAGAGAATAGACAGGATCCAATAGAAATAAATATAGCTCATTGTTGAGTTTTGAAGTTCTTGGTGCTCTCTGAGCTTGATTGTTTGCTTGCAGAAGTTTCATTACCCAACTAGGTGATGATGATGATGATGATATCATCCATTCATTCGTGTCCATTTGTGGGCCAGGTTTCTCCGTATGTTCTGATGTTGCACTACTTCTGACTAGGTAACACCTAGTGCTGATAATGCTAGTAAATATGAGCTTTGCGCCCTGTTTTATGTACAATTGCTTGTTCTGCCAGTGTTGGTGAGGGCATAGTTTTCTCCTTGATAGTTCCTCATAAGGATATTGTTTTCTCCTTGATTATTTGTCAGGTGTTAATCCCTGCTTATCTGAATGTTGGTTGCTGGAGATGATGTATTCTGGTCTTTTGGTTTCCTTCTTAGGTTTTTTATTGTCTCTTTTGAATGGTGTGAAAATGGGGGTTAACCCATTGTGTGGGGTATACATTACCTCCCTATGTTATCCCTATATCCAGGATCACTTGGTAAATGACCTACATCAGCCACAAGATAAATTGCTCTGTACCTTCAGTGAGCTGAGAGGAAAACAATTTATAGTTCATATGATCAGCTTGATACAAAAGTTAGACAGATGGTTGTGCTGTGGAACTTCCGGTACAATGTTTCTAATTTACATATTGGTTTCCCAACCATCATATGTAAAGTTTGTGCATTTAGAGATGTTTCTTACTGCAGTTGTTTGGCCCCAATGGAGGCAGGGAGTGGTGGTGGTGGTGGTGGGGGGGAAGGATGGTGACCAAACTAGGCATGTCATTGTTGCACTTTTCCTACAGTTCCATATCTTCACATTTATAGGGATTACATGCTTCTGGAATAATAGCATGGGATTTATGTATAATTACTATGGCGACAGATCTTGCTCTAATGTTTGAAATGTTTTGATTGCTATGATGGTTTGATGCTCTCATACAGTTGAATACCTGGACCATTTCGGTAGGCATTTACAAGTATTATAATTGTGTTTATTTGCTTTGCTTTATCTATTCCATTAAACTTGAAATTAGCATGATGGTCTTCTTAAAAACTTAATATTTTCATAGAGTTTCCCTCTCAAAATAATTCAGGATGAAAAAAAAATGTTGCAATACATGCCAAATGTCTCAAGCAGCCCGGCGTTGTTATTTACTTTTGAGAATCAGTTTTGATAGAAGTTTAAGTGCCAAAAACCTTGCTTATAATCAACAACTGCTGCTGCTGCTGCTGCTAACATTTTTGCAGTTTAAGAGAAAACAACGATTACCCAAACCTCCTGCTGTGATAAGTGAATGTGTCAGTGAAATTATTTTAAACTCTTTCAGTTCACTAAAAGTGTGTATTTATGCTTGGAATTTGCAAGCTGCTCATATAATTTACCCTTTTGTTTAGCTGCACTGTAATATCAAATTACACTTAACCACTTTTGTGTGAAACGTTTCATTTTTGTTTTAAAAATGACATTGGAAAGAAGTATCTCACTATTGTTCGTTCATCTCTGTAGCCTTAAAATTCAGACAAGATTTACTTGCAAGTGGGCAGGGTAGAAAATGCAAGTGAATAAGCTTCAGATAAAGAGGGACCAAGTCCAAAAACTGAAGTAAATTGCAGGTGCAAGGAAGGGAAGATTTAGTATAGAATTAGCCATGTACCGCCGGAGACATCAAAGATTGTAAATAAGAATCTGTTTCTACAGAGCATTGACTAGGTCCATTTTTAGACTTTGGTGGCAATTATATTTATTTAATAGATTTTTAACCAACTTTCTAATGGTGGAAATTATAAGCACAATGTAACATATGTTAAGATGCGAAAAGTTATCCACCTAGATATGGAAAAATTGCAAACTCCCCCTTGTGCCCCTGTGTGTCAAATCCTTTAGATTCCATTAGAGCAGCTAATTTATCTGGATCAAATAGGTGGAGCATTTTAAACAGAGCAAAAATATTCGTATTTGTTTGGAACTACAAACGGACCAATCTGTTGGCATCACTTCCTCTGCGTTTCTTACTTATTTCCATATCGGTCTTGAGATTTTAAGTTTCTATATTTTTAAAATATGCTAAATAAATAAATAACAGCTTCTACACATCTTTGCTTAAAAGTGCCTTTTTAGAAGCACTTTCCCCCATTAGAATCTGTTTTGTATGTTATTTTCCTTAATATGTATATTTTGCATTTCCTTTAATTAAAAAAACCCCTGTACTATCTTGAAGACAATCTTTCAAGTTTGTGTATTGATTTGAACATGCAGATTTTTTTTTCTCTGTCCCTAGTTGGAACTCACAATTGGCATTCAAAAACCCTTAATTGTGAAGCAGTATGAACAAATTACCATTTTGGAGGAAGAAATTGTTATCAAGGAAATTTCAGATCACAGAGAAAAAAAATTAAGATTAAGCAATGGCATCTTATTTTCTATTGCTGTTGGTTTTTTATGTTGTTGCAAATACATTGCCGTGATCTCTTGTTGCACTATAAGGTCATATTATTATTGAAATAGCAAAACATAAAAATAGTGTTTGGAGTGATGTAACGAAACAAAAGTCAAATTCTGGTCCTGTGCAACCCCCCCCCACACACAAATGATATACTTTCAAAACCAAATTAGTATTGGAAGGCTTTGCTTTGTTTGAAAGAGGATGTGCATTTATGGCCCCATTTTTCAGCAAGATAAATATGATATGTGCCAAGTCTTCCCTGAAGTAAATATTGTAAATAATAAAAGACTCTGCCAAGGAAAGCTGAGAAATGACTTAACTCTCACCCATTTGTTCTGCAGGATGCCACAGCATCTCTGCTCAAATTTGTATAACAAACTGCCAGTTTAGTCTTCTAACATATTGCCACCCAGCCCTTCTTAATTCCCCATGATCATCAACATTACTGAATTTAATTGTGTAGCACTTGAGTGAAAACTTCATGTCAGCTGTAAGGAAGACTTTGGTTTTGTTTTGTTTTGCTTTTATTTTTCCCGTCTGGCTTACTCAATCTTGCCCCCCCACCACCGGGCTCTTTTCCAGAGCCCTTCCATGTTCTTGGCACCACTTCTTTCTTGTAGATGAGATGGCAACTAAGCTACACTCCAATTTCAGTGTTGTAGATCATCTGTCAGTTTGCAGGGTTCATGTTAAATGATTTCAGTGGCAGCCATTGTGTGCTACAGATTCACATGTTAACATTGCTTCCTTACCATTGAACTGAGATCTGTGTGAGGCCTTATAGGAGAGCTATATAAATATTTTCTATTTCCTCAAATGCATTGCAGCTTCCTTCGGGTGAAAGTTGGGCTGTCATGGACTGCATTTATTTATTTATTTATTTTTGGGACTTATATGCAGCCCTATCTCCCGAAGGACTCAGGGCGGCTAACAACAATAAAAGACAATAATACAAATGTAAAAAAAATTAAACTAAAGCCCCAATGATAAAATATTGAAAACATTTTTAAAAATCCCTATTGTCAGTCCAGGACAGCCTGATGGAAAAGAAATGTTTTAAGGCCGTGACGAAAGGACCAGAGGTCTGGGGCCATCCAGAGCTCAAGGGGAAGTTGATTGCACAGGGCAGGCGCTCCCACAGAGAAGGCCCTCCCCCTGGGGGTCGCCAGCTGACATTGTCTGGCCGACGGCATCCTAAGGAGGCCCTCTCTGTGTGAGCGCACCGGGTGATGGGAAGTCGTTCCTGGCAGCAGACAGTCCTGCAAATATCCCGGGCGTAAGCCATATAGGGCTTTAAAGGTAAGAACCAGCACCTTAAATCTCATCCGGAGGGCAACCGGTAACCAATGCAGCTCATGCAGGAGGGGTGTAATATGGGAGTATCGGGATGCTCCCATCACAACCCGCGCGGCCGCATTCTGCACCAGCTGGAGCCTCCGGGTGGTCTTCAAGGGCAGCCCCATGTAGAGAGCATTGCAGTAATCTATACGGGAGTAACGAGTGCATGAGTGACCGTATGTAGAGCATCTCGGTCCAGATAGGGGCGCAACTGGCGCATCAGGCAAATCTGGGCAAATGCCCCCCTGGCCACAACTCCTATATGCTCTTCAAAACTGAGTCGTGTATCCAGGAGGACACCTAAGTTGCGCGCCCTATCAATGGGAGGTAACACCTCTCCTCCCATAACCAAAGATGGAACCTCTTGGACTAAATAAGATGCCGGTATGTAAAGCCACTCAGTCTTGGCTGGGTTGAGCTGGAGCCTGTTCTCCCCATTCAGATTCGTACTGCTTCCAGGCAGCGGGACATCACGTCGAGGGCATCACTGGGTTGGTTCAGGGTGGAGATGAAAAGCTGGGTATCATCAGCATATTGATGATACCTCACCCCGAAACCACAGATGATCTCACCCAGTGGCTTCATAAAGATGTTGAACAGGAGGGGAGAGAGGACTGACCCCGGGGCACCCCACAACTAAGGGGCCTCGGGGTTGACCTCTGCCCTCCTGCCAACACCGTCTGTGAACGGCCCAAGAGGTAGGAGGAGAACCACTGTAAAACGATGCCTCCAACTCCCAACCCTCCAAGACGTCGCAGCAAGATACCATGGTCGATGGTATCAAAAGCCACAGAGAGATCTAATAGGACCAGGACAGAGGAACAACCCCTATCCCGGGCCCGCCAGAGATCATCCACCAGTGTGACCAATGCCGTCTCTGTGCTGTACCCGGGCCTGAAACCTGATTGGTACGGATCCAGATACTCAGTTTCCTCCAGGAACAAAGAGAGCTGCCGTGCCACCACGCTCTCAACAACCTTTGCAAGAAAGCAAAAGTTGGAGACAGGACTAAAGATATTTAGAATAGCTGGATCCAAGGCAGGTTTCTTGAGGAGGGGCCTCACCACTGCCTCCTTCAAGGTGGCAGGGAAGCACCCCTCACTCAAGGAAGCATTAATAACTGCCAGGAGCCAGCCTTGTGTAACCTCCCGAGCCGCATAAACCAGCGAGGAGGGACACGGGTCCAACACGTGGTGGCACTTAATCTCCCCATGATCCTGTCCACTTCATCCAGAGTCACAGCATCAAACTCCTCCCAGATATTATCGGCCAAACCCATTGCTTCCCCCTCGATAGATACTGCCCAGTCGGAGTCCAGCCCAGCCCGAATCTGAGTGATTTTATCCAGCAGATGCTGACTAAACTCCTTGGCCCATCCCCACAAGGGGTCCTCCCCCGTCCCCTGATTTAAAAGGAAATGGGTCACCCTAAACAGGGCAGCCGGGCGGTTATCTGCGGACGCAATGAGGGTGGCGAAGTGAGCACGCTTCGCCACCTCCATTGCCACAAGGTAAGATCTAGAAAAAGATCTTAACTGTGTTTGGTCAGATTCGGACCGACTGGACCTCCAAATGCTTTCTAGGCCCCTCCTCCGGCGCTTCATCTCCCGCAGGTCCACGTATAACCAAGGGGCCAACTGGGACGTGCACCGGGTCAGAGGCCACAAAGACACAACACGGTTGAGAGCCTCCAAAGCAGCCCGTTGCCAGGCGTCAACTAAGGTCTCGACCAGGCTGTGGGAAAGGGAGGCAGGAATCAGTCCAAGCGCTGTCTGGAACCTATCCAGGACCATCAGGCGCCTGGGGCGGAACCACCTGGTTGGTTCTGCCTCCCAGCAGCGGGAGGTGGCATAACGGAGGCCTGGCCGCAGGAGATAATGGATAATGAAAGGGGTTGAGAGATTGGAGAAACCCCACCCAGACCATTAAGCCACTGCCCAGAGATAAAAGTAAGGTCGGGTGTGTTTCCCCCCTCATGATTTGGACCCTGAATAATCTGGGTCAGGTCCATGGCCATCATGGAAGCCATGAACCCTTGGGCCACCCCCGACGCACCCCCCAGGGAAGGCAGGTTAAAATCCCCCAGAACCATAAGTCTGGGAAACTCAACCGCCAACTCCAAGAGAGCGTCGAGCAGCCCAGGCAGGGCCATTACCACGCAGCTGGGAGAAAGATACATAAGCAACAGGCCCAACTGACCCCCAGGGCCCCACCTCAGGAGGAGGGACTCACATCCGCCTATCTGAGGGGCAGTGGCCTCCCACAGACAAAGGGCCTCCTTAATAACAACTGCCACCCCACCGCTCCTACCCTAAGCCCGAGGCTGGTAAAGCACACGGAAACCTGGTGGGCATAACTCAATCAAAGGGACTCCTCCCTCTGGGTCCAACCAAGTTTCCGTAATGCATGCCAGGTCTGCGCCTTCCTCCTCGATCAAATCCCGGATGAGGGGAGCTTTATTAACCACACACCTGGCATTCAAATAGACCAGCCTGAGCTCAGGTACCTGTCCTCCCCCACCCCCAGAAAAGCAGGACGAAGCCAGAGGGTCAGAGCGCGCCACCGTTCGAAGACAATGGGGGTGCGATCCCAGATTTCAATATGGCCCTCTGTTCATCCATCTGCTGCCATTCCCAATCACCGTGGGGATTGCTGTCCCCACCCCTTCCCCTCAGGCCCCGAGACCCCCCATCCTGGCCCCCCATCACCACGACTATCTACCAACCTGGACTGAGGAAGGTCCGACAAAATCCCCCCATCTTTCTGCCAGGCCTTATGTCCCTCCCCCCTCCCTAACCCATTAAAAAGTTTAAAAAGAAAACCCCTAAGGCTCCTTTTTGTGCCATGCCACCTCTAGGGATCCCAAGACTCGTCATTAAGAAACTGGCGGCATAGGTTAGAGGGCCACACCTGAGAGAGGGGGGACTTGCTCAGGGCAAAAAGTTCACCTGCAGAATAAAACATTAAGATAATTAAAATGATTAAAAGCAGGAGGGAACATATTGGCAGGACAGATGGAAAAGGATATTAAAACCCCAGAGCTAGACAGTGACTCCCGAACGTGGTCGCCCTCTCACAGCGACCATGATCTTCCAATTTCAGGGAGAACCACTATCCAGCTCCGGGCTGGTCATAGGGAGGGAAAAGTCCGATGACTGGGATGATGGTAAGTCCATATTGGTGAAGGCATCCACAGCTCCGGTGATGAGTAGATGTAAATTAGTCCTGGGCATCAGGTTCCCGGCCTGGCCAATAACAGCCTGGCCCCCCTGAACCCAGCATCGTCGAGCCCCACCTCCAACACCTCCAAGCCTCCAAGATGTCAAATGGAGGCTACCAAGTCCGGGCCAGTCATCCATCACCAACTCATAATCATTTGCTGATTATGTACAGTGAGTAGACTGATCCATTCCACATACTGTAGTAGTTGATATATAACACCAACAAGCATAGTAACCCCAAGAATGAGACTAAGCCTTTAACCTTTGCTAGCCAGATCTCTTGTTTAGGAGTATGACATGTGAGGAGCCTAAATCTGTTGGAGCTAAATTTTGCCATTATCCAAACACATCTTGAGTCGTGCTACGGAAGGCTGTGTTAATATATTATATGCTCAAGAAACCATTGATACAAATAGAAAAAAATGTTAATTATCCAAATCAAGAAAGTAACTCCTTCCATTGTAAGAAGCAAACTAGGTCTATAGTAGGACACCTTTTGATGTAAAAATCATTTTATTTAATTCTGTGAGACCTCCTCATTTTTTAAAAATGTAACAGAATAACAGAGTTGGAAGGGACCTTGGAGGTCTTCTAGATCAACCTTGCTCAATATGATATATTCACATGTAGCTCACATAGTGTATTCAAGTCTTCTCACCATGACATTGGCCTGTGAAAATATTACCGTTGATTATAGCTGAATTTGCAGTCCATCCAGTGTTTAGAAAAAATGACAGAGAGGTTGCTGCTACCATCAAACTACTAAAGCTGGGGAAGATCAAACAGGGCATCACAATAGCTTTTTTGCAGTAAAGACAACATATTAAAGTTCATTTTATTCTTTTTCAATGGAATGGTGGAAATAAATTATACAATTATGGGACTGTGGTCTGTCCATCTAACTACAGGATAACTTTGCAGGAAAGCAGAACAGATAAATAAATAAAAGAGCCTTGGTGGAGCAGTGGGCTGATGCCTCCTTAAGTAACACCAGCTGCCTGCAATTAGTGCAGGTTCGCATCCCACCAGGCTCAAGGTTGACTCAGCCTTCCATCCTTCCCAGGTAGGTAAAATGAGGACCCAGATTGTTGGGGGCAATTAAGCTGACTTTGTAATAATGCCGCTTGGGGGGGGGCAAAGCCCTAATAAGCAGGCATATACATAGAATGAAGGCTACTGCTAAGCTTGTAAGCCGCCCTAAGTCTTCGGAGAAGGGTGGGATATAAATGGAATTAAAATAAAAATAAATAAATAAATTTGGTCTGGTGATAGAAGCTGAAAAAGAAAGATAGTTTTTTTAAAAATGAGATAGATCTGAGAGACTGCAGACAGAAAAAAAACCCCAGAAAAGTTCCTCAAACACATCAGTTCAACAGCAGCTATAAACCCTTCCTCCCTTCTGACCGTGTGACCCAAAAAGGAATATATCCACCCCTTCCTGTATTTCCCAACACAAAGCAATGTTGCCTGTTACTTCGTTAACATCAGAAAAAAATTCTTCTATGACCACTGCTGGTAAGAAATTCCAGAAACCATGCTCTGAATGATTTCCCTACCTTCAATACCCCCCCCCCCCATTCATCTTACAACTTTTTACAGAGGTTGTCAGTCTGCACAGAGAGAGAGGAGAAAAAAGGGGAGCGGACAGAACCTATTTCTCCTTTTTCACTGTCTGATGGATCAAACTAGAAATAGAAAATGGTGGCCTGGAAATTTCTCACAGGAAGACTTGCTTGTAGAGATGATGAAAATCACAGCTGTGAAGATATACTTATTATCAGCAGGGACTGACTTCTGTCCAACTGGCAATTTTTCTAACCTCATAAATCAATAACAGCTTCATTTGAGATAGACCAGGAGTGTACTATAAACTATTATTGTTGCTTGTTGTTACAGAGTAAAAGTTTCAGGTTGCAAAAGGAGGATGAGTCACTTCCTCTTTTCAGTCAGAAGCCATTGTGTTGATCTTACAAAATTGAGACCTGAACATTGAAGTAAGGCCACAAAAGTTACTTTGGATTGTGCCAGACATTCATGTCTAGCTTGATTTTTTTTCCCTCACAGAATAGATAGCATCATGCAGAGAGACACATATTATTTCTGTAAACTTAACAGTTTTTGTAAATGATCAAAACTTCTAACGTTTGAAAATACCAATTTGACGATACCAAAAGATTGTATTTAATTAGGATATAGAGTTATAGTGAAGGCATACAACACTGTGATATACATGGGAATCCCTACAAAACATGACAGTTAATTCTTCCATGTGGAAAAATAAACAATTATTTTATCATATTAAATATTTTGTCATGCTATATATGGAAACATTCTTTCTGGTGCATATCTTTTTTAAAGGACTAAGTCACTACTCATAATAAAGAAGCTCCAAAGCTTATACATTTAGTGATCAAAAAATGTGAACAGTGTAACTGACAATTGATCATAAATTATTTGGTTTCAAAATTTTTCTTAGCTATTTTTAATTCAGTCCTAGGTTTTTTTCATTCATTTGATGGTCAAAATCCAGTTATGTAAATAATTTAATAGATAGTGAGGAATTTAAGGTATCTGACAATACCAAACATAAGATTATATTTAATTAGGGTATATAGTGAAGGCATAGAACACTGTGGTATAGATGGGAATCCCTACAATCATGTGGAAAAATAAAGCATCTTTTTATCATATTAATTTCTCAAGCTGGCAAACATACCAATGCTCCTTCCTCCTCCTATTTTCCCCATAGCAACAATCTTGTGAAGTGGGTCAGGCTGAGAAAGGCAGTGACTGACCAAAGTCATTCAGCCAGCTTTCATGCCTAAAGCAGGACTAGAACTTACAGTCACCTGGTTTCTAGACCAGCACGTTAACCAAGCCAAACATTTGTAACTTTATTTTGTAAACTAAGCAAAGCACTTTGGGTGTTGGCCAATAAAGAAATTCTATGAGTATGGGGGAAAAAAGTTTTTCTTTTCAGGTGTGGGATCTGGCCTTCTAAAGAGCAGTCAGGGTTGATCTCCTCTAGGACTGACCGGTTTGATCACCTTGCAGTCCAATGGACTCACAGGAGTCTTCTCCAGCATAATAGTTCAAAGGCCTCAATTCTTTGGCACTCAGCCTTTCTTATGGTCCAACTTTCACTGCCATACATTGCAACTGGGAAGACCATATCCTTGACTATATGCACTTTTGTTGACAGGGTGATGTCTCTGCTTTTTAGTGTGCTGTCTAGATTTGCCATTGCTTTCCTCCCCAGGAGCAAGATCTTTTAATTTCTTGGCTACAGTCCCCATTTGTGGTGATCTTGGAGCCCAGGAAAATAAAATTGGTCACTACCTCCATTTCTTCTCCATCTATTTGCCAGGAATTGAGAGGGCCGAATGCCATGATCTTGGTTTTCTTAATGTTTAGTTTCAATCCAACTTTTGCACTCTCCTTCTTCACCCGCAACAAGAGGCTCTTTAGTTTTTCTTCACTTTCTGCCATTAGAGTGGTATCATCTGCATATCTTAGGTTGTTGATATTTCTCCCGGCAATCTTAATTCCAACTTTTGATTCATATAGCGCTGCCTTTCTCATGATGTGCTCTGCATATAAGTTAAATTGGCAGGGCAACAGTAAACAGCCTTGCCGGACTCCTTTCCCAATTTTGAACCAATTAGTGGTTCCGTGTCCAGTTCTCACTGTTGCTTCTTGTCCCACATATAGGTTTATCAAGAGACAAATAAGATGGTCTGGTACTCCCATCTCTTTAAGAACTTGCCACAGTTTGTTATGATCCACACAATCAAAGGCTTTAGCATAGTCAATGAAGCAGAAGTAAATGTTTTTCTGGAACTCCCTAGCTTTCTCCATGATCCAGCATATGTTGGCAATTTGATCTCTAGTTCCTCTGCCTCTTCGTAATCCTGCCTGTACTTCTGGTAGTTCTCGATCCACATACTGCTGGAGTCTAGCTTGTAGGATTTTAAGCATCACTTTACTAGCATGTGAAATGAGTGCAATGGTGCAATAGTTTGAACATTCTTTGGCACTGCCTTTCTTTGGAATTGGAATGTAAACTGATCTTTTCCAATCCTGTGGCCACTGTTGAGTTTTCCAAATTTGCTGGCAAATTGAGTCTAGCACTTTTACTGCATTGTCTTTTAAGATTTTGAATAGCTCAGCTGGAATAATGTCACCTCCACTAACTTTGTTGTTGCTCAGTTTTTCTAAGGCCCACTTCACTTCACATTCTAGGATGTCTGGCTCGAGGTAAGTGACCACCTCATTGTGGTTATCAGGGATGTTAAACTCATTCTTGTATAGTTCTTCTGTGTAATTTTGCCACCTCTTCTTAATCTCTTCTGCCTCTGTTAGGTCCCTGCCATTTTGGTCCTTTATCATGCCCATTTTTGCATGAAATGTTCCCTTCATCTCTCCAATTTTCTTGAAGAGATCTCTGGTCCTCTCTATTCTATTGTTTTCTTCTATATCCTTGTACTGTTCATTTAAGAAGGCATTCTTATCTCTTCTAGCTATTCTCTGGAATTCTGCACTCAATTGGGCGTATCTTTCTTTTTCTCCCTTGCCTTTCACTTCCCTCCTTTCCTCAGCTATTTGCAAAGCTTCCTCAGACAGCCATTTTGCTTTCTTACATTTCTTTTTCTTTGGGATGGTTTCAGTTGCTACCTCTTGTACAATGTCGTCAACCTCTGTCCATAGTTCTTCAGGTACTCTGTCTATCAGATCTAATTCCTTAAATCTATTTGTCACCTCTACTGTATATTCAACAGGGATATGATTTAATTCATACCTGAGTGGTCTAGTGCTTTCCCCTACTTTCTTCAGTTTAAGCCTAAACTTTGCAATGAGAAGCTCATGGTCTGAGCCACAGTCAGCTCCTGGTCTTGTTTTTACTGACTGTATAGAGGTTCTCCATCTTTGGCTACAGAGCACATAGTCAATCTGATTTCTGTGTTGACCGTCTGGTGATGTCCATGTGTAGAGCCGTCTCTTGGGTTGTTGGAAAAGAGTGTTTGCTATGACCATCGTATTCTCTTGACAAAATTCTATCAGCCTGTGCCCTGCTTCATTTTGTACTCCAAGGCCAAACTTGCCTGTTATTCTGCTTATCTTTTGGCTTCCTACTTTAGCATTCCAATCCCCCATGATGACAAGGACATCATTTTTTGGTGTTAGTTCTATAAGGTGCTGTAGGGCTTCATAGAACCAGTCAATTTCATCCTTTTCAGCACTGGTGCTTGGAGCATAGACTTGGACTACTGTGATATTGAATGGTTTGCCTTGGATTTGAACTGAGATCATTCTGTCATTTTGGGGATTGTATCCCAGTATTGCTTTTTCTACTCTTTTATTGACTATGAAGGCTACTCCATTTCTTCTGAGGGATTCTTGCCCGCAGTAGTATACCTGATGGTCATCTGAATTAAATTCACCCATTCCTGTCCATTTTAGTTCGCTGATTCCTAAGATGTCGATGTTCAGTCTTGTCATCTCTTTTTTGACCACGTCCAGCTTGCCTTGATTCATGGATCTTACATTCCAGGCTCCTATGGAGAAAAAAATCTTTACAGCATCGGACTTTCCTTTCACCACCAGATACATCCACAGCTGAGCGTCCTTTCGACTTTGGCCCAGTCGCTTCATTCTTTCTGGTGCTACTAGTACTAGCCCTCTGCTCTTCCCCAGTAGCATATTGGATGCCTTCTGACCTGAGGGGCTTATCTTCCAGCGTCAGGTCATATCATTTTGCCTTTTGGTACTGTCCATGGGGTTTTCATGGCAAAGATACTGGAGTGGGTTGCCATTTCCTTCTCCAGTGGTTCACGTTTTGTCAGGACTCTCTGCTATGACCTGTCTGTCTTGGGTGGCCCTGCACGGCGTAGCTCATAGCTTCATTGAATTACGCAAGCCCCTTCGCCACAACAAGGCAGTAATCCATGAAGGGGGTTTGTAATGTAGGATATTGCAAATATCCTATTTAAATATATTGTCTGTTTCAGCATTTTATGGTGCCTTCAAGACAGTTTTTGATACCTAGAAGTTTTCTTGGTAAGGTTTTTTGGAAGTGGTTTGCCACTGTTTCTTCCCTAGGGCCCAAGGCCACCCAGATGGCTTTGTTCCTAAGACAAGACTAGAACTCACGGTCTTCTGCTTTCTAGCACAGTGCCTTCACCACAACACCAAAATGGCTTCTTATTTATATGTAAGTATATTAAGTATATATTATAGTTAAATGCACAATTTATATTTAATAATATATGGGGAGAGCTTAAGTGAGCAATAAATAGAAATGCTTATGTAATTTGGCTACATTTTCTGCTTGAAAACAGAAAATGAAAGACAAGACAATAATCTGGGGTAATATTGTTTAATTCTTGTTATATTTTAAAATATAACAATTTAATTGTTAATAGATCCCCAAGTTATCTCAAATGGTATCCTTTACTACATTCCTCCAGCCTCTTCTGCAATAATTGGAAAAGTTTCAGGACTATTGGTGATTGTTCTTTGTTGATTGATAGGGAGAAGGGAACTTGGAATCTTTTTTCAAGCCTTCTGTGACAATGAAGTGTGACTTTCTGTTTCATGGGTACTTGCAAAGCTTCACAACTATTGAAATCATTTTTGAAAACTTCTACAATATATATGCAGTAAAAGCAATTGGGGATTATCAATTTGAGAATACATTCAGCTTAGCTTATATACACATCTGTGTGGGCATTTGTGATAGATTTTGACTGTCCTTGTGGAAACTGGAGAAAGTCCATTTTGATACAGTTATACAGTTTGCTGAGCACTGTGCACAAATGTGTGCAGAAATATTTAACTGCAATACATGTTTATTTTTTAAGGAACCCTTTAAATATTTACCTAATTTTGTATCTCATAGGAGTAAATGACTGGAAAGTAGAATGATTAAAAATGGGCTCCCTGAATCTAGATCTTTCAGCTGAATGCCCATTGAAAGTTACTCATATTAGGATACAGGAACACAGGGCAGTTGGGTGATCTGTTGCTCCTAGTTTTTTACAGCCTTAAAAGTATTAAGTATAACCAGCTTCATTTTTTCTTCACTTCCTTATGACTTGCAGCACATTTCTGTATTCCACCCTTGTGTGAATTGTTATGGAATTTACTCTCCCTGAGTTATTTACCATGTAGAAGTTCTGGTTGCCAAATAGCTCCTGCATGCTCTTTGCCACTGCAGACAGGCACCTCAAGTATGTATCGGAGCATAGGAAGAGACGATCAAGAAGGAGAAGAAGGTTTTTCATGTGGTTCAAAGTCAGCCAAATAGATTCCATTATCACCAGGCAGGGGATGAAATAGCTATCTTGAGGGAACGTTCTCTGTATAAAAACCAACCCTGGAATATTAAAAATATGTTGATCTAGGCAAATTAGTGGTCACCTCTGATCATGATTTACTATATGATAGAAAGTGCTTTGAATGCGGGAAGAGGAGGAAACAAGGCAATTGAATGTTTTAAAACATTACATACAGAAATTTCAGTGTATTGGTCTTACAGAGCACAAAGTAGATCAATCTACTTAGAAAGTTGTAATCTAAAGGATGATTCAATCAAACATGCAAGTTTCTTAAAATGGGCAAATTGTATTAACAATTGGGATCCCAGTAGGCAAAATTTGCTCCATTGTGATTCTTCTTCCCAAGCAGTTTTTGCTGGGAATGGGAGTGAAGAACTGGTTTTAGAAAAATGAATCTCCTCAGAATGGACAACACAAGGAAAGAAGTAAATCCCTTGTCTGCACTTGATTTGGTCCATAGCATTGGTGCCACCATCTCCTTTCTGGCTGCACTTTCTATTTTAGTTGTCCATTTTCTCAGCAATTGACTTGTGCTATGGTTGTTCAGATTTTTTTTTCTTCCTCCTTTGTATGCTATCCTGGAGGACAGTCTGACTGAAAAGCTAGGTGAGAGTTCTTCCAGCAAACCAAAGGAAAATATTTTCTGTTCTCTGGCAAATAAAGCTATGAAATATTTCTAACAGGAAATAGCGTGGTAGTGATAGTGGTTGCATTTATCTTCATGGTGATTTTTTTTTTCCTGGATGGCTTCAGTTACAAAAAATTGGCAGATGTTTGTCACAAAGGTCATTTGTCATTTGTGAACTGCCAGATAGCATTTCCCAATCTGCCCAGATGTGTTATGTTGTACCTCCCATGTCTTTCCAGCAATGCACTGGGTGGAAGAGAGATGTTGACTTTTGGAGTCCAATGCAGCTGATGTGTATCAGCTTGAAAAAAGACTTTGGCACAAAACACCTTCATTGCTGTAAGAAAAAGTGTCTACTGAAGAAAAGAAACGTTATTTCCTAAAATTAATATTTAATGACATTAAAACAGCAAGCCATGATTTGAATTGATATATGATTTGTGCTATTCCTAGGTCAGTATGGGATCATTTAAGCTGAACTGGGCCTTCATCATATCGATATTTATGCTCAAGGATTTACTTACCTTTCTGAAAATAAAGCCCTCCTGCTTCTCTTGCTGCTTTTCCCCAAGACCAAATCTCCATTTCCTTCCTGCTTTCTTCTCTGAGTGAACCTTTATCATATGCTAAGGTCATGCTGTCAGCATCAGAAGCAGCGAAGAGTTATAGGAAGCACAGTAGTAAAGGCTCTGCTTTGGTAGTCCTCCTCCAGATGGAGATTTCCCAGGGAGATTAATTTTCTGGCTTTATGGCCTTTTTTTTTTTACCAGCAAAACAGATGCACCGGAAGCTACCAGAAGGCCTTCTATTTTGCTTCCTGGATTATACACAACACTGTGAAATATTAGGCGTAGCATTAGGCATGTGGCAGCACGTTTACATTAAATACAGGCAACAGGGATCGTATTTATCAATTGCTTGATGGGAATGGGGCAAGTCCATAGTCTAAAGAAATCGACATGGCTTCAGACACTCTCACACTTGGATCCTGTAAGAATAAATAAATAAATTATACTGGTCCTTTTGAAGAAAGGAGACATGTTTGTGAAGAGCTTGTTCGCTAAATCAGAATAATGTAGTGGAGGGGAGCACAGCCCACAGGCTGGACTAATGCAGCAATTTAAAGTCAAACGTCTGGTCCATTAAGTCAATCTTGAAATCATCACCCAGTTGCAACTTTTAATACAATGAGAGGGAAAAAACTATTAAATCAATGCAGAACTGTCATATTGATTGCACTGAATTAAGTTTAATTTAATTTGTAATGAAATGTCGTTTTTCTACTTTTTCAAATGTAATGGGCAGCACACCCTCAATTCCCCCCTCCTCCCCAAATTATGCAGGTTGATGCAGTGGTAACATTTTTCTCCTAAGGTTATGGACCTAGGCTGAAAATCACTGTATGACTTTGGGCCAGTCACTGTCTCCCAAACTAGCTTATGGTAGATGGCCAGGGACAGAGCTTTGATTTGCCAGAAGAGAAATGAATATGAATGAAACAAACAAGCATATATATTTGGAAGGTCAAAATGATATCATTCATCCAACCATCCATCCATCCATCCATCCATCCATCCATCCATCCATCCATCCATCCATTCTTTTATATCCTGCTTTTATTATTTTTAAAAATAACTCAAGGTGGTTAACAAATGCAACATACCTTCCTCTATTATTTTTCCCACATTAACAACCCTATGAGGTTGTTATTAAGGTGGGCTGGGCTGAGAGAGAATGACTAGTCCGATGTCACCCAGATAGCTTTCATGATTAAGGTAGGACTAGTACTCACAGTCTCCCGCTTTCTATCCTGTTGCCTTCTTAACCACTAAACAATTTTATTTTAAAACTGATTTTAAAATAATTATTATGTAACTATCAAAATTTGTTTATAATAAACAGAAGATTCGGGGTAACATAATCTTTAGGGGCTGTCATAGGAAAGAGGAGGGGTCTACTTAGTCTCCAAAGCACCTGAGGGCAGGACAAGAACCAATGGGTGGAAGCTCATGAAAGAGAGAAGCAACCTAGGATTAAGGAGAAATTTCCTGACAGTGAGAACAATTAATCAGTGGAATAGTTTGCCTACCAGAGTTGTGAGTACTCCATCACTGGAGGTCTGCAAGAAAACATTGAAGAGCCATTTGTCTGGGATGCAATAAGGTCTTGGGCAGGGGGTTGGACTAGAAGACCTCCAAGATCCCTTCCGATCCTTTGATTTTATGCTTCCTATTACAAAGAACTCCAAAGCAAATTACAAAGTAAATCATAGTAAAAATTAGAAAACAAATTCTGTGATTTGTCAGAATTTCTCATGCCTTACTTATATTTCTTGCTAACCTTAACATATCTTTTTTGGAGTCAAGAATTTTCCACAATATTGCCATAAAAATGCAGCAGATCCAAAGAAAAGTAAAACATCATTCCGTTTGTAGGACTCTTACCATATCGCAGACATTTTAAAATGTAAAGAATTATCATCAATGTTTATAGTATACTAGTTACTGCTCTTGTTATTGTATGTATGTGGTGGGAGATTGGTAGGAATATTTACTGTATAACATCGGATAGCCAGCCAGAAGAGACACAGAGAGAAAAAAAGCATGAATTAAATCTGTTTTCCTCTTTGTTTTTGCAGTAAGCCCAGAAAATAGATTCATTTTTATAAAATGCTAATAAATTTTATAGATTTCATAGCTTCTGGCTGGACATCTTTAAATGTCAATATTTAGTCTCTCTCTCTCTCTCTCTCTCTCTCTCTCTCTCTCTCTCTCTCTCTCTCTCTCTCTCTCTCTCTCTCTCTCTTGTCTATGTGTGTGTGTGTGTGTACACAAATAGACACATACATATACTGTATCAATGACATATGCCCCTAATCATGCAGGATGTTCTTGCAGAATTCTGAAGGACATATAGTCGTTGTAAGATCTCTTAGATAATATTGTCATTTCCTGGAGCATAAACCCTGTTTTGAAACAGTAATTTGGTCCCTAAAGAGCTCTTTAGCCTATGCTTTGCCTGCTCACCCTAGCCAAGTGTCAGACAGAACAGCCAAAGATAGATTCTTGCATGGAGCAGTTTAAACCATCCTGCTTTTCTTTACTCAGGAATGTATTTATTATTATTATTATATTATTTTTCAGGCCCTGCAATGTTTCTTTAGTTTCTTGTGTTTTAGGTTTGTTTTTATTTTCATAGAATGCAGATAAAACTTGCAAAGGAATTAAGTGGAGGTTCTTTGAATAATAAATCTAAAAGCATATTACATGGAAGGAAAAAGGGATTTCCCCAGTGTTTTTGGATTTATAAGTGCCAGAGGTTTAACAATTTACTAAAGGACTAAAATTGCTCTCCCCCCTCCTTTTCCTTGCTTTTCAATGTGTAGAACATGTCCTAATATTATGACCTAGCCCAAAATTAAGCTGGTTTACTAAATTGAAAACATGTAGAGTAATTGAAAATGTGCTGGGCGGAGAAGAAAGCTCAGGTTGACTTGACCAGTTGGAAAGATTATACTGATTTGTAGGGAATATTTTAAATCCTAATCCCAATGACACAAGATCAAAGTAACTATGTATTCTTTCATCCTGATTTATGATATATACTGTAAATGGAGAAAAATAGCAGGTACTGTACTCTAGAAACTCAAATAATGCCCTGCAAGCTTCGTCGGGGCATTTCATTTTGAAAGGTACGTTTGGTTTCCCAAAAGAAAAAAAGAAATGAGAAAAATAAGATTGTATTATTTTACAGGGTGTGGGGGCAGAGCTTTAAAATTTTGGGCAGTGAAATGGAAAGATAATGGTACTGATGATACAATTAAGCTTCCTTTGCATAAAGCAGTGTCTGGAAGAAGCTCAGAAAGAAACAGTAGCTGTTTGAGTTAAAATCAACAAATCATTACAAGAAGAGGTGTTGAAAGTAAGGATTTCGTTTGGTTGTTGCTTCTCAAACTGTGGTCTATGGACCCACGGGTGGAATCAAAGACAGATGCATTTGAATTCACAAGGGAACCATTAGAAGTGCAGACTGCCCTGCCATTTTGGATCTGTAGCAGCTGAGAATTTGAATTCTGATAGGAGGAAGCAGATGGTAGCCTGGGTAATGCTAGAGAGAATGTTTACTGTTTTGGAGTTTGTAAAAAGAGCTATGTATCAGTAACCTAGATAAGGCAGTTTACAAATTTACTTCATTTATCGATCCACAGGACAAGCTGATCAAGAAATTTGGTTGAATCACATGCTGTAACTCAGAATAATGATAGTTGAAAACAATTTGGAGAGGCTGTTTTTTCTTTAAAAATATACACTTTAATAATAAAAGAAACATGTACTGTAAGTATATGGGAGTCAGCAGGATTGATAGAGATAAAATTAATCACATTTCACAAGCTTCTGAGACTGTTTACATTTCTTTCTTTCTTTCTTTCTTTCTTTCTTTCTTTCTTTCTTTCTTTCTTCTTTCTTTCTTTCTTTCTTTCTTTCTTTCTTTCTTTCTTTCTTTCTTTCTTTCTTTCTCTCTTTCATGAGGAGAGAACAAAAGCAGCATTGTTTGTAGCTGGACACATGTAATGCTAATTCTCCTGAAAGCATTTTTTAATTATTTCTATTAGTTCTATCCTGAGTTACAGGATAAGAATGCTCCCAAAGCAGCTTATAATCACTATAAAAATTGTAAGCAAACTTTAAATAAATGTTATTTTAAAACAAAGGGCATTTTTAGGATCCTTCCCAATGGGCAATTTGTGGCAATAGTCCTAAAGAGAGGAACAGCTTCTGTGATGGTTGTCATGTGCTTGCTTGCTTGCTTTTGGGGATCCTGCTGTGGCAACGATCCACTTATCTAAAAGAAGTCTAATTTTTTATTTTTAAAAAAAGATTCTTAACAAAACAATAATCCCTAAATATAACTAAATATGGTTATATGGCAATTGGTTTCTTTACCTGTGTCGGTGGGTTTTTAAAAATGCTTTCTACGTTCACTTGTTGCAAACAGGCTTTGTGGTATTATACAAGCGGTAACATTAAACTGATTTTAATGGTGCAGCCGAACTTTTTATAAAATGTGATGGTCCCTAGAAATATATATATATATATATATATATATATATGTGTGTGTGTGTGTGTGTGTGTGTGTGTGTGTATATGTATATGTATATGACTATGTAAATGTATATATATATGTATATATGTACATACAGTATATATATATGTGTGTGTGTGTGTGTGTAAATTATTCAAATTGCTAATAAAGAATTTTAGGGAGGCTGAAATGATCATTTCAAACTTCTTATGTTCTCATCAGTCAGTCATACCCTTTTTATCTGAGATTCAAACTTGGGCTGATTATATATTAGGCAGTTGCTTTAACTTCCTGAGCCACAGGTTCTTTCTCTATTAGGTAGGAAGCAAGGGAGATATATGTGTTAAATATTTGTAAATATTTATTACTAATTTGAATAATTTACACAAATAATGAGCTGTCATAAGTTGTGACTATATCCTGTGGATAGCCTTGAGTTAGGCCAAAACAGGAAAGAAAGAGTTAATTAGCAAGGCATATTCAAATGACTTGACAAATATTTAACACACACACACGTATATATATATATATATATATATATATATATATATATATATATATATATATATATATATATATATATAACAATAGTTTAAGATCCACATTTTACTACTTCTTGGTATGCTGCCATCTCATGATCATCTAGATTTTTGCAGTTGGGCTCTCATCCCAGTAGATATGGTATAGCCATACCAATGAGTGACTTAACTGAGTGTGTTTATAATGGCAATAATCCTAGCATTAATCAAGTTACCTTTATTAAAAAAAGATAATCTGGGAAGCCTCATGGAAGCCTCTGTTTCCTAATCTTTCCTTTCCATTATACCATTGCATTTCTGCTTGTACAAAATTTTCTTTCTGCCTTTTCTCCTATCCCCATTTTATTCTGCTATCCTAAGGATTCACTTGTGTCATTAACATTCAGTGTGTACAAAAGAAAAGAAAAGATGATGATGATGATGATATAGTAAATGGTGACTTCAATATGTTTTAAGAACACTTTTATTTTCCCCCCCTGATTTGAAGCCTGCAGTAGAAACTGTCAACGTATGATGCTTTTTGTAGCTCTCTTTCATGACCAAATAAATAATTTGCAAAGTTTTGATGAAAAAAAGGAGGTATCCTGTGCTCTGCTATCAACCACCTACTCTCCTTGTGCAATCTGATTTAGAGATTTGAACAGAAAAACCTTCCTTTCTGCTGTTTCCCCTAGAAACAGGAGCCCAATGGAGAGGTTAATCATTTGGGTTTGCAACTCATAGCGAGCTGGTAGTGATGGTAGAGGCAAAGCCAAAATCATTCTGCCTTTACACACTTTAACTGTATTCCATCTCTTCCCCATCAGTTTTACAAATCATTGTTTAAACCACTGTAAGAACACTTATCTGTATTCCTAATAAATCCAACATTGTGAATAGATTTATTTTTACATTTCAGTACTTTAAATCAAATTGTTTTATTTTAATGTAATGGTATTCATTGACTGATATCCTATTGCCTGAGCTTTGCTGTTTGTATTTTCCTCCTTTTCCTTAGATTTACAGGTAACTTTCCTTGCCCTCAAGCAGCCAGTATTAAATTAAGCCAATTATATTGCACCTGCCCTCCTTGATAGAATTCAAGGGGCCTGCCCACCTCTATTCACATCGCACATCTTTTATACTACTATACTAAGCAAAGAGAATGTTTCAACTTTACAATCTTAGTTTATTTTATATCCTGCCTTTCTTCTGGGAATTCATGGCAATGTAGGTGCAACTCTTTTCAGTTTTCTTTCACAATACGCTCTCATGAGGTGAGGTACTGTTGAACTGAGAGAGGGGAGATTGGCTTCAAGTCATTTTGTGAGTTGTCACAACCAGAATACGGTAAATTTGAAGCTAGAGCTCTCCAAGTCTAGCCCAAGTTGCTCACTATTGATCCACTTTTGGGTGTTACTGATTAAGTCCATATAAATGTTTTGTGACGAGATCAGGTCAAAATAAGGACAAGCATTTTAAGTCAAGTTGTCCAGCTTGGCAGTCACTGTCATGGCTCTAGATCAGATGTGTCCAATCTATGGGCTGCAGGCCATTTGCAGCTTTGGACAGCTAGTAATGTGGCCCCACAAGATTGCAAACTATAATAATAATAATAATAATAATAATAATAATAATAATAATAATAATAATAATAATAATAATAATAATAATAACAACAACAACAACAACAACACAAACAACAGTATTAGTATTAATATACCTTAACAATATTTTATGGCAATGTATGGCAGTGAAAGTTGGATCATAAAAAGGGCCGAGTGCCAAAGAATTGAGACCTTTGAACTATGGTGCTGGAGAAGACTCCTGCGAGTTCCTTGGACTGCAAGGCGATCAAACCGGTCAGTCCTAGAGGAGATCAACCCTGACTGCTCTTTAGAAGGCCAGATCCTGAAGCTAAAACTCAAATACTTTGGCCACCTAATGAGAAGGAAGGACTCACTGGAGAAGAGCCTAATGCTGGGAAAGATTGAGGGCAAGAGAAGAAGGGGACGACAGAGAATGAGGTGGCTGGATGGAGTCACTGAAGCAGTAGGCTTGAGCTTAAATGGACTCCAGAAGATGGTAGAGGACAGGAAGGCCTGGAGGAACGTTGTCCATAGGGTCGTGATGGGTCGGACATGACTTCGCAACTAACAACAACAACAACAATATTTTATATGTGGCCCAAGACAATTCCTCTTCATTCAGTGCCAATAGGTTGGATACTCATGCTCTAGACCAGAGGTGTCAAACTCACAACATCACATGACGTGTCATGATGTATCATGACTTTTTTTCCATTGTCAGCAATGGGGTAGGCGTGGTTTTGGCCTGACACATCTGGCCAGTGGGCTGGCAGTTTGACACCCTTGCTCTAGACCAGGGGTCAGCAACCTGAAACAGTGAAAGAGCCACTTGGAACCGGTTCCCTCACAAAAGCAAAAACTGGGAGCCGCAAAAAATGTGTGCGCATGCGCATACATGCGTGCATGCGCAGAACAGGGTTTGACTGAAGAGTGGAGCCAAGGCGAGATATGCACCTACCCTGCATATTTGAATTGATTGGTTGAACTTTTTGAGTCCCACTTTTTTTTTTTGGACTGCACATGGCAGAGGACTGGGAGCCGCAGGAGACGGCTGAAAGAGCCACATGCGGCTCCGGAGCCGCGGGTTGCAGACCTGTGCTCTAGACTCTACAGCATCTTCCCCAATAGATACAGTATGATTCTGCTCTGTTGTCATCTGACATGGCCAGGTAAAATGCACCATCACCACCAACCAAACCAAAATCTGTTATTTTCAGCAGAATTGGAACCTTTTATCACATCTCAGCTTTCTTGTTCAAAAAACCCACAGGACTGCTATCATCCATGCCAAGAAGTAATATTAATGTGATTTTCCTCACAGATAATGGTCCCCATAGAATTTTCTGGACAAGAATGTTCTAAGATGAAATCATCCCTGCATTGCCTTTGAATCTTCAGAATTTGTTCATCTATGAAGTTCCATTCCATGAAGAAAGATTGAGATCTTACTTTAAACAAGCGTCCCTGATTATCCTTAAAATATTTTCCCTTCAAAACCTTCAGTCTTTGTCCTATGCAGAGTAGTACAGTATGTGATATTTATTTGCTGTAGGGGAAATGAGCTCAAAGTTATAGGTAATCCTCAAGTTATAGTTGGTTGCTTAGCAACCGTTTGAAGTTATGACCGAATCAAAACATGGGACTTATGACCCACCAGCCCCCCCCCATCTTCATGTGACCAAACATTGAGCACTCAACATTGTCATATTTATGGCTGTTTGCAACACCCTGTGATTTACAGTGGTTTACAGTGGTTTCCTCCAAAAGAGGATCTTACAGTTTTTGGCAAAACTGTGCTGGTAATGAATCATTAGTTTGCTTAATGACTGTGGCATTCACTTAATGACATCACCATTGTTTCATGACTGCAGCATTCACTTGAAAACTGCCACAAAAATGGTTGTAAAATCAGGTCAGTTATATGACCAATCCATTTTATAATTTATGACCATAATGGACAAACTGCATTATAAGCTGTATGTTGAGGACTACCTGTATTGATGAATTTTGTATAGTACAGTTCTAATGCAGCTAATGGAGTAAACTATAACATTTATCTCTAAGTATCTGGACCAGCTTTATGCTTTTCGACCTTTACCAATGAAGAAATGAATCTAATGATGCAGAACAAATGCCCAGTGCTCAGGAGGGTTTGCAAGGGGAGGTCAAAAGCCAAAATAGTGGCTATTACCACATGATGAAAGTCCCACCTTTTAAAAAAAACATGTGACTTATTTGCAGCTGCCATATTTTTTTTAACTTCCCTTTCTATGATTAAGATTCTGCTTTACAAAGCCATATATTCAAAATATGTAATTATGCAGACAGTATCAGTCCCCTGCAGTTGTTCTTCCACAATTGGTATGAAGTGGGGAATTTTCTACTAATTCTGGAGATTCTATTAAGCATTCATTTATAATAAAGGTTAGGAGAACTATCTTCCATGGATGGAAAATGAAATGAAAGACTTTAAAGCCAATCGGCTTGGCTGCATTTTGCAGCCATTAATTCCATAAAATAACTCTGAAGAAATCCTTTACTGTAGTTGCTCTATATCAGTTGCCTTTGATTTTCAAGGCATTCTCCTAAAAGAAAAACCATTTATCCACTTTCCCACTACCAAATGAGATTTCCTCAATTATCAGCACTTCTTCTCAAGTAGAACAATTTTAAAGTAATGGTAGCAGGGAATTCTCTAGTAGATAAATCTCCCCCTTAGTTAACTCAGCAGGACCTGGCTAACTTTATTCCATTTTGTTAAATTAATCAGGCTAGGCCTGATTATACTTTGATATGCGATTCCCTAGAAATCCTAGATTTGTGGCCCAGATTATATTACTGCCATCTGTCAGGTTCTACCATTGCTTCTGAAGCCAAAGTACCACAAAGCCTTAACATCTTCCCCCAATCCTCTCAGTGGTTTTAAACCCATGTATTCACTGTTGGATTGTTCCATTTCATCACTGCAAAAAGCATATGTGGAAAGAGAAGATCATGAGAAGAGATGTGTGTGCCATTTTTTCTTTCCCATTATTCCCTTGGCCAACTGGAAGAAAGACTTGTTAGTTTAATGAGAAGATGAAATATAGAAGGGGCAGTACCAGAGAAGACACTGTGTAGTAAAACAAAGCAATGTAGAAAGTATAAGGGACAAAACTCAAGTCTTTGTGAAAGTATCGTTTGTTAACATTTTCACTGCTGTACCTGTCAAAATATTTCTTTTCTAGTTTTTCAGTACCAAATCAGACTTTATGTGTGAAATTAGACATTTTTCTTCTGTTGTGTCTTCCATTATACTTATCTTGAATGTCTTTTGTTCTTTTTTCTTTTTACATACTCGGGGATTTATTTTTCTTAGGAGGGATTTTTTTTCTCCTTAGGAGTACTTTGAAGATTCAATCTGAATCTTTTGGTGTCATTTGCAAACTCATTAGTTATGTTATTATGCCCAATCAAGTCACCCTGAAATTTGCTTTCCTTGTTTATGACAATGTTCTCTTTACTTGTACCATCTGCTTCCTGTTCCTTAACCAATCTTCTGATTTGCTTCAGTAAATATCAAACAGGGTGTGGAACACACGGTTGAAATATTTGTCCTGGGAGAAGAATCTTCAGTAGATGCTCACATCCCATCAACTAGACATGGAATATTATGGCTGAAGCAGAGAAATCCATTATTCTACTCAATATTCTCATGGCTCAACTTTAATTGGAAATCGATGTCATATATGATGAGATGTAACAATGGAAAGATAATTTAATTGAACTTAGTTGATCCTAAACTTCCTATATAAAATACAATAATCCTGTATAAGACTCTGGAATCTGCAGGAAGTACATATAAGGCTATCTAGATGTTATTCTTTGCTCTGTTATTTGTAAGCTGATATAATACTATATCAGAAGGACCTAGGGAGAGAGGAGGGAAAGTGGCAGACTGGAAAATTGGCATGAGCCCACCGAAGGAAGGGCTGGGAAATATTTTAATAATAATAATAATAATAATAATAATAATAATAATAATAATAATAATAATAATAATGAATTTATGCTTGTTACCAAGCTACTGTTATTATGAGAATGAAAAATAATAATAATAATAATAATAATAATAATAATAATAATAATAATAATAATTAGTAGTAGTAGTAGTAGTAGTAGTAATAAAGTTGGAAGGGACCTTGGAGGTCATCTAGTCCAACCCCCTGCTCAGGCAGGAAACCCTATACCATTTCAGACAAATGGCTGTCCAGTCTCTTCTTAAAAACTTCCTGTGTTGGAGCATTCACCACTTCTGGAGGCAGGTTGTTCCACTGGTTAGTTGTTCTAACTAACCAGTTCTTTTGAAAGAACCCTCTTTAGTTTTCCAGAGAGCAGAAGGAAAATGGGGAAGAAATACTTTTAGTCTTGAAAGGTTCTGTTAATGTAATCTTACTGTTAGATAGAGTTGCTACTCCTCATTGTAGTTCTTGTCTGGACTACCTTGCAGGACTAACAGCTAAATCACCAAAACTGGCTTTGTTCATGATCATGATAAGCAATAATGTGGTTTGTGACTTAACTGGATAAGTGAACATAGCCATTACGCTTATTTAACAAGGCATTATTAAAACAAACTATGGATTAGCATAACATGTCAACCCTTTCCCTGATGTGCCAAGCATGCATTTGTCACAGATACTTGAGATAGTTATACAGAGAATCCTGCTATGGGTTACATTTTTGAAATTACACAAATATATCAGTGTGTAGCAGCTATTGGTGAATACATTTATTTATATATTAATATGTTTGTATATAGACCCGTGGTGGTGAACCTATGGCACGCGTGCCACAGGTGGCATGCAGAGCCCTCTCTGTGGGCACGCACGCCGGTGCCCCAGTCCTAGGCCTTCAGTCCCATCCATGAGCAACCTGCATCAATACCCATGCAGGGTAAGGTTGCTGTGTCCACCCCTGCCTCCCCAAGAGTTTTTTTTTTACTAACCTGCCTTTCAGCTACATTCTGTTTCTCCGTTCGCTTCTCAGCCTTCGCTGCATGTTTGTGGGACTATCGGTTAAAAAAAAAAGTTCCATCAGATATTCTAACTTCTTGCGAGATCTCAAGAAGTTAGAAAGTCTGATGGAACTTTTTTTTTACCCCTATAGACTGTCTCATATAATAAAATAAAATGGCTTTAAAGAATAAAAACATTACAACAGTGACATAAAATATCCAACATCTTATGAAAAACATGAAGCAATGTCAGATTGAAGAGATGCATTTTGGAAATCAAAAGTAAAGCTGTAAATCTGTAAATCTTTTGCTGTTGTGGGCTGTGTTACAGTCATGGTAGAAATGCCTTAGACATGTAGGTGGTTTATGACTTAAGCTAAACTGATCACTATGTTTGTAACTTTTTTTTCGAGTCAGTGTTGACTCCTGGAAATTGCCTGGCTAGTCAGTTTTCTTGCCAATATTTTTCAGATGTGGTTTTCTATTGCCTCCTTCCTAGGATTGAGACAGAATGGTTGGCCTAAGTCACACAGCTGGCTTTGTGCCCAAGGCAGGACTCGAACTCACCATTTCCTGACTTCTAGCCTGGTACCTTAAACACTACACTAAACTGACTCTCAACTGATATATTATCCATTCATAAATCTTGTTTGCTTTCTTTCTACATTGATCACTTGATTCAGCTACATTCTGATTCAGTTGAAGTTCCTGAATATTTTTCAAGGTAGCTTGATATGCATTATATTATTATAGCATATCATCATACAACCAAGACATGAGCGAATACAAAAAGCTTATTCTAAACCTTTTTTTTGAATACACAATTTCAAGGGGGAAAAAATCTGAAAAATGATGAAAGTTAATCATAAAAGTAAAAGAAATGTATTTCTTTGAAAATGTGATCCAAACTATTCAGTAGATTGTCTTATGGAGAGCTTGGAAGAGTCTAGAAAATGCAGAATTTGGAATAATAGTATTATTCCCCCCCCCATCCCAGTAACCAGTTAAGCATGCAGTTGTATATTTGCAACATGCTAGTTGTCACAGTGAAAGAGTATATTTAACTACAAAAAAAATTCTACCAGCAAAACCTAACATCAGAGAAAAATGGCTCAGGCTTGTTACAACGATAAAAATGACATTCATGCACTCATGCTTGATAACTGATTTGAGGCTTTTACGCTGTACTGCAAGGCATTACTAAATGAACCTTTCTGCCTCTTGTGTAAATAGATAGATTAATGGCATTAAGTGAAACCCAAGCCTGCTGAAATGTTTGCTTCCTTATAGGGTTTTCAATTTCCCCTATTTTTGATGAATGAAGCAATCTGGCCATAAAATCCTTGCACAGTAGGTTAATAATGTCATAGCTGAACTGTGAAATAGTAATGTGTATACTATCTATTTGCAAACAATAACCCTTGAAGCCTGATAAATCTATTTTCAACCAACTTGGGTGATCATTGTCTGCGGAGACAAAAGCAGTTTTTGTTCAGTGTGTTTGAAGGCTCAGCTAAGACAGTGTAGGTCAGGAGAAAAGTCAGCCGAGTTCTTAAGACAAAAAGGCAGATTAACCTTTTTTCCTCGGCAACATTGCTTGTCTTTTCCTCTTAATAGCTTTCCAGGGGTTTGAAGAGAAGGGGTCTCCTTCTTTACCTTGGCAGTCACAGCTCACTGCTCTGGTTGTGCAACATTCACTTGATGTTTGTCAAAGTTGTATTTCCTGTCTGTCACTCAAAAGGGGAACTGGACTTTATTTTATTTCTATGTAGAAGACTATGCAAATTTTCTGCTGTACTAGCCTAGTATTGCCATCCATCTAGCACTTGACTGGCTTGACCAGACTTCCTGATCCTGCACATATCTACACAAAACCTATTAATTTACATGCTTTATTCTTTGTGTCATAAGTTCTCCATCATTTTATCATAGTGCTTAGACACACTCTTTAAGATCCAAAGAGGTTAGTTATACTTACTTACACTGTTGATATCAGGCCAGTATAACCAATTTAGCATAAATGGGCAATAGCATGGTTACCATTTTTTAAAAAACAATGCAGGAATAGATGCGAGCAATAGTTGCAAAATTGCAGGACTTCTTTCATCTTTTTAGAGTCAGTTTTGATTCTTGTGTTAGTAGGTGTTGTGTTGATAGACTAAAACTTTTGCTACTGAGTAGAGGTGAGTCACCTGTAGCCTCTTTTGGGGAAGCAAGGAGAGATAGTACCCAAACTACAGCTTCAGCACTGTGTAGATACATGACTGTTAAGAATAGTGGTATCATTGACTACAGTGTAAATAGATCATACTTTGTGGCTATTAGGGGCTCTCTGAGCTTGGTTGTTTTCTTGCAGTTGGTTCATTACCAAACTAGGTAATTTGTTCATACTGCTGTCCACTCACCAGACATAAGACTTTGTAGTACAGATGCAGCACTGAACTTGCAGTACTGAACTTAGCAGTACTAAATTTCACTTCAGTTGTTTCTGAGGTAAAAGCAATAATTATTGGATCAAATGTACTGCAAGACAGATTTGGGATTAAATCGGAGAAGGCTTTTTAGTGCAGGCAAAGACAGAAAACTCTGTGGTGAGTTGATTACTGCATTAGTTGAACCTTTGTTCATGGGTTGCACGATCCCCAATATGTGGGGCAATTCATTTGGACCTTAAATTTAAACTTATGTTCCAAAGACTAGCAATAATTTGCCAGGTGTGAATGGTTTGGCAAGCCATACTCACAGTGCCTTAACTGAAGACCTTAGAATAGAATAACAGAGTTGGAAGGGACCTTGCGGGTCATGTAGTCTAACCCCATGCCCAAGCAGGAGACCCTGCACACTGGGGTGCATTCCAGTCTTTTCACCACGGAGCAGGTCCCCAACTCCCCCGTGCCCTTCCTTTTCCACATTCTTCTTCCACCCAGAATTCCAGCCAAATAGAATAGAATAATAACCTTATTGTCACTTTAAATGTGCACTAATCAGCATCCATTAAAATGAGATTTCGTTGCCTACAGCTCTCAAAAGGATAACCACCTCCAATATGCATTGTATAAACATGACAAAATAAAACAAATAAAACAAACTAAAGTAAACTAAACTAAAAATAAAATGAAATGAAATAATAAAATAAAATAAAATAAAATAAAATATGCATATACCCACATACACATACATAGGTGGCCCAGCCTCTTGGTTTTTCCCACTGTTCTCCAGTTGCAAATTTTTGCATTTGCTTTCTTCCCAAAAGGTTTCACCTTTTAGCTCTTAGCCAGTCTTTCTTCCAGAGAGGGGAACAAGGAAATTAAAACATTGAAGGTGTGTATGTGTGTCTGAAGGGGGGGGGGGAACAAGAGGGAAGGATCTTCTTGTCCAGCTCCCTGCTCATATACCATTTCAGCTCAGGCCCAGTTTTTAGGAAGCACAATTCTCTCTGCCCATGCTTGATTTTTTTTTGAGTTGCCCCTCCCCAACACAAAAGGGATTTCTTTTTTTTTAAAAAAAACTTTCATCCTACAAGCAAAAAAACAAAACAAAAAACCATGCAGATTTTTGCATTGCAAAACCTCCCTATCCTAAATTTGGTGCAATCATCCCAATCCTTCCTGTAAAGTTGGGGATCATTTTGCAAGGGCAGCAGGCCTTCTTTCAGTAGCTCCATGAACCCAAAGCTGAATGTTCCCCCACATTTTTTTTAAAAAAGGGATTTTTTCTCTCTTCCCCATCTCTCTTTATTTTTCTCTCACCACCTCCTTTCCAAGAAAAAAAAATGTAGAAATCAAGAAGCTACATAACTCTCTGCTGGCGAGGATTTGACTGGCGGTTGGGGGGTGGGGTTTGAGGAATGGGGGGGGGAGGAAAAAATGGGAGGGGGTGAAAGCAAGGACATGAACCCCACTGTAAAGTGGGGTGGGTGGGGGCTGAGATAAATTGGAAGGGGGGAGAGAAGGAAAGCATGGGGGAGCAAGAAAGCCAGCTACGTATGTGGAAAGCTGCAGCAAGCACTCTCAGGACAATGGGAGTTGTAGTAGTGCAATGCCTGGGGAGGGCCCCAAGGAAGGGGTGGGTGGCCACAATGGGGGGTGGGGGTGGTTTCAGATCGGGGTGATCATTGCACCCCGTTTTTTAACCCTGCAAGGCAAAGAAGGAGCTAAGAGTGCAAGGGACCTTCTTATTATTGAGAAAACCTGATTCTCAGCCTTACTTTTGAGATCAAATACTGCAATATTAATGTGCTTGTTATATGCCGTGAACAACAGAAGTATGGGAGCTTGCCTGGAGAAGGCAAGTTACCATAAATATATTTATTAATCAAATTTATTTAGCTTCCCATCTCAAGAGAAATTACTTTAAGCATCATTCAATAATCAGTAAAAAAAATCATATATAAAAACAAACATTTAAAAGTAGAAAACCAGCATTAAAATGGAGATAATTAAAATTAAAAAATATATAGTATCCCAAGTAAAGAGAGAGAGTATATCCATCTCAGTAGTAGAAGCATCTAAACAAGTTTCCAGTACCCTGCCCCCCCCCTCCAGGCCTGATAGCATAACCAGGTCTTCCTGAACATCAAAAGGGATGGATGTAACTTAATGTCAATGGAAGAATGTTCCATAAGGTAGACCCCACAGCAGAGAAGGATCCTGGCAAATGCTAACTGCAGCAGACCCCCTCTGCCAGATGTAATGGGCTGGGGTAGTATAATCAGTACTTTTTTTGTAAAAGAAAAAGGTGCCGGAACTCACACATGTCATACAACCTGCCTTGCCTACCCTACAAGGTTTCATCCAAAAAAGGTGCCGGAACTCCGTTCTGAACGTTCTATGAGAAAAAAAGCCCTGGGTATAATTGATCTTTTACATAACCTGGTCCCATGCCATGAGGGGCTTTAAAGTTTAAAACCAGCATCTTGAATTGGACCCAGAAGCAAACTGACAACCAACACAACTCGCAGAGCAGAAGTGTAGTCTGTGCATACTTCTGAATTCTGTACCAGCTGAAGCTCCTACATGCTCCTCACAGGCAGCCCAACCTTTTCAGTTCTTAGATAGAGCCAAGAGCCTGTCATTTATGCTTCTGATCTTATTTTGGAGGAAGAGGTTTGTGTGTTCTTGAAGAGTAGGAATCTAAAATGAACAAGGATTGGTGAAATAGCTCATTGTACCTTCAACAGATAAAGAGGCTTTTTATAAGAAATACTTGGAGGATATGGGGAAACCCTAGCTCCTAAGTAGCTACATATTTTGAAGTGAAAATCAAGACAGCAAGTGTGTACAAAGTCTAAAGGTAGGATGGAAATCTCACAGACAGTGAGCTGGCAGAATATGAGGGAAAGAGGAAATAAGAAGGAATCCTCAAATCCCTATCTGAAGTATATTCCTTGCCTCTTGTGATTGATGGGTTGTGTGATGAAGAACCAGTGCAACTGAAATCACACTTCCAACAAATTAGTCCTGAAAACTGCACAGGGAACAATCTCCTATTCTCTGCACCACACAAAGGTGATTTTAAGGAATGAACAATTCCATTCATTCTACGACATAACTTCCACCAGGATTTTGAAAAATCACATCAGTCTCAGATATCTGAAAGGAGAACAGATCCTCAAATGGATTCCGTTTGCCAAATCTATTTCCAGCAGATGCAGATGCTTTAGTACATCAGCCTTCTGCAAATGTGTATGTTCCACACTGTTACATTTAAATTCCCAGAATTCCTTGCTTGCCATGCTGTCTAAGAATTCTGAGAGTTTGAACTCTACTGCATCTTTTTTTTTTGTTTTTACAGTAGAGCAGCTATATGTCCATTATTTGAGTCCATGTGTATTTTATGGCAGTAGCAAGAATCTCCTGCATGCAGAATTGTGTTTATTGTTATAGCAATGTAAGAAATGGCCTTAATTATTTAGCAGTTGTAAGGCATTTTATTTAACCAGATTGTAAATGTTTAGGCTTCATTTTGCTGGAATTAATTGCCTCGTGGGTAAATAAATATTTGAATGGAAGGCAATGGTAGGCTTTAGGACTTATTTGAAAATTATGGGTTATTGCAACCAAAAGAAATGGAAAAAACACAACGTCTGTGGCATAGGTTTTATTTAGCTAACTATAAATATAATTTGATTTGTCTCTTAACAGTTTTGTTAATATAGTGGTTTAATGTTAAATTGGGATATTGGGTTGCTTTGCTCAGTTCTGAGAATATAGTACAATATGACTATTAATACTAATAATAATAATCTTCAATAATATTGTGTTTGTATTTAGATCTCAGTGTCTAAATGGTTCCAGACAGTGTGCAGAAACTTGACAAACAGACCACTTTAATGCTGTCTGCTTGTATTCCACACAATGTGGCAGTGAAGCTTTTATTCTTTGAGACACTGAATTTGATTGGCAGCTCAGTTTGCCTCAAAACCATAACCCCTTTCCCCAACACTCCACTGCTATCAATTACAGTTTTGAATGTGGATTGTTTCTAATGTAAAATAATGCCAGGCTCTGCCTCTAACTCCAGGTCAGAAAGCTCTTTTGTCCACTATTCCCTTTTCTCCCTTCCCCCAATCCCGCCCACCAACTTATTCATGCTTTGCTCTCTTGCTGCACTTTATTTTTCATGTATATTTTCTTTTGGCATATAAATGCTGAAGCCTTGTCCTTAGAAATTAGCTTCATGCAAAAGCATGCCTCATCAATAATTCTGTTGACAAGCGGGCTACATCAGTGGTTAAAATAGGAAACCTTTTGAGATATTCTTCTGGCTCAATCTTGCTCTCTTTTAATATACTGATATGCCCTGATATGCCACATTCTAAATGCTTTTATTAGTGGCAGTAATTTTGTGTGTGCTACAAGTTAGGTTGACTTTTCTATAGCATGATTTTCTTCTGGCAGTCAAGTTAAATTCTCATCAGGAAATTTGCCTGAATGGATTGAATACAGATCTTATTTAAATCAGGTGATTTGCTTTAGCTGCCATCTGTTGGCCAGTTTGCTATTATTATTATTCTGCTGTTGTAGTAGTTACCTGTCTGCTTGTATTGTATTGTGGTAACTTGGAAATCACATTTAATAATTATTTGAGATATTACAGAATGATTTTCACCGCAGGGAATTTATATGGAAAGTTGTAGACTTTCTGTACAATCCTAGGACTGGCAGAAATGTGATTCCAAGAGCCAAATTAATTGCTTTCAAACAGTCCCCAAGAACTGTATTTGTTCGTACTCAAAACCATTGTGGCACATCCAAGAAGATCCAAGGAGAGGCCTCTTTGAATGCTGCAGGGCAATGGTGGGAATTATTTTTGCCTTTCTAGGTTTCACAAAGGAACATTTTCTTGGTCAAACATCTTCTCTGAGATTTCTGAAGCTTTTACACGAAGCATTGGCCTCCTGTTTACTTAAAGTTTATTCTCAAACCATGTTTCTGATCACTGCAGGGATCTTTTTGGCTACAAATTCAAAAGCTTATGGTCCAGAGAAATGTTTCCTCCTCTTCTTCTAAGAAAACTGTGTTACTTTTTCTGATCCTCAGTCAAGTTAGTTGCAGCTCTGTTCCAGCCTTTGAAAACTGACAAGATGGTGGTAAATGAGATCTACCTTCTAAATATAGGTGGGACTCCTCTTCCTTTGAATGGCTGTCTATCTATTGAGTCCATTCTTACTTCTAGAAGACCATAGAGAAAGATGGTGATAAAAGTTTCTTCCAGTTAGAAGAAACTTTTTTTAGTTAGAAAAGCACAATTTAAAAATATTTCAAAGTAATAAATACTATACATGCTTAGATCCATTTCTGAGATTGAGTTGCTCCTCCCCTTGTTCCCAACAGTTTTCCCTACAGTTGTTTTGCTATGTAAACAACTTCCTGTTTAAAAGAAACAAGGCAACAATCTAAGGTATGCAAAGTTTTCAAACCCCACCTACAAATTTGATCCATAAATACATGTATAGCATTCCTATCTCTCCACTGCTCTGGCCCTTGCTCAGAGGTCATGATACTTAGAGTGAGGAGCTGAAAAATTTGAAGATGGAGCTTAACATGCATCTCTGTTGCTTCTTTCACCTTAGTTCACACAAGAATAGGATATGCAGAGTAACTTTCTAGATAGTTAAGAATTTAGCAAGTTGGTTCAACTTCTATCTGCTTCTGTTACTAAAGTGAGTCCAAGAAGTCACAGTAGGTGGCAGCACTTATCTATCTGAACTCATCTGAGTTAAAAACAGATTATTTGAATGGGAGGCCATCAGGAAATCCCAAAGCTGTGTTCTATACTGAATTAAAAAAAACACAACAATCCGCCCCCCCCAAAAAAAAGACAGTGGCTAAGAAAAAGAGATATTAATGCCTGTGTAATTACTAGGAGTTGGGCTTAATTCAAAGAAAAAAACTCATTTACCTAAAGATAAAAGGAGCCTTTACCTTGCTAACCCTGGGGGATCTAAAGAACAGCCCTTGAAGTTCCATTGACTCTCATGGGATTCAGTCTGCTTTCAAAATCAAGGTAGGACAGTTGGGGAATTGTTTGGTTTGAAATGTTTATCTTAAATGGCAACATGGATTTATGGAAAATAATAGGGCTAGAATACAATTATAAGAAAACAACAGCTAATACACACAAAAATTAAGCACCCCTTATCTCCTGCCTATCAGAATTACAGACTTCCAGGATTTAAAAAAAATAAACCTGTTAGATGCACTTTTTTTTAAAAAAAAATGTCTCTAGCTGCATACAGTTTCACTAGACTCTGCCCTCAATCTGAGACTTTCCTTAATTATTCATGAATTATTCATTATATATAGCCTACCCTATCTGTTAGCCTTAGGGCAGGTTACTGTGATTTCATCAAATACAAAGCTATCAATTATTGTTTCTAAATGGCGCACAATCTGCAAACTCCCAATTTAATTTTTCCTCCCTTCCATTAATGGGGGTAAGAATAGAAGTCCTTTTTCCTTTTTCATTCTTATTTTGCCAAAGTGATTGTTCTGGAAATAATTATCTTCCTTAAGAGAATGCATTGGAGGGCAATTATGTTAAAAAAAACACATTTGGGATAGTATGAAACAAACACACATTCCATATACTGTATATTACTCAGGGATATTCCGATTCATTGTCTTGTCTGTATAATTCATAGTGGAACTTTGTTCTAATTCTCATAAAGAGCAGATAACTGTACCTCTTCAAATGACAGATGAGGTCTCATATTATGAAATACTTTCCCATGGGGAAAAGGAGCCACATAAGTGTTTCCATTCTAATGGAAAGAGGGCAGGGGTGTCTACTTGAGAAAGAAGTGAATTAAGTCTGAAATAGTATCTGACAAATTATATGGCATTTCCAGTTACATAGAAAATTTTTAGCTCAATTGTTCCAATTTTCCTGTTGAATTTGGGAAGATCCAAAAAGAGGCTGCTAAATGTTATTTTCAATTTATCATTACAGAGGACAAACATAAGGCTACTTTGTGTGTTGTGTGCCCAGGCCTTTTGAATGTTTAACATTCTCTTGGAAAATAAGTGTGAAGAAGTGATGAAAATGCTTATGCTTCTCACACAATAGATGCACAGGAGTATGGAAATAGCCTTGAAAAAGGTATGTGGCAGCCATTATGAAAACATCAGGTTGGCCTGGAAAGAAAGAAGGAGCAAAGAAGAAATGCACGATTGATTGCAGTGTTGATTCTCTTTGGTATAAGAAGTGGGAGAGAAATTCTACCAAGCTTTCAAAATTCTGTTATTCTATCCTAAAACAATGAAGTAGCGCTCCAGATGTTCTTATGGCACCTGATTCCTGACATGGCTGCCTCAATGAGATACTCCAATAGTCAGATTTCATACAACCTACCCAGCACTGTTCAGATGATACATATGCACACAGAATTTGACATGTAAGAGGTGAAGAACAGCTTCTCCCATCTTTCAAGGATTAGTTGGTTATGAGTACAGCATGATGGTCAGTAATAGGTAGCCTAGCTCTATAAACAAATTTTATTTTATTTTATTTTATTTTATTTTATTTTATTTTATTATTTTATAATTTTATTTTATTTTATTTTATTTTATTTTATTTTATTTTATTTTATTTTATTTTATTTTATTTTATTTTATTTTATTTTATTTTATTTTATTATTTTATTTTATTTTATTTTATTTTATTTTATTTTATTTTATTTTTTTATTTTATTTTATTTTATTTTATTTTATTATTTTATTTTATTTTATTTTAATTCCATTTATATCCTGCCCTTCTCCGAAGACTCAGGGCGGTTTACAAGCTTAGCAGTAGCCTTCATTCATTCTATGTATATGCCTGCTTATTAGGGCTTTCACACACACCCCAAGCAGCATTATTACAAAGTCAGCTTAATTGCCCCCAACAATCTGGGTCCTCATTTTACCTACCTGGGAAGGATGGAAGGCTGAGTCAACCTTGAGCCTGGTGGGATGCGAACCTGCACTAATTGCAGGCAGCTGGTGTTACTTAAGGAGGCCTTAGCCCACTGCTCCACCAAGGCTCTTGAAATACTTCCAATATCAGGATTCAAGGTTAAATAGAAGCCAGAATACTTGTAAAACATTACGAAATACATGAGGAGACCTGTTCCTCTCGGATGTCACCAGCACAATTTAGAGGACTGACTAAACTACACTCCTGGAATACTGGATTATACATGTTAACATACTATTTGTGTATAACTTTGTTGTTACAGATAGAATACTTACGCAAGTGGTTTCTATCATATGGATATGCCATAGGCCAGGGGTCAGCAACCTGAAACAGTGAAAGAGCCACTCGGAACCGGTTCCCTCACAAAAGGAAAAACTGGGAGCCGCAAAAAATGTGTTCACATGTGCGTACATGCGCACATGCACAGAACAGGGTTTGACTGAAGAGTGGAGCCAAGGCGAGATATGCACCTACCCTGCATACTCTGCAGCCATCCAGAGTGGGGCCGGTGCCTCCATCCTCGGCTCCCTATTATGCCTCCCTGGACAACAGCGACGTCAGGGATGTTCAGGAAAGACCCCGCGGATCAAATGGAGCAGCTAGGTGGCGGAAGAGACAGCCGCAGCAACCGGGACTGGAGTCGTTGCCCTGCTTCGACCTCCTGGCCTGCTCCTGATCAACGGCGGCTTCTCCCTGGGAACAAGGAGATGCCGCAGGCCGGCTGTACGGACCCGATCGACCACCACCGAGGGGCCTTTGACAGCGGCGCTAAACTTCTCCAGGCCCCGGTCACCCAATCTCACCGAAACCCCCTCGACGGCAGCACCACTAGATGCGGCGGGGCGTCCACGGCCCGCACCCTGGGTGCCGAAACAATCTCCGTGCCGATCAACACCCCTAAAGACGCCAGGATGCAGCTGATTGTTGGAGATGACGGCGACCAGACAACCGAGGCCATCAACATCTGGCCTCTTCCAGCTCCGAACCCCCCCCCCCTGCCCTCCCTCGCCCCACAGGACATGATGGGCCTGGGTGCAAGCCACGGTGGCAGAGTGGCCTGTCCTACACCTGCAGCCCCATAGAGGTGAGAGCTCTATGGGGTATGCTTCACCCAGAGTGGGTCCTGGACCACCCCCAGAAGCAGAATCACAACCCATCGTGAGAGGATGGGGGAGTGGCCTGCTTCTGCGGTTCACCCAGCCAAGTGGCAGTGGCTGGGTGACGGTCCAGATACCCACCTACCCGACTAGACCCTCCTTCTAATGCTCCACCCAGGGGACTGCCTTCCCAATGCTACCCGATGCTCCCTATGCATCTTCAATATTCTTGCATAGACCTTCTCGCCCTCAGGAGTTCCCCCCTCTCCTGGGTTCGTCCTGCCTTCATTACATCAAACCTCGATGACGGGCCCGACCTTTGGGCCTCTGAGAGATGGCCAGGCAGGGTCAGGGGCCTCCATTACAAGACCAACAAGAGGCCCCTGGTTAAGTTTCTTGTTAAGTTTTTTGTTGGGTTAGGGAGGGGGGCGGGAAAAGAGTATGGCTGCTCGGGAAAGGCAGGCCTTCCGAGTGCCATAACGCAGGCCAGGCTTGGTGAGAAACGAGGACCAGTCGCCGACAATATCCGAAGGTGCACTGACGAACATCCTATTCCCAGGATGGTGGGGAACGGCAGAAGGTGCACAAACAGAGGGCCGCATCATCACCGGGAGTGTCATCTCCGCTCTGTACAAGCGGTGAGACGCTCCGACCCTCTGTACTTCCCCGGAGGACCCGGGAGCGAAGGTGTGCAGCCTCCTATGCTGAGGCTGGTCTACCTGAATGCCAGGTCCGTAGCTAACAAGGCACATCTTGTTCGTGACCTAGTGGAGAGCGAGCACGCGGACCTGGCTTGCATCACGGAAACCTGGCTGGGCCAAGAGGGTGGTGTCCCTCTAGTTGACCTCTGCCCGCCAGGTTTCCAGGTGCTGCACCAGCCTCGGACCCACGGGAGGGGCGGGGGAGTGGCAGTTATCATCAGGGAATCCCTTAGCCCGCGAGAGATCACCGTCCCTCAGATGGTCGGGTGTGAGTCTCTCCTACTGAGATACGGCCCGGGAGCGCAGTTGGGCCTGCTGCTAGCATACCTACCACCTAATCGTGCAGCAGCAGCCCTGCCCGAGCTACTCGATGTCCTCTCAGGGTTGGTGGTTGAATTCCCAAGACTCATGGTCTTGGGCGACTTTAACCTACCGTCCCTGGGAGGATCGTCCGATCTGGCTCGGGAGTTCATGGCTTCCATGACGGCCATGGACCTGTCGCAAATAATTTCTGGACCGACTCATGAGAGAGGCCACACCCCAGACTTAGTGTTCTTGTCTGGACGGTGGCGCGATGATTTCGGTGGGGGTGCCACGACTGTTATGCCCCTGTCATGGACCGATCATCACCTCGTGCGGCTAGACTTCCCCTTTGCCACCCCCCGCCGTGGGTGCACGGTGCCAACCAGATGGTACCGCCCTAGGCGCCTAATGGACCCTGATAGGTTCCAGGCAGCGCTTGGGGACGCACATGCACTCCCTGCTCACAGCTCGGCGGATGCCTTAGTGGAAGCCTGGGAGAAGGCAGCCACGGAGGCTCTGGACCGAGTTGCACCCATGCGGCCTCTGACCCGGCGCAGATCCCAGCGAGCCCCATGGTTCACCGCGGAGCTCCGGGAAATGAAGCGTCGGAGACGGGGCCTAGAGAGCCGTTGGAGATCCAGTCGATCCGAATCCGACCGATTGCGATTAAGAAGCCTCACCAGGTCTTATCTCGCTGCGATAAGGGTGGCAAAATCCAACTACTTTTCCACCCTCATCGCGTCCGCAGATAATCGCCCGGCTGCCTTGTTCAGGGTGACTCGCTCCCTACTGAACCAAGAGGTGAGGGAGGAACCCTTGCAGGGTCGAGCCGAGGAATTCGGTCAATATCTGCTGGATAAAATTGCTCGGATCCGAACCGGCCTGGACTCCAACTGGGCTGAGTTGGAAGAACAAGACATGGACAGTCTTGTCGACGTCACCTGGGAGGAATTTGATCCTGTGACTCCCAAGGAAGTGGACAGGATTATGAGGAGGTTGAGCTCCTCCACATGCTTACTGGACCCGTGCCCTTCCTGGCTGGCATATGCAGCTCGAGAGGGGACACGAGGCTGGTTCCTGGCGGTCATCTCCGCTTCTCTGAGTGAGGGTCACTTCCCCACCGCCTTGAAGGAGGCGGTGGTGAGACCTCTCCTCAAGAAGCCCACCTTGGACCCATCCTCATTGAATAACTTTCGTCCAGTCTCCAATCTTCGCTTCCTTGCGAAGGTTGTTGAGAGCGTGGTGGCGCACCAACTCCCTCAGATCCTGGACGAAGCGGTTTATCTAGACCCGTACCAATCGGGCTTCAGGCCGGGGTACAGCACGGAGACGGCATTGGTCGCTCTGATAAATGATCTCTGGAGAGCCCGGGACAGGGGCCATTCCTCTGTCCTAGTCTTATTAGACCTCTCGGCGGCTTTCGATACCATCGACCATGGTATCTTGCTGCGACGCCTCAGGGGACTGGGAGTGGGAGGCACGGTTCTGCGCTGGTTCTCCTCCTTTCTCCAGGGTCGCTCGCAGTCGGTGTTGGCAGGAGGACAGAGGTCGACCCCGAGGCCTCTCGCTTGCGGAGTACCTCAGGGGTCGGTCCTCTCGCCTCTCCTGTTCAACATCTACATGAAACCGCTGGGCGAGATCATTCGCAGCTTTGGAGTAGGGTACCATCAGTATGCTGATGACACCCAGCTTTTCATCTCAACTCCAAACAACATCAGTGATGCCCTCGACGTGATGTCCCGCTGCCTGAAAGCGGTCCGGGAATGGATGGGGAGGAACAGGCTTCAACTGAACCCGGACAAGACTGAATGGCTGTACGTACCGGCTAGCCAGGATACTCAGAACATCCCATCCCTTAACATCGGGGACGAGTTACTACCCCCTGTTGATAGGGCCCGCAACCTGGGTGTCCTCCTTGACTCGCAGCTCTCCCTGGAAGATCACATAGGAGCTGTGACCAAGGGGGCCTTCTCCCGGGTTCGACTAGTTCGCCAATTACGGCCTTATCTGGACCTGGATGCCTTACGTACAGTCACCCATGCTCTTGTGACCTCTCGCCTAGACTACTGTAACGCTCTCTACTTGGGGCTGCCCTTGAGATCCACTCGGAAGCTTCAACTGGTGCAAAGTGCAGCGGCGCGGACACTCTTGGGAGCCTCCCGATACTCCCATATCACACCTCTCCTCCGTGCGCTACACTGGCTTCCAGTTGCCTTCCGTGTGAAGTTCAAGGTGCTGACAATGACATACAAAGCCCTACATGGCATGGGTCCGGACTACCTGCGGGAGCACCTTCTGCCAATGTCAACGCCCCACCGTCCTGTGCGCTCCCACAGAGAGGGCCTCCTCAGGGTGCCACCGCTCAAGGAATGTCGGCTGGTGGCCCCCAGGGGGAGGGCATTCTCAGTGGGTGCGCCAGCCCTCTGGAACAGCTTGCCAACCGAAATCCGGATGGCCCCCGACCTCCGCACCTTCCGGCGCGAATTAAAAACTTACCTGTTCCAGCAGTCCGGCCTGGCCTGATAGCTCTTATTGGGGTCCCAATTTGTATTTTACTATTGTTTGTTTTTCACTACGGTTCATTCTGTATGCCTATCTTATTCTGTACACCGCCCTGAGTCCCTCGGGAGAAGGGCGGTTTATAAAAACAAATAAATAAATAAATAAATAAATAAATATTTGAATTGATTGGTTGAACTTTTTTAGTCCCACTTTTGTTTTTTGGGACTGCACATGGCAGAGGACTGGGAGCCGCAGGAGACGGCTGAAAGAGCCGCATGCGGCTCCGGAGCCGCGGGTTGCAGACCTGTGCCATAGGCTCCTAACTTGTATTTACACAACTAATGATGGGAAAAAATCTACCCAGATCTGATCCAATTTGTTTCAGAATGCAAGACACGGCAACATGATTTTAAGTTTCAGGGCAATTCCAAATGACTATTAGGGGAAACTTTCTAACAGTAAGAGCAATTTAGGAGTGCAGTGCAACTACTTTTCCATAGTGGTGATTGTCTCTCCTTCACTAAATGTTTTAAGCAGAGGCTGATGTGAAAGTTAATTATTATACAATCTAAAGTAAATAACTACACTACTACCAAAACAAGCACCATTTTTAGGTCTTTATGCAAAGTAGAAAGAAGAATTTTTTTTAAAAAAAGAACATTGCTATAAACAGAGCTTGCACTTGATACACAGCAATCACTGGAATTCTTTCATAATGGCTTCTTAACTATCTAACCTCCCCCCATTCTAATTATCAGAAATGTTTAAACTCATGTAATCCTGGTTCTGCCTACCTTGCTAGGGCAAAGCATGACAGTAAACACCTTTCTCAGGAGATAACTTTAATTTAGATTTCTGCACTGAGCAGGGATTATTAGTTGGCTTATTTGACTTATATCCATATTTTAAGGGCTGAAAGATGATAGGATGTCCCTTCATTTCCTCCCATCAACCTAGGTATAAGTTAGAGTAAGCTGAAAGAAATTGACTGGCTTATTATTCAGTGGGCTTTCATGTCTAAGACTGAACATTTCTTACTCCAGTATCTTAACCACTACACTACACTGGCTCTGAAGTTGGACCGAAGTTTTGGGGGGTTGGATTCAGTTGTCTTAATAGGCATTTCCAACTCTATGATACTCTGAACACAACTTTGAGAAGGCTGGACAAAATCTGAAGGTCAGATTGTGTGAGTCCAATTCATACAACAGACTTGATCCTTTGTTTAGAGGGCTCCAGATGTTGGCAGCTGTCAGAACCAGTCAGATCCATCTCATTATTGTGAGATACTGCTTGAGTTGTGGTACACTGACAGAGAAAAGCAGAACCAGTTCAATTCTCTCATGTAGAATCCCTTTTTCTTCTTCCTCATCGTGTTAGGTATTGTCACCATTTTTTTCAGTCACTGTTTTGGTCATTGACGAGTCCTAACTTCTTCTACCATGAAGAAGAGCAAGAGCAATAACTGCACTCTAATGGCAGTGTTGATATTTGCATCTGTACCAGCTCTGACAATTGTTGCTATACAGTACTTTTCTAAAGGACTGGATGTATGCAGTACAAGCTGCTATATTAACAAAATGTTAAAGCACAATAATTTGCATAAATTTATCCTGCCCCTGTCTTGTATTGTAGATGTTGTTTTGCATATACATATGAAACAGGGGAAGAATTAGAAACTAATACAAAATGATTTTGCTAACAGTTTTTGTTCTGTGTGATGGAGTTACTGATGTCTCCAGTGGAATCTGTGAGAGTTTCATGAAATTTAAGGATTTTGTAAAAGAACCAATGTAAAGTTGTTGTTGTTGTTTTAAAAAAAGAGAGCCAAGAGCCACACTGTTTCTTTGTCAGTTCTTCCTTAGATAGAAGAGGATCTATTCTTAAATAACAGATTTTATATCTAGCTTAACAAGAAACATGAAAGAAATGTTTAAAACAATAGACATGTACAATAGATGAGATTTTAAACCATATCCTTTTTTAAAGGTTGTTCTATAAATAAAAACAGTTTGGAGTTGTTTTTCAGGGTTCCAAATAAAAGGGATTTTAAAAAGGCTGCTCTCTTTATATGCTTGTCACAGAATGGTGGGATATTTAAAAATTGTACAGTTAAATAGTTTCTACATTCAGATACTTGCTTACCACTGTAGAATGTTTTTCTTTCATTTGCTTTGATTTAAGGATTTAGAGCAAACAATAGCTCATTGCAAAGCTTTGTTTGTTTGAAATACTTTTGGTTAGTGAAGAAAAAAGTGCAAGCAAGGTTACGCTTTTTACCCCCGGCACCTCCCTGCTTACATTTACATGCCATCTCAGACTGCCTTACAGACATCCAAAGCTATTATTTTCATTGCAACTGATGGCAGATGGAAATGACTTTTCCCTGTTACTGTAGCAGAATTCAGGCAGTATCCCACAATAATGAGATGGATCGTATTCCATACCACAATATCATGGTATTCCTATAACACATATAATGCATATCTTCTCTCATTCATGCTGAATAAGAATAAAGCTCCCATTTGTATGAATTTCTGACTCATTCAGCTATTTTGCATGACCTTCTTCTGGTCACTTAATCATAAATAAATTGCTTGGAGGTAAGTTCAAATGATTTGGGGATAGAATCTCAAATTTTGCACCAGATCACCACTTCCTAATGACTTCCTTCCTTATGATAGAAAACTGTGAGAAACTGATTAACTTGTCCCCAGGGGTGATCTGTTGTATAATTTGTCTTCGTTAGAAGAATTTGGGGTGAGGGTGTTTGTGTGTCAGCGCAGTCCAGTGGTGGGATTCAAATATGTGAACAACCGGTTCTCTGTGTGGATGTCACTTCTGCAAGTCCATTCTGGGCCTGGGCAGCAAAAAAATAGCTACCAGTTCTGCTGAAGTGATGCAAACCGACTGAATCCCACCACTGGCACAGTCCTATGTAGTCTCACTCTGAAAAGTATTCCATAAGGTTTATTATCATGAAAACGGTCCCTGAGCAGACCATTTCATAAAGAAACATACTTTAGAAGAGACAGCAGGGCCCTGCCTTAGTTCTGTGAAAAAAAGCTACAGGGTTTAGAATGTTCCTCTGTGGAAGTAAATAAGCTGTCAATTCATGATGAAGAAAATCAAACTTGCTTAGTTTATTTTGGCCAGTGTTACTTGCAAAAAATATGAGAGAAATTTCCGACAAGCTAGCGAGCCCTCCACGTGTTAGCATTTAGTTTTTCTATTCTTTATTGTGCCTGGGACAGCTTTTGAGAAAGATAAACAGGAACATCAAAATAAAGAAATGAAAGACTAGCGTGTTCAGAATTGTTTTTTTCACGTTAATTGAAATGAAGAAAAGAAAAAAGTTGGCTCGGTTAAACCTATGTTTGAGCTTGAAATTAGTGCTGGTCGCCTCTTTGCCTTCCTTAGCTCAGCTAGAAGCCCTGTTTTATGGAATGCCTAAACTAAAATCTGGAAAGTACAGAAAATATGCCATTTGCAAATTAGTTTTACCTACTTACATCATGACTTTAAAAAAAGATGGGCAATTAGCAGAGTGTTTCCTTTTTATTTGTTGTCTCAGGATATGCATGCCTTCCTACTCACTACATGTAGAGTTTAAATCAGAAGAGAGTTTGTTTGCAGCTTCTCTCTTGCAGCAAGGTAAATCTGACTACTTTACAATGGTAATTCCTTTCTCCAGATGTACTGAATTGTATAGTAGCCCTGAAAAACAACTGTTTTGGTTGCAGGATTTTCCCCCCACCCTCTTCCCTCATATGTGTGTTTTAAAAGAGTTACTTCTTATCTAAGTGTATCTAATCCAGGCCAGACAAGTATAAAATGAATAAATAAATTCAGCAAAAACACCAATCCAAGAGCAGGTATGTACCGAAACTGGAACATCATAATAGCATATTATTAATAGTCATTCTGTTTTGCTTTTTTTCTGAGTGTTTAGTGCTTCAGTGAAATCAGTGAGCTCAATCCTGCCAAGATTACTGAGTAATAATATTTTTAATATCCTCCTTTGCATTAGGTCTGCAGATTTCTGTCTTCCCCATTTTCAAGAATGCAATTATACATGATGGAAAACTATATTGTATAGGCGAATGTTCTATTCGTCCTCTGGATCTCATTGTCTGGGTTGGCAGGGACCTCTGGATTATGTAGTCCTCATCTGGAGGCGCTTCTTTGGACAAAGCTAGTGGCAGTAGCAAAATAACAGTTTGCAGAAAAAAATGGTGAGCTAGTTTCCTCTTGTTCACTACTCCAAAGTAAACTGTTCAAAGTTTGCAATATTTTCTCCAGGTCCAGTTTAATTAGCAGCATCCAACCTAGCAGTTCAACACCAGGCAAACGAGAGTAGATAAATAGGTATCAATTTGGTGGGAAGCTAACAGCATCCCGTGTTCCTCGGTATACAGTCATGCTGGCCACATGACCACAAAAGGCTTTTTGGACAACACTGGCTCCCATGGCAAAGAGACAGAGTTAAGCACCTCTAGAGTTAGACACAACTGGACAGGGGAAACCTTTACCTTTTTTGCCTTCAGTCTCCAACTTTAAATGAATTCATATAAATGAATTCAAATAAAATACCACTGGTTAATCTGCCTTAAATGACTAGTACTACTTATTCTTTGGCAAACATGCCCCCCAAATGACATTGTCTTAGCCAGATCCTTCATTTCACAATTCTTTAGCCTCAGTGTCTCCCATGGTGGCAGCCACAAGTTAGCTGGGACAATTGCCTGCTTTGTTTACCAAACCCACAAAATTACAGCATTCTCTGTAAAGTGGTATACTGTACATTTCCACTCCATCATGATCTTGCTTTCCTCTTTAACCCCCTGCTCTTTCAGCAGGGAATACATGTTTTCACCCATTACATACTAACTTAAGCCTCCTTCCCTTTCACCCATGTCCACATTTCTTATATTGTTTATGTGGATTACTACAAACATTCAAACTTGGGGAAAGGGCGAGGAACAGGGAACAAAAGCCACTCATATGTGTTCCCTTCCTCACAGTTGTCTAAAGTTTTTTTTTAAAGTAAATACCCCAAAGTGATGTTTCTCAATCTTGGCAACTATAAGGTGTGTGGACTTTAACTCCCATAATTGCCCAGTCAGCATATTGGCTGGGAAATTCTAGGCTATGAAGTTCACAAATCTTAAATTTGCCAAGGTTGAGAAACACTGCCCTAAAAATTGGAGGGATGAGATCTTAGAGAGAAGATGGAAAGTCAAATACCTAAAGTTAAGTTGATATTTTGTAGCAATAGGGACAAGTTCAAGCTGGATTTGTACTACTTTTATACAGTACCTGACATAGTAGAAAAAGACAAAGGGGTATCTTTAAAATGGTGCTAAGGACACCTCTGCAGATTCCAGAACAGGAATCTTAATTGCCTATGCTTCTGGAAACTGATTGTGTGGACACTGATGCTTCAGCACAGAAAAAGCTTTTAATAAGTGAATCATATAAAGCAGTTGCAGATCCAGATGCTGATGATACAGTATGCTCTACGAAATTGTTCATCCAAGCCGCCACATTAAAAAATTATACTGAAGGATTCCAAAACCAGCATTATCCATCTAATTGTCAAGTCTTCTGTGAACTGCAATAAGTAAGAATTTACAATACTCTATATTTGAGTTATTCAGTGCTTAAGGTGTTTCTAAGTGGTGAAGACTTCCAGAACAATGCTGTGTGCAGCTAAAGAAAGGAAGTCTTTTGAGTTGGTGAGACTTGAGGGAAATAGATATAAGGTTATAGCCAATATATTTTGTCGCCGCATTTCTCTCTAAAGTTTCATAAATTGGAGTTCCATGAATTTGCATACACTTTAGAAAACGATTACTAGAATTCAGGTGTTTTGATTATAATTACAGATAGTCCTTGACTTATGACGATAATTGAGCCCCAAATTTCTGTTGTTAAGTGAGACATTTGTTAAGTGAATTTTGCCCCATTTTATGACCTTTCATGCCTCAGTTGTTAAATGAATCACTACAGTTGATAAGTTAGTAACCTGGTTGTTAAGACAACCTGGCTTCTGCATTGACTTTGCTTGTCAGAAGATCACAAAAGGTGATCACATGATCTTGGGACATAGCAACGGTCAGCCTTATGAAACCAGTTGCCAAGCATCTGAATTTTGATCATGGGGATGCTGGAAAGGTCATAAGTGTGAAGAACAATCCTAAGACACTTTTTTCAATGCCGTTGTAACTTTGAACAGACACTAAATGAACTGTTGTAAGTTGAGAACTACCTGTACAATCTTAGTTAACAGTCAAGCTGAGTGGGCTCTAGAGAAGCTTAGTTAAAAACATCTAGATTGCCTGGTAGGGCTGCCAAATTTTTTAATTAAAATATTCAGAAAAATTAGTGTAGGAATGAACATTATTCCACTGGACCTATACTGAATCAATAAAAGACGTATGTGAAATAATCGCTAATACATATTATACAGTATAATGCTTTAAGAAAGGAAAAGGAAAGAGAGTATCTTAAAAAAAATCTTAATATTTATTTTATTAAGTATTTATTTTGTAATTTATCCTTTCCCTAGCTCACTCTACCCACTGATTTTCTTCAATGCCAAATGCATAGACATACAGTAGGTTGTTTTCTGTTTTTTGAGGGACGGTATTTCTTGTCTTTGTCTTTGGGTTTTAAAGTTGGCTGTTCTAAGACTCTGTTGTAAGGCACATCTGAAAGGAATACTTAACTCATAAGCTTGTGTTTGTGAATGTGTGTTTCTGTCTGAGAGAGAGAGAGAGAGAGAGAGAGAGAGAGAGAGAGAGAGAGAGAGAGAGAGAGAGAGAGAGAGAGAGAGAGAGAGGACGTTCATCTATCCATGATTCATTCTGAGGGCTGTTTTAGCCTTCATAAAATATTCATGCTGGTTGTGCATGGCTCTATAATTGCCATCTCAGGCCTTGAATTATTAATGAGTTGTACTGTTCATATAGTCTCATTTACTGATAGAGCAGATAACACCATAGAAGAGAAGCTCCCAAACACTCTAATGCCTGTTACTTTGCATTAAGTAGTGGAATTATATTACTGTAGGTGTAAAAAGGCTGGATTTCCCCCTCCTTGTTTTAAGCCACATCATTCCTGCAGAATTTTGCGGAAATCAAAATACGGGTTGAAATGATTTCCTTCTTGATCCCAAAATGATTGTTTTGAAGAACTATCCCTTGCCTGTACTGTACAATTTATTGAAATGGAGGTATGAGAAACATCCTTGTATCTTAACTCTTTTATTCTACACTATGGATAAGTTTGATCATTCAAATGGTTAAGCAATATCCCACAGTTCAATTTACTAAGATGTTTACTGATATTTTTTTTGTTTTGTTTTTATTTTAGTTCCCCCCCACCCTTTTCCCCCAAAATTACTTTGCTAGTTAATGGCTTTTGAATAAGTGGAAGAAGGAAAGGATGAGATCAGTAATATGAACATGCATACATTTTCTATACTGTATCATAAACAATGTAGAATGTATACTATAGAGTATACTATAGAGCATCATCACTATATGATTACAGAACTATTATAATCGGGTTGTGAATATCCTCTCCCAAAAAAAAAATCTATGCTACAACTTGTAATTGTTGTTCAGGCTCCATAACATGAGGAACAGGAGTAGAAGGAAATCTACTCCTCCTATCATTTTTTTTTTAAATCCAGAGCATCAAACCTTTCAAAGTACAAACCAGTTTTTCCCCAACCTTTACAACCTCTGGAACTTCATTTGTCATAATTCTTCATGGTCAAAAACTGGGAATTCTTGGGAGTTCTGGTAGCAACACATCTGGAGTTGCAAACCTGGACAGAAAAAACGATGTTTCTGATAAATCTGTCTGGATTCCAGGGCCAGTTTTACAGTTGAAGGACTCTTGGCAAAAGATCTGTGGTCATAGTTTTATGATAGTGAATCTCTGTACTGTTTAGAGATAGCTTTGTGGCAGTTTGTGGCTGCTATATTTTTGTTTGTTTTTTTTACAAATAACCTGAAGGTTGATTTGTCTGGGAACAGTGGTGGTGGTGGTGAATATTGGCAATCTTCAGTATTTTTGTAGGTCATTCTGCTTTATCAATTACTCCAGAGGGACTTTAACTGGGATCTTTTATACCTGCTTTTGGTTGAGACTTTTGGAGCTATATCTGTAAAAAGTGCAACCTGGGCTAGCATGATTCCCGAAGATTGACGAATGTATTTATCTTTCCATAGCATTAGAGTGAATGGGGCCAGATTGTGGACTCTTTTTGTGTGTGTATATTTCAGGAAGCTATGAATGATTTAAAGAGAAATATTGCAGCTTTAAGCTTCACAGATGCTTATACACCTATTTCATATATTAAAACTTTTCAAACCCCTTCCCCAAAATATACTTGCTTTTTGAACATGCTGTTTGAGAAGTCAAACAAAGCCTGGTATAGTCCTTGAACAGTTGTTCATCTATGTTTCGGATGACAAGATCACCTAGATATAATGTAGGCATCAAAAATGAATGCGGATTGAAAAACAACAGCCTGTAAAAACCTTGCAAGTGCTAGGAAACAAAACTACATTTATTGCATTTCACACAGATCCAGCATAGCTCCCAGTTAACTATCTGAAGAATCATATAACCCTGAAAATATCTCTTAATAAATTAGAGATAGAAAAAAATAGAGAATAGGTTGAGAAAGTTTGTTCTGCACAGATTAGATGACCTCTAAGCAGCAGCAAAATACATCCTTATATAGCCATCTAGTGGTAATCCAGTGTTTTGCAGACTGGATCTGAGAGCCCTATTCTGTACATTGAAAATCTATCATTATATTCACTGGAGTAGGTAGTGCATATATTCCAATATATATAAATGTTTAAGATTCAGTATAGCAATACATAAATAGTTGTTGTTCATATATTCATTTTTTAAAATTATGATTTCATAAATTGTTTTTATTGTTTTGGACATTTAAGGATAATTGATATTTTAAACTTAGTAACAAATTTGAAAAGGATCATTTCAGCTACTGAAATAAATATCTTGCTTGCTGCAAAAAACAACCCAGTTTAAAGCATTCGGACAAAATTGTTGTTTAGCTTTTGGTTAAAAACACCCAGTGACAAGAAGCTACAGACTGATTTGTACTGAGCCCTGGTGGCACAGTGTTTAAAATGCAATATTGCAGGCAAACTCTGTCCAAAAGCCTGTCAGGACTCAAGCCATCCTTCCAAGGTCAGTAAAATGAAGACCCAAATTGTTGGTGGCAATATATACTGACATTGTAAACTGCCCAGAGGGTGCAGTAAAACACTATGGAATGGTATATACTGTAAGTGCTATGTAAGAACTAATAGGGCTAAACAAGTAGATGAAATGCTATAATCAGACATCAGTTTGTACGCATGTGTATGTAGATTACTTCAGTATCTCCTATTTATCCCTAATACTATATCAGAAATGATGCCTATTTCACCTGTTGTTCACAGGTAGCCCAAGATGGCTTGTAGCCTGCGGCAAAAGGCAAGATGGGGCCTTCCTTCCCATTCCATTTGTAGAAATGAATTGGGCTTATAATTAAATGTTGGGCTTATAATTAAATGGATAGGTACAAATTAATTTAGGAGACATAGAACAAGCAATGTAAGACACAGAACTCTGTTCTTCAAGTGAGATAATAAAAGAGGAGTTAGGAAAAAAGGATTTTAAAAGGGCACATTACAGCATCACAACACTAAGAAAATCAGAAGAGAAATGGCTACTTGATGTCTTTCTCCATAACAGCTATCCAAAAAACTTTGTATTCCAACACGCATCACCCACCACACAGCCAAACTTCAAGAAAAACCTAACCCTACCATACACAAAAAGGTGCTGGAAATGACAGCCAGAATTCTCCAACCCCTAGAAATAGTAATAGCTCACAAATTCGCAGCCACACTCCACCAGGAATTATCCAGAATAAAAGACAAGACACATAAGGATGAAAGAAACAATGTAATCTATAAAATCAACTGTAACCATTGCAACCAATTCTATGTGGGACAAATATGTCAATTAAAAACCAGGATCCATGAACTCCAGCTGGTAGTCAAACGCCACAATCCAAAATTCTAAATCTCTACCCACACTGATACCAAACAGCACCAGTTTAATTGGAGCAACACAAAAATCATTGACCACAGTACCACCCGCCACACTCACAAGTTCATCGTAGCCTGACAAGCAATTCCATCAACAGACACATCAACCTACAACCAGCCTACAAACCCCTCAGCATCCAAATCAACTGCACAGCCAACCAAAGGCAGCACCGACGCTCAACCTACCCACGCAAGCCCCCACCACCAGCAGTTCATCTCCCATTGTCCTTGATCTGATGTAACCTCCCCATCGCAAGAGCCATCACAAAATTTTCACTGATGACTAACACCTGAGCCATCACAAGACCCTCACTTGACACACCCGTACCTGAAACCCTTATAAACAGAAGAACACTGACACTGACATCTCCTAAACTCTGCTGAAGATGTTACCTTGCCTGGTAATGAAATGTTTGGAAACCAATCCACAAGCTCAGAGAACAAACCTTCATCCTCATCCTACACCTGAGTATAGATAGCCACTATTGCAAAAGGATTTAAGGTAGTGGGTGCCACCTACAGTAGAAGGGTGCCACCTAATCATAGAGCTGAGACTGCTGCTATTTCCTAAGCTTTCGGGGTTTAGCGCTAGTAAGCCTGTAGAAATCATTTGACAGGATACAAAACTTACTCTGGAGCTACTTGATGAAGCTATATAATAAGCTCCCAAGGTCAAATATCTTCTGGTATGTGGTTGCTTTCTTCCAAAGATGTCAGAAAAAAATGCAGGACACCTATGGCAAATCTTTAAGGGGTGTGTTGTCTTGTAAATAGAATCCCAACCAACCTGATGAAATGATTTTTAAAGTAGTTCTGTTTGACCATTTTTGTTTTTTCTCATCAGCCTCCTAGATAAATGTCCAGCTAAGATGCTGCAGAAAATTGCTAAGAATATGACATCAGAGCTCTGGTGTTCATAGGAAAAACAGTAGAAAATGCCCAAATACTTATGCAGCAAACCAGAAAAGTCAGCAGGTGACAGATGAGAAAAAAGAAATTACATGAGTGGTAGAAAACTGGGAATGAAAGTGACTCAGCAGTAGAATCACAGGAAACTGACAGGAAAAAAATACAAAGAAAAGTAACATTTTCCTTAAAACAAGACACTTGGATGTATAATAAATCCTTTAAAAATGTACCCCTGCCTGAATGTCTTTCCTCTCTCTCCCCAGTAGAATAAAAAGGATGATATTCACAATTTGTATCATGGGTGAACTGCAAAATTCTGTGTTTTCCATGTCAACTCTTATTCTTCAGTCAGAAAGAAAATTATTACAGTACTGTCAGAGTACTCCATTTCTTCCTATAGGAGGATTAACATAGATAGATAGCTAAGTTCATTAAACGGATGTTTTGTTTGACAGAAGCCACTAGCAATTTCATGAAAACAATCTACCTCACAGTGTCCAGTGTTCTGCAATCTCTGCATACTCATTTGAATTCACAGAGCTTTCCGGGCTGAGCTGGAAAGATCTGTAGCTACTATTCCTGAAATAGTAGCCCATTCTCTCAATCACTGTTTCAGTTTGATCATTGTTCACAGAAGAAAGTTTCATGTTTCATTTTAAGCATACGGGAACATTCCTCAGAAATACCATCACTGCTTTCCGTTCTGGAATAAATGGGAATCGTTTAATCAAGTAACGAACGTTGTGATAACTTAAAAAGAGATGCCTCAAAGAAAATATGGATTGATCCATAATCCACAAATTGATCACAAAACTCTCAGCTTCCTAGAAAACAAAAGCATTTGTGAAGCAACGCATCAGTGAGATTGCAGTCTATCTAAAGAATTGTGACTCTGAAAATTAGTACCAAAATAACTATATATTGTGTTTTCCTTAGTTTCCACAGCTGCTTTAAAGCCAAGAGCTTCTGGTTTACAGCTGCCCTTTTGAGAGAAGAGAGTTGTTCTTCCAAGAGGGCTATGCAAGTTTACTACTGTTCATATAGAAATGATTTAGATAATTCAATTTGTGGTTTAAGTATCTCTGCTACACCTTCAGGTTCCCTGTAATATAGCAGTTTTGTAATAAAGAATTGGGTTCAGCATACTGCATAATTTATTACTGCGGATTGGATTCTTACTAATATCTGACTGATCAAATGAAACTAGTCCAGAGTTCATGGATTTGGCTATTCTTGAACAGACAATGCATACAATCTGTTGGGGGAAAAATGCAACTGATATTCAGAACACAGCAAAGACAAAGTAGTTGAGGCACTGTAAATTATACAAGGCTGCATTTCATAAATAAGCAAGATCTTTCAAGTCAATGTAAACTTAGTGGGTGAGCCGTTTTGAAGGCATCTTAATTGGCATTTGCCCTACATTTATATACTCTTGCTGTATATGGCAGTGATTTTGGAATAGAATAGAGGTAGTGAAAAAATGTGTCAGCCTACGGGTGATACACTGGAGCATTCTTTGCCCCAAATCACTAATTATTACATCATTGATTGTTCATATATTTTATATACTAAAGACCTTTACATTTCTCCATATATATTTTTCTGGAGAAAAGAGGGAAAAGGTAATATGGGAGTAATTCCAGGTGTTTAGTTGGTCTACTATTCTTTTCAAGTGGCAGCAGGCTGCTCAGAAAGCCAAGTTATCACTTATGCTTAATTGGTCAACTGATTTGTGCTGTTATGGGCCAACTGCTGCAACACATGCTCTGACCTTTGCCTGCCATTGAAGAAGAGTTAACTTCAACACTTGTCATTTCCCAATTATGCGGAGAGTTGGAAAAGCAATGCCCACATTTACCCATGATTATTAACATGGAAAGAAGTTGGTATTTAACAGCTTGGGAGAAAGAATCAATAGTGGTGCCAAAGGGAAAAAAATACGTAAACATATTCTTCACATGTGCAGTATGTTTCGTATAATCAAGAGAAGTTGTAGCCTTTCACAGATAAAGGAGCTATTTCATGTATACTACATAGGCTTTTAGAAATACTTTTAAAAAAAAATTAATTTGCTTAGTCAGTTGATCTTGCTTTGCAGTGAATCTCAACATAATTGATTTTAAAATATAACAGCTATAACTTTATTTATTAATTGTACTCATTATTATTTATTTATCCTAGCTTTATTATGTTTATAAATAATTCAAGGCAGCGAACATATCTAGTACTTCTTCTTATCACTATTTACCTCACAATGACAACAACAGTCCTGTGAGGTAGGTTGGCCTGAAAAAGAGTGACTGGCTTTCATGCCTAAGGCAGGACTCCAGAATTCCAGAGTCTCCCAGTTTCTAGCCTGGCGCCTTAATCTCTAGACCAAACTAGTTCTATGGCAATATGGAGGAGACTTTTTTTCTTTGCTCTGGAAACCTAATTTTTATTAGCTTCCTCCATTGTCTATGAGATGTTGTACTTTCAGAATCTGCATTAGGACTTTGTGTGTGTGTGTGTGTGTTTGGTTTGTTTTTCTGTAGAAGAGCAGTGAAGGGTAATTCCCTGCTGGTGAAAAGTATTGGCTAAAAACTTTCAAAATGTAGGATGCATGTAATAAAATATAGTGATCTTCATTTATTCATTCAGTTAGACATAGGTCTTTCCACCAGTCTGATCTGTTGATCTATTTTGCCTGTGATACTATTCCATTTATTGTAGGAAGGGAGCTCTCCATGAGGTCAAAGGAGAGACTAAATATGCAGTCACCCCAAGTGTGCACTTCAGCACAAACCAATTTTGGGCTGAGACACCACTTGATCACCCACCCAAGTATCAGAAGATGATGCTTGTGTCCCAACATTTAATAGTAATTGTTACCTTAGGAGGGGAGGGAGCAGGTAAATATCTATACGTCTGAGCAAATATTTATGACTGTATAACTATATGGTGGTCTCCAGTGCATAGTTTGCATTTTGGAAAGAAATCATTTTCTATCATTTGTCATTGCCTGGCTGCAGCAGACTGGGCCAGCACATCATTTGTTAGCAATGACAAAGCCACACTCATAAATGCTGGCATGTTACATTAATTTATAGGCACTGAGTGACTTATTAAATGTGACGTGTGAAATATAACAGGGCCCGGTATGGATGATTAGGTTTGGGGCTTTCAATTGTTGACAAGGCAGAGGTAATGAATTGCAGGACACAAGCTAGAATGTTTCCCCCTCATTAGTCAGTATTAACTGCATTAATAGTAATAATTGAATATATTCATCATTTTAAATGTTTTAATAAAATGTTTGGACAGCACCTGATCAAGGCTGTCAGTTATTTAGCTGAAAGGTTTTGTGACAGCATGAGAGTGACGGTGCCTTTTTAGTGGAGAGATACATGACTGTATTAAGGTGATATCTTAACCGATGTCCTTTCAATAGTGGAAAGCGAAAATAGTTTGAAAACTAGCTAGCAATTGGAAATGTACTTTCTCGGCATCTCTTCTATCCCATAAAAGTGCTGAAGAAAGCATTTTGAAGAGGGCTGATACCTTGAAAATAGCGCAGTCTTCTTCTTTTATAGTTGAGTTCTTAAATTAAAATATGAAAGGATACATTTAAGAAACATAAGAAAGCCCCCAGTTTTTAATGTGATAATCTGCTGTCAAGGATTTGAGGAACTTTCCATAACATTAGACAATCATACTAAAATAGGGACATCAACTTCCAGCAACCTGGCAACTATGTCAGGGTGGAAGATGATGGTAGTCAAATGAATTTGATGCATACTACCAGGTTTGGGATGTCTTATGCTTTGGGCAATTGCTGAATTGAATACATCAGAATATAACTTCAGAATATTACCATTTTAATTTTAATTTAATTTAATTTATTAATATTTCTATACCGCCCTTCTCCCGAAGGACTCAGGGCAGTGTACAGGGCAAGAATAAAACACAAAGCTACAAAAATTAAAAAGTAATTAAATACATGCCCATAAAAAACAATAAATACATTAATAAAACCCCAATAAAATGATAGTAAAAACCCCACCAATCCCCCCTCAGGCCAGGCCGGCTTGTTCGAACAGGTATGTTTTCAGATCGCGGCGAAAGGAGCGAAGATCAGGCGCCGTCCGGAGCTCAACCGGTAACTTTTGTCTTGTCACTTCTTTTTTCTCCTTGTAGTTATCCCTGCAATTTGGGATACTAATAAATTACCATTTGCAAATTCCCAAGAAACATAAACCAGTCAAGATAAAGATCTTGACATTTCAGAACTGATGTGCTGGTGTTGACTGTTTCCACCTTTGTTTCCTAGATTTTGGGTGGAGATACCTGATTCAGTTTACATTACAAATAACTTAATTTTATCAGCTATGCATTTTTGTTGATCCTCATTGCTTTCAGCTAATTGGCAGTACACTGGTTATCAAAGAAGACTTACACAGAAATAAAGAATGAAACTGGTTAGATTTATCAAAAATGTCAAGCCAGTTGAATGATTATTTGTATTTTGTCCTCTTGGGAATAAGTAGAAATGTTAACCTTTTTGTTCTGTTGCTGGTGCCAAAATCCACAATTCTTGCACCCATCAGCCATTTAATGATTATGAGAATAATTCGAGGATAATACAATGATTCAAAAATAATACAATACATAATTCATTCTGCCAGTTTGCTTCTTATTTTATACATGCTGATTACAGTGCTTGGTTTCTGCACCTAGTTTTCGGCATAGTCTCTATTCTTATTTATTTAAGCTTTCATTAGATGTTATCCCACCTTTATTACTTAACTTAAAACAGTGAACTTACATGCTACGTCTTCTGCCTCCTATTTTCCCCACAACAACAATCCTGTGAGGCGGGTTGGGCTGAGAGACAGTGACTGGCCTAAAGTCACCCAGATGGCTTTCATGGCTAAGATAGGGACTTGAACTCACAGCCTCCTGGTTTCTAGAGCAGCACCTTAACCGATTAAATCAAACAATTGGCACTGTTTGTTGTTTCTTTTGAAAAATAGTAACTTTCAGCTATTTACGGTATATTCTTTTCATGTTCAGTAATGGAAGCATGACTTTTGACTCAAAATCAATTCCAAGACAACATTGGCCCTTAACTAAACATTAAGGTACAACACCACTTGTACTTGGTATAAATCACAACAGTCCCATAGTTTCTACTGTGATGGAATCCATCTGCTTATAGGACTTTCCCTCCCTCCCTCCCTTTCTCCCCTCTCTCTCTGAGAGAAAATATAAATAGCTTTAATTTACATATTTTAATAAAAATGGTTTGAGATCAATAGATTTTGTTTAATTTTGATTTCCTTTGAGTTTAGCAGCTACTGTATAAATAGGAATTATATTCAAAGGTTCCTTTCCTTTTCCAGAGATTTACAACTGAGCCATTTTGGTCTAGTGATTAAAGCACCAGATTACAAACCTGGAGGCCATGAGTTCTAGTTCTGCCTTAGGTATGAAAATCTGGCTAGATGACTTGGGCCGGTCACCCTTTCTAGGCCCAATTCACCTCACAGGATTCTTGTTATGGGGAAAACCTGTAAAAGGGTTCCTCAAGAAATGGATTCTTGGATCCAGCCTTGCCTTTGAATGCCTAAAATCAACTTCAGGACTTCCTAATATAATAGTGTTCATCCATAAGTCACTGCATATTTAGGAAAATATTATTGTCATTCAGTAATTCATTATTCTTTTGGGTTATGGAGGTCCCCCATCAATAACCAACATTTTGCAGGCAAGAATGCCTTCATTTTGTCTTAGTGTAAATATTAGTATTAGTATTAGTATTTATTAAATTTGTATACCGCCCTTCTCCCGAAGGACTCAGGGCGGTTAACAGGGCATATATAAATAACAATACAAAAATTAAAAGGAATTAAACAAATGCCCAATTAAAAATTACAATAACAATAAAAGCAATAAAAACCCATTAAAAACCCTAACATTCCCCATCAGGTCAGACCAGCTAGCTCAAATAAGTGGGTCTTCAGCCTGCGCCGGAAGGGGCGAAGGTCCGGTGCCATCCGGAGCTCAACCGGCAGTTGGTTCCATAACGCTGGAGCGCCCACAGAGAGGGCCCTCCCCCTGGGGGCCACCAGTTGGCATTCCCTGACCGGAGGCACCCTGAGGAGGCCCTCTCTGTGGGCACGCACAGGGCGGAGGGGAGTTGACGCCGGCAGCAGGTGGTCCTCGAGGTACCCCGGACCCATGCCATGTAAGGACTTGAAGATCATAACCAAGACCTTGAACCTTGAAGATCATAACCAAGACAGCAAATATGCAATATTTAAATTATTTGAGTCAGTCCAAGGCTAAAAAACATTGGCCACATGTAACTTGACTTGAATCAGAACGTGGTGGAGGAATACTCACGAGAAGTGAGTTTTCCAGCCATCTCCTGCAACTTGGGTTTTTAGGATCCACAATTTGGTTTAATGTACTCCATAAAGTAGTGCAGTTAGATTCTTTTTATCTCTTTAACATTCCAGAAAAACTAGATAGAACACTTTCACATCTTATTTTTAAACATTGAATTAAACTCACCAATGTCTTATTGCTACAAAACCGGCTTGCAGTTCACCCAAAAGAACTCTGTGTGTGATCTCTTGTGGCGTTTGTAGTTTTTTTTTTTTTTGTATGCCTTTTTGGGGGAAGGAAGAAAAAAACACTGCCAAGAAAAACAGTTAACAAATTATGGAACTTAGCCATCATTTAAAAACAGGAATAAAGACACGTTTCCCTAAGGGTCCGGTATTACTATATGCACTGCTCAGATGAAGCTCTTGGCCTTTACACATATAACCTCTTCCTTGCAGTCTTAAAATAGTGACCACATGCTACGTTCCATCCTCATTGCCAAAACTCTGTGCCACAAAGGAAGTGAGAGTTTTATTCTTTAAGTGTGTTTGAACAATAGGGAAACCACTAGCTAGAAAACTCAAAAAATAGAAAAACGAGAGGAAAGAACAGAGGTGTAGAGGCTTTGAGCCTCTTGAATAGTTTTGTCATGCATCTCTTTAGGGAGTTAAATATTTGGGAGAAAGAGAAAATTGCATAAAACAGAGAAACCAGAGCACCACTGTTTAGGTGTTTTAGTGATGATAATTCCTGGAAGTACCTCCTATTTGAGGGATCTCTTTAGCTTCCTTTGTACTGTGATGCTATATAGCCAAGTGACAGACAGGCAAATGGAGAAAAACTAAAGAATGGGTGTGCCCTCCAGTTGTAGATTTGTGCAGACATGTGCACGCTCTGTTGAGTGACTTGTGTAACTCACTGCCTTCTCTGCAGCAATGTTTTGGTTTCCAGACACTGAACCAAACAGGAAAAGAAATAGGACAGCAAAGTACTGGAACACTTCTCTGGGGAAAATATAAAACAGAAGAGAGGCTGCTGTAAAAATGCAGTTAGTGGTTCACAGCTTATTTTATTTGGTGAGAAATAATCAGAGTTTATTCTTGTGAAGATTTTCCAACAAGCCTGGCATCAATACCAGCATTTGGGTACAGCTCTTGGGACCAACTAATGGTTTTAATAAATGTTGGAGTCCTTTCTCAGAGTGATGCTTACCAAAAAAATCTCCTTGCAAGGCTTCCAGGGACTGAAATTCATTATCTGAATTTTGCCAGAGAATTTCTTTCATTCTCTGACATTGGTATGAGATAAACAAACAGTGTGGCTGTCGTGTTTTTATTTCAGCTAACATTGCTTTAGCCCACAAAGCAATGGTATGATTGAATTTCCTGGAAACTGCATTTGTAATAATCTGTCATAGTGACTGAGCCTATGGGTTTGGGGCTTCTGAAAGTGGCCTTCTCAGGGCCTTCTTTTCTAATTCTGAATTAAAGCTTGCAAAGGTGGGTTAGATACCTTTATGCAACTGAAATACTTCCATTTTATCTATTAAGTTTACAAAATTGTGATGGTTTGTCTCAAAATCAGCAAGATTCTTAGACTGGATATGGCCTTTTTATTCATTTATCCAAGGACTGGGTTAGACAGATGTTGTGTGATTATGATTACTATTTTTCATTTATATCCTTCTTCCATTGATGTATGCAGTTTATACTTTAACTATCTTGGATCTGGAAATGATTTCCTGATTACATGGATTTCCTCTGTACAGTTTCCATTTTTTAGTGAGTACCAGTATGAGATAGAACAACAGTTGCTTTAGATAGTGGGTAGCATATAATTTTATTTATTTATTTATTTATTTATTGATGGGATTTATATCCCGCCCTATCTCCCGAAGGACTCAGGGCGGCTAACAATAAAACATATAATAATTACATAAATCAAGATAAAATGAAATTGAGAACATCAGTGCAATTTTAGTAATTTTTTTAAAAAAATGATAAAAAGTGAATGGTCTGTCCTAAAAATTGCTGCATATTCTCTCTCTCTCATTCTCTTTCTCTTTCTCTTTCTCTTTCCCTCTCCCTCCCACTCACTCTCTCTCTCTCTCTCTCTCTCTCTCTCTCTCTCTCTCTCTCTCTCTCTCTCTCTATATATATATATATATATATATATATATATATATATATATATATATATATATTAGTAGGAAGCACACAGTCTTTGACTATTCCCTTCTCAACATTATCATAATTCTTTGAAGAAAAACTCACAAGGACTGAACTAATTTAGTTTAATTTTCCTAATAAACTTTAAAAATAATAGAGACAGTACTGGCTAGGTGGACTTTTACTTTCTTTCTTTCCTATATATTGATCCATCATTTCATTTCCATTCAGTAGGGTGCAGATTTCTATCTACTGAGGTCAAGGAACAGGATCAGATGAATCTCCTTCCATTACATGTGAACATAAGGCCAGCCATTTTGGTTCCAGACCTACCAAACAATTGCCACAAATGTGCAGTTTCTCCACATTCCCAGAATCCTCTTTTCTGTGAAGAGGATCTTTATTACAGCTCATAGAGAAATAAGGCTCCGTTTCAAGGGTGCTGAGTATGACTGATAGAAATCATGGCTGGAGTACATATCATTGGAATGTGCCCCCAAAGTGCACACTTCTTTTGTATTTTATATTTTATTTCATATATACTTCCCATATTTTAAAAAGAAAACATATTTACATTTACCATGAAAGTAGGATAGAAGGAAATTATCTTTTTTGAACAGGGTTTATGAGATCCTTTTCTTCTTTTTCTTTCATTCTATCTTTTAAAATACTCTGCCTTGAATAGTCTTTGTTAACTGGTCAAAACACTTACATGTAAAGAAAAATGTCCCCAGTATTTTACCACATTGGCATCTCTAAGGCCTCTATATGTAAAATATCCCCAGTGGGTAGTAATGAAATCCTTCTAGTCATCTTTTTAGTAAGATAGTGTGAAGAGAAGATTTACAGTTTAGGTTCCAAATCAGCCATGGCTGTTGTAGCTTTGGTAGGGATTTAGTAGGCTAAGACTGAAACTGGGTATCATCCTGGAGGTTAATCCCCAGTCTCTGGAATTCATCTCATCCTCTCTGATAATGACACAGTGGAACAGCTGAAGCCAAAGGCCTTTAACTTGTGCTGTGGCTAATATGTGGAGGCAAATATAACGAACAGGGAAGCAAATGTTGTAATTTGAAAGGCTCTTGCTTAGCACACCATTACATACCATTGGAAGAACCACAGCGGGCATGTAGTGCTCAAGCTGGCAAAGATAGTTCATTCGTAATGAAGATTGAACTGAAATGGTAGCAGCAATTAGATGTGAATGCTGCCCTTGTTGCATGAAAAGCATCTTAAATTCAAACATGTTGTAATTAAGCAAGTAGCCAACTGAAGACAAACTCAGGATCCAAAAAGATCTTGACAAACTTGAACAATGGGCCCTATCCAACAAAATGAGTTTCAGTATGGAGAAAAGCAAAGTTTTATATGTAGGCAGGAAAAATCAAAGGTACAAGTACAGATTAGGTGAGACTTGGCTTAAAAACAGTGACTGTGAGAGGGACCTTGGAGTCCTAGTGGACGATCACTTGACTATGAGCCAGCAATGTGCAGCAGCAGCCCAAAAAACTAATACGTTGCTGGGTTGTATAAACAGAGGCATAGAATCAAGATCATGCAAAGTATCAGTACCACATTATAAAACCCTAGTAAGAACACACCTGGAATACTGCAGCCAATTTTGGTCACCATACCACAAAAAAGATGTTAAGAGTTTGGAAAAAAATTCAGAAGAGCTGCTAAGATGATTAAAGGCCTCAAGTCTAAAACATTTGAAAAACGGCTGTGGGACTTGAGTTTAGCTAGTCTAAAGAAAAGAAGAAATAGGGGTGACATGATAGCAGTATTCCAGTATTTGAGGGGCTGCCACCAAGAAGAGGGGGTCACATTATCCACCAAAGCACCAGAGGGCAGGACAAGAAACAATGGTTGGAAACTGATCAAAGATAGGAGCAACCTGGTATTAAGGAAGAACTTCCTGACAGTTGAGGACAATCAACCAGTGGAACACCTTGCCTCCAGAAATTGTGGGTGTTCCATCATTGGAGATTTTTAAGAAGAAGCTAGACAGTCACTTGTCTGAGATGGCATAGGTCACCTTTTAGAGACCGAGTACCCAAACTGCAACCCAAAACCCACTTATGTATTGTTGGGTGCTGGGTGGCCGTGACCCATTGGGTGGCATGGCCCATTGGGTGGGCGTGGCTGCGGTGGTAACAGTAGACTGGGTGGGGCTAAAAAGTTCAATCAATCAATTCCAACTTTGCAAGAGCTTTTTTTTTACCGCAACAAGTTGAAATTGATCGATTGAACCTTTTTTTTTTTGCACACGGCAGAGTGAAAAGATTTTATAAAACCCAGCTGAAGGCCTAGGACTGGGGCAACAGTGTGCATGCCCACAGAGAGGGCTCTGCATGCCACCTGCGGCACGCATGCCATAGGTTCACCACCACAGGTATAGGTCCTCCTGCTTGAGCAGGGGGCTGGACTAGAAGACCTCCAAGGTTCCTTCCAGCTCTATTCTATTCAAGTATTTATTTATTTGATCAACAATCAGCAAATTTAAAAGAACAATAACAGAGTGACCCAAATTACTACAGCATATTCTAAATGGCAAGTCACATAATGAATGATAATATATCCACAACTCTACTACTGTATTAATACATTAACTCTTCAAGTAATGATAAAGTTAAAAATAAAACAAAATTATAATAGTGTAAATGTCAGCAAGAAACTTATTGATTAATAATAACTATCCAAAAATCATATTAGGGATAATCCAAAAAGTAATATTAGGAGTAAAACAGCTATAGTAGCTGGTAAGGTAAAATTGTGAACAGCAAATAAGGAAAAGAAATATGAGTTGAGTATTTCATTGTTCATAATGTAATGACATTTTCAAATGTTCTTCTATTTGATCCAAATTTTTCTCTCTATATATATTTTTCATCCAGTTGTGCCTTTGAATCTGATTATAATATGCAACTGTGTTTCCAGTTGTAGTGACAAGACTCACTTCCTGAGGTTATGTTCAATTTATATTGTTGTAGATTTAACCACCTGTATTTGGGGGAAGAATGCCCCAAGTTTAAGATATAATAAATAGTGCTCATCCTAGACCAAATGCCATCAATTGGTACCCTAAGCAGACTATGTAATTGATACTATCGTCATCATCATCTTTGATTTTCTTAATCAAAATTTGGTGCCATACTTAACTTGTCACTCCAGGCAACCACCTAATTCCCTACATGGATGAGCAAATTAGTAGCTCTAGTTTGTTCTCCTAACAGTAAAAAATGTAGTACAATACATCTTTGTGATTAAATACTGATCACTTGAGGAAAAATGTCCAATTTTCACTCTTTTTTTATTCCTGAAACTCATTATTTTCCTTTACTTTGTGTTTTGTAGTTTATCACAGGAAAATCAAAATGTACCTGAAGATAATGAAGAATTATAATTTAAGCATCCTTGCATCTCAATTTCCAGAGGAAAAGCCAAGTTACTCTGTTGCCACAAAACTAAATAAATAAATCAAAATCTTCCAGCATTTTAAAGAGTAACACATTTATGTATAAATATATTATAAATAAATATACATGTAAAATAAATATAAATATTTATTTATTAACATATTTAATATTATAAATAAAAATCTTCCAGTATCTTAAGGGCTAATATATTTATGTATAACTTTCTGTAGATTAAAGCTCCATGCAATTGATTTAGTCCACAAAATCTTATAATAGATGAGCTGATCTTTGAGGCTTCAGGGGACTTTACACTGGCTTTATTCCATATAAGTCAACAATACTGATATGCTACTATGCCAAGAACACAAAAATCATGGGAACTTCTTAACTCCCCAACCAGACATTCCCTCCCTTCCTGACATGATTTTGTTCAGTCGCTGTATCTGTCTGTTCAGATATATTTTGGTGTCTGAGCATATCACAGTGCACTGTTTAAAATGGTGTAGAAATGTTAAATCTCTGAAGGTCCCCATGCAGATAGAAATGAAAGGACGTAGCTATATTACAGACAACACTTCCTGTGGTCTTTGTGGATATTTGCATTCCATCCACAAGAAATGAGGATATAGTATATTGAAAGTTCAAAATATTCAAGAGATTTAAGTGATGTTTATTTCTTCAGCTATTAAACTAGTGATTTGCAGAAAACTGTTGAGACAAAGTGCTGGGCAGTGCCCTGTGAATCGTTAACAAATGGTACATTTTCACTTCTTGGACTAATGAAACTACTTTATGGGAACTAAAACTCATGTCCTCCTGGAGGCCTTTCTAGCATGCACTGGTTCATGAACACTTTCAATGCTTAATAAAATGGCAAAATACACACACACACACTATATATATATATATATATATATATATATATATATATATATATATATATATATATATATATATATATATATATATATATATATATATATGTGTGTGTGTGTGTGTGTGTGTGTGTGTGTGTGTGTGTGTGTGTGTGTGTTTGTAAATTACTAACAAAGAATATATATATAGGGACGCGGTGGCTCAGTGGGTTAGGACGCTGAGCTTGTCGATCAGAAGGTCGGCAGTTTGGCGGGTCGAATCCCGAGTGCCGCGTAATAGAGTGAGCGCCTGTTACTCGTCCCAGCTTCTGCCAACCTAGCAGTTCGAAAGCACGTAAAAATGCAAGTAGAAAAATAGGGACCACTACGGTGGGAAGGTAACAGTGTTCCGTGCGCTGGCTCTTCGGCTTTGAAATGGAGATGAGCACCGGCCCCTAGAGTCGGAAACAACTAGCACACATGTGCGGGGGAACCTTTACCTTTATATATATATATATATATATAGTCATCTTAAAATCTAGCAATTAGATTTACAATTGTCGAACATATAGTCTCTTAGATGCTAAAAGACAGAGGAAAAGGAATGTACAGTATTATTTCATGAACTTTTTAATCAAGGCCTGAACAGAGGTTGAGGATATAAATGCAGTTTATTTCAGCACTACAAATTGTTGGAAGGACCCACCTAATCACTGAAGCAGAAATTACCCTTGCCCAGAGGCAGCTTTCAACTTTTCTTAGCCTGATTTCAACAAAGTTTCCAAGCTGTTTTTCTACAGGCTTTAGTGTGCACAGTGCACTGGAGCAGAGCACATCAATTTTTAATCCTACAACAGCTTCTCTGTAAAAAAAAATACTCTATTCCTTTCTTTCATGAGTTACAAAACTTCAGCTCTTTCCTGAAATATTTGCCAACGTTATATTATCAATCTTCTCAGCATGCCAAATTCAAATGAGAAAAAAACAGGCCACACAATTTGTTGATACTGGACCCAAATCCAGAATATTACAAAGGAGAGACAGGGACAATTTGATAGTGGAGGTTACATTTTGTTTCCCCTAATTTAACCTTAATAATCGATGTGTTGCTTTTTACCATGATTTTCCTATCACGATGTAATGATGGTCAGTGGACAGTATTTTATTTATTTATTTTATTTATTTAGATTTATATACCGCCCTTTCCTGAAGGACTCAGGGCGGTTTACAGGGCATTTAAAAGAAAATCAATACAAACGTTAAAACAAATTAAAAAGATTAAATAAAACCCTGAGAAAAATAAAAAAACCCAGTTAAAATTAAAATTAAAAAATTCTCAGCCTGGGCCAGAGAGCTCGAAGAGCCAGGTCTTCAGGTCCCGGCGGAATGAACGGAGGTCGGGGGCAGTCCTAAGCTCCGCAGGCAGCTGGTTCCACAGGGCAGGCGCACCCACTGAGAAGGCCCTACCCCTGGGTGTTACCCGCCGGCAATCTTTAACCGGCGGCACCCTGAGAAGACCCTCAGGGTTAATATGATATTTCCTATTTGCAATATTTATGTGTTTAGTTAGGAACTGCCTTAAGCAGGAGCTGATTGTAAAAAGCACATACAGCTGCAATAGGAAGGGAAGGGGAAGAAACAAAACACATTAATGCCACTTGAAGCTTACTGGATCAAATCCAGCATTATTATTTTTATTATTGCTTTCTGAGCTCTCAGGATTAGGGCAAGAGAATCCATAAATAATATTTCCATACAAAATGGCATAATTTCCCACAAGATCAAAATAATTTGACCTAATGCACCTGTTGACCAATGGGAAATAAGCCAGTAGACCATCAAGCTCAAAAACTGAAGGGAGCTGTTTTGATAAGTCAAAGGGAGTACCTGCACGTAGAGTGACCTAGACATAGATTCATTTCAAAGAATGAACCCCAAAACCAGATGTTTCTACAGTGAGGGACTCAATAATGCCATGGAAAAACAAGAAGATTAGTTTTTTCCGTCACACTCCTGTGCAGTTAAAACAGTGAAGACCTGGTCCACTGGATCATTTTCAAGCTGTGTAGGTACTGCTCTTTAGGAAACAAGGAGTTATTGCTTTAGCAGACATGGTGTCAGGCCTCTCTAGAATTAGAGTATTTTATTATCACATCAGAACAAGGAAAAGTCACATAATTAGCAGGATTTATCCTCATTTATTCAGTAAAAGCACTAATATTCAATTAATCTGCCCGTGTTTAATTACTTTTCCTTACAGTATTTTTTTTTCTTTACCTGTTCCCTTTAAATACCAGAGTACAGAAATGTGTGAGGTCTACTTTTTAATTTCACTTATAATGCTATATGGTATTCATCCAAATAATCATAATATGGCACAGGGTCTGCTATACTTTGCAAGCTGCCACCAAGTTAGCAGCCTCACCAGTCTTATACTTTTGCAAGAACCTCTGTTAAGTGATGACATATAGCAGAATTACTGTTAATTGTAATACGACACTAACGTCTAAGTGCCTGTTATCTCTGGATGTACTCTTACCACAGCATGAGTGGCTAAATCATCAGGAGCACTTCAGGTGGAATTTACACATGGAGTTGAATAAATTGGCAATATAACAAAACTGTCCTGAAGATGATGATGATAGATAGATAGATAGATAGATAGATAGATAGATAGATAGATAGATAGACAGACAGACAGACAGACAGACAGACAGACATAGATATATGCATCTTTATGAATGTGTGTGTATACGTATATATATATGTATTTTTTTATTGCTAACAAAGAATTAAAGGGAGACTGCCTAAAATACTTAACAAATACTTAACATGTGTGTGTGTGTGTGTGTGTGTGTGTGTGTGTGTGTGTTTTCTGAGGTTTTCACGGGTGTTTGTATGAAGATCTTTGGTCATTCGGGTTTTTCCCCATGTAAAATTAGAGGTATCAGGGCAACATCATCCTCAGGCTGGTAACTTCAGCTTTGTTCTTCTGGGAGAAGTGTGTGATGGTGGCTGTTTTTTCTTTTTTAAACTGCCAGAGGGGGTGTGTTCTGTGGGTGGAGGCTTGGCTGTGTTCTGATGGGGTGGAGGTGTGCTCTGATTGGGTGGGGGTTTAGCTGTGTTCTGATTGGGTGGGAGTGTGTTTTGAATGGGGGCTGTGTTCTGATTGGGTGGAGATGTGTTTTGAGTGGATGGGCTGGTCTCAGCTGCCAGCCTTAGACCTGAACTGGTGAGTTGTGCTGCTTTTGTTAGGCTCCGTGTTTGTGATGGTGCCATGTTTTTATAGTGGGTGTCAGTTTGCTTATTGTGTGGTTTGGAGGGGTTTAAAGTGGCTAATGTTTCAGCTGTAGTTAGGTTTCTGTTTTGTGGTTGTGTGTCGTTATCGTTGTGGGTTTGGATTTGCTTTTTGAATGGTTGTGTGGTGGTGATGTCATGTGATGTTATCATGAGTTTGGGTCTGGTATCATTCTTGGTAGTTGGGACTCATCTGTCAATCAAGGTGGGTTTCCAAATGGTAGATGAGAGGTATCATCTCATTTATTCTTCTGTTGGTCTGTCCGATGTATGTGGTGGGGCAGGTGGTGCATGGGATTTCATATACTCCTTGGTTTTCTAACTCAATTACGTCTTTGGGGTTTCTTAGGATGGTGGATATTTTTCTGTCTGTGCAGAATGCTGTTTTGATGTTGTGTTTGTGGAGGATCTTGCTGATTCTGTCTGTGATCCCTTTTAAGTATGGGAGGAGGGCTTTGCCATTTTCTTGTTGTGTGTCTTGGATTTTTGTGGGTGTCTCTCTTTGGATTAAGTTGGTAATCATGTTTCTTTGGAATCCGTTGGCTGTTAGTACGTTAGTGAGAGTGTGTAGTTCGGTTTTTAGGTGTTGTTCGTCAGCTAGTTGTTTTGTTCTGGAGATGAGTGTCTTGGCTACGGAGTTGATCTGTGCTGGGTGGTGGTGTGAGAGTGCATTCAGGTAGCGGTTTGTGAGTGTTTTCTTATGGTAGATAGTGTGTCCTAGGGAGCCGTTGGATTTCTTGTAGACTAAGATATCAAAGAAGGGAAGTTGATTGTTAGCTTCTGTTTCCATGGTGAACTGTATTTTGGGGTGTAGGCTGTTGAGGTGTGTGAGGAAGTCATCCAGTTTTTCTTTGCCGTGTGGCCAGATTACGAAGGTGTCATCTACGTATCTGAGCCAGAGTTTGGGTTTGTGGTTGGATTTTTTTTAGAGTGAGGGTTTCAAAGTGTTCCATGTAGAGGTTTGCAATGACAGGTGAAAGGGGTGATCCCATGGGTGCTCCTTCCATTTGTTTGTATCTTTGTCCATTGTAGATGAAGTATGTGTTTGATAGGCAGTGGTTGGTCAGATCTAGGATGTGTTTTGGGGGGTTGTATTTATTTAGGATAGCTAACATACACACTTCTCTATCTATCTATCCATCCATCCATCCATCCATCTATGATGGGTCTCTGCTAACATCCTGGATGTAATGTTTAGGGAATAAGCCAAGTTTTAAAAGCTTCAAAAAGGCTAAGAGTGTCAGGGTCACAGTTACGTTTTATAACATCCCTGTACTTTAAAATCTTAAACTATAATTTCTCTGGTGAAATAAAGTGTTCACATTAATTTACCTTTCCTCCTGTGTTCCTGGAATAGGACATTTAAAATAATCTTTACTACCTTAAAAATAAAGAAATAAATAATTCTAAGAACAAGCCAAATTAAGTAAATAAATAAAAACTGTTGTTTGTGAAAAATTATTTTAGATGCAATTGCAATGTTTTCAGAAAAGGGATTCACACATAACTCTTTATATGTCCAGACTTAGGGCTTATACTCCATTTCCACTAACCAGAAGATATTGGATTGACTCTACTGAAAAGACATAACTTCATAGTTCAGGATTTGTCTCCTCCCCAACCACAGAGCACAGGCAGTTTAAATGTATCCTTAATTGTTTCAGTTTTAAGTAGAGTTTTCTGTCTTCTCTTGACACAACTCTTAGTGTATGAAGGCACTATGAAATCTCATTTGCAATCTTGGTGAAGATGCAATCCAGGCTCTTGCATATGCTAATTTCTTAGTCTGCTACAGGCATGTTCCTCCATATATACAGTACAATTAACAACCTCAACCAAAAAGCCAAAATTTTCAAGGAATCTCTTTTAAGTACTTTTTTGAAAGTAAAAAGAAATTAGGTTATAGAAATGTTAGCCCATGGTGTCTTTATTCTACTACATCCTCTTGCTAACCATCTGCTGATGCATTAGAGAGGGACCGTTGTGATAAAAGAAGAATGTACAGATATTCATCAATTAGCAATATTTTGCAAACTGCCATTATCTTCCCAAGGGTCTGAGAAGTCCATTATATATATTCAGAGTCCAGTTGAGCATCTGGGCAAAATGTTTCCTGGGTTCTCTGCTTATTGCATAAATAAGATAAGATGTTGTACTACTTAACCTTTTTCATTGTGTGGGTTTATTTTTGGTTTGGTCTTAAGAGGAAACCTACTTCCATGGAGTCAAACATTGCTTCAGACTAACAATGTGTTCCTCAGGAGGAGGTAATATGATAACAAAAATACATTCCTTTTTTTGAAATCACAGTTGAATATGAGATCATAGGAGTTACATACAGAAAATTTCATTGCCAAAAGAGAGCACTAGTTATTTTTTTAATCATAAAATTAAAAGAGTTAATTGGACAAGCAAATCAAGAATGAGCCAAAACTAGAATCCTTTTCCACTGGTTTAATGGTAGGCAAATCAAGAAAAGTGTGATTTCATCCTTTTTATCAACCTGGTTACTCATTCCTGATTAATTCCAAAGAAGAATTAGGACAGTTTCCTTGTTTGAATATATAAGAATCTTAACACTAAAGCTAAGCATGGGGATGAGGTGAAGTGCACAACTTATCCTCTAATTGCCCAGAATTTGTAGAGAATTAAATCAGAATAATAAATCAGAAATTAGTAAATATGAATGGAATCACACTATGAGAAAAATATTAATTGCTTCGGCTAATTGTTTCTGGTAAAAACAGTGAGCATTTTGTAGATAGAGAGATGCTTGATTTTTCCCCCTTCGTAATTATTTTCTTGTTAGATGAAGGAGACATGCTTATGGTAGTTCTGAGTACAAGGGAAACCTGATCCATTTCTTTGCATTGGTATTCATGCACAACCTGTTGCTGATATGTTTGTATATCAAGTCATTAATGGCTCTTTTATAAATAAGAATTGATATTTCTAGATATAGTAGTCCATGGACAATATCTACATTATAGGGACGCACTGAAAAGTGCTGTATTATCTTGGATTTCAATTTTTCAGTATGTTCAAATCTCAGCAGCAGTCATCTGTGAACTGGCATTTTTCCAACTTACATTAACCAATGATCAGTGAACAAAGAGCAAGTGAATAGACATAAAGTTGCACTGAATGATTTTACTCCTGACAGCTCAGCACTATTCATGGTAGCTAAGAATTCATGAAAGTGGCTTAACTTTCTCAGTGAAAAACACCATAATGGGAAAAAAATATATGATTTATTTATATGAAAAGTTTGGGGTCCAACGTTCCACTGATATCCATGACTTCTATAAATGAAGAGTTCTAGTAGTAACTAAAAATAAATATTTAATATCCAAATAAGTAATGGAAGTAAATATAAATGGTAGTATCAGTCCTACCATAGCAGCAGGAGAATTTGTTGTTGTTAGTTGCGAAGTTGTGTCCGACCCATCGCGACCCTATGGACAACGTTCCTCCAGGCCTTCCTGTCCTCTACCATCTTCTGGAGTCCATCTAAGCTCACGCCTACTGCTTCAATGACTCCATCCAGCCACCTCATTCTCTGTCGTCCCCTTCTTCTATTTCCCTCAATCTTTCCCAGCATTAGGCTCTTCTCCAGTGAGTCTTTCCTTCTCATTAGGTGGCCAAAGTATTTGAGTTTTAGCTTCAGGATCTGGCCTTCTAAAGAGCAGTCAGGGTTGATCTCCTCTAGGACTCACCGGTTTGATCGCCTTGCAGTCCAAGGGACTCGCAGGAGTCTTCTCCAGCACCATAGTTCAAAGGCCTCAATTCTTTGGCGCTCAGCCTTTCTTATGGTCCAACTTTCACTGCCATACATTGCAACTGGGAAGACCATAGCCTTGACTATATGCACTTTTGTTGACAGGGTGATGTCTCTGCTTTTCAGTGTGCTGTCTAGATTTGCTATGTCTTTCCTCCCCAGGAGCAAGCATCTTTTAATTTCTTGGCTACAGTCCCCGTCTACGGTGATCTTGGAGCCCAGGAAAATATATAGGTATATTGCAAGCTAAAGCTCTCTACAAGAATCCGAACTACTAACAGTCAAAGCAAATTGGTGGGAGATAAGAGCCAATGAAATTCAAGATGGGCTGGATTTAGATCTCATTTGGGCTCAGCCTGGTCATCTCCTACATGTTTCTCCTTTATTTGGAGGTGTACAACGTATATATATATATACACACACACATACACACACACACACACACAAACATACATACATATACCACGAAGCCTCCTCCCAGAAGGTAACAAGTAAAACAGGTCATGAAGAGAATGTGTGGCGTCCTAGACAATCTTGTGGAACTATCTTTTCCAATCTATTAGATTGGATAAGAATAATAATTTATGAAAAAATGCGTAGTGGAAGAGAGAAGAATGAGATGAGGAAAGCTTAGAATTAGAAGCTAGAAAAGAGTAGATATTTTAAAGATACTCTTCAGATACATCACATAAGCTCAAGCCACAAATATCTTCTCAGTCCCCAAGAAGGGCAAAAAAAAAAGCCCTGCTAAATATTTTCAAATATATCCTGATACTCCTTTTCATCAAAGACATTTTTTCACTAGTTGCTATGGTCAAAGGGTCATGGGACCATTGATCTATATTTAGTCCTACCCAGGTCACTGATTTTGGCAAGAACACTCAATTAATAACCAGCACAACTCTTTGGAATTTATAACCTAAAAGTATTTTAGTGGTGTTTAGGATTTGCTTATACTTATCTTTCAATTAAAGACAAAACTCTTACACATAGTGCAAGTCTCCATCTGCAAATAAAATAAAATGAATATTTTATTTCTGACAACTATTCCAATTAAATATTGGTATATGATTGCAATGTCACAGTGTTGCTTTCTATATGCCAGTTCTAAATTATCTCATTTTGAGTTGTATAGGAATTATTTTCATATATGTGAGCGTGGATTTACGTATATCCTTAATATTCTATTCTGAGACATGTGCTCAAGGTAATTATTTGTAGCAAAGTGACTTATTTAAAGTTCTGGAAATCACAACCTGTGTTTGACTTGAAATTGCTGTATTCTGAAAGTTCAGTAAGATGATATTTCACAAAAGAAATAAGTTGGATAACGTTTTATCAGATGTTTTAAAATTTGGGAGAGTTTACTAAAGATTTCATTTCCCATTTTGCAATGATCAGAATCTGAAGAAAGATTATTAACTTTGTTTTAGCCCATAATACATTCCCAAGCATCAATCCATAAGACTTTTTTTAAATCACACCCCTGCATTTTTTTAAAAAAAACCTGCCCCCAAATTCACTACTAAATTAAAAACGTATTTTCATTTGAAATGATGTAGATTTCTAAAACATATTTTCTGACTTTGCATTTCATTTTTTTTCCTTTTAATTTGGTTTGGATGTGCCAAGAATTACATCAGAACATTCAGGATCCATGAAAGCTAGTAGATAACTAAATTCTGAACTGGGTATTAATCTTCTACTGATACTCCTAAGCACTGCAATTATAATGGCTATTCCCAGACAATTACATACAATAATATCTTTCCATTCATTTTTTGATTCAGCAAAGGCTTCCATAAGCAAAATTTTCCCCAATTTCTGCAGTCCTTTATACCCCTTGAGACTGCTCCAGAGGTTTAGGGGACAGCAAACCATGTAGGAGAAAGGATGGCTTTTCTATCCACTTTTGCTGGATGAAAGGCGGAGAGCAATTAAATGCAACCTGAATGTTTATCCACTTCTGATTAGCTGAGGGGAGAATGTATACCCTACATGTCAAACTCACACCCACACATAAAGAATTCATTTAAAAAAAGGTCCCATTAAAATTATATAATGAGTATAGACTTTCTTTTCTCCTATCTTCATCTTAATGCTCATTCCAAATTTATTCTGGTTCCACCCATGGTTTCATATTTTTTCTTTTTCATTTCTAATAAAGGGTAATAATCTATCTTGAATTCTGATCGTTGCAAAATGGATAACTCCTCAGAGCTTAGGAGACTTCATGGAAAGATCCCTATGGTGTGTGTGTGTGTGTGTGTGTGTGTGTGTGTGTGTTTGTGTGTCTCTCTCTCTCTCTCTCTCTGTGTGTGTGTGTGTGTGTGTTAAAAAGAGAATAGAGTTAGAACTTTATGAAATGAAAGAATACTGGGATTTTATCTGCTTCCTTCACTAGCATAAGTGCATATGCCCCAGATATTTATACAAATCTTCCCTATATTTGCACATGCTGTTTCAAAACATGTGCTTGCCTCTGAGTTAAAATTATTTTTAACTGTTCCATCTATCTCCCTCTACCTCTCCTTCTTGGTAACCTATTCCTTTTGGGAAGGGCAGGCCAAAATGGTCAGCTGCTTGGCTTCTACATTTTGGAAAACTCTGAAGAATCCTCCTGCAAATCTCTGGGGCAAAGCAGCCTTTTCCCCAAAGAACAAGGGCTTCTGAGAGACTTTGCCTCATAAGGGCCTGTCAGAGGCTCTGGGCAGGCATCAGTTGACAGGGACATCTTTGCCTCCTGACAGATGGTCAAGCTTTCCATGTCAGCAGGCAGCAGAGGGATCTCAGGATTTTGCCTGCATTCCACAAGGCAGGGCCAGTTTAGGGCAAAAGGGATCTAATGTCCATGCCCTTCATAGTTGGCAAGCTAAATGATGGACCGTTGACAGGAGAGCCATCAAGTGCTTATCCTCAACATACAAACCTCTGTGCTTCTCCCTTTCCAATTTTTTTTTCTTTGGCAGAATTAATGTCCTATTTGCTTATCTTCCCAAATCCGTTTTGGCACCAGTACAAACCACTGCGTGGTGGCAAGCAGTTGTCTGGACTTTAGATGCCAGGATTCGTGCTGACAGTTCTTTCTACACATTCAGAGTCAGGTCTCTGTCAGCTGGCCAGGAGAGAAAGCTATTTCCCCAGCATAGACAGCCACCCCTATAGTTAATTCATGCCAGTTTACTCTTGAATGCCATATTTTGCTTGATGGGACAGGTAAAACTTACACCTTTAAAAAAATTAGTGCAAACAAAGCCTTTCTAGTCCCTATCCAGCTGGCTACATTGCATGAGTACAGTCATTGTACTTTTTTTTTTTTTAAAAAAAATCAATTCAGAGATGGTTACTTGATTTCTCTTTAACAATGCCAACTATTTCCTGATATTACAATTGTATTAAATGGGTGTAATAGGAAAAAAATGTCCCTTAGCTCAGTGTCCACCCACATGGTAGACATGTTCCTGTTATATTATTCTGGGCAATAAAATGGAAGTGGGTTGCCCCTGCTTCTCCAGCTGGCCTTCGAGAAGCAGGGGAAAACATGACTTCCTTGGAAGGCTTTTGGGGAGTCAGTGTATAACAACTGGTACCATATTCAGTCAATATTAGATTATTATTTTAATATTTAATTTAAATTGAGAGCTACATTTGATCATTCTTTTACTTATTATATTGCTATGTTTCATGTTCTGTGTGTCAGTTACAAGCTACCTAGAGTCCTTTTGGTTTTAGGAGGTAGACAAAACTCATAACAAATAAACAAACAGGATGGAGCTTCTGAGCCATCTTAGAGTTCTGTTTTGTTTTTCATGCCATTTCAGCATATTTAACATCATAAGTAAAAAATGTTGAGATTTCCAAAATGTAACTACAATTTTCCTTGTGCCAATTTAGTATGAGGCTAATTAATGTTAGTATTATTACTAATTACTAATATTAGCAAATTAGTATGAGGTTAATTAATGACAAGAACGTTTCTTTTTCCTGGTGACCTCCTAAATAAATAAAATGTTTTGAGTCAACTAACTAAACTTTTATCAGTTTTTTTTAAAATATTTGACTATATTGTTTGGAAAGACCATTTCTTTTTCCTTGTTATCTTCTTTTCTAAGAAAAAAAAGTCCATCAGGAATTTGGAAAGCAGGAGTCATAAATTTACAAAGAAAATTTCTGGCAACACCCTGAAATCATTTGAAAAGTCATAGAGATGTTCCATATGATGTCTCCATTTGGAGATTTTTTAAAGTATTGTATGTAATGAAAAAGAGGCCTAGAAGTTCTTGTTGAAAGAAGTACTCTCTTGAAATTACAAGATATTTGGTGGAAAATAAAAGATTAATAGATATCAAAAGCATGTTGAAAGAGATGAGCAAACACATTTTGACTTCAGCCTCAGGGCTGCATCCTAAGTCCACTGCTGTTCACCCTGTTGACCCATGACTGTTGTGCTAGGTTTGCCACCAACCATATTGTGAAGTTTGCAGATGATACAACAGTAGTGGGCCTTATTCATGATGACAGTGAGGAAGCTTACCGCAAGGAGGTTGAGGGATTGGTGAACTGTAAGGAAAACAGCCTAGTTTTAAATCCCGGGAAAACCAAAGAGATCATTGTTGATTTCAGAAAAGGCAGGCACAGCCACACTTCTGTGTGCATTAATGATTCACCTGTGGAGATGGTTGCCAGCATCAAATTCCTGGGTGTGCAGCTAACGAGTAGGCTGGCTTGGTTGCTCAACAATGAGAAACTGGTGAAGCGGGCACAGCAGCGCCTGCATTTTCTGCATTGCATAAGAAAAGCACATCTTCCTTCTCCTATCCTTACCACTTTCTACAAGGGGATGATTGAGAGCATCCTGTCATACACCATCACAGTCTGGTTTGGAAGCATCACTGCTTCAGACAGGAAGGCAAAGAGTGGTGAGGAGATCATTGGCAGTTCCTTCCCCTCCATCCAGGACATAGCACAGAAACGTTGCTTGAGCAGTGTCCGTAAGATTATCTGGGACACTACACATCCTCTTCATGACCTGTTTTCCTTGTTACCTTCTGGGAGGAGGCTTCGTGGTATCCCTAGCAGAAAATCCAGATTCAGCCATAGTTTCATTCCATACAGCATTAACCTTGTGAATTCAAAATCTTCCTCCTTCCGTTATATATTCAAGATGGACAGTATTTAATATTTATTTGTTATGTATATACAGGAGGGTTGGTCTGCACATAGGTTGTATATAGTATGGTTAGGTATGTGTCATGTATGTGTTTCACTTTGAGAATGGGCAGCTAAATTTCATTTTTGATGTGCCCACAGTAAAAAAAATGACAATAAAGCTTATCTTATCTTATCTTATCTTATCTTATCTTATCTTATCTTATCTTATCTTATCTTATCTTATCTTATCTTATCTTATCTTATCTTATCTTATCTTACCTTATCTTATACATGATTGTAATTAAACTGATTTAATTGTAATCAGATGTCTTCTTTTTGAATGGGAAAGACCCTTAAATCAATGGTTATCCCACATTTGTACAGAAGATCCTATCTGGGGTGCACACACACACATCTTGATTTGCGCAAGTTGAGCTGCACATGCATGTCCATGTATGCCAGCCTGCCGCTCATGCAAGTCAAACTGCATGCCTATGCGTGCACACCGGCCCACCGCTCGAGTTGCCTTGTTTGGAATAGGCCAAGGGGGCTGGCGACTCCTGCTCTGGAAGATGAATAATATTTATATAAAGGTTTAGATTGGCATGTTTTTTTCTTAAATGAATTAATACTTTTCTTTTGTTGTCTCTATAGAATTACAGTAAGATATAAACAAATGAGAATAGTATAGTTGGTCTATCTTTTTTTTTAATGAGAGCATTTTGAAAGCTGAACACCTATTGTTAACTTCATATTTATTTCAATGGCATTTGTTTCTTGCATTCCTGATGGGTTGTGCCAAAGTAAATTGGCTGTACAGATTTGAATCAACAATTATTCCAAATATGTCATGACCTTTCCTACTTATGCTGAGATTTTTTTTATATAGTTTAACTTATTTCTAAAAAAAATAAAAAAAGTTTGATATATCTCTTTGTTTTACTTTTAAAGGATAATGTCCAAACTGTGAGGCGAATTTTTTTCAGTGTTTGTTTTTCTGGCTTATTAATGCAGAATATTGAGGAAAACACTTTCTGTTGTTTATCTCTTTGGTAAAATATGTCTTCTGTTTCTGAAGAAATATGGGTTATAAAATTATTTCAGTGATTTTTATAGAGTCAAGAACTTAAAAAGTATTGTTCATTTAAGCATTTGTGGTTTCCAAGAACAAAGATAAGTGTAATTTTATTCACATCCTTATTTTATTTTGAAGACCACAGCTAATTTTCTTAAATGTTCATAGTGCAGGTTTGGATAAGAATTTTGATCCAGCTTGATTTAATAGCTGTTTGGAAAAATATTGTTTTATTTTTAAATCATTATTTTTATTGATACATGTGTGTTCACACAGGCACACACACAGCTTTTACCAAGTAATTTAACTTTATGTTTTATACAAAAGTAAAGTTTAAAGAAGTGTCTTTAAACAAAAATTCCAAAATAAACCAGTTGCAATAAAATATAGATTCATATAGCTAACTGCTGCAAATTCTATAATGCTTTTTCAGCTAAGAAGTGAAATGCAATGCGTTTGTTTTTAAATTCATCTTAAAAACAGCCACAGAAGCAGCAAACTAGCTCTCTTTTGGAAGGAACTTCTAAAGTATATGCTCTGTTTCTAACCCAACTCTATTTCATGTTGACCTTCCTGATTAAGCCTGTAAGTCCAAAGTTCAGTTTTTAAAAGCATTTTTGTTTAGGATGTTGAATAAGGTAGTCCATGTCAAAAACAATCTGCTAGCTTCAGCACCTAGAAAGATGTTTATACTGTAAGGTTCAGTGACAATTCTGAGAATACACTCTTTACTGAGACAATGCAAACTGTAGTATGTCTTTTACAGTGTTGGTTGATTGATTAATAGGTTAAAAGTAACACAACTAATTGACTGCAACCTTTAATGTAATGACAGCCCTAATTAAAAGAAAACTTGCCATGTGAGAGCTTCATGAGAGTTGTGTTTTGTTTTTTTCTGCTTTGCTTCAGTGACTTCTACATATTGATTTATTCTTTTTACTGTAAGTCTTATGCTTAGGACATAGATTCCACCATTACATCCAGCCTATAATATGGGACCCACCCATATCTTCCTTACTTAAAAGGGCCATAATATGTGATGAAATTCTTGATCTTGGGTGTCATACTGTACCCAATTCAACATCCCCCTCCATTTCTTGCTTTTGTAATACATGGGATGGGTACTCATTTACCCCAAACTGAAATCCTTCCGGTCAGTTTCATGGGAAAGGCAATTCAGTTACATTCCCTACCTTACTTCTCCTAACAGAAGTTAGAATTTAAGTGCATCCATAAGGTTCTTCTAGCCAATTTAGCTCTGAACCCCAGCATTCCCACATTATCATCCAGATTCAAGAGTTGGGTTGTATTGTTTTCCTGTTTGATACCAGTTTGTCTGAAAGCAGAACAAAGCTGATTTTTGGTTTGTTAGTGCTAAAGGCCTATGAATTTTACAGGCAATTTCTTCTGCTATTGAAGGCGTTCTTGTCCTGCCACTTTAGCATCTTGCTGATGGTTGAGAATGTATTTCTCTTTCCCCTTCAAGCTCTTGTAGCAGCATGCCACCAATGGTTGGAAAAACGGGGAAGAGTAACTGGTTGTAGAAGTGCGCTATTCTTTCATGTTCATAGCTTGCAAGAGAATTTGAAATGCAGAAAAGTAGTTTTGCATGTGGAAAATTTCTTTGCAACAATTTTCCAGAGTTTGAGTTTTGTTTTGTTTTTTTAAAAAAAATTGTTTGCAAATAATAAAAAAAGATGTGAAAATAGTAGGAGGCATAAGCAATTTACTCTATTTTGCATGGAATCCGGGTGAAAGGAATTTTACTGTTCTATGAAAGTTTCTTTGAAAATTTCAGGGACAGGGACATGATTGGATGATATTATTTGGCCCTATCCTATTATCTTATTGGTCAGCTGAAGGTGGATATGAATTGGCTCTTGCTTGTTCCCCATATGTTTTTAGTGTTTAGAAAAAAATGATCACAGATCAGTCTCAAAGTGCTTTATTGGAGTGGGAGAGGGCATTGGTATGGAAGTGAGCCCTTTGTGAAAGTTAGAATTGTTTGGTGGCAATGAAGATGGATTATTTTGTCATATCTAATTATACTTTGAATTGGAAGGAACTTCGCGATATAAAATTGCCTGTTCCAGTAAATTCCAGCAAAGAGATAGCTTGCCTGTTTTCTCCTGTTTCTTTGCCATATGACTCAAGTTCCAAGAATGTGTTTAAAGATGCATATACTGAATAGATTTTTTTAGCAATTAAGCAAAACAAATATCCAGCGAATATGCTAAACAAATTATCTCTTTTCCAACAGGTTCTTCTTGAAATTTTTTCTTAAATGTAACCAGAACTGCTTAAAAAATGCTGGAAATCCTCGAGACATGCGGAGATTTCAGGTAAGTGATGCTTCCTACCTATTTGATGAATCTAATTTTGGCAATGTGAGCTAGGAAAACATTCAGCCTTATTTGTGCATGTTGTGTGCAAATGTTTGCCTAGTTTTTGTGAATTTCATCCTGAGAATTATCAGTGACAGCAAAGGTAGTCTTCACTTACTGACCACTCATTCAGCAACCATTCAAAGTTAGGACAATGCTTAACGAGAAACCTTACAAGTCTTCATAGTTTCAGCCATGACAACAACCCACAATTGCAATTCAGATGCTTGGTGACTGGTTCACAATTGTGACAGTTGCAGCATCCCACAGTCACATGATCAAAGTTGTGATCTTCATGGTCAGCCTCTGACAACAAAGTCAGTGGAGAAGCTGGCAGGAGGTCATAAATGGTGATCAGGTGATGTTGCACTTAATGACTATGCAGAATTAACTTAACAACGGCAATGGGAATTGCTGCACTTGCCATTGTAAGTCGGTGTGGTCTTAGTGACAGAGTTGTCCATCTTAATTATTGTTAGTAAGCTAGAATTACCTGTACAAGCTCAAATAATTTTTGAAACAGCAACATATAAGTTAAACAAGCACAAACACATTTAACACTAGTATGCTCAATTTTGCTGCACTAGGCAATGAGATTGAATCAAATTTATTTCATTGTTTGACTCATGGGCCGCAGGCAATTAGTCTAAAATCCTTCTACCAGTACTTGATCTTCAAGACATAAAAAATAGGCTCTTTGGAAAGCCTTTTCAGGATAGAACAGAGGATATAACTGAGTAGAACAGATACATTGGACAAAGTAAGCAGTTCACACAGGCTTGTAAATGACTTTGACATCCTTGTAAGGAGTCAGATGTATGTGAACCCAGCATTCGTAAGCAGGTAACCTCTACCCACTTGAGTAATCCTGGCTAATTTTCATGTTTTTGCATTTCTTTAATATTACACTATTCCAGCAGAAAAACTCCTGGCTTTCTGTGAAATAATATAATCCAAATCAGCTACACTGGTTAAATCATGGATCCTTTTGGTCTCTGGCCTATTAAGAGACCTTTTTCAAGGAAAAGATCTTATTTATCTTTTTTTTTAAATCTTACCTTCTTTATGCCATTTATTCAGAGGACTGCCTTCATAGTATTGCAAGATAGGTTTAAGCCCTTAATACGAACGGTCACCAAAGCTTACTTTTTCATAGTTGTTTTTTTTTGCTTAAAAGTACTTTGTAATGTTGAGAAGCAGTTTGGTCTAGTGATTAAAGTACCAGGCTAGAAAGCAGAACACCCCTGAGTTCAAGTCCCTCTTTAGCAATGAAGGTCACTGGGTGACCCTGGGCCAGTCACACTCTTGGCCCAATTCATCTTGCAGGGTTTATTTATTTATTATTTATTTTTTATTTTTATTTTAATTCCATTTATATCCCGCCCTTCTCCGAAGACTCAGGGCGGCTTACAAGCTTAGCAGTAGCCTTCATTCTATGTATATGCCTGCTTATTAGGGCTTTCACACAGACACACCCCAAGCGGCATTATTACAAAGTCAGCTTAATTGCCCCTAACAATCTGGGTCCTCATTTTACCTACCTCGGAAGGATGGAAGGCTGAGTCAACCTTGAGCCTGGTGGGACGCGAACCTGCACTAATTGCAGGCAGCTGGTGTTACTTAAGGAGGCATTAGCCCACTGCTCCACCATGGCTCTCCACCAAGGGTTAAATAGGAGGAGGAAGTTGTGTTGCATATGTTCTCCTTGAGTTATTTGTAAAAATAATAAAGGTGGGATATAAACAAATAAAAGCCATGAAATTAAAAACTGTACTTCTCTATAATACAGGATAGAACAATATAAGCTTGTAAGCCACCCTGAGTCTTCGGAGAAGGGCGGGATATAAATGGAATTAAAATAAATAAAAAATAAAATAATCATTAGATTGTGGTCTTATTGGGATATATAAGCATAGTCACCCCTGTTTCCTGATCTGAGCTCAATATAAGACGAACAGTTATATAAATGTTATACATATAACAGTAGTAGAATTGTGGGGTAAGGTTAGGACTGTCTGAAACTCATATTTTTCTTAATCAATAATTAGAATAGAACAGAACAGAATAGAGTTGGAAGGGATCTTGGAAGTCTTCTAGTTCAGCCCCTTGCTCAAGCAAGAGGACCTATACTATCTCAGACAAGTGACTGTCCAGTCTCTTCTTAAAAATCTCCAGTGATGGAGTGCCCATGATTTCTCGAGGCAAGCTGTTCCACTGGTTAATTGTCCTCACTGTCAGGAAGTTTCTCCTTAATTGCAGGTTGCTTCTCTCTTTGATTAGTTTCCAACCATTATTTCTTGTCTTGCCCTCTGGTGCTTTGGTGAATAACATGACCCCCCTCTTCTTGGTGGCAGCCCCTCAAATACTGGAATACTGCTATCATGTCTCCCCTATTTCTTCTTTTCTTTAAACCAGCCAAACCCAAGTCCCGCAGCCATTCTTGATATGTTTTAGTCTCCAGGCCTCTAATCATCTTAGTTGCTCTTCTCTGAATTTTTCCAAGACAGATTTAATTAATAATAATTGATGTTTTTATTTAATAATTTTTATGGGAGAAGATAAATTAAGAAATGATTACTCTATTACCAAGAAGAAACCCCATGGCTTTCTGAGTAAAAATGTGTAGGATTATTCTCTTAGCTATCTATTTCTTATATTCATAGTATCAGATGATAAGGAAGGAAATAATTTGAAAAATTACCAAAGTGTATGTGGGCTTTTGTGTATGTGTGTATATGTTTCTGTGAGTTTTCCTGATAAAGGTGCATATAAATATAGCACATATAATTATGTTTCTATTCCACTTTAAAACCCTAAATGATTTAATGTCCAATTATCTGAGAATGTGCCTTACTTGGTAAAAAAGCTGTATAACTACTGAATTCAGCAGGATGCTCTCTTAAAGATGCTCTAAATTTCAGGGCATTGTTCTTTCTCATAGAGAGAAGGCATGCCAAACTTTCTAAAAAGAAGTTTTCTTGGCAGTTGCTATTGGCTCCCACATTCTTTGACTTGAAGAAAGGAGTGTGACTTTGCTCTTCACTGAGGCTTTTTGAGTTGGATTGTTAGTGATTCTAGCTGCTGTTGATGCAGTTTTAGTGCATGATTTAACTTTAATATTATGTGTATTAGGTGTCTTGAGCACTCTTGTCTCTCCCCCACAGCACTCAGTTTGAAGTCTCCATAGATTAGGTTTGCAAGCTGCCTTTCAGACACATTTTGTCCAGTTCCTTTGATGTACTTCTCATCTTTTGCCAGGACTACTTCATATTTCATTATCAAAAAGTCAAATCCATTCCAGCTGCCATCATTTCAGTAGCACTTTGTTCACTTCCAGTATTCTTGCTTCTCTTCCTGGGCTGTGTTCTTAGATATAAAAATTGAAGAAAATGCAATCTTGCCCCCATCCCCCTCAGCCTCCTGCTCAGTGCTTCATGGTTCCTTGCAGTGTCTTTAAGTCTTTGACTGGTTGTATTCCTACATGGATCAATAGAAACAGGAGGGAGTGTCTGTCACATCCCAATTGGGTGCTCCAGTCTCTTCATATGCTATCTGGATAAATGACAGATTGCTGCTTTGGTCCCACTCAGTGTAAGGTCTCTGATCAGCCCTACTGGTTGCTTCCTTATCTTCAGGGCAGGCACAGGAAATCCTTCTTTTTGTACAGAGTCTATTGAGTTGTCATTCTTAATTCCAGAACCTTGTGGCAACTGCTATTCATCTGGGATCCAGATTAGATGCAGAATGGTTAGGGACCTCCTACCTGTATTTCATCAGTTTTCTTCCTGCTTTGTCTCATCCTTACTAAACCTAGGCTATTTTTTCAGAATACCCACCAGTTAAATCTGTTTCATAGACCAGGGAATCTAGCATGAGCAGTCAAAGCTAAAGGCTGTCAAAGCCTCAATTCAAACCTACCTGTTCAGCTGCCAGTTCCGAATTCCCCCAAGATGTAAGCTGATTTTCATATGGTAATGCTTTTGGGTGTTCTGACAGAAGAGCAATCAAAAGCTTATGTAGGTGACTAGGTAGGACATAAGAGAGGTTGTTGATCTCTTGACTTGTAAAGATATTCTGTCAGGCAAACTAAGCCTCACAGCAGTTGAGCTTTCCATGTGTAAACAGAGACTGCTTAATTACACAGGTCATGTCAATTAGTGTGACCTTAGCATTTTAAGGAAATCACTTTCAGCAGAGTACATCACCCTTCATACTTTAATATCCAGCCTGCCTCCTTCGGTGACAAAAAATGTTTCTATAGGCAATGGTTATGATTTTTTTCTCTCCCTCCTACCCTAGCTTCCAGATCTGGTGCTTGAAGATTTGTAGAAAACAAAACTAGCCCCTTGTTGATGGTGCAATTTATTTATTGTAACTGGGCAAGAAAAGCACTAATTGAGGATAGGAGGGCCTTAGCTTAATTCTGTTGGCCTCTGTCAGAGTCATGATGTTAAAAGAAGCCTCCTTGGGTTGCCTGTGATGCCTCCTTTCATGAGTGTCCCAAAGGTGCTTTTTCAGGAGGCAACTGGACTTTATTGTTTGGGACAACCATGACCTGGATGACTGAGAATATCCATAGACACTCCTTTCATGAGACAACTCATACATTCCTATGGTGCCAGCTTAGGATGTCCCTGTTCTCCATGAAGTGTTCATCTCAGCATTGATCACCTGAATTTAGATTGAATAAAAAATATCAAGAAAAAATTTGAAATTGAAAAGCAGATAAGACTGTAGTGATGTTGTATATTGTTAAAGTTCAGTTTATGTGCTAGCTAGCTTCCACACAGCTGGTAGACTCACCTCCTTTAGAACTTTCCCTAGTGTTGACTGTATAGGGAAGGCGTTCCTGTGGATTTTTACTCTGCTAGTCATTGCCGTCTGTAGTGGGTGGTGCTCATCTCACTTTGAGGCCATTGAGCCAGTGCTGTCTGAAGATGTTGTTGCAGTCATGTGGCCAGCATAACATCATGGAGTGCTGTTACTTTTGCAATGAAATGGTACCTATTTATCTAGTCGTATTTGCATATTTTCAAACTGCTAGGTTGGCAGGAGCTGGAGCAAGAACATAGCATATGGTTCTCGAACGTGGGCTGTCAGCTTTCCAGCTGACAACCCCAGCATCTTAAATGCTGTGCCATTGTATCACTCTGTTTGGAGAAGAATGGACAGATAATGTGAATGTGTAATATTCAATTTTCACCCTAGAGTTAATTATACGAGACAGTACTTTATTTATTTATTTCATTTATATAGCCATCCATTTTATACCAAACTCTGAGCAACCCCAGAGTAGTTGTGATAATAAAAATTATTTGAGAATATAATGGTGGCAAGGCAGAAAATAAATAAATAAAAAACCCTGGGATTGTACAGTATCTCTTTGATACACGCAACACAATCCAAACATTCGGACTAATTGTGGCCGTAATGTTATTTCAATTACTATTTGAAAGAACTGCACTGTTCTTTCGACTGAAAATACAAAAATGAATGCAAGTAAACAATTTTAACACCTGCAGGAATGATAAAGGAGTGAGAGAAAGTTTTATCTGGATTGCCAGGGAAAAATAATTGATCAAATTTATGCCATCCATGGTAGGAAATGGCAATGTGGAAATATTCTGTATTTTCTCTATTTCTCAATTTCCCTGTTCTGTCTTTCTTCCAAATGATAATCATCATGACCACCTGCCTTCAAATCTTTATCACTGATGGAAAACATCTTATTAAATCATCATCAATATTATTGTTGACAAATAGGGCATTTAAGTTGTTACATTACATAAACAGCTAAATAAAACGCTATTTGATGGAGTGGGCTGGAAATAGAGTTTCAGTATTACAATGCTGGGAATATAAGGTAGACTTTGTTGATGAACATTAGAAATTAAGCTCTGCTTTGGTAATATTATTTTGCTGCAGGTTTGAATAGCATTCTTTGGTGATTCAGTGCTGAGTCTCTTCAAGAGATGCAAATGACATTTCATGAGGCTAATTTTAAAAATCAGCAGTGAGTGACTATATTTTAATCATCGTGAAACTTCTACCTAAATTTAGGTCAGGTTTTCGTATTTTGGGACTAGAAGATGAGTTTCAAAATAATACAAGATCCATGTTGCGAGAATCTGTATAGAAGTTATTTCAGCCTTTTTACATAGTGTTCAGATGTGTAAACAAAAATATATACTGCTAGTCCTCAACTTACGACCACAACTGAGTCCAAAATTTTTGTTCCTAAGTGAGAAATTTGTTAAGAGACATTTTTTATTTATTTTTTATTTTAATCCCATTTACCGGTATATCCTGCCCTTCTCCAAAGACTCAGGGTGGCTTACAATTTAAGCGCAAACCAATGTGCTTAGCAATAGCCTTCATTCTATGTATATGCCTGCTTATTAGGGCTTTCACACACCCCCCAAGCGGCATTATTACAAAGTCAGCTTATTGCCCCCAACAATCTGGGTCTTCATTTTACCTACCTCGGAAGGATGGAAGGCTGAGTCAACCTGGAGCCTGGTGGGATGCGAACCTGCACTAATTGCAGGCAGCTGGTGTTACTTAAGGAGGCATTAGCCCACTGCTCCACCAAGGCCCCATTTTATGACTTTTCTTGCCACATTTGTTAACTGAATCATTGCAGTTCTTAAATTCTTCCTAAATTAGTAACACAGTTGTTAAGTGAATCTGGCTTCCCCATTAACTTTGTTTGTCAGAAGGTTGCAAAAGGTGATCACGTGACTCTGGGACACTGCAACCGACATAAATATGAACCGGTTGCCAAGCTTTTGAATATAAATCATTATGGGGATGCTGCAACAGTCATAAGTGTGAAAAATGGTGATAGGTCACTTTTTCCAGTGCCGTTATAACATTGAATAGTCACTAAATGAACTGTTGTAAGTTGAGGATTACCTGTATTTCCTTCCAATAAAGTAAAGTATAGATTACTGAAAATATCAGGAATGTGCCATAAATTAAATTAACCTAATGATGGGTAGTGAAAACAGGGACCAATGCAATTCCTAATCTTGAAATATTAGATGAAGAATTCTGTGAGGGTTCAAAGTATGAGGAATGGTTGTAAGTCACTCTTTTTAATGCCATTTTTTTACTTTGAACAGTCACTAAATGAATGGCTATAAGTCGACGACCACCTGTAGGTGAAGAGCTGATCGTACTGCAGAATTTTTTTTCCCCCTCTTTGCTTTTCCCAAAATGAAAACTGTGTTTTCTTCAAAACATTTGGATTGGTTTCAGATTTGGCAGGCCTGACCATACCCCTGTTTACCTGAATGTGTCAGCACCTCATTAATCAATTTTTAAAGAGGAGTTTACTTTTTTTTTCCCCTTCGTGTGTCGGTATGTGCTTTTTAAAAGGTTGGTTCTTTGCATGCATGTTGCCTTGTGGCTGTGTTTTTTTTAAAGCTAAAAGAAAACTTGTTTCTGTTACAAATTAATTTTGCATCTGCTTTGATCAAGATGCAGTCCATGAATGCAGCAATTGAATCGAGTTGCCTTTTTAAAGAGATATTTGGATCATAGTTAAGAATTAATTCCCTCTTGAGAAGTTTTCCTAACTTTTATAGGATTTTCCAGTTCCCAGAATAAACATATGTGTGGCCTTTAGTCATAAAACAGCCAGTGCCATTTACAAGAGAGTTCAGAACATACTAGTTTTTGCCCATCTCACAGAACATTAATACTTAATATTGTATAGACTGAATATGTTTTTTTTCTTAAAACTACATGACTTCTGGTTAATGTATGTATGCAATGTTTGTGTGGAAACAGCAGGTTTCTTTTTCTTGTTCTACAGGTGCACTATGAATAATCACTTCTGAAAGTTGACCACCAAATAACCACTTGCATTTTTTCATACTTCCTGATGCTGGAAACAGTTTCTCTAGGGGATTCTTTTTTTATAGTACTTTTTTTTCCCTCCTAATGACTATAAAAGAACCACCCTGGCATGGCATCATTGTAGTAAATCAAATTCTAGTCAAGGAAACTAGGTAGCAAAATTGTGTTATGCAATGAATGTGTTGGAATGAGTCCCCGATTTTGCAGATGTTGTGGGTAGCAAGAATTAAATAACGGATTTCAGTGAGATTACTCTGGTTAAAAAAAAAGTTAATTAATGTTCTCCTGCAGAGAAAAATATTGCATTCTCTCTTATAGGCTCAGAACTCCCTTTACAGCCTTATTTGAAACTCTGACTTAGTTCTTTTAAATGGAATCGTATTAAAAAGTTGAATTTGTTAGGATTTATGTTGTTGAAATACTTTAGGTTGTTACTTTCTTCTTTTTTCCCCCTTTTCCCCCTCTGCTTGGTTAGTTTTTAAATCTGTGTATGAACAGCATTTTCAGGCAGCCAAAGTTTTCGCACACACACACACACACACACACACACACACAGAGAGAGAGAGAGAGAGAGAGAAGCATCAAAATCAGCCTTGAAATAGAACATAACACATTGGGGCATTCCTAATACATTTGGAGGACGTCAATGGAGGGAAACTTCCTGATTACTTTTTCTTAAGATGACTGTGGCATGACTTTTTATTTGAGTAGGAGCAAAAGTCTTCATACTTGACACCAGCATATTTTAAAAGTACTGATCAGTTACCAATTTTCAGATTTGTCTCTTCAACCCCTACCCTGGAAACTTACCACATGTGAAGAAAAACCATAGTTGCTTGTGTCTCCCTATCACTTAAGCAAATGGATTAACCATTGTAGAAAAAGGCATAATACTCCAGTGCCTTGACAGTGTAAGGGCCTTAGGTGTCAATGATATTACATGCATCATGATGTAATTATGTAATGATGCCATATCATGAATGACAGACCGTATTTCATTTGCATCATTTGCACAATAACATCATGACATGAATAACAGCATAGCACCCTTGCAGATGCCCATGACAAACATTGTGTTACAGTATCTGAGTATCTTTGTGTGATTTTTGCTTTATCTATTTATAAAATTCAGTAATAGTATAAACATATTGGGGATGCTTGCATTGCTCAGTTGGCTTAAATGGCCAGGATTGTATATTGCCCATCAATGTAAAGTATATTCTGTACTCCAGTGCACAAAATTTGTGCAAACCTTAATATATTTTTACTTTAAAAATTGAAGTTTTATGCACTGATAACATAATACTTTGAATAATAGCTATTAGTTAAACCAGGGGTCCCCAACCCCTGGTCCATGGACCAGTACCGGGCCACGGCATGCTAGCAACCGGTCTGCACAAACAAGGAAAGTCCCATCCACAGGATGCAGGCAGCACACACAGCCATGGCCCCTCCCGTCCGTGGAAAAACCTTTCTCCACGTAACCAGTCCCTGGTGTCCAAAAGGTTGGGGACCTCTGAGTTAAACTTTTTCAGGTGAAACAATTCAGTATTCCATATATAGTACAGTACTCAGTAGCTGAAAAAGAGCAAATTAATTCTGGGCAGATGAAAGTGACTGATCATAGGAGCCCTAGGGTGCTGTGGTTAGAATGTAGTATTGCAGGCTAACTCTGTCCACAGCCAGGAGTTCAATCCTGACTGTCTCGAGGTTAACTTAGCATTCCATCCTTTTGAAGTCACTAAAATGAGTACCCAGATTGTTGGGGGCAATATGTTGACATTTGTAAAACACTCAGAGAGTGCTGTAAAGCAATATGAAGCAGTATATAAGTCTAAGTACTAGTGCTATTCTATTGCTGTTGCTATCATTACAATCTTGTATTGAGGGATTGTCATTGTATAGTGTTTTTCATGAAATCCTGTTAAGGCACATTCAGTTTGCTACTCAGTTATGTATTTGCCACGTAGGGAACTGTGTCTATGAACCCTGATTATAGAAACAAATTAAATTTAATTTCAAACTTTTGCTGGCATGTTCCTTTTTCACTATGCTCTAACCAATGTGCTGGTTCTATCTCGTTAAGTATCTAGCTTCTAAAACTGTTTAACTATCTGATGAAACGAGCTAATGGCATTTTGTGACAAACTATATCCAGACACAAATCACGTCAACATTCACAGGCTTGTAAACATTAATAAATTGGGGAGAGGAGGGGAGGGAAGGACAGATTAAATAAACAGAAAATTGGAACTGCTGGATTAAACAGTGTTTTAGGTCAGGAAATGACAAAACATGTTTTTGAGAAATTTACTATGGTTAATGAAATATTACTTTGAAAAATTTGCTTCATTTTCTTCCCTTTTACCCATTTCAAGCCCCATGAGGAAATTTTTGCCAGCATCCCTTTCTGTTCATGCAACTTTGAGAGGCTAACAGCTTCCTTGGAGAATTGAAGAAATATTTGCCAATCCTTGTAAAGCATTTCACCTCTTCAGAGGCTAAAGCTTCTCAATACCAAGAACAATTAAAGCAAGAGCCTTGCGAAGCAACTGGGGAATTCAGCAAAATAAATCAGAAACCCTCTTCCTTGGCTCTGGAGGGTAGCCTCATTATAAGAGCAGATCTATTAGCCCCTTTGCCATTGTCTTTCATTTCTCAAGTGAGGTGATTCTAATTAAATTAATCTGCATGTCAATCTATCGGTGATCAATCAAAGAGGCTGAGGTCTCCCTTAGCGGCGCTGTGCTTGAGGCTGACAGGGGCTGATAATGGAGGAAGAAATAAACTGTCGAGCAAAGTTAATTAGTCAACATAATAGGTGGATTAAACAGGAGCCAGCTGATTGCAGTTTCACATGTTGAAGCATGAGGTGGGAGCTGAAACTGCAATTAACAGACAATTATTATATTTGGTTGTAAGAGGTCGCATGAATAAACATATCTCAGTGGGTTTCAATTTTTAATCCCCCTTCCTTGTTTAATTTAAGGAGAAGTGTAGGTCATTTCTTCTTATTGTTTTAGCAAAAGTTCTGGAAGGCAGGTTCATAGGAAGGAAGCTGTAATTAGCTTCGGATGCTTAATGAGTGGTAGTGGAATGGAAACATAGCCTTTAGGTTGAATGAGTAGTTAGGCAGTGGTAAAAAGCAGTGATGCAGCCACATAGATGCAGAATTTCCCCAAAACGTGAGAGAAAAGAGGTTTGTGGAATCCCCCACCAAAATTTTTGTTGGTGATTTATTTTGTTGATTCATTATCCCCATTGGTTTTAGAATACTCCTGTTGAATTTATAACTAACTAGATACAATGTTGCATTATTAATCTGTTTCTCCTCCTTTCTTCCACCCCCCTCCATGATCAAACACAACAGTAGATTAACATTAGTATGGACAAGCATTTATTCACAATAAGGATGGTTGTTTTATCCACTCTTATTGTGAATAAATGACTGTCCACACTAATATTAATATACTGCTGTGTTTGATCATGGTAACAAATTGACTTAATGCATATAGACTATATTTATTTACAGAAATCAAAATCAGTATTATTATAACTGTTATTATTTTAAATTTGAAATAAATCTTGGCAGACTCTTGGAGACTTAAAACAACACCAATTTGAAAGAAACAAACAACATAAATAAAAATTTCAGTACATGTTTATAATACTTCTAATCAGCCATCAGTGCATATGATGTAAGTAGATAGCAAGTATCTAAATGTTGATGGTCAATAGTTATTCCCTGGAGGCCTTCCTGAAAATTTTGATCTTGGGTAAATTTGGGAAGGCCTTCACCACAGGGCCAGCCTAATTTCTTGAGGGAGGCAGTTCCAGAGCATTGGTGCCAAGATGGGAAACCTGCCCACCTCACAGAATTAGGATATTATGTGGAGATTCTCCCTGAAGACCCTCAGATGGGTCAAATTTGGTAGGAATTAGAAATTCTGGAAATGCCAAACCATATTTGGAATTTTAAATGGAAACTATCACTTTAAATTGTATCTGGAAGTCTGCTGATAATCAATACGGGACCTGCAAGATAAATGTAATACAATCATAAAGATAAAAGTGCTGTATATGGATGTGATTTAAGCATAGTATCCTTCAACACTGGGAGATAGGTGGTGCTGTAGCAAGCATTACATTTGAGTCCAATTAATAAGTGGATAACTGTGTTTATTTTCATATTTGTGTAATTGTGTCCTAAGTGATATACACATGCACAGTGGCTACTTCAGGCACTTAGTGAAAGCAATCTAGGGAACATGTTGTTCAAAGGCTAGCACATTCTCTGACAACCCCTGTTGTGACTCAGGGCCAGCCTGTGGGTCCGACAGCCGGGTCCGATGTATCGGAGGACTCAGATGTGGGGGAGGAGGGAAACGAACCGGCTGATGATGATTTGGAGGCTTTGCAGAGTCCTCAGCCGGGAACCTCTTCTCAGCTGTGTGAGCCCGAGAGTGCGGAGGATGATGACCCACAGCTGGCCCTGTTCAAGGACGCCCGACGCAGGAGGCAGACGAGCAGGGACAAACAAAGAAAGGCTATGGGACTCCTCGGGAGGAGGCACAGGGAGACCACGCCCTGAGCTCTCTATAAAAGAAGTGTTTGGGGAGGGGCTGGTTGCTGAAAGCAACTTTTCCGTTTGAGAAGTCAAGCTCTTGTATTTTTGTAACAGTGTAATTAAAACTTGGCAGAAGCCTTTTGGTCTTGGACGCTTTCCAGACTCTTCTTTTGATTAGGGGTGCGAGAAGAGGGCTGGTTCAGAACAACCCCAAACTGCCCCTTCTCTGCAACAAACAAAATTCAAGGGTTGTTTGAAGATATTTTTTTTAAATTCTATTTATATCCCGCCCTTCTCCGAAGACTCCGGGCGGCTTACAAGCTTAGCAGTAGCCTTCATTCTATGTATATGCCTGCTTGTTAGGGCTTTCACACACACCCCCAAGCGGCATTATTACAAAGTCAGCTTAATTGCCCCCAACAATCTGGGTCCTCATTTAAAAATCCAGGAGGATTCAAACAGCATTGGGTCATCCTGCTTGCTAGCATAAATGTGATTGTTCTTAAGATGGCTGTCTCCAACCTTTCTGGTTCGGCAGACTGGTGGGGGCAGTGGCAGCAGTGGGGCTGGGGGAAGGGAGAGTTTCACGTGCATGCCACTTTCACAAATGCAGCTTCCTGGACACTCACCCACCACTTCCATGGCCTGGTTCCAGTGGGCTGCGGCCCACCACTGAGCCATGAACCAGGAGTTGGGACCCCTGTTTTAAGACATCTACTTAGTACCCTGTTATTTAACTCTTTAAAGAAAAAAATGTTTTGTAAGATTATTTTATTATAAATGAGACTAAATATAATAAAGAAAAATGATGAATGAGCTGGTGATAATGAGGGTAATAATAATGACAGTATCTAAAGCAGGGGTCCCCAACCCTCGGTCCATGAACTGGTACTAGGCTGTGGCATGCCAACAACCAGTCTGCACAAACAAGCAAAGCCCCATCCAAGGGATGCAGGCAGCACACCAAACCATGCCCCCTCTCCACGGAACTGGTCCCTGGTTCCCAAAAGGTTGGGGACCTCTGATCTAAAGGTCTCAGTTGTCTACTCTACTGCTTAACTACTTAAAGTTGAAGTTATTTTACACAGCTTCTAAAAGGTCCTTTTAAGATAAATAAGATTCAGCTATAATAAATAACCACTATTGGATCCTATTTTCAATCCATAGTGACTCCAGAAAACAATGCATATTTTTTATCAAAGTAACTTAATGGAAATCCTTTATCAACTTGCTCAAAAATTATATTTTATCAATAAAATTATGCTTTACAGTATTAATAAATGTATCAGCTGGTTGAGTTTGTGCTTTTTATTTTATTTATTTATTACTAAATGTATATGCTGCCCATCTCACTGCCTAAATTTCACATGTCCTGTATTGTACAGCAAAACAATATTTCTATAGCTGTTCCCATTAGGATAATAAAATTTGCAAAAACAGTGTATTCACACTTGATTGCTACATAAAGACAATGTCTACCTAGATTTGAAAAAAAGTATTCATTTTAGTTCTTAAATATTCTTTACATATACAACCTTTCTTTTTCCCTACCCAATCCAGGAGAATTTTGGACAAATGCTTATACTCCAGGATTTAGCAGTATGAGGAATTCAGCTACTCTAATCCAACTTTAGCAACCAATTTTGTTTTTTCACTTGAATCAATTCTCATTTGCAGTGACAACAGTTTATCTATTCTGACATGCATGCTGAAGGATGATGTGGGGTAATATGCAGCCAACTCTTTTAAAAAGGAGTTAATAAAGCCGCTCTTGTTAAAATTATGGTTAACAGTGTATATTCCTTTATACAGCTACAAACTATGTAATTTGACTAAATGACATCAAAAGCCTGTGATGCCAAAGACCCACTCATCAATAGCACCTCTTGTTAGAGTCATAGAGTCTAGGCACTAGTTATTATGCGAAATAGCTCTGCAATTTTCTGCCGCTCCCAGCTGTTATTTAAGATTCTGAGTTTATTAGTCTCTGTGCTTATTTGATTTTAAATTGCATTAAAGTGTTTCCTTATATTGCTGTTCCACTTGCAGGTTGTGGTCTCTACAACAGTCAACGTGGATGGCCATGTCTTGGCAGTGTCGGATAATATGTTTGTGCACAATAACTCCAAACATGGGCGGAGGGCTCGAAGGCTTGATCCTTCGGAAGGTACGCCTTCTTATCTGGAACATGGTAGGCATTTTTTGTTGGTTGCCATTTCTTCTTTCACTATGGGTCCTTGGGCTTTCTTTCTCCCTATTTTCTTCCCATGCTCAACACTGGTGCAAAATTTTGAAAATATTGCTGAAATGGGACACCAAATTTTCAACCTATTTGAATGATCCTACAAATCCGGCTCATGCATTGAAGTAGGGCTTAATATTATTAGGGTGGAGTTATTACCATCACATAATTGATTATTTTTTTGTAAATCTGAAGTAGCCAAGAAGCAGTGTTTCTCAACCTTGGTAGCTTGAAATGTGTGGACTTCATCTCCCAGAGTTGCCCAGTCAACATGCTGGCTGGGAAATTCTGGGAGTTGAAGTCTATGCACCTTCAAGTTGCCAAGGTTTAGAAACAGTGCTATAGAGAATTATTTTATGTATATTATGTTCTAAATTCACAAATGTTGCTTTCTGTTAGGTACATAATGTTCCTAAACATTTCCAGTCCTATGAAGTACAAGAAAGTGAGAGTCTATGCAAATGTGTATATACATTGGATTAGTGACTGTAAAATAGTCGTACTGCATTACCTCTTTTTTTTATTTCAAGAAGCAGTAATGTTAACTAGTATTGTGGATCTTATAGTGCATATCTGGAGTAGGAGAGTGAATCTGTGCCCTCTAAAAGCTGTAAGACCAGGAGCCCCAGTCAATGTAGCCTGTCAGGAGTAATGCTGGGTGTTAGATGTCTATGGAGATTCTCAGTCATCCAGTTCATGGTTGTCCCAAAGATGTTTTTTTTTTTTCCAGGAGGCAACTACACTTTCTTGTGTTTCTTTTGAAGATGTTTTGCTTCTCATCCAAGAAGCTTCTTCAGCTCTGACTAGATGGTGGGAAGTGGAAAGATTTATATTGCTTATATGACCATCTGTCTGCAAGCAATATAAATCCTTCCACTCCCCACCATCTAGTCAGAGCTGAAGAAGCTTCTTTGATCAAAACATCTTCAAAAGAAACACAAGAATGGCCAGTTGCCTCTTAAAAAAAAAAAAGAAGCACCCTTGGGCTGGGCGTTGGAGTTCAGCACTTAGATGGCCACATATTCCTTACCTATGACTTACAGCAGGGGTCCTCAACCCCCGGTCCATGGACCAGTACCAGGCCGTGGCATGCCAGCAACTGGGCTACACAAACAAGCAAAGCCCCATCCGCGAGATGCAGGCAGCACACAAAACCACATACCCCTCTGATCCACGGAAAAAACCCTCTCTCTGTGGAACTGGTCCCTCGTGCCCAAATGGTTGGGGACCAATGGTTTACAGGATGATTATGAAATAATACTATCCTTATTCTTACACCATAATCATAATCTCAAGAATAACATTTTAGTGACTGAGTCAGCAACTGAGTTTAGGATCCAGTGAGCTATTTTGCAGTGACCATGTGACATGTTTACATGAATGAAATTAATCTGAGTCTTTCAATCTTTTCTTGCAATAGTCTTCCTGGATGTTTTTTTTTAAACACTTAGAAATACAGACTTACAAAATATTCATGGATAAAGCTTTTTCTTAATCTTATTCCAGCAACATTAACATGGAGAAATCCTATTTATTTATTTTGCTAAACTGTTTGGTTTTCCTCTTTCTCCTTTAAAAAGAAACTCTAAATTGGTAAACATATAAAACAAACACAGTATTAACATAGTGATTAACAACTGAAACTATGCAACAATAGTACATTACTGGTACACAGTTTTTCTTAAGGTTTCCCTGGAAAATGAAGGAAAGAGGAATCTGAATATAACCTTTAAAAGAAGCAAAGAGGATGCTGAATGTATCTTACTAGAAGACTCTCTGTATCATGAGACTTACGCACTTTACTTTCAAAACTTACAGTGAAAGCTGCAGTTCTGAAATCCATGGGCAGGCTGGGGGCCTTTGTGGTAATGCTGTTTATCAAAGCAAAGTTTCACTAGTGTAGTGGTGAAAAGCTTTGTTGGGGTAGATGTATAATGACTACTACTTCCTAACTCCTCTTCCTCTGTGGGACAAATAAAAGTTCATAAACTGAGAGTAACCACCTTGTGGTTAAGGTGAAGGGTAAGGGTAAGTAAATGCAGAGTGCATTGGCAGTGATGGGTAAGACAGAAGCAAGTAGTACTAGACCCAGAGCCAAATGTGGATGGGGTACTTATTTGCCCACCCTCCCCTCCCCTGTCACCTTCTAACACTTTGTTTCTCTGTAACTGGCCAGGACAGATTCCTCTTGCCAGAAGTATGAAGTGATTGCTTACAGAGGGCTTTTGAAATTAAGCCAAAGACTGCATGAAATTACACTGAGGTACTGGATGCCCACCCATGATTTAGATAATACAAAGGCATCTTGTTCCCTCAGCGTCTCCTCCAACTTCCCAGTAAGAAGGAAAGCTATAGCAGTTCTGGAGCAGGCATAATGCTTGTTTCTCTCACTGATGAAAAAAAAAATGAATAGATAAATTAAAAATTAAACAGATGTGGAAAAAAAGAGGAATAGACTTATGCTGTAGCTGGCAGAGTTGGCAAAGTTTAAAAAGTGATATTTTTACGACTACTGGTGGCGTCGCTCACCCATCCTCAAAGAATTGCTGTGTATGATTTTTACCTTGTGCATTAGATCCATATTGCTTTTACTATAAAACTAAAGTAAGAAAAACTTGTAAGTCTTAATGTACCTTCCCCTCCCTCTTTTATATTCATGAGAACTAGGGAGGGACTTGTTTGAGTGACTTTATCAGATTACATTCCTATCCTGGACTCAATCTTCTTTTATCTGGCTATTATCTTAGTGGCGGCTCTTCCTCTTGCCCCTCAAGGCCACTCCCCATTCTATCTACATTTGGGTAAAGAGATATCAGCCATCAGTGTGCTGCAGCTGCCAAAAAAGCCAACACAGTTCTAGGCTGCATTAACAGGGATAGAATCAAGATCTTGTGAAGTGTTAATACCACTTTATAATGCCACAATAAGACCATACTTGGAATACTGCATCCAGTTTTGGTTGCCAGGATGTAAAAAAGATGTTGAGACTATAGAAAGAGTACAGAGAAGAGCAACAAAGATGATTAGGGAACTGGAGGCTAAAATATATAAAGAACGGTTGCTGGAATTGGGGATGTTTACTTTAATGAAAAGAAGGTTAGGGATGACATGATAGCAATGTTCCAATATCTCAGGGATTGCCACAAAGAAGAGGGAGTCCAGCTACTCTCCAAAGCACCTGAAGGCAGGGCAAGAAACAATGGATGGAAACTAATCAAGGAGAGAAGCAATCTAGGATTAAGGAGAAATTTCCTGACAGTTAGAACAATTAGCCTGTGGAACAACCTGCCTCCAGAAGTTGTAAATGCTCCAACACTGAAAGTTTTACAGAAGAGATTGGACAACCATTTGTCTGAAATGGTATAGGGCAGGAGTCCCCAAACTGTGGGCCGTGGGCCACTACTGGGCCTTGGCCACTTGGTCACTGTCAGCGCTAGCACCACCCCGCCCTGAGCATCCCACCGTCACTAGCGCCACCTTGAGCATCCCACCAGTGCTAGTACTGCCCTGCACCCGAGTGTCCCACCAGCACTAGCACCGTCCCATCCCCAAGTGTCCCATTGGCACTAGGGCTACCCATAGCATCCCACCAGCGCTAGTGCCACCCCATTTGCACCCCATGTTTGCATGTGTGCATGTGCTCATGTGTGACCCTTTTTGTGTGCATGCACGGGGTTCATTTTTGCATGTGCATGCACGGCCTATTTGTGTGTGCATACGTAGCGGTGCTTGCCTCCCTTTCCGGGCTGCCAAATCAGAAAGGTTGGAGACCTCTGGTATAGGGTTTCCTGAATGAGCAGGGGGGTTGGACTAGATGACCTCCAAGATCCTTTCCAACATTCTATTCTATTCTATTCTATTCTATTCTATTCTATTCTATTCTATTCTATTCTATTCTATTCTATTCTATTCTATTCTATTCTATTCTATTTCTATTTCTATTTCTATTTCTATTTCTTTCTATTTCTATTTAGATTGTGTTCCAGAGAAGCCACATGGACTGGCTCAGCCAAGCCTGTTGAGACTGCAACAAATAGGATATTAATCTCCCACAATTCCAATTAATATTAATATGCATGTATAAATAGCTTGTGCCAATGCTAATAATATTTATCACTTAGTGTATCTGAAAGTTATCCTAGGATACTAATACCATGTTGAAAAACCATGCAGCATGAAAATATGAACTGCCATCATTGTATGAATCATTTGTGAAAAAACACAACCTCTTGCCTCATTATTAGGCTGCCCTATTATTATACCTTATTAATTTACTTTGCATATATGTAAAACAGCTCTCTTTATATTATAGGAGCTACTTACATAATAAATTTGGTCAGGTGGTAAATGCATAATGTATCAGATCCACTTTGCACTTTCCAACCTAAAATTCTTAGCTCAGCAGTGTTTCTTATTATATAAACATAACTTACATCTGTATTTATTTAGCTTTAACTTTTATATAGACCATGAGACATTTTATGCAATAATTCATACTATAGATTTTTTTCCATCCTTGCCAGAAACTTAATTTAATAAACAAACCACTGTCATAACTTTTAGCTGATTTACTAAGGAATGTTCAAGCTGTTATTTTATTAATTAGAAGGAAACGAAGTATGCAGAGAATATCTATTAATTCATCCTTGAAGTTTCTTACACCAACCAAATCCTCTCCCTTTTTTTATTAAAAACAAATAGGATACAGATATCTTTTTTGAGAGGACTCGGTGAATACAGGTAGTTCCCAGTTTAAGAACAAGTTCCATTCCCAAGGTCTGTCCTTAAAGTCCAATTTGTTTGTAAACTGGACCAGTGTTATTGTATAATAATACATACTGTAAATACTGTTGTATAATGAACTTGAACCACTGTGTATTTAACTTGAATTGCTGTGCATTTAACTTGAATTTTGCTACAATAGGTTCTGTTCTTAATTATGGGTTCTATTTAAACCAGAGTGTTCTTAACCTGGAGATTTGCTGTACCTGTCAATTAGGATAGGCTAGAATTCCTTCAGACTGGAAAGTTTCTGCTTTCACCCTTAGCATAAAGCTACCTGCTCTAAATTCTGCTCATAGCTCTTTTCCATGTAACAAAGTAATATGGGGAGAAAATGGAAAATCAGATTTCAGCTAATAGCAGTTGGTATGAAAATTCTGCTTGCGTGAATTTATACCAAATTTTGTAGTTCCACAATCAGATGTTAGTATTGGGATTAAAGCATTATTTTTTAGGACTATGCATAATTCTGAAATGATTTATTTTTATTTATGGCCACGTTGGGATGGCGTGGTGGCTCAGCAGTTAAGATGATGGGCTTATTGGTTGGAAAAGCTGGCAGCACACGTTTGAGACCAGAGTGCCATGTGATGGGGTGAGCACCCATCTTTGCTCCAGCTTCTGCCAACCTAGCAGTTCAAAAGCATGCAAATGCAAGTAGATAAATAGATACAATATCAGTGAGAAGGTAATGTCCATGATGTCATGCTGGCTACATGATCACAGAAATGTCTTTGGACAGCACTGGCTCACTGTTGAAACAGAGATGAGCATCGTCCCCCATAGTCAGCAATGACTAACAGAGTAAAATCTACAGGAACTTTTACTTTATGGACACCCATCTCACAAGAATGAATCTAGGCAGCATACAGTAAAAAAAAGTATAAAACAAGAATCACGTAAAACACAGTCACGTTAAAAAGATTTTTTTTTTAAGAAAAAACCACATTCAAGAAATTCAGTCAGCATTAGAGTCACTTCTTGATCAGAAGGGCTTTGCTTAGGACCTCACAGAAATGCAAGTACAGCAACTCTCTGCTTTTCATTGAAGCCAACTAATAATTCAGGTGCTTCTACATGAGGTTAGAAGCTGCACTTGCTTTATAAGGTACATTTACTTTAACGAATGTCTTAGGACAGGTAAGAGTTAGCTAGCTGAGGTTCACCATCCTTCCTTTAATGCACATGCATTGCTCTGCTCCTAATGGCCATGTTGGTGCCCCTGTTGAAGAAAGGCAGCATTTATTTGATCTCAGAATGAAAAAGTACCAGGCAGAGCAGCCCTGGGTATTGGAGGAAAGAATCATACATAGCCCTTTCTACCATGGAGAGCTACTCTGCCTGGCTTCTCTAAGGGGGATATGGAGTGAAGTCTATTGACCTCGGTTGCCATTTCTGATTTTACCCCAAATTAAAAGTATTTGACTTTAATGGAAAGTAAATGGTGACAGGGATTGAGATCTGGTGAGAAGAAGAAGTCATGTGTATAACAAAGTCACTTTGATTTGATATCTCAGTTTCTTTTTGTTTTCCTAGAAATACATTCTAAATCTGCTAGAATAAGCCAAGGCAGAAATCCTATGTATAGCTTTTCTAGGGAGAAAGGAATGCAAAAATAATTTGACTTTCTTTTTGAAGAAATATCTGCAAGAAAAGATTTTGCCTATCCACAATTTGGGACATATTTTTGCATGCACAACATGGTAGATGAGCTTTTGGTCTACTTAAATTACATTTTTAATGATCTTGTTAACTTCAGCTGGGCTGGAATGGAAGGCCTGTGTATGCGTCCTGTTCTCATAAAATTGTCTCCTCCAGGTCCTTATGCCTTTCTAAGATATTGCTAACCTGTATTTAAGCAACAGTCATGTAGTTCCAGGGAAAACTTTTCAAGACTGTGGAAAGATCAACATTCAGGAACTTTGCTATAATATTGGGAAGACAGTTTTTCTTCTTGTAGTCTTCCTATTTGATCATTTATAAAATTTAAAGAAGCAACAAAGTTCCATGTACTGTATATTTATTTATTTTATTTTATTTATTTATTTATTTAGATTTATATACCGCCCTTTCCCGAAGGACTCAGGGTGGTTTACAGGGTATTTAAAAGAAAATCCAAACAAAAGTTAAAACAATTTAAAAAGATTAAATGAAACCCTGAGAGAAAATAAAAACCCCAGTTAAAATTAAAAATTAAAAATTCTCAGCCTGGGCCAGAGAGCTGTATGTTAGATGACTATATATTTGTTTAATAAATAAAATATAAATAAAATATTATGGACTAGAAAATGAATTAATGTAATGTCAACTTTGTTTTTCCAGGAATAATCATTCATACAGATTATTCTATACAAGTGCATAATTAGTACAGTGCAATATTTTCTGTTAATTTCATAACCTACTAGTAAATTAATTTTTAACTATTCTATGTGGCTTTATATTTTGGAATTAATTTTCTCTTTTCAGTCCATTTGTCACATACTGCTAAAAGAGGAAAACTCTCATTAGTTTATTTCACTGTAATCAAGATTGTACTCCATGAATTTTCTTTAACAGGCATGCCTTAATAAATACATTGGTCAGTGCTCAGTTTTTATATTTCAAAAATAATAGCTGGCAGATGCTCATGTAAGCAGCTCTGTTTGGTACAAGGGAAGTAAGCCAGTGATATGTAGTAAAATAGTTTCACTCAGATGTGTCTATTTTTTTCCTTGTGTTTCAAAATTATATACATTGGATAAGAAGACCAATATATTTAATCAATATGGATTTCTAGGATGTACCTTTTAAAAGAGAACTTTTCTAAATCACAAAATCTAGCTCATAAAGAATTTGAAGGAAAAGCGTGAACGGAGCGTTAAATGAAAAATATGTTTTTACTTGTCTCCAAAACTGTGTTTAAAAGTCATTTCTATACTGCTGCCAACTTTTCAAATGGGTCATAGAATATTTTAATGAAATATTTTTGTAAGGGCAAAATGAAACATTTCAAATGAGAACTGATCCATGTTTAAGTATAGAATTTGAGTTTCCTGGAGAGGAGGCTTGGTGTAGTGGGTAAGGCACCAATCTAGAAACCAGGAGACTGTGAGCTTTAGTGTTGCCTTAGGCATGAAGTCAGCTGGGTGACCTGGGGCCAGTCGTTCTCACTCATCCCTAGAAAGCAAGCAATGGCAAACCACTGCCAAGAAAACCTCAGAGATTTTTCCAGACAGTTGCTAGGAGTCAACACTGGCTTAAAGGCACAAATAATGATAGTAAAATGAAAAGGAGTTTGCTATAGCCCATTTCAGAAGTTAGGGGACACTGGATGAATAAGCATCGTACTCAGGCTGCTCTTCATGACCAGCACACATATAAAAGAGCCTCTTTCATTTTTTGTAGATTCTATTTGCAATTGGCATTCTTCATTTTCCACATGTGTAGTGAACTCTCTTAACAAGATACGATTCTCCCTACTGGCAGTTGCTTATTATCACTGTATTTTTACTATTCTTTTACACATTACAGTGGACATAGGATATATATGTGCACGTGTATCAAACGTGCAAACAAGATTATTGCAAAACTTTAAAATCTGATAAAACAAAGTGCATGAATGTAGGATGTACCAAATATCAAGCCCCAGTAGAAATTTATATTAATTATGTTAAATATTTGAACTGATTGTTGTTATTTTTAATGTTTTTTTGTTCATTTGATGTATGACCTTTCAACATTTCTAACTCCAGTAATGTTTTCTATGAAAAAAATATATTAATAGAATTAATAAAACATTACAATTGGCCTTTTAGTATTCTCTCTATATTTTTAATCAGAAGTAGTTCTTACTGAATTCACTGAGGTTTATTCATGAGTACATGAATATAGGATTACAACTAAAATAAATTTTCTCATGGATATTATTACAAATGTATATATATATATATATATATATATATACATATATGTAAATTATTCAGATTGCTAATAAAGAATTTAGGGAGGCTGATATGTTCAAGTCTTGACAAATACTTAACACACACACACACACACACACACACACAAATATATACACACACATTTGAGATGTACCTCTGCAAAGTTATTGTAGAGACAGTTTTAAATCTGATGCTGTAAATTATCTCTTGGTAATATTATGACAATTATGCAGGAAAGCAGTTCTTATCTGCAATGATTACTTGCTATGATGTAGTGTGTACTTTGATTATGTCATTCTAGACTGGTTTATTCACAACTCCCAGACTGATTTTTGGTGGTATTCTCATTTGGTAATTGTGGACATGCTGGAAATTTTAGGTTCATTTTTTTTCTTGCAAAGATATTTGATAATAATAATAATAATAATAATAATAATAATAATAATAATAATAACAACAACAACAACAACAACAATAACAATAACAATAACAATAACAATAATAATAATAATAATAATAATAATAATAATAATAATAATAGTTGGAAGGGACCTTGGGTGGTCGTCTAGTCCAACCCACTGCTCACGCAGGCAACCTTATACCATTTCAGACAAATGGCTGTCCAGTCTCTTCTTAAAGCAGTTATTTAAAGCTGTTACTTTTACTATTCTTGTGAAATAAAGATGATAACAAAGGAAATGTGTAGATTTAAAGAAACATGATGTTATGCAAAGGATTTTATTTGATTCAAGGCTCACAAATGTTTCAAACTAGCTTTTAAGCAAATGAGGCTATAGTCATCACCATCATTGTATGGTAATATGGGTAGCCAATAAATTTTATAAATAAATAAATAAATAAATAATCGCTTTTACGTGACTTTTTCCTCAACCAAATCAATCAAAACAATAAATAAGGCTATAAAACTATATATAGTTTATAATTATATAGTTACATAACTATAGCTCTAAAACTAGCAGGATTGATTCTTTGAAAAAATAGCATTTGTGTGAATTCTTCACTCAATCCCAGATGGAAAACAAGAGAAGGAAGGACTTTTAGGTATATTTGTTGAGTCATTTATAAACATAATAAAGGAATATAAATTAATAAATATAAATAAATGAAATATATAAATAAGTAAACTGGAAAAAATAGAAATAAAGAACAAACAACCCTGTTGAATTACTATAAAATAAAAGTTGTTCTCTGTCATGTGACAATTGTGCAAATCTTAGGTTTCTAGTTCCAATCAATAATGTAGCAATGACGTCTATGTAGAATTCTGTTTGGATGGAGCCAGTTGTCCCTACCAACACCTGCAAAGATTATCCAGTAGGGCTTAGCGTTGCTTGAAGCTAATTTTCCATCTTGGGCTTTGTATTTATTAGAATGTAAAGCCCAGCACACAACAGGGCATGGCAAGAAATCCTGTCAGTTTGCATGCTCTAACACTTTATTATCTAATGATCTAATATGCAACAATGCAAAGAGGAGATTCTCATCATTCTGACAGGAGCCTAAGAGAAGTGACTAAATTACTTTATGTACCATTAGCGCTAGCAACCATTGTGAACTCACCGCCAAGCATTTATGCTAATACCCCCAAATATATTCAAGTGGCCTTGTCAAGCTGATAACTGACAAGCAGTTTAAATAGGTGTGTGTGTGTGTGTGTGTGTGTGTGTGTGTGTGTGTGTGTGTGTGTGTTTTAAGGGCCAGGGCAGTGTTTTCTTCTCCTTTCTGCTTTTCCTGTTTTCTGCAAACTGTGGTAGCTCTTTGGCAGTTTGATTCTCTATCAACCTGAATGTGCAGCAGTAGCCAAGACTTGGTTACATACAAAGTACAAATCTTATAGGAAAGATCAATTAGGCTTATAAATCTAAGAAAAGGTAGATGTGGTTGTTCTGTGTTCAGCATTGATAGTTTACAATTTTAAAATTCACAGTGGAATTAAGAATAGAAATCTTCTGTTATCCATACCAATCCCAGAGTCTAACAACAACAAAAAAAGATTAAGGGCATGCTTGGTAGCAGGTGTTTGGCATGGTGATATGATACCATGATGTGTTTATTCTGTCAAAGGTCTTACTATCATTGCTACTATCACTAAGAGGAGAATGAAGAAGATGTGGAGTTGCTGTTTCAGCAGCAGCAAAAATAAAGTTGATATACATAGATTATTAATCACACTTTTCTAAATATAAATTACTAAGTCCCTAAGCATCGGAACAAATTCTAAAACAATGACTCAACTGCTATGAGTATTTATACTTTTTCCCAGAATATAACACCCTAAGTCTTTTTGTGGAGCTCCAAATCTAAAACCTAATGTGTTGTGACTTCTCTAGCATGATTTATTTATTTATTCTTACACAGTAGAAAAAAAATTGTTTGTTCAGAATTAAGACCCTTCCCCATTCAGTGGTATTATATGCTAGTGAACGCCTTTCAAACTTCAATCTTACTGATCTAAAACTCTCAGGATCCTGCCTGGGAGTATAAGAAAACTCTTCCTTTCACATCTTAACTTCTTTATATATTTATTGCACTTATGGGTATATTTTTTTCTGCAGGAGTTAAAGTTAGTCTACCCATTTCCATCATTGCTGTCACCACAAGGCCGAGAGAAAAAGCTAGTCCACAATCCTGCAGTAAAATTCATATCTGAGTGTAATTCTCATCCTGGCTCAATCTACCGCAGTATTTCTCTATCTTACACCACCCTGATCCTTCTCACTGCAAAGTGATCTTTCATATTACAGATGGGCCAATACAATGGTGATTGCACTTGGCTTTTGATTTGTCCAAACTTAAAATCCTTTATAATCCATTTATGAATTATTTTTCATTTTTTATACATTTCTCCCTGTATAGCCATTTTTGTATTATCCTTTAAAATTTATTTATTTATTTATTTATTTATTTATTTATTTATTTATTTATTTATTTATTTATTTATTTATTTATTTATTTATTTATTTATTTATGGGATTTATATCCCGCTCTATCTCCCAAGGGACTCAGGGCGGCTAACAACATCAAAACTTAAAGGTCTTTGTACAGTAAATTAAAAAATAAAATTTGAAATAAAATAAATTAAAGAATAAAGTTAGAATTGTAAATATAATTAAAATCCCTGTCAGTCTAGGTCAGCCAGGTGGAAAAGGAGTGTTTTGAGGCTGTGGCGAAAGGACTGGAGATCTTGGGCCATCCGAAGCTCAGGGGAGAGCTGGTTCTACAGGGCTGGCGCTCCCACAGAGAAGGCTCTTCCCCTGGGGGTCGCAAGCCGACATTGTCTAGCCAACGGTACCCCAGTACGCTCTCTGTGTGAGCGTACTGGGCAATGGGAATTCGTTCCCGGCAGCAGATGGTCCTGCAAGTATCCTGGGCCTAAGCCATGTAGGGCTTTAAAGGTAAGAACCAGCACCTTAAATCTCACCCGGAGGGCAATCGGTAGCCAATGCAGCTCACACAGGAGGGGTGTAATATGGGAGTATCGGGGTGCTCCCATCACTACCCGTGCAGCTGCACTCTGCACCAGTTGAAGCCTCCGGGTGGTCTTCAAGGGCAGCCCCATGTAGAGAGCATTACAGTAGTCTATAAGGGAGGTAACGAGTGCGTGGGTGACTGTACGTAGGGCATCTCTGTCCAGAAAGGGGCGCAACTTGTGTACCAGGCGAATCTGGGCAAATGCCCCCCTAGCCACGACTCCAATATGATCTTCAAAACTGAGTCGTGAATCCAGGAGGACGCCCAGGTTGCGTGCTCTATCAATGGGAGGTAATATCTCTCCTCCTATAATCAAAGATGGAATCTCTTGAACTAAACGAGATGTCGGTACGTAAAGCCACTCAGTTTTGGCCGGGTTGAGCCCGTTGGATTCAAACTAATTTCTAACATTACACATTTTGTACATTATTTTCCTAACATAATATAATATGAAGTGTGTATACATTTTCATAGCTAATACAGTATAATGCTGGATGTAGTTGTTTCAAATCAGAGATTGAAATAGATTTGCCAGTGGTGCTTAAAGTGAACTGTAGTTCACAAATTAGAAACTATTGAGCTCATATAAATGCACTTGCTAAGTTTCAAAAGACTGTCAGATCTGCTGGGACTTTGCTCTCGTTTTAACAATATAAATAATGTTTTTATGAAACAAATAAATTTTGAAATTTATTTTTTTTTGAATGAACCATAGATAAAACTAATAACTACTTTTGATTTGAATATAACAAGGTATAAATGAAAAAGAAAAAAGGGAGATGTAGTGAAATTTATTTAAAGTATTCTAAATTGTAGTTTAATATTAATTATGCCTAAGCATGTTGTCTATACCGGGCTATAAGACTTCTTCTGTTGAAGTTCACTTTATTTTGCAAAAACAAAACAAAACAAAAAAAACCCCTGATTTCCTAAGTAAATAATTGTTTTAATGGTTTTTGTAATAACTATTAATAATCTCAGTGGCATCATTGCTAACGGACAAATTGGGAGCAAAATGTGATTATAATAATGATTTCGAAACAAACTAACAAAATTAAATTTGCTTCCATGCAGAAATTTGGAAGTGATGCTTTATTATGGTAGAAATAAAGAGGTGATGGGATTTGCTATGGTGAAATGTGAGGAGGGGCTGCAGAAATTCCTCTCAATAGTGTCCTCTTAAACTTGGCAAAGACTGTCCAGGCTAGATGGTTTTAATAGGCACTCCCAAAGTCTCCAAACTAGTCTTGAAAACTGCTTAGGCTGGAGAGTTCATGTGTACTCCTAGTTGGTTGTCTGTGGAGTTTCTAGCAAAGATTGCCAAAACCGTCTAGCGCCTGATAGTTGACTGCATGTCCCAGGGACTGTTATGGTAACTACTACATTTGTAGTTGTCCAGTGCTTCATGGGTCTCTCCTGAAATAGCCCAAACCAGTTACAGACGTTTGGAAAAATAATGCCAAGTAGTTCAGGAGAACACTTCTCTTATTTTATTTTTTATTTTAATTCCATTTATATCCCGCCCTTCTCCGAAGACTTGGGGCGGCTTACAAGCTTAGCAGTAGCCTTCATTCTATGTATATGCCTGCTTATTAGGGCTTTCACACACACCCCAAGCAGCATTATTACAAAGTCAGCTTAATTATATAAATTAAATAAATAAATAAATAATTGCCCCCAACAATCTGGGTCCTCATTTTACCTACCTCGGAAGGATGGAAGGCTGAGTAAACCTTGAGCCTGGTGGGATGCGAACCTGCACTAATTGCAGGCAGCTGGTGTTACTTAAGGAGGCATTAGCCCACTGCTCCACCAAGGCTCTTATCCTTCTCCCACCATGCAAAAAATGGCTTCTCTTAAGCATCTCCGGTAGTGTAAGTTGTGGAAAAGAAGACCAAAAGAGGCTGCAGAACAGGAAGCAAAAATGACTGCTTGGCATTACCCCCAAAAAAGTCCCTTGTTCTGAGAAGGAGTTTTGAAGGGGTACTTCACTTGAATCTTCTTCAAAGCAAAGCAATGCTCTGAAGCTATGCATATCCTCAGCTATGTTGAGTAGGAGGATTTTCCTCTATCAGATTAAGGGCTTCTTCGTTGCTGCTTGAAATAGAATTTAGAATAAGTCACCCTTCTGTTTAACTACTAGCCTAGCTGTGACAATTTTGTGCAAATGAGAGCATAAGATTCAACTGGCCAGGGGTGAGGAGCCTTGTGGGACAGGAACCCCTATTAAAGTGTCCCAACCAGGCAGCTGTTCAGCTTTTAGTTGAAAGCATCTGACAAGGGAGACTCCTCTAATTCTTTAGGTAAATTGACTCCACTGTTGTACTGATGTTACTGTTAAGAAATAATAATAATAATAATAATAATAATAATAATAATAATAATAATAATAATAATAATAATAATAATAATAATAATAATATAATAATAATAATAATAATAATAATAATAATAATAATAATAATAATAATAATAATAATAATAATAATAATAATAAAGTTGCAAGGGACCTTGGGGGTCATCTAGTCCAACCCCCTGCTCAGGCAGGAAACCCTATACCATTTCAGGCAAATGGCTGTCCAGTCTCTTCTTAAAAACCTCCAGTGTTGGAGCATTCACCACCTCTGGAGGCAGGTTGTTCCACTGGTTAATTGTTCTAACTGTCAGGAAGTTTCTCCTTAGTTCTAGGTTGCTTCTCTCCTTGACTAGTTTCCATCCGTTGCTTCTTGTCCTGCTTTCAGGTGCTTTGGAGAATAGCTTGACTCCCTCTTCTTTGTGGTAGCCCCTGAGATATTGGAACATTGCTATCATGTCACCCCTCACCCTTCTCTTCATTAGACTACACATACCCAATTCCAGCAACCGTTCCCTGTATGTTTTAGCCTCCAGCCCCCTAATCATCTTTGTTGCTCTTCTCTGTACCCTTTCTAGAGTCTCAACATTTTTTTTACATCGTGGTGACCAAAACTGGATGCAGTATTCCAGGTGTGGCCTTACCAAAGCATTGTAAAATGGTATTAGTACTTCACTTGATCTTGATTCTATCCCTCTGTTAATGCAGCCTAGCACTGTGTTGGCTTTTTTGGCAGCTGCAGCACACTGCTGGCTCATATTGAAGTGATTGTCTACTAAGACTCCAAGATCCCTCTCACAGTTACTACTATTGAGCAAGGTACTACTATTGAGCAAGTTATCTCATCTTTCCTTGTGAGAGAAACAAAATGGGGTGCCAGACAAGGGAAACCCTACCCTTAGCACAAAGAAGCACTCGGGATTGGGACTATGCGAAGGCAATCCTATACACCATTCTTTTAAGTTTTCTAGTTGGTGCATGTTTGTGCATTGCAAATTAAGAATGATTACTCTTTTATTTTCAAGGTCTGGCAAAGTCGATGCAGAACCATGTTACTCCTATCCCAAAAGCCAATTCCCCAAGCACCCAACTAGATTAGTGGTTGTTGAGGTTGTTTGCTTGTTTGTTTTGTTTTTCTTGACCTTTTTCTCCTGATTGAAACATATGTTCATTTCAGGATTCCATCTATTAACCTTTAGCCCGGTCTTCATCTTTAAGGGGGAGTGGACCATCTGTCTTCCTATTCTAGTAATGGAAGGCGTTTTATAGGATGGGGCCCTTCCATTGATGCATGCTGAGTATATCCACACTGCATCTCAGATGAATACTATCCTGCCTACTGGCCTATGATAAGCATCGGTCATCCTAGCTGGACAGAGTGATGCTGGAACTTTTTTTTCTTTTTTCTTTTCCAGAGAGCAGAATTCATTTTTTTGATTTTTCTCCTTCTTCTGTTGTTCCAGCTAGGGTTGAAATTGAGACAGAAATAACCATTCTTATAGTTATCCTTTCTAAACTAATCCAGAATATTTAACAGCCTACTTGGGAACTAAAATTGCATCTGACACTCTAGCTTAGTTTTCAAAGACTCTTCACTTCATATGCCATCATACCTTTATCTGTGAATTTATAGTGCTGTTAAGGTTTAATGAATTGAACAAGTCCCTGAACAACGACAAACATCTTTTTGTTGTGGTTGTTCAAATTTGGTATTGCTTCAGTTCAATATTAAATTTAGCATGCTTCATTGGCAGTAAACATCAAGCTACTTTTATTACATTTTACTAATACATGTTTAAGGATGTTTATGTATGTGTGTGTTTGTGTTTGTGTGTGTGTTTATACATATTCTTGTTCTATGTTTGTCTGTAAAATGCTGCTGTTACTCGTGCTAAAGAATACACAGAGGCATTAAATTTATATTCTGACTAGCAAGTAAAACTTGAACAATCCTATCAGGGTGATTCCTCTATGGCCATCTGTAATAATAATAATAATAATAATAATAATAATAATAATAATAATAATAATAATAATAATAATAATAATAATAATAATAATAACAACAACAACAACAACAACAACAACAATAATAATAATAATAATAACAATAACAACAACAACCAATAATAAAAATAAAAATAAAAATAAAAAGATGGAAGGGACCTTGGAGGTCATCTAGTCCAACCCCCTGCTCAGGCAGAAAACCCTATACCATTTCAGACAAATGGCTGCCCAGTTTTTTCTTTAAAACTTCCAGTATTGGAGCATTCACCACTTCTGGAGGCAGGTTGTTCCAATGGTTAATTGTTCTGCAGAAAATACACACATTCACACTTGTTAAAAATACAACACAGGCCAAGATTAACATTCCAGATTTTCGAGTAGTTATTTGACTTTATTATTTCCAGGCTCTGGAAACTTCCTTTAAAAGTTTCCTTTATTTAAAGGAAGAATCCAAATAGGAATAAGAGCTCTTAAAGCTTGATTTTTAATTTGTGGAAAGCCAATTACAGTTCCTCCTTCCTCAATAATTTCCTTATATATCCATATAAATTGCATTAATTTTTAAAGATTTCCTTTCCTGCTTTGGGCAGCTTCCAAAAAAAATATATGAACTGATACTCAAGTATGGTTCAGAAAGAAAAACCTTAAGTATGTGGGGTAGGAAGGTGGAACTTGTTTTCCACATGATCAAAACAATTGGACTGATTATAACAATATAATCAAATGTTCGTTAAATTATTTAGTTTTTACATGACAGTCTACCACAGAAAGTTGTAGTCTATAAATTAAGTTCTATTTATAATGCAAACACAATATCTTCCTTCTGTCAATGAAATCCCAGTATATAATTTTAAAAATAAGCCTAACTATGCCTGACACTTTATAAAAAGTCGCTAATGTGTGTCTGGAAAGTAGGTGAGTTTTATTTCAAATTTGAACAGAATGATTTAGTAGGTGGTCTAGTTAGCTGTAGAAAAATTGCAATTGTGTAGCCATGATATATTGACTAGTATGCTTAGAACAGTATATTCACATTCTAAAACAAAATAAGTGCATTCTATTATCAGATGTACACCATGAAAATAACAATTACTATAGAAAGTCTGACATTCTTTCTTCATTACTGAAGAAACATATAGAAGCATTGCTATTCCAAAGCAACACAGATGGACTGGGGGTAACAAATAAAGAAATATATGGCTGCGGTGGCAGGGGAGTTTTGCCTTCTGTTTCTCAGCCACAATATGTGTATATGTGTTTTATCCTTCCTTATGTGTATGTATATATAACTCCTGACATTCAGGTCTGGGAATCTTAGTCTCCCTGGATTTAAGCATCTGTAGTGGAAGCTTTTTATCAAGTATTATATTTTGAGCCTCCCACTTTGGCCTTTGATTCCTTTTTTCTTTTCAGACCTAGTCTCCCAATCCATGACCTTATTTTTGCATTTAATCAACATAAGTAAAATAATGATAATTCCACCATTATTATTAGCTTAGGAATAGAAATGTTTATAATAGGTTGGATTGCTGAAAACTGTGAACATTTATACAAAATTAAAATCCAAATTTGTTCATCATGAACAACCAGTGTGGGACCTGGGAGTTGGCTTCTAGGGACAATTCAAAATTGTAGTAACTTCTGTTTAATAAAATAAACAAGGCTAAGATCTGGTGGAGAGATTAAAATTTGTTAACTACTTCTAATAAAAAGTATCCTATCTCTCCAGAAGGCCAGAGAAGTTGAAAAATAGATATTATGCTGTTCAGTACAGGCAATCTCAGAAGATCTCAACAAACATAGTGGGCTTTTAGCACATGATAATTGTTGAATTAGTTTTTTTTCAGCTCTTCTTTATTTTTCTAGAACAGTATCCCGTCTGTTGCACCAAGTAGAAACTCTTCTCTCCTGTTGCATTTCTGGGATAACTGCACAGGACAAATTGACTTGAAAATATAATGAGTGATCTTCTCTGCCTTCCAAGTGTGAAGTCAAAAGCAGTGTAACAAAATCTCTTCTCTCCTTTTTTCCAGGCATAGAAAATGGCTTAGGAAAAAAAATCAATAAGTATTTATTTTAGCACTTAACTAGGGAAAGACATAAAAAGGAACTGTGTTTTCCCCTGAGCTGTGATGTGCTGTTTACAAATAGAATTATTTTTAATTAAAATATTGTTTGGGATGGTCACATTAAAGCTGCAGAATGGCATGGGTCCGCGATACCTCGAGGACCACCTGCTGCCGGCGTCGACTCCCCTCCGCCCTGTGCGCGCCCACAGAGAGGGCCTCCTCAGGGTGCCTCCTGTCAAGGAATGTCGACTGGTGGCCCCCAGGGGGAGGGCCTTCTCTGTGGGTGCTCCGGCGTTATGGAATCAACTGCCGGTCGAGCTCCGGATGGCATCAGACCTCCGATCCTTCCGTCGCGGGTTGAAGACCCATTTATTTGAACTAGCGGGTCTGGCCTGATGGGGGTACTTGGGTTTTTTTATTGGTTTGTTTTAGTATTCTGGTTTTAACTTGGGCATTAATTTAATTATTTTTTAATGTTTGTATTGGTGTTTATATTTATGCCCTGTGAACCGCCCTGAGTCCCTTTGGGAGAAGGGCGGTATAAAAATCTCAATAAATTAAAATTAAATTAAATTTTCATTCTGTATGAAAATAATAATGCAGCCTATATTGCCATAATGGGACGCGGTGGCTCAGTGGGTTAGGACGCTGAGCTTGTCGATCAGAAGGTCGGCAGTTTGGCGGGTCGAATCCCAAGTGCCGCGTAACAGAGTGAGCGGCTGTTACTCATCCCAGCTTCTGCCAACCTAGCAGTTCGAAAGCATGTAAAATGCAAGTAGAAAAATAGGGACCACTACGGTGGGAAGGTAACAGCATTCCGTGCGCCTTTGGCGTCTAGTCATGCTGGCCACATGACCACGGGGACGTCCTCAGACAAGCGCTGGCTCTTTGGCTTTGAAACGGAGATGAGCACCAGCCCCTAGAGTTGGAAACGACTAGCACACATGTCCGGGGGAACCTTTACCTTTACCTTTATATTGCCATAATGAAGCCCTTTACCTACCATATCACTTCTGTATACCAGGTTTGTTTAGGGTTAATTCCTCAAATTAATATGCACAATATTATTATTTTTTTCCAGTATAAGTTTGGATTAAAAAAGAAAGTGCAAATAAAAAAAATCTATATTTCTCCGCACTGATAAATCCAAGAAGGAAAACCGATCTGGCTCTCTGGAGCTGAAGAACAAAGTAGACTACCACATTTTTATTCTGCAGGGTTCCATAATCAGAAGTGTAATTCAATATGTTGTCAAATTTGCCTGCAGCTTTAGAAGAAGTATCCCCAGGCTACATTCTTGCACCTTTGCCAGAGGCCAAGAAAAATGGAATAAGGTGCAGGGAGGTCAACTTCAGAATGGAGACCTCTTTGTTAGGATATGTCGCCCAGTAGTAAAGCAGATGTTTTAGATGCAAAAGGTCTCAAATATAATTCCTGGCAAACTTCTGTCAGCATTAAACATCCTGAGCTAGCTGACCAATCATTAAACTATTTGTAACTAGTCTTCACCATGATTACACTGAGTATGTCAATCTTGTATGTTGCAGAGCATACTAGTTCTATGTTATTTTACAGAAACCCTTATTTTATTAGATAGACATGCTATTTTTCAATTACATACCAAAGTAGAAAAATATGAGATGACACCATTTTTTCAGAAGCATAATTTTTATGTAACAAAGTATGCTATGCGAGACTCACATTGGATCTTCCAAACCCTCTGATCAAGAGTTCACTTGCTGATGTTGCCTAATTATATCGTTCAACTCTGTGCCAGCCAAGAAAGGCTGTTGAGGTTCTATCCCAATGCCTGCAGGTTATTTGAGTTCAGATGGGGCGGAATCATCTCCAACACAAGCCTACCAAGGCCAAGTGGCTATGGGTGTTTGGATCACCAAAATCTGGGTTTATTCCAACTCTGAGCTTCAACACCCAAGAATGGTGCACAGTTTGGAGGTCTTTCTGGACTCACAGATCCTGCTCGATGAGTAGGTGGCAGATGTGGCTAGGAAGGTTTTTGCCCAGTTTCATCTGGTGCACCAGTTCTACACTCTCCTATATTGGGGGGAGGAGGACACTCATGCCCTGATCACCTCAGAGCTTGACTGCTGCAATGCATGCTACATGGGCCTTGTCTTCCTATCCAGGGCTTTAATTCTGCTTGAGTCCATGCCACTATACCCCCTATCTATCTAATGACTACAGTTGCTCAGATGTTAATTCTCTTGATGCTGTTTGGTCAGTTTCATTTCTGCACAAGTGGAAAGAGCTAGAGCAGAGGTCCCCAACTTTTTGGGCACCAGGGACTGGTTCCATGGAGAGAGGATTTTCTGTGGACCAGAGGGAGTGTGCTTTTGTGTGCTGCCTGCATCCCATGGATGGGGCTTTGCTTGTTTGTGGAGACTGGTTGCTGGCATGCCGCAGGCTGGTACTGGTACACAGACCAGAGGTTGGGGAACCCCTGAGCTAGAGCTTTCTGGACTGTTACCAGCTATCACACACCAATTAGCAATTTGAAAGTTGTTGATAAGCAAGTAATTGGCCTGCAGTTGCCTAGTGCTGTCTCTTTTGTTGACTCTTTCATTATCAGATAATGTTCTGCCAGATTTTAACCAAGCTTCAATTTCACCTCCTTGCAGTATGTTGTTAACTTCTTGGAAATCAGTGAATGTAGACGTGTAAGATGTTTTAATCAAAAACAATGCAGCTCATCTTTGCCTGGTGCTAATCAGTTCTTGATCTTCCTTGCCCTTTTCTCCACCATTTATGCAGTTATTACAAGTTCTTTCATTTCAGCATTTTTTTAAAAAATAAATTCTATTTCCTTTATTGAAGTTGCACTCTTGTTATATTTATTTAGATTGTTGGATAGCTGTGCACAGAACTGTACTGTTACATCTTTGTCAGATGTTGACTGTTTTACTGCTACTACTATTGATGGTTTGGTAGAAATGTTTTTGATTCAGCTGAAATTGGAGATTCTGCCTATAGTGTGCAATTCAAGCTTTGTATCTGCTGATCTCCTTGGTTATAGCTGTTATTTGCTACTTTATTGTTCCCAATGCTTCCTTGATCTTTCTTGTTTCTGGGGATATTTCTTGATCAGATATTGTTTGGACTTTTCTTTAACATTTTTCTAGCTTGCTTGCATCTGATCTTATTTTTGAACCTGATCTTCCAGTGTGGTGGTGGTGTACTGTTCAACTTTTTTCCCCCTGTTTGTTCATTTTGCATCCAAGGTATTCAGTTATAACTGTCACCTTGCTATGCATTAGTTCATTTGTTTCTTGCAGTGAGCTGGTGTTTGTATTTGATACTGCAGTATTGTGTTATTATGGTTCGTCACATAGTTCGTCGCATAGTTAGCCAGATGTTCAGACATGATTTGGCAGTTTTATCCAATTATTGAGTTGTTCCCAAGGACCTGGATAGGAAGATGTTGAGGTTTGAGGGCATTGTCACAGGATGTAAATTGTTCCAAGTAAAGTTGCATTTTACAATTGACTGATGGTGATTTTATCAATGCTGATGGTGTTCAAATGGTATTCCAGCTGTTTTGGGATTGCACCCAAGGCACCTATTACAATTGTATTGCTTTTAATTTCTTTTTCCATTGTCATTCTATCTGCAGGTCTTTGTATTCTGTTGTTGATGTTGTTGTTATACAAATTCTGCTATGTGGCCAGACTGACAGTGGTTCTTGTTTAGCTCATTAGTTAGCCTTTGATTGCACCATCCTATAACTAGCTACCTCTGAATATTCTATACATAACACTGTTTCATTATGGCTTCATTAAGTGCAGAAAGGGTAGAGAAACCAGAAGGTAAAATTTGGTACATATGTAATCTAAGACATCTTAATAACTATGGAAGAATGAATTATTAATGGTCTAGGGATATTTTAATTAGTTTACTTAGGAATATTTGGACAAATACTTTCCAGTTTAAGTATTAACAAACTTATTTTATTAGAATGGTTGCTTCCCCCTTCCCCTACTTCCCAGTTTGGTAACATCTTATTCTCCCCAGTTTACTGGATCCTGTGAATATAGACTGCATTTATCCATTTCAGTTGTAACCAGTGCCTATAATTGTGCATCATCCTAAATCTGTTTGAACTTAGAGCTACAAGGCCTTCTCTATGGAACCAAACCCAGTCTTTCTTGATAAATACTGAAGGGGCTAGGAAATGGGTCAGTCTTCAGCACCTGCACAACATCTGCATTAATCAAAGCACAGGTTTTTTGAATCAAAAAAAGAGCAAAGACAGAACTTGGCTGATAGCTCTGCATGCCACTAATTCGGCTCAGTAAGTCTGCATGTCTTAGTTCAATTAACCCTTATTTCCAAGGCCACCCATAAACTATTAAGTAAGCATCAATTTCCCTTGTTTTCTATCAATGAAATAGATTTTTTTGGGGGGGAGTTGGGGGAGGGGGGAATATATTGTTTACTTACTAATGAAGGGTATGTTTTATCTGCCAGCCTTTGAAACACTGTCTCTTCCATATGGCAAATCACAAGGTTTGACACTGCCAGTAGCTTCTTAATTTATTTGTATCATTAGACACTCTGGTTGCCCAGCAGGTGATGATAGGGCATCCCCAGTCAAAGTGTTTGTATATTTGTGTGAGCATATGCACACACATCGAGAATATTAGCAGTTAAATAAATATAGAAGCAGAAGAAGTCCCCCACCTCCCTATAATTATTTTTCGTATTCATTTTCCCCTCTCTCTCTCTCTCCGCCTTTGTGCGAGGCAAATTGGAAATCTCGTAATTAGACCTGACTCTTAGTGTAGTACTAGACTCCCAAGCCAAAGGTCAACACCCTGAAATGAAATTTAAACCAATTAATCAGTTAGATTTTTACTGCTTGTCCGTGTTTTCTCAGCAATTCCCACAGCACGTAGCCTTTGATCAATTCTGCAAAAGCTAAAATCTATGCCTGCTGGTAGCGAGATGGGAATGACATTAACATGGCACTCATAAAACAATCAGAGCAGTGAAACCCTCAAACAGAACAGGGCAGAGTAATATTTAATAAAAGCAGGCACATAATCTTCAGAATTAGCATTTTGTGCCTTGCTGTACCTTTGGGAGAAGAGCTTTTATTTGTGGAGTGATCATTATTATAACAAAGAACATCTACCTAATAATTTCCACTTTTAGATGGCAATATGCTATGAGTATTTCTGAACAATTATGCTAAACTGAGGCAGGGTAATCATGTTATTGTCACTGTTGGAAGGGGGGAAATTCTCTACCCCACAGTGGATACAAGAAAGGAAGAAAACCCCACAAAGAGCACTGTAGTTAATGACAACAACTTTGGGGAAGTCCTTGTACTTTAAGTGGCATTTGCTTTGTGGATAAAAACGCAAGTGAAAAAACCAGACAAGGTTCTAAAGGCCAGAACTGCGTCATGCACGTGCTTTCCTTTTAGTAATCTAACACGTACAAGTCAAAATGCCAGAATAGTGCCTATTTGATTTGTAACAGATGCAATTTGTGGAAATTTAAAGATTCTTCAGAGAAATGTTTCTAAATTTTAGTAGGTTTGTTTCCTATTCTTTTAGAGAATGCTCAGACCTTTCTCGTGAGCAGAATTTTCCAGATTTTGGTTTATTTATTATTTATTTATTTATTTATTAAATTTTTATACCGCCCTTCTCCCGAAGGACTCAGGGCGGTGTACAGGGCAATAAATATCAAAATGTAAATACAAAAGTTAAAAAAGAGATTAAAAAGAATTAAATAATTATGCCCAAAAATACAATACTAAAAATGTGTTAAAACTTATTTAAATCCAACCCCAAACCCATCAGACCAGGCCAGATTGCTGAAATAGAAGTTTGAAGTTTTGCTGGTTTGAAAGGAATTCTAGGGGCACCTTGGTCATATGAGGACTGCTCCATTCCCGGGTTTTCTAGAAACAAATCCATTCCCTTTTTTTCTCTTGCTTCACTACTTTAAAGTACTTTTGCTTTGAGCACAATTCGGTGACAAGCTAAATATGCAAGGCCATTGATTTCATACAGATCATAAATCGTACATTTCGTTTAGCGTGATAGAATGATTATATAAGGAGCTTTGCAGGTCATGTATCATGTAAGAAGTGTTAGTTTGATTCAGTGAAGCATGCATTTAAAATGCTTGCAGTATTGATAACACTTCTATAGATATCTTGTATACTGTCATGAATAAGGAAATGCACAGGTGTGCTTTTGAGAACTGAAGGAGCTGTAGGCCTTGTACATCAGATCCAGATAAGCTACAACTATAAACTACTACATTAAGAAATGGCCACTTCTTAATTATACTCATAAGCTTGAGAGCCAAACAAGTCAGCATGCTAAGGATACATATGCAGTTGCTATTGAAATAAACAATGAAACAAGTAACACATGCAAGAGGCCTCCACAACTGGAGGCAAATGGAAGCAGAGGCTTATCTCTGTTATGGTCATTAGATATGCAATGTCAGCTTCAGCTAGGGATGGGCAAGGGCCTTCCTCGCAACACTGACTGGAACTATCCCGGAGGAAGGAGTAACATGAGCACAATAGAGTACTACCTTCCCCCAATTCCCAAAGCCAGTCCAGAAGGATATCACTGATGATATCAAAAGCTACTGAGAAATCAAGAAGAGTGAGGATAGTCACACTGCCCCCATTCTGCTCCCATCAGGTTTAGTCTAATAATCTGATCAATGCTATTTCACTCCCATAACCTATCCTGATTTTTGAACGAAAGGGTCCAGATATAATCCACATCAATCCATGTGACTGAACTGGCCCTTTCAGGAGAAGGCACACTACCACCTCCTTGAGAGCCAATGTAACCATCCCTTCCCTCAAGGAATTATTAACTATCACCCAGATGTAATCACGCATCCCCTCTTGGTAGCCTTAACCAATCAGAAAAGATGTTAATCTAACATAGAGGTAGCCAGACTATCAGCTGCAAGAACTCTATCCACCTCCTCAGGTGCAAAGGGATCCTCCAGATAACCTTGCAAAACCTAGCCCCTGTAGCCTCCATTGGCAGTGCCCTAGAGTTGGAGACCAGTGCAGATGCAAGTGACTTCATGTCCTAAATGCACAGGATAATCCTCACAGTGACCTTGTAGATGGACTCTGAAAAGGGATCAGGTCACCTAAATTTGGATGAGTATCTGCAAATGGAATAAGGGTGGAGAATTAATCATGTTTCATTACCCTTACCAGCACAAGGCAGGCTTTAAATGTTTTCACTCTATGTCATTTGCTCTAGGCATCTCTTAGCCTCTTTAAATTCTTCAATTCCTCTGTATACCACAAAGATTGTGGGAACCATGGACATGGAAAGGCTGCTCAGACACAATCTAATCCATGCTAAGACCTGTTTCTCATTCCATGTGACCACCAAGGCTTTGTTTGGATCATGTTGAAGACTTCCCAGAACAACCTCAGGCTCCCCTCTGAAACACAATTGGGTCCATCAGTTACCAATTAGATGGGCTGATCTAATAGGCCCAGATCCTTCCTTCCTTCCTTCCTTCCTTCCTTCCTTCCTTCCTTCCTTCCTTCCTTCCTTCCTTCCTTCCTTCCTTTCTCTGTCAATTCACAAACAAGCAGCAATTCTATGATACTAATGCAGAAAGCATGAAAACATTCAGTATTATTTGTTCTATGATAATTAAATTTGGTGAATGTTTAAAAGATTATTAAACTCCTTAGGTCTGCAAGATTATCTTTCTAAAGTATCATACTGGATTGCTTCTACAAATTATTTATGTTCTTATATCCTAAAAAAATTTCTAGCCAAAAAAAAACACTATCATGATAAAGTTTATTGACAACTTTCTCTTAACTGGCTGCATTAAGAGAACACACACACACACTCGCTCACTCACACGCACACACACACACAGAGAGAGAGAGAGAGAGACAAGCTTTATCCTTTGTGCAATGGTAGAATGCAGAAAGAACCAGTGAATGGTTAAAAACTCTATTGGTATTTTCCTTTGTCTGCTTAATATTTATTTACATTGCTATTTATTTTCTGTCTGTCTGTATTTATATATATACAGTACGAGAAGGAAAGGAGCAAATGACTTGTTTCACATTTTTCAACAAACAACTTCATATTAAACAGCTGCGTTTAAATAAACCCTGTGTATAAAAACAACTCAAGTATTTTCTATTACCATTTTCCCCCATATGCAAAATCCATTCAAGTCTATTTATCTTCAGAGAAACCCTATGTCCTGGGTCAGTAGTCTCATTTTTTTCTGAACTGGAATTGAGTCTGGGAAGAAGGAACTTGTACATGGTTATAAATGTGCACATCAATGGGATTGAATTTAGGCCCCAATGGTATCATTCTCCCCATATCATTTATATTTGAATGTACTGTAAATACCTGAAGGTTGCTCAAAGTCATTCTCTTTGCTTGGAGGGCAATCACCCTGTGTGTGTATGTGTGTGCATGTTCACATGGGTATGCGAGCACATGTGTGCATGCATGTGTGTGCAGGTGTACACTTATACATAACAATTCTATCAGGTACCTTAGTCTAAATATTAGACAAGAGGGATTTGGGTTCCAGTCTAGTTAAAATACACATGAACTACCAAAGTCCTGCATATAGTCATCACACAACACTACATAACTTTAATTCAACTCTCAAAGAATTTGTCACATTGTCTAGACAGGGAAGCTCATCTTGGGACAAGATGATTATATAGTCCCTTGAGAGATGCAGTTCAGTCCAACACAACATGAGCAAACTTGCATATGCATAGAAGGAATTTCCTTACTTCTTCTCCTTCTCATCCAGACATCATATATTCTCCAAGGAGTCCCCAAGGCATTCAGAGCAGGTTTCAGGAATATGTAGGAAGAGAAATTTGATCTTCTAGCATTTTCCAACTATTTTTTTTTCCCTGATTTTGAAGGAGGGTTAGATTTAGTTAGTGCAAGAAAATTCCAGAACTAGACTGGGAAGTAAAATAAAAATAACCTAGAAGACAAAAGCAAGCTGTTTAGATAATAGTTCTAGGAAATTTACCATATATGGATGTGTCCATATTTCACCAAGGAATGCATTTGATTTTGTTTATCCTGCCCATTGAAGGACCCCATTGCTTATTTCCATCAAAGAAATATATTTATTCATTCATTCAATTTGTCCATCACCAACTCCCAATTACTCTTGTTCACACAAAAAAGCCTCATGAAAAACTATACAAACAGTAGATGATATTGTTTAATTGGATGAAACTGGACCATGCACCCAGAAGCAGACTGGCAAATATTACAGTTTGGGGAATAGGAATGTACACAGGTATACTGAGGCATATCTCACCACCATATTCTGGATCAATTGAAACTTCCAAGTGGTCTTCAAGGGCAGCTCCATGTAAAGTGCATTGCAATAATCAAACCACAATGGTCAAACATATCCAAATTTTAGACATCCATAGAAATCATCTAACAGCCTCCCCCCCACCACTCTGAGTCTACAACACTGAAGGAATGAAGTAGGGGAAAGTATGGCTCTTCTTAGGCTTGATTTATTAACATAAATTAACTTAAATTTTTCCTCTTTTTCTTCATATGTTTTTTCTGGGATTCTTCTCACTATGAGATTTATACACAATAGGATGGATCAAAGATGGATGATTTTAGGAATGTTCCTTTCCACAAACAGGTTTTTACTTGAAGATGTGCTTAATATGGCAGTCATGCAGAGAATAAGATAGATAAAAGAAAGAATAACAGTGAATCATCTTTCAGCTTTGGCATAACAAAGCTTTGCCATCTCTGAATTAGACCCAAAGGTGGAGCCCTGAAAAACTTTAGTAGTTTTTGAACCAAAAAAATACCCAAAATGACCCAGATGTCACTTTAGCTCACAATGCCTAAAGTGCAAAGTTAAAAAGGATATATAAATGGAAATTGCTCAATTCCTGGTCATTTAGTTCAAGCTACCACTGTTTAGATTAACTCTAGGATTGTACAAATTCATTATAACTAGGCTAGAGAAATTTTCTAGATTTCTACACTCTCATCAGATGATTGATAATTAAATTTTATCCTTTCAAAAATTGGTCAATATTATAAAACTTACCATCTCTGGATTCATTAAAATGTATGTTATTGCTAACAAAATATGATTAAAAATAGGGCTTTAACTTCATTTTCTGATATGTAATGATCTATTTTTTAAAGATAATCCATTTTTCCCCTAAATCTTTGCAGAGATCTGTTGCTTTTCCAAATATGCTCTGCATATATTTTCATGACTGCAAAGCGCCAAAATTATTTAAACATAATGATACAACATGGCTATTTGCCATCAAAAACATTATAATCATGAAGCAGGTTTACTGAAGTCCTTTACTTTATGATGAATCTCGAAAAAGAAGGGTCATATTTTGTACAGGCAGGAAATTTGAAGAATTTGAAGAATGCACTCTTTTCTCCAGCCAGTCAGTCTTCAAGCAGCAAATCTGCTCTATTCTTTCAATGAGCTGCCAACTGATATTATCTTTTAAAGAGGAAAAATATAGGAACAAAATTAAAAAAATAATGGAGAATCATTCTCTTTTCAAGAACCAGTGCTGGAAGTCTTTCTTCCACAAAAGAGGGGGGCAGTGTGAGCCAGACAAAGAAAGAGATTTTCATGTTAGAAAGGGGAGGGGTAATTAAAGTTTTCTCTCTCCCCCACCCCCAGGTCTTTTGTCATTAAAATCTTGTTCTAACAGCCAAATCCTTCTTTTTCATGTGTGTTGGAAAGCAGCTACACCCTGTATCAAAGCCATCAGTCCAAGTGAAGGATGGACTACGGGAGGTGCTACTGTCATCATCATAGGAGACAATTTCTTTGATGGGTTACAGGTCATATTCGGCACCATGCTGGTCTGGAGTGAGGTAGGTGTTCTCTGCAAATTAATATCCAGTAACCATGTCTGGTTTATAGCCAGTTTTCTTTCTTTTAGGAAATGTGGTATAGAAACAAAGTGAATGGTTTCTAATTCTTCATATTTTAAACAACCAGGGCATTACAAAGACCTGTGGCACATCTCAGTTGTCCATGTTTATATTTATGTCTTTATTTGTGAAATCTATCCCATGTATTCACATTTTAAAAAATAAACCTGTGAACATGCCTGCAGTGCTGCAAATAATCTAATTAGGAGTAACTGTCAGTCCTGATCATCTCAAAGGTGCTTTTTCAAATGGCAACTGGACTTTGCTTTCCCTTGAAGATATTTTGCTTCTCATCCAAGAAGCTCATCTGAAGAACTGAAGAAGCTTCCTGGATGAGAAGCAAAATCTTCAAGGAAAAACAAAGTCCAGTTGCCATTTGAAAAGCACCTTTGGGACAACCAAGGCCTGGATGATTGAGAATCTCCATAGACATCTGTCAGTCCTGATAAATAAATGGTTATTTCCAACATCAGAAACCATAGCTCACTTTAATGTGAACTATGGTTTCTTTGATGACCATAACAATTTAGTCCTCAGTCTCCCCTTTTTAAAACAAGAGACTGACTCTTGTACTCTTACGTCACTCTATTCATTTCTTGTTTATTTTTTTCTTTGATCGCTCTGTGCAATTTTCCTCTCATTTTTATACCACCACTTAATGTCCATTTTACAAACTGGTTTAAATATGTGCTCCTATCTGTTGTCCCTTCAGGCAATTACTTAGTCCAATTATGATAAAAATGGCAATTTTAGAAGCAACTTTAATGTGTGAGTACACATGGGGCATAGGCCCATCCCAAATATGCACGCTTCAAAATGTACATGATGCAGGCAAGTACATTTTATGTCTGATAATTTTGATGGATAAACATTTTATGTCTATTTCCCCAAATATGGAGATCTCAGAAGGGAGAGAAATTCCTTCTGATTGCCAGTGCTAATCTCTAGTGACATATTCAAAGCTCCTGGATATGGACATTTTCAGGCATTAGCCATTTATACATTCAGTTTGGAGACATGTGTCAAGCATCAGAAGTTATGGGTGCTATGGAAAACTATGGATGCTGATCTATATGGTGCTGAAATTTGTGAGAAAAAAAACTAGAATAGGGCTTCAGTCTGGCATGCTATTAGGTGCTGCCACTGAAATGGCTGAGATGATGCATTGCATATAAATGTAGCTTAGGTTCATTTCCCAGAGTATCCAGTTATTTCACCAGAACTACTTAGAGGGTTATTTTCAGTTATAATAACACTAGAATTGTTGGCATAGACCTGACATCCAATTACAACTTCATATGTTCAAATGTCCTGTTTCTTACATAGGACAATTGCAAAATTATGATGAATCAGTGAATCAATCTGGTACTTTTATTTGCATCAGCTATGTAAAATCAAATTATCTGATTATGCATTTCATAAGGCCTTTGATGTGCTGTTCCATATTATATGATACAACTGTACCATTTCCTTAAAAATAATATTTAATATTTATGAATTATGTCCACACCCAAACCATTGAACAGTTATTAGCTATGTATTTGTCACAATGAATATTCATATTTATCTTTTGCAGATTTAAGTGCACACTCCAGTTTTAGAAAGCTTTCCCTAAGAGATACACAAACTAAAATAAGATAAAATATCATATATTGATTTTTGTGTTAGCAGGATTAAGCCCATAGTATTTTTATTGCTTTTTGATTGAAGAAACTAAACACCAAGACAAAAATTGCAAAATACAAAATTACAAAAAAGGAAAAAAATATTTACATCGATTGCATAAGAGTTTTGTATTTATGTATGGTTATTTGATTTCCATTAAAATATTATGGATCATATTAACATGTTTATAAAAATGTGAATGGCACAATAACATTGTGAATTGTCCAGGGGTTTGATTGACAAGTAAGACCTGGTAACTAGATAATTGCTATTGGCTTTAGAAGATGATTCTATTTGTAGCATGGATAATTAAGAATCTCAGTAATAGGAGATATTATTCTTTGTTTAACATAGTTGGGACTTTTTTCAAAACAAAGCTAGGCCAGAACAAAATGGTATCTGTATAAGCAAGTCATTTTTATTTAACTCTTAGAATTAATACTTTTTAAATCTTTTCTGGGTTACAGAAATGATCATTACATGACATTTCAATGTTAAAAAGCCTAGAAATAAATTTCAGTCACTTTTCATTGCAGTCCAGAATGAAATACTGCTAAATACAATTAAATAACTGATAGAAGGAAATGTTAAAACATCCTTATTTGACGCCTACCTGCCTCTATAAAGTATAACAATTGTATTTAAGGATGTATTTGAGAAATAAGAAACAGACCAAAGTTTCATTTCTGAAATAGTGTTCTTTTCCTATTTCTCAATTTTTTATTTTTATTTTTATTTATTTTATTTATAAAATAAAATAAAATAAAATAAAAATATAATATTTATGTAAATATTATATTTTTATTTCCCATGTATTCAAGCTTTGTAATTACAGTATTTATATGCATGAAATGGAAACTGATTATCAAGTCATTTCTCTTAAAACACTATGCTGGTGTGAGTTTCATTAAAGAAAATAGGCCTTCTGATAACTGAGCATGTGGAAAATAGGAGATACTACATGTTAACTATGCTGATTTAAAATGATTTTGGGCTACATATTTATTATTTAAACATATATTTTTGGTATAGATTCTATAACATAATTACAACCTTTTTCACTTGGAGGAATGAATCAGAGCATAATTTGCCTAGCTAATTGTGTATGAAAACACAGATACTTGAGTTTTCAATTAATCTCCAATTAAATTTTCATAATAATCATGTTTTTTTTTAAAAAAGATCACATTTAAAAAAGAAAAGAAAAACTATGTTCAATTGGTCAATATTTTGTATACAATCAGCCAAGTAGAACAGCATAAACACATATATACTTTTAACAAAAAATAAATATATTTATATCATTAGCTTTCTACCTTACTTTTATTTTGTGCAACTCACAGTGACATATGTAATGTTCCTGCATCCTATTTTCCCCATCCAAGCAACTTTATGAAGGTGGGGTGGGCTGAGAGGTCCAAGGTCACCCAGCCAGCTTTAAAGTCTAAGAGAAGACTAGAACTCACTGTCTCCTAGTTTTTGATCCAGTACTTGAACTAATGTTCCAATACATCAGATTAAAATTCAGATATTAGCTAGAATAATTAATTGTTAAGATGAGAATGGGTGTTGGTGTACATACATTATGCCTGGGTGCTTAAAGACATGGAACCCTAAATGGCCTTTATTTATTATTATTTTTTTAATTAATGTGCATTTGTGTGTCATACATCTGTCATCCTGAATCTGGTTAGTTATATATTTGTATTCCTGTGCATGGTTAATAAAAATATGAAATTCATTGTCATGTGATGTAACAATGGCTGCTCGCTTGTGTTTTTTGTTTGTTTTAAGTTAAATAGCTCATATAAGTATCAAATGAAATCTTCTCCAGGTTCAAAGACAAATTATGTCTGAATTACAGATGCTAATGACAAACGATGGTGCAAGGTTATTCTTTTATGCCTTCTTTGCTGACTTCATTGAAAGACCTAGCTGGTTGTTGTTAAAACCAACTAATGAACTAGGCATTTCCAGTAGGGCTCTTTTAAAGTCCCTGTATTTCAAGCCTGCATAGTAATTGTGAAGTTTGCAGTTGGAGATCCATAATAGATTTTAGTTAAATAAGTAGCCAGTACATGTGGAGTGGGTGTGGGAAATTGAATTGGGACAATGATATGAAAGAAAAAGGCAAATCTTTAGCCCTTTATTCTTTCACTTTTCCCATCAGAATCCTACCCCATGAACCCACAGATGAATAATTTACCCTCCAAGATAGTGATAGAAGGGAGAATATATAGGTATAACATTCTTCTGTAATTTGCTGGCGTGGAAGTTCCAGAGGAAGGGAGGGCATCTGCAAAACTGATGATTTATTATTTATTATTATTCAAACTGAGATCTGAATTGGGAATCTTTCCAGAGTACAGTGATTATCTGCTGCTCACCAGATTGTGAAGTTAGGAATAATCTCTACAGGTACATGGTCTCCAACGAGGGTGGATCATGATTGCCAGAAAACCCGATGTACACTTGAAAAGAACTGAGTGGTAGATTATCTATAAAGGGACCTGCAATGAAAAACACATAGGATAATTTATTTTAAAATTTATTCTTCGTAGTTCACAAGGTTTTGTTTGTCACTTCTTCCTCATCATTTCAGGGATATGGATTACTTTTGTTCATAAATTCTTTTTTATGTTAAAAAATTGAATCTTCCCTCATTTGTAGAACTAAACAATTGTTAGATAAAACCATCCAGTAATATCAGATTGAACAATTCATGAACCTCAAGACCAGTTATATTATAAATATTGCATGATCATATCATGGTGTGTATAAGTGTCAACTAACAGGACTAGTTAGAGCATGGTGACTTTCTTATAATAGCCCAAACTAATCTTGATAAGTTGGTTATACTTCCGTATCTCAAGGTAAAGTGATACACAACCAACAATAACTATTTAAAATGCATAACGTATGTAACAATGGCTGTGATAATTACAGGTTATAGAATAAAGCTGAAATGTGTCAAACAAAAATTAACATTCTTTGTTGTTACAGAAAGACCTACATGCTCAGAATTTTAGAGACACTTTTTCCTAAATTTACATTTAATCCACTGCAATTCCCCAATGAGTTAAAAGAGAATATTTGAAGCAGATGAAGTAATATTATAGTAGAATCATTTATTTAAAAATCTCAAATGAGAAAGGATGTTAAAGTCAGATCTAATTCCTGGTATAGAGAGATACATATATACATAATGCACATCCACATATTGCAGTTATTATTTTGTTACCAGACTTGTGAAAGTGACATACAGCAGTATACAATTAATACTTCAAAAGCTGTAATATATATTTTAAATCATAACCAGAATCTCCCAGATGAAACAGAACAAGTATATGAGGTCAGCCTTGGGCTTCTCTCTCTTTCGTTGAATATTCTGAACAGAACAATGTTAAAATATGGATTTGTGATTTCAATAGAAATTCTAATTCTGAAAAATAGTGATGAACTGTTACAACAAAGGAATTCCCTATTGCATCATGGATAATGCAGTAAAACAGTGTAAAATATGTTAAAGCTAAGCACTCTGAATACGTGTTGTCAGAGAAAAAACATATATGTGCTTATCTTTTTCATTGCATGTAATGAAATTTCATTACATTTCATTGCATGAAATGTAGAAAGCTCTTACTTTTTGAGTGATAATTTTCTAATAGGACACTCATATATGATCTGACATATGCTAGGGGAGCAAAATGGAAATCCTGTGGGATTCATTAGTATAAAAACTGCAAGTTGGTTCAATCAAAAGTTGTGGTTTGTCACAAGAAATTCTCATACCCCAAAATAAATGCTTGCTGTGTATGAAAACAGAGCTAATATAATTATGTCTGGGAAATAACATTTGCAAATATTGTTATCATTGGCTTTTATGCTAGTTATTCCAAGAATACATTCAAATACTGACAGGTTAATTATATATTCTAAAGCTTTGTTGTATGATCTGAAAAGAATGTTTTATTACATAACTATTGTATATCTATCCAATTTCCTCTATTCTTACATTTTCTTCTAGCTTATTACGCCACATGCTATCAGAGTTCAAACACCACCCCGACATATTCCTGGTGTTGTGGAAGTTACATTGTCCTATAAATCCAAGCAGTTCTGTAAAGGCACACCTGGAAGATTTATCTACACAGGTAATATTGCTTTAATTTAAATATAAGTTTTTATGGGAAAAGGTATAGTTGACCAATGTTTGGTGGTGTTGCCACTTTGAGACTGTGCATTATAATAATGAATATTCCAAATTAATGCAGATTTCTCGAACACAAAGAAACTTTTATCTTTTTATCACATGACAATTCAAATAATTATTTGTATCTGTGAAACATCCAGCCACACATTCAGTAAGACTTTTACTGATTATATTTCAATGGAAAAATAATAACATCACAGCCTAACTGAAAAATCAAGTTCACAATAAGAGGAAAATGTTTTGATGACCTGGCTGTTAGTCACAGCTCTTTAGAAATTTGAAAGATTGAGAGTCAGGTGAAAGGAATCAGACTGTGTTTACTTTTTTACTTTTTACATCTGTAATCTGCCTTCCTATAAACTGAAGCTCAAGGCAACGTAAAGCAGTGATCATAGAAATAAATACAATGACACATATGGAATCTATTACAGGTCTGATATTTTATTTTTAGAAGGAAGAAATGCATGTCCTCTAATGACATGAGAATGATCTGAATGGATCATTTGCTCCTGTCCAACTGACCACAGGCTGTTATTCTCTGTTGATTATCGGGAGAAGTTCTGAACCTTCATTCAAGTATTCTATAGATCAGGGAGTCTTCAAACTTGGCAACTTTAAAACTTGTGGACTTCAACTCCCAGGGCTGGCTGAGGAATTGTGGGAGTTGAAGTCCTCAAGTTTTAAAGTTGCCAAGTTTGAAGACCCCTGCTCTAGATGTTGAGTATGTTTTCTATGTTTGTTTGAGATGTTTTACGTGTATTTTCAGAAGCCCATGCCCCTCTCTCAAGTATTTGATAGTATACTTAGAGATTTACTCTCTATGCCTTAAAAGCCTTTCTACTCTTTACAAAAAAGAGGGACTTACTTTGGATTGGTGCTCAGCTTGATTCTCCAATATCTAGAGCCACAGGTGGCATCCCTAGATGAATGAGGACATCTCTGGAAACATTGGAAGAGATTTTTGTTGTTGTGCTTTTCTATTTTACACATTTTAAGAGGCGTATAAATGACAACATGAGGTTTCTAAAAAGTGAATCCCTCCCATTTCATCAGCCAATCAGCCAATCAATCAATCAATCAATCTCAATACTGCCAAAAGTCCTTTCACAGAAAACACAATGCTGTCTTTATTTTTAAAAGAGAAATATTTTTTTCCTGCCAGATGGCAATTGTACAAACTCCAGGTGCTTGACTTCCTGTCAATAGTACTATAGTACTATATACTAGATGTAGAGTTGTCACTCCTCCTGCTGGCAGAAGAGATGAATAAGGAGGCTGCAGTCAAATAACCGGCATCCTTTAATATAGTGAAGGAGAACACACAACAGTAGAAATGGAGTTTCAGCCATTTTAGTGCTGTGTGGAAAGTTGGGAGTCATAGCAGCTGAATGATACTAGAGGATCTTCTAACCACGGTTACAGTAGTATGGTTGTTGAATTAGAGCTTGTAAGAGTGTGATGGCTCCAATTGATTGAATAGTCTCAATGGGACTTGGCCTGGAGTCAAACATCTTGTCACTTTACACCCACGATTAGCAGGATTGAAAAAACAAATAGGCAAAAAAACAGGTTGAAAGACAGAAAAAAAGTCAAGGAAAGTTGCAATCTTTTCCCAGAGATGAATTTGTATTCTCTGATCTATCTTTCAATTGACAGATGCATCTTTAACTTTTCTGGGTTGTTTTAAGGCTTTCCTTCATTCAGTTCTCTGTCAAGATCAGGCAGTGATTTAGAACAGTTTTCATGGATTTTGATGGAAGAAAGATGGAGAACTAGAGATAATGAGCATATTGGTAATTAGAGATAGATGAGAAACACATTCAATTTTCATTCAATGCAAGAGTGATATATTTGCTTTTCGATAGCATATATAGATGCAAAAATGTGTACAATAGAGAAAATGTAAATGAACAAACAAAAAATGTCCTTCCTTCCTTCCTTTCTTCCTTTCTTCCTTCCTTCCTTCCTTCCTTCCTTCCTTCCTTCCTTCCTTCCTTCCTTCCTTCCTTCCTTCCTTCCTAAATAGGCCAAGTGAGGAAAAGTAATGAACTGCAGAAAATCAGAATTGTTAATTTTCCCCATACCAAACTCACCACAGTTCAGAGAACATTTTATGTTTTTGATGATAAATAATGGTAAAAACAGGATGGACAAACTGAATCGCATAGACTAATGACCAAGGAACTGAACAAAGGTTCTCCAGTGCCGTATTTAAAATACCTGCCAGTCCTGGACACTTAGCTATGCTACTGGAGTTATGAGTGTTGTATTTCAAAATATTTGTACTCCAAAATACTTGGAGAAATAGCTTGCCTACTCTGTGGTTGATGTTTTAAAAAATATCAGAGTGTTCCAGCAAAACCAATGGCATTTTTTCCCTCAATTCAGATAATTAATCAAAGTATCCAGGTCTCTATTTCAGTAGTGCACAGGCCATACTTCTAGCTGGCTTTCTTATCTAATTATTCCTGGACTTAAAGTATTTTCAAAACTGTTGTCCAACAGGTTCAAATCTTGGAAGCTAAATACAGAATGTTGCTGTTGGTGGGGGTGGGAGCAGAGAATATAAATAATGAAATTATACCTATTCTATGTGTTATAGGGAGGTGCTCACTAGGGCCTTTATTCACTTGGCCAGTTCTGATATGGGCATAGATGTAGTAGACCCCTCTCTCCAATGGATGTTTCCCATACTCTCAGGTCATAATGTGGAAATTTCCATTATAAAGGGTCAATTCAGAAGTCAAAGAGTCAAGGAGTCAAGAATATATGTTTGATTGTACTGACCACTAAGAATAGGAATATATAAATGGGTAATACATTAAAGGATATTTGGACACTATGAAAGTATCTATCTATCTATCTATCTATCTATCTATCTATCTATCTATCTATCTATCTATCTATCTATCCATCCATCCATCCATCCATCCAACCATCCATCCATCCATCCAACCATCCATCCATCCATCCATCCATCCATCCATCCATCCATCCATCCATCCATCCATCTATCTATCTATCTATCTATCTATCTATCTATCTATCTATCTATCTATCTATCTATCTATCTATCCATCCATCCATCCATCCATCCATCCAACCATCCATCCATCCATCCATCCATCTATCTATCTATCTATCTATCTATCTATCTATCTATCTATCTATCTATCTATCTATCTATTTCAACAAATGACTCTGAGCAGCATACATCATAAAATAAAAAAAAATGAAAAACAAGCAAATCAAAACAGCAGAAAATAAATGTATATGGCATCAAGTAAGACTGTTTCTATAAATTTTAATAAAGTGAAGAAATGGGACCCTTAACACACTTGGGGCCTCAAGCCTTTTGCCTTGCAAAAGCCCAACAGGGTTCAGGTTGTCCTGATACGTGAAGGGAGAATATTCCAGAGGATAAGGTCTACACAGCAGAGAAGGCATGCCTCCTAGTTCCTGGCAACTGACATTCCTGCAATATGCCCAACCTGCCTGACCAAATGTAGTACATAGCTACATGGAAACATTTGTCTCAGTACTGTATCAGCCTGCTAACAATGAAAAACTCAGTTTGACTGTATAGTAAATGAAAGCTTGGCAGCTTTCCTGAGTTATCTCAACTGCATTCACCAGCAGTACAGAGTGATAACACAGTGCTAAGCATAAGGAGAATTTTGGAAGGATTGGCTTCAGGATATGTGCCAGAAACCTCCAAAGACTTATGACCATAATTTTTCAACACATTTATGTTTGAAAACGATAGTGAAATTAAAGCTGGATCATACAATGCCAGTTCCTACTTACAGTGCAATATTCAGATTTATTCAAAAGTAGGTGCTTCAGTGAAGTTTCTTATCAGATAATATAATAACGTGTAGTTTGTTTCTGTATGTCTATGTATGCAAACTGACAATACCACTGAAAGTAATAGACAAAATAGAGGCTCATAGAATTCAAATGTTTTGATGAAATCTTGGAATGATTTCTCATTATTTTGTTTTACAACAACCATTTTGATTGCCATTCTTCTTCCATGTCTATATCAAACATTAAACTGCTGAAATTAATCCACCTTCTTGGCTTTGTCGTTGGCCAAAAATAAGTTATTATCAGTACATGTTTCTGGTGGTAGCCGACATACCATCAGATAGGCTGGACCCTCCATATTCACATAGCGTGTTGTTATCCGCTATGTTTATTTGATTATCACGACTTCTGGATAAGGCAAAAGTTGAATCAATAGCATAAGTGCTCCAGGGCAAAGCTCCTTCCTTTTAGCTACAGACACTTTTATTTGTTCTTCTTCTTCTGTATCCCATAAGGACATCCTTTTCCCACAGTCCTTGTGTAAACCTATTTGCTCTAGTGTGCAGTACTGTAGTCTTCCCTTCCTTAACTAATGTGGATATATGTAGCATTGTACTGATACCAACAAACTGAAAATTTTTGATGCATTTTGTTTTATTCCATGATCTGTTAAACAGATACCCATTACCTTCTTTTATCTGGCCAAGGTTTATTTTACAAGGCCACTACTCTGACATGCTTTTTACATGAAAATAGATCAAGCTCTTCAATTTCAGCTTAAACCCTTGTTTAATTCAATACTCTCTTCCCCAGACTTACCTTTAAAGTAAAGAAACAATGTTGCATCTATCACAGGCAGTGATTTAGATCCCCACCTCAAACCCTGGTTTGCAGTGGTTCTGCTTCTTCTGCATCCAGACTTGCATTCCAGCTTCTTTCAGTCCTGTCTACCCACAGACACTTATCTCAGTGGGAAGGGGGTGGAGGATTTGTTCTCATCTGTGGGAATTTTGTCATTAAACTTTTTTTATATAGTGAGCATAGAGCGCTCTGCGTAATACAGGTTGCATGGTTGGTATGGTTAAAAAAAAGAGGGAATTGTTCTGCACTCCTCCCCTGTTTTTATCTTTTTCTCTTACACACATGTAATAAACATACTTACTTCTCACCTCTATAAATGCCTTTAAACAAAATGCAGGATTAGAGCGAGCCTGCCGATCAGTTTTAGTTAATTGAAAATTATAGGATTGACCCAAGAGGAAAATTTAGTTTGCACTCCAATCACTATTACAAATTAAGGAAAATTACTACAATTTTATTTAGCTAAGGTTTCACACTGAGCTCACAAAATTAGCTCAGTTGCCCTGACAAAGTCAGCACTTTGTTAGTGATCAGGAGAAACAGGGAAATAATAAGACGGTGGTGTGTACAAATGAAGCATAGAAGAAGCTATGATGTTTTACAGAACTAGGCCAAGTGGTTTTAATTAGGATTACTAGTTCATTGTAAATTTTGAAGAACAATCAAACTAGCAGATTAGCTGTTTCTTTTAAAGCTAGAATGTCTTGCCATTCATTTTTCCCATGAGAACTTCTTTTAACTCCCACATAGCCCCTCCACCCTGTGAGTCTTATTATGGGTCTACAGGAAATGGACCAATTGGAAGTTCTGATACTGTAACATTCCACAATCACATTCCAGTAGATGGGAGTTTTTCCACAGTGTTGTCAGTGAATTCAGTGTTCTGGAACGTTTTACAAAACCACAGAGGCCAAATGTTTTCTCAGAGGAGTTTGGCCTCTGTTTTTGGCTGAAAACAGTGAGACATCACTTGCTGTTTATTTATCCTGCAATGGAGAATGGGAAAAGAGAAGAAAGAAAGAAAGAAAGAAAGAAAGAAAGAAAGAAAGAAAGAAAGAAAGAAAGAAAGAAAGAAAGAAAGAAAGGAAAGAGAGAGAGAGAGAGAGAGAGAGAGAGAGAGAAAGAAAGAAAGAAAGAAAGAAAGAAAGAAAGAAAGAAAGAAAGAAAGAAAGAAAGAAAAAGAAAAAAAGCAATCTTACGAGGAGTGCTTTTTTCCCCCCTCTGATGAAAATGTCTCTCTTAATGGCTCCTTTTTGTGGTTAAGTCTTATTTAGAAGAAATTATTTTTAATCAGGGTTCGGCAAAATATCCCCTCAGGCCACCTGTCTGTAAACTGTTTTCTTCTTTTTTTTCCTTTACTGCTAAATGCTAATATTTTCAAAAGGAAATGCCTAGTGACCATTGTTTAGATTCTTCCTCACCTTCTTTTAACTGCTAACAACTTAGAAATTTGATCTGTAATAGTTTTAACTAATGAATCAAAATCTGTAAGCAGAGAGAAATGTTACAAATGTTAAAGTATGTTTATGGAAACCACTACAAATGATGATTAATTTAATTGGCTATGTTTAAATATCTTTTACAATTAGCTACAAGGAAAACAGATTTATTCCTTTAACAATATTTATATCACAGTCTTGACAGACTCTGGATAGTACTCAGTTTAGAGAAAAAAACACACCAGAACCATTATATTTGAATGTTTAGGCTAAATCTTACATACTTCTTTGGAGGCACTCAATGGGACTTTCTTCTAAGTACATATGCACTGGGTCTTATCTGAGGGGAATATTATTAGTATCTAATAATGATATTCACTTTGTATAAGTAATAATTTGTAACAGTAGAATCAGATCCACTGATAATGGCTCTGATCCTACTGATGCCACTAATGCTCAACCATGGTATCATGATGCCACTAACTCTCAACCATAATGACGAGCACAGGATGCCATTGTTGATGGTATTAATAAGGCTGAAAGGTCTAATAGGAGATTCCCTCATCTAGGTCCAGATGTAGGACACCTATTGCAGTGACCAATGTCATTTCTGTTCCAAGACTGGGCTGGCATCCTGACTGAATAGGGTTCAAATAATCCATTTTGCCTATACTCTACATCCATGATTTTCTCCACAACCTTCTGTAAAAATGGAAAGATGGAAACAGAGCAGAAGTTGTCAGATGTGGTTGGATCCAGATATGGCTTTTTTAAGAAGAAAGCAGATCACCTTCTGTTTCAAGGCAAGTTGCCATCACTTAAAGAAAGCCTTCCAGATCCTGCCTGGAACCATGAATGAGCCAGGAAGAACATAGATCAAGCCTCTAAGTCAGACATGTCAAAATTGTGACATCATGTGACGTCACACAACATATTGGGACAGTTTTCCCATTGTCGGCAATGGGCCGGGCATGGCTTCCACGTGACGCGTCCGGCCTGTGGGCCGGCAGTTTGACACCCTGCTCTAAGTGGTAGTGTTCAAACTATTGAGGGCTCTATTTATTTCATTGGGCATGGCAAACTCAAAAACAATCTTGCTAATCAACATATTGCCATATAGAACAGATATAAGGTATTTCATCCATTAAAAATCCCATAAAAATCATCTAGCATGCCTTGCATCTAGCTACCCTTTCCTAAATGAGTCTGGTTACTCTAAATAGGGTTACTGGGTGAGAATCTGCATATGAAATAAGTGCAGAGAAGAACTGATATCTTGCAGCTCTTACTGACACCGCATAATCTCTTGCCTGATTTTTAACAGTGCTGAATTTTATCTTTTTATTTTCTATCACTGTCACACTAGACAGATTTTTAGTAGCTTCATTTCCCTTGGTTTCTTAGTAAACACAGGAGCCACTTGGGTTCATTGATTAGGCAGAGACCAATGCTTTGGATCCCTTCATATTGGCCAGGATTGAAAGAACTACTTGCCAAATTTTCAGCATATCCTCAATGGATCCAATAAGAAGACTGAATGGGTCCATTGCCCTTGCAGAGATCCAGGTAACATCATCCATGCTAGTGAGTATGGAGCTTGCTCTCTGTTTATATACAGTAGCTTACCCTGCCAGTGCTGGTGAGGGTTGATGGGATTTTTTTTTCTTGATAGTTTCTTGATTAGGGTGTTGTTTTCTGTTTGATTGCTTGCCTGGTGTTAATCCCTACTTATCTGATTGGCTGCTGGAAGAGGATGTGTTCTGGTCTTTTTGTTTCCTTCTTAGATTTTTAAAAATTATCTCTTTTGAATGGTGTATAAATGTGGTTTATCTCGGTTTGTCTATTGATGGCTGAGCAAATCCCACACTCACTAGCACTGATGATATTACCTAGTTGGGTAATGAAACACTTGCAAATAAACAGTCAATCTCGTAGAATACCAGAGATTCCAGCAGTTAACCCTGAACTGCATATATTTTATTCTATCAGGGAAATATTTATATTTATAGAGAAATCTCCAGTATTACTTTCCACTAAAGTTGGCAGCCCTAGTTGCAGAGGTTGGCACTTTAAGGATTTTTGTTTGTGTTTATATTTTTTTTACTGCTTTTGCTGGTGGGTATGGGGGAGGATATGGTATTTAAGATCATATTTCTGATTGAACTTGCTGTTTGTCAGTTTTTGTTTTGCTTTGAAGATAAGCTCAGCATCCTGAGTCAAGAAGAAGACACAGGAAAACATTGCAATTGTTAAAAATTAGTAAAAAAAAAAAGAGCTGATCATTAAATCACTGGTAGTGCATTGAAATTGGCCATCCTGGTAAGAATACCTCTATTAAAGTTACTAGAGATACAACATCAGTATTGAGATTTGAGCCAATGAAATCAAAGTTTCCTTTCGAACTGAATAAAATGCAGTAGTAATCATTAATATATACTTTGATTTATACAAGATCTGCATGCTTAACATAATTTTAGTTATAAAGAGAATTTATTATTTTGAGTAATATTGCCACTATACTTCCTTAGAAAGGAAGTCTTAAATCTGCATCAGGTTTTGGTCACCATGATGTAAAAAAGATGTTAAGACTCTAGACAGAGTGCAGAAAAGAGCAACAAAGATGATTAGGGGACTGGAGACTAAAACATATAAAGAACGGTTGTTGGAATTGGGTATGTCTAGTTTGATGAAGAGAAGGACGAGGGGTGACATGATAGCAGTGTTCCAATAACTTAGGGGTTGCCCCAAAGTCAAGCTATTCTCCAAAGCACCTGAAGGCAGGACAAGAAGCCTGGGAACTTCACTTCTTGATTAGATGGAAACTAATCAAGGAGAGAAGCAACCTAGAACTAAGGAGAAATTTCCTGACAGTTAGAACAATTAATCAGTGGAACAACCTGCCTCCAGAAGTGGTGAATGTTCCAACACTGGAAGTTTTTAAGAAGAGACTGGACAACCATTTGTCTGAAATGATATAAGGTTTCCTGCCTGAGCAGGGGGTTGGACTAGAAGACCTCCAAGGTCCCTTCCAATTCTGTTATTCTGTTATTCTTAAAATACCTGAGCCTTGAAAATCTTGACTTAATCTTAATTCTTTATTCTGTTCCTCAGATGGACTGATCACAAGAAATAAAAAGGTTCATTTCATAATATACATAATAGGTGGTAGAAAGTACTTTCTATTGATGACACCATAATGTGGGAAAAGTTGATAAGAATATAATCAAACAGATAAGCTGTTATAGATTATGAAATGTTTCTCAGCTTTTTACAATATGATGCAATTTCTAAACTATACATTAAAAGTAAAGGATTAAGAGATTAAATATAAAAAAGGTGGCAAAGTAGCTTTCTTGTTGTTTAGAGTTTCTATTCCTCAAGTTTCCAGCAAATATATGGTGACCATAATTGCTATCCAACTTTAATAGATAATAAAATATTTAGTTTCATGGCAGATTTCACAACATATACATGTGCAATTACTGAAATTTATTTGGCATACACTTTCCTTTATCACTTTAAATTCTTTAAGGGCTATACCCCACATATAGTCATTTTTCACAAATAAGGGCTCATTCACTGCAGAAGACAATAAACATAATACCATCCAAAATTGTTGGGAGTCAAGCAGCATACAAATATGATAAATAAATAAATTTGATTGCAGAAATATAGATTACAGATTTGGGGATATGGATATGAACTTAATTCAGGAAATCAAGGAGACTGATTATGTTTTAGTTTTCAGACTAAGAAATTGTGACCTTCCCTAAATTACATAATCTCCATTGTCAACAGAGTGCTTGATCCCCAGTTTTTTAACATCCTAGAATACAGCTCTAGCTGCACCTGCAGTGCAACATTTACTGTTAACGATTAAATCCCATATTTTTTTTTGTATTTTCCATTCAAAAAAAAAAAAAAAAACTGGACTGCAATTGTGAAAAAGTTGATAAGGTTTCAAATTAAGTATCCGTCACAAGGTTCTCACCATTGATTGCAATAATTTACAATGCTCTCTACAATGTTCAGTGAAATCAACCCTTATCTTAGTATAATGTTTCCATGTGTAGTTGCTTGTGATATATTCATTCCACTAATATGATGACAGATTAAGCACTCAAAAATTACATTGGCTTTTCCTGAAAAAGCACTACTGTAGTTTTCTCTTTTAAGAAGGTGAAAATGTCATGTTGTCCAACCAACTTTCCACCCATTCTGCTCAGCTAACATAATGTGGCACTTTCTTTTGAGAATATAAATTGTGGTTAACCTCTTGGTCCTAGGAGCTGCCACTTTCCCCTGTTTGTTCATTTGCACCTGGTACTAGTAGTTACCATCAGGAAACCCTTATCCTGACTTCCTGAACATCTAGGGCAGTGATGGTGAACCTTTTAGAGACTAAGTGCCCCAAACCCGGCCCCACCCCTACCCCCTCCACCCCTGCCCTGCCTGCTCCACCCCCGCTCTGCACTCCGCCCGCCTGCAGGGCCACCCACTGTCTCCACAGCCCACCACAGCAGATCATCTAGGCAGCCTGGCAGCACCATGGTGGCCACGCCCTCTGCCCGCGCCCCACAGTACCATCTGCACATGACAGGGTGCAAGGGCAGAGTCTTGTCCCCGCTTCCCAACTGCCAAGTCCTTGGCTGCGCTGCTCTGCACAGGCCTTCTTTGGGGGCAACTCTCCTCGGGAGAGGGGCTGTTGGTGAGGAGGCGGCCATGGGGGGAGGCGGGGCTGGGGCAATGGCATACATGCCCACAGAGAGGGCTCCGAGTGCCACCTCTGGCATGCATGCCATGGGTTCACCACCACTGATCTAGGGTTAATTAAAGAGTCTTTATGAATTCCCCCACCCACCCAGGTCTTTCTTGCAGAACACAAAGAAATAATAGTTTGTTTCTTTATTCAAAATGTATAGATCTAGCCTGAAAATATTCCTAGATTGAATACATCTTAACTTTTACAAAACCCTTTTTCTTATGGGAAAAAATGTTCTCTGAATTAATTTAGAGGGGGGGAAATGAGGAAAATATTTAAAACCTGCATTAATATTTGAAAAATGGATTGGTTGGGAAGGTTTTTTCCCCCTTGCTTTTATTTCCACTAATGGTATGGCTGTTTTTAGCACTGCAGAGGCAGAATATTCTCAGGAACAATGCTAGGTCATGATAGAAGTGATATATTCCAAGAATATAACTAGGCTGTTGTTCTGTGCTTTGAACGTTTTGTATTCTAAAAAGAGAATTGGCACCTTTGAATCTTCAGCTGAGCAGAAAAGCAGAATATAAGATGAATGAATGAAGAATGGATGAATGGAGATGATGTTTTTGATACTTGTTCTTTTCTTAGTTTTAATTGCCAAGATGATGCTAGCAATTACTTTTTATCCTACAAATGATAAAAACCCATGGCTGGTATATTCAAGCCATTTGCCCTCTTTATATTGCTGCAATTAACTGAGAGCTTCAACCTTTGCTTGAAGATGGATGGGTGATGCAGTTCACCAACTAATTGCAAAACATTGGTTCAGTGGCATAAAAAACAACAACAGTTTTGATGCTTAGCAAATAGAATGAGCTGTTTCTAAAGATCATCTTGTGGCACACAACTATAAATGAAGGCTTTTAAATCCTGCTCTGGCCTATTCTACGAATGGTCTTACATATATAATGCAGGCAATATATAAGAAGAATAGAGATGAATGTACATGAAAATGTTATAGAGCCAAGGAGAAGCAAAAATTTGACATGATAGCAGTGACATGATAGCAGTGTTTCAATATCTCAGGGGTTGCCACAAAGAAGACAAGAGTCAAGCTATTCTCCAAAGCATCTGAAGGCAGAACAAGAAGCAACGGATTGAAACTAATCAAAGAGAGAAGCAACCTACAACTAAGGAGAAATTTCCTGACAAAACAATTAAGCAGTGGAACAAGTTGCCTCCAGAAGTTGTGAATGCTCCAACACTGGAAGAGATTGGACAACCATTTGTCTGAAATGGTATAGGGTTTCCTGCCTGAGCAGGGGGTTGGACTAGAAGACCTCCAAGGTCCCTTCCATCTACTCTACTCTACTCTACTCTACTCTACTCTACTCTACTCTACTCTACTCTACTCTACTCTACTCTATTCTATTCTTTAAAAACAGGTTCCTAAAAAATCTATCCTCTGTGTAGCTGGGAAAAGCTACTGGTCTATTTGTTCTGAGCTTGCTAGCAACTCCTTTAGATTTATTTGCTGCTGCTTCAAATACAGATCTTTAGGTGATCAAAGACTTATTGTAATCTAGAATACTTTAACATTTTCATTTCTTTTTCCTTGGCTTAAAGTGATATGCAGCTGATTATGCTGGAATAGTGGTTTCTCCAGATTAAATCAGCACATTCTCCACAGTTTGTCCTTGCACTTTATGTACAGTGAGAGCAAAACATGACTGTATTAGGAACTGTGTCTGCTGAAAAGGGATATCTTCACCTTCTGATAAATTGAGCATAATTCTTGGAATCATGACAATGCCGTTTTTGAATGCAACAATGGTTTATCTTTGCTACCATGAAATTATTGTGGAGTTCCTCCATGATTATTCATGTTCCATTGCAAAGCCTTGAAAGATCCTCATTAAAATTATTGGAAATTCTGTTTTCAATTCCAGTTTATGTGGTGGCAATCCAGAGAGTTCAAATGAATTATGTTGGAAAATGAATAACATTAACTCCTTCCCTAACAGCACTGGAGGAACTATAGTCTTTCATCATTGCAGGAAAGAATCTGATGCACATGGCATTGATTTTTCTCATTATCAAATTAAGGGGAACCAAGAATTCTTTGAGAACAGTTCTGCAGGATTGTTAAATGTTAAATAGATGAAATCTATCTATTCTTCCAGGATTCTTGCTGGCAGAACCATATCTTCAAGTAATTCTATTTCTTCAGTTTGAATTTTCTGAATATTGTATTATCCAACATCCTATAAGAACAGAAAATATCTACCTTTTCCTCACTCAATCACATTTTCTCTTCAGTTAAATCTTGACAAAAGTTCTCCATTTATATACATTTTTATGTATAAATTCTCCACTTCAGCATCATTATCTTTTTTCACATACTGAAAAGAGTCCAATCTATGGATTCAAAGCTCTTCCTCCTAATCACTGGGGCTTTCATCCCAGACAATAATCTCACATATGAAAGCAAATTTGTAATATTGGAGCTTGTTTCAATGCTACAAACAGTATTTTCACTTACTGTGATGGATATCTTGAATCGTGAATGTGCTGACTTACCACCAAACATCAATGTTGCTGCAATACCAGATAATGTTACAGCAATAGCAACATCTCCATCTCCCTTAACTTTAGCAAGGATGAAGTTGGTAACAAATGCCTTTCCTGTACCTCCTGGTGCATCAATAAAAATTATTGAAGAAAAGTTGCTTTGCAAGCACTTACACACAATCATATACTTTGCTCATTACTCAAAAGGGGTCTCATTGTGTAATATAAATTCCTGTCTCTGTTGTATTGCATTTCATGCAATAATTCCTAATTGCCACTATTTTGACTAATTGTACTATTTTTTGGTTTTGGCAAGTTATATTCTTCAAGTGTTTTTTTCCAAATTACTCTCTTGATTCTCTTGATTTGTAAGAAATCTTTAGGCACCACTTTCTTGTACTGGCTCCATAATTGTCATGGATTGATTTCATATCCAATTCTCATGGATTGCTTGTCATCATAATGAGAAATCAAGCATGGACATATTTCCATATATACGGTACATCATGGCATCTTGACATCATTCCATCATATATTGTTTCACAAACAAATGTTGAAGAGAGGAAGATGCACTTTCCAATGTTTCTAAAATCATTATCATCATTCAGTACATTAGTCAGGGTTCTATATGTTGTTGATCTCAAGATTGCTTGGTTCATTTAGATGTAACTCAGCCTCCTGCATTCAATCTTAGCAGACATATC